>NC_079222.1:36239708-38639708 GCF_029633865.1 Lampris incognitus
GCAAAACTGGGAAGACAGTGACCGATAGCGTCCCCCTATTCTGTCTCGGGTGTAAATACTTTAAACAAAAACAAAAAATCCTCATAAAGCTTGCCCCTTTTGGATGTGGGGTCACTCTCTTGGGTTTCGCATTTGCTGGAACTGTAAAGCCCTTAAAAGGGTGTATCCTAAATCGTCTCTATTTAACTTTTGAGTCGCCGACATCTTTTTTGAGCTCACGACACCCCCTAGTGGTCGGTCTTAAAAGTTGGACTTGTAAAACGGTCCCAGTCGCCGAGTTTGCGTTTGCATGTGCAGGTGCATGCTGAGGAGATTTTCTTGGTAAAAATAAATAAATAAATAAATAAATAAATAACAACTTCTTCACCTCCTTATAAAGCTGGTAAGCTTTAGGTCACATACACTCCGACCTCGGAGTAAAAACATGCACGTGGTATGAATGTAATTCCTGCTGTCAGGGTAACGCCTCTTGAGACGTCACCGTGAGGCGGTCTAACCAAACCTGACGTATTGTGTGGCTCGGCACGTCACCGCATCGCACTGCAGACATCAGATGCAGCCCCATCAATCATATGAACGCGCCTCATTTTGAATCACGGCACGTTACATGGCCCTGTCGAGTGTCCTGCTTCTCTCTGTTAAGTCCACGCACCTCTTGATCTTTACCCCCGCAGATTTTATTGGGGGATGCAACGGTACACGGTATACGTCGTCCACCCGTTCGGTACGCCCCCTACGGTTCAATACGCACACGTGAACTGTGTTGTTACCATGTGTCCCCCCCCATGCTTTCTAAAACTTCTTCTTCTTCTTCTTCTTCTTTTTTTCCAGAGACACAGAACATCTGCGTCCGCGGAGCCAATCAGCGCTCTGCACGCACCGGGCTGGAGGGGAGGCTGGAGAAACTATAAACAACTATTTGCTCAGCTCCGGCGTGATAATGGCGTGCGCTGGAGAGACACAGATCGGTAGCGCACCCCCCCCGTCTTTCAGCAGGGCGGGGAGACTGTAAACAAAGTGACGTCTGCAGGCACCGCTTCGCCACCGCCCGATCCCCGGGAGGAAGGAAACTCCTGAGGCTGTGACGCGTCACTCACATCGCCATCACCCGCAGCAGCAGGTGGCGCAAGGAGAGTCCACTCGTCAGCGACAACCAACCCAGTCGCACGGACTTTCGTGATGGCATGACGTTAATTAATAATCGTGATACCATCACGATTATGACCTGATTTACGTGATGTGGTCATGATCCGATAGAACCCTAACCTTAACCCTAACCCTAACCCTCGAGTCGTGACCACATCACGTAAATCAGGTCATAATCGTGATGGTATCACGATCGAAAGTCCGTGCGACTGGGTAGGCGACAACACATCCCTCTCTGCTGTCCAACAACAATCCTCTAAATAAAAATAAATAAATAGCGGCAGCAGTGGTAGCGTCCATAGCCAAAGATTTGCAGCCATATTCGGTGGTTACTGACTCTGGATTTCGTCACCTGGTGAAGGAATAACTAAATAGAACTGAACCCATTTCAGCAGCAGGGTAGAGAAACGGCGAAGGAAAGGACACAGGCACCCTATGTAGAAGCTGACCATGAAGGAACCCATGTCTCAGACAGGGCGCCAACTGGATGCTGCACTTTACGCACTACAGGTTGTCAAAGATAAGAGGCACTTTTAATTCTAATGCTTCTCTCCCCTTGATTTCAGTTCACACAGTAGAGACCAGTAGAAACCAGGCCTAGTCAGTCATGCTGCCATTTTTCTGAATGGAAAAAAGGTTTATTTGTCTGTAGGCAAAATAAAGAGCCCATTGATTAAAGCAGGGGTGGGCAATCTTATCCAGAAAGGGCCGGTGCGCGTGAAGGTTCTTTGTTCCAACCAGGCAGTTACACACCTGTGTCTCCTGATCAAGTTAGGAGGGTAACGTGTTTTTATTTTTATTTTTTCTCAAATATAAAGATACTGAACCTGTACCGTTACCGTGGCCCCAAAACCGTGAGACATACCGAACTTCCGGGAAATTACCGCAGACGCCACAAAATACTATTATGTGGTGTCCGCTCTCCTCAGTTCAACAGCAACCAGAGTGGTGAGCCTCCTCAAACATCTCCCGCAGCAGGATAAATACGAGACACTCAAGGCTCACCTGTTGAAAACTTTTGAACTTTCTGCTGCTGAGCGGGCCAGCCGGATGCTGGATGCTGGGTAGGATCCCAGCCGGTGTTTTCACCACTCAAAGTTCGGACCCAAGGTAGCTCAGTAGTGTTCCGCTCAGGTGTTCCGCTTTGGAGGTACTGGCGACGAGGATGTCATCTAGATCAGTATTTCTCAACCGGGGGTCCGCGGACCCCTAGTGGTCCGTGGTGTAATTGCAAGGGGTCCGTGAAAATAAAATATCTTTAAAAAAAGATCCTATGACATTTATAGAAATAGGATTATTTTACTCAAATGTGACTGAGACCTTTATCTACCTAAACTATAAAGGGTAACAGGACTTTTTTCTCTAATTACATCTGTTTCACAAGTGTCATTTATTGTATTTTAATAAGAGATCTCGCTCCCGTTTGCATTGTTAAAAGTTACTGCATAAAAATTCTGTGTTGTTACATATATCTGAAAGTTACTGAATACATATTCTGTTTAGTTACATATATCTGAAAGTTACTGAATACATATTCTGTTTTGTTACATATATCTGAAAGTTACTGAATACATATTCTGTTTTGTTACATATATCTGAAAGTTACTGCATAAGAATTCTGTTTTGTTACACATATCTGAAAGTTACTGCATAAGAAGTCTGTTGTGTTAACTATATCTAAGTTACAACTGAAAGCTCTTATTTTTGCCTCAAAGAGTGAATAAATGCTATAATGCAATTTAAAATGCAGTTTCTACTGTTTCTATCAAATTGCAACCCCCCTCCCCCAAGATCAGGTGGAGGGGTCCTCAGGGTAGATCAAAAATACGCAGGGGGGCCCAGGACCCCAAAAAGGTTGAGAACCACTGCTGATGTGCATGGTGGGTCGGTTTCTGTCTCATGAATTTACCAAGCACTATTCTGCAGATGAGGTTATAGACTATAGATTAGTGACTGTTGCAAAGTGTTCTCTTCTCTCGCGTCTTTTCTCTCTCTCTGAATGATATCGTCTCCTTTCTCTTTTCCTGTATATGAATGGTGTGACGTGTAGTCTGTCCCCTGTGTGTACGTGTAGTCTGTCCTCCTGTCAGGTCCAGATGGTGATGATGGTCGTGTGGCTCGGATGCTGGGCTGTTCCGGTGGCATCTGGACACTGCTTGGCACCCTCCTCATGATATTCTTCATCTATGTTATGATGTTGTTATCCTCTTTCAATGTTGGACTCTGCAAATTGCGCAAACACAACAATCCATTGAACTTTGTCCATCTTTGGAGAGAGATCCCTCCTCTGTTGCTCTCCCTGAGGTTTCTTCCTATTTTTTTCTCCCTGTTAAAGGTTTTTTTTTAGAGGGTTGTTGCTTATCTGATGCGATGATCTAAGGACAGGATGTTGTGTCGCTGTAAAGCCCCCTGAGGCAAATGTGTAATTTGTGATATTTGGCAATACAAATAAAATGGACTTGACTTGACATTTGACTATTTGACTTTTAAAACAAAAAATAGCTCAACTTCTAACGTGTTTATTAAGTTGCGATATAAAAAAAACCCCATTGGTCCTCGTTTGAGACACTTGAAATGCTCTTCCTTTTCTTCTAGATGCTTTCAAGTTTGTTTTAATTAACGGGCAAAGGTGGATATTAAATCTGATACCGCCACCATTTCAACACAGCTCTTGAAACTCTAAAGGTAATAATACTAACCACACAATCTATGATGTTAGATTGCAGTTCTGTTATTTTTGTGTATTTTGTGCATTTGGCGCCTATTGCATGTCTGTCCATCCCTGAAGAGGGAAGGCTCCTCGGTTGCTCCTCCCGAGGTTTCGCCCACATTTTTTCCCCTGATAAGGGTTGTCTTGTTTTCCTTCATTCCGGTCGAGGGTTCAAGGATAGAGGGTGTTGGCTGTTGTTGTATATTGCACGTATTGTGCAGCTCCTCGGGACTACCCTGTGATTTGGGGCTATGCAAATAAACTGGACTAATCTACTTACGTTGATTTCAGAAACCTTGACACCTTACTGACCTTCCCCCGCCCCCTCAAATGCTTGTAGCTCCTCCACCCGTAGTACTGTAGACAGGTACACCCAGTGCAAACTGACCACATTTTGTATGTACCAGTACATAACCAAAGATCACCCATGTTCCATTAACAACGTTTAACAAGTGCTACTTCTTACAGCGCTCATTTCCAGAAGCTCAGGTCGTCACACTACCCTCGCTGTACTTAAGTGTTTGAAAGAACACCAAATGAGAAATTAGGTGGAGTAAGGCTGGTTTTGATGGTTGCTATTTCGTGTGTCCGGTAGTAACTCAGATGAGAACCCGACCCATTATTATGAAACAGCTGTTTTAATTCATCCTGTACATACTGGGCTTGTCCAGTTAGCAGCTCACTATTGTGCTGGCCCAGGGTCCGAGTGACATATTTGCCCATGTTTTAAATGAGAGTGGCTAAAGCTGCTAACAGCAAGAGGCCTTTTCGACTTTTCCCTAGCTTCACCGGGTCTTGGGTCTGCTCAAGGTGTAATCTGCAGATACGGTGTCATCGGCCAATAGCTTGAAGAAGTCGTTTAGTGCTGTAAAAAGGATGGGTGCACCAATGGGCAGTCAAGGAGTGGATGAAAAGGAAAATCCCATCTCTTAAAGCCACACAAGCCCAAACAGAATGCATCATCGTCAGAGTTCAGCCAACTTTTTTTTTTGGGGGGGTTGTTTTGTTAGGTGGTCTTACCGGATCTTCCAGGTTCATGTTTGCCTACTCTCCAACCTATTTTGACCTTGGTAGGTAGACGTTGTACAACAGTGGATAGGACAACATGATACACTCACTCTACTTCATAGGTCTCATCCAATGGCTATCTTTTTGGCATTGTTGTTCCGATACATATATCGTACCATGGCATTTTTATTGCTCATCAGAGAATACTTTTGCAGTGTACCGGAGCTTCAGAAAACAAAGAAACAGAAGTTAGAATGCTTTTGCTTGATTAAATTTACATTATTATCACCACTGAATACCACAACAATACAGTACTAATTCATATTGCTGCCTGAAGGGAAAGAAAACCACAGGACACCGTGCTGAAGTATTTAAGCAGGCACCGCAACATAATGTATTATGTCATGTTAAATCTTTTAATGTAATGTTTCAGTTTACTTATTCAGCAATCAACGCCACCTTGTGGGCAACTAGTGACATAAAACGTGAGAGACTAAGGACAGCAATATACACCGATTAGCCAAAACATTAAAACCGCCGACAGGGAAGAGAATAACATTGATTCTCTCGTTACAATGGCACCTGTCAAGGATGGGGTATGTTAGGCAGCAAGGGAACAGTCAGCTTTTGAAGCAGGAAAATGGCAAGCGTAAGGATCTGAGTGACTAAGGCCAGTGGTTCTCAACCTTTTTGGGGTCCTGGACCTCCTGCGTATTTTTGATCTACCCTGAGGACCCCTCCACCTGATCTTGGGGGAGGGGAGTTGCAATTTGATAGAAACAGTAGAAACTGCATTTTAAATGGCATTATAGCATTTATTCACTCTTTGGGGCAAAAATAAGAGCTTTCAGTTGTAACTTAGATATAGTTAACACAACAGAATTCTTATGCAGTAACTTTCAGATATATGTAACAACACAGAATATGTATTCAGTAACTTTCAGATATATGTAACAAAACAGAATATGTATTCAGTAACTTTCAGATATATGTAACAAAACAGGATATGTATTCAGTAACTCTCAGATATAGTTAACAAAACAGAATTTTTATGCAGTAACTTTTAACAAGGCAAACGGGAGCGAGATCTCTTATTAAAATACAATAAATTACACTTGTGAAACAGATGTAATTAAAGAAAAAAGTGCCGTTACCCTTTATAGTTTAGGTAGATAAAGGTCTCAGTCACATTTGAGTAAAATAATCCTATTTCTATAAATGTCATAGGATCTTTTTTTTAAAGATATTTTATTTTCACGGACCCTTTATAATCGGACGAAGAGCAGTCAAACTGTTCTAAGGGAGGATGAAGCGCAGTCAAACTGGTTTATAGGAGGATGAAGAGCAGTCAAACTGCTTTATAAGAGGATGAAGAGCAGTCAAACTGATTTATAAGAGGATGAAGAGCAGTCAAACTGCTTTATAAAAGGATGAAGAGCAGTCGAACTGTTTTATAAGCGCACGAAGAGCAGTCAAACTGATTTATAATCGGACGAAGAGCAGTCAAACTGATTTATAAACGGACGAAGAGCAGTCAAACGGTTTTATAAAAGGATGAAGAGCAGTCAAACTGTTTTATACGAGGATGTAGAGCAGTCAGACTGTTTTACAAGAGGATGAAGAGCAGTCAACCTGTTTTACAAGAGGATGAAGAGCAGTCAAACTGTTTTATAAGAGGATGAAGAGCAGTCAAACTGCTTTATAAAAGGATGAAGAGCAGTCAAACTGTTTTATAAGAGGACGAAGAGCAGTCAAACTGATTTATAATTGGATGAAGAGCAGTCAAACTGATATATAAGAGGATGAAGAGCAGTCAAACTGCTTTATAAAAGGATGAAGAGCAGTCAAACTGTTTTATAAGAGGACGAAGAGCAGTCAAACTGATTTATAATCGGACGAAGAGCAGTCAAACTGTTCTATAGGAGGATGAAGCGCAGTCAAACTGGTCTATAGGAGGATGAAGAGCAGTCAAACTGTTTTATAAGCGGACGAAGAGCAGTCAAACTGATTTATAAGAGGATGAAGAGCAGTCAAACTGCTTTATAATCGGACGAAGAGCAGTCAAACGGTTTTATAAGAGGATGAAGAGCAGTCAAATTGATTTATAAGAGGATGAAGAGCAGTCAAATTGATTTATAAGAGGATGAAGAGCAGTCAGACTGTTTTACAAGAGGATGAAGAGCAGTCACCCTGTTTTACAAGAGGATGAAGAGCAGTCAATCTGTTTTATAAGAGGATGAAGAGCAGTCAAACTGCTTTATAAAAGGATGAAGAGCAGTCAAACTGTTTTGTAAGAGGACGAAGAGCAGTCAAACTGATTTATAATCGGACGAAGAGCAGTCAAACTGTTCTATAGGAGGATGAAGCGCAGTCAAACTGGTTTATAGGAGGATGAAGAACAGTCAAACTGCTTTATAAGAGGATGAAGAGCAGTCAAACTGATTTATAAGAGGATGAAGAGCAGTCAAATTGCTTTATAAAAGGATGAAGAGAAGTCAAACTGTTTTATAAGCGGACAAAGAGCAGTCAAACTGATTTATAATCGGACGAAGAGCAGTCAAACTGATTTATAATCGGACGAAGAGCAGTCAAACGGTTTTATAAGAGGATGAAGAGCAGTCAAATTGATTTATAAGAGGATGAAGAGCAGTCAAACTGCTTTATAAAAGGATGAAGAGCAGTCAAACTGTTTTATACGAGGAGGTAGAGCAGTCAGAATGTTTTACAAAAGGATGAAGAGCAGTCAACCTGTTTTACAAGAGGATGAAGAGCAGTCAAACTGTTTTATAAAAGGGTGAAGAGCAGTCAAACTGCTTTATAAAAGGATGAAGAGCAGTCAAACAGTTTTATAAGAGGACGAAGAGCAGTCAAACTGATTTATAATCGGATGAAGAGCAGTCAAACTGATTTATAAGAGGATGAAGAGCAGTCAAACTGCGTTATAAAAAGATGAAGAGCAGTCAAACTGTTTTATAAAAGGATGAAGAGCAGTCAAACTGATTTTTAATCGGATGAAGAGCAGTCAGACTGTTTTACAAGAGGATGAAGAGCAGTCAAACTGCTTTATAAAAGGATGAAGAGCAGTCAAACTGTTTTATAAGAGGACGAAGAGCAGTCAAACTGATTTATAATCGGACGAAGAGCAGTCAAACTGTTCTATGGGAGGATGAAGCGCAGTCAAACTGGTTTATAGGAGGATGAAGAGCAGTCAAACTGCTTTATAAGAGGATGAAGAGCAGTCAAACTGATTTATAAGAGGATGAAGAGCAGTCAAACTGCTTTATAAAAGGATGAAGAGCAGTCGAACTGTTTTATAAGCGACGAAGAGCAGTCAAACTGATTTATAATCGGACGAAGAGCAGTCAAACTGATTTATAAACGGACGAAGAGCAGTCAAACTGCTTTATAAAAGGGTGAAGAGCAGTCAAACTGTTTTATACGAGGATGTAGAGCGGTCAGACTGTTTTACAAGAGGATGAAGAGCAGTCAACCTGTTTTACAAGAGGATGAAGAGCAGTCAAAACTGTTTTATAAGAGGATGAAGAGCAGTCAAACTGCTTTATAAAAGGATGAAGAGCAGTCAAACAGTTTTATGTGGACGAAAAGCAGTCAAACTGATTTATAATCGGATGTAGAGCAGTCAAACTGATTTATAAGAGGATGACGAGCAGTCAAACTGCGTTATAAAAAGATGAAGAGCAGTCAAACTGTTTTATAAGAGGATGAAGAGCAGTCAAACTGATTTATAATCGGATGAAGAGCAGTCAGACTGTTTTACAAGAGGATGAAGAGCAGTCAAACTGCTTTATAAAAGGATGAAGAGCAGTCAAACTGTTTTATAAGAGGACGAAGAGCAGTCAAACTGATTTATAATCGGACGAAGAGCAGTCAAACTGTTCTATGGGAGGATGAAGCGCAGTCAAACTGGTTTATAGGAGGATGAAGAGCAGTCAAACTGCTTTATAAGAGGATGAAGAGCAGTCAAACTGATTTATATGAGGATGAAGAGCAGTCGAACTGTTTTATAAGCGCACGAAGAGCAGTCAAACTGATTTATAATCGGACGAAGAGCAGTCAAACTGATTTATAAATGGACGAAGAGCAGTCAACCGGTTTTATAAAAGGATGAAGAGCAGTCAAACTGTTTTATACGAGGATGTAGAGCAGTCAGACTGTTTTACAAGAGGATGAAGAGCAGTCAACCTGTTTTACAAGAGGATGAAGAGCAGTCAAACTGTTTTATAAAAGGATGAAGAGCAGTCAAACTGTTTTATACGAGGATGTAGAGCAGTCAGACTGTTTTACAAGAGGATGAAGAGCAGTCAACCTGTTTTACAAGAGGATGAAGAGCAGTCAAACTGTTTTATAAGAGGATGAAGAGCAGTCAAACTGCTTTATAAAAGGATGAAGAGCAGTCAAACTGTTTTATAAGAGGACGAAGAGCAGTCAAACTGATTTATAATTGGATGAAGAGCAGTCAAACTGATATATAAGAGGATGAAGAGCAGTCAAACTGCTTTATAAAAGGATGAAGAGCAGTCAAACTGTTTTATAAGAGGACGAAGAGCAGTCAAACTGATTTATAATCGGACGAAGAGCAGTCAAACTGTTCTATAGGAGGATGAAGCGCAGTCAAACTGGTCTATAGGAGGATGAAGAGCAGTCAAACTGTTTTATAAGCGGACGAAGAGCAGTCAAACTGATTTATAAGAGGATGAAGAGCAGTCAAACTGCTTTATAATCGGACGAAGAGCAGTCAAACGGTTTTATAAGAGGATGAAGAGCAGTCAAATTGATTTATAAGAGGATGAAGAGCAGTCAAATTGATTTATAAAAGGATGAAGAGCAGTCAGACTGTTTTACAAGAGGATGAAGAGCAGTCACCCTGTTTTACAAGAGGATGAAGAGCAGTCAATCTGTTTTATAAGAGGATGAAGAGCAGTCAAACTGCTTTATAAAAGGATGAAGAGCAGTCAAAATGTTTTTTAAGAGGACGAAGAGCAGTCAAACTGATTTATAATCGGACGAAGAGCAGTCAAACTGTTCTATAGGAGGATGAAGCGCAGTCAAACTGGTTTATAGGAGGATGAAGAACAGTCAAACTGCTTTATAAGAGGATGAAGAGCAGTCAAACTGATTTATAAGAGGATGAAGAGCAGTCAAACTGCTTTATAAAAGGACGAAGAGCAGTCAAACTGTTTTATAAGCGGACGAAGAGCAGTCAAACTGATTTATAATTGGACGAAGAGCAGTCAAACTGATTTATAATCGGACGAAGAGCAGTCAAACGGTTTTATAAGAAGATGAAGAGCAGTCAAATTGATTTATAAGAGGATGAAGAGCAGTCAAACTGCTTTATAAAAGGGTGAAGAGCAGTCAAACTGTTTTATACGAGGATGTAAAGAGGTCAGACTGTTTTACAAGAGGATGAAGAGCAGTCAACCTGTTTTACAAGAGGATGAAGAGCAGTCAAACTGTTTTATAAGAGGATGAAGAGCAGTCAAACTGCTTTATAAAAGGATGAAGAGCAGTCAAACAGCTTTATGTGGACGAAAAGCAGTCAAACTGATTTATAATCGGATGAAGAGCAGTCAAACTGATTTATAAGAGGATGAAGAGCAGTCAAACTGCGTTATAAAAAGATGAAGAGCAGTCAAACTGTTTTATAAGAGGATGAAGAGCAGTCAAACTGATTTATAATCGGATGAAGAGCAGTCAGACTGTTTTACAAGAGGATGAAGAGCAGTCAAACTGCTTTATAAAAGGATGAAGAGCAGTCAAACTGTTTTATAAGAGGACGAAGAGCAGTCAAACTGATTTATAATTGGACGAAGAGCAGTCAAACTGTTCTATGGGAGGATGAAGCGCAGTCAAACTGGTTTATAGGTGGATGAAGAGCAGTCAAACTGCTTTATAAGAGGATGAAGAGCAGTCAAACTGATTTATAAGAGGATGAAGAGCAGTCAAACTGCTTTATAAAAGGATGAAGAGCAGTCGAACTGTTTTATAATCGGACGAAGAGCAGTCAAACTGATTTATAAACGGACGAAGAGCAGTCAAACGGTTTTATAAAAGGATGAAGAGCAGTCAAACTGTTTTATACGAGGATGTAGAGCAGTCAGACTGTTTTACAAGAGGATGAAGAGCAGTCAACCTGTTTTACAAGAGGATGAAGAGCAGTCAAACTGTTTTATAAGAGGATGAAGAGCAGTCAAACTGCTTTATAAAAGGATGAAGAGCAGTCAAACTGTTTTATAAGAGGACGAAGAGCAGTCAAACTGATTTATAATTGGATGAAGAGCAGTCAAACTGATATATAAGAGGATGAAGAGCAGTCAAACTGCTTTATAAAAGGATGAAGAGCAGTCAAACTGTTTTATAAGAGGACGAAGAGCAGTCAAACTGATTTATAATCGGACGAAGAGCAGTCAAACTGTTCTATAGGAGGATGAAGCGCAGTCAAACTGGTCTATAGGAGGATGAAGAGCAGTCAAACTGTTTTATAAGCGGACGAAGAGCAGTCAAACTGATTTATAAGAGGATGAAGAGCAGTCAAACTGCTTTATAATCGGACGAAGAGCAGTCAAACGGTTTTATAAGAGGATGAAGAGCAGTCAAATTGATTTATAAGAGGATGAAGAGCAGTCAAATTGATTTATAAGAGGATGAAGAGCAGTCAGACTGTTTTACAAGAGGATGAAGAGCAGTCACCCTGTTTTACAAGAGGATGAAGAGCAGTCAATCTGTTTTATAAGAGGATGAAGAGCAGTCAAACTGCTTTATAAAAGGATGAAGAGCAGTCATACTGTTTTGTAAGAGGACGAAGAGCAGTCAAACTGATTTATAAGAGGACGAAGAGCAGTCAAACTGTTCTATAGGAGGATGAAGCGCAGTCAAACTGGTTTATAGGAGGATGAAGAACAGTCAAACTGCTTTATAAGAGGATGAAGAGCAGTCAAACTGATTTATAAGAGGATGAAGAGCAGTCAAACTGCTTTATAAAAGGATGAAGAGAAGTCAAACTGTTTTATAAGCGGACGAAGAGCAGTCAAACTGATTTATAATCGGACGAAGAGCAGTCAAACTGATTTATAATCGGACGAAGAGCAGTCAAACGGTTTTATAAGAGGATGAAGAGCAGTCAAATTGATTTATAAGAGGATGAAGAGCAGTCAAACTGCTTTATAAAAGGATGAAGAGCAGTCAAACTGTTTTATACGAGGAGGTAGAGCAGTCAGAATGTTTTACAAAAGGATGAAGAGCAGTCAACCTGTTTTACAAGAGGATGAAGAGCAGTCAAACTGTTTTATAAAAGGGTGAAGAGCAGTCAAACTGCTTTATAAAAGGATGAAGAGCAGTCAAACAGTTTTATAAGAGGACGAAGAGCAGTCAAACTGATTTATAATCGGATGAAGAGCAGTCAAACTGATTTATAAGAGGATGAAGAGCAGTCAAACTGCGTTATAAAAAGATGAAGAGCAGTCAAACTGTTTTATAAAAGGATGAAGAGCAGTCAAACTGATTTATAATCGGATGAAGAGCAGTCAGACTGTTTTACAAGAGGATGAAGAGCAGTCAAACTGCTTTATAAAAGGATGAAGAGCAGTCAAACTGTTTTATAAGAGGACGAAGAGCAGTCAAACTGATTTATAATCGGACGAAGAGCAGTCAAACTGTTCTATGGGAGGATGAAGCGCAGTCAAACTGGTTTATAGGAGGATGAAGAGCAGTCAAACTGCTTTATAAGAGGATGAAGAGCAGTCAAACTGATTTATAAGAGGATGAAGAGCAGTCAAACTGCTTTATAAAAGGATGAAGAGCAGTCGAACTGTTTTATAAGCGACGAAGAGCAGTCAAACTGATTTATAATCGGACGAAGAGCAGTCAAACTGATTTATAAACGGACAAAGAGCAGTCAAACGGTTTTATAAAAGGATGAAGAGCAGTCAAACTGTTTTATACGAGGATGTAGAGCAGTCAGACTGTTTTACAAGAGGATGAAGAGCAGTCAACCTGTTTTACAAGAGGATGAAGAGCAGTCAAACTGTTTTATAAGAGGATGAAGAGCAGTCAAACTGCTTTATAAAAGGATGAAGAGCAGTCAAACTGTTTTATAAGAGGACGAAGAGCAGTCAAACTGATTTATAATTGGATGAAGAGCATTCAAACTGATATATAAGAGGATGAAGAGCCGTCAAACTGCTTTATAAAAGGATGAAGAGCAGTCAAACTGTTTTATAAGAGGACGCAGAGCAGTCAAACTGATTTATAATCGGACGAAGAGCAGTCAAACTGTTCTATAGGAGGATGAAGCGCAGTCAAACTGGTCTATAGGAGGATGAAGAGCAGTCAAACTGTTTTATAAGCGGACGAAGAGCAGTCAAACTGATTTATATGAGGATGAAGAGCAGTCAAACTGCTTTATAATCGGACGAAGAGCAGTCAAACGGTTTTATAAGAGGATGAAGAGCAGTCAAATTGATTTATAAGAGGATGAAGAGCAGTCAAATTGATTTATAAGAGGATGAAGAGCAGTCAGACTGTTTTACAAGAGGATGAAGAGCAGTCACCCTGTTTTACAAGAGGATGAAGAGCAGTCAATCTGTTTTATAAGAGGATGAAGAGCAGTCAAACTGCTTTATAAAAGGATGAAGAGCAGTCAAAATGTTTTGTAAGAGGACGAAGAGCAGTCAAACTGATTTATAATCGGACGAAGAGCAGTCAAACTGTTCTATAGGAGGATGAAGCGCAGTCAAACTGGTTTATAGGAGGATGAAGAACAGTCAAACTGCTTTATAAGAGGATGAAGAGCAGTCAAACTGATTTATAAGAGGATGAAGAGCAGTCAAACTGCTTTATAAAAGGATGAAGAGCAGTCAAACTGTTTTATAAGCGGACAAAGAGCAGTCAAACTGATTTATAATCGGACGAAGAGCAGTCAAACTGATTTATAATCGGACGAAGAGCAGTCAAACTGTTCTATAGGAGGATGAAGCGCAGTCAAACTGGTTTATAGGAGGATGAAGAACAGTCAAACTGCTTTATAAGAGGATGAAGAGCAGTCAAACTGATTTATAAGAGGATGAAGAGCAGTCAAACTGCTTTATAAAAGGATGAAGAGCAGTCAAACTGTTTTATAAGCGGACGAAGAGCAGTCAAACTGATTTATAATCGGACGAAGAGCAGTCAAACTGATTTATAATCGGACGAAGAGCAGTCAAACGGCTTTATAAGAGGATGAAAAGCAGTCAAATTGATTTAGAAGAGGATGAAGAGCAGTCAAACTGCTTTATAAAAGGATGAGGAGCAGTCAAACTGTTTTATACGAGGAGGTAGAGCAGTCAGACTGTTTTACAAAAGGATGAAGAGCAGTCAACCTGTTTTACAAGAGGATGAAGAGCAGTCAAACTGTTTTATAAAAGGGTGAAGAGCAGTCAAACTGCTTTATAAAAGGATGAAGAGCAG
Source organism: Lampris incognitus (assembly GCF_029633865.1). NCBI lineage: Eukaryota > Metazoa > Chordata > Actinopteri > Lampriformes > Lampridae > Lampris > Lampris incognitus. Next base: position 36,254,038 of record NC_079222.1, read on the forward strand.
TCAAACAGTTTTATAAGAGGACGAAGAGCAGTCAAACTGATTTATAATCGGATGAAGAGCAGTCAAACTGATTTATAAGAGGATGAAGAGCAGTCAAACTGCGTTATAAAAAGATGAAGAGCAGTCAAACTGTTTTATAAGAGGATGAAGAGCAGTCAAACTGATTTATAATCGATGAATAGCAGTCAGACTGTTTTACAAGAGGATGAAGAGCAGTCAAACTGATTTATAAAAGGATGAAGAGTAGTCAAACTGTTTTATAAGAGGACGAAGAGCAGTCAAACTGATGTATAATCGGACGAAGAGCAGTCAAACTGTTCTATAGGAGGATGAAGCATAGTCAAACTGGTTTATAGGAGGATGAAGAGCAGTCAAAATGCTTTATAAGAGAATGAAGAGCAGTCAAACTGATTTATAACCGACGAAGAGCAGTCAAACTGATTTATAATCGGACGAAGAGCAGTCAAACTGATTTATAAACGGACGAAGAGCAGTCAAACGGTTTTATAAAAGGATGAAGAGCAGTCAAACTGTTTTATACGAAGATGTAGAGCAGTCACACTGTTTTACAAGAGGATGAAGAGCAGTCAACCTGTTTTACAAGAGGATGAAGAGCAGTCAAACTGTTTTATAAGAGGATAAAGAGCAGTCAAACTGCGTTATAAAAGGATGAAGAGCAGTCAAACTGTTTTATAAGAGGACGAAGAGCAGTCAAACTGATTTATAATCGGATGAAGAGCAGTCAAACTGATTTATAAGAGGATGAAGAGCAGTCAAACTGCTTTATAAAAGCATGAAGAGTGTCAAACTGTTTTATAAGAGGACGAAGAGCACTCAAACTGATTTATAATCGGACGAAGAGCAGTCAAACTGTTCTATAGGAGGATGAAGCGCAGTCAAACTGGTCTATAGGAGGATGAAGAGCAGTCAAACTGCTTTATAAAAGGATGAAGAGCAGTCAAACTGATTTATAAGAGGATGAAGAGCAGTCAAACTGCTTTATAAAAGGATGAAGAGCAGTCAAACTGTTTTATAAGCGGACGAAGAGCAGTCAAACTGATTTATAATCGGACGAAGAGCAGTCAAACTGATTTATAATCGGACGAAGAGCAGTCAAACGGTTTTATAAGAGGATGAAGAGCAGTCAAACTGCTTTATAAGCGGACGAAGAGCAGTCAAACTGATTTATAATCGGACGAAGAGCAGTCAAACTGATTTATAATTGGACGAAGAGCAGTCAAACTGATTTATAATCGGATGAATAGCAGTCAAACTGATTTATAAGAGGATGTAGAGCAGTGAAACTGCTTTATAAAAGGATGAAGAGCAGTCAAACTGATTTATAATCGGACGAAGAGCAGTCAAACTGTTCTATAGGAGGATGAAGCGCAGTCAAACTGGTTTATAGGAGGATGAAGAGCAGTCAAACTGCTTTATAAGAGGATGAAGAGCAGTCAAACTGATTTATAAGCGGACGAAGAGCAGTCAAACTGATTTATAATCGGACGAAGAGCAGTCAAACTGATTTATAAACGGACGAAGAGCAGTCAAACGGTTTTATAAAAGGATGAAGAGCAGTCAAACTGTTTTATACGAGGATGTAGAGCAGTCAAACTGATTTATAAGAGGATGAAGAGCAGTCAAACTGCTTTATAAAAGGATAAAGAGCAGTCAAACTGTTTTATAAAAGACGAAGAGCAGTCAAACTGATTTATAATCGGACGAAGAGCAGTCAAACTGTTCTATAGGAGGATGAAGCGCAGTCAAACTGGTTTATAGGAGGATGAAGAGCAGTCAAACTGCTTTATAAGAGGATGAAGAGCAGTCAAACTGATTTATAAGAGGATGAAGAGCAGTCAAACTGCTTTATAAAAGGATGAAGAGCAGTCAAACTGTTTTATAAGCGGACGAAGAGCAGTCAAACTGATTTATAATCGGACGAAGAGCAGTAAACTGATTTATAATTGGACGAAGAGCAGTCAAACGGTTTTATAAGAGGATGAAGAGCAGTCAAATTGATTTATAAGAGGATGAAGAGCAGTCAAACTGCTTTATAAAAGGATGAAGAGCAGTCAAACTGTTTTATACGAGGATGTAGAGCGGTCAGACTGTTTTACAAGAGGATGAAGAGCAGTCAACCTGTTTTACAAGAGGATGAAGAGCAGTCAAACTGCGTTATAAAAAGATGAAGAGCAGTCAAACTGTTTTATAAGAGGATGAAGAGCAGTCAAACAGTTTTATGAGGACGAAAAGCAGTCAAACTGATTTATAATCGGATGAAGAGCAGTCAAACTGATTTATAAGAGGATGAAGAGCAGTCAAACTGCGTTATAAAAAGATGAAGAGCAGTCAAACTGTTTTATAAGAGGATGAAGAGCAGTCAAACTGATTTATAATCGGATGAAGAGCAGTCAGACTGTTTTACAAGAGGATGAAGAGCAGTCAAACTGCTTTATAAAAGGATGAAGAGCAGTCAAACTGTTTTATAAGCGCACGAAGAGCAGTCAAACTGATTTATAATCGGACGAAGAGCAGTCAAACTGTTCTATAGGAGGATGAAGCGCAGTCAAACTGGTTTATAGGAGGATGAAGAGCAGTCAAAGTGCTTTATAAGCGGACGAAGAGCAGTCAAACTGATTTATAATCGGACGAAGAGCAGTAAAACTGATTTATAATTGGACGAAGAGCAGTCAAACTGATTTATAATCGGATGAATAGCAGTCAAACTGATTTATAAGAGGATGTAGAGCAGTCAAACTGCTTTATAAAAGGATGAAGAGCAGTCAAACTGATTTATAATCGGACGAAGAGCAGTCAAACTGTTCTATAGGAGGATGAAGAGCAGTCAAACTGGTTTATAGGAGGATGAAGAGCCGTCAAACTGCTTTATAAGAGGATGAAGAGCAGTCAAACTGATTTATAAGCGGACGAAGAGCAGTCAATCTGATTTATAATCGGACGAAGAGCAGTCAAACTGATTTATAAACGGACGAAGAGCAGTCAAACGGTTTTATAAAAGGATGAAGAGCAGTCAAACTGTTTTATACGAGGATGTAGAGCAGTCAGACTGTTTTACAAGAGGATGAAGAGCAGTCAACCTGTTTTACAAGAGGATGAAGAGCAGTCAAACTGTTTTATAAGAGGATGAAGAGCAGTCAAACTGCGTTATAAAAGGATGACGAGCAGTCAAACTGTTTTATAAGAGGACGAAGAGCAGTCAAATTGATTTATAATCGGACGAAGAGCAGTCAAACTGTTCTATAGGAGGATGAAGCGCAGTCAAACTGGTTTATAGGAGGATGAAGAGCAGTCAAACGGCTTTATAAGAGGATGAAGAGCAGTCAAACTGATTTATAAGCGCACGAAGAGCAGTCAAACTGATTTATAATCGGACAAAGAGCAGTCAAACTGTTCTATAGGAGGATGAAGCGCAGTCAAACTGGTTTATAGGAGGATGAAGAGCAGTCAAACTGCTTTATAAGAGGATGAAGAAAAGTCAAACTGATTTATAAGAGGATGAAGAGCAGTCAAACTGCTTTATAAAAGGATGAAGAGCAGTCAAACTGTTTTATAAGCGGACGAAGAGCAGTCAAACTGATTTATAATCGGACGAAGAGCAGTCAAACTGATTTATAATCGGACGAAGAGCAGTCAAACTGATTTATAAACGGATGAATAGCAGTCAAACTGATTTATAAGAGGATGTAGAGCAGTCAAACTGCTTTATAAAAGGATGAAGAGCAGTCAAACTGTTTTATAAGAGGATGAAGAGCAGTCAAACTGATTTATAATCGGACGAAGAGCAGTCAAACTGATTTATAAACGGACGAAGAGCAGTCAAACGGTTTTATAAAAGGATGAAGAGCAGTCAAACTGTTTTATACGAGGATGTAGAGCAGTCAGACTGTTTTACAAGAGGATGAAGAGCAGTCAACCTGTTTTACAAGAGGATGAAGAGCAGTCAAACTGTTTTATAAGAGGATGAAGAGCAGTCAAACTGCGTTATAAAAGGATGAAGAGCAGTCAAACAGTTTTATAAGAGGACGAAGAGCAGTCAAACTGATTTATAATCGGATGAAGAGCAGTCAAACTGATTTACAAGAGGATGAAGAGCAGTCAAACTGCTTTATAAAAGGATGAAGAGCAGTCAAACTGTTTTATAAGAGGACGAAGAGCAGTCAAACTGATTTATAATCGGACGAAGAGCAGTCAAACTGTTCTATAGGAGGATGAAGCGCAGTCAAACTGGTTTATAGGAGGATGAAGAGCAGTCAAACTGCTTTATAAGAGGATGAAGAGCAGTCAAACTGATTTATAAGAGGATGAAGAGCAGTCAAACTGCTTTATAAAAGGATGAAGAGCAGTCAAACTGTTTTATAAGCGGACGAAGAGCAGTCAAACTGATTTATAATCGGACGAAGAGCAGTCAAACTGATTTATAATCGGACGAAGAGCAGTCAAACTGATTTATAATCGGATGAATAGCAGTCAAACTGATTTATAAGAGGATGTAGAGCAGTCAAACTGCTTTATAAAAGGATGAAGAGCAGTCAAACTGTTTTATAAGAGGACGAAGAGCAGTCAAACTGCTTTATAAGAGGATGAAGAGCAGTTAAACTGATTTATAATCGGACGAAGAGCAGTCAAACTGTTCTATAGGAGGATGAAGCGCAGTCAAACTGGTTTATAGGAGGATGAAGAGCAGTCAAACTGCTTTATAAGAGGATGAAGAGCAGTTAAACTGATTTATAAGCGGACGAAGAGCAGTCAAACTGATTTATAATCGGACGAAGAGCAGTCAAACTGATTTGTAAACGGACGAAGAGCAGTCAAACGGTTTTATAAAAGGATGAAGAGCAGTCAAACTGTTTTATACGAGGATGTAGAGCAGTCAGACTGTTTTACAAGAGGATGAAGAGCAGTCAACCTGTTTTACAAGAGGATGAAGAGCAGTCAAACTGTTTTATAAGAGGATGAAGAGCAGTCAAACTGCGTTATAAAAGGATGAAGAGCAGTCAAACAGTTTTTTAAGAGGACGAAGATCAGTCAAACTGATTTATAATCGGATGAAGAGCAGTCAAACTGATTTATAAGAGGATGAAGAGCAGTCAAACTGCTTTATAAAAGGATGAAGAGCAGTCAAACTGTTTTATAAGAGGACGAAGAGCAGTCAAACTGATTTATAATCGGACGAAGAGCAGTCAAACTGTTCTATAGGAGGATGAAGCGCAGTCAAACTGGTCTATAGGAGGATGAAGAGCAGTCAAACTGTTTTATAAGCGGACGAAGAGCAGTCAAACTGATTTATAAGAGGATGAAGAGCAGTCAAACTGCTTTATAAGAGGACGAAGAGCAGTCAAACTGATTTATAATCGGACGAAGAGCAGTCAAACTGTTCTATAGGAGGGTGAAGCGCAGTCAAACTGGTTTATAGGAGGATGAAGAGCAGTCAAACTGCTTTATAAAAGGATGAAGAGCAGTCAAACTGATTTATAAGAGGATGAAGAGCAGTCAAACTGCTTTATAAAAGGATGAAGAGCAGTCAAACTGTTTTATAAGCAGACGAAGAGCAGTCAAACTGATTTATAATTGGACAAAGAGCAGTCAAACTGATTTATAATCGGACGAAGAGCAGTCAAACGGTTTTATAAGAGGATGAAGAGCAGTCAAATTGATTTATAAGAGGATGAAGAGCAGTCAAACTGCTTTATAAAAGGATGAAGAGCAGTCAAACTGTTTTATACGAGGATGTAGAGCGGTCAGACTGTTTTACAAGAGGACGAAGAGCAGTCAAACTGTTTTGCAAGAGGATGAAGAGCAGTCAAACTGCGTTATAAAAAGATGAAGAGCAGTCAAACTGTTTTATAAGAGGATGAAGAGCAGTCAAACAGTTTATGAGGACGAGAAGCAGTCAAACTGATTTATAATCGGATGAAGAGCAGTCAAACTGATTTATAAGAGGATGAAGAGCAGTCAAACTGCGTTATAAAAAGATGAAGAGCAGTCAAACTGTTTTATAAGAGGATGAAGAGCAGTCAAACTGATTTATAATCGGATGAAGAGCAGTCAGACTGTTTTACAAGAGGATGAAGAGCAGTCAAACTGCTTTATAAAAGGATGAAGAGCAGTCAAACTGTTTTATAAGCGCACGAAGAGCAGTCAAACTGATTTATAATCGGACGAAGAGCAGTCAAACTGTTCTATAGGAGGATGAAGCGCAGTCAAACTGGTTTATAGGAGGATGAAGAGCAGTCAAACTGCTTCATAAGAGGATGAAGAGCAGTCAAACTGATTTATAAGAGGATGAAGAGCAGTCAAACTGCTTTATAAAAGGATGAAGAGCAGTCAAACTGTTTTATAAGCGGACGAAGAGCAGTCAAACTGATTTATAATCGGACGAAGAGCAGTCAAACTGATTTATAATCGGACGAAGAGCAGTCAAACTGATTTATAATCGGATGAATAGCAGTCAAACTGTTTTATACGAGGATGAAGAGCAGTCAGACTGTTTTACAAGAGGATGAAGAGCAGTCAACCTGTTTTACAAGAGGATGAAGAGCAGTCAAACTGTTTTATAAAAGGATGAAGAGCAGTCAAACTGTTTTATACGAGGATGTAGAGCAGTCAGACTGTTTTACAAGAGGATGAAGAGCAGTCAAACTGTTTTATAAGAGGACGAAGAGCAGTCAAACTGATTTGTAATTGGATGAAGAGCAGTCAAACTGATATATAAGAGGATGAAGAGCAGTCAAACTGCTTTATAAAAGGATGAAGAGCAGTCAAACTGTTTTATAAGAGGACGAAGAGCAGTCAAACTGATTTATAAGAGGACGAAGAGCAGTCAAACTGTTCTATAGGAGGATGAAGCGCAGTCAAACTGGTCTATAGGAGGATGAAGAGCAGTCAAACTGTTTTATAAGCGGACGAAGAGCAGTCAAACTGATTTATAAGAGGATGAAGAGCAGTCAAACTGCTTTATAATCGGACGAAGAGCAGTTAAACGGTTTTATAAGAGGACGAAGAGCAGTCAAACTGATTTATAATCGGACGAAGAGCAGTCAAACTGTTCTATAGGAGGATGAAGCGCAGTCAAACTGGTCTATAGGAGGATGAATAGCAGTCAAACTGTTTTATAAGCGGACGAAGAGCAGTCAAACTGATTTATAAGAGGATGAAGAGCAGTCAAACTGCTTTATAAGAGCACGGAGAGCAGTCAAACTGATTTATAATCGGACGAAGAGCAGTCAAACTGTTCTATAGGAGGGTGAAGCGCAGTCAAACTGGTTTATAGGAGGATGAAGAGCAGTCAAACTGCTTTATAAAAGGATGAAGAGCAGTCAAACTGATTTATAAGAGGATGAAGAGCAGTCAAACTGCTTTATAAAAGGATGAAGAGCAGTCAAACTGATTTATAATTGGACGAAGAGCAGTCAAACTGATTTATAATCGGACGAAGAGCAGTCAAACGGTTTTATAAGAGGATGAAGAGCAGTCAAATTGATTTATAAGAGGATGAAGAGCAGTCAAACTGCTTTATAAAAGGATGAAGAGCAGTCAAACTGTTTTATACGAGGATATAGAGCGGTCAGACTGTTTTACAAGAGGATGAAGAGCAGTCAACCTGTTTTACAAGAGGATGAAGAGCAGTCAAACTGCGTTATAAAAAGATGAAGAGCAGTCAAACTGTTTTATAAGAGGATGAAGAGCAGTCAAACAGTTTTATGAGGACGAAAAGCAGTCAAAATGATTTATAATCGGATGAAGAGCAGTCAAACTGATTTATAAGAGGATGAAGAGCAGTCAAACTGCGTTATAAAAAGATGAAGAGCAGTCAAACTGTTTTATAAGAGGATGAAGAGCAGTCAAACTGATTTATAATCGGATGAAGAGCAGTCAGACTGTTTTACAAGAGGATGAAGAGCAGTCAAACTGCTTTATAAAAGGATGAAGAGCAGTCAAACTGTTTTATAAGAGGACGAAGAGCAGTCAAACTGATTTATAATCGGACGAAGAGCAGTCAAACTGTTCTATGGGAGGATGAAGCGCAGTCAAACTGGTTTATAGGAGGATGAAGAGCAGTCAAACTGCTTTATAAGAGGATGAAGAGCAGTCAAACTGATTTATAAGAGGATGAAGAGCAGTCAAACTGCTTTATAAAAGGATGAAGAGCAGTCGAACTGTTTTATAAGCGGACGAAGAGCAGTCAAACTGATTTATAATCGGACGAAGAGCAGTCAAACTGATTTATAATCGGACGAAGAGCAGTCAAACTGATTTATAATCGGATGAATAGCAGTCAAACTGATTTATAAGAGGATGTAGAGCAGTCAAACTGCTTTATAAAAGGATGAAGAGCAGTCAAACTGTTTTATAAGAGGACGAAGAGCAGTCAAACTGATTTATAATCGGACGAAGAGCAGTCAAACTGTTCTATAGGAGGATGAAGCGCATTCAAACTGGTTTATAGGAGGATGAAGAGCAGTCAAACTGCTTTATAAGAGGATGAAGAACAGTCAAACTGATTTATAAGCGCACGAAGAGCAGTCAAACTGATTTATAATCGGATGAAGAGCAGTCAAACTGTTTTATACGAGGATGTAGAGCAGTCAGACTGTTTTACAAGAGGATGAAGAGCAGTCAACCTGTTTTACAAGAGGATGAAGAGCAGTCAAACTGTTTTATAAGAGGATGAAGAGCAGTCAAACTGCGTTATAAAAGGATGAAGAGCAGTCAAACTGTTTTATAAGAGGACGAAGAGCAGTCAAATTGATTTATAATTGGATGAAGAGCAGTCAAACTGATTTATAAGAGGATGAAGAGCAGTCAAACTGCTTTATAAAAGGATGAAGAGCAGTCAAACTGTTCTATAGGAGGATGAAGCGCAGTCAAACTGGTTTATAGGAGGATGAAGAACAGTCAAACTGTTTTATACGAGGATGTAGAGCGGTCAGACTGTTTTACAAGAGGATGAAGAGCAGTCAAACTGTTTTGCAAGAGGATGAAGAGCAGTCAAACTGCGTTATAAAAAGATGAAGAGCAGTCAAACTGTTTTATAAGAGGATGAAGAGCAGTCAAACAGTTTATGAGGACGAGAAGCAGTCAAACTGATTTATAATCGGATGAAGAGCAGTCAAACTGATTTATAAGAGGATGAAGAGCAGTCAAACTGCGTTATAAAAAGATGAAGAGCAGTCAAACTTTTTTATAAGAGGATGAAGAGCAGTCAAACTGATTTATAATCGGATGAAGAGCAGTCAGACTGTTTTACAAGAGGATGAAGAGCAGTCAAACTGCTTTATAAAAGGATGAAGAGCAGTCAAACTGTTTTATAAGCGCACGAAGAGCAGTCAAACTGATTTATAATCGGACGAAGAGCAGTCAAACTGTTCTATAGGAGGATGAAGCGCAGTCAAACTGGTTTATAGGAGGATGAAGAGCAGTCAAACTGCTTCATAAGAGGATGAAGAGCAGTCAAACTGATTTATAAGAGGATGAAGAGCAGTCAAACTGCTTTAAAAGGATGAAGAGCAGTCAAACTGTTTTATAAGCGGACGAAGAGCAGTCAAACTGATTTATAATCGGACGAAGAGCAGTCAAACTGATTTATAATCGGACGAAGAGCAGTCAAACTGATTTATAATCGGATGAATAGCAGTCAAACTGTTTTATACGAGGATGAAGAGCAGTCAGACTGTTTTACAAGAGGATGAAGAGCAGTCAACCTGTTTTACAAGAGGATGAAGAGCAGTCAAACTGTTTTATAAAAGGATGAAGAGCAGTCAAACTGTTTTATACGAGGATGTAGAGCAGTCAGACTGTTTTACAAGAGGATGAAGAGCAGTCAAACTGTTTTATAAGAGGACGAAGAGCAGTCAAACTGATTTATAATTGGATGAAGAGCAGTCAAACTGATATATAAGAGGATGAAGAGCAGTCAAACTGCTTTATAAAAGGATGAAGAGCAGTCAAACTGTTTTATAAGCAGACGAAGAGCAGTCAAACTGATTTATAATTGGACAAAGAGCAGTCAAACTGATTTATAATCGGACGAAGAGCAGTCAAACGGTTTTATAAGAGGATGAAGCGCAGTCAAACTGGTTTATAGGAGGATGAAGAACAGTCAAACTGTTTTATACGAGGATGTAGAGCGGTCAGACTGTTTTACAAGAGGATGAAGAGCAGTCAAACTGTTTTGCAAGAGGATGAAGAGCAGTCAAACTGCGTTATAAAAAGATGAAGAGCAGTCAAACTGTTTTATAAGAGGATGAAGAGCAGTCAAACAGTTTATGAGGACGAGAAGCAGTCAAACTGATTTATAATCGGATGAAGAGCAGTCAAACTGATTTATAAGAGGATGAAGAGCAGTCAAACTGCGTTATAAAAAGATGAAGAGCAGTCAAACTTTTTTATAAGACGATGAAGAGCAGTCAAACTGATTTATAATCGGATGAAGAGCAGTCAGACTGTTTTACAAGAGGATGAAGAGCAGTCAAACTGCTTTATAAAAGGATGAAGAGCAGTCAAACTGTTTTATAAGCGCACGAAGAGCAGTCAAACTGATTTATAATCGGACGAAGAGCAGTCAAACTGTTCTATAGGAGGATGAAGCGCAGTCAAACTGGTTTATAGGAGGATGAAGAGCAGTCAAACTGCTTCATAAGAGGATGAAGAGCAGTCAAACTGATTTATAAGAGGATGAAGAGCAGTCAAACTGCTTTAAAAGGATGAAGAGCAGTCAAACTGTTTTATAAGCGGACGAAGAGCAGTCAAACTGATTTATAATCGGACGAAGAGCAGTCAAACTGATTTATAATCGGACGAAGAGCAGTCAAACTGATTTATAATCGGATGAATAGCAGTCAAACTGTTTTATACGAGGATGAAGAGCAGTCAGACTGTTTTACAAGAGGATGAAGAGCAGTCAACCTGTTTTACAAGAGGATGAAGAGCAGTCAAACTGTTTTATAAAAGGATGAAGAGCAGTCAAACTGTTTTATACGAGGATGTAGAGCAGTCAGACTGTTTTACAAGAGGATGAAGAGCAGTCAAACTGTTTTATAAGAGGACGAAGAGCAGTCAAACTGATTTATAATTGGATGAAGAGCAGTCAAACTGATATATAAGAGGATGAAGAGCAGTCAAACTGCTTTATAAAAGGATGAAGAGCAGTCAAACTGTTTTATAAGCAGACGAAGAGCAGTCAAACTGATTTATAATTGGACAAAGAGCAGTCAAACTGATTTATAATCGGACGAAGAGCAGTCAAACGGTTTTATAAGAGGATGAAGAGCAGTCAAATTGATTTATAAGAGGATGAAGAGCAGTCAAACTGCTTTATAAAAGGATGAAGAGCAGTCAAATTGTTTTATACGAGGATGTAGAGCGGTCAGACTGTTTTACAAGAGGATGAAGAGCAGTCAAACTGTTTTGCAAGAGGATGAAGAGCAGTCAAACTGCGTTATAAAAAGATGAAGAGCAGTCAAACTGTTTTATAAGAGGATGAAGAGCAGTCAAACAGTTTATGAGGACGAGAAGCAGTCAAACTGATTTATAATCGGATGAAGAGCAGTCAAACTGATTTATAAGAGGATGAAGAGCAGTCAAACTGCGTTATAAAAAGATGAAGAGCAGTCAAACTGTTTTATAAGAGGATGAAGAGCAGTCAAACTGATTTATAATCGGATGAAGAGCAGTCAGACTGTTTTACAAGAGGATGAAGAGCAGTCAAACTGCTTTATAAAAGGATGAAGAGCAGTCAAACTGTTTTATAAGCGCACGAAGAGCAGTCAAACTGATTTATAATCGGACGAAGAGCAGTCAAACTGTTCTATAGGAGGATGAAGCGCAGTCAAACTGGTTTATAGGAGGATGAAGAGCAGTCAAACTGCTTCATAAGAGGATGAAGAGCAGTCAAACTGATTTATAAGAGGATGAAGAGCAGTCAAACTGCTTTATAAAAGGATGAAGAGCAGTCAAACTGTTTTATAAGCGGACGAAGAGCAGTCAAACTGATTTATAATCGGACGAAGAGCAGTCAAACTGATTTATAATCGGACGAAGAGCAGTCAAACTGATTTATAATCGGATGAATAGCAGTCAAACTGTTTTATACGAGGATGAAGAGCAGTCAGACTGTTTTACAAGAGGATGAAGAGCAGTCAATCTGTTTTATAAGAGGATGAAGAGCAGTCAAACTGTTTTATAAAAGGATGAAGAGCAGTCAAACTGTTTTATACGAGGATGTAGAGCAGTCAGACTGTTTTACAAGAGGATGAAGAGCAGTCAAACTGCGTTATAAAAAGATGAAGAGCAGTCAAACTTTTTTATAAGACGATGAAGAGCAGTCAAACTGATTTATAATCGGATGAAGAGCAGTCAGACTGTTTTACAAGAGGATGAAGAGCAGTCAAACTGCTTTATAAAAGGATGAAGAGCAGTCAAACTGTTTTATAAGCGCACGAAGAGCAGTCAAACTGATTTATAATCGGACGAAGAGCAGTCAAACTGTTCTATAGGAGGATGAAGCGCAGTCAAACTGGTTTATAGGAGGATGAAGAGCAGTCAAACTGCTTCATAAGAGGATGAAGAGCAGTCAAACTGATTTATAAGAGGATGAAGAGCAGTCAAACTGCTTTAAAAGGATGAAGAGCAGTCAAACTGTTTTATAAGCGGACGAAGAGCAGTCAAACTGATTTATAATCGGACGAAGAGCAGTCAAACTGATTTATAATCGGACGAAGAGCAGTCAAACTGATTTATAATCGGATGAATAGCAGTCAAACTGTTTTATACGAGGATGAAGAGCAGTCAGACTGTTTTACAAGAGGATGAAGAGCAGTCAACCTGTTTTACAAGAGGATGAAGAGCAGTCAAACTGTTTTATAAAAGGATGAAGAGCAGTCAAACTGTTTTATACGAGGATGTAGAGCAGTCAGACTGTTTTACAAGAGGATGAAGAGCAGTCAAACTGTTTTATAAGAGGACGAAGAGCAGTCAAACTGATTTATAATTGGATGAAGAGCAGTCAAACTGATATATAAGAGGATGAAGAGCAGTCAAACTGCTTTATAAAAGGATGAAGAGCAGTCAAACTGTTTTATAAGCAGACGAAGAGCAGTCAAACTGATTTATAATTGGACAAAGAGCAGTCAAACTGATTTATAATCGGACGAAGAGCAGTCAAACGGTTTTATAAGAGGATGAAGAGCAGTCAAATTGATTTATAAGAGGATGAAGAGCAGTCAAACTGCTTTATAAAAGGATGAAGAGCAGTCAAATTGTTTTATACGAGGATGTAGAGCGGTCAGACTGTTTTACAAGAGGATGAAGAGCAGTCAAACTGTTTTGCAAGAGGATGAAGAGCAGTCAAACTGCGTTATAAAAAGATGAAGAGCAGTCAAACTGTTTTATAAGAGGATGAAGAGCAGTCAAACAGTTTATGAGGACGAGAAGCAGTCAAACTGATTTATAATCGGATGAAGAGCAGTCAAACTGATTTATAAGAGGATGAAGAGCAGTCAAACTGCGTTATAAAAAGATGAAGAGCAGTCAAACTGTTTTATAAGAGGATGAAGAGCAGTCAAACTGATTTATAATCGGATGAAGAGCAGTCAGACTGTTTTACAAGAGGATGAAGAGCAGTCAAACTGCTTTATAAAAGGATGAAGAGCAGTCAAACTGTTTTATAAGCGCACGAAGAGCAGTCAAACTGATTTATAATCGGACGAAGAGCAGTCAAACTGTTCTATAGGAGGATGAAGCGCAGTCAAACTGGTTTATAGGAGGATGAAGAGCAGTCAAACTGCTTCATAAGAGGATGAAGAGCAGTCAAACTGATTTATAAGAGGATGAAGAGCAGTCAAACTGCTTTATAAAAGGATGAAGAGCAGTCAAACTGTTTTATAAGCGGACGAAGAGCAGTCAAACTGATTTATAATCGGACGAAGAGCAGTCAAACTGATTTATAATCGGACGAAGAGCAGTCAAACTGATTTATAATCGGATGAATAGCAGTCAAACTGTTTTATACGAGGATGAAGAGCAGTCAGACTGTTTTACAAGAGGATGAAGAGCAGTCAATCTGTTTTATAAGAGGATGAAGAGCAGTCAAACTGTTTTATAAAAGGATGAAGAGCAGTCAAACTGTTTTATACGAGGATGTAGAGCAGTCAGACTGTTTTACAAGAGGATGAAGAGCAGTCAAACTGTTTTATAAGAGGACGAAGAGCAGTCAAACTGATTTATAATTGGATGAAGAGCAGTCAAACTGATATATAAGAGGATGAAGAGCAGTCAAACTGCTTTATAAAAGGATGAAGAGCAGTCAAACTGTTTTATAAGAGGACGAAGAGCAGTCAAACTGATTTATAAGAGGACGAAGAGCAGTCAAACTGTTCTATAGGAGGATGAAGCGCAGTCAAACTGGTCTATAGGAGGATGAAGAGCAGTCAAACTGTTTTATAAGCGGACGAAGAGCAGTCAAACTGATTTATAAGAGGATGAAGAGCAGTCAAACTGCTTTATAATCGGACGAAGAGCAGTTAAACGGTTTTATAAGAGGACGAAGAGCAGTCAAACTGATTTATAATCGGACGAAGAGCAGTCAAACTGTTCTATAGGAGGATGAAGCGCAGTCAAACTGGTCTATAGGAGGATGAATAGCAGTCAAACTGTTTTATAAGCGGACGAAGAGCAGTCAAACTGATTTATAAGAGGATGAAGAGCAGTCAAACTGCTTTATAAGAGCACGGAGAGCAGTCAAACTGATTTATAATCGGACGAAGAGCAGTCAAACTGTTCTATAGGAGGGTGAAGCGCAGTCAAACTGGTTTATAGGAGGATGAAGAGCAGTCAAACTGCTTTATAAAAGGATGAAGAGCAGTCAAACTGATTTATAAGAGGATGAAGAGCAGTCAAACTGCTTTATAAAAGGATGAAGAGCAGTCAAACTGTTTTATAAGCGGACGAAGAGCAGTCAAACTGATTTATAATTGGACGAAGAGCAGTCAAACTGATTTATAATCGGACGAAGAGCAGTCAAACGGTTTTATAAGAGGATGAAGAGCAGTCAAATTGATTTATAAGAGGATGAAGAGCAGTCAAACTGCTTTATAAAAGGATGAAGAGCAGTCAAACTGTTTTATACGAGGATATAGAGCGGTCAGACTGTTTTACAAGAGGATGAAGAGCAGTCAACCTGTTTTACAAGAGGATGAAGAGCAGTCAAACTGCGTTATAAAAAGATGAAGAGCAGTCAAACTGTTTTTTAAGAGGATGAAGAGCAGTCAAACAGTTTTATGAGGACGAAAAGCAGTCAAAATGATTTATAATCGGATGAAGAGCAGTCAAACTGATTTATAAGAGGATGAAGAGCAGTCAAACTGCGTTATAAAAAGATGAAGAGCAGTCAAACTGTTTTATAAGAGGATGAAGAGCAGTCAAACTGATTTATAATCGGATGAAGAGCAGTCAGACTGTTTTACAAGAGGATGAAGAGCAGTCAAACTGCTTTATAAAAGGATGAAGAGCAGTCAAACTGTTTTATAAGAGGACGAAGAGCAGTCAAACTGATTTATAATCGGACGAAGAGCAGTCAAACTGTTCTATGGGAGGATGAAGCGCAGTCAAACTGGTTTATAGGAGGATGAAGAGCAGTCAAACTGCTTTATAACAGGATGAAGAGCAGTCAAACTGATTTATAAGAGGATGAAGAGCAGTCAAACTGCTTTATAAAAGGATGAAGAGCAGTCGAACTGTTTTATAAGCGGACGAAGAGCAGTCAAACTGATTTATAATCGGACGAAGAGCAGTCAAACTGATTTATAATCGGACGAAGAGCAGTCAAACTGATTTATAATCGGATGAATAGCAGTCAAACTGATTTATAAGAGGATGTAGAGCAGTCAAACTGCTTTATAAAAGGATGAAGAGCAGTCAAACTGTTTTATAAGAGGACGAAGAGCAGTCAAACTGATTTATAATCGGACGAAGAGCAGTCAAACTGTTCTATAGGAGGATGAAGCGCATTCAAACTGGTTTATAGGAGGATGAAGAGCAGTCAAACTGCTTTATAAGAGGATGAAGAACAGTCAAACTGATTTATAAGCGCACGAAGAGCAGTCAAACTGAATTATAATCGGACGAAGAGCAGTCAAACTGATTTATAAACGGACGAAGAGCAGTCAAACGGTTTTATAAAAGGATGAAGAGCAGTCCAACTGTTTTATACGAGGATGTAGAGCAGTCAGACTGTTTTACAAGAGGATGAAGAGCAGTCAACCTGTTTTACAAGAGGATGAAGAGCAGTCAAACTGTTTTATAAGAGGATGAAGAGCAGTCAAACTGCGTTATAAAAGGATGAAGAGCAGTCAAACTGTTTTATAAGAGGACGAAGAGCAGTCAAATTGATTTATAATTGGATGAAGAGCAGTCAAACTGATTTATAAGAGGATGAAGAGCAGTCAAGCTGCTTTATAAAAGGATGAAGAGCAGTCAAACTGTTCTATAGGAGGATGAAGCGCAGTCAAACTGGTTTATAGGAGGATGAAGAACAGTCAAACTGTTTTATACGAGGATGAAGAGCGGTCAGACTGTTTTACAAGAGGATGAAGAGCAGTCAAACTGTTTTGCAAGAGGATGAAGAGCAGTCAAACTGCGTTATAAAAAGATGAAGAGCAGTCAAACTGTTTTATAAGAGGATGAAGAGCAGTCAAACAGTTTATGAGGACGAGAAGCAGTCAAACTGATTTATAATCGGATGAAGAGCAGTCAAACTGATTTATAAGAGGATGAAGAGCAGTCAAACTGCGTTATAAAAAGATGAAGAGCAGTCAAACTGTTTTATAAGAGGATGAAGAGCAGTCAAACTGATTTATAATCGGATGAAGAGCAGTCAGACTGTTTTACAAGAGGATGAAGAGCAGTCAAACTGCTTTATAAAAGGATGAAGAGCAGTCAAACTGATTTATAATCGGACGAAGAGCAGTCAAACTGTTCTATAGGAGGATGAAGCGCAGTCAAACTGGTTTATAGGAGGATGAAGAGCAGTCAAACTGCTTCATAAGAGGATGAAGAGCAGTCAAACTGATTTATAAGAGGATGAAGAGCAGTCAAACTGCTTTAAAAGGATGAAGAGCAGTCAAACTGTTTTATAAGCGGACGAAGAGCAGTCAAACTGATTTATAATCGGACGAAGAGCAGTCAAACTGATTTATAATCGGACGAAGAGCAGTCAAACTGATTTATAATCGGATGAATAGCAGTCAAACTGTTTTATACGAGGATGAAGAGCAGTCAGACTGTTTTACAAGAGGATGAAGAGCAGTCAACCTGTTTTACAAGAGGATGAAGAGCAGTCAAACTGTTTTATAAAAGGATGAAGAGCAGTCAAACTGTTTTATACGAGGATGTAGAGCAGTCAGACTGTTTTACAAGAGGATGAAGAGCAGTCAAACTGTTTTATAAGAGGACGAAGAGCAGTCAAACTGATTTATAATTGGATGAAGAGCAGTCAAACTGATATATAAGAGGATGAAGAGCAGTCAAACTGCTTTATAAAAGGATGAAGAGCAGTCAAACTGTTTTATAAGAGGACGAAGAGCAGTCAAACTGATTTATGAGAGGACGAAGAGCAGTCAAACTGTTCTATAGGAGGATGAAGCGCAGTCAAACTGGTCTATAGGAGGATGAAGAGCAGTCAAACTGTTTTATAAGCGGACGAAGAGCAGTCAAACTGATTTATAAGAGGATGAAGAGCAGTCAAACTGCTTTATAATCGGACGAAGAGCAGTTAAACGGTTTTATAAGAGGACGAAGAGCAGTCAAACTGATTTATAATCGGACGAAGAGCAGTCAAACTGTTCTATAGGAGGATGAAGCGCAGTCAAACTGGTCTATAGGAGGATGAATAGCAGTCAAACTGTTTTATAAGCGGACGAAGAGCAGTCAAACTGATTTATAAGAGGATGAAGAGCAGTCAAACTGCTTTATAAGAGGACGGAGAGCAGTCAAACTGATTTATAATCGGACGAAGAGCAGTCAAACTGTTCTATAGGAGGGTGAAGCGCAGTCAAACTGGTTTATAAGAGGATGAAGAGCAGTCAAACTGCTTTATAAAAGGATGAAGAGCAGTCAAACTGATTTATAAGAGGATGAAGAGCAGTCAAACTGCTTTATAAAAGGATGAAGAGCAGTCAAACTGTTTTATAAGCGGACGAAGAGCAGTCAAACTGATTTATAATTGGACGAAGAGCAGTCAAACTGATTTATAATCGGACGAAGAGCAGTCAAACGGTTTTATAAGAGGATGAAGAGCAGTCAAATTGATTTATAAGAGGATGAAGAGCAGTCAAACTGCTTTATAAAAGGATGAAGAGCAGTCAAACTGTTTTATACGAGGATATAGAGCGGTCAGACTGTTTTACAAGAGGATGAAGAGCAGTCAACCTGTTTTACAAGAGGATGAAGAGCAGTCAAACTGCGTTATAAAAAGATGAAGAGCAGTCAAACTGTTTTATAAGAGGATGAAGAGCAGTCAAACAGTTTTATGAGGAAGAAAAGCAGTCAAACTGATTTATAATCGGATGAAGAGCAGTCAAACTGATTTATAATCGGATGAAGAGCAGTCAAACTGATTTATAAGAGGATGAAGAGCAGTCAAACTGCGTTGTAAAAATATGAAGAGCAGTCAAACTGTTTTATAAGAGGATGAAGAGCAGTCAAACTGATTTATAATCGGATGAAGAGCAGTCAGACTGTTTTACAAGAGGATGAAGAGCAGTCAAACTGCTTTATAAAAGGATGAAGAGCAGTCAAACTGTTTTATAAGAGGACGAAGAGCAGTCAAACTGATTTATAATCGGACGAAGAGCAGTCAAACTGTTCTATGGGAGGATGAAGCGCAGTCAAACTGGTTTATAGGAGGATGAAGAGCAGTCAAACTGCTTTATAAGAGGATGAAGAGCAGTCAAACTGATTTATAAGAGGATGAAGAGCAGTCAAACTGCTTTATAAAAGGATGAAGAGCAGTCGAACTGTTTTATAAGCGGACGAAGAGCAGTCAAACTGATTTATAATCGGACGAAGAGCAGTCAAACTGATTTATAATCGGACGAAGAGCAGTCAAACTGATTTATAATCGGATGAATAGCAGTCAAACTGATTTATAAGAGGATGTAGAGCAGTCAAACTGCTTTATAAAAGGATGAAGAGCAGTCAAACTGTTTTATAAGAGGACGAAGAGCAGTCAAACTGATTTATAATCGGACGAAGAGCAGTCAAACTGTTCTATAGGAGGATGAAGCGCATTCAAACTGGTTTATAGGAGGATGAAGAGCAGTCAAACTGCTTTATAAGAGGATGAAGAACAGTCAAACTGATTTATAAGCGCACGAAGAGCAGTCAAACTGATTTATAATCGGACGAAGAGCAGTCAAACTGATTTATAAACGGACGAAGAGCAGTCAAACGGTTTTATAAAAGGATGAAGAGCAGTCAAACTGTTTTATACGAGGATGTAGAGCAGTCAGACTGTTTTACAAGAGGATGAAGAGCAGTCAACCTGTTTTACAAGAGGATGAAGAGCAGTCAAACTGTTTTATAAGAGGATGAAGAGCAGTCAAACTGCGTTATAAAAGGATGAAGAGCAGTCAAACTGTTTTATAAGAGGACGAAGAGCAGTCAAATTGATTTATAATTGGATGAAGAGCAGTCAAACTGATTTATAAGAGGATGAAGAGCAGTCAAACTGCTTTATAAAAGGATGAAGAGCAGTCAAACTGTTTTATAAGAGGACGAAGAGCAGTCAAACTGATTTATAATCCGAAGAAGAGCAGTCAAACTGTTCTATAGGAGGATGAAGAGCAGTCAAACTGGTTTATAGAAGGATGAAGAGCAGTCAAACTGCTTTATAAGAGGATGAAGAGAAGTCAAACTGATTTATAAGCGCACGAAGAGCAGTCAAACTGCTTTATAAGAGGACGAAGAGCAGTCAAACTGTTTTATACGAGGATGTAGAGCAGTCAGACTGTTTTACAAGAGGATGAAGAGCAGTCAACCTGTTTTACAAGAGGATGAAGAGCAGTCAAACTGTTTTATAAGAGGATGAAGAGCAGTCAAACTGCTTTATAAAAGGATGAAGAGCAGTCAAACTGTTTTATAAGAGGACGAAGAGCAGTCAAACTGATTTATAATTGGATGAAGAGCAGTCAAACTGATATATAAGAGGATGAAGAGCAGTCAAACTGCTTTATAAAAAGATGAAGAGCAGTCAAACTGTTTTATAAGAGGACGAAGAGCAGTCAAACTGATTTATAATCGGACGAAGAGCAGTCAAACTGTTCTATAGGAGGATGAAGTGCAGTCAAACTGGTCTATAGGAGGATGAAGAGCAGTCAAACTGTTTTATTAGCGGACGAAGAGCAGTCAAACTGATTTATAAGAGGATGAAGAGCAGTCAAACTGCTTTATAATCGGACGAAGAGCAGTCAAACGGTTTTATAAGAGGATGAAGAGCAGTCAAATTGATTTATAAGAGGATGAAGAGCAGTCAAATTGATTCATAAGAGGATAAAGAGCAGTCAAACTGTTTTATACGAGGATGTAGAGCAGTCAGACTGTTTTACAAGAGGATGTAGAGCAGTCAAACTGTTTTACAAGAGGATGAAGAGCAGTCAACCTGTTTTACAAGAGGATGAAGAGCAGTCAAACTGTTTTATAAGAGGATGAAGAGCAGTCAAACTGCGTTATAAAAGGATGAAGAGCAGTCAAACAGTTTTATAAGAGGATGAAGAGCAGTCAAACTGCTTTATAAAAAGATGAAGAGCAGTCAAACTGTTTTATAAGAGGACGAAGAACAGTCAAACTGATTTATAATCGGACGAAGAGCAGTCAAACTGTTCTATAGGAGGATGAAGCGCAGTCAAACTGGTCTATAGGAGGATGAAGAGCAGTCAAACTGTTTTATAAGCGGACGAAGAGCAGTCAAACTGATTTATAAGAGGATGAAGAGCAGTCAAACTGCTTTATAAGAGGACGAAGAGCAGTCAAACTGATCATAATCGGACGAAGAGCAGTCAAACTGTTCTATAGGAGGGTGAAGCGCAGTCAAACTGGTTTATAGGAGGATGAAGAAAAGTCAAACTGCTTTATAAAAGGATGAAGAGCAGTCAAACTGATTTATAAGAGGATGAAGAGCAGTCAAACTGCTTTATAAAAGGATGAAGAGCAGTCAAACTGTTTTATAAGCGGACGAAGAGCAGTCAAACTGATTTATAATTTGACGAAGAGCAGTCAAACTGATTTATAATCGGACGAAGAGCAGTCAAACGGTTTTAGAAGAGGATGAAGAGCAGTCAAATTGATTTATAAGAGGATGAAGAGCAGTCAAACTGCTTTATAAAAGGGTGAAGAGCAGTCAAACTGTTTTATACGAGGATGTAGAGCGGTCAGATTGTTTTACAAGAGGATGAAGAGCAGTCAACCTGTTTTACAAGAGGATGAAGAGCAGTCAAAACTGTTTTATAAGAGGATGAAGAGCAGTCAAACTGCTTTATAAAAGGATGAAGAGCAGTCAAACAGTTTTATGTGGACGAAAAGCAGTCAAACTGATTTATAATCGGATGTAGAGCAGTCAAACTGATTTATAAGAGGATGAAGAGCAGTCAAACTGCGTTATAAAAAGATGAAGAGCAGTCAAACTGTTTTATAAGAGGATGAAGAGCAGTCAAACTGATTTATAATCGGATGAAGAGCAGTCAGACTGTTTTACAAGAGGATGAAGAGCAGTCAAACTGCTTTATAAAAGGATGAAGAGCAGTCAAACTGTTTTATAAGAGGACGAAGAGCAGTCAAACTGATTTATAATCGGACGAAGAGAAGTCAAACTGTTCTATGGGAGGATGAAGCGCAGTCAAACTGGTTTATAGGAGGATGAAGAGCAGTCAAACTGCTTTATAAGAGGATGAAGAGCAGTCAAACTGATTTATATGAGGATGAAGAGCAGTCAAACTGCTTTATAAAAGGATGAAGAGCAGTCGAACTGTTTTATAAGAGGACGAAGAGCAGTCAAACTGATTTATAATCGGACGAAGAGCAGTCAAACTGTTCTATAGGAGGATGAAGTGCAGTCAAACTGGTCTATAGGAGGATGAAGAGCAGTCAAACTGTTTTATTAGCGGACGAAGAGCAGTCAAACTGATTTATAAGAGGATGAAGAGCAGTCAAACTGCTTTATAATCGGACGAAGAGCAGTCAAACGGTTTTATAAGAGGATGAAGAGCAGTCAAATTGATTTATAAGAGGATGAAGAGCAGTCAAATTGATTCATAAGAGGATAAAGAGCAGTCAAACTGTTTTATACGAGGATGTAGAGCAGTCAGACTGTTTTACAAGAGGATGTAGAGCAGTCAAACTGTTTTACAAGAGGATGAAGAGCAGTCAACCTGTTTTACAAGAGGATGAAGAGCAGTCAAACTGTTTTATAAGAGGATGAAGAGCAGTCAAACTGCGTTATAAAAGGATGAAGAGCAGTCAAACAGTTTTATAAGAGGATGAAGAGCAGTCAAACTGCTTTATAAAAAGATGAAGAGCAGTCAAACTGTTTTATAAGAGGACGAAGAACAGTCAAACTGATTTATAATCGGACGAAGAGCAGTCAAACTGTTCTATAGGAGGATGAAGCGCAGTCAAACTGGTCTATAGGAGGATGAAGAGCAGTCAAACTGTTTTATAAGCGGACGAAGAGCAGTCAAACTGATTTATAAGAGGATGAAGAGCAGTCAAACTGCTTTATAAGAGGACGAAGAGCAGTCAAACTGATCATAATCGGACGAAGAGCAGTCAAACTGTTCTATAGGAGGGTGAAGCGCAGTCAAACTGGTTTATAGGAGGATGAAGAAAAGTCAAACTGCTTTATAAAAGGATGAAGAGCAGTCAAACTGATTTATAAGAGGATGAAGAGCAGTCAAACTGCTTTATAAAAGGATGAAGAGCAGTCAAACTGTTTTATAAGCGGACGAAGAGCAGTCAAACTGATTTATAATTGGACGAAGAGCAGTCAAACTGATTTATAATCGGACGAAGAGCAGTCAAACGGTTTTAGAAGAGGATGAAGAGCAGTCAAATTGATTTATAAGAGGATGAAGAGCAGTCAAACTGCTTTATAAAAGGGTGAAGAGCAGTCAAACTGTTTTATACGAGGATGTAGAGCGGTCAGACTGTTTTACAAGAGGATGAAGAGCATTCAACCTGTTTTACAAGAGGATGAAGAGCAGTCAAAACTGTTTTATAAGAGGATGAAGAGCAGTCAAACTGCTTTATAAAAGGATGAAGAGCAGTCAAACAGTTTTATGTGGACGAAAAGCAGTCAAACTGATTTATAATCGGATGTAGAGCAGTCAAACTGATTTATAAGAGGATGAAGAGCAGTCAAACTGCGTTATAAAAAGATGAAGAGCAGTCAAACTGTTTTATAAGAGGATGAAGAGCAGTCAAACTGATATATAATCGGATGAAGAGCAGTCAGACTGTTTTACAAGAGGATGAAGAGCAGTCAAACTGCTTTATAAAAGGATGAAGAGCAGTCAAACTGTTTTATAAGAGGACGAAGAGCAGTCAAACTGATTTATAATCGGACGAAGAGCAGTCAAACTGTTCTATGGGAGGATGAAGCGCAGTCAAACTGGTTTATAGGAGGATGAAGAGCAGTCAAACTGCTTTATAAGAGGATGAAGAGCAGTCAAACTGATTTATATGAGGATGAAGAGCAGTCAAACTGCTTTATAAAAGGATGAAGAGCAGTCGAACTGTTTTATAAGCGGACGAAGAGCAGTCAAACTGATATATAATCGGACGAAGAGCAGTCAAACTGATTTATAATCGGACGAAGAGCAGTCAAACTGATTTATAATCGGATGAATAGCAGTCAAACTGTTTTATACGAGGATGAAGAGCAGTCAGACTGTTTTACAAGAGGATGAAGAGCAGTCAACCTGTTTTACAAGAGGATGAAGAGCAGTCAAACTGTTTTATAAAAGGATGAAGAGCAGTCAAACTGTTTTATACGAGGATGTAGAGCAGTCAGACTGTTTTACAAGAGGATGAGGAGCAGTCAAACTGTTTTATAAGAGGACGAAGAGCAGTCAAACTGATTTATAATTGGATGAAGAGCAGTCAAACTGATATATAAGAGGATGAAGAGCAGTCAAACTGCTTTATAAAAGGATGAAGAGCAGTCAAACTGTTTTATAAGAGGACGAAGAGCAGTCAAACTGATTTATAAGAGGACGAAGAGCAGTCAAACTGTTCTATAGGAGGATGAAGCGCAGTCAAACTGGTCTATAGGAGGGTGAAGAGCAGTCAAACTGTTTTATAAGCGGACGAAGAGCAGTCAAACTGATTTATAAGAGGATGAAGAGCAGTCAAACTGTTTTATAATCGGACGAAGAGCAGTTAAACGGTTTTATAAGAGGACGAAGAGCAGTCAAACTGATTTATAATCTGACGAAGAGCAGTCAAACTGTTCTATAGGAGGATGAAGCGCAGTCAAACTGGTCTATAGGAGGATGAATAGCAGTCAAACTGTTTTATAAGCGGACGAAGAGCAGTCAAACTGATTTATAAGAGGATGAAGAGCAGTCAAACTGCTTTATAAGAGGACGGAGAGCAGTCAAACTGATTTATAATCGGATGTAGAGCAGTCAAACTGATTTATAAGAGGATGAAGAGCAGTCAAACTGCGTTATAAAAAGATGAAGAGCAGTCAAACTGTTTTATAAGAGGATGAAGAGCAGTCAAACTGATTTATAATCGGATGAAGAGCAGTCAGACTGTTTTACAAGAGGATGAAGAGCAGTCAAACTGCTTTATAAAAGGATGAAGAGCAGTCAAACTGTTTTATAAGAGGACGAAGAGCAGTCAAACTGATTTATAATCGGACGAAGAGCAGTCAAACTGTTCTATGGGAGGATGAAGCGCAGTCAAACTGGTTTATAGGAGGATGAAGAGCAGTCAAACTGCTTTATAAGAGGATGAAGAGCAGTCAAACTGATTTATATGAGGATGAAGAGCAGTCAAACTGCTTTATAAAAGGATGAAGAGCAGTCGAACTGTTTTATAAGCGGACGAAGAGCAGTCAAACTGATATATAATCGGACGAAGAGCAGTCAAACTGATTTATAATCGGACGAAGAGCAGTCAAACTGATTTATAATCGGATGAATAGCAGTCAAACTGTTTTATACGAGGATGAAGAGCAGTCAGACTGTTTTACAAGAGGATGAAGAGCAGTCAACCTGTTTTACAAGAGGATGAAGAGCAGTCAAACTGTTTTATAAAAGGATGAAGAGCAGTCAAACTGTTTTATACGAGGATGTAGAGCAGTCAGACTGTTTTACAAGAGGATGAGGAGCAGTCAAACTGTTTTATAAGAGGACGAAGAGCAGTCAAACTGATTTATAATTGGATGAAGAGCAGTCAAACTGATATATAAGAGGATGAAGAGCAGTCAAACTGCTTTATAAAAGGATGAAGAGCAGTCAAACTGTTTTATAAGAGGACGAAGAGCAGTCAAACTGATTTATAAGAGGACGAAGAGCAGTCAAACTGTTCTATAGGAGGATGAAGCGCAGTCAAACTGGTCTATAGGAGGGTGAAGAGCAGTCAAACTGTTTTATAAGCGGACGAAGAGCAGTCAAACTGATTTATAAGAGGATGAAGAGCAGTCAAACTGTTTTATAATCGGACGAAGAGCAGTTAAACGGTTTTATAAGAGGACGAAGAGCAGTCAAACTGATTTATAATCGGACGAAGAGCAGTCAAACTGTTCTATAGGAGGATGAAGCGCAGTCAAACTGGTCTATAGGAGGATGAATAGCAGTCAAACTGTTTTATAAGCGGACGAAGAGCAGTCAAACTGATTTATAAGAGGATGAAGAGCAGTCAAACTGCTTTATAAGAGGACGGAGAGCAGTCAAACTGATTTATAATCGGACGAAGAGCAGTCAAACTGTTCTATAGGAGGGTGAAGCGCAGTCAAACTGGTTTATAGGAGGATGAAGAGCAGTCAAACTGCTTTATAAAAGGATGAAGAGCAGTCAAACTGATTTATAAGAGGATGAAGAGCAGTCAAACTGCTTTATAAAAGGATGAAGAGCAGTCAAACTGTTTTATACGAGGATATAGAGCGGTCAGACTGTTTTACAAGAGGATGAAGAGCAGTCAACCTGTTTTACAAGAGGATGAAGAGCAGTCAAACTGCGTTATAAAAAGATGAAGAGCAGTCAAACTGTTTTATAAGAGGATGAAGAGCAGTCAAACAGTTTTATGAGGACGAAAAGCAGTCAAACTGATTTATAATCGGATGAAGAGCAGTCAAACTGATTTATAAGAGGATGAAGAGCAGTCAAACTGCGTTATAAAAAGATGAAGAGCAGTCAAACTGTTTTATAAGAGGATGAAGAGCAGTCAAACTGATTTATAATCGGATGAAGAGCAGTCAGACTGTTTTACAAGAGGATGAAGCGCAGTCAAACTGCTTTATAAAAGGATGAAGAGCAGTCAAACTGTTTTATAAGAGGACGAAGAGCAGTCAAACTGATTTATAATCGGACGAAGAGCAGTCAAACTGTTCTATGGGAGGATGAAGCGCAGTCAAACTGGTTTATAGGAGGATGAAGAGCAGTCAAACTGCTTTATAAGAGGATGAAGAGCAGTCAAACGATTTTATAAGAGGATGAAGAGCAGTCAAACGGTTTTATAAGAGGATGAAGAGCAGTCAAACTGCTTTATAATCGGACGAAGAGCAGTCAAACGGTTTTATAAGAGGATGAAGAGCAGTCAAATTGCTTTATAATCGGACGAAGAGCAGTCAAACGGTTTTATAAGAGGATGAAGAGCAGTCAAATTGATTTATAAGAGGATGAAGAGCAGTCAAATTGATTCATAAGAGGATGAAGAGCAGTCAAACTGTTTTATACGAGGATGTAGAGCAGTCAGACTGTTTTACAAGAGGATGTAGAGCAGTCAGACTGTTTTACAAGAGGATGAAGAGCAGTCAACCTGTTTTACAAGAGGATGAAGAGCAGTCAAACTGTTTTATAAGAGGATGAAGAGCAGTCAAACTGCGTTATAAAAGGATGAAGAGCAGTCAAACAGTTTTATAAGAGGACGAAGAGCAGTCAAACTGATTTATAATCGGATGAAGAGCAGTCAAACTGATTTATAAGAGGATGAAGAGCAGTCAAACTGCTTTATAAAAAGATGAAGAGCAGTCAAACTGTTTTATAAGAGGACGAAGAACAGTCAAACTGATTTATAATCGGACGAAGAGCAGTCAAACTGTTCTATAGGAGGATGAAGCGCAGTCAAACTGGTCTATCGGAGGATGAAGAGCAGTCAAACTGTTTTATAAGCTTACGAAGAGCAGTCAAACTGATTTATAAGAGGATGAAGAGCAGTCAAACTGCTTTATAAGAGGACGAAGAGCAGTCAAACTGATTTATAATCGGACGAAGAGCAGTCAAACTGTTCTATAGGAGGGTGAAGCGCAGTCAAACTGGTTTATAGGAGGATGAAGAGCAGTCAAACTGCTTTATAAAAGGATGAAGAGCAGTCAAACTGATTTATAAGAGGATGAAGAGCAGTCAAACTGCTTTATAAAAGGATGAAGAGCAGTCAAACTGTTTTATAAGCGGACGAAGAGCAGTCAAACTGATTTATAATTGGACGAAGAGCAGTCAAACTGATTTATAATCGGACGAAGAGCAGTCAAACGGTTTTAGAAGAGGATGAAGAGCAGTCAAATTGATTTATAAGAGGATGAAGAGCAGTCAAACTGCTTTATAAAAGGGTGAAGAGCAGTCAAACTGGTTTATACGAGGATGTAGAGCGGTCAGACTGTTTTACAAGAGGATGAAGAGCAGTCAACCTGTTTTACAAGAGGATGAAGAGCAGTCAAAACTGTTTTATAAGAGGATGAAGAGCAGTCAAACTGCTTTATAAAAGGATGAAGAGCAGTCAAACAGTTTTATGTGGACGAAAAGCAGTCAAACTGATTTATAATCGGATGTAGAGCAGTCAAACTGATTTATAAGAGGATGAAGAGCAGTCAAACTGCGTTATAAAAAGATGAAGAGCAGTCAAACTGTTTTATAAGAGGATGAAGAGCAGTCAAACTGATTTATAATCGGATGAAGAGCAGTCAGACTGTTTTACAAGAGGATGAAGAGCAGTCAAACTGCTTTATAAAAGGATGAAGAGCAGTCAAACTGTTTTATAAGAGGACGAAGAGCAGTCAAACTGATTTATAATCGGACGAAGAGCAGTCAAACTGTTCTATGGGAGGATGAAGCGCAGTCAAACTGGTTTATAGGAGGATGAAGAGCAGTCAAACTGCTTTATAAGAGGATGAAGAGCAGTCAAACTGATTTATATGAGGATGAAGAGCAGTCAAACTGCTTTATAAAAGGATGAAGAGCAGTCGAACTGTTTTATAAGCGGACGAAGAGCAGTCAAACTGATTTATAATCGGACGAAGAGCAGTCAAACTGATTTATAATCGGACGAAGAGCAGTCAAACTGATTTATAATCGGATGAATAGCAGTCAAACTGTTTTATACGAGGATGAAGAGCAGTCAGACTGTTTTACAAGAGGATGAAGAGCAGTCAACCTGTTTTACAAGAGGATGAAGAGCAGTCAAACTGTTTTATAAAAGGATGAAGAGCAGTCAAACTGTTTTATACGAGGATGTAGAGCAGTCAGACTGTTTTACAAGAGGATGAAGAGCAGTCAAACTGTTTTATAAGAGGACGAAGAGCAGTCAAACTGATTTATAATTGGATGAAGAGCAGTCAAACTGATATATAAGAGGATGAAGAGCAGTCAAACTGCTTTATAAAAGGATGAAGAGCAGTCAAACTGTTTTATAAGTGGACGAAGAGCAGTCAAACTGATTTATAAGAGGACGAAGAGCAGTCAAACTGTTCTATAGGAGGATGAAGCGCAGTCAAACTGGTCTATAGGAGGATGAAGAGCAGTCAAACTGTTTTATAAGCGGACGAAGAGCAGTCAAACTGATTTATAAGAGGATGAAGAGCAGTCAAACTGCTTTATAATCGGACGAAGAGCAGTTAAACGGTTTTATAAGAGGACGAAGAGCAGTCAAACTGATTTATAATCGGACGAAGAGCAGTCAAACTGTTCTATAGGAGGATGAAGCGCAGTCAAACTGGTCTATAGGAGGATGAATAGCAGTCAAACTGTTTTATAAGCGGACGAAGAGCAGTCAAACTGATTTATAAGAGGATGAAGAGCAGTCAAACTGCTTTATAAGAGGACGGAGAGCAGTCAAACTGATTTATAATCGGACGAAGAGCAGTCAAACTGTTCTATAGGAGGGTGAAGCGCAGTCAAACTGGTTTATAGGAGGATGAAGAGCAGTCAAACTGCTTTATAAAAGGATGAAGAGCAGTCAAACTGATTTATAAGAGGATGAAGAGCAGTCAAACTGCTTTATAAAAGGATGAAGAGCAGTCAAACTGTTTTATAAGCGGACGAAGAGCAGTCAAACTGATTTATAATTGGACGAAGAGCAGTCAAACTGATTTATAATCGGACGAAGAGCAGTCAAACGGTTTTATAAGAGGATGAAGAGCAGTCAAATTGATTTATAAGAGGATGAAGAGCAGTCAAACTGCTTTATAAAAGGATGAAGAGCAGTCAAACTGTTTTATACGAGGATATAGAGCGGTCAGACTGTTTTACAAGAGGATGAAGAGCAGTCAACCTGTTTTACAAGAGGATGAAGAGCAGTCAAACTGCGTTATAAAAAGATGAAGAGCAGTCAAACTGTTTTATAAGAGGATGAAGAGCAGTCAAACAGTTTTATGAGGACGAAAAGCAGTCAAACTGATTTATAATCGGATGAAGAGCAGTCAAACTGATTTATAAGAGGATGAAGAGCAGTCAAACTGCGTTATAAAAAGATGAAGAGCAGTCAAACTGTTTTATAAGAGGATGAAGAGCAGTCAAACTGATTTATAATCGGATGAAGAGCAGTCAAACTGCTTTATAAAAGGATGAAGAGCAGTCAAACTGTTTTATAAGAGGACGAAGAGCAGTCAAACTGATTTATAATCGGACGAAGAGCAGTCAAACTGTTCTATGGGAGGATGAAGCGCAGTCAAACTGGTTTATAGGAGGATGAAGAGCAGTCAAACTGCTTTATAAGAGGATGAAGAGCAGTCAAACTGATTTATAAGAGGATGAAGAGCAGTCAAACTGCTTTATAAAAGGATGAAGAGCAGTCGAACTGTTTTATAAGCGGACGAAGAGCAGTCAAACTGATTTATAATCGGACGAAGAGCAGTCAAACTGATTTATAATCGGACGAAGAGCAGTCAAACTGATTTATAATCGGATGAATAGCAGTCAAACTGATTTATAAGAGGATGTAGAGCAGTCAAACTGCTTTATAAAAGGATGAAGAGCAGTCAAACTGTTTTATAAGAGGACGAAGAGCAGTCAAACTGATTTATAATCGGACGAAGAGCAGTCAAACTGTTCTATAGGAGGATGAAGCGCATTCAAACTGGTTTATAGGAGGATGAAGAGCAGTCAAACTGCTTTATAAGAGGATGAAGAACAGTCAAACTGATTTATAAGCGCACGAAGAGCAGTCAAACTGATTTATAATCGGACGAAGAGCAGTCAAACTGATTTATAAACGGACGAAGAGCAGTCAAACGGTTTTATAAAAGGATGAAGAGCAGTCAAACTGTTTTATACGAGGATGTAGAGCAGTCAGACTGTTTTACAAGAGGATGAAGAGCAGTCAACCTGTTTTACAAGAGGATGAAGAGCAGTCAAACTGTTTTATAAGAGGATGAAGAGCAGTCAAACTGCGTTATAAAAGGATGAAGAGCAGTCAAACTGTTTTATAAGAGGACGAAGAGCAGTCAAATTGATTTATAATTGGATGAAGAGCAGTCAAACTGATTTATAAGAGGATGAAGAGCAGTCAAACTGCTTTATAAAAGGATGAAGAGCAGTCAAACTGTTTTATAAGAGGACGAAGAGCAGTCAAACTGATTTATAATCCGAAGAAGAGCAGTCAAACTGTTCTATAGGAGGATGAAGCGCAGTCAAACTGGTTTATAGAAGGATGAAGAGCAGTCAAACTGCTTTATAAGAGGATGAAGAGAAGTCAAACTGATTTATAAGCGCACGAAGAGCAGTCAAACTGCTTTATAAGAGGACGAAGAGCAGTCAAACTGATTTATAAACGAACGAAGAGCAGTCAAATGGTTTTATGAAAGGATGAAGAGCAGTCAAACTGTTTTATACGAGGATGTAGAGCAGTCAGACTGTTTTACAAGAGGATGAAGAGCAGTCAACCTGTTTTACAAGAGGATGAAGAGCAGTCAAACTGTTTTATAAGAGGATGAAGAGCAGTCAAACTGCTTTATAAAAGGATGAAGAGCAGTCAAACTGTTTTATAAGAGGACGAAGAGCAGTCAAACTGATTTATAATTGGATGAAGAGCAGTCAAACTGATATATAAGAGGATGAAGAGCAGTCAAACTGCTTTATAAAAAGATGAAGAGCAGTCAAACTGTTTTATAAGAGGACGAAGAGCAGTCAAACTGATTTATAATCGGACGAAGAGCAGTCAAACTGTTCTATAGGAGGATGAAGTGCAGTCAAACTGGTCTATAGGAGGATGAAGAGCAGTCAAACTGTTTTATTAGCGGACGAAGAGCAGTCAAACTGATTTATAAGAGGATGAAGAGCAGTCAAACTGCTTTATAATCGGACGAAGAGCAGTCAAACGGTTTTATAAGAGGATGAAGAGCAGTCAAATTGATTTATAAGAGGATGAAGAGCAGTCAAATTGATTCATAAGAGGATGAAGAGCAGTCAAACTGTTTTATACGAGGATGTAGAGCAGTCAGACTGTTTTACAAGAGGATGTAGAGCAGTCAGACTGTTTTACAAGAGGATGAAGAGCAGTCAACCTGTTTTACAAGAGGATGAAGAGCAGTCAAACTGTTTTATAAGAGGATGAAGAGCAGTCAAACTGCGTTATAAAAGGATGAAGATCAGTCAAACAGTTTTATAAGAGGACGAAGAGCAGTCAAACTGATTTATAATCGGATGAAGAGCAGTCAAACTGATTTATAAGAGGATGAAGAGCAGTCAAACTGCTTTATAAAAAGATGAAGAGCAGTCAAACTGTTTTATAAGCGGACGAAGAGCAGTCAAACTGATTTATAAGAGGACGAAGAGCAGTCAAACTGATTTATAATCGGACGAAGAGCAGTCAAACTGTTCTATAGGAGGGTGAAGCGCAGTCAAACTGGTTTATAGGAGGATGAAGAGCAGTCAAACTGCTTTAGAAAAGGATGAAGAGCAGTCAAACTGATTTATAAGAGGATGAAGAGCAGTCAAACTGCTTTATAAAAGGATGAAGAGCAGTCAAACTGTTTTATAAGCGGACGAAGAGCAGTCAAACTGATTTAGAATTGGACGAAGAGCAGTCAAACTGATTTATAATCGGACGAAGAGCAGTCAAACGGTTTTAGAAGAGGATGAAGAGCAGTCAAATTGATTTATAAGAGGATGAAGAGCAGTCAAACTGCTTTATAAAAGGGTGAAGAGCAGTCAAACTGTTTTATACGAGGATGTAGAGCGGTCAGACTGTTTTACAAGAGGATGAAGAGCAGTCAACCTGTTTTACAAGAGGATGAAGAGCAGTCAAAACTGTTTTATAAGAGGATGAAGAGCAGTCAAACTGCTTTATAAAAGGATGAAGAGCAGTCAAACAGTTTTATGTGGACGAAAAGCAGTCAAACTGATTTATAATCGGATGTAGAGCAGTCAAACTGATTTATAAGAGGATGAAGAGCAGTCAAACTGCGTTATAAAAAGATGAAGAGCAGTCAAACTGTTTTATAAGAGGATGAAGAGCAGTCAAACTGATTTATAATCGGATGAAGAGCAGTCAGACTGTTTTACAAGAGGATGAAGAGCAGTCAAACTGCTTTATAAAAGGATGAAGAGCAGTCAAACTGTTTTATAAGAGGACGAAGAGCAGTCAAACTGATTTATAATCGGACGAAGAGCAGTCAAACTGTTCTATGGGAGGATGAAGCGCAGTCAAACTGGTTTATAGGAGGATGAAGAGCAGTCAAACTGCTTTATAAGAGGATGAAGAGCAGTCAAACTGATTTATATGAGGATGAAGAGCAGTCAAACTGCTTTATAAAAGGATGAAGAGCAGTCGAACTGTTTTATAAGCGCACGAAGAGCAGTCAAACTGATTTATAATCGGACGAAGAGCAGTCAAACTGATTTATAAACGGACGAAGAGCAGTCAAACGGTTTTATAAAAGGATGAAGAGCAGTCAAACTGTTTTATACGAGGATGTAGAGCAGTCAGACTGTTTTACAAGAGGATGAAGAGCAGTCAACCTGTTTTACAAGAGGATGAAGAGCAGTCAAACTGTTATATAAAAGGATGAAGAGCAGTCAAACTGTTTTATACGAGGATGTAGAGCAGTCAGACTGTTTTACAAGAGGATGAAGAGCAGTCAAACTGTTTTATAAGAGGACGAAGAGCAGTCAAACTGATTTATAATTGGATGAAGAGCAGTCAAACTGATATATAAGAGGATGAAGAGCAGTCAAACTGCTTTATAAAAGGATGAAGAGCAGTCAAACTGTTTTATAAGAGGACGAAGAGCAGTCAAACTGATTTATAATCGGACGAAGAGCAGTCAAACTGTTCTATAGGAGGATGAAGCGCAGTCAAACTGGTCTATAGGAGGTTGAAGAGCAGTCAAACTGTTTTATAAGCGGACGAAGAGCAGTCAAACTGATTTATAAGAGGATGAAGAGCAGTCAAACTGCTTTATAATCGGACGAAGAGCAGTTAAACGGTTTTATAAGAGGATGAAGAGCAGTCAAATTGATTTGTAAGAGGATGAAGAGCAGTCAAATTGATTTATAAGAGGATGAAGAGCAGTCAGACTGTTTTACAAGAGGATGAAGAGTAGTCACCCTGTTTTACAAGAGGATGAAGAGCAGTCAATCTGTTTTATAAGAGGATGAAGAGCAGTCAAACTGCTTTATAAAAGGATGAAGAGCAGTCAAACTGTTTTGTAAGAGGACGAAGAGCAGTCAAACTGATTTATAATCGGACGAAGAGCAGTCAAACTGTTCTATAGGAGGATGAAGCGCAGTCAAACTGGTTTATAGGAGGATGAAGAACAGTCAAACTGCTTTATAAGAGGATGAAGAGCAGTCAAACCGATTTATAAGAGGATGAAGAGCAGTCAAACTGCTTTATAAAAGGATGAAGAGCAGTCAAACTGTTTTATAAGCGGACGAAGAGCAGTCAAACTGATTTATAATCGGACGAAGAGCAGTCAAACTGATTTATAATCGGACGAAGAGCAGTCAAACGGTTTTATAAGAGGATGAAGAGCAGTCAAATTGATTTATAAGAGGATGAAGAGCAGTCAAACTGATTTATAATCGGATGAAGAGCAGTCAAACTGATTTATAAGAGGATGAAGAGCAGTCAAACTGCTTTATAAAAAGATGAAGAGCAGTCAAACTGTTTTATAAGAGGACGAAGAACAGTCAAACTGATTTGTAATCGGACGAAGAGCAGTCAAACTGTTCTATAGGAGGATGAAGCGCAGTCAAACTGGTATATAGGAGGATGAAGAGCAGTCAAACTGTTTTATAAGCGGACGAAGAGCAGTCAAACTGATTTATAAGAGGATGAAGAGCAGTCAAACTGCTTTATAAGCGGACGAAGAGCAGTCAAACTGATTTATAATCGGACGAAGAGCAGTCAAACTGATTTATAAGCGGACGAAGAGCAGTCAAACTGATTTATAAGAGGATGAAGAGCAGTCAAACTGCTTTATAAGAGGACGAAGAGCAGTCAAACTGATTTATAATCGGACGAAGAGCAGTCAAACTGTTCTATAGGAGGGTGAAGCGCAGTCAAACTGGTTTATAGGAGGATGAAGAGCAGTCAAACTGCTTTATAAAAGGATGAAGAGCAGTCAAACTGATTTATAAGAGGATGAAGAGCAGTCAAACTGCTTTATAAAAGGATGAAGAGCAGTCAAACTGTTTTATAAGCGGACTAAGAGCAGTCAAACTGATTTATAATTGGACGAAGAGCAGTCAAACTGATTTATAATCGGACGAAGAGCAGTCAAACGGTTTTAGAAGAGGATGAAGAGCAGTCAAATTGATTTATAAGAGGATGAAGAGCAGTCAAACTGCTTTATAAAAGGGTGAAGAGCAGTCAAACTGTTTTATACGAGGATGTAGAGCGGTCAGACTGTTTTACAAGAGGATGAAGAGCAGTCAACCTGTTTTACAAGAGGATGAAGAGCAGTCAAAACTGTTTTATAAGAGGATGAAGAGCAGTCAAACTGCTTTATAAAAGGATGAAGAGCAGTCAAACAGTTTTATAAGAGGACGAAGAGCAGTCAAACTGATTTATAATCGGATGAAGAGCAGTCAAACTGATTTATAAGAGGATGAAGAGCAGTCAAACTGCTTTATAAAAAGATGAAGAGCAGTCAAACTGTTTTATAAGAGGACGAAGAACAGTCAAACTGATTT
Source organism: Lampris incognitus (assembly GCF_029633865.1). NCBI lineage: Eukaryota > Metazoa > Chordata > Actinopteri > Lampriformes > Lampridae > Lampris > Lampris incognitus. The sequence continues at coordinate 36,289,683 of NC_079222.1, forward strand.
ATAATCGGACGAAGAGCAGTCAAACTGTTCTATAGGAGGATGAAGCGCAGTCAAACTGGTCTATAGGAGGATGAAGAGCAGTCAAACTGTTTTATAAGCGGACGAAGAGCAGTCAAACTGATTTATAAGAGGATGAAGAGCAGTCAAACTGCTTTATAAGAGGACGAAGAGCAGTCAAACTGATTTATAATCGGACGAAGAGCAGTCAAACTGTTCTATAGGAGGGTGAAGCGCAGTCAAACTGGTTTATAGGAGGATGAAGAGCAGTCAAACTGCTTTATAAAAGGATGAAGAGCAGTCAAACTGATTTATAAGAGGATGAAGAGCAGTCAAACTGCTTTATAAAAGGATGAAGAGCAGTCAAACTGTTTTATAAGCGGACGAAGAGCAGTCAAACTGATTTATAATTGGACGAAGAGCAGTCAAACTGATTTATAATCGGACGAAGAGCAGTCAAACGGTTTTAGAAGAGGATGAAGAGCAGTCAAATTGATTTATAAGAGGATGAAGAGCAGTCAAACTGCTTTATAAAAGGGTGAAGAGCAGTCAAACTGTTTTATACGAGGATGTAGAGCGGTCAGACTGTTTTACAAGAGGATGAAGAGCAGTCAACCTGTTTTACAAGAGGATGAAGAGCAGTCAAAACTGTTTTATAAGAGGATGAAGAGCAGTCAAACTGCTTTATAAAAGGATGAAGAGCAGTCAAACAGTTTTATGTGGACGAAAAGCAGTCAAACTGATTTATAATCGGATGTAGAGCAGTCAAACTGATTTATAAGAGGATGAAGAGCAGTCAAACTGCGTTATAAAAAGATGAAGAGCAGTCAAACTGTTTTATAAGAGGATGAAGAGCAGTCAAACTGATTTATAATCGGATGAAGAGCAGTCAGACTGTTTTACAAGAGGATGAAGAGCAGTCAAACTGCTTTATAAAAGGATGAAGAGCAGTCAAACTGTTTTATAAGAGGACGAAGAGCAGTCAAACTGATTTATAATCGGACGAAGAGCAGTCAAACTGTTCTATGGGAGGATGAAGCGCAGTCAAACTGGTTTATAGGAGGATGAAGAGCAGTCAAACTGCTTTATAAGAGGATGAAGAGCAGTCAAACTGATTTATATGAGGATGAAGAGCAGTCAAACTGCTTTATAAAAGGATGAAGAGCAGTCGAACTGTTTTATAAGCGCACGAAGAGCAGTCAAACTGATTTATAATCGGACGAAGAGCAGTCAAACTGATTTATAAACGGACGAAGAGCAGTCAAACGGTTTTATAAAAGGATGAAGAGCAGTCAAACTGTTTTATACGAGGATGTAGAGCAGTCAGACTGTTTTACAAGAGGATGAAGAGCAGTCAACCTGTTTTACAAGAGGATGAAGAGCAGTCAAACTGTTTTATAAAAGGATGAAGAGCAGTCAAACTGTTTTATACGAGGATGTAGAGCAGTCAGACTGTTTTACAAGAGGATGAAGAGCAGTCAAACTGTTTTATAAGAGGACGAAGAGCAGTCAAACTGATTTATAATTGGATGAAGAGCAGTCAAACTGATATATAAGAGGATGAAGAGCAGTCAAACTGCTTTATAAAAGGATGAAGAGCAGTCAAACTGTTTTATAAGAGGACGAAGAGCAGTCAAACTGTTCTATAGGAGGATGAAGCGCAGTCAAACTGGTCTATAGGAGGTTGAAGAGCAGTCAAACTGTTTTATAAGCGGACGAAGAGCAGTCAAACTGATTTATAAGAGGATGAAGAGCAGTCAAACTGCTTTATAATCGGACGAAGAGCAGTTAAACGGTTTTATAAGAGGATGAAGAGCAGTCAAATTGATTTGTAAGAGGATGAAGAGCAGTCAAATTGATTTATAAGAGGATGAAGAGCAGTCAGACTGTTTTACAAGAGGATGAAGAGCAGTCACCCTGTTTTACAAGAGGATGAAGAGCAGTCAATCTGTTTTATAAGAGGATGAAGAGCAGTCAAACTGCTTTATAAAAGGATGAAGAGCAGTCAAACTGTTTTGTAAGAGGACGAAGAGCAGTCAAACTGATTTATAATCGGACGAAGAGCAGTCAAACTGTTCTATAGGAGGATGAAGCGCAGTCAAACTGGTTTATAGGAGGATGAAGAACAGTCAAACTGCTTTATAAGAGGATGAAGAGCAGTCAAACCGATTTATAAGAGGATGAAGAGCAGTCAAACTGCTTTATAAAAGGATGAAGAGCAGTCAAACTGTTTTATAAGCGGACGAAGAGCAGTCAAACTGATTTATAATCGGACGAAGAGCAGTCAAACTGATTTATAATCGGACGAAGAGCAGTCAAACGGTTTTATAAGAGGATGAAGAGCAGTCAAATTGATTTATAAGAGGATGAAGAGCAGTCAAACTGATTTATAATCGGATGAAGAGCAGTCAAACTGATTTATAAGAGGATGAAGAGCAGTCAAACTGCTTTATAAAAAGATGAAGAGCAGTCAAACTGTTTTATAAGAGGACGAAGAACAGTCAAACTGATTTATAATCGGACGAAGAGCAGTCAAACTGTTCTATAGGAGGATGAAGCGCAGTCAAACTGGTCTATAGGAGGATGAAGAGCAGTCAAACTGTTTTATAAGCGGACGAAGAGCAGTCAAACTGATTTATAAGAGGATGAAGAGCAGTCAAACTGCTTTATAAGCGGACGAAGAGCAGTCAAACTGATTTATAATCGGACGAAGAGCAGTCAAACTGATTTATAAGCGGACGAAGAGCAGTCAAACTGATTTATAAGAGGATGAAGAGCAGTCAAACTGCTTTATAAGAGGACGAAGAGCAGTCAAACTGATTTATAATCGGACGAAGAGCAGTCAACCTGTTTTACAAGAGGATGAAGAGCAGTCAAACTGTTTTATAAAAGGATGAAGAGCAGTCAAACTGATTTATAATCGGACGAAGAGCAGTCAAACTGATTTATAAACGGACGAAGAGCAGTCAAACGGTTTTATAAAAGGATGAAGAGCAGTCAAACTGTTTTATACGAGGATGTAGAGCAGTCAGACTGTTTTACAAGAGGATGAAGAGCAGTCAACCTGTTTTACAAGAGGATGAAGAGCAGTCAAACTGTTTTATAAAAGGATGAAGAGCAGTCAAACTGTTTTATACGAGGATGTAGAGTAGTCAGACTGTTTTACAAGAGGATGAAGAGCAGTCAAACTGTTTTATAAGAGGACGAAGAGCAGTCAAACTGATTTATAATTGGATGAAGAGCAGTCAAACTGATATATAAGAGGATGAAGAGCAGTCAAACTGCTTTATAAAAGGATGAAGAGCAGTCAAACTGTTTTATAAGAGGACGAAGAGCAGTCAAACTGATTTATAATCGGACGAAGAGCAGTCAAACTGTTCTATAGGAGGATGAAGCGCAGTCAAACTGGTCTATAGGAGGTTGAAGAGCAGTCAAACTGTTTTATAAGCGGACGAAGAGCAGTCAAACTGATTTATAAGAGGATGAAGAGCAGTCAAACTGCTTTATAATCGGACGAAGAGCAGTTAAACGGTTTTATAAGAGGATGAAGAGCAGTCAAATTGATTTGTAAGAGGATGAAGAGCAGTCAAATTGATTTATAAGAGGATGAAGAGCAGTCAGACTGTTTTACAAGAGGATGAAGAGCAGTCACCCTGTTTTACAAGAGGATGAAGAGCAGTCAATCTGTTTTATAAGAGGATGAAGAGCAGTCAAACTGCTTTATAAAAGGATGAAGAGCAGTCAAACTGTTTTGTAAGAGGACGAAGAGCAGTCAAACTGATTTATAATCGGACGAAGAGCAGTCAAACTGTTCTATAGGAGGATGAAGCGCAGTCAAACTGGTTTATAGGAGGATGAAGAACAGTCAAACTGCTTTATAAGAGGATGAAGAGCAGTCAAACCGATTTATAAGAGGATGAAGAGCAGTCAAACTGCTTTATAAAAGGATGAAGAGCAGTCAAACTGTTTTATAAGCGGACGAAGAGCAGTCAAACTGATTTATAATCGGACGAAGAGCAGTCAAACTGATTTATAATCGGACGAAGAGCAGTCAAACGGTTTTATAAGAGGATGAAGAGCAGTCAAATTGATTTATAAGAGGATGAAGAGCAGTCAAACTGATTTATAATCGGATGAAGAGCAGTCAAACTGATTTATAAGAGGATGAAGAGCAGTCAAACTGCTTTATAAAAAGATGAAGAGCAGTCAAACTGTTTTATAAGAGGACGAAGAACAGTCAAACTGATTTATAATCGGACGAAGAGCAGTCAAACTGTTCTATAGGAGGATGAAGCGCAGTCAAACTGGTCTATAGGAGGATGAAGAGCAGTCAAACTGTTTTATAAGCGGACGAAGAGCAGTCAAACTGATTTATAAGAGGATGAAGAGCAGTCAAACTGCTTTATAAGCGGACGAAGAGCAGTCAAACTGATTTATAATCGGACGAAGAGCAGTCAAACTGATTTATAAGCGGACGAAGAGCAGTCAAACTGATTTATAAGAGGATGAAGAGCAGTCAAACTGCTTTATAAGAGGACGAAGAGCAGTCAAACTGATTTATAATCGGACGAAGAGCAGTCAAACTGTTCTATAGGAGGGTGAAGCGCAGTCAAACTGGTTTATAGGAGGATGAAGAGCAGTCAAACTGCTTTATAAAAGGATGAAGAGCAGTCAAACTGATTTATAAGAGGATGAAGAGCAGTCAAACTGCTTTATAAAAGGATGAAGAGCAGTCAAACTGTTTTATAAGCGGACGAAGAGCAGTCAAACTGATTTATAATTGGACGAAGAGCAGTCAAACTGATTTATAATCGGACGAAGAGCAGTCAAACGGTTTTAGAAGAGGATGAAGAGCAGTCAAATTGATTTATAAGAGGATGAAGAGCAGTCAAACTGCTTTATAAAAGGGTGAAGAGCAGTCAAACTGTTTTATACGAGGATGTAGAGCGGTCAGACTGTTTTACAAGAGGATGAAGAGCAGTCAACCTGTTTTACAAGAGGATGAAGAGCAGTCAAAACTGTTTTATAAGAGGATGAAGAGCAGTCAAACTGCTTTATAAAAGGATGAAGAGCAGTCAAACTGCTTTATAAAAGGATGAAGAGCAGTCAAACTGTTTTATAAGCGGACGAAGAGCAGTCAAACTGATTTATAATTGGACGAAGAGCAGTCAAACTGATTTATAATCGGACGAAGAGCAGTCAAACGGTTTTAGAAGAGGATGAAGAGCAGTCAAATTGATTTATAAGAGGATGAAGAGCAGTCAAACTGCTTTATAAAAGGGTGAAGAGCAGTCAAACTGTTTTATACGAGGATGTAGAGCGGTCAGACTGTTTTACAAGAGGATGAAGAGCAGTCAACCTGTTTTACAAGAGGATGAAGAGCAGTCAAAACTGTTTTATAAGAGGATGAAGAGCAGTCAAACTGCTTTATAAAAGGATGAAGAGCAGTCAAACAGTTTTATGTGGACGAAAAGCAGTCAAACTGATTTATAATCGGATGTAGAGCAGTCAAACTGATTTATAAGAGGATGAAGAGCAGTCAAACTGCGTTATAAAAAGATGAAGAGCAGTCAAACTGTTTTATAAGAGGATGAAGAGCAGTCAAACTGATTTATAATCGGATGAAGAGCAGTCAGACTGTTTTACAAGAGGATGAAGAGCAGTCAAACTGCTTTATAAAAGGATGAAGAGCAGTCAAACTGTTTTATAAGAGGACGAAGAGCAGTCAAACTGATTTATAATCGGACGAAGAGCAGTCAAACTGTTCTATGGGAGGATGAAGCGCAGTCAAACTGGTTTATAGGAGGATGAAGAGCAGTCAAACTGCTTTATAAGAGGATGAAGAGCAGTCAAACTGATTTATATGAGGATGAAGAGCAGTCAAACTGCTTTATAAAAGGATGAAGAGCAGTCGAACTGTTTTATAAGCGCACGAAGAGCAGTCAAACTGATTTATAATCGGACGAAGAGCAGTCAAACTGATTTATAAACGGACGAAGAGCAGTCAAACGGTTTTATAAAAGGATGAAGAGCAGTCAAACTGTTTTATACGAGGATGTAGAGCAGTCAGACTGTTTTACAAGAGGATGAAGAGCAGTCAACCTGTTTTACAAGAGGATGAAGAGCAGTCAAACTGTTTTATAAAAGGATGAAGAGCAGTCAAACTGTTTTATACGAGGATGTAGAGCAGTCAGACTGTTTTACAAGAGGATGAAGAGCAGTCAAACTGTTTTATAAGAGGACGAAGAGCAGTCAAACTGATTTATAATTGGATGAAGAGCAGTCAAACTGATATATAAGAGGATGAAGAGCAGTCAAACTGCTTTATAAAAGGATGAAGAGCAGTCAAACTGTTTTATAAGAGGACGAAGAGCAGTCAAACTGTTCTATAGGAGGATGAAGCGCAGTCAAACTGGTCTATAGGAGGTTGAAGAGCAGTCAAACTGTTTTATAAGCGGACGAAGAGCAGTCAAACTGATTTATAAGAGGATGAAGAGCAGTCAAACTGCTTTATAATCGGACGAAGAGCAGTTAAACGGTTTTATAAGAGGATGAAGAGCAGTCAAATTGATTTGTAAGAGGATGAAGAGCAGTCAAATTGATTTATAAGAGGATGAAGAGCAGTCAGACTGTTTTACAAGAGGATGAAGAGCAGTCACCCTGTTTTACAAGAGGATGAAGAGCAGTCAATCTGTTTTATAAGAGGATGAAGAGCAGTCAAACTGCTTTATAAAAGGATGAAGAGCAGTCAAACTGTTTTGTAAGAGGACGAAGAGCAGTCAAACTGATTTATAATCGGACGAAGAGCAGTCAAACTGTTCTATAGGAGGATGAAGCGCAGTCAAACTGGTTTATAGGAGGATGAAGAACAGTCAAACTGCTTTATAAGAGGATGAAGAGCAGTCAAACCGATTTATAAGAGGATGAAGAGCAGTCAAACTGCTTTATAAAAGGATGAAGAGCAGTCAAACTGTTTTATAAGCGGACGAAGAGCAGTCAAACTGATTTATAATCGGACGAAGAGCAGTCAAACTGATTTATAATCGGACGAAGAGCAGTCAAACGGTTTTATAAGAGGATGAAGAGCAGTCAAATTGATTTATAAGAGGATGAAGAGCAGTCAAACTGATTTATAATCGGATGAAGAGCAGTCAAACTGATTTATAAGAGGATGAAGAGCAGTCAAACTGCTTTATAAAAAGATGAAGAGCAGTCAAACTGTTTTATAAGAGGACGAAGAACAGTCAAACTGATTTATAATCGGACGAAGAGCAGTCAAACTGTTCTATAGGAGGATGAAGCGCAGTCAAACTGGTCTATAGGAGGTTGAAGAGCAGTCAAACTGTTTTATAAGCGGACGAAGAGCAGTCAAACTGATTTATAAGAGGATGAAGAGCAGTCAAACTGCTTTATAATCGGACGAAGAGCAGTTAAACGGTTTTATAAGAGGATGAAGAGCAGTCAAATTGATTTGTAAGAGGATGAAGAGCAGTCAAATTGATTTATAAGAGGATGAAGAGCAGTCAGACTGTTTTACAAGAGGATGAAGAGCAGTCACCCTGTTTTACAAGAGGATGAAGAGCAGTCAATCTGTTTTATAAGAGGATGAAGAGCAGTCAAACTGCTTTATAAAAGGATGAAGAGCAGTCAAACTGTTTTGTAAGAGGACGAAGAGCAGTCAAACTGATTTATAATCGGACGAAGAGCAGTCAAACTGTTCTATAGGAGGATGAAGCGCAGTCAAACTGGTTTATAGGAGGATGAAGAACAGTCAAACTGCTTTATAAGAGGATGAAGAGCAGTCAAACCGATTTATAAGAGGATGAAGAGCAGTCAAACTGCTTTATAAAAGGATGAAGAGCAGTCAAACTGTTTTATAAGCGGACGAAGAGCAGTCAAACTGATTTATAATCGGACGAAGAGCAGTCAAACTGATTTATAATCGGACGAAGAGCAGTCAAACGGTTTTATAAGAGGATGAAGAGCAGTCAAATTGATTTATAAGAGGATGAAGAGCAGTCAAACTGATTTATAATCGGATGAAGAGCAGTCAAACTGATTTATAAGAGGATGAAGAGCAGTCAAACTGCTTTATAAAAAGATGAAGAGCAGTCAAACTGTTTTATAAGAGGACGAAGAACAGTCAAACTGATTTATAATCGGACGAAGAGCAGTCAAACTGTTCTATAGGAGGATGAAGCGCAGTCAAACTGGTCTATAGGAGGATGAAGAGCAGTCAAACTGTTTTATAAGCGGACGAAGAGCAGTCAAACTGATTTATAAGAGGATGAAGAGCAGTCAAACTGCTTTATAAGCGGACGAAGAGCAGTCAAACTGATTTATAATCGGACGAAGAGCAGTCAAACTGATTTATAAGCGGACGAAGAGCAGTCAAACTGATTTATAAGAGGATGAAGAGCAGTCAAACTGCTTTATAAGAGGACGAAGAGCAGTCAAACTGATTTATAATCGGACGAAGAGCAGTCAACCTGTTTTACAAGAGGATGAAGAGCAGTCAAACTGTTTTATAAAAGGATGAAGAGCAGTCAAACTGATTTATAATCGGACGAAGAGCAGTCAAACTGATTTATAAACGGACGAAGAGCAGTCAAACGGTTTTATAAAAGGATGAAGAGCAGTCAAACTGTTTTATACGAGGATGTAGAGCAGTCAGACTGTTTTACAAGAGGATGAAGAGCAGTCAACCTGTTTTACAAGAGGATGAAGAGCAGTCAAACTGTTTTATAAAAGGATGAAGAGCAGTCAAACTGTTTTATACGAGGATGTAGAGTAGTCAGACTGTTTTACAAGAGGATGAAGAGCAGTCAAACTGTTTTATAAGAGGACGAAGAGCAGTCAAACTGATTTATAATTGGATGAAGAGCAGTCAAACTGATATATAAGAGGATGAAGAGCAGTCAAACTGCTTTATAAAATGATGAAGAGCAGTCAAACTGTTTTATAAGAGGACGAAGAGCAGTCAAACTGATTTATAATCGGACGAAGAGCAGTCAAACTGTTCTATAGGAGGATGAAGCGCAGTCAAACTGGTCTATAGGAGGTTGAAGAGCAGTCAAACTGTTTTATAAGCGGACGAAGAGCAGTCAAACTGATTTATAAGAGGATGAAGAGCAGTCAAACTGCTTTATAATCGGACGAAGAGCAGTTAAACGGTTTTATAAGAGGATGAAGAGCAGTCAAATTGATTTGTAAGAGGATGAAGAGCAGTCAAATTGATTTATAAGAGGATGAAGAGCAGTCAGACTGTTTTACAAGAGGATGAAGAGCAGTCACCCTGTTTTACAAGAGGATGAAGAGCAGTCAATCTGTTTTATAAGAGGATGAAGAGCAGTCAAACTGCTTTATAAAAGGATGAAGAGCAGTCAAACTGTTTTGTAAGAGGACGAAGAGCAGTCAAACTGATTTATAATCGGACGAAGAGCAGTCAAACTGTTCTATAGGAGGATGAAGCGCAGTCAAACTGGTTTATAGGAGGATGAAGAACAGTCAAACTGCTTTATAAGAGGATGAAGAGCAGTCAAACCGATTTATAAGAGGATGAAGAGCAGTCAAACTGCTTTATAAAAGGATGAAGAGCAGTCAAACTGTTTTATAAGCGGACGAAGAGCAGTCAAACTGATTTATAATCGGACGAAGAGCAGTCAAACTGATTTATAATCGGACGAAGAGCAGTCAAACGGTTTTATAAGAGGATGAAGAGCAGTCAAATTGATTTATAAGAGGATGAAGAGCAGTCAAACTGATTTATAATCGGATGAAGAGCAGTCAAACTGATTTATAAGAGGATGAAGAGCAGTCAAACTGCTTTATAAAAAGATGAAGAGCAGTCAAACTGTTTTATAAGAGGACGAAGAACAGTCAAACTGATTTATAATCGGACGAAGAGCAGTCAAACTGTTCTATAGGAGGATGAAGCGCAGTCAAACTGGTCTATAGGAGGATGAAGAGCAGTCAAACTGTTTTATAAGCGGACGAAGAGCAGTCAAACTGATTTATAAGAGGATGAAGAGCAGTCAAACTGCTTTATAAGCGGACGAAGAGCAGTCAAACTGATTTATAATCGGACGAAGAGCAGTCAAACTGATTTATAAGCGGACGAAGAGCAGTCAAACTGATTTATAAGAGGATGAAGAGCAGTCAAACTGCTTTATAAGAGGACGAAGAGCAGTCAAACTGATTTATAATCGGACGAAGAGCAGTCAACCTGTTTTACAAGAGGATGAAGAGCAGTCAAACTGTTTTATAAAAGGATGAAGAGCAGTCAAACTGATTTATAATCGGACGAAGAGCAGTCAAACTGATTTATAAACGGACGAAGAGCAGTCAAACGGTTTTATAAAAGGATGAAGAGCAGTCAAACTGTTTTATACGAGGATGTAGAGCAGTCAGACTGTTTTACAAGAGGATGAAGAGCAGTCAACCTGTTTTACAAGAGGATGAAGAGCAGTCAAACTGTTTTATAAAAGGATGAAGAGCAGTCAAACTGTTTTATACGAGGATGTAGAGTAGTCAGACTGTTTTACAAGAGGATGAAGAGCAGTCAAACTGTTTTATAAGAGGACGAAGAGCAGTCAAACTGATTTATAATTGGATGAAGAGCAGTCAAACTGATATATAAGAGGATGAAGAGCAGTCAAACTGCTTTATAAAATGATGAAGAGCAGTCAAACTGTTTTATAAGAGGACGAAGAGCAGTCAAACTGATTTATAATCGGACTAAGAGCAGTCAAACTGTTCTATAGGAGGATGAAGCGCAGTCAAACTGGTCTATAGGAGGTTGAAGAGCAGTCAAACTGTTTTATAAGCGGACGAAGAGCAGTCAAACTGATTTATAAGAGGATGAAGAGCAGTCAAACTGCTTTATAATCGGACGAAGAGCAGTTAAACGGTTTTATAAGAGGATGAAGAGCAGTCAAATTGATTTGTAAGAGGATGAAGAGCAGTCAAATTGATTTATAAGAGGATGAAGAGCAGTCAGACTGTTTTACAAGAGGATGAAGAGCAGTCACCCTGTTTTACAAGAGGATGAAGAGCAGTCAATCTGTTTTATAAGAGGATGAAGAGCAGTCAAACTGCTTTATAAAAGGATGAAGAGCAGTCAAACTGTTTTGTAAGAGGACGAAGAGCAGTCAAACTGATTTATAATCGGACGAAGAGCAGTCAAACTGTTCTATAGGAGGATGAAGCGCAGTCAAACTGGTTTATAGGAGGATGAAGAACAGTCAAACTGCTTTATAAGAGGATGAAGAGCAGTCAAACCGATTTATAAGAGGATGAAGAGCAGTCAAACTGCTTTATAAAAGGATGAAGAGCAGTCAAACTGTTTTATAAGCGGACGAAGAGCAGTCAAACTGATTTATAATCGGACGAAGAGCAGTCAAACTGATTTATAATCGGACGAAGAGCAGTCAAACGGTTTTATAAGAGGATGAAGAGCAGTCAAATTGATTTATAAGAGGATGAAGAGCAGTCAAACTGATTTATAATCGGATGAAGAGCAGTCAAACTGATTTATAAGAGGATGAAGAGCAGTCAAACTGCTTTATAAAAAGATGAAGAGCAGTCAAACTGTTTTATAAGAGGACGAAGAACAGTCAAACTGATTTGTAATCGGACGAAGAGCAGTCAAACTGTTCTATAGGAGGATGAAGCGCAGTCAAACTGGTCTATAGGAGGATGAAGAGCAGTCAAACTGTTTTATAAGCGGACGAAGAGCAGTCAAACTGATTTATAAGAGGATGAAGAGCAGTCAAACTGCTTTATAAGCGGACGAAGAGCAGTCAAACTGATTTATAATCGGACGAAGAGCAGTCAAACTGATTTATAAGCGGACGAAGAGCAGTCAAACTGATTTATAAGAGGATGAAGAGCAGTCAAACTGCTTTATAAGAGGACGAAGAGCAGTCAAACTGATTTATAATCGGACGAAGAGCAGTCAAACTGTTCTATAGGAGGGTGAAGCGCAGTCAAACTGGTTTATAGGAGGATGAAGAGCAGTCAAACTGCTTTATAAAAGGATGAAGAGCAGTCAAACTGATTTATAAGAGGATGAAGAGCAGTCAAACTGCTTTATAAAAGGATGAAGAGCAGTCAAACTGTTTTATAAGCGGACGAAGAGCAGTCAAACTGATTTATAATTGGACGAAGAGCAGTCAAACTGATTTATAATCGGACGAAGAGCAGTCAAACGGTTTTAGAAGAGGATGAAGAGCAGTCAAATTGATTTATAAGAGGATGAAGAGCAGTCAAACTGCTTTATAAAAGGGTGAAGAGCAGTCAAACTGTTTTATACGAGGATGTAGAGCGGTCAGACTGTTTTACAAGAGGATGAAGAGCAGTCAACCTGTTTTACAAGAGGATGAAGAGCAGTCAAAACTGTTTTATAAGAGGATGAAGAGCAGTCAAACTGCTTTATAAAAGGATGAAGAGCAGTCAAACAGTTTTATGTGGACGAAAAGCAGTCAAACTGATTTATAATCGGATGTAGAGCAGTCAAACTGATTTATAAGAGGATGAAGAGCAGTCAAACTGCGTTATAAAAAGATGAAGAGCAGTCAAACTGTTTTATAAGAGGATGAAGAGCAGTCAAACTGATTTATAATCGGATGAAGAGCACTCAGACTGTTTTACAAGAGGATGAAGAGCAGTCAAACTGCTTTATAAAAGGATGAAGAGCAGTCAAACTGTTTTATAAGAGGACGAAGAGCAGTCAAACTGATTTATAATCGGACGAAGAGCAGTCAAACTGTTCTATGGGAGGATGAAGCGCAGTCAAACTGGTTTATAGGAGGATGAAGAGCAGTCAAACTGCTTTATAAGAGGATGAAGAGCAGTCAAACTGATTTATAAGAGGATGAAGAGCAGTCAAACTGCTTTATAAAAGGATGAAGAGCAGTCGAACTGTTTTATAAGCGCACGAAGAGCAGTCAAACTGATTTATAATCGGACAAAGAGCAGTCAAACTGATTTATAAACGGACGAAGAGCAGTCAAACGGTTTTATAAAAGGATGAAGAGCAGTCAAACTGTTTTATACGAGGATGTAGAGCAGTCAGACTGTTTTACAAGAGGATGAAGAGCAGTCAACCTGTTTTACAAGAGGATGAAGAGCAGTCAAACTGTTTTATAAAAGGATGAAGAGCAGTCAAACTGTTTTATACGAGGATGTAGAGCAGTCAGACTGTTTTACAAGAGGATGAAGAGCAGTCAAACTGTTTTATAAGAGGACGAAGAGCAGTCAAACTGATTTATAATTGGATGAAGAGCAGTCAAACTGATATATAAGAGGATGAAGAGCAGTCAAACTGCTTTATAAAAGGATGAAGAGCAGTCAAACTGTTTTATAAGAGGATGAAGAGCAGTCAAACTGATTTATAATCGGACGAAGAGCAGTCAAACTGTTCTATAGGAGGATGAAGCGCAGTCAAACTGGTCTATAGGAGGATGAAGAGCAGTCAAACTGTTTTATAAGCGGACGAAGAGCAGTCAAACTGATTTATAAGAGGATGAAGAGCAGTCAAACTGCTTTATAAGAGGACGAAGAGCAGTCAAACTGATTTATAATCGGACGAAGAGCAGTCAAACTGTTCTATAGGAGGATGAAGAGCAGTCAAACTGCTTTATAAAAGGATGAAGAGCAGTCAAACTGATTTATAAGAGGATGAAGAGCAGTCAAACTGCTTTATAAAAGGATGAAGAGCAGTCAAACTGTTTTATAAGCGGACGAAGAGCAGTCAAACTGATTTATAATTGGACGAAGAGCAGTCAAACTGATTTATAATCGGACGAAGAGCAGTCAAACGGTTTTATAAGAGGATGAAGAGCAGTCAAATTGATTTATAAGAGGATGAAGAGCAGTCAAACTGCTTTATAAAAGGATGAAGAGCAGTCAAACTGTTTTATAAGCGGACGAAGAGCAGTCAAACTGATTTATAATTGGACGAAGAGCAGTCAAACTGATTTATAATCGGACGAAGAGCAGTCAAACGGTTTTATAAGAGGATGAAGAGCAGTCAACCTGTTTTACAAGAGGATGAAGAGCAGTCAAACTGTTTTATAAGAGGATGAAGAGCAGTCAAACTGCTTTATAAAAGGATGAAGAGCAGTCAAACAGTTTTATGTGGACGAAAAGCAGTCAAACTGATTTATAATCGGATGAAGAGCAGTCAAACTGATTTATAAGAGGATGAAGAGCAGTCAAACTGCGTTATAAAAAGATGAAGAGCAGTCAAACTGTTTTATAAGAGGATGAAGAGCAGTCAAACTGATTTATAATCGGATGAAGAGCAGTCAGACTGTTTTACAAGAGGATGAAGAGCAGTCAAACTGCTTTTTAAAAGGATGAAGAGCAGTCAAACTGTTTTATAAGAGGACGAAGAGCAGTCAAACTGATTTATAATCGGACGAAGAGCAGTCAAACTGTTCTATGGGAGGATGAAGCGCAGTCAAACTGGTTTATAGGAGGATGAAGAGCAGTCAAACTGCTTTATAAGAGGATGAAGAGCAGTCAAACTGATTTATAAGAGGATGAAGAGCAGTCAAACGGCTTTATAAAAGGATGAAGAGCAGTCGAACTGATTTATAAACGGACGAAGAGCAGTCAAACGGTTTTATAAAAGGATGAAGAGCAGTCAAACTGTTTTATACGAGGATGTAGAGCAGTCAGACTGTTTTACAAGAGGATGAAGAGCAGTCAACCTGTTGTACAAGAGGATGAAGAGCAGTCAAACTGTTTTATAAAAGGATGAAGAGCAGTCAAACTGTTTTATACGAGGATGTAGATTAGTCAGACTGTTTTACAAGAGGATGAAGAGCAGTCAAACTGTTTTATAAGAGGACGAAGAGCAGTCAAACTGATTTATAATCGGATGAAGAGCAGTCAAACTGATATATAAGAGGATGAAGAGCAGTCAAACTGCTTTATAAAAGGATGAAGAGCAGTCAAACTGATTTATAAGAGGATGAAGAGCAGTCAAACTGCTTTATAATCGGACGAAGAGCAGTTAAACGGTTTTATAAGAGGATGAATAGCAGTCAAATTGATTTGTAAGAGGATGAAGAGCAGTCAAATTGATTTATAAGAGGATGAAGAGCAGTCAGACTGTTTTACAAGAGGATGAAGAGCAGTCACCCTGTTTTACAAGAGGATGAAGAGCAGTCAATCTGTTTTATAAGAGGATGAAGAGCAGTCAAACTGCTTTATAAAAGGATGAAGAGCAGTCAAACTGTTTTGTAAGAGGACGAAGAGCAGTCAAACTGATTTATAATCGGACGAAGAGCAGTCAAACTGTTCTATAGGAGGATGAAGCGCAGTCAAACTGGTTTATAGGAGGATGAAGAACAGTCAAACTGCTTTATAAGAGGATGAAGAGCAGTCAAACCGATTTATAAGAGGATGAAGAGCAGTCAAACTGCTTAATAAAAGGATGAAGAGCAGTCAAACTGTTTTATAAGCGGACGAAGAGCAGTCAAACTGATTTATAATCGGACGAAGAGCAGTCAAACTGATTTATAATCGGACGAAGAGCAGTCAAACGGTTTTATAAGAGGATGAAGAGCAGTCAAATTGATTTATAAGAGGATGAAGAGCAGTCAAACTGCTTTATAAAAGGATGAAGAGCAGTCAAACTGTTTTATACGAGGAGGTAGAGCAGTCAGACTGTTTTACAAAAGGATGAAGAGCAGTCAACCTGTTTTACAAGAGGATGAAGAGCAGTCAAACTGTTTTATAAAAGGGTGAAGAGCAGTCAAACTGCTTTATAAAAGGATGAAGAGCAGTCAAACAGTTTTATAAGAGGACGAAGAGCAGTCAAACTGATTTATAATCGGATGAAGAGCAGTCAAATTGATTTATAAGAGGATGAAGAGCAGTCAAACTGCGTTATAAAAAGATGAAGAGCAGTCAAACTGTTTTATAAGAGGATGAAGAGCAGTCAAACTGATTTATAATCGATGAAGAGCAGTCAGACTGTTTTACAAGAGGATGAAGAGCATTCAAACTGCTTTATAAAAGGATGAAGAGTAGCCAAACTGTTTTATAAGAGGACGAAGAGCAGTCAAACTGATGTATAATCGGACGAAGAGCAGTCAAACTGTTCTATAGGAGGATGATGCGCAGTCAAACTGGTTTATAGGAGGATGAAGAGCAGTCAAACTGCTTTATAAGAGGATGAAGAGCAGTCAAACTGATTTATAACCGACGAAGAGCAGTCAAACTGATTTATAATCGGACGAAGAGCAGTCAAACTGATTTATAAACGGACGAAGAGCAGTCAAACGGTTTTATAAAAGGATGAAGAGCAGTCAAACTGTTTTATACGAGGATGTAGAGCAGTCAGACTGTTTTACAAGAGGATGAAGAGCAGTCAACCTGTTTTACAAGAGGATGAAGAGCAGTCAACCTGTTTTATAAGAGGATAAAGAGCAGTCAAACTGCGTTATAAAAGGATGAAGAGCAGTCAAACTGTTTTATAAGAGGACGAAGAGCAGTCAAACTGATTTAAAATCGGATGAAGAGCAGTCAAACTGATTTATAAGAGGATGAAGAGCAGTCAAATTGATTTGTAAGAGGATGAAGAGCAGTCAAATTGATTTATAAGAGGATGAAGAGCAGTCAGACTGTTTTACAAGAGGATGAAGAGCAGTCACCCTGTTTTACAAGAGGATGAAGAGCAGTCAATCTGTTTTATAAGAGGATGAAGAGCAGTCAAACTGCTTTATAAAAGGATGAAGAGCAGTCAAACTGTTTTGTAAGAGGACGAAGAGCAGTCAAACTGATTTATAATCGGACGAAGAGCAGTCAAACTGTTCTATAGGAGGATGAAGCGCAGTCAAACTGGTTTATAGGAGGATGAAGAACAGTCAAACTGCTTTATAAGAGGATGAAGAGCAGTCAAACCGATTTATAAGAGGATGAAGAGCAGTCAAACTGCTTTATAAAAGGATGAAGAGCAGTCAAACTGTTTTATAAGCGGACGAAGAGCAGTCAAACTGATTTATAATCGGACGAAGAGCAGTCAAACTGATTTATAATCGGACGAAGAGCAGTCAAACGGTTTTATAAGAGGATGAAGAGCAGTCAAATTGATTTATAAGAGGATGAAGAGCAGTCAAACTGCTTTATAAAAGGATGAAGAGCAGTCAAACTGTTTTATACGAGGAGGTAGAGCAGTCAGACTGTTTTACAAAAGGATGAAGATCAGTCAACCTGTTTTACAAGAGGATGAAGAGCAGTCAAACTGTTTTATAAAAGGGTGAAGAGCAGTCAAACTGCTTTATAAAAGGATGAAGAGCAGTCAAACAGTTTTATAAGAGGACGAAGAGCAGTCAAACTGATTTATAATCGGATGAAGAGCAGTCAAACTGATTTATAAGAGGATGAAGAGCAGTCAAACTGCGTTATAAAAAGATGAAGAGCAGTCAAACTGTTTTATAAGAGGATGAAGAGCAGTCAAACTGATTTATAATCGATGAAGAGCAGTCAGACTGTTTTACAAGAGGATGAAGAGCATTCAAACTGCTTTATAAAAGGATGAAGAGTAGTCAAACTGTTTTATAAGAGGACGAAGAGCAGTCAAACTGATGTATAATCGGACGAAGAGCAGTCAAACTGTTCTATAGGAGGATGAAGCGCAGTCAAACTGGTTTATAGGAGGATGAAGAGCAGTCAAACTGCTTTATAAGAGGATGAAGAGCAGTCAAACTGATTTATAACCGACGAAGAGCAGTCAAACTGATTTATAATCGGACGAAGAGCAGTCAAACTGATTTATAAACGGACGAAGAGCAGTCAAACGGTTTTATAAAAGGATGAAGAGCAGTCAAACTGTTTTATACGAGGATGTAGAGCAGTCAGACTGTTTTACAAGAGGATGAAGAGCAGTCAACCTGTTTTACAAGAGGATGAAGAGCAGTCAAACTGTTTTATAAGAGGATAAAGAGCAGTCAAACTGCGTTATAAAAGGATGAAGAGCAGTCAAACTGTTTTATAAGAGGACGAAGAGCAGTCAAACTGATTTATAATCGGATGAAGAGCAGTCAAACTGATTTATAAGAGGATGAAGAGCAGTCAAACTGCTTTATAAAAGGATGAAGAGCAGTCAAACTGTTTTATAAGCGGACGAAGAGCAGTCAAACTGATTTATAATCGGACGAAGAGCAGTCAAACTGATTTATAATCGGACGAAGAGCAGTCAAACGGTTTTATAAGAGGATGAAGAGCAGTCAAATTGATTTATAAGAGGATGAAGAGCAGTCAAACTGCTTTATAAAAGGATGAAGAGCAGTCAAACTGTTTTATACGAGGATGTAGAGCAGTCAGACTGTTTTACAAGAGGATGAAGAGCAGTCAACCTGTTTTACAAGAGGATGAAGATTAGTCAATCTGTTTTATAAGAGGATGAAGAGCAGTCAAACTGCTTTATAAAAGGATGAAGAGTAGTCAAACTGTTTTATAAGAGGACGAAGAGCAGTCACACTGATTTATAATCGGACGAAGAGCAGTCAAACTGCTTTATAAAAGGATGACGAGCAGTCAAACTGTTTTATAAGCGGACGAAGAGCAGTCAAACTGATTTATAATCGGACGAAGAGCAGTCAAACTTATTTATAATCGGACGAAGAGCAGTCAAACGGTTTTTTAAGAGGATGAAGAGCAGTCAAACTGTTTTATAAGAGGATGAAGAGCAGTCAAACTGCGTTATAAAAGGATGAAGAGCAGTCAAACTGTTTTATAAGAGGACGAAGAGCAGTCAAACTGATTTATAATTGGATGAAGAGCAGTCAAACTGATTTATAAGAGGATGAAGAGCAGTCAAACTGCTTTATAAAAGGATGAAGAGCAGTCAAACTGTTTTATAAGAGGACGAAGAGCAGTCAAACTGATTTATAATCCGAAGAAGAGCAGTCAAACTGTTCTATAGGAGGATGAAGCGCAGTCAAACTGGTTTATAGAAGGATGAAGAGCAGTCAAACTGCTTTATAAGAGGATGAAGAGAAGTCAAACTGATTTATAAGCGCACGAAGAGCAGTCAAACTGATTTATAATCGGACGAAGAGCAGTCAAACTGATTTATAAACGAACGAAGAGCAGTCAAACGGTTTTATGAAAGGATGAAGAGCAGTCAAACTGTTTTATACGAGGATGTAGAGCAGTCAGACTGTTTTACAAGAGGATGAAGAGCAGTCAACCTGTTTTACAAGAGGATGAAGAGCAGTCAAACTGTTTTATAAGAGGATGAAGAGCAGCGAAACTGCTTTATAAAAGGATGAAGAGCAGTCAAACTGTTTTATAAGAGGACGAAGAGCAGTCAAACTGATTTATAATTGGATGAAGAGCAGTCAAACTGATATATAAGAGGATGAAGAGCAGTCAAACTTCTTTATAAAAAGATGAAGAGCAGTCAAACTGTTTTATAAGAGGACGAAGAGCAGTCAAAATGATTTATAATCGGACGAAGAGCAGTCAAACTGTTCTATAGGAGGATGAAGTGCAGTCAAACTGGTCTATAGGAGGATGAAGAGCAGTCAAACTGTTTTATTAGCGGACGAAGAGCAGTCAAACTGATTTATAAGAGGATGAAGAGCAGTCAAACTGCTTTATAATCGGACGAAGAGCAGTCAAACGGTTTTATAAGAGGATGAAGAGCAGTCAAATTGATTTATAAGAGGATGAAGAGCAGTCAAACTGCTTTATAAAAGGATGAAGAGCAGTCAAACTGTTTTATACGAGGATGTAGAGCAGTCAGACTGTTTTACAAGAGGATGAAGAGCAGTCAACCTGTTTTACAAGAGGATGAAGATTAGTCAATCTGTTTTATAAGAGGATGAAGAGCAGTCAAACTGCTTTATAAAAGGATGAAGAGTAGTCAAACTGTTTTATAAGAGGACGAAGAGCAGTCACACTGATTTATAATCGGACGAAGAGCAGTCAAACTGCTTTATAAAAGGATGAAGAGCAGTCAAACTGTTTTATAAGCGGACGAAGAGCAGTCAAACTGATTTATAATCGGACGAAGAGCAGTCAAACTTATTTATAATCGGACGAAGAGCAGTCAAACGGTTTTATAAGAGGATGAAGAGCAGTCAAACTGTTTTATAAGAGGATGAAGAGCAGTCAAACTGCGTTATAAAAGGATGAAGAGCAGTCAAACTGTTTTATAAGAGGACGAAGAGCAGTCAAACTGATTTATAATTGGATTAAGAGCAGTCAAACTGATTTATAAGAGGATGAAGAGCAGTCAAACTGCTTTATAAAAGGATGAAGAGCAGTCAAACTGTTTTATAAGAGGACGAAGAGCAGTCAAACTGATTTATAATCCGAAGAAGAGCAGTCAAACTGTTCTATAGGAGGATGAAGCGCAGTCAAACTGGTTTATAGAAGGATGAAGAGCAGTCAAACTGCTTTATAAGAGGATGAAGAGAAGTCAAACTGATTTATAAGCGCACGAAGAGCAGTCAAACTGATTTATAATCGGACGAAGAGCAGTCAAACTGATTTATAAACGAACGAAGAGCAGTCAAACGGTTTTATGAAAGGATGAAGAGCAGTCAAACTGTTTTATATGAGGATGTAGAGCAGTCAGACTGTTTTACAAGAGGATGAAGAGCAGTCAAACTGTTTTATAAGAGGATGAAGAGCAGTCAAACTGCTTTATAAAAGGATGAAGAGCAGTCAAACTGTTTTATAAGAGGACGAAGAGCAGTCAAACTGATTTATAATTGGATGAAGAGCAGTCAAACTGATATATAAGAGGATGAAGAGCAGTCAAACTTCTTTATAAAAAGATGAAGAGCAGTCAAACTGTTTTATAAGAGGACGAAGAGCAGTCAAACTGATTTATAATCGGACGAAGAGCAGTCAAACTGTTCTATAGGAGGATGAAGTGCAGTCAAACTGGTCTATAGGAGGATGAAGAGCAGTCAAACTGTTTTATTAGCGGACGAAGAGCAGTCAAACTGATTTATAAGAGGATGAAGAGCAGTCAAACTGCTTTATAATCGGACGAAGAGCAGTCAAACGGTTTTATAAGAGGATGAAGAGCAGTCAAATTGATTTATAAGAGGATGAAGAGCAGTCAAATTGATTCATAAGAGGATGAAGAGCAGTCAAACTGTTTTATACGAGGATGTAGAGCAGTCAGACTGTTTTACAAGAGGATGTAGAGCAGTCAGACTGTTTTACAAGAGGATGAAGAGCAGTCAACCTGTTTTACAAGAGGATGAAGAGCAGTCAAACTGTTTTATAAGAGGATGAAGAGCAGTCAAACTGCGTTATAAAAGGATGAAGAGCAGTCAAACAGTTTTATAAGAGGACGAAGAGCAGTCAAACTGATTTATAATCGGATGAAGAGCAGTCAAACTGATTTATAAGAGGATTAAGAGCAGTCAAACTGCTTTATAAAAAGATGAAGAGCAGTCAAACTGTTTTATAAGAGGACGAAGAACAGTCAAACTGATTTATAATCGGACGAAGAGCAGTCAAACTGTTCTATAGGAGGATGAAGCGCAGTCAAACTGGTCTATAGGAGGATGAAGAGCAGTCAAACTGTTTTATAAGCGGACGAAGAGCAGTCAAACTGATTTATAAGAGGATGAAGAGCAGTCAAACTGCTTTATAAGAGGACGAAGAGCAGTCAAACTGATTTATAATCGGACGAAGAGCAGTCAAACTGTTCTATAGGAGGGTGAAGCGCAGTCAAACTGGTGTATAGGATGATGAAGAGCAGTCAAACTGCTTTATAAAAGGATGAAGAGCAGTCAAACTGATTTATAAGAGGATGAAGAGCAGTCAAACTGCTTTATAAAAGGATGAAGATTAGTCAATCTGTTTTATAAGAGGATGAAGAGCAGTTAAACTACTTTATAAAAGGATGAAGAGTAGTCAAACTGTTTTATAAGAGGACGAAGAGCAGTCACACTGATTTATAATCGGACGAAGAGCAGTCAAACTGCTTTATAAAAGGATGAAGAGCAGTCAAACTGTTTTATAAGCGGACGAAGAGCAGTCAAACTGATTTATAATCGGACGAAGAGCAGTCAAACTTATTTATAATCGGACGAAGAGCAGTCAAACGGTTTTATAAGAGGATGAAGAGCAGTCAAACTGTTTTATAAGAGGATGAAGAGCAGTCAAACTGCGTTATAAAAGGATGAAGAGCAGTCAAACTGTTTTATAAGAGGACGAAGAGCAGTCAAACTGATTTATAATTGGATGAAGAGCAGTCAAACTGATTTATAAGAGGATGAAGAGCAGTCAAACTGCTTTATAAAAGGATGAAGAGCAGTCAAACTGTTTTATAAGAGGACGAAGAGCAGTCAAACTGATTTATAATCCGAAGAAGAGCAGTCAAACTGTTCTATAGGAGGATGAAGCGCAGTCAAACTGGTTTATAGAAGGATGAAGAGCAGTCAAACTGCTTTAAAAGAGGATGAAGAGAAGTCAAACTGATTTATAAGCGCACGAAGAGCAGTCAAACTGATTTATAATCGGACGAAGAGCAGTCAAACTGATTTATAAACGAACGAAGAGCAGTCAAACGGTTTTATGAAAGGATGAAGAGCAGTCAAACTGTTTTATACGAGGATGTAGAGCAGTCAGACTGTTTTACAAGAGGATGAAGAGCAGTCAACCTGTTTTACAAGAGGATGAAGAGCAGTCAAACTGTTTTATAAGAGGATGAAGAGCAGTCAAACTGCTTTATAAAAGGATGAAGAGCAGTCAAACTGTTTTATAAGAGGACGAAGAGCAGTCAAACTGATTTATAATTGGATGAAGAGCAGTCAAACTGATATATAAGAGGATGAAGAGCAGTCAAACTTCTTTATAAAAAGATGAAGAGCAGTCAAACTGTTTTATAAGAGGACGAAGAGCAGTCAAACTGATTTATAATCGGACGAAGAGCAGTCAAACTGTTCTATAGGAGGATGAAGTGCAGTCAAACTGGTCTATAGGAGGATGAAGAGCGGTCAAACTGTTTTATTAGCGGACGAAGAGCAGTCAAACTGATTTATAAGAGGATGAAGAGCAGTCAAACTGCTTTATAATCGGACGAAGAGCAGTCAAACGGTTTTATAAGAGGATGAAGAGCAGTCAAATTGATTTATAAGAGGATGAAGAGCAGTCAAACTGCTTTATAAAAGGATGAAGAGCAGTCAAACTGTTTTATACGAGGATGTAGAGCAGTCAGACTGTTTTACAAGAGGATGAAGAGCAGTCAACCTGTTTTACAAGAGGATGAAGATTAGTCAATCTGTTTTATAAGAGGATGAAGAGCAGTCAAACTGCTTTATAAAAGGATGAAGAGTAGTCAAACTGTTTTATAAGAGGACGAAGAGCAGTCACACTGATTTATAATCGGACGAAGAGCAGTCAAACTGCTTTATAAAAGGATGAAGAGCAGTCAAACTGTTTTATAAGCGGACGAAGAGCAGTCAAACTGATTTATAATCGGACGAAGAGCAGTCAAACTTATTTATAATCGGACGAAGAGCAGTCAAACGGTTTTATAAGAGGATGAAGAGCAGTCAAACTGTTTTATAAGAGGATGAAGAGCAGTCAAACTGCGTTATAAAAGGATGAAGAGCAGTCAAACTGTTTTATAAGAGGACGAAGAGCAGTCAAACTGATTTATAATTGGATTAAGAGCAGTCAAACTGATTTATAAGAGGATGAAGAGCAGTCAAACTGCTTTATAAAAGGATGAAGAGCAGTCAAACTGTTTTATAAGAGGACGAAGAGCAGTCAAACTGATTTATAATCCGAAGAAGAGCAGTCAAACTGTTCTATAGGAGGATGAAGCGCAGTCAAACTGGTTTATAGAAGGATGAAGAGCAGTCAAACTGCTTTATAAGAGGATGAAGAGAAGTCAAACTGATTTATAAGCGCACGAAGAGCAGTCAAACTGATTTATAATCGGACGAAGAGCAGTCAAACTGATTTATAAACGAACGAAGAGCAGTCAAACGGTTTTATGAAAGGATGAAGAGCAGTCAAACTGTTTTATATGAGGATGTAGAGCAGTCAGACTGTTTTACAAGAGGATGAAGAGCAGTCAAACTGTTTTATAAGAGGATGAAGAGCAGTCAAACTGCTTTATAAAAGGATGAAGAGCAGTCAAACTGTTTTATAAGAGGACGAAGAGCAGTCAAACTGATTTATAATTGGATGAAGAGCAGTCAAACTGATATATAAGAGGATGAAGAGCAGTCAAACTTCTTTATAAAAAGATGAAGAGCAGTCAAACTGTTTTATAAGAGGACGAAGAGCAGTCAAACTGATTTATAATCGGACGAAGAGCAGTCAAACTGTTCTATAGGAGGATGAAGTGCAGTCAAACTGGTCTATAGGAGGATGAAGAGCAGTCAAACTGTTTTATTAGCGGACGAAGAGCAGTCAAACTGATTTATAAGAGGATGAAGAGCAGTCAAACTGCTTTATAATCGGACGAAGAGCAGTCAAACGGTTTTATAAGAGGATGAAGAGCAGTCAAATTGATTTATAAGAGGATGAAGAGCAGTCAAATTGATTCATAAGAGGATGAAGAGCAGTCAAACTGTTTTATACGAGGATGTAGAGCAGTCAGACTGTTTTACAAGAGGATGTAGAGCAGTCAGACTGTTTTACAAGAGGATGAAGAGCAGTCAACCTGTTTTACAAGAGGATGAAGAGCAGTCAAACTGTTTTATAAGAGGATGAAGAGCAGTCAAACTGCGTTATAAAAGGATGAAGAGCAGTCAAACAGTTTTATAAGAGGACGAAGAGCAGTCAAACTGATTTATAATCGGATGAAGAGCAGTCAAACTGATTTATAAGAGGATTAAGAGCAGTCAAACTGCTTTATAAAAAGATGAAGAGCAGTCAAACTGTTTTATAAGAGGACGAAGAACAGTCAAACTGATTTATAATCGGACGAAGAGCAGTCAAACTGTTCTATAGGAGGATGAAGCGCAGTCAAACTGGTCTATAGGAGGATGAAGAGCAGTCAAACTGTTTTATAAGCGGACGAAGAGCAGTCAAACTGATTTATAAGAGGATGAAGAGCAGTCAAACTGCTTTATAAGAGGACGAAGAGCAGTCAAACTGATTTATAATCGGACGAAGAGCAGTCAAACTGTTCTATAGGAGGGTGAAGCGCAGTCAAACTGGTGTATAGGATGATGAAGAGCAGTCAAACTGCTTTATAAAAGGATGAAGAGCAGTCAAACTGATTTATAAGAGGATGAAGAGCAGTCAAACTGCTTTATAAAAGGATGAAGATTAGTCAATCTGTTTTATAAGAGGATGAAGAGCAGTTAAACTACTTTATAAAAGGATGAAGAGTAGTCAAACTGTTTTATAAGAGGACGAAGAGCAGTCACACTGATTTATAATCGGACGAAGAGCAGTCAAACTGCTTTATAAAAGGATGAAGAGCAGTCAAACTGTTTTATAAGCGGACGAAGAGCAGTCAAACTGATTTATAATCGGACGAAGAGCAGTCAAACTTATTTATAATCGGACGAAGAGCAGTCAAACGGTTTTATAAGAGGATGAAGAGCAGTCAAACTGTTTTATAAGAGGATGAAGAGCAGTCAAACTGCGTTATAAAAGGATGAAGAGCAGTCAAACTGTTTTATAAGAGGACGAAGAGCAGTCAAACTGATTTATAATTGGATGAAGAGCAGTCAAACTGATTTATAAGAGGATGAAGAGCAGTCAAACTGCTTTATAAAAGGATGAAGAGCAGTCAAACTGTTTTATAAGAGGACGAAGAGCAGTCAAACTGATTTATAATCCGAAGAAGAGCAGTCAAACTGTTCTATAGGAGGATGAAGCGCAGTCAAACTGGTTTATAGAAGGATGAAGAGCAGTCAAACTGCTTTATAAGAGGATGAAGAGAAGTCAAACTGATTTATAAGCGCACGAAGAGCAGTCAAACTGATTTATAATCGGACGAAGAGCAGTCAAACTGATTTATAAACGAACGAAGAGCAGTCAAACGGTTTTATGAAAGGATGAAGAGCAGTCAAACTGTTTTATACGAGGATGTAGAGCAGTCAGACTGTTTTACAAGAGGATGAAGAGCAGTCAACCTGTTTTACAAGAGGATGAAGAGCAGTCAAACTGTTTTATAAGAGGATGAAGAGCAGTCAAACTGCTTTATAAAAGGATGAAGAGCAGTCAAACTGTTTTATAAGAGGACGAAGAGCAGTCAAACTGATTTATAATTGGATGAAGAGCAGTCAAACTGATATATAAGAGGATGAAGAGCAGTCAAACTTCTTTATAAAAAGATGAAGAGCAGTCAAACTGTTTTATAAGAGGACGAAGAGCAGTCAAACTGATTTATAATCGGACGAAGAGCAGTCAAACTGTTCTATAGGAGGATGAAGTGCAGTCAAACTGGTCTATAGGAGGATGAAGAGCGGTCAAACTGTTTTATTAGCGGACGAAGAGCAGTCAAACTGATTTATAAGAGGATGAAGAGCAGTCAAACTGCTTTATAATCGGACGAAGAGCAGTCAAACGGTTTTATAAGAGGATGAAGAGCAGTCAAATTGATTTATAAGAGGATGAAGAGCAGTCAAATTGATTCATAAGAGGATGAAGAGCAGTCAAACTGTTTTATACGAGGATGTAGAGCAGTCAGACTGTTTTACAAGAGGATGTAGAGCAGTCAGACTGTTTTACAAGAGGATGAAGAGCAGTCAACCTGTTTTACAAGAGGATGAAGAGCAGTCAAACTGTTTTATAAGAGGATGAAGAGCAGTCAAACTGCGTTATAAAAGGATGAAGAGCAGTCAAACAGTTTTATAAGAGGACGAAGAGCAGTCAAACTGATTTATAATCGGATGAAGAGCAGTCAAACTGATTTATAAGAGGATTAAGAGCAGTCAAACTGCTTTATAAAAAGATGAAGAGCAGTCAAACTGTTTTATAAGAGGACGAAGAACAGTCAAACTGATTTATAATCGGACGAAGAGCAGTCAAACTGTTCTATAGGAGGATGAAGCGCAGTCAAACTGGTCTATAGGAGGATGAAGAGCAGTCAAACTGTTTTATAAGCGGACGAAGAGCAGTCAAACTGATTTATAAGAGGATGAAGAGCAGTCAAACTGCTTTATAAGAGGACGAAGAGCAGTCAAACTGATTTATAATCGGACGAAGAGCAGTCAAACTGTTCTATAGGAGGGTGAAGCGCAGTCAAACTGGTTTATAGGATGATGAAGAGCAGTCAAACTGCTTTATAAAAGGATGAAGAGCAGTCAAACTGATTTATAAGAGGATGAAGAGCAGTCAAACTGCTTTATAAAAGGATGAAGAGCAGTCAAACTGTTTTATAAGCGGACGAAGAGCAGTCAAACTTATTAATAATCGGACGAAGAGCAGTCAAACGGTTTTATAAGAGGATGAAGAGCAGTCAAACTGTTTTATAAGAGGATGAAGAGCAGTCAAACTGCGTTATAAAAGGATGAAGAGCAGTCAAACTGTTTTATAAGAGGACGAAGAGCAGTCAAACTGATTTATAATTGGATGAAGAGCAGTCAAACTGATTTATAAGAGGATGAAGAGCAGTCAAACTGCTTTATAAAAGGATGAAGAGCAGTCAAACTGTTTTATAAGAGGACGAAGAGCAGTCAAACTGATTTATAATCCGAAGAAGAGCAGTCAAACTGTTCTATAGGAGGATGAAGCGCAGTCAAACTGGTTTATAGAAGGATGAAGAGCAGTCAAACTGCTTTATAAGAGGATGAAGAGAAGTCAAACTGATTTATAAGCGCACGAAGAGCAGTCAAACTGATTTATAATCGGACGAAGAGCAGTCAAACTGATTTATAAACGAACGAAGAGCAGTCAAACGGTTTTATGAAAGGATGAAGAGCAGTCAAACTGTTTTATACGAGGATGTAGAGCAGTCAGACTGTTTTACAAGAGGATGAAGAGCAGTCAACCTGTTTTACAAGAGGATGAAGAGCAGTCAAACTGTTTTATAAGAGGATGAAGAGCAGTCAAACTGCTTTATAAAAGGATGAAGAGCAGTCAAACTGTTTTATAAGAGGACGAAGAGCAGTCAAACTGATTTATAATTGGATGAAGAGCAGTCAAACTGATATATAAGAGGATGAAGAGCAGTCAAACTTCTTTATAAAAAGATGAAGAGCAGTCAAACTGTTTTATAAGAGGACGAAGAGCAGTCAAACTGATTTATAATCGGACGAAGAGCAGTCAAACTGTTCTATAGGAGGATGAAGTGCAGTCAAACTGGTCTATAGGAGGATGAAGAGCGGTCAAACTGTTTTATTAGCGGACGAAGAGCAGTCAAACTGATTTATAAGAGGATGAAGAGCAGTCAAACTGCTTTATAATCGGACGAAGAGCAGTCAAACGGTTTTATAAGAGGATGAAGAGCAGTCAAATTGATTTATAAGAGGATGAAGAGCAGTCAAATTGATTCATAAGAGGATGAAGAGCAGTCAAACTGTTTTATACGAGGATGTAGAGCAGTCAGACTGTTTTACAAGAGGATGTAGAGCAGTCAGACTGTTTTACAAGAGGATGAAGAGCAGTCAACCTGTTTTACAAGAGGATGAAGAGCAGTCAAACTGTTTTATAAGAGGATGAAGAGCAGTCAAACTGCGTTATAAAAGGATGAAGAGCAGTCAAACAGTTTTATAAGAGGACGAAGAGCAGTCAAACTGATTTATAATCGGATGAAGAGCAGTCAAACTGATTTATAAGAGGATTAAGAGCAGTCAAACTGCTTTATAAAAAGATGAAGAGCAGTCAAACTGTTTTATAAGAGGACGAAGAACAGTCAAACTGATTTATAATCGGACGAAGAGCAGTCAAACTGTTCTATAGGAGGATGAAGCGCAGTCAAACTGGTCTATAGGAGGATGAAGAGCAGTCAAACTGTTTTATAAGCGGACGAAGAGCAGTCAAACTGATTTATAAGAGGATGAAGAGCAGTCAAACTGCTTTATAAGAGGACGAAGAGCAGTCAAACTGATTTATAATCGGACGAAGAGCAGTCAAACTGTTCTATAGGAGGGTGAAGCGCAGTCAAACTGGTTTATAGGATGATGAAGAGCAGTCAAACTGCTTTATAAAAGGATGAAGAGCAGTCAAACTGATTTATAAGAGGATGAAGAGCAGTCAAACTGCTTTATAAAAGGATGAAGAGCAGTCAAACTGTTTTATAAGCGGACGAAGAGCAGTCAAACTTATTAATAATCGGACGAAGAGCAGTCAAACGGTTTTATAAGAGGATGAAGAGCAGTCAAACTGTTTTATAAGAGGATGAAGAGCAGTCAAACTGCGTTATAAAAGGATGAAGAGCAGTCAAACTGTTTTATAAGAGGACGAAGAGCAGTCAAACTGATTTATAATTGGATGAAGAGCAGTCAAACTGATTTATAAGAGGATGAAGAGCAGTCAAACTGCTTTATAAAAGGATGAAGAGCAGTCAAACTGTTTTATAAGAGGATGAAGAGCAGTCAAACTGATTTATAATCCGAAGAAGAGCAGTCAAACTGTTCTATAGGAGGATGAAGCGCAGTCAAACTGGTTTATAGAAGGATGAAGAGGAGTCAAACTGCTTTATAAGAGGATGAAGAGAAGTCAAACTGATTTATAAGCGCACGAAGAGCAGTCAAACTGATTTATAATCGGACGAAGAGCAGTCAAACTGATTTATAAACGAACGAAGAGCAGTCAAACGGTTTTATGAAAGGATAAAGAGCAGTCAAACTGTTTTATACGAGGATGTAGAGCAGTCAGACTGTTTTACAAGAGGATGAAGAGCAGTCAACCTGTTTTACAAGAGGATGAAGAGCAGTCAAACTGTTTTATAAGAGGATGAAGAGCAGTCAAACTGCTTTATAAAAGGATGAAGAGCAGTCAAACTGTTTTATAAGAGGACGAAGAGCAGTCAAACTGATTTATAATTGGATGAAGAGCAGTCAAACTGATATATAAGAGGATGAAGAGCAGTCAAACTTCTTTATAAAAAGATGAAGAGCAGTCAAACTGTTTTATAAGAGGACGAAGAGCAGTCAAACTGATTTATAATCGGACGAAGAGCAGTCAAACTGTTCTATAGGAGGATGAAGTGCACTCAAACTGGTCTATAGGAGGATGAAGAGCAGTCAAACTGTTTTATTAGCGGACGAAGAGCAGTCAAACTGATTTATAAGAGGATGAAGAGCAGTCAAACTGCTTTATAATCGGACGAAGAGCAGTCAAACGGTTTTATAAGAGGATGAAGAGCAGTCAAATTGATTTATAAGAGGATGAAGAGCAGTCAAATTGATTCATAAGAGGATGAAGAGCAGTCAAACTGTTTTATACGAGGATGTAGAGCAGTCAGACTGTTTTACAAGAGGATGAAGAGCAGTCAACCTGTTTTACAAGAGGATGAAGAGCAGTCAAACTGTTTTATAAGAGGATGAAGAGCAGTCAAACTGCGTTATAAAAGGATGAAGAGCAGTCAAACAGTTTTATAAGAGGACGAAGAGCAGTCAAACTGATTTATAATCGGATGAAGAGCAGTCAAACTGATTTATAAGAGGATTAAGAGCAGTCAAACTGCTTTATAAAAAGATGAAGAGCAGTCAAACTGTTTTATAAGAGGACGAAGAACAGTCAAACTGATTTATAATCGGACGAAGAGCAGTCAAACTGTTCTATAGGAGGGTGAAGCGCAGTCAAACTGGTTTATAGGATGATGAAGAGCAGTCAAACTGCTTTATAAAAGGATGAAGAGCAGTCAAACTGATTTATAAGAGGATGAAGAGCAGTCAAACTGCTTTATAAAAGGATGAAGAGCAGTCAAACTGTTTTATAAGCGGACGAAGAGCAGTCAAACTGATTTATAATTGGACGAAGAGCAGTCAAACTGATTTATAATCGGACGAAGAGCAGTCAAACGGTTTTATAAGAGGATGAAGAGCAGTCAAATTGATTTATAAGAGGATGAAGAGCAGTCAAACTGCTTAATAAAAGGGTGAAGAGCAGTCAAACTGTTTTATACGAGGATGTTGAGCGGTCAGACTGTTTTACAAGAGGATGAAGAGCAGTCAAACTGTTTTATAAGAGGATGAAGAGCAGTCAAACTGCTTTATAAATGGATGAAGAGCAGTCAAACAGTTTTATGTGGACGAAAAGCAGTCAAACTGATTTATAATCGGATGAAGAGCAGTCAAACTGATTTATAAGAGGATGAAGAGCAGTCAAACTGCGTTATAAAAAGATGAAGAGCAGTCAAACTGTTTTATAAGAGGATGAAGAGCAGTCAAACTGATTTATAATCGGATGAAGAGCAGTCAGACTGTTTTACAAGAGGATGAAGAGCAGTCAAACTGCTTTATAAAAGGATGAAGAGCAGTCAAACTGTTTTATAAGAGGACGAAGAGCAGTCAAACTGATTTATAATCGGACGAAGAGCAGTCAAACTGTTCTATGGGAGGATGAAGCGCAGTCAAACTGGTTTATAGGAGGATGAAGAGCAGTCAAACTGCTTTATAAGAGGATGAAGAGCAGTCAAACTGATTTATAAGAGGATGAAGAGCAGTCAAACTGCTTTATAAAAGGATGAAGAGCAGTCGAACTGTTTTATAAGCGCACGACGAGCAGTCAAACTGATTTATAATCGGACGAAGAGCAGTCAAACTGATTTATAAACGGACGAAGAGCAGTCAAACGGTTTTATAAAAGGATGAAGAGCAGTCAAACTGTTTTATACGAGGATGTAGAGCAGTCAGACTGTTTTACAAGAGGATGAAGAGCAGTCAACCTGTTTTACAAGAGGATGAAGAGCAGTCAAACTGTTTTATAAAAGGATGAAGAGCAGTCAAACTGTTTTATACGAGGATGTAGAGCAGTCAGACTGTTTTACAAGAGGATGAAGAGCAGTCAAACTGTTTTATAAGAGGACGAAGAGCAGTCAAACTGATTTATAATTGGACGAAGAGCAGTCAAACTGATTTATAATCGGACGAAGAGCAGTCAAACGGTTTTATAAGAGGATGAAGAGCAGTCAAATTGATTTATAAGAGGATGAAGAGCAGTCAAACTGCTTAATAAAAGGGTGAAGAGCAGTCAAACTGTTTTATACGAGGATGTTGAGCGGTCAGACTGTTTTACAAGAGGATGAAGAGCAGTCAAACTGTTTTATAAGAGGATGAAGAGCAGTCAAACTGCTTTATAAAAGGATGAAGAGCAGTCAAACAGTTTTATGTGGACGAAAAGCAGTCAAACTGATTTATAATCGGATGAAGAGCAGTCAAACTGATTTATAAGAGGATGAAGAGCAGTCAAACTGCGTTATAAAAAGATGAAGAGCAGTCAAACTGTTTTATAAGAGGATGAAGAGCAGTCAAACTGATTTATAATCGGATGAAGAGCAGTCAGACTGTTTTACAAGAGGATGAAGAGCAGTCAAACTGCTTTATAAAAGGATGAAGAGCAGTCAAACTGTTTTATAAGAGGACGAAGAGCAGTCAAACTGATTTATAATCGGACGAAGAGCAGTCAAACTGTTCTATGGGAGGATGAAGCGCAGTCAAACTGGTTTATAGGAGGATGAAGAGCAGTCAAACTGCTTTATAAGAGGATGAAGAGCAGTCAAACTGATTTATAAGAGGATGAAGAGCAGTCAAACTGCTTTATAAAAGGATGAAGAGCAGTCGAACTGTTTTATAAGCGCACGACGAGCAGTCAAACTGATTTATAATCGGACGAAGAGCAGTCAAACTGATTTATAAACGGACGAAGAGCAGTCAAACGGTTTTATAAAAGGATGAAGAGCAGTCAAACTGTTTTATACGAGGATGTAGAGCAGTCAGACTGTTTTACAAGAGGATGAAGAGCAGTCAACCTGTTTTACAAGAGGATGAAGAGCAGTCAAACTGTTTTATAAAAGGATGAAGAGCAGTCAAACTGTTTTATACGAGGATGTAGAGCAGTCAGACTGTTTTACAAGAGGATGAAGAGCAGTCAAACTGTTTTATAAGAGGACGAAGAGCAGTCAAACTGATTTATAATTGGATGAAGAGCAGTCAAACTGATAGATAAGAGGATGAAGAGCAGTCAAACTGCTTTATAAAAGGGTGAAGAGCAGTCAAACTGTTTTATAAGAGGACGAAGAGCAGTCAAACTGATTTATAATCGGACGAAGAGCAGTCAAACTGTTCTATAGGAGGATGAAGCGCAGTCAAACTGGTCTTTAGGAGGATGAAGAGCAGTCAAACTGTTTTATAAGCGGACGAAGAGCAGTCAAACTGATTTATAATCGGATGAAGAGCAGTCAAACTGATTTATAAGAGGATGAAGAGCAGTCAAACTGCGTTATAAAAAGATGAAGAGCAGTCAAACTGTTTTATAAGAGGATGAAGAGCAGTCAAACTGATTTATAATCGATGAAGAGCAGTCAGACTGTTTTACAAGAGGATGAAGAGCATTCAAACTGCTTTATAAAAGGATGAAGAGTAGTCAAACTGTTTTATAAGAGGACGAAGAGCAGTCAAACTGATTTATAATCGGACGAAGAGCAGTCAAACTGTTCTATAGGAGGATGAAGCGCAGTCTAACTGGTCTATAGGAGGATGAAGAGCAGTCAAACTGTTTTATAAGCGGACGAAGAGCAGTCAAACTGATTTATAAGAGGATGAAGAGCAGTCAAACTGCTTTATAAGAGGACGAAGAGCAGTCAAACTGATTTATAATCGGACGAAGAGCAGTCAAACTGTTCTATAGGAGGGTGAAGCGCAGTCAAACTGGTTTATAGGATGATGAAGAGCAGTCAAACTGCTTTATAAAAGGATGAAGAGCAGTCAAACTGATTTATAAGAGGATGAAGAGCAGTCAAACTGCTTTATAAAAGGATGAAGAGCAGTCAAACTGTTTTATAAGCGGACGAAGAGCAGTCAAACTGATTTATAATATGACGAAGAGCAGTCAAACTGATTTATAATCGGACGAAGAGCAGTCAAACGGTTTTATAAGAGGATGAAGAGCAGTCAAATTGATTTATAAGAGGATGAAGAGCAGTCAAACTGCTTTATAAAAGGGTGAAGAGCAGTCAAACTGTTTTATACGAGGATGTTGAGCGGTCAGACTGTTTTACAAGAGGATTAAGAGCAGTCAACCTGTTTTACAAGAGGATGAAGAGCAGTCAAACTGTTTTATAAGAGGATGAAGAGCAGTCAAACTGCTTTATAAAAGGATGAAGAGCAGTCAAACAGTTTTATGTGGACGAAAAGCAGTCAAACTGATTTATAATCGGATGAAGAGCAGTCAAACTGATTTATAAGAGGATGAAGAGCAGTCAAACTGCGTTTTAAAAAGGTGAAGAGCAGTCAAACTGTTTTATAAGAGGATGAAGAGCAGTCAAACTGATTTATAATCGGATGAAGAGCAGTCAGACTGTTTTACAAGAGGATGAAGAGCAGTCAAACTGCTTTATAAAAGGATGAAGAGCAGTCAAACTGTTTTATAAGAGGACGAAGAACAGTCAAACTGATTTATAATCGGACGAAGAGCAGTCAAACTGTTCTATGGGAGGATGAAGCGCAGTCAAACTGGTTTATAGGAGGATGAAGAGCAGTCAAACTGTTTTATAAGAGGATGAAGAGCAGTCAAACTGATTTATAAGAGGATGAAGAGCAGTCAAACTGCTTTATAAAAGGATGAAGAGCAGTCGAACTGTTTTATAAGCGCACGACGAGCAGTCAAACTGATTTATAATCGGACGAAGAGCAGTCAAACTGATTTATAAACGGACGAAGAGCAGTCAAACGGTTTTATAAAAGGATGAAGAGCAGTCAAACTGTTTTATACGAGGATGTAGAGCAGTCAGACTGTTTTACAAGAGGATGAAGAGCAGTCACCTGTTTTACAAGAGGATGAAGAGCAGTCAAACTGTTTTATAAAAGGATGAAGAGCAGTCAAACTGTTTTATACGAGGATGTAGAGCAGTCAGACTGTTTTACAAGAGGATGAAGAGCAGTCAAACTGTTTTAAAAGAGGACGAAGAGCAGTCAAACTGATTTATAATTGGATGAAGAGCAGTCAAACTGATATATAAGAGGATGAAGAGCAGTCAAACTGCTTTATAAAAGGGTGAAGAGCAGTCAAACTGTTTTATAAGAGGACGAAGAGCAGTCAAACTGATTTATAATCGGACGAAGAGCAGTCAAACTGTTCTATAGGAGGATGAAGCGCAGTCAAACTGGTCTTTAGGAGGATGAAGAGCAGTCAAACTGTTTTATAAGAGGATGAAGAGCAGTCAAACTGCGTTATAAAAAGATGAAGAGCAGTCAAACTGTTTCATAAGAGGATGAAGAGCAGTCAAACTGATTTATAATCGATGAAGAGCAGTCAGACTGTTTTACAAGAGGATGAAGAGCATTCAAACTGCTTTATAAAAGGATGAAGAGTAGTCAAACTGTTTTATAAGAGGACGAAGAGCAGTCAAACTGATGTATAATCGGACGAAGAGCAGTCAAACTGTTCTATAGGAGGATGAAGCGCAGTCAAACTGGTTTATAGGAGGATGAAGAGCAGTCAAACTGCTTTATAAGAGGATGAAGAGCAGTCAAACTGTTTTATAAGCGGACGAAGAGCAGTCAAACTGATTTATAATTGGACGAAGAGCAGTCAAACTGATTTATAATCGGACGAAGAGCAGTCAAACGGTTTTATAAGAGGATGAAGAGCAGTCAAATTGATTTATAAGAGGATGAAGAGCAGTCAAACTGCTTTATAAAAGGGTGAAGAGCAGTCAAACTGTTTTATAAGAGGACGAAGAGCAGTCAAACTGATTTATAATCGGACGAAGAGCAGTCAAACTGTTCTATAGGAGGATGAAGCGCAGTCTAACTGGTCTATAGGAGGATGAAGAGCAGTCAAACTGTTTTATAAGCGGACGAAGAGCAGTCAAACTGATTTATAAGAGGATGAAGAGCAGTCAAACTGCTTTATAAGAGGACGAAGAGCAGTCAAACTGATTTATAATCGGACGAAGAGCAGTCAAACTGTTCTATAGGAGGGTGAAGCGCAGTCAAACTGGTTTATAGGATGATGAAGAGCAGTCAAACTGCTTTATAAAAGGATGAAGAGCAGTCAAACTGATATATAAGAGGATGAAGAGCAGTCAAACTGCTTTATAAAAGGATGAAGAGCAGTCAAACTGTTTTATAAGCGGACGAAGAGCAGTCAAACTGATTTATAATATGACGAAGAGCAGTCAAACTGATTTATAATCGGACGAAGAGCAGTCAAACGGTTTTATAAGAGGATGAAGAGCAGTCAAATTGATTTATAAGAGGATGAAGAGCAGTCAAACTGCTTTATAAAAGGGTGAAGAGCAGTCAAACTGTTTTATACGAGGATGTTGAGCGGTCAGACTGTTTTACAAGAGGATTAAGAGCAGTCAACCTGTTTTACAAGAGGATGAAGAGCAGTCAAACTGTTTTATAAGAGGATGAAGAGCAGTCAAACTGCTTTATAAAAGGATGAAGAGCAGTCAAACAGTTTTATGTGGACGAAAAGCAGTCAAACTGATTTATAATCGGATGAAGAGCAGTCAAACTGATTTATAAGAGGATGAAGAGCAGTCAAACTGCGTTTTAAAAAGGTGAAGAGCAGTCAAACTGTTTTATAAGAGGATGAAGAGCAGTCAAACTGATTTATAATCGGATGAAGAGCAGTCAGACTGTTTTACAAGAGGATGAAGAGCAGTCAAACTGCTTTATAAAAGGATGAAGAGCAGTCAAACAGTTTTATGTGGACGAAAAGCAGTCAAACTGATTTATAATCGGATGAAGAGCAGTCAAACTGATTTATAAGAGGATGAAGAGCAGTCAAACTGCGTTTTAAAAAGGTGAAGAGCAGTCAAACTGTTTTATAAGAGGATGAAGAGCAGTCAAACTGATTTATAATCGGATGAAGAGCAGTCAGACTGTTTTACAAGAGGATGAAGAGCAGTCAAACTGCTTTATAAAAGGATGAAGAGCAGTCAAACTGTTTTATAAGAGGACGAAGAGCAGTCAAACTGATTTATAATCGGACGAAGAGCAGTCAAACTGTTCTATGGGAGGATGAAGCGCAGTCAAACTGGTTTATAGGAGGATGAAGAGCAGTCAAACTGCTTTATAAGAGGATGAAGAGCAGTCAAACTGATTTATAAGAGGATGAAGAGCAGTCAAACTGCTTTATAAAAGGATGAAGAGCATTCGAACTGTTTTATAAGCGCACGACGAGCAGTCAAACTGATTTATAATCGGACGAAGAGCAGTCAAACTGATTTATAAACGGACGAAGAGCAGTCAAACGGTTTTATAAAAGGATGAAGAGCAGTCAAACTGTTTTATACGAGGATGTAGAGCAGTCAGACTGTTTTACAAGAGGATGAAGAGCAGTCACCTGTTTTACAAGAGGATGAAGAGCAGTCAAACTGTTTTATAAAAGGATGAAGAGCAGTCAAACTGTTTTATACGAGGATGTAGAGCAGTCAGACTGTTTTACAAGAGGATGAAGAGCAGTCAAACTGTTTTAAAAGAGGACGAAGAGCAGTCAAACTGATTTATAATTGGATGAAGAGCAGTCAAACTGATATATAAGAGGATGAAGAGCAGTCAAACTGCTTTATAAAAGGGTGAAGAGCAGTCAAACTGTTTTATAAGAGGACGAAGAGCAGTCAAACTGATTTATAATCGGACGAAGAGCAGTCAAACTGTTCTATAGGAGGATGAAGCGCAGTCAAACTGGTCTTTAGGAGGATGAAGAGCAGTCAAACTGTTTTATAAGCGGACGAAGAGCAGTCAAACTGATTTATAATCGGATGAAGAGCAGTCAAACTGATTTATAAGAGGATGAAGAGCAGTCAAACTGCGTTATAAAAAGATGAAGAGCAGTCAAACTGTTTCATAAGAGGATGAAGAGCAGTCAAACTGATTTATAATCGATGAAGAGCAGTCAGACTGTTTTACAAGAGGATGAAGAGCATTCAAACTGCTTTATAAAAGGATGAAGAGTAGTCAAACTGTTTTATAAGAGGACGAAGAGCAGTCAAACTGATGTATAATCGGACGAAGAGCAGTCAAACTGTTCTATAGGAGGATGAAGCGCAGTCAAACTGGTTTATAGGAGGATGAAGAGCAGTCAAACTGCTTTATAAGAGGATGAAGAGCAGTCAAACTGTTTTATAAGCGGACGAAGAGCAGTCAAACTGATTTA
This sequence comes from Lampris incognitus, assembly GCF_029633865.1. Taxonomy (NCBI): domain Eukaryota; kingdom Metazoa; phylum Chordata; class Actinopteri; order Lampriformes; family Lampridae; genus Lampris; species Lampris incognitus. The sequence goes on from NC_079222.1 coordinate 36,327,915, forward strand.
TAATTGGACGAAGAGCAGTCAAACTGATTTATAATCGGACGAAGAGCAGTCAAACGGTTTTATAAGAGGATGAAGAGCAGTCAAATTGATTTATAAGAGGATGAAGAGCAGTCAAACTGCTTTATAAAAGGGTGAAGAGCAGTCAAACTGTTTTATACGAGGATGTTGAGCGGTCAGACTGTTTTACAAGAGGATGAAGAGCAGTCAACCTGTTTTACAAGAGGATGAAGAGCAGTCAAACTGTTTTATAAGAGGATGAAGAGCAGTCAAACTGCTTTATAAAAGGATGAAGAGCAGTCAAACAGTTTTATGTGGACGAAAAGCAGTCAAACTGATTTATAATCGGATGAAGAGCAGTCAAACTGATTTATAAGAGGATGAAGAGCAGTCAAACTGCGTTATAAAAAGATGAAGAGCAGTCAAACTGTTTTATAAGAGGATGAAGAGCAGTCAAACTGATTTATAATCGGATGAAGAGCAGTCAGACGGTTTTACAAGAGGATGAAGAGCAGTCAAACTGCTTTATAAAAGGATGAAGAGCAGTCAAACTGTTTTATAAGAGGACGAAGAGCAGTCAAACTGATTTATAATCGGACGAAGAGCAGTCAAACTGTTCTATGGGAGGATGAAGCGCAGTCAAACTGGTTTATAGGAGGATGAAGAGCAGTCAAACTGCTTTATAAGAGGATGAAGAGCAGTCAAACTGATTTATAAGAGGATGAAGAGCAGTCAAACTGCTTTATAAAAGGATGAAGAGCAGTCGAACTGTTTTATAAGCGCACGACGAGCAGTCAAACTGATTTATAATCGGACGAAGAGCAGTCAAACTGATTTATAAACGGACGAAGAGCAGTCAAACGGTTTTATAAAAGGATGAAGAGCAGTCAAACTGTTTTATACGAGGATGTAGAGCAGTCAGACTGTTTTACAAGAGGATGAAGAGCAGTCAACCTGTTTTACAAGAGGATGAAGAGCAGTCAAACTGTTTTATAAAAGGATGAAGAGCAGTCAAACTGTTTTATACGAGGATGTAGAGCAGTCAGACTGTTTTACAAGAGGATGAAGAGCAGTCAAACTGTTTTATAAGAGGACGAAGAGCAGTCAAACTGATTTATAATTGGATGAAGAGCAGTCAAACTGATAGATAAGAGGATGAAGAGCAGTCAAACTGCTTTATAAAAGGGTGAAGAGCAGTCAAACTGTTTTATAAGAGGACGAAGAGCAGTCAAACTGATTTATAATCGGACGAAGAGCAGTCAAACTGTTCTATAGGAGGATGAAGCGCAGTCAAACTGGTCTTTAGGAGGATGAAGAGCAGTCAAACTGTTTTATAAGCGGACGAAGAGCAGTCAAACTGATTTATAATCGGATGAAGAGCAGTCAAACTGATTTATAAGAGGATGAAGAGCAGTCAAACTGCGTTATAAAAAGATGAAGAGCAGTCAAACTGTTTTATAAGAGGATGAAGAGCAGTCAAACTGATTTATAATCGATGAAGAGCAGTCAGACTGTTTTACAAGAGGATGAAGAGCATTCAAACTGCTTTATAAAAGGATGAAGAGTAGTCAAACTGTTTTATAAGAGGACGAAGAGCAGTCAAACTGATTTATAATCGGACGAAGAGCAGTCAAACTGTTCTATAGGAGGATGAAGCGCAGTCTAACTGGTCTATAGGAGGATGAAGAGCAGTCAAACTGTTTTATAAGAGGACGAAGAGCAGTCAAACTGATTTATAATCGGATGAAGAGCAGTCAAACTGCTTTATAAGAGGACGAAGAGCAGTCAAACTGATTTATAATCGGACGAAGAGCAGTCAAATTGATTTATAAGAGGATGAAGAGCAGTCAAACTGGTTTATAGGATGATGAAGAGCAGTCAAACTGTTTTATACGAGGATGTAGAGCAGTCAGACTGTTTTACAAGAGGATGAAGAGCAGTCAACCTGTTTTACAAGAGGATGAAGAGCAGTCACACTGATTTATAATCGGACGAAGAGCAGTCAAACTGCTTTATAAAATGACGAAGAGCAGTCAAACTGTTTTATAAGCGGACGAAGAGCAGTCAAACTGATTTATAATCGGACGAAGAGCAGTCAAACTTATTTATAATCGGACGAAGAGCAGTCAAACGGTTTTATAAGAGGATGAAGAGCAGTCAAACTGTTTTATACGAGGATGTTGAGCGGTCAGACTGTTTTACAAGAGGATTAAGAGCAGTCAACCTGTTTTACAAGAGGATGAAGAGCAGTCAAACTGTTTTATAAGAGGATGAAGAGCAGTCAAACTGCTTTATAAAAGGATGAAGAGCAGTCAAACAGTTTTATGTGGACGAAAAGCAGTCAAACTGATTTATAATCGGATGAAGAGCAGTCAAACTGATTTATAAGAGGATGAAGAGCAGTCAAACTGCGTTTTAAAAAGGTGAAGAGCAGTCAAACTGTTTTATAAGAGGACGAAGAGCAGTCAAACTGATTTATAATCGGATGAAGAGCAGTCAAACTGATTTTTAAGAGGATGAAGAGCAGTCAAACTGCTTTATAAAAGGATGAAGAGCAGTCAAACTGTTTTATAAGAGGACGAAGAGCAGTCAAACTGATTTATAATTGGATGAAGAGCAGTCAAACTGCTTTATAAAAGGATGAAGAGCAGTCAAACTCTTTTATAAGAGGACGAAGAGCAGTCAAACTGATTTATAATCCGAAGAAGAGCAGTCAAACTGTTCTATAGGAGGATGAAGCGCAGTCAAACTGGTTTATAGAAGGATGAAGAGCAGTCAAACTGCTTTATAAGAGGATGAAGAGAAGTCAAACTGATTTATAAGCGCACGAAGAGCAGTCAAACTGATTTATAATCGGACGAAGAGCAGTCAAACTGATTTATAAACGAACGAAGAGCAGTCAAACGGTTTTATGAAAGGATGAAGAGCAGTCAAACTGTTTTATACGAGGATGTAGAGCAGTCAGACTGTTTTACAAGAGGATGAAGAGCAGTCAACCTGTTTTACAAGAGGATGAAGAGCAGTCAAACTGTTTTATAAGAGGATGAAGAGCAGTCAAACTGCTTTATAAAAGGATGAAGAGCAGTCAAACTGTTTTATAAGAGGACGAAGAGCAGTCAAACTGATTTATAATCGGACGAAGAGCAGTCAAACTGTTCTATAGGAGGATGAAGTGCAGTCAAACTGGTCTATAGGAGGATGAAGAGCAGTCAAACTGTTTTATTAGCGGACGAAGAGCAGTCAAACTGATTTATAAGAGGATGAAGAGCAGTCAAACTGCTTTATAATCGGACGAAGAGCAGTCAAACGGTTTTATAAGAGGATGAAGAGCAGTCAAATTGATTTATAAGAGGAAGAAGAGCAGTCAAATTGATTCATAAGAGGATGAAGAGCAGTCAAACTGTTTTATACGAGGATGTAGAGCAGTCAGACTGTTTTACAAGAGGATGTAGAGCAGTCAGACTGTTTTACAAGAGGATGAAGAGCAGTCAACCTGTTTTACAAGAGGATGAAGAGCAGTCAAACAGTTTTATAAGAGGACGAAGAGCAGTCAAACTGATTTATAATCGGATGAAGAGCAGTCAAACTGATTTATAAGAGGATTAAGAGCAGTCAAACTGCTTTATAAAAAGATGAAGAGCAGTCAAACTGTTTTATAAGAGGACGAAGAACAGTCAAACTGATTTATAATCGGACGAAGAGCAGTCAAACTGTTCTATAGGAGGATGAAGCGCAGTCAAACTGGTCTATAGGAGGATGAAGAGCAGTCAAACTGTTTTATAAGCGGACGAAGAGCAGTCAAACTGATTTATAAGAGGATGAAGAGCAGTCAAACTGCTTTATAAGAGGACGAAGAGCAGTCAAACTGATTTATAATCGGACGAAGAGCAGTCAAACTGTTCTATAGGAGGGTGAAGCGCAGTCAAACTGGTTTATAGGATGATGAAGAGCAGTCAAACTGCTTTATAAAAGGATGAAGAGCGGTCAAACTGATTTATAAAAGGATGAAGAGCAGTCAAACTGTTTTATAAGCGGACGAAGAGCAGTCAAACTGATTTATAATTGGACGAAGAGCAGTCAAACTGATTTATAATCGGACGAAGAGCAGTCAAACGGTTTTATAAGAGGATGAAGAGCAGTCAAATTGATTTATAAGAGGATGAAGAGCAGTCAAACTGCTTTATAAAAGGGTGAAGAGCAGTCAAACTGTTTTATACGAGGATGTAGAGCGGTCAGACTGTTTTACAAGAGGATGAAGAGCAGTCAACCTGTTTTACAAGAGGATGAAGAGCAGTCAAACGGTTTTATAAGAGGATGAAGAGCAGTCAAACTGCTTTATAAAAGGATGAAGAGCAGTCAAACAGTTTTATGTGGACGAAAAGCAGTCAAACTGATTTATAATCGGATGAAGAGCAGTCAAACTGATTTATAAGAGGATGAAGAGCAGTCAAACTGCGTTATAAAAAGATGAAGAGCAGTCAAACTGTTTTATAAGAGGATGAAGAGCAGTCAAACTGATTTATAATCGGATGAAGAGCAGTCAGACTGTTTTACAAGAGGATGAAGAGCAGTCAAACTGCTTTATAAAAGGATGAAGAGCAGTCAAACTGTTTTATAAGAGGACGAAGAGCAGTCAAACTGATTTATAATCGGACGAAGAGCAGTCAAACTGTTCTATGGGAGGATGAAGCGCAGTCAAACTGGTTTATAGGAGGATGAAGAGCAGTCAAACTGCTTTATAAGAGGATGAAGAGCAGTCAAACTGATTTATAAGAGGATGAAGAGCAGTCAAACTGCTTTATAAAAGGATGAAGAGCAGTCGAACTGTTTTATAAGCGCACGACGAGCAGTCAAACTGATTTATAATCGGACGAAGAGCAGTCAAACTGATTTATAAACGGACGAAGAGCAGTCAAACGGTTTTATAAAAGGATGAAGAGCAGTCAAACTGTTTTATACGAGGATGTAGAGCAGTCAGACTGTTTTACAAGAGGATGAAGAGCAGTCAACCTGTTTTACAAGAGGATGAAGAGCAGTCAAACTGTTTTATAAAAGGATAAAGAGCAGTCAAACTGTTTTATACGAGGATGTAGAGCAGTCAGACTGTTTTACAAGAGGATGAAGAGCAGTCAAACTGTTTTATAAGAGGAGGAAGAGCAGTCAAACTGATTTATAATTGGATGAAGAGCAGTCAAACTGATATATAAGAGGATGAAGAGCAGTCAAACTGCTTTATAAAAGGGTGAAGAGCAGTCAAACTGTTTTATAAGAGGACGAAGAGCAGTCAAACTGATTTATAATCGGACGAAGAGCAGTCAAACTGTTCTATAGGAGGATGAAGCGCAGTCAAACTGGTCTATAGGAGGATGAAGAGCAGTCAAACTGTTTTATAAGCGGACGAAGAGCAGTCAAACTGATTTATAAGAGGATGAAGAGCAGTCAAACTGCTTTATAATCGGACGAAGAGCAGTTAAACGGTTTTATAAGAGGATGAAGAGCAGTCAAATTGATTTGTAAGAGGATCAAGAGCAGTCAAATTGATTTATAAGAGGATGAAGAGCAGTCAGACTGTTTTACAAGAGGATGAAGAGCAGTCACCCTGTTTTACAAGAGGATGAAGAGCAGTCAATCTGTTTTATAAGAGGATGAAGAGCAGTCAAACTGCTTTATAAAAGGATGAAGAGCAGTCAAACTGTTTTGTAAGAGGACGAAGAGCAGTCAAACTGATTTATAATCGGACGAAGAGCAGTCAAACTGTTCTATAGGAGGATGAAGCGCAGTCAAACTGGTTTATAGGAGGATGAAGAACAGTCAAACTGTTTTATTAGCGGACGAAGAGCAGTCAAACTGATTTATAAGAGGATGAAGAGCAGTCAAACTGCTTTATAATCGGACGAAGAGCAGTCAAACGGTTTTATAAGAGGATGAAGAGCAGTCAAATTGATTTATAAGAGGAAGAAGAGCAGTCAAATTGATTCATAAGAGGATGAAGAGCAGTCAAACTGTTTTATACGAGGATGTAGAGCAGTCAGACTGTTTTACAAGAGGATGTAGAGCAGTCAGACTGTTTTACAAGAGGATGAAGAGCAGTCAACCTGTTTTACAAGAGGATGAAGAGCAGTCAAACTGTTTTATAAGAGGATGAAGAGCAGTCAAACTGCGTTATAAAAGGATGAAGAGCAGTCAAACAGTTTTATAAGAGGACGAAGAGCAGTCAAACTGATTTATAATCGGATGAAGAGCAGTCAAACTGATTTATAAGAGGATGAAGAGCAGTCAAACTGCGTTATAAAAAGATGAAGAGCAGTCAAACTGTTTTATAAGAGGATGAAGAGCAGTCAAACTGATTTATAATCGGATGAAGAGCAGTCAGACTGTTTTACAAGAGGATGAAGAGCAGTCAAACTGCTTTATAAAAGGATGAAGAGCAGTCAAACTGTTTTATAAGAGGACGAAGAGCAGTCAAACTGATTTATAATCGGACGAAGAGCAGTCAAACTGTTCTATGGGTGGATGAAGCGCAGTCAAACTGGTTTATAGGAGGATGAAGAGCAGTCAAACTGCTTTATAAGAGGATGAAGAGCAGTCAAACTGATTTATAAGAGGATGAAGAGCAGTCAAACTGCTTTATAAAAGGATGAAGAGCAGTCGAACTGTTTTATAAGCGCACGACGAGCAGTCAAACTGATTTATAATCGGACGAAGAGCAGTCAAACTGATTTATAAACGGACGAAGAGCAGTCAAACGGTTTTATAAAAGGATGAAGAGCAGTCAAACTGTTTTATACGAGGATGTAGAGCAGTCAGACTGTTTTACAAGAGGATGAAGAGCAGTCAACCTGTTTTACAAGAGGATGAAGAGCAGTCAAACTGTTTTATAAAAGGATAAAGAGCAGTCAAACTGTTTTATACGAGGATGTAGAGCAGTCAGACTGTTTTACAAGAGGATGAAGAGCAGTCAAACTGTTTTATAAGAGGAGGAAGAGCAGTCAAACTGATTTATAATTGGATGAAGAGCAGTCAAACTGATATATAAGAGGATGAAGAGCAGTCAAACTGCTTTATAAAAGGGTGAAGAGCAGTCAAACTGTTTTATAAGAGGACGAAGAGCAGTCAAACTGATTTATAATCGGACGAAGAGCAGTCAAACTGTTCTATAGGAGGATGAAGCGCAGTCAAACTGGTCTATAGGAGGATGAAGAGCAGTCAAACTGTTTTATAAGCGGACGAAGAGCAGTCAAACTGATTTATAAGAGGATGAAGAGCAGTCAAACTGCTTTATAATCGGACGAAGAGCAGTTAAACGGTTTTATAAGAGGATGAAGAGCAGTCAAATTGATTTGTAAGAGGATCAAGAGCAGTCAAATTGATTTATAAGAGGATGAAGAGCAGTCAGACTGTTTTACAAGAGGATGAAGAGCAGTCACCCTGTTTTACAAGAGGATGAAGAGCAGTCAATCTGTTTTATAAGAGGATGAAGAGCAGTCAAACTGCTTTATAAAAGGATGAAGAGCAGTCAAACTGTTTTGTAAGAGGACGAAGAGCAGTCAAACTGATTTATAATCGGACGAAGAGCAGTCAAACTGTTCTATAGGAGGATGAAGCGCAGTCAAACTGGTTTATAGGAGGATGAAGAACAGTCAAACTGTTTTATTAGCGGACGAAGAGCAGTCAAACTGATTTATAAGAGGATGAAGAGCAGTCAAACTGCTTTATAATCGGACGAAGAGCAGTCAAACGGTTTTATAAGAGGATGAAGAGCAGTCAAATTGATTTATAAGAGGAAGAAGAGCAGTCAAATTGATTCATAAGAGGATGAAGAGCAGTCAAACTGTTTTATACGAGGATGTAGAGCAGTCAGACTGTTTTACAAGAGGATGTAGAGCAGTCAGACTGTTTTACAAGAGGATGAAGAGCAGTCAACCTGTTTTACAAGAGGATGAAGAGCAGTCAAACTGTTTTATAAGAGGATGAAGAGCAGTCAAACTGCGTTATAAAAGGATGAAGAGCAGTCAAACAGTTTTATAAGAGGACGAAGAGCAGTCAAACTGATTTATAATCGGATGAAGAGCAGTCAAACTGATTTATAAGAGGATTAAGAGCAGTCAAACTGCTTTATAAAAAGATGAAGAGCAGTCAAACTGTTTTATAAGAGGACGAAGAACAGTCAAACTGATTTATAATCGGACGAAGAGCAGTCAAACTGTTCTATAGGAGGATGAAGCGCAGTCAAACTGGTCTATAGGAGGATGAAGAGCAGTCAAACTGTTTTATAAGCGGACGAAGAGCAGTCAAACTGATTTATAAGAGGATGAAGAGCAGTCAAACTGCTTTATAAGAGGACGAAGAGCAGTCAAACTGATTTATAATCGGACGAAGAGCAGTCAAACTGTTCTATAGGAGGGTGAAGCGCAGTCAAACTGGTTTATAGGATGATGAAGAGCAGTCAAACTGCTTTATAAAAGGATGAAGAGCGGTCAAACTGATTTATAAAAGGATGAAGAGCAGTCAAACTGTTTTATAAGCGGACGAAGAGCAGTCAAACTGATTTATAATTGGACGAAGAGCAGTCAAACTGATTTATAATCGGACGAAGAGCAGTCAAACGGTTTTATAAGAGGATGAAGAGCAGTCAAATTGATTTATAAGAGGATGAAGAGCAGTCAAACTGCTTTATAAAAGGGTGAAGAGCAGTCAAACTGTTTTATACGAGGATGTAGAGCGGTCAGACTGTTTTACAAGAGGATGAAGAGCAGTCAACCTGTTTTACAAGAGGATGAAGAGCAGTCAAACGGTTTTATAAGAGGATGAAGAGCAGTCAAACTGCTTTATAAAAGGATGAAGAGCAGTCAAACAGTTTTATGTGGACGAAAAGCAGTCAAACTGATTTATAATCGGATGAAGAGCAGTCAAACTGATTTATAAGAGGATGAAGAGCAGTCAAACTGCATTATAAAAAGATGAAGAGCAGTCAAACTGTTTTATAAGAGGATGAAGAGCAGTCAAACTGATTTATAATCGGATGAAGAGCAGTCAGACTGTTTTACAAGAGGATGAAGAGCAGTCAAACTGCTTTATAAAAGGATGAAGAGCAGTCAAACTGTTTTATAAGAGGACGAAGAGCAGTCAAACTGATTTATAATCGGACGAAGAGCAGTCAAACTGTTCTATGGGAGGATGAAGCGCAGTCAAACTGGTTTATAGGAGGATGAAGAGCAGTCAAACTGCTTTATAAGAGGATGAAGAGCAGTCAAACTGATTTATAAGAGGATGAAGAGCAGTCAAACTGCTTTATAAAAGGATGAAGAGCAGTCGAACTGTTTTATAAGCGCACGACGAGCAGTCAAACTGATTTATAATCGGACGAAGAGCAGTCAAACTGATTTATAAACGGACGAAGAGCAGTCAAACGGTTTTATAAAAGGATGAAGAGCAGTCAAACTGTTTTATACGAGGATGTAGAGCAGTCAGACTGTTTTACAAGAGGATGAAGAGCAGTCAACCTGTTTTACAAGAGGATGAAGAGCAGTCAAACTGTTTTATAAAAGGATAAAGAGCAGTCAAACTGTTTTATACGAGGATGTAGAGCAGTCAGACTGTTTTACAAGAGGATGAAGAGCAGTCAAACTGTTTTATAAGAGGAGGAAGAGCAGTCAAACTGATTTATAATTGGATGAAGAGCAGTCAAACTGATATATAAGAGGATGAAGAGCAGTCAAACTGCTTTATAAAAGGGTGAAGAGCAGTCAAACTGTTTTATAAGAGGACGAAGAGCAGTCAAACTGATTTATAATCGGACGAAGAGCAGTCAAACTGTTCTATAGGAGGATGAAGCGCAGTCAAACTGGTCTATAGGAGGATGAAGAGCAGTCAAACTGTTTTATAAGCGGACGAAGAGCAGTCAAACTGATTTATAAGAGGATGAAGAGCAGTCAAACTGCTTTATAATCGGACGAAGAGCAGTTAAACGGTTTTATAAGAGGATGAAGAGCAGTCAAATTGATTTGTAAGAGGATCAAGAGCAGTCAAATTGATTTATAAGAGGATGAAGAGCAGTCAGACTGTTTTACAAGAGGATGAAGAGCAGTCACCCTGTTTTACAAGAGGATGAAGAGCAGTCAATCTGTTTTATAAGAGGATGAAGAGCAGTCAAACTGCTTTATAAAAGGATGAAGAGCAGTCAAACTGTTTTGTAAGAGGACGAAGAGCAGTCAAACTGATTTATAATCGGACGAAGAGCAGTCAAACTGTTCTATAGGAGGATGAAGCGCAGTCAAACTGGTTTATAGGAGGATGAAGAACAGTCAAACTGTTTTATTAGCGGACGAAGAGCAGTCAAACTGATTTATAAGAGGATGAAGAGCAGTCAAACTGCTTTATAATCGGACGAAGAGCAGTCAAACTGTTTTATAAGAGGATGAAGAGCAGTCAAACTGATTTATAATCGGATGAAGAGCAGTCAGACTGTTTTACAAGAGGATGAAGAGCAGTCAAACTGCTTTATAAAAGGATGAAGAGCAGTCAAACTGTTTTATAAGAGGACGAAGAGCAGTCAAACTGATTTATAATCGGACGAAGAGCAGTCAAACTGTTCTATGGGAGGATGAAGCGCAGTCAAACTGGTTTATAGGAGGATGAAGAGCAGTCAAACTGCTTTATAAGAGGATGAAGAGCAGTCAAACTGATTTATAAGAGGATGAAGAGCAGTCAAACTGCTTTATAAAAGGATGAAGAGCAGTCGAACTGTTTTATAAGCGCACGACGAGCAGTCAAACTGATTTATAATCGGACGAAGAGCAGTCAAACTGATTTATAAACGGACGAAGAGCAGTCAAACGGTTTTATAAAAGGATGAAGAGCAGTCAAACTGTTTTATACGAGGATGTAGAGCAGTCAGACTGTTTTACAAGAGGATGAAGAGCAGTCAACCTGTTTTACAAGAGGATGAAGAGCAGTCAAACTGTTTTATAAAAGGATGAAGAGCAGTCAAACTGTTTTATACGAGGATGTAGAGCAGTCAGACTGTTTTACAAGAGGATGAAGAGCAGTCAAACTGTTTTATAAGAGGACGAAGAGCAGTCAAACTGATTTATAATTGGATGAAGAGCAGTCAAACTGATAGATAAGAGGATGAAGAGCAGTCAAACTGCTTTATAAAAGGGTGAAGAGCAGTCAAACTGTTTTATAAGAGGACGAAGAGCAGTCAAACTGATTTATAATCGGACGAAGAGCAGTCAAACTGTTCTATAGGAGGATGAAGCGCAGTCAAACTGGTCTTTAGGAGGATGAAGAGCAGTCAAACTGTTTTATAAGCGGACGAAGAGCAGTCAAACTGATTTATAATCGGATGAAGAGCAGTCAAACTGATTTATAAGAGGATGAAGAGCAGTCAAACTGCGTTATAAAAAGATGAAGAGCAGTCAAACTGTTTTATAAGAGGATGAAGAGCAGTCAAACTGATTTATAATCGATGAAGAGCAGTCAGACTGTTTTACAAGAGGATGAAGAGCATTCAAACTGCTTTATAAAAGGATGAAGAGTAGTCAAACTGTTTTATAAGAGGACGAAGAGCAGTCAAACTGATTTATAATCGGACGAAGAGCAGTCAAACTGTTCTATAGGAGGATGAAGCGCAGTCTAACTGGTCTATAGGAGGATGAAGAGCAGTCAAACTGTTTTATAAGCGGACGAAGAGCAGTCAAACTGATTTATAAGAGGATGAAGAGCAGTCAAACTGCTTTATAAGAGGACGAAGAGCAGTCAAACTGATTTATAATCGGACGAAGAGCAGTCAAACTGTTCTATAGGAGGGTGAAGCGCAGTCAAACTGGTTTATAGGATGATGAAGAGCAGTCAAACTGCTTTATAAAAGGATGAAGAGCAGTCAAACTGATTTATAAGAGGATGAAGAGCAGTCAAACTGCTTTATAAAAGGATGAAGAGCAGTCAAACTGTTTTATAAGCGGACGAAGAGCAGTCAAACTGATTTATAATATGACGAAGAGCAGTCAAACTGATTTATAATCGGACGAAGAGCAGTCAAACGGTTTTATAAGAGGATGAAGAGCAGTCAAATTGATTTATAAGAGGATGAAGAGCAGTCAAACTGCTTTATAAAAGGGTGAAGAGCAGTCAAACTGTTTTATACGAGGATGTTGAGCGGTCAGACTGTTTTACAAGAGGATTAAGAGCAGTCAACCTGTTTTACAAGAGGATGAAGAGCAGTCAAACTGTTTTATAAGAGGATGAAGAGCAGTCAAACTGCTTTATAAAAGGATGAAGAGCAGTCAAACAGTTTTATGTGGACGAAAAGCAGTCAAACTGATTTATAATCGGATGAAGAGCAGTCAAACTGATTTATAAGAGGATGAAGAGCAGTCAAACTGCGTTTTAAAAAGGTGAAGAGCAGTCAAACTGTTTTATAAGAGGATGAAGAGCAGTCAAACTGATTTATAATCGGATGAAGAGCAGTCAGACTGTTTTACAAGAGGATGAAGAGCAGTCAAACTGCTTTATAAAAGGATGAAGAGCAGTCAAACTGTTTTATAAGAGGACGAAGAACAGTCAAACTGATTTATAATCGGACGAAGAGCAGTCAAACTGTTCTATGGGAGGATGAAGCGCAGTCAAACTGGTTTATAGGAGGATGAAGAGCAGTCAAACTGCTTTATAAGAGGATGAAGAGCAGTCAAACTGATTTATAAGAGGATGAAGAGCAGTCAAACTGCTTTATAAAAGGATGAAGAGCAGTCGAACTGTTTTATAAGCGCACGACGAGCAGTCAAACTGATTTATAATCGGACGAAGAGCAGTCAAACTGATTTATAAACGGACGAAGAGCAGTCAAACGGTTTTATAAAAGGATGAAGAGCAGTCAAACTGTTTTATACGAGGATGTAGAGCAGTCAGACTGTTTTACAAGAGGATGAAGAGCAGTCACCTGTTTTACAAGAGGATGAAGAGCAGTCAAACTGTTTTATAAAAGGATGAAGAGCAGTCAAACTGTTTTATACGAGGATGTAGAGCAGTCAGACTGTTTTACAAGAGGATGAAGAGCAGTCAAACTGTTTTAAAAGAGGACGAAGAGCAGTCAAACTGATTTATAATTGGATGAAGAGCAGTCAAACTGATATATAAGAGGATGAAGAGCAGTCAAACTGCTTTATAAAAGGGTGAAGAGCAGTCAAACTGTTTTATAAGAGGACGAAGAGCAGTCAAACTGATTTATAATCGGACGAAGAGCAGTCAAACTGTTCTATAGGAGGATGAAGCGCAGTCAAACTGGTCTTTAGGAGGATGAAGAGCAGTCAAACTGTTTTATAAGAGGATGAAGAGCAGTCAAACTGCGTTATAAAAAGATGAAGAGCAGTCAAACTGGTTCATAAGAGGATGAAGAGCAGTCAAACTGATTTATAATCGATGAAGAGCAGTCAGACTGTTTTACAAGAGGATGAAGAGCATTCAAACTGCTTTATAAAAGGATGAAGAGTAGTCAAACTGTTTTATAAGAGGACGAAGAGCAGTCAAACTGATGTATAATCGGACGAAGAGCAGTCAAACTGTTCTATAGGAGGATGAAGCGCAGTCAAACTGGTTTATAGGAGGATGAAGAGCAGTCAAACTGCTTTATAAGAGGATGAAGAGCAGTCAAACTGTTTTATAAGCGGACGAAGAGCAGTCAAACTGATTTATAATTGGACGAAGAGCAGTCAAACTGATTTATAATCGGACGAAGAGCAGTCAAACGGTTTTATAAGAGGATGAAGAGCAGTCAAATTGATTTATAAGAGGATGAAGAGCAGTCAAACTGCTTTATAAAAGGGTGAAGAGCAGTCAAACTGTTTTATAAGAGGACGAAGAGCAGTCAAACTGATTTATAATCGGACGAAGAGCAGTCAAACTGTTCTATAGGAGGATGAAGCGCAGTCTAACTGGTCTATAGGAGGATGAAGAGCAGTCAAACTGTTTTATAAGCGGACGAAGAGCAGTCAAACTGATTTATAAGAGGATGAAGAGCAGTCAAACTGCTTTATAAGAGGACGAAGAGCAGTCAAACTGATTTATAATCGGACGAAGAGCAGTCAAACTGTTCTATAGGAGGGTGAAGCGCAGTCAAACTGGTTTATAGGATGATGAAGAGCAGTCAAACTGCTTTATAAAAGGATGAAGAGCAGTCAAACTGATATATAAGAGGATGAAGAGCAGTCAAACTGCTTTATAAAAGGATGAAGAGCAGTCAAACTGTTTTATAAGCGGACGAAGAGCAGTCAAACTGATTTATAATATGACGAAGAGCAGTCAAACTGATTTATAATCGGACGAAGAGCAGTCAAACGGTTTTATAAGAGGATGAAGAGCAGTCAAATTGATTTATAAGAGGATGAAGAGCAGTCAAACTGCTTTATAAAAGGGTGAAGAGCAGTCAAACTGTTTTATACGAGGATGTTGAGCGGTCAGACTGTTTTACAAGAGGATTAAGAGCAGTCAACCTGTTTTACAAGAGGATGAAGAGCAGTCAAACTGTTTTATAAGAGGATGAAGAGCAGTCAAACTGCTTTATAAAAGGATGAAGAGCAGTCAAACAGTTTTATGTGGACGAAAAGCAGTCAAACTGATTTATAATCGGATGAAGAGCAGTCAAACTGATTTATAAGAGGATGAAGAGCAGTCAAACTGCGTTTTAAAAAGGTGAAGAGCAGTCAAACTGTTTTATAAGAGGATGAAGAGCAGTCAAACTGATTTATAATCGGATGAAGAGCAGTCAGACTGTTTTACAAGAGGATGAAGAGCAGTCAAACTGCTTTATAAAAGGATGAAGAGCAGTCAAACAGTTTTATGTGGACGAAAAGCAGTCAAACTGATTTATAATCGGATGAAGAGCAGTCAAACTGATTTATAAGAGGATGAAGAGCAGTCAAACTGCGTTTTAAAAAGGTGAAGAGCAGTCAAACTGTTTTATAAGAGGATGAAGAGCAGTCAAACTGATTTATAATCGGATGAAGAGCAGTCAGACTGTTTTACAAGAGGATGAAGAGCAGTCAAACTGCTTTATAAAAGGATGAAGAGCAGTCAAACTGTTTTATAAGAGGACGAAGAGCAGTCAAACTGATTTATAATCGGACGAAGAGCAGTCAAACTGTTCTATGGGAGGATGAAGCGCAGTCAAACTGGTTTATAGGAGGATGAAGAGCAGTCAAACTGCTTTATAAGAGGATGAAGAGCAGTCAAACTGATTTATAAGAGGATGAAGAGCAGTCAAACTGCTTTATAAAAGGATGAAGAGCATTCGAACTGTTTTATAAGCGCACGACGAGCAGTCAAACTGATTTATAATCGGACGAAGAGCAGTCAAACTGATTTATAAACGGACGAAGAGCAGTCAAACGGTTTTATAAAAGGATGAAGAGCAGTCAAACTGTTTTATACGAGGATGTAGAGCAGTCAGACTGTTTTACAAGAGGATGAAGAGCAGTCACCTGTTTTACAAGAGGATGAAGAGCAGTCAAACTGTTTTATAAAAGGATGAAGAGCAGTCAAACTGTTTTATACGAGGATGTAGAGCAGTCAGACTGTTTTACAAGAGGATGAAGAGCAGTCAAACTGTTTTAAAAGAGGACGAAGAGCAGTCAAACTGATTTATAATTGGATGAAGAGCAGTCAAACTGATATATAAGAGGATGAAGAGCAGTCAAACTGCTTTATAAAAGGGTGAAGAGCAGTCAAACTGTTTTATAAGAGGACGAAGAGCAGTCAAACTCATTTATAATCGGACGAAGAGCAGTCAAACTGTTCTATAGGAGGATGAAGCGCAGTCAAACTGGTCTTTAGGAGGATGAAGAGCAGTCAAACTGTTTTATAAGCGGACGAAGAGCAGTCAAACTGATTTATAATCGGATGAAGAGCAGTCAAACTGATTTATAAGAGGATGAAGAGCAGTCAAACTGCGTTATAAAAAGATGAAGAGCAGTCAAACTGTTTCATAAGAGGATGAAGAGCAGTCAAACTGATTTATAATCGATGAAGAGCAGTCAGACTGTTTTACAAGAGGATGAAGAGCATTCAAACTGCTTTATAAAAGGATGAAGAGTAGTCAAACTGTTTTATAAGAGGACGAAGAGCAGTCAAACTGATGTATAATCGGACGAAGAGCAGTCAAACTGTTCTATAGGAGGATGAAGCGCAGTCAAACTGGTTTATAGGAGGATGAAGAGCAGTCAAACTGCTTTATAAGAGGATGAAGAGCAGTCAAACTGTTTTATAAGCGGACGAAGAGCAGTCAAACTGATTTATAATTGGACGAAGAGCAGTCAAACTGATTTATAATCGGACGAAGAGCAGTCAAACGGTTTTATAAGAGGATGAAGAGCAGTCAAATTGATTTATAAGAGGATGAAGAGCAGTCAAACTGCTTTATAAAAGGGTGAAGAGCAGTCAAACTGTTTTATACGAGGATGTTGAGCGGTCAGACTGTTTTACAAGAGGATGAAGAGCAGTCAACCTGTTTTACAAGAGGATGAAGAGCAGTCAAACTGTTTTATAAGAGGATGAAGAGCAGTCAAACTGCTTTATAAAAGGATGAAGAGCAGTCAAACAGTTTTATGTGGACGAAAAGCAGTCAAACTGATTTATAATCGGATGAAGAGCAGTCAAACTGATTTATAAGAGGATGAAGAGCAGTCAAACTGCGTTATAAAAAGATGAAGAGCAGTCAAACTGTTTTATAAGAGGATGAAGAGCAGTCAAACTGATTTATAATCGGATGAAGAGCAGTCAGACGGTTTTACAAGAGGATGAAGAGCAGTCAAACTGCTTTATAAAAGGATGAAGAGCAGTCAAACTGTTTTATAAGAGGACGAAGAGCAGTCAAACTGATTTATAATCGGACGAAGAGCAGTCAAACTGTTCTATGGGAGGATGAAGCGCAGTCAAACTGGTTTATAGGAGGATGAAGAGCAGTCAAACTGCTTTATAAGAGGATGAAGAGCAGTCAAACTGATTTATAAGAGGATGAAGAGCAGTCAAACTGCTTTATAAAAGGATGAAGAGCAGTCGAACTGTTTTATAAGCGCACGACGAGCAGTCAAACTGATTTATAATCGGACGAAGAGCAGTCAAACTGATTTATAAACGGACGAAGAGCAGTCAAACGGTTTTATAAAAGGATGAAGAGCAGTCAAACTGTTTTATACGAGGATGTAGAGCAGTCAGACTGTTTTACAAGAGGATGAAGAGCAGTCAACCTGTTTTACAAGAGGATGAAGAGCAGTCAAACTGTTTTATAAAAGGATGAAGAGCAGTCAAACTGTTTTATACGAGGATATAGAGCAGTCAGACTGTTTTACAAGAGGATGAAGAGCAGTCAAACTGTTTTATAAGAGGACGAAGAGCAGTCAAACTGATTTATAATTGGATGAAGAGCAGTCAAACTGATAGATAAGAGGATGAAGAGCAGTCAAACTGCTTTATAAAAGGGTGAAGAGCAGTCAAACTGTTTTATAAGAGGACGAAGAGCAGTCAAACTGATTTATAATCGGACGAAGAGCAGTCAAACTGTTCTATAGGAGGATGAAGCGCAGTCAAACTGGTCTTTAGGAGGATGAAGAGCAGTCAAACTGTTTTATAAGCGGACGAAGAGCAGTCAAACTGATTTATAATCGGATGAAGAGCAGTCAAACTGATTTATAAGAGGATGAAGAGCAGTCAAACTGCGTTATAAAAAGATGAAGAGCAGTCAAACTGTTTTATAAGAGGATGAAGAGCAGTCAAACTGATTTATAATCGATGAAGAGCAGTCAGACTGTTTTACAAGAGGATGAAGAGCATTCAAACTGCTTTATAAAAGGATGAAGAGTAGTCAAACTGTTTTATAAGAGGACGAAGAGCAGTCAAACTGATTTATAATCGGACGAAGAGCAGTCAAACTGTTCTATAGGAGGATGAAGCGCAGTCTAACTGGTCTATAGGAGGATGAAGAGCAGTCAAACTGTTTTATAAGAGGACGAAGAGCAGTCAAACTGATTTATAATCGGATGAAGAGCAGTCAAACTGCTTTATAAGAGGACGAAGAGCAGTCAAACTGATTTATAATCGGACGAAGAGCAGTCAAATTGATTTATAAGAGGATGAAGAGCAGTCAAACTGGTTTATAGGATGATGAAGAGCAGTCAAACTGTTTTATACGAGGATGTAGAGCAGTCAGACTGTTTTACAAGAGGATGAAGAGCAGTCAACCTGTTTTACAAGAGGATGAAGAGCAGTCACACTGATTTATAATCGGACGAAGAGCAGTCAAACTGCTTTATAAAATGACGAAGAGCAGTCAAACTGTTTTATAAGCGGACGAAGAGCAGTCAAACTGATTTATAATCGGACGAAGAGCAGTCAAACTTATTTATAATCGGACGAAGAGCAGTCAAACGGTTTTATAAGAGGATGAAGAGCAGTCAAACTGTTTTATACGAGGATGTTGAGCGGTCAGACTGTTTTACAAGAGGATTAAGAGCAGTCAACCTGTTTTACAAGAGGATGAAGAGCAGTCAAACTGTTTTATAAGAGGATGAAGAGCAGTCAAACTGCTTTATAAAAGGATGAAGAGCAGTCAAACAGTTTTATGTGGACGAAAAGCAGTCAAACTGATTTATAATCGGATGAAGAGCAGTCAAACTGATTTATAAGAGGATGAAGAGCAGTCAAACTGCGTTTTAAAAAGGTGAAGAGCAGTCAAACTGTTTTATAAGAGGACGAAGAGCAGTCAAACTGATTTATAATCGGATGAAGAGCAGTCAAACTGATTTTTAAGAGGATGAAGAGCAGTCAAACTGCTTTATAAAAGGATGAAGAGCAGTCAAACTGTTTTATAAGAGGACGAAGAGCAGTCAAACTGATTTATAATTGGATGAAGAGCAGTCAAACTGCTTTATAAAAGGATGAAGAGCAGTCAAACTCTTTTATAAGAGGACGAAGAGCAGTCAAACTGATTTATAATCCGAAGAAGAGCAGTCAAACTGTTCTATAGGAGGATGAAGCGCAGTCAAACTGGTTTATAGAAGGATGAAGAGCAGTCAAACTGCTTTATAAGAGGATGAAGAGAAGTCAAACTGATTTATAAGCGCACGAAGAGCAGTCAAACTGATTTATAATCGGACGAAGAGCAGTCAAACTGATTTATAAACGAACGAAGAGCAGTCAAACGGTTTTATGAAAGGATGAAGAGCAGTCAAACTGTTTTATACGAGGATGTAGAGCAGTCAGACTGTTTTACAAGAGGATGAAGAGCAGTCAACCTGTTTTACAAGAGGATGAAGAGCAGTCAAACTGTTTTATAAGAGGATGAAGAGCAGTCAAACTGCTTTATAAAAGGATGAAGAGCAGTCAAACTGTTTTATAAGAGGACGAAGAGCAGTCAAACTGATTTATAATCGGACGAAGAGCAGTCAAACTGTTCTATAGGAGGATGAAGTGCAGTCAAACTGGTCTATAGGAGGATGAAGAGCAGTCAAACTGTTTTATTAGCGGACGAAGAGCAGTCAAACTGATTTATAAGAGGATGAAGAGCAGTCAAACTGCTTTATAATCGGACGAAGAGCAGTCAAACGGTTTTATAAGAGGATGAAGAGCAGTCAAATTGATTTATAAGAGGAAGAAGAGCAGTCAAATTGATTCATAAGAGGATGAAGAGCAGTCAAACTGTTTTATACGAGGATGTAGAGCAGTCAGACTGTTTTACAAGAGGATGTAGAGCAGTCAGACTGTTTTACAAGAGGATGAAGAGCAGTCAACCTGTTTTACAAGAGGATGAAGAGCAGTCAAACAGTTTTATAAGAGGACGAAGAGCAGTCAAACTGATTTATAATCGGATGAAGAGCAGTCAAACTGATTTATAAGAGGATTAAGAGCAGTCAAACTGCTTTATAAAAAGATGAAGAGCAGTCAAACTGTTTTATAAGAGGACGAAGAACAGTCAAACTGATTTATAATCGGACGAAGAGCAGTCAAACTGTTCTATAGGAGGATGAAGCGCAGTCAAACTGGTCTATAGGAGGATGAAGAGCAGTCAAACTGTTTTATAAGCGGACGAAGAGCAGTCAAACTGATTTATAAGAGGATGAAGAGCAGTCAAACTGCTTTATAAGAGGACGAAGAGCAGTCAAACTGATTTATAATCGGACGAAGAGCAGTCAAACTGTTCTATAGGAGGGTGAAGCGCAGTCAAACTGGTTTATAGGATGATGAAGAGCAGTCAAACTGCTTTATAAAAGGATGAAGAGCGGTCAAACTGATTTATAAAAGGATGAAGAGCAGTCAAACTGTTTTATAAGCGGACGAAGAGCAGTCAAACTGATTTATAATTGGACGAAGAGCAGTCAAACTGATTTATAATCGGACGAAGAGCAGTCAAACGGTTTTATAAGAGGATGAAGAGCAGTCAAATTGATTTATAAGAGGATGAAGAGCAGTCAAACTGCTTTATAAAAGGGTGAAGAGCAGTCAAACTGTTTTATACGAGGATGTAGAGCGGTCAGACTGTTTTACAAGAGGATGAAGAGCAGTCAACCTGTTTTACAAGAGGATGAAGAGCAGTCAAACGGTTTTATAAGAGGATGAAGAGCAGTCAAACTGCTTTATAAAAGGATGAAGAGCAGTCAAACAGTTTTATGTGGACGAAAAGCAGTCAAACTGATTTATAATCGGATGAAGAGCAGTCAAACTGATTTATAAGAGGATGAAGAGCAGTCAAACTGCGTTATAAAAAGATGAAGAGCAGTCAAACTGTTTTATAAGAGGATGAAGAGCAGTCAAACTGATTTATAATCGGATGAAGAGCAGTCAGACTGTTTTACAAGAGGATGAAGAGCAGTCAAACTGCTTTATAAAAGGATGAAGAGCAGTCAAACTGTTTTATAAGAGGACGAAGAGCAGTCAAACTGATTTATAATCGGACGAAGAGCAGTCAAACTGTTCTATGGGAGGATGAAGCGCAGTCAAACTGGTTTATAGGAGGATGAAGAGCAGTCAAACTGCTTTATAAGAGGATGAAGAGCAGTCAAACTGATTTATAAGAGGATGAAGAGCAGTCAAACTGCTTTATAAAAGGATGAAGAGCAGTCGAACTGTTTTATAAGCGCACGACGAGCAGTCAAACTGATTTATAATCGGACGAAGAGCAGTCAAACTGATTTATAAACGGACGAAGAGCAGTCAAACGGTTTTATAAAAGGATGAAGAGCAGTCAAACTGTTTTATACGAGGATGTAGAGCAGTCAGACTGTTTTACAAGAGGATGAAGAGCAGTCAACCTGTTTTACAAGAGGATGAAGAGCAGTCAAACTGTTTTATAAAAGGATAAAGAGCAGTCAAACTGTTTTATACGAGGATGTAGAGCAGTCAGACTGTTTTACAAGAGGATGAAGAGCAGTCAAACTGTTTTATAAGAGGAGGAAGAGCAGTCAAACTGATTTATAATTGGATGAAGAGCAGTCAAACTGATATATAAGAGGATGAAGAGCAGTCAAACTGCTTTATAAAAGGGTGAAGAGCAGTCAAACTGTTTTATAAGAGGACGAAGAGCAGTCAAACTGATTTATAATCGGACGAAGAGCAGTCAAACTGTTCTATAGGAGGATGAAGCGCAGTCAAACTGGTCTATAGGAGGATGAAGAGCAGTCAAACTGTTTTATAAGCGGACGAAGAGCAGTCAAACTGATTTATAAGAGGATGAAGAGCAGTCAAACTGCTTTATAATCGGACGAAGAGCAGTTAAACGGTTTTATAAGAGGATGAAGAGCAGTCAAATTGATTTGTAAGAGGATCAAGAGCAGTCAAATTGATTTATAAGAGGATGAAGAGCAGTCAGACTGTTTTACAAGAGGATGAAGAGCAGTCACCCTGTTTTACAAGAGGATGAAGAGCAGTCAATCTGTTTTATAAGAGGATGAAGAGCAGTCAAACTGCTTTATAAAAGGATGAAGAGCAGTCAAACTGTTTTGTAAGAGGACGAAGAGCAGTCAAACTGATTTATAATCGGACGAAGAGCAGTCAAACTGTTCTATAGGAGGATGAAGCGCAGTCAAACTGGTTTATAGGAGGATGAAGAACAGTCAAACTGTTTTATTAGCGGACGAAGAGCAGTCAAACTGATTTATAAGAGGATGAAGAGCAGTCAAACTGCTTTATAATCGGACGAAGAGCAGTCAAACGGTTTTATAAGAGGATGAAGAGCAGTCAAATTGATTTATAAGAGGAAGAAGAGCAGTCAAATTGATTCATAAGAGGATGAAGAGCAGTCAAACTGTTTTATACGAGGATGTAGAGCAGTCAGACTGTTTTACAAGAGGATGTAGAGCAGTCAGACTGTTTTACAAGAGGATGAAGAGCAGTCAACCTGTTTTACAAGAGGATGAAGAGCAGTCAAACTGTTTTATAAGAGGATGAAGAGCAGTCAAACTGCGTTATAAAAGGATGAAGAGCAGTCAAACAGTTTTATAAGAGGACGAAGAGCAGTCAAACTGATTTATAATCGGATGAAGAGCAGTCAAACTGATTTATAAGAGGATGAAGAGCAGTCAAACTGCGTTATAAAAAGATGAAGAGCAGTCAAACTGTTTTATAAGAGGATGAAGAGCAGTCAAACTGATTTATAATCGGATGAAGAGCAGTCAGACTGTTTTACAAGAGGATGAAGAGCAGTCAAACTGCTTTATAAAAGGATGAAGAGCAGTCAAACTGTTTTATAAGAGGACGAAGAGCAGTCAAACTGATTTATAATCGGACGAAGAGCAGTCAAACTGTTCTATGGGTGGATGAAGCGCAGTCAAACTGGTTTATAGGAGGATGAAGAGCAGTCAAACTGCTTTATAAGAGGATGAAGAGCAGTCAAACTGATTTATAAGAGGATGAAGAGCAGTCAAACTGCTTTATAAAAGGATGAAGAGCAGTCGAACTGTTTTATAAGCGCACGACGAGCAGTCAAACTGATTTATAATCGGACGAAGAGCAGTCAAACTGATTTATAAACGGACGAAGAGCAGTCAAACGGTTTTATAAAAGGATGAAGAGCAGTCAAACTGTTTTATACGAGGATGTAGAGCAGTCAGACTGTTTTACAAGAGGATGAAGAGCAGTCAACCTGTTTTACAAGAGGATGAAGAGCAGTCAAACTGTTTTATAAAAGGATAAAGAGCAGTCAAACTGTTTTATACGAGGATGTAGAGCAGTCAGACTGTTTTACAAGAGGATGAAGAGCAGTCAAACTGTTTTATAAGAGGAGGAAGAGCAGTCAAACTGATTTATAATTGGATGAAGAGCAGTCAAACTGATATATAAGAGGATGAAGAGCAGTCAAACTGCTTTATAAAAGGGTGAAGAGCAGTCAAACTGTTTTATAAGAGGACGAAGAGCAGTCAAACTGATTTATAATCGGACGAAGAGCAGTCAAACTGTTCTATAGGAGGATGAAGCGCAGTCAAACTGGTCTATAGGAGGATGAAGAGCAGTCAAACTGTTTTATAAGCGGACGAAGAGCAGTCAAACTGATTTATAAGAGGATGAAGAGCAGTCAAACTGCTTTATAATCGGACGAAGAGCAGTTAAACGGTTTTATAAGAGGATGAAGAGCAGTCAAATTGATTTGTAAGAGGATCAAGAGCAGTCAAATTGATTTATAAGAGGATGAAGAGCAGTCAGACTGTTTTACAAGAGGATGAAGAGCAGTCACCCTGTTTTACAAGAGGATGAAGAGCAGTCAATCTGTTTTATAAGAGGATGAAGAGCAGTCAAACTGCTTTATAAAAGGATGAAGAGCAGTCAAACTGTTTTGTAAGAGGACGAAGAGCAGTCAAACTGATTTATAATCGGACGAAGAGCAGTCAAACTGTTCTATAGGAGGATGAAGCGCAGTCAAACTGGTTTATAGGAGGATGAAGAACAGTCAAACTGTTTTATTAGCGGACGAAGAGCAGTCAAACTGATTTATAAGAGGATGAAGAGCAGTCAAACTGCTTTATAATCGGACGAAGAGCAGTCAAACGGTTTTATAAGAGGATGAAGAGCAGTCAAATTGATTTATAAGAGGAAGAAGAGCAGTCAAATTGATTCATAAGAGGATGAAGAGCAGTCAAACTGTTTTATACGAGGATGTAGAGCAGTCAGACTGTTTTACAAGAGGATGTAGAGCAGTCAGACTGTTTTACAAGAGGATGAAGAGCAGTCAACCTGTTTTACAAGAGGATGAAGAGCAGTCAAACTGTTTTATAAGAGGATGAAGAGCAGTCAAACTGCGTTATAAAAGGATGAAGAGCAGTCAAACAGTTTTATAAGAGGACGAAGAGCAGTCAAACTGATTTATAATCGGATGAAGAGCAGTCAAACTGATTTATAAGAGGATTAAGAGCAGTCAAACTGCTTTATAAAAAGATGAAGAGCAGTCAAACTGTTTTATAAGAGGACGAAGAACAGTCAAACTGATTTATAATCGGACGAAGAGCAGTCAAACTGTTCTATAGGAGGATGAAGCGCAGTCAAACTGGTCTATAGGAGGATGAAGAGCAGTCAAACTGTTTTATAAGCGGACGAAGAGCAGTCAAACTGATTTATAAGAGGATGAAGAGCAGTCAAACTGCTTTATAAGAGGACGAAGAGCAGTCAAACTGATTTATAATCGGACGAAGAGCAGTCAAACTGTTCTATAGGAGGGTGAAGCGCAGTCAAACTGGTTTATAGGATGATGAAGAGCAGTCAAACTGCTTTATAAAAGGATGAAGAGCGGTCAAACTGATTTATAAAAGGATGAAGAGCAGTCAAACTGTTTTATAAGCGGACGAAGAGCAGTCAAACTGATTTATAATTGGACGAAGAGCAGTCAAACTGATTTATAATCGGACGAAGAGCAGTCAAACGGTTTTATAAGAGGATGAAGAGCAGTCAAATTGATTTATAAGAGGATGAAGAGCAGTCAAACTGCTTTATAAAAGGGTGAAGAGCAGTCAAACTGTTTTATACGAGGATGTAGAGCGGTCAGACTGTTTTACAAGAGGATGAAGAGCAGTCAACCTGTTTTACAAGAGGATGAAGAGCAGTCAAACGGTTTTATAAGAGGATGAAGAGCAGTCAAACTGCTTTATAAAAGGATGAAGAGCAGTCAAACAGTTTTATGTGGACGAAAAGCAGTCAAACTGATTTATAATCGGATGAAGAGCAGTCAAACTGATTTATAAGAGGATGAAGAGCAGTCAAACTGCATTATAAAAAGATGAAGAGCAGTCAAACTGTTTTATAAGAGGATGAAGAGCAGTCAAACTGATTTATAATCGGATGAAGAGCAGTCAGACTGTTTTACAAGAGGATGAAGAGCAGTCAAACTGCTTTATAAAAGGATGAAGAGCAGTCAAACTGTTTTATAAGAGGACGAAGAGCAGTCAAACTGATTTATAATCGGACGAAGAGCAGTCAAACTGTTCTATGGGAGGATGAAGCGCAGTCAAACTGGTTTATAGGAGGATGAAGAGCAGTCAAACTGCTTTATAAGAGGATGAAGAGCAGTCAAACTGATTTATAAGAGGATGAAGAGCAGTCAAACTGCTTTATAAAAGGATGAAGAGCAGTCGAACTGTTTTATAAGCGCACGACGAGCAGTCAAACTGATTTATAATCGGACGAAGAGCAGTCAAACTGATTTATAAACGGACGAAGAGCAGTCAAACGGTTTTATAAAAGGATGAAGAGCAGTCAAACTGTTTTATACGAGGATGTAGAGCAGTCAGACTGTTTTACAAGAGGATGAAGAGCAGTCAACCTGTTTTACAAGAGGATGAAGAGCAGTCAAACTGTTTTATAAAAGGATAAAGAGCAGTCAAACTGTTTTATACGAGGATGTAGAGCAGTCAGACTGTTTTACAAGAGGATGAAGAGCAGTCAAACTGTTTTATAAGAGGAGGAAGAGCAGTCAAACTGATTTATAATTGGATGAAGAGCAGTCAAACTGATATATAAGAGGATGAAGAGCAGTCAAACTGCTTTATAAAAGGGTGAAGAGCAGTCAAACTGTTTTATAAGAGGACGAAGAGCAGTCAAACTGATTTATAATCGGACGAAGAGCAGTCAAACTGTTCTATAGGAGGATGAAGCGCAGTCAAACTGGTCTATAGGAGGATGAAGAGCAGTCAAACTGTTTTATAAGCGGACGAAGAGCAGTCAAACTGATTTATAAGAGGATGAAGAGCAGTCAAACTGCTTTATAATCGGACGAAGAGCAGTTAAACGGTTTTATAAGAGGATGAAGAGCAGTCAAATTGATTTGTAAGAGGATCAAGAGCAGTCAAATTGATTTATAAGAGGATGAAGAGCAGTCAGACTGTTTTACAAGAGGATGAAGAGCAGTCACCCTGTTTTACAAGAGGATGAAGAGCAGTCAATCTGTTTTATAAGAGGATGAAGAGCAGTCAAACTGCTTTATAAAAGGATGAAGAGCAGTCAAACTGTTTTGTAAGAGGACGAAGAGCAGTCAAACTGATTTATAATCGGACGAAGAGCAGTCAAACTGTTCTATAGGAGGATGAAGCGCAGTCAAACTGGTTTATAGGAGGATGAAGAACAGTCAAACTGCTTTATAAGAGGATGAAGAGCAGTCAAACCGATTTATAAGAGGATGAAGAGCAGTCAAACTGCTTTAAAAAATGATGAAGAGCAGTCAAACTGTTTTATAAGCGGACGAAGAGCAGTCAAACTGATTTATAATCGGACGAAGAGCAGTCAAACTGATTTATAATCGGACGAAGAGCAGTCAAACGGTTTTATAAGAGGATGAAGAGCAGTCAAATTGATTTATAAGAGGATGAAGAGCAGTCAAACTGCTTTATAAAAGGATGAAGAGCAGTCAAACTGTTTTATACGAGAAGGTAGAGCAGTCAGACTGTTTTACAAAAGGATGAAGAGCAGTCAACCTGTTATACAAGAGGATGAAGAGCAGTCAAACTGTTTTATAAAAGGGTGAAGAGCAGTCAAACTGCTTTATAAGAGGATGAAGAGCAGTCAAACTGATTTATAATCGATGAAGAGCAGTCAGACTGTTTTACAAGAGGATGAAGAGCATTCAAACTGCTTTATAAAAGGATGAAGAGTAGTCAAACTGTTTTATAAGAGGACGAAGAGCAGTCAAACTGATGTATAATCGGACGAAGAGCAGTCAAACTGTTCTATAGGAGGATGAAGCGCAGTCAAACTGGTTTATAGGAGGATGAAGAGCAGTCAAACTGCTTTATAAGAGGATGAAGAGCAGTCAAACTGATTTATAACTGACGAAGAGCAGTCAAACTGATTTATAATCGGACGAAGAGCAGTCAAACTGATTTATAAACGGACGAAGAGCAGTCAAACGGTTTTATAAAAGGATGAAGAGCAGTCAAACTGTTTTATACGAGGATGTAGAGCAGTCAGACTGTTTTACAAGAGGATGAAGAGCAGTCAACCTGTTTTACAAGAGGATGAAGAGCAGTCAAACTGTTTTATAAGAGGATAAAGAGCAGTCAAACTGCGTTATAAAAGGATGAAGAGCAGTCAAACTGTTTTATAAGAGGACGAAGAGCAGTCAAACTGATTTATAATCGGATGAAGAGCAGTCAAACTGATTTATAAGAGGATGAAGAGCAGTCAAACTGCTTTATAAAAGCATGAAGAGCAGTCAAACTGTTTTATAAGAGGACGAAGAGCACTCAAACTGATTTATAATCGGACGAAGAGCAGTCAAACTGTTCTATAGGAGGATGAAGCGCAGCCAAACTGGTCTATAGGAGGATGAAGAGCAGTCAAACTGCTTTATAAAAGGATGAAGATCAGTCAAACTGATTTATAAGAGGATGAAGAGCAGTCAAACTGCTTTAAAAAAGGATGAAGAGTAGTCAAACTGATTTATAATCGGACGAAGAGCAGTCAAACTGATTTATAATCGGACGAAGAGCAGTCAAACGGTTTTATAAGAGGATGAAGAGCAGTCAAACTGCTTTATAAAAGGATGAAGAGCAGTCAAACTGTTTTGTAAGAGGACGAAGAGCAGTCAAACTGATTTATAATCGGACGAAGAGCAGTCAAACTGTTCTATAGGAGGATGAAGCGCAGTCAAACTGGTTTATAGGAGGATGAAGAACAGTCAAACTGCTTTATAAGAGGATGAAGAGCAGGCAAACCGATTTATAAGAGGATGAAGAGCAGTCAAACTGCTTTATAAAAGGATGAAGAGCAGTCAAACTGTTTTATAAGCGGACGAAGAGCAGTCAAACTGATTTATAATCGGACGAAGAGCAGTCAAACTGATTTATAATCGGACGAAGAGCAGTCAAACGGTTTTATAAGAGGATGAAGAGCAGTGAAATTGATTTATAAGAGGATGAAGAGCAGTCAAACTGCTTTATAAAAGGATGAAGAGCAGTCAAACTCTTTTATACGAGGAGGTAGAGCAGTCAGACTGTTTTACAAAAGGATGAAGAGCAGTCAACCTGTTTTACAAGAGGATGAAGAGCAGTCAAACTGTTTTATAAGAGGACGAAGAGCAGTCAAACTGATTTATAATCGGATGAAGAACAGTCAAATTGATTTATAAGAGGATGAAGAGCAGTCAAACTGATTTATAAGAGGATGAAGAGCAGTCAAACTGCTTTATAAAAGGATGAAGAGCAGTCAAACTGTTTTGTAAGAGGACGAAGAGCAGTCAAACTGATTTATAATCGGACGAAGAGCAGTCAAACTGTTCTATAGGAGGATGAAGCGCAGTCAAACTGGTCTATAGGAGGATGAAGAGCAGTCAAACTGCTTCATAAAAGGATGAAGAGCAGTCAAACTGATTTATAAGAGGATGAAGAGCAGTCAAACTGCTTTATAAAAGGATGAAGAGCAGTCAAACTGTTTTATAAGCGGACGAAGAGCAGTCAAACTGATTTATAATCGGACGAAGAGCAGTCAAACTGATTTATAATCGGACGAAGAGCAGTCAAACGGTTTTATAAGAGGATGAAGAGCAGTCAAATTGATTTATAAGAGGATGAAGAGCAGTCAAACTGCTTTATAAAAGGATGAAGAGCTGTCAAACTGTTTTATACGAGGATGTAGAGCAGTCAGACTGTTTTACAAGAGGATGAAGAGCAGTCAACCTGTTTTACAAGAGGATGAAGATTAGTCAATCTGTTTTATAAGAGGATGAAGAGCAGTCAAACTGCTTTATAAAAGGATGAAGAGCAGTCAAACTGTTTTATAAGAGGACGAAGAGCAGTCACACTGATTTACAATCGGACGAAGAGCAGTCAAACTGCTTTATAAAAGGATGAAGAGCAGTCAAACTGTTTTATAAAAGGGTGAAGAGCAGTCAAACTGCTTTATAAGAGGATGAAGAGCAGTCAAACTGATTTATAATCGATGAAGAGCAGTCAGACTGTTTTACAAGAGGATGAAGAGCATTCAAACTGCTTTATAAAAGGATGAAGAGTAGTCAAACTGTTTTATAAGAGGACGAAGAGCAGTCAAACTGATGTATAATCGGACGAAGAGCAGTCAAACTGTTCTATAGGAGGATGAAGCGCAGTCAAACTGGTTTATAGGAGGATGAAGAGCAGTCAAACTGCTTTATAAGAGGATGAAGAGCAGTCAAACTGATTTATAACTGATGAAGAGCAGTCAAACTGATTTATAATCGGACGAAGAGCAGTCAAACTGATTTATAAACGGACGAAGAGCAGTCAAACGGTTTTATAAAAGGATGAAGAGCAGTCAAACTGTTTTATACGAGGATGTAGAGCAGTCAGACTGTTTTACAAGAGGATGAAGAGCAGTCAACCTGTTTTACAAGAGGATGAAGAGCAGACAAACTGTTTTATAAGAGGATAAAGAGCAGTCAAACTGCGTTATAAAAGGATGAAGAGCAGTCAAACTGTTTTATAAGAGGACGAAGAGCAGTCAAACTGATTTATAATCGGATGAAGAGCAGTCAAACTGATTTATAAGAGGATGAAGAGCAGTCAAACTGCTTTATAAAAGCATGAAGAGCAGTCAAACTGTTTTATAAGAGGACGAAGAGCACTCAAACTGATTTATAATCGGACGAAGAGCAGTCAAACTGTTCTATAGGAGGATGAAGCGCAGCCAAACTGGTCTATAGGAGGATGAAGAGCAGTCAAACTGCTTTATAAAAGGATGAAGAGCAGTCAAACTGATTTATAAGAGGATGAAGAGCAGTCAAACTGCTTTAAAAAAGGATGAAGAGCAGTCAAACTGATTTATAATCGGACGAAGAGCAGTCAAACTGATTTATAATCGGACGAAGAGCAGTCAAACGGTTTTATAAGAGGATGAAGAGCAGTCAAACTGCTTTATAAAAGGATGAAGAGCAGTCAAACTGTTTTGTAAGAGGACGAAGAGCAGTCAAACTGATTTATAATCGGACGAAGAGCAGTCAAACTGTTCTATAGGAGGATGAAGCGCAGTCAAACTGGTTTATAGGAGGATGAAGAACAGTCAAACTGCTTTATAAGAGGATGAAGAGCAGGCAAACCGATTTATAAGAGGATGAAGAGCAGTCAAACTGCTTTATAAAAGGATGAAGAGCAGTCAAACTGTTTTATAAGCGGACGAAGAGCAGTCAAACTGATTTATAATCGGACGAAGAGCAGTCAAACTGATTTATAATCGGACGAAGAGCAGTCAAACGGTTTTATAAGAGGATGAAGAGCAGTCAAATTGATTTATAAGAGGATGAAGAGCAGTCAAACTGCTTTATAAAAGGATGAAGAGCAGTCAAACTCTTTTATACGAGGAGGTAGAGCAGTCAGACTGTTTTACAAAAGGATGAAGAGCAGTCAACCTGTTTTACAAGAGGATGAAGAGCAGTCAAACTGTTTTATAAGAGGACGAAGAGCAGTAAAACTGATTTATAATCGGATGAAGAGCAGTCAAATTGATTTATAAGAGGATGAAGAGCAGTCAAACTGCGTTATAAAAAGATGAAGAGCAGTCAAACTGTTTTATAAGAGGATGAAGAGCAGTCAAACTGATTTATAATCGATGAAGAGCAGTCAGACTGTTTTACAAGAGGATGAAGAGCATTCAAACTGCTTTATAAAAGGATGAAGAGTAGTCAAACTGTTTTATAAGAGGACGAAGAGCAGTCAAACTGATGTATAATCGGACGAAGAGCAGTCAAACTGTTCTATAGGAGGATGAAGCGCAGCCAAACTGGTCTATACGAGGATGAAGAGCAGTCAAACTGCTTTATAAAAGGATGAAGAGCAGTCAAACTGATTTATAAGAGGATGAAAAGCAGTCAAACTGCTTTAAAAAAGGATGAAGAGCAGTCAAACTGATTTATAATCGGACGAAGAGCAGTCAAACTGATTTATAATCGGACGAAGAGCAGTCAAACGGTTTTATAAGAGGATGAAGAGCAGTCAAACTGCTTTATAAAAGGATGAAGAGCAGTCAAACTGTTTTGTAAGAGGACGAAGAGCAGTCAAACTGATTTATAATCGGACGAAGAGCAGTCAAACTGTTCTATAGGAGGATGAAGCGCAGTCAAACTGGTTTATAGGAGGATGAAGAACAGTCAAACTGCTTTATAAGAGGATGAAGAGCAGGCAAACCGATTTATAAGAGGATGAAGAGCAGTCAAACTGCTTTATAAAAGGATGAAGAGCAGTCAAACTGTTTTATAAGCGGACGAAGAGCAGTCAAACTGATTTATAATCGGACGAAGAGCAGTCAAACTGATTTATAATCGGACGAAGAGCAGTCAAACGGTTTTATAAGAGGATGAAGAGCAGTCAAATTGATTTATAAGAGGATGAAGAGCAGTCAAACTGCTTTATAAAAGGATGAAGAGCAGTCAAACTCTTTTATACGAGGAGGTAGAGCAGTCAGACTGTTTTACAAAAGGATGAAGAGCAGTCAACCTGTTTTACAAGAGGATGAAGAGCAGTCAAACTGTTTTATAAGAGGACGAAGAGCAGTAAAACTGATTTATAATCGGATGAAGAGCAGTCAAATTGATTTATAAGAGGATGAAGAGCAGTCAAACTGCGTTATAAAAAGATGAAGAGCAGTCAAACTGTTTTATAAGAGGATGAAGAGCAGTCAAACTGATTTATAATCGATGAAGAGCAGTCAGACTGTTTTACAAGAGGATGAAGAGCATTCAAACTGCTTTATAAAAGGATGAAGAGTAGTCAAACTGTTTTATAAGAGGACGAAGAGCAGTCAAACTGATGTATAATCGGACGAAGAGCAGTCAAACTGTTCTATAGGAGGATGAAGCGCAGTCAAATTGGTTTATAGAAGGATGAAGAGCAGTCAAACTGATTTATAAGAGGATGAAGAGCAGTCAAACTGATTTATAACCGACGAAGAGCAGTCAAACTGATTTATAATCGGACGAAGAGCAGTCAAACTGATTTATAAACGGACGAAGAGCAGTCAAACGGTTTTATAAAAGGATGAAGAGCAGTCAAACTGTTTTATACGAGGATGTAGAGCAGTCAGACTGTTTTACAAGAGGATGAAGAGCAGTCAACCTGTTTTACAAGAGGATGAAGAGCAGTCAAACTGTTTTATAAGAGGATAAAGCGCAGTAAAAAAAGCGTTATAAAAGGATGAAGAGCAGTCAAACTGTTTTATAAGAGGACGAAGAGCAGTCAAACTGATTTATAATCGGATGAAGAGCAGTCAAACTGATTTATAAGAGGATGAAGAGCAGTCAAACTGCTTTATAAAAGCATGAAGAGCAGTCAAACTGTTTTATAAGAGGACGAAGAGCACTCAAACTGATTTATAATCGGACGAAGAGCAGTCAAACTGTTCTATAGGAGGATGAAGCGCAGTCAAACTGGTCTATAGGAGGATGAAGAGCAGTCAAACTGCTTCATAAAAGGATGAAGAGCAGTCAAACTGCGTTATAAAAGGATGAAGAGCAGTCAAACTGTTTTATAAGAGGACGAAGAGCAGTCAAACTGATTTATAATCGAATGAAGAGCAGTCAAACTGATTTATAAGAGGATGAAGAGCAGTCAAACTGCTTTATAAAAGCATGAAGAGCAGTCAAACTGTTTTATAAGAGGACGAAGAGCACTCAAACTGATTTATAATCGGACGAAGAGCAGTCAAACTGTTCTATAGGAGGATGAAGCGCAGTCAAACTGGTCTATAAGAGGATGAAGAGCAGTCAAACTGCTTCATAAAAGGATGAAGAGCAGTCAAACTGATTTATAAGAGGATGAAGTGCAGTCAAAAAAGCTTTATAAAAGGATGAAGAGCAGTCAAACTGTTTTATAAGCGGACGAAGAGCAGTCAAACTGATTTATAATCGGACGAAGAGCAGTCAAACTGATTTATAATCGGACGAAGAGCAGTCAAACGGTTTTATAAGAGGATGAAGAGCAGTCAAATTGATTTATAAGAGGATGAAGAGCAGTCAAACTGCTTTATAAAAGGATGAAGAGCAGTCAAACTGTTTTATACGAGGATGTAGAGCAGTCAGACTGTTTTACAAGAGGATGAAGAGCAGTCAACCTGTTTTACAAGAGGATGAAGATTAGTCAATCTGTTTTATAAGAGGATGAAGAGCAGTCAAACTGCTTTATAAAAGGATGAAGAGCAGTCAAACTGTTTTATAAGAGGACGAAGAGCAGTCACACTGATTTACAATCGGACGAAGAGCAGTCAAACTGCTTTATAAAAGGATGAAGAGCAGTCAAACTGTTTTATAAAAGGGTGAAGAGCAGTCAAACTGCTTTATAAGAGGATGAAGAGCAGTCAAACTGATTTATAATCGATGAAGAGCAGTCAGACTGTTTTACAAGAGGATGAAGAGCATTCAAACTGCTTTATAAAAGGATGAAGAGTAGTCAAACTGTTTTATAAGAGGACGAAGAGCAGTCAAACTGATGTATAATCGGACGAAGAGCAGTCAAACTGTTCTATAGGAGGATGAAGCGCAGTCAAACTGGTTTATAGGAGGATGAAGAGCAGTCAAACTGCTTTATAAGAGGATGAAGAGCAGTCAAACTGATTTATAACTGACGAAGAGCAGTCAAACTGATTTATAATCGGACGAAGAGCAGTCAAACTGATTTATAAACGGACGAAGAGCAGTCAAACGGTTTTATAAAAGGATGAAGAGCAGTCAAACTGTTTTATACGAGGATGTAGAGCAGTCAGACTGTTTTACAAGAGGATGAAGAGCAGTCAACCTGTTTTACAAGAGGATGAAGAGCAGTCAAACTGTTTTATAAGAGGATAAAGAGCAGTCAAACTGCGTTATAAAAGGATGAAGAGCAGTCAAACTGTTTTATAAGAGGACGAAGAGCAGTCAAACTGATTTATAATCGGATGAAGAGCAGTCAAACTGATTTATAAGAGGATGAAGAGCAGTCAAACTGCTTTATAAAAGCATGAAGAGCAGTCAAACTGTTTTATAAGAGGACGAAGAGCACTCAAACTGATTTATAATCGGACGAAGAGCAGTCAAACTGTTCTATAGGAGGATGAAGCGCAGCCAAACTGGTCTATAGGAGGATGAAGAGCAGTCAAACTGCTTTATAAAAGGATGAAGAGCAGTCAAACTGATTTATAAGAGGATGAAGAGCAGTCAAACTGCTTTAAAAAAGGATGAAGAGCAGTCAAACTGATTTATAATCGGACGAAGAGCAGTCAAACTGATTTATAATCGGACGAAGAGCAGTCAAACGGTTTTATAAGAGGATGAAGAGCAGTCAAACTGCTTTATAAAAGGATGAAGAGCAGTCAAACTGTTTTGTAAGAGGACGAAGAGCAGTCAAACTGATTTATAATCGGACGAAGAGCAGTCAAACTGTTCTATAGGAGGATGAAGCGCAGTCAAACTGGTTTATAGGAGGATGAAGAACAGTCAAACTGCTTTATAAGAGGATGAAGAGCAGGCAAACCGATTCATAAGAGGATGAAGAGCAGTCAAACTGCTTTATAAAAGGATGAAGAGCAGTCAAACTGTTTTATAAGCGGACGAAGAGCAGTCAAACTGATTTATAATCGGACGAAGAGCAGTCAAACTGATTTATAATCGGACGAAGAGCAGTCAAACGGTTTTATAAGAGGATTAAGAGCAGTCAAATTGATTTTTAAGAGGATGAAGAGCAGTCAAACTGCTTTATAAAAGGATGAAGAGCAGTCAAACTCTTTTATACGAGGAGGTAGAGCAGTCAGACTGTTTTACAAAAGGATGAAGAGCAGTCAACCTGTTTTACAAGAGGATGAAGAGCAGTCAAACTGTTTTATAAGAGGACGAAGAGCAGTCAAACTGATTTATAATCGGATGAAGAGCAGTCAAATTGATTTATAAGAGGATGAAGAGCAGTCAAACTGCGTTATAAAAAGATGAAGAGCAGTCAAACTGTTTTATAAGAGGATGAAGAGCAGTCAAACTGATTTATAATCGATGAAGAGCAGTCAGACTGTTTTACAAGAGGATGAAGAGCATTCAAACTGCTTTATAAAAGGATGAAGAGTAGTCAAACTGTTTTATAAGAGGACGAAGAGCAGTCAAACTGATGTATAATCGGACGAAGAGCAGTCAAACTGTTCTATAGGAGGATGAAGCGCAGTCAAACTGGTTTATAGAAGGATGAAGAGCAGTCAAACTGCTTTATAAGAGGATGAAGAGCAGTCAAACTGATTTATAACCGACGAAGAGCAGTCAAACTGATTTATAATCGCACGAAGAGCAGTCAAACTGATTTATAAACGGACGAAGAGCAGTCAAACGGTTTTATAAAAGGATGAAGAGCAGTCAAACTGTTTTATACGAGGATGTAGAGCAGTCAGACTGTTTTACAAGAGGATGAAGAGCAGTCAACCTGTTTTACAAGAGGATGAAGAGCAGTCAAACTGTTTTATAAGAGGATAAAGAGCAGTCAAACTGCGTTATAAAAGGATGAAGAGCAGTCAAACTGTTTTATAAGAGGACGAAGAGCAGTCAAACTGATTTATAATCGGATGAAGAGCAGTCAAACTGATTTATAAGAGGATGAAGAGCAGTCAAACTGCTTTATAAAAGCATGAAGAGCAGTCAAACTGTTTTATAAGAGGACGAAGAGCACTCAAACTGATTCATAATCGGACGAAGAGCAGTCAAACTGTTCTATAGGAGGATGAAGCGCAGTCAAACTGGTCTATAGGAGGATGAAGAGCAGTCAAACTGCTTCATAAAAGGATGAAGAGCAGTCAAACTGATTTATAAGAGGATGAAGAGCAGTCAAACTGCTTTATAAAAGGATGAAGAGCAGTCAAACTGCTTTATAAAAGCATGAAGAGCAGTCAAACTGTTTTATAAGAGGACGAAGAGCACTCAAACTGATTTATAATCGGACGAAGAGCAGTCAAACTGTTCTATAGGAGGATGAAGCGCAGCCAAACTGGTCTATAGGAGGATGAAGAGCAGTCAAACTGCTTTATAAAAGGATGAAGAGCAGTCAAACTGATTTATAAGAGGATGAAGAGCAGTCAAACTGCTTTAAAAAAAGGATGAAGAGCAGTCAAACTGATTTATAATCGGACGAAGAGCAGTCAAACTGATTTATAATCGGACGAAGAGCAGTCAAACGGTTTTATAAGAGGATGAAGAGCAGTCAAACTGCTTTATAAAAGGATGAAGAGCAGTCAAACTGTTTTGTAAGAGGACGAAGAGCAGTCAAACTGATTTATAATCGGACGAAGAGCAGTCAAACTGTTCTATAGGAGGATGAAGCGCAGTCAAACTGGTTTATAGGAGGATGAAGAACAGTCAAACTGCTTTATAAGAGGATGAAGAGCAGGCAAACCGATTTATAAGAGGATGAAGAGCAGTCAAACTGCTTTATAAAAGGATGAAGAGCAGTCAAACTGTTTTATAAGCGGACGAAGAGCAGTCAAACTGATTTATAATCGGACGAAGAGCAGTCAAACTGATTTATAATCGGACGAAGAGCAGTCAAACGGTTTTATAAGAGGATGAAGAGCAGTCAAATTGATTTATAAGAGGATGAAGAGCAGTCAAACTGCTTTATAAAAGGATGAAGAGCAGTCAAACTCTTTTATACGAGGAGGTAGAGCAGTCAGACTGTTTTACAAAAGGATGAAGAGCAGTCAACCTGTTTTACAAGAGGATGAAGAGCAGTCAAACTGTTTTATAAGAGGACGAAGAGCAGTCAAACTGATTTATAATCGGATGAAGAGCAGTCAAATTGATTTATAAGAGGATGAAGAGCAGTCAAACTGCGTTATAAAAAGATGAAGAGCAGTCAAACTGTTTTATAAGAGGATGAAGAGCAGTCAAACTGATTTATAATCGATGAAGAGCAGTCAGACTGTTTTACAAGAGGATGAAGAGCATTCAAACTGCTTTATAAAAGGATGAAGAGTAGTCAAACTGTTTTATAAGAGGACGAAGAGCAGTCAAACTGATGTATAATCGGACGAAGAGCAGTCAAACTGTTCTATAGGAGGATGAAGCGCAGTCAAACTGGTTTATAGAAGGATGAAGAGCAGTCAAACTGCTTTATAAGAGGATGAAGAGCAGTCAAACTGATTTATAACCGACGAAGAGCAGTCAAACTGATTTATAATCGGACGAAGAGCAGTCAAACTGATTTATAAACGGACGAAGAGCAGTCAAACGGTTTTATAAAAGGATGAAGAGCAGTCAAACTGTTTTATACGAGGATGTAGAGCAGTCAGACTGTTTTACAAGAGGATGAAGAGCAGTCAACCTGTTTTACAAGAGGATGAAGAGCAGTCAAACTGTTTTATAAGAGGATAAAGAGCAGTCAAACTGCGTTATAAAAGGATGAAGAGCAGTCAAACTGTTTTATAAGAGGACGAAGAGCAGTCAAACTGATTTATAATCGGATGAAGAGCAGTCAAACTGATTTATAAGATGATGAAGAGCAGTCAAACTGCTTTATAAAAGCATGAAGAGCAGTCAAACTGTTTTATAAGAGGACGAAGAGCACTCAAACTAATTTATAATCGGACGAAGAGCAGTCAAACTGTTCTATAGGAGGATGAAGCGCAGTCAAACTGGTCTATAGGAGGATGAAGAGCAGTCAAACTGCTTCATAAAAGGATGAAGAGCAGTCAAACTGATTTATAAGAGGATGAAGAGCAGTCAAACTGCTTTATAAAAGGATGAAGAGCAGTCAAACTGTTTTATAAGCGGACGAAGAGCAGTCAAACTGATTTATAATCGGACGAAGAGCAGTCAAACTGATTTATAATCGGACGAAGAGCAGTCAAACGGTTTTATAAGAGGATGAAGAGCAGTCAAATTGATTTATAAGAGGATGAAGAGCAGTCAAACTGCTTTATAAAAGGATGAAGAGCAGTCAAACTGTTTTATACGAGGATGTAGAGCAGTCAGACTGTTTTACAAGAGGATGAAGAGCAGTCAACCTGTTTTACAAGAGGATGAAGATTAGTCAAACTGCTTTATAAAAGGATGAAGAGCAGTCAAACTGTTTTATAAGAGGACGAAGAGCAGTCACACTGATTTATAATCGGACGAAGAGCAGTCAAACTGCTTTATAAAAGGATGAAGAGCAGTCAAACTGTTTTATAAGCGGACGAAGAGCAGTCAAACTGATTTATAATCGGACGAAGAGCAGTCAAACTTATTTATAATCGGACGAAGAGCAGTCAAACGGTTTTATAAGAGGATGAAGAGCAGTCGAATTGATTTATAAGAGGATGAAGAGCAGTCAAACTGCTTTATAAAAGGATGAAGAGCAGTCAAACTGTTTTATACGAGGATGTAGAGCGGTCAGACTGTTTTACAAGAGGATGAAGAGCAGTCAAACTGTTTTATAAGTGGATGAAGAGCAGTCAAACTGCTTTATAAAAGGATGAAGAGCAGTCAAACAGTTTTATAAGAGGACGAAAAGCAGTCAAACGGATTTATAATCGGATGAAGAGCAGTCAAACTGATTTATAAGAGGATGAAGAGCAGTCAAACTGTTCTATAGGAGGATGAAGAGCAGTCAAACTGGATTATAGGAGGATGAAGAGCAGTCAAACTGCTTTATAAGAGGATGAAGAGCAGTCAAACTGATTTATAAGCGGACAAAGAGCAGTCAAACTGATTTATAATCGGACGAAGAGCAGTCAAACTGATTTATAAACGGACGAAGAGCAGTCAAACGGTTTTATAAAAGGATGAAGAGCAGTCAAACTGTTTTATACGAGGATGTAGAGCAGTCAGACTGTTTTACAAGAGGATGAAGAGCAGTCAACCTGTTTTACAAGAGGATGAAGAGCAGTCAAACTGTTTTATAAGAGGATGAAGAGCAGTCTAACTGCGTTATAAAAGGATGAAGAGCAGTCATACTGTTTTATAAGAGGAAAAAAGATCAGTCAAACTGATTTATAATAGGATGAAGAGCAGGCAAACTGATATATAAGAGGATGAAGAGCAGTCAAACTGTTTTATAAGCTGACGAAGAGCAGTCAAACTGATTTATAATCGGACGAAGAGCAGTCAAACTGATTTATAATCAGACGAAGAGCAGTCAAACGGTTTTATAAGAGGATGAACAGCAGTCAAATTGATTTATAAGAGGATGAAGAGCAGTCAAACTGCTTTATAAAAGGATGAAGAGCAGTCAAACTGTTTTATACGAGGATGTAGAGCAGTCAGACTGTTTTACAAGAGGATGAAGAGCAGTCAACCTGTTTTACAAGAGGATGAAGAGCAGTCAATCTGTTTTATAAGAGGATGAAGAGCAGTCAAACTGCTTTATAAAAGGATGAAGAGCAGTCAAACTGTTTTATAAGAGGACGAAGAGCAGTCAAACTGATTTATAATCGGATGAAGAGCAGTCAAACTGATTTATAAGAGGATGAAGAGCAGTCAAACTGCTTTACAAAAGGATGAAGAGCAGTCAAACTGTTTTATAAGAGGACGAAGAGCAGTCAAACTGATTTATAATCGGACGAAGAGCAGTCAAACTGTTCTATAGGAGGATGAAGCGCAGTCAAACTGGTTTATAGGAGGATGAAGAGCAGTCAAACTGCTTTATAAGAGGATGAAGAGCAGTCAAACTGATTTATAAGAGGATGAAGAGCAGTCAAACTGCTTTATAAAAGGATGAAGAGCAGTCAAACTGTTTTATAAGCGGACGAAGAGCAGTCAAACTGATTTATAATCGGACAAAGAGTGTCAAACTGATTTATAATCGGACGAAGAGCAGTCAAACGGTTTTATAAGAGGATGAAGAGCAGTCAAATTGATTTATAAGAGGATGAAGAGCAGTCAAACTGCTTTATAAAAGGATGAAGAGCAGTCAAACTGTTTTATACGAGGATGTAGAGCGGTCAGACTGTTTTACAAGAGGATGAAGAGCAGTCAACCTGTTTTACAAGAGGATGAAGAGCAGTCAAACTGTTTTATAAGAGGATAAAGAGCAGTCAAACTGCGTTATAAAAGGATGAAGAGCAGTCAAACTGTTTTATAAGAGGACGAAGAGCAGTCAAACTGATTTATAATCGGACGAAGAGCAGTCAAACTGATTTATAAGAGGATGAAGAGCAGTCAAACTGCTTTATAAAAGCATGAAGAGCAGTCAAACTGTTTTATAAGAGGACGAAGAGCACTCAAACTGATTTATAATCGGACGAAGAGCAGTCAAACTGTTCTATAGGAGGATGAAGCGCAGTCAAACTGGTCTATAGGAGGATGAAGAGCAGTCAAACTGCTTTATAAAAGGATGAAGAGCAGTCAAACTGATTTATAAGAGGATGAAGAGCAGTCAAACTGCTTTAAAAAAGGATGAAGAGCAGTCAAACTGTTTTATAAGCGGACGAAGAGCAGTCAAACTGATTTATAATCGGACGAAGAGCAGTCAAACTGATTTATAATCGGACGAAGAGCAGTCAAACGGTTTTATAAGAGGATGAAGAGCAGTCAAACTGCTTTATAAAAGGATGAAGAGCAGTCAAACTGTTTTGTAAGAGGACGAAGAGCAGTCAAACTGATTTATAATCGGACGAAGAGCAGTCAAACTGTTCTATAGGAGGATGAAGCGCAGTCAAACTGGTTTATAGGAGGATGAAGAACAGTCAAACTGCTTTATAAGAGGATGAAGAGCAGTCAAACCGATTTATAAGAGGATGAAGAGCAGTCAAACTGCTTTATAAAAGGATGAAGAGCAGTCAAACTGTTTTATAAGCGGACGAAGAGCAGTCAAACTGATTTATAATCGGACGAAGAGCAGTCAAACTGATTTATAATCGGACGAAGAGCAGTCAAACGGTTTTATAAGAGGATGAAGAGCAGTCAAACTGATTTATAAGAGGATGAAGAGCAGTCAAACTGCGTTATAAAAAGATGAAGAGCAGTCAAACTGTTTTATAAGAGGATGAAGAGCAGTCAAACTGATTTATAATCGATGAAGAGCAGTCAGACTGTTTTACAAGAGGATGAAGAGCATTCAAACTGCTTTATAAAAGGATGAAGAGTAGTCAAACTGTTTTATAAGAGGACGAAGAGCAGTCAAACTGATGTATAATCGGACGAAGAGCAGTCAAACTGTTCTATAGGAGGATGAAGCGCAGTCAAACTGGTTTATAGGAGGATGAAGAGCAGTCAAACTGCTTTATAAAAGGATGAAGAGCAGTCAAACTGTTTTATAAGAGGACGAAGAGCAGTCAAACTGATTTATAATCGGATGAAGAGCAGTCAAACTGATTTATAAGAGGATGAAGAGCAGTCAAACTGCTTTATAAAAGCATGAAGAGCAGTCAAACTGTTTTATAAGAGGACGAAGAGCACTCAAACTGATTTATAATCGGACGAAGAGCAGTCAAACTGTTCTATAGGAGGATGAAGCGCAGTCAAACTGGTTTATAGGAGGATGAAGAGCAGTCAAACTGCGTTATAAAAGGATGAAGAGCAGTCAAACTGTTTTATAAGAGGACGAAGAGCAGTCAAACTGATTTATAATCGGATGAAGAGCAGTCAAACTGATTTATAAGAGGATGAAGAGCAATCAAACTGCTTTATAAAAGCATGAAGAGCAGTTAAACTGTTTTATAAGAGGACGAAGAGCACTCAAACTGATTTATAATCGGCCGAAGAGCAGTCAAACTGTTCTATAGGAGGATGAAGCGCAGTCAAACTGGTCTATAGGAGGATGAAGAGCAGTCAAACTGCTTTATAAAAGGATGAAGAGCAGTCAAACTGATTTATAAGAGGATGAAGAGCAGTCAAACTGCTTTAAAAAAGGATGAAGAGCAGTCAAACTGTTTTATAAGCGGACGAAGAGCAGTCAAACTGATTTATAATCGGACGAAGAGCAGTCAAACTGATTTATAATCGGACGAAGAGCAGTCAAACGGTTTTATAAGAGGATGAAGAGCAGTCAAACTGCTTTATAAAAGGATGAAGAGCAGTCAAACTGTTTTGTAAGAGGACGAAGAGCAGTCAAACTGATTTATAATCGGACGAAGAGCAGTCAAACTGTTCTATAGGAGGATGAAGCGCAGTCAAACTGGTTTATAGGAGGATGAAGAACAGTCAAACTGCTTTATAAGAGGATGAAGAGCAGTCAAACCGATTTATAAGAGGATGAAGAGCAGTCAAACTGCTTTATAAAAGGATGAAGAGCAGTCAAACTGTTTTATAAGCGGACGAAGAGCAGTCAAACTGATTTATAATCGGACGAAGAGCAGTCAAACTGATGTATAATCGGACGAAGAGCAGTCAAACTGTTCTATAGGAGGATGAAGCGCAGTCAAACTGGTTTATAGGAGGATGAAGAGCAGTCAAACTGCT
Organism: Lampris incognitus; assembly: GCF_029633865.1. Lineage (NCBI taxonomy): Eukaryota > Metazoa > Chordata > Actinopteri > Lampriformes > Lampridae > Lampris > Lampris incognitus. The sequence continues at coordinate 36,370,714 of NC_079222.1, forward strand.
TTATAAGAGGATGAAGAGCAGTCAAACTGATTTATAACCGACGAAGAGCAGTCAAACTGATTTATAATCGGACGAAGAGCAGTCAAACTGCTTTATAAACGGACGAAGAGCAGTCAAACGGTTTTATAAAAGGATGAAGAGCAGTCAAACTGTTTTATACGAGGATGTAGAGCAGTCAGACTGTTTTACAAGAGGATGAAGAGCAGTCAACCTGTTTTACAAGAGGATGAAGAGCAGTCAAACTGTTTTATAAGAGGATAAAGAGCAGTCAAACTGCGTTATAAAAGGATGAAGAGCAGTCAAACTGTTTTATAAGAGGACGAAGAGCAGTCAAACTGTTTTATAAGTGGATGAAGAGCAGTCAAACTGCTTTATAAAAGGATGAAGAGCAGTCAAACAGTTTTATAAGAGGACGAAAAGCAGTCAAACGGATTTATAATCGGATGAAGAGCAGTCAAACTGATTTATAAGAGGATGAAGAGCAGTCAAACTGTTCTATAGGAGGATGAAGAGCAGTCAAACTGGTTTATAGGAGGATGAAGAGCAGTCAAACTGCTTTATAAGAGGATGAAGAGCAGTCAAACTGATTTATAAGCGGACGAAGAGCAGTGAAACTGATTTATAATCGGACGAAGAGCAGTCAAACTGATTTATAAACGGACGAAGAGCAGTCAAACGGTTTTATAAAAGGATGAAGAGCAGTCAAACTGTTTTATACGAGGATGTAGAGCAGTCAGACTGTTTTACAAGAGGATGAAGAGCAGTCAACCTGTTTTACAAGAGGATGAAGAGCAGTCAAACTGTTTTATAAGAGGATGAAGAGCAGTCTAACTGCGTTATAAAAGGATGAAGAGCAGTCAAACTGTTTTATAAGAGGAAAAAAGAGCAGTTAAACTGATTTATAATAGGATGAAGAGCAGGCAAACTGATTTATAAGAGGATGAAGAGCAGTCAAACTGTTTTATAAGCTGACGAAGAGCAGTCAAACTGATTTATAATAGGATGAAGAGCAGGCAAACTGATTTATAAGAGGATTAAGAGCAGTCAAACTGCTTTATAAAAGGATGAAGAGCAGTCAAACTGTTTTATAAGAGGACGAAGAGCAGTCAAACTGATTTATAATCGGACGAAGAGCAGTCAAACTGTTCTATAGGAGGATGAAGCGCAGTCAAACTGGTTTATAGGAGGATGAAGAGCAGTCAAACTGCTTTATAAGAGGATGAAGAGCAGTCAAACTGATTTATAAGAGGATGAAGAGCAGTCAAACTGTTTATAAAAGGATGAAGAGCAGTCAAACTGTTTTATAAGCGGACGAAGAGCAGTCAAACTGATTTATAATCGGACAAAGAGTGTCAAACTGATTTATAATCGGACGAAGAGCAGTCAAACGGTTTTATAAGAGGATGAAGAGCAGTCAAATTGATTTATAAGAGGATGAAGAGAAGTCAAACTGCTTTATAAAAGGATGAAGAGCAGTCAAACTGTTTTATACGAGGATGTAGAGCGGTCAGACTGTTTTACAAGAGGATGAAGAGCAGTCAACCTGTTTTACAAGAGGATGAAGAGCAGTCAAACTGTTTTATAAGAGGATAAAGAGCAGTCAAACTGCGTTATAAAAGGATGAAGAGCAGTCAAACTGTTTTATAAGAGGACGAAGAGCAGTCAAACTGATTTATAATCGCATGAAGAGCAGTCAAACTGATTTATAAGAGGATGAAGAGCAGTCAAACTGCTTTATAAAAGCATGAAGAGCAGTCAAACTGTTTTATAAGAGGACGAAGAGCACTCAAACTGATTTATAATCGGACGAAGAGCAGTCAAACTGTTCTATAGGAGGATGAAGCGCAGTCAAACTGGTCTATAGGAGGATGAAGAGCAGTCAAACTGCTTTATAAAAGGATGAAGAGCATTCAAACTGATTTATAAGAGGATGAAGAGCAGTCAAACTGCTTTAAAAAAGGATGAAGAGCAGTCAAACTGTTTTATAAGCGGACGAAGAGCAGTCAAACTGATTTATAATCGGACGAAGAGCAGTCAAACTGATTTATAATCGGACGAAGAGCAGTCAAACGGTTTTATAAGAGGATGAAGAGCAGTCAAACTGCTTTATAAAAGGATGAAGAGCAGTCAAACTGTTTTGTAAGAGGACGAAGAGCAGTCAAACTGATTTATAATCGGACGAAGAGCAGTCAAACTGTTCTATAGGAGGATGAAGCGCAGTCAAACTGGTTTATAGGAGGATGAAGAACAGTCAAACTGCTTTATAAGAGGATGAAGAGCAGTCAAACCGATTTATAAGAGGATGAAGAGCAGTCAAACTGCTTTATAAAAGGATGAAGAGCAGTCAAACTGTTTTATAAGCGGACGAAGAGCAGTCAAACTGATTTATAATCGGACGAAGAGCAGTCAAACGGTTTTATAAGAGGATGAAGAGCAGTCAAACTGATTTATAAGAGGATGAAGAGCAGTCAAACTGCGTTATAAAAAGATGAAGAGCAGTCAAACTGTTTTATAAGAGGATGAAGAGCAGTCAAACTGATTTATAATCGATGAAGAGCAGTCAGACTGTTTTACAAGAGGATGAAGAGCATTCAAACTGCTTTATAAAAGGATGAAGAGTAGTCAAACTGTTTTATAAGAGGACGAAGAGCAGTCAAACTGATGTATAATCGGACGAAGAGCAGTCAAACTGTTCTATAGGAGGATGAAGCGCAGTCAAACTGGTTTATAGGAGGATGAAGAGCAGTCAAACTGCTTTATAAAAGGATGAAGAGCAGTCAAACTGTTTTATAAGAGGACGAAGAGCAGTCAAACTGATTTATAATCGGATGAAGAGCAGTCAAACTGATTTATAAGAGGATGAAGAGCAGTCAAACTGCTTTATAAAAGCATGAAGAGCAGTCAAACTGTTTTATAAGAGGACGAAGAGCACTCAAACTGATTTATAATCGGACGAAGAGCAGTCAAACTGTTCTATAGGAGGATGAAGCGCAGTCAAACTGGTTTATAGGAGGATGAAGAGCAGTCAAACTGCGTTATAAAAGGATGAAGAGCAGTCAAACTGTTTTATAAGAGGACGAAGAGCAGTCAAACTGATTTATAATCGGATGAAGAGCAGTCAAACTGATTTATAAGAGGATGAAGAGCAATCAAACTGCTTTATAAAAGCATGAAGAGCAGTTAAACTGTTTTATAAGAGGACGAAGAGCACTCAAACTGATTTATAATCGGACGAAGAGCAGTCAAACTGTTCTATAGGAGGATGAAGCGCAGTCAAACTGGTCTATAGGAGGATGAAGAGCAGTCAAACTGCTTTATAAAAGGATGAAGAGCAGTCAAACTGATTTATAAGAGGATGAAGAGCAGTCAAACTGCTTTAAAAAAGGATGAAGAGCAGTCAAACTGTTTTATAAGCGGACGAAGAGCAGTCAAACTGATTTATAATCGGACGAAGAGCAGTCAAACTGATTTATAATCGGACGAAGAGCAGTCAAACGGTTTTATAAGAGGATGAAGAGCAGTCAAACTGCTTTATAAAAGGATGAAGAGCAGTCAAACTGTTTTGTAAGAGGACGAAGAGCAGTCAAACTGATTTATAATCGGACGAAGAGCAGTCAAACTGTTCTATAGGAGGATGAAGCGCAGTCAAACTGGTTTATAGGAGGATGAAGAACAGTCAAACTGCTTTATAAGAGGATGAAGAGCAGTCAAACCGATTTATAAGAGGATGAAGAGCAGTCAAACTGCTTTATAAAAGGATGAAGAGCAGTCAAACTGTTTTATAAGCGGACGAAGAGCAGTCAAACTGATTTATAATCGGACGAAGAGCAGTCAAACTGATGTATAATCGGACGAAGAGCAGTCAAACTGTTCTATAGGAGGATGAAGCGCAGTCAAACTGGTTTATAGGAGGATGAAGAGCAGTCAAACTGCTTTATAAGAGGATGAAGAGCAGTCAAACTGATTTATAACCGACGAAGAGCAGTCAAACTGATTTATAATCGGACGAAGAGCAGTCAAACTGCTTTATAAACGGACGAAGAGCAGTCAAACGGTTTTATAAAAGGATGAAGAGCAGTCAAACTGTTTTATACGAGGATGTAGAGCAGTCAGACTGTTTTACAAGAGGATGAAGAGCAGTCAACCTGTTTTACAAGAGGATGAAGAGCAGTCAAACTGTTTTATAAGAGGATAAAGAGCAGTCAAACTGCGTTATAAAAGGATGAAGAGCAGTCAAACTGTTTTATAAGAGGACGAAGAGCAGTCAAACTGTTTTATAAGTGGATGAAGAGCAGTCAAACTGCTTTATAAAAGGATGAAGAGCAGTCAAACAGTTTTATAAGAGGACGAAAAGCAGTCAAACGGATTTATAATCGGATGAAGAGCAGTCAAACTGATTTATAAGAGGATGAAGAGCAGTCAAACTGTTCTATAGGAGGATGAAGAGCAGTCAAACTGGTTTATAGGAGGATGAAGAGCAGTCAAACTGCTTTATAAGAGGATGAAGAGCAGTCAAACTGATTTATAAGCGGACGAAGAGCAGTGAAACTGATTTATAATCGGACGAAGAGCAGTCAAACTGATTTATAAACGGACGAAGAGCAGTCAAACGGTTTTATAAAAGGATGAAGAGCAGTCAAACTGTTTTATACGAGGATGTAGAGCAGTCAGACTGTTTTACAAGAGGATGAAGAGCAGTCAACCTGTTTTACAAGAGGATGAAGAGCAGTCAAACTGTTTTATAAGAGGATGAAGAGCAGTCTAACTGCGTTATAAAAGGATGAAGAGCAGTCAAACTGTTTTATAAGAGGAAAAAAGAGCAGTCAAACTGATTTATAATAGGATGAAGAGCAGGCAAACTGATTTATAAGAGGATGAAGAGCAGTCAAACTGTTTTATAAGCTGACGAAGAGCAGTCAAACTGATTTATAATCGGACGAAGAGCAGTCAAACTGATTTATAATCAGACGGAGAGCAGTCAAACGGTTTTATAAGAGGATGAACAGCAGTCAAATTGATTTATAAGAGGATGAAGAGCAGTCAAACTGCTTTATAAAAGGATGAAGAGCAGTCAAACTGTTTTATACGAGGATGTAGAGCAGTCAGACTGTTTTACAAGAGGATGAAGAGCAGTCAACCTGTTTTACAAGAGGATGAAGAGCAGTCAATCTGTTTTATAAGAGGATGAAGAGCAGTCAAACTGCTTTATAAAAGGATGAAGAGCAGTCAAACTGTTTTATAAGAGGACGAAGAGCAGTCAAACTGATTTATAATCGGATGAAGAGCAGTCAAACTGATTTATAAGAGGATTAAGAGCAGTCAAACTGCTTTATAAAAGGATGAAGAGCAGTCAAACTGTTTTATAAGAGGACGAAGAGCAGTCAAACTGATTTATAATCGGACGAAGAGCAGTCAAACTGTTCTATAGGAGGATGAAGCGCAGTCAAACTGGTTTATAGGAGGATGAAGAGCAGTCAAACTGCTTTATAAGAGGATGAAGAGCAGTCAAACTGATTTATAAGAGGATGAAGAGCAGTCAAACTGCTTTATAAAAGGATGAAGAGCAGTCAAACTGTTTTATAAGCGGACGAAGAGCAGTCAAACTGATTTATAATCGGACAAAGAGTGTCAAACTGATTTATAATCGGACGAAGAGCAGTCAAACGGTTTTATAAGAGGATGAAGAGCAGTCAAATTGATTTATAAGAGGATGAAGAGCAGTCAAACTGCTTTATAAAAGGATGAAGAGCAGTCAAACTGTTTTATACGAGGATGTAGAGCGGTCAGACTGTTTTACAAGAGGATGAAGAGCAGTCAACCTGTTTTACAAGAGGATGAAGAGCAGTCAAACTGTTTTATAAGAGGATAAAGAGCAGTCAAACTGCGTTATAAAAGGATGAAGAGCAGTCAAACTGTTTTATAAGAGGACGAAGAGCAGTCAAACTGATTTATAATCGCATGAAGAGCAGTCAAACTGATTTATAAGAGGATGAAGAGCAGTCAAACTGCTTTATAAAAGCATGAAGAGCAGTCAAACTGTTTTATAAGAGGACGAAGAGCACTCAAACTGATTTATAATCGGACGAAGAGCAGTCAAACTGTTCTATAGGAGGATGAAGCGCAGTCAAACTGGTCTATAGGAGGATGAAGAGCAGTCAAACTGCTTTATAAAAGGATGAAGAGCAGTCAAACTGATTTATAAGAGGATGAAGAGCAGTCAAACTGCTTTAAAAAAGGATGAAGAGCAGTCAAACTGTTTTATAAGCGGACGAAGAGCAGTCAAACTGATTTATAATCGGACGAAGAGCAGTCAAACTGATTTATAATCGGACGAAGAGCAGTCAAACGGTTTTATAAGAGGATGAAGAGCAGTCAAACTGCTTTATAAAAGGATGAAGAGCAGTCAAACTGTTTTGTAAGAGGACGAAGAGCAGTCAAACTGATTTATAATCGGACGAAGAGCAGTCAAACTGTTCTATAGGAGGATGAAGCGCAGTCAAACTGGTTTATAGGAGGATGAAGAACAGTCAAACTGCTTTATAAGAGGATGAAGAGCAGTCAAACTGATTTATAAGAGGATGAAGAGCAGTCAAACTGCTTTATAAAAGGATGAAGAGCAGTCAAACTGTTTTATAAGCGGACGAAGAGCAGTCAAACTGATTTATAATCGGACGAAGAGCAGTCAAACTGATTTATAATCCGACGAAGAGCAGTCAAACGGTTTTATAAGAGGATGAAGAGCAGTCAAACTGATTTATAAGAGGATGAAGAGCAGTCAAACTGCGTTATAAAAAGATGAACAGCAGTCAAACTGTTTTATAAGAGGATGAAGAGCAGTCAAACTGATTTATAATCGATGAAGAGCAGTCAGACTGTTTTACAAGAGGATGAAGAGCATTCAAACTGCTTTATAAAAGGATGAAGAGTAGTCAAACTGTTTTATAAGAGGACGAAGAGCAGTCAAACTGATGTATAATCGGACGAAGAGCAGTCAAACTGTTCTATAGGAGGATGAAGCGCAGTCAAACTGGTTTATAGGAGGATGAAGAGCAGTCAAACTGCTTTATAAAAGGATGAAGAGCAGTCAAACTGTTTTATAAGAGGACGAAGAGCAGTCAAACTGATTTATAATCGGATGAAGAGCAGTCAAACTGATTTATAAGAGGATGAAGAGCAGTCAAACTGCTTTATAAAAGCATGAAGAGCAGTCAAACTGTTTTATAAGAGGACGAAGAGCACTCAAACTGATTTATAATCGGACGAAGAGCAGTCAAACTGTTCTATAGGAGGATGAAGCGCAGTCAAACTGGTTTATAGGAGGATGAAGAGCAGTCAAACTGCGTTATAAAAGGATGAAGAGCAGTCAAACTGTTTTATAAGAGGACGAAGAGCAGTCAAACTGATTTATAATCGGATGAAGAGCAGTCAAACTGATTTATAAGAGGATGAAGAGCAGTCAAACTGCTTTATAAAAGCATGAAGAGCAGTCAAACTGTTTTATAAGAGGACGAAGAGCACTCAAACTGATTTATAATCGGACGAAGAGCAGTCAAACTGTTCTATAGGAGGATGAAGCGCAGTCAAACTGGTCTATAGGAGGATGAAGAGCAGTCAAACTGCTTTATAAAAGGATGAAGAGCAGTCAAACTGATTTATAAGAGGATGAAGAGCAGTCAAACTGCTTTAAAAAAGGATGAAGAGCAGTCAAACTGTTTTATAAGCGGACGAAGAGCAGTCAAACTGATTTATAATCGGACGAAGAGCAGTCAAACTGATTTATAATCGGACGAAGAGCAGTCAAACGGTTTTATAAGAGGATGAAGAGCAGTCAAACTGCTTTATAAAAGGATGAAGAGCAGTCAAACTGTTTTGTAAGAGGACGAAGAGCAGTCAAACTGATTTATAATCGGACGAAGAGCAGTCAAACTGTTCTATAGGAGGATGAAGCGCAGTCAAACTGGTTTATAGGAGGATGAAGAACAGTCAAACTGCTTTATAAGAGGATGAAGAGCAGTCAAACCGATTTATAACAGGATGAAGAGCAGTCAAACTGCTTTATAAAAGGATGAAGAGCAGTCAAACTGTTTTATAAGCGGACGAAGAGCAGTCAAACTGATTTATAATCGGACGAAGAGCAGTGAAACTGATTTATAATCGGACGAAGAGCAGTCAAACGGTTTTATAAGAGGATGAAGAGCAGTCAAACTGATTTATAAGAGGATGAAGAGCAGTCAAACTGCGTTATAAAAAGATGAAGAGCAGTCAAACTGTTTTATAAGAGGATGAAGAGCAGTCAAACTGATTTATAATCGATGAAGAGCAGTCAGACTGTTTTACAAAAGGATGAAGAGCATTCAAACTGCTTTATAAAAGGATGAAGAGTAGTCAAACTGTTTTATAAGAGGACGAAGAGCAGTCAAACTGATGTATAATCGGACGAAGAGCAGTCAAACTGTTCTATAGGAGGATGAAGCGCAGTCAAACTGGTTTATAGGAGGATGAAGAGCAGTCAAACTGCTTTATAAGAGGATGAAGAGCAGTCAAACTGATTTATAACCGACGAAGAGCAGTCAAACTGATTTATAATCGGACGAAGAGCAGTCAAACTGCTTTATAAACGGACGAAGAGCAGTCAAACGGTTTTATAAAAGGATGAAGAGCAGTCAAACTGTTTTATACGAGGATGTAGAGCAGTCAGACTGTTTTACAAGAGGATGAAGAGCAGTCAACCTGTTTTACAAGAGGATGAAGAGCAGTCAAACTGTTTTATAAGAGGATAAAGAGCAGTCAAACTGCGTTATAAAAGGATGAAGAGCAGTCAAACTGTTTTATAAGAGGACGAAGAGCAGTCAAACTGATTTATAATCGGATGAAGAGCAGTCAAACTGATTTATAAGAGGATGAAGAGCAGTCAAACTGCTTTATAAAAGCATGAAGAGCAGTCAAACTGTTTTATAAGAGGACGAAGAGCACTCAAACTGATTTATAATCGGACGAAGAGCAGTCAAACTGTTCTATAGGAGGATGAAGCGCAGTCAAACTGGTCTATAGGAGGATGAAGAGCAGTCAAACTGCTTTATAAAAGGATGAAGAGCAGTCAAACTGATTTATAAGAGGATGAAGAGCAGTCAAACTGCTTTATAAAAGGATGAAGAGCAGTCAAACTGTTTTATAAGCGGACGAAGAGCAGTCAAACTGATTTATAATCGGACGAAGAGCAGTCAAACTGATTTATAATCGGACGAAGAGCAGTCAAACGGTTTTATAAGAGGATGAAGAGCAGTCAAATTGATTTATAAGAGGATGAAGAGCAGTCAAACTGCTTTATAAAAGGATGAAGAGCAGTCAAACTGTTTTATACGAGGATGTAGAGCAGTCAGACTGTTTTACAAGAGGATGAAGAGCAGTCAACCTGTTTTACAAGAGGATGAAGATTAGTCAATCTGTTTTATAAGAGGATGAAGAGCAGTCAAACTGCTTTATAAAAGGATGAAGAGCAGTCAAACTGTTTTATAAGAGGACGAAGAGCAGTCACACTGATTTATAATCGGACGAAGAGCAGTCAAACTGCTTTATAAAAGGATGAAGAGCAGTCAAACTGCTTTATAAAAGGATGAAGAGCAGTCAAACTGTTTTATAAGAGGACGAAGAGCAGTCAAACTTATTTATAATCGGACGAAGAGCAGTCAAACGGTTTTATAAGAGGATGAAGAGCAGTCGAATTGATTTATAAGAGGATGAAGAGCAGTCAAACTGCTTTATAAAAGGATGAAGAGCAGTCAAACTGTTTTATACGAGGATGTAGAGCGGTCAGACTGTTTTACAAGAGGATGAAGAGCAGTCAAACTGTTTTATAAGTGGATGAAGAGCAGTCAAACTGCTTTATAAAAGGATGAAGAGCAGTCAAACAGTTTTATAAGAGGACGAAAAGCAGTCAAACTGATTTATAATCGGATGAAGAGCAGTCAAACTGATTTATAAGAGGATGAAGAGCAGTCAAACTGATTTATAAGCGGACGAAGAGCAGTCAAACTGATTTATAATCGGACGAAGAGCAGTCAAACTGATTTATAAACGGACGAAGAGCAGTCAAACGGTTTTATAAAAGGATGAAGAGCAGTCAAACTGTTTTATACGAGGATGTAGAGCAGTCAGACTGTTTTACAAGAGGATGAAGAGCTGTCAACCTGTTTTACAAGAGGATGAAGAGCAGTCAAACTGTTTTATAAGAGGATGAAGAGCAGTCTAACTGCGTTATAAAAGGATGAAGAGCAGTCAAACTGTTTTATAAGAGGAAAAAAGAGCAGTTAAACTGATTTATAATAGGATGAAGAGCAGGCAAACTGATTTATAAGAGGATGAAGAGCAGTCAAACTGTTTTATAAGCTGACGAAGAGCAGTCAAACTGATTTATAATCGCACGAAGAGCAGTCAAACTGCTTTATAAAAGGATGAAGAGCAGTCAAACTGTTTTATAAGCGGACGAAGAGCAGTCAAACTGATTTATAATCGGACGAAGAGCAGTCAAACTGATTTATAATCGGACGAAGAGCAGTCAAACGGTTTTATAAGAGGATGAAGAGCAGTCAAATTGATTTATAAGAGGATGAAGAGCAGTCAAACTGCTTTATAAAAGGATGAAGAGCAGTCAAACAGTTTTATACGAGGATGTAGAGCAGTCAGACTGTTTTACAAGAGGATGAAGAGCAGTCAACCTGTTTTACAAGAGGATGAAGATTAGTCAATCTGTTTTATAAGAGGATGAAGAGCAGTCAAACTGCTTTATAAAAGGATGAAGAGCAGTCAAACTGTTTTATAAGAGGACGAAGAGCAGTCACACTGATTTATAATCGGACGAAGAGCAGTCAAACTGCTTTATAAAAGGATGAAGAGCAGTCAAACTGTTTTATAAGCGGACGAAGAGCAGTCAAACTGATTTATAATCGGACGAAGAGCAGTCAAACTTATTTATAATCGGACGAAGAGCAGTCAAACGGTTTTATAAAAGGATGAAGAGCAGTCGAATTGATTTATAAGAGGATGAAGAGCAGTCAAACTGCTTTATAAAAGGATGAAGAGCAGTCAAACTGTTTTATACGAGGATGTAGAGCGGTCAGACTGTTTTACAAGAGGATGAAGAGCAGTCAAACTGTTTTATAAGTGGATGAAGAGCAGTCAAACTGTTTTATAAGAGGATAAAGAGCAGTCAAACTGCGTTATAAAAGGATGAAGAGCAGTCAAACTGTTTTATAAGAGGACGAAGAGCAGTCAAACTGATTTATAATCGGATGAAGAGCAGTCAAACTGATTTATAAGAGGATGAAGAGCAGTCAAACTGCTTTATAAAAGCATGAAGAGCAGTCAAACTGTTTTATAAGAGGACGAAGAGCACTCAAACTGATTTATAATCGGACGAAGAGCAGTCAAACTGTTCTATAGGAGGATGAAGCGCAGTCAAACTGGTCTATAGGAGGATGAAGAGCAGTCAAACTGCTTTATAAAAGGATGAAGAGCAGTCAAACTGATTTATAAGAGGATGAAGAGCAGTCAAACTGCTTTATAAAAGGATGAAGAGCAGTCAAACTGTTTTATAAGCGGACGAAGAGCAGTCAAACTGATTTATAATCGGACGAAGAGCAGTCAAACTGATTTATAATCGGACGAAGAGCAGTCAAACGGTTTTATAAGAGGATGAAGAGCAGTCAAATTGATTTATAAGAGGATGAAGAGCAGTCAAACTGCTTTATAAAAGGATGAAGAGCAGTCAAACTGTTTTATACGAGGATGTAGAGCAGTCAGACTGTTTTACAAGAGGATGAAGAGCAGTCAACCTGTTTTACAAGAGGATGAAGATTAGTCAATCTGTTTTATAAGAGGATGAAGAGCAGTCAAACTGCTTTATAAAAGGATGAAGAGCAGTCAAACTGTTTTATAAGAGGACGAAGAGCAGTCACACTGATTTATAATCGGACGAAGAGCAGTCAAACTGCTTTATAAAAGGATGAAGAGCAGTCAAACTGCTTTATAAAAGGATGAAGAGCAGTCAAACTGTTTTATAAGAGGACGAAGAGCAGTCAAACTTATTTATAATCGGACGAAGAGCAGTCAAACGGTTTTATAAGAGGATGAAGAGCAGTCGAATTGATTTATAAGAGGATGAAGAGCAGTCAAACTGCTTTATAAAAGGATGAAGAGCAGTCAAACTGTTTTATACGAGGATGTAGAGCGGTCAGACTGTTTTACAAGAGGATGAAGAGCAGTCAAACTGTTTTATAAGTGGATGAAGAGCAGTCAAACTGCTTTATAAAAGGATGAAGAGCAGTCAAACAGTTTTATAAGAGGACGAAAAGCAGTCAAACTGATTTATAATCGGATGAAGAGCAGTCAAACTGATTTATAAGAGGATGAAGAGCAGTCAAACTGATTTATAAGCGGACGAAGAGCAGTCAAACTGATTTATAATCGGACGAAGAGCAGTCAAACTGATTTATAAACGGACGAAGAGCAGTCAAACGGTTTTATAAAAGGATGAAGAGCAGTCAAACTGTTTTATACGAGGATGTAGAGCAGTCAGACTGTTTTACAAGAGGATGAAGAGCTGTCAACCTGTTTTACAAGAGGATGAAGAGCAGTCAAACTGTTTTATAAGAGGATGAAGAGCAGTCTAACTGCGTTATAAAAGGATGAAGAGCAGTCAAACTGTTTTATAAGAGGAAAAAAGAGCAGTTAAACTGATTTATAATAGGATGAAGAGCAGGCAAACTGATTTATAAGAGGATGAAGAGCAGTCAAACTGTTTTATAAGCTGACGAAGAGCAGTCAAACTGATTTATAATCGCACGAAGAGCAGTCAAACTGATTTATAATCAGACGAAGAGCAGTCAAACGGTTTTATAAGAGGATGAACAGCAGTCAAATTGATTTATAAGAGGATGAAGAGCAGTCAAATTGCTTTATAAAAGGATGAAGAGCAGTCAAACTGTTTTATACGAGGATGTAGAGCAGTCAGACTGTTTTACAAGAGGATGAAGAGCAGTCAACCTGTTTTACAAGAGGATGAAGAGCAGTCAATCTGTTTTATAAGAGGATGAAGAGCAGTCAAACTGCTTTATAAAAGGATGAAGAGCAGTCAAACTGTTTTATAAGAGGACGAAGAGCAGTCAAACTGATTTATAATCGGATGAAGAGCAGTCAAACTGATTTATAAGAGGATGAAGAGCAGTCAAACTGCTTTATAAAAGGATGAAGAGCAGTCATACTGTTTTGTAAGAGGACGAAGAGCAGTCAAACTGATTTATAATCGGACGAAGAGCAGTCAAACTGTTCTATAGGAGGATGAAGCGCAGTCAAACTGGTTTATAGGAGGATGAAGAGCAGTCAGACTGTTTTACAAGAGGATGAAGAGCAGTCAACCTGTTTTACAAGAGGATGAAGAGCAGTCAAACTCTTTTATAAGAGGATAAAGAGCAGTCAAACTGCGTTATAAAAGGATGAAGAGCAGTCAAACTGTTTTATAAGAGGACGAAGAGCAGTCAAACTGATTTATAATCGGATGAAGAGCAGTCAAACTGATTTATAAGAGGATGAAGAGCAGTCAAACTGCTTTATAAAAGCATGAAGAGCAGTCAAACTGTTTTATAAGAGGACGAAGAGCACTCAAACTGATTTATAATCGGACGAAGAGCAGTCAAACTGTTCTATAGGAGGATGAAGCGCAGTCAAACTGGTCTATAGGAGGATGAAGAGCAGTCAAACTGCTTTATAAAAGGATGAAGAGCAGTCAAACTGATTTATAAGAGGATGAAGAGCAGTCAAACTGCTTTATAAAAGGATGAAGAGCAGTCAAACTGTTTTATAAGCGGACGAAGAGCAGTCAAATTGATTTATAATCGGACGAAGAGCAGTCAAACTGATTTATAATCGGACGAAGAGCAGTCAAACGGTTTTATAAGAGGATGAAGAGCAGTCAAATTGATTTATAAGAGGATGAAGAGCAGTCAAACTGCTTTATAAAAGGATGAAGAGCAGTCAAACAGTTTTATACGAGGATGTAGAGCAGTCAGACTGTTTTACAAGAGGATGAAGAGCAGTCAACCTGTTTTACAAGAGGATGAAGATTAGTCAATCTGTTTTATAAGAGGATGAAGAGCAGTCAAACTGCTTTATAAAAGGATGAAGAGCAGTCAAACTGTTTTATAAGAGGACGAAGAGCAGTCACACTGATTTATAATCGGACGAAGAGCAGTCAAACTGCTTTATAAAAGGATGAAGAGCAGTCAAACTGTTTTATAAGCGGACGAAGAGCAGTCAAACTGATTTATAATCGGACGAAGAGCAGTCAAACTTATTTATAATCGGACGAAGAGCAGTCAAACGGTTTTATAAAAGGATGAAGAGCAGTCGAATTGATTTATAAGAGGATGAAGAGCAGTCAAACTGCTTTATAAAAGGATGAAGAGCAGTCAAACTGTTTTATACGAGGATGTAGAGCGGTCAGACTGTTTTACAAGAGGATGAAGAGCAGTCAAACTGTTTTATAAGTGGATGAAGAGCAGTCAAACTGTTCTATAGGAGGATGAAGCGCAGTCAAAATGGTTTATAGGAGGATGAAGAGCAGTCAGACTGTTTTACAAGAGGATGAAGAGCAGTCAACCTGTTTTACAAGAGGATGAAGAGCAGTCAAACTGTTTTATAAGAGGATAAAGAGCAGTCAAACTGCGTTATAAAAGGATGAAGAGCAGTCAATCTGTTTTATAAGAGGACGAAGAGCAGTCAAACTGATTTATAATCGGATGAAGAGCAGTCAAACTGATTTATAAGAGGATGAAGAGCAGTCAAACTGCTTTATAAAAGCATGAAGAGCAGTCAAACTGTTTTATAAGAGGACGAAGAGCACTCAAACTGATTTATAATCGGACGAAGAGCAGTCAAACTGTTCTATAGGAGGATGAAGCGCAGTCAAACTGGTCTATAGGAGGATGAAGAGCAGTCAAACTGCTTTATAAAAGGATGAAGAGCAGTCAAACTGATTTATAAGAGGATGAAGAGCAGTCAAACTGCTTTATAAAAGGATGAAGAGCAGTCAAACTGTTTTATAAGCGGACGAAGAGCAGTCAAACTGATTTATAATCGGACGAAGAGCAGTCAAACTGATTTATAATCGGACGAAGAGCAGTCAAACGGTTTTATAAGAGGATGAAGAGCAGTCAAATTGATTTATAAGAGGATGAAGAGCAGTCAAACTGCTTTATAAAAGGATGAAGAGCAGTCAAACTGTTTTATACGAGGATGTAGAGCAGTCAGACTGTTTTACAAGAGGATGAAGAGCAGTCAACCTGTTTTACAAGAGGATGAAGATTAGTCAATCTGTTTTATAAGAGGATGAAGAGCAGTCAAACTGCTTTATAAAAGGATGAAGAGCAGTCAAACAGTTTTATAAGAGGACGAAGAGCAGTCACACTGATTTATAATCGGACGAAGAGCAGTCAAACTGCTTTATAAAAGGATGAAGAGCAGTCAAACTGTTTTATAAGCGGACGAAGAGCAGTCAAACTGATTTATAATCGGACGAAGAGCAGTCAAACTTATTTATAATCGGACGAAGAGCAGTCAAACGGTTTTATAAAAGGATGAAGAGCAGTCGAATTGATTTATAAGAGGATGAAGAGCAGTCAAACTGCTTTATAAAAGGATGAAGAGCAGTCAAACTGTTTTATACGAGGATGTAGAGCGGTCAGACTGTTTTACAAGAGGATGAAGAGCAGTCAAACTGTTTTATAAGTGGATGAAGAGCAGTCAAACTGTTCTATAGGAGGATGAAGCGCAGTCAAAATGGTTTATAGGAGGATGAAGAGCAGTCAGACTGTTTTACAAGAGGATGAAGAGCAGTCAACCTGTTTTACAAGAGGATGAAGAGCAGTCAAACTGTTTTATAAGAGGATAAAGAGCAGTCAAACTGCGTTATAAAAGGATGAAGAGCAGTCAATCTGTTTTATAAGAGGACGAAGAGCAGTCAAACTGATTTATAATCGGATGAAGAGCAGTCAAACTGATTTATAAGAGGATGAAGAGCAGTCAAACTGCTTTATAAAAGCATGAAGAGCAGTCAAACTGTTTTATAAGAGGACGAAGAGCACTCAAACTGATTTATAATCGGACGAAGAGCAGTCAAACTGTTCTATAGGAGGATGAAGCGCAGTCAAACTGGTCTATAGGAGGATGAAGAGCAGTCAAACTGCTTTATAAAAGGATGAAGAGCAGTCAAACTGATTTATAAGAGGATGAAGAGCAGTCAAACTGCTTTATAAAAGGATGAAGAGCAGTCAAACTGTTTTATAAGCGGACGACGAGCAGTCAAACTGATTTATAATCGGACGAAGAGCAGTCAAACTGATTTATAATCGGACGAAGAGCAGTCAAACGGTTTTATAAGAGGATGAAGAGCAGTCAAATTGATTTATAAGAGGATGAAGAGCAGTCAAACTGCTTTATAAAAGGATGAAGAGCAGTCAAACTGTTTTATACGAGGATGTAGAGCAGTCAGACTGTTTTACAAGAGGATGAAGAGCAGTCAACCTGTTTTACAAGAGGATGAAGATTAGTCAATCTGTTTTATAAGAGGATGAAGAGCAGTCAAACTGCTTTATAAAAGGATGAAGAGCAGTCAAACTGTTTTATAAGAGGACGAAGAGCAGTCACACTGATTTATAATCGGACGAAGAGCAGTCAAACTGCTTTATAAAAGGATGAAGAGCAGTCAAACTGTTTTATAAGCGGACGAAGAGCAGTCAAACTGATTTATAATCGGACGAAGAGCAGTCAAACTTATTTATAATCGGACGAAGAGCAGTCAAACGGTTTTATAAGAGGATGAAGAGCAGTCGAATTGATTTATAAGAGGATGAAGAGCAGTCAAACTGCTTTATAAAAGGATGAAGAGCAGTCAAACTGTTTTATACGAGGATGTAGAGCGGTCAGACTGTTTTACAAGAGGATGAAGAGCAGTCAAACTGTTTTATAAGTGGATGAAGAGCAGTCAAACTGCTTTATAAAAGGATGAAGAGCAGTCAAACAGTTTTATAAGAGGACGAAAAGCAGTCAAACTGATTTATAATCGGATGAAGAGCAGTCAAACTGATTTATAAGAGGATGAAGAGCAGTCAAACTGTTCTATAGGAGGATGAAGCGCAGTCAAACTGGTCTATAGGAGGATGAAGAGCAGTCAAACTGCTTTATAAAAGGATGAAGAGCAGTCAAACTGATTTATAAGAGGATGAAGAGCAGTCAAACTGCTTTATAAAAGGATGAAGAGCAGTCAAACTGTTTTATAAGCGGACGAAGAGCAGTCAAACTGATTTATAATCGGACGAAGAGCAGTCAAACTGATTTATAATCGGACGAAGAGCAGTCAAACGGTTTTATAAGAGGATGAAGAGCAGTCAAATTGATTTATAAGAGGATGAAGAGCAGTCAAACTGCTTTATAAAAGGATGAAGAGCAGTCAAACTGTTTTATACGAGGATGTAGAGCAGTCAGACTGTTTTACAAGAGGATGAAGAGCAGTCAACCTGTTTTACAAGAGGATGAAGATTAGTCAATCTGTTTTATAAGAGGATGAAGAGCAGTCAAACTGCTTTATAAAAGGATGAAGAGCCGTCAAACTGTTTTATAAGAGGACGAAGAGCAGTCACACTGATTTATAATCGGACGAAGAGCAGTCAAACTGCTTTATAAAAAGATGAAGAGCAGTCAAACTGTTTTATAAGCGGACGAAGAGCAGTCAAACTGATTTATAATCGGACGAAGAGCAGTCAAACTTATTTATAATCGGACGAAGAGCAGTCAAACGGTTTTATAAGAGGATGAAGAGCAGTCGAATTGATTTATAAGAGGATGAAGAGCAGTCAAACTGCTTTATAAAAGGATGAAGAGCAGTCAAACTGTTTTATACGAGGATGTAGAGCGGTCAGACTGTTTTACAAGAGGATGAAGAGCAGTCAAACTGTTTTATAAGTGGATGAAGAGCAGTCAAACTGCTTTATAAAAGGATGAAGAGCAGTCAAACAGTTTTATAAGAGGACGAAAAGCAGTCAAACTGATTTATAATCGGATGAAGAGCAGTCAAACTGATTTATAAGAGGATGAAGAGCAGTCAAACTGTTCTATAGGAGGATGAAGAGCAGTCAAACTGGTTTATAGGAGGATGAAGAGCAGTCAATCTGCTTTATAAGAGGATGAAGAGCAGTCAAACTGATTTATAAGCGGACGAAGAGCAGTCAAACTGATTTATAATCGGACGAAGAGCAGTCAAACTGATTTATAAACGGACGAAGAGCAGTCAAACGGTTTTATAAAAGGATGAAGAGCAGTCAAACTGTTTTATACGAGGATGTAGAGCAGTCAGACTGTTTTACAAGAGGATGAAGAGCAGTCAACCTGTTTTACAAGAGGATGAAGAGCAGTCAAACTGTTTTATAAGAGGATGAAGAGCAGTCTAACTGCGTTATAAAAGGATGAAGAGCAGTCAAACTGTTTTATAAGAGGAAAAAAGAGCAGTTAAACTGATTTATAATAGGATGAAGAGCAGGCAAACTGATTTATAAGATGATGAAGAGCAGTCAAACTGTTTTATAAGCGGACGAAGAGCAGTCAAACTGATTTATAATCGGACGAAGAGCAGTCAAACTGATTTATAATCAGACGAAGAGCAGTCAAACGGTTTTATAAGAGGATGAACAGCAGTCAAATTGATTTATAAGAGGATGAAGAGCAGTCAAACTGCTTTATAAAAGGATGAAGAGCAGTCAAACTGTTTTATACGAGGATGTAGAGCAGTCAGACTGTTTTACAAGAGGATGAAGAGCAGTCAACCTGTTTTACAAGAGGATGAAGAGCAGTCAATCTGTTTTATAAGAGGATGAAGAGCAGTCAAACTGCTTTATAAAAGGATGAAGAGCAGTCAAACTGTTTTATAAGAGGACGAAGAGCAGTCAAACTGATTTATAATCGGATGAAGAGCAGTCAAACTGATTTATAAGAGGATGAAGAGCAGTCAAACTGCTTTATAAAAGGATGAAGAGCAGTCAAACTGTTTTATAAGAGGACGAAGAGCAGTCAAACTTATTTATAATCGGACGAAGAGCAGTCAAACTGTTCTATAGGAGGATGAAGCGCAGTCAACTGGTTTATAGCAGGATGAAGAGCAGTCAAACTGCTTTATAAGAGGATGAAGAGCAGTCAAACTGATTTATAAGAGGATGAAGAGCAGTCAAACTGCTTTATAAAAGGATGAAGAGCAGTCAAACTGTTTTATAAGCGGACGAAGAGCAGTCAAACTGATTTATAATCGGACAAAGAGTGTCAAACTGATTTATAATCGGACGAAGAGCAGTCAAACCGTTTTATAAGAGGATGAAGAGCAGTCAAATTGATTTATAAGAGGATGAAGAGCAGTCAAACTGCTTTATAAAAGGATGAAGAGCAGTCAAACTGTTTTATACGAGGATGTAGAGCGGTCAGACTGTTTTACAAGAGGATGAAGAGCAGTCAACCTGTTTTACAAGAGGATGAAGAGCAGTCAAACTGTTTTATAAGAGGATGAAGAGCAGTCAAACTGCTTTATAAAAGGATGAAGAGCAGTCAAACAGTTTTATAAGAGGACGAAAAGCAGTCAAACTGATTTATAATCGGATGAAGAGCAGTCAAACTGATTTATAAGAGGATGAAGAGCAGTCAAACTGCGTTACAATAAGATGAAGAGCAGTCAAACTGTTTTATAAGAGGATGAAGAGCAGTCAAACTGATTTATAATCCGACGAAGAGCAGTCAAACTGTTCTATAGGAGGATGAAGAGCAGTCAAACTGGTTTATAGGAGGATGAAGAGCAGTCAAACTGCTTTATAAGAGGATGAAGAGCAGTCAAACTGATTTATAAACGGACGAAGAGCAGTCAAACTGATTTATAATCGGACGAAGAGCAGTCAAACTGATTTATAAACGGACGAAGAGCAGTCAAACGGGTTTATAAAAGGATGAAGAGCAGTCAAACTGTTTTATACGAGGATGTAGAGCAGTCAGACTGTTTTACAAGAGGATGAAGAGCAGTCAACCTGTTTTACAAGAGGATGAAGAGCAGTCAAACTGTTTTATAAGAGGATGAAGAGCAGTCAAACTGATTTATAATCGGATGAAGAGCAGTCAGACTGTTTTACAAGAGGATGAAGAGCAGTCAAACTGCTTTGTAAAAGGATGAAGAGCAGTCAAACTGTTTTATAAGAGGACGAAGAGCAGTCAAACTGATTTATAATCGGACGAAGAGCAGTCAAACTGTTCTATAGGAGGATGAAGCGCAGTCAAACTGGTTTATAGGAGGATGAAGTGCAGTCAAACTGCTTTATAAGAGGATGAAGAGCAGTCAAACTGCTTTATAAAAGGATGAAGAGCAGTCAAACTGTTTTATAAGCGGACGAAGAGCAGTCAAACTGATTTATAATCGGACGAAGAGCAGTCAAACTGATTTATGATCGGACGAAGAGCAGTCAAACTGATTTATAATCGGATGAATAGCTGTCAAACTGATTTATAAGAGGATGAAGAGCAGTCAAACTGCTTTATAAAAGGATGAAGAGCAGTCATACTGTTTTGTAAGAGGACGAAGAGCAGTCAAACTGATTTATAATCGGACGAAGAGCAGTCAAACTGTTCTATAGGAGGATGAAGCGCAGTCAAACTGGTTTATAGGAGGATGAAGAGCAGTCAGACTGTTTTACAAGAGGATGAAGAGCAGTCAACCTGTTTTACAAGAGGATGAAGAGCAGTCAAACTCTTTTATAAGAGGATAAAGAGCAGTCAAACTGCGTTATAAAAGGATGAAGAGCAGTCAAACTGTTTTATAAGAGGACGAAGAGCAGTCAAACTGATTTATAATCGGATGAAGAGCAGTCAAACTGATTTATAAGAGGATGAAGAGCAGTCAAACTGCTTTATAAAAGCATGAAGAGCAGTCAAACTGTTTTATAAGAGGACGAAGAGCACTCAAACTGATTTATAATCGGACGAAGAGCAGTCAAACTGTTCTATAGGAGGATGAAGCGCAGTCAAACTGGTCTATAGGAGGATGAAGAGCAGTCAAACTGCTTTATAAAAGGATGAAGAGCAGTCAAACTGATTTGTAAGAGGATGAAGAGCAGTCAAACTGCTTTATAAAAGGATGAAGAGCAGTCAAACTGTTTTATAAGCGGACGAAGAGCAGTCAAATTGATTTATAATCGGACGAAGAGCAGTCAAACTGATTTATAATCGGACGAAGAGCAGTCAAACGGTTTTATAAGAGGATGAAGAGCAGTCAAATTGATTTATAAGAGGATGAAGAGCAGTCAAACTGCTTTATAAAAGGATGAAGAGCAGTCAAACAGTTTTATACGAGGATGTAGAGCAGTCAGACTGTTTTACAAGAGGATGAAGAGCAGTCAACCTGTTTTACAAGAGGATGAAGATTAGTCAATCTGTTTTATAAGAGGATGAAGAGCAGTCAAACTGCTTTATAAAAGGATGAAGAGCAGTCAAACTGTTTTATAAGAGGACGAAGAGCAGTCACACTGATTTATAATCGGACGAAGAGCAGTCAAACTGCTTTATAAAAGGATGAAGAGCAGTCAAACTGTTTTATAAGCGGACGAAGAGCAGTCAAACTGATTTATAATCGGACGAAGAGCAGTCAAACTTATTTATAATCGGACGAAGAGCAGTCAAACGGTTTTATAAAAGGATGAAGAGCAGTCGAATTGATTTATAAGAGGATGAAGAGCAGTCAAACTGCTTTATAAAAGGATGAAGAGCAGTCAAACTGTTTTATACGAGGATGTAGAGCGGTCAGACTGTTTTACAAGAGGATGAAGAGCAGTCAAACTGTTTTATAAGTGGATGAAGAGCAGTCAAACTGTTCTATAGGAGGATGAAGCGCAGTCAAAATGGTTTATAGGAGGATGAAGAGCAGTCAGACTGTTTTACAAGAGGATGAAGAGCAGTCAACCTGTTTTACAAGAGGATGAAGAGCAGTCAAACTGTTTTATAAGAGGATAAAGAGCAGTCAAACTGCGTTATAAAAGGATGAAGAGCAGTCAATCTGTTTTATAAGAGGACGAAGAGCAGTCAAACTGATTTATAATCGGATGAAGAGCAGTCAAACTGATTTATAAGAGGATGAAGAGCAGTCAAACTGCTTTATAAAAGCATGAAGAGCAGTCAAACTGTTTTATAAGAGGACGAAGAGCACTCAAACTGATTTATAATCGGACGAAGAGCAGTCAAACTGTTCTATAGGAGGATGAAGCGCAGTCAAACTGGTCTATAGGAGGATGAAGAGCAGTCAAACTGCTTTATAAAAGGATGAAGAGCAGTCAAACTGATTTATAAGAGGATGAAGAGCAGTCAAACTGCTTTATAAAAGGATGAAGAGCAGTCAAACTGTTTTATAAGCGGACGAAGAGCAGTCAAACTGATTTATAATCGGACGAAGAGCAGTCAAACTGATTTATAATCGGACGAAGAGCAGTCAAACGGTTTTATAAGAGGATGAAGAGCAGTCAAATTGATTTATAAGAGGATGAAGAGCAGTCAAACTGCTTTATAAAAGGATGAAGAGCAGTCAAACTGTTTTATACGAGGATGTAGAGCAGTCAGACTGTTTTACAAGAGGATGAAGAGCAGTCAACCTGTTTTACAAGAGGATGAAGATTAGTCAATCTGTTTTATAAGAGGATGAAGAGCAGTCAAACTGCTTTATAAAAGGATGAAGAGCAGTCAAACTGTTTTATAAGAGGACGAAGAGCAGTCACACTGATTTATAATCGGACGAAGAGCAGTCAAACTGCTTTATAAAAGGATGAAGAGCAGTCAAACTGTTTTATAAGCGGACGAAGAGCAGTCAAACTGATTTATAATCGGACGAAGAGCAGTCAAACTTATTTATAATCGGACGAAGAGCAGTCAAACGGTTTTATAAAAGGATGAAGAGCAGTCGAATTGATTTATAAGAGGATGAAGAGCAGTCAAACTGCTTTATAAAAGGATGAAGAGCAGTCAAACTGTTTTATACGAGGATGTAGAGCGGTCAGACTGTTTTACAAGAGGATGAAGAGCAGTCAAACTGTTTTATAAGTGGATGAAGAGCAGTCAAACTGTTCTATAGGAGGATGAAGCGCAGTCAAAATGGTTTATAGGAGGATGAAGAGCAGTCAGACTGTTTTACAAGAGGATGAAGAGCAGTCAACCTGTTTTACAAGAGGATGAAGAGCAGTCAAACTGTTTTATAAGAGGATAAAGAGCAGTCAAACTGCGTTATAAAAGGATGAAGAGCAGTCAATCTGTTTTATAAGAGGACGAAGAGCAGTCAAACTGATTTATAATCGGATGAAGAGCAGTCAAACTGATTTATAAGAGGATGAAGAGCAGTCAAACTGCTTTATAAAAGCATGAAGAGCAGTCAAACTGTTTTATAAGAGGACGAAGAGCACTCAAACTGATTTATAATCGGACGAAGAGCAGTCAAACTGTTCTATAGGAGGATGAAGCGCAGTCAAACTGGTCTATAGGAGGATGAAGAGCAGTCAAACTGCTTTATAAAAGGATGAAGAGCAGTCAAACTGATTTATAAGAGGATGAAGAGCAGTCAAACTGCTTTATAAAAGGATGAAGAGCAGTCAAACTGTTTTATAAGCGGACGAAGAGCAGTCAAACTGATTTATAATCGGACGAAGAGCAGTCAAACTGATTTATAATCGGACGAAGAGCAGTCAAACGGTTTTATAAGAGGATGAAGAGCAGTCAAATTGATTTATAAGAGGATGAAGAGCAGTCAAACTGCTTTATAAAAGGATGAAGAGCAGTCAAACTGTTTTATACGAGGATGTAGAGCAGTCAGACTGTTTTACAAGAGGATGAAGAGCAGTCAACCTGTTTTACAAGAGGATGAAGATTAGTCAATCTGTTTTATAAGAGGATGAAGAGCAGTCAAACTGCTTTATAAAAGGATGAAGAGCAGTCAAACTGTTTTATAAGAGGACGAAGAGCAGTCACACTGATTTATAATCGGACGAAGAGCAGTCAAACTGCTTTATAAAAGGATGAAGAGCAGTCAAACTGTTTTATAAGCGGACGAAGAGCAGTCAAACTGATTTATAATCGGACGAAGAGCAGTCAAACTTATTTATAATCGGACGAAGAGCAGTCAAACGGTTTTATAAGAGGATGAAGAGCAGTCGAATTGATTTATAAGAGGATGAAGAGCAGTCAAACTGCTTTATAAAAGGATGAAGAGCAGTCAAACTGTTTTATACGAGGATGTAGAGCGGTCAGACTGTTTTACAAGAGGATGAAGAGCAGTCAAACTGTTTTATAAGTGGATGAAGAGCAGTCAAACTGCTTTATAAAAGGATGAAGAGCAGTCAAACAGTTTTATAAGAGGACGAAAAGCAGTCAAACTGATTTATAATCGGATGAAGAGCAGTCAAACTGATTTATAAGAGGATGAAGAGCAGTCAAACTGTTCTATAGGAGGATGAAGCGCAGTCAAACTGGTCTATAGGAGGATGAAGAGCAGTCAAACTGCTTTATAAAAGGATGAAGAGCAGTCAAACTGATTTATAAGAGGATGAAGAGCAGTCAAACTGCTTTATAAAAGGATGAAGAGCAGTCAAACTGTTTTATAAGCGGACGAAGAGCAGTCAAACTGATTTATAATCGGACGAAGAGCAGTCAAACTGATTTATAATCGGACGAAGAGCAGTCAAACGGTTTTATAAGAGGATGAAGAGCAGTCAAATTGATTTATAAGAGGATGAAGAGCAGTCAAACTGCTTTATAAAAGGATGAAGAGCAGTCAAACTGTTTTATACGAGGATGTAGAGCAGTCAGACTGTTTTACAAGAGGATGAAGAGCAGTCAACCTGTTTTACAAGAGGATGAAGATTAGTCAATCTGTTTTATAAGAGGATGAAGAGCAGTCAAACTGCTTTATAAAAGGATGAAGAGCAGTCAAACTGTTTTATAAGAGGACGAAGAGCAGTCACACTGATTTATAATCGGACGAAGAGCAGTCAAACTGCTTTATAAAAAGATGAAGAGCAGTCAAACTGTTTTATAAGCGGACGAAGAGCAGTCAAACTGATTTATAATCGGACGAAGAGCAGTCAAACTTATTTATAATCGGACGAAGAGCAGTCAAACGGTTTTATAAGAGGATGAAGAGCAGTCGAATTGATTTATAAGAGGATGAAGAGCAGTCAAACTGCTTTATAAAAGGATGAAGAGCAGTCAAACTGTTTTATACGAGGATGTAGAGTGGTCAGACTGTTTTACAAGAGGATGAAGAGCAGTCAAACTGTTTTATAAGTGGATGAAGAGCAGTCAAACTGCTTTATAAAAGGATGAAGAGCAGTCAAACAGTTTTATAAGAGGACGAAAAGCAGTCAAACTGATTTATAATCGGATGAAGAGCAGTCAAACTGATTTATAAGAGGATGAAGAGCAGTCAAACTGTTCTATAGGAGGATGAAGAGCAGTCAAACTGGTTTATAGGAGGATGAAGAGCAGTCAATCTGCTTTATAAGAGGATGAAGAGCAGTCAAACTGATTTATAAGCGGACGAAGAGCAGTCAAACTGATTTATAATCGGACGAAGAGCAGTCAAACTGATTTATAAACGGACGAAGAGCAGTCAAACGGTTTTATAAAAGGATGAAGAGCAGTCAAACTGTTTTATACGAGGATGTAGAGCAGTCAGACTGTTTTACAAGAGGATGAAGAGCAGTCAACCTGTTTTACAAGAGGATGAAGAGCAGTCAAACTGTTTTATAAGAGGATGAAGAGCAGTCTAACTGCGTTATAAAAGGATGAAGAGCAGTCAAACTGTTTTATAAGAGGAAAAAAGAGCAGTTAAACTGATTTATAATAGGATGAAGAGCAGGCAAACTGATTTATAAGATGATGAAGAGCAGTCAAACTGTTTTATAAGCGGACGAAGAGCAGTCAAACTGATTTATAATCGGACGAAGAGCAGTCAAACTGATTTATAATCAGACGAAGAGCAGTCAAACGGTTTTATAAGAGGATGAACAGCAGTCAAATTGATTTATAAGAGGATGAAGAGCAGTCAAACTGCTTTATAAAAGGATGAAGAGCAGTCAAACTGTTTTATACGAGGATGTAGAGCAGTCAGACTGTTTTACAAGAGGATGAAGAGCAGTCAACCTGTTTTACAAGAGGATGAAGAGCAGTCAATCTGTTTTATAAGAGGATGAAGAGCAGTCAAACTGCTTTATAAAAGGATGAAGAGCAGTCAAACTGTTTTATAAGAGGACGAAGAGCAGTCAAACTGATTTATAATCGGATGAAGAGCAGTCAAACTGATTTATAAGAGGATGAAGAGCAGTCAAACTGCTTTATAAAAGGATGAAGAGCAGTCAAACTGTTTTATAAGAGGACGAAGAGCAGTCAAACTTATTTATAATCGGACGAAGAGCAGTCAAACTGTTCCATAGGAGGATGAAGCGCAGTCAACTGGTTTATAGCAGGATGAAGAGCAGTCAAACTGCTTTATAAGAGGATGAAGAGCAGTCAAACTGATTTATAAGAGGATGAAGAGCAGTCAAACTGCTTTATAAAAGGATGAAGAGCAGTCAAACTGTTTTATAAGCGGACGAAGAGCAGTCAAACTGATTTATAATCGGACAAAGAGTGTCAAACTGATTTATAATCGGACGAAGAGCAGTCAAACCGTTTTATAAGAGGATGAAGAGCAGTCAAATTGATTTATAAGAGGATGAAGAGCAGTCAAACTGCTTTATAAAAGGATGAAGAGCAGTCAAACTGTTTTATACGAGGATGTAGAGCGGTCAGACTGTTTTACAAGAGGATGAAGAGCAGTCAACCTGTTTTACAAGAGGATGAAGAGCAGTCAAACTGTTTTATAAGAGGATGAAGAGCAGTCAAACTGCTTTATAAAAGGATGAAGAGCAGTCAAACAGTTTTATAAGAGGACGAAAAGCAGTCAAACTGATTTATAATCGGATGAAGAGCAGTCAAACTGATTTATAAGAGGATGAAGAGCAGTCAAACTGCGTTACAATAAGATGAAGAGCAGTCAAACTGTTTTATAAGAGGATGAAGAGCAGTCAAACTGATTTATAATCCGACGAAGAGCAGTCAAACTGTTCTATAGGAGGATGAAGAGCAGTCAAACTGGTTTATAGGAGGATGAAGAGCAGTCAAACTGCTTTATAAGAGGATGAAGAGCAGTCAAACTGATTTATAAACGGACGAAGAGCAGTCAAACTGATTTATAATCGGACGAAGAGCAGTCAAACTGATTTATAAACGGACGAAGAGCAGTCAAACGGGTTTATAAAAGGATGAAGAGCAGTCAAACTGTTTTATACGAGGATGTAGAGCAGTCAGACTGTTTTACAAGAGGATGAAGAGCAGTCAACCTGTTTTACAAGAGGATGAAGAGCAGTCAAACTGTTTTATAAGAGGATGAAGAGCAGTCAAACTGATTTATAATCGGATGAAGAGCAGTCAGACTGTTTTACAAGAGGATGAAGAGCAGTCAAACTGCTTTGTAAAAGGATGAAGAGCAGTCAAACTGTTTTATAAGAGGACGAAGAGCAGTCAAACTGATTTATAATCGGACGAAGAGCAGTCAAACTGTTCTATAGGAGGATGAAGCGCAGTCAAACTGGTTTATAGGAGGATGAAGAGCAGTCAAACTGCTTTATAAGAGGATGAAGAGCAGTCAAACTGCTTTATAAAAGGATGAAGAGCAGTCAAACTGTTTTATAAGCGGACGAAGAGCAGTCAAACTGATTTATAATCGGACGAAGAGCAGTCAAACTGATTTATGATCGGACGAAGAGCAGTCAAACTGATTTATAATCGGATGAATAGCTGTCAAACTGATTTATAAGAGGATGAAGAGCAGTCAAACTGCTTTATAAAAGGATGAAGAGCAGTCAAACTGTTTTATAAGAAGACGAAGAGCAGTCAAACTGATTTATAATCGGACGAAGAGCAGTCAAACTTTTCTATAGGAGGATGAAGCGCAGTCAAACTGGTTTATAGGAGGATGAAGAGCAGTCAAACTGCTTTATAAGAGGATGAAGAGCAGTCAAACTGTTTTATACGAGGATGTAGAGCAGTCAGACTGTTTTACAAGAGGATGAAGAGCAGTCAACCTGTTTTACAAGAGGATGAAGATTAGTCAATCTGTTTTATAAGAGGATGAAGAGCAGTCAAACTGCGTTATAAAAGGATGAAGAGCAGTCAAACTGTTTTATAAGAGGACGAAGAGCAGTCAAACTGATTTATAATCGGATGAAGAGCAGTCAAACTGATTTATAAGAGGATGAAGAGCAGTCAAACTGCTTTATAAAAGCATGAAGAGCAGTCAAACTGTTTTATAAGAGGACGAAGAGCACTCAAACTGATTTATAATCGGACGAAGAGCAGTCAAACTGTTCTATAGGAGGATGAAGCGCAGTCAAACTGGTCTATAGGAGGATGAAGAGCAGTCAAAATGCTTTATAAAAGGATGAAGAGCAGTCAAACTGATTTATAAGAGGATGAAGAGCAGTCAAACTGCTTTATAAAAGGATGAAGAGCAGTCAAACTGTTTTATAAGCGGACGAAGAGCAGTCAAACTGATTTATAATCGGACGAAGAGCAGTCAAACTGATTTATAATCGGACGAAGAGCAGTCAAACGGTTTTATAAGAGGATGAAGAGCAGTCAAATTGATTTATAAGAGGATGAAGAGCAGTCAAACTGCTTTATAAAAGGATGAAGAGCAGTCAAACAGTTTTATACGAGGATGTAGAGCAGTCAGACTGTTTTACAAGAGGATGAAGAGCAGTCAACCTGTTTTACAAGAGGATGAAGATTAGTCAATCTGTTTTATAAGAGGATGAAGAGCAGTCAAACTGCTTTATAAAAGGATGAAGAGCAGTCAAACTGTTTTATAAGAGGACGAAGAGCAGTCACACTGATTTATAATCGGACGAAGAGCAGTCAAACTGCTTTATAAAAGGATGAAGAGCAGTCAAACTGTTTTATAAGCGGACGAAGAGCAGTCAAACTGATTTATAATCGGACGAAGAGCAGTCAAACTTATTTATAATCGGACGAAGAGCAGTCAAACGGTTTTATAAAAGGATGAAGAGCAGTCGAATTGATTTATAAGAGGATGAAGAGCAGTCAAACTGCTTTATAAAAGGATGAAGAGCAGTCAAACTGTTTTATACGAGGATGTAGAGCGGTCAGACTGTTTTACAAGAGGATGAAGAGCAGTCAAACTGTTTTATAAGTGGATGAAGAGCAGTCAAACTGTTCTATAGGAGGATGAAGCGCAGTCAAAATGGTTTATAGGAGGATGAAGAGCAGTCAGACTGTTTTACAAGAGGATGAAGAGCAGTCAACCTGTTTTACAAGAGGATGAAGAGCAGTCAAACTGTTTTATAAGAGGATAAAGAGCAGTCAAACTGCGTTATAAAAGGATGAAGAGCAGTCAATCTGTTTTATAAGAGGACGAAGAGCAGTCAAACTGATTTATAATCGGATGAAGAGCAGTCAAACTGATTTATAAGAGGATGAAGAGCAGTCAAACTGCTTTATAAAAGCATGAAGAGCAGTCAAACTGTTTTATAAGAGGACGAAGAGCACTCAAACTGATTTATAATCGGACGAAGAGCAGTCAAACTGTTCTATAGGAGGATGAAGCGCAGTCAAACTGGTCTATAGGAGGATGAAGAGCAGTCAAACTGCTTTATAAAAGGATGAAGAGCAGTCAATGTGATTTATAAGAGGATGAAGAGCAGTCAAACTGCTTTATAAAAGGATGAAGAGCAGTCAAACTGTTTTATAAGCGGACGAAGAGCAGTCAAACTGATTTATAATCGGACGAAGAGCAGTCAAACTGATTTATAATCGGACGAAGAGCAGTCAAACGGTTTTATAAGAGGATGAAGAGCAGTCAAATTGATTTATAAGAGGATGAAGAGCAGTCAAACTGCTTTATAAAAGGATGAAGAGCAGTCAAACTGTTTTATACGAGGATGTAGAGCAGTCAGACTGTTTTACAAGAGGATGAAGAGCAGTCAACCTGTTTTACAAGAGGATGAAGATTAGTCAATCTGTTTTATAAGAGGATGAAGAGCAGTCAAACTGCTTTATAAAAGGATGAAGAGCAGTCAAACTGTTTTATAAGAGGACGAAGAGCAGTCACACTGATTTATAATCGGACGAAGAGCAGTCAAACTGCTTTATAAAAGGATGAAGAGCAGTCAAACTGTTTTATAAGCGGACGAAGAGCAGTCAAACTGATTTATAATCGGACGAAGAGCAGTCAAACTTATTTATAATCGGACGAAGAGCAGTCAAACGGTTTTATAAGAGGATGAAGAGCAGTCGAATTGATTTATAAGAGGATGAAGAGCAGTCAAACTGCTTTATAAAAGGATGAAGAGCAGTCAAACTGTTTTATACGAGGATGTAGAGCGGTCAGACTGTTTTACAAGAGGATGAAGAGCAGTCAAACTGTTTTATAAGTGGATGAAGAGCAGTCAAACTGCTTTATAAAAGGATGAAGAGCAGTCAAACAGTTTTATAAGAGGACGAAAAGCAGTCAAACTGATTTATAATCGGATGAAGAGCAGTCAAACTGATTTATAAGAGGATGAAGAGCAGTCAAACTGTTCTATAGGAGGATGAAGCGCAGTCAAACTGGTCTATAGGAGGATGAAGAGCAGTCAAACTGCTTTATAAAAGGATGAAGAGCAGTCAAACTGATTTATAAGAGGATGAAGAGCAGTCAAACTGCTTTATAAAAGGATGAAGAGCAGTCAAACTGTTTTATAAGCGGACGAAGAGCAGTCAAACTGATTTATAATCGGACGAAGAGCAGTCAAACTGATTTATAATCGGACGAAGAGCAGTCAAACGGTTTTATAAGAGGATGAAGAGCAGTCAAATTGATTTATAAGAGGATGAAGAGCAGTCAAACTGCTTTATAAAAGGATGAAGAGCAGTCAAACTGTTTTATACGAGGATGTAGAGCAGTCAGACTGTTTTACAAGAGGATGAAGAGCAGTCAACCTGTTTTACAAGAGGATGAAGATTAGTCAATCTGTTTTATAAGAGGATGAAGAGCAGTCAAACTGCTTTATAAAAGGATGAAGAGCAGTCAAACTGTTTTATAAGAGGACGAAGAGCAGTCACACTGATTTATAATCGGACGAAGAGCAGTCAAACTGCTTTATAAAAGGATGAAGAGCAGTCAAACTGTTTTATAAGCGGACGAAGAGCAGTCAAACTGATTTATAATCGGACGAAGAGCAGTCAAACTTATTTATAATCGGACGAAGAGCAGTCAAACGGTTTTATAAGAGGATGAAGAGCAGTCGAATTGATTTATAAGAGGATGAAGAGCAGTCAAACTGCTTTATAAAAGGATGAAGAGCAGTCAAACTGCTTTATAAAAGGATGAAGAGCAGTCAAACAGTTTTATAAGAGGACGAAAAGCAGTCAAACTGATTTATAATCGGATGAAGAGCAGTCAAACTGATTTATAAGAGGATGAAGAGCAGTCAAACTGTTCTATAGGAGGATGAAGAGCAGTCAAACTGGTTTATAGGAGGATGAAGAGCAGTCAATCTGCTTTATAAGAGGATGAAGAGCAGTCAAACTGATTTATAAGCGGACGAAGAGCAGTCAAACTGATTTATAATCGGACGAAGAGCAGTCAAACTGATTTATAAACGGACGAAGAGCAGTCAAACGGTTTTATAAAAGGATGAAGAGCAGTCAAACTGTTTTATACGAGGATGTAGAGCAGTCAGACTGTTTTACAAGAGGATGAAGAGCAGTCAACCTGTTTTACAAGAGGATGAAGAGCAGTCAAACTGTTTTATAAGAGGATGAAGAGCAGTCTAACTGCGTTATAAAAGGATGAAGAGCAGTCAAACTGTTTTATAAGAGGAAAAAAGAGCAGTTAAACTGATTTATAATAGGATGAAGAGCAGGCAAACTGATTTATAAGATGATGAAGAGCAGTCAAACTGTTTTATAAGCGGACGAAGAGCAGTCAAACTGATTTATAATCGGACGAAGAGCAGTCAAACTGCTTTATAAAAGGATGAAGAGCAGTCAAACTGTTTTATACGAGGATGTAGAGCGGTCAGAC
Source organism: Lampris incognitus (assembly GCF_029633865.1). Classification (NCBI taxonomy): domain Eukaryota; kingdom Metazoa; phylum Chordata; class Actinopteri; order Lampriformes; family Lampridae; genus Lampris; species Lampris incognitus. The sequence continues at coordinate 36,402,944 of NC_079222.1, forward strand.
TGTTTTACAAGAGGATGAAGAGCAGTCAAACTGTTTTATAAGTGGATGAAGAGCAGTCAAACTGCTTTATAAAAGGATGAAGAGCAGTCAAACAGTTTTATAAGAGGACGAAAAGCAGTCAAACTGATTTATAATCGGATGAAGAGCAGTCAAACTGATTTATAAGAGGATGAAGAGCAGTCAAACTGTTCTATAGGAGGATGAAGCGCAGTCAAACTGGTCTATAGGAGGATGAAGAGCAGTCAAACTGCTTTATAAAAGGATGAAGAGCAGTCAAACTGATTTATAAGAGGATGAAGAGCAGTCAAACTGCTTTATGAAAGGATGAAGAGCAGTCAAACTGTTTTATAAGCGGACGAAGAGCAGTCAAACTGATTTATAATCGGACGAAGAGCAGTCAAACTGATTTATAATCGGACGAAGAGCAGTCAAACGGTTTTATAAGAGGATGAAGAGCAGTCAAATTGATTTATAAGAGGATGAAGAGCAGTCAAACTGCTTTATAAAAGGATGAAGAGCAGTCAAACTGTTTTATACGAGGATGTAGAGCAGTCAGACTGTTTTACAAGAGGATGAAGAGCAGTCAACCTGTTTTACAAGAGGATGAAGATTAGTCAATCTGTTTTATAAGAGGATGAAGAGCAGTCAAACTGCTTTATAAAAGGATGAAGAGCAGTCAAACTGTTTTATAAGAGGACGAAGAGCAGTCACACTGATTTATAATCGGACGAAGAGCAGTCAAACTGCTTTATAAAAGGATGAAGAGCAGTCAAACTGTTTTATAAGCGGACGAAGAGCAGTCAAACTGATTTATAATCGGACGAAGAGCAGTCAAACTTATTTATAATCGGACGAAGAGCAGTAAAACGGTTTTATAAGAGGATGAAGAGCAGTCGAATTGATTTATAAGAGGATGAAGAGCAGTCAAACTGCTTTATAAAAGGATGAAGAGCAGTCAAACTGTTTTATACGAGGATGTAGAGCGGTCAGACTGTTTTACAAGAGGATGAAGAGCAGTCAAACTGTTTTATAAGTGGATGAAGAGCAGTCAAACTGCTTTATAAAAGGATGAAGAGCAGTCAAACAGTTTTATAAGAGGACGAAAAGCAGTCAAACTGATTTATAATCGGATGAAGAGCAGTCAAACTGATTTATAAGAGGATGAAGAGCAGTCAAACTGTTCTATAGGAGGATGAAGAGCAGTCAAACTGGTTTATAGGAGGATGAAGAGCAGTCAATCTGCTTTATAAGAGGATGAAGAGCAGTCAAACTGATTTATAAGCGGACGAAGAGCAGTCAAACTGATTTATAATCGGACGAAGAGCAGTCAAACTGATTTATAAACGGACGAAGAGCAGTCAAACGGTTTTATAAAAGGATGAAGAGCAGTCAAACTGTTTTATACGAGGATGTAGAGCAGTCAGACTGTTTTACAAGAGGATGAAGAGCAGTCAACCTGTTTTACAAGAGGATGAAGAGCAGTCAAACTGTTTTATAAGAGGATGAAGAGCAGTCTAACTGCGTTATAAAAGGATGAAGAGCAGTCAAACTGTTTTATAAGAGGAAAAAAGAGCAGTTAAACTGATTTATAATAGGATGAAGAGCAGGCAAACTGATCTATAAGAGGATGAAGAGCAGTCAAACTGTTTTATAAGCGGACGAAGAGCAGTCAAACTGATTTATAATCGGACGAAGAGCAGTCAAACTGATTTATAATCAGACGAAGAGCAGTCAAACGGTTTTATAAGAGGATGAACAGCAGTCAAATTGATTTATAAGAGGATGAAGAGCAGTCAAACTGCTTTATAAAAGGATGAAGAGCAGTCAAACTGTTTTATACGAGGATGTAGAGCAGTCAGACTGTTTTACAAGAGGATGAAGAGCAGTCAACCTGTTTTACAAGAGGATGAAGAGCAGTCAATCTGTTTTATAAGAGGATGAAGAGCAGTCAAACTGCTTTATAAAAGGATGAAGAGCAGTCAAACTGTTTTATAAGAGGACGAAGAGCAGTCAAACTGATTTATAATCGGATGAAGAGCAGTCAAACTGATTTATAAGAGGATGAAGAGCAGTCAAACTGCTTTATAAAAGGATGAAGAGCAGTCAAACTGTTTTATAAGAGGACGAAGAGCAGTCAAACTTATTTATAATCGGACGAAGAGCAGTCAAACTGTTCTATAGGAGGATGAAGCGCAGTCAAACTGGTTTATAGGAGGATGAAGAGCAGTCAAACTGCTTTATAAGAGGATGAAGAGCAGTCAAACTGATTTATAAGAGGATGAAGAGCAGTCAAACTGCTTTATAAAAGGATGAAGAGCAGTCAAACTGTTTTATAAGCGGACGAAGAGCAGTCAAACTGATTTATAATCGGACAAAGAGTGTCAAACTGATTTATAATCGGACGAAGAGCAGTCAAACCGTTTTATAAGAGGATGAAGAGCAGTCAAATTGATTTATAAGAGGATGAAGAGCAGTCAAACTGCTTTATAAAAGGATGAAGAGCAGTCAAACTGTTTTATACGAGGATGTAGAGCGGTCAGACTGTTTTACAAGAGGATGAAGAGCAGTCAACCTGTTTTACAAGAGGATGAAGAGCAGTCAAACTGTTTTATAAGAGGATGAAGAGCAGTCAAACTGCTTTATAAAAGGATGAAGAGCAGTCAAACAGTTTTATAAGAAGACGAAAAGCAGTCAAACTGATTTATAATCGGATGAAGAGCAGTCAAACTGATTTATAAGAGGATGAAGAGCAGTCAAACTGCGTTACAATAAGATGAAGAGCAGTCAAACTGTTTTATAAGAGGATGAAGAGCAGTCAAACTGATTTATAATCCGACGAAGAGCAGTCAAACTGTTCTATAGGAGGATGAAGAGCTGTCAAACTGCTTTATAAGAGGATGAAGAGCAGTCAAACTGATTTATAAACGGACGAAGAGCAATCAAACTGATTTATAATCGGACGAAGAGCAGTCAAACTGATTTATAAACGGACGAAGAGCAGTCAAACGGGTTTATAAAAGGATGAAGAGCAGTCAAACTGTTTTATACGAGGATGTAGAGCAGTCAGACTGTTTTACAAGAGGATGAAGAGCAGTCAACCTGTTTTACAAGAGGATGAAGAGCAGTCAAACTGTTTTATAAGAGGATGAAGAGCAGTCAAACTGATTTATAATCGGATGAAGAGCAGTCAGACTGTTTTACAAGAGGATGAAGAGCAGTCAAACTGCTTTGTAAAAGGATGAAGAGCAGTCAAACTGTTTTATAAGAGGACGAAGAGCAGTCAAACTGATTTATAATCGGACGAAGAGCAGTCAAACTGTTCTATAGGAGGATGAAGCGCAGTCAAACTGGTTTATAGGAGGATGAAGAGCAGTCAAACTGCTTTATAAGAGGATGAAGAGCAGTCAAACTGCTTTATAAAAGGATGAAGAGCAGTCAAACTGTTTTATAAGCGGACGAAGAGCAGTCAAACTGATTTATAATCGGACGAAGAGCAGTCAAACTGATTTATGATCGGACGAAGAGCAGTCAAACTGATTTATAATCGGATGAATAGCTGTCAAACTGATTTATAAGAGGATGAAGAGCAGTCAAACTGCTTTATAAAAGGATGAAGAGCAGTCAAACTGTTTTATAAGAAGACGAAGAGCAGTCAAACTGATTTATAATCGGACGAAGAGCAGTCAAACTTTTCTATAGGAGGATGAAGCGCAGTCAAACTGGTTTATAGGAGGATGAAAAGCAGTCAAACTGCTTTATAAGAGGATGAAGAGCAGTCAAACTGTTTTATACGAGGATGTAGAGCAGTCAGACTGTTTTACAAGAGGATGAAGAGCAGTCAACCTGTTTTACAAGAGGATGAAGATTAGTCAATCTGTTTTATAAGAGGATGAAGAGCAGTCAAACTGCTTTATAAAAGGATGAAGAGCAGTCAAACTGTTTTATAAGAGGACGAAGAGCAGTCACACTGATTTATAATCGGACGAAGAGCAGTCAAACTGCTTTATAAAAGGATGAAGAGCAGTCAAACTGTTTTATAAGCGGACGAAGAGCAGTCACACTGATTTATAATCGGACGAAGAGCAGTCAAACGGTTTTATAAAAGGATGAAGAGCAGTCGAATTGATTTATAAGAGGATGAAGAGCAGTCAAACTGCTTTATAAAAGGATGAAGAGCAGTCAAACTGTTTTATACGAGGATGTAGAGCGGTCAGACTGTTTTACAAGAGGATGAAGAGCAGTCAAACTGTTTTATAAGTGGATGAAGAGCAGTCAAACTGTTCAATAGGAGGATGAAGCGCAGTCAAACTGGTTTATAGGAGGATGAAGAGCAGTCAGACTGTTTTACAAGAGGATGAAGAGCAGTCAACCTGTTTTACAAGAGGATGAAGAGCAGTCAAACTGTTTTATAAGAGGATAAAGAGCAGTCAAACTGCGTTATAAAAGGATGAAGAGCAGTCAATCTGTTTTATAAGAGGACGAAGAGCAGTCAAACTGATTTATAATCGGATGAAGAGCAGTCAAACTGATTTATAAGAGGATGAAGAGCAGTCAAACTGCTTTATAAAAGCATGAAGAGCAGTCAAACTGTTTTATAAGAGGACGAAGAGCACTCAAACTGATTTATAATCGGACGAAGCGCAGTCAAACTGTTCTATAGGAGGATGAAGCGCAGTCAAACTGGTCTATAGGAGGATGAAGAGCAGTCAAACTGCTTTATAAAAGGATGAAGAGCAGTCAAACTGATTTATAAGAGGATGAAGAGCAGTCAAACTGCTTTATAAAAGGATGAAGAGCAGTCAAACTGTTTTATAAGCGGACGAAGAGCAGTCAAACTGATTTATAATCGGACGAAGAGCAGTCAAACTGATTTATAATCGGACGAAGAGCAGTCAAACGGTTTTATAAGAGGATGAAGAGCAGTCAAATTGATTTATAAGAGGAGGAAGAGCAGTCAAACTGCTTTATAAAAGGATGAAGAGCAGTCAAACTGTTTTATACGAGGATGTAGAGCAGTCAGACTGTTTTACAAGAGGATGAAGAGCAGTCAACCTGTTTTACAAGAGGATGAAGATTAGTCAATCTGTTTTATAAGAGGATGAAGAGCAGTCAAACTGCTTTATAAAAGGATGAAGAGCAGTCAAACTGTTTTATAAGAGGACGAAGAGCAGTCACACTGATTTATAATCGGACGAAGAGCAGTCAAACTGCTTTATAAAAGGATGAAGAGCAGTCAAACTGTTTTATAAGCGGACGAAGAGCAGTCAAACTGATTTATAATCGGACGAAGAGCAGTCAAACTTATTTATAATCGGACGAAGAGCAGTCAAACGGTTTTATAAGAGGATGAAGAGCAGTCGAATTGATTTATAAGAGGATGAAGAGCAGTCAAACTGCTTTATAAAAGGATGAAGAGCAGTCAAACTGTTTTATACGAGGATGTAGAGCGGTCAGACTGTTTTACAAGAGGATGAAGAGCAGTCAAACTGTTTTATAAGTGGATGAAGAGCAGTCAAACTGCTTTATAAAAGGATGAAGAGCAGTCAAACTGTTTTATAAGCGGACGAAGAGCAGTCAAACTGATTTATAATCGGACAAAGAGTGTCAAACTGATTTATAATCGGACGAAGAGCAGTCAAACCGTTTTATAAGAGGATGAAGAGCAGTCAAATTGATTTATAAGAGGATGAAGAGCAGTCAAACTGCTTTATAAAAGGATGAAGAGCAGTCAAACTGTTTTATACGAGGATGTAGAGCGGTCAGACTGTTTTACAAGAGGATGAAGAGCAGTCAACCTGTTTTACAAGAGGATGAAGAGCAGTCAAACTGTTTTATAAGAGGATGAAGAGCAGTCAAACTGCTTTATAAAAGGATGAAGAGCAGTCAAACAGTTTTATAAGAGGACGAAAAGCAGTCAAACTGATTTATAATCGGATGAAGAGCAGTCAAACTGATTTATAAGAGGATGAAGAGCAGTCAAACTGCGTTACAATAAGATGAAGAGCAGTCAAACTGTTTTATAAGAGGATGAAGAGCAGTCAAACTGATTTATAATCCGACGAAGAGCAGTCAAACTGTTCTATAGGAGGATGAAGAGCAGTCAAACTGGTTTATAGGAGGATGAAGAGCAGTCAAACTGCTTTATAAGAGGATGAAGAGCAGTCAAACTGATTTATAAACGGACGAAGAGCAGTCAAACTGATTTATAATCGGACGAAGAGCAGTCAAACTGATTTATAAACGGACGAAGAGCAGTCAAACGGGTTTATAAAAGGATGAAGAGCAGTCAAACTGTTTTATACGAGGATGTAGAGCAGTCAGACTGTTTTACAAGAGGATGAAGAGCAGTCAACCTGTTTTACAAGAGGATGAAGAGCAGTCAAACTGTTTTATAAGAGGATGAAGAGCAGTCAAACTGATTTATAATCGGATGAAGAGCAGTCAGACTGTTTTACAAGAGGATGAAGAGCAGTCAAACTGCTTTGTAAAAGGATGAAGAGCAGTCAAACTGTTTTATAAGAGGACGAAGAGCAGTCAAACTGATTTATAATCGGACGAAGAGCAGTCAAACTGTTCTATAGGAGGATGAAGCGCAGTCAAACTGGTTTATAGGAGGATGAAGAGCAGTCAAACTGCTTTATAAGAGGATGAAGAGCAGTCAAACTGCTTTATAAAAGGATGAAGAGTAGTCAAACTGTTTTATAAGCGGACGAAGAGCAGTCAAACTGATTTATAATCGGACGAAGAGCAGTCAAACTGATTTATGATCGGACGAAGAGCAGTCAAACTGGTTTATAGGAGGATGAAGAGCAGTCAAACTGCTTTATAAGAGGATGAAGAGCAGTCAAACTGTTTTATACGAGGATGTAGAGCAGTCAGACTGTTTTACAAGAGGATGAAGAGCAGTCAACCTGTTTTACAAGAGGATGAAGATTAGTCAATCTGTTTTATAAGAGGATGAAGAGCAGTCAAACTGCTTTATAAAAGGATGAAGAGCAGTCAAACTGTTTTATACGAGGATGTAGAGCGGTCAGACTGTTTTACAAGAGGATGAAGAGCAGTCAAACTGTTTTATAAGTGGATGAAGAGCAGTCAAACTGTTCTATAGGAGGATGAAGCGCAGTCAAACTGGTTTATAGGAGGATGAAGAGCAGTCAGACTGTTTTACAAGAGGATGAAGAGCAGTCAACCTGTTTTACAAGAGGATGAAGAGCAGTCAAACTGTTTTATAAGAGGATAAAGAGCAGTCAAACTGCGTTATAAAAGGATGAAGAGCAGTCAATCTGTTTTATAAGAGGACGAAGAGCAGTCAAACTGATTTATAATCGGATGAAGAGCAGTCAAACTGATTTATAAGAGGATGAAGAGCAGTCAAACTGCTTTATAAAAGCATGAAGAGCAGTCACACTGTTTTATAAGAGGACGAAGAGCACTCAAACTGATTTATAATCGGACGAAGAGCAGTCAAACTGTTCTATAGGAGGATGAAGCGCAGTCAAACTGGTCTATAGGAGGATGAAGAGCAGTCAAACTGCTTTATAAAAGGATGAAGAGCAGTCAAACTGATTTATAAGAGGATGAAGAGCAGTCAAACTGCTTTATAAAAGGATGAAGAGCAGTCAAACTGTTTTATAAGCGGACGAAGAGCAGTCAAACTGATTTATAATCGGACGAAGAGCAGTCAAACTGATTTATAATCGGACGAAGAGCAGTCAAACGGTTTTATAAGAGGATGAAGAGCAGTCAAATTGATTTATAAGAGGATGAAGAGCAGTCAAACTGCTTTATAAAAGGATGAAGAGCAGTCAAACTGTTTTATACGAGGATGTAGAGCAGTCAGACTGTTTTACAAGAGGATGAAGAGCAGTCAACCTGTTTTACAAGAGGATGAAGATTAGTCAATCTGTTTTATAAGAGGATGAAGAGCAGTCAAACTGCTTTATAAAAGGATGAAGAGCAGTCAAACTGTTTTATAAGAGGACGAAGAGCAGTCACACTGATTTATAATCGGACGAAGAGCAGTCAAACTGCTTTATAAAAGGATGAAGAGCAGTCAAACTGTTTTATAAGCGGACGAAGAGCAGTCAAACTGATTTATAATCGGACGAAGAGCAGTCAAACTTATTTATAATCGGACGAAGAGCAGTCAAACGGTTTTATAAGAGGATGAAGAGCAGTCGAATTGATTTATAAGAGGATGAAGAGCAGTCAAACTGCTTTATAAAAGGATGAAGAGCAGTCAAACTGTTTTATACGAGGATGTAGAGCGGTCAGACTGTTTTACAAGAGGATGAAGAGCAGTCAAACTGTTTTATAAGTGGATGAAGAGCAGTCAAACTGCTTTATAAAAGGATGAAGAGCAGTCAAACAGTTTTATAAGAGGACGAAAAGCAGTCAAACTGATTTATAATCGGATGAAGAGCAGTCAAACTGATTTATAAGAGGATGAAGAGCAGTCAAACTGTTCTATAGGAGGATGAAGAGCAGTCAAACTGGTTTATAGGAGGATGAAGAGCAGTCAAACTGCTTTATAAAAGGATGAAGAGCAGTCAAACTGATTTATAAGAGGATGAAGAGCAGTCAAACTGCTTTATAAAAGGATGAAGAGCAGTCAAACTGTTTTATAAGCGGACGAAGAGCAGTCAAACTGATTTATAATCGGACGAAGAGCAGTCAAACTGATTTATAATCGGACGAAGAGCAGTCAAACGGTTTTATAAGAGGATGAAGAGCAGTCAAATTGATTTATAAGAGGATGAAGAGCAGTCAAACTGCTTTATAAAAGGATGAAGAGCAGTCAAACTGTTTTATACGAGGATGTAGAGCAGTCAGACTGTTTTACAAGAGGATGAAGAGCAGTCAACCTGTTTTACAAGAGGATGAAGATTAGTCAATCTGTTTTATAAGAGGATGAAGAGCAGTCAAACTGCTTTATAAAAGGATGAAGAGCAGTCAAACTGTTTTATAAGAGGACGAAGAGCAGTCACACTGATTTATAATCGGACGAAGAGCAGTCAAACTGCTTTATAAAAGGATGAAGAGCAGTCAAACTGTTTTATAAGCGGACGAAGAGCAGTCAAACTGATTTATAATCGGACGAAGAGCAGTCAAACTTATTTATAATCGGACGAAGAGCAGTCAAACGGTTTTATAAGAGGATGAAGAGCAGTCGAATTGATTTATAAGAGGATGAAGAGCAGTCAAACTGCTTTATAAAAGGATGAAGAGCAGTCAAACTGTTTTATACGAGGATGTAGAGCGGTCAGACTGTTTTACAAGAGGATGAAGAGCAGTCAAACTGTTTTATAAGTGGATGAAGAGCAGTCAAACTGCTTTATAAAAGGATGAAGAGCAGTCAAACAGTTTTATAAGAGGACGAAAAGCAGTCAAACTGATTTATAATCGGATGAAGAGCAGTCAAACTGATTTATAAGAGGATGAAGAGCAGTCAAACTGTTCTATAGGAGGATGAAGAGCAGTCAAACTGGTTTATAGGAGGATGAAGAGCAGTCAATCTGCTTTATAAGAGGATGAAGAGCAGTCAAACTGATTTATAAGCGGACGAAGAGCAGTCAAACTGATTTATAATCGGACGAAGAGCAGTCAAACTGATTTATAAACGGACGAAGAGCAGTCAAACGGTTTTATAAAAGGATGAAGAGCAGTCAAACTGTTTTATACGAGGATGTAGAGCAGTCAGACTGTTTTACAAGAGGATGAAGAGCAGTCAACCTGTTTTACAAGAGGATGAAGAGCAGTCAAACTGTTTTATAAGAGGAAAAAAGAGCAGTTAAACTGATTTATAATAGGATGAAGAGCAGGCAAACTGATTTATAAAAGGATGAAGAGCAGTCAAACTGTTTTATAAGCGGACGAAGAGCAGTCAAACTGATTTATAATCGGACGAAGAGCAGTCAAACTGATTTATAATCAGACGAAGAGCAGTCAAACGGTTTTATAAGAGGATGAACAGCAGTCAAATTGATTTATAAGAGGATGAAGAGCAGTCAAACTGCTTTATAAAAGGATGAAGAGCAGTCAAACTGTTTTATACGAGGATGTAGAGCAGTCAGACTGTTTTACAAGAGGATGAAGAGCAGTCAACCTGTTTTACAAGAGGATGAAGAGCAGTCAATCTGTTTTATAAGAGGATGAAGAGCAGTCAAACTGCTTTATAAAAGGATGAAGAGCAGTCAAACTGTTTTATAAGAGGACGAAGAGCAGTCAAACTGATTTATAAGAGGATGAAGAGCAGTCAAACTGCTTTATAAAAGGATGAAGAGCAGTCAAACTGTTTTATAAGAGGACGAAGAGCAGTCAAACTTATTTATAATCGGACGAAGAGCAGTCAAACTGTTCTATAGGAGGATGAAGCGCAGTCAAACTGGTTTATAGGAGGATGAAGAGCAGTCAAACTGCTTTATAAGAGGATGAAGAGCAGTCAAACTGATTTATAAGAGGATGAAGAGCAGTCAAACTGCTTTATAAAAGGATGAAGAGCAGTCAAACTGTTTTATAAGCGGACGAAGAGCAGTCAAACTGATTTATAATCGGACAAAGAGTGTCAAACTGATTTATAATCGGACGAAGAGCAGTCAAACCGTTTTATAAGAGGATGAAGAGCAGTCAAATTGATTTATAAGAGGATGAAGAGCAGTCAAACTGCTTTATAAAAGGATGAAGAGCAGTCAAACTGTTTTATACGAGGATGTAGAGCGGTCAGACTGTTTTACAAGAGGATGAAGAGCAGTCAACCTGTTTTACAAGAGGATGAAGAGCAGTCAAACTGTTTTATAAGAGGATGAAGAGCAGTCAAACTGCTTTATAAAAGGATGAAGAGCAGTCAAACAGTTTTATAAGAGGACGAAAAGCAGTCAAACTGATTTATAATCGGATGAAGAGCAGTCAAACTGATTTATAAGAGGATGAAGAGCAGTCAAACTGCGTTACAATAAGATGAAGAGCAGTCAAACTGTTTTATAAGAGGATGAAGAGCAGTCAAACTGATTTATAATCCGACGAAGAGCAGTCAAACTGTTCTATAGGAGGATGAAGAGCAGTCAAACTGGTTTATAGGAGGATGAAGAGCAGTCAAACTGCTTTATAAGAGGATGAAGAGCAGTCAAACTGATTTATAAACGGACGAAGAGCAGTCAAACTGATTTATAATCGGACGAAGAGCAGTCAAACTGATTTATAATCGGACGAAGAGCAGTCAAACTGATTTATAATCGGACGAAGAGCAGTCAAACGGTTTTATAAGAGGATGAAGAGCAGTCAAATTGATTTATAAGAGGATGAAGAGCAGTCAAACTGCTTTATAAAAGGATGAAGAGCAGTCAAACTGTTTTATACGAGGATGTAGAGCAGTCAGACTGTTTTACAAGAGGATGAAGAGCAGTCAACCTGTTTTACAAGAGGATGAAGATTAGTCAATCTGTTTTATAAGAGGATGAAGAGCAGTCAAACTGCTTTATAAAAGGATGAAGAGCAGTCAAACTGTTTTATAAGAGGACGAAGAGCAGTCACACTGATTTATAATCGGACGAAGAGCAGTCAAACTGCTTTATAAAAGGATGAAGAGCAGTCAAACTGTTTTATAAGCGGACGAAGAGCAGTCAAACTGATTTATAATCGGACGAAGAGCAGTCAAACTTATTTATAATCGGACGAAGAGCAGTCAAACGGTTTTATAAGAGGATGAAGAGCAGTCGAATTGATTTATAAGAGGATGAAGAGCAGTCAAACTGCTTTATAAAAGGATGAAGAGCAGTCAAACTGTTTTATACGAGGATGTAGAGCGGTCAGACTGTTTTACAAGAGGATGAAGAGCAGTCAAACTGTTTTATAAGTGGATGAAGAGCAGTCAAACTGCTTTATAAAAGGATGAAGAGCAGTCAAACTGTTTTATAAGCGGACGAAGAGCAGTCAAACTGATTTATAATCGGACAAAGAGTGTCAAACTGATTTATAATCGGACGAAGAGCAGTCAAACCGTTTTATAAGAGGATGAAGAGCAGTCAAATTGATTTATAAGAGGATGAAGAGCAGTCAAACTGCTTTATAAAAGGATGAAGAGCAGTCAAACTGTTTTATACGAGGATGTAGAGCGGTCAGACTGTTTTACAAGAGGATGAAGAGCAGTCAACCTGTTTTACAAGAGGATGAAGAGCAGTCAAACTGTTTTATAAGAGGATGAAGAGCAGTCAAACTGCTTTATAAAAGGATGAAGAGCAGTCAAACAGTTTTATAAGAGGACGAAAAGCAGTCAAACTGATTTATAATCGGATGAAGAGCAGTCAAACTGATTTATAAGAGGATGAAGAGCAGTCAAACTGCGTTACAATAAGATGAAGAGCAGTCAAACTGTTTTATAAGAGGATGAAGAGCAGTCAAACTGATTTATAATCCGACGAAGAGCAGTCAAACTGTTCTATAGGAGGATGAAGAGCAGTCAAACTGGTTTATAGGAGGATGAAGAGCAGTCAAACTGCTTTATAAGAGGATGAAGAGCAGTCAAACTGATTTATAAACGGACGAAGAGCAGTCAAACTGATTTATAATCGGACGAAGAGCAGTCAAACTGATTTATAAACGGACGAAGAGCAGTCAAACGGGTTTATAAAAGGATGAAGAGCAGTCAAACTGTTTTATACGAGGATGTAGAGCAGTCAGACTGTTTTACAAGAGGATGAAGAGCAGTCAACCTGTTTTACAAGAGGATGAAGAGCAGTCAAACTGTTTTATAAGAGGATGAAGAGCAGTCAAACTGATTTATAATCGGATGAAGAGCAGTCAGACTGTTTTACAAGAGGATGAAGAGCAGTCAAACTGCTTTGTAAAAGGATGAAGAGCAGTCAAACTGTTTTATAAGAGGACGAAGAGCAGTCAAACTGATTTATAATCGGACGAAGAGCAGTCAAACTGTTCTATAGGAGGATGAAGCGCAGTCAAACTGGTTTATAGGAGGATGAAGAGCAGTCAAACTGCTTTATAAGAGGATGAAGAGCAGTCAAACTGCTTTATAAAAGGATGAAGAGTAGTCAAACTGTTTTATAAGCGGACGAAGAGCAGTCAAACTGATTTATAATCGGACGAAGAGCAGTCAAACTGATTTATGATCGGACGAAGAGCAGTCAAACTGATTTATAATCGGATGAATAGCTGTCAAACTGATTTATAAGAGGATGAAGAGCAGTCAAACTGCTTTATAAAAGGATGAAGAGCAGTCAAACTGTTTTATAAGAAGACGAAGAGCAGTCAAACTGATTTATAATCGGACGAAGAGCAGTCAAACTTTTCTATAGGAGGATGAAGCGCAGTCAAACTGGTTTATAGGAGGATGAAGAGCAGTCAAACTGCTTTATAAGAGGATGAAGAGCAGTCAAACTGTTTTATACGAGGATGTAGAGCAGTCAGACTGTTTTACAAGAGGATGAAGAGCAGTCAACCTGTTTTACAAGAGGATGAAGATTAGTCAATCTGTTTTATAAGAGGATGAAGAGCAGTCAAACTGCTTTATAAAAGGATGAAGAGCAGTCAAACTGTTTTATACGAGGATGTAGAGCGGTCAGACTGTTTTACAAGAGGATGAAGAGCAGTCAAACTGTTTTATAAGTGGATGAAGAGCAGTCAAACTGTTCTATAGGAGGATGAAGCGCAGTCAAACTGGTTTATAGGAGGATGAAGAGCAGTCAGACTGTTTTACAAGAGGATGAAGAGCAGTCAACCTGTTTTACAAGAGGATGAAGAGCAGTCAAACTGTTTTATAAGAGGATAAAGAGCAGTCAAACTGCGTTATAAAATGATGAAGAGCAGTCAATCTGTTTTATAAGAGGACGAAGAGCAGTCAAACTGATTTATAATCGGATGAAGAGCAGTCAAACTGATTTATAAGAGGATGAAGAGCAGTCAAACTGCTTTATAAAAGCATGAAGAGCAGTCAAACTGTTTTATAAGAGGACGAAGAGCACTCAAACTGATTTATAATCGGACGAAGAGCAGTCAAACTGTTCTATAGGAGGATGAAGCGCAGTCAAACTGGTCTATAGGAGGATGAAGAGCAGTCAAACTGCTTTATAAAAGGATGAAGAGCAGTCAAACTGATTTATAAGAGGATGAAGAGCAGTCAAACTGCTTTATAAAAGGATGAAGAGCAGTCAAACTGTTTTATAAGCGGACGAAGAGCAGTCAAACTGATTTATAATCGGACGAAGAGCAGTCAAACTGATTTATAATCGGACGAAGAGCAGTCAAACGGTTTTATAAGAGGATGAAGAGCAGTCAAATTGATTTATAAGAGGATGAAGAGCAGTCAAACTGCTTTATAAAAGGATGAAGAGCAGTCAAACTGTTTTATACGAGGATGTAGAGCAGTCAGACTGTTTTACAAGAGGATGAAGAGCAGTCAACCTGTTTTACAAGAGGATGAAGATTAGTCAATCTGTTTTATAAGAGGATGAAGAGCAGTCAAACTGCTTTATAAAAGGATGAAGAGCAGTCAAACTGTTTTATAAGAGGACGAAGAGCAGTCACACTGATTTATAATCGGACGAAGAGCAGTCAAACTGCTTTATAAAAGGATGAAGAGCAGTCAAACTGTTTTATAAGCGGACGAAGAGCAGTCAAACTGATTTATAATCGGACGAAGAGCAGTCAAACTTATTTATAATCGGACGAAGAGCAGTCAAACGGTTTTATAAGAGGATGAAGAGCAGTCGAATTGATTTATAAGAGGATGAAGAGCAGTCAAACTGCTTTATAAAAGGATGAAGAGCAGTCAAACTGTTTTATACGAGGATGTAGAGCGGTCAGACTGTTTTACAAGAGGATGAAGAGCAGTCAAACTGTTTTATAAGTGGATGAAGAGCAGTCAAACTGCTTTATAAAAGGATGAAGAGCAGTCAAACAGTTTTATAAGAGGACGAAAAGCAGTCAAACTGATTTATAATCGGATGAAGAGCAGTCAAACTGATTTATAAGAGGATGAAGAGCAGTCAAACTGTTCTATAGGAGGATGAAGAGCAGTCAAACTGGTTTATAGGAGGATGAAGAGCAGTCAAACTGCTTTATAAAAGGATGAAGAGCAGTCAAACTGATTTATAAGAGGATGAAGAGCAGTCAAACTGCTTTATAAAAGGATGAAGAGCAGTCAAACTGTTTTATAAGCGGACGAAGAGCAGTCAAACTGATTTATAATCGGACGAAGAGCAGTCAAACTGATTTATAATCGGACGAAGAGCAGTCAAACGGTTTTATAAGAGGATGAAGAGCAGTCAAATTGATTTATAAGAGGATGAAGAGCAGTCAAACTGCTTTATAAAAGGATGAAGAGCAGTCAAACTGTTTTATACGAGGATGTAGAGCAGTCAGACTGTTTTACAAGAGGATGAAGAGCAGTCAACCTGTTTTACAAGAGGATGAAGATTAGTCAATCTGTTTTATAAGAGGATGAAGAGCAGTCAAACTGCTTTATAAAAGGATGAAGAGCAGTCAAACTGTTTTATAAGAGGACGAAGAGCAGTCACACTGATTTATAATCGGACGAAGAGCAGTCAAACTGCTTTATAAAAGGATGAAGAGCAGTCAAACTGTTTTATAAGCGGACGAAGAGCAGTCAAACTGATTTATAATCGGACGAAGAGCAGTCAAACTTATTTATAATCGGACGAAGAGCAGTCAAACGGTTTTATAAGAGGATGAAGAGCAGTCGAATTGATTTATACGAGGATGTAGAGCGGTCAGACTGTTTTACAAGAGGATGAAGAGCAGTCAAACTGTTTTATAAGTGGATGAAGAGCAGTCAAACTGCTTTATAAAAGGATGAAGAGCAGTCAAACAGTTTTATAAGAGGACGAAAAGCAGTCAAACTGATTTATAATCGGATGAAGAGCAGTCAAACTGATTTATAAGAGGATGAAGAGCAGTCAAACTGTTCTATAGGAGGATGAAGAGCAGTCAACCTGTTTTACAAGAGGATGAAGAGCAGTCAAACTGTTTTATAAGAGGAAAAAAGAGCAGTTAAACTGATTTATAATAGGATGAAGAGCAGGCAAACTGATTTATAAGAGGATGAAGAGCAGTCAAACTGTTTTATAAGCTGACGAAGAGCAGTCAAACTGATTTATAATCGGACGAAGAGCAGTCAAACTGATTTATAATCAGACGAAGAGCAGTCAAACGGTTTTATAAGAGGATGAACAGCAGTCAAATTGATTTATAAGAGGATGAAGAGCAGTCAAACTGCTTTATAAAAGGATGAAGAGCAGTCAAACTGTTTTATACGAGGATGTAGAGCAGTCAGACTGTTTTACAAGAGGATGAAGAGCAGTCAACCTGTTTTACAAGAGGATGAAGAGCAGTCAATCTGTTTTATAAGAGGATGAAGAGCAGTCAAACTGCTTTATAAAAGGATGAAGAGCAGTCAAACTGTTTTATAAGAGGACGAAGAGCAGTCAAACTGATTTATAAGAGGATGAAGAGCAGTCAAACTGCTTTATAAAAGGATGAAGAGCAGTCAAACTGTTTTATAAGAGGACGAAGAGCAGTCAAACTTATTTATAATCGGACGAAGAGCAGTCAAACTGTTCTATAGGAGGATGAAGCGCAGTCAAACTGGTTTATAGGAGGATGAAGAGCAGTCAAACTGCTTTATAAGAGGATGAAGAGCAGTCAAACTGATTTATAAGAGGATGAAGAGCAGTCAAACTGCTTTATAAAAGGATGAAGAGCAGTCAAACTGTTTTATAAGCGGACGAAGAGCAGTCAAACTGATTTATAATCGGACAAAGAGTGTCAAACTGATTTATAATCGGACGAAGAGCAGTCAAACCGTTTTATAAGAGGATGAAGAGCAGTCAAATTGATTTATAAGAGGATGAAGAGCAGTCAAACTGCTTTATAAAAGGATGAAGAGCAGTCAAACTGTTTTATACGAGGATGTAGAGCGGTCAGACTGTTTTACAAGAGGATGAAGAGCAGTCAACCTGTTTTACAAGAGGATGAAGAGCAGTCAAACTGTTTTATAAGAGGATGAAGAGCAGTCAAACTGCTTTATAAAAGGATGAAGAGCAGTCAAACAGTTTTATAAGAGGACGAAAAGCAGTCAAACTGATTTATAATCGGATGAAGAGCAGTCAAACTGATTTATAAGAGGATGAAGAGCAGTCAAACTGCGTTACAATAAGATGAAGAGCAGTCAAACTGTTTTATAAGAGGATGAAGAGCAGTCAAACTGATTTATAATCCGACGAAGAGCAGTCAAACTGTTCTATAGGAGGATGAAGAGCAGTCAAACTGGTTTATAGGAGGATGAAGAGCAGTCAAACTGCTTTATAAGAGGATGAAGAGCAGTCAAACTGATTTATAAACGGACGAAGAGCAGTCAAACTGATTTATAATCGGACGAAGAGCAGTCAAACTGATTTATAAACGGACGAAGAGCAGTCAAACGGGTTTATAAAAGGATGAAGAGCAGTCAAACTGTTTTATACGAGGATGTAGAGCAGTCAGACTGTTTTACAAGAGGATGAAGAGCAGTCAACCTGTTTTACAAGAGGATGAAGAGCAGTCAAACTGTTTTATAAGAGGATGAAGAGCAGTCAAACTGATTTATAATCGGATGAAGAGCAGTCAGACTGTTTTACAAGAGGATGAAGAGCAGTCAAACTGCTTTGTAAAAGGATGAAGAGCAGTCAAACTGTTTTATAAGAGGACGAAGAGCAGTCAAACTGATTTATAATCGGACGAAGAGCAGTCAAACTGTTCTATAGGAGGATGAAGCGCAGTCAAACTGGTTTATAGGAGGATGAAGAGCAGTCAAACTGCTTTATAAGAGGATGAAGAGCAGTCAAACTGCTTTATAAAAGGATGAAGAGCAGTCAAACTGTTTTATAAGCGGACGAAGAGCAGTCAAACTGATTTATAATCGGACGAAGAGCAGTCAAACTGATTTATGATCGGACGAAGAGCAGTCAAACTGATTTATAATCGGATGAATAGCTGTCAAACTGATTTATAAGAGGATGAAGAGCAGTCAAACTGCTTTATAAAAGGATGAAGAGCAGTCAAACTGTTTTATAAGAAGACGAAGAGCAGTCAAACTGATTTATAATCGGACGAAGAGCAGTCAAACTTTTCTATAGGAGGATGAAGCGCAGTTAAACTGGTTTATAGGAGGATGAAGAGCAGTCAAACTGCTTTATAAGAGGATGAAGAGCAGTCAAACTGATTTATAAGCGCACGAAGTGCAGTCAAACTGATTTATAATCGGACGAAGAGCAGTCAAACTGATTTATAAACGGACGAAGAGCAGTCAAACGGTTTTATAAAAGGATGAAGAGCAGTCAAACTGTTTTATACGAGGATGTAGAGCAGTCAGACTGTTTTACAAGAGGATGAAGAGCAGTCAACCTGTTTTACAAGAGGATGAAGAGCAGACAAACTGTTTTATAAGAGGACGAAGAGCAGTCAAACTGATTTATAATCGGACGCAGAAGCAGTCAAACTGTTCTATAGGAGGATGAAGAGCAGTCAAACTGGTTTATAGGAGGATGAAGAGCAGTCAAACTGCTTTATAAGAGGATGAAGAGCAGTCAAACTGATTTATAAGAGGATGTAGAGCAGTCAGACTGTTTTACAAGAGGATGAAGAGCAGTCAACCTGTTTTATAAGAGGACGAAGAGCAGTCAAACTGATATATAATCGGACGAAGAGCAGTCAAACTGTTCTATAGGATGATGAAGCGCAGTCAAACTGGTTTATAGGAGGATGAAGAGCAGTCAAACAGTTTTATAAGAGGACGAAAAGCAGTCAAACTGTTCTATAGGAGGATGAAGAGCAGTCAAACTGGTTTATAGGAGGATGAAGAGCAGTCAAACTGCTTTATAAGAGGATGAAGAGCAGTCAAACTGATTTATAAGCGGACGAAGAGCAGTCAAACTGATTTATAATCGGACGAAGAGCAGTCAAACTGATTTATAAACGGACGAAGAGCAGTCAAACGGTTTTATAAAAGGATGAAGAGCAGTCAAACTGTTTTATACGAGGATATAGAGCAGTCAGACTGTTTTACAAGAGGATGAAGAGCAGTCAACCTGTTTTACAAGAGGATGAAGAGCAGTCAAACTGTTTTATAAGAGGATGAAGAGCAGTCTAACTGCGTTATAAAAGGATGAAGAGCAGTCAAACTGTTTTATAAGAGGAAAAAAGAGCAGTCAAACTGATTTATAATAGGATGAATAGCAGGCAAACTGATTTATAAGAGGATGAAGAGCAGTCAAACTGTTTTATAAGCTGACGAAAAGCAGTCAAACTGATTTATAATCGGACGAAGAGCAGTCAAACTGATTTATAATCAGACGAAGAGCAGTCAAACGGTTTTATAAGAGGATGAACAGCAGTCAAATTGATTTATAAGAGGATGAAGAGCAGTCAAACTGCTTTATAAAAGGATGAAGAGCAGTCAAACTGTTTTATACGAGGATGTAGAGCAGTCAGACTGTTTTACAAGAGGATGAAGAGCAGTCAACCTGTTTTACAAGAGGATGAAGAGCAGTCAATCTGATTTATAAGAGGATGAAGAGCAGTCAAACTGCTTTATAAAAGGATGAAGAGCAGTCAAACTGCTTTATAAGAGGATGAAGAGCAGTCAAACTGCTTTATAAAAGGATGAAGAGCAGTCAAACTGTTCTATAAGCGGACGAAGAGCAGTCAAACTGATTTATAATCGGACGAAGAGCAGTCAAACTGATTTATGATCGGACGAAGAGCAGTCAAACTGATTTATAATCGGATGAATAGCTGTCAAACTGATTTATAAGAGGATGAAGAGCAGTCAAACTGCTTTATAAAAGGATGAAGAGCAGTCAAACTGTTTTATAAGAAGACGAAGAGCAGTCAAACTGATTTATAATCGGACGAAGAGCAGTCAAACTTTTCTATAGGAGGATGAAGCGCAGTTAAACTGGTTTATAGGAGGATGAAGAGCAGTCAAACTGCTTTATAAGAGGATGAAGAGCAGTCAAACTGATTTATAAGCGCACGAAGTGCAGTCAAACTGATTTATAATCGGACGAAGAGCAGTCAAACTGATTTATAAACGGACGAAGAGCAGTCAAACGGTTTTATAAAAGGATGAAGAGCAGTCAAACTGTTTTATACGAGGATGTAGAGCAGTCAGACTGTTTTACAAGAGGATGAAGAGCAGTCAACCTGTTTTACAAGAGGATGAAGAGCAGACAAACTGTTTTATAAGAGGACGAAGAGCAGTCAAACTGATTTATAATCGGACGCAGAAGCAGTCAAACTGTTCTATAGGAGGATGAAGAGCAGTCAAACTGGTTTATAGGAGGATGAAGAGCAGTCAAACTGCTTTATAAGAGGATGAAGAGCAGTCAAACTGATTTATAAGAGGATGTAGAGCAGTCAGACTGTTTTACAAGAGGATGAAGAGCAGTCAACCTGTTTTATAAGAGGACGAAGAGCAGTCAAACTGATATATAATCGGACGAAGAGCAGTCAAACTGTTCTATAGGATGATGAAGCGCAGTCAAACTGGTTTATAGGAGGATGAAGAGCAGTCAAACAGTTTTATAAGAGGACGAAAAGCAGTCAAACTGTTCTATAGGAGGATGAAGAGCAGTCAAACTGGTTTATAGGAGGATGAAGAGCAGTCAAACTGCTTTATAAGAGGATGAAGAGCAGTCAAACTGATTTATAAGCGGACGAAGAGCAGTCAAACTGATTTATAATCGGACGAAGAGCAGTCAAACTGATTTATAAACGGACGAAGAGCAGTCAAACGGTTTTATAAAAGGATGAAGAGCAGTCAAACTGTTTTATACGAGGATATAGAGCAGTCAGACTGTTTTACAAGAGGATGAAGAGCAGTCAACCTGTTTTACAAGAGGATGAAGAGCAGTCAAACTGTTTTATAAGAGGATGAAGAGCAGTCTAACTGCGTTATAAAAGGATGAAGAGCAGTCAAACTGTTTTATAAGAGGAAAAAAGAGCAGTCAAACTGATTTATAATAGGATGAATAGCAGGCAAACTGATTTATAAGAGGATGAAGAGCAGTCAAACTGTTTTATAAGAGGACGAAAAGCAGTCAAACTGATTTATAATCGGATGAAGAGCAGTCAAAATGATTTTTAAGAGGATGAAGAGCAGTCAAACTGCGTTACAATAAGATGAAGAGCAGTCAAACTGTTTTATAAGAGGATGAAGAGCAGTCAAACTGATTTATAATCCGACGAAGAGCAGTCAAACTGTTCTATAGGAGGATGAAGAGCAGTCAAACTGGTTTATAGGAGGATGAAGAGCAGTCAAACTGCTTTATAAGAGGATGAAGAGCAGTCAAACTGATTTATAAGCGGACGAAGAGCAGTCAAACTGATTTATAATCGGACGAAGAGCAGTCAAACGGTTTTATAAGAGGATGAACAGCAGTCAAATTGATTTATAAGAGGATGAAGAGCAGTCAAACTGCTTTATAAAAGGATGAAGAGCAGTCAAACTGTTTTATACGAGGATGTAGAGCAGTCAGACTGTTTTACAAGAGGATGAAGAGCAGTCAACCTGTTTTACAAGAGGATGAAGAGCAGTCAATCTGTTTTATAAGAGGATGAAGAGCAGTCAAACTGCTTTATAAAAGGATGAAGAGCAGTCAAACTGTTTTATAAGAGGACGAAGAGCAGTCAAACTGATTTATAATCGGATGAAGAGCAGTCAAACTGATTTATAAGAGGATGAAGAGCAGTCAAACTGCTTTATAAAAGGATGAAGAGCAGTCAAACTGTTTTATAAGAGGACGAAGAGCAGTCAAACTGATTTATAATCGGACGAAGAGCAGTCAAACTGTTCTATAGGAGGATGAAGCGCAGTCAAACTGGTTTATAGGAGGATGAAGAGCAGTCAAACTGCTTTATAAGAGGATGAAGAGCAGTCAAACTGATTTATAAGAGGATGAAGAGCAGTCAAACTGCTTTATAAAAGGATGAAGATTAGTCAATCTGTTTTATAAGCGGACGAAGAGCAGTCAAACTGATTTATAATCGGACAAAGAGTGTCAAACTGATTTATAATCGGACGAAGAGCAGTCAAACCGTTTTATAAGAGGATGAAGAGCAGTCAAATTGATTTATAAGAGGATGAAGAGCAGTCAAACTGCTTTATAAAAGGATGAAGAGCAGTCAAACTGTTTTATACGAGGATGTAGAGCGGTCAGACTGTTTTACAAGAGGATGAAGAGCAGTCAACCTGTTTTACAAGAGGATGAAGAGCAGTCAAACTGTTTTATAAGAGGATGAAGAGCAGTCAAACTGCTTTATAAAAGGATGAAGAGCAGTCAAACAGTTTTATAAGAGGACGAAAAGCAGTCAAACTGATTTATAATCGGATGAAGAGCAGTCAAACTGATTTATAAGAGGATGAAGAGCAGTCAAACTGCGTTACAATAAGATGAAGAGCAGTCAAACTGTTTTATAAGAGGATGAAGAGCAGTCAAACTGATTTATAATCCGACGAAGAGCAGTCAAACTGTTCTATAGGAGGATGAAGAGCAGTCAAACTGGTTTATAGGAGGATGAAGAGCAGTCAAACTGCTTTATAAGAGGATGAAGAGCAGTCCAACTGATTTATAAGCGGACGAAGAGCAGTCAAACTGATTTATAATCGGACGAAGAGCAGTCAAACTGATTTATAAACGGACGAAGAGCAGTCAAACGGGTTTATAAAAGGATGAAGAGCAGTCAAACTGTTTTATACGAGGATGTAGAGCAGTCAGACTGTTTTACAAGAGGATGAAGAGCAGTCAACCTTTTTTACAAGAGGATGAAGAGCAGTCAAACTGCGTTATAAAAAGATGAAGAGCAGTCAAACTGTTTTATAAGAGGATGAAGAGCAGTCAAACTGATTTATAATCGGATGAAGAGCAGTCAGACTGTTTTACAAGAGGATGAAGAGCAGTCAAACTGCTTTGTAAAAGGATGAAGAGCAGTCAAACTGTTTTATAATCGGACGAAGAGCAGTCAAACTGATTTATAATCGGACGAAGAGCAGTCAAACTGTTCTATAGGAGGATGAAGCGCAGTCAAACTGGTTTGTAGGAGGATGAAGAGCAGTCAAACTGCTTTATAAGAGGATGAAGAGCAGTCAAACTGCTTTATAAAAGGATGAAGAGCAGTCAAATTGTTTTATAAGCGGACGAAGAGCAGTCAAACTGATTTTTAATCGGACGAAGAGCAGTCAAACTGATTTATGATCGGACGAAGAGCAGTCAAACTGATTTATAATCGGATGAATAGCTGTCAAACTGATTTATAAGAGGATGAAGAGCTGTCAAACTGCTTTATAAAAGGATGAAGAGCAGTCAAACTGTTTTATAAGAGGACGAAGAGCAGTCAAACTGATTTATAATCGGACGAAGAGCAGTCAAACCTATCTATAGGAGGATGAAGCGCAGTCAAACTGGTTTATAGGAGGATGAAGAGCAGTCAAACTGCTTTATAAGAGGATGAAGAGCAGTCAAACTGATTTATAAGCGCACGAAGTGCAGTCAAACTGATTTATAATCGGACGAAGAGCTGTCAAACTGATTTATAAACGGACGAAGAGCAGTCAAACGGTTTTATAAAAGGATGAAGAGCAGTCAAACTGTTTTATACGAGGATGTAGAGCAGTCAGACTGTTTTACAAGAGGATGAAGAGCAGTCAACCTGTTTTACAAGAGGATGAAGAGCAGACAAACTGTTTTATAAGAGGATGAAGAGCAGTCAAACTGATTTATAATCGGACGCAGAAGCAGTCAAACTGTTCTATAGGAGGATGAAGAGCAGTCAAACTGCTTTATAAGAGGATGAAGAGCAGTCAAACTGATTTATAAGCGCACGAAGAGCAGTCAAACTGATTTATAATCGGACAAAGAGCAGTCAAACTGTTCTATAGGAGGATGAAGCGCAGTCAAACTGGTTTATAGGAGGATGAAGAGCAGTCAAACTGCTTTATAAGAGGATGAAGAGCAGTCGAACTGATTTATAAGAGGATGTAGAGCAGTCAGACTGTTTTACAAGAGGATGAAGAGCAGTCAACCTGTTTTATAAGAGGACGAAGAGCAGTCAAACTGATATATAATCGGACGAAGAGCAGTCAAACTGTTCTATAGGATGATGAAGCGCAGTCAAACTGGTTTATAGGAGGATGAAGAGCAGTCAAACTGCTTTATAAGAGGATGAAGAGCAGTCAAACTGATTTATAAGCGGACGAAGAGCAGTCAAACTGATTTATAATCGGACGAAGGGCAGTCAAACTGATTTATAAACGGACGAAGAGCAGTCAAACGGTTTTATAAAAGGATGAAGAGCAGTCAAACTGTTTTATACGAAGATGTAGAGCAGTCAGACTGTTTTACAAGAGGATGAAGAGCAGTCAACCTGTTTTACAAGAGGATGAAGAGCAGTCAAACTGTTTTATAAGAGGATGAAGAGCAGTCAAACTGCGTTATAAAAGGATGAAGAGCAGTCAAACAGTTTTATAAAAGGACGAAGAGCAGTCAAACTGATTTATAATCGGATGAAGCGCAGTCAAACTGATTTATAAGAGGATGAAGAGCAGTCAAACTGCTTTATAAAAGGATGAAGCGCAGTCAAACTGTTTTATAAGAGGACGAAGAGCAGTCAAACTGATTTATAATCGGACGAAGAGCAGTCAAACTGTTCTATAGGAGGATGAAGCGCAGTCAAACTGGTCTATAGGAGGATGAAGAGCAGTCAAACTGTTTTATAAGCGGACGAAGAGCAGTCAACCTGATTTATAAGAGGATGAAGAGCAGTCAAACTGCTTTATAAGAGGACGAAGAGCAGTCAAACTGATTTATAATCGGACGAAGAGCAGTCAAACTGTTCTATAGGAGGGTGAAGCGCAGTCAAACTGGTTTATAGGAGGATGAAGAGCAGTCAAACTGCTTTATAAAAGGATGAAGAGCAGTCAAACTGATTTATAAGAGGATGAAGAGCAGTCAAACTGCTTTATAAAAGGATGAAGAGCAGTCAAACTGTTTTATAAGCGGACGAAGAGCAGTCAAACTGATTTATAATTGGACGAAGAGCAGTCAAACTGATTTATAATCGGACGAAGAGCAGTCAAACGGTTTTATAAGAGGATGAAGAGCAGTCAAATTGATTTATAAGAGGATGAAGAGCAGTCAAACTGCTTTATAAAAGGATGAAGAGCAGTCAAACTGTTTTATACGAAGATGTAGAGCGGTCAGACTGTTTTACAAGAGGATGAAGAGCAGTCAACCTGTTTTACAAGAGGATGAAGAGCAGTCAAACTGCGTTATAAAAAGATGAAGAGCAGTCAAACTGTTTTATAAGAGGATGAAGAGCAGTCAAACAGTTTTATGAGGACGAAAAGCAGTCAAACTGATTTATAATCGGATGAAGAGCAGTCAAACTGATTTATAAGAGGATGAAGAGCAGTCAAACTGCGTTATAAAAAGATGAAGAGCAGTCAAACGGTTTTATAAGAGGATGAAGAGCAGTCAAATTGATTTATAAGAGGATGAAGAGCAGTCAATTTGATTTATAAGAGGATGAAGAGCAGTCAGACTGTTTTACAAGAGGATGAAGAGCAGTCAACCTGTTTTACAAGAGGATGAAGAGCAGTCAATCTGTTTTATAAGAGGATGAAGAGCAGTCAAACTGCTTTATAAAAGGATGAAGAGCAGTCAAACTGTTTTGTAAGAGGACGAAGAGCAGTCAAACTGATTTATAATCGGACGAAGAGCAGTCAAACTGTTCTATAGGAGGATGAAGCGCAGTCAAACTGGTTTATAGGAGGATGAAGAACAGTCAAACTGCTTTATAAGAGGATGAAGAGCAGCCAAACTGATTTATAAGAGGATGAAGAGCAGTCAAACTGCTTTATAAAAGGATGAAGAGCAGTCAAACGGGTTTATAAAAGGATGAAGAGCAGTCAAACTGTTTTATAAGCGGACGAAGAGCAGTCAAACTGATTTATAATCGGACGAAGAGCAGTCAAACGGGTTTATAAAAGGATGAAGAGCAGTCAAACTGTTTTATACGAAGATGTAGAGCGGTCAGACTGTTTTACAAGAGGGTGAAGAGCAGTCAACCTGTTTTACAAGAGGATGAAGAGCAGTCAAACTGCGTTATAAAAAGATGAAGAGCAGTCAAACTGTTTTATAAGAGGATGAAGAGCAGTCAAACAGTTTTATGAGGACGAAAAGCCGTCAAACTGATTTATAATCGGATGAAGAGCAGTCAAACTGATTTATAAGAGGATGAAGAGCAGTCAAACTGCGTTATAAAAAGATGAAGAGCAGTCAAACGGTTATATAAAAGGATGAAGAGCAGTCAAATTGATTTATAAGAGGATGAAGAGCAGTCAAATTGATTTATAAGAGGATGAAGAGCAGTCAGACTGTTTTACAAGAGGATGAAGAGCAGTCAACCTGTTTTACAAGAGGATGAAGAGCAGTCAATCTGTATTATAAGAGGATGAAGAGCAGTCAAACTGCTTTATAAAAGGATGAAGAGCAGTCAAACTGTTTTGTAAGAGGACGAAGAGCAGTCAAACTGATTTATAATCGGACGAAGAGCAGTCAAACTGTTCTATAGGAGGATGAAGCGCAGTCAAACTGGTTTATAGGAGGATGAAGAACAGTCAAACTGCTTTATAAGAGGATGAAGAGCAGCCAAACTGATTTATAAGAGGATGAAGAGCAGTCAAACTGCTTTATAAAAGGATGAAGAGCAGTCAAACGGGTTTATAAAAGGATGAAGAGCAGTCAAACTGTTTTATAAGCGGACGAAGAGCAGTCAAACTGATTTATAATCGGACGAAGAGCAGTCAAACGGGTTTATAAAAGGATGAAGAGCAGTCAAACTGTTTTATACGAGGATGTAGAGCAGTCAGACTGTTTTACAAGAGGATGAAGAGCAGTCAACCTGTTTTATAAGCGGACGAAGAGCAGTCAAACTGATTTATAATCGGACGAAGAGCAGTCAAACTGATTTATGATCGGACGAAGAGCAGTCAAACTGATTTATAATCGGATGAATAGCTGTCAAACTGATTTATAAGAGGATGAAGAGCAGTCAAATTGATTTATAAGAGGATGAAGAGCAGTCAGACTGTTTTACAAGAGGATGAAGAGCAGTCAACCTGTTTTACAAGAGGATGAAGAGCAGTCAATCTGTTTTATAAGAGGATGAAGAGCAGTCAAACTGCTTTATAAAAGGATGAAGAGCAGTCAAACTGTTTTGTAAGAGGACGAAGAGCAGTCAAACTGATTTATAATCGGACGAAGAGCAGTCAAACTGTTCTATAGGAGGATGAAGCGCAGTCAAACTGGTTTATAGGAGGATGAAGAACAGTCAAACTGCTTTATAAGAGGATGAAGAGCAGCCAAACTGATTTATAAGAGGATGAAGAGCAGTCAAACTGCTTTATAAAAGGATGAAGAGCAGTCAAACGGGTTTATAAAAGGATGAAGAGCAGTCAAACTGTTTTATAAGCGGACGAAGAGCAGTCAAACTGATTTATAATCGGACGAAGAGCAGTCAAACGGGTTTATAAAAGGATGAAGAGCAGTCAAACTGTTTTATACGAGGATGTAGAGCAGTCAGACTGTTTTACAAGAGGATGAAGAGCAGTCAACCTGTTTTATAAGCGGACGAAGAGCAGTCAAACTGATTTATAATCGGACGAAGAGCAGTCAAACTGATTTATGATCGGACGAAGAGCAGTCAAACTGATTTATAATCGGATGAATAGCTGTCAAACTGATTTATAAGAGGATGAAGAGCAGTCAAACTGCTTTATAAAAGGATGAAGAGCAGTCAAACTGTTTTATAAGAGGACGAAGAGCAGTCAAACTGATTTATAATCGGACGAAGAGCAGTCAAACTTTTCTATAGGAGGATGAAGCGCAGTCAAACTGGTTTATAGGAGGATGAAGAGCAGTCAAACTGCTTTATAAGAGGATGAAGAGCAGTCAAACTGATTTATAAGCGCACGAAGTGCAGTCAAACTGATTTATAATCGGACGAAGAGCAGTCAAACTGATTTATAAACGGACGAAGAGCAGTCAAACGGTTTTATAAAAGGATGAAGAGCAGTCAAACTGTTTTATACGATGATGTAGAGCAGTCAGACTGTTTTACAAGAGGATGAAGAGCAGACAAACTGTTTTATAAGAGGACGAGGAGCAGTCAAACTGATTTATAATCGGACGCAGAAGCAGTCAAACTGTTCTATAGGAGGATGAAGAGCAGTCAAACTGCTTTATAAGAGGATGAAGAGCAGTCAAACTGATTTATAAGCGCACGAAGAGCAGTCAAACTGATTTATAATCGGACAAAGAGCAGTCAAACTGTTCTATAGGAGGATGAAGCGCAGTCAAACTGCTTTATAAGAGGATGAAGAGCAGTCAAAGTGATTTATAAGAGGATGTAGAGCAGTCAGACTATTTTACAAGAGGATGAAGATCAGTCAACCTGTTTTATAAGAGGACGAAGAGCAGTCAAACTGATATATAATCGGACGAAGAGCAGTCAAACTGTTCTATAGGATGATGAAGCGCAGTCAAACTGGTTTATAGGAGGATGAAGAGCAGTCAAACAGTTTTATAAGAGGACGAAAAGCAGTCAAACTGTTCTATAGGAGGATGAAGAGCAGTCAAACTGGTTTATAGGAGGATGAAGAGCAGTCAAATTGCTTTATAAGAGGATGAAGAGCAGTCAAACTGATTTATAAGCGGACGAAGAGCAGTCAAACTGATTTATAATTGGACGAAGAGCAGTCAAACTGATTTATAAACGGACGAAGAGCAGTCAAACGGTTTTATAAAAGGATGAAGAGCAGTCAAACTGTTTTATACGAGGATGTAGAGCAGTCAGACTGTTTTACAAGAGGATGAAGAGCAGTCAACCTGTTTTACAAGAGGATGAAGGGCAGTCAAACTGTTTTATAAGAGGATGAAGAGCAGTCTAACTGCGTTATAAAAGGATGAAGAGCAGTCAAACTGTTTTATAAGAGGAAAAAAGAGCAGTCAAACTGATTTATAATAGGATGAAGAGCAGGCAAACTGATTTATAAGAGGATGAAGAGATGTCAAACTGTTTTATAAGCTGACGAAGAGCAGTCAAACTGATTTATAATCGGACGAAGAGCAGTCAAACTGATTTATAATCAGACGAAGAGCAGTCAAACGGTTTTATAAGAGGATGAACAGCAGTCAAATTGATTTATAAGAGGATGAAGAGCAGTCAAACTGCTTTATAAAAGGATGAAGAGCATTCAAACTGTTTTATACGAGGATGTAGAGCAGTCAGACTGTTTTACAAGAGGATGAAGAGCAGTCAACCTGTTTTACAAGAGGATGAAGAGCAGTCAATCTGTTTTATAAGAGGATGAAGAGCAGTCAAACTGCTTTATAAAAGGATGAAGAGCAGTCAAACTGTTTTATAAGAGGACGAAGAGCAGTCAAACTGATTTATAATCGGATGAAGAGCAGTCAAACTGATTTATAAGAGGATGAAGAGCAGTCAAACTGCTTTATAAAAGGATGAAGAGCAGTCAAACTGTTTTATAAGAGGACGAAGAGCAGTCAAACTGATTTATAGTCAGATGAAGAGCAGTCAAACTGTTCTATAGGAGGATGAAGCGCAGTCAAACTGGTTTATAGGAGGATGAAGAGCAGTCAAACTGCTTTATAAGAGGATGAAGAGCAGTCAAACTGATTTATAAGAGGATGAAGAGCAGTCAAACTGCTTTATAAAAGGATGAAGAGCAGTCAAACTGTTTTATAAGCGGACGAAGAGCAGTCAAACTGATTTATAATCGGACAAAGAGTGTCAAACTGATTTATAATCGGACGAAGAGCAGTCAAACCGTTTTATAAGAGGATGAAGAGCAGTCAAATTGATTTATAAGAGGATGAAGAGCAGTCAAACTGCTTTATAAAAGGATGAAGAGCAGTCAAACTGTTTTATACGAGGATGTAGAGCGGTCAGACTGTTTTACAAGAGGATGAAGAGCAGTCAACCTGTTTTACAAGAGGATGAAGAGCAGTCAAACTGTTTTATAAGAGGACGAAAAGCAGTCAAACTGATTTATAATCGGATGAAGAGCAGTCAAACTGATATATAAGAGGATGAAGAGCAGTCAAACTGCGTTACAATAAGATGAAGAGCAGTCAAACTGTTTTATAAAAGGATGAAGAGCAGTCAAACTGATTTATAATCCGACGAAGAGCAGTCAAACTGTTCTATAGGAGGATGAAGAGCAGTCAAACTGGTTTATAGGAGGATGAAGAGCAATCAAACTGCTTTATAAGAGGATGAAGAGCAGTCAAACTGATTTATAAGCGGACGAAGAGCAGTCAAACTGATTTATAATCGGACGAAGAGCAGTCAAACTGATTTATAAACGGACGAAGAGCAGTCAAACGGGTTTATAAAAGGATGAAGAGCAGTCAAACTGTTTTATACGAGGATGTAGAGCAGTCAGACTATTTTACAAGAGGATGAAGAGCAGTCAACCTGTTTTACAAGAGGATGAAGAGCAGTCAAACTGCGTTATAAAAAGATGAAGAGCAGTCAAACTGTTTTATAAGAGGATGAAGAGCAGTCAAACTGATTTATAATCGGATGAAGAGCAGTCAGACTGTTTTACAAGAGGATGAAGAGCAGTCAAACTGCTTTGTAAAAGGATGAAGAGCAGTCAAACTGTTTTATAAGAGGACGAAGAGCAGTCAAACTAATTTATAATCGGACGAAGAGCAGTCAAACTGTTCTATAGGAGGATGAAGCGCAGTCAAACTGGTTTATAGGAGGATGAAGAGCAGTCAAACTGCTTTATAAGAGGATGAAGAGCAGTCAAACTGCTTTATAAAAGGATGAAGAGCAGTCAAACTGTTTTATAAGCGGACGAAGAGCAGTCAAACTGATTTATAATCGGACGAAGAGCAGTCAAACTGATTTATGATCGGACGAAGAGCAGTCAAACTGATTTATAATCGGATGAATAGCTGTCAAACTGATTTATAAGAGGATGAAGAGCAGTCAAAATGCTTTATAAAAGGATGAAGAGCAGTCAAACTGTTTTATAAGAGGACGAAGAGCAGTCAAACTGATTTATAATCGGACGAAGAGCAGTCAAACTTTTCTATAGGAGGATGAAGCGCAGTCAAACTGGTTTATAGGAGGATGAAGAGCAGTCAAACTGCTTTATAAGAGGATGAAGAGCAGTCAAACTGATTTATAAGCGCAAGAAGTGCAGTCAAACTGATTTATAATCGGACGAAGAGCAGTCAAACTGATTTATAAACGGACGAAGAGCAGTCAAACGGTTTTATAAAAGGATGAAGAGCAGTCAAACTGTTTTATACGAGGATGTAGAGCAGTCAGACTGTTTTACAAGAGGATGAAGAGCAGTCAACCTGTTTTACAAGAGGATGAAGAGCAGACAAACTGTTTTATAAGAGGACGAAGAGCAGTCAAACTGATTTATAATCGGACGCAGAAGCAGTCAAACTGTTCTATAGGAGGATGAAGAGCAGTCAAACTGCTTTATAAGAGGATGAAGAGCAGTCAAACTGATTTATAAGCGCACGAAGAGCAGTCAAACTGATTTATAATCGGACAAAGAGCAGTCAAACTGTTCTATAGGAGGATGAAGCGCAGTCAAACTGGTTTATAGGAGGATGAAGAGCAGTCAAACTGCTTTATAAGAGGATGAAGAGCAGTCAAACTGATTTATAAGAGGATGTAGAGCAGTCAGACTGTTTTACAAGAGGATGAAGAGCAGTCAACCTGTTTTATAAGAGGACGAAGAGCAGTCAAACTGATATATAATCGGACGAAGAGCAGTCAAACTGTTCTATAGGATGATGAAGCGCAGTCAAACTGGTTTATAGGAGGATGAAGAGCAGTCAAACTGCTTTATAAGAGGATGAAGAGCAGTCAAACTGATTTATAAGCGGACGAAGAGCAGTCAAACTGATTTATAATCGGACGAAGAGCAGTCAAACTGATTTATAAACGGACGAAGAGCAGTCAAACGGTTTTATAAAAGGATGAAGAGCAGTCAAACTGTTTTATACGAGGATGTAGAGCAGTCAGACTGTTTTACAAGAGGATGAAGAGCATTCAACCTGTTTTACAAGAGGATGAAGAGCAGTCAAACTGTTTTATAAGAGGATGAAGAGCAGTCAAACTGCGTTATAAAAGGATGAAGAGCAGTCAAACAGTTTTATAAAAGGACGAAGAGCAGTCAAACTGATTTATAATCGGATGAAGAGCAGTCAAACTGATTTATAAGAGGATGAAGAGCAGTCAAACTGCTTTATAAAAGGATAAAGCGCAGTCAAACTGTTTTATAAGAGGACGAAGAGCAGTCAAACTGATTTATAATCGGACGAAGAGCAGTCAAACTGTTCTATAGGAGGATGAAGCGCAGTCAAACTGGTTTATAGGAGGATGAAGAGCAGTCAAACTGCTTTATAAAAGGATGAAGAGCAGTCAAACTGATTTATAAGAGGATGAAGAGCAGTCAAACTGCTTTATAAAAGGATGAAGAGCAGTCAAACTGTTTTATAAGCGGACGAAGAGCAGTCAAACTGATTTATAATTGGACGAAGAGCAGTCAAACTGATTTATAATCGGACGAAGAGCAGTCAAACGGTTTTATAAGAGGATGAAGAGCAGTCAAATTGATTTATAAGAGGATGAAGAGCAGTCAAACTGCTTTATAAAAGGATGAAGAGCAGTCAAACTGTTTTATACGAAGATGTAGAGCGGTCAGACTGTTTTACAAGAGGATGAAGAGCAGTCAACCTGTTTTACAAGAGGATGAAGAGCAGTCAAACTGCGTTATAAAAAGATGAAGAGCAGTCAAACTGTTTTATAAGAGGATGAAGAGCAGTCAAACAGTTTTATGAGGACGAAAAGCAGTCAAACTGATTTATAATCGGATGAAGAGCAGTCAAACTGATTTATAAGAGGATGAAGAGCAGTCAAACTGCGTTATAAAAAGATGAAGAGCAGTCAAACGGTTTTATAAGAGGATGAAGAGCAGTCAAATTGATTTATAAGAGGATGAAGAGCAGTCAAATTGATTTATAAGAGGATGAAGAGCAGTCAGACTGTTTTACAAGAGGATGAAGAGCAGTCAACCTGTTTTACAAGAGGATGAAGAGCAGTCAATCTGTTTTATAAGAGGATGAAGAGCAGTCAAACTGCTTTATAAAAGGATGAAGAGCAGTCAAACTGTTTTGTAAGAGGACGAAGAGCAGTCAAACTGATTTATAATCGGACGAAGAGCAGTCAAACTGTTCTATAGGAGGATTAAGCGCAGTCAAACTGGTTTATAGGAGGATGAAGAACAGTCAAACTGCTTTATAAGAGGATGAAGAGCAGCCAAACTGATTTATAAGAGGATGAAGAGCAGTCAAACTGCTTTATAAAAGGATGAAGAGCAGTCAAACTGTTTTATAAGCGGACGAAGAGCAGTCAAACTGATTTATAATCGGACGAAGAGCAGTCAAACTGATTTATAATCGGACGAAGAGCAGTCAAAACGGTTTTATAAGAGGATGAAGAGCAGTCAAATTGATTTATAAGAGGATGAAGAGCAGTCAAACTGCTTTATAAAAGGATGAAGAGCAGTCAAACTGTTTTATACGAGGAGGTAGAGCAGTCAGACTGTTTTACAAAAGGATGAAGAGCAGTCAACCTGTTTTACAAGAGGATGAAGAGCAGTCAAACTGTTTTATAAAAGGGTGAAGAGCAGTCAAACTGTTTTATAAAAGGATGAAGAGCAGTCAAACAGTTTTATAAGAGGATGAAGAGCAGTCAAACTGATTTATAATCGGATGAAGAGCAGTCAGACTGTTTTACAAGAGGATGAAGAGCAGTCAAACTGCTTTGTAAAAGGATGAAGAGCAGTCAAACTGTTTTATAAGAGGACGAAGAGCATTCAAACTGATTTATAATCGGACGAAGAGCAGTCAAACTGTTCTATAGGAGGATGAAGCGCAGTCAAACTGGTTTATAGGAGGATGAAGAGCAGTCAAACTGCTTTATAAGAGGATAAAGAGCAGTCAAACTGCTTTATAAAAGGATGAAGAGCAGTCAAACTGTTTTATAAGCGGACGAAGAGCAGTCAAACTGATTTATAATCGGACGAAGAGCAGTCAAACTGATTTATGATCGGACGAAGAGCAGTCAAACTGATTTATAATCGGATGAATAGCTGTCAAACTGATTTATAAGAGGATGAAGAGCAGTCAAACTGCTTTATAAAAGGATGAAGAGCAGTCAAACTGTTTTATAAGAGGACGAAGAGCAGTCAAACTGATTTATAATCGGACGAAGAGCAGTCAAACTTTTCTATAGGAGGATGAAGCGCAGTCAAACTGGTTTATAGGAGGATGAGGAGCAGTCAAACTGCTTTATAAGAGGATGAAGAGCAGTCAAACTGATTTATAAGCGCACGAAGTGCAGTCAAACTGATTTATAATCGGACGAAGAGCAGTCAAACTGATTTATAAACGGACGAAGAGCAGTCAAACGGTTTTATAAAAGGATGAAGAGCAGTCAAACTGTTTTATACGAGGATGTAGAGCAGTCAGACTGTTTTACAAGAGGATGAAGAGCAGTCAACCTGTTTTACAAGAGGATTAAGAGCAGACAAACTGTTTTATAAGAGGACGAAGAGCAGTCAAACTGATTTATAATCGGACGCAGAAGCAGTCAAACTGTTCTATAGGAGGATGAAGAGCAGTCAAACTGCTTTATAAGAGGATGAAGAGCAGTCAAACTGATTTATAAGCGCACGAAGAGCAGTCAAACTGATTTATAATCGGACAAAGAGCAGTCAAACTGTTCTATAGGAGGATGAAGCGCAGTCAAACTGGTTTATAGGAGGATGAAGAGCAGTCAAACTGCTTTATAAGAGGATGAAGAGCAGTCAAACTGATTTATAAGAGGATGTAGAGCAGTCAGACTGTTTTACAAGAGGATGAAGAGCAGTCAACCTGTTTTATAAGAGGACGAAGAGCAGTCAAACTGATATATAATCGGACGAAGAGCAGTCAAACTGTTCTATAGGATGATGAAGCGCAGTCAAACTGGTTTATAGGAGGATGAAGAGCAGTCAAACTGCTTTATAAGAGGATGAAGAGCAGTCAAACTGATTTATAAGCGGACGAAGAGCAGTCAAACTGATTTATAATCGGACGAAGAGCAGTCAAACTGATTTATAAACGGACGAAGAGCAGTCAAACGGTTTTATAAAAGGATGAAGAGCAGTCAAACTGTTTTATACGAGGATGTAGAGCAGTCAGACTGTTTTACAAGAGGATGAAGAGCAGTCAACCTGTTTTACAAGAGGATTAAGAGCAGACAAACTGTTTTATAAGAGGACGAAGAGCAGTCAAACTGATTTATAATCGGACGCAGAAGCAGTCAAACTGTTCTATAGGAGGATGAAGAGCAGTCAAACTGCTTTATAAGAGGATGAAGAGCAGTCAAACTGATTTATAAGCGCACGAAGAGCAGTCAAACTGATTTATAATCGGACAAAGAGCAGTCAAACTGTTCTATAGGAGGATGAAGCGCAGTCAAACTGGTTTATAGGAGGATGAAGAGCAGTCAAACTGCTTTATAAGAGGATGAAGAGCAGTCAAACTGATTTATAAGAGGATGTAGAGCAGTCAGACTGTTTTACAAGAGGATGAAGAGCAGTCAACCTGTTTTATAAGAGGACGAAGAGCAGTCAAACTGATATATAATCGGACGAAGAGCAGTCAAACTGTTCTATAGGATGATGAAGCGCAGTCAAACTGGTTTATAGGAGGATGAAGAGCAGTCAAACTGCTTTATAAGAGGATGAAGAGCAGTCAAACTGATTTATAAGCGGACGAAGAGCAGTCAAACTGATTTATAATCGGACGAAGAGCAGTCAAACTGATTTATAAACGGACGAAGAGCAGTCAAACGGTTTTATAAAAGGATGAAGAGCAGTCAAACTGTTTTATACGAGGATGTAGAGCAGTCAGACTGTTTTACAAGAGGATGAAGAGCAGTCAAACTGTTTTATAAGAGGATGAAGAGCAGTCAAACTGCGTTATAAAAGGATGAAGAGCAGTCAAACAGTTTTATAAAAGGACGAAGAGCAGTCAAACTGATTTATAATTGGATGAAGAGCAGTCAAACTGATTTATAAGAGGATGAAGAGCAGTCAAACTGCTTTATAAAAGGATGAAGCGCAGTCAAACTGTTTTATAAGAGGACGAAGAGCAGTCAAACTGATTTATAATCGGACGAAGAGCAGTCAAACTGTTCTATAGGAGGATGAAGCGCAGTCAAACTGGTCTATAGGAGGATGAAGAGCAGTCAAACTGTTTTATAAGCGGACGAAGAGCAGTCAAACTGATTTATAAGAGGATGAAGAGCAGTCAAACTGCTTTATAAGAGGACGAAGAGCAGTCAAACTGATTTATAAGAGGATGAAGAGCAGTCAAACAGTTTTATGAGGACGAAAAGCAGTCAAACTGATTTATAATCGGATGAAGAGCATTCAAACTGATTTATAAGAGGATGAAGAGCAGTCAATCTGTTTTATAAGAGGATGAAGAGCAGTCAAACTGCTTTATAAGAGGATGAAGAGCAGTCAAACTGATTTATAAGAGGATGAAGAGCAGTCAAACTGCTTTATAAAAGGATGAAGAGCAGTCAAACTGTTTTATAAGAGGACGAAGAGCAGTCAAACTGCTTTATAAGAGGATGAAGAGCAGTCAAACTGATTTATAAGCGCACGAAGTGCAGTCAAAATGATTTATAATCGGATGAAGAGCAGTCAAACTGCTTTATAAAAGGATGAAGAGCAGTCAAACTGTTTTATAAGAGGACGAAGAGCAGTCAAACTGATTTATAATCGGACGAAGAGCAGTCAAACTTTTCTATAGGAGGATGAAGCGCAGTCAAACTGGTTTATAGGAGGATGAAGAGCAGTCAAACTGCTTTATAAGAGGATGAAGAGCAGTCAAACTGATTTATAAGCGCACGAAGTGCAGTCAAACTGATTTATAATCGGACGAAGAGCAGTCAAACTGATTTATAAACGGACGAAGAGCAGTCAAACGGTTTTATAAAAGGATGAAGAGCAGTCAAACTGTTTTATACGAGGATGTAGAGCAGTCAGACTGTTTTACAAGAGGATGAAGAGCAGTCAACCTGTTTTACAAGAGGATTAAGAGCAGACAAACTGTTTTATAAGAGGACGAAGAGCAGTCAAACTGATTTATAATCGGACGCAGAAGCAGTCAAACTGTTCTATAGGAGGATGAAGAGCAGTCAAACTGCTTTATAAGAGGATGAAGAGCAGTCAAACTGATTTATAAGCGCACGAAGAGCAGTCAAACTGATTTATAATCGGACAAAGAGCAGTCAAACTGTTCTATAGGAGGATGAAGCGCAGTCAAACTGGTTTATAGGAGGATGAAGAGCAGTCAAACTGCTTTATAAGAGGATGAAGAGCAGTCAAACTGATTTATAAGAGGATGTAGAGCAGTCAGACTGTTTTACAAGAGGATGAAGAGCAGTCAACCTGTTTTATAAGAGGACGAAGAGCAGTCAAACTGATATATAATCGGACGAAGAGCAGTCAAACTGTTCTATAGGATGATGAAGCGCAGTCAAACTGGTTTATAGGAGGATGAAGAGCAGTCAAACTGCTTTATAAGAGGATGAAGAGCAGTCAAACTGATTTATAAGCGGACGAAGAGCAGTCAAACTGATTTATAATCGGACGAAGAGCAGTCAAACTGATTTATAAACGGACGAAGAGCAGTCAAACGGTTTTATAAAAGGATGAAGAGCAGTCAAACTGTTTTATACGAGGATGTAGAGCAGTCAGACTGTTTTACAAGAGGATGAAGAGCAGTCAAACTGTTTTATAAGAGGATGAAGAGCAGTCAAACTGCGTTATAAAAGGATGAAGAGCAGTCAAACAGTTTTATAAAAGGACGAAGAGCAGTCAAACTGATTTATAATTGGATGAAGAGCAGTCAAACTGATTTATAAGAGGATGAAGAGCAGTCAAACTGCTTTATAAAAGGATGAAGCGCAGTCAAACTGTTTTATAAGAGGACGAAGAGCAGTCAAACTGATTTATAATCGGACGAAGAGCAGTCAAACTGTTCTATAGGAGGATGAAGCGCAGTCAAACTGGTCTATAGGAGGATGAAGAGCAGTCAAACTGTTTTATAAGCGGACGAAGAGCAGTCAAACTGATTTATAAGAGGATGAAGAGCAGTCAAACTGCTTTATAAGAGGACGAAGAGCAGTCAAACTGATTTATAAGAGGATGAAGAGCAGTCAAACAGTTTTATGAGGACGAAAAGCAGTCAAACTGATTTATAATCGGATGAAGAGCATTCAAACTGATTTATAAGAGGATGAAGAGCAGTCAATCTGTTTTATAAGAGGATGAAGAGCAGTCAAACTGCTTTATAAGAGGATGAAGAGCAGTCAAACTGATTTATAAGAGGATGAAGAGCAGTCAAACTGCTTTATAAAAGGATGAAGAGCAGTCAAACTGTTTTATAAGAGGACGAAGAGCAGTCAAACTGTTCTATAGGAGGATGAAGCGCAGTCAAACTGGTTTATAGGAGGATGAAGAGCAGTCAAACTGCTTTATAAGAGGATAAAGAGCAGTCAAACTGCTTTATAAAAGGATGAAGAGCAGTCAAACTGTTTTATAAGCGGACGAAGAGCAGTCAAACTGATTTATAATCGGACGAAGAGCAGTCAAACTGATTTATGATCGGACGAAGAGCAGTCAAACTGATTTATAATCGGATGAATAGCTGTCAAACTGATTTATAAGAGGATGAAGAGCAGTCAAACTGCTTTATAAAAGGATGAAGAGCAGTCAAACTGTTTTATAAGAGGACGAAGAGCAGTCAAACTGCTTTATAAGAGGATGAAGAGCAGTCAAACTGATTTATAAGCGCACGAAGTGCAGTCAAAATGATTTATAATCGGACGAAGAGCAGTCAAACTGATTTATAAACGGACGAAGAGCAGTCAAACGGTTTTATAAAAGGATGAAGAGCAGTCAAACTGTTTTATACGAGGATGTAGAGCAGTCAGACTGTTTTACAAGAGGATGAAGAGCAGTCAACCTGTTTTACAAGAGGATGAAGAGCAGACAAACTGTTTTAAAAGAGGACGAAGAGCAGTCAAACTGATTTATAATCGGACGCAGAAGCAGTCAAACTGTTCTATAGGAGGATGAAGAGCAGCCAAACTGCTTTATAAGAGGATGAAGAGCAGTCAAACTGATTTATAAGCGCACGAAGAGCAGTCAAACTGATTTATAATCGGACAAAGAGCAGTCAAACTGTTCTATAGGAGGATGAAGCGCAGTCAAACTGGTTTATAGGAGGATGAAGAGCAGTCAAACTGCTTTATAAGAGGATGAAGAGCAGTCAAACTGATTTATAAGAGGATGTAGAGCAGTCAGACTGTTTTACAAGAGGATGAAGAGCAGTCAACCTGTTTTATAAGAGGACAAAGAGCAGTCAAACTGATATATAATCGGACGAAGAGCAGTCAAACTGTTCTATAGGATGATGAAGCGCAGTCAAACTGGTTTATAGGAGGATGAAGAGCAGTCAAACTGCTTTATAAGAGGATGAAGAGCAGTCAAACTGATTTATAAGCGGACGAAGAGCAGTCAAACTGATTTATAATCGGACGAAGAGCAGTCAAACTGATTTATAAACGGACGAAGAGCAGTCAAACGGTTTTATAAAAGGATGAAGAGCAGTCAAACTGTTTTATACGAGGATGTAGAGCAGTCAGACTGTTTTACAAGAGGATGAAGAGCAGTCAACCTGTTTTACAAGAGGATGAAGAGCAGTCAAACTGTTTTATAAGAGGATGAAGAGCAGTCAAACTGCGTTATAAAAGGATGAAGAGCAGTCAAACAGTTTTATAAAAGGACGAAGAGCAGTCAAACTGATTTATAATTGGATGAAGAGCAGTCAAACTGATTTATAAGAGGATGAAGAGCAGTCAAACTGCTTTATAAAAGGATGAAGCGCAGTCAAACTGTTTTATAAGAGGACGAAGAGCAGTCAAACTGATTTATAATCGGACGAAGAGCAGTCAAACTGTTCTATAGGAGGATGAAGCGCAGTCAAACTGGTCTATAGGAGGATGAAGAGCAGTCAAACTGTTTTATAAGCGGACGAAGAGCAGTCAAACTGATTTAGAAAGAGGATGAAGAGCAGTCAAACTGCTTTATAAGAGGACGAAGAGCAGTCAAACTGATTTATAATCGGACGAAGAGCAGTCAAACTGTTCTATAGGAGGGTGAAGCGCAGTCAAACTGGTTTATAGGAGGATGAAGAGCAGTCAAACTGCTTTATAAAAGGATGAAGAGCAGTCAAACTGATTTATAAGAGGATGAAGAGCAGTCAAACTGCTTTATAAAAGGATGAAGAGCAGTCAAACTGTTTTATAAGCGGACGAAGAGCAGTCAAACTGATTTATAATTGGACGAAGAGCAGTCAAACTGATTTATAATCGGACGAAGAGCAGTCAAACGGTTTTATAAGAGGATGAAGAGCAGTCAAATTGATTTATAAGAGGATGAAGAGCAGTCAAACTGCTTTATAAAAGGATGAAGAGCAGTCAAACTGTTTTATACGAAGATGTAGAGCGGTCAGACTGTTTTACAAGAGGATGAAGAGCAGTCAACCTGTTTTACAAGAGGATGAAGAGCAGTCAAACTGCGTTATAAAAAGATGAAGAGCAGTCAAACTGTTTTATAAGAGGATGAAGAGCAGTCAAACAGTTTTATGAGGACGAAAAGCAGTCAAACTGATTTATAATCGGATGAAGAGCAGTCAAACTGATTTATAAGAGGATGAAGAGCAGTCAAACTGCGTTATAAAAAGATGAAGAGCAGTCAAACGGTTTTATAAGAGGATTAAGAGCAGTCAAATTGATTTATAAGAGGATGAAGAGCAGTCAAATTGATTTATAAGAGGATGAAGAGCAGTCAGACTGTTTTACAAGAGGATGAAGAGGAGTCAACCTGTTTTACAAGAGGATGAAGAGCAGTCAATCTGTTTTATAAGAGGATGAAGAGCAGTCAAACTGCTTTATAAAAGGATGAAGAGCAGTCAAACAGTTTTATAATCGGATGAAGAGCAGTCAGACTGTTTTACAAGAGGATGAAGAGCAGTCAAACTGCTTTGTAAAAGGATGAAGAGCAGTCAAACTGTTTTACAAGAGGATGAAGAGCAGTCAATCTGTTTTATAAGAGGATGAAGAGCAGTCAAACTGCTTTATAAAAGGATGAAGAGCAGTCAAACTGTTTTGTAAGAGGACGAAGAGCAGTCAAACTGATTTATAATCGGAAGAAGAGCAGTCAAACTGTTCTATAGGAGGATGAAGCGCAGTCAAACTGGTTTATAGGAGGATGAAGAACAGTCAAACTGCTTTATAAGAGGATGAAGAGCAGTCAAACTGATTTATAATCGGACGAAGAGCAGTCAAACTGATTTATAAACGGACGAAGAGCAGTCAAACGGTTTTATAAAAGGATGAAGAGCAGTCAAACTGTTTTATACGAGGATGTAGAGCAGTCAGACTGTTTTACAAGAGGATGAAGAGCAGTCAACCTGTTTTACAAGAGGATTAAGAGCAGACAAACTGTTTTATAAGAGGACGAAGAGCAGTCAAACTGATTTATAATCGGACGCAGAAGCAGTCAAACTGTTCTATAGGAGGATGAAGAGCAGTCAAACTGCTTTATAAGAGGATGAAGAGCAGTCAAACTGATTTATAAGCGCACGAAGAGCAGTCAAACTGATTTATAATCGGACAAAGAGCAGTCAAACTGTTCTATAGGAGGATGAAGCGCAGTCAAACTGGTTTATAGGAGGATGAAGAGCAGTCAAACTGCTTTATAAGAGGATGAAGAGCAGTCAAACTGATTTATAAGAGGATGTAGAGCAGTCAGACTGTTTTACAAGAGGATGAAGAGCAGTCAACCTGTTTTATAAGAGGACGAAGAGCAGTCAAACTGATATATAATCGGACGAAGAGCAGTCAAACTGTTCTATAGGATGATGAAGCGCAGTCAAACTGGTTTATAGGAGGATGAAGAGCAGTCAAACTGCTTTATAAGAGGATGAAGAGCAGTCAAACTGATTTATAAGCGGACGAAGAGCAGTCAAACTGATTTATAATCGGACGAAGAGCAGTCAAACTGATTTATAAACGGACGAAGAGCAGTCAAACGGTTTTATAAAAGGATGAAGAGCAGTCAAACTGTTTTATACGAGGATGTAGAGCAGTCAGACTGTTTTACAAGAGGATGAAGAGCAGTCAAACTGTTTTATAAGAGGATGAAGAGCAGTCAAACTGCGTTATAAAAGGATGAAGAGCAGTCAAACAGTTTTATAAAAGGACGAAGAGCAGTCAAACTGATTTATAATTGGATGAAGAGCAGTCAAACTGATTTATAAGAGGATGAAGAGCAGTCAAACTGCTTTATAAAAGGATGAAGCGCAGTCAAACTGTTTTATAAGAGGACGAAGAGCAGTCAAACTGATTTATAATCGGACGAAGAGCAGTCAAACTGTTCTATAGGAGGATGAAGCGCAGTCAAACTGGTCTATAGGAGGATGAAGAGCAGTCAAACTGTTTTATAAGCGGACGAAGAGCAGTCAAACTGATTTATAAGAGTATGAAGAGCAGTCAAACTGCTTTATAAGAGGACGAAGAGCAGTCAAACTGATTTATAATCGGACGAAGAGCAGTCAAACTGTTCTATAGGAGGGTGAAGCGCAGTCAAACTGGTTTATAGGAGGATGAAGAGCAGTCAAACTGCTTTATAAAAGGATGAAGAGCAGTCAAACTG
This sequence comes from Lampris incognitus, assembly GCF_029633865.1. Classification (NCBI taxonomy): domain Eukaryota; kingdom Metazoa; phylum Chordata; class Actinopteri; order Lampriformes; family Lampridae; genus Lampris; species Lampris incognitus. The sequence continues at coordinate 36,445,911 of NC_079222.1, forward strand.
ATTTATAAGAGGATGAAGAGCAGTCAAACTGCTTTATAAAAGGATGAAGAGCAGTCAAACTGTTTTATAAGCGGACGAAGAGCAGTCAAACTGATTTATAATTGGACGAAGAGCAGTCAAACTGATTTATAATCGGACGAAGAGCAGTCAAACGGTTTTATAAGAGGATGAAGAGCAGTCAAATTGATTTATAAGAGGATGAAGAGCAGTCAAACTGCTTTATAAAAGGATGAAGAGCAGTCAAACTGTTTTATACGAAGATGTAGAGCGGTCAGACTGTTTTACAAGACGATGAAGAGCAGTCAACCTGTTTTACAAGAGGATGAAGAGCAGTCAAACTGCGTTATAAAAAGATGAAGAGCAGTCAAACTGTTTTATAAGAGGATGAAGAGCAGTCAAACAGTTTTATGAGGACGAAAAGCAGTCAAACTGATTTATAATCGGATGAAGAGCATTCAAACTGATTTATAAGAGGATGAAGAGCAGTCAATCTGTTTTATAAGAGGATGAAGAGCAGTCAAACTGCTTTATAAAAGGATGAAGAGCAGTCAAACTGTTTTGTAAGAGGACGAAGAGCAGTCAAACTGATTTATAATCGGACGAAGAGCAGTCAAACTGTTCTATAGGAGGATGAAGCGCAGTCAAACTGGTTTATAGGAGGATGAAGAACAGTCAAACTGCTTTATAAGAGGATGAAGAGCAGTCAAACTGATTTATAAGAGGATGAAGAGCAGTCAAACTGCTTTATAAAAGGATGAAGAGCAGTCAAACTGTTTTATAAGCGGACGAAGAGCAGTCAAACTGATTTATAATCGGACGAAGAGCAGTCAAACTGATTTATAATCGGACGAAGAGCAGTCAAAACGGTTTTATAAGAGGATGCAGAGCAGTCAAATTGATTTATAAGAGGATGAAGAGCAGTCAAACTGCTTTATAAAAGGATGAAGAGCAGTCAAACTGTTTTATACGAGGAGGTAGAGCAGTCAGACTGTTTTACAAAAGGATGAAGAGCAGTCAACCTGTTTTACAAGAGGATGAAGAGCAGTCAAACTGTTTTATAAAAGGGTGAAGAGCAGTCAAACTGCTTTATAAAAGGATGAAGAGCAGTCAAACAGTTTTATAATCGGATGAAGAGCAGTCAGACTGTTTTACAAGAGGATGAAGAGCAGTCAAACTGCTTTGTAAAAGGATGAAGAGCAGTCAAACTGTTTTATAAGAGGACGAAGAGCAGTCAAACTGATTTATAATCGGACGAAGAGCAGTCAAACTGTTCTATAGGAGGATGAAGCGCAGTCAAACTGGTTTATAGGAGGATGAAGAGCAGTCAAACTGCTTTATAAGAGGATAAAGAGCAGTCAAACTGCTTTATAAAAGGATGAAGAGCAGTCAAACTGTTTTATAAGCGGACGAAGAGCAGTCAAACTGATTTATAATCGGACGAAGAGCAGTCAAACTGATTTATGATCGGACGAAGAGCAGTCAAACTGATTTATAATCGGATGAATAGCTGTCAAACTGATTTATAAGAGGATGAAGAGCAGTCAAACTGCTTTATAAAAGGATGAAGAGCAGTCAAACTGTTTTATAAGAGGACGAAGAGCAGTCAAACTGCTTTATAAGAGGATGAAGAGCAGTCAAACTGATTTATAAGCGCACGAAGTGCAGTCAAAATGATTTATAATCGGACGAAGAGCAGTCAAACTGATTTATAAACGGACGAAGAGCAGTCAAACGGTTTTATAAAAGGATGAAGAGCAGTCAAACTGTTTTATACGAGGATGTAGAGCAGTCAGACTGTTTTACAAGAGGATGAAGAGCAGTCAACCTGTTTTACAAGAGGATGAAGAGCAGACAAACTGTTTTAAAAGAGGACGAAGAGCAGTCAAACTGATTTATAATCGGACGCAGAAGCAGTCAAACTGTTCTATAGGAGGATGAAGAGCAGCCAAACTGCTTTATAAGAGGATGAAGAGCAGTCAAACTGATTTATAAGCGCACGAAGAGCAGTCAAACTGATTTATAATCGGACAAAGAGCAGTCAAACTGTTCTATAGGAGGATGAAGCGCAGTCAAACTGGTTTATAGGAGGATGAAGAGCAGTCAAACTGATTTATAAGAGGATGTAGAGCAGTCAGACTGTTTTACAAGAGGATGAAGAGCAGTCAACCTGTTTTATAAGAGGACGAAGAGCAGTCAAACTGATATATAATCGGACGAAGAGCAGTCAAACTGTTCTATAGGATGATGAAGCGCAGTCAAACTGGTTTATAGGAGGATGAAGAGCAGTCAAACTGCTTTATAAGAGGATGAAGAGCAGTCAAACTGATTTATAAGCGGACGAAGAGCAGTCAAACTGATTTATAATCGGACGAAGAGCAGTCAAACTGATTTATAAACGGACGAAGAGCAGTCAAACGGTTTTATAAAAGGATGAAGAGCAGTCAAACTGTTTTATACGAGGATGTAGAGCAGTCAGACTGTTTTACAAGAGGATGAAGAGCAGTCAACCTGTTTTACAAGAGGATGAAGAGCAGTCAAACTGTTTTATAAGAGGATGAAGAGCAGTCAAACTGCGTTATAAAAGGATGAAGAGCAGTCAAACAGTTTTATAAAAGGACGAAGAGCAGTCAAACTGATTTATAATTGGATGAAGAGCAGTCAAACTGATTTATAAGAGGATGAAGAGCAGTCAAACTGCTTTATAAAAGGATGAAGCGCAGTCAAACTGGTCTATAGGAGGATGAAGAGCAGTCAAACTGATTTATAAGCGGACGAAGAGCAGTCAAACTGATTTAGAAAGAGGATGAAGAGCAGTCAAACTGCTTTATAAGAGGACGAAGAGCAGTCAAACTGATTTATAATCGGACGAAGAGCAGTCAAACTGTTCTATAGGAGGGTGAAGCGCAGTCAAACTGGTTTATAGGAGGATGAAGAGCAGTCAAACTGCTTTATAAAAGGATGAAGAGCAGTCAAACTGATTTATAAGAGGATGAAGAGCAGTCAAACTGCTTTATAAAAGGATGAAGAGCAGTCAAACTGTTTTATAAGCGGACGAAGAGCAGTCAAACTGATTTATAATTGGACGAAGAGCAGTCAAACTGATTTATAATCGGACGAAGAGCAGTCAAACGGTTTTATAAGAGGATGAAGAGCAGTCAAATTGATTTATAAGAGGATGAAGAGCAGTCAAACTGCTTTATAAAAGGATGAAGAGCAGTCAAACTGTTTTATACGAAGATGTAGAGCGGTCAGACTGTTTTACAAGAGGATGAAGAGCAGTCAACCTGTTTTACAAGAGGATGAAGAGCAGTCAAACTGCGTTATAAAAAGATGAAGAGCAGTCAAACTGTTTTATAAGAGGATGAAGAGCAGTCAAACAGTTTTATGAGGACGAAAAGCAGTCAAACTGATTTATAATCGGATGAAGAGCAGTCAAACTGATTTATAAGAGGATGAAGAGCAGTCAAACTGCGTTATAAAAAGATGAAGAGCAGTCAAACGGTTTTATAAGAGGATGAAGAGCAGTCAAATTGATTTATAAGAGGATGAAGAGCAGTCAAATTGATTTATAAGAGGATGAAGAGCAGTCAGACTGTTTTACAAGAGGATGAAGAGCAGTCAACCTGTTTTACAAGAGGATGAAGAGCAGTCAATCTGTTTTATAAGAGGATGAAGAGCAGTCAAACTGCTTTATAAAAGGATGAAGAGCAGTCAAACAGTTTTATAATCGGATGAAGAGCAGTCAGACTGTTTTACAAGAGGATGAAGAGCAGTCAAACTGCTTTGTAAAAGGATGAAGAGCAGTCAAACTGTTTTACAAGAGGATGAAGAGCAGTCAATCTGTTTTATAAGAGGATGAAGAGCAGTCAAACTGCTTTATAAAAGGATGAAGAGCAGTCAAACTGTTTTGTAAGAGGACGAAGAGCAGTCAAACTGATTTATAATCGGAAGAAGAGCAGTCAAACTGTTCTATAGGAGGATGAAGCGCAGTCAAACTGGTTTATAGGAGGATGAAGAACAGTCAAACTGCTTTATAAGAGGATGAAGAGCAGTCAAACTGATTTATAAGAGGATGAAGAGCAGTCAAACTGCTTTATAAAAGGATGAAGAGCAGTCAAACTGTTTTATAAGCGGACGAAGAGCAGTCAAACTGATTTATAATCGGACGAAGAGCAGTCAAAATGATTTATAATCGGACGAAGAGCAGTCAAAACGGTTTTATAAGAGGATGAAGAGCAGTCAAATTGATTTATAAGAGGATGAAGAGCAGTCAAACTGCTTTATAAAAGGATGAAGAGCAGTCAAACTGTTTTATACGAGGAGGTAGAGCAGTCAGACTGTTTTACAAAAGGATGAAGAGCAGTCAACCTGTTTTACAAGAGGATGAAGAGCAGTCAAACTGTTTTATAAAAGGGTGAAGAGCAGTCAAACTGCTTTATAAAAGGATGAAGAGCAGTCAAACAGTTTTATAATCGGATGAAGAGCAGTCAGACTGTTTTACAAGAGGATGAAGAGCAGTCAAACTGCTTTGTAAAAGGATGAAGAGCAGTCAAACTGTTTTATAAGAGGACGAAGAGCAGTCAAACTGATTTATAATCGGACGAAGAGCAGTCAAACTGTTCTATAGGAGGATGAAGCGCAGTCAAACTGGTTTATAGGAGGATGAAGAGCAGTCAAACTGCTTTATAAGAGGATAAAGAGCAGTCAAACTGCTTTATAAAAGGATGAAGAGCAGTCAAACTGTTTTATAAGCGGACGAAGAGCAGTCAAACTGATTTATAATCGGACGAAGAGCAGTCAAACTGATTTATGATCGGACGAAGAGCAGTCAAACTGATTTATAATCGGATGAATAGCTGTCAAACTGATTTATAAGAGGATGAAGAGCAGTCAAACTGCTTTATAAAAGGATGAAGAGCAGTCAAACTGTTTTATAAGAGGACGAAGAGCAGTCAAACTGCTTTATAAGAGGATGAAGAGCAGTCAAACTGATTTATAAGCGCACGAAGTGCAGTCAAAATGATTTATAATCGGACGAAGAGCAGTCAAACTGATTTATAAACGGACGAAGAGCAGTCAAACGGTTTTATAAAAGGATGAAGAGCAGTCAAACTGTTTTATACGAGGATGTAGAGCAGTCAGACTGTTTTACAAGAGGATGAAGAGCAGTCAACCTGTTTTACAAGAGGATGAAGAGCAGACAAACTGTTTTATAAGAGGACGAAGAGCAGTCAAACTGATTTATAATCGGACGCAGAAGCAGTCAAACTGTTCTATAGGAGGATGAAGAGCAGCCAAACTGCTTTATAAGAGGATGAAGAGCAGTCAAACTGATTTATAAGCGCACGAAGAGCAGTCAAACTGATTTATAATCGGACAAAGAGCAGTCAAACTGTTCTATAGGAGGATGAAGCGCAGTCAAACTGGTTTATAGGAGGATGAAGAGCAGTCAAACTGCTTTATAAGAGGATGAAGAGCAGTCAAACTGATTTATAAGAGGATGTAGAGCAGTCAGACTGTTTTACAAGAGGATGAAGAGCAGTCAACCTGTTTTATAAGAGGACGAAGAGCAGTCAAACTGATATATAATCGGACGAAGAGCAGTCAAACTGTTCTATAGGATGATGAAGCGCAGTCAAACTGGTTTATAGGAGGATGAAGAGCAGTCAAACTGCTTTATAAGAGGATGAAGAGCAGTCAAACTGATTTATAAGCGGACGAAGAGCAGTCAAACTGATTTATAATCGGACGAAGAGCAGTCAAACTGATTTATAAACGGACGAAGAGCAGTCAAACGGTTTTATAAAAGGATGAAGAGCAGTCAAACTGTTTTATACGAGGATGTAGAGCAGTCAGACTGTTTTACAAGAGGATGAAGAGCAGTCAACCTGTTTTACAAGAGGATGAAGAGCAGTCAAACTGTTTTATAAGAGGATGAAGAGCAGTCAAACTGCGTTATAAAAGGATGAAGAGCAGTCAAACAGTTTTATAAAAGGACGAAGAGCAGTCAAACTGATTTATAATTGGATGAAGAGCAGTCAAACTGATTTATAAGAGGATGAAGAGCAGTCAAACTGCTTTATAAAAGGATGAAGCGCAGTCAAACTGTTTTATAAGAGGACGAAGAGCAGTCAAACTGATTTATAATCGGACGAAGAGCAGTCAAACTGTTCTATAGGAGGATGAAGCGCAGTCAAACTGGTCTATAGGAGGATGAAGAGCAGTCAAACTGTTTTATAAGCGGACGAAGAGCAGTCAAACTGATTTAGAAAGAGGATGAAGAGCAGTCAAACTGCTTTATAAGAGGACGAAGAGCAGTCAAACTGATTTATAAGAGGATGAAGAGCAGTCAAACTGCTTTATAAAAGGATGAAGAGCAGTCAAACTGTTTTATAAGCGGACGAAGAGCAGTCAAACTGATTTATAATCGGACGAAGAGCAGTCAAACTGATTTATAATCGGACGAAGAGCAGTCAAAACGGTTTTATAAGAGGATGAAGAGCAGTCAAATTGATTTATAAGAGGATGAAGAGCAGTCAAACTGCTTTATAAAAGGATGAAGAGCAGTCAAACTGTTTTATACGAGGAGGTAGAGCAGTCAGACTGTTTTACAAAAGGATGAAGAGCAGTCAACCTGTTTTACAAGAGGATGAAGAGCAGTCAAACTGTTTTATAAAAGGGTGAAGAGCAGTCAAACTGCTTTATAAAAGGATGAAGAGCAGTCAAACTGTTTTGTAAGAGGATGAAGAGCAGTCAGACTGTTTTACAAGAGGATGAAGAGCAGTCAAACTGCTTTGTAAAAGGATGAAGAGCAGTCAAACTGTTTTATAAGAGGACGAAGAGCAGTCAAACTGATTTATAATCGGACGAAGAGCAGTCAAACTGTTCTATAGGAGGATGAAGCGCAGTCAAACTGGTTTATAGGAGGATGAAGAGCAGTCAAACTGCTTTATAAGAGGATAAAGAGCAGTCAAACTGCTTTATAAAAGGATGAAGAGCAGTCAAACTGTTTTATAAGCGGACGAAGAGCAGTCAAACTGATTTATAATCGGACGAAGAGCAGTCAAACTGATTTATGATCGGACGAAGAGCAGTCAAACTGATTTATAATCGGATGAATAGCTGTCAAACTGATTTATAAGAGGATGAAGAGCAGTCAAACTGCTTTATAAAAGGATGAAGAGCAGTCAAACTGTTTTATAAGAGGACGAAGAGCAGTCAAACTGCTTTATAAGAGGATGAAGAGCAGTCAAACTGATTTATAAGCGCACGAAGTGCAGTCAAAATGATTTATAATCGGACGAAGAGCAGTCAAACTGATTTATAAACGGACGAAGAGCAGTCAAACGGTTTTATAAAAGGATGAAGAGCAGTCAAACTGTTTTATACGAGGATGTAGAGCAGTCAGACTGTTTTACAAGAGGATGAAGAGCAGTCAACCTGTTTTACAAGAGGATGAAGAGCAGACAAACTGTTTTATAAGAGGACGAAGAGCAGTCAAACTGATTTATAATCGGACGCAGAAGCAGTCAAACTGTTCTATAGGAGGATGAAGAGCAGCCAAACTGCTTTATAAGAGGATGAAGAGCAGTCAAACTGATTTATAAGCGCACGAAGAGCAGTCAAACTGATTTATAATCGGACAAAGAGCAGTCAAACTGTTCTATAGGAGGATGAAGCGCAGTCAAACTGGTTTATAGGAGGATGAAGAGCAGTCAAACTGCTTTATAAGAGGATGAAGAGCAGTCAAACTGATTTATAAGAGGATGTAGAGCAGTCAGACTGTTTTACAAGAGGATGAAGAGCAGTCAACCTGTTTTATAAGAGGACGAAGAGCAGTCAAACTGATATATAATCGGACGAAGAGCAGTCAAACTGTTCTATAGGATGATGAAGCGCAGTCAAACTGGTTTATAGGAGGATGAAGAGCAGTCAAACTGCTTTATAAGAGGATGAAGAGCAGTCAAACTGATTTATAAGCGGACGAAGAGCAGTCAAACTGATTTATAATCGGACGAAGAGCAGTCAAACTGATTTATAAACGGACGAAGAGCAGTCAAACGGTTTTATAAAAGGATGAAGAGCAGTCAAACTGTTTTATACGAGGATGTAGAGCAGTCAGACTGTTTTACAAGAGGATGAAGAGCAGTCAACCTGTTTTACAAGAGGATGAAGAGCAGTCAAACTGTTTTATAAGAGGATGAAGAGCAGTCAAACTGCGTTATAAAAGGATGAAGAGCAGTCAAACAGTTTTATAAAAGGACGAAGAGCAGTCAAACTGATTTATAATTGGATGAAGAGCAGTCAAACTGATTTATAAGAGGATGAAGAGCAGTCAAACTGCTTTATAAAAGGATGAAGCGCAGTCAAACTGTTTTATAAGAGGACGAAGAGCAGTCAAACTGATTTGTAATCGGACGAAGAGCAGTCAAACTGTTCTATAGGAGGATGAAGCGCAGTCAAACTGGTCTATAGGAGGATGAAGAGCAGTCAAACTGTTTTATAAGCGGACGAAGAGCAGTCAAACTGATTTAGAAAGAGGATGAAGAGCAGTCAAACTGCTTTATAAGAGGACGAAGAGCAGTCAAACTGATTTATAATCGGACGAAGAGCAGTCAAACTGTTCTATAGGAGGGTGAAGCGCAGTCAAACTGGTTTATAGGAGGATGAAGAGCAGTCAAACTGCTTTATAAAAGGATGAAGAGCAGTCAAACTGATTTATAAGAGGATGAAGAGCAGTCAAACTGCTTTATAAAAGGATGAAGAGCAGTCAAACTGTTTTGAAAGCGGACGAAGAGCAGTCAAACTGATTTATAATTGGACGAAGAGCAGTCAAACTGATTTATAATCGGACGAAGAGCAGTCAAACGGTTTTATAAGAGGATGAAGAGCAGTCAAATTGATTTATAAGAGGATGAAGAGCAGTCAAACTGCTTTATAAAAGGATGAAGAGCAGTCAAACTGTTTTATACGAAGATGTAGAGCGGTCAGACTGTTTTACAAGAGGATGAAGAGCAGTCAACCTGTTTTACAAGAGGATGAAGAGCAGTCAAACTGCGTTATAAAAAGATGAAGAGCAGTCAAACTGTTTTATAAGAGGATGAAGAGCAGTCAAACAGTTTTATGAGGACGAAAAGCAGTCAAACTGATTTATAATCGGATGAAGAGCAGTCAAACTGATTTATAAGAGGATGAAGAGCAGTCAAACTGCGTTATAAAAAGATGAAGAGCAGTCAAACGGTTTTATAAGAGGATGAAGAGCAGTCAAATTGATTTATAAGAGGATGAAGAGCAGTCAACCTGTTTTACAAGAGGATGAAGAGCAGTCAATCTGTTTTATAAGAGGATGAAGAGCAGTCAAACTGCTTTATAAAAGGATGAAGAGCAGTCAAACTGTTTTGTAAGAGGACGAAGAGCAGTCAAACTGCTTTATAAAAGGATGAAGAGCAGTCAAACTGTTTTGTAAGAGGACGAAGAGCAGTCAAACTGATTTATAATCGGACGAAGAGCAGTCAAACTGTTCTATAGGAGGATGAAGCGCAGTCAAACTGGTTTATAGGAGGATGAAGAACAGTCAAACTGCTTTATAAGAGGATGAAGAGCAGTCAAACTGATTTATAAGAGGATGAAGAGCAGTCAAACTGCTTTATAAAAGGATGAAGAGCAGTCAAACTGTTTTATAAGCGGACGAAGAGCAGTCAAACTGATTTATAATCGGACGAAGAGCAGTCAAACTGATTTATAATCGGACGAAGAGCAGTCAAAACGGTTTTATAAGAGGATGAAGAGCAGTCAAATTGATTTATAAGAGGATGAAGAGCAGTCAAACTGCTTTATAAAAGGATGAAGAGCAGTCAAACTGTTTTATACGAGGAGGTAGAGCAGTCAGACTGTTTTACAAAAGGATGAAGAGCAGTCAACCTGTTTTACAAGAGGATGAAGAGCAGTCAAACTGTTTTATAAAAGGGTGAAGAGCAGTCAAACTGCTTTATAAAAGGATGAAGAGCAGTCAAACTGTTTTGTAAGAGGACGAAGAGCAGTCAAACTGATTTATAATCGGACGAAGAGCAGTCAAACTGTTCTATAGGAGGATGAAGCGCAGTCAAACTGGTTTATAGGAGGATGAAGAACAGTCAAACTGCTTTATAAGAGGATGAAGAGCAGCCAAACTGATTTATAAGAGGATGAAGAGCAGTCAAACTGCTTTATAAAAGGATGAAGAGCAGTCAAACTGTTTTATAAGCGGACGAAGAGCAGTCAAACTGATTTATAATCGGACGAAGAGCAGTCAAACTGATTTATAATCGGACGAAGATCAGTCATAACGGTTTTATAAGAGGATGAAGAGCAGTCAAATTGATTTATAAGAGGATGAAGAGCAGTCAAACTGCTTTATAAAAGGATGAAGAGCAGTCAAACTGTTTTATACGAGGAGGTAGAGCAGTCAGACTGTTTTACAAAAGGATGAAGAGCAGTCAACCTGTTTTACAAGAGGATGAAGAGCAGTCAAACTGTTTTATAAAAGGGTGAAGAGCAGTCAAACTGTTTTATAAAAGGATGAAGAGCAGTCAAACAGTTTTATAAGAGGATGAAGAGCAGTCAAACTGATTTATAATCGGATGAAGAGCAGTCAGACTGTTTTACAAGAGGATGAAGAGCAGTCAAACTGCTTTGTAAAAGGATGAAGAGCAGTCAAACTGTTTTATAAGAGGACGAAGAGCAGTCAAACTGATTTATAATCGGACGAAGAGCAGTCAAACTGTTCAATAGGAGGATGAAGCGCAGTCAAACTGGTTTATAGGAGGATGAAGAGCAGTCAAACTGCTTTATAAGAGGATAAAGAGCAGTCAAACTGCTTTATAAAAGGATGAAGAGCAGTCAAACTGTTTTGTAAGAGGACGAAGAGCAGTCAAACTGATTTATAATCGGACGAAGAGCAGTCAAACTGTTCTATAGGAGGATGAAGCGCAGTCAAACTGGTTTATAGGAGGATGAAGAACAGTCAAACTGCTTTATAAGAGGATGAAGAGCAGTCAAACTGATTTATAAGAGGATGAAGAGCAGTCAAACTGCTTTATAAAAGGATGAAGAGCAGTCAAACTGTTTTATAAGCGGACGAAGAGCAGTCAAACTGATTTATAATCGGATGAAGAGCAGTCAAACTGATTTATAATCGGACGAAGAGCAGTCAAAACGGTTTTATAAGAGGATGAAGAGCAGTCAAATTGATTTATAAGAGGATGAAGAGCAGTCAAACTGCTTTATAAAAGGATGAAGAGCAGTCAAACTGTTTTATACGAGGAGGTAGAGCAGTCAGACTGTTTTACAAAAGGATGAAGAGCAGTCAACCTGTTTTACAAGAGGATGAAGAGCAGTCAAACTGTTTTATAAAAGGGTGAAGAGCAGTCAAACTGCTTTATAAAAGGATGAAGAGCAGTCAAACTGTTTTGTAAGAGGACGAAGAGCAGTCAAACTGATTTATAATCGGACGAAGAGCAGTCAAACTGTTCTATAGGAGGATGAAGCGCAGTCAAACTGGTTTATAGGAGGATGAAGAACAGTCAAACTGCTTTATAAGAGGATGAAGAGCAGCCAAACTGATTTATAAGAGGATGAAGAGCAGTCAAACTGCTTTATAAAAGGATGAAGAGCAGTCAAACTGTTTTATAAGCGGACGAAGAGCAGTCAAACTGATTTATAATCGGACGAAGAGCAGTCAAACTGATTTATAATCGGACGAAGAGCAGTCAAAACGGTTTTATAAGAGGATGAAGAGCAGTCAAATTGATTTATAAGAGGATGAAGAGCAGTCAAACTGCTTTATAAAAGGATGAAGAGCAGTCAAACTGTTTTATACGAGGAGGTAGAGCAGTCAGACTGTTTTACAAAAGGATGAAGAGCAGTCAACCTGTTTTACAAGAGGATGAAGAGCAGTCAAACTGTTTTATAAAAGGGTGAAGAGCAGTCAAACTGTTTTATAAAAGGATGAAGAGCAGTCAAACAGTTTTATAAGAGGATGAAGAGCAGTCAAACTGATTTATAATCGGATGAAGAGCAGTCAGACTGTTTTACAAGAGGATGAAGAGCAGTCAAACTGCTTTGTAAAAGGATGAAGAGCAGTCAAACTGTTTTATAAGAGGACGAAGAGCAGTCAAACTGATTTATAATCGGACGAAGAGCAGTCAAACTGTTCTATAGGAGGATGAAGCGCAGTCAAACTGGTTTATAGGAGGATGAAGAGCAGTCAAACTGCTTTATAAGAGGATAAAGAGCAGTCAAACTGCTTTATAAAAGGATGAAGAGCAGTCAAACTGTTTTATAAGCGGACGAAGAGCAGTCAAACTGATTTATAATCGGACGAAGAGCAGTCAAAACTGATTTATGATCGGACGAAGAGCAGTCAAACTGATTTATAATCGGATGAATAGCTGTCAAACTGATTTATAAGAGGATGAAGAGCAGTCAAACTGCTTTATAAAAGGATGAAGAGCAGTCAAACTGTTTTATAAGAGGACGAAGAGCAGTCAAACTGATTTATAATCGGACGAAGAGCAGTCAAACTTTTCTATAGGAGGATGAAGCGCAGTCAAACTGGTTTATAAGAGGACGAAGAGCAGTCAAACTGATTTATAAGCGCACGAAGTGCAGTCAAACTGATTTATAATCGGACGAAGAGCAGTCAAACTGATTTATAAACGGACGAAGAGCAGTCAAACGGTTTTATAAAAAGATGAAGAGCAGTCAAACGGTTTTATAAGAGGATGAAGAGCAGTCAAATTGATTTATAAGAGGATGAAGAGCAGTCAAATTGATTTATAAGAGGATGAAGAGCAGTCAGACTGTTTTACAAGAGGATGAAGAGCAGTCAACCTGTTTTACAAGAGGATGAAGAGCAGTCAATCTGTTTTATAAGAGGATGAAGAGCAGTCAAACTGCTTTATAAAAGGATGAAGAGCAGTCAAACTGTTTTGTAAGAGGACGAAGAGCAGTCAAACTGATTTATAATCGGACGAAGAGCAGTCAAACTGTTCTATAGGAGGATGAAGCGCAGTCAAACTGGTTTATAGGAGGATGAAGAACAGTCAAACTGCTTTATAAGAGGATGAAGAGCAGTCAAACTGATTTATAAGAGGATGAAGAGCAGTCAAACTGTTTTATACGAGGAGGTAGAGCAGTCAGACTGTTTTACAAAAGGATGAAGAGCAGTCAACCTGTTTTACAAGAGGATGAAGAGCAGTCAAACTGTTTTATAAAAGGGTGAAGAGCAGTCAAACTGCTTTATAAAAGGATGAAGAGCAGTCAAACTGTTTTGTAAGAGGACGAAGAGCAGTCAAACTGATTTATAATCGGACGAAGAGCAGTCAAACTGTTCTATAGGAGGATGAAGCGCAGTCAAACTGGTTTATAGGAGGATGAAGAACAGTCAAACTGCTTTATAAGAGGATGAAGAGCAGTCAAACTGTTTTATACGAGGAGGTAGAGCAGTCAAATTGATTTATAAGAGGATGAAGAGCAGTCAAACTGCTTTATAAAAGGATGAAGAGCAGTCAAACTGTTTTATACGAGGAGGTAGAGCAGTCAGACTGTTTTACAAAAGGATGAAGAGCAGTCAACCTGTTTTACAAGAGGATGAAGAGCAGTCAAACTGTTTTATAATCGGATGAATAGCTGTCAAACTGATTTATAAGAGGATGAAGAGCAGTCAAACTGCTTTATAAAAGGATGAAGAGCAGTCAACCTGTTTTACAAGAGGATGAAGAGCAGTCAAACTGTTTTATATAAGGGTGAAGAGCAGTCAAACTGTTTTATAAAAGGATGAAGAGCATTCAAACAGTTTTATAAGAGGATGAAGAGCAGTCAAACTGTTTTATACGAGGAGGTAGAGCAGTCAGACTGTTTTACAAAAGGATGAAGAGCAGTCAACCTGTTTTACAAGAGGATGAAGAGCAGTCAAACTGATTTATAATCGGATGAATAGCTGTCAAACTGATTTATAAGAGGATGAAGAGCAGTCAAACTGCTTTATAAAAGGATGAAGAGCAGTCAAACTGTTTTATACGAGGAGGTAGAGCAGTCAGACTGTTTTACAAAAGGATGAAGAGCAGTCAACCTGTTTTACAAGAGGATGAAGAGCAGTCAAACTGATTTATAATCGGATGAATAGCTGTCAAACTGATTTATAAGAGGATGAAGAGCAGTCAAACTGCTTTATAAAAGGATGAAGAGCAGTCAACCTGTTTTACAAGAGGATGAAGAGCAGTCAAACTGTTTTATAAAAGGGTGAAGAGCAGTCAAACTGTTTTATAAAAGGATGAAGAGCAGTCAAACAGTTTTATAAGAGGATGAAGAGCAGTCAAACTGATTTATAATCGGATGAAGAGCAGTCAGACTGTTTTACAAGAGGATGAAGAGCAGTCAAACTGCTTTGTAAAAGGATGAAGAGCAGTCAAACTGTTTTCTAAGAGGACGAAGAGCAGTCAAACTGATTTATAATCGGACGAAGAGCAGTCAAACTGTTCTATAGGAGGATGAAGCGCAGTCAAACTGGTTTATAGGAGGATGAAGAGCAGTCAAACTGCTTTATAAGAGGATAAAGAGCAGTCAAACTGCTTTATAAAAGGATGAAGAGCAGTCAAACTGTTTTATAAGCGGACGAAGAGCAGTCAAACTGATTTATAATCGGACGAAGAGCAGTCAAACTGATTTATGATCGGACGAAGAGCAGTCAAACTGATTTATAATCGGATGAATAGCTGTCAAACTGATTTATAAGAGGATGAAGAGCAGTCAAACTGCTTTATAAAAGGATGAAGAGCAGTCAAACTGTTTTATAAGAGGACGAAGAGCAGTCAAACTGATTTATAATCGGACGAAGAGCAGTCAAACTTTTCTATAGGAGGATGAAGCGCAGTCAAACTGGTTTATAAGAGGACGAAGAGCAGTCAAACTGATTTATAAGCGCACGAAGTGCAGTCAAACTGATTTATAATCGGACGAAGAGCAGTCAAACTGATTTATAAACGGACGAAGAGCAGTCAAACGGTTTTATAAAAAGATGAAGAGCAGTCAAATTGATTTATAAGAGGATGAAGAGCAGTCAGACTGTTTTACAAGAGGATGAAGAGCAGTCAACCTGTTTTACAAGAGGATGAAGAGCAGTCAATCTGTTTTATAAGAGGATGAAGATCAGTCAAACTGCTTTATAAAAGGATGAAGAGCAGTCAAACTGTTTTGTAAGAGGACGAAGAGCAGTCAAACTGATTTATAATCGGACGAAGAGCAGTCAAACTGTTCTATAGGAGGATGAAGCGCAGTCAAACTGGTTTATAGGAGGATGAAGAACAGTCAAACTGCTTTATAAGAGGATGAAGAGCAGTCAAACTGATTTATAAGAGGATGAAGAGCAGTCAAACTGCTTTATAAAAGGATGAAGAGCAGTCAAACTGTTTTATAAGCGGACGAAGAGCAGTCAAACTGATTTATAATCGGACGAAGAGCAGTCAAACTGATTTATAATCGGACGAAGAGCAGTCAAAACGGTTTTATAAGAGGATGAAGAGCAGTCAAATTGATTTATAAGAGGATGAAGAGCAGTCAAACTGCTTTATAAAAGGATGAAGAGCAGTCAAACTGTTTTATACGAGGAGGTAGAGCAGTCAGACTGTTTTACAAGAGGATGAAGAGCAGTCAACCTGTTTTACAAGAGGATGAAGAGCAGTCAAACTGTTTTATAAAAGGGTGAAGAGCAGTCAAACTGCTTTATAAAAGGATGAAGAGCAGTCAAACTGTTTTGTAAGAGGACGAAGAGCAGTCAAACTGATTTATAATCGGACGAAGAGCAGTCAAACTGTTCTATAGGAGGATGAAGCGCAGTCAAACTGGTTTATAGGAGGATGAAGAACAGTCAAACTGCTTTATAAGAGGATGAAGAGCAGCCAAACTGATTTATAAGAGGATGAAGAGCAGTCAAACTGCTTTATAAAAGGATGAAGAGCAGTCAAACTGTTTTATAAGCGGACGAAGAGCAGTCAAACTGATTTATAATCGGACGAAGAGCAGTCAAACTGATTTATAATCGGACGAAGAGCAGTCAAAACGGTTTTATAAGAGGATGAAGAGCAGTCAAATTGATTTATAAGAGGATGAAGAGCAGTCAAACTGCTTTATAAAAGGATGAAGAGCAGTCAAACTGTTTTATACGAGGAGGTAGAGCAGTCAGACTGTTTTACAAAAGGATGAAGAGCAGTCAACCTGTTTTACAAGAGGATGAAGAGCAGTCAAACTGTTTTATAAAAGGATGAAGAGCAGTCAAACAGTTTTATAAGAGGATGAAGAGCAGTCAAACTGATTTATAATCGGATGAAGAGCAGTCAAACTGATTTATAAACGGACGAAGAGCAGTCAAACGGTTTTATAAAAGGATGAAGAGCAGTCAAACTGTTTTATACGAGGATGTAGAGCAGTCAGACTGTTTTACAAGAGGATGAAGAGCAGTCAACCTGTTTTACAAGAGGATTAAGAGCAGACAAACTGTTTTATAAGAGGACGAAGAGCAGTCAAACTGATTTATAATCGGACGCAGAAGCAGTCAAACTGTTCTATAGGAGGATGAAGAGCAGTCAAACTGCTTTATATGAGGATGAAGAGCAGTCAAACTGATTTATAAGCGCACGAAGAGCAGTCAAACTGATTTATAATCGGACAAAGAGCAGTCAAACTGTTCTATAGGAGGATGAAGCGCAGTCAAACTGGTTTATAGGAGGATGAAAAGCAGTCAAACTGCTTTATAAGAGGATGAAGAGCAGTCAAACTGATTTATAAGAGGATGTAGAGCAGTCAGACTGTTTTACAAGAGGATGAAGAGCAGTCAACCTGTTTTATAAGAGGACGAAGAGCAGTCAAACTGATATATAATCGGACGAAGAGCAGTCAAACTGTTCTATAGGATGATGAAGCGCAGTCAAACTGGTTTATAGGAGGATGAAGAGCAGTCAAACTGCTTTATAAGAGGATGAAGAGCAGTCAAACTGATTTATAAGCGGACGAAGAGCAGTCAAACTGATTTATAATCGGACGAAGAGCAGTCAAACTGATTTATAAACGGACGAAGAGCAGTCAAACGGTTTTATAAAAGGATGAAGAGCAGTCAAACTGTGTTATACGAGGATGTAGAGCAGTCAGACTGTTTTACAAGAGGATGAAGAGCAGTCAACCTGTTTTACAAGAGGATGAAGAGCAGTCAAACTGTTTTATAAGAGGATGAAGAGCAGTCAAACTGCGTTATAAAAGGATGAAGAGCAGTCAAACAGTTTTATAAAAGGACGAAGAGCAGTCAAACTGATTTATAATTGGATGAAGAGCAGTCAAACTGATTTATAAGAGGATGAAGAGCAGTCAAACTGCTTTATAAAAGGATGAAGCGCAGTCAAACTGTTTTATAAGAGGACGAAGAGCAGTCAAACTGATTTATAATCGGACGAAGAGCAGTCAAACTGTTCTATAGGAGGATGAAGCGCAGTCAAACTGGTCTATAGGAGGATGAAGAGCAGTCAAACTGTTTTATAAGCGGACGAAGAGCAGTCAAACTGATTTATAAGAGGATGAAGAGCAGTCAAACTGCTTTATAAGAGGACGAAGAGCAGTCAAACTGATTTATAATCGGACGAAGAGCAGTCAAACTGTTCTATAGGAGGGTGAAGCGCAGTCAAACTGGTTTATAGGAGGATGAAGAGCAGTCAAACTGCTTTATAAAAGGATGAAGAGCAGTCAAACTGATTTATAAGAGGATGAAGAGCAGTCAAACTGCTTTATAAAAGGATGAAGAGCAGTCAAACTGTTTTATAAGCGGACGAAGAGCAGTCAAACTGATTTATAATTGGACGAAGAGCAGTCAAACTGATTTATAATCGGACGAAGAGCAGTCAAACGGTTTTATAAGAGGATGAAGAGCAGTCAAATTGATTTATAAGAGGATGAAGAGCAGTCAAACTGCTTTATAAAAGGATGAAGAGCAGTCAAACTGTTTTATACGAAGATGTAGAGCGGTCAGACTGTTTTACAAGAGGATGAAGAGCAGTCAACCTGTTTTACAAGAGGATGAAGAGCAGTCAAACTGCGTTATAAAAAGATGAAGAGCAGTCAAACTGTTTTATAAGAGGATGAAGAGCAGTCAAACAGTTTTATGAGGACGAAAAGCAGTCAAACTGATTTATAATCGGATGAAGAGCAGTCAAACTGATTTATAAGAGGATGAAGAGCAGTCAAACTGCGTTATAAAAAGATGAAGAGCAGTCAAACGGTTTTATAAGAGGATGAAGAGCAGTCAAATTGATTTATAAGAGGATGAAGAGCAGTCAAATTGATTTATAAGAGGATGAAGAGCAGTCAGACTGTTTTAAAGGAGGATGAAGAGCAGTCAACCTGTTTTACAAGAGGATGAAGAGCAGTCAATCTGTTTTATAAGAGGATGAAGAGCAGTCAAACTGCTTTATAAAAGGATGAAGAGCAGTCAAACTGTTTTGTAAGAGGACGAAGAGCAGTCAAACTGATTTATAATCGGACGAAGAGCAGTCAAACTGTTCTATAGGAGGATGAAGCGCAGTCAAACTGGTTTATAGGAGGATGAAGAACAGTCAAACTGCTTTATAAGAGGATGAAGAGCAGTCAAACTGATTTATAAGAGGATGAAGAGCAGTCAAACTGCTTTATAAAAGGATGAAGAGCAGTCAAACTGTTTTATAAGCGGACGAAGAGCAGTCAAACTGATTTATAATTGGACGAAGAGCAGTCAAACTGATTTATAATCGGACGAAGAGCAGTCAAAACGGTTTTATAAGAGGATGAAGAGCAGTCAAATTGATTTATAAGAGGATGAAGAGCAGTCAAACTGCTTTATAAAAGGATGAAGAGCAGTCAAACTGTTTTATACGAGGAGGTAGAGCAGTCAGACTGTTTTACAAAAGGATGAAGAGCAGTCAACCTGTTTTACAAGAGGATGAAGAGCAGTCAAACTGCTTTGTAAAAGGATGAAGAGCAGTCAAACTGTTTTATAAGAGGACGAAGAGCAGTCAAACTGATTTATAATCGGACGAAGAACAGTCAAACTGTTCTATAGGAGGATGAAGCGCAGTCAAACTGGTTTATAGGAGGATGAAGAGAAGTCAAACTGCTTTATAAGAGGATAAAGAGCAGTCAAACTGCTTTATAAAAGGATGAAGAGCAGTCAAACTGTTTTATAAGCGGACGAAGAGCAGTCAAACTGATTTATAATCGGACGAAGAGCAGTCAAACTGATTTATGATCGGACGAAGAGCAGTCAAACTGATTTATAATCGGATGAATTGCTGTCAAACTGATTTATAAGAGGATGAAGAGCAGTCAAACTGCTTTATAAAAGGATGAAGAGCAGTCAAACTGATTTATAAGAGGATGAAGAGCAGTCAAACTGCTTTATAAAAGGATGAAGAGCAGTCAAACTGTTTTATAAGCGGACGAAGAGCAGTCAAACTGATTTATAATTGGACGAAGAGCAGTCAAACTGATTTATAATCGGACGAAGAGCAGTCAAACGGTTTTATAAGAGGATGAAGAGCAGTCAAATTGATTTATAAGAGGATGAAGAGCAGTCAAACTGCTTTATAAAAGGATGAAGAGCAGTCAAACTGTTTTATACGAAGATGTAGAGCGGTCAGACTGTTTTACAAGAGGATGAAGAGCAGTCAACCTGTTTTACAAGAGGATGAAGAGCAGTCAAACTGCGTTATAAAAAGATGAAGAGCAGTCAAACTGTTTTATAAGAGGATGAAGAGCAGTCAAACAGTTTTATGAGGACGAAAAGCAGTCAAACTGATTTATAATCGGATGAAGAGCAGTCAAACTGATTTATAAGAGGATGAAGAGCAGTCAAACTGCGTTATAAAAAGATGAAGAGCAGTCAAACGGTTTTATAAGAGGATGAAGAGCAGTCAAATTGATTTATAAGAGGATGAAGAGCAGTCAAATTGATTTATAAGAGGATGAAGAGCAGTCACACTGTTTTAAAGGAGGATGAAGAGCAGTCAACCTGTTTTACAAGAGGATGAAGAGCAGTCAATCTGTTTTATAAGAGGATGAAGAGCAGTCAAACTGCTTTATAAAAGGATGAAGAGCAGTCAAACTGTTTTGTAAGAGGACGAAGAGCAGTCAAACTGATTTATAATCGGACGAAGAGCAGTCAAACTGTTCTATAGGAGGATGAAGCGCAGTCAAACTGGTTTATAGGAGGATGAAGAACAGTCAAACTGCTTTATAAGAGGATGAAGAGCAGTCAAACTGATTTATAAGAGGATGAAGAGCAGTCAAACTGCTTTATAAAAGGATGAAGAGCAGTCAAACTGTTTTATAAGCGGACGAAGAGCAGTCAAACTGATTTATAATCGGACGAAGAGCAGTCAAACTGATTTATAATCGGACGAAGAGCAGTCAAAACGGTTTTATAAGAGGATGAAGAGCAGTCAAATTGATTTATAAGAGGATGAAGAGCAGTCAAACTGCTTTATAAAAGGATGAAGAGCAGTCAAACTGTTTTATACGAGGAGGTAGAGCAGTCAGACTGTTTTACAAAAGGATGAAGAGCAGTCAACCTGTTTTACAAGAGGATGAAGAGCAGTCAAACTGTTTTATAAAAGGGTGAAGAGCAGTCAAACTGCTTTATAAAAGGATGAAGAGCAGTCAAACAGTTTTATAATCGGATGAAGAGCAGTCAGACTGTTTTATAAGAGGATGAAGAGCAGTCAAACTGCTTTGTAAAAGGATGAAGAGCAGTCAAACTGTTTTATAAGAGGACGAAGAGCAGTCAAACTGATTTATAATCGGACGAAGAACAGTCAAACTGTTCTATAGGAGGATGAAGCGCAGTCAAACTGGTTTATAGGAGGATGAAGAGAAGTCAAACTGCTTTATAAGAGGATAAAGAGCAGTCAAACTGCTTTATAAAAGGATGAAGAGCAGTCAAACTGTTTTATAAGCGGACGAAGAGCAGTCAAACTGATTTATAATCGGACGAAGAGCAGTCAAACTGATTTATGATCGGACGAAGAGCAGTCAAACTGATTTATAATCGGATGAATAGCTGTCAAACTGATTTATAAGAGGATGAAGAGCAGTCAAACTGCTTTATAAAAGGATGAAGAGCAGTCAAACTGTTTTATAAGAGGACGAAGAGCAGTCAAACTGCTTTATAAGAGGATGAAGAGCAGTCAAACTGATTTATAAGCGCACGAAGTGCAGTCAAAATGATTTATGATCGGACGAAGAGCAGTCAAACTGATTTATAAACGGACGAAGAGCAGTCAAACGGTTTTATAAAAGGATGAAGAGCAGTCAAACTGTTTTATACGAGGATGTAGAGCAGTCAGACTGTTTTACAAGAGGATGAAGAGCAGTCAACCTGTTTTACAAGAGGATGAAGAGCAGACAAACTGTTTTATAAGAGGACGAAGAGCAGTCAAACTGATTTATAATCGGACGCAGAAGCAGTCAAACTGTTCTATAGGAGGATGAAGAGCAGTCAAACTGCTTTATAAGAGGATGAAGAGCAGTCAAACTGATTTATAAGCGCACGAAGAGCAGTCAAACTGATTTATAATCGGACAAAGAGCAGTCAAACTGTTCTATAGGAGGATGAAGCGCAGTCAAACTGGTTTATAGGAGGATGAAGAGCAGTCAAACTGCTTTATAAGAGGATGAAGAGCAGTCAAACTGATTTATAAGAGGATGTAGAGCAGTCAGACTGTTTTACAAGAGGATGAAGAGCAGTCAACCTGTTTTATAAGAGGACGAAGAGCAGTCAAACTGATATATAATCGGACGAAGAGCAGTCAAACTGTTCTATAGGATGATGAAGCGCAGTCAAACTGGTTTATAGGAGGATGAAGAGCAGTCAAACTGCTTTATAAGAGGATGAAGAGCAGTCAAACTGATTTATAAGCGGACGAAGAGCAGTCAAACTGATTTATAATCGGACGAAGAGCAGTCAAACTGATTTATAAACGGACGAAGAGCAGTCAAACGGTTTTATAAAAGGATGAAGAGCAGTCAAACTGTTTTATACGAGGATGTAGAGCAGTCAGACTGTTTTACAAGAGGATGAAGAGCAGTCAACCTGTTTTACAAGAGGATGAAGAGCAGTCAAACTGTTTTATAAGAGGATGAAGAGCAGTCAAACTGCGTTATAAAAGGATGAAGAGCAGTCAAACAGTTTTATAAAAGGACGAAGAGCAGTCAAACTGATTTATAATTGGATGAAGAGCAGTCAAACTGATTTATAAGAGGATGAAGAGCAGTCAAACTGCTTTATAAAAGGATGAAGCGCAGTCAAACTGTTTTATAAGAGGACGAAGAGCAGTCAAACTGATTTATAATCGGACGAAGAGCAGTCAAACTGTTCTATAGGAGGATGAAGCGCAGTCAAACTGGTCTATAGGAGGATGAAGAGCAGTCAAACTGTTTTATAAGCGGACGAAGAGCAGTCAAACTGATTTAGAAAGAGGATGAAGAGCAGTCAAACTGCTTTATAAGAGGACGAAGAGCAGTCAAACTGATTTATAATCGGACGAAGAGCAGTCAAACTGTTCTATAGGAGGGTGAAGCGCAGTCAAACTGGTTTATAGGAGGATGAAGAGCAGTCAAACTGCTTTATAAAAGGATGAAGAGCAGTCAAACTGATTTATAAGAGGATGAAGAGCAGTCAAACTGCTTTATAAAAGGATGAAGAGCAGTCAAACTGTTTTATAAGCGGACGAAGAGCAGTCAAACTGATTTATAATTGGACGAAGAGCAGTCAAACTGATTTATAATCGGACGAAGAGCAGTCAAACGGTTTTATAAGAGGATGAAGAGCAGTCAAATTGATTTATAAGAGGATGAAGAGCAGTCAAACTGCTATATAAAAGGATGAAGAGCAGTCAAACTGTTTTATACGAAGATGTAGAGCGGTCAGACTGTTTTACAAAAGGATGAAGAGCAGTCAACCTGTTTTACAAGAGGATGAAGAGCAGTCAAACTGCGTTATAAAAAGATGAAGAGCAGTCAAACTGTTTTATAAGAGGATGAAGAGCAGTCAAACAGTTTTATGAGGACGAAAAGCAGTCAAACTGATTTATAATCGGATGAAGAGCAGTCAAACTGATTTATAAGAGGATGAAGAGCAGTCAAACTGCGTTATAAAAAGATGAAGAGCAGTCAAACGGTTTTATAAGAGGATGAAGAGCAGTCAAATTGATTTATAAGAGGATGAAGAACAGTCAAATTGATTTATAAGAGGATGAAGAGCAGTCAGACTGTTTTACAAGAGGATGAAGAGCAGTCAACCTGTTTTACAAGAGGATGAAGAGCAGTCAATCTGTTTTATAAGAGGATGAAGAGCAGTCAAACTGCTTTATAAAAGGATGAAGAGCAGTCAAACTGTTTTGTAAGAGGACGAAGAGCAGTCAAACTGATTTATAATCGGACGAAGAGCAGTCAAACTGTTCTATAGGAGGATGAAGCGCAGTCAAACTGGTTTATAGGAGGATGAAGAACAGTCAAACTGCTTTATAAGAGGATGAAGAGCAGTCAAACTGATTTATAAGAGGATGAAGAGCAGTCAAACTGCTTTATAAAAGGATGAAGAGCAGTCAAACTGTTTTATAAGCGGACGAAGAGCAGTCAAACTGATTTATAATCGGACGAAGAGCAGTCAAACTGATTTATAATCGGACGAAGAGCAGTCAAAACGGTTTTATAAGAGGATGAAGAGCAGTCAAATTGATTTATAAGAGGATGAAGAGCAGTCAAACTGCTTTATAAAAGGATGAAGAGCAGTCAAACTGTTTTATACGAGGAGGTAGAGCAGTCAGACTGTTTTACAAAAGGATGAAGAGCAGTCAACCTGTTTTACAAGAGGATGAAGAGCAGTCAAACTGTTTTATAAAAAGGTGAAGAGCAGTCAAACTGCTTTATAAAAGGATGAAGAGCAGTCAAACAGTTTTATAAGAGGACGAAGAGCAGTCAAACTGATTTATAAGAGGACGAAGAGCAGTCAAACTGTTTTATAAGCGGACGAAGAGCAGTCAAACTGATTTAGAAAGAGGATGAAGAGCAGTCAAACTGCTTTATAAGAGGACGAAGAGCAGTCAAACTGATTTATAATCGGACGAAGAGCAGTCAAACTGTTCTATAGGAGGGTGAAGCGCAGTCAAACTGGTTTATAGGAGGATGAAGAGCAGTCAAACTGCTTTATAAAAGGATGAAGAGTAGTCAAACTGATTTATAAGAGGATGAAGAGCAGTCAAACTGCTTTATAAAAGGATGAAGAGCAGTCAAACTGTTTTATAAGCGGACGAAGAGCAGTCAAACTGATTTATAATTGGACGAAGAGCAGTCAAACTGATTTATAATCGGACGAAGAGCAGTCAAACGGTTTTATAAGAGGATGAAGAGCAGTCAAATTGATTTATAAGAGGATGAAGAGCAGTCAAACTGCTATATAAAAGGATGAAGAGCAGTCAAACTGTTTTATACGAAGATGTAGAGCGGTCAGACTGTTTTACAAGAGGATGAAGAGCAGTCAACCTGTTTTACAAGAGGATGAAGAGCAGTCAAACTGCGTTATAAAAAGATGAAGAGCAGTCAAACTGTTTTATAAGAGGATGAAGAGCAGTCAAACAGTTTTATGAGGACGAAGAGCAGTCAAACTGATTTATAATCGGATGAAGAGCAGTCAAACTGATTTATAAGAGGATGAAGAGCAGTCAAACTGCGTTATAAAAAGATGAAGAGCAGTCAAACGGTTTTATAAGAGGATGAAGAGCAGTCAAATTGATTTATAAGAGGATGAAGAGCAGTCAAATTGATTTATAAGAGGATGAAGAGCAGTCAGACTGTTTTACAAGAGGATGAAGAGCAGTCAACCTGTTTTACAAGAGGATGAAGAGCAGTCAATCTGTTTTATAAGAGGATGAAGAGCAGTCAAACTGCTTTATAAAAGGATGAAGAGCAGTCAAACTGTTTTGTAAGAGGACGAAGAGCAGTCAAACTGATTTATAATCGGACGAAGAGCAGTCAAACTGTTCTATAGGAGGATGAAGCGCAGTCATACTGGTTTATAGGAGGATGAAGAACAGTCAAACTGCTTTATAAGAGGATGAAGAGCAGTCAAACTGATTTATAAGAGGATGAAGAGCAGTCAAACTGCTTTATAAAAGGATGAAGAGCAGTCAAACTGTTTTATAAGCGGACGAAGAGCAGTCAAACTGATTTATAATCGGACGAAGAGCAGTCAAACTGATTTATAATCGGACGAAGAGCAGTCAAAACGGTTTTATAAGAGGATGAAGAGCAGTCAAATTGATTTATAAGAGGATGAAGAGCAGTCAAACTGCTTTATAAAAGGATGAAGAGCAGTCAAACTGTTTTATACGAGGAGGTAGAGCAGTCAGACTGTTTTACAAAAGGATGAAGAGCAGTCAACCTGTTTTACAAGAGGATGAAGAGCAGTCAAACTGTTTTATAAAAGGATGAAGAGCAGTCAAACTGATTTATAATCGGATGAAGAGCAGTCAAACTGATTTATAAGAGGATGAAGAGCAGTCAAACTGCGTTATAAAAAGATGAAGAGCAGTCAAACTGTTTTATAAGAGGATGAAGAGCAGTCAAACTGATTTATAATCGATGAAGAGCAGTCAGACTGTTTTACAAGAGGATGAAGAGCATTCAAACTGCTTTATAAAAGCATGAAGAGTAGTCAAACTGTTTTATAAGAGGACGAAGAGCAGTCAAACTGATGTATAATCGGACGAAGAGCAGTCAAACTGTTCTATAGGAGGATGAAGCGCAGTCAAACTGGTTTATAGGAGGATGAAGAGCAGTCAAACTGCTTTATAAGAGGATGAAGAGCAGTCAAACTGATTTATAACCGACGAAGAGCAGTCAAACTGATTTATAATCGGACGAAGAGCAGTCAAACTGATTTATAAACGGACGAAGAGCAGTCAAACGGTTTTATAAAAGGATGAAGAGCAGTCAAACTGTTTTATACGAGGATGTAGAGCAGTCAGACTGTTTTACAAGAGGATGAAGAGCAGTCAACCTGTTTTACAAGAGGATGAAGAGCAGTCAAACTGATTTATAATCGGACGAAGAGCAGTCAAACTGTTCTATAGGAGGATGAAGCGCAGTCAAACTGGTCTATAGGAGGATGAAGAGCAGTCAAACTGCTTTATAAAAGGATGAATAGCAGTCAAACTGATTTATAAGAGGATGAAGAGCAGTCAAACTGCTTTATAAAAGGATGAAGAGCAGTCAAACTGTTTTATAAGCGGACGAAGAGCAGTCAAACTGATTTATAATCGGACGAAGAGCAGTCAAACTGATTTATAATCGGACAAAGAGCAGTCAAACGGTTTTATAAGAGGATGAAGAGCAGTCAAATTGATTTATAAGAGGATGAAGAGCAGTCAAACTGCTTTATAAAAGGATGAAGAGCAGTCAAACTGTTTTATACGAGGATGTAGAGCAGTCAGACTGTTTTACAAGAGGATGAAGAGCAGTCAACCTGTTTTACAAGAGGATGAAGATTAGTCAATCTGTTTTATAAGAGGATGAAGAGCAATCAAACTGCTTTATAAAAGGATAAAGAGCAGTCAAACTGTTTTATAAGAGGACGAAGAGCAGTCACACTGATTTATAATCGGACGAAGAGCAGTCAAACTGCTTTATAAAAGGATGAAGAGCAGTCAAACTGTTTTATAAGCGGACGAAGAGCAGTCAAACTGATTTATAATCGGACAAAGAGTGTCAAACTGATTTATAATCGGACGAAGAGCAGTCAAACGGTTTTATAAGAGGATGAAGAGCAGTCAAATTGTTTTATAAGAGGATGAAGAGCAGTCAAACTGCTTTATAAAAGGATGAAGAGCAGTCAAACTGTTTTATACGAGGATGTAGAGCGGTCAGACTGTTTTACAAGAGGATGAAGAGCAGTCAACCTGTTTTACAAGAGGATGAAGAGCAGTCAAACTGTTTTATAAGAGGATGAAGAGCAGTCAAACTGCTTTATAAAAGGATGAAGAGCAGTCAAACAGTTTTATAAGAGGACGAAAAGCAGTCAAACTGATTTATAATCGGATGAAGAGCAGTCAAACTGATTTATAAGAGGATGAAGAGCAGTCAAACTGCGTTACAATAAGATGAAGAGCAGTCAAACTGTTTTATAAGAGGATGAAGAGCAGTCAAACTGATTTATAATCCGACGAAGAGCAGTCAAACTGTTCTATAGGAGGATGAAGAGCAGTCAAACTGGTTTATAGGAGGATGAAGAGCAGTCAAACTGCTTTATAAGAGGATGAAGAGCAGTCAAACTGATTTATAAGCGGACGAAGAGCAGTCAAACTGATTTATAATCGGACGAAGAGCAGTCAAACTGATTTATAAACGGACGAAGAGCAGTCAAACGGGTTTATAAAAGGATGAAGAGCAGTCAAACTGTTTTATACGAGGATGTAGAGCAGTCAGACTGTTTTACAAGAGGATGAAGAGCAGTCAACCTGTTTTATAAGCGGACGAAGAGCAGTCAAACTGATTTATAATCGGACGAAGAGCAGTCAAACTGATTTATAATCGGACGAAGAGCAGTCAAAACGGTTTTATAAGAGGATGAAGAGCAGTCAAATTGATTTATAAGAGGATGAAGAGCAGTCAAACTGCTTTATAAAAGGATGAAGAGCAGTCAAACTGTTTTATACGAGGAGGTAGAGCAGTCAGACTGTTTTACAAAAGGATGAAGAGCAGTCAACCTGTTTTACAAGAGGATGAAGAGCAGTCAAACTGTTTTATAAAAGGATGAAGAGCAGTCAAACAGTTTTATAAGAGGATGAAGAGCAGTCAAACTGATTTATAATCGGATGAAGAGCAGTCAAACTGATTTATAAACGGACGAAGAGCAGTCAAACGGTTTTATAAAAGGATGAAGAGCAGTCAAACTGTTTTATACGAGGATGTAGAGCAGTCAGACTGTTTTACAAGAGGATGAAGAGCAGTCAACCTGTTTTACAAGAGGATTAAGAGCAGACAAACTGTTTTATAAGAGGACGAAGAGCAGTCAAACTGATTTATAATCGGACGCAGAAGCAGTCAAACTGTTCTATAGGAGGATGAAGAGCAGTCAAACTGCTTTATATGAGGATGAAGAGCAGTCAAACTGATTTATAAGCGCACGAAGAGCAGTCAAACTGATTTATAATCGGACAAAGAGCAGTCAAACTGTTCTATAGGAGGATGAAGCGCAGTCAAACTGGTTTATAGGAGGATGAAAAGCAGTCAAACTGCTTTATAAGAGGATGAAGAGCAGTCAAACTGATTTATAAGAGGATGTAGAGCAGTCAGACTGTTTTACAAGAGGATGAAGAGCAGTCAACCTGTTTTATAAGAGGACGAAGAGCAGTCAAACTGATATATAATCGGACGAAGAGCAGTCAAACTGTTCTATAGGATGATGAAGCGCAGTCAAACTGGTTTATAGGAGGATGAAGAGCAGTCAAACTGCTTTATAAGAGGATGAAGAGCAGTCAAACTGATTTATAAGCGGACGAAGAGCAGTCAAACTGATTTATAATCGGACGAAGAGCAGTCAAACTGATTTATAAACGGACGAAGAGCAGTCAAACGGTTTTATAAAAGGATGAAGAGCAGTCAAACTGTGTTATACGAGGATGTAGAGCAGTCAGACTGTTTTACAAGAGGATGAAGAGCAGTCAACCTGTTTTACAAGAGGATGAAGAGCAGTCAAACTGTTTTATAAGAGGATGAAGAGCAGTCAAACTGCGTTATAAAAGGATGAAGAGCAGTCAAACAGTTTTATAAAAGGACGAAGAGCAGTCAAACTGATTTATAATTGGATGAAGAGCAGTCAAACTGATTTATAAGAGGATGAAGAGCAGTCAAACTGCTTTATAAAAGGATGAAGCGCAGTCAAACTGTTTTATAAGAGGACGAAGAGCAGTCAAACTGATTTATAATCGGACGAAGAGCAGTCAAACTGTTCTATAGGAGGATGAAGCGCAGTCAAACTGGTCTATAGGAGGATGAAGAGCAGTCAAACTGTTTTATAAGCGGACGAAGAGCAGTCAAACTGATTTATAAGAGGATGAAGAGCAGTCAAACTGCTTTATAAGAGGACGAAGAGCAGTCAAACTGATTTATAATCGGACGAAGAGCAGTCAAACTGTTCTATAGGAGGGTGAAGCGCAGTCAAACTGGTTTATAGGAGGATGAAGAGCAGTCAAACTGCTTTATAAAAGGATGAAGAGCAGTCAAACTGATTTATAAGAGGATGAAGAGCAGTCAAACTGCTTTATAAAAGGATGAAGAGCAGTCAAACTGTTTTATAAGCGGACGAAGAGCAGTCAAACTGATTTATAATTGGACGAAGAGCAGTCAAACTGATTTATAATCGGACGAAGAGCAGTCAAACGGTTTTATAAGAGGATGAAGAGCAGTCAAATTGATTTATAAGAGGATGAAGAGCAGTCAAACTGCTTTATAAAAGGATGAAGAGCAGTCAAACTGTTTTATACGAAGATGTAGAGCGGTCAGACTGTTTTACAAGAGGATGAAGAGCAGTCAACCTGTTTTACAAGAGGATGAAGAGCAGTCAAACTGCGTTATAAAAAGATGAAGAGCAGTCAAACTGTTTTATAAGAGGATGAAGAGCAGTCAAACAGTTTTATGAGGACGAAAAGCAGTCAAACTGATTTATAATCGGATGAAGAGCAGTCAAACTGATTTATAAGAGGATGAAGAGCAGTCAAACTGCGTTATAAAAAGATGAAGAGCAGTCAAACGGTTTTATAAGAGGATGAAGAGCAGTCAAATTGATTTATAAGAGGATGAAGAGCAGTCAAATTGATTTATAAGAGGATGAAGAGCAGTCAGACTGTTTTAAAGGAGGATGAAGAGCAGTCAACCTGTTTTACAAGAGGATGAAGAGCAGTCAATCTGTTTTATAAGAGGATGAAGAGCAGTCAAACTGCTTTATAAAAGGATGAAGAGCAGTCAAACTGTTTTGTAAGAGGACGAAGAGCAGTCAAACTGATTTATAATCGGACGAAGAGCAGTCAAACTGTTCTATAGGAGGATGAAGCGCAGTCAAACTGGTTTATAGGAGGATGAAGAACAGTCAAACTGCTTTATAAGAGGATGAAGAGCAGTCAAACTGATTTATAAGAGGATGAAGAGCAGTCAAACTGCTTTATAAAAGGATGAAGAGCAGTCAAACTGTTTTATAAGCGGACGAAGAGCAGTCAAACTGATTTATAATCGGACGAAGAGCAGTCAAACTGATTTATAATCGGACGAAGAGCAGTCAAAACGGTTTTATAAGAGGATGAAGAGCAGTCAAATTGATTTATAAGAGGATGAAGAGCAGTCAAACTGCTTTATAAAAGGATGAAGAGCAGTCAAACTGTTTTATACGAGGAGGTAGAGCAGTCAGACTGTTTTACAAAAGGATGAAGAGCAGTCAACCTGTTTTACAAGAGGATGAAGAGCAGTTAAACTGCTTTGTAAAAGGATGAAGAGCAGTCAAACTGTTTTATAAGAGGACGAAGAGCAGTCAAACTGATTTATAATCGGACGAAGAACAGTCAAACTGTTCTATAGGAGGATGAAGCGCAGTCAAACTGGTTTATAGGAGGATGAAGAGAAGTCAAACTGCTTTATAAGAGGATAAAGAGCAGTCAAACTGCTTTATAAAAGGATGAAGAGCAGTCAAACTGTTTTATAAGCGGACGAAGAGCAGTCAAACTGATTTATAATCGGACGAAGAGCAGTCAAACTGATTTATGATCGGACGAAGAGCAGTCAAACTGATTTATAATCGGATGAATTGCTGTCAAACTGATTTATAAGAGGATGAAGAGCAGTCAAACTGCTTTATAAAAGGATGAAGAGCAGTCAAACTGATTTATAAGAGGATGAAGAGCAGTCAAACTGCTTTATAAAAGGATGAAGAGCAGTCAAACTGTTTTATAAGCGGACGAAGAGCAGTCAAACTGATTTATAATTGGACGAAGAGCAGTCAAACTGATTTATAATCGGACGAAGAGCAGTCAAACGGTTTTATAAGAGGATGAAGAGCAGTCAAATTGATTTATAAGAGGATGAAGAGCAGTCAAACTGCTTTATAAAAGGATGAAGAGCAGTCAAACTGTTTTATACGAAGATGTAGAGCGGTCAGACTGTTTTACAAGAGGATGAAGAGCAGTCAACCTGTTTTACAAGAGGATGAAGAGCAGTCAAACTGCGTTATAAAAAGATGAAGAGCAGTCAAACTGTTTTATAAGAGGATGAAGAGCAGTCAAACAGTTTTATGAGGACGAAAAGCAGTCAAACTGATTTATAATCGGATGAAGAGCAGTCAAACTGATTTATAAGAGGATGAAGAGCAGTCAAACTGCGTTATAAAAAGATGAAGAGCAGTCAAACGGTTTTATAAGAGGATGAAGAGCAGTCAAATTGATTTATAAGAGGATGAAGAGCAGTCAAATTGATTTATAAGAGGATGAAGAGCAGTCACACTGTTTTAAAGGAGGATGAAGAGCAGTCAACCTGTTTTACAAGAGGATGAAGAGCAGTCAATCTGTTTTATAAGAGGATGAAGAGCAGTCAAACTGCTTTATAAAAGGATGAAGAGTAGTCAAACTGTTTTGTAAGAGGACGAAGAGCAGTCAAACTGATTTATAATCGGACGAAGAGCAGTCAAACTGTTCTATAGGAGGATGAAGCGCAGTCAAACTGGTTTATAGGAGGATGAAGAACAGTCAAACTGCTTTATAAGAGGATGAAGAGCAGTCAAACTGATTTATAAGAGGATGAAGAGCAGTCAAACTGCTTTATAAAAGGATGAAGAGCAGTCAAACTGTTTTATAAGCGGACGAAGAGCAGTCAAACTGATTTATAATCGGACGAAGAGCAGTCAAACTGATTTATAATCGGACGAAGAGCAGTCAAAACGGTTTTATAAGAGGATGAAGAGCAGTCAAATTGATTTATAAGAGGATGAAGAGCAGTCAAACTGCTTTATAAAAGGATGAAGAGCAGTCAAACTGTTTTATACGAGGAGGTAGAGCAGTCAGACTGTTTTACAAAAGGATGAAGAGCAGTCAACCTGTTTTACAAGAGGATGAAGAGCAGTCAAACTGTTTTATAAAAGGGTGAAGAGCAGTCAAACTGCTTTATAAAAGGATGAAGAGCAGTCAAACAGTTTTATAATCGGATGAAGAGCAGTCAGACTGTTTTATAAGAGGATGAAGAGCAGTCAAACTGCTTTGTAAAAGGATGAAGAGCAGTCAAACTGTTTTATAAGAGGACGAAGAGCAGTCAAACTGATTTATAATCGGACGAAGAACAGTCAAACTGTTCTATAGGAGGATGAAGCGCAGTCAAACTGGTTTATAGGAGGATGAAGAGAAGTCAAACTGCTTTATAAGAGGATAAAGAGCAGTCAAACTGCTTTATAAAAGGATGAAGAGCAGTCAAACTGTTTTATAAGCGGACGAAGAGCAGTCAAACTGATTTATAATCGGACGAAGAGCAGTCAAACTGATTTATGATCGGACGAAGAGCAGTCAAACTGATTTATAATCGGATGAATAGCTGTCAAACTGATTTATAAGAGGATGAAGAGCAGTCAAACTGCTTTATAAAAGGATGAAGAGCAGTCAAACTGTTTTATAAGAGGACGAAGAGCAGTCAAACTGCTTTATAAGAGGATGAAGAGCAGTCAAACTGATTTATAAGCGCACGAAGTGCAGTCAAAATGATTTATGATCGGACGAAGAGCAGTCAAACTGATTTATAAACGGACGAAGAGCAGTCAAACGGTTTTATAAAAGGATGAAGAGCAGTCAAACTGTTTTATACGAGGATGTAGAGCAGTCAGACTGTTTTACAAGAGGATGAAGAGCAGTCAACCTGTTTTACAAGAGGATGAAGAGCAGACAAACTGTTTTATAAGAGGACGAAGAGCAGTCAAACTGATTTATAATCGGACGCAGAAGCAGTCAAACTGTTCTATAGGAGGATGAAGAGCAGTCAAACTGCTTTATAAGAGGATGAAGAGCAGTCAAACTGATTTATAAGCGCACGAAGAGCAGTCAAACTGATTTATAATCGGACAAAGAGCAGTCAAACTGTTCTATAGGAGGATGAAGCGCAGTCAAACTGGTTTATAGGAGGATGAAGAGCAGTCAAACTGCTTTATAAGAGGATGAAGAGCAGTCAAACTGATTTATAAGAGGATGTAGAGCAGTCAGACTGTTTTACAAGAGGATGAAGAGCAGTCAACCTGTTTTATAAGAGGACGAAGAGCAGTCAAACTGATATATAATCGGACGAAGAGCAGTCAAACTGTTCTATAGGATGATGAAGCGCAGTCAAACTGGTTTATAGGAGGATGAAGAGCAGTCAAACTGCTTTATAAGAGGATGAAGAGCAGTCAAACTGATTTATAAGCGGACGAAGAGCAGTCAAACTGATTTATAATCGGACGAAGAGCAGTCAAACTGATTTATAAACGGACGAAGAGCAGTCAAACGGTTTTATAAAAGGATGAAGAGCAGTCAAACTGTTTTATACGAGGATGTAGAGCAGTCAGACTGTTTTACAAGAGGATGAAGAGCAGTCAACCTGTTTTACAAGAGGATGAAGAGCAGTCAAACTGTTTTATAAGAGGATGAAGAGCAGTCAAACTGCGTTATAAAAGGATGAAGAGCAGTCAAACAGTTTTATAAAAGGACGAAGAGCAGTCAAACTGATTTATAATTGGATGAAGAGCAGTCAAACTGATTTATAAGAGGATGAAGAGCAGTCAAACTGCTTTATAAAAGGATGAAGCGCAGTCAAACTGTTTTATAAGAGGACGAAGAGCAGTCAAACTGATTTATAATCGGACGAAGAGCAGTCAAACTGTTCTATAGGAGGATGAAGCGCAGTCAAACTGGTCTATAGGAGGATGAAGAGCAGTCAAACTGTTTTATAAGCGGACGAAGAGCAGTCAAACTGATTTAGAAAGAGGATGAAGAGCAGTCAAACTGCTTTATAAGAGGACGAAGAGCAGTCAAACTGATTTATAATCGGACGAAGAGCAGTCAAACTGTTCTATAGGAGGGTGAAGCGCAGTCAAACTGGTTTATAGGAGGATGAAGAGCAGTCAAACTGCTTTATAAAAGGATGAAGAGCAGTCAAACTGATTTATAAGAGGATGAAGAGCAGTCAAACTGCTTTATAAAAGGATGAAGAGCAGTCAAACTGTTTTATAAGCGGACGAAGAGCAGTCAAACTGATTTATAATTGGACGAAGAGCAGTCAAACTGATTTATAATCGGACGAAGAGCAGTCAAACGGTTTTATAAGAGGATGAAGAGCAGTCAAATTGATTTATAAGAGGATGAAGAGCAGTCAAACTGCTATATAAAAGGATGAAGAGCAGTCAAACTGTTTTATACGAAGATGTAGAGCGGTCAGACTGTTTTACAAAAGGATGAAGAGCAGTCAACCTGTTTTACAAGAGGATGAAGAGCAGTCAAACTGCGTTATAAAAAGATGAAGAGCAGTCAAACTGTTTTATAAGAGGATGAAGAGCAGTCAAACAGTTTTATGAGGACGAAAAGCAGTCAAACTGATTTATAATCGGATGAAGAGCAGTCAAACTGATTTATAAGAGGATGAAGAGCAGTCAAACTGCGTTATAAAAAGATGAAGAGCAGTCAAACGGTTTTATAAGAGGATGAAGAGCAGTCAAATTGATTTATAAGAGGATGAAGAACAGTCAAATTGATTTATAAGAGGATGAAGAGCAGTCAGACTGTTTTACAAGAGGATGAAGAGCAGTCAACCTGTTTTACAAGAGGATGAAGAGCAGTCAATCTGTTTTATAAGAGGATGAAGAGCAGTCAAACTGCTTTATAAAAGGATGAAGAGCAGTCAAACTGTTTTGTAAGAGGACGAAGAGCAGTCAAACTGATTTATAATCGGACGAAGAGCAGTCAAACTGTTCTATAGGAGGATGAAGCGCAGTCAAACTGGTTTATAGGAGGATGAAGAACAGTCAAACTGCTTTATAAGAGGATGAAGAGCAGTCAAACTGATTTATAAGAGGATGAAGAGCAGTCAAACTGCTTTATAAAAGGATGAAGAGCAGTCAAACTGTTTTATAAGCGGACGAAGAGCAGTCAAACTGATTTATAATCGGACGAAGAGCAGTCAAACTGATTTATAATCGGACGAAGAGCAGTCAAAACGGTTTTATAAGAGGATGAAGAGCAGTCAAATTGATTTATAAGAGGATGAAGAGCAGTCAAACTGCTTTATAAAAGGATGAAGAGCAGTCAAACTGTTTTATACGAGGAGGTAGAGCAGTCAGACTGTTTTACAAAAGGATGAAGAGCAGTCAACCTGTTTTACAAGAGGATGAAGAGCAGTCAAACTGTTTTATAAAAAGGTGAAGAGCAGTCAAACTGCTTTATAAAAGGATGAAGAGCAGTCAAACAGTTTTATAAGAGGACGAAGAGCAGTCAAACTGATTTATAAGAGGACGAAGAGCAGTCAAACTGTTTTATAAGCGGACGAAGAGCAGTCAAACTGATTTAGAAAGAGGATGAAGAGCAGTCAAACTGCTTTATAAGAGGACGAAGAGCAGTCAAACTGATTTATAATCGGACGAAGAGCAGTCAAACTGTTCTATAGGAGGGTGAAGCGCAGTCAAACTGGTTTATAGGAGGATGAAGAGCAGTCAAACTGCTTTATAAAAGGATGAAGAGTAGTCAAACTGATTTATAAGAGGATGAAGAGCAGTCAAACTGCTTTATAAAAGGATGAAGAGCAGTCAAACTGTTTTATAAGCGGACGAAGAGCAGTCAAACTGATTTATAATTGGACGAAGAGCAGTCAAACTGATTTATAATCGGACGAAGAGCAGTCAAACGGTTTTATAAGAGGATGAAGAGCAGTCAAATTGATTTATAAGAGGATGAAGAGCAGTCAAACTGCTATATAAAAGGATGAAGAGCAGTCAAACTGTTTTATACGAAGATGTAGAGCGGTCAGACTGTTTTACAAGAGGATGAAGAGCAGTCAACCTGTTTTACAAGAGGATGAAGAGCAGTCAAACTGCGTTATAAAAAGATGAAGAGCAGTCAAACTGTTTTATAAGAGGATGAAGAGCAGTCAAACAGTTTTATGAGGACGAAGAGCAGTCAAACTGATTTATAATCGGATGAAGAGCAGTCAAACTGATTTATAAGAGGATGAAGAGCAGTCAAACTGCGTTATAAAAAGATGAAGAGCAGTCAAACGGTTTTATAAGAGGATGAAGAGCAGTCAAATTGATTTATAAGAGGATGAAGAGCAGTCAAATTGATTTATAAGAGGATGAAGAGCAGTCAGACTGTTTTACAAGAGGATGAAGAGCAGTCAACCTGTTTTACAAGAGGATGAAGAGCAGTCAATCTGTTTTATAAGAGGATGAAGAGCAGTCAAACTGCTTTATAAAAGGATGAAGAGCAGTCAAACTGTTTTGTAAGAGGACGAAGAGCAGTCAAACTGATTTATAATCGGACGAAGAGCAGTCAAACTGTTCTATAGGAGGATGAAGCGCAGTCATACTGGTTTATAGGAGGATGAAGAACAGTCAAACTGCTTTATAAGAGGATGAAGAGCAGTCAAACTGATTTATAAGAGGATGAAGAGCAGTCAAACTGCTTTATAAAAGGATGAAGAGCAGTCAAACTGTTTTATAAGCGGACGAAGAGCAGTCAAACTGATTTATAATCGGACGAAGAGCAGTCAAACTGATTTATAATCGGACGAAGAGCAGTCAAAACGGTTTTATAAGAGGATGAAGAGCAGTCAAATTGATTTATAAGAGGATGAAGAGCAGTCAAACTGCTTTATAAAAGGATGAAGAGCAGTCAAACTGTTTTATACGAGGAGGTAGAGCAGTCAGACTGTTTTACAAAAGGATGAAGAGCAGTCAACCTGTTTTACAAGAGGATGAAGAGCAGTCAAACTGTTTTATAAAAGGATGAAGAGCAGTCAAACTGATTTATAATCGGATGAAGAGCAGTCAAACTGATTTATAAGAGGATGAAGAGCAGTCAAACTGCGTTATAAAAAGATGAAGAGCAGTCAAACTGTTTTATAAGAGGATGAAGAGCAGTCAAACTGATTTATAATCGATGAAGAGCAGTCAGACTGTTTTACAAGAGGATGAAGAGCATTCAAACTGCTTTATAAAAGCATGAAGAGTAGTCAAACTGTTTTATAAGAGGACGAAGAGCAGTCAAACTGATGTATAATCGGACGAAGAGCAGTCAAACTGTTCTATAGGAGGATGAAGCGCAGTCAAACTGGTTTATAGGAGGATGAAGAGCAGTCAAACTGCTTTATAAGAGGATGAAGAGCAGTCAAACTGATTTATAACCGACGAAGAGCAGTCAAACTGATTTATAATCGGACGAAGAGCAGTCAAACTGATTTATAAACGGACGAAGAGCAGTCAAACGGTTTTATAAAAGGATGAAGAGCAGTCAAACTGTTTTATACGAGGATGTAGAGCAGTCAGACTGTTTTACAAGAGGATGAAGAGCAGTCAACCTGTTTTACAAGAGGATGAAGAGCAGTCAAACTGATTTATAATCGGACGAAGAGCAGTCAAACTGTTCTATAGGAGGATGAAGCGCAGTCAAACTGGTCTATAGGAGGATGAAGAGCAGTCAAACTGCTTTATAAAAGGATGAATAGCAGTCAAACTGATTTATAAGAGGATGAAGAGCAGTCAAAC
This sequence comes from Lampris incognitus, assembly GCF_029633865.1. Lineage (NCBI taxonomy): Eukaryota > Metazoa > Chordata > Actinopteri > Lampriformes > Lampridae > Lampris > Lampris incognitus. The sequence goes on from NC_079222.1 coordinate 36,483,766, forward strand.
TGCTTTATAAAAGGATGAAGAGCAGTCAAACTGTTTTATAAGCGGACGAAGAGCAGTCAAACTGATTTATAATCGGACGAAGAGCAGTCAAACTGATTTATAATCGGACAAAGAGCAGTCAAACGGTTTTATAAGAGGATGAAGAGCAGTCAAATTGATTTATAAGAGGATGAAGAGCAGTCAAACTGCTTTATAAAAGGATGAAGAGCAGTCAAACTGTTTTATACGAGGATGTAGAGCAGTCAGACTGTTTTACAAGAGGATGAAGAGCAGTCAACCTGTTTTACAAGAGGATGAAGATTAGTCAATCTGTTTTATAAGAGGATGAAGAGCAATCAAACTGCTTTATAAAAGGATAAAGAGCAGTCAAACTGTTTTATAAGAGGACGAAGAGCAGTCACACTGATTTATAATCGGACGAAGAGCAGTCAAACTGCTTTATAAAAGGATGAAGAGCAGTCAAACTGTTTTATAAGCGGACGAAGAGCAGTCAAACTGATTTATAATCGGACAAAGAGTGTCAAACTGATTTATAATCGGACGAAGAGCAGTCAAACGGTTTTATAAGAGGATGAAGAGCAGTCAAATTGTTTTATAAGAGGATGAAGAGCAGTCAAACTGCTTTATAAAAGGATGAAGAGCAGTCAAACTGTTTTATACGAGGATGTAGAGCGGTCAGACTGTTTTACAAGAGGATGAAGAGCAGTCAACCTGTTTTACAAGAGGATGAAGAGCAGTCAAACTGTTTTATAAGAGGATGAAGAGCAGTCAAACTGCTTTATAAAAGGATGAAGAGCAGTCAAACAGTTTTATAAGAGGACGAAAAGCAGTCAAACTGATTTATAATCGGATGAAGAGCAGTCAAACTGATTTATAAGAGGATGAAGAGCAGTCAAACTGCGTTACAATAAGATGAAGAGCAGTCAAACTGTTTTATAAGAGGATGAAGAGCAGTCAAACTGATTTATAATCCGACGAAGAGCAGTCAAACTGTTCTATAGGAGGATGAAGAGCAGTCAAACTGGTTTATAGGAGGATGAAGAGCAGTCAAACTGCTTTATAAGAGGATGAAGAGCAGTCAAACTGATTTATAAGCGGACGAAGAGCAGTCAAACTGATTTATAATCGGACGAAGAGCAGTCAAACTGATTTATAAACGGACGAAGAGCAGTCAAACGGGTTTATAAAAGGATGAAGAGCAGTCAAACTGTTTTATACGAGGATGTAGAGCAGTCAGACTGTTTTACAAGAGGATGAAGAGCAGTCAACCTGTTTTACAAGAGGATGAAGAGCAGTCAAACTGCGTTATAAAAAGATGAAGAGCAGTCAAACTGTTTTATAAGAGGATGAAGAGCAGTCAAACTGATTTATAATCGGATGAAGAGCAGTCAGACTGTTTTGTAAGAGGATGAAGAGCAGTCAAACTGATTTATAAGAGGATGAAGAGCAGTCAAACTGCGTTATAAAAAGATGAAGAGCAGTCAAACGGTTTTATAAGAGGATGAAGAGCAGTCAAATTGATTTATAAGAGGATGAAGAGCAGTCAAATTGATTTACAAGAGGATGAAGAGCAGTCAAACTGCGTTATAAAAAGATGAAGAGCAGTCAAACTGTTTTATAAGAGGATGAAGAGCAGTCAAACAGTTTTATGAGGACGAAGAGCAGTCAAACTGATTTATAATCGGATGAAGAGCAGTCAAACTGATTTATAAGAGGATGAAGAGCAGTCAAACTGCGTTATAAAAAGATGAAGAGCAGTCAAACGGTTTTATAAGAGGATGAAGAGCAGTCAAATTGATTTATAAGAGGATGAAGAGCAGTCAAATTGATTTATAAGAGGATGAAGAGCAGTCAGACTGTTTTACAAGAGGATGAAGAGCAGTCAACCTGTTTTACAAGAGGATGAAGAGCAGTCAATCTGTTTTATAAGAGGATGAAGAGCAGTCAAACTGCTTTATAAAAGGATGAAGAGCAGTCAAACTGTTTTGTAAGAGGACGAAGAGCAGTCAAACTGATTTATAATCGGACGAAGAGCAGTCAAACTGTTCTATAGGAGGATGAAGCGCAGTCATACTGGTTTATAGGAGGATGAAGAACAGTCAAACTGCTTTATAAGAGGATGAAGAGCAGTCAAACTGATTTATAAGAGGATGAAGAGCAGTCAAACTGCTTTATAAAAGGATGAAGAGCAGTCAAACTGTTTTATAAGCGGACGAAGAGCAGTCAAACTGATTTATAATCGGACGAAGAGCAGTCAAACTGATTTATAATCGGACGAAGAGCAGTCAAAACGGTTTTATAAGAGGATGAAGAGCAGTCAAATTGATTTATAAGAGGATGAAGAGCAGTCAAACTGCTTTATAAAAGGATGAAGAGCAGTCAAACTGTTTTATACGAGGAGGTAGAGCAGTCAGACTGTTTTACAAAAGGATGAAGAGCAGTCAACCTGTTTTACAAGAGGATGAAGAGCAGTCAAACTGTTTTATAAAAGGATGAAGAGCAGTCAAACTGATTTATAATCGGATGAAGAGCAGTCAAACTGATTTATAAGAGGATGAAGAGCAGTCAAACTGCGTTATAAAAAGATGAAGAGCAGTCAAACTGTTTTATAAGAGGATGAAGAGCAGTCAAACTGATTTATAATCGATGAAGAGCAGTCAGACTGTTTTACAAGAGGATGAAGAGCATTCAAACTGCTTTATAAAAGCATGAAGAGTAGTCAAACTGTTTTATAAGAGGACGAAGAGCAGTCAAACTGATGTATAATCGGACGAAGAGCAGTCAAACTGTTCTATAGGAGGATGAAGCGCAGTCAAACTGGTTTATAGGAGGATGAAGAGCAGTCAAACTGCTTTATAAGAGGATGAAGAGCAGTCAAACTGATTTATAACCGACGAAGAGCAGTCAAACTGATTTATAATCGGACGAAGAGCAGTCAAACTGATTTATAAACGGACGAAGAGCAGTCAAACGGTTTTATAAAAGGATGAAGAGCAGTCAAACTGTTTTATACGAGGATGTAGAGCAGTCAGACTGTTTTACAAGAGGATGAAGAGCAGTCAACCTGTTTTACAAGAGGATGAAGAGCAGTCAAACTGATTTATAATCGGACGAAGAGCAGTCAAACTGTTCTATAGGAGGATGAAGCGCAGTCAATCTGGTCTATAGGAGGATGAAGAGCAGTCAAACTGCTTTATAAAAGGATGAATAGCAGTCAAACTGATTTATAAGAGGATGAAGAGCAGTCAAACTGCTTTATAAAAGGATGAAGAGCAGTCAAACTGTTTTATAAGCGGACGAAGAGCAGTCAAACTGATTTATAATCGGACGAAGAGCAGTCAAACTGATTTATAATCGGACAAAGAGCAGTCAAACGGTTTTATAAGAGGATGAAGAGCAGTCAAATTGATTTATAAGAGGATGAAGAGCAGTCAAACTGCTTTATAAAAGGATGAAGAGCAGTCAAACTGTTTTATACGAGGATGTAGAGCAGTCAGACTGTTTTACAAGAGGATGAAGAGCAGTCAACCTGTTTTACAAGAGGATGAAGATTAGTCAATCTGTTTTATAAGAGGATGAAGAGCAATCAAACTGCTTTATAAAAGGATAAAGAGCAGTCAAACTGTTTTATAAGAGGACGAAGAGCAGTCACACTGATTTATAATCGGACGAAGAGCAGTCAAACTGCTTTATAAAAGGATGAAGAGCAGTCAAACTGTTTTATAAGCGGACGAAGAGCAGTCAAACTGATTTATAATCGGACAAAGAGTGTCAAACTGATTTATAATCGGACGAAGAGCAGTCAAACGGTTTTATAAGAGGATGAAGAGCAGTCAAATTGTTTTATAAGAGGATGAAGAGCAGTCAAACTGCTTTATAAAAGGATGAAGAGCAGTCAAACTGTTTTATACGAGGATGTAGAGCGGTCAGACTGTTTTACAAGAGGATGAAGAGCAGTCAACCTGTTTTACAAGAGGATGAAGAGCAGTCAAACTGTTTTATAAGAGGATGAAGAGCAGTCAAACTGCTTTATAAAAGGATGAAGAGCAGTCAAACAGTTTTATAAGAGGACGAAAAGCAGTCAAACTGATTTATAATCGGATGAAGAGCAGTCAAACTGATTTATAAGAGGATGAAGAGCAGTCAAACTGCGTTACAATAAGATGAAGAGCAGTCAAACTGTTTTATAAGAGGATGAAGAGCAGTCAAACTGATTTATAATCCGACGAAGAGCAGTCAAACTGTTCTATAGGAGGATGAAGAGCAGTCAAACTGGTTTATAGGAGGATGAAGAGCAGTCAAACTGCTTTATAAGAGGATGAAGAGCAGTCAAACTGATTTATAAGCGGACGAAGAGCAGTCAAACTGATTTATAATCGGACGAAGAGCAGTCAAACTGATTTATAAACGGACGAAGAGCAGTCAAACGGGTTTATAAAAGGATGAAGAGCAGTCAAACTGTTTTATACGAGGATGTAGAGCAGTCAGACTGTTTTACAAGAGGATGAAGAGCAGTCAACCTGTTTTACAAGAGGATGAAGAGCAGTCAAACTGCGTTATAAAAAGATGAAGAGCAGTCAAACTGTTTTATAAGAGGATGAAGAGCAGTCAAACTGATTTATAATCGGATGAAGAGCAGTCAGACTGTTTTGTAACAGGATGAAGAGCAGTCAAACTGCTTTGTAAAAGGATGAAGAGCAGTCAAACTGTTTTATAAGAGGACGAAGAGCAGTCAAACTGATTTATAATCGGACGAAGAGCAGTCAAACTGTTCTATAGGAGGATGAAGCGCAGTCAAACTGGTTTATAGGAGGATGAAGAGCAGTCAAACTGCTTTATAAGAGGATGAAGAGCAGTCAAACTGCTTTATAAAAGGATGAAGAGCAGTCAAACTGTTTTATAAGCGGACGAAGAGCAGTCAAACTGATTTATAATCGGACGAAGAGCAGTCAAACTGATTTATAATCGGACGAAGAGCAGTCAAACTGATTTATAATCGGATGAATAGCTGTCAAACTGATTTATAAGAGGATGAAGAGCAGTCAAACTGCTTTATAAAAGGATGAAGAGCAGTCAAACTGTTTTATAAGAGGACGAAGAGCAGTCAAACTGATTTATAATCGGACGAAGAGCAGTCAAACTTTTCTATAGGAGGATGAAGCGCAGTCAAACTGGTTTATAGGAGGATGAAGAGCAGTCAAACTGCTTTATAAGAGGATGAAGAGCAGTCAAACTGATTTATAAGCGCACGAAGTGCAGTCAAACTGATTTATAATCGGACGAAGAGCAGTCAAACTGATTTATAAACGGACGAAGAGCAGTCAAACGGTTTTATAAAAGGATGAAGAGCAGTCAAACTGTTTTATACGAGGATGTAGAGCAGTCAGACTGTTTTACAAGAGGATGAAGAGCAGTCAACCTGTTTTACAAGAGGATGAAGAGCAGACAAACTGTTTTATAAGAGGACGAAGAGCAGTCAAACTGATTTATAATCGGACGCAGAAGCAGTCAAACTGTTCTATAGGAGGATGAAGAGCAGTCAAACTGCTTTATAAGAGGATGAAGAGCAGTCAAACTGATTTATAAGCGCACGAAGAGCAGTCAAACTGATTTATAATCGGAGAAAGAGCAGTCAAACTGTTCTATAGGAGGATGAAGCGCAGTCAAACTGGTTTATAGGAGGATGAAGAGCAGTCAAACTGCTTTATAAGAGGATGAAGAGCAGTCAAACTGATTTATAAGAGGATGTAGAGCAGTCAAACTGTTTTACAAGAGGATGAAGAGCAGTCAACCTGTTTTATAAGAGGACGAAGAGCAGTCAAACTGATTTATAAGAGGATGAAGAGCAGTCAAACTGCTTTATAAAAGGACGAAGAGCAGTCAAACTGTTCTATAGGAGGATGAAGCGCAGTCAAACTGGTTTATAGGAGGATGAAGAGCAGTCAAACTGCTTTATAAGAGGATGAAGAGCAGTCAAACTGCTTTATAAAAGGATGAAGAGCAGTCAAACTGTTTTATAAGCGGACGAAGAGCAGTCAAACTGATTTATAATCGGACGAAGAGCAGTCAAACTGATTTATAATCGGACGAAGAGCAGTCAAACTGATTTATAATCGGATGAATAGCTGTCAAACTGATTTATAAGAGGATGAAGAGCAGTCAAACTGCTTTATAAAAGGATGAAGAGCAGTCAAACTGTTTTATAAGAGGACGAAGAGCAGTCAAACTGATTTATAATCGGACGAAGAGCAGTCAAACTTTTCTATAGGAGGATGAAGCGCAGTCAAACTGGTTTATAGGAGGATGAAGAGCAGTCAAACTGCTTTATAAGAGGATGAAGAGCAGTCAAACTGATTTATAAGCGCACGAAGTGCAGTCAAACTGATTTATAATCGGACGAAGAGCAGTCAAACTGATTTATAAACGGACGAAGAGCAGTCAAACGGTTTTATAAAAGGATGAAGAGCAGTCAAACTGTTTTATACGAGGATGTAGAGCAGTCAGACTGTTTTACAAGAGGATGAAGAGCAGTCAACCTGTTTTACAAGAGGATGAAGAGCAGACAAACTGTTTTATAAGAGGACGAAGAGCAGTCAAACTGATTTATAATCGGACGCAGAAGCAGTCAAACTGTTCTATAGGAGGATGAAGAGCAGTCAAACTGCTTTATAAGAGGATGAAGAGCAGTCAAACTGATTTATAAGCGCACGAAGAGCAGTCAAACTGATTTATAATCGGAGAAAGAGCAGTCAAACTGTTCTATAGGAGGATGAAGCGCAGTCAAACTGGTTTATAGGAGGATGAAGAGCAGTCAAACTGCTTTATAAGAGGATGAAGAGCAGTCAAACTGATTTATAAGAGGATGTAGAGCAGTCAGACTGTTTTACAAGAGGATGAAGAGCAGTCAACCTGTTTTATAAGAGGACGAAGAGCAGTCAAACTGATTTATAAGAGGATGAAGAGCAGTCAAACTGCTTTATAAAAGGATGAAGAGCAGTCAAACTGTTTTATAAGCGGATGAAGAGCAGTCAAACTGATTTATAATTGGACGAAGAGCAGTCAAACTGATTTATACGAAGATGTAGAGCGGTCAGACTGTTTTACAAGAGGATGAAGAGCAGTCAACCTGTTTTACAAGAGGATGAAGAGCAGTCAAACTGCGTTATAAAAAGATGAAGAGCAGTCAAACTGTTTTATAAGAGGATGAAGAGCAGTCAAACAGTTTTATGAGGACGAAAAGCAGTCAAACTGATTTATAATCGGATGAAGAGCAGTCAAACTGATTTATAAGAGGATGAAGAGCAGTCAAACTGCGTTATAAAAAGATGAAGAGCAGTCAAACGGTTTTATAAGAGGATGAAGAGCAGTCAAATTGATTTATAAGAGGATGAAGAGCAGTCAAATTGATTTATAAGAGGATGAAGAGCAGTCAGACTGTTTTACAAGAGGATGAAGAGCAGTCAACCTGTTTTACAAGAGGATGAAGAGCAGTCAATCTGTTTTATAAGAGGATGAAGAGCAGTCAAACTGCTTTATAAAAGGATGAAGAGCAGTCAAACTGTTTTGTAAGAGGACGAAGAGCAGTCAAACTGATTTATAATCGGACGAAGAGCAGTCAAACTGTTCTATAGGAGGATGAAGCGCAGTCAAACTGGTTTATAGGAGGATGAAGAACAGTCAAACTGCTTTATAAGAGGATGAAGAGCAGTCAAACTGATTTATAAGAGGATGAAGAGCAGTCAAACTGCTTTATAAAAGGATGAAGAGCAGTCAAACTGTTTTATAAGAGGACGAAGAGCAGTCAAACTGATTTATAATCGGACGAAGAGCAGTCAAACTTTTCTATAGGAGGATGAAGCGCAGTCAAACTGGTTTATAGGAGGATGAAGAGCAGTCAAACTGCTTTATAAGAGGATGAAGAGCAGTCAAACTGATTTATAAGCGCACGAAGTGCAGTCAAACTGATTTATAATCGGACGAAGAGCAGTCAAACTGATTTATAAACGGACGAAGAGCAGTCAAACGGTTTTATAAAAGGATGAAGAGCAGTCAAACTGTTTTATACGAGGATGTAGAGCAGTCAGACTGTTTTACAAGAGGATGAAGAGCAGTCAACCTGTTTTACAAGAGGATGAAGAGCAGACAAACTGTTTTATAAGAGGACGAAGAGCAGTCAAACTGATTTATAATCGGACGCAGAAGCAGTCAAACTGTTCTATAGGAGGATGAAGAGCAGTCAAACTGCTTTATAAGAGGATGAAGAGCAGTCAAACTGATTTACAAGCGCACGAAGAGCAGTCAAACTGATTTATAATCGGAGAAAGAGCAGTCAAACTGTTCTATAGGAGGATGAAGCGCAGTCAAACTGGTTTATAGGAGGATGAAGAGCAGTCAAACTGCTTTATAAGAGGATGAAGAGCAGTCAAACTGATTTATAAGAGGATGTAGAGCAGTCAGACTGTTTTACAAGAGGATGAAGAGCAGTCAACCTGTTTTATAAGAGGACGAAGAGCAGTCAAACTGATTTATAAGAGGATGAAGAGCAGTCAAACTGCTTTATAAAAGGATGAAGAGCAGTCAAACTGTTTTATAAGCGGATGAAGAGCAGTCAAACTGATTTATAATTGGACGAAGAGCAGTCAAACTGATTTATAATCGGACGAAGAGCAGTCAAACGGTTTTATAAGAGGATGAAGAGCAGTCAAATTGATTTATAAGAGGATGAAGAGCAGTCAAACTGCTTTATAAAAGGATGAAGAGCAGTCAAACTGTTTTATACGAAGATGTAGAGCGGTCAGACTGTTTTACAAGAGGATGAAGAGCAGTCAACCTGTTTTACAAGAGGATGAAGAGCAGTCAAACTGCGTTATAAAAAGATGAAGAGCAGTCAAACTGTTTTATAAGAGGATGAAGAGCAGTCAAACAGTTTTATGAGGACGAAAAGCAGTCAAACTGATTTATAATCGGATGAAGAGCAGTCAAACTGATTTATAAGAGGATGAAGAGCAGTCAAACTGCGTTATAAAAAGATGAAGAGCAGTCAAACGGTTTTATAAGAGGATGAAGAGCAGTCAAATTGATTTATAAGAGGATGAAGAGCAGTCAAATTGATTTATAAGAGGATGAAGAGCAGTCAGACTGTTTTACAAGAGGATGAAGAGCAGTCAACCTGTTTTACAAGAGGATGAAGAGCAGTCAATCTGTTTTATAAGAGGATGAAGAGCAGTCAAACTGCTTTATAAAAGGATGAAGAGCAGTCAAACTGTTTTGTAAGAGGACGAAGAGCAGTCAAACTGATTTATAATCGGACGAAGAGCAGTCAAACTGTTCTATAGGAGGATGAAGCGCAGTCAAACTGGTTTATAGGAGGATGAAGAACAGTCAAACTGCTTTATAAGAGGATGAAGAGCAGTCAAACTGATTTATAAGAGGATGAAGAGCAGTCAAACTGCTTTATAAAAGGATGAAGAGCAGTCAAACTGTTTTATAAGCGGACGAAGAGCAGTCAAACTGATTTATAATCGGACGAAGAGCAGTCAAACTGATTTATAATCGGACGAAGAGCAGTCAAAACGGTTTTATAAGAGGATGAAGAGCAGTCAAATTGATTTATAAGAGGATGAAGAGCAGTCAAACTGCTTTATAAAAGGATGAAGAGCAGTCAAACTGTTTTATAAGAGGACGAAGAGCAGTCAAACTGATGTATAATCGGACGAAGAGCAGTCAAACTGTTCTATAGGAGGATGAAGCGCAGTCAAACTGGTTTATAGGAGGATGAAGAGCAGTCAAACTGCTTTATAAGAGGATGAAGAGCAGTCAAACTGATTTATAACCGACGAAGAGCAGTCAAACTGATTTATAATCGGACGAAGAGCAGTCAAACTGATTTATAAACGGACGAAGAGCAGTCAAACGGTTTTATAAAAGGATGAAGAGCAGTCAAACTGTTTTATACGAGGATGTAGAGCAGTCAGACTGTTTTACAAGAGGATGAAGAGCAGTCAACCTGTTTTACAAGAGGATGAAGAGCAGTCAAACTGATTTATAATCGGACGAAGAGCAGTCAAACTGTTCTATAGGAGGACGAAGAGCAGTCAAACTGCTTTATAAAAGGATGAAGAGCAGTCAAACTGTTTTATACGAGGATGTAGAGCAGTCAGACTGTTTTACAAGAGGATGAAGAGCAGTCAACCTGTTTTACAAGAGGATGAAGATTAGTCAATCTGTTTTATAAGAGGATGAAGAGCAATCAAACTGCTTTATAAAAGGATAAAGAGCAGTCAAACTGTTTTATAAGAGGACGAAGAGCAGTCACACTGATTTATAATCGGACGAAGAGCAGTCAAACTGCTTTATAAAAGGATGAAGAGCAGTCAAACTGTTTTATAAGCGGACGAAGAGCAGTCAAACTGATTTATAATCGGACAAAGAGTGTCAAACGGATTTATAATCGGACGAAGAGCAGTCAAACGGTTTTATAAGAGGATGAAGAGCAGTCAAATTGTTTTATAAAAGGATGAAGAGCAGTCAAACTGTTTTATACGAGGATGTAGAGCGGTCAGACTGATTTACAAGAGGATGAAGAGCAGTCAACCTGTTTTACAAGAGGATGAAGAGCAGTCAAACTGTTTTATAAGAGGATGAAGAGCAGTCAAACTGCTTTATAAAAGGATGAAGAGCAGTCAAACAGTTTTATAAGAGGACGAAAAGCAGTCAAACTGATTTATAATCGGATGAAGAGCAGTCAAACTGATTTATAAGAGGATGAAGAGCAGTCAAACTGCGTTACAATAAGATGAAGAGCAGTCAAACTGTTTTATAAGAGGATGAAGAGCAGTCAAACTGATTTATAATCCGACGAAGAGCAGTCAAACTGTTCTATAGGAGGATGAAGAGCAGTCAAACTGGTTTATAGGAGGATGAAGAGCAGTCAAACTGCTTTATAAGAGGATGAAGAGCAGTCAAACTGATTTATAAGCGGACGAAGAGCAGTCAAACTGATTTATAATCGGACGAAGAGCAGTCAAACTGATTTATAAACGGACGAAGAGCAGTCAAACGGGTTTATAAAAGGATGAAGAGCAGTCAAACTGTTTTATACGAGGATGTAGAGCAGTCAGACTGTTTTACAAGAGGATGAAGAGCAGTCAACCTGTTTTACAAGAGGATGAAGAGCAGTCAAACTGCGTTATAAAAAGATGAAGAGCAGTCAAACTGTTTTATAAGAGGATGAAGAGCAGTCAAACTGATTTATAATCGGATGAAGAGCAGTCAGACTGTTTTACAAGAGGATGAAGAGCAGTCAAACTGCTTTGTAAAAGGATGAAGAGCAGTCAAACTGTTTTATAAGAGGACGAAGAGCAGTCAAACTGATTTATAATCGGACGAAGAGCAGTCAAACTGTTCTATAGGAGGATGAAGCGCAGTCAAACTGGTTTATAGGAGGATGAAGAGCAGTCAAACTGCTTTATAAGAGGATGAAGAGCAGTCAAACTGCTTTATAAAAGGATGAAGAGCAGTCAAACTGTTTTATAAGCGGACGAAGAGCAGTCAAACTGATTTATAATCGGACGAAGAGCAGTCAAACTGATTTATAATCGGACGAAGAGCAGTCAAACTGATTTATAATCGGATGAATAGCTGTCAAACTGATTTATAAGAGGATGAAGAGCAGTCAAACTGCTTTATAAAAGGATGAAGAGCAGTCAAACTGTTTTATAAGAGGACGAAGAGCAGTCAAACTGATTTATAATCGGACGAAGAGCAGTCAAACTTTTCTATAGGAGGATGAAGCGCAGTCAAACTGGTTTATAGGAGGATGAAGAGCAGTCAAACTGCTTTATAAGAGGATGAAGAGCAGTCAAACTGATTTATAAGCGCACGAAGTGCAGTCAAACTGATTTATAATCGGACGAAGAGCAGTCAAACTGATTTATAAACGGACGAAGAGCAGTCAAACGGTTTTATAAAAGGATGAAGAGCAGTCAAACTGTTTTATACGAGGATGTAGAGCAGTCAGACTGTTTTACAAGAGGATGAAGAGCAGTCAACCTGTTTTACAAGAGGATGAAGAGCAGACAAACTGTTTTATAAGAGGACGAAGAGCAGTCAAACTGATTTATAATCGGACGCAGAAGCAGTCAAACTGTTCTATAGGAGGATGAAGAGCAGTCAAACTGATTTATAAGCGCACGAAGAGCAGTCAAACTGATTTATAATCGGAGAAAGAGCAGTCAAACTGTTCTATAGGAGGATGAAGCGCAGTCAAACTGGTTTATAGGAGGATGAAGAGCAGTCAAACTGATTTATAATCCGACGAAGAGCAGTCAAACTGTTCTATAGGAGGATGAAGAGCAGTCAAACTGGTTTATAGGAGGATGAAGAGCAGTCAAACTGCTTTATAAGAGGATGAAGAGCAGTCAAACTGATTTATAAGCGGACGAAGAGCAGTCAAACTGATTTATAATCGGACGAAGAGCAGTCAAACTGATTTATAAACGGACGAAGAGCAGTCAAACGGGTTTATAAAAGGATGAAGAGCAGTCAAACTGTTTTATACGAGGATGTAGAGCAGTCAGACTGTTTTACAAGAGGATGAAGAGCAGTCAACCTGTTTTACAAGAGGATGAAGAGCAGTCAAACTGCGTTATAAAAAGATGAAGAGCAGTCAAACTGTTTTATAAGAGGATGAAGAGCAGTCAAACTGATTTATAATCGGATGAAGAGCAGTCAGACTGTTTTACAAGAGGATGAAGAGCAGTCAAACTGCTTTGTAAAAGGATGAAGAGCAGTCAAACTGTTTTATAAGAGGACGAAGAGCAGTCAAACTGATTTATAATCGGACGAAGAGCAGTCAAACTGTTCTATAGGAGGATGAAGCGCAGTCAAACTGGTTTATAGGAGGATGAAGAGCAGTCAAACTGCTTTATAAGAGGATGAAGAGCAGTCAAACTGCTTTATAAAAGGATGAAGAGCAGTCAAACTGTTTTATAAGCGGACGAAGAGCAGTCAAACTGATTTATAATCGGACGAAGAGCAGTCAAACTGATTTATAATCGGACGAAGAGCAGTCAAACTGATTTATAATCGGATGAATAGCTGTCAAACTGATTTATAAGAGGATGAAGAGCAGTCAAACTGCTTTATAAAAGGATGAAGAGCAGTCAAACTGTTTTATAAGAGGACGAAGAGCAGTCAAACTGATTTATAATCGGACGAAGAGCAGTCAAACTTTTCTATAGGAGGATGAAGCGCAGTCAAACTGGTTTATAGGAGGATGAAGAGCAGTCAAACTGCTTTATAAGAGGATGAAGAGCAGTCAAACTGATTTATAAGCGCACGAAGTGCAGTCAAACTGATTTATAATCGGACGAAGAGCAGTCAAACTGATTTATAAACGGACGAAGAGCAGTCAAACGGTTTTATAAAAGGATGAAGAGCAGTCAAACTGTTTTATACGAGGATGTAGAGCAGTCAGACTGTTTTACAAGAGGATGAAGAGCAGTCAACCTGTTTTACAAGAGGATGAAGAGCAGACAAACTGTTTTATAAGAGGACGAAGAGCAGTCAAACTGATTTATAATCGGACGCAGAAGCAGTCAAACTGTTCTATAGGAGGATGAAGAGCAGTCAAACTGATTTATAAGCGCACGAAGAGCAGTCAAACTGATTTATAATCGGAGAAAGAGCAGTCAAACTGTTCTATAGGAGGATGAAGCGCAGTCAAACTGGTTTATAGGAGGATGAAGAGCAGTCAAACTGCTTTATAAGAGGATGAAGAGCAGTCAAACTGATTTATAAGAGGATGTAGAGCAGTCAGACTGTTTTACAAGAGGATGAAGAGCAGTCAACCTGTTTTATAAGAGGACGAAGAGCAGTCAAACTGATTTATAAGAGGATGAAGAGCAGTCAAACTGCTTTATAAAAGGATGAAGAGCAGTCAAACTGTTTTATAAGCGGACGAAGAGCAGTCAAACTGATTTATAATTGGACGAAGAGCAGTCAAACTGATTTATAATCGGACGAAGAGCAGTCAAACGGTTTTATAAGAGGATGAAGAGCAGTCAAATCGATTTATAAGAGGATGAAGAGCAGTCAAACTGCTTTATAAAAGGATGAAGAGCAGTCAAACTGTTTTATACGAAGATGTAGAGCGGTCAGACTGTTTTACAAGAGGATGAAGAGCAGTCAACCTGTTTTACAAGAGGATGAAGAGCAGTCAAACTGCGTTATAAAAAGATGAAGAGCAGTCAAACTGTTTTATAAGAGGATGAAGAGCAGTCAAACAGTTTTATGAGGACGAAAAGCAGTCAAACTGATTTATAATCGGATGAAGAGCAGTCAAACTGATTTATAAGAGGATAAAGAGCAGTCAAACTGCGTTATAAAAAGATGAAGAGCAGTCAAACGGTTTTATAAGAGGATGAAGAGCAGTCAAATTGATTTATAAGAGGATGAAGAGCAGTCAAATTGATTTATAAGAGGATGAAGAGCAGTCAGACTGTTTTACAAGAGGATGAAGAGCAGTCAATCTGTTTTATAAGAGGATGAAGAGCAGTCAAACTGCTTTATAAAAGGATGAAGAGCAGTCAAACTGTTTTGTAAGAGGACGAAGAGCAGTCAAACTGATTTATAATCGGACGAAGAGCAGTCAAACTGTTCTATAGGAGGATGAAGCGCAGTCAAACTGGTTTATAGGAGGATGAAGAACAGTCAAACTGCTTTATAAGAGGATGAAGAGCAGTCAAACTGATTTATAAGAGGATGAAGAGCAGTCAAACTGCTTTATAAAAGGATGAAGAGCAGTCAAACTGTTTTATAAGCGGACGAAGAGCAGTCAAACTGATTTATAATCGGACGAAGAGCAGTCAAACTGATTTATAATCGGACGAAGAGCAGTCAAAACGGTTTTATAAGAGGATGAAGAGCAGTCAAATTGATTTATAAGAGGATGAAGAGCAGTCAAACTGCTTTATAAAAGGATGAAGAGCAGTCAAACTGTTTTATACGAGGAGGTAGAGCAGTCAGACTGTTTTACAAAAGGATGAAGAGCAGTCAACCTGTTTTACAAGAGGATGAAGAGCAGTCAAACTGTTTTATAAAAGGGTGAAGAGCAGTCAAACTGCTTTATAAAAGGATGAAGAGCAGTCAAACAGTTTTATAAGAGGACGAAGAGCAGTCAAACTGATTTATAATCGGATGAAGAACAGTCAAACTGATTTATAAGAGGATGAAGAGCAGTCAAACTGCGTTATAAAAAGATGAAGAGCAGTCAAACTGTTTTATAAGAGGATGAAGAGCAGTCAAACTGATTTATAATCGATGAAGAGCAGTCAGACTGTTTTACAAGAGGATGAAGAGCATTCAAACTGCTTTATAAAAGGATGAAGAGTAGTCAAACTGTTTTATAAGAGGACGAAGAGCAGTCAAACTGATGTATAATCGGACGAAGAGCAGTCAAACTGTTCTATAGGAGGATGAAGCGCAGTCAAACTGGTTTATAGGAGGATGAAGAGCAGTCAAACTGCTTTATAAGAGGATGAAGAGCAGTCAAACTGATTTATAACCGACGAAGAGCAGTCAAACTGATTTATAATCGGACGAAGAGCAGTCAAACTGATTTATAAACGGACGAAGAGCAGTCAAACGGTTTTTATAAAAGGATGAAGAGCAGTCAAACTGTTTTATACGAGGATGTAGAGCAGTCAGACTGTTTTACAAGAGGATGAAGAGCAGTCAACCTGTTTTACAAGAGGATGAAGAGCAGTCAAACTGATTTATAATCGGACGAAGAGCAGTCAAACTGTTCTATAGGAGGATGAAGCGCAGTCAAACTGGTCTATAGGAGGATGAAGAGCAGTCAAACTGCTTTATAAAAGGATGAATAGCAGTCAAACTGATTTATAAGAGGATGAAGAGCAGTCAAACTGCTTTATAAAAGGATGAAGAGCAGTCAAACTGTTTTATAAGCGGACGAAGAGCAGTCAAACTGATTTATAATCGGACGAAGAGCAGTCAAACTGATTTATAATCGGACAAAGAGCAGTCAAACGGTTTTATAAGAGGATGAAGAGCAGTCAAATTGATTTATAAGAGGATGAAGAGCAGTCAAACTGCTTTATAAAAGGATGAAGAGCAGTCAAACTGTTTTATACGAGGATGTAGAGCAGTCAGACTGTTTTACAAGAGGATGAAGAGCAGTCAACCTGTTTTACAAGAGGATGAAGATTAGTCAATCTGTTTTATAAGAGGATGAAGAGCAATCAAACTGCTTTATAAAAGGATAAAGAGCAGTCAAACTGTTTTATAAGAGGACGAAGAGCAGTCACACTGATTTATAATCGGACGAAGAGCAGTCAAACTGCTTTATAAAAGGATGAAGAGCAGTCAAACTGTTTTATAAGCGGACGAAGAGCAGTCAAACTGATTTATAATCGGACAAAGAGTGTCAAACTGATTTATAATCGGACGAAGAGCAGTCAAACGGTTTTATAAGAGGATGAAGAGCAGTCAAATTGATTTATAAGAGGATGAAGAGCAGTCAAACTGCTTTATAAAAGGATGAAGAGCAGTCAAACTGTTTTATACGAGGATGTAGAGCGGTCAGACTGTTTTACAAGAGGATGAAGAGCAGTCAACCTGTTTTACAAGAGGATGAAGAGCAGTCAAACTGTTTTATAAGAGGATGAAGAGCAGTCAAACTGCTTTATAAAAGGATGAAGAGCAGTCAAACAGTTTTATAAGAGGACGAAAAACAGTCAAACTGATTTATAATCGGATGAAGAGCAGTCAAACTGATTTATAAGAGGATGAAGAGCAGTCAAACTGCGTTACAATAAGATGAAGAGCAGTCAAACTGTTTTATAAGAGGATGAAGAGCAGTCAAACTGATTTATAATCCGATGAAGAGCAGTCAAACTGTTCTATAGGAGGATGAAGAGCAGTCAAACTGGTTTATAGGAGGATGAAGAGCAGTCAAACTGCTTTATAAGAGGATGAAGAGCAGTCAAACTGATTTATAAGCGGACGAAAAGCAGTCAAACTGATTTATAATCGGACGAAGAGCAGTCAAACTGATTTATAAACGGACGAAGAGCAGTCAAACGGGTTTATAAAAGGATGAAGAGCAGTCAAACTGTTTTATACGAGGATGTAGAGCAG
This sequence comes from Lampris incognitus, assembly GCF_029633865.1. Lineage (NCBI taxonomy): Eukaryota > Metazoa > Chordata > Actinopteri > Lampriformes > Lampridae > Lampris > Lampris incognitus. Next base: position 36,500,926 of record NC_079222.1, read on the forward strand.
TCAGACTGTTTTACAAGAGGATGAAGAGCAGTCAACCTGTTTTACAAGAGGATGAAGAGCAGTCAAACTGCGTTATAAAAAGATGAAGAGCAGTCAAACTGTTTTATAAGAGGATGAAGAGCAGTCAAACTGATTTATAATCGGATGAAGAGCAGTCAGACTGTTTTACAAGAGGATGAAGAGCAGTCAAACTGCTTTGTAAAAGGATGAAGAGCAGTCAAACTGTTTTATAAGAGGACGAAGAGCAGTCAAACTGATTTATAATCGGACGAAGAGCAGTCAAACTCTTCTATAGGAGGATGAAGCGCAGTCAAACTGGTTTATAGGAGGATGAAGAGCAGTCAAACTGCTTTATAAGAGGATGAAGAGCAGTCAAACTGCTTTATAAAAGGATGAAGAGCAGTCAAACTGTTTTATAAGCGGACGAAGAGCAGTCAAACTGATTTATAAGAGGATGAAGAGCAGTCAAACTGCGTTACAATAAGATGAAGAGCAGTCAAACTGTTTTATAAGAGGATGAAGAGCAGTCAAACTGATTTATAATCCGATGAAGAGCAGTCAAACTGTTCTATAGGAGGATGAAGAGCAGTCAAACTGGTTTATAGGAGGATGAAGAGCAGTCAAACTGCTTTATAAGAGGATGAAGAGCAGTCAAACTGATTTATAAGCGGACGAAAAGCAGTCAAACTGATTTATAATCGGACGAAGAGCAGTCAAACTGATTTATAAACGGACGAAGAGCAGTCAAACGGGTTTATAAAAGGATGAAGAGCAGTCAAACTGTTTTATACGAGGATGTAGAGCAGTCAGACTGTTTTACAAGAGGATGAAGAGCAGTCAACCTGTTTTACAAGAGGATGAAGAGCAGTCAAACTGCGTTATAAAAAGATGAAGAGCAGTCAAACTGTTTTATAAGAGGATGAAGAGCAGTCAAACTGATTTATAATCGGATGAAGAGCAGTCAGACTGTTTTACAAGAGGATGAAGAGCAGTCAAACTGCTTTGTAAAAGGATGAAGAGCAGTCAAACTGTTTTATAAGAGGACGAAGAGCAGTCAAACTGATTTATAATCGGACGAAGAGCAGTCAAACTCTTCTATAGGAGGATGAAGCGCAGTCAAACTGGTTTATAGGAGGATGAAGAGCAGTCAAACTGCTTTATAAGAGGATGAAGAGCAGTCAAACTGCTTTATAAAAGGATGAAGAGCAGTCAAACTGTTTTATAAGCGGACGAAGAGCAGTCAAACTGATTTATAATCGGACGAAGAGCAGTCAAACTGATTTATAATCGGACGAAGAGCAGTCAAACTGATTTATAATCGGATGAATAGCTGTCAAACTGATTTATAAGAGGATGAAGAGCAGTCAAACTGATTTATAAGAGGATGAAGAGCAGTCAGACTGTTTTACAAGAGGATGAAGAGCAGTCAACCTGTTTTACAAGAGGATGAAGAGCAGTCAATCTGTTTTATAAGAGGATGAAGAGCAGTCAAACTGCTTTATAAAAGGATGAAGAGCAGTCAAACTGTTTTGTAAGAGGACGAAGAGCAGTCAAACTGATTTATAATCGGACGAAGAGCAGTCAAACTGTTCTATAGGAGGATGAAGCGCAGTCAAACTGGTTTATAGGAGGATGAAGAAAAGTCAAACTGCTTTATAAGAGGATGAAGAGCAGTCAAACTGATTTATAAGAGGATGAAGAGCAGTCAAACTGCTTTATAAAAGGATGAAGAGCAGTCAAACTGTTTTATAAGCGGACGAAGAGCAGTCAAACTGATTTATAATCGGACGAAGAGCAATCAAACTGATTTATAATCGGACGAAGAGCAGTCAAACTGATTTATAATCGGATGAATAGCTGTCAAACTGATTTATAAGAGGACGAAGAGCAGTCAAACTGATTTATAATCGGACGAAGAGCAGTCAAACTGTTCTATAGGAGGATGAAGCGCAGTCAAACTGGTTTATAGGAGGATGAAGAGCAGTCAAACTGGTTTATAGGAGGATGAAGAGCAGTCAAACTGCTTTATAAGAGGATGAAGAGCAGTCAAACTGATTTATAAGCGGACGAAAAGCAGTCAAACTGATTTATAATCGGACGAAGAGCAGTCAAACTGATTTATAAACGGACGAAGAGCAGTCAAACGGGTTTATAAAAGGATGAAGAGCAGTCAAACTGTTTTATACGAGGATGTAGAGCAGTCAGACTGTTTTACAAGAGGATGAAGAGCAGTCAACCTGTTTTACAAGAGGATGAAGAGCAGTCAAACTGCGTTATAAAAAGATGAAGAGCAGTCAAACTGTTTTATAAGAGGATGAAGAGCAGTCAAACTGATTTATAATCGGATGAAGAGCAGTCAGACTGTTTTACAAGAGGATGAAGAGCAGTCAAACTGCTTTGTAAAAGGATGAAGAGCAGTCAAACTGTTTTATAAGAGGACGAAGAGCAGTCAAACTGATTTATAATCGGACGAAGAGCAGTCAAACTGTTCTATAGGAGGATGAAGCGCAGTCAAACTGGTTTATAGGAGGATGAAGAGCAGTCAAACTGCTTTATAAGAGGATGAAGAGCAGTCAAACTGCTTTATAAAAGGATGAAGAGCAGTCAAACTGTTTTATAAGCGGACGAAGAGCAGTCAAACTGATTTATAATCGGACGAAGAGCAGTCAAACTGATTTATAATCGGACGAAGAGCAGTCAAACTGATTTATAATCGGATGAATAGCTGTCAAACTGATTTATAAGAGGATGAAGAGCAGTCAAACTGATTTATAAGAGGATGAAGAGCAGTCAGACTGTTTTACAAGAGGATGAAGAGCAGGCAACCTGTTTTACAAGAGGATGAAGAGCAGTCAATCTGTTTTATAAGAGGATGAAGAGCAGTCAAACTGCTTTATAAAAGGATGAAGAGCAGTCAAACTGTTTTGTAAGAGGACGAAGAGCAGTCAAACTGATTTATAATCGGACGAAGAGCAGTCAAACTGTTCTATAGGAGGATGAAGCGCAGTCAAACTGGTTTATAGGAGGATGAAGAACAGTCAAACTGCTTTATAAGAGGATGAAGAGCAGTCAAACTGATTTATAAGAGGATGAAGAGCAGTCAAACTGCTTTATAAAAGGATGAAGAGCAGTCAAACTGTTTTATAAGCGGACGAAGAGCAGTCAAACTGATTTATAATCGGACGAAGAGCAGTCAATCTGATTTATAATCGGACGAAGAGCAGTCAAAACGGTTTTATAAGAGGATGAAGAGCAGTCAAATTGATTTATAAGAGGATGAAGAGCAGTCAAACTGCTTTATAAAAGGATGAAGAGCAGTCAAACTGTTTTATACGAGGAGGTAGAGCAGTCAGACTGTTTTACAAAAGGATGAAGAGCAGTCAACCTGTTTTACAAGAGGATGAAGAGCAGTCAAACTGTTTTATAAAAGGGTGAAGAGCAGTCAAACTGCTTTATAAAAGGATGAAGAGCAGTCAAACAGTTTTATAAGAGGACGAAGAGCAGTCAAAATGATTTATAATCGGATGAAGAGCAGTCAAACTGATTTATAAGAGGATGAAGAGCAGTCAAACTGCGTTATAAAAAGATGAAGAGCAGTCAAACTGTTTTATAAGAGGATGAAGAGCAGTCAAACTGATTTATAATCGATGAAGAGCAGTCAGACTGTTTTACAAGAGGATGAAGAGCATTCAAACTGCTTTATAAAAGGATGAAGAGTAGTCAAACTGTTTTATAAGAGGACGAAGAGCAGTCAAACTGATGTATAATCGGACGAAGAGCAGTCAAACTGTTCTATAGGAGGATGAAGCGCAGTCAAACTGGTTTATAGGAGGATGAAGAGCAGTCAAACTGCTTTATAAGAGGATGAAGAGCAGTCAAACTGATTTATAACCGACGAAGAGCAGTCAAACTGATTTATAATCGGACGAAGAGCAGTCAAACTGATTTATAAACGGACGAAGAGCAGTCAAACGGTTTTATAAAAGGATGAAGAGCAGTCAAACTGTTTTATACGAGGATGTAGAGCAGTCAGACTGTTTTACAAGAGGATGAAGAGCAGTCAACCTGTTTTACAAGAGGATGAAGAGCAGTCAAACTGATTTATAATCGGACGAAGAGCAGTCAAACTGTTCTATAGGAGGATGAAGTGCAGTCAAACTGGTCTATAGGAGGATGAAGAGCAGTCAAACTGCTTTATAAAAGGATGAATAGCAGTCAAACTGATTTATAAGAGGATGAAGAGCAGTCAAACTGCTTTATAAAAGGATGAAGAGCAGTCAAACTGTTTTATAAGCGGACGAAGAGCAGTCAAACTGATTTATAATCGGACGAAGAGCAGTCAAACTGATTTATAATCGGACAAAGAGCAGTCAAACGGTTTTATAAGAGGATGAAGAGCAGTCAAATTGATTTATAAGAGGATGAAGAGCAGTCAAACTGCTTTATAAAAGGATGAAGAGCAGTCAAACTGTTTTATACGAGGATGTAGAGCAGTCAGACTGTTTTACAAGAGGATGAAGAGCAGTCAACCTGTTTTACAAGAGGATGAAGATTAGTCAATCTGTTTTATAAGAGGATGAAGAGCAATCAAACTGCTTTATAAAAGGATAAAGAGCAGTCAAACTGTTTTATAAGAGGACGAAGAGCAGTCACACTGATTTATAATCGGACGAAGAGCAGTCAAACTGCTTTATAAAAGGATGAAGAGCAGTCAAACTGTTTTAAAAGCGGACGAAGAGCAGTCAAACTGATTTATAATCGGACAAAGAGTGTCAAACTGATTTATAATCGGACGAAGAGCAGTCAAACGGTTTTATAAGAGGATGAAGAGCAGTCAAATTGATTTATAAGAGGATGAAGAGCAGTCAAACTGCTTTATAAAAGGATGAAGAGCAGTCAAACTGTTTTATACGAGGATGTAGAGCGGTCAGACTGTTTTACAAGAGGATGAAGAGCAGTCAACCTGTTTTACAAGAGGATGAAGAGCAGTCAAACTGTTTTATAAGAGGATGAAGAGCAGTCAAACTGCTTTATAAAAGGATGAAGAGCAGTCAAACAGTTTTATAAGAGGACGAAAAGCAGTCAAACTGATTTATAATCGGATGAAGAGCAGTCAAACTGATTTATAAGAGGATGAAGAGCAGTCAAACTGCGTTACAATAAGATGAAGAGCAGTCAAACTGTTTTATAAGAGGATGAAGAGCAGTCAAACTGATTTATAATCCGATGAAGAGCAGTCAAACTGTTCTATAGGAGGATGAAGAGCAGTCAAACTGGTTTATAGGAGGATGAAGAGCAGTCAAACTGCTTTATAAGAGGATGAAGAGCAGTCAAACTGATTTATAAGCGGACGAAAAGCAGTCAAACTGATTTATAATCGGACGAAGAGCAGTCAAACTGATTTATAAACGGACGAAGAGCAGTCAAACGGGTTTATAAAAGGATGAAGAGCAGTCAAACTGTTTTATACGAGGATGTAGAGCAGTCAGACTGTTTTACAAGAGGATGAAGAGCAGTCAACCTGTTTTACAAGAGGATGAAGAGCAGTCAAACTGCGTTATAAAAAGATGAAGAGCAGTCAAACTGTTTTATAAGAGGATGAAGAGCAGTCAAACTGATTTATAATCGGATGAAGAGCAGTCAGACTGTTTTACAAGAGGATGAAGAGCAGTCAAACTGCTTTGTAAAAGGATGAAGAGCAGTCAAACTGTTTTATAAGAGGACGAAGAGCAGTCAAACTGATTTATAATCGGACGAAGAGCAGTCAAACTGTTCTATAGGAGGATGAAGCGCAGTCAAACTGGTTTATAGGAGGATGAAGAGCAGTCAAACTGCTTTATAAGAGGATGAAGAGCAGTCAAACTGCTTTATAAAAGGATGAAGAGCAGTCAAACTGTTTTATAAGCGGACGAAGAGCAGTCAAACTGATTTATAATCGGACGAAGAGCAGTCAAACTGATTTATAATCGGACGAAGAGCAGTCAAACTGATTTATAATCGGATGAATAGCTGTCAAACTGATTTATAAGAAGATGAAGAGCAGTCAAACTGCTTTATAAAAGGATGAAGAGCAGTCAAACTGTTTTATAAGAGGACGAAGAGCAGTCAAACTGATTTATAATCGGACGAAGAGCAGTCAAACTTTTCTATAGGAGGATGAAGCGCAGTCAAACTGGTTTATAGGAGGATGAAGAGCAGTCAAACTGCTTTATAAGAGGATGAAGAGCAGTCAAACTGATTTATAAGCGCACGAAGTGCAGTCAAACTGATTTATAATCGGACGAAGAGCAGTCAAACTGATTTATAAACGGACGAAGAGCAGTCAAACGGTTTTTTAAAAGGATGAAGAGCAGTCAAACTGTTTTATACGAGGATGTAGAGCAGTCAGACTGTTTTACAAGAGGATGAAGAGCAGTCAACCTGTTTTACAAGAGGATGAAGAGCAGACAAACTGTTTTATAAGAGGACGAAGAGCAGTCAAACTGATTTATAATCGGACGCAGAAGCAGTCAAACTGTTCTATAGGAGGATGAAGAGCAGTCAAACTGCTTTATAAGAGGATGAAGAGCAGTCAAACTGATTTATAAGCGCACGAAGAGCAGTCAAACTGATTTATAATCGGAGAAAGAGCAGTCAAACTGTTCTATAGGAGGATGAAGCGCAGTCAAACTGGTTTATAGGAGGATGAAGAGCAGTCAAACTGCTTTATAAGAGGATGAAGAGCAGTCAAACTGATTTATAAGAGGATGTAGAGCAGTCAGACTGTTTTACAAGAGGATGAAGAGCAGTCAACCTGTTTTATAAGAGGACGAAGAGCAGTCAAACTGATTTATAATCGGACGAAGAGCAGTCAAACTGTTCTATAGGATGATGAAGCGCAGTCAAACTGGTTTATAGGAGGATGAAGAGCAGTCAAACTGCTTTATAAGAGGATGAAGAGCAGTCAAACTGATTTATAAGCGGACGAAGAGCAGTCAAACTGATTTATAATCGGACGAAGAGCAGTCAAACTGATTTATAAACGGACGAAGAGCAGTCAAACGGTTTTATAAAAGGATGAAGAGCAGTCAAACTGTTTTATACGAGGATGTAGAGCAGTCAGACTGTTTTACAAGAGGATGAAGAGCAGTCAACCTGTTTTACAAGAGGATGAAGAGCAGTCAAACTGTTTTATAAGAGGATGAAGAGCAGTCAAACTGCGTTATAAAAGGATGAAGAGCAGTCAAACAGTTTTATAAAAGGACGAAGAGCAGTCAAACTGATTTATAATCGGATGAAGAGCAGTCAAACTGATTTATAAGAGGATGAAGAGCAGTCAAACTGCTTTATAAAAGGATGAAGCGCAGTCAAACTGTTTTATAAGAGGACGAAGAGCAGTCAAACTGATTTATAATCGGACGAAGAGCAGTCAAACTGTTCTATAGGAGGATGAAGCGCAGTCAAACTGGTCTATAGGAGGATGAAGAGCAGTCAAACTGTTTTATAAGCGGACGAAGAGCAGTCAAACTGATTTATAAGAGGATGAAGAGCAGTCAAACTGCTTTATAAGAGGACGAAGAGCAGTCAAACTGATTTATAATCGGACGAAGAGCAGTCAAACTGTTCTATAGGAGGGTGAAGCGCAGTCAAACTGGTTTATAGGAGGATGAAGAGCAGTCAAACTGCTTTATAAAAGGATGAAGAGCAGTCAAACTGATTTATAAGAGGATGAAGAGCAGTCAAACTGCTTTATAAAAGGATGAAGAGCAGTCAAACTGTTTTATAAGCGGACGAAGAGCAGTCAAACTGATTTATAATTGGACGAAGAGCAGTCAAACTGATTTATAATCGGACGAAGAGCAGTCAAACGGTTTTATAAGAGGATGAAGAGCAGTCAAATTGATTTATAAGAGGATGAAGAGCAGTCAAACTGCTTTATAAAAGGATGAAGAGCAGTCAAACTGTTTTATACGAAGATGTAGAGCGGTCAGACTGTTTTACAAGAGGATGAAGAGCAGTCAACCTGTTTTACAAGAGGATGAAGAGCAGTCAAACTGCGTTATAAAAAGATGAAGAGCAGTCAAACTGTTTTATAAGAGGATGAAGAGCAGTCAAACAGTTTTATGAGGACGAAAAGCAGTCAAACTGATTTATAATCGGATGAAGAGCAGTCAAACTGATTTATAAGAGGATGAAGAGCAGTCAAACTGCGTTATAAAAAGATGAAGAGCAGTCAAACGGTTTTATAAGAGGATGAAGAGCAGTCAAATTGATCTATAAGAGGATGAAGAGCAGTCAAATTGATTTATAAGAGGATGAAGAGCAGTCAGACTGTTTTACAAGAGGATGAAGAGCAGTCAACCTGTTTTACAAGAGGATGAAGAGCAGTCAATCTGTTTTATAAGAGGATGAAGAGCAGTCAAACTGCTTTATAAAAGGATGAAGAGCAGTCAAACTGTTTTGTAAGAGGACGAAGAGCAGTCAAACTGATTTATAATCGGACGAAGAGCAGTCAAACTGTTCTATAGGAGGATGAAGCGCAGTCAAACTGGTGTATAGGAGGATGAAGAGCAGTCAAACTGCTTTATAAGAGGATGAAGAGCAGTCAAACTGCTTTATAAAAGGATGAAGAGCAGTCAAACTGTTTTATAAGCGGACGAAGAGCAGTCAAACTGATTTATAATCGGACGAAGAGCAGTCAAACTGATTTATAATCGGACGAAGAGCAGTCAAACTGATTTATAATCGGATGAATAGCTGTCAAACTGATTTATAAGAGGATGAAGAGCAGTCAAACTGATTTATAAAAGGATGAAGAGCAGTCAAACTGTTTTATAAGAGGACGAAGAGCAGTCAACCTGTTTTACAAGAGGATGAAGATTAGTCAATCTGTTTTATAAGAGGATGAAGAGCAATCAAACTGCTTTATAAAAGGATAAAGAGCAGTCAAACTGTTTTATAAGAGGACGAAGAGCAGTCACACTGATTTATAAGAGGACGAAGAGCAGTCAAACTGATTTATAATCGGACGCAGAAGCAGTCAAACTGTTCTATAGGAGGATGAAGAGCAGTCAAACTGCTTTATAAGAGGATGAAGAGCAGTCAAACTGATTTATAAGCGCACGAAGAGCAGTCAAACTGATTTATAATCGGACAAAGAGCAGTCAAACTGTTCTATAGGAGGATGAAGCGCAGTCAAACTGGTTTATAGGAGGATGAAGAGCAGTCAAACTGCTTTATAAGAGGATGAAGAGCAGTCAAACTGATTTATAAGAGGATGTAGAGCAGTCAGACTGTTTTACAAGAGGATGAAGAGCAGTCAACCTGTTTTATAAGAGGACGAAGAGCAGTCAAACTGATTTATAATCGGACGAAGAGCAGTCAAACTGTTCTATAGGATGATGAAGCGCAGTCAAACTGGTTTATAGGAGGATGAAGAGCAGTCAAACTGCTTTATAAGAGGATGAAGAGCAGTCAAACTGATTTATAAGCGGACGAAGAGCAGTCAAACTGATTTATAATCGGACGAAGAGCAGTCAAACTGATTTATAAACGGACGAAGAGCAGTCAAACGGTTTTATAAAAGGATGAAGAGCAGTCAAACTGTTTTATACGAGGATGTAGAGCAGTCAAACTGTTTTATACGAGGATGAAGAGCAGTCAAACTGTTTTATAAGAGGATGAAGAGCAGTCAAACTGCGTTATAAAAGGATGAAGAGCAGTCAAACAGTTTTATAAAAGGACGAAGAGCAGTCAAACTGCTTTATAAAAGGATGAAGAGCAGTCAAACTGTTTTATAAGCGGACGAAGAGCAGTCAAACTGATTTATAATCGGACGAAGAGCAGTCAAACTGATTTATAATCGGACGAAGAGCAGTCAAACTGATTTATAATCGGATGAATAGCTGTCAAACTGATTTATAAGAGGATGAAGAGCAGTCAAACTGATTTATAAAAGGATGAAGAGCAGTCAAACTGTTTTATAAGAGGTCGAAGAGCAGTCAACCTGTTTTACAAGAGGATGAAGATTAGTCAATCTGTTTTATAAGAGGATGAAGAGCAATCAAACTGCTTTATAAAAGGATAAAGAGCAGTCAAACTGTTTTATAAGAGGACGAAGAGCAGTCACACTGATTTATAAGAGGACGAAGAGCAGTCAAACTGATTTATAATCGGACGCAGAAGCAGTCAAACTGTTCTATAGGAGGATGAAGAGCAGTCAAACTGCTTTATAAGAGGATGAAGAGCAGTCAAACTGATTTATAAGCGCACGAAGAGCAGTCAAACTGATTTATAATCGGACAAAGAGCAGTCAAACTGTTCTATAGGAGGATGAAGCGCAGTCAAACTGGTTTATAGGAGGATGAAGAGCAGTCAAACTGCTTTATAAGAGGATGAAGAGCAGTCAAACTGATTTATAAGAGGATGTAGAGCAGTCAGACTGTTTTACAAGAGGATGAAGAGCAGTCAACCTGTTTTATAAGAGGACGAAGAGCAGTCAAACTGATTTATAATCGGACGAAGAGCAGTCAAACTGTTCTATAGGATGATGAAGCGCAGTCAAACTGGTTTATAGGAGGATGAAGAGCAGTCAAACTGCTTTATAAGAGGATGAAGAGCAGTCAAACTGATTTATAAGCGGACGAAGAGCAGTCAAACTGATTTATAATCGGACGAAGAGCAGTCAAACTGATTTATAAACGGACGAAGAGCAGTCAAACGGTTTTATAAAAGGATGAAGAGCAGTCAAACTGTTTTATACGAGGATGTAGAGCAGTCAAACTGTTTTATACGAGGATGAAGAGCAGTCAAACTGTTTTATAAGAGGATGAAGAGCAGTCAAACTGCGTTATAAAAGGATGAAGAGCAGTCAAACAGTTTTATAAAAGGACGAAGAGCAGTCAAACTGATTTATAATCGGATGAAGAGCAGTCAAACTGATTTATAAGAGGATGAAGAGCAGTCAAACTGCTTTATAAAAGGATGAAGCGCAGTCAAACTGTTTTATAAGAGGACGAAGAGCAGTCAAACTGATTTATAATCGGACGAAGAGCAGTCAAACTGTTCTATAGGAGGATGAAGCGCAGTCAAACTGGTCTATAGGAGGATGAAGAGCAGTCAAACTGTTTTATAAGCGGACGAAGAGCAGTCAAACTGATTTATAAGAGGATGAAGAGCAGTCAAACTGCTTTATAAGAGGACGAAGAGCAGTCAAACTGATTTATAATCGGACGAAGAGCAGTCAAACTGTTCTATAGGAGGGTGAAGCGCAGTCAAACTGGTTTATAGGAGGATGAAGAGCAGTCAAACTGCTTTATAAAAGGATGAAGAGCAGTCAAACTGATTTATAAGAGGATGAAGAGCAGTCAAACTGCTTTATAAAAGGATGAAGAGCAGTCAAACTGATTTATAAGCGGACGAAGAGCAGTCAAACTGATTTATAATCGGACGAAGAGCAGTCAAACTGATTTATAAACGGACGAAGAGCAGTCAAACGGTTTTATAAAAGGATGAAGAGCAGTCAAACTGTTTTATACGAGGATGTAGAGCAGTCAGACTGTTTTACAAGAGGATGAAGAGCAGTCAACCTGTTTTACAAGAGGATGAAGAGCAGTCAAACTGTTTTATAAGAGGATGAAGAGCAGTCAAACTGCGTTATAAAAGGATGAAGAGCAGTCAAACAGTTTTATAAAAGGACGAAGAGCAGTCAAACTGATTTATAATCGGATGAAGAGCAGTCAAACTGATTTATAAGAGGATGAAGAGCAGTCAAACTGCTTTATAAAAGGATGAAGCGCAGTCAAACTGTTTTATAAGAGGACGAAGAGCAGTCAAACTGATTTATAATCGGACGAAGAGCAGTCAAACTGTTCTATAGGAGGATGAAGCGCAGTCAAACTGTTTTATAAGCGGACGAAGAGCAGTCAAACTGATTTATAAGAGGATGAAGAGCAGTCAAACTGCTTTATAAGAGGACGAAGAGCAGTCAAACTGATTTATAATCGGACGAAGAGCAGTCAAACTGTTCTATAGGAGGGTGAAGCGCAGTCAAACTGGTTTATAGGAGGATGAAGAGCAGTCAAACTGCTTTATAAAAGGATGAAGAGCAGTCAAACTGATTTATAAGAGGATGAAGAGCAGTCAAACTGCTTTATAAAAGGATGAAGAGCAGTCAAACTGTTTTATAAGCGGACGAAGAGCAGTCAAACTGATTTATAATTGGACGAAGAGCAGTCAAACTGATTTATAGTCGGACGAAGAGCAGTCAAACGGTTTTATAAGAGGATGAAGAGCAGTCAAATTGATTTATAAGAGGATGAAGAGCAGTCAAACTGCTTTATAAAAGGATGAAGAGCAGTCAAACTGTTTTATACGAAGATGTAGAGCGGTCAGACTGTTTTACAAGAGGATGAAGAGCAGTCAACCTGTTTTACAAGAGGATGAAGAGCAGTCAAACTGCGTTATAAAAAGATGAAGAGCAGTCAAACTGTTTTATAAGAGGATGAAGAGCAGTCAAACAGTTTTATGAGGACGAAAAGCAGTCAAACTGATTTATAATCGGATGAAGAGCAGTCAAACTGTTTTATAAGAGGATGAAGAGCAGTCAAATTGATTTATAAGAGGATGAAGAGCAGTCAAATTGATTTATAAGAGGATGAAGAGCAGTCAGACTGTTTTACAAGAGGATGAAGAGCAGTCAACCTGTTTTACAAGAGGATGAAGAGCAGTCAATCTGTTTCATAAGAGGATGAAGAGCAGTCAAACTGCTTTATAAAAGAATGAAGAGCAGTCAAACTGTTTTGTAAGAGGACGAAGAGCAGTCAAACTGTTTTATAAGCGGACGAAGAGCAGTCAAACTGATTTATAATCGGACGAAGAGCAGTCAAACTGATTTATAATCGGACGAAGAGCAGTCAAACTGATTTATAATCAGATGAATAGCTGTCAAACTGATTTATAAGAGGATGAAGAGCAGTCAAACTGCTTTATAAAAGGATGAAGAGCAGTCAAACTGTTTTATAAGAGGACGAAGAGCAGTCAAACTGATTTATAATCGGACGAAGAGCAGTCAAACTTTTCTATAGGAGGATGAAGCGCAGTCAAACTGGTTTATAGGAGGATGAAGAGCAGTCAAACTGCTTTATAAGAGGATGAAGAGCAGACAAACTGTTTTATAAGAGGACGAAGAGCAGTCAAACTGATTTATAATCGGACGCAGAAGCAGTCAAACTGTTCTATAGGAGGATGAAGAGCAGTCAAACTGCTTTATAAGAGGATGAAGAGCAGTCAAACTGATTTATAAGCGCACGAAGAGCAGTCAAACTGATTTATAATCGGACAAAGAGCAGTCAAACTGTTCTATAGGAGGATGAAGCGCAGTCAAACTGGTTTATAGGAGGATGAAGAACAGTCAAACTGCTTTATAAGAGGATGAAGAGCAGTCAAACTGATTTATAAAAGGATGAAGAGCAGTCAAACTGTTTTATAAGCGGACGAAGAGCAGTCAAACTGATTTATAATTGGACGAAGAGCAGTCAAACTGATTTATAATCGGATGAAGAGCAGTCAAACTGATTTATAAGAGGATGAAGAGCAGTCAAACTGCGTTATAAAAAGATGAAGAGCAGTCAAACGGTTTTATAAGAGGATGAAGAGCAGTCAAATTGATTTATAAGAGGATGAAGAGCAGTCAAATTGATTTATAAGAGGATGAAGAGCAGTCAGACTGTTTTACAAGAGGATGAAGAGCAGTCAACCTGTTTTACAAGAGGATGAAGAGCAGTCAATCTGTTTTATAAGAGGATGAAGAGCAGTCAAACTGCTTTATAAAAGGATGAAGAGCAGTCAAACTGTTTTGTAAGAGGACGAAGAGCAGTCAAACTGATTTATAATCGGAAGAAGAGCAGTCAAATTGTTCTATAGGAGGATGAAGCGCAGTCAAACCGGTTTATAGGAGGATGAAGAACAGTCAAACTGCTTTATAAGAGGATGAAGAGCAGTCAAACTGATTTATAATCGGATGAAGAGCAGTCAGACTGCTTTATAAAAGGATGAAGAGTAGTCAAACTGTTTTATAAGAGGACGAAGAGCAGTCAAACTGATGTATAATCGGACGAAGAGCAGTCAAACTGTTCTATAGGAGGATGAAGCGCAGTCAAACTGGTTTATACGAGGAGGTAGAGCAGTCAGACTGTTTTACAAAAGGATGAAGAGCAGTCAACCTGTTTTACAAGAGGATGAAGAGCAGTCAAACTGTTTTATAAAAGGGTGAAGAGCAGTCAAACTGCTTTATAAAAGGATGAAGAGCAGTCAAACAGTTTTATAAGAGGACGAAGAGCAGTCAAACTGATTTATAATCGGATGAAGAGCAGTCAAACTGATTTATAAGAGGATGAAGAGCAGTCAAACTGCGTTATAAAAAGATGAAGAGCAGTCAAACTGTTTTATAAGAGGATGAAGAGCAGTCAAACTGATTTATAATCGATGAAGAGCAGTCAGACTGTTTTACAAGAGGATGAAGAGCATTCAAACTGCTTTATAAAAGGATGAAGAGTAGTCAAACTGTTTTATAAGAGGACGAAGAGCAGTCAAACTGATGTATAATCGGACGAAGAGCAGTCAAACTGTTCTATAGGAGGATGAAGCGCAGTCAAACTGGTTTATAGGAGGATGAAGAGCAGTCAAACTGCTTTATAAGAGGATGAAGAGCAGTCAAACTGATTTATAACCGACGAAGAGCAGTCAAACTGATTTATAATCGGACGAAGAGCAGTCAAACTGATTTATAAACGGACGAAGAGCAGTCAAACGGTTTTATAAAAGGATGAAGAGCAGTCAAACTGTTTTATACGAGGATGTAGAGCAGTCAGACTGTTTTACAAGAGGATGAAGAGCAGTCAACCTGTTTTACAAGAGGATGAAGAGAAGTCAAACTGTTTTATAAGAGGATAAAGAGCAGTCAAACTGCGTTATAAAAGGATGAAGAGCAGTCAAACTGTTTTATAAGAGGACGAAGAGCAGTCAAACTGATTTATAATCGGATGAAGAGCAGTCAAACTGATTTATAAGAGGATGAAGAGCAGTCAAACTGCTTTATAAAACCATGAAGAGCAGTCAAACTGTTTTATAAGAGGACGAAGAGCACTCAAACTGATTTATAATCCGACGAAGAGCAGTCAAACTGTTCTATAGGAGGATGAAGAGCAGTCAAATTGCTTTATAAAAGGATGAAGAGCAGTCAAACTGATTTATAAGAGGATGAAGAGCAGTCAAACTGCTTTATAAAAGGATGAAGAGCAGTCAAACTGTTTTATAAGCGGACGAAGAGCAGTCAAACTGATTTATAATCGGACGAAGAGCAGTCAAACTGATTTATAATCGGACAAAGAGCAGTCAAACGGTTTTATAAGAGGATGAAGAGCAGTCAAATTGATTTATAAGAGGATGAAGAGCAGTCAAACTGCTTTATAAAAGGATGAAGAGCAGTCAAACTGTTTTATACGAGGATGTAGAGCAGTCAGACTGTTTTACAAGAGGATGAAGAGCAGTCAACCTGTTTTACAAGAGGATGAAGATTAGTCAATCTGTTTTATAAGAGGATGAAGAACAATCAAACTGCTTTATAAAAGGATTAAGAGCAGTCAAACTGTTTTATAAGAGGACGAAGAGCAGTCACACTGATTTATAATCGGACGAAGAGCAGTCAAACTGCTTTATAAAAGGATGAAGAGCAGTCAAACTGTTTTATAAGCGGACGAAGAGCAGTCAAACTGATTTATAATCGGACGAAGAGCAGTCAAACTTATTTATAATCGGACGAAGAGCAGTCAAACGGTTTTATAAGAGGATGAAGAGCAGTCGAATTGATTTATAAGAGGATGAAGAGCAGTCAAACTGCTTTATAAAAGGATGAAGAGCAGTCAAACTGTTTTATACGAGGATGTAGAGCGGTCAGACTGTTTTACAAGAGGATGAAGAGCAGTCAAACTGTTTTATAAGAGGATGAAGAGCAGTCAAACTGCTTTATAAAAGGATGAAGAGCAGTCAAACAGTTTTATAAGAGGACGAAAAGCAGTCAAATTGATTTATAATCGGATGAAGAGCAGTCAAACTGATTTATAAGAGGATGAAGAGCAGTCAAACTGCGTTATAAAAAGATGAAGAGCAGTCAGACTGTTTTACAAGAGGATGAAGAGCAGTCAAACTGCTTTATAAAAGGACGAAGAGCAGTCAGACTGTTTTACAAGAGGATGAAGAGCAGTCAAACTGCTTTATAAAAGGACGAAGAGCAGTCAAACTGATTTATAATCAAATGAAAAGCAGTCAAACTGTTTTACAAGAGGACGAAGAGCAGTCAAACTGATTTATAATCGGACGAAGAGCAGTCAAACTGTTCTATAGGAGGATGAAGAGCAGTCAAACTGGTTTATAGGAGGATGAAGAGCAGTCAAACTGCTTTATAAGAGGATGAAGAGCAGTCAAACTGATTTATAAGCGGACGAAGAGCAGTCAAACTGATTTATAATCGGACGAAGAGCAGTCAAACTGATTTATAAAAGGATGAAGAGCAGTCAAACTGTTTTATACGAGGATGTAGAGCAGTCAGACTGTTTTAAAAGAGGATGAAGAGCAGTCAACCTGTTTTACAAGAGGATGAACAGCAGTCAAACTGTTTTATAAGAGGATGAAGAGCAGTCTAACTGCGTTATAAAAGGATGAAGAGCAGTCAAACTGTTTTATAAGAGGAAAAAAGAGCAGTCAAACTGATTTATAATAGGATGAAGAGCAGGCAAACTGATTTATAAGAGGATGAAGAGCAGTCAAACTGTTTTATAAGCTGACGAAGAGCAGTCAAACTGATTTATAATCGGACGAAGAGCAGTCAAACTTATTTATAATCGGACGAAGAGCAGTCAAACGGTTTTATAAGAGGATGAAGAGCAGTCGAATTGATTTATAAGAGGATGAAGAGCAGTCAAACTGCTTTATAAAAGGATGAAGAGCAGTCAAACTGTTTTATACGAGGATGTAGAGTGGTCAGACTGTTTTACAAGAGGATGAAGAGCAGTCAAACTGTTTTATAAGAGGATGAAGAGCAGTCAAACTGCTTTATAAAAGGATGAAGAGCAGTCAAACAGTTTTATAAGAGGATGAAGAGCAGTCAAACTGCGTTATAAAAAGATGAAGAGCAGTCAGACTGTTTTACAAGAGGATGAAGAGCAGTCAAACTGCTTTATAAAAGGACGAAGAGCAGTCAGACTGTTTTACAAGAGGACGAAGAGCAGTCAAACTGATATATAAACGGACGAAGAGCAGTCAAACTGATTTATAATCGGACGAAGAGCAGTCAAACTGATTTATAAACGGACGAAGAGCAGTCAAACGGTTTTAAAAGAGGATGAAGAGCAGTCAACCTGTTTTACAAGAGGATGAACAGCAGTCAAACTGTTTTATAAGAGGATGAAGAGCAGTCTAACTGCGTTATAAAAGGATGAAGAGCAGTCAAACTGTTTTATAAGAGGAAAAAAGAGCAGTCAAACTGATTTATAATAGGATGAAGAGCAGTCAAACTGCTTTATAAGAGGATGAAGAGCAGTCAAACTGATTTATAAGAGGATGTAGAGCAGTCAGACTGTTTTACAAGAGGATGAAGAGCAGTCAACCTGTTTTATAAGAGGACGAAGAGCAGTCAAACTGATTTATAATCGGACGAAGAGCAGTCAAACTGTTCTATAGGATGATGAAGCGCAGTCAAACTGGTTTATAGGAGGATGAAGAGCAGTCAAACTGCTTTATAAGAGGATGAAGAGCAGTCAAACTGATTTATAAGTGGACGAAGAGCAGTCAAACTGATTTATAATCGGACGAAGAGCAGTCAAACTGATTTATAAACGGACGAAGAGCAGTCAAACGGTTTTATAAAAGGATGAAGAGCAGTCAAACTGTTTTATACGAGGATGTAGAGCAGTCAGACTGTTTTACAAGAGGATGAAGAGCAATCAACCTGTTTTACAAGAGGATGAAGAGCAGTCAAACTGTTTTATAAGAGGATGAAGAGCAGTCAAACTGCGTTATAAAAGGATGAAGAGCAGTCAAACAGTTTTATAAAAGGACGAAGAGCAGTCAAACTGATTTATAATCGGATGAAGAGCAGTCAAACTGATTTATAAGAGGATGAAGAGCAGTCAAACTGCTTTATAAAAGGATGAAGCGCAGTCAAACTGTTTTATAAGAGGACGAAGAGCAGTCAAACTGATTTATAATCGGACGAAGAGCAGTCAAACTGTTCTATAGGAGGATGAAGCGCAGTCAAACTGGTCTATAGGAGGATGAAGAGCAGTCAAACTGTTTTATAAGCGGACGAAGAGCAGTCAAACTGATTTATAAGAGGATGAAGAGCAGTCAAACTGCTTTATAAGAGGACGAAGAGCAGTCAAACTGATTTATAATCGGACGAAGAGCAGTCAAACTGTTCTATAGGAGGGTGAAGCGCAGTCAAACTGGTTTATAGGAGGATGAAGAGCAGTCAAACTGCTTTATAAAAGGATGAAGAGCAGTCAAACTGATTTATAAGAGGATGAAGAGCAGTCAAACTGCTTTATAAAAGGATGAAGAGCAGTCAAACTGTTTTATAAGCGGACGAAGAGCAGTCAAACTGATTTATAATTGGACGAAGAGCAGTCAAACTGATTTATAATCGGACGAAGAGCAGTCAAACGGTTTTATAAGAGGATGAAGAGCAGTCAAATTGATTTATAAGAGGATGAAGAGCAGTCAAACTGCTTTATAAAAGGATGAAGAGCAGTCAAACTGTTTTATACGAAGATGTAGAGCGGTCAGACTGTTTTACAAGAGGATGAAGAGCAGTCAACCTGTTTTACAAGAGGATGAAGAGCAGTCAAACTGCGTTATAAAAAGATGAAGAGCATTCAAACTGTTTTATAAGAGGATGAAGAGCAGTCAAACAGTTTTATGAGGACGAAAAGCAGTCAAACTGATTTATAATCGGATGAAGAGCAGTCAAACTGATTTATAAGAGGATGAAGAGCAGTCAAACTGCGTTATAAAAAGATGAAGAGCAGTCAAACGGTTTTATAAGAGGATGAAGAGCAGTCAAATTGATTTATAAGAGGATGAAGAGCAGTCAAATTGATTTATAAGAGGATGAAGAGCAGTCAGACTGTTTTACAAGAGGATGAAGAGCAGTCAACCTGTTTTACAAGACGATGAAGAGCAGTCAATCTGTTTTATAAGAGGATGAAGAGCAGTCAAACTGCTTTATAAAAGGATGAAGAGCAGTCAAACTGTTTTGTAAGAGGACGAAGAGCAGTCAAACTGATTTATAATCGGACGAAGAGCAGTCAAACTGTTCTATAGGAGGATGAAGCGCAGTCAAACTGGTTTATAGGAGGATGAAGAGCAGTCAAACTGCTTTATAAGAGGATGAAGAGCAGTCAAACTGCTTTATAAAAGGATGAAGAGCAGTCAAACTGTTTTATAAGCGGACGAAGAGCAGTCAAACTGATTTATAATCGGACGAAGAGCAGTCAAACTGATTTATAATCGGACGAAGAGCAGTCAAACTGATTTATAATCGGATGAATAGCTGTCAAACTGATTTATAAGAGGATGAAGAGCAGTCAAACTGCTTTATAAAAGGATGAAGAGCAGTCAAACTGTTTTATAAGAGGACGAAGAGCAGTCAAACTGATTTATAATCGGACGAAGAGCAGTAAAACTTTTCTATAGGAGGATGAAGCGCAGTCAAACTGGTTTATAGGAGGATGAAGAGCAGTCAAACTGCTTTATAAGAGGATGAAGAGCAGACAAACTGTTTTATAAGAGGACGAAGAGCAGTCAAACTGATTTATAATCGGACGCAGAAGCAGTCAAACTGTTCTATAGGAGGATGAAGAGCATTCAAACTGCTTTATAAGAGGATGAAGAGCAGTCAAACTGATTTATAAGCGCACGAAGAGCAGTCAAACTGATTTATAATCGGACAAAGAGCAGTCAAACTGTTCTATAGGAGGATGAAGCGCAGTCAAACTGGTTTATAGGAGGATGAAGAGCAGTCAAACTGCTTTATAAGAGGATGAAGAGCAGTCAAACTGATTTATAAGAGGATGTAGAGTAGTCAGACTGTTTTACAAGAGGATGAAGAGCAGTCAACCTGTTTTATAAGAGGACGAAGAGCAGTCAAACTGATTTATAATCGGACGAAGAGCAGTCAAACTGTTCTATAGGATGATGAAGCGCAGTCAAACTGGTTTATAGGAGGATGAAGAGCAGTCAAACTGCTTTATAAGAGGATGAAGAGCAGTCAAACTGATTTATAAGCGGACGAAGAGCAGTCAAACTGATTTATAATCGGACGAAGAGCAGTCAAACTGATTTATAAACGGACGAAGAGCAGTCAAACGGTTTTATAAAAGGATGAAGAGCAGTCAAACTGTTTTATACGAGGATGTAGAGCAGTCAAACTGTTTTATACGAGGATGAAGAGCAGTCAAACTGTTTTATAAGAGGATGAAGAGCAGTCAAACTGCGTTATAAAAGGATGAAGAGCAGTCAAACAGTTTTATAAAAGGACGAAGAGCAGTCAAACTGATTTATAATCGGATGAAGAGCAGTCAAACTGATTTATAAGAGGATGAAGAGCAGTCAAACTGCTTTATAAAAGGATGAAGCGCAGTCAAACTGTTTTATAAGAGGACGAAGAGCAGTCAAACTGATTTATAATCGGACGAAGAGCAGTCAAACTGTTCTATAGGAGGATGAAGCGCAGTCAAACTGGTCTATAGGAGGATGAAGAGCAGTCAAACTGTTTTATAAGCGGACGAAGAGCAGTCAAACTGATTTATAAGAGGATGAAGAGCAGTCAAACTGCTTTATAAGAGGACGAAGAGCAGTCAAACTGATTTATAATCGGACGAAGAGCAGTCAAACTGTTCTATAGGAGGGTGAAGCGCAGTCAAACTGGTTTATAGGAGGATGAAGAGCAGTCAAACTGCTTTATAAAAGGATGAAGAGCAGTCAAACTGATTTATAAGAGGATGAAGAGCAGTCAAACTGCTTTATAAAAGGATGAAGAGCAGTCAAACTGATTTATAAGCGGACGAAGAGCAGTCAAACTGATTTATAATCGGACGAAGAGCAGTCAAACTGATTTATAAACGGACGAAGAGCAGTCAAACGGTTTTATAAAAGGATGAAGAGCAGTCAAACTGTTTTATACGAGGATGTAGAGCAGTCAGACTGTTTTACAAGAGGATGAAGAGCAGTCAACCTGTTTTACAAGAGGATGAAGAGCAGTCAAACTGTTTTATAAGAGGATGAAGAGCAGTCAAACTGCGTTATAAAAGGATGAAGAGCAGTCAAACAGTTTTATAAAAGGACGAAGAGCAGTCAAACTGATTTATAATCGGATGAAGAGCAGTCAAACTGATTTATAAGAGGATGAAGAGCAGTCAAACTGCTTTATAAAAGGATGAAGCGCAGTCAAACTGTTTTATAAGAGGACGAAGAGCAGTCAAACTGATATATAATCGGACGAAGAGCAGTCAAACTTTTCTATAGGAGGATGAAGCGCAGTCAAACTGGTCTATAGGAGGATGAAGAGCAGTCAAACTGTTTTATAAGCGGACGAAGAGCAGTCAAACTGATTTATAAGAGGATGAAGAGCAGTCAAACTGCTTTATAAGAGGACGAAGAGCAGTCAAACTGATTTATAATCGGACGAAGAGCAGTCAAACTGTTCTATAGGAGGGTGAAGCGCAGTCAAACTGGTTTATAGGAGGATGAAGAGCAGTCAAACTGCTTTATAAAAGGATGAAGAGCAGTCAAACTGATTTATAAGAGGATGAAGAGCAGTCAAACTGCTTTATAAAAGGATGAAGAGCAGTCAAACTGTTTTATAAGCGGACGAAGAGCAGTCAAACTGATTTATAATTGGACGAAGAGCAGTCAAACTGATTTATAATCGGACGAAGAGCAGTCAAACTGTTTTATAAGAGGATGAAGAGCAGTCAAATTGATTTATAAGAGGATGAAGAGCAGTCAAACTGCTTTATAAAAGGATGAAGAGCAGTCAAACTGTTTTATACGAAGATGTAGAGCGGTCAGACTGTTTTACAAGAGGATGAAGAGCAGTCAACCTGTTTTACAAGAGGATGAAGAGCAGTCAAACTGCGTTATAAAAAGATGAAGAGCAGTCAAACTGTTTTATAAGAGGATGAAGAGCAGTCAAACAGTTTTATGAGGACGAAAAGCAGTCAAACTGATTTATAATCGGATGAAGAGCAGTCAAACTGATTTATAAGAGGATGAAGAGCAGTCAAACTGCGTTATAAAAAGATGAAGAGCAGTCAAACGGTTTTATAAGAGTATGAAGAGCAGTCAAATTGATTTATAAGAGGATGAAGAGCAGTCAAATTGATTTATAAGAGGATGAAGAGCAGTCAGACTGTTTTACAAGAGGATGAAGAGCAGTCAACCTGTTTTACAAGAGGATGAAGAGCAGTCAAACTGCTTTATAAAAGGATGAAGAGCAGTCAAACTGTTTTGTAAGAGGACGAAGAGCAGTCAAACTGTTTTATAAGCGGACGAAGAGCAGTCAAACTGATTTATAATCGGACGAAGAGCAGTCAAACTGATTTATAATCGGACGAAGAGCAGTCAAACTGATTTATAATCGGACGAAGAGCAGTCAAACTGTTCTATAGGAGGATGAAGCGCAGTCAAACTGGTCTATAGGAGGATGAAGAGCAGTCAAACTGTTTTATAAGCGGACGAAGAGCAGTCAAACTGATTTATAAGAGGATGAAGAGCAGTCAAACTGCTTTATAAGAGGACGAAGAGCAGTCAAACTGATTTATAATCGGACGAAGAGCAGTCAAACTGTTCTATAGGAGGGTGAAGCGCAGTCAAACTGGTTTATAGGAGGATGAAGAGCAGTCAAACTGCTTTATAAAAGGATGAAGAGCAGTCAAACTGATTTATAAGAGGATGAAGAGCAGTCAAACTGCTTTATAAAAGGATGAAGAGCAGTCAAACTGATTTATAAGCGGACGAAGAGCAGTCAAACTGATTTATAATCGGACGAAGAGCAGTCAAACTGATTTATAAACGGACGAAGAGCAGTCAAACGGTTTTATAAAAGGATGAAGAGCAGTCAAACTGTTTTATACGAGGATGTAGAGCAGTCAGACTGTTTTACAAGAGGATGAAGAGCAGTCAACCTGTTTTACAAGAGGATGAAGAGCAGTCAAACTGTTTTATAAGAGGATGAAGAGCAGTCAAACTGCGTTATAAAAGGATGAAGAGCAGTCAAACAGTTTTATAAAAGGACGAAGAGCAGTCAAACTGATTTATAATCGGATGAAGAGCAGTCAAACTGATTTATAAGAGGATGAAGAGCAGTCAAACTGCTTTATAAAAGGATGAAGCGCAGTCAAACTGTTTTATAAGAGGACGAAGAGCAGTCAAACTGATATATAATCGGACGAAGAGCAGTCAAACTTTTCTATAGGAGGATGAAGCGCAGTCAAACTGGTCTATAGGAGGATGAAGAGCAGTCAAACTGTTTTATAAGCGGACGAAGAGCAGTCAAACTGATTTATAAGAGGATGAAGAGCAGTCAAACTGCTTTATAAGAGGACGAAGAGCAGTCAAACTGATTTATAATCGGACGAAGAGCAGTCAAACTGTTCTATAGGAGGGTGAAGCGCAGTCAAACTGGTTTATAGGAGGATGAAGAGCAGTCAAACTGCTTTATAAAAGGATGAAGAGCAGTCAAACTGATTTATAAGAGGATGAAGAGCAGTCAAACTGCTTTATAAAAGGATGAAGAGCAGTCAAACTGTTTTATAAGCGGACGAAGAGCAGTCAAACTGATTTATAATTGGACGAAGAGCAGTCAAACTGATTTATAATCGGACGAAGAGCAGTCAAACTGTTTTATAAGAGGATGAAGAGCAGTCAAATTGATTTATAAGAGGATGAAGAGCAGTCAAACTGCTTTATAAAAGGATGAAGAGCAGTCAAACTGTTTTATACGAAGATGTAGAGCGGTCAGACTGTTTTACAAGAGGATGAAGAGCAGTCAACCTGTTTTACAAGAGGATGAAGAGCAGTCAAACTGCGTTATAAAAAGATGAAGAGCAGTCAAACTGTTTTATAAGAGGATGAAGAGCAGTCAAACAGTTTTATGAGGACGAAAAGCAGTCAAACTGATTTATAATCGGATGAAGAGCAGTCAAACTGATTTATAAGAGGATGAAGAGCAGTCAAACTGCGTTATAAAAAGATGAAGAGCAGTCAAACGGTTTTATAAGAGGATGAAGAGCAGTCAAATTGATTTATAAGAGGATGAAGAGCAGTCAAATTGATTTATAAGAGGATGAAGAGCAGTCAGACTGTTTTACAAGAGGATGAAGAGCAGTCAACCTGTTTTACAAGAGGATGAAGAGCAGTCAAACTGCTTTATAAAAGGATGAAGAGCAGTCAAACTGTTTTGTAAGAGGACGAAGAGCAGTCAAACTGTTTTATAAGCGGACGAAGAGCAGTCAAACTGATTTATAATCGGACGAAGAGCAGTCAAACTGATTTATAATCGGACGAAGAGCAGTCAAACTGATTTATAATCGGATGAATAGCTGTGAAACTGATTTATAAGAGGATGAAGAGCAGTCAAACTGCTTTATAAAAGGATGAAGAGCAGTCAAACTGTTTTATAAGAGGACGAAGAGCAGTCAAACTGATTTATAATCGGACGAAGAGCAGTCAAACTTTTCTATAGGAGGATGAAGCGCAGTCAAACTGGTTTATAGGAGGATGAAGAGCAGTCAAACTGCTTTATAAGAGGATGAAGAGCAGACAAACTGTTTTATAAGAGGACGAAGAGCAGTCAAACTGATTTATAATCGGACGCAGAAGCAGTCAAACTGTTCTATAGGAGGATGAAGAGCAGTCAAACTGCTTTATAAGAGGATGAAGAGCAGTCAAACTGATTTATAAGCGCACGAAGAGCAGTCAAACTGATTTATAATCGGACAAAGAGCAGTCAAACTGTTCTATAGGAGGATGAAGCGCAGTCAAACTGGTTTATAGGAGGATGAAGAGCAGTCAAACTGCTTTATAAGAGGATGAAGAGCAGTCAAACTGATTTATAAAAGGATGAAGAGCAGTCAAACTGTTTTATAAGCGGACGAAGAGCAGTCAAACTGATTTATAATTGGACGAAGAGCAGTCAAACTGATTTATAATCGGACGAAGAGCAGTCAAACGGTTTTATAAGAGGATGAAGAGCAGTCAAGTTGATTTATAAGAGGATGAAGAGCAGTCAAACTGCTTTATAAAAGGATGAAGAGCAGTCAAACTGTTTTATACGAAGATGTAGAGCGGTCAGACTGTTTTACAAGAGGATTAAGAGCAGTCAACCTGTTTTACAAGAGGATGAAGAGCAGTCAAACTGCGTTATAAAAAGATGAAGAGCAGTCAAACTGTTTTATAAGAGGATGAAGAGCAGTCAAACAGTTTTATGAGGACGAAAAGCAGTCAAACTGATTTATAATCGGATGAAGAGCAGTCAAACTGATTTATAAGAGGATGAAGAGCAGTCAAACTGCGTTATAAAAAGATGAAGAGCAGTCAAACGGTTTTATAAGAGGATGAAGAGCAGTCAAATTGATTTATAAGAGGATGAAGAGCAGTCAAATTGATTTATAAGAGGATGAAGAGCAGTCAGACTGTTTTACAAGAGGATGAAGAGCAGTCAACCTGTTTTACAAGAGGATGAAGAGCAGTCAATCTGTTTTATAAGAGGATGAAGAGCAGTCAAACTGCTTTATAAAAGGATGAAGAGCAGTCAAACTGTTTTGTAAGAGGACGAAGAGCAGTCAAACTGATTTATAATCGGAAGAAGAGCAGTCAAATTGTTCTATAGGAGGATGAAGCGCAGTCAAACCGGTTTATAGGAGGATGAAGAACAGTCAAACTGCTTTATAAGAGGATGAAGAGCAGTCAAACTGATTTATAAGAGGATGAAGAGCAGTCAAACTGCTTTATAAAAGGATGAAGAGCAGTCAAACTGTTTTATAAGCGGACGAAGAGCAGTCAAACTGATTTATAATCGGACGAAGAGCAGTCAAACTGATTTATAATCGGACGAAGAGCAGTCAAAACGGTTTTATAAGAGGATGAAGAGCAGTCAAATTGATTTATAAGAGGATGAAGAGCAGTCAAACTGCTTTATAAAAGGATGAAGAGCAGTCAAACTGTTTTATACGAGGAGGTAGAGCAGTCAGACTGTTTTACAAAAGGATGAAGAGCAGTCAACCTGTTTTACAAGAGGATGAAGAGCAGTCAAACTGTTTTATAAAAGGGTGAAGAGCAGTCAAACTGCTTTATAAAAGGATGAAGAGCAGTCAAACAGTTTTATAAGAGGACGAAGAGCAGTCAAACTGATTTATAATCGGATGAAGAGCAGTCAAACTGATTTATAAGAGGATGAAGAGCAGTCAAACTGCGTTATAAAAAGATGAAGAGCAGTCAAACTGTTTTATAAGAGGATGAAGAGCAGTCAAACTGATTTATAATCGATGAAGAGCAGTCAGACTGTTTTACAAGAGGATGAAGAGCATTCAAACTGCTTTATAAAAGGATGAAGAGTAGTCAAACTGTTTTATAAGAGGACGAAGAGCAGTCAAACTGATGTATAATCGGACGAAGAGCAGTCAAACTGTTCTATAGGAGGATGAAGCGCAGTCAAACTGGTTTATAGGAGGATGAAGAGCAGTCAAACTGCTTTATAAGAGGATGAAGAGCAGACAAACTGTTTTATAAGAGGACGAAGAGCAGTCAAACTGATTTATAATCGGACGCAGAAGCAGTCAAACTGTTCTATAGGAGGATGAAGAGCAGTCAAACTGCTTTATAAGAGGATGAAGAGCAGTCAAACTGATTTATAAGCGCACGAAGAGCAGTCAAACTGATTTATAATCGGACAAAGAGCAGTCAAACTGTTCTATAGGAGGATGAAGCGCAGTCAAACTGGTTTATAGGAGGATGAAGAGCAGTCAAACTGCTTTATAAGAGGATGAAGAGCAGTCAAACTGATTTATAAAAGGATGAAGAGCAGTCAAACTGTTTTATAAGCGGACGAAGAGCAGTCAAACTGATTTATAATTGGACGAAGAGCAGTCAAACTGATTTATAATCGGACGAAGAGCAGTCAAACGGTTTTATAAGAGGATGAAGAGCAGTCAAGTTGATTTATAAGAGGATGAAGAGCAGTCAAACTGCTTTATAAAAGGATGAAGAGCAGTCAAACTGTTTTATACGAAGATGTAGAGCGGTCAGACTGTTTTACAAGAGGATTAAGAGCAGTCAACCTGTTTTACAAGAGGATGAAGAGCAGTCAAACTGCGTTATAAAAAGATGAAGAGCAGTCAAACTGTTTTATAAGAGGATGAAGAGCAGTCAAACAGTTTTATGAGGACGAAAAGCAGTCAAACTGATTTATAATCGGATGAAGAGCAGTCAAACTGATTTATAAGAGGATGAAGAGCAGTCAAACTGCGTTATAAAAAGATGAACAGCAGTCAAACGGTTTTATAAGAGGATGAAGAGCAGTCAAATTGATTTATAAGAGGATGAAGAGCAGTCAAATTGATTTATAAGAGGATGAAGAGCAGTCAGACTGTTTTACAAGAGGATGAAGAGCAGTCAACCTGTTTTACAAGAGGATGAAGAGCAGTCAATCTGTTTTATAAGAGGATGAAGAGCAGTCAAACTGCTTTATAAAAGGATGAAGAGCAGTCAAACTGTTTTGTAAGAGGACGAAGAGCAGTCAAACTGATTTATAATCGGAAGAAGAGCAGTCAAATTGTTCTATAGGAGGATGAAGCGCAGTCAAACCGGTTTATAGGAGGATGAAGAACAGTCAAACTGCTTTATAAGAGGATGAAGAGCAGTCAAACTGATTTATAAGAGGATGAAGAGCAGTCAAACTGCTTTATAAAAGGATGAAGAGCAGTCAAACTGTTTTATAAGCGGACGAAGAGCAGTCAAACTGATTTATAATCGGACGAAGAGCAGTCAAACTGATTTATAATCGGACGAAGAGCAGTCAAAACGGTTTTATAAGAGGATGAAGAGCAGTCAAATTGATTTATAAGAGGATGAAGAGCAGTCAAACTGCTTTATAAAAGGATGAAGAGCAGTCAAACTGTTTTATACGAGGAGGTAGAGCAGTCAGACTGTTTTACAAAAGGATGAAGAGCAGTCAACCTGTTTTACAAGAGGATGAAGAGCAGTCAAACTGTTTTATAAAAGGGTGAGGAGCAGTCAAACTGCTTTATAAAAGGATGAAGAGCAGTCAAACAGTTTTATAAGAGGACGAAGAGCAGTCAAACTGATTTATAATCGGATGAAGAGCAGTCAAACTGATTTATAAGAGGATGAAGAGCAGTCAAACTGCGTTATAAAAAGATGAAGAGCAGTCAAACTGTTTTATAAGAGGATGAAGAGCAGTCAAACTGATTTATAATCGATGAAGAGCAGTCAGACTGTTTTACAAGAGGATGAAGAGCATTCAAACTGCTTTATAAAAGGATGAAGAGTAGTCAAACTGTTTTATAAGAGGACGAAGAGCAGTCAAACTGATGTATAATCGGACGAAGAGCAGTCAAACTGTTCTATAGGAGGATGAAGCGCAGTCAAACTGGTTTATAGGAGGATGAAGAGCAGTCAAACTGCTTTATAAGAGGATGAAGAGCAGTCAAACTGATTTATAACCGACGAAGAGCAGTCAAACTGATTTATAATCGGACGAAGAGCAGTCAAACTGATTTATAAACGGACGAAGAGCAGTCAAACGGTTTTATAAAAGGATGAAGAGCAGTCAAACTGTTTTATACGAGGATGTAGAGCAGTCAGACTGTTTTACAAGAGGATGAAGAGCAGTCAACCTGTTTTACAAGAGGATGAAGAGAAGTCAAACTGTTTTATAAGAGGATAAAGAGCAGTCAAACTGCGTTATAAAAGGATGAAGAGCAGTCAAACTGTTTTATAAGAGGACGAAGAGCAGTCAAACTGATTTATAATCGGATGAAGAGCAGTCAAACTGATTTATAAGAGGATGAAGAGCAGTCAAACTGCTTTATAAAACCATGAAGAGCAGTCAAACTGTTTTATAAGAGGACGAAGAGCACTCAAACTGATTTATAATCCGACGAAGAGCAGTCAAACTGTTCTATAGGAGGACGAAGCGCAGTCAAACTGGTCTATAGGAGGATGAAGAGCAGTCAAATTGCTTTATAAAAGGATGAAGAGCAGTCAAACTGATTTATAAGAGGATGAAGAGCAGTCAAACTGCTTTATAAAACCATGAAGAGCAGTCAAACGGTTTTATAATCGGACGAAGAGCACTCAAACTGATTTATAATCGGATGAAGAGCAGTCAAATTGATTTATAAGAGGATGAAGAGCAGTCAAACTGCTTTATAAAAGGATGAAGAGCAGTCAAACTGTTTTACACGAGGATGTAGAGCAGTCAGACTGTTTTACAAGAGGATGAAGAGCAGTCAACCTGTTTTACAAGAGGATGAAGATTAGTCAATCTGTTTTATAAGAGGATGAAGAACAATCAAACTGCTTTATAAAAGGATTAAGAGCAGTCAAACTGTTTTATAAGAGGACGAAGAGCAGTCACACTGATTTATAATCGGACGAAGAGCAGTCAAACTGCTTTATAAAAGGATGAAGAGCAGTCAAACTGTTTTATAAGCGGACGAAGAGCAGTCAAACTGATTTATAATCGGACGAAGAGCAGTCAAACTTATTTATAATCGGACGAAGAGCAGTCAAACGGTTTTATAAGAGGATGAAGAGCAGTCGAATTGATTTATAAGAGGATGAAGAGCAGTCAAACTGCTTTATAAAAGGATGAAGAGCAGTCAAACTGTTTTATACGAGGATGTAGAGCGGTCAGACTGTTTTACAAGAGGATGAAGAGCAGTCAAACTGTTTTATAAGAGGATGAAGAGCAGTCAAACTGCTTTATAAAAGGATGAAGAGCAGTCAAACAGTTTTATAAGAGGACCAAAAGCAGTCAAACTGATTTATAATCGGATGAAGAGCAGTCAAACTGATTTATAAGAGGATGAAAAGCAGTCAAACTGCGTTTTAAAAAGATGAAGAGCAGTCAGACTGTTTTACAAGAGGATGAAGAGCAGTCAAACTGCTTTATAAAAGGACGAAGAGCAGTCAGACTGTTTTACAAGAGGATGAAGAGCAGTCAAACTGCTTTATAAAAGGACGAAGAGCAGTCAAACTGATTTATAATCAAATGAAGAGCAGTCAAACTGTTTTATAAGAGGACGAAGAGCAGTCAAACTGATTTATAATCGGACGAAGAGCAGTCAAACTGATTTATAAAAGGATGAAGAGCAGTCAAACTGTTTTATAAGAGGAAAAAAGAGCAGTCAAACTGATTTATAATAGGATGAAGAGCAGGCAAACTGATTTATAAGAGGATGAAGAGCAGTGAAACTGTTTTATAAGCTGACGAAGAGCAGTCAAACTGATTTATAATCGGACGAAGAGCAGTCAAACTGATTTATAATCAGACGAAGAGCAGTCAAACGGTTTTATAAGAGGATGAAGAGCAGTCAAATTGATTTATAAAAGGATGAAGAGCAGTCAAACTGCTTTATAAAAGGATGAAGAGCAGTCAAACTGTTTTATACGAGGATGTAGAGCAGTCAGACTGTTTTACAAGAGGATGAAGAGCAGTCAACCTGTTTTACAAGAGGATGAAGAGCAGTCAATCTGTTTTATAAGAGGATGAAGAGCAGTCAAACTGCTTTTTAAAAGGATGAAGAGCAGTCAAACTGTTTTATAAGAGGACGAAGAGCAGTCAAACTGATTTATAATCGGATGAAGAGCAGTCAAACTGATTTATAAGAGGATGAAGAGCAGTCAAACTGCTTTATAAAAGGATGAAGAGCAGTCAAACTGTTTTATAAGAGGACGAAGAGCAGTCAAACTGATTTATAATCGGACGAAGAGCAGTCAAACTGTTCTATAGGAGGATGAAGCGCAGTCAAACTGGTTTATAGGAGGATGAAGAGCAGTCAAACTGCTTTATAAGAGGATGAAGAGCAGTCAAACTGTTTTATAAGCGGACGAAGAGCAGTCAAACTGATTTATAATCGGACGAAGAGCAGTCAAACTTATTTATAATCGGACGAAGAGCAGTCAAACGGTTTTATAAGAGGATGAAGAGCAGTCGAATTGATTTATAAGAGGATGAAGAGCAGTCAAACTGCTTTATAAAAGGATGAAGAGCAGTCAAACTGTTTTATACGAGGATGTAGAGCGGTCAGACTGTTTTACAAGAGGATGAAGAGCAGTCAAACTGTTTTATAAGAGGATGAAGAGCAGTCAAACTGCTTTATAAAAGGATGAAGAGCAGTCAAACAGTTTTATAAGAGGATGAAGAGCAGTCAAACTGCGTTATAAAAAGATGAAGAGCAGTCAGACTGTTTTACAAGAGGATGAAGAGCAGTCAAACTGCTTTATAAAAGGACGAAGAGCAGTCAGACTGTTTTACAAGAGGACGAAGAGCAGTCAAACTGATATATAAACGGACGAAGAGCAGTCAAACTGATTTATAATCGGACGAAGAGCAGTCAAACTGATTTATAAACGGACGAAGAGCAGTCAAACGGTTTTAAAAGAGGATAAAGAGCAGTCAACCTGTTTTACAAGAGGATGAACAGCAGTCAAACTGTTTTATAAGAGGATGAAGAGCAGTCTAACTGCGTTATAAAAGGATGAAGAGCAGTCAAACTGTTTTATAAGAGGAAAAAAGAGCAGTCAAACTGATTTATAATAGGATGAAGAGCAGGCAAACTGATTTATAAGATGATGAAGAGCAGTCAAACTGTTTTATAAGCTGACGAAGAGCAGTCAAACTGATTTATAATCGGACGAAGAGCAGTCAAACTGATTTATAATCAGACGAAGAGCAGTCAAACGGTTTTATAAGAGGATGAAGAGCAGTCAAATTGATTTATAAAAGGATGAAGAGCAGTCAAACTGCTTTATAAAAGGATGAAGAGCAGTCAAACTGTTTTATACGAGGATGTAGAGCAGTCAGACTGTTTTACAAGAGGATGAAGAGCAGTCAACCTGTTTTAAAAGAGGATGAAGAGCAGTCAATCTGTTTTATAAGAGGATGAAGAGCAGTCAAACTGCTTTATAAAAGGATGAAGAGCAGTCAAACTGTTTTATAAGAGGACGAAGAGCAGTCAAACTGATTTATAATCGGATGAAGAGCAGTCAAACTGATTTATAAGAGGATGAAGAGCAGTCAAACTGCTTTATAAAAGGATGAAGAGCAGTCAAACTGTTTTATAAGAGGACGAAGAGCAGTCAAACTGATTTATAATCAGACGAAGAGCAGTCAAACTGTTCTATAGGAGGATGAAGCGCAGTCAAACTGGTTTATAGGAGGATGAAGAGCAGTCAAACTGCTTTATAAGAGGATGAAGAGCAGTCATATTGATTTATAAGAGGATGAAGAGCAGTCAAACTGCTTTATAAAAGGATGAAGAGTAGTCAAACTGTTTTATAAGCGGACGAAGAGCAGTCAAACTGATTTATAATCGGACAAAGAGCAGTCAAACTGATTTATAATCGGACGAGGAGCAGTCAAACGGTTTTATAAGAGGATGAAAAGCAGTCAAATTGATTTATAAGAGGATGAAGAGCAGTCAAACTGCTTTATAAAAGGATGAAGAGCAGTCAAACTGTTTTATACGAGGATATAGAGCGGTCAGACTGTTTTACAAGAGGATGAAGAGCAGTCAACCTGTTTTACAAGAGGATGAAGAGCAGTCAAACTGTTTTATAAGAGGACGAAAAGCAGTCAAACTGATTTATAATCGGATGAAGAGCAGTCAAACTGATTTATAAGAGGATGAAGAGCAGTCAAACTGCGTTATAAAAAGATGAAGAGCAGTCAGACTGTTTTACAAGAGGATGAAGAGCAGTCAAACTGCTTTATAAAAGGACGAAGAGCAGTCAGACCGTTTTACAAGAGGATGAAGAGCAGTCAAACTGCTTTATAAAAGGACGAAGAGCAGTCAAACTGATTTATAATCGGATGAAGAGCAGTCAAACTGTTTTATAAGAGGATGAAGAGCAGTCAAACTGATTTATAATCGGACGAAGAGCAGTAAAACTGTTCTATAGGAGGATGAAGAGCAGTCAATCTGGTTTATAGGAGGATGAAGAGCAGTCAAACTGCTTTATAAGAGGATGAAGAGCAGTCAAACTGATTTATAAGCGGACGAAGAGCAGTCAAACTGATTTATAAACGGACGAAGAGCAGTCAAACGGTTTTATAAAAGGATGAAGAGCAGTCAAACTGTTTTATACGAGGATGTAGAGCAGTCAGACTGTTTTACAAGAGGATGAAGAGCAGTCAACCTGTTTTACAAGAGGATGAAGAGCAGTCAAACTGTTTTATAAGAGGATGAAGAGCAGTCTAACTGCGTTATAAAAGGATGAAGAGCAGTCAAACTGTTTTATAAGAGGGAAAAAGAGCAGTCAAACTGATTTATAATAGGATGAAGAGCAGGCAAACTGATTTATAAGAGGATGAAGAGCAGTCAAACTGTTTTATAAGCTGACGAAGAGCAGTCAAACTGATTTATAATCGGACGAAGAGCAGTCAAACTGATTTATAATCAGAAGAAGAGCAGTCAAACGGTTTTATAAGAGGATGAAGAGCAGTCAAATTGATTTATAAAAGGATGAAGAGCAGTCAACCTGTTTTATAAAAGGATGAAGAGCAGTCAAACTGTTTTATACGAGGATGTAGAGCAGTCAGACTGTTTTACAAGAGGATGAAGAGCAGTCAACCTGTTTTACAAGAGGATGAAGAGCAGTCAATCTGTTTTATAAGAGGATGAAGAGCATTCAAACTGCGTTATAAAAGGATGAAGAGCAGTCAAACTGTTTTGTAAGAGGACGAAGAGCAGTCAAACTGATTTATAATCGGATGAAGAGCAGTCAAACTGATTTATAAGAGGATGAAGAGCAGTCAAACTGCTTTATAAAAGGATGAAGAGCAGTCAAACTGTTTTATAAGAGGACGAAGAGCAGTCAAACTGATTTATAATCGGACGAAGAGCAGTCAAACTGTTCTATAGGAGGATGAAGCGCAGTGAAACTGGTTTATAGGAGGATGAAGAGCAGTCAGACTGTTTTACAAGAGGATGAAGAGCAGTCAACCTGTTTTACAAGAGGATGAAGAGCAGTCAATCTGTTTTATAAGAGGATGAAGAGCAGTCAAACTGCTTTATAAAAGGATGAAGAGCAGTCAAACTGTTTTATAAGAGGACGAAGAGCAGTCAAACTGATTTATAATCGGATGAAGAGCAGTCAAACTGATTTATAAGAGGATGAAGAGCAGTCAAACTGCTTTATAAAAGGATGAAGAGCAGTCAAACTGATTTATAATCGGACGAAGAGCAGTCAAACTGTTCTATAGGAGGATGAAGCGCAGTCAAACTGGTTTATAGGAGGATGAAGAGCAGTCAAACTACTTTATAAGAGGATGAAGAGCAGTCATACTGATTTATAAGATGATGAAGAGCAGTCAAACTGCTTTATAAAAGGATGAAGAGCAGTCAAACTGTTTTATAAGCGGACGAAGAGCAGTCAAACTGATTTATAATCGGACAAAGAGCAGTCAAACTGATTTATAATCGGACGAAGAGCAGTCAAACGGTTTTATAAGAGGATGAAAAGCAGTCAAATTGATTTATAAGAGGATGAAGAGCAGTCAAACTGCTTTATAAAAGGATGAAGAGCAGTCAAACTGTTTTATACGAGGATATAGAGCGGTCAGACTGTTTTACAAGAGGATGAAGAGCAGTCAACCTGTTTTACAAGAGGATGAAGAGCAGTCAAACTGTTTTATAAGAGGACGAAAAGCAGTCAAACTGATTTATAATCGGATGAAGAGCAGTCAAACTGATTTATAAGAGGATGAAGAGCAGTCAAACTGCGTTATAAAAAGATGAAGAGCAGTCAGACTGTTTTACAAGAGGATGAAGAGCAGTCAAACTGCTTTATAAAAGGACGAAGAGCAGTCAGACTGTTTTACAAGAGGATGAAGAGCAGTCAAACTGCTTTATAAAAGGACGAAGAGCAGTCAAACTGATTTATAATCGGACGAAGAGCAGTCAAACTGTTCTATAGGAGGATGAAGAGCAGTCAAACTGGTTTATAGGAGGATGAAGAGCAGTCAAACGGCTTTATAAGAGGATGAAGAGCAGTCAAACTGATTTATAAGCGGACGAAGAGCAGTCAAACTGATTTATAATCGGACGAAGAGCAGTCAAACTGATTTATAAACGGACGAAGAGCAGTCAAACGGTTTTAGAAAAGGATGAAGAGCAGTCAAACTGTTTTATACGAGGATGTAGAGCAGTCAGACTGTTTTACAACAGGATGAAGAGCAGTCAACCTGTTTTACAAGAGGATGAAGAGCAGTCAAACTGTTTTATAAGAGGGAAAAAGAGCAATCAAACTGATTTATAATAGGATGAAGAGCAGGCAAACTGATTTATAAGAGGATGAAGAGCAGTCAAACTGTTTTATAAGCTGACGAAGAGCAGTCAAACTGATTTATAATCGGACGAAGAGCAGTCAAACTGATTTATAATCAGAAGAAGAGCAGTCAAACGGTTTTATAAGAGGATGAAGAGCAGTCAAATTGATTTATAAAAGGATGAAGAGCAGTCAAACTGTTTTATAAGAGGACGAAGAGCAGTCGAACTGATTTGTAATCGGATGAAGAGCAGTCAAACTGATTTATAAGAGGATGAAGAGCAGTCAAACTGCTTTATAAAAGGATGAAGAGCAGTCAAACTGTTTTATAAGAGGACGAAGAGCAGTCAAACTGATTTATAATCGGACGAAGAGCAGTCAAACTGTTCTATAGGAGGATGAAGCGCAGTCAAACTGGTTTATAGGAGGATGAAGAGCAGTCAAACTGCTTTATAAGAGGATGAAGAGCAGTCATACTGATTTATAAGAGGATGAAGAGCAGTCAAACTGCTTTATAAAAGGATGAAGAGCAGTCAAACTGTTTTATAAGCGGACGAAGAGCAGTCAAACTGATTTATAATCGGACAAAGAGCAGTCAAACTGGTTTATAATCGGACGAAGAGCAGTCAAACGGTTTTATAAGAGGATGAAAAGCAGTCAAATTGATTTATAAGAGGATGAAGAGCAGTCAAACTGCTTTATAAAAGGATGAAGAGCAGTCAAACTGTTTTATACGAGGATATAGAGCGGTCAGACTGTTTTACAAGAGGATGAAGAGCAGTCAATCTGTTTTACAAGAGGATGAAGAGCAGTCAAACTGTTTTATAAGAGGACGAAAAGCAGTCAAACTGATTTATAATCGGATGAAGAGCAGTCAAACTGATTTATAAGAGGATGAAGAGCAGTCAAACTGCGTTATAAAAAGATGAAGAGCAGTCAGACTGTTTTACAAGAGGATGAAGAGCAGTCAAACTGCTTTATAGAAGGACGAAGAGCAGTCAGACTGTTTTACAAGAGGATGAAGAGCAGTCAAACTGCTTTATAAAAGGACGAAGAGCAGTCAAACTGATTTATAATCGGATGAAGAGCAGTCAAACTGTTTTATAAGAGGATGAAGAGCAGTCAAACTGATTTATAATCGGACGAAGAGTAGTCAAACTGTTCTATAGTAGGATGAAGAGCAGTCAAACTGGTTTATAGGAGGATGAAGAGCAGTCAAACTGCTTTATAAGAGGATGAAGAGCAGTCAAACTGATTTATAAACGGACGAAGAGCAGTCAAACGGTTTTATAAAAGGATGAAGAGCAGTCAAACTGTTTTATACGAGGATGTAGAGCAGTCAGACTGTTTTACAAGAGGATGAAGAGCAGTCAAATTGATTTATAAAAGGATGAAGGGCAGTCAAACTGTTTTATAAGAGGACGAAGAGCAGTCAAACTGATTTATAATCGGATGAAGAGCAGTCAAACTGATTTATAATCAGAAGAAGAGCAGTCAAACGGTTTTATAAGAGGATGAAGAGCAGTCAAATTGATTTATAAAAGGATGAAGAGCAGTCAAACTGTTTAATAAGAGGACGAAGAGCAGTCAAACTGATTTATAATCGGATGAAGAGCAGTCAAACTGATTTATAAGAGGATGAAGAGCAGTCAAACTGTTTTATAAGAGGACGAAGAGCAATCAAACTGATTTATAATCAGAAGAAGAGCAGTCAAACGGTTTTATAAGAGGATGAAGAGCAGTCAAATTGATTTATAAAAGGATGAAGAGCAGTCAAACTGTTTTATAAGAGGACGAAGAGCAGTCAAACTGATTTATAATCGGATGAAGAGCAGTCAAACTGATTTATAAGAGGATGAAGAGCAGTCAAACTGCTTTATAAAAGGATGAAGAGCAGTCAAACTGTTTTATAAGAGGACGAAGAGCAGTCAAACTGATTTATAATCGGACGAAGAGCAGTCAAACTGTTCTATAGGAGGATGAAGCGCAGTCAAACTGGTTTATAGGAGGATGAAGAGCAGTCAAACTGCTTTATAAGAGGATGAAGAGCAGTCATACTGATTTATAAGAGGATGAAGAGCAGTCAAACTGCTTTATAAAAGGATGAAGAGCAGTCAAACTGTTTTATAAGCGGACGAAGAGCAGTCAAACTGATTTATAATCGGACAAAGAGCAGTCAAACTGATTTATAATCGGACGAAGAGCAGTCAAACGGTTTTATAAGAGGATGAAGAGCATTCAAATTGATTTATAAGAGGATGAAGAGCAGTCAAACTGCTTTATAAAAGGATGAAGAGCAGTCAAACTGTTTTATACGAGGATATAGAGCGGTCAGACTGTTTTACAAGAGGATGAAGAGCAGTCAACCTGTTTTACAAGAGGATGAAGAGCAGTCAAACTGTTTTATAAGAGGACGAAAAGCAGTCAAACTGATTTATAATCGAATGAAGAGCAGTCAAACTGATTTATAAGAGGATGAAGAGCAGTCAAACTGCGTTATAAAAAGATGAAGAGCAGTCAGACTGTTTTACAAGAGGATGAAGAGCAGTCAAACTGCTTTATAAACGGACGAAGAGCAGTCAAACGGTTTTATAAAAGGATGAAGAGCAGTCAAACTGTTTTATACGAGGATGTAGAGCAGTCAGACTGTTTTACAAGAGGATGAAGAGCAGTCAACCTGTTTTACAAGAGGATGAAGAGCAGTCAAACTGTTTTATAAGAGGATGAAGAGCAGTCTAACTGCGTTATAAAAGGATGAAGAGCAGTCAAACTGTTTTATAAGAGGGAAAAAGAGCAGTCAAACTGATTTATAATAGGATGAAGATCAGGCAAACTGATTTATAAGAGGATGAAGAGCAGTCAAAC
This sequence comes from Lampris incognitus, assembly GCF_029633865.1. Lineage (NCBI taxonomy): Eukaryota > Metazoa > Chordata > Actinopteri > Lampriformes > Lampridae > Lampris > Lampris incognitus. The sequence continues at coordinate 36,539,398 of NC_079222.1, forward strand.
TGTTTTATAAGCTGACGAAGAGCAGTCAAACTGATTTATAATCGGACGAAGAGCAGTCAAACTGATTTATAATCAGAAGAAGAGCAGTCAAACGGTTTTATAAGAGGATGAAGAGCAGTCAAATTGATTTATAAAAGGATGAAGAGCAGTCAAACTGTTTTATAAAAGGATGAAGAGCAGTCAAACTGTTTTATACGAGGATGTAGAGCAGTCAGACTGTTTTACAAGAGGATGAAGAGCAGTCAACCTGTTTTACAAGAGGAGGAAGAGCAGTCAATCTGTTTTATAAGAGGATGAAGAGCATTCAAACTGCTTTATAAAAGGATGAAGAGCAGTCAAACTGTTTTGTAAGAGGACGAAGAGCAGTCAAACTGATTTATAATCGGATGAAGAGCAGTCAAACTGATTTATAAGAGGATGAAGAGCAGTCAAACTGCTTTATAAAAGGATGAAGAGCAGTCAAACTGTTTTATAAGAGGACGAAGAGCAGTCAAACTGATTTATAATCGGACGAAGAGCAGTCAAACTGTTCTATAGGAGGATGAAGCGCAGTCAAACTGGTTTATAGGAGGATGAAGAGCAGTCAAACTGCTTTATAAGTGGATGAAGAGCAGTCATACTGATTTATAAGAGGATGAAGAGCAGTCAAACTGCTTTATAAAAGGATGAAGAGCAGTCAAACTGTTTTATAAGCGGACGAAGAGCAGTCAAACTGATTTATAATCGGACAAAGAGCAGTCAAACTGATTTATAATCGGACGAAGAGCAGTCAAACGGTTTTATAAGAGGATGAAGAGCAGTCAAATTGATTTATAAGAGGATGAAGAGCAGTCAAACTGTTTTATACGAGGATGTAGAGCGGTCAGACTGTTTTACAAGAGGATGAAGAGCAGTCAACCTGTTTTACAAGAGGATGAAGAGCAGTCAAACTGTTTTATGAGGATGAAGAGCAGTCAAACTGCTTTATAAAAGGATGAAGAGCAGTCAAACAGTTTTATAAGAGGACGAAAAGCAGTCAAACTGATTTATAATCGGATGAAGAGCAGTCAAACTGATTTATAATCGGACGAAGAGCAGTCAAACTGATTTATAATCAGAAGAAGAGCAGTCAAACGGTTTTATAAGAGGATGAAGAGCAGTCAAATTGATTTATAAAAGGAGGAAGAGCAGTCAAACTGTTTTATAAAAGGATGAAGAGCAGTCAAACTGTTTTATACGAGGATGTAGAGCAGTCAGACTGTTTTACAAGAGGATGAAGAGCAGTCAACCTGTTTTACAAGAGGATGAAGAGCAGTCAATCTCTTTTATAAGAGGATGAAGAGCATTCAAACTGCTTTATAAAAGGATGAAGAGCAGTCAAACTGTTTTGTAAGAGGACGAAGAGCAGTCAAACTGATTTATAATCGGATGAAGAGCAGTCAAACTGATTTATAAAAGGACGAAGAGCAGTCAGACTGTTTTACAAGAGGATGAAGAGCAGTCAAACTGCTTTATAAAAGGACGAAGAGCAGTCAAACTGATTTATAATCGGATGAAGAGCAGTCAAACTGTTTTATAAGAGGATGAAGAGCAGTCAAACTGATTTATAATCGGACGAAGAGCAGTCAAACTGTTCTATAGGAGGATGAAGAGCAGTCAAACTGGTTTATAGGAGGATGAAGAGCAGTCAAACTGCTTTATAAGAGGATGAAGAGCAGTCAAACTGATTTATAAACGGACGAAGAGCAGTCAAACGGTTTTATAAAAGGATGAAGAGCAGTCAAACTGTTTTATACGAGGATGTAGAGCAGTCAGACTGTTTTACAAGAGGATGAAGAGCAGTCAAATTGATTTATAAAAGGATGAAGGGCAGTCAAACTATTTTATAAGAGGACGAAGAGCAGTCAAACTGATTTATAATCGGATGAAGAGCAGTCAAACTGATTTATAATCAGAAGAAGAGCAGTCAAACGGTTTTATAAGAGGATGAAGAGCAGTCAAATTGATTTATAAAAGGATGAAGAGCAGTCAAACTGTTTTATAAGAGGACGAAGAGCAGTCAAACTGATTTATAATCGGATGAAGAGCAGTCAAACTGATTTATAAGAGGATGAAGAGCAGTCAAACTGTTTTATAAGAGGACGAAGAGCAGTCAAACTGATTTATAATCGGACGAAGAGCAGTCAAACTGATTTATAATCAGAAGAAGAGCAGTCAAACGGTTTTATAAGAGGATGAAGAGCAGTCAAATTGATTTATAATCAGAAGAAGAGCAGTCAAACGGTTTTATAAGAGGATGAAGAGCAGTCAAACTGTTTTATACGAGGATATAGAGCGGTCAGACTGTTTTACAAGAGGATGAAGAGCAGTCAACCTGTTTTACAAGAGGATGAAGAGCAGTCAAACTGTTTTATAAGAGGACGAAAAGCAGTCAAACTGATTTATAATCGGATGAAGAGCAGTCAAACTGATTTATAAGAGGATGAAGAGCAGTCAAACTGCGTTATAAAAAGATGAAGAGCAGTCAGACTGTTTTACAAGAGGATGAAGAGCAGTCAAACTGCTTTATAAACGGACGAAGAGCAGTCAAACGGTTTTATAAAAGGATGAAGAGCAGTCAAACTGTTTTATACGAGGATGTAGAGCAGTCAGACTGTTTTACAAGAGGATGAAGAGCAGTCAACCTGTTTTACAAGAGGATGAAGAGCAGTCAAACTGTTTTATAAGAGGATGAAGAGCAGTCTAACTGATTTATAATAGGATGAAGAGCAGGCAAACTGATTTATAAGAGGATGAAGAGCAGTCAAACTGTTTTATAAGCTGACGAAGAGCAGTCAAACTGATTTATAATCGGACGAAGAGCAGTCAAACTGATTTATAATCAGAAGAAGAGCAGTCAAACGGTTTTATAAGAGGATGAAGAGCAGTCAAATTGATTTATAAAAGGATGAAGAGCAGTCAAACTGTTTTATAAAAGGATGAAGAGCAGTCAAACTGTTTTATACGAGGATGTAGAGCAGTCAGACTGTTTTACAAGAGGATGAAGAGCAGTCAACCTGTTTTACAAGAGGATGAAGAGCAGTCAATCTGTTTTATAAGAGGATGAAGAGCATTCAAACTGCTTTATAAAAGGATGAAGAGCAGTCAAACTGTTTTGTAAGAGGACGAAGAGCAGTCAAACTGATTTATAATCGGATGAAGAGCAGTCAAACTGATTTATAAGAGGATGAAGAGCAGTCAAACTGCTTTATAAAAGGATGAAGAGCAGTCAAACTGTTTTATAAGAGGACGAAGAGCAGTCAAACTGATTTATAATCGGACGAAGAGCAGTCAAACTGTTCTATAGGAGGATGAAGCGCAGTCAAACTGGTTTATAGGAGGATGAAGAGCAGTCAAACTGCTTTATAAGTGGATGAAGAGCAGTCATACTGATTTATAAGAGGATGAAGAGCAGTCAAACTGCTTTATAAAAGGATGAAGAGCAGTCAAACTGTTTTATAAGCGGACGAAGAGCAGTCAAACTGATTTATAATCGGACAAAGAGCAGTCAAACTGATTTATAATCGGACGAAGAGCAGTCAAACGGTTTTATAAGAGGATGAAGAGCAGTCAAATTGATTTATAAGAGGATGAAGAGCAGTCAAACTGTTTTATACGAGAATGTAGAGCGGTCAGACTGTTTTACAAGAGGATGAAGAGCAGTCAACCTGTTTTACAAGAGGATGAAGAGCAGTCAAACTGTTTTATGAGGATGAAGAGCAGTCAAACTGCTTTATAAAAGGATGAAGAGCAGTCAAACAGTTTTATAAGAGGACGAAAAGCAGTCAAACTGATTTATAATCGGATGAAGAGCAGTCAAACTGATTTATAATCGACGAAGAGCAGTCAAACTGATTTATAATCAGAAGAAGAGCAGTCAAACGGTTTTATAAGAGGATGAAGAGCAGTCAAATTGATTTATAAAAGGATGAAGAGCAGTCAAACTGTTTTATAAAAGGATGAAGAGCAGTCAAACTGTTTTATACGAGGATGTAGAGCAGTCAGACTGTTTTACAAGAGGATGAAGAGCAGTCAACCTGTTTTACAAGAGGATGAAGAGCAGTCAATCTGTTTTATAAGAGGATGAAGAGCATTCAAACTGCTTTATAAAAGGATGAAGAGCAGTCAAACTGTTTTGTAAGAGGACGAAGAGCAGTCAAACTGATTTATAATCGGATGAGGAGCAGTCAAACTGATTTATAAGAGGATGAAGAGCAGTCAAACTGCTTTATAAAAGGATGAAGAGCAGTCAAACTGTTTTATAAGAGGACGAAGAGCAGTCAAACTGATTTATAATCGGACGAAGAGCAGTCAAACTGTTCTATAGGAGGATGAAGCGCAGTCAAACTGGTTTATAGGAGGATGAAGAGCAGTCAAACTGCTTTATAAGTGGATGAAGAGCAGTCATACTGATTTATAAGAGGATGAAGAGCAGTCAAACTGCTTTATAAAAGGATGAAGAGCAGTCAAACTGTTTTATAAGCGGACGAAGAGCAGTCAAACTGATTTATAATCGGACAAAGAGCAGTCAAACTGATTTATAATCGGACGAAGAGCAGTCAAACGGTTTTATAAGAGGATGAAGAGCAGTCAAATTGATTTATAAGAGGATGAAGAGCAGTCAAACTGTTTTATACGAGGATGTAGAGCGGTCAGACTGTTTTACAAGAGGATGAAGAGCAGTCAACCTGTTTTACAAGAGGATGAAGAGCAGTCAAACTGTTTTATGAGGATGAAGAGCAGTCAAACTGCTTTATAAAAGGATGAAGAGCAGTCAAACAGTTTTATAAGAGGACGAAAAGCAGTCAAACTGATCTATAATCGGATGAAGAGCAGTCAAACTGATTTATAAGAGGATGAAGAGCAGTCAAACTGCGTTACAATAAGATGAAGAGCAGTCAAACTGTTTTATAAGAGGATGAAGAGCAGTCAAACTGATTTATAATCCGACGAAGAGCAGTCAAACTGTTCTATAGGAGGATGAAGAGCAGTCAAACTGGTTTATAGGAGGATGAAGAGCAGTCAAACTGCTTTATAAGAGGATGAAGAGCAGTCAAACTGCTTTATAAAAGGATGAAGAGCAGTCAAACTGTTTTATACGAGGATGTAGAGCGGTCAGACTGTTTTACAAGAGGATGAAGAGCAGTCAACCTGTTTTACAAGAGGATGAAGAGCAGTCAAACTGCGTTATAAAAAGATGAAGAGCAGTCAAACTGTTTTATAAGAGGATGAAGAGCAGTCAAACAGTTTTATGAGGACGAAAAGCAGTCAAAATTGATTTATAATCGGATGAAGAGCAGTCAAACTGATTTATAAGAGGATGAAGAGCAGTCAAACTGCGTTATAAAAAGACGAAGAGCAGTCAAACGGTTTTATAAGAGGATGAAGAGCAGTCAATCTGTTTTATAAAAGGATGAAGAGCAGTCAAACTGTTTTACAAGAGGATGAAGAGCAGTCAATCTGTTTTATAAGAGGATGAAGAGCAGTCAGACTGTTTTACAAGAGGATGAAGAGCAGTCAACCTGTTTTACAAGAGGATGAAGAGCAGTCAATCTGTTTTATAAGAGGATGAAGAGCAGTCAAACTGCTTTATAAAAGGATGAAGAGCAGTCAAACTGTTTTGTAAGAGGACGAAGAGCAGTCAAACTGATTTATAATCGGACGAAGAGCAGTCAAACTGTTCTATAGGAGGATGAAGCGCAGTCAAACTGGTTTATAGGAGGATGAAGAACAGTCAAACTGCTTTATAAGAGGATGAAGAGCAGTCAAACTGATTTATAAGAGGATGAAGAGCAGTCAAACTGCTTTATAAGAGGACGAAAAGCAGTCAAACTGATTTATAATCGGATGAAGAGCAGTCAAACTGATTTATAAGAGGATGAAGAGCAGTCAAACTGCGTTATAAAAAGATGAAGAGCAGTCAGACTGTTTTACAAGAGGATGAAGAGCAGTCAAACTGCTTTATAAAAGGACGAAGAGCAGTCAGACTGTTTTACAAGAGGATGAAGAGCAGTCAAACTGCTTTATAAAAGGACGAAGAGCAGTCAAACTGATTTATAATCGGATGAAGAGCAGTCAAACTGTTTTATACGAGGATATAGAGCGGTCAGACTGTTTTACAAGAGGATGAAGAGCAGTCAACCTGTTTTACAAGAGGATGAAGAGCAGTCAAACTGTTTTATAAGAGGACGAAAAGCAGTCAAACTGATTTATAATCGGATGAAGAGCAGTCAAACTGATTTATAAGAGGATGAAGAGCAGTCAAACTGCGTTATAAAAAGATGAAGAGCAGTCAGACTGTTTTACAAGAGGATGAAGAGCAGTCAAACTGCTTTATAAAAGGACGAAGAGCAGTCAGACTGTTTTACAAGAGGATGAAGAGCAGTCAAACTGCTTTATAAAAGGACGAAGAGCAGTCAAACTGATTTATAATCGGATGAAGAGCAGTCAAACTGTTTTATAAGAGGATGAAGAGCAGTCAAACTGATTTATAATCGGACGAAGAGCAGTTAAACTGTTCTATAGGAGGATGAAGAGCAGTCAAACTGGTTTATAGGAGGATGAAGAGCAGTCAAACTGCTTTATAAGAGGATGAAGAGCAGTCAAACTGATTTATAAGCGGACGAAGAGCAGTCAAACTGATTTATAATCGGACGAAGAGCAGTCAAACTGATTTATAAACGGACGAAGAGCAGTCAAACGGTTTTATAAAAGGATGAAGAGCAGTCAAACTGTTTTATACGAGGATGTAGAGCAGTCAGACTGTTTTACAAGAGGATGAAGAGCAGTCAACCTGTTTTACAAGAGGATGAAGAGCAGTCAAACTGTTTTATAAGAGGATGAAGAGCAGTCTAACTGCGTTATAAAAGGATGAAGAGCAGTCAAACTGTTTTATAAGAGGGAAAAAGAGCAGTCAAACTGATTTATAATAGGATGAAGAGCAGGCAAACTGATTTATAAGAGGATGAAGAGCAGTCAAACTGATTTATAATCGGACGAAGAGCAGTCAAACTGATTTATAATCAGAAGAAGAGCAGTCAAACGGTTTTATAAGAGGATGAAGAGCAGTCAAATTGATTTATAAAAGGATGAAGAGCAGTCAAACTGTTTTATACGAGGATGTAGAGCAGTCAGACTGTTTTACAAGAGGATGAAGAGCAGTCAACCTGTTTTACAAGAGGATGAAGAGCAGTCAATCTGTTTTATAAGAGGATGAAGAGCATTCAAACTGCTTTATAAAAGGATGAAGAGCAGTCAAACTGTTTTGTAAGAGGACGAAGAGCAGTCAAACTGATTTATAATCGGATGAAGAGCAGTCAAACTGATTTATAAGAGGATGAAGAGCAGTCAAACTGCTTTATAAAAGGATGAAGAGCAGTCAAACTGTTTTATAAGAGGACGAAGAGCAGTCAAACTGATTTATAATCGGATGAAGAGCAGTCAAACTGCTTTATAAAAGGATGAAGAGCAGTCAAACTGTTTTATAAGCGGACGAAGAGCAGTCAAACTGATTTATAATCGGACAAAGAGCAGTCAAACTGATTTATAATCGGACGAAGAGCAGTCAAACGGTTTTATAAGAGGATGAAGAGCAGTCAAATTGATTTATAAGAGGATGAAGAGCAGTCAAACTGTTTTATACGAGGATGTAGAGCGGTCAGACTGTTTTACAAGAGGATGAAGAGCGGTCAACCTGTTTTACAAGAGGATGAAGAGCAGTCAAACTGTTTTATGAGGATGAAGAGCAGTCAAACTGCTTTATAAAAGGATGAAGAGCAGTCAAACAGTTTTATAAGAGGACGAAAAGCAGTCAAACTGATTTATAATCGGATGAAGAGCAGTCAAACTGATTTATAAGAGGATGAAGAGCAGTCAAACTGCGTTACAATAAGATGAAGAGCAGTCAAACTGTTTTATAAGAGGATGAAGAGCAGTCAAACTGATTTATAATCCAACGAAGAGCAGTCAAACTGTTCTATAGGAGGATGAAGAGCAGTCAAACTGGTTTATAGGAGGATGAAGAGCAGTCAAACTGCTTTATAAGAGGATGAAGAGCAGTCAAACTGCTTTATAAAAGGATGAAGAGCAGTCAAACTGTTTTATACGAGGATGTAGAGCGGTCAGACTGTTTTACAAGAGGATGAAGAGCAGTCAACCTGTTTTACAAGAGGATGAAGAGCAGTCAAACTGCATTATAAAAAGATGAAGAGCAGTCAAACTGTTTTATAAGAGGATGAAGAGCAGTCAAACAGTTTTATGAGGAAGAAAAGCAGTCAAAATTGATTTATAATCGGATGAAGAGCAGTCAAACAGATTTATAAGAGGATGAAGAGCAGTCAAACTGCGTTATAAAAAGATGAAGAGCAGTCAAACGGTTTTATAAGAGGATGAAGAGCAGTCAAATTGATTTATAAGAGGATGAAGAGCAGTCAAATTGATTTATAAGAGGATGAAGAGCAGTCAGACTGTTTTACAAGAGGATGAAGAGCAGTCAACCTGTTTTACAAGAGGATGAAGAGCAGTCAATCTGTTTTATAAGAGGATGAAGAGCAGTCAAACTGCTTTATAAAAGGATGAAGAGCAGTCAAACTGTTTTGTAAGAGGACGAAGAGCAGTCAAACTGATTTATAATCGGACGAAGAGCAGTCAAACTGTTCTATAGGAGGATGAAGCGCAGTCAAACTGGTTTATAGGAGGATGAAGAACAGTCAAACTGCTTTATAAGAGGATGAAGAGCAGTCAAACTGATTTATAAGAGGATGAAGAGCAGACAAACTGCTTTATAAAAGGATGAAGAGCAGTCAAACTGTTTTATACGAGGATATAGAGCGGTCAGACTGTTTTACAAGATGATGAAGAGCAGTCAAACTGCTTTATAAAAGGATGAAGAGCAGTCAAACTGTTTTATAAGCGGACGAAGAGCAGTCAAACTGATTTATAATCGGACAAAGAGCAGTCAAACTGATTTATAATCGGACGAAGAGCAGTCAAACGGTTTTATAAGAGGATGAAAAGCAGTCAAATTGATTTATAAGAGGATGAAGAGCAGTCAAACTGCTTTATAAAAGGATGAAGAGCAGTCAAACTGTTTTATACGAGGATATAGAGCGGTCAGACTGTTTTACAAGAGGAATGAAGAGCAGTCAACCTGTTTTACAAGAGGATGAAGAGCAGTCAAACAGTTTTATAAGAGGACGAAAAGCAGTCAAACTGATTTATAATCGGATGAAGAGCAGTCAAACTGATTTATAAGAGGATGAAGAGCAGTCAAACTGCGTTATAAAAAGATGAAGAGCAGTCAGACTGTTTTACAAGAGGATGAAGAGCAGTCAAACTGCTTTATAAAAGGACGAAGTGCAGTGAGACTGTTTTACAAGAGGATGAAGAGCAGTCAAACTGCTTTATAAAAGGACGAAGAGCAGTCAAACTGATGTATAATCGGACGAAGAGCAGTCAAACTGTTCTATAGGAGGATGAAGAGCAGTCAAACTGGTTTATAGGAGGATGAAGAGCAGTCAAACTGCTTTATAAGAGGATGAAGAGCAGTCAAACTGATTTATAAGCGGACGAAGAGCAGTCAAACTGATTTATAATCGGACGAAGAGCAGTCAAACTGATTTATAAAAGGACGAAGAGCAGTCAAACGGTTTTAGAAAAGGATGAAGAGCAGTCAAACTGCGTTATAAAAAGATGAAGAGCAGTCAGACTGTTTTACAAGAGGATGAAGAGCAGTCAAACTGCTTTATAAAAGGACGAAGAGCAGTCAGACTGTTTTACAAGAGGATGAAGAGCAGTCAAACAGCTTTATAAAAGGACGAAGAGCAGTCAAACTGATTTATAATCGGATGAAGAGCAGTCAAACTGTTTTATAAGAGGATGAAGAGCAGTCAAACTGATTTATAATCGGACGAAGAGCAGTTAAACTGTTCTATAGGAGGATGAAGAGCAGTCAAACTGGTTTATAGGAGGATGAAGAGCAGTCAAACTGCTTTATAAGAGGATGAAGAGCAGTCAAACTGATTTATAAACGGACGAAGAGCAGTCAAACGGTTTTATAAAAGGATGAAGAGCAGTCAAACTGTTTTATACGAGGATGTAGAGCAGTCAGACTGTTTTACAAGAGGATGAAGAGCAGTCAAACAGTTTTATAAGAGGACGAAAAGCAGTCAAACTGATTTATAATCGGATGAAGAGCAGTCAAACTGATTTATAAGAGGATGAAGAGCAGTCAAACTGCGTTATAAAAAGATGAAGAGCAGTCAGACTGTTTTACAAGAGGATGAAGAGCAGTCAAACTGCTTTATAAAAGGACGAAGTGCAGTCAGACTGTTTTACTAGAGGATGAAGAGCAGTCAAACTGCTTTATAAAAGGACGAAGAGCAGTCAAACTGATGTATAATCGGACGAAGAGCAGTCAAACTGTTCTATAGGAGGATGAAGAGCAGTCAAACTGGTTTATAGGAGGATGAAGAGCAGTCAAACTGCTTTATAAGAGGATGAAGAGCAGTCAAACTGATTTATAAGTGGACGAAGAGCAGTCAAACTGATTTATAATCGGACGAAGAGCAGTCAAACTGATTTATAAAAGGACGAAGAGCAGTCAAACGGTTTTAGAAAAGGATGAAGAGCAGTCAAACTGCGTTATAAAAAGATGAAGAGCAGTCAGACTGTTTTACAAGAGGATGAAGAGCAGTCAAACTGCTTTATAAAAGGACGAAGAGCAGTCAGACTGTTTTACAAGAGGATGAAGAGCAGTCAAACAGCTTTATAAAAGGACGAAGAGCAGTCAAACTGATTTATAATCGGATGAAGAGCAGTCAAACTGTTTTATAAGAGGATGAAGAGCAGTCAAACTGATTTATAATCGGACGAAGAGCAGTCAAACTGTTCTATAGGAGGATGAAGAGCAGTCAAACTGGTTTATAGGAGGATGAAGAGCAGTCAAACTGCTTTATAAGAGGATGAAGAGCAGTCAAACTGATTTATAAACGGACGAAGAGCAGTCAAACGGTTTTATAAAAGGATGAAGAGCAGTCAAACTGTTTTATACGAGGATGTAGAGCAGTCAGACTGTTTTACAAGAGGATGAAGAGCAGTCAAACAGTTTTATAAGAGGACGAAAAGCAGTCAAACTGATTTATAATCGGATGAAGAGCAGTCAAACTGATTTATAAGAGGATGAAGAGCAGTCAAACTGCGTTATAAAAAGATAAAGAGCAGTCAGACTGTTTTACAAGAGGATGAAGAGCAGTCAAACTGCTTTATAAAAGGACGAAGTGCAGTCAGACTGTTTTACAAGAGGATGAAGAGCAGTCAAACTGCTTTATAAAAGGACGAAGAGCAATCAAACTGATGTATAATCGGACGAAGAGCAGTCAAACTGTTCTATAGGAGGATGAAGAGCAGTCAAACTGGTTTATAGGAGGATGAAGAGCAGTCAAACTGCTTTATAAGAGGATGAAGAGCAGTCAAACTGATTTATAAGCGGACGAAGAGCAGTCAAACTGATTTATAATCGGACGAAGAGCAGTCAAACTGATTTATAAAAGGACGAAGAGCAGTCAAACGGTTTTAGAAAAGGATGAAGAGCAGTCAAACTGCGTTATAAAAAGATGAAGAGCAGTCAGACTGTTTTACAAGAGGATGAAGAGCAGTCAAACTGCTTTATAAAAGGACGAAGAGCAGTCAGACTGTTTTACAAGAGGATGAAGAGCAGTCAAACAGCTTTATAAAAGGACGAAGAGCAGTCAAACTGATTTATAATCGGATGAAGAGCAGTCAAACTGTTTTATAAGAGGATGAAGAGCAGTCAAACTGATTTATAATCGGACGAAGAGCAGTCAAACTGTTCTATAGGAGGATGAAGAGCAGTCAAACTGGTTTATAGGAGGATGAAGAGCAGTCAAACTGCTTTATAAGAGGATGAAGAGCAGTCAAACTGATTTATAAACGGACGAAGAGCAGTCAAACGGTTTTATAAAAGGATGAAGAGCAGTCAAACTGTTTTATACGAGGATGTAGAGCAGTCAGACTGTTTTACAAGAGGATGAAGAGCAGTCAAATTGATTTATAAAAGGATGAAGAGCAGTCAAACTGTTTTATAAGAGGACGAAGAGCAGTCAAACTGATTTATAATCGGATGAAGAGCAGTCAAACTGATTTATAATCAGAAGAAGAGCAGTCAAACGGTTTTATAAGAGGATGAAGAGCAGTCAAATTGATTTATAAAAGGATGAAGAGCAGTCAAACTGTTTTATAAGAGGACGAAGAGCAGTCAAACTGATTTATAATCGGATGAAGAGCAGTCAAACTGATTTATAAGAGGATGAAGAGCAGTCAAACTGTTTTATAAGAGGACGAAGAGCAGTCAAACTGATTTATAATCGGACGAAGAGCAGTCAAACTGATTTATAATCAGAAGAAGAGCAGTCAAACGGTTTTATAAGAGGATGAAGAGCAGTCAAATTGATTTATAAAAGGATGAAGAGCAGTCAAACTGTTTTATAAGAGGACGAAGAGCAGTCAAACTGATTTATAATCGGATGAAGAGCAGTCAAACTGATTTATAAGAGGATGAAGAGCAGTCAAACTGCTTTATAAAAGGATGAAGAGCAGTCAAACTGTTTTATAAGAGGACGAAGAGCAGTCAAACTGATTTATAATCGGACGAAGAGCAGTCAAACTGTTCTATAGGAGGATGAAGCGCAGTCAAACTGGTTTATAGGAGGATGAAGAGCAGTCAAACTGCTTTATAAGAGGATGAAGAGCAGTCATACTGATTTATAAGAGGATGAAGAGCAGTCAAACTGCTTTATAAAAGGATGAAGAGCAGTCAAACTGTTTTATAAGCGGACGAAGAGCAGTCAAACTGATTTATAATCGGACGAAGAGCAGTCAAACGGTTTTATAAGAGGATGAAAAGCAGTCAAATTGATTTATAAGAGGATGAAGAGCAGTCAAACTGCTTTATAAAAGGATGAAGAGCAGTCAAACTGTTTTATACGAGGATATAGAGCGGTCAGACTGTTTTACAAGAGGATGAAGAGCAGTCAACCTGTTTTACAAGAGGATGAAGAGCAGTCAAACTGTTTTATAAGAGGACGAAAAGCAGTCAAACTGATTTATAATCGGATGAAGAGCAGTCAAACTGATTTATAAGAGGATGAAGAGCAGTCAAACTGCGTTATAAAAAGATGAAGAGCAGTCAGACTGTTTTACAAGAGGATGAAGAGCAGTCAAACTGCTTTATAAACGGACGAAGAGCAGTCAAACGGTTTTATAAAAGGATGAAGAGCAGTAAAACTGTTTTATACGAGGATATAGAGCAGTGAGACTGTTTTACAAGAGGATGAAGAGCAGTCAACCTGTTTTACAAGAGGATGAAGAGCAGTCAAACTGTTTTATAAGAGGATGAAGAGCAGTCTAACTGCGTTATAAAAGGATGAAGAGCAGTCAAACTGTTTTATAAGAGGATGAAGAGCAGTCTAACTGCGTTATAAAAGGATGAAGAGCAGTCAAACTGTTTTATAAGAGGGAAAAAGAGCAGTCAAACTGATTTATAATAGGATGAAGAGCAGGCAAACTGATTTATGAGAGGATGAAGAGCAGTCAAACTGTTTTATAAGCTGACGAAGAGCAGTCAAACTGATTTATAATCGGACGAAGAGCAGTCAAACTGATTTATAATCAGAAGAAGAGCAGTCAAACGGTTTTATAAGAGGATGAAGAGCAGTCAAATTGATTTATAAAAGGATGAAGAGCAGTCAAACTGTTTTATAAAAGGATGAAGAGCAGTCAAACTCTTTTATACGAGGATGTAGAGCAGTCAGACTGTTTTACAAGAGGATGAAGAGCAGTCAACCTGTTTTACAAGAGGATGAAGAGCAGTCAATCTGTTTTATAAGGGGATGAAGAGCATTCAAACTGCTTTATAAAAGGATGAAGAGCAGTCAAACTGTTTTGTAAGAGGACGAAGAGCAGTCAAACTGATTTATAATCGGATGAAGAGCAGTCAAACTGATTTATAAGAGGATGAAGAGCAGTCAAACTGCTTTATAAAAGGATGAAGAGCAGTCAAACTGTTTTATAAGAGGACGAAGAGCAGTCAAACTGTTCTATAGGAGGATGAAGCGCAGTCAAACTGGTTTATAGGAGGATGAAGAGCAGTCAAACTGCTTTATAAGTGGATGAAGAGCAGTCATACTGATTTATAAGAGGATGAAGAGCAGTCAAACTGCTTTATAAAAGGATGAAGAGCAGTCAAACTGTTTTATAAGCGGACGAAGAGCAGTCAAACTGATTTATAATCGGACAAAGAGCAGTCAAACTGATTTATAATCGGACGAAGAGCAGTCAAACGGTTTTATAAGAGGATGAAGAGCAGTCAAATTGATTTATAAGAGGATGAAGAGCAGTCAAACTGTTTTATACGAGGATGTAGAGCGGTCAGACTGTTTTACAAGAGGATGAAGAGCAGTCAACCTGTTTTAAAAGAGGATGAAGAGCAGTCAAACTGTTTTATGAGGATGAAGAGCAGTCAAACTGCTTTATAAAAGGATGAAGAGCAGTCAAACAGTTTTATAAGAGGACGAAAAGCAGTCAAACTGATTTATAATCGGATGAAGAGCAGTCAAACTGATTTATAATCGGACGAAGAGCAGTCAAACTGATTTATAATCAGAAGAAGAGCAGTCAAACGGTTTTATAAGAGGATGAAGAGCAGTCAAATTGATTTATAAAAGGATGAAGAGCAGTCAAACTGTTTTATAAAAGGATGAAGAGCAGTCAAACTGTTTTATATGAGGATGTAGAGCAGTCAAACTGTTTTACAAGAGGATGAAGAGCAGTCAACCTGTTTTACAAGAGGATGAAGAGCAGTCAATCTGTTTTATAAGAGGATGAAGAGCATTCAAACTGCTTTATAAAAGGATGAAGAGCAGTCAAACTGTTTTGTAAGAGGACGAAGAGCAGTCAAACTGATTTATAATCGGATGAAGAGCAGTCAAACTGATTTATAAGAGGATGAAGAGCAGTCAAACTGCTTTATAAAAGGATGAAGAGCAGTCAAACTGTTTTATAAGAGGACGAAGAGCAGTCAAACTGATTTATAATCTGATGAAGAGCAGTCAAACTGATTTATAAGAGGATGAAGAGCAGTCAAACTGCGTTATAAAAAGATGAAGAGCAGTCAGACTGTTTTACAAGAGGATGAAGAGCAGTCAAACTGCTTTATAAAAGGACGAAGAGCAGTCAGACTGTTTTACAAGAGGATGAAGAGCAGTCAAACTGCTTTATAAAAGGACGAAGAGCAGTCAAACTGATTTATAATCGGATGAAGAGCAGTCAAACTGTTTTATAAGAGGATGAAGAGCAGTCAAACTGATTTATAATCGGACGAAGAGCAGTCAAACTGTTCTATAGGAGGATGAAGAGCAGTCAAACTGGTTTATAGGAGGATGAAGAGCAGTCAAACTGCTTTATAAGAGGATGAAGAGCAGTCAAACTGATTTATAAACGGACGAAGAGCAGTCAAACGGTTTTATAAAAGGATGAAGAGCAGTCAAACTGTTTTATACGAGGATGTAGAGCAGTCAGACTGTTTTACAAGAGGATGAAGAGCAGTCAAATTGATTTATAAAAGGATGAAGAGCAGTCAAACTGTTTTATAAAAGGACGAAGAGCAGTCAAACTGATTTATAATCGGATGAAGAGCAGTCAAACTGATTTATAATCAGAAGAAGAGCAGTCAAACGGTTTTATAAGAGGATGAAGAGCAGTCAAATTGATTTATAAAAGGATGAAGAGCAGTCAAACTGTTTTATAAGAGGACGAAGAGCAGTCAAACTGATTTATAATCGGATGAAGAGCAGTCAAACTGATTTATAAGAGGATGAAGAGCAGTCAAACTGTTTTATAAGAGGACGAAGAGCAGTCAAACTGATTTATAATCGGACGAAGAGCAGTCAAACTGATTTATAATCAGAAGAAGAGCAGTCAAACGGTTTTATAAGAGGATGAAGAGCAGTCAAATTGATTTATAAAAGGATGAAGAGCAGTCAAACTGTTTTATAAGAGGACGAAGAGCAGTCAAACTGATTTATAATCGGATGAAGAGCAGTCAAACTGATTTATAAGAGGATGAAGAGCAGTCAAACTGCTTTATAAAAGGATGAAGAGCAGTCAAACTGTTTTATAAGAGGACGAAGAGCAGTCAAACTGATTTATAATCGGACGAAGAGCAGTCAAACTGTTCTATAGGAGGATGAAGCGCAGTCAAACTGGTTTATAGGAGGATGAAGAGCAGTCAAACTGCTTTATAAGAGGATGAAGAGCAGTCATACTGATTTATAAGAGGATGAAGAGCAGTCAAACTGCTTTATAAAAGGATGAAGAGCAGTCAAACTGTTTTATAAGCGGACGAAGAGCAGTCAAACTGATTTATAATCGGACAAAGAGCAGTCAAACTGATTTATAATCGGACGAAGAGCAGTCAAACGGTTTTATAAGAGGATGAAAAGCAGTCAAATTGATTTATAAGAGGATGAAGAGCAGTCAAACTGTTTTATACGAGGATATAGAGCGGTCAGACTGTTTTACAAGAGGATGAAGAGCAGTCAACCTGTTTTACAAGAGGATGAAGAGCAGTCAAACTGTTTTATAAGAGGACGAAAAGCAGTCAAACTGATTTATAATCGGATGAAGAGCAGTCAAACTGATTTATAAGAGGATGAAGAGCAGTCAAACTGCGTTATAAAAAGATGAAGAGCAGTCAGACTGTTTTACCAGAGGATGAAGAGCAGTCAAACTGCTTTATAAACGGACGAAGAGCAGTCAAACGGTTTTATAAAAGGATGAAGAGCAGTAAAACTGTTTTATACGAGGATATAGAGCAGTCAGACTGTTTTACAAGAGGATGAAGAGCAGTCAACCTGTTTTACAAGAGGATGAAGAGCAGTCAAACTGTTTTATAAGAGGATGAAGAGCAGTCTAACTGCGTTATAAAAGGATGAAGAGCAGTCAAACTGTTTTATAAGAGGATGAAGAGCAGTCTAACTGCGTTATAAAAGGATGAAGAGCAGTCAAACTGTTTTATAAGAGGGAAAAAGAGCAGTCAAACTGATTTATAATAGGATGAAGAGCAGGCAAACTGATTTATGAGAGGATGAAGAGCAGTCAAACTGTTTTATAAGCTGACGAAGAGCAGTCAAACTGATTTATAATCGTACGAAGAGCAGTCAAACTGATTTATAATCAGAAAAAGAGCAGTCAAACGGTTTTATAAGAGGATGAAGAGCAGTCAAATTGATTTATAAAAGGATGAAGAGCAGTCAAACTGTTTTATAAAAGGATGAAGAGCAGTCAAACTCTTTTATACGAGGATGTAGAGCAGTCAGACTGTTTTACAAGAGGATGAAGAGCAGTCAACCTGTTTTACAAGAGGATGAAGAGCAGTCAATCTGTTTTATAAGGGGATGAAGAGCATTCAAACTGCTTTATAAAAGGATGAAGAGCAGTCAAACTGTTTTGTAAGAGGACGAAGAGCAGTCAAACTGATTTATAATCGGATGAAGAGCAGTCAAACTGATTTATAAGAGGATGAAGAGCAGTCAAACTGCTTTATAAAAGGATGAAGAGCAGTCAAACTGTTTTATAAGAGGACGAAGAGCAGTCAAACTGATTTATAATCGGACGAAGAGCAGTCAAACTGTTCTATAGGAGGATGAAGCGCAGTCAAACTGGTTTATAGGAGGATGAAGAGCAGTCAAACTGTTTTATGAGGATGAAGAGCAGTCAAACTGCTTTATAAAAGGATGAAGAGCAGTCAAACAGTTTTATAAGAGGACGAAAAGCAGTCAAACTGATTTATAATCGGATGAAGAGCAGTCAAACTGATTTATAATCGGACGAAGAGCAGTCAAACTGATTTATAATCAGAAGAAGAGCAGTCAAACGGTTTTATAAGAGGATGAAGAGCAGTCAAACTGTTTTATACGAGGATGTAGAGCAGTCAAACTGTTTTACAAGAGGATGAAGAGCAGTCAACCTGTTTTACAAGAGGATGAAGAGCAGTCAATCTGTTTTATAAGAGGATGAAGAGCATTCAAACTGCTTTATAAAAGGATGAAGAGCAGTCAAACTGTTTTGTAAGAGGACGAAGAGCAGTCAAACTGATTTATAATCGGATGAAGAGCAGTCAAACTGATTTATAAGAGGATGAAGAGCAGTCAAACTGCTTTATAAAAGGATGAAGAGCAGTCAAACTGTTTTATAAGAGGACGAAGAGCAGTCAAACTGATTTATAATCTGATGAAGAGCAGTCAAACTGATTTATAAGAGGATGAAGAGCAGTCAAACTGCGTTATAAAAAGATGAAGAGCAGTCAGACTGTTTTACAAGAGGATGAAGAGCAGTCAAACTGCTTTATAAAAGGACGAAGAGCAGTCAGACTGTTTTACAAGAGGATGAAGAGCAGTCAAACTGCTTTATAAAAGGACGAAGAGCAGTCAAACTGATTTATAATCGGATGAAGAGCAGTCAAACTGTTTTATAAGAGGATGAAGAGCAGTCAAACTGATTTATAATCGGACGAAGAGCAGTCAAACTGTTCTATAGGAGGATGAAGAGCAGTCAAACTGGTTTATAGGAGGATGAAGAGCAGTCAAACTGCTTTATAAGAGGATGAAGAGCAGTCAAACTGATTTATAAACGGACGAAGAGCAGTCAAACGGTTTTATAAAAGGATGAAGAGCAGTCAAACTGTTTTATACGAGGATGTAGAGCAGTCAGACTGTTTTACAAGAGGATGAAGAGCAGTCAAATTGATTTATAAAAGGATGAAGAGCAGTCAAACTGTTTTATAAGAGGACGAAGAGCAGTCAAACTGATTTATAATCGGATGAAGAGCAGTCAAACTGATTTATAATCAGAAGAAGAGCAGTCAAACGGTTTTATAAGAGGATGAAGAGCAGTCAAATTGATTTATAAAAGGATGAAGAGCAGTCAAACTGTTTTATAAGAGGACGAAGAGCAGTCAAACTGATTTATAATCGGATGAAGAGCAGTCAAACTGATTTATAAGAGGATGAAGAGCAGTCAAACTGTTTTATAAGAGGACGAAGAGCAGTCAAACTGATTTATAATCGGACGAAGAGCAGTCAAACTGATTTATAATCAGAAGAAGAGCAGTCAAACGGTTTTATAAGAGGATGAAGAGCAGTCAAATTGATTTATAAAAGGATGAAGAGCAGTCAAACTGTTTTATAAGAGGACGAAGAGCAGTCAAACTGATTTATAATCGGATGAAGAGCAGTCAAACTGATTTATAAGAGGATGAAGAGCAGTCAAACTGCTTTATAAAAGGATGAAGAGCAGTCAAACTGTTTTATAAGAGGACGAAGAGCAGTCAAACTGATTTATAATCGGACGAAGAGCAGTCAAACTGTTCTATAGGAGGATGAAGCGCAGTCAAACTGGTTTATAGGAGGATGAAGAGCAGTCAAACTGCTTTATAAGAGGATGAAGAGCAGTCATACTGATTTATAAGAGGATGAAGAGCAGTCAAACTGCTTTATAAAAGGATGAAGAGCAGTCAAACTGTTTTATAAGCGGACGAAGAGCAGTCAAACTGATTTATAATCGGACAAAGAGCAGTCAAACTGATTTATAATCGGACGAAGAGCAGTCAAACGGTTTTATAAGAGGATGAAAAGCAGTCAAATTGATTTATAAGAGGATGAAGAGCAGTCAAACTGTTTTATACGAGGATATAGAGCGGTCAGACTGTTTTACAAGAGGATGAAGAGCAGTCAAACTGTTTTATAAGAGGACGAAAAGCAGTCAAACTGATTTATAATCGGATGAAGAGCAGTCAAACTGATTTATAAGAGGATGAAGAGCAGTCAAACTGCGTTATAAAAAGATGAAGAGCAGTCAGACTGTTTTACAAGAGGATGAAGAGCAGTCAAACTGCTTTATAAACGGACGAAGAGCAGTCAAACGGTTTTATAAAAGGATGAAGAGCAGTAAAACTGTTTTATACGAGGATATAGAGCAGTCAGACTGTTTTACAAGAGGATGAAGAGCAGTCAACCTGTTTTACAAGAGGATGA
Source organism: Lampris incognitus (assembly GCF_029633865.1). Taxonomy (NCBI): domain Eukaryota; kingdom Metazoa; phylum Chordata; class Actinopteri; order Lampriformes; family Lampridae; genus Lampris; species Lampris incognitus. The sequence goes on from NC_079222.1 coordinate 36,559,524, forward strand.
AGAGCAGTCAAACTGTTTTATAAGAGGATGAAGAGCAGTCTAACTGCGTTATAAAAGGATGAAGAGCAGTCAAACTGTTTTATAAGAGGATGAAGAGCAGTCTAACTGCGTTATAAAAGGATGAAGAGCAGTCAAACTGTTTTATAAGAGGGAAAAAGAGCAGTCAAACTGATTTATAATAGGATGAAGAGCAGGCAAACTGATTTATGAGAGGATGAAGAGCAGTCAAACTGTTTTATAAGCTGACGAAGAGCAGTCAAACTGATTTATAATCGGACGAAGAGCAGTCAAACTGATTTATAATCAGAAAAAGAGCAGTCAAACGGTTTTATAAGAGGATGAAGAGCAGTCAAATTGATTTATAAAAGGATGAAGAGCAGTCAAACTGTTTTATAAAAGGATGAAGAGCAGTCAAACTCTTTTATACGAGGATGTAGAGCAGTCAGACTGTTTTACAAGAGGATGAAGAGCAGTCAACCTGTTTTACAAGAGGATGAAGAGCAGTCAATCTGTTTTATAAGGGGATGAAGAGCATTCAAACTGCTTTATAAAAGGATGAAGAGCAGTCAAACTGTTTTGTAAGAGGACGAAGAGCAGTCAAACTGATTTATAATCGGATGAAGAGCAGTCAAACTGATTTATAAGAGGATGAAGAGCAGTCAAACTGCTTTATAAAAGGATGAAGAGCAGTCAAACTGTTTTATAAGAGGACGAAGAGCAGTCAAACTGATTTATAATCGGACGAAGAGCAGTCAAACTGTTCTATAGGAGGATGAAGCGCAGTCAAACTGGTTTATAGGAGGATGAAGAGCAGTCAAACTGCTTTATAAGTGGATGAAGAGCAGTCATACTGATTTATAAGAGGATGAAGAGCAGTCAAACTGCTTTATAAAAGGATGAAGAGCAGTCAAACTGTTTTATAAGCGGACGAAGAGCAGTCAAACTGATTTATAATCGGACAAAGAGCAGTCAAACTGATTTATAATCGGACGAAGAGCAGTCAAACGGTTTTATAAGAGGATGAAGAGCAGTCAAATTGATTTATAAGAGGATGAAGAGCAGTCAAACTGTTTTATACGAGGATGTAGAGCGGTCAGACTGTTTTACAAGAGGATGAAGAGCAGTCAACCTGTTTTACAAGAGGATGCAGAGCAGTAAAACTGTTTTATGAGGATGAAGAGCAGTCAAACTGCTTTATAAAAGGATGAAGAGCAGTCAAACAGTTTTATAAGAGGACGAAAAGCAGTCAAACTGATTTATAATCGGATGAAGAGCAGTCAAACTGATTTATAATCGGACGAAGAGCAGTCAAACTGATTTATAATCAGAAGAAGAGCAGTCAAACGGTTTTATAAGAGGATGAAGAGCAGTCAAATTGATTTATAAAAGGATGAAGAGCAGTCAAACTGTTTTATAAAAGGATGAAGAGCAGTCAAACTGTTTTATACGAGGATGTAGAGCAGTCAAACTGTTTTACAAGAGGATGAAGAGCAGTCAACCTGTTTTACAAGAGGATGAAGAGCAGTCAATCTGTTTTATAAGAGGATGAAGAGCATTCAAACTGCTTTATAAAAGGATGAAGAGCAGTCAAACTGTTTTGTAAGAGGACGAAGAGCAGTCAAACTGATTTATAATCGGATGAAGAGCAGTCAAACTGATTTATAAGAGGATGAAGAGCAGTCAAACTGCTTTATAAAAGGATGAAGAGCAGTCAAACTGTTTTATAAGAGGACGAAGAGCAGTCAAACTGATTTATAATCGGACGAAGAGCAGTCAAACTGTACTATAGGAGGATGAAGCGCAGTCAAACTGGTTTATAGGAGGATGAAGAGCAGTCAAACTGCTTTATAAGTGGATGAAGAGCAGTCATACTGATTTATAAGAGGATGAAGAGCAGTCAAACTGCTTTATAAAAGGATGAAGAGCAGTCAAACTGTTTTATAAGCGGACGAAGAGCAGTCAAACTGATTTATAATCGGACAAAGAGCAGTCAAACTGATTTATAATCGGACGAAGAGCAGTCAAACGGTTTTATAAGAGGATGAAGAGCAGTCAAATTGATTTATAAGAGGATGAAGAGCAGTCAAACTGTTTTATACGAGGATGTAGAGCGGTCAGACTGTTTTACAAGAGGATGAAGAGCAGTCAAACTGTTTTATGAGGATGAAGAGCAGTCAAACTGCATTATAAAAGGATGAAGAGCAGTCAAACAGTTTTATAAGAGGACGAAAAGCAGTCAAACTGATTTATAATCGGATGAAGAGCAGTCAAACTGATTTATAAGAGGATGAAGAGCAGTCAAACTGCGTTACAATAAGATGAAGAGCAGTCAAACTGTTTTATAAGAGGATGAAGAGCAGTCAAACTGATTTATAATCCGACGAAGAGCAGTCAAACTGTTCTATAGGAGGATGAAGAGCAGTCAAACTGGTTTATAGGAGGATGAAGAGCAGTCAAACTGCTTTATAAGAGGATGAAGAGCAGTCAAACTGCTTTATAAAAGGATGAAGAGCAGTCAAACTGTTTTATACGAGGATGTAGAGCGGTCAGACTGTTTTACAAGAGGATGAAGAGCAGTCAAACTGTTTTATGAGGATGAAGAGCAGTCAAACTGCTTTATAAAAGGATGAAGAGCAGTCAAACAGTTTTATAAGAGGACGAAAAGCAGTCAAACTGATTTATAATCGGATGAAGAGCAGTCAAACTGATTTATAAGAGGATGAAGAGCAGTCAAACTGCGTTACAATAAGATGAAGAGCAGTCAAACTGTTTTATAAGAGGATGAAGAGCAGTCAAACTGATTTATAATCCGACGAAGAGCAGTCAAACTGTTCTATAGGAGGATGAAGAGCAGTCAAACTGGTTTATAGGAGGATGAAGAGCAGTCAAACTGCTTTATAAGAGGATGAAGAGCAGTCAAACTGCTTTATAAAAGGATGAAGAGCAGTCAAACTGTTTTATACGAGGATGTAGAGCGGTCAGACTGTTTTACAAGAGGATGAAGAGCAGTCAACCTGTTTTAAAAGAGGATGAAGAGCAGTCAAACTGTTTTATGAGGATGAAGAGCAGTCAAACTGCTTTATAAAAGGATGAAGAGCAGTCAAACAGTTTTATAAGAGGACGAAAAGCAGTCAAACTGATTTATAATCGGATGAAGAGCAGTCAAACTGATTTATAATCGGACGAAGAGCAGTCAAACTGATTTATAATCAGAAGAAGAGCAGTCAAACGGTTTTATAAGAGGATGAAGAGCAGTCAAATTGATTTATAAAAGGATGAAGAGCAGTCAAACTGTTTTATAAAAGGATGAAGAGCAGTCAAACTGTTTTATACGAGGATGTAGAGCAGTCAAACTGTTTTACAAGAGGATGAAGAGCAGTCAACCTGTTTTACAAGAGGATGAAGAGCAGTCAATCTGTTTTATAAGAGGATGAAGAGCATTCAAACTGCTTTATAAAAGGATGAAGAGCAGTCAAACTGTTTTGTAAGAGGACGAAGAGCAGTCAAACTGATTTATAATCGGATGAAGAGCAGTCAAACTGATTTATAAGAGGATGAAGAGCAGTCAAACTGCTTTATAAAAGGATGAAGAGCAGTCAAACTGTTTTATAAGAGGACGAAGAGCAGTCAAACTGATTTATAATCTGATGAAGAGCAGTCAAACTGATTTATAAGAGGATGAAGAGCAGTCAAACTGCGTTATAAAAAGATGAAGAGCAGTCAGACTGTTTTACAAGAGGATGAAGAGCAGTCAAACTGCTTTATAAAAGGACGAAGAGCAGTCAGACTGTTTTACAAGAGGATGAAGAGCAGTCAAACTGCTTTATAAAAGGACGAAGAGCAGTCAAACTGATTTATAATCGGATGAAGAGCAGTCAAACTGTTTTATAAGAGGATGAAGAGCAGTCAAACTGATTTATAATCGGACGAAGAGCAGTCAAACTGTTCTATAGGAGGATGAAGAGCAGTCAAACTGGTTTATAGGAGGATGAAGAGCAGTCAAACTGCTTTATAAGAGGATGAAGAGCAGTCAAACTGATTTATAAACGGACGAAGAGCAGTCAAACGGTTTTATAAAAGGATGAAGAGCAGTCAAACTGTTTTATACGACGATGTAGAGCAGTCAGACTGTTTTACAAGAGTATGAAGAGCAGTCAAATTGATTTATAAAAGGATGAAGAGCAGTCAAACTGTTTTATAAGAGGACGAAGAGCAGTCAAACTGATTTATAATCGGATGAAGAGCAGTCAAACTGATTTATAATCAGAAGAAGAGCAGTCAAACGGTTTTATAAGAGGATGAAGAGCAGTCAAATTGATTTATAAAAGGATGAAGAGCAGTCAAACTGTTTTATAAGAGGACGAAGAGCAGTCAAACTGATTTATAATCGGATGAAGAGCAGTCAAACTGATTTATAAGAGGATGAAGAGCAGTCAAACTGTTTTATAAGAGGACGAAGAGCAGTCAAACTGATTTATAATCGGACGAAGAGCAGTCAAACTGATTTATAATCAGAAGAAGAGCAGTCAAACGGTTTTATAAGAGGATGAAGAGCAGTCAAATTGATTTATAAAAGGATGAAGAGCAGTCAAACTGTTTTATAAGAGGACGAAGAGCAGTCAAACTGATTTATAATCGGATGAAGAGCAGTCAAACTGATTTATAAGAGGATGAAGAGCAGTCAAACTGCTTTATAAAAGGATGAAGAGCAGTCAAACTGTTTTATAAGAGGACGAAGAGCAGTCAAACTGATTTATAATCGGACGAAGAGCAGTCAAACTGTTCTATAGGAGGATGAAGCGCAGTCAAACTGGTTTATAGGAGGATGAAGAGCAGTCAAACTGCTTTATAAGAGGATGAAGAGCAGTCATACTGATTTATAAGAGGATGAAGAGCAGTCAAACTGCTTTATAAAAGGATGAAGAGCAGTCAAACTGTTTTATAAGCGGACGAAGAGCAGTCAAACTGATTTATAATCGGACAAAGAGCAGTCAAACTGATTTATAATCGGACGAAGAGCAGTCAAACGGTTTTATAAGAGGATGAAAAGCAGTCAAATTGATTTATAAGAGGATGAAGAGCAGTCAAACTGTTTTATACGAGGATATAGAGCGGTCAGACTGTTTTACAAGAGGATGAAGAGCAGTCAACCTGTTTTACAAGAGGATGAAGAGCAGTCAAACTGTTTTATAAGAGGACGAAAAGCAGTCAAACTGATTTATAATCGGATGAAGAGCAGTCAAACTGATTTATAAGAGGATGAAGAGCAGTCAAACTGCGTTATAAAAAGATGAAGAGCAGTCAGACTGTTTTACAAGAGGATGAAGAGCAGTCAAACTGCTTTATAAACGGACGAAGAGCAGTCAAACGGTTTTATAAAAGGATGAAGAGCAGTAAAACTGTTTTATACGAGGATATAGAGCAGTCAGACTGTTTTACAAGAGGATGAAGAGCAGTCAACCTGTTTTACAAGAGGATGAAGAGCAGTCAAACTGTTTTATAAGAGGATGAAGAGCAGTCTAACTGCGTTATAAAAGGATGAAGAGCAGTCAAACTGTTTTATAAGAGGATGAAGAGCAGTCTAACTGCGTTATAAAAGGATGAAGAGCAGTCAAACTGTTTTATAAGAGGGAAAAAGAGCAGTCAAACTGATTTATAATAGGATGAAGAGCAGGCAAACTGATTTATGAGAGGATGAAGAGCAGTCAAACTGTTTTATAAGCTGACGAAGAGCAGTCAAACTGATTTATAATCGGACGAAGAGCAGTCAAACTGATTTATAATCAGAAAAAGAGCAGTCAAACGGTTTTATAAGAGGATGAAGAGCAGTCAAATTGATTTATAAAAGGATGAAGAGCAGTCAAACTGTTTTATAAAAGGATGAAGAGCAGTCAAACTCTTTTATACGAGGATGTAGAGCAGTCAGACTGTTTTAAAAGAGGATGAAGAGCAGTCAACCTGTTTTACAAGAGGATGAAGAGCAGTCAATCTGTTTTATAAGGGGATGAAGAGCATTCAAACTGCTTTATAAAAGGATGAAGAGCAGTCAAACTGTTTTGTAAGAGGACGAAGAGCAGTCAAACTGATTTATAATCGGATGAAGAGCAGTCAAACTGATTTATAAGAGGATGAAGAGCAGTCAAACTGCTTTATAAAAGGATGAAGAGCAGTCAAACTGTTTTATAAGAGGACGAAGAGCAGTCAAACTGATTTATAATCGGACGAAGAGCAGTCAAACTGTTCTATAGGAGGATGAAGCGCAGTCAAACTGGTTTATAGGAGGATGAAGAGCAGTCAAACTGCTTTATAAGTGGATGAAGAGCAGTCATACTGATTTATAAGAGGATGAAGAGCAGTCAAACTGCTTTATAAAAGGATGAAGAGCAGTCAAACTGTTTTATAAGCGGACGAAGAGCAGTCAAACTGATTTATAATCGGACAAAGAGCAGTCAAACTGATTTATAATCGGACGAAGAGCAGTCAAACGGTTTTATAAGAGGATGAAGAGCAGTCAAATTGATTTATAAGAGGATGAAGAGCAGTCAAACTGTTTTATACGAGGATGTAGAGCGGTCAGACTGTTTTACAAGAGGATGAAGAGCAGTCAACCTGTTTTAAAAGAGGATGAAGAGCAGTAAAACTGTTTTATGAGGATGAAGAGCAGTCAAACTGCTTTATAAAAGGATGAAGAGCAGTCAAACAGTTTTATAAGAGGACGAAAAGCAGTCAAACTGATTTATAATCGGATGAAGAGCAGTCAAACTGATTTATAATCGGACGAAGAGCAGTCAAACTGATTTATAATCAGAAGAAGAGCAGTCAAACGGTTTTATAAGAGGATGAAGAGCAGTCAAATTGATTTATAAAAGGATGAAGAGCAGTCAAACTGTTTTATAAAAGGATGAAGAGCAGTCAAACTGTTTTATACGAGGATGTAGAGCAGTCAAACTGTTTTACAAGAGGATGAAGAGCAGTCAACCTGTTTTACAAGAGGATGAAGAGCAGTCAATCTGTTTTATAAGAGGATGAAGAGCATTCAAACTGCTTTATAAAAGGATGAAGAGCAGTCAAACTGTTTTGTAAGAGGACGAAGAGCAGTCAAACTGATTTATAATCGGATGAAGAGCAGTCAAACTGATTTATAAGAGGATGAAGAGCAGTCAAACTGCTTTATAAAAGGATGAAGAGCAGTCAAACTGTTTTATAAGAGGACGAAGAGCAGTCAAACTGATTTATAATCTGATGAAGAGCAGTCAAACTGATTTATAAGAGGATGAAGAGCAGTCAAACTGCGTTATAAAAAGATGAAGAGCAGTCAGACTGTTTTACAAGAGGATGAAGAGCAGTCAAACTGCTTTATAAAAGGACGAAGAGCAGTCAGACTGTTTTACAAGAGGATGAAGAGCAGTCAAACTGCTTTATAAAAGGACGAAGAGCAGTCAAACTGATTTATAATCGGATGAAGAGCAGTCAAACTGTTTTATAAGAGGATGAAGAGCAGTCAAACTGATTTATAATCGGACGAAGAGCAGTCAAACTGTTCTATAGGAGGATGAAGAGCAGTCAAACTGGTTTATAGGAGGATGAAGAGCAGTCAAACTGCTTTATAAGAGGATGAAGAGCAGTCAAACTGATTTATAAACGGACGAAGAGCAGTCAAACGGTTTTATAAAAGGATGAAGAGCAGTCAAACTGTTTTATACGAGGATGTAGAGCAGTCAGACTGTTTTACAAGAGGATGAAGAGCAGTCAAATTGATTTATAAAAGGATGAAGAGCAGTCAAACTGTTTTATAAGAGGACGAAGAGCAGTCAAACTGATTTATAATCGGATGAAGAGCAGTCAAACAGATTTATAATCAGAAGAAGAGCAGTTAAACGGTTTTATAAGAGGATGAAGAGCAGTCAAATTGATTTATAAAAGGATGAAGAGCAGTCAAACTGTTTTATAAGAGGACGAAGAGCAGTCAAACTGATTTATAATCGGATGAAGAGCAGTCAAACTGATTTATAAGAGGATGAAGAGCAGTCAAACTGTTTTATAAGAGGACGAAGAGCAGTCAAACTGATTTATAATCGGACGAAGAGCAGTCAAACTGATTTATAATCAGAAGAAGAGCAGTCAAACGGTTTTATAAGAGGATGAAGAGCAGTCAAATTGATTTATAAAAGGATGAAGAGCAGTCAAACTGTTTTATAAGAGGACGAAGAGCAGTCAAACTGATTTATAATCGGATGAAGAGCAGTCAAACTGATTTATAAGAGGATGAAGAGCAGTCAAACTGCTTTATAAAAGGATGAAGAGCAGTCAAACTGTTTTATAAGAGGACGAAGAGCAGTCAAACTGATTTATAATCGGACGAAGAGCAGTCAAACTGTTCTATAGGAGGATGAAGCGCAGTCAAACTGGTTTATAGGAGGATGAAGAGCAGTCAAACTGCTTTATAAGAGGATGAAGAGCAGTCATACTGATTTATAAGAGGATGAAGAGCAGTCAAACTGCTTTATAAAAGGATGAAGAGCAGTCAAACTGTTTTATAAGCGGACGAAGAGCAGTCAAACTGATTTATAATCGGACAAAGAGCAGTCAAACTGATTTATAATCGGACGAAGAGCAGTCAAACGGTTTTATAAGAGGATGAAAAGCAGTCAAATTGATTTATAAGAGGATGAAGAGCAGTCAAACTGTTTTATACGAGGATATAGAGCGGTCAGACTGTTTTACAAGAGGATGAAGAGCAGTCAACCTGTTTTACAAGAGGATGAAGAGCAGTCAAACTGTTTTATAAGAGGACGAAAAGCAGTCAAACTGATTTATAATCGGATGAAGAGCAGTCAAACTGATTTATAAGAGGATGAAGAGCACTCAAACTGCGTTATAAAAAGATGAAGAGCAGTCAGACTGTTTTACAAGAGGATGAAGAGCAGTCAAACTGCTTTATAAACGGACGAAGAGCAGTCAAACGGTTTTATAAAAGGATGAAGAGCAGTAAAACTGTTTTATACGAGGATATAGAGCAGTCAGACTGTTTTACAAGAGGATGAAGAGCAGTCAACCTGTTTTACAAGAGGATGAAGAGCAGTCAAACTGTTTTATAAGAGGATGAAGAGCAGTCTAACTGCGTTATAAAAGGATGAAGAGCAGTCAAACTGTTTTATAAGAGGATGAAGAGCAGTCTAACTGCGTTATAAAAGGATGAAGAGCAGTCAAACTGTTTTATAAGAGGGAAAAAGAGCAGTCAAACTGATTTATAATAGGATGAAGAGCAGGCAAACTGATTTATGAGAGGATGAAGAGCAGTCAAACTGTTTTATAAGCTGACGAAGAGCAGTCAAACTGATTTATAATCGGACGAAGAGCAGTCAAACTGATTTATAATCAGAAAAAGAGCAGTCAAACGGTTTTATAAGAGGATGAAGAGCAGTCAAATTGATTTATAAAAGGATGAAGAGCAGTCAAACTGTTTTATAAAAGGATGAAGAGCAGTCAAACTCTTTTATACGAGGATGTAGAGCAGTCAGACTGTTTTACAATAGGATGAAGAGCAGTCAACCTGTTTTACAAGAGGATGAAGAGCAGTCAATCTGTTTTATAAGGGGATGAAGAGCATTCAAACTGCTTTATAAAAGGATGAAGAGCAGTCAAACTGTTTTGTAAGAGGACGAAGAGCAGTCAAACTGATTTATAATCGGATGAAGAGCAGTCAAACTGATTTATAAGAGGATGAAGAGCAGTCAAACTGCTTTATAAAAGGATGAAGAGCAGTCAAACTGTTTTATAAGAGGACGAAGAGCAGTCAAACTGATTTATAATCGGACGAAGAGCAGTCAAACTGTTCTATAGGAGGATGAAGCGCAGTCAAACTGGTTTATAGGAGGATGAAGAGCAGTCAAACTGCTTTATAAGTGGATGAAGAGCAGTCATACTGATTTATAAGAGGATGAAGAGCAGTCAAACTGCTTTATAAAAGGATGAAGAGCAGTCAAACTGTTTTATAAGCGGACGAAGAGCAGTCAAACTGATTTATAATCGGACAAAGAGCAGTCAAACTGATTTATAATCGGACGAAGAGCAGTCAAACGGTTTTATAAGAGGATGAAGAGCAGTCAAATTGATTTATAAGAGGATGAAGAGCAGTCAAACTGTTTTATACGAGGATGTAGAGCGGTCAGACTGTTTTACAAGAGGATGAAGAGCAGTCAACCTGTTTTACAAGAGGATGCAGAGCAGTAAAACTGTTTTATGAGGATGAAGAGCAGTCAAACTGCTTTATAAAAGGATGAAGAGCAGTCAAACAGTTTTATAAGAGGACGAAAAGCAGTCAAACTGATTTATAATCGGATGAAGAGCAGTCAAACTGATTTATAATCGGACGAAGAGCAGTCAAACTGATTTATAATCAGAAGAAGAGCAGTCAAACGGTTTTATAAGAGGATGAAGAGCAGTCAAATTGATTTATAAAAGGATGAAGAGCAGTCAAACTGTTTTATAAAAGGATGAAGAGCAGTCAAACTGTTTTATACGAGGATGTAGAGCAGTCAAACTGTTTTACAAGAGGATGAAGAGCAGTCAACCTGTTTTACAAGAGGATGAAGAGCAGTCAATCTGTTTTATAAGAGGATGAAGAGCATTCAAACTGCTTTATAAAAGGATGAAGAGCAGTCAAACTGTTTTGTAAGAGGACGAAGAGCAGTCAAACTGATTTATAATCGGATGAAGAGCAGTCAAACTGATTTATAAGAGGATGAAGAGCAGTCAAACTGCTTTATAAAAGGATGAAGAGCAGTCAAACTGTTTTATAAGAGGACGAAGAGCAGTCAAACTGATTTATAATCGGACGAAGAGCAGTCAAACTGTACTATAGGAGGATGAAGCGCAGTCAAACTGGTTTATAGGAGGATGAAGAGCAGTCAAACTGCTTTATAAGTGGATGAAGAGCAGTCATACTGATTTATAAGAGGATGAAGAGCAGTCAAACTGCTTTATAAAAGGATGAAGAGCAGTCAAACTGTTTTATAAGCGGACGAAGAGCAGTCAAACTGATTTATAATCGGACAAAGAGCAGTCAAACTGATTTATAATCGGACGAAGAGCAGTCAAACGGTTTTATAAGAGGATGAAGAGCAGTCAAATTGATTTATAAGAGGATGAAGAGCAGTCAAACTGTTTTATACGAGGATGTAGAGCGGTCAGACTGTTTTACAAGAGGATGAAGAGCAGTCAACCTGTTTTACAAGAGGATGAAGAGCAGTCAAACTGTTTTATGAGGATGAAGAGCAGTCAAACTGCTTTATAAAAGGATGAAGAGCAGTCAAACAGTTTTATAAGAGGACGAAAAGCAGTCAAACTGATTTATAATCGGATGAAGAGCAGTCAAACTGATTTATAAGAGGATGAAGAGCAGTCAAACTGCGTTACAATAAGATGAAGAGCAGTCAAACTGTTTTATAAGAGGATGAAGAGCAGTCAAACTGATTTATAATCCGACGAAGAGCAGTCAAACTGTTCTATAGGAGGATGAAGAGCAGTCAAACTGGTTTATAGGAGGATGAAGAGCAGTCAAACTGCTTTATAAGAGGATGAAGAGCAGTCAAACTGCTTTATAAAAGGATGAAGAGCAGTCAAACTGTTTTATACGAGGATGTAGAGCGGTCAGACTGTTTTACAAGAGGATGAAGAGCAGTCAACCTGTTTTACAAGAGGATGAAGAGCAGTCAAACTGCGTTATAAAAAGATGAAGAGCAGTCAAACTGTTTTATAAGAGGATGAAGAGCAGTCAAACAGTTTTATGAGGACGAAGAGCAGTCAAAATTGATTTATAATCGGATGAAGAGCAGTCAAACTGATTTATAAGAGGATGAAGAGCAGTCAAACTGCGTTATAAAAAGATGAAGAGCAGTCAAACGGTTTTATAAGAGGATGAAGAGCAGTCAAATTGATTTATAAGAGGATGAAGAGCAGTCAAATTGATTTATAAGAGGATGAAGAGCAGTCAGACTGTTTTACAAGAGGATGAAGAGCAGTCAACCTGTTTTACAAGAGGATGAAGAGCAGACAATCTGTTTTATAAGAGGATGAAGAGCAGTCAAACTGCTTTATAAAAAGATGAAGAGCAGTCAAACTGTTTTGTAAGAGGACGAAGAGCAGTCAAACTGATTTATAATCGGACGAAGAGCAGTCAAACTGTTCTATAGGAGGATGAAGCGCAGTCAAACTGGTTTATAGGAGGATGAAGAACAGTCAAACTGCTTTATAAGAGGATGAAGAGCAGTCAAACTGATTTATAAGAGGATGAAGAGCAGTCAAACTGCTTTATAAGAGGACGAAAAGCAGTCAAACTGATTTATAATCGGATGAAGAGCAGTCAAACTGATTTATAAGAGGATGAAGAGCAGTCAAACTGCGTTATAAAAAGATGAAGAGCAGTCAGACTGTTTTACAAGAGGATGAAGAGCAGTCAAACTGCTTTATGAAAGGACGAAGAGCAGTCAGACTGTTTTACAAGAGGATGAAGAGCAGTCAAACTGCTTTATAAAAGGACGAAGAGCAGTCAAACTGATTTATAATCGGATGAAGAGCAGTCAAACTGTTTTATACGAGGATATAGAGCGGTCAGACTGTTTTACAAGAGGATGAAGAGCAGTCAACCTGTTTTACAAGAGGATGAAGAGCAGTCAAACTGTTTTATAAGAGGACGAAAAGCAGTCAAACTGATTTATAATCGGATGAAGAGCAGTCAAACTGATTTATAAGAGGATGAAGAGCAGTCAAACTGCGTTATAAAAAGATGAAGAGCAGTCAGACTGTTTTACAAGAGGATGAAGAGCAGTCAAACTGCTTTATAAAAGGACGAAGAGCAGTCAGACTGTTTTACAAGAGGATGAAGAGCAGTCAAACTGCTTTATAAAAGGACGAAGAGCAGTCAAACTGATTTATAATCGGATGAAGAGCAGTCAAACTGTTTTATAAGAGGATGAAGAGCAGTCAAACTGATTTATAATCGGACGAAGAGCAGTCAAACTGTTCTATAGGAGGATGAAGAGCAGTCAAACTGGTTTATAGGAGGATGAAGAGCAGTCAAACTGCTTTATAAGAGGATGAAGAGCAGTCAAACTGATTTATAAGCGGACGAAGAGCAGTCAAACTGATTTATAATCGGACGAAGAGCAGTCAAACTGATTTATAAACGGACGAAGAGCAGTCAAACGGTTTTATAAAAGGATGAAGAGCAGTCAAACTGTTTTATACGAGGATGTAGAGCAGTCAGACTGTTTTACAAGAGGATGAAGAGCAGTCAACCTGTTTTACAAGAGGATGAAGAGCAGTCAAACTGTTTTATAAGAGGATGAAGAGCAGTCTAACTGCGTTATAAAAGGATGAAGAGCAGTCAAACTGTTTTATAAGAGGGAAAAAGAGCAGTCAAACTGATTTATAATAGGATGAAGAGCAGGCAAACTGATTTATAAGAGGATGAAGAGCAGTCAAACTGTTTTATAAGCTGACGAAAAGCAGTCAAACTGATTTATAATCGGACGAAGAGCAGTCAAACTGATTTATAATCAGAAGAAGAGCAGTCAAACGGTTTTATAAGAGGATGAAGAGCAGTCAAATTGATTTATAAAAGGATGAAGAGCAGTCAAACTGTTTTATAAAAGGATGAAGAGCAGTCAAACTGTTTTATACGAGGATGTAGAGCAGTCAGAATGTTTTACAAGAGGATGAAGAGCAGTCAACCTGTTTTACAAGAGGATGAAGAGCAGTCAATCTGTTTTATAAGAGGATGAAGAGCATTCAAACTGCTTTATAAAAGGATGAAGAGCAGTCAAACTGTTTTGTAAGAGGACGAAGAGCAGTCAAACTGATTTATAAGAGGATGAAGAGCAGTCAAACTGCTTTATAAAAGGATGAAGAGCAGTCAAACTGTTTTATAAGAGGACGAAGAGCAGTCAAACTGATTTATAATCGGACGAAGAGCAGTCAAACTGTTCTATAGGAGGATGAAGCGCAGTCAAACTGGTTTATAGGAGGATGAAGAGCAGTCAAACTGCTTTATAAGTGGATGAAGAGCAGTCATACTGATTTATAAGAGGATGAAGAGCAGTCAAACTGATTTATAAGAGGATGAAGAGCAGTCAAACTGCGTTATAAAAAGATGAAGAGCAGTCAGACTGTTTTACAAGAGGATGAAGAGCAGTCAAACTGCTTTATAAAAGGACGAAGAGCAGTCAGACTGTTTTACAAGAGGATGAAGAGCAGTCAAACTGCTTTATAAAAAGACGAAGAGCAGTCAAACTGATTTATAATCGGATGAAGAGCAGTCAAACTGTTTTATAAGAGGATGAAGAGCAGTCAAACTGATTTATAATCGGACGAAGAGCAGTCAAACTGTTCTATAGGAGGATGAAGAGCAGTCAAACTGGTTTATAGGAGGATGAAGAGCAGTCAAACTGCTTTATAAGAGGATGAAGAGCAGTCAAACTGATTTATAAGCGGACGAAGAGCAGTCAAACTGATTTATAATCGGACGAAGAGCAGTCAAACTGATTTATAAACGGACGAAGAGCAGTCAAACGGTTTTATAAAAGGATGAAGAGCAGTCAAACTGTTTTATACGAGGATGTAGAGCAGTCAGACTGTTTTACAAGAGGATGAAGAGCAGTCAACCTGTTTTACAAGAGGATGAAGAGCAGTCAAACTGTTTTATAAGAGGATGAAGAGCAGTCTAACTGCGTTATAAAAGGATGAAGAGCAGTCAAACTGTTTTATAAGAGGAAAAAAGAGCAGTCAAACTGATTTATAATAGGATGAAGAGCAGGCAAACTGATTTATAAGAGGATGAAGAGCAGTCAAACTGTTTTATAAGCTGACGAAGAGCAGTCAAACTGATTTATAATCGGACGAAGAGCAGTCAAACTGATTTATAATCAGAAGAAGAGCAGTCAAACGGTTTTATAAGAGGATGAAGAGCAGTCAAATTGATTTATAAAAGGATGAAGAGCAGTCAAACTGCTTTATAAAAGGATGAAGAGCAGTCAAACTGATTTATACGAGGATGTACAGCAGTCAGACTGTTTTACAAGAGGATGAAGAGCAGTCAACCTGTTTTACAAGAGGATGAAGAGCAGTCAATCTGTTTTATAAGAGGATGAAGAGCAGTCAAACTGGTTTATAAAAGGATGAAGAGCAGTCAAACTGATTTATAAGAGGATGAAGAGCAGTCAAACTGCTTTATAAAAGGATGAATAGCAGTCAAACTGTTTTATAAAAGGACGAAGAGCAGTCAAACTGATTTATAATCGGACGAAGAGCAGTCAAACTGTTCTATAGGAGGATGAAGCGCAGTCAAACTGGTTTATAGGAGGATGAAGAGCAGTCAAACTGCTTTATGAGAGGATGAAGAGCAGTCATACTGCTTTATAAGAGGATGAAGAGCAGTCAAACTGCTTTATAAAAGGATGAAGAGCAGTCAAACTGTTTTATAAGCGGACGAAGAGCAGTCAAACTGATTTATAATCGGACAAAGAGCAGTCAAACTGATTTATAATCGGACGAAGAGCAGTCAAACGGTTTTATAAGAGGATGAAGAGCAGTCAAATTGATTTATAAGAGGATGAAGAGCAGTCAAACTGCTTTATAAAAGGATGAAGAGCAGTCAAACTGTTTTATACGAGGATGTAGAGCGGTCAGACTGTTTTACAAGAGGATGAAGAGCAGTCAACCTGTTTTACAAGAGGATGAAGAGCAGTCAAACTGTTTTATAAGAGGATGAAGAGCAGTCAAACTGCTTTATAAAAGGATGAAGAGCAGTCAAACAGTTTTATAAGAGGACGAAAAGCAGTCAAACTGATTTATAATCGGATGAAGAGCAGTCAAACTGATTTATAAGAGGATGAAGAGCAGTCAAACTGCGTTACAATAAGATGAAGAGCAGTCAAACTGTTTTATAAGAGGATGAAGAGCAGTCAAACTGATTTATAATCCGACGAAGAGCAGTCAAACTGTTCTGTAGGAGGATGAAGAGCAGTCAAACTGGTTTATAGGAGGATGAAGAGCAGTCAAACTGCTTTATAAGAGGATGAAGAGCAGTCAAACTGCTTTATAAAAGGATGAAGAGCAGTCAAACTATTTTATACGAGGATGTAGAGCGGTCAGACTGTTTTACAAGAGGATGAAGAGCAGTCAACCTGTTTTACAAGAGGATGAAGAGCAGTCAAACTGCGTTATAAAAAGATGAAGAGCAGTCAAACTGTTTTATAAGAGGATGAAGAGCAGTCAAACAGTTTTATGAGGACGAAAAGCAGTCAAACTGATTTATAATCGGATGAAGAGCAGTCAAACTGATTTATAAGAGGATGAAGAGCAGTCAAACTGCGTTATAAAAAGATGAAGAGCAGTCAAACGGTTTTATAAGAGGATGAAGAGCTGTCAAATTGATTTATAAGAGGATGAAGAGCAGTCAAATTGATTTATAAGAGGATGAAGAGCAGTCAGACTGTTTTACAAGAGGATGAAGAGCAGTCAACCTGTTTTACAAGAGGATGAAGAGCAGTCAATCTGTTTTATAAGAGGATGAAGAGCAGTCAAACTGCTTTATAAAAGGATGAAGAGCAGTCAAACTGTTTTGTAAGAGGACGAAGCGCAGTCAAACTGATTTATAATCGGACGAAGAGCAGTCAAACTGTTCTATAGGAGGATGAAGCGCAGTCAAACTGGTTTATAGGAGGATGAAGAACAGTCAAACTGCTTTATAAGAGGATGAAGAGCAGTCAAACTGATTTATAAGTGGATGAAGAGCAGTCAAACTGCTTTATAAAAGGATGAAGAGCAGTCAAACTGTTTTATAAGCGGACGAAGAGCAGTCAAAATGATTTATAATCGGACGAAGAGCAGTCAAAGTGATTTATAATCGGACGAAGAACAGTCAAACGGTTTTATAAGAGGATGAAAAGCAGTCAAATTGATTTATAAGAGGATGAAGAGCAGTCAAACTGCTTTATAAAAGGATGAAGAGCAGTCAAACTGTTTTATACGAGGAGGTAGAGCAGTCAGACTGTTTTACAAAAGGATGAAGAGCAGTCAACCTGTTTTACAAGAGGATGAAGAGCAGTCAAACTGTTTTATAAAAGGGTGAAGAGCAGTCAAACTGCTTTATAAAAGGATGAAGAGCAGTCAAACAGTTTTATAAGAGACGAAGAGCAGTCAAACTGATTTATAATCGGATGAAGATCAGTCAAACTGATTTATAAGAGGATGAAGAGCAGTCAAACTGCGTTATAAAAAGATGAAGAGCAGTCAAACTGTTTTATAAGAGGATGAAGAGCAGTCAAACTGATTTATAATCGATGAAGAGCAGTCAGACTGTTTTACAAGAGGATGAAGAGCATTCAAACTGCTTTATAAAAGGATGAAGAGTAGTCAAACTGTTTTATAAGAGGACGAAGAGCAGTCAAACTGATGTATAATCGGACGAAAAGCAGTCAAACTGTTCTATAGGAGGATGAAGCGCAGTCAAACTGGTTTATAGGAGGATGAAGAGCAGTCAAACTGCTTTATAAGAGGAGGAAGAGCAGTCAAACTGATTTATAACCGACGAAGAGCAGTCAAACTGATTTATAATCGGACGAAGAGCAGTCAAACTGATTTATAAACGGACGAAGAGCAGTCAAACGGTTTTATAAAAGGATGAAGAGCAGTCAAACTGTTTTATACGAGGATGTAGAGCAGTCAGACTGTTTTACAAGAGGATGAAGAGCAGTCAACCTGTTTTACAAGAGGATGAAGAGCAGTCAAACTGTTTTATAAGAGGATAAAGAGCAGTCAAACTGCGTTATAAAAGGATGAAGAGCAGTCAAACTGTTTTATAAGAGGACGAAGAGCAGTCAAACTGATTTATAATCGGATGAAGAGCAGTCAAACTGATTTATAAGAGGATGAAGAGCAGTCAAACTGCTTTATAAAAGCATGAAAGGCAGTCATACTGTTTTATAAGAGGACGAAGAGCACTCAAACTGATTTATAATCGGACGAAGAGCAGTCAAACTGTTCTATAGGAGGATGAAGCGCAGTCAAACTGGTCTATAGGAGGATGAAGAGCAGTCAAACTGCTTTATAAAAGGATGAAGAGCAGTCAAAATGATTTATAAGACGATGAAGAGCAGTCAAACTGCTTTATAAAAGGATGAAGAGCAGTCAAACTGTTTTATAAGCGGACGAAGAGCAGTCAAACTGATTTAAAATCGGACGAAGAGCAGTCAAACTGATTTATAATCGGACGAAGAGCAGTCAAACGGTTTTATAAGAGGATGAAGAGCAGTCAAATTGATTTATAAGAGGATGAAGAGCAGTCAAACTGCTTTATAAAAGGATGAAGAGCAGTCAAACTGTTTTATACGAGGATGTAGAGCAGTCAGACTGTTTTACAAGAGGATGAAGAGCAGTCAACCTGTTTTACAAGAGGATGAAGATTAGTCAATCTGTTTTATAAGAGGATGAAGAGCAATCAAACTGCTTTATAAAAGGATGAAGAGCAGTCAAAATGTTTTATAAGAGGACGAAGAGCAGTCACACTGATTTATAAGCGGACGAAGAGCAGTCAAACTGATTTATAATCGGACGAAGAGCAGTCAAACTTATTTATAATCGGACGAAGAGCAGTCAAACGGTTTTATAAGAGGATGAAGAGCAGTCGAATTGATTTATAAGAGGATGAAGAGCAGTCAAACTGCTTTATAAAAGGATGAAGAGCAGTCAAACTGTTTTATACGAGGATGTAGAGCGGTCAGACTGTTTTACAAGAGGATGAAGAGCAGTCAAACTGTTTTATAAGAGGATGAAGAGCAGTCAAACTGCTTTATAAAAGGATGAAGAGCAGTCAAACAGTTTTATAAGAGGACGAAAAGCAGTCAAACTGATTTATAATCGGATGAAGAGCAGTCAAACTGATTTATAAGAGGATGAAGAGCAGTCAAACTGCATTATAAAAAGATGAAGAGCAGTCAAACTGTTTTATAAGAGGATGAAGAGCAGTCAGACTGATTTATAATCTGATGAAGAGCAGTCAGACTGTTTTACAAGAGGATGAAGAGCAGTCAAACTGCTTTATAAAAGGACGAAGAGCAGTCAAACTGATTTATAATCGGATGAAGAGCAGTCAAACTGTTTTATAAGAGGATGAAGAGCAGTCAAACTGATTTATAATCGGACGAAGAGCAGTCAAACTGTTCTATAGGAGGATGAAGAGCAGTCAAACTGGTTTATAGGAGGATGAAGAGCAGTCAAACTGCTTTATAAGAGGATGAAGAGCAGTCAAACTGATTTATAAGCGGACGAAGAGCAGTCAAACTGATTTATAATCGGACGAAGAGCAGTCAAACTGATTTATAAACGGACGAAGAGCAGTCAAACGGTTTTATAAAAGGATGAAGATCAGTCAAACTGTTTTATACGAGGATGTAGAGCAGTCAGACTGTTTTACAAGAGGATGAAGAGCAGTCAACCTGTTTTACAAGAGGATGAAGAGCAGTCAAACTGTTTTATAAGAGGATGAAGAGCAGTCTAACTGCGTTACAAAAGGATGAAGAGCAGTCAAACTGTTTTATAAGAGGAAAAAAGAGCAGTCAAACTGATTTATAATAGGATGAAGAGCAGGCAAACTGATTTATAAGAGGATGAAGAGCAGTCAAACTGTTTTATAAGCTGACGAAGAGCAGTCAAACTGATTTATAATCGGACGAAGAGCAGTCAAACTGATTTATAATCAGACGAAGAGCAGTCAAACGGTTTTATAAGAGGATGAAGAGCAGTCAAACTGCTTTATAAAAGGATGAAGAGCAGTCAAACTGTTTTATAAGAGGACGAAGAGCAGTCAAACTGATTTATAATCGGATGAAGAGCAGTCAAACTGATTTATAAGAGGATGAAGAGCAGTCAAACTGCTTTATAAAAGGATGAAGAGCAGTCAAACTGTTTTATAAGAGGACGAAGAGCAGTCAAACTGATTTATAATCGTACGAAGAGCAGTCAAACTGTTCTATAGGAGGATGAAGCGCAGTCAAACTGGTTTATAGGAGGATGAAGAGCAGTCAAACTGCTTTATAAGAGGATGAAGAGCAGTCATACTGATTTATAAGAGGATGAAGAGCAGTCAAACTGCTTTATAAAAGGATGAAGAGCATTCAAACTGTTTTATAAGCGGACGAAGAGCAGTCAAACTGATTTATAATCGGACAAAGAGCAGTCAAACTGATTTATAATCGGACGAAGAGCAGTCAAACGGTTTTATAAGAGGATGAAGAGCAGTCAAATTGATTTATAAGAGGATGAAGAGCAGTCAAACTGCTTTATAAAAGGATGAAGAGCAGTCAAACTGTTTTATACGAGGATGTAGAGCAGTCAGACTGTTTTACAAGAGGATGAAGAGCAGTCAACCTGTTTTACAAGAGGATGAAGAGCAGTCAAACTGTTTTATAAGAGGATGAAGAGCAGTCAAACTGCTTTATAAAAGGATGAAGAGCAGTCAAACAGTTTTATAAGAGGACGAAAAGCAGTCAAACTGATTTATAATCGGATGAAGAGCAGTCAAACTGATTTATAAGAGGATGAAGAGCAGTCAAACTGCATTACAATAAGATGAAGAGCAGTCAAACTGTTTTTTAAGAGGATGAAGAGCAGTCAAACTGATTTATAATCGGACGAAGAGCAGTCAAACTGTTCTATAGGAGGATGAAGAGCAGTCAAACTGGTTTATAGGAGGATGAAGAGCAGTCAAACTGCTTTATAAGAGGATGAAGAGCAGTCAAACTGTTTTATAAGAGGACGAAGAGCAGTCAAACTGATTTATAATCGGATGAAGAGCAGTCAAACTGATTTATAAGAGGATGAAGAGCAGTCAAACTGATTTATAATAGGATGAAGAGCAGGCAAACTGATTTATAAGAGGATGAAGAGCAGTCAAACTGTTTTATAAGCTGACGAAGAGCAGTCAAACTGATTTATAATCGGACGAAGAGCAGTCAAACTGATTTATAATCAGACGAAGAGCAGTCAAACGGTTTTATAAGATGATGAAGAGCAGTCAAACTGCTTTATAAAAGGATGAAGAGCAGTCAAACTTTTATAAGAGGACGAAGAGCAGTCAAACTGATTTATAATCGGATGAAGAGCAGTCAAACTGATTTATAAGAGGATGAAGAGCAGTCAAACTGCTTTATAAAAGGATGAAGAGCAGTCAAACTGTTTTATAAGAGGACGAAGAGCAGTCATACTGTTCTATAGGAGGATGAAGCGCAGTCAAACTGGTTTATAGGAGGATGAAGAGCAGTCAAACTGCTTTATAAGAGGATGAAGAGCAGTCATACTGATTTATAAGAGGATGAAGAGCAGTCAAACTGCTTTATAAAAGGATGAAGAGCATTCAAACTGTTTTATAAGCGGACGAAGAGCAGTCAAACTGATTTATAATCGGACAAAGAGCAGTCAAACTGATTTATAATCGGACGAAGAGCAGTCAAACGGTTTTATAAGAGGATGAAGAGCAGTCAAATTGATTTATAAGAGGATGAAGAGCAGTCAAACTGCTTTATAAAAGGATGAAGAGCAGTCAAACTGTTTTATACGAGGATGTAGAGCAGTCAGACTGTTTTACAAGAGGATGAAGAGCAGTCAACCTGTTTTATAAGAGGATGAAGAGCAGTCAAACTGCTTTATAAAAGAATGAAGAGCAGTCAAACAGTTTTATAAGAGGACGAAAAGCAGTCAAACTGATTTATAATCGGATGAAGAGCAGTCAAACTGATTTATAAGAGGATGAAGAGCAGTCAAACTGCATTACAATAAGATGAAGAGCAGTCAAACTGTTTTATAAGAGGATGAAGAGCAGTCAAACTGATTTATAATCCGACGAAGAGCAGTCAAACTGTTCTATAGGAGGATGAAGAGCAGTCAAACTGGTTTATAGGTGGATGAAGAGCAGTCAAACTGCTTTATAAGAGGATGAAGAGCAGTCAAACTGATTTATAAGCGGACGAAGAGCAGTCAAACTGATTTATAATCGGACGAAGAGCAGTCAAACTGATTTATAAACGGACGAAGAGCAGTCAAACGGGTTTATAAAAGGATGAAGAGCAGTCAAACTGTTTTATACGAGGATGTAGAGCAGTCAGACTGTTTTACAAGAGGATGAAGAGCAGTCAACCTGTTTTACAAGAGGATGAAGAGCAGTCAAACTGCGTTATAAAAAGATGAAGAGCAGTCAAACTGTTTTATAAGAGGATGAAGAGCAGTCAAACTGATTTATAATCCGAAGAGGAGCAGTCAGACTGTTTTACAAGAGGATGAAGAGCAGTCAAACTGCTTTGTAAAAGGATGAAGAGCAGTCAAACTGTTTTATAAGAGGACGAAGAGCAGTCAAACTGATTTATAATCGGACGAAGAGCAGTCAAACTGTTCTTTAGGAGGATGAAGCGCAGTCAAACTGGTTTATAGGAGGATGAAGAGCAGTCAAACTGCTTTATAAGAGGATGAAGAGCAGTCAAACTGCTTTAAAAAAGGATGAAGAGCAGTCAAACTGTTTTATAAGCGGACGAAGAGCAGTCAAACTGATTTATAATCGGACGAAGAGCAGTCAAACTGATTTATAATCGGACGAAGAGCAGTCAAACTGATTTATAATCGGATGAATAGCTATCAAACTGATTTATAAGAGGATGAAGAGCAGTCAAACTGCTTTATAAAAGGATGAAGAGCAGTCAAACTGTTTTATAAGAGGACGAAGAGCAGTCAAACTGATTTATAATCGGACGAAGAGCAGTCAAACTGTTCTATAGGAGGATGAAGCGCAGTCAAACTGGTTTATAGGAGGATGAAGAGCAGTCAAACTGCTTTATAAGAGGATGAAGAGCAGTCGAACTGATTTATAAGCGCACGAAGAGCAGTCAAACTGATTTATAATCGGACGAAGAGCAGTCAAACTGATTTATAAACGGACGAAGAGCAGTCAAACGGTTTTATAAAAGGATGAAGAGCAGTCAAACTGTTTTATACGAGGATGTAGAGCAGTTAAACTGCGTTATAAAAGGATGAAGAGCAGTCAAACTGTTTTATAAGAGGACGAAGTGCAGTCAAACTGATTTATAATCGGACGAAGAGCAGTCAAACTGTTCTATAGGAGGATGAAGCGCAGTCAAACTGGTTTATAGGAG
Source organism: Lampris incognitus (assembly GCF_029633865.1). Taxonomy (NCBI): domain Eukaryota; kingdom Metazoa; phylum Chordata; class Actinopteri; order Lampriformes; family Lampridae; genus Lampris; species Lampris incognitus. Next base: position 36,582,722 of record NC_079222.1, read on the forward strand.
GATGAAGAGCAGTCAAACTGCTTTATAAGAGGATGAAGAGCAGTCAAACTGATTTATAAGCGCACGAAGAGCAGTCAAACTGCTTTATAATCGGACAAAGAGCAGTCAAACTGTTTTATAAGCGGACGAAGAGCAGTCAAACTGATTTATAATCGGACGAAGAGCAGTCAAACTGATTTATAATCGGACGAAGAGCAAACAAACTGATTTATAATCGGATGAATAGCTATCAAACTGATTTATAAGAGGATGAAGAGCAGTCAAACTGCTTTATAAAAGGATGAAGAGCAGTCAAACTGTTTTATAAGAGGATGAAGAGCAGTCAACCTGTTTTACAAGAGGATGAAGAGCAGACAAACTGTTTTATAAGAGGATGAAGAGCAGTTAAACTGCGTTATAAAAGGATGAAGAGCAGTCAAACTGTTTTATAAGAGGACGAAGTGCAGTCAAACTGATTTATAATCGGACGAAGAGCAGTCAAACTGTTCTATAGGAGGATGAAGCGCAGTCAAACTGGTTTATAGGAGGATGAAGAGCAGTCAAACTGCTTTATAAGAGGATGAAGAGCAGTCAAACTGATTTATAAGCGCACGAAGAGCAGTCAAACTGATTTATAATCGGACAAAGAGCAGTCAAACTGTTCTATAGGAGGATGAAGCGCAGTCAAACTGATTTATAATCGGACGAAGAGCAGTCAAACTGCGTTATAAAAAGATGAAGAGCAGTCAAACTGTTTTATAAGAGGATGAAGAGCAGTCAAACTGATTTATAATCGGATGAGGAGCAGTCAGACTGTTTTACAAGAGGATGAAGAGCAGTCAAACTGCTTTGTAAAAGGATGAAGAGCAGTCCAACTGTTTTATAAGAGGACGAAGAGCAGTCAAACTGATTTATAATCGGACGAAGAGCAGTCAAACTGTTCTATAGGAGGATGAAGCGCAGTCAAACTGGTTTATAGGACGATGAAGAGCAGTCAAACTGCTTTATAAAAGGATGAAGAGCAGTCAAACTGTTTTATAAGCGGACGAAGAGCAGTCAAACTGATTTATAATCGGACGAAGAGCAGTCAAACTGATTTATAATCGGACGAAGAGCAAACAAACTGATTTATAATCGGATGAATAGCTATCAAACTGATTTATAAGAGGATGAAGAGCAGTCAAACTGCTTTATAAAAGGATGAAGAGCAGTCAAACTGTTTTATAAGAGGACGAAGAGCAGTCAAACTGATTTATAATCGGACGAAGAGCAGTCAAACTGTTCTATAGGAGGATGAAGCGCAGTCAAACTGGTTTATAGGAGGATGAAGAGCAGTCAAACTGCTTTATAAGAGGATGAAGAGCAGTCAAACTGATTTATAAGCGCACGAAGAGCAGTCAAACTGATTTATAATCGGACGAAGAGCAGTCAAACTGATTTATAAACGGACGAAGAGCAGTCAAACGGTTTTATAAAAGGATGAAGAGCAGTCAAACTGTTTTATACGAGGATGTAGAGCAGTCAGACTGTTTTACAAGAGGATGAAGAGCAGTCAACCTGTTTTACAAGAGGATGAAGAGCAGACAAACTGTTTTATAAGAGGATGAAGAGCAGTTAACTGCGTTATAAAAGGATGAAGAGCAGTCAAACTGTTTTATAAGAGGACGAAGAGCAGTCAAACTGATTTATAATCGGACGAAGAGCAGTCAAACTGTTCTATAGGAGGATGAAGCGCAGTCAAACTTTGTTTATAGGAGGATGAAGAGCAGTCAAACTGCTTTATAAGAGGATGAAGAGCAGTCAAACTGATTTATAAGCGCACGAAGAGCAGTCAAACTGATTTATAATCGGACAAAGAGCAGTCAAACTGTTCTATAGGAGGATGAAGCGCAGTCAAACTGGTTTATAGGAGGATGAAGAGCAGTCAAACTGCTTTATAAGAGGATGAAGAGCAGTCAAACTGATTTATAAGAGGATGTAGAGCAGTCAGACTGTTTTACAAGAGGATGAAGAGCAGATAACCTGTCTTATAAGAGGACGAAGAGCAGTCAAACTGCTTTGTAAAAGGATGAAGAGCAGTCAAACTGTTTTATAATAGGACGAAGAGCAGTCAAACTGATTTATAATCGGACGAAGAGCAGTCAAACTGTTCTATAGGAGGATGAAGCGCAGTCAAACTGGTTTATAGGAGGATGAAGAGCAGTCAAATTGCTTTATAAGAGGATGAAGAGCAGTCAAACTGCTTTATAAAAGGATGAAGAGCAGTCAAACTGTTTTATAAGCGGACGAAGAGCAGTCAAACTGATTTATAATCGGACGAAGAGCAGTCAAACTGATTTATAATCGGACGAAGAGCAGTCAAACTGATTTATAATCGGATGAATAGCTGTCAAACTGATTTATAAGAGGATGAAGAGCAGTCAAACTGCTTTATAAAAGGATGAAGAGCAGTCAAACTGTTTTATAAGAGGACGAAGAGCAGTCAAACTGATTTATAATCGGACGAAGAGCAGTCAAACTGTTCTATAGGAGGATGAAGCGCAGTCAAACTGGTTTATAGGAGGATGAAGAGCAGTCAAACTGCTTTATAAGAGGATGAAGAGCAGTCAAACTGATTTATAAGCGCACGAAGAGCAGTCCAACTGATTTATAATCGGACGAAGAGCAGTCAAACTGATTTATAAACGGACGAAGAGCAGTCAAACGGTTTTATAAAAGGATGAAGAGCAGTCAAACTGTTTTATACGAGGATGTAGAGCAGTCAGACTGTTTTACAAGAGGATGAAAAGCAGTCAACCTGTTTTACAAGAGGATGAAGAGCAGACAAACTGTTTTATAAGAGGATGAAGAGCAGTTAAACTGCGTTATAAAAGGATGAAGAGCAGTCAAACTGTTTTATAAGAGGACGAAGAGCAGTCAAACTGATTTATAATCGGACGAAGAGCAGTCAAACTGTTCTATAGGAGGATGAAGCGCAGTCAAACTGGTTTATAGGAGGATGAAGAGCAGTCAAACTGCTTTATAAGAGGATGAAGAGCAGTCAAACTGATTTATAAGCGCACGAAGAGCAGTCAAACTGATTTATAATCGGACAAAGAGCAGTCAAACTGTTCTATAGGAGGATGAAGCGCAGTCAAACTGGTTTATAGGAGGATGAAGAGCAGTCAAACTGCTTTATAAGAGGATGAAGAGCAGTCAAACTGATTTATAAGAGGATGTAGAGCAGTCAGACTGTTTTACAAGAGGATGAAGAGCAGTCAACCTGTTTTATAAGAGGACGAAGAGCAGTCAAACTGATTTATAATCGGACGAAGAGCAGTCAAACTGTTCTATAGGATGATGAAGCGCAGTCAAACTGGTTTATAGGAGGATGAAGAGCAGTCAAACTGCTTTATAAGAGGATGAAGAGCAGTCAAACTGATTTATAAGAGGACGAAGAGCAGTCAAACTGATTTATAATCGGATGAAGAGCAGTCAAACTGATTTATAAGAGGATGAAGAGCAGTCAAACTGCTTTATAAATGATGAAGCGCAGTCAAACTGTTTTATAAGAGGACGAAGAGCAGTCAAACTGATTTATAATCGGACGAAGAGCAGTCAAACTGTTCTATAGGAGGATGAAGCGCAGTCAAACTGGTCTATAGGAGGATGAAGAGCAGTCAAACTGTTTTATAAGCGGACGAAGAGCAGTCAAACTGATTTATAAGAGGATGAAGAGCAGTCAAACTGCTTTATAAGAGGACGAAGAGCAGTCAAACTGATTTATAATCGGACGAAGAGCAGTCAAACTGTTCTGTAGGAGGGTGAAGCGCAGTCAAACTGGTTTATAGGAGGATGAAGAGCAGTCAAACTGCTTTATAAAAGGATGAAGAGCAGTCAAACTGATTTATAATTGGACGAAGAGCAGTCAAACTGATTTATAATCGGACGAAGAGTAGTCAAACGGTTTTATAAGAGGATGAAGAGCAGTCAAATTGATTTATAAGAGGATGAAGAGCAGTCAAACTGCTTTATAAAAGGATGAAGAGCAGTCAAACTGTTTTATACGAGGATGTAGAGCGGTCAGACTGTTTTACAAGAGGATGAAGAGCAGTCAACCTGTTTTACAAGAGGATAAAGAGCAGTCAAACTGCGTTATAAAAAGATGAAGAGCGGTCAAACTGTTTTATAAGAGGATGAAGAGCAGTCAAACAGTTTTATGAGGACGAAAAGCAGTCAAACTGATTTATAATCGGATGAAGAGCAGTCAAACTGATTTATAAGAGTATGAAGAGCAGTCAAACTGCGTTATAAAAAGATGAAGAGCAGTCAAACTGTTTTATAAGAGGATGAAGAGCAGTCAAACTGCATTACAATAAGATGAAGAGCAGTCAAACTGTTTTATAAGAGGATGAAGAGCAGTCAAACTGATTTATAATCCGACGAAGAGCAGTCAAACTGTTCTATAGGAGGATGAAGAGCAGTAATACTGGTTTATAGGAGGATGAAGAGCAGTCAAACTGCTTTATAAGAGGATGAAGAGCAGTCAAACTGATTTATAATCCGACGAAGAGCAGTCAAACTGTTCTGTAGGAGGATGAAGAGCAGTCAAACTGGTTTATAGGAGGATGAAGAGCAGTCAAACTGCTTTATAAGAGGATGAAGAGCAGTCAAACTGCTTTATAAAAGGATGAAGAGCAGTCAAACTATTTTATACGAGGATGTAGAGCGGTCAGACTGTTTTACAAGAGGATGAAGAGCAGTCAACCTGTTTTACAAGAGGATGAAGAGCAGTCAAACTGCGTTATAAAAAGATGAAGAGCAGTCAAACTGTTTTATAAGAGGATGAAGAGCAGTCAAACAGTTTTATGAGGACGAAAAGCAGTCAAACTGATTTATAAGAGGATGAAGAGCAGTCAAACAGTTTTATGAGGACGAAAAGCAGTCAAACTGATTTATAATCGGATGAAGAGCAGTCAAACTGATTTATAAGAGGATGAAGAGCAGTCAAACTGCGTTATAAAAAGATGAAGAGCAGTCAAACGGTTTTATAAGAGGATGAAGAGCTGTCAAATTGATTTATAAGAGGATGAAGAGCAGTCAAATTGATTTATAAGAGGATGAAGAGCAGTCAGACTGTTTTACAAGAGGATGAAGAGCAGTCAACCTGTTTTACAAGAGGATGAAGAGCAGTCAATCTGTTTTATAAGAGGATGAAGAGCAGTCAAACTGCTTTATAAAAGGATGAAGAGCAGTCAAACTGTTTTGTAAGAGGAAGAAGCGCAGTCAAACTGATTTATAATCGGACGAAGAGCAGTCAAACTGTTCTATAGGAGGATGAAGTGCAGTCAAACTGGTTTATAGGAGGATGAAGAACAGTCAAACTGCTTTATAAGAGGATGAAGAGCAGTCAAACTGATTTATAAGTGGATGAAGAGCAGTCAAACTGCTTTATAAAAGGATGAAGAGCAGTCAAACTGTTTTATAAGCGGACGAAGAGCAGTCAAAATGATTTATAATCGGACGAAGAGCAGTCAAACTGATTTATAATCGGACGAAGAGCAGTCAAACGGTTTTATAAGAGGATGAAAAGCAGTCAAATTGATTTATAAGAGGATGAAGAGCAGTCAAACTGCTTTATAAAAGGATGAAGAGCAGTCAAACTGTTTTATACGAGGAGGTAGAGCAGTCAGACTGTTTTACAAAAGGATGAAGAGCAGTCAACCTGTTTTACAAGAGGATGAAGAGCAGTCAAACTGTTTTATAAAAGGGTGAAGAGCAGTCAAACTGCTTTATAAAAGGATGAAGAGCAGTCAAACAGTTTTATAAGAGACGAAGAGCAGTCAAACTGATTTATAATCGGATGAAGATCAGTCAAACTGATTTATAAGAGGATGAAGAGCAGTCAAACTGCGTTATAAAAAGATGAAGAGCAGTCAAACTGTTTTATAAGAGGATGAAGAGCAGTCAAACTGATTTATAATCGATGAAGAGCAGTCAGACTGTTTTACAAGAGGATGAAGAGCATTCAAACTGCTTTATAAAAGGATGAAGAGTAGTCAAACTGTTTTATAAGAGGACGAAGAGCAGTCAAACTGATGTATAATCGGACGAAGAGCAGTCAAACTGTTCTATAGGAGGATGAAGCGCAGTCAAACTGGTTTATAGGAGGATGAAGAGCAGTCAAACTGCTTTATAAGAGGAGGAAGAGCAGTCAAACTGATTTATAACCGACGAAGAGCAGTCAAACTGATTTATAATCGGACGAAGAGCAGTCAAACTGATTTATAAACGGACGAAGAGCAGTCAAACGGTTTTATAAAAGGATGAAGAGCAGTCAAACTGTTTTATACGAGGATGTAGAGCAGTCAGACTGTTTTACAAGAGGATGAAGAGCAGTCAACCTGTTTTACAAGAGGATGAAGAGCAGTCAAACTGTTTTATAAGAGGATAAAGAGCAGTCAAACTGCGTTATAAAAGGATGAAGAGCAGTCAAACTGTTTTATAAGAGGACGAAGAGCAGTCAAACTGATTTATAATCGGATGAAGAGCAGTCAAACTGATTTATAAGAGGATGAAGAGCAGTCAAACTGCTTTATAAAAGCATGAAAGGCAGTCATACTGTTTTATAAGAGGACGAAGAGCACTCAAACTGATTTATAATCGGACGAAGAGCAGTCAAACTGTTCTATAGGAGGATGAAGCGCAGTCAAACTGGTCTATAGGAGGATGAAGAGCAGTCAAACTGCTTTATAAAAGGATGAAGAGCAGTCAAACTGCTTTATAAGAGGATGAAGAGCAGTCAAACTGCTTTATAAAAGGATGAAGAGCAGTCAAACTGTTTTATAAGCGGACGAAGAGCAGTCAAACTGATTTATAATCGGACGAAGAGCAGTCAAACTGATTTATAATCGGACGAAGAGCAGTCAAACGGTTTTATAAGAGGATGAAGAGCAGTCAAATTGATTTATAAGAGGATGAAGAGCAGTCAAACTGCTTTATAAAAGGATGAAGAGCAGTCAAACTGTTTTATACGAGGATGTAGAGCAGTCAGACTGTTTTACAAGAGGATGAAGAGCAGTCAACCTGTTTTACAAGAGGATGAAGATTAGTCAATCTGTTTTATAAGAGGATGAAGAGCAATCAAACTGCTTTATAAAAGGATGAAGAGCAGTCAAAATGTTTTATAAGAGGACGAAGAGCAGTCACACTGATTTATAAGCGGACGAAGAGCAGTCAAACTGATTTATAATCGGACGAAGAGCAGTCAAACTTATTTATAATCGGACGAAGAGCAGACAAACGGTTTTATAAGAGGATGAAGAGCAGTCGAATTGATTTATAAGAGGATGAAGAGCAGTCAAACTGCTTTATAAAAGGATGAAGAGCAGTCAAACTGTTTTATACGAGGATGTAGAGTGGTCAGACTGTTTTACAAGAGGATGAAGAGCAGTCAAACTGTTTTATAAGAGGATGAAGAGCAGTCAAACTGCTTTATAAAAGGATGAAGAGCAGTCAAACAGTTTTATAAGAGGACGAAAAGCAGTCAAACTGATTTATAATCGGATGAAGAGCAGTCAAACTGATTTATAAGAGGATGAAGAGCAGTCAAACTGCATTATAAAAAGATGAAGAGCAGTCAAACTGTTTTATAAGAGGATGAAGAGCAGTCAGACTGATTTATAATCTGATGAAGAGCAGTCAGACTGTTTTACAAGAGGATGAAGAGCAGTCAAACTGCTTTATAAAAGGACGAAGAGCAGTCAAACTGATTTATAATCGGATGAAGAGCAGTCAAACTGATTTATAAGAGGATGAAGAGCAGTCAAACTGATTTATAATCGGACGAAGAGCAGTCAAACTGTTCTATAGGAGGATGAAGAGCAGTCAAACTGGTTTATAGGAGGATGAAGAGCAGTCAAACTGCTTTATAAGAGGATGAAGAGCAGTCAAACTGATTTATAAGCGGACGAAGAGCAGTCAAACTGATTTATAATCGGACGAAGAGCAGTCAAACTGATTTATAAACGGACGAAGAGCAGTCAAACGGTTTTATAAAAGGATGAAGATCAGTCAAACTGTTTTATACGAGGATGTAGAGCAGTCAGACTGTTTTACAAGAGGATGAAGAGCAGTCAACCTGTTTTACAAGAGGATGAAGAGCAGTCAAACTGTTTTATAAGAGGATGAAGAGCAGTCTAACTGCGTTACAAAAGGATGAAGAGCAGTCAAACTGTTTTATAAGAGGAAAAAAGAGCAGTCAAACTGATTTATAATAGGATGAAGAGCAGGCAAACTGATTTATAAGAGGATGAAGAGCAGTCAAACTGTTTTATAAGCTGACGAAGAGCAGTCAAACTGATTTATAATCGGACGAAGAGCAGTCAAACTGATTTATAATCAGACGAAGAGCAGTCAAACGGTTTTATAAGAGGATGAAGAGCAGTCAAACTGCTTTATAAAAGGATGAAGAGCAGTCAAACTGTTTTATAAGAGGACGAAGAGCAGTCAAACTGATTTATAATCGGATGAAGAGCAGTCAAACTGATTTATAAGAGGATGAAGAGCAGTCAAACTGCTTTATAAAAGGATGAAGAGCAGTCAAACTGTTTTATAAGAGGACGAAGAGCAGTCAAACTGATTTATAATCGTACGAAGAGCAGTCAAACTGTTCTATAGGAGGATGAAGCGCAGTCAAACTGGTTTATAGGAGGATGAAGAGCAGTCAAACTGCTTTATAAGAGGATGAAGAGCAGTCATACTGATTTATAAGAGGATGAAGAGCAGTCAAACTGCTTTATAAAAGGATGAAGAGCATTCAAACTGTTTTATAAGCGGACGAAGAGCAGTCAAACTGATTTATAATCGGACAAAGAGCAGTCAAACTGATTTATAATCGGACGAAGAGCAGTCAAACGGTTTTATAAGAGGATGAAGAGCAGTCAAATTGATTTATAAGAGGATGAAGAGCAGTCAAACTGCTTTATAAAAGGATGAAGAGCAGTCAAACTGTTTTATACGAGGATGTAGAGCAGTCAGACTGTTTTACAAGAGGATGAAGAGCAGTCAACCTGTTTTACAAGAGGATGAAGAGCAGTCAAACTGTTTTATAAGAGGATGAAGAGCAGTCAAACTGCTTTATAAAAGGATGAAGAGCAGTCAAACAGTTTTATAAGAGGACGAAAAGCAGTCAAACTGATTTATAATCGGATGAAGAGCAGTCAAACTGATTTATAAGAGGATGAAGAGCAGTCAAACTGCATTACAATAAGATGAAGAGCAGTCAAACTGTTTTTTAAGAGGATGAAGAGCAGTCAAACTGATTTATAATCGGACGAAGAGCAGTCAAACTGTTCTATAGGAGGATGAAGAGCAGTCAAACTGGTTTATAGGAGGATGAAGAGCAGTCAAACTGCTTTATAAGAGGATGAAGAGCAGTCAAACTGTTTTATAAGAGGACGAAGAGCAGTCAAACTGATTTATAATCGGATGAAGAGCAGTCAAACTGATTTATAAGAGGATGAAGAGCAGTCAAACTGATTTATAATAGGATGAAGAGCAGGCAAACTGATTTATAAGAGGATGAAGAGCAGTCAAACTGTTTTATAAGCTGACGAAGAGCAGTCAAACTGATTTATAATCGGACGAAGAGCAGTCAAACTGATTTATAATCAGACGAAGAGCAGTCAAACGGTTTTATAAGATGATGAAGAGCAGTCAAACTGCTTTATAAAAGGATGAAGAGCAGTCAAACTTTTATAAGAGGACGAAGAGCAGTCAAACTGATTTATAATCGGATGAAGAGCAGTCAAACTGATTTATAAGAGGATGAAGAGCAGTCAAACTGCTTTATAAAAGGATGAAGAGCAGTCAAACTGTTTTATAAGAGGACGAAGAGCAGTCAAACTGATTTATAATCGGACGAAGAGCAGTCAAACTGTTCTATAGGAGGATGAAGCGCTTTCAAACTGGTTTATAGGAGGATGAAGAGCAGTCAAACTGCTTTATGAGAGGATGAAGAGCAGTCATACTGATTTATAAGAGGATGAAGAGCAGTCAAATTGATTTATAAGAGGATGAAGAGCAGTCAAATTGATTTATAAGAGGATGAAAAGCAGTCAAACTGCTTTATAAAAGGATGAAGAGCAGTCAAACTGTTTTATACGAGGATGTAGAGCAGTCAGACTGTTTTACAAGAGGATGAAGAGCAGTCAACCTGTTTTACAAGAGGATGAAGAGCAGTCAAACTGTTTTATAAGAGGATGAAGAGCAGTCAAACTGCTTTATAAAAGGATGAAGAGCAGTCAAACAGTTTTATAAGAGGACGAAAAGCAGTCAAACTGATTTATAATCGGATGAAGAGCAGTCAAACTGATTTATAAGAGGATGAAGAGCAGTCAAACTGCATTACAATAAGATGAAGAGCAGTCAAACTGTTTTATAAGAGGATGAAGAGCAGTCAAACTGATTTATAATCCGACGAAGAGCAGTCAAACTGTTCTATAGGAGGATGAAGAGCAGTCAAACTGGTTTATAGGAGGATGAAGAGCAGTCAAACTGCTTTATAAGAGGATGAAGAGCAGTCAAACTGTTTTATAAGAGGACGAAGAGCAGTCAAACTGATTTATAATCGGATGAAGAGCAGTCAAACTGATTTATAAGAGGATGAAGAGCAGTCAAACTGATTTATAATAGGATGAAGAGCAGGCAAACTGATTTATAAGAGGATGAAGAGCAGTCAAACTGTTTTATAAGCTGACGAAGAGCAGTCAAACTGATTTATAATCGGACGAAGAGCAGTCAAACTGATTTATAATCAGACGAAGAGCAGTCAAACGGTTTTATAAGATGATGAAGAGCAGTCAAACTGTTTTATAAGAGGACGAAGAGCAGTCAAACTGATTTATAATCGGATGAAGAGCAGTCAAACTGATTTATAAGAGGATGAAGAGCAGTCAAACTGCTTTATAAAAGGATGAAGAGCAGTCAAACTGTTTTATAAGAGGACGAAGAGCAGTCAAACTGATTTATAATCGGACGAAGAGCAGTCATACTGTTCTATAGGAGGATGAAGCGCAGTCAAACTGGTTTATAGGAGGATGAAGAGCAGTCAAACTGCTTTATAAGAGGATGAAGAGCAGTCATACTGATTTATAAGAGGATGAAGAGCAGTCAAACTGCTTTATAAAAGGATGAAGAGCATTCAAACTGTTTTATAAGCGGACGAAGAGCAGTCAAACTGATTTATAATCGGACAAAGAGCAGTCAAACTGATTTATAATCGGACGAAGAGCAGTCAAACGGTTTTATAAGAGGATGAAGAGCAGTCAAATTGATTTATAAGAGGATGAAGAGCAGTCAAACTGCTTTATAAAAGGATGAAGAGCAGTCAAACTGTTTTATACGAGGATGTAGAGCAGTCAGACTGTTTTACAAGAGGATGAAGAGCAGTCAACCTGTTTTACAAGAGGATGAAGAGCAGTCAAACTGTTTTATAAGAGGATGAAGAGCAGTCAAACTGCTTTATAAAAGAATGAAGAGCAGTCAAACAGTTTTATAAGAGGACGAAAAGCAGTCAAACTGATTTATAATCGGATGAAGAGCAGTCAAACGGATTTATAAGAGGATGAAGAGCAGTCAAACTGCATTACAATAAGATGAAGAGCAGTCAAACTGTTTTATAAGAGGATGAAGAGCAGTCAAACTGATTTATAATCCGACGAAGAGCAGTCAAACTGTTCTATAGGAGGATGAAGAGCAGTCAAACTGGTTTATAGGAGGATGAAGAGCAGTCAAACTGCTTTATAAGAGGATGAAGAGCAGTCAAACTGATTTATAAGCGGACGAAGAGCAGTCAAACTGATTTATAATCGGACGAAGAGCAGTCAAACTGATTTATAAACGGACGAAGAGCAGTCAAACGGGTTTATAAAAGGATGAAGAGCAGTCAAACTGTTTTATACGAGGATGTAGAGCAGTCAGACTGTTTTACAAGAGGATGAAGAGCAGTCAACCTGTTTTACAAGAGGATGAAGAGCAGTCAAACTGCGTTATAAAAAGATGAAGAGCAGTCAAACTGTTTTATAAGAGGATGAAGAGCAGTCAAACTGATTTATAATCCGATGAGGAGCAGTCAGACTGTTTTACAAGAGGATGAAGAGCAGTCAAACTGCTTTGTAAAAGGATGAAGAGCAGTCAAACTGTTTTATAAGAGGACGAAGAGCAGTCAAACTGATTTATAATCGGACGAAGAGCAGTCAAACTGTTCTTTAGGAGGATGAAGCGCAGTCAAACTGGTTTATAGGAGGATGAAGAGCAGTCAAACTGCTTTATAAGAGGATGAAGAGCAGTCAAACTGCTTTATAAAAGGATGAAGAGCAGTCAAACTGTTTTATAAGCGGACGAAGAGCAGTCAAACTGATTTATAATCGGACGAAGAGCAGTCAAACTGATTTATAATCGGACGAAGAGCAGTCAAACTGATTTATAATCGGATGAATAGCTATCAAACTGATTTATAAGAGGATGAAGAGCAGTCAAACTGCTTTATAAAAGGATGAAGAGCAGTCAAACTGTTTTATAAGAGGACGAAGAGCAGTCAAACTGATTTATAATCGGACGAAGAGCAGTCAAACTGTTCTATAGGAGGATGAAGCGCAGTCAAACTGGTTTATAGGAGGATGAAGAGCAGTCAAACTGCTTTATAAGAGGATGAAGAGCAGTCGAACTGATTTATAAGCGCACGAAGAGCAGTCAAACTGATTTATAATCGGACGAAGAGCAGTCAAACTGATTTATAAACGGACGAAGAGCAGTCAAACGGTTTTATAAAAGGATGAAGAGCAGTCAAACTGTTTTATACGAGGATGTAGAGCAGTTAAACTGCGTTATAAAAGGATGAAGAGCAGTCAAACTGTTTTATAAGAGGACGAAGTGCAGTCAAACTGATTTATAATCGGACGAAGAGCAGTCAAACTGTTCTATAGGAGGATGAAGCGCAGTCAAACTGGTTTATAGGAGGATGAAGAGCAGTCAAACTGCTTTATAAGAGGATGAAGAGCAGTCAAACTGATTTATAAGCGCACGAAGAGCAGTCAAACTGCTTTATAATCGGACAAAGAGCAGTCAAACTGTTTTATAAGCGGACGAAGAGCAGTCAAACTGATTTATAATCGGACGAAGAGCAGTCAAACTGATTTATAATCGGACGAAGAGCAAACAAACTGATTTATAATCGGATGAATAGCTATCAAACTGATTTATAAGAGGATGAAGAGCAGTCAAACTGCTTTATAAAAGGATGAAGAGCAGTCAAACTGTTTTATAAGAGGATGAAGAGCAGTCAACCTGTTTTACAAGAGGATGAAGAGCAGACAAACTGTTTTATAAGAGGAAGAAGAGCAGTTAAACTGCGTTATAAAAGGATGAAGAGCAGTCAAACTGTTTTATAAGAGGACGAAGTGCAGTCAAACTGATTTATAATCGGACGAAGAGCAGTCAAACTGTTCTATAGGAGGATGAAGCGCAGTCAAACTGGTTTATAGGAGGATGAAGAGCAGTCAAACTGCTTTATAAGAGGATGAAGAGCAGTCAAACTGATTTATAAGCGCACGAAGAGCAGTCAAACTGATTTATAATCGGACAAAGAGCAGTCAAACTGTTCTATAGGAGGATGAAGCGCAGTCAAACTGATTTATAATCGGACGAAGAGCAGTCAAACTGCGTTATAAAAAGATGAAGAGCAGTCAAACTGTTTTATAAGAGGATGAAGAGCAGTCAAACTGATTTATAATCGGATGAGGAGCAGTCAGACTGTTTTACAAGAGGATGAAGAGCAGTCAAACTGCTTTGTAAAAGGATGAAGAGCAGTCAAACTGTTTTATAAGAGGACGAAGAGCAGTCAAACTGATTTATAATCGGACGAAGAGCAGTCAAACTGTTCTATAGGAGGATGAAGCGCAGTCAAACTGGTTTATAGGACGATGAAGAGCAGTCAAACTGCTTTATAAAAGGATGAAGAGCAGTCAAACTGTTTTATAAGCGGACGAAGAGCAGTCAAACTGATTTATAATCGGACGAAGAGCAGTCAAACTGATTTATAATCGGACGAAGAGCAAACAAACTGATTTATAATCGGATGAATAGCTATCAAACTGATTTATAAGAGGATGAAGAGCAGTCAAACTGCTTTATAAAAGGATGAAGAGCAGTCAAACTGTTTTATAAGAGGACGAAGAGCAGTCAAACTGATTTATAATCGGACGAAGAGCAGTCAAACTGTTCTATAGGAGGATGAAGCGCAGTCAAACTGGTTTATAGGAGGATGAAGAGCAGTCAAACTGCTTTATAAGAGGATGAAGAGCAGTCAAACTGATTTATAAGCGCACGAAGAGCAGTCAAACTGATTTATAATCGGACGAAGAGCAGTCAAACTGATTTATAAACGGACGAAGAGCAGTCAAACGGTTTTATAAAAGGATGAAGAGCAGTCAAACTGTTTTATACGAGGATGTAGAGCAGTCAGACTGTTTTACAAGAGGATGAAGAGCAGTCAACCTGTTTTACAAGAGGATGAAGAGCAGACAAACTGTTTTATAAGAGGATGAAGAGCAGTTAACTGCGTTATAAAAGGATGAAGAGCAGTCAAACTGTTTTATAAGAGGACGAAGAGCAGTCAAACTGATTTATAATCGGACGAAGAGCAGTCAAACTGTTCTATAGGAGGATGAAGCGCAGTCAAACTTTGTTTATAGGAGGATGAAGAGCAGTCAAACTGCTTTATAAGAGGATGAAGAGCAGTCAAACTGATTTATAAGCGCACGAAGAGCAGTCAAACTGATTTATAATCGGACAAAGAGCAGTCAAACTGTTCTATAGGAGGATGAAGCGCAGTCAAACTGGTTTATAGGAGGATGAAGAGCAGTCAAACTGCTTTATAAGAGGATGAAGAGCAGTCAAACTGATTTATAAGAGGATGTAGAGCAGTCAGACTGTTTTACAAGAGGATGAAGAGCAGATAACCTGTCTTATAAGAAGACGAAGAGCAGTCAAACTGCTTTGTAAAAGGATGAAGAGCAGTCAAACTGTTTTATAAGAGGACGAAGAGCAGTCAAACTGATTTATAATCGGACGAAGAGCAGTCAAACTGTTCTATAGGAGGATGAAGCGCAGTCAAACTGGTTTATAGGAGGATGAAGAGCAGTCAAATTGCTTTATAAGAGGATGAAGAGCAGTCAAACTGCTTTATAAAAGGATGAAGAGCAGTCAAACTGTTTTATAAGCGGACGAAGAGCAGTCAAACTGATTTATAATCGGACGAAGAGCAGTCAAACTGATTTATAATCGGACGAAGAGCAGTCAAACTGATTTATAATCGGATGAATAGCTGTCAAACTGATTTATAAGAGGATGAAGAGCAGTCAAACTGCTTTATAAAAGGATGAAGAGCAGTCAAACTGTTTTATAAGAGGACGAAGAGCAGTCAAACTGATTTATAATCGGACGAAGAGCAGTCAAACTGTTCTATAGGAGGATGAAGCGCAGTCAAACTGGTTTATAGGAGGATGAAGAGCAGTCAAACTGCTTTATAAGAGGATGAAGAGCAGTCAAACTGATTTATAAGCGCACGAAGAGCAGTCCAACTGATTTATAATCGGACGAAGAGCAGTCAAACTGATTTATAAACGGACGAAGAGCAGTCAAACGGTTTTATAAAAGGATGAAGAGCAGTCAAACTGTTTTATACGAGGATGTAGAGCAGTCAGACTGTTTTACAAGAGGATGAAAAGCAGTCAACCTGTTTTACAAGAGGATGAAGAGCAGACAAACTGTTTTATAAGAGGATGAAGAGCAGTTAAACTGCGTTATAAAAGGATGAAGAGCAGTCAAACTGTTTTATAAGAGGACGAAGAGCAGTCAAACTGATTTATAATCGGACGAAGAGCAGTCAAACTGTTCTATAGGAGGATGAAGCGCAGTCAAACTGGTTTATAGGAGGATGAAGAGCAGTCAAACTGCTTTATAAGAGGATGAAGAGCAGTCAAACTGATTTATAAGCGCACGAAGAGCAGTCAAACTGATTTATAATCGGACAAAGAGCAGTCAAACTGTTCTATAGGAGGATGAAGCGCAGTCAAACTGGTTTATAGGAGGATGAAGAGCAGTCAAACTGCTTTATAAGAGGATGAAGAGCAGTCAAACTGATTTATAAGAGGATGTAGAGCAGTCAGACTGTTTTACAAGAGGATGAAGAGCAGTCAACCTGTTTTATAAGAGGACGAAGAGCAGTCAAACTGATTTATAATCGGACGAAGAGCAGTCAAACTGTTCTATAGGATGATGAAGCGCAGTCAAACTGGTTTATAGGAGGATGAAGAGCAGTCAAACTGCTTTATAAGAGGATGAAGAGCAGTCAAACTGATTTATAAGAGGACGAAGAGCAGTCAAACTGATTTATAATCGGATGAAGAGCAGTCAAACTGATTTATAAGAGGATGAAGAGCAGTCAAACTGCTTTATAAATGATGAAGCGCAGTCAAACTGTTTTATAAGAGGACGAAGAGCAGTCAAACTGATTTATAATCGGACGAAGAGCAGTCAAACTGTTCTATAGGAGGATGAAGCGCAGTCAAACTGGTCTATAGGAGGATGAAGAGCAGTCAAACTGTTTTATAAGCGGACGAAGAGCAGTCAAACTGATTTATAAGAGGATGAAGAGCAGTCAAACTGCTTTATAAGAGGACGAAGAGCAGTCAAACTGATTTATAATCGGACGAAGAGCAGTCAAACTGTTCTGTAGGAGGTTGAAGCGCAGTCAAACTGGTTTATAGGAGGATGAAGAGCAGTCAAACTGCTTTATAAAAGGATGAAGAGCAGTCAAACTGATTTATAAGAGGATGAAGAGCAGTCAAACTGCTTTATAAAAGGATGAAGAGCAGTCAAACTGATTTATAATTGGACGAAGAGCAGTCAAACTGATTTATAATCGGACGAAGAGTAGTCAAACGGTTTTATAAGAGGATGAAGAGCAGTCAAATTGATTTATAAGAGGATGAAGAGCAGTCAAACTGCTTTATAAAAGGATGAAGAGCAGTCAAACTGTTTTATACGAGGATGTAGAGCGGTCAGACTGTTTTACAAGAGGATGAAGAGCAGTCAACCTGTTTTACAAGAGGATAAAGAGCAGTCAAACTGCGTTATAAAAAGATGAAGAGCGGTCAAACTGTTTTATAAGAGGATGAAGAGCAGTCAAACAGTTTTATGAGGACGAAAAGCAGTCAAACTGATTTATAATCGGATGAAGAGCAGTCAAACTGATTTATAAGAGTATGAAGAGCAGTCAAACTGCGTTATAAAAAGATGAAGAGCAGTCAAACTGTTTTATAAGAGGATGAAGAGCAGTCAAACTGCATTACAATAAGATGAAGAGCAGTCAAACTGTTTTATAAGAGGATGAAGAGCAGTCAAACTGATTTATAATCCGACGAAGAGCAGTCAAACTGTTCTATAGGAGGATGAAGAGCAGTAATACTGGTTTATAGGAGGATGAAGAGCAGTCAAACTGCTTTATAAGAGGATGAAGAGCAGTCAAACTGATTTATAAGCGGACGAAGAGCAGTCAAACTGATTTATAATCGGACGAAGAGCAGTCAAACTGATTTATAAACGGACGAAGAGCAGTCAAACGGGTTTATAAAAGGATGAAGAGCAGTCAAACTGTTTTATACGAGGATGTAGAGCAGTCAGACTGTTTTACAAGAGGATGAAGAGCAGTCAACCTGTTTTACAAGAGGATGAAGAGCAGTCAAACTGCGTTATAAAAAGATGAAGAGCAGTCAAACTGTTTTATAAGAGGATGAAGAGCAGTCAAACTGATTTATAATCGGATGAGGAGCAGTCAGACTGTTTTACAAGAGGATGAAGAGCAGTCAAACTGCTTTGTAAAAGGATGAAGAGCAGTCAAACTGTTTTATAAAAGGATGAAGAGCAGTAATACTGGTTTATAGGAGGATGAAGAGCAGTCAAACTGCTTTATAAGAGGATGAAGAGCAGTCAAACTGCTTTATAAAAGGATGAAGAGCAGTCAAACTGTTTTATAAGCGGACGAAGAGCAGTCAAACTGATTTATAATCGGACGAAGAGCAGTCAAACTGATTTATAATCGGACGAAGAGCAGTCAAACTGATTTATAATCGGACGAATAGCTGTCAAACTGATTTATAAGAGGATGAAGAGCAGTCAAACTGCTTTATAAAAGGATGAAGAGCAGTCAAACTGTTTTATAAGAGGACGAAGAGCAGTCAAACTGATTTATAATCGGAAGAAGAGCAGTCAAACTGTTCTATAGGAGGATGAAGCGCAGTCAAACTGGTTTATAGGAGGATGAAGAGCAGTCAAACTGCTTTATAAGAGGATGAAGAGCAGTCAAACTGATTTATAAGCGCACGAAGAGCAGTCAAACTGATTTATAATCGGACGAAGAGCAGTCAAACTGATTTATAAACGGACGAAGAGCAGTCAAACGGTTTTATAAAAGGATGAAGAGCAGTCAAACTGTTTTATACGAGGATGTAGAGCAGTCAGACTGTTTTACAAGAGGATGAAGAGCAGTCAACCTGTTTTACAAGAGGATGAAGAGCAGTCAGACTGTTTTACAAGAGGATGAAGAGCAGTTAAACTGCGTTATAAAAGGATGAAGAGCAGTCAAACTGTTTTATAAGAGGACGAAGAGCAGTCAAACTGATTTATAATCGGACGAAGAGCAGTCAAACTGTTCTATAGGAGGATGAAGCGCAGTCAAACTGGTTTATAGGAGGATGAAGAGCAGTCAAACTGCTTTATAAGAGGATGAAGATCAGTCAAACTGATTTATAAGCGCACGAAGAGCAGTCAAACTGCTTTGTAAAAGGATGAAGAGCAGTCAAACTGTTTTATAAAAGGATGAAGAGCAGTAATACTGGTTTATAGGAGGATGAAGAGCAGTCAAACTGCTTTATAAGAGGATGAAGAGCAGTCAAACTGCTTTATAAAAGGATGAAGAGCAGTCAAACTGTTTTATAAGCGGACGAAGAGCAGTCAAACTGATTTATAATCGGACGAAGAGCAGTCAAACTGATTTATAATCGGACGAAGAGCAGTCAAACTGATTTATAATCGGACGAATAGCTGTCAAACTGATTTATAAGAGGATGAAGAGCAGTCAAACTGCTTTATAAAAGGATGAAGAGCAGTCAAACTGTTTTATAAGAGGACGAAGAGCAGTCAAACTGATTTATAATCGGAAGAAGAGCAGTCAAACTGTTCTATAGGAGGATGAAGCGCAGTCAAACTGGTTTATAGGAGGATGAAGAGCAGTCAAACTGCTTTATAAGAGGATGAAGAGCAGTCAAACTGATTTATAAGCGCACGAAGAGCAGTCAAACTGATTTATAATCGGACGAAGAGCAGTCAAACTGATTTATAAACGGACGAAGAGCAGTCAAACGGTTTTATAAAAGGATGAAGAGCAGTCAAACTGTTTTATACGAGGATGTAGAGCAGTCAGACTGTTTTACAAGAGGATGAAGAGCAGTCAACCTGTTTTACAAGAGGATGAAGAGCAGTCAGACTGTTTTACAAGAGGATGAAGAGCAGTTAAACTGCGTTATAAAAGGATGAAGAGCAGTCAAACTGTTTTATAAGAGGACGAAGAGCAGTCAAACTGATTTATAATCGGACGAAGAGCAGTCAAACTGTTCTATAGGAGGATGAAGCGCAGTCAAACTGGTTTATAGGAGGATGAAGAGCAGTCAAACTGCTTTATAAGAGGATGAAGATCAGTCAAACTGATTTATAAGCGCACGAAGAGCAGTCAAACTGATTTATAATCGGACAAAGAGCAGTCAAACTGTTCTATAGGAGGATGAAGCGCAGTCAAACTGGTTTATAGGAGGATGAAGAGCAGTCAAACTGCTTTATAAGAGGATGAAGAGCAGTCAAACTGATTTATAAGAGGATGTAGAGCAGTCAGACTGTTTTACAAGAGGATGAAGAGCAGTCAACCTGTTTTATAAGAGGACGAAGAGCAGTCAAACTGATTTATAAGAGGACGAAGAGCAGTCAGACTGTTTTACAAGAGGATGAAGAGCAGTCAACCTGTTTTATAAGAGGACGAAGAGCAGTCAAACTGATTTATAAGAGGACGAAGAGCAGTCAAACTGATTTATAATCGGACGAAGAGCAGTCAAACTGTTCTATAGGATGATGAAGAGCAGTCAAACTGCTTTATAAGAGGATGAAGAGCAGTCAAACTGATTTATAAGCGGACGAAGAGCAGTCAAACTGATTTATAATCGGACGAAGAGCAGTCAAACTGATTTATAAACGGACGAAGAGCAGTCAAACGGTTTTATAAAAGGATGAAGAGCAGTCAAACTGTTTTATACGAGGATGTAGAGCAGTCAGACTGTTTTACAAGAGGATGAAGAGCAGTCAAACTGATTTATAATCGGACAAAGAGCAGTCAAACTGTTCTATAGGAGGATGAAGCGCAGTCAAACTGGTTTATAGGAGGATGAAGAGCAGTCAAACTGCTTTATAAGAGGATGAAGAGCAGTCAAACTGATTTATAAGAGGATGTAGAGCAGTCAGACTGTTTTACAAGAGGATGAAGAGCAGTCAACCTGTTTTATAAGAGGACGAAGAGCAGTCAAACTGCTTTGTAAAAGGATGAAGAGCAGTCAAACTGTTTTATAAGAGGACGAAGAGCAGTCAAACTGATTTATAATCGGACGAAGAGCAGTCAAACTGTTCTATAGGAGGATGAAGCGCAGTCAAACTGGTTTATAGGAGGATGAAGAGCAGTCAAATTGCTTTATAAGAGGATGAAGAGCAGTCAAACTGCTTTATAAAAGGATGAAGAGCAGTCAAACTGTTTTATAAGCGGACGAAGAGCAGTCAAACTGATTTATAATCGGACGAAGAGCAGTCAAACTGATTTATAATCGGACGAAGAGCAGTCAAACTGATTTATAATCGGATGAATAGCTGTCAAACTGATTTATAAGAGGATGAAGAGCAGTCAAACTGCTTTATAAAAGGATGAAGAGCAGTCAAACTGTTTTATAAGAGGACGAAGAGCAGTCAAACTGATTTATAATCGGACGAAGAGCAGTCAAACTGTTCTATAGGAGGATGAAGCGCAGTCAAACTGGTTTATAGGAGGATGAAGAGCAGTCAAACTGCTTTATAAGAGGATGAAGAGCAGTCAAACTGATTTATAAGCGCACGAAGAGCAGTCAAACTGATTTATAATCGGACGAAGAGCAGTCAAACTGATTTATAAACGGACGAAGAGCAGTCAAACGGTTTTATAAAAGGATGAAGAGCAGTCAAACTGTTTTATACGAGGATGTAGAGCAGTCAGACTGTTTTACAAGAGGATGAAAAGCAGTCAACCTGTTTTACAAGAGGATGAAGAGCAGACAAACTGTTTTATAAGAGGATGAAGAGCAGTTAAACTGCGTTATAAAAGGATGAAGAGCAGTCAAACTGTTTTATAAGAGGACGAAGAGCAGTCAAACTGATTTATAATCGGACGAAGAGCAGTCAAACTGTTCTATAGGAGGATGAAGCGCAGTCAAACTGGTTTATAGGAGGATGAAGAGCAGTCAAACTGCTTTATAAGAGGATGAAGAGCAGTCAAACTGATTTATAAGCGCACGAAGAGCAGTCAAACTGATTTATAATCGGACAAAGAGCAGTCAAACTGTTCTATAGGAGGATGAAGCGCAGTCAAACTGGTTTATAGGAGGATGAAGAGCAGTCAAACTGCTTTATAAGAGGATGAAGAGCAGTCAAACTGATTTATAAGAGGATGTAGAGCAGTCAGACTGTTTTACAAGAGGATGAAGAGCAGTCAACCTGTTTTATAAGAGGACGAAGAGCAGTCAAACTGATTTATAATCGGACGAAGAGCAGTCAAACTGTTCTATAGGATGATGAAGCGCAGTCAAACTGGTTTATAGGAGGATGAAGAGCAGTCAAACTGCTTTATAAGAGGATGAAGAGCAGTCAAACTGATTTATAAGAGGACGAAGAGCAGTCAAACTGATTTATAATCGGATGAAGAGCAGTCAAACTGATTTATAAGAGGATGAAGAGCAGTCAAACTGCTTTATAAATGATGAAGCGCAGTCAAACTGTTTTATAAGAGGACGAAGAGCAGTCAAACTGATTTATAATCGGACGAAGAGCAGTCAAACTGTTCTATAGGAGGATGAAGCGCAGTCAAACTGGTCTATAGGAGGATGAAGAGCAGTCAAACTGTTTTATAAGCGGACGAAGAGCAGTCAAACTGATTTATAAGAGGATGAAGAGCAGTCAAACTGCTTTATAAGAGGACGAAGAGCAGTCAAACTGATTTATAAGAGGACGAAGAGCAGTCAAACTGTTCTATAGGAGGGTGAAGCGCAGTCAAACTGGTTTATAGGAGGATGAAGAGCAGTCAAACTGCTTTATAAAAGGATGAAGAGCAGTCAAACTGATTTATAAGAGGATGAAGAGCAGTCAAACTGCTTTATAAAAGGATGAAGAGCAGTCAAACTGATTTATAGTTGGACGAAGAGCAGTCAAACTGATTTATAATCGGACGAAGAGTAGTCAAACGGTTTTATAAGAGGATGAAGAGCAGTCAAATTGATTTATAAGAGGATGAAGAGCAGTCAAACTGCTTTATAAAAGGATGAAGAGCAGTCAAACTGTTTTATACGAGGATGTAGAGCGGTCAGACTGTTTTACAAGAGGATGAAGAGCAGTCAACCTGTTTTACAAGAGGATGAAGAGCAGTCAAACTGCGTTATAAAAAGATGAAGAGCAGTCAAACTGTTTTATAAGAGGATGAAGAGCAGTCAAACAGTTTTATGAGGACGAAAAGCAGTCAAACTGATTTATAATCGGATGAAGAGCAGTCAAACTGATTTATAAGAGTATGAAGAGCAGTCAAACTGCGTTATAAAAAGATGAAAAGCAGTCAAACTGTTTTATAAGAGGATGAAGAGCAGTCAAACTGCATTACAATAAGATGAAGAGCAGTCAAACTGTTTTATAAGAGGATGAAGAGCAGTCAAACTGATTTATAATCCGACGAAGAGCAGTCAAACTGTTCTATAGGAGGATGAAGAGCAGTCATACTGGTTTATAGGAGGATGAAGAGCAGTCAAACTGCTTTATAAGAGGATGAAGAGCAGTCAAACTGATTTATAAGCGCACGAAGAGCAGTCAAACTGATTTATAATCGGACGAAGAGCAGTCAAACTGATTTATAAACGGACGAAGAGCAGTCAAACGGTTTTATAAAAGGATGAAGAGCAGTCAAACTGTTTTATACGAGGATGTAGAGCAGTCAGACTGTTTTACAAGAGGATGAAAAGCAGTCAACCTGTTTTACAAGAGGATGAAGAGCAGACAAACTGTTTTATAAGAGGATGAAGAGCAGTTAAACTGCGTTATAAAAGGATGAAGAGCAGTCAAACTGTTTTATAAGAGGACGAAGAGCAGTCAAACTGATTTATAATCGGACGAAGAGCAGTCAAACTGTTCTATAGGAGGATGAAGCGCAGTCAAACTGGTTTATAGGAGGATGAAGAGCAGTCAAACTGCTTTATAAGAGGATGAAGAGCAGTCAAACTGATTTATAAGCGCACGAAGAGCAGTCAAACTGATTTATAATCGGACAAAGAGCAGTCAAACTGTTCTATAGGAGGATGAAGCGCAGTCAAACTGGTTTATAGGAGGATGAAGAGCAGTCAAACTGCTTTATAAGAGGATGAAGAGCAGTCAAACTGATTTATAAGAGGATGTAGAGCAGTCAGACTGTTTTACAAGAGGATGAAGAGCAGTCAACCTGTTTTATAAGAGGACGAAGAGCAGTCAAACTGATTTATAATCGAACGAAGAGCAGTCAAACTGTTCTATAGGATGATGAAGCGCAGTCAAACTGGTTTATAGGAGGATGAAGAGCAGTCAAACTGCTTTATAAGAGGATGAAGAGCAGTCAAAATGATTTATAAGAGGACGAAGAGCAGTCAAACTGATTTATAATCGGATGAAGAGCAGTCAAACTGATTTATAAGAGGATGAAGAGCAGTCAAACTGCTTTATAAATGATGAAGCGCAGTCAAACTGTTTTATAAGAGGACGAAGAGCAGTCAAACTGATTTATAATCGGACGAAGAGCAGTCAAACTGTTCTATAGGAGGATGAAGCGCAGTCAAACTGGTCTATAGGAGGATGAAGAGCAGTCAAACTGTTTTATAGGCGGACGAAGAGCAGTCAAACTGATTTATAAGAGGATGAAGTGCAGTCAAACTGCTTTATAAGCGGACGAAGAGCAGTCAAACTGATTTATAATCGGACGAAGAGCAGTCAAACTGTTCTATAGGAGGGTGAAGCGCAGTCAAACTGGTTTATAGGAGGATGAAGAGCAGTCAAACTGCTTTATAAAAGGATGAAGAGCAGTCAAACTGATTTATAAGAGGATGAAGAGCAGTCAAACTGCTTTATAAAAGGATGAAGAGCAGTCAAACTGATTTATAATTGGACGAAGAGCAGTCAAACTGATTTATAATCGGACGAAGAGTAGTCAAACGGTTTTATAAGAGGATGAAGAGCAGTCAAATTGATTTATAAGAGGATGAAGAGCAGTCAAACTGCTTTATAAAAGGATGAAGAGCAGTCAAACTGTTTTATACGAGGATGTAGAGCGGTCAGACTGTTTTACAAGAGGATGAAGAGCAGTCAACCTGTTTTACAAGAGGATGAAGAGCAGTCAATCTGCGTTATAAAAAGATGAAGAGCAGTCAAACTGTTTTATAAGAGGATGAAGAGCAGTCAAACTGTTTTATAAGAGGATGAAGAGCAGTCAAACTGATTTATAATCCGACGAAGAGCAGTCAAACTGTTCTATAGGAGGATGAAGAGCAGTCATACTGGTTTATAGGAGGATGAAGAGCAGTCAAACTGCTTTATAAGAGGATGAAGAGCAGTCAAACTGATTTATAAGCGGACGAAGAGCAGTCAAACTGATTTATAATCGGACGAAGAGCAGTCAAACTGATTTATAAACGGACGAAGAGCAGTCAAACGGGTTTATAAAAGGATGAAGAGCAGTCAAACTGTTTTATACGAGGATGTAGAGCAGTCAGACTGTTTTACAAGAGGATGAAGAGCAGTCAACCTGTTTTACAAGAGGATGAAGAGCAGTCAAACCGCGTTATAAAAAGATGAAGAGCAGTCAAACTGTTTTATAAGAGGATGAAGAGCAGTCAAACTGATTTATAATCGGATGAGGAGCAGTCAGACTGTTTTACAAGAGGATGAAGAGCAGTCAAACTGCTTTGTAAAAGGATGAAGAGCAGTCAAACTGTTTTATAAGAGGACGAAGAGCAGTCAAACTGATTTATAATCGGACGAAGAGCAGTCAAACTGTTCTATAGGAGGATGAAGCGCAGTCAAACTGGTTTATAGGAGGATGAAGAGCAGTCAAACTGCTTTATAAGAGGATGAAGAGCAGTCAAACTGCTTTATAAAAGGATGAACAGCAGTCAAACTGTTTTATAAGCGGACGAAGAGCAGTCAAACTGATTTATAATCGGACGAAGAGCAGTCAAACTGATCTATAATCGGACGAAGAGCAGTCAAACTGATTTATAAGAGGATGAAGAGCAGTCAAACTGCTTTATAAAAGGATGAAGAGCAGTCAAACTGTTTTATAAGAGGACGAAGAGCAGTCAAACTGATTTATAATCGGAAGAAGAGCAGTCAAACTGTTCTATAGGAGGATGAAGCGCAGTCAAACTGGTTTATAGGAGGATGAAGAGCAGTCAAACTGCTTTATAAGAGGATGAAGAGCAGTCAAACTGATTTATAAGCGCACGAAGAGCAGTCAAACTGATTTATAATCGGACGAAGAGCAGTCAAACTGATTTATAAACGGACGAAGAGCAGTCAAACAGTTTTATATAAGGATGAAGAGCAGTCAAACTGTTTTATACGAGGATGTAGAGCAGTCAGACTGTTTTACAAGAGGATGAAGAGCAGTCAACCTGTTTTACAAGAGGATGAAGAGCAGACAAACTGTTTTATAAGAGGATGAAGAGCAGTTAAACTGCGTTATAAAAGGATGAAGAGCAGTCAAACTGTTTTATAAGAGGACGAAGAGCAGTCAAACTGATTTATAATCGGACGAAGAGCAGTCAAACTGTTCTATAGGAGGATGAAGCGCAGTCAAACTGGTTTATAGGAGGATGAAGAGCAGTCAAACTGCTTTATAAGAGGATGAAGATCAGTCAAACTGATTTATAAGCGCACGAAGAGCAGTCAAACTTATTTATAATCGGACAAAGAGCAGTCAAACTGTTCTATAGGAGGATGAAGCGCAGTCAAACTGGTTTATAGGAGGATGAAGAGCAGTCAAACTGCTTTATAAGAGGATGAAGAGCAGTCAAACTGATTTATAAGAGGATGTAGAGCAGTCAGACTGTTTTACAAGAGGATGAAGAGCAGTCAACCTGTTTTATAAGAGGACGAAGAGCAGTCAAACTGATTTATAAGAGGACGAAGAGCAGTCAGACTGTTTTACAAGAGGATGAAGAGCAGTCAAACTGATTTATAAGAGGACGAAGAGCAGTCAAACTGATTTATAATCGGACGAAGAGCAGTCAAACTGTTGTATAGGATGATGAAGAGCAGTCAAACTGCTTTATAAGAGGATGAAGAGCAGTCAAACTGATTTATAAGCGGACGAAGAGCAGTCAAACTGATTTATAATCGGACGAAGAGCAGTCAAACTGATTTATAAACGGACGAAGAGCAGTCAAACGGTTTTATAAAAGGATGAAGAGCAGTCAAACTGTTTTATACGAGGATGTAGAGCAGTCAGACTGTTTTACAAGAGGATGAAGAGCAGTCAACCTGTTTTACAAGAGGATGAAGAGCAGTCAAACTGTTTTATAAGAGGATGAAGAGCAGTCAAACTGCGTTATAAAAGGATGAAGAGCAGTCAAACAGTTTTATAAGAGGATGAAGAGCAGTCAAACTGCTTTATAAATGATGAAGCGCAGTCAAACTGTTTTATAAGAGGACGAAGAGCAGTCAAACTGATTTATAATCGGACGAAGAGCAGTCAAACTGTTCTATAGGACGATGAAGCGCAGTCAAACTGGTCTATAGGAGGATGAAGAGCAGTCAAACTGTTTTATAAGCGGACGAAGAGCAGTCAAACTGATTTATAAGAGGATGAAGAGCAGTCAAACTGCTTTATAAGAGGACGAAGAGCAGTCAAACTGATTTATAATCGGACGAAGAGCAGTCAAACTGTTCTATAGGAGGGTGAAGCGCAGTCAAACTGGTATATAGGAGGATGAAGAGCAGTCAAACTGCTTTATAAAAGGATGAAGAGCAGTCAAACTGATTTATAATTGGACGAAGAGCAGTCAAACTGATTTATAATCGGACGAAGGGTAGTCAAACGGTTTTATAAGAGGATGAAGAGCAGTCAAATTGATTTATAAGAGGATGAAGAGCAGTCAAACTGCTTTATAAAAGGATGAAGAGCAGTCAAACTGTTTTATACGAGGATGTAGAGCGGTCAGACTGTTTTACAAGAGGATGAAGAGCAGTCAACCTGTTTTACAAGAGGATGAAGAGCAGTCAAACTGCGTTATAAAAAGATGAATAGCAGTCAAACTGTTTTATAAGAGGATGAAGAGCAGTCAAACAGTTTTATGAGGACGAAAAGCAGTCAAACTGATTTATAATCGGATGAAGAGCAGTCAAACTGATTTATAAGAGGATGAAGAGCAGTCAAACTGCGTTATAAAAAGATGAAGAGCAGTCAAACTGTTTTATAAGAGGATGAAGAGCAGTCAAACTGATTTATAATCGGATGAAGAGCAGTCAGACTGTTTTACAAGAGGATGAAGAGCAGTCAAACTGCTTTATAAAAGGATGAAGAGCAGTCAAACTGTTTTATAAGCGCACGAAGAGCAGTCAAACTGATTTATAATCGGACGAAGAGCAGTCAAACTGTTCTATAGGAGGATGAAGCGCAGTCAAACTGGTTTATAGGAGGATGAAGAGCAGTCAAACTGCTTTATAAGCGGACGAAGAGCAGTCAAACTGATTTATAATCGGACGAAGAGCAGTCAAACTGATTTATAATTGGACGAAGAGCAGTCAAATTGTTCTATAGGAGGATGAAGCGCAGTCAAACTGGTTTATAGGAGGATGAAGAGCAGTCAAACTGCTTTATAAGAGGATGAAGAGCAGTCAAACTGATTTATAACCGACGAAGAGCAGTCAAACTGATTTATAATCGGACGAAGAGCAGTCAAACTGATTTATAAACGGACGAAGAGCAGTCAAACGGTTTTATAAAAGGATGAAGAGCAGTCAAACTGTTTTATACGAGGATGTAGAGCAGTCAGACTGTTTTACAAGAGGATGAAGAGCAGTCAACCTGTTTTACAAGAGGATGAAGAGCAGTCAAACTGTTTTATAAGAGGATAAAGAGCAGTCAAACTGCGTTATAAAAGGATGAAGAGCAGTCAAACTGTTTTATAAGAGGACGAAGAGCAGTCAAACTGATTTATAAGCGGACAAAGAGCAGTCAAACTGATTTATAATCGGACGAAGAGCAGTCAAACTGATTTATAATCGGACGAAGAGCAGTCAAACTGATTTATAATCGGATGAATAGCTGTCAAACTGATTTATAAGAGGATGAAGAGCAGTCAACCTGTTTTACAAGAGGATGAAGAGCAGACAAACTGTTTTATAAGAGGATGAAGAGCAGTCAAACTGCGTTATAAAAGGATGAAGAGCAGTCAAACTGTTTTATAAGAGGACGAAGAGCAGTCAAACTGATTTATAATCGGACGAAGAGCAGTCAAACTGTTCTATAGGAGGATGAAGCGCAGTCAAACTGGTTTATAGGAGGATGAAGAGCAGTCAAACTGCTTTATAAGAGGATGAAGAGCAGTCAAACTGATTTATAAGCGCACGAAGAGCAGTCAAACTGATTTAAAATCGGACAAAGAGCAGTCAAACTGTTCTATAGGAGGATGAAGCGCAGTCAAACTGGTTTATAGGAGGATGAAGAGCAGTCAAACTGCTTTATAAGAGGATGAAGAGCAGTCAAACTGATTTATAAGAGGATGTAGAGCAGTCAGACTGTTTTACAAGAGGATGAAGAGCAGTCAACCTGTTTTATAAGAGGACGAAGAGCAGTCAAACTGATTTATAATCGGACGAAGAGCAGTCAAACTGTTCTATAGGATGATGAAGCGCAGTCAAACTGGTTTATAGGAGGATGAAGAGCAGTCAAACTGCTTTATAAGAGGATGAAGAGCAGTCAAACTGATTTATAAGCGGACGAAGAGCAGTCAAACTGATTTATAATCGGACGAAGAGCAGTCAAACTGTTCTATAGGAGGATGAAGCGCAGTCAAACTGGTCTATAGGAGGATGAAGAGCAGTCAAACTGTTTTATAAGCGGACGAAGAGCAGTCAAACTGATTTATAAGAGGATGAAGAGCAGTCAGACTGTTTTACAAGAGGATGAAGAGCAGTCAAACTGCTTTGTAAAAGGATGAAGAGCAGTCAAACTGTTTTATAAGAGGACGAAGAGCAGTCAAACTGATTTATAATCGGACGAAGAGCAGTCAAACTGTTCTATAGGAGGATGAAGCGCAGTCAAACTGGTTTATAGGAGGATGAAGAGCAGTCAAACTGCTTTATAAGAGGATGAAGAGCAGTCAAACTGCTTTATAAAAGGATGAAGAGCAGTCAAACTGTTTTATAAGCGGACGAAGAGCAGTCAAACTGATTTATAATCGGACGAAGAGCAGTCAAACTGATTTATAATCGGACGAAGAGCAGTCAAACTGATTTATAAGAGGATGAAGAGCAGTCAAACTGCTTTATAAAAGGATGAAGAGCAGTCAAACTGTTTTATAAGAGGACGAAGAGCAGTCAAACTGATTTATAATCGGAAGAAGAGCAGTCAAACTGTTCTATAGGAGGATGAAGCGCAGTCAAACTGGTTTATAGGAGGATGAAGAGCAGTCAAACTGCTTTATAAGAGGATGAAGAGCAGTCAAACTGATTTATAAGCGCACGAAGAGCAGTCAAACTGATTTATAATCGGACGAAGAGCAGTCAAACTGATTTATAAACGGACGAAGAGCAGTCAAACGGTTTTATAAAAGGATGAAGAGCAGTCAAACTGTTTTATACGAGGATGTAGAGCAGTCAGACTGTTTTACAAGAGGATGAAGAGCAGTCAACCTGTTTTACAAGAGGATGAAGAGTAGACAAACTGTTTTATAAGAGGATGAAGAGCAGTTAAACTGCGTTATAAAAGGATGAAGAGCAGTCAAACTGTTTTATAAGAGGACGAAGAGCAGTCAAACAGTTTTATAATCGGACGAAGAGCAGTCAAACTGTTCTATAGGAGGATGAAGCGCAGTCAAACTGGTTTATAGGAGGATGAAGAGCAGTCAAACTGCTTTATAAGAGGATGAAGATCAGTCAAACTGATTTATAAGCGCACGAAGAGCAGTCAAACTGATTTATAATCGGACAAAGAGCAGTCAAACTGTTCTATAGGAGGATGAAGCGCAGTCAAACTGGTTTATAGGAGGATGAAGAGCAGTCAAACTGCTTTATAAGAGGATGAAGAGCAGTCAAACTGATTTATAAGAGGATGTAGAGCAGTCAGACTGTTTTACAAGAGGATGAAGAGCAGTCAACCTGTTTTATAAGAGGACGAAGAGCAGTCAAACTGATTTATAAGAGGACGAAGAGCAGTCAGACTGTTTTACAAGAGGATGAAGAGCAGTCAACCTGTTTTATAAGAGGACGAAGAGCAGTCAAACTGATTTATAAGAGGACGAAGAGCAGTCAAACTGATTTATAATCGGACGAAGAGCAGTCAAACTGTTGTATAGGATGATGAAGAGCAGTCAAACTGCTTTATAAGAGGATGAAGAGCAGTCAAACTGATTTATAAGCGGACGAAGAGCAGTCAAACTGATTTATAATCGGACGAAGAGCAGTCAAACTGATTTATAAAAGGACGAAGAGCAGTCAAACGGTTTTATAAAAGGATGAAGAGCAGTCAAACTGTTTTATACGAGGATGTAGAGCAGTCAGACTGTTTTACAAGAGGATGAAGAGCAGTCAACCTGTTTTACAAGAGAATGAAGAGCAGTCAAACTGTTTTATAAGAGGATGAAGAGCAGTCAAACTGCGTTATAAAAGGATGAAGAGCAGTCAAACAGTTTTATAAGAGGATGAAGAGCATTCAAACTGCTTTATAAATGATGAAGCGCAGTCAAACTGTTTTATAAGAGGACGAAGAGCAGTCAAACTGATTTATAATCGGACGAAGAGCAGTCAAACTGTTCTATAGGAGGATGAAGCGCAGTCAAACTGGTTTATAGGAGGATGAAGAGCAGTGAAACTGCTTTATAAGAGGATGAAGATCAGTCAAACTGATTTATAAGCGCACGAAGAGCAGTCAAACTGATTTATAATCGGACAAAGAGCAGTCAAACTGTTCTATAGGAGGATGAAGCGCAGTCAAACTGGTTTATAGGACGATGAAGAGCAGTCAAACTGCTTTATAAGAGGATGAAGAGCAGTCAAACTGATTTATAAGAGGATGTAGAGCAGTCAGACTGTTTTACAAGAGGATGAAGAGCAGTCAACCTGTTTTATAAGAGGACGAAGAGCAGTCAAACTGATTTATAAGAGGACGAAGAGCAGTCAGACTGTTTTACAAGAGGATGAAGAGCAGTCAACCTGTTTTATAAGAGGACGAAGAGCAGTCAAACTGATTTATAAGAGGACGAAGAGCAGTCAAACTGATTTATAATCGGACGAAGAGCAGTCAAACTGTTGTATAGGATGATGAAGAGCAGTCAAACTGCTTTATAAGAGGATGAAGAGCAGTCAAACTGATTTATAAGCGGACGAAGAGCAGTCAAACTGATTTATAAGAGGACGAAGAGCAGTCAAACTGATTTATAAACGGACGAAGAGCAGTCAAACGGTTTTATAAAAGGATGAAGAGCAGTCAAACTGTTTTATACGAGGATGTAGAGCAGTCAGACTGTTTTACAAGAGGATGGAGAGCAGTCAACCTGTTTTACAAGAGGATGAAGAGCAGTCAAACTGTTTTATAAGAGGATGAAGAGCAGTCAAACTGCGTTATAAAAGGATGAAGAGCAGTCAAACAGTTTTATAAGAGGATGAAGAGCAGTCAAACTGCTTTATAAATGATGAAGCGCAGTCAAACTGTTTTATAAGAGGACGAAGAGCAGTCAAACTGATTTATAATCGGACGAAGAGCAGTCAAACTGTTCTATAGGAGGATGAAGCGCAGTCAAACTGGTCTATAGGAGGATGAAGAGCAGTCAAACTGTTTTATAAGCGGACGAAGAGCAGTCAAACTGATTTATAAGAGGATGAAGAGCAGTCAAACTGCTTTATAAGAGGACGAAGAGCAGTCAAACTGATTTATAATCGGACGAAGAGCAGTCAAACTGTTCTATAGGAGGGTGAAGCGCAGTCAAACTGGTTTATAGGAGGATGAAGAGCAGTCAAACTGCTTTATAAAAGGATGAAGAGCAGTCAAACTGATTTATAAGAGGATGAAGAGCAGTCAAACTGCTTTATAAAAGGATGAAGAGCAGTCAAACTGTTTTATAAGCGGACGAAGAGCAGTCAAACTGATTTATAATTGGACGAAGAGCAGTCAAACTGATTTATAATCGGACGAAGGGTAGTCAAACGGTTTTATAAGAGGATGAAGAGCAGTCAAATTGATTTATAAGAGGATGAAGAGCAGTCAAACGGCTTTATAGAAGGATGAAGAGCAGTCAAACTGTTTTATACGAGGATGTAGAGCGGTCAGACTGTTTTACAAGAGGATGAAGAGCAGTCAACCTGTTTTACAAGAGGATGAAGAGCAGTCAAACTGCGTTATAAAAAGATGAATAGCAGTCAAACTGTTTTATAAGAGGATGAAGAGCAGTCAAACAGTTTTATGAGGACGAAAAGCAGTCAAACTGATTTATAATCGGATGAAGAGCAGTCAAACTGATTTATAAGAGGATGAAGAGCAGTCAAACTGCGTTATAAAAAGATGAAGAGCAGTCAAACTGTTTTATAAGAGGATGAAGAGCAGTCAAACTGATTTATAATCGGATGAAGAGCAGTCAGACTGTTTTACAAGAGGATGAAGAGCAGTCAAACTGCTTTATAAAAGGATGAAGAGCAGTCAAACTGTTTTATAAGCGCACGAAGAGCAGTTGATTTATAATCGGACGAAGAGCAGTCAAACTGTTCTATAGGAGGATGAAGCGCAGTCAAACTGGTTTATAGGAGGATGAAGAGCAGTCAAACTGCTTTATAAGCGGACGAAGAGCAGTCAAACTGATTTATAATCGGACGAAGAGCAGTCAAACTGATTTATAATTGGACGAAGAGCAGTCAAATTGTTCTATAGGAGGATGAAGCGCAGTCAAACTGGTTTATAGGAGGATGAAGAGCAGTCAAACTGCTTTATAAGAGGATGAAGAGCAGTCAAACTGATTTATAACCGACGAAGAGCAGTCAAACTGATTTATAATCGGACGAAGAGCAGTCAAACTGATTTATAAACGGACGAAGAGCAGTCAAACGGTTTTATAAAAGGATGAAGAGCAGTCAAACTGTTTTATACGAGGATGTAGAGCAGTCAAACTGATTTATAAGAGGATGAAGAGCAGTCAGACTGTTTTACAAGAGGATGAAGAGCAGTCAAACTGCTTTGTAAAAGGATGAAGAGCAGTCAAACTGTTTTATAAGAGGACGAAGAGCAGTCAAACTGATTTATAATCGGACGAAGAGCAGTCAAACTGTTCTATAGGAGGATGAAGCGCAGTCAAACTGGTTTATAGGAGGATGAAGAGCAGTCAAACTGCTTTATAAGAGGATGAAGAGCAGTCAAACTGCTTTATAAAAGGATGAAGAGCAGTCAAACTGTTTTATAAGCGGACGAAGAGCAGTCAAACTGATTTATAATCGGACGAAGAGCAGTCAAACTGATTTATAATCGGACGAAGAGCAGTCAAACTGATTTATAAGAGGATGAAGAGCAGTCAAACTGCTTTATAAAAGGATGAAGAGCAGTCAAACTGTTTTATAAGAGGACGAAGAGCAGTCAAACTGATTTATAATCGGAAGAAGAGCAGTCAAACTGTTCTATAGGAGGATGAAGCGCAGTCAAACTGGTTTATAGGAGGATGAAGAGCAGTCAAACTGCTTTATAAGAGGATGAAGAGCAGTCAAACTGATTTATAAGCGCACGAAGAGCAGTCAAACTGATTTATAATCGGACGAAGAGCAGTCAAACTGATTTATAAACGGACGAAGAGCAGTCAAACGGTTTTATAAAAGGATGAAGAGCAGTCAAACTGTTTTATACGAGGATGTAGAGCAGTCAGACTGTTTTACAAGAGGATGAAGAGCAGTCAACCTGTTTTACAAGAGGATGAAGAGCAGACAAACTGTTTTATAAGAGGATGAAGAGCAGTTAAACTGCGTTATAAAAGGATGAAGAGCAGTCAAACTGTTTTATAAGAGGACGAAGAGCAGTCAAACAGTTTTATAATCGGACGAAGAGCAGTCAAACTGTTCTATAGGAGGATGAAGCGCAGTCAAACTGGTTTATAGGAGGATGAAGAGCAGTCAAACTGCTTTATAAGAGGATGAAGAGCAGTCAAACTGATTTATAAGAGGATGTAGAGCAGTCAGACTGTTTTACAAGAGGATGAAGAGCAGTCAACCTGTTTTATAAGAGGACGAAGAGCAGTCAAACTGATTTATAAGAGGACGAAGAGCAGTCAGACTGTTTTACAAGAGGATGAAGAGCAGTCAACCTGTTTTATAAGAGGACGAAGAGCAGTCAAACTGATTTATAAGAGGACGAAGAGCAGTCAAACTGATTTATAATCGGACGAAGAGCAGTCAAACTGTTGTATAGGATGATGAAGAGCAGTCAAACTGCTTTATAAGAGGATGAAGAGCAGTCAAACTGATTTATAAGCGGACGAAGAGCAGTCAAACTGATTTATAATCGGACGAAGAGCAGTCAAACTGATTTATAAACGGACGAAGAGCAGTCAAACGGTTTTATAAAAGGATGAAGAGCAGTCAAACTGTTTTATACGAGGATGTAGAGCAGTCAGACTGTTTTACAAGAGGATGAAGAGCAGTCAACCTGTTTTACAAGAGAATGAAGAGCAGTCAAACTGTTTTATAAGAGGATGAAGAGCAGTCAAACTGCGTTATAAAAGGATGAAGAGCAGTCAAACAGTTTTATAAGAGGATGAAGAGCATTCAAACTGCTTTATAAATGATGAAGCGCAGTCAAACTGTTTTATAAGAGGACGAAGAGCAGTCAAACTGATTTATAATCGGACGAAGAGCAGTCAAACTGTTCTATAGGAGGATGAAGCGCAGTCAAACTGGTTTATAGGAGGATGAAGAGCAGTGAAACTGCTTTATAAGAGGATGAAGATCAGTCAAACTGATTTATAAGCGCACGAAGAGCAGTCAAACTGATTTATAATCGGACAAAGAGCAGTCAAACTGTTCTATAGGAGGATGAAGCGCAGTCAAACTGGTTTATAGGACGATGAAGAGCAGTCAAACTGCTTTATAAGAGGATGAAGAGCAGTCAAACTGATTTATAAGAGGATGTAGAGCAGTCAGACTGTTTTACAAGAGGATGAAGAGCAGTCAACCTGTTTTATAAGAGGACGAAGAGCAGTCAAACTGATTTATAAGAGGACGAAGAGCAGTCAGACTGTTTTACAAGAGGATGAAGAGCAGTCAACCTGTTTTATAAGAGGACGAAGAGCAGTCAAACTGATTTATAAGAGGACGAAGAGCAGTCAAACTGATTTATAATCGGACGAAGAGCAGTCAAACTGATTTATAAACGGACGAAGAGCAGTCAAACGGTTTTATAAAAGGATGAAGAGCAGTCAAACTGTTTTATACGAGGATGTAGAGCAGTCAGACTGTTTTACAAGAGGATGAAGAGCAGTCAACCTGT
Organism: Lampris incognitus; assembly: GCF_029633865.1. Taxonomy (NCBI): domain Eukaryota; kingdom Metazoa; phylum Chordata; class Actinopteri; order Lampriformes; family Lampridae; genus Lampris; species Lampris incognitus. The sequence continues at coordinate 36,618,825 of NC_079222.1, forward strand.
TTTACAAGAGGATGAAGAGCAGACAAACTGTTTTATAAGAGGATGAAGAGCAGTTAAACTGCGTTATAAAAGGATGAAGAGCAGTCAAACTGTTTTATAAGAGGACGAAGAGCAGTCAAACAGTTTTATAATCGGACGAAGAGCAGTCAAACTGTTCTATAGGAGGATGAAGCGCAGTCAAACTGGTTTATAGGAGGATGAAGAGCAGTCAAACTGCTTTATAAGAGGATGAAGAGCAGTCAAACTGATTTATAAGAGGATGTAGAGCAGTCAGACTGTTTTACAAGAGGATGAAGAGCAGTCAACCTGTTTTATAAGAGGACGAAGAGCAGTCAAACTGATTTATAAGAGGACGAAGAGCAGTCAGACTGTTTTACAAGAGGATGAAGAGCAGTCAACCTGTTTTATAAGAGGACGAAGAGCAGTCAAACTGATTTATAAGAGGACGAAGAGCAGTCAAACTGATTTATAATCGGACGAAGAGCAGTCAAACTGTTGTATAGGATGATGAAGAGCAGTCAAACTGCTTTATAAGAGGATGAAGAGCAGTCAAACTGATTTATAAGCGGACGAAGAGCAGTCAAACTGATTTATAATCGGACGAAGAGCAGTCAAACTGATTTATAAACGGACGAAGAGCAGTCAAACGGTTTTATAAAAGGATGAAGAGCAGTCAAACTGTTTTATACGAGGATGTAGAGCAGTCAGACTGTTTTACAAGAGGATGAAGAGCAGTCAACCTGTTTTACAAGAGAATGAAGAGCAGTCAAACTGTTTTATAAGAGGATGAAGAGCAGTCAAACTGCGTTATAAAAGGATGAAGAGCAGTCAAACAGTTTTATAAGAGGATGAAGAGCATTCAAACTGCTTTATAAATGATGAAGCGCAGTCAAACTGTTTTATAAGAGGACGAAGAGCAGTCAAACTGATTTATAATCGGACGAAGAGCAGTCAAACTGTTCTATAGGAGGATGAAGCGCAGTCAAACTGGTTTATAGGAGGATGAAGAGCAGTGAAACTGCTTTATAAGAGGATGAAGATCAGTCAAACTGATTTATAAGCGCACGAAGAGCAGTCAAACTGATTTATAATCGGACAAAGAGCAGTCAAACTGTTCTATAGGAGGATGAAGCGCAGTCAAACTGGTTTATAGGACGATGAAGAGCAGTCAAACTGCTTTATAAGAGGATGAAGAGCAGTCAAACTGATTTATAAGAGGATGTAGAGCAGTCAGACTGTTTTACAAGAGGATGAAGAGCAGTCAACCTGTTTTATAAGAGGACGAAGAGCAGTCAAACTGATTTATAAGAGGACGAAGAGCAGTCAGACTGTTTTACAAGAGGATGAAGAGCAGTCAACCTGTTTTATAAGAGGACGAAGAGCAGTCAAACTGATTTATAAGAGGACGAAGAGCAGTCAAACTGATTTATAATCGGACGAAGAGCAGTCAAACTGTTGTATAGGATGATGAAGAGCAGTCAAACTGCTTTATAAGAGGATGAAGAGCAGTCAAACTGATTTATAAGCGGACGAAGAGCAGTCAAACTGATTTATAAGAGGACGAAGAGCAGTCAAACTGATTTATAAACGGACGAAGAGCAGTCAAACGGTTTTATAAAAGGATGAAGAGCAGTCAAACTGTTTTATACGAGGATGTAGAGCAGTCAGACTGTTTTACAAGAGGATGGAGAGCAGTCAACCTGTTTTACAAGAGGATGAAGAGCAGTCAAACTGTTTTATAAGAGGATGAAGAGCAGTCAAACTGCGTTATAAAAGGATGAAGAGCAGTCAAACAGTTTTATAAGAGGATGAAGAGCAGTCAAACTGCTTTATAAATGATGAAGCGCAGTCAAACTGTTTTATAAGAGGACGAAGAGCAGTCAAACTGATTTATAATCGGACGAAGAGCAGTCAAACTGTTCTATAGGAGGATGAAGCGCAGTCAAACTGGTCTATAGGAGGATGAAGAGCAGTCAAACTGTTTTATAAGCGGACGAAGAGCAGTCAAACTGATTTATAAGAGGATGAAGAGCAGTCAAACTGCTTTATAAGAGGACGAAGAGCAGTCAAACTGATTTATAATCGGACGAAGAGCAGTCAAACTGTTCTATAGGAGGGTGAAGCGCAGTCAAACTGGTTTATAGGAGGATGAAGAGCAGTCAAACTGCTTTATAAAAGGATGAAGAGCAGTCAAACTGATTTATAAGAGGATGAAGAGCAGTCAAACTGCTTTATAAAAGGATGAAGAGCAGTCAAACTGTTTTATAAGCGGACGAAGAGCAGTCAAACTGATTTATAATTGGACGAAGAGCAGTCAAACTGATTTATAATCGGACGAAGGGTAGTCAAACGGTTTTATAAGAGGATGAAGAGCAGTCAAATTGATTTATAAGAGGATGAAGAGCAGTCAGACTGTTTTACAAGAGGATGAAGAGCAGTCAACCTGTTTTACAAGAGGATGAAGAGCAGTCAAACTGCGTTATAAAAAGATGAATAGCAGTCAAACTGTTTTATAAGAGGATGAAGAGCAGTCAAACAGTTTTATGAGGACGAAAAGCAGTCAAACTGATTTATAATCGGATGAAGAGCAGTCAAACTGATTTATAAGAGGATGAAGAGCAGTCAAACTGCGTTATAAAAAGATGAAGAGCAGTCAAACTGTTTTATAAGAGGATGAAGAGCAGTCAAACTGATTTATAATCGGATGAAGAGCAGTCAGACTGTTTTACAAGAGGATGAAGAGCAGTCAAACTGCTTTATAAAAGGATGAAGAGCAGTCAAACTGTTTTATAAGCGCACGAAGAGCAGTTGATTTATAATCGGACGAAGAGCAGTCAAACTGTTCTATAGGAGGATGAAGCGCAGTCAAACTGGTTTATAGGAGGATGAAGAGCAGTCAAACTGCTTTATAAGCGGACGAAGAGCAGTCAAACTGATTTATAATCGGACGAAGAGCAGTCAAACTGATTTATAATTGGACGAAGAGCAGTCAAATTGTTCTATAGGAGGATGAAGCGCAGTCAAACTGGTTTATAGGAGGATGAAGAGCAGTCAAACTGCTTTATAAGAGGATGAAGAGCAGTCAAACTGATTTATAACCGACGAAGAGCAGTCAAACTGATTTATAATCGGACGAAGAGCAGTCAAACTGATTTATAAACGGACGAAGAGCAGTCAAACGGTTTTATAAAAGGATGAAGAGCAGTCAAACTGTTTTATACGAGGATGTAGAGCAGTCAGACTGTTTTACAAGAGGATGAAGAGCAGTCAACCTGTTTTACAAGAGGATGAAGAGCAGTCAAACTGTTTTATAAGAGGATAAAGAGCAGTCAACCTGCTTTATAAAAGGATGAAGAGCAGTCAAACTGTTTTATAAGAGGACGAAGAGCAGTCAAACTGATTTATAAGAGGACGAAGAGCAGTCAGACTGTTTTACAAGAGGATGAAGAGCAGTCAACCTGTTTTATAAGAGGACGAAGAGCAGTCAAACTGATTTATAAGAGGACGAAGAGCAGTCAAACTGATTTATAATCGGACGAAGAGCAGTCAAACTGTTGTATAGGATGATGAAGAGCAGTCAAACTGCTTTATAAGAGGATGAAGAGCAGTCAAACTGATTTATAAGCGGACGAAGAGCAGTCAAACTGATTTATAATCGGACGAAGAGCAGTCAAACTGATTTATAAACGGACGAAGAGCAGTCAAACGGTTTTATAAAAGGATGAAGAGCAGTCAAACTGTTTTATACGAGGATGTAGAGCAGTCAGACTGTTTTACAAGAGGATGAAGAGCAGTCAACCTGTTTTACAAGAGGATGAAGAGCAGTCAAACTGTTTTATAAGAGGATGAAGAGCAGTCAAACTGCGTTATAAAAGGATGAAGAGCAGTCAAACAGTTTTATAAGAGGATGAAGAGCAGTCAAACTGCTTTATAAATGATGAAGCGCAGTCAAACTGTTTTATAAGAGGACGAAGAGCAGTCAAACTGATTTATAATCGGACGAAGAGCAGTCAAACTGTTCTATAGGAGGATGAAGCGCAGTCAAACTGGTTTATAGGAGGATGAAGAGCAGTCAAACTGCTTTATAAGAGGATGAAGATCAGTCAAACTGATTTATAAGCGCACGAAGAGCAGTCAAACTGATTTATAATCGGACAAAGAGCAGTCAAACTGTTCTATAGGAGGATGAAGCGCAGTCAAACTGGTTTATAGGAGGATGAAGAGCAGTCAAACTGCTTTATAAGAGGATGAAGAGCAGTCAAACTGATTTATAAGAGGATGTAGAGCAGTCAGACTGTTTTACAAGAGGATGAAGAGCAGTCAACCTGTTTTATAAGAGGACGAAGAGCAGTCAAACTGATTTATAAGAGGACGAAGAGCAGTCAGACTGTTTTACAAGAGGATGAAGAGCAGTCAACCTGTTTTATAAGAGGACGAAGAGCAGTCAAACTGATTTATAAGAGGACGAAGAGCAGTCAAACTGATTTATAATCGGACGAAGAGCAGTCAAACTGTTGTATAGGATGATGAAGAGCAGTCAAACTGCTTTATAAGAGGATGAAGAGCAGTCAAACTGATTTATAAGCGGACGAAGAGCAGTCAAACTGATTTATAAGAGGACGAAGAGCAGTCAAACTGATTTATAAACGGACGAAGAGCAGTCAAACGGTTTTATAAAAGGATGAAGAGCAGTCAAACTGTTTTATACGAGGATGTAGAGCAGTCAGACTGTTTTACAAGAGGATGGAGAGCAGTCAACCTGTTTTACAAGAGGATGAAGAGCAGTCAAACTGTTTTATAAGAGGATGAAGAGCAGTCAAACTGCGTTATAAAAGGATGAAGAGCAGTCAAACAGTTTTATAAGAGGATGAAGAGCAGTCAAACTGCTTTATAAATGATGAAGCGCAGTCAAACTGTTTTATAAGAGGACGAAGAGCAGTCAAACTGATTTATAATCGGACGAAGAGCAGTCAAACTGTTCTATAGGAGGATGAAGCGCAGTCAAACTGGTCTATAGGAGGATGAAGAGCAGTCAAACTGTTTTATAAGCGGACGAAGAGCAGTCAAACTGATTTATAAGAGGATGAAGAGCAGTCAAACTGCTTTATAAGAGGACGAAGAGCAGTCAAACTGATTTATAATCGGACGAAGAGCAGTCAAACTGTTCTATAGGAGGGTGAAGCGCAGTCAAACTGGTTTATAGGAGGATGAAGAGCAGTCAAACTGCTTTATAAAAGGATGAAGAGCAGTCAAACTGATTTATAAGAGGATGAAGAGCAGTCAAACTGCTTTATAAAAGGATGAAGAGCAGTCAAACTGTTTTATAAGCGGACGAAGAGCAGTCAAACTGATTTATAATTGGACGAAGAGCAGTCAAACTGATTTATAATCGGACGAAGGGTAGTCAAACGGTTTTATAAGAGGATGAAGAGCAGTCAAATTGATTTATAAGAGGAAGAAGAGCAGTCAAACTGCTTTATAGAAGGATGAAGAGCAGTCAAACTGTTTTATACGAGGATGTAGAGCGGTCAGACTGTTTTACAAGAGGATGAAGAGCAGTCAACCTGTTTTACAAGAGGATGAAGAGCAGTCAAACTGCGTTATAAAAAGATGAATAGCAGTCAAACTGTTTTATAAGAGGATGAAGAGCAGTCAAACAGTTTTATGAGGACGAAAAGCAGTCAAACTGATTTATAATCGGATGAAGAGCAGTCAAACTGATTTATAAGAGGATGAAGAGCAGTCAAACTGCGTTATAAAAAGATGAAGAGCAGTCAAACTGTTTTATAAGAGGATGAAGAGCAGTCAAACTGATTTATAATCGGATGAAGAGCAGTCAGACTGTTTTACAAGAGGATGAAGAGCAGTCAAACTGCTTTATAAAAGGATGAAGAGCAGTCAAACTGTTTTATAAGCGCACGAAGAGCAGTTGATTTATAATCGGACGAAGAGCAGTCAAACTGTTCTATAGGAGGATGAAGCGCAGTCAAACTGGTTTATAGGAGGATGAAGAGCAGTCAAACTGCTTTATAAGCGGACGAAGAGCAGTCAAACTGATTTATAATCGGACGAAGAGCAGTCAAACTGATTTATAATTGGACGAAGAGCAGTCAAATTGTTCTATAGGAGGATGAAGCGCAGTCAAACTGGTTTATAGGAGGATGAAGAGCAGTCAAACTGCTTTATAAGAGGATGAAGAGCAGTCAAACTGATTTATAACCGACGAAGAGCAGTCAAACTGATTTATAATCGGACGAAGAGCAGTCAAACTGATTTATAAACGGACGAAGAGCAGTCAAACGGTTTTATAAAAGGATGAAGAGCAGTCAAACTGTTTTATACGAGGATGTAGAGCAGTCAGACTGTTTTACAAGAGGATGAAGAGCAGTCAACCTGTTTTACAAGAGGATGAAGAGCAGTCAAACTGTTTTATAAGAGGATAAAGAGCAGTCAACCTGCTTTATAAAAGGATGAAGAGCAGTCAAACTGTTTTATAAGAGGACGAAGAGCAGTCAAACTGATTTATAAGCGGACAAAGAGCAGTCAAACTGATTTATAATCGGACGAAGAGCAGTCAAACTGATTTATAATCGGACGAAGAGCAGTCAAACTGATTTATAATCGGATGAATAGCTGTCAAACTGATTTATAAGAGGATGAAGAGCAGTCAAACTGCTTTATAAAAGGATGAAGAGCAGTCAAACTGTTTTATAAGAGGACGAAGAGCAGTCAAACTGATTTATAATCGGACGAAGAGCAGTCAAACTGTTCTATAGGAGGATGAAGCGCAGTCAAACTGGTTTATAGGAGGATGAAGAGCAGTCAAACTGCTTTATAAGAGGATCAAGAGCAGTCAAACTGATTTATAAGCGCACGAAGAGCAGTCAAACTGATTTATAATCGGACGAAGAGCAGTCAAACTGATTTATAAACGGACGAAGAGCAGTCAAACGGTCTTATAAAAGGATGAAGAGCAGTCAAACTGTTTTATACGAGGATGTAGAGCAGTCAGACTGTTTTACAAGAGGATGAAGAGCAGTCAACCTGTTTTACAAGAGGATGAAGAGCAGACAAACTGTTTTATAAGAGGATGAAGAGCAGTCAAACTGCGTTATAAAAGGATGAAGAGCAGTCAAACTGTTTTATAAGAGGACGAAGAGCAGTCAAACTGATTTATAATCGGACGAAGAGCAGTCAAACTGTTCTATAGGAGGATGAAGCGCAGTCAAACTGGTTTACAGGAGGATGAAGAGCAGTCAAACTGCTTTATAAGAGGATGAAGAGCAGTCAAACTGATTTATAAGCGCACGAAGAGCAGTCAAACTGATTTAAAATCGGACAAAGAGCAGTCAAACTGTTCTATAGGAGGATGAAGCGCAGTCAAACTGGTTTATAGGAGGATGAAGGGCAGTCAAACTGCTTTATAAGAGGATGAAGAGCAGTCAAACTGATTTATAAGAGGATGTAGAGCAGTCAGACTGTTTTACAAGAGGATGAAGAGCAGTCAACCTGTTTTATAAGAGGACGAAGAGCAGTCAAACTGATTTATAATCGGACGAAGAGCAGTCAAACTGTTCTATAGGATGATGAAGCGCAGTCAAACTGGTTTATAGGAGGATGAAGAGCAGTCAAACTGCTTTATAAGAGGATGAAGAGCAGTCAAACTGATTTATAAGCGGACGAAGAGCAGTCAAACTGATTTATAATCGGACGAAGAGCAGTCAAACTGTTCTATAGGAGGATGAAGCGCAGTCAAACTGGTCTATAGGAGGATGAAGAGCAGTCAAACTGATTTATAAGCGGACGAAGAGCAGTCAAACTGATTTATAAGAGGATGAAGAGCAGTCAAACTGCTTTATAAGAGGACGAAGAGCAGTCAAACTGATTTATAATCGGACGAAGAGCAGTCAAACTGTTCTATAGGAGGGTGAAGCGCAGTCAAACTGGTTTATAGGAGGATGAAGAGCAGTCAAACTGCTTTATAAAAGGATGAAGAGCAGTCAAACTGATTTATAAGAGGATGAAGAGCAGTCAAACTGCTTTATAAAAGGATGAAGAGCAGTCAAACTGTTTTATAAGCGGACGAAGAGCAGTCAAACTGATTTATAATTGGACGAAGAGCAGTCAAACTGATTTATAATCGGACGAAGAGTAGTCAAACGGTTTTATAAGAGGATGAAGAGCAGTCAAATTGATTTATAAGAGGATGAAGAGCAGTCAAACTGCTTTATAAAAGGATGAAGAGCAGTCAAACTGCTTTATAAAAGGATGAAGAGCAGTCAAACTGTTTTATAAGCGCACGAAGAGCAGTTGATTTATAATCGGACGAAGAGCAGTCAAACTGTTCTATAGGAGGATGAAGCGCAGTCAAACTGGTTTATAGGAGGATGAAGAGCAGTCAAACTGCTTTATAAGCGGACGAAGAGCAGTCAAACTGATTTATAATCGGACGAAGAGCAGTCAAACTGATTTATAATTGGACGAAGAGCAGTCAAATTGTTCTATAGGAGGATGAAGAGCAGTCAAACTGCGTTATAAAAAGATGAATAGCAGTCAAACTGTTTTATAAGAGGATGAAGAGCAGTCAAACAGTTTTATGAGGACGAAAAGCAGTCAAACTGATTTATAATCGGATGAAGAGCAGTCAAACTGATTTATAAGAGGATGAAGAGCAGTCAAACTGCGTTATAAAAAGATGAAGAGCAGTCAAACTGTTTTATAAGAGGAAGAAGAGCAGTCAAACTGATTTATAATCGGATGAAGAGCAGTCAGACTGTTTTACAAGAGGATGAAGAGCAGTCAAACTGCTTTATAAAAGGATGAAGAGCAGTCAAACTGTTTTATAAGCGCACGAAGAGCAGTTGATTTATAATCGGACGAAGAGCAGTCAAACTGTTCTATAGGAGGATGAAGCGCAGTCAAACTGGTTTATAGGAGGATGAAGAGCAGTCAAACTGCTTTATAAGCGGACGAAGAGCAGTCAAACTGATTTATAATCGGACGAAGAGCAGTCAAACTGATTTATAATTGGACGAAGAGCAGTCAAATTGTTCTATAGGAGGATGAAGCGCAGTCAAACTGGTTTATAGGAGGATGAAGAGCAGTCAAACTGCTTTATAAGAGGATGAAGAGCAGTCAAACTGATTTATAACCGACGAAGAGCAGTCAAACTGATTTATAATCGGACGAAGAGCAGTCAAACTGATTTATAAACGGACGAAGAGCAGTCAAACGGTTTTATAAAAGGATGAAGAGCAGTCAAACTGTTTTATACGAGGATGTAGAGCAGTCAGACTGTTTTACAAGAGGATGAAGAGCAGTCAACCTGTTTTACAAGAGGATGAAGAGCAGTCAAACTGTTTTATAAGAGGATAAAGAGCAGTCAACCTGCTTTATAAAAGGATGAAGAGCAGTCAAACTGTTTTATAAGAGGACGAAGAGCAGTCAAACTGATTTATAAGCGGACAAAGAGCAGTCAAACTGATTTATAATCGGACGAAGAGCAGTCAAACTGATTTATAATCGGACGAAGAGCAGTCAAACTGATTTATAATCGGATGAATAGCTGTCAAACTGATTTATAAGAGGATGAAGAGCAGTCAAACTGCTTTATAAAAGGATGAAGAGCAGTCAAACTGTTTTATAAGAGGACGAAGAGCAGTCAAACTGATTTATAATCGGACGAAGAGCAGTCAAACTGTTCTATAGGAGGATGAAGCGCAGTCAAACTGGTTTATAGGAGGATGAAGAGCAGTCAAACTGCTTAATAAGAGGATCAAGAGCAGTCAAACTGATTTATAAGCGCACGAAGAGCAGTCAAACTGATTTATAATCGGACGAAGAGCAGTCAAACTGATTTATAAACGGACGAAGAGCAGTCAAACGGTCTTATAAAAGGATGAAGAGCAGTCAAACTGTTTTATACGAGGATGTAGAGCAGTCAGACTGTTTTACAAGAGGATGAAGAGCAGTCAACCTGTTTTACAAGAGGATGAAGAGCAGACAAACTGTTTTATAAGAGGATGAAGAGCAGTCAAACTGCGTTATAAAAGGATGAAGAGCAGTCAAACTGTTTTATAAGAGGACGAAGAGCAGTCAAACTGATTTATAATCGGACGAAGAGCAGTCAAACTGTTCTATAGGAGGATGAAGCGCAGTCAAACTGGTTTACAGGAGGATGAAGAGCAGTCAAACTGCTTTATAAGAGGATGAAGAGCAGTCAAACTGATTTATAAGCGCACGAAGAGCAGTCAAACTGATTTAAAATCGGACAAAGAGCAGTCAAACTGTTCTATAGGAGGATGAAGCGCAGTCAAACTGGTTTATAGGAGGATGAAGAGCAGTCAAACTGCTTTATAAGAGGATGAAGAGCAGTCAAACTGATTTATAAGAGGATGTAGAGCAGTCAGACTGTTTTACAAGAGGATGAAGAGCAGTCAACCTGTTTTATAAGAGGACGAAGAGCAGTCAAACTGATTTATAATCGGACGAAGAGCAGTCAAACTGTTCTATAGGATGATGAAGCGCAGTCAAACTGGTTTATAGGAGGATGAAGAGCAGTCAAACTGCTTTATAAGAGGATGAAGAGCAGTCAAACTGATTTATAAGCGGACGAAGAGCAGTCAAACTGATTTATAATCGGACGAAGAGCAGTCAAACTGTTCTATAGGAGGATGAAGCGCAGTCAAACTGGTCTATAGGAGGATGAAGAGCAGTCAAACTGATTTATAAGCGGACGAAGAGCAGTCAAACTGATTTATAAGAGGATGAAGAGCAGTCAAACTGCTTTATAAGAGGACGAAGAGCAGTCAAACTGATTTATAATCGGACGAAGAGCAGTCAAACTGTTCTATAGGAGGGTGAAGCGCAGTCAAACTGGTTTATAGGAGGATGAAGAGCAGTCAAACTGCTTTATAAAAGGATGAAGAGCAGTCAAACTGATTTATAAGAGGATGAAGAGCAGTCAAACTGCTTTATAAAAGGATGAAGAGCAGTCAAACTGTTTTATAAGCGGACGAAGAGCAGTCAAACTGATTTATAATTGGACGAAGAGCAGTCAAACTGATTTATAATCGGACGAAGAGTAGTCAAACGGTTTTATAAGAGGATGAAGAGCAGTCAAATTGATTTATAAGAGGATGAAGAGCAGTCAAACTGCTTTATAAAAGGATGAAGAGCAGTCAAACTGCTTTATAAAAGGATGAAGAGCAGTCAAACTGTTTTACAAGAGGATGAAGAGCAGTCAACCTGTTTTACAAGAGGATGAAGAGCAGTCAAACTGCGTTATAAAAAGATGAAGAGCAGTCAAACTGTTTTATAAGAGGATGAAGAGCAGTCAAACAGTTTTATGAGGACGAAAAGCAGTCAAACTGATTTATAATCGGACGAAGAGCAGTCAAACTGATTTATAAGAGGATGAAGAGCAGTCAAACTGATATATAATCGGATGAATAGCTGTCAAACTGATTTATAAGAGGATGAAGAGCAGTCAAACTGCTTTATAAAAGGATGAAGAGCAGTCAAACTGTTTTATAAGAGGACGAAGAGCAGTCAAACTGATTTATAATCGGACGAAGAGCAGTCAAACTGTTCTATAGGAGGATGAAGAGCAGTCAAACTGGTTTATAGGAGAATGAAGAGCAGTCAAACTGCTTTATAAGAGGATGAAGAGCAGTCAAACTGATTTACAAGAGGATGAAGAGCAGACAAACTGTTTTATAAGAGGATGAAGAGCAGTCAAACTGCGTTATAAAAGGATGAAGAGCAGTCAAACTGTTTTATAAGAGGACGAAGAGCAGTCAAACTGATTTATAATCGGACGAAGAGCAGTCAAACTGTTCTATAGGAGGATGAAGCGCAGTCAAACTGGTTTACAGGAGGATGAAGAGCAGTCAAACTGCTTTATAAGAGGATGAAGAGCAGTCAAACTGATTTATAAGCGCACGAAGAGCAGTCAAACTGATTTAAAATCGGACAAAGAGCAGTCAAACTGTTCTATAGGAGGATGAAGCGCAGTCAAACTGGTTTATAGGAGGATGAAGAGCAGTCAAACTGCTTTATAAGAGGATGAAGAGCAGTCAAACTGATTTATAAGAGGATGTAGAGCAGTCAGACTGTTTTACAAGAGGATGAAGAGCAGTCTACCTGTTTTATAAGAGGACGAAGAGCAGTCAAACTGATTTATAATCGGACGAAGAGCAGTCAAACTGTTCTATAGGATGATGAAGCGCAGTCAAACTGGTTTATAGGAGGATGAAGAGCAGTCAAACTGCTTTATAAGAGGATGAAGAGCAGTCAAACTGATTTATAAGCGGACGAAGAGCAGTCAAACTGATTTATAATCGGACGAAGAGCAGTCAAACTGTTCTATAGGAGGATGAAGCGCAGTCAAACTGGTCTATAGGAGGATGAAGAGCAGTCAAACTGTTTTATAAGCGGACGAAGAGCAGTCAAACTGATTTATAAGAGGATGAAGAGCAGTCAAACTGCTTTATAAGAGGACGAAGAGCAGTCAAACTGATTTATAATCGGACGAAGAGCAGTCAAACTGTTCTATAGGAGGGTGAAGCGCAGTCAAACTGGTTTATAGGAGGATGAAGAGCAGTCAAACTGCTTTATAAAAGGATGAAGAGCAGTCAAACTGATTTATAAGAGGATGAAGAGCAGTCAAACTGCTTTATAAAAGGATGAAGAGCAGTCAAACTGTTTTATAAGCGGACGAAGAGCAGTCAAACTGATTTATAATTGGACGAAGAGCAGTCAAACTGATTTATAATCGGACGAAGAGTAGTCAAACGGTTTTATAAGAGGATGAAGAGCAGTCAAATTGATTTATAAGAGGATGAAGAGCAGTCAAACTGCTTTATAAAAGGATGAAGAGCAGTCAAACTGTTTTATACGAGGATGTAGAGCGGTCAGACTGTTTTACAAGAGGATGAAGAGCAGTCAACCTGTTTTACAAGAGGATGAAGAGCAGTCAAACTGCGTTATAAAAAGATGAAGAGCAGTCAAACTGTTTTATAAGAGGATGAAGAGCAGTCAAACAGTTTTATGAGGACGAAAAGCAGTCAAACTGATTTATAATCGGACGAAGAGCAGTCAAACTGATTTATAATCGGACGAAGAGCAGTCAAACTGATATATAATCGGATGAATAGCTGTCAAACTGATTTATAAGAGGATGAAGAGCAGTCTGACTGCTTTATAAAAGGATGAAGAGCAGTCAAACTGTTTTATAAGAGGACGAAGAGCAGTCAAACTGATTTATAATCGGACGAAGAGCAGTCAAACTGTTCTATAGGAGGATGAAGAGCAGTCAAACTGGTTTATAGGAGAATGAAGAGCAGTCAAACTGCTTTATAAGAGGATGAAGAGCAGTCAAACTGATTTATAAGCGCACGAAGAGCAGTCAAACTGATTTATAATCGGACGAAGAGCAGTCAAACTGATTTATAAACGGACGAAGAGCAGTCAAACGGTTTTATAAAAGGATGAAGAGCAGTCAAACTGTTTTATACGAGGATGTAGAGCAGTCAGACTGTTTTAAAAGAGGATGAAGAGCAGTCAACCTGTTTTACAAGAGGATGAAGAGCAGACAAACTGTTTTATAAGAGGATGAAGAGCAGTCAAACTGCGTTATAAAAGGATGAAGAGCAGTCAAACTGTTTTATAAGAGGACGAAGAGCAGTCAAACTGATTTATAATCGGACGAAGAGCAGTCAAACTGTTCTATAGGAGGATGAAGCGCAGTCAAACTGGTTTATAGGAGGATGAAGAGCAGTCAAACTGCTTTATAAGAGGATGAAGAGTAGTCAAACTGATTTATAAGCGCACGAAGAGCAGTCAAACTGATTTATAATCGGACAAAGAGCAGTCAAACTGTTCTATAGGAGGATGAAGCGCAGTCAAACTGGTTTATAGGAGGATGAAGAGCAGTCAAACTGCTTTATAAGAGGATGAAGAGCAGTCAAACTGATTTATAAGAGGATGTAGAGCAGTCACACTGTTTTACAAGAGGATGAAGAGCAGTCAACCTGTTTTATAAGAGGACGAAGAGCAGTCAAACTGATTTATAATCGGACGAAGAGCAGTCAAACTGTTCTATAGGATGATGAAGCGCAGTCAAACTGGTTTATAGGAGGATGAAGAGCAGTCAAACTGCTTTATAAGAGGATGAAGAGCAGTCAAACTGATTTATAAGCGGACGAAGAGCAGTCAAACTGATTTATAATCGGACGAAGAGCAGTCAAACTGATTTATAAACGGACGAAGAGCAGTCAAACGGTTTTATAAAAGGATGAAGAGCAGTCAAACTGTTTTATAAGCGGACGAAGAGCAGTCAAACTGATTTATAATTGGACGAAGAGCAGTCAAACTGATTTATAATCGGACAAAGAGTAGTCAAACGGTTTTATAAGAGGATGAAGAGCAGTCAAATTGATTTATAAGAGGATGAAGAGCAGTCAAACTGCTTTATAAAAGGATGAAGAGCAGTCAAACTGTTTTATACGAGGATGTAGAGCGGTCAGACTGTTTTACAAGAGGATGAAGAGCAGTCAACCTGTTTTACAAGAGGATGAAGAGCAGTCAAACTGCGTTATAAACAGATGAAGAGCAGTCAAACTGTTTTATAAGAGGATGAAGAGCAGTCAAACAGTTTTATGAGGACGAAAAGCAGTCAAACTGATTTATAATCGGATGAAGAGCAGTCAAACTGATTTATAAGAGGATGAAGAGCAGTCAAACTGCGTTATAAAAAGATGAAGAGCAGTCAAACTGTTTTATAAGAGGATGAAGAGCAGTCAAACTGATTTATAATCGGATGAAGAGCAGTCAGACTGATTTATAAGAGGATGAAGAGCAGTCAAACTGCTTTATAAAAGGATGAAGAGCAGTCAAACTGTTTTATAAGCGGACGAAGAGCAGTCAAACTGATTTATAATTGGACGAAGAGCAGTCAAACTGATTTATAATCGGACGAAGAGTAGTCAAACGGTTTTATAAGAGGATGAAGAGCAGTCAAATTGATTTATAAGAGGATGAAGAGCAGTCAAACTGCTTTATAAAAGGATGAAGAGCAGTCAAACTGTTTTATACGAGGATGTAGAGCGGTCAGACTGTTTTACAAGAGGATGAAGAGCAGTCAACCTGTTTTACAAGAGGATGAAGAGCAGTCAAACTGCGTTATAAAAAGATGAAGAGCAGTCAAACTGTTTTATAAGAGGATGAAGAGCAGTCAAACAGTTTTATGAGGACGAAAAGCAGTCAAACTGATTTATAATCGGACGAAGAGCAGTCAAACTGATTTATAATCGGACGAAGAGCAGTCAAACTGATATATAATCGGATGAATAGCTGTCAAACTGATTTATAAGAGGATGAAGAGCAGTCAAACTGATATATAAAAGGATGAAGAGCAGTCAAACTGTTTTATAAGAGGACGAATAGCAGTCAAACTGATTTATAATCGGACGAAGAGCAGTCAAACTGTTCTATAGGAGGATGAAGAGCAGTCAAACTGGTTTATAGGAGAATGAAGAGCAGTCAAACTGCTTTATAAGAGGATGAAGAGCAGTCAAATTGATTTATAAGCGCACGAAGAGCAGTCAAACTGATTTATAATCGGACGAAGAGCAGTCAAACTGATTTATAAACGGACGAAGAGCAGTCAAACGGTTTTATAAAAGGATGAAGAGCAGTCAAACTGTTTTATACGAGGATGTAGAGCAGTCAGACTGTTTTACAAGAGGATGAAGAGCAGTCAACCTGTTTTACAAGAGGATGAAGAGCAGACAAACTGTTTTATAAGAGGATGAAGAGCAGTCAAACTGCGTTATAAAAGGATGAAGAGCAGTACAACTGTTTTATAAGAGGACGAAGAGCAGTCAAACTGATTTATAATCGGACGAAGAGCAGTCAAACTCTTCTATAGGAGGATGAAGCGCAGTCAAACTGGTTTATAGGAGGATGAAGAGCAGTCAAACTGCTTTATAAGAGGATGAAGAGTAGTCAAACTGATTTATAAGCGCACGAAGAGCAGTCAAACTGATTTATAATCGGACAAAGAGCAGTCAAACTGTTCTATAGGAGGATGAAGCGCAGTCAAACTGGTTTATAGGAGGATGAAGAGCAGTCAAACTGCTTTATAAGAGGATGAAGAGCAGTCAAACTGATTTATAAGAGGATGTAGAGCAGTCACACTGTTTTACAAGAGGATGAAGAGCAGTCAACCTGTTTTATAAGAGGACGAAGAGCAGTCAAACTGATTAATAATCGGACGAAGAGCAGTCAAACTGTTCTATAGGATGATGAAGCGCAGTCAAACTGGTTTATAGGAGGATGAAGAGCAGTCAAACTGCTTTATAAGAAAATGAAGAGCAGTCAAACTGATTTATAAGCGGACGAAGAGCAGTCAAACTGATTTATAATCGGACGAAGAGCAGTCAAACTGATTTATAAACGGACGAAGAGCAGTCAAACGGTTTTATAAAAGGATGAAGAGCAGTCAAACTGTTTTATAAGCGGACGAAGAGCAGTCAAACTGATTTATAATTGGACGAAGAGCAGTCAAACTGATTTATAATCGGACGAAGAGTAGTCAAACTGATTTATAATCGGACGAAGAGCAGTCAAACTGATATATAATCGGATGAATAGCTGTCAAACTGATTTATAAGAGGATGAAGAGCAGTCAAACTGCTTTATAAAAGGATGAAGAGCAGTCAAACTGTTTTATAAGAGGATGAAGAGCAGTCAAACTGATTTATAATCCGACGAAGAGCAGTCAAACTGTTCTATAGGAGGATGAAGAGCAGTCAAACTGGTTTATAGGAGGATGAAGAGCAGTCAAACTGCTTTATAAGAGGATGAAGAGCAGTCAAACTGATTTATAAGCGGACGAAGAGCAGTCAAACTGATTTATAATCGGACGAAGAGCAGTCAAACTGATTTATAAACGGACGAAGAGCAGTCAAACGGGTTTATAAAAGGATGAAGAGCAGTCAAACTGTTTTATACGAGGATGTAGAGCAGTCAGACTGTTTTACAAGAGGATGAAGAGCAGTCAACCTGTTTTACAAGAGGATGAAGAGCAGTCAAACTGCGTTATAAAAAGATGAAGAGCAGTCAAACTGTTTTATAAGAGGATGAAGAGCAGTCAAACTGATTTATAATCGGATGAGGAGCAGTCAGACTGTTTTACAAGAGGATGAAGAGCAGTCAAACTGCTTTGTAAAAGGATGAAGAGCAGTCAAACTGTTTTATAAAAGGATGAAGAGCAGTAATACTGGTTTATAGGAGGATGAAGAGTAGTCAAACTGATTTATAAGCGCACGAAGAGCAGTCAAACTGATTTATAATCGGACAAAGAGCAGTCAAACTGTTCTATAGGAGGATGAAGCGCAGTCAAACTGGTTTATAGGAGGATGAAGAGCAGTCAAACTGCTTTATAAGAGGATGAAGAGCAGTCAAACTGATTTATAAGAGGATGTAGAGCAGTCACACTGTTTTACAAGAGGATGAAGAGCAGTCAACCTGTTTTATAAGAGGATGAAGAGCAGTCAAACTGATTAATAATCGGACGAAGAGCAGTCAAACTGTTCTATAGGATGATGAAGCGCAGTCAAACTGGTTTATAGGAGGATGAAGAGCAGTCAAACTGCTTTATAAGAAAATGAAGAGCAGTCAAACTGATTCATAAGCGGACGAAGAGCAGTCAAACTGATTTATAATTGGACGAAGAGCAGTCAAACTGATTTATAAACGGACGAAGAGCAGTCAAACGGTTTTATAAAAGGATGAAGAGCAGTCAAACTGTTTTATAAGCGGACGAAGAGCAGTCAAACTGATTTATAATTGGACGAAGAGCAGTCAAACTGATTTATAATCGGACGAAGAGTAGTCAAACGGTTTTATAAGAGGATGAAGAGCAGTCAAATTGATTTATAAGAGGATGAAGAGCAGTTAAACTGCTTTATAAAAGGATGAAGAGCAGTCAAACTGTTTTATACGAGGATGTAGAGCGGTCAGACTGTTTTACAAGAGGATGAAGAGCAGTCAACCTGTTTTACAAGAGGATGAAGAGCAGTCAAACTGCGTTATAAAAAGATGAAGAGCAGTCAAACTGTTTTATAAGAGGATGAAGAGCAGTCAAACAGTTTTATGAGGACGAAAAGCAGTCAAACTGATTTACAATCGGATGAAGAGCAGTCAAACTGATTTATAAGAGGATGAAGAGCAGTCAAACTGCGTTATAAAAAGATGAAGAGCAGTCAAACTGTTTTATAAGAGGATGAAGAGCAGTCAAACTGATTTATAATCGGATGAAGAGCAGTCAGACTGTTTTACAAGAGGATGAAGAGCAGTCAAACTGCTTTATAAAAGGATGAAGAGCAGTCAAACTGTTTTATAAGCGCACAAAGAGCAGTCAAACTGATTTATAATCGGACGAAGAGCAGTCAAACTGTTCTATAGGAGGATGAAGCGCAGTCAAACTGGTTTATAGGAGGATGAAGAGCAGTCAAACTGCTTTATAAGCGGACCAAGAGCAGTCAAACTGATTTATAATCGGACGAAGAGCAGTCAAACTGATTTATAATTGGACGAAGAGCAGTCAAACTGTTCTATAGGAGGATGAAGCGCAGTCAAACTGGTTTAAAAGGAGGATGAAGAGCAGTCAAACTGCTTTATAAGAGGATGAAGAGCAGTCAAACTGATTTATAACCGACGAAGAGAAGTCAAACTGATTTATAATCGGACGAAGAGCAGTCAAACTGATTTATAAACGGACGAAGAGCAGTCAAACGGTTTTATAAAAGGATGAAGAGCAGTCAAACTGTTTTATACGAGGATGTAGAGCAGTCAGACTGTTTTACAAGAGGATGAAGAGCAGTCAACCTGTTTTACAAGAGGATGAAGAGCAGTCAAACTGTTTTATAAGAGGATAAAGAGCAGTCAAACTGCGTTATAAAAGGATGAAGAGCAGTCAAACTGTTTTATAAGAGGACGAAGAGCAGTCAAACTGATTTATAATCGGATGAAGAGAAGTCAAACTGATTTATAAGAGGATGAAGAGCAGTCAAACTGCTTTTTAAAAGCATGAAGAGCAGT
Source organism: Lampris incognitus (assembly GCF_029633865.1). Classification (NCBI taxonomy): domain Eukaryota; kingdom Metazoa; phylum Chordata; class Actinopteri; order Lampriformes; family Lampridae; genus Lampris; species Lampris incognitus. The sequence continues at coordinate 36,637,932 of NC_079222.1, forward strand.
CAAACTATTTTATAAGAGGACGAAGAGCACTCAAACTGATTTATAATCGGACGAAGAGCAGTCAAACTGTTCTATAGGAGGATGAAGCGCAGTCAAACTGGTCTATAGGAGGATGAAGAGCAGTCAAACTGCTTTATAAAAGGATGAAGAGCAGTCAAACTGATTTATAAGAGGATGAAGAGCAGTCAAACTGCTTTATAAAAGGATGAAGAGCAGTCAAACTGTTTTATAAGCGGACGAAGAGCAGTCAAACTGATTTATAATCGGACGAAGAGCAGTCAAACTGATTTATAATCGGACGAAGAGCAGTCAAACTGATTTATAATCGGATGAATAGCTGTCAAACTGATTTATAAGAGGATGAAGAGCAGTCAAACTGCTTTATAAAAGGATGAAGAGCAGTCAAACTGTTTTATAAGAGGACAAAGAGCAGTCAAACTGATTTATAATCGGACGAAGAGCAGTCAAACTGTTCTATAGGAGGATGAAGCGCAGTCAAACTGGTTTATAGGAGGATGAAGAGCAGTCAAACTGCTTTATAAGAGGATGAAGAGCAGTCAAACTGATTTATAAGCGCACGAAGAGCAGTCAAACTGATTTATAATCGGACGAAGAGCAGTCAAACTGATTTATAAACGGACAAAGAGCAGTCAAACGGTTTTATAAAAGGATGAAGAGCAGTCAAACTGTTTTATACGAGGATGTAGAGCAGTCAGACTGTTTTACAAGAGGATGAAGAACAGTCAACCTGTTTTACAAGAGGATGAAGAGCAGTCAAACTGTTTTATAAGAGGATGAAGAGCAGTCAAACTGCGTTATAAAAGGATGAAGAGCAGTCAAACAGTTTTATAAGAGGACGAAGAGCAGTCAAACTGATTTATAATCGGATGAAGAGCAGTCAAACTGATTTATAAGAGGATGAAGAGCAGTCAAACTGCTTTATAAATGATGAAGCGCAGTCAAACTGTTTTATAAGAGGACGAAGAGCAGTCAAACTGATTTATAATCGGACGAAGAGCAGTCAAACTGTTCTATAGGAGGATGAAGCGCAGTCAAACTGGTCTATAGGAGGATGAAGAGCAGTCAAACTGTTTTATAAGCGGACGAAGAGCAGTCAAACTGATTTATAAGAGGATGAAGAGCAGTCAAACTGCTTTATAAGAGGACGAAGAGCAGTCAAACTGATTTATAATCGGACGAAGAGCAGTCAAACTGTTCTATAGGAGGGTGAAGCGCAGTCAAACTGGTTTATAGGAGGATGAAGAGCAGTCAAACTGCTTTATAAAAGGATGAAGAGCAGTCAAACTGATTTATAAGAGGATGAAGAGCAGTCAAACTGCTTTATAAAAGGATGAAGAGCAGTCAAACTGTTTTATAAGCGGACGAAGAGCAGTCAAACTGATTTATAATTGGACGAAGAGCAGTCAAACTGATTTATAATCGGACGAAGAGTAGTCAAACGGTTTTATAAGAGGATGTAGAGCAGTCAAATTGATTTATAAGAGGATGAAGAGCAGTCAAACTGCTTTATAAAAGGATGAAGAGCAGTCAAACTGTTTTATACGAGGATGTAGAGCGGTCAGACTGTTTTACAAGAGGATGAAGAGCAGTCAACCTGTTTTACAAGAGGATGAAGAGCAGTCAAACTGCGTTATAAAAAGATGAAGAGCAGTCAAACTGTTTTATAAGAGGATGAAGAGCAGTCAAACTGTTTTATAAGAGGATGAAGAGCAGTCAAACAGTTTTATGAGGACGAAAAGCAGTCAAACTGATTTATAATCGGATGAAGAGCAGTCAAACTGATTTATAAGAGGATGAAGAGCAGTCAAACTGCGTTATAAAAAGATGAAGAGCAGTCAAACTGTTTTATAAGAGGATGAAGAGCAGTCAAACTGATTTATAATCGGATGAAGAGCAGTCAGACTGTATTACAAGAGGATGAAGAGCAGTCAAACTGCTTTATAAAAGGATGAAGAGCAGTCAAACTGTTTTATAAGCGCACGAAGAGCAGTCAAACTGATTTATAATCGGACGAAGAGCAGTCAAACTGTTCTATAGGAGGATGAAGCGCAGTCAAACTGGTTTATAGGAGGATGAAGAGCAGTCAAACTGCTTTATAAAAGGATGAAGAGCAGTCAAACTGATTTATAAGAGGATGAAGAGCAGTCAAACTGCTTTATAAAAGGATGAAGAGCAGTCAAACTGTTTTATAAGCGGACGAAGAGCAGTCAAACTGATTTATAATTGGACGAAGAGCAGTCAAACTGATTTATAATCGGACGAAGAGTAGTCAAACGGTTTTATAAGAGGATGAAGAGCAGTCAAATTGATTTATAAGAGGATGAAGAGCAGTCAAACTGCTTTATAAAAGGATGAAGAGCAGTCAAACTGTTTTATACGAGGATGTAGAGCGGTCAGACTGTTTTACAAGAGGATGAAGAGCAGTCAACCTGTTTTACAAGAGGATGAAGAGCAGTCAAACTGCGTTATAAAAAGATGAAGAGCAGTCAAACTGTTTTATAAGAGGATGAAGAGCAGTCAAACAGTTTTATGAGGACGAAAAGCAGTCAAACTGATTTATAATCGGATGAAGAGCAGTCAAACTGATTTATAAGAGGATGAAGAGCAGTCAAACTGCGTTATAAAAAGATGAAGAGCAGTCAAACTGTTTTATAAGAGGATGAAGAGCAGTCAAACTGATTTATAATCGGATGAAGAGCAGTCAGACTGTTTTACAAGAGGATGAAGAGCAGTCAAACTGCTTTATAAAAGGATGAAGAGCAGTCAAACTGTTTTATAAGCGCACGAAGAGCAGTCAAACTGATTTATAATCGGACGAAGAGCAGTCAAACTGTTCTATAGGAGGATGAAGCGCAGTCAAACTGGTTTATAGGAGGATGAAGAGCAGTCAAACTGCTTTATAAGAGGATGAAGAGCAGTCAAACTGATTTATAACCGACGAAGAGCAGTCAAACTGATTTATAATCGGACGAAGAGCAGTCAAACTGATTTATAAACGGACGAAGAGCAGTCAAACGGTTTTATAAAAGGATGAAGAGCAGTCAAACTGTTTTATACGAGGATGTAGAGCAGTCAGACTGTTTTACAAGAGGATGAAGAGCAGTCAACCTGTTATACAAGAGGATGAAGAGCAGTCAAACTGTTTTATAAGAGGATAAAGAGCAGTCAAACTGCGTTATAAAAGGATGAAGAGCAGTCAAACTGTTTTATAAGAGGACGAAGAGCAGTCAAACTGATTTATAAGCGGACGAAGAGCAGTCAAACTGATTTATAATCGGACGAAGAGCAGTCAAACTGATTTATAATCGGACGAAGGCAGTCAAACTGATTTATAGTCGGATGAATAGCTGTCAAACTGATTTATAAGAGGATGAAGAGCAGTCAAACTGCTTTATAAAAGGATGAAGAGCAGTCAAACTGTTTTATAAGAGGACGAAGAGCAGTCAAACTGATTTATAATCGGACGAAGAGCAGTCAAACTGTTCTATAGGAGGATGAAGCGCAGTCAAACTGGTTTATAGGAGGATGAAGAGCAGTCAAACTGCTTTATAAGAGGATGAAGAGCAGTCAAACTGATTTATAAGCGCACGAAGAGCAGTCAAACTGATTTATAATCGGACGAAGAGCAGTCAAACTGATTTATAAACGGACGAAGAGCAGTCAAACGGTTTTATAAAAGGATGAAGAGCAGTCAAACTGTTTTATACGAGGATGTAGAGCAGTCAGACTGTTTTACAAGAGGATGAAGAGCAGTCAACCTGTTTTACAAGAGGATGAAGAGCAGACAAACTGTTTTATAAGAGGATGAAGAGCAGTCAAACTGCTTTATAAAAGGATGAAGAGCAGTCAAACTGTTTTATAAGAGGACGAAGAGCAGTCAAACTGATTTATAATCGGACGAAGAGCAGTCAAACTGTTCTATAGGAGGATGAAGCGCAGTCAAACTGGTATATAGGAGGATGAAGAGCAGTCAAACTGCTTTATAAGAGGATGAAGAGCAGTCAAACTGATTTATAAGCGCACGAAGAGCAGTCAAACTGATTTAAAATCGGACAAAGAGTAGTCAAACTGTTCTATAGGAGGATGAAGCGCAGTCAAACTGGTTTATAGGAGGATGAAGAGCAGTCAAACTGCTTTATAAGAGGATGAAGAGCAGTCAAACTGATTTATAAGAGGATGTAGAGCAGTCAGACTGTTTTACAAGAGGATGAAGAGCAGTCAACCTGTTTTATAAGAGGACGAAGAGCAGTCAAACTGATTTATAATCGGACGAAGAGCAGTCAAACTGTTCTATAGGATGATGAAGCGCAGTCAAACTGGTTTATAGGAGGATGAAGAGCAGGCAACTGCTTTATAAGAGGATGAAGAGCAGTCAAACTGATTTATAAGCGGATGAATAGCTGTCAAACTGATTTATAAGAGGATGAAGAGCAGTCAAACTGCTTTATAAAAGGATTAAGAGCAGTCAAACTGTTTTATAAGAGGACGAAGAGCAGTCAAACTGATTTATAATCGGACGAAGAGCAGTCAAACTGTTCTATAGGAGGATGAAGCGCAGTCAAACTGGTTTATAGGAGGATGAAGAGCAGTCAAACTGCTTTATAAGAGGATGAAGAGCAGTCAAACTGATTTATAAGCGCACGAAGAGCAGTCAAACTGATTTATAATCGGACGAAGAGCAGTCAAACTGATTTATAAACGGACGAAGAGCAGTCAAACGGTTTTATAAAAGGATGAAGAGCAGTCAAACTGTTTTATACGAGGATGTAGAGCAGTCAGACTGTTTTACAAGAGGATGAAGAGCAGTCAACCTGTTTTACAAGAGGATGAAGAGCAGACAAACTGTTTTATAATAGGATGAAGAGCAGTCAAACTGCGTTATAAAAGGATGAAGAGCAGTCAAACTGTTTTATAAGAGGACGAAGAGCAGTCAAACTGATTTATAATCGGACGAAGAGCAGTCAAACTGTTCTATAGGAGGATGAAGCGCAGTCAAACTGGTATATAGGAGGATGAAGAGCAGTCAAACTGCTTTATAAGAGGATGAAGAGCAGTCAAACTGATTTATAAGCGCACGAAGAGCAGTCAAACTGATTTAAAATCGGACAAAGAGCAGTCAAACTGTTCTATAGGAGGATGAAGCGCAGTCAAACTGGTTTATAGGAGGATGAAGAGCAGTCAAACTGCTTTATAAGAGGATGAAGAGCAGTCAAACTGATTTATAAGAGGATGTAGAGCAGTCAGACTGTTTTACAAGAGGATGAAGAGCAGTCAACCTGTTTTATAAGAGGACGAAGAGCAGTCAAACTGATTTATAATCGGACGAAGAGCAGTCAAACTGTTCTATAGGATGATGAAGCGCAGTCAAACTGGTTTATAGGAGGATGAAGAGCAGTCAAACTGCTTTATAAGAGGATGAAGAGCAGTCAAACTGATTTATAAGCGGACGAAGAGCAGTCAAACTGATTTATAATCGGACGAAGAGCAGTCAAACTGTTCTATAGGAGGATGAAGCGCAGTCAAACTGGTCTATAGGAGGATGAAGAGCAGTCAAACTGTTTTATAAGCGGACGAAGAGCAGTCAAACTGATTTATAAGAGGATGAAGAGCAGTCAAACTGCTTTATAAGAGGACGAAGAGCAGTCAAACTGATTTATAATCGGACGACGAGCAGTCAAACTGTTCTATAGGAGGGTGAAGCGCAGTCAAACTGGTTTATAGGAGGATGAAGAGCAGTCAAACTGCTTTATAAAAGGATGAAGAGCAGTCAAACTGATTTATAAGAGGATGAAGAGCAGTCAAACTGCTTTATAAAAGGATGAAGAGCAGTCAAACTGTTTTATAAGCGGACGAAGAGCAGTCAAACTGATTTATAATTGGACGAAGAGCAGTCAAACTGATTTATAATCGGACGAAGAGTAGTCAAACGGTTTTATAAGAGGATGAAGAGCAGTCAAATTGATTTATAAGAGGATGAAGAGCAGTCAAACTGCTTTATAAAAGGATGAAGAGCAGTCAAACTGTTTTATACGAGGATGTAGAGCGGTCAGACTGTTTTACAAGAGGATGAAGAGCAGTCAAACTGTTTTATAAGAGGATGAAGAGCAGTCAAACAGATTTATGAGGACGAAAAGCAGTCAAACTGATTTATAATCGGACGAAGAGCAGTCAAACTGATTTATAATCGGACGAAGAGCAGTCAAACCAATATATAATCGGATGAATAGCTGTCAAACTGATTTATAAGAGGATGAAGAGCAGTCAAACTGCTTTATAAAAGGATGAAGAGCAGTCAAACTGTTTTATAAGAGGACGAAGAGCAGTCAAACTGATTTATAATCGGACGAAGAGCAGTCAAACTGTTCTATAGGAGGATGAAGAGCAGTCAAACTGGTTTATAGGAGGATGAAGAGCAGTCAAACTGATTTATAAGTGCACGAAGAGCAGTCAAACTGATTTATAATCGGACGAAGAGCAGTCAAACTGATTTATAAACGGACGAAGAGCAGTCAAACGGTTTTATAAAAGGATGAAGAGCAGTCAAACTGTTTTATACGAGGATGTAGAGCAGTCAGACTGTTTTACAAGAGGATGAAGAGCAGTCAACCTGTTTTACAAGAGGATGAAGAGCAGACAAACTGTTTTATAAGAGGATGAAGAGCAGTCAAACTGCGTTATAAAAGGATGTAGAGCAGTCAAACTGTTTTATAAGAGGACGAAGAGCAGTCAAACTGATTTATAATCGGACGAAGAGCAGTCAAACTGTTCTATAGGAGGATGAAGCGCAGTCAAACTGGTTTATAGGAGGATGAAGAGCAGTCAAACTGCTTTATAAGAGGATGAAGAGTAGTCAAACTGATTTATAAGCGCACGAAGAGCAGTCAAACTGATTTATAATCGGACAAAGAGCAGTCAAACTGTTCTATAGGAGGATGAAGCGCAGTCAAACTGGTTTATAGGAGGATGAAGAGCAGTCAAACTGCTTTATAAGAGGATGAAGAGCAGTCAAACTGATTTATAAGAGGATGTAGAGCAGTCACACTGTTTTACAAGAGGATGAAGAGCAGTCAACCTGTTTTATAAGAGGACGAAGAGCATTCAAACTGATTTATAATCTGACGAAGAGCAGTCAAACTGTTCTATAGGAGGATGAAGCGCAGTCAAACTGGTTTATAGGAGGATGAAGAGCAGTCAAACTGCTTTATAAGAGGATGAAGAGCAGTCAAACTGATTTATAAGCGCACGAAGAGCAGTCAAACTGATTTATAATCGGACGAAGAGCAGTCAAACTGATTTATAAACGGACGAAGAGCAGTCAAACGGTTTTATAAAAGGATGAAGAGCAGTCAAACTGTTTTATACGAGGATGTAGAGCAGTCAACCTGTTTTATAAGAGGACAAAGAGCAGTCAAACTGATTTATAATCGGACGAAGAGCAGTCAAACTGTTCTATAGGAGGAATTAGCGCAGTCAAACTGGTTTATAGGAGGATGAAGAGCAGTCAAACTGCTTTATAAGAGGATGAAGAGCAGTCAAACTGATTTATAAGCGCACGAAGAGCAGTCAAACTGATTTATAATCGGACGAAGAGCAGTCAAACTGATTTATAAACGGACGAAGAGCAGTCAAACGGTTTTATAAAAGGATGAAGAGCAGTCAAACTGTTTTATACGAGGATGTAGAGCAGTCAGACTGTTTTACAAGAGGATGAAGAGCAGTCAACCTGTTTTACAAGAGGATGAAGAGCAGTCAAACTGTTTTATAAGAGGATGAAGAGCAGTCAAACTGCGTTATAAAAGGATGAAGAGCAGTCAAACAGTTTTATAAGAGGACGAAGAGCAGTCAAACTGATTTATAATCGGATGAAGAGCAGTCAAACTGATTTATAAGAGGATGAAGAGCAGTCAAACTGCTTTATAAATGATGAAGCGCAGTCAAACTGTTTTATAAGAGGACGAAGAGCAGTCAAACTGATTTATAATCGGACGAAGAGCAGTCAAACTGTTCTATAGGAGGATGAAGCGCAGTCAAACTGGTCTATAGGAGGATGAAGAGCAGTCAAACTGTTTTATAAGCGGACGAAGAGCAGTCAAACTGATTTATAAGAGGATGAAGAGCAGTCAAACTGCTTTATAAGAGGACGAAGAGCAGTCAAACTGATTTATAATCGGACGAAGAGCAGTCAAACTGTTCTATAGGAGGGTGAAGCGCAGTCAAACTGGTTTATAGGAGGATGAAGAGCAGTCAAACTGCTTTATAAAAGGATGAAGAGCAGTCAAACTGATTTATAAGAGGATGAAGAGCAGTCAAACTGCTTTATAAAAGGATGAAGAGCAGTCAAACTGTTTTATAAGCGGACGAAGAGCAGTCAAACTGATTTATAATTGGACGAAGAGCAGTCAAACTGATTTATAATCGGACGAAGAGTAGTCAAACGGTTTTATAAGAGGATGAAGAGCAGTCAAATTGATTTATAAGAGGATGAAGAGCAGTCAAACTGCTTTATAAAAGGATGAAGAGCAGTCAAACTGTTTTATACGAGGATGTAGAGCGGTCAGACTGTTTTACAAGAGGATGAAGAGCAGTCAACCTGTTTTACAAGAGGATGAAGAGCAGTCAAACTGCGTTATAAAAAGATGAAGAGCAGTCAAACTGTTTTATAAGAGGATGAAGAGCAGTCAAACTGTTTTATAAGAGGATGAAGAGCAGTCAAACAGTTTTATGAGGACGAAAAGCAGTCAAACTGATTTATAATCGGATGAAGAGCAGTCAAACTGATTTATAAGAGGATGAAGAGCAGTCAAACTGCGTTATAAAAAGATGAAGAGCAGTCAAACTGTTTTATAAGAGGATGAAGAGCAGTCAAACTGATTTATAATCGGATGAAGAGCAGTCAGACTGTTTTACAAGAGGATGAAGAGCAGTCAAACTGCTTTATAAAAGGATGAAGAGCAGTCAAACTGTTTTATAAGCGCACGAAGAGCAGTCAAACTGATTTATAATCGGACGAAGAGCAGTCAAACTGTTCTATAGGAGGATGAAGCGCAGTCAAACTGGTTTATAGGAGGATGAAGAGCAGTCAAACTGATTTATAAGAGGATGAAGAGCAGTCAAACTGCTTTATAAAAGGATGAAGAGCAGTCAAACTGTTTTATAAGCGGACGAAGAGCAGTCAAACTGATTTATAATTGGACGAAGAGCAGTCAAACTGATTTATAATCCGACGAAGAGTAGTCAAACGGTTTTATAAGAGGATGAAGAGCAGTCAAATTGATTTATAAGAGGATGAAGAGCAGTCAAACTGCTTTATAAAAGGATGAAGAGCAGTCAAACTGTTTTATACGAGGATGTAGAGCGGTCAGACTGTTTTACAAGAGGATGAAGAGCAGTCAACCTGTTTTACAAGAGGATGAAGAGCAGTCAAACTGCGTTATAAAAAGATGAAGAGCAGTCAAACTGTTTTATAAGAGGATGAAGAGCAGTCAAACAGTTTTATGAGGACGAAAACAGTCAAACTGATTTATAATCGGATGAAGAGCAGTCAAACTGATTTATAAGAGGATGATGAGCAGTCAAACTGCGTTATAAAAAGATGAAGAGCAGTCAAACTGTTTTATAAGAGGATGAAGAGCAGTCAAACTGATTTATAATCGGATGAAGAGCAGTCAGACTGTTTTACAAGAGGATGAAGAGCAGTCAAACTGCTTTATAAAAGGATGAAGAGGAGTCAAACTGTTTTATAAGCGCACGAAGAGCAGTCAAACTGATTTATAATCGGACGAAGAGCAGTCAAACTGTTCTATAGGAGGATGAAGCGCAGTCAAACTGGTTTATAGGAGGATGAAGAGCAGTCAAACTGCTTTATAAGCGGACGAAGAGCAGTCAAACTGATTTATAATCGGACGAAGAGCAGTCAAACTGATTTATAATTGGACGAAGAGCAGTCAAACTGTTCTATAGGAGGATGAAGCGCAGTCAAACTGGTTTATAGGAGGATGAAGAGCAGTCAAACTGCTTTATAAGAGGATGAAGAGCAGTCAAACTGATTTATAACCGACGAAGAGCAGTCAAACTGATTTATAATCGGACGAAGAGCAGTCAAACTGATTTATAAACGGACGAAGAGCAGTCAAACGGTTTTATAAAAGGATGAAGAGCAGTCAAACTGTTTTATACGAGGATGTAGAGCAGTCAGACTGTTTTACAAGAGGATGAAGAGCAGTCAACCTGTTATACAAGAGGATGAAGAGCAGTCAAACTGTTTTATAAGAGGATAAAGAGCAGTCAAACTGCGTTATAAAAGGATGAAGAGCAGTCAAACTGTTTTATAAGAGGACGAAGAGCAGTCAAACTGATTTATAAGCGGACGAAGAGCAGTCAAACTGATTTATAATCGGACGAAGAGCAGTCAAACTGATTTATAATCGGACGAAGGCAGTCAAACTGATTTATAATCGGATGAATAGCTGTCAAACTGATTTATAAGAGGATGAAGAGCAGTCAAACTGCTTTATAAAAGGATGAAGAGCAGTCAAACTGTTTTATAAGAGGACGAAGAGCAGTCAAACTGATTTATAATCGGACGAAGAGCAGTCAAACTGTTCTATAGGAGGATGAAGCGCAGTCAAACTGGTTTATAGGAGGATGAAGAGCAGTCAAACTGCTTTATAAGAGGATGAAGAGCAGTCAAACTGATTTATAAGCGCACGAAGAGCAGTCAAACTGATTTATAATCGGACGAAGAGCAGTCAAACTGATTTATAAACGGACGAAGAGCAGTCAAACGGTTTTATAAAAGGATGAAGAGCAGTCAAACTGTTTTATACGAGGATGTAGAGCAGTCAGACTGTTTTACAAGAGGATGAAGAGCAGTCAACCTGTTTTACAAGAGGATGAAGAGCAGTCAAACTGCGTTATAAAAGGATGAAGAGCAGTCAAACTGTTTTATAAGAGGACGAAGAGCAGTCAAACTGATTTATAATCGGACGAAGAGCAGTCAAACTGTTCTATAGGAGGATGAAGCGCAGTCAAACTGGTGTATAGGAGGATGAAGAGCAGTCAAACTGCTTTATAAGAGGATGAAGAGCAGTCAAACTGATTTATAAGCGCACGAAGAGCAGTCAAACTGATTTAAAATCGGACAAAGAGCAGTCAAACTGTTCTATAGGAGGATGAAGCGCAGTCAAACTGGTTTATAGGAGGATGAAGAGCAGTCAAACTGCTTTATAAGAGGATGAAGAGCAGTCAAACTGATTTATAAGAGGATGTAGAGCAGTCAGACTGTTTTACAAGAGGATGAAGAGCAGTCAACCTGTTTTATAAGAGGACGAAGAGCAGTCAAACTGATTTATAATCGGACGAAGAGCAGTCAAACTGTTCTATAGGATGATGAAGCGCAGTCAAACTGGTTTATAGGAGGATGAAGAGCAGTCAAACTGCTTTATAAGAGGATGAAGAGCAGTCAAACTGATTTATAAGCGGATGAATAGCTGTCAAACTGATTTATAAGAGGATGAAGAGCAGTCAAACTGCTTTATAAAAGGATGAAGAGCAGTCAAACTGTTTTATAAGAGGACGAAGAGCAGTCAAACTGATTTATAATCGGACGAAGAGCAGTCAAACTGTTCTATAGGAGGATGAAGCGCAGTCAAACTGGTTTATAGGAGGATGAAGAGCAGTCAAACTGCTTTATAAGAGGATGAAGAGCAGTCAATCTGATTTATAAGCGCACGAAGAGCAGTCAAACTGATTTATAATCTGACGAAGAGCAGTCAAACTGATTTATAAACGGACGAAGAGCAGTCAAACGGTTTTATAAAAGGATGAAGAGCAGTCAAACTGTTTTATACGAGGATGTAGAGCAGTCAGACTGTTTTACAAGAGGATGAAGAGCAGTCAACCTGTTTTACAAGAGGATGAAGAGCAGACAAACTGTTTTATAAGAGGATGAAGAGCAGTCAAACTGCATTATAAAAGGATGAAGAGCAGTCAAACTGTTTTATAAGAGGACGAAGAGCAGTCAAACTGATTTATAATCGGACGAAGAGCAGTCAAACTGTTCTATAGGAGGATGAAGCGCAGTCAAACTGGTATATAGGAGGATGAAGAGCAGTCAAACTGCTTTATAAGAGGATGAAGAGCAGTCAAACTGATTTATAAGCGCACGAAGAGCAGTCAAACTGATTTAAAATCGGACAAAGAGCAGTCAAACTGTTCTATAGGAGGATGAAGCGCAGTCAAACTGGTTTATAGGAGGATGAAGAGCAGTCAAACTGCTTTATAAGAGGATGAAGAGCAGTCAAACTGATTTATAAGAGGATGTAGAGCAGTCAGACTGTTTTACAAGAGGATGAAGAGCAGTCAACCTGTTTTATAAGAGGACGAAGAGCAGTCAAACTGATTTATAATCGGACGAAGAGCAGTCAAACTGTTCTATAGGATGATGAAGCGCAGTCAAACTGGTTTATAGGAGGATGAAGAGCAGTCAAACTGCTTTATAAGAGGATGAAGAGCAGTCAAACTGATTTATAAGCGGACGAAGAGCAGTCAAACTGATTTATAATCGGACGAAGAGCAGTCAAACTGTTCTATAGGAGGATGAAGCGCAGTCAAACTGGTCTATAGGAGGATGAAGAGCAGTCAAACTGTTTTATAAGCGGACGAAGAGCAGTCAAACTGATTTATAAGAGGATGAAGAGCAGTCAAACTGCTTTATAAGAGGACGAAGAGCAGTCAAACTGATTTATAATCGGACGAAGAGCAGTCAAACTGTTCTATAGGAGGGTGAAGCGCAGTCAAACTGGTTTATAGGAGGATGAAGAGCAGTCAAACTGCTTTATAAAAGGATGAAGAGCAGTCAAACTGATTTATAAGAGGATGAAGAGCAGTCAAACTGCTTTATAAAAGGATGAAGAGCAGTCAAACTGTTTTATAAGCAGACGAAGAGCAGTCAAACTGATTTATAATTGGACGAAGAGCAGACAAACTGATTTATAATCGGACGAAGAGTAGTCAAACGGTTTTATAAGAGGATGAAGAGCAGTCAAATTGATTTATAAGAGGATGAAGAGCAGTCAAACTGCTTTATAAAAGGATGAAGAGCAGTCAAACTGTTTTATACGAGGATGTAGAGCGGTCAGACTGTTTTACAAGAGGATGAAGAGCAGTCAACCTGTTTTACAAGAGGATGAAGAGCAGTCAATCTGCGTTATAAAAAGATGAAGAGCAGTCAAACTGTTTTATAAGAGGATGAAGAGCAGTCAAACAGTTTTATGAGGACGAAAAGCAGTCAAACTGATTTATAATCGGACGAAGAGCAGTCAAACTGATTTATAATCGGACGAAGAGCAGTCAAACCGATATATAATCGGATGAATAGCTGTCAAACTGATTTATAAGAGGATGAAGAGCAGTCAAACTGCTTTATAAAAGGATGAAGAGCAGTCAAACTGTTTTATAAGAGGACGAAGAGCAGTCAAACTGATTTATAATCGGACGAAGAGCAGTCAAACTGTTCTATAGGAGGATGAAGAGCAGTCAAACTGGTTTATAGGAGGATGAAGAGCAGTCAAACTGCTTTATAAGAGGATGAAGAGCAGTCAAACTGATTTATAAGTGCACGAAGAGCAGTCAAACTGATTTATAATCGGACGAAGAGCAGTCAAACTGATTTATAAACTGACGAAGAGCAGTCAAACGGTTTTATAAAAGGATGAAGAGCAGTCAAACTGTTTTATACGAGGATGTAGAGCAGTCAGACTGTTTTACAAGAGGATGAAGAGCAGTCAACCTGTTTTACAAGAGGATGAAGAGCAGACAAACTGTTTTATAAGAGGATGAAGAGCAGTCAAACTGCGTTATAAAAGGATGAAGAGCAGTCAAACTGTTTTATAAGAGGACGAAGAGCAGTCAAACTGATTTATAATCGGACGAAGAGCAGTCAAACTGTTCTATAGGAGGATGAAGCGCAGTCAAACTGGTTTATAGGAGGATGAAGAGCAGTCAAACTGCTTTATAAGAGGATGAAGAGTAGTCAAACTGATTTATAAGCGCACGAAGAGAAGTCAAACTGATTTATAATCGGACAAAGAGCAGTCAAACTGTTCTATAGGAGGATGAAGCGCAGTCAAACTGGTTTATAGGAGGATGAAGAGCAGTCAAACTGCTTTATAAGAGGATGAAGAGCAGTCAAACTGATTTATAAGAGGATGTAGAGCAGTCACACTGTTTTACAAGAGGATGAAGAGCAGTCAACCTGTTTTATAAGAGGACGAAGAGCAGTCAAACTGATTTATAATCGGACGAAGAGCAGTCAAACTGTTCTATAGGATGATGAAGCGCAGTCAAACTGGTTTATAGGAGGATGAAGAGCAGTCAAACTGCTTTATAAGAGGATGAAGAGCAGTCACACTGATTTATATGCGGACGAAGAGCAGTCAAACTGATTTATAATCGGATGAAGAGCAGTCAAACTGATTTATAAACGGACGAAGAGCAGTCAAACGGTTTTATAAAAGGATGAAGAGCAGTCAAACTGTTTTATACGAGGATGTAGAGCAGTCAGACTGTTTTACAAGAGGATGAAGAGCAGTCAACCTGTTTTACAAGAGGATGAAGAGCAGTCAAACTGTTTTATAAGAGGATGAAGAGCAGTCAAACTGATTTATAATCGGACGAAGAGCAGTCAAACTGATTTATAATCGGACGAAGAGTAGTCAAACGGTTTTATAAGAGGATGAAGAGCAGTCAAATTGATTTATAAGAGGATGAAGAGCAGTCAAACTGCTTTATAAAAGGATGAAGAGCAGTCAAACTGTTTTATACGAGGATGTAGAGCGGTCAGACTGTTTTACAAGAGGATGAAGAGCAGTCAACCTGTTTTACAAGAGGATGAAGAGCAGTCAAACTGCGTTATAAAAAGATGAAGAGCAGTCAAACTGTTTTATAAGAGGATGAAGAGCAGTCAAACAGTTTTATGAGGACGAAAAGCAGTCAAACTGATTTATAATCGGACGAAGAGCAGTCAAACTGATTTATAATCGGACGAAGAGCAGTCAAACCGATATATAATCGGATGAATAGCTGTCAAACTGATTTATAAGAGGATGAAGAGCAGTCAAACTGCTTTATAAAAGGATGAAGAGCAGTCAAACTGTTTTATAAGAGGACGAAGAGCAGTCAAACTGATTTATAATCGGACGAAGAGCAGTCAAACTGTTCTATAGGAGGATGAAGAGCAGTCAAACTGGTTTATAGGAGGATGAAGAGCAGTCAAACTGCTTTATAAGAGGATGAAGAGCAGTCAAACTGATTTATAAGTGCACGAAGAGCAGTCAAACTGATTTATAATCGGACGAAGAGCAGTCAAACTGATTTATAAACTGACGAAGAGCAGTCAAACGGTTTTATAAAAGGATGAAGAGCAGTCAAACTGTTTTATACGAGGATGTAGAGCAGTCAGACTGTTTTACAAGAGGATGAAGAGCAGTCAACCTGTTTTACAAGAGGATGAAGAGCAGACAAACTGTTTTATAAGAGGATGAAGAGCAGTCAAACTGCGTTATAAAAGGATGAAGAGCAGTCAAACTGTTTTATAAGAGGACGAAGAGCAGTCAAACTGATTTATAATCGGACGAAGAGCAGTCAAACTGTTCTATAGGAGGATGAAGCGCAGTCAAACTGGTTTATAGGAGGATGAAGAGCAGTCAAACTGCTTTATAAGAGGATGAAGAGTAGTCAAACTGATTTATAAGCGCACGAAGAGCAGTCAAACTGATTTATAATCGGACAAAGAGCAGTCAAACTGTTCTATAGGAGGATGAAGCGCAGTCAAACTGGTTTATAGGAGGATGAAGAGCAGTCAAACTGCTTTATAAGAGGATGAAGAGCAGTCAAACTGATTTATAAGAGGATGTAGAGCAGTCACACTGTTTTACAAGAGGATGAAGAGCAGTCAACCTGTTTTATAAGAGGACGAAGAGCAGTCAAACTGATTTATAATCGGACGAAGAGCAGTCAAACTGTTCTATAGGATGATGAAGCGCAGTCAAACTGGTTTATAGGAGGATGAAGAGCAGTCAAACTGCTTTATAAGAGGATGAAGAGCAGTCAAACTGATTTATATGCGGACGAAGAGCAGTCAAACTGATTTATAATCGGACGAAGAGCAGTCAAACTGATTTATAAACGGACGAAGAGCAGTCAAACGGTTTTATAAAAGGATGAAGAGCAGTCAAACTGTTTTATACGAGGATGTAGAGCAGTCAGACTGTTTTACAAGAGGATGAAGAGCAGTCAACCTGTTTTACAAGAGGATGAAGAGCAGTCAAACAGTTTTATGAGGACGAAGAGCAGTCACACTGATTTATAATCGGATGAAGAGCAGTCAAACTGATTTATAAGAGGATGAAGGGCAGTCAAACTGCGTTATAAAAAGATGAAGAGCAGTCAAACTGTTTTATAAGAGGATGAAGAGCAGTCAAACTGATTTATAATCGGATGAAGAGCAGTCAGACTGTTCTATAGGAGGATGAAGCGCAGTCAAACTGGTTTATAGGAGGATGAAGAGCAGTCAAACTGCTTTATAAGCGGACGAAGAGCAGTCAAACTGATTTATAATCGGACGAAGAGCAGTCAAACTGATTTATAATTGGACGAAGAGCAGTCAAACTGTTCTATAGGAGGATGAAGCGCAGGCAAACTGGTTTATAGGAGGATGAAGAGCAGTCAAACTGCTTTATAAGAGGATGAAGAGCAGTCAAACTGATTTATAACCGACGAAGAGCAGTCAAACTGACTTATAATCGGACGAAGAGCAGTCAAACTGATTTATAAACGGACGAAGAGCAGTCAAACGGTTTTATAAAAGGATGAAGAGCAGTCAAACTGTTTTATACGAGGATGTAGAGCAGTCAGACTGTTTTACAAGAGGATGAAGAGCAGTCAACCTGTTTTACAAGAGGATGAAGAGCAGTCAAACTGTTTTATAAGAGGATAAAGAGCAGTCAAACTGCGTTATAAAAGGATGAAGAGCAGTCAAACTGATTTACAAGAGGATGTAGAGCACTCACCCTGTTTTACAAGAGGATGAAGAGCAGTCAACCTGTTTTATAAGAGGACGAAGAGCAGTCAAACTTATTTATAATCGGACGAAGAGCAGTCAAACTGTTCTATAGGATGATGAAGCGCAGTCAAACTGGTTTATAGGAGGATGAAGAGCAGTCAAACTGCTTTATAAGAGGATGAAGAGCAGTCAAACTGATTTATATGCGGACGAAGAGCAGTCAAACTGATTTATAACCGGACGAAGAGCAGTCAAACTGATTTATAAACGGACGAAGAGCAGTCAAACGGTTTTATAAAAGGATGAAGAGCAGTCAAACTGTTTTATACGAGGATGTAGAGCAGTCAGACTGTTTTACAAGAGGATGAAGAGCAGTCAACCTGTTTTACAAGAGGATGAAGAGCAGTCAAACAGTTTTATGAGGACGAAAAGCAGTCAAACTGATTTATAATCGGATGAAGAGCAGTCAAACTGATTTATAAGAGGATGAAGAGCAGTCAAACTGCGTTATAAAAAGATGCAGAGCAGTCAAACTGTTTTATAAGAGGATGAAGAGCAGTCAAACTGATTTATAATCGGATGAAGAGCAGTCAGACTGTTCTATAGGAGGATGAAGAGCAGTCAAACTGGTTTATAGGAGGATGAAGAGCAGTCAAACTGCTTTATAAGCGGACGAAGAGCAGTCAAACTGATTTATAATCGGACGAAGAGCAGTCAAACTGATTTATAATTGGACGAAGAGCAGTCAAACTGTTCTATAGGAGGATGAAGCGCAGTCAAACTGGTTTATAGGAGGATGAAGAGCAGTCAAACTGCTTTATAAGAGGATGAAGAGCAGTCAAACTGATTTATAACCGACGAAGAGCAGTCAAACTGATTTATAATCGGACGAAGAGCAGTCAAACTGATTTATAAACGGACGAAGAGCAGTCAAACGGTTTTATAAAAGGATGAAGAGCAGTCAAACTGTTTTATACGAGGATGAAGAGCAGTCAGACTGTTTTACAAGAGGATGAAGAGCAGTCAACCTGTTATACAAGAGGATGAAGAGCAGTCAAACTGTTTTATAAGAGGATAAAGAGCAGTCAAACTGCGTTATAAAAGGATGAAGAGCAGTCAAACTGTTTTATAAGAGGACGAAGAGCAGTCAAACTGATTTATAAGCGGACGAAGAGCAGTCAAACTGATTTATAATCGGACGAAGAGCAGTCAAACTGATTTATAATCGGACGAAGGCAGTCAAACTGATTTATAATCGGATGAATAGCTGTCAAACTGATTTATAAGAGGATGAAGAGCAGTCAAACTGCTTTATAAAAGGATGAAGAGCAGTCAAACTGTTTTATAAGAGGACGAAGAGCAGTCAAACTGATTTATAATCGGACGAAGAGCAGTCAAACTGTTCTATAGGAGGATGAAGCGCAGTCAAACTGGTTTATAGGAGGATGAAGAGCAGTCAAACTGCTTTATAAGAGGATGAAGAGCAGTCAAACTGATTTATAAGCGCACGAAGAGCAGTCAAACTGATTTATAATCGGACGAAGAGCAGTCAAACTGATTTATAAACGGACGAAGAGCAGTCAAACGGTTTTATAAAAGGATGAAGAGCAGTCAAACTGTTTTATACGAGGATGTAGAGCAGTCAGACTGTTTTACAAGAGGATGAAGAGCAGTCAACCTGTTTTACAAGAGGATGAAGAGCAGTCAAACTGCGTTATAAAAGGATGAAGAGCAGTCAAACTGTTTTATAAGAGGACGAAGAGCAGTCAAACTGATTTATAATCGGACGAAGAGCAGTCAAACTGTTCTATAGGAGGATGAAGCGCAGTCAAACTGGTGTATAGGAGGATGAAGAGCAGTCAAACTGCTTTATAAGAGGATGAAGAGCAGTCAAACTGATTTATAAGCGCACGAAGAGCAGTCAAACTGATTTAAAATCGGACAAAGAGCAGTCAAACTGTTCTATAGGAGGATGAAGCGCAGTCAAACTGGTTTATAGGAGGATGAAGAGCAGTCAAACTGCTTTATAAGAGGATGAAGAGCAGTCAAACTGATTTATAAGAGGATGTAGAGCAGTCAGACTGTTTTACAAGAGGATGAAGAGCAGTCAACCTGTTTTATAAGAGGACGAAGAGCAGTCAAACTGATTTATAATCGGACGAAGAGCAGTCAAACTGTTCTATAGGATGATGAAGCGCAGTCAAACTGTTTTATACGAGGATGAAGAGCAGTCAGACTGTTTTACAAGAGGATGAAGAGCAGTCAACCTGTTATACAAGAGGATGAAGAGCAGTCAAACTGTTTTATAAGAGGATAAAGAGCAGTCAAACTGCGTTATAAAAGGATGAAGAGCAGTCAAACTGTTTTATAAGAGGACGAAGAGCAGTCAAACTGATTTATAAGCGGACGAAGAGCAGTCAAACTGATTTATAATCGGACGAAGAGCAGTCAAACTGATTTATAATCGGACGAAGGCAGTCAAACTGATTTATAATCGGATGAATAGCTGTCAAACTGATTTATAAGAGGATGAAGAGCAGTCAAACTGCTTTATAAAAGGATGAAGAGCAGTCAAACTGTTTTATAAGAGGACGAAGAGCAGTCAAACTGATTTATAATCGGACGAAGAGCAGTCAAACTGTTCTATAGGAGGATGAAGCGCAGTCAAACTGGTTTATAGGAGGATGAAGAGCAGTCAAACTGCTTTATAAGAGGATGAATAGCAGTCAAACTGATTTATAAGCGCACGAAGAGCAGTCAAACTGATTTATAATCGGACGAAGAGCAGTCAAACTGATTTATAAACGGACGAAGAGCAGTCAAACGGTTTTATAAAAGGATGAAGAGCAGTCAAACTGTTTTATACGAGGATGTAGAGCAGTCAGACTGTTTTACAAGAGGATGAAGAGCAGTCAACCTGTTTTACAAGAGGATGAAGAGCAGTCAAACTGCGTTATAAAAGGATGAAGAGCAGTCAAACTGTTTTATAAGAGGACGAAGAGCAGTCAAACTGATTTATAATCGGACGAAGAGCAGTCAAACTGTTCTATAGGAGGATGAAGCGCAGTCAAACTGGTGTATAGGAGGATGAAGAGCAGTCAAACTGCTTTATAAGAGGATGAAGAGCAGTCAAACTGATTTATAAGCGCACGAAGAGCAGTCAAACTGATTTAAAATCGGACAAAGAGCAGTCAAACTGTTCTATAGGAGGATGAAGCGCAGTCAAACTGGTTTATAGGAGGATGAAGAGCAGTCAAACTGCTTTATAAGAGGATGAAGAGCAGTCAAACTGATTTATAAGAGGATGTAGAGCAGTCAGACTGTTTTACAAGAGGATGAAGAGCAGTCAACCTGTTTTATAAGAGGACGAAGAGCAGTCAAACTGATTTATAATCGGACGAAGAGCAGTCAAACTGTTCTATAGGATGATGAAGCGCAGTCAAACTGGTTTATAGGAGGATGAAGAGCAGTCAAACTGCTTTATAAGAGGATGAAGAGCAGTCAAACTGATTTATAAGCGGATGAATAGCTGTCAAACTGATTTATAAGAGGATGAAGAGCAGTCAAACTGCTTTATAAAAGGATGAAGAGCAGTCAAACTGTTTTATAAGAGGACGAAGAGCAGTCAAACTGATTTATAATCGGACGAAGAGCAGTCAAACTGTTCTATAGGAGGATGAAGCGCAGTCAAACTGGTTTATAGGAGGATGAAGAGCAGTCAAACTGCTTTATAAGAGGATGAAGAGCAGTCAATCTGATTTATAAGCGCACGAAGAGCAGTCAAACTGATTTATAATCTGACGAAGAGCAGTCAAACTGATTTATAAACGGACGAAGAGCAGTCAAACGGTTTTATAAAAGGATTAAGAGCAGTCAAACTGTTTTATACGAGGATGTAGAGCAGTCAGACTGTTTTACAAGAGGATGAAGAGCAGTCAACCTGTTT
Organism: Lampris incognitus; assembly: GCF_029633865.1. Classification (NCBI taxonomy): domain Eukaryota; kingdom Metazoa; phylum Chordata; class Actinopteri; order Lampriformes; family Lampridae; genus Lampris; species Lampris incognitus. Next base: position 36,658,961 of record NC_079222.1, read on the forward strand.
TACAAGAGGATGAAGAGCAGACAAACTGTTTTATAAGAGGATGAAGAGCAGTCAAACTGCGTTATAAAAGGATGAAGAGCAGTCAAACTGTTTTATAAGAGGACGAAGAGCAGTCAAACTGATTTATAATCGGACGAAGAGCAGTCAAACTGATTTATAAGAGGATGAAGAGCAGTCAAACTGCTTTATAAGAGGACGAAGAGCAGTCAAACTGATTTATAATCGGACGAAGAGCACGAGGATGTAGAGCAGTCAGACTGTTTTACAAGAGGATGAAGAGCAGTCAACCTGTTTTACAAGAGGATGAAGAGCAGTCAAACTGTTTTATAAGAGAATAAAGAGCAGTCAAACTATGTTATAAAGGATGAAGAGCAGTCAAACTGTTTTATAACAGGACGAAGAGCAGTCAAACTGATTTATAATCGGATGAAGAGCAGTCAAACTGATTTATAAGAGGATGAAGAGCAGTCAAACTGCTTTATAAAAGCATGAAGAGCAGTCAAAATGTTTTATAAGAGGACGAAGAGCACTCAAACTGATTTATAATCGGACGAAGAGCAGTCAAACTGTTCTATAGGAGGATGAAGCGCAGTCAAACTGGTCTATAGGAGGATGAAGAGCAGTCAAACTGCTTTATAAAAGGATGAAGAGCAGTCAAACTGATTTATAAGAGGATGAAGAGCAGTCAAACTGCTTTATAAAAGGATGAAGAGCAGTCAAACTGTTTTATAAGCGGACGAAGAGCAGTCAAACTGATTTATAATCGGACGAAGAGCAGTCAAACTGATTTATAATCGGACGAAGAGCAGTCAAACGGTTTTATAAGAGGATGAAGAGCAGTCAAATTGATTTATAAGAGGATGAAGAGCAGTCAAACTGCTTTATAAAAGGATTAAGAGCAGTCAAACTGTTTTATACGAGGATGTAGAGCAGTCAGACTGTTTTACAAGAGGATGAAGAGCAGTCAACCTGTTTTACAAGAGGATGAAGAGCAGTCAAACTGTTTTATAAGAGGATGAAGAGCAGTCAAACTGCGTTATAAAAGGATGAAGAGCAGTCAAACAGTTTTATAAGAGGACGAAGAGCAGTCAAACTGATTTATAATCGGATGAAGAGCAGTCAAACTGATTTATAAGAGGATGAAGAGCAGTCAAACTGCTTTATAAAAGGATGAAGCGCAGTCAAACTGTTTTATAAGAGGACGAAGAGCAGTCAAACTGATTTATAATCGGACGAAGAGCAGTCAAACTGTTCTATAGGAGGATGAAGCGCAGTCAAACTGGTTTATAGGAGGATGAAGAGCAGTCAAACTGCTTTATAAGCGGACGAAGAGCAGTCAAACTGATTTATAATCGGACGAAGAGCAGTCAAACTGATTTATAATTGGACAAAGAGCAGTCAAACTGATTTATAATCGGATGAATAGCAGTCAAACTGATTTATAAGAGGATGTAGAGCAGTCAAACTGCTTTATAAAAGGATGAAGAGCAGTCAAACTGATTTATAATCGGACGAAGAGCAGTCAAACTGTTCTATAGGAGGATGAAGCGCAGTCAAACTGGTTTATAGGAGAATGAAGAGCAGTCAAACTGCTTTATAAGAGGATGAAGAGCAGTCAAACTGATTTATAAGCGGACGAAGAGCAGTCAAACTGATTTATAATCGGACGAAGAGCAGTCAAACTGATTTATAAACGGACGAAGAGCAGTCAAACGGTTTTATAAAAGGATGAAGAGCAGTCAAACTGTTTTATACGAGGATGTAGAGCAGTCAGACTGTTTTACAAGAGGATGAAGAGCAGTCAACCTGTTTTACAAGAGGATGAAGAGCAGTCAAACTGTTTTATAAGAGGATGAAGAGCAGTCAATCTGCGTTATAAAAGGATGAAGAGCAGTCAAACTGTTTTATAAGAGGACGAAGAGCAGTCAAACTGATTTATAATCGGACGAAGAGCAGTCAAACTGTTCTATAGGAGGATGAAGCGCAGTCAAACTGGTTTATAGGAGGATGAAAAGCAGTCAAACTGATTTATAATCGGATGAAGAGCAGTCAAACTGATTTATAAGAGGATGAAGAGTAGTCAAACTGCGTTATAAAAAGATGAAGAGCAGTCAAACTGTTTTATAAGAGGATGAAGAGCAGTCAAACTGATTTATAATCGGATGAAGAGCAGTCAGACTGTTTTACAAGAGGATGAAGAGCAGTCAAACTGCTTTACAGAAGGATGAAGAGCAGTCAAACTGTTTTATAAGCGCACGAAGAGCAGTCATACTGATTTATAATCGGACGAAGAGCAGTCAAACTGTTCTATAGGAGGATGAAGCGCAGTCAAACTGGTTTATAGGAGGATGAAGAGCAGTCAAACTGCTTTATAAGCGGACGAAGAGCAGTCAAACTGATTTATAATCGGACGAAGAGCAGTCAAACTGATTTATAATTGGACGAAGAGCAGTCAAACTGAATTATAATCGGATGAATAGCAGTCAAACTGATTTATAAGAGGATGAAGAGCAGTCAAACTGCGTTATAAAAAGATGAAGAGCAGTCAAACTGTTTTATAAGAGGATGAAGAGCAGTCAAACTGATTTATAATCGGATGAAGAGCAGTCAGACTGTTTTACAAGAGGATGAAGAGCAGTCAAACTGCTTTATAAAAGGATGAAGAGCAGTCAAACTGTTTTATAAGAGGACGAAGAGCAGTCAAACTGATTTATAATCGGACGAAGAGCAGTCAAACTGTTCTATGGGAGGATGAAGCGCAGTCAAACTGGTTTATAGGAGGATGAAAAGCAGTCAAACTGCTTTATAAGAGGATGAAGAGCAGTCAAACTGATTTATAAGAGGATGAAGAGCAGTCAAACTGCTTTATAAAAGGATGAAGAGCAGTCGAACTGTTTTATAAGCGCACGAAGAGCAGTCAAACTGATTTATAATCGGACGAAGAGCAGTCAAACTGATTTATAAACGGACGAAGAGCAGTCAAACGGTTTTATAAAAGGATGAAGAGCAATCAAACTGTTTTATACGAGGATGTAGAGCAGTCAGACTGTTTTACAAGAGGATGAAGAGCAGTCAACCTGTTTTACAAGTGGATGAAGAGCAGTCAAACTGTTTTATAAAAGGATGAAGAGCAGTCAAACTGTTTTATACGAGGATGTAGAGCAGTCAGACTGTTTTACAAGAGGATGAAGAGCAGTCAAACTGTTTTATAAGAGGACGAAGAGCAGTCAAACTGATTTATAATTGGATGAAGAGCAGACAAACTGATATATAAGAGGATGAAGAGCAGTCAAACTGCTTTATAAAAGGATGAAGAGCAGTCAAACTGTTTTATAAGAGGACGAAGAGCAGTCAAACTGATTTATAATCGGACGAAGAGCAGTCAAACTGTTCTATAGGAGGATGAAGCGCAGTCAAACTGGTCTATAGGAGGATGAAGAGCAGTCAAACTGTTTTATAAGCGGACGAAGAGCAGTCAAACTGATTTATAAGAGGATGAAGAGCAGTCAAACTGCTTTATAATCGGACGAAGAGCAGTCAAACGGTTTTATAATAGGATGAAGAGCAGTCAAATTGATTTATAAGAGGATGAAGAGCAGTCAAATTGATTTATAAGAGGATGAAGAGCAGTCAGACTGTTTTACAAGAGGATGAAGAGCAGTCACCCTGTTTTACAAGAGGATGAAGAGCAGTCAATCTGTTTTATAAGAGGATTAAGAGCAGTCAAACTGCTTTATAAAAGGATGAAGAGCAGTCAAACTGTTTTGTAAGAGGACGAAGAGCAGTCAAACTGATTTATAATCGGACGAAGAGCAGTCAAACTGTTCTATAGGAGGATGAAGCGCAGTCAAACTGGTTTATAGGAGGATGAAGAACAGTCAAACTGCTATATAAGAGGATGAAGAGCAGTCAAACTGATTTATAAGAGGATGAAGAGCAGTCAAACTGCTTTATAAAAGGATGAAGAGCAGTCAAACTGATTTATAAGCGGACGAAGAGCAGTCAAACTGATTTATAATCGGACGAAGAGCAGTCAAACTGATTTATAATCGGACGAAGAGCAGTCAAACGGTTTTATAAGAGGATGAAGAGTAGTCAAATTGATTTATAAGAGGATGAAAAGCAGTCAAACTGCTTTATAAAAGGATGAAGAGCAGTCAAACTGTTTTATACGAGGAGGTAGAGCAGTCAGACTGTTATACAAAAGGATGAAGAGCAGTCAACCTGTTTTACAAGAGGATGAAGAGCAGTCAAACTGTTTTATAAAAGGGTGAAGAGCAGTCAAACTGCTTTATAAAAGAATGAAGAGCAGTCAAACAGTTTTATAAGAGGACGAAGAGCAGTCAAACTGATTTATAATCGGATGAAGAGCAGTCAAACTGATTTATAAGAGGATGAAGAGCAGTCAAACTGCGTTATAAAAAGATGAAGAGCAGTCAAACTGTTTTATAAGAGGATGAAGAGCAGTCAAACTGATTTATAATCGATGAAGAGCAGTCAGACTGTTTTACAAGAGGATGAAGAGCATTCAAACTGCTTTATAAAAGGATGAAGAGTAGTCAAACTGTTTTATAAGAGGACGAAGAGCAGTCAAACTGATGTATAATCGAACGAAGAGCAGTCAAACTGTTCTATAGGAGGATGAAGCGCAGTCAAACTGGTTTATAGGAGGATGAAGAGCAGTCAAACGGTTTTATAAAAGGATGAAGAGCAGTCAAACTGTTTTATACGAGGATGTAGAGCAGTCAGACTGTTTTACAAGAGGATGAAGAGCAGTCAACCTGTTTTACAAGAGGATGAAGAGCAGTCAAACTGTTTTATAAGAGGATAAAGAGCAGTCAAACTGCGTTATAAAGGATGAAGAGCAGTCAAACTGTTTTATAACAGGACGAAGAGCAGTCAAACTGATTTATAATCGGATGAAGAGCAGTCAAACTGATTTATAAGAGGATGAAGAGCAGTCAAACTGCTTTATAAAAGCATGAAGAGCAGTCAAACTGTTTTATAAGAGGACGAAGAGCACTCAAACTGATTTATAATCGGACGAAGAGCAGTCAAACTGTTCTATAGGAGGATGAAGCGCAGTCAATCTGGTCTATAGGAGGATGAAGAGCAGTCAAACTGCTTTATAAAAGGATGAAGAGCAGTCAAACTGATTTATAAGAGGATGAAGAGCAGTCAAACTGCTTTATAAAAGGATGAAGAGCAGTCAAACTGTTTTATAAGCGGACGAAGAGCAGTCAAACTGATTTATAATCGGACGAAGAGCAGTCAAACTGATTTATAATCGGACGAAGAGCAGTCAAACGGTTTTATAAGAGGATGAAGAGCAGTCAAATTGATTTATAAGAGGATGAAGAGCAGTCAAACTGCTTTATAAAAGGATTAAGAGCAGTCAAACTGTTTTATACGAGGATGTAGAGCAGTCAGACTGTTTTACAAGAGGATGAAGAGCAGTCAACCTGTTTTACAAGAGGATGAAGAGCAGTCAAACAGTTTTATAAGAGGACGAAGAGCAGTCAAACTGATTTATAATCGGATGAAGAGCAGTCAAACTGATTTATAAGAGGATGAAGAGCAGTCAAACTGCTTTATAAAAGGATGAAGCGCAGTCAAACTGTTTTATAAGAGGACGAAGAGCAGTCAAACTGATTTATAATCGGACGAAGAGCAGTCAAACTGTTCTATAGGAGGATGAAGCGCAGTCAAACTGGTCTATAGGAGGATGAAGAGCAGTCAAACTGTTTTATAAGCGGACGAAGAGCAGTCAAACTGATTTATAAGAGGATGAAGAGCAGTCAAACTGCTTTATAAGAGGACGAAGAGCAGTCAAACTGATTTATAATCGGACGAAGAGCAGTCAAACTGTTCTATAGGAGGGTGAAGCGCAGTCAAACTGGTTTATAGGAGGATGAAGAGCAGTCAAACTGCTTTATAAAAGGATGAAGAGCAGTCAAACTGATTTATAAGAGGATGAAGAGCAGTCAAACTGCTTTATAAAAGGATGAAGAGCAGTCAAACTGTTTTATAAGCGGACGAAGAGCAGTCAAACTGATTTATAATTGGACGAAGAGCAGTCAAACTGATTTATAATCGGACGAAGAGTAGTCAAACGGTTTTATAAGAGGATGAAGAGCAGTCAAATTGATTTATAAGAGGATGAAGAGCAGTCAAACTGCTTTATAAAAGGATGAAGAGCAGTCAAACTGTTTAATACGAGGATGTAGAGCGGTCAGACTGTTTTACAAGAGGATGAAGAGCAGTCAACCTGTTTTACAAGAGGATGAAGAGCAGTCAAACTGCGTTATAAAAAGATGAAGAGCAGTCAAACTGTTTTATAAGAGGATGAAGAGCAGTCAAACAGTTTTATGAGGACGAAAAGCAGTCAAACTGATTTATAATCGGATGAAGAGCAGTCAAACTGATTTATAAGAGGATTAAGAGCAGTCAAACTGCTTTATAAAAGGATGAAGAGCAGTCAAACTGTTTTGTAAGAGGACGAAGAGCAGTCAAACTGATTTATAATCGGACGAAGAGCAGTCAAACTGTTCTATAGGAGGATGAAGCGCAGTCAAACTGGTTTATAGGAGGATGAAGAACAGTCAAACTGCTTTATAAGAGGATGAAGAGCAGTCAAACTGATTTATAAGAGGATGAAGAGCAGTCAAACTGCTTTATAAAAGGATGAAGAGCAGTCAAACTGTTTTATAAGCGGACGAAGAGCAGTCAAACTGATTTATAATCGGACGAAGAGCAGTCAAACTGATTTATAATCGGACGAAGAGCAGTCAAACGGTTTTATAAGAGGATGAAGAGCAGTCAAATTGATTTATAAGAGGATGAAGAGCAGTCAAACTGCTTTATAAAAGGATGAAGAGCAGTCAAACTGTTTTATACGAGGAGGTAGAGCAGTCAGACTGTTTTACAAAAGGATGAAGAGCAGTCAACCTGTTTTACAAGAGGATGAAGAGCAGTCAAACTGTTTTATAAAAGGGTGAAGAGCAGTCAAACTGCTTTATAAAAGGATGAAGAGCAGTCAAACAGTTTTATAAGAGGACGAAGAGCAGTCAAACTGATTTATAATCGGATGAAGAGCAGTCAAACTGATTTATAAGAGGATGAAGAGCAGTCAAACTGCGTTATAAAAAGATGAAGAGCAGTCAAACTGTTTTATAAGAGGATGAAGAGCAGTCAAACTGATTTATAATCGATGAAGAGCAGTCAGACTGTTTTACAAGAGGATGAAGAGCATTCAAACTGCTTTATAAAAGGATGAAGAGTATTCAAACTGTTTTATAAGAGGACGAAGAGCAGTCAAACTGATGTATAATCGAACGAAGAGCAGTCAAACTGTTCTATAGGAGGATGAAGCGCAGTCAAACTGGTTTATAGGAGGATGAAGAGCAGTCAAACTGCTTTATAAGAGGATGAAGAGCAGTCAAACTGATTTATAATCGGACGAAGAGCAGTCAAACTGATTTATAAACGGACGAAGAGCAGTCAAACGGTTTTATAAAAGGATGAAGAGCAGTCAAACTGTTTTATACGAGGATGTAGAGCAGTCAGAATGTTTTACAAGAGGATGAAGAGCAGTCAACCTGTTTTACAAGAGGATGAAGAGCAGTCAAACTGTTTTATAAGAGGATAAAGAGCAGTCAAACTGCGTTATAAAAGGATGAAGAGCAGTCAAACTGTTTTATAACAGGACGAAGAGCAGTCAAACTGATTTATAATCGGATGAAGAGCAGTCAAACTGATTTATAAGAGGATGAAGAGCAGTCAAACTGCTTTATAAAAGCATGAAGAGCAGTCAAACTGTTTTATAAGAGGACGAAGAGCACTCAAAGTGATTTATAATCGGACGAAGAGCAGTCAAACTGTTCTATAGGAGGATGAAGCGCAGTCAAACTGGTCAATAGGAGGATGAAGAGCAGTCAAACTGCTTTATAAAAGGATGAAGAGCAGTCAAACTGATTTATAAGAGGATGAAGAGCAGTCAAACTGCTTTATAAAAGGATGAAGAGCAGTCAAACTGTTTTATAAGCGGACGAAGAGCAGTCAAACTGATTTATAATCGGACGAAGAGCAGTCAAACTGATTTATAATCGGACGAAGAGCAGTCAAACGGTTTTATAAGAGGATGAAGAGCAGTCAAATTTATTTATAAGAGGATGAAGAGCAGTCAAACTGCTTTATAAAAGGATGAAGAGCAGTCAAACTGTTTTATACGAGGATGTAGAGCAGTCAGACTGTTTTACAAGAGGATGAAGAGCAGTCAACCTGTTTTACAAGAGGATGAAGAGCAGTCAAACTTTTTTATAAGAGGATGAAGAGCAGTCAAACTGCGTTATAAAAGGATGAAGAGCAGTCAAACAGTTTTATAAGAGGACGAAGAGCAGTCAAACTGATTTATAATCGGATGAAGAGCAGTCAAACTGATTTATAAGAGGATGAAAAGCAGTCAAACTGCTTTATAAAAGGATGAAGCGCAGTCAAACTGTTTTATAAGAGGACGAAGAGCAGTCAAACTGATTTATAATCGGACGAAGAGCAGTCAAACTGTTCTATAGGAGGATGAAGCGCAGTCAAACTGGTCTATAGGAGGATGAAGAGCAGTCAAACTGTTTTATAAGCGGACGAAGAGCAGTCAAACTGATTTATAAGAGGATGAAGAGCAGTCAAACTGCTTTATAAGAGGACGAAGAGCAGTCAAACTGATTTATAATCGGACGAAGAGCAGTCAAACTGTTCTATAGGAGGGTGAAGCGCAGTCAAACTGGTTTATAGGAGGATGAAGAGCAGTCAAACTGCTTTATAAAAGGATGAAGAGCAGTCAAACTGATTTATAAGAGGATGTAGAGCAGTCAAACTGCTTTATAAAAGGATGAAGAGCAGTCAAACTGTTTCATAAGCGGACGAAGAGCAGTCAAACTGATTTATAATTGGACGAAGAGCAGTCAAACTGATTTATAATCGGACGAAGAGTAGTCAAACGGTTTTATAAGAGGATGAAGAGCAGTCAAATTGATTTATAAGAGGATGTAGAGCAGTCAAACTGCTTTATAAAAGGATGAAGAGCAGTCAAACTGTTTTATACGAGGATGTAGAGCGGTCAGACTGTTTTACAAGAGGATGAAGAGCAGTCAACCTGTTTTAAAAGAGGATGAAGAGCAGTCAAACTGCGTTATAAAAAGATGAAGAGCAGTCAAACTGTTTTATAAGAGGATGAAGAGCAGTCAAACAGTTTTATGAGGACGAAAAGCAGTCAAACTGATTTATAATCGGATGAAGAGCAGTCAAACTGATTTATAAGAGGACGAAGAGCAGTCAAACTGTTCTATAGGAGGATGAAGCGCAGTCAAACTGGTTTATAGGAGGATGAAGAGCAGTCAAACTGCTTTATAAGAGGATGAAGAGCAGTCAAACTGATTTATAAGCGGACGAAGAGCAGTCAAACTGATTTATAATCGGACGAAGAGCAGTCAAACTGATTTATAAACGGACGAAGAGCAGTCAAACGGTTTTATAAAAGGATGAAGAGCAGTCAAACTGTTTTATACGAGGATGTAGAGCAGTCAGACTGTTTTACAAGAGGATGAAGAGCAGTCAACCTGTTTTACAAGAGGATGAAGAGCAGTCAAACTGTTTTATAAGAGGATGAAGAGCAGTCAAACTGCGTTATAAAAGGATGAAGAGCAGTCAAACTGTTTTATAAGAGGACGAAGAGCAGTCAAACTGATTTATAATCGGACGAAGAGCAGTCAAACTGTTCTATAGGAGGATGAAGCGCAGTCAAACTGGTTTATAGGAGGATGAAGAGCAGTCAAACTGCTTTATAAGAGGATGAAGAGCAGTCAAACTGATTTATAAGCGCACGAAGAGCAGTCAAACTGATTTATAATCGGACAAAGAGCAGTCAAACTGTTCTATAGGAGGATGAAGCGCAGTCAAACTGGTTTATAGGAGGATGAAGAGCAGTCAAACTGCTTTATAAGAGGATGAAGAGCAGTCAAACTGTTTTATAAAAGGATGAAGAGCAGTCAAACTGTTTTATAAGCGGACGAAGAGCAGTCAAACTGATTTATAATTGGACGAAGAGCAGTCAAACTGATTTATAATCGGACGAAGAGCAGTCAAAGTGATTTATAATCGGATGAATAGCGTTCAAACTGATTTATAAGAGGATGAAGAGCAGTCAAACTGCTTTATAAAAGGATGAAGAGCAGTCAAACTGTTTTATAAGAGGACGAAGAGCAGTCAAACTGATTTATAATCGGACGAAGAGCAGTCAAACTGTTCTATAGGAGGATGAAGCGCAGTCAAACTGGTTTATAGGAGGATGAAGAGCAGTCAAACTGCTTTATAAGAGGATGAAGAGCAGTCAAACTGATTTATAAGCGCACGAAGAGCAGTCAAACTGATTTATAATCGGACGAAGAGCAGTCAAACTGATTTATAAACGGACGAAGAGCAGTCAAACGGTTTTATAAAAGGATGAAGAGCAGTCAAACTGTTTTATACGAGGATGTAGAGCAGTCAGACTGTTTTACAAGAGGATGAAGAGCAGTCAACCTGTTTTACAAGAGGATGAAGAGCAGACAAACTGTTTTATAAGAGGATGAAGAGCAGTCAAACTGCGTTATAAAAGGATGAAGAGCAGTCAAACTGTTTTATAATCGGACAAAGAGCAGTCAAACTGTTCTATAGGAGGATGAAGCGCAGTCAAACTGGTTTATAGAAGGATGAAGAGCAGTCAAACTGCTTTATAAGAGGATGAAGAGCAGTCAAACTGATTTATAAGAGGATGTAGAGCAGTCAGACTGTTTTACAAGAGGATGAAGAGCAGTCAACCTGTTTTATAAGAGGACGAAGTGCAGTCAAACTGATTTATAATCGGACGAAGAGCAGTTAAACTGTTCTATAGGATGATGAAGCGCAGTCAAACTGGTTTATAGGAGGATGAAGAGCAGTCAAACTGCTTTATAAGAGGATGAAGAGCAGTCAAATTGATTTATAAGAGGATGAAGAGCAGTCAAACTGTTTTATACGAGGATGTAGAGCAGTCAGACTGTTTTACAAGAGGATGAAGAGCAGTCAACCTGTTTTACAAGAGGATGAAGAGCAGTCAAACTGTTTTATAAGAGGATGAAGAGCAGTCAAACTGCGTTATAAAAGGATGAAGAGCAGTCAAACAGTTTTACAAGAGGATGAAGAGCAGTCAAACTGTTTTATAAAAGGGTGAAGAGCAGTCAAACTGCTTTATAAAAGGATGAAGAGCAGTCAAACAGTTTTATAAGAGGACGAAGAGCAGTCAAACTGATTTATAATCGGATGAAGAGCAGTCAAACTGATTTATAAGAGGATGAAGAGCAGTCAAACTGCGTTATAAAAAGATGAAGAGCAGTCAAACTGTTTTATAAGAGGATGAAGAGCAGTCAAACTGATTTATAATCGATGAAGAGCAGTCAGACTGTTTTACAAGAGGATGAAGAGCATTCAAACTGCTTTATAAAAGGATGAAGAGTATTCAAACTGTTTTATAAGAGGACGAAGAGCAGTCAAACTGATGTATAATCGAACGAAGAGCAGTCAAACTGTTCTATAGGAGGATGAAGCGCAGTCAAACTGGTTTATAGGAGGATGAAGAGCAGTCAAACTGCTTTATAAGAGGATGAAGAGCAGTCAAACTGATTTATAATCGGACGAAGAGCAGTCAAACTGATTTATAAACGGACGAAGAGCAGTCAAACGGTTTTATAAAAGGATGAAGAGCAGTCAAACTGTTTTATACGAGGATGTAGAGCAGTCAGAATGTTTTACAAGAGGATGAAGAGCAGTCAACCTGTTTTACAAGAGGATGAAGAGCAGTCAAACTGTTTTATAAGAGGATAAAGAGCAGTCAAACTGCGTTATAAAAGGATGAAGAGCAGTCAAACTGTTTTATAACAGGACGAAGAGCAGTCAAACTGATTTATAATCGGATGAAGAGCAGTCAAACTGATTTATAAGAGGATGAAGAGCAGTCAAACTGCTTTATAAAAGCATGAAGAGCAGTCAAACTGTTTTATAAGAGGACGAAGAGCACTCAAAGTGATTTATAATCGGACGAAGAGCAGTCAAACTGTTCTATAGGAGGATGAAGCGCAGTCAAACTGGTCAATAGGAGGATGAAGAGCAGTCAAACTGCTTTATAAAAGGATGAAGAGCAGTCAAACTGATTTATAAGAGGATGAAGAGCAGTCAAACTGCTTTATAAAAGGATGAAGAGCAGTCAAACTGTTTTATAAGCGGACGAAGAGCAGTCAAACTGATTTATAATCGGACGAAGAGCAGTCAAACTGATTTATAATCGGACGAAGAGCAGTCAAACGGTTTTATAAGAGGATGAAGAGCAGTCAAATTTATTTATAAGAGGAAGAAGAGCAGTCAAACTGCTTTATAAAAGGATGAAGAGCAGTCAAACTGTTTTATACGAGGATGTAGAGCAGTCAGACTGTTTTACAAGAGGATGAAGAGCAGTCAACCTGTTTTACAAGAGGATGAAGAGCAGTCAAACTTTTTTATAAGAGGATGAAGAGCAGTCAAACTGCGTTATAAAAGGATGAAGAGCAGTCAAACAGTTTTATAAGAGGACGAAGAGCAGTCAAACTGATTTATAATCGGATGAAGAGCAGTCAAACTGATTTATAAGAGGATGAAGAGCAGTCAAACTGCTTTATAAAAGGATGAAGCGCAGTCAAACTGTTTTATAAGAGGACGAAGAGCAGTCAAACTGATTTATAATCGGACGAAGAGCAGTCAAACTCTTCTATAGGAGGATGAAGCGCAGTCAAACTGGTCTATAGGAGGATGAAGAGCAGTCAAACTGTTTTATAAGCGGACGAAGAGCAGTCAAACTGATTTATAAGAGGATGAAGAGCAGTCAAACTGCTTTATAAGAGGAAGAAGAGCAGTCAAACTGATTTATAATCGGACGAAGAGCAGTCAAACTGTTCTATAGGAGGGTGAAGCGCAGTCAAACTGGTTTATAGGAGGATGAAGAGCAGTCAAACTGCTTTATAAAAGGATGAAGAGCAGTCAAACTGATTTATAAGATGATGAAGAGCAGTCAAACTGCTTTATAAAAGGATGAAGAGCAGTCAAACTGATTTATAATCGGACGAAGAGCAGTCAAACTGTTCTATAGGAGGGTGAAGCGCAGTCAAACTGGTTTATAGGAGGATGAAGAGCAGTCAAACTGCTTTATAAAAGGATGAAGAGCAGTCAAACTGATTTATAAGAGGATGAAGAGCAGTCAAACTGCTTTATAAAAGGATGAAGAGCAGTCAAACTGTTTCATAAGCGGACGAAGAGCAGTCAAACTGATTTATAATTGCACGAAGAGCAGTCAAACTGATTTATAATCGGACGAAGAGTAGTCAAACGGTTTTATAAGAGGATGAAGAGCAGTCAAATTGATTTATAAGAGGATGTAGAGCAGTCAAACTGCTTTATAAAAGGATGAAGAGCAGTCAAACTGTTTTATACGAGGATGTAGAGCGGTCAGACTGTTTTACAAGAGGATGAAGAGCAGTCAACCTGTTTTAAAAGAGGATGAAGAGCAGTCAAACTGCGTTATAAAAAGATGAAGAGCAGTCAAACTGTTTTATAAGAGGATGAAGAGCAGTCAAACAGTTTTATGAGGACGAAAAGCAGTCAAACTGATTTATAATCGGATGAAGAGCAGTCAAACTGATTTATAAGAGGACGAAGAGCAGTCAAACTGTTCTATAGGAGGATGAAGCGCAGTCAAACTGGTTTATAGGAGGATGAAGAGCAGTCAAACTGCTTTATAAGAGGATGAAGAGCAGTCAAACTGATTTATAAGCGGACGAAGAGCAGTCAAACTGATTTATAATCGGACGAAGAGCAGTCAAACTGATTTATAAACGGACGAAGAGCAGTCAAACGGTTTTATAAAAGGATGAAGAGCAGTCAAACTGTTTTATACGAGGATGTAGAGCAGTCAGACTGTTTTACAAGAGGATGAAGAGCAGTCAACCTGTTTTACAAGAGGATGAAGAGCAGTCAAACTGTTTTATAAGAGGATGAAGAGCAGTCAAACTGCGTTATAAAAGGATGAAGAGCAGTCAAACTGTTTTATAAGAGGACGAAGAGCAGTCAAACTGATTTATAATCGGACGAAGAGCAGTCAAACTGTTCTATAGGAGGATGAAGCGCAGTCAAACTGGTTTATAGGAGGATGAAGAGCAGTCAAACTGCTTTATAAGAGGATGAAGAGCAGTCAAACTGATTTATAAGCGCACGAAGAGCAGTCAAACTGATTTATAATCGGACAAAGAGCAGTCAAACTGTTCTATAGGAGGATGAAGCGCAGTCAAACTGGTTTATAGGAGGATGAAGAGCAGTCAAACTGCTTTATAAGAGGATGAAGAGCAGTCAAACTGTTTTATAAAAGGATGAAGAGCAGTCAAACTGTTTTATAAGCGGACGAAGAGCAGTCAAACTGATTTATAATTGGACGAAGAGCAGTCAAACTGATTTATAATCGGACGAAGAGCAGTCAAACTGATTTATAATCGGATGAATAGCGTTCAAACTGATTTATAAGAGGATGAAGAGCAGTCAAACTGCTTTATAAAAGGATGAAGAGCAGTCAAACTGTTTTATAAGAGGACGAAGAGCAGTCAAACTGATTTATAATCGGACGAAGAGCAGTCAAACTGTTCTATAGGAGGATGAAGCGCAGTCAAACTGGTTTATAGGAGGATGAAGAGCAGTCAAACTGCTTTATAAGAGGATGAAGAGCAGTCAAACTGATTTATAAGCGCACGAAGAGCAGTCAAACTGATTTATAATCGGACGAAGAGCAGTCAAACTGATTTATAAACGGACGAAGAGCAGTCAAACGGTTTTATAAAAGGATGAAGAGCAGTCAAACTGTTTTATACGAGGATGTAGAGCAGTCAGACTGTTTTACAAGAGGATGAAGAGCAGTCAACCTGTTTTACAAGAGGATGAAGAGCAGACAAACTGTTTTATAAGAGGATGAAGAGCAGTCAAACTGCGTTATAAAAGGATGAAGAGCAGTCAAACTGTTTTATAATCGGACAAAGAGCAGTCAAACTGTTCTATAGGAGGATGAAGCGCAGTCAAACTGGTTTATAGAAGGATGAAGAGCAGTCAAACTGCTTTATAAGAGGATGAAGAGCAGTCAAACTGATTTATAAGAGGATGTAGAGCAGTCAGACTGTTTTACAAGAGGATGAAGAGCAGTCAACCTGTTTTATAAGAGGATGAAGCGCAGTCAAACTGGTTTATAGGAGAATGAAGAGCAGTCAAACTGCTTTATAAGAGGATGAAGAGCAGTCAAACTGATTTATAAGCGGACGAAGAGCAGTCAAACTGATTTATAATCGGACGAAGAGCAGTCAAACGGTTTTATAAGAGGATGAGGAGCAGTCAAATTGATTTATAAGAGGATGAAGAGCAGTCAAACTGATTTATAAACGGACGAAGAGCAGTCAAACGGTTTTATAAAAGGATGAAGAGCAGTCAAACTGTTTTATACGAGGATGTAGAGCAGTCAAACTGCGTTATAAAAGGATGAAGAGCAGTCAAACAGTTTTATAAGAGGACGAAGAGCAGTCAAACTGCTTTATAAGAGGATGAAGAGCAGTCAAACTGATTTATAAGAGGATGAAGAGCAGTCAAACTGCTTTATAAAAGGATGAAGCGCAGTCAAACTGTTTTATAAGAGGACGAAGAGCAGTCAATCTGATTTATAATCGGACGAAGAGCAGTTAAACTGTTCTATAGGATGATGAAGCGCAGTCAAACTGGTTTATAGGAGGATGAAGAGCAGTCAAACTGCTTTATAAGAGGATGAAGAGCAGTCAAATTGATTTATAAGAGGATGAAGAGCAGTCAAACTGTTTTATACGAGGATGTAGAGCAGTCAGACTGTTTTACAAGAGGATGAAGAGCAGTCAACCTGTTTTACAAGAGGATGAAGAGCAGTCAAACTGTTTTTTAAGAGGATGAAGAGCAGACAAACTGTTTTATAAGAGGATGAAGAGCAGTCAAACTGCGTTATAAAAGGATGAAGAGCAGTCAAACTGTTTTATAAGAGGACGAAGAGCAGTCAAACTGATTTATAATCGGACGAAGAGCAGTCAAACTGTTCTATAGGAGGATGAAGCGCAGTCAAACTGGTTTATAGGAGGATGAAGAGCAGTCAAACTGCTTTATAAGAGGATGAAGAGCAGTCAAACTGATTTATAAGCGCACGAAGAGCAGTCAAACTGATTTATAATCGGACAAAGAGCAGTCAAACTGTTCTATAGGAGGATGAAGCGCAGTCAAACTGGTTTATAGGAGGATGAAGAGCAGTCAAACTGCTTTATAAGAGGATGAAGAGCAGTCAAACTGATTTATAAGAGGATGTAGAGCAGTCAGACTGTTTTACAAGAGGATGAAGAGCAGTCAACCTGTTTTATAAGAGGACGAAGTGCAGTCAAACTGATTTATAATCGGACGAAGAGCAGTTAAACTGTTCTATAGGATGATGAAGCGCAGTCAAACTGGTTTATAGGAGGATGAAGAGCAGTCAAACTGCTTTATAAGAGGATGAAGAGCAGTCAAATTGATTTATAAGAGGATGAAGAGCAGTCAAACTGTTTTATACGAGGATGTAGAGCAGTCAGACTGTTTTACAAGAGGATGAAGAGCAGTCAACCTGTTTTACAAGAGGATGAAGAGCAGTCAAACTGTTTTATAAGAGGATGAAGAGCAGTCAAACTGCGTTATAAAAGGCTGAAGAGCAGTCAAACAGTTTTATAAGAGGACGAAGAGCAGTCAAACTGATTTATAATCGGATGAAGAGCAGTCAAACTCATTTATAAGAGGATGAAGAGCAGCAAACTGCTTTATAAAAGGATGAAGCGCAGTCAAACTGTTTTATAAGAGGACGAAGAGCAGTCAAACTGATTTATAATCGGACGAGGAGCAGTCAAACTGTTCTATAGGAGGATGAAGCGCAGTCAAACTGGTCTATAGGAGGACGAAGAGCAGTCAAACTGATTTATAAGAGGATGAAGAGCAGTCAAACTGCTTTATAAGAGGACGAAGAGCAGTCAAACTGATTTATAATCGGACGAAGAGCAGTCAAACTGTTCTATAGGAGGGTGAAGCGCAGTCAAACTGGTTAATAGGAGGATTAAGAGCAGTCAAACTGCTTTATAAAAGGATGAAGAGCAGTCAAACTGATTTATAAGAGGATGAAGAGCAGTCAAACTGTTTTATAAAAGGATGAAGAGCAGTCAAACTGTTTTATAAGCGGACGAAGAGCAGTCAAACTGATTTATAATTGGACGAAGAGCAGTCAAACTGATTTATAATCGGACGAAGAGTAGTCAAACGGTTTTATAAGAGGATGAAGAGCAGTCAAATTGATTTATAAGAGGATGAAGAGCAGTCAAACTGCTTTATAAAAGGATGAAGAGCAGTCAAACTGTTTTATACGAGGATGTAGAGCGGTTAGACTGTTTTACAAGAGGATGAAGAGCAGTCAACCTGTTTTACAAGAGGATGAAGAGCAGTCAAACTGCGTTATAAAAAGATGAAGAGCAGTCAAACTGTTTTATAAGAGGATGAAGAGCAGTCAAACAGTTTTATGAGGACGAAAAGCAGTCAAACTGATTTATAATCGGATGAAGAGCAGTCAAACTGATTTATAAGAGGATGAAGAGCAGTCAAACTGCTTTATAAAAGGATGAAGCGCAGTCAAACTGTTTTATAAGAGGACGAAGAGCAGTCAAACTGATTTATAATCGGACGAAGAGCAGTCAAACTGTTCTATAGGATGATGAAGCGCAGTCAAACTGGTTTATAGGAGGATGAAGAGCAGTCAAACTGCTTTATAAGAGGATGAAGAGCAGTCAAATTGATTTATAAGAGGATGAAGAGCAGTCAAACTGTTTTATACGAGGATGTAGAGCAGTCAGACTGTTTTACAAGAGGATGAAGAGCAGTCAACCTGTTTTACAAGAGGATGAAGAGCAGTCAAACTGTTTTTTAAGAGGATGAAGAGCAGACAAACTGTTTTATAAGAGGATGAAGAGCAGTCAAACTGCGTTATAAAAGGATGAAGAGCAGTCAAACTGTTTTATAAGAGGACGAAGAGCAGTCAAACTGATTTATAATCGGACGAAGAGCAGTCAAACTGTTCTATAGGAGGATGAAGCGCAGTCAAACTGGTTTATAGGAGGATGAAGAGCAGTCAAACTGCTTTATAAGAGGATGAAGAGCAGTCAAACTGATTTATAAGCGCACGAAGAGCAGTCAAACTGATTTATAATCGGACAAAGAGCAGTCAAACTGTTCTATAGGAGGATGAAGCGCAGTCAAACTGGTTTATAGGAGGATGAAGAGCAGTCAAACTGCTTTATAAGAGGATGAAGAGCAGTCAAACTGATTTATAAGAGGATGTAGAGCAGTCAGACTGTTTTACAAGAGGATGAAGAGCAGTCAACCTGTTTTATAAGAGGACGAAGTGCAGTCAAACTGATTTATAATCGGACGAAGAGCAGTTAAACTGTTCTATAGGATGATGAAGCGCAGTCAAACTGGTTTATAGGAGGATGAAGAGCAGTCAAACTGCTTTATAAGAGGATGAAGAGCAGTCAAATTGATTTATAAGAGGATGAAGAGCAGTCAAACTGTTTTATACGAGGATGTAGAGCAGTCAGACTGTTTTACAAGAGGATGAAGAGCAGTCAACCTGTTTTACAAGAGGATGAAGAGCAGTCAAACTGTTTTATAAGAGGATGAAGAGCAGTCAAACTGCGTTATAAAAGGATGAAGAGCAGTCAAACAGTTTTATAAGAGGACGAAGAGCAGTCAAACTGATTTATAATCGGATGAAGAGCAGTCAAACTCATTTATAAGAGGATGAAGAGCAGCAAACTGCTTTATAAAAGGATGAAGCGCAGTCAAACTGTTTTATAAGAGGACGAAGAGCAGTCAAACTGATTTATAATCGGACGAGGAGCAGTCAAACTGTTCTATAGGAGGATGAAGCGCAGTCAAACTGGTCTATAGGAGGATGAAGAGCAGTCAAACTGTTTTATAAGCGGACGAAGAGCAGTCAAACTGATTTATAAGAGGATGAAGAGCAGTCAAACTGCTTTATAAGAGGACGAAGAGCAGTCAAACTGATTTATAATCGGACGAAGAGCAGTCAAACTGTTCTATAGGAGGGTGAAGCGCAGTCAAACTGGTTAATAGGAGGATGAAGAGCAGTCAAACTGCTTTATAAAAGGATGAAGAGCAGTCAAACTGATTTATAAGAGGATGAAGAGCAGTCAAACTGCTTTATAAAAGGATGAAGAGCAGTCAAACTGTTTTATAAGCGGACGAAGAGCAGTCAAACTGATTTATAATTGGACGAAGAGCAGTCAAACTGATTTATAATCGGACGAAGAGTAGTCAAACGGTTTTATAAGAGGATGAAGAGAAGTCAAATTGATTTATAAGAGGATGAAGAGCAGTCAAACTGCTTTATAAAAGGATGAAAGCAGTCAAACTGTTTTATACGAGGATGTAGAGCGGTTAGACTGTTTTACAAGAGGATGAAGAGCAGTCAACCTGTTTTACAAGAGGATGAAGAGCAGTCAAACTGCGTTATAAAAAGATGAAGAGCAGTCAAACTGTTTTATAAGAGGATGAAGAGCAGTCAAACAGTTTTATGAGGACGAAAAGCAGTCAAACTGATTTATAATCGGATGAAGAGCAGTCAAACTGATTTATAAGAGGATGAAGAGCAGTCAAACTGCGTTATAAAAAGATGAAGAGCAGTCAAACTGTTTTATAAGAGGATGAAGAGCAGTCAAACTGATTTATAATCGGATGAAGAGCAGTCAGACTGTTTTACAAGAGGATGAAGAGCAGTCAAACTGCTTTATAAAAGGATGAAGAGCAGTCAAACTGTTTTATAAGCGCACGAAGAGCAGTCAAAATGATTTATAATCGGACGAAGAGCAGTCAAACTGTTCTACAGGAGGATGAAGCGCAGTCAAACTGGTTTATAGGAGGATGAAGAGCAGTCAAACTGCTTTATAAGCGGACGAAGAGCAGTCAAACTGATTTATAATCGGACGAAGAGCAGGTCAAACTGATTTATAATTGGACGAAGAGCAGTCAAACTGAATTATAATCGGATGAATAGCAGTCAAACTGATTTATAAGAGGATGAAGAGCAGTCAAACTGCGATATAAAAAGATGAAGAGCAGTCAAACTGTTTTATAAGAGGATGAGGAGCAGTCAAACTGATTTATAATCGGATGAAGAGCAGTCAGACTGTTTTACAAGAGGATGAAGAGCAGTCAAACTGCTTTATAAAAGGATGAAGAGCAGTCAAACTGTTTTATAATCGGACGAAGAGCAGTCAAACTGTTCTATGGGAGGATGAAGCGCAGTCAAACTGGTTTATAGGAGGATGAAGAGCAGTCAAACTGCTTTATAAGAGGATGAAGAGCAGTCAAACTGATTTATAAGAGGATGAAGAGCAGTCAAACTGCTTTATAAAAGGATGAAGAGCAGTCGAACTGTTTTATAAGCGCACGAAGAGCAGTCAAACTGATTTATAATCGGACGAAGAGCAGTCAAACTGATTTATAAACGGACGAAGAGCAGTCAAACGGTTTTATAAAAGGATGAAGAGCAGTCAAACTGTTTTATACGAGGATGTAGAGCAGTCAGACTGTTTTACAAGAGGATGAAGAGCAGTCAACCTGTTTTACAAGAGGATGAAGAGCAGTCAAACTGTTTTATAAAAGGATGAAGAACAGTCAAACTGTTTTATACGAGGATGTAGAGCAGTCAGACTGTTTTACAAGAGGATGAAGAGCAGTCAAACTGTTTTATAAGAGGACGAAGAGCAGTAAAACTAATTTATAATTGGATGAAGAGCAGACAAACTGATATATAAGAGGATGAAGAGCAGTCAAACTGCTTTATAAAAGGATGAAGAGCAGTCAAACTGTTTTATAAGAGGACGAAGAGCAGTCAAACTGATTTATAATCGGACGAAGAGCAGTCAAACGGTTTTATAAGAGGATGAGGAGCAGTCAAATTGATTTATAAGAGGATGAAGAGCAGTCAAATTGATTTATAAGAGGATGAAGAGCAGTCAGACTGTTTTACAAGAGGATGAAGAGCAGTCACCCTGTTTTACAAGAGGATGAAGAGCAGTCAATCTGTTTTATAAGAGGATGAAGAGCAGTCAAACTGCTTTATAAAAGGATGAAGAGCAGTCAAACTGTTTTGTAAGAGGACGAAGAGCAGTCAAACTGATTTATAATCGGACGAAGAGCAGTCAAACTGTTCTATAGGAGGATGAAGCGCAGTCAAACTGGTTTATAGGAGGATGAAGAACAGTCAAACTGCTTTATAAGAGGATGAAGAGCGGTCAAACTGATTTATAAGAGGATGAAGAGCAGTCAAACTGCTTTATAAAAGGATGAAGAGCAGTCAAACTGTTTTATAAGCGGACGAAGAGCAGTAAAACTGATTTATAATCGGACGAAGAGCAGTCAAACTGATTTATAATCGGACGAAGAGCAGTCAAACGGTTTTATAAGAGGATGAAGAGCAGTCAAATTGATTTATAAGAGGATGAAGAGCAGTCAAACTGCTTTATAAAGGGATGAAGAGCAGTCAAACTGTTTTATACGAGGAGGTAGAGCAGTCAGACTGTTTTACAAAAGGATGAAGAGCAGTCAACCTGTTTTACAAGAGGATGAAGAGCAGGCAAACTGTTTTATAAAAGGCTGAAGAGCAGTCAAACTGCTTTATAAAAGGATGAAGAGCAGTCAAACAGTTTTATAAGAGGACGAAGAGCAGTCAAACTGATGTATAATCGGACGAAGAGCAGTCAAACTGTTCTATAGGAGGATGAAGCGCAGTCAAACTGGTTTATAGGAGGATGAAGAGCAGTCAAACTGCTTTATAAGAGGATGAAGAGCAGTCAAACTGCGTTATAAAAAGATGAAGAGCAGTCAAACTGTTTTATAAGAGGATGAAGAGCAGTCAAACTGATTTATAATCGATGAAGAGCAGTCAGACTGTTTTACAAGAGGATGAAGAGCATTCAAACTGCTTTATAAAAGGATGAAGAGTAGTCAAACTGTTTTATAAGAGGACGAAGAGCAGTCAAACTGATGTATAATCGGACGAAGAGCAGTCAAACTGTTCTATAGGAGGATGAAGCGCAGTCAAACTGGTTTATAGGAGGATGAAGAGCAGTCAAACTGCTTTATAAGAGGATGAAGAGCAGTCAAACTGATTTATAACCGACGAAGAGCAGTCAAACTGATTTATAATCGGACGAAGAGCAGTCAAACTGATTTATAAACGGACGAAGAGCAGTCAAACGGTTTTATGAAAGGATGAAGAGCAGTCAAACTGTTTTATACGAGGATGTAGAGCAGTCAGACTGTTTTACAAGAGGATGAAGAGCAGTCAACCTGTTTTACAAGAGGATGAAGAGCAGTCAAACTGATTTATAATCGGATGAAGAGCAGTCAAACTGATTTATAAGAGGATGAAGAGCAGTCAAACTGCTTTATAAAAGCATGAAGAGCAGTCAAACTGTTTTATAAGAGGACGAAGAGCAGTCAAACTGATTTATAATCGGATGAAGAGCAGTCAAACTGATTTATAAGAGGATGAAGAGCAGTCAAACTGCTTTATAAAAGCATGAAGAGCAGTCAAACTGTTTTATAAGAGGACGAAGAGCACTCAAACTGATTTATAATCGGACGAAGAGCAGTCAAACTGTTCTATAGGAGGATGAAGCGCAGTCAAACTGGTCTATAGGAGGATGAAGAGCAGTCAAACTGCTTTATAAGAGGATGAAGAGCAGTCAAACTGATTTATAAGATGATGAAGAGCAGTCAAACTGATTTATAAGAGGATGAAGAGCAGTCAAACTGCTTTATAAAAGGATGAAGAGCAGTCAAACTGTTTTATAAGCAGACGAAGAGCAGTCAAACTGATTTATAATTGGACGAAGAGCAGTCAAACTGATTTATAATCGGACGAAGAGCAGTCAAACGGTTTTATAAGAGGATGAAGAGCAGTCAAATTGATTTATAAGAGGATGAAGAGCAGTCAAACTGCTTTATAAAAGGATGAAGAGCAGTCAAACTGTTTTATACGAGGATGTAGAGCGGTCAGACTGTTTTACAAGAGGATGAAGAGCAGTCAACCTGTTTTACAAGAGGATGAAGAGCAGTCAAACTGCGTTATAAAAAGATGAAGAGCAGTCAAACTGTTTTATAAGAGGATGAAGAGCAGTCAAACAGTTTTATGAGGACGAAAAGCAGTCAAACTGATTTATAATCGGATGAAGAGCAGTCAAACTGATTTAAAAGAGGATGAAGAGCAGTCAAACTGCGTTAAAAAAAGATGAAGAGCAGTCAAACTGTTTTATAAGAGGATGAAGAGCAGTCAAACTGATTTATAATCGGATGAAGAGCAGTCAGACTGTTTTACAAGAGGATGAAGAGCAGTCAAACTGCTTTATAAAAGGATGAAGAGCAGTCAAACTGTTTTATAAGCGCACGAAGAGCAGTCAAACTGATTTATAATCGGACGAAGAGCAGTCAAACTGTTCTATAGGAGGATGAAGCGCAGTCAAACTGGTTTATAGGAGGATGAAGAGCAGTCAAACTGCTTTATAAGCGGACGAAGAGCAGTCAAACTGATTTATAATCGGACGAAGAGCAGTCAAACTGATTTATAATTGGACGAAGAGCAGTCAAACTGATTTATAATCGGATGAATAGCAGTCAAACTGATTTATAAGAGGATGTAGAGCAGTCAAACTGCTTTATAAAAGGATGAAGAGCAGTCAAACTGATTTATAATCGGACGAAGAGCAGTCAAACTGTTCTATAGGAGGATGAAGCGCAGTCAAACTGGTTTATAGGAGAATGAAGAGCAGTCAAACTGCTTTATAAGAGGATGAAGAGCAGTCAAACTGATTTATAAGCGGACGAAGAGCAGTCAAACTGATTTATAATCGGACGAAGAGCAGTCAAACTGATTTATAAACGGACGAAGAGCAGTCAAACGGTTTTATAAAAGGATGAAGAGCAGTCAAACTGTTTTATACGAGGATGTAGAGCAGTCAGACTGTTTTACAAGAGGATGAAGAGCAGTCAACCTGTTTTACAAGAGGATGAAGAGCAGTCAAACTGTTTTATAAGAGGATGAAGAGCAGTCAAACTGCATTATAAAAGGATGAAGAGCAGTCAAACTGTTTTATAAGAGGACGAAGAGCAGTCAAACTGATTTATAATCGGACGAAGATCAGTCAAACTGTTCTATAGGAGGATGAAGCGCAGTCAAACTGGTTTATAGGAGGATGAAAAGCAGTCAAACTGATTTATAATCGGATGAAGAGCAGTCAAACTGTTTTATAAGAGGATGAAGAGCAGTCAAACTGCGTTATAAAAAGATGAAGAGCAGTCAAACTGTTTTATAAGAGGATGAAGAGCAGTCAAACTGATTTATAATCGGATGAAGAGCAGTCAGACTGTTTTACAAGAGGATGAAGAGCAGTCAAACTGCTTTATAAAAGGATGAAGAGCAGTCAAACTGTTTTATAAGCGCACGAAGAGCAGTCAAACTGATTTATAATCGGACGAAGAGCAGTCAAACTGTTCTATAGGAGGATGAAGCGCAGTCAAACTGGTTTATAGGAGGATGAAGAGCAGTCAAACTGCTTTATAAGCGGACGAAGAGCAGTCAAACTGATTTATAATCGGACGAAGAGCAGTCAAACTGATTTATAAGAGGATGTAGAGCAGTCAAACTGCTTTATAAAAGGATGAAGAGCAGTCAAACTGATTTATAATCGGACGAAGAGCAGTCAAACTGTTCTATAGAAGGATGAAGCGCAGTCAAACTGGTTTATAGGAGAATGAAGAGCAGTCAAACTGCTTTATAAGAGGATGAAGAGCAATCAAACTGATTTATAAGCGGACGAAGAGCAGTCAAACTGATTTATAATCGGACGAAGAGCAGTCAAACTGATTTATAAACGGACGAAGAGCAGTCAAACGGTTTTATAAAAGGATGAAGAGCAGTCAAACTGTTTTATACAAGGATGTAGAGCAGTCAGACTGTTTTACAAGAGGATGAAGAGCAGTCAACCTGTTTTACAAGAGGATGAAGAGCAGTCAAACTGATTTATAATCGGATGAAGAGCAGTCAAACTGATTTATAAGAGGATGAAGAGCAGTCAAACTGCTTTATAAAAGCATGAAGAGCAGTCAAACTGTTTTATAAGAGGACGAAGAGCAGTCAAACTGATTTATAATCGGATGAAGAGCAGTCAAACTGATTTATAAGAGGATGAAGAGCAGTCAAACTGCTTTATAAAAGCATGAAGAGCAGTCAAACTGTTTTATAAGAGGACGAAGAGCAGTCAAACTGATTTATAATCGGATGAAGAGCAGTCAAACTGATTTATAAGAGGATGAAGAGCAGTCAAACTGCTTTATAAAAGCATGAAGAGCAGTCAAACTGTTTTATAAGAGGACGAAGAGCACTCAAACTGATTTATAATCGGACGAAGAGCAGTCAAACTGTTCTATAGGAGGATGAAGCGCAGTCAAACTGGTCTATAGGAGGATGAAGAGCAGTCAAACTGCTTTATAAGAGGATGAAGAGCAGTCAAACTGATTTATAAGAGGATGAAGAGCAGTCAAACTGATTTATAAGAGGATGAAGAGCAGTCAAACTGCTTTATAAAAGGATGAAGAGCAGTCAAACTGTTTTATAAGCGGACGAAGAGCAGTCAAACTGATTTATAATTGGACGAAGAGCAGTCAAACTGATTTATAATCGGACGAAGAGCAGTCAAACGGTTTTATAAGAGGATGAAGAGCAGTCAAATTGATTTATAAGAGGATGAAGAGCAGTCAAACTGCTTTATAAAAGGATGAAGAGCAGTCAAACTGTTTTATACGAGGATGTAGAGCGGTCAGACTGTTTTACAAGAGGATGAAGAGCAGTCAACCTGTTTTACAAGAGGATGAAGAGCAGTCAAACTGCGTTATAAAAAGATGAAGAGCAGTCAAACTGTTTTATAAGAGGATGAAGAGCAGTCAAACAGTTTTATGAGGACGAAAAGCAGTCAAACTGATTTATAATCGGATGAAGAGCAGTCAAACTGATTTATAAGAGGATGAAGAGCAGTCAAACTGCGTTATAAAAAGATGAAGAGCAGTCAAACTGTTTTATAAGAGGATGAAGAGCAGTCAAACTGATTTATAATCGGATGAAGAGCAGTCAGACTGTTTTACAAGAGGATGAAGAGCAGTCAAACTGCTTTATAAAAGGATGAAGAGCAGTCAAACTGTTTTATAAGCGCACGAAGAGCAGTCAAACTGATTTATAATCGGACGAAGAGCAGTCAAACTGTTCTATAGGAGGATGAAGCGCAGTCAAACTGGTTTATAGGAGGATGAAGAGCAGTCAAACTGCTTTATAAGCGGACGAAGAGCAGTCAAACTGATTTATAATCGGACGAAGAGCAGTCAAACTGATTTATAATTGGACGAAGAGCAGTCAAACTGATTTATAATCGGATGAATAGCAGTCAAACTGATTTATAAGAGGATGTAGAGCAGTCAAACTGCTTTATAAAAGGATGAAGAGCAGTCAAACTGATTTATAATCGGACGAAGAGCAGTCAAACTGTTCTATAGGAGGATGAAGCGCAGTCAAACTGGTTTATAGGAGAATGAAGAGCAGTCAAACTGCTTTATAAGAGGATGAAGAGCAGTCAAACTGATTTATAAGCGGACGAAGAGCAGTCAAACTGATTTATAATCGGACGAAGAGCAGTCAAACGGTTTTATAAGAGGATGAGGAGCAGTCAAATTGATTTATAAGAGGATGAAGAGCAGTCAAACTGATTTATAAACGGACGAAGAGCAGTCAAACGGTTTTATAAAAGGATGAAGAGCAGTCAAACTGTTTTATACGAGGATGTAGAGCAGTCAACCTGTTTTACAAGAGGATGAAGAGCAGTCAAACTGTTTTATAAGAGGATGAAGAGCAGTCAAACTGCATTATAAAAGGATGAAGAGCAGTCAAACTGTTTTATAAGAGGACGAAGAGCAGTCAAACTGATTTATAATCGGACGAAGAGCAGTCAAACTGTTCTATAGGAGGATGAAGCGCAGTCAAACTGGTTTATAGGAGCATGAAAAGCAGTCAAACTGATTTATAATCGGATGAAGAGCAGTCAAACTGTTTTATAAGAGGATGAAGAGCAGTCAAACTGCGTTATAAAAAGATGAAGAGCAGTCAAACTGTTTTATAAGAGGATGAAGAGCAGTCAAACTGATTTATAATCGGATGAAGAGCAGTCAGACTGTTTTACAAGAGGATGAAGAGCAGTCAAACTGCTTTATAAAAGGATGAAGAGCAGTCAAACTGTTTTATAAGCGCACGAAGAGCAGTCAAACTGATTTATAATCGGACGAAGAGCAGTCAAACTGTTCTATAGGAGGATGAAGCGCAGTCAAACTGGTTTATAGGAGGATGAAGAGCAGTCAAACTGCTTTATAAGCGGACGAAGAGCAGTCAAACTGATTTATAATCGGACGAAGAGCAGTCAAACTGATTTATAAGAGGATGTAGAGCAGTCAAACTGCTTTATAAAAGGATGAAGAGCAGTCAAACTGATTTATAATCGGACGAAGAGCAGTCAAACTGTTCTATAGAAGGATGAAGCGCAGTCAAACTGGTTTATAGGAGAATGAAGAGCAGTCAAACTGCTTTATAAGAGGATGAAGAGCAATCAAACTGATTTATAAGCGGACGAAGAGCAGTCAAACTGATTTATAATCGGACGAAGAGCAGTCAAACTGATTTATAAACGGACGAAGAGCAGTCAAACGGTTTTATAAAAGGATGAAGAGCAGTCAAACTGTTTTATACAAGGATGTAGAGCAGTCAGACTGTTTTACAAGAGGATGAAGAGCAGTCAACCTGTTTTACAAGAGGATGAAGAGCAGTCAAACTGATTTATAATCGGATGAAGAGCAGTCAAACTGATTTATAAGAGGATGAAGAGCAGTCAAACTGCTTTATAAAAGCATGAAGAGCAGTCAAACTGTTTTATAAGAGGACGAAGAGCAGTCAAACTGATTTATAATCGGATGAAGAGCAGTCAAACTGATTTATAAGAGGATGAAGAGCAGTCAAACTGCTTTATAAAAGCATGAAGAGCAGTCAAACTGTTTTATAAGAGGACGAAGAGCAGTCAAACTGATTTATAATCGGATGAAGAGCAGTCAAACTGATTTATAAGAGGATGAAGAGCAGTCAAACTGCTTTATAAAAGCATGAAGAGCAGTCAAACTGTTTTATAAGAGGACGAAGAGCACTCAAACTGATTTATAATCGGACGAAGAGCAGTCAAACTGTTCTATAGGAGGATGAAGCGCAGTCAAACTGGTCTATAGGAGGATGAAGAGCAGTCAAACTGCTTTATAAGAGGATGAAGAGCAGTCAAACTGATTTATAAGAGGATGAAGAGCAGTCAAACTGATTTATAAGAGGATGAAGAGCAGTCAAACTGCTTTATAAAAGGATGAAGAGCAGTCAAACTGTTTTATAAGCGGACGAAGAGCAGTCAAACTGATTTATAATTGGACGAAGAGCAGTCAAACTGATTTATAATCGGACGAAGAGCAGTCAAACGGTTTTATAAGAGGATGAAGAGCAGTCAAATTGATTTATAAGAGGATGAAGAGCAGTCAAACTGCTTTATAAAAGGATGAAGAGCAGTCAAACTGTTTTATACGAGGATGTAGAGCGGTCAGACTGTTTTACAAGAGGATGAAGAGCAGTCAACCTGTTTTACAAGAGGATGAAGAGCAGTCAAACTGCGTTATAAAAAGATGAAGAGCAGTCAAACTGTTTTATAAGAGGATGAAGAGCAGTCAAACAGTTTTATGAGGACGAAAAGCAGTCAAACTGATTTATAATCGGATGAAGAGCAGTCAAACTGATTTATAAGAGGATGAAGAGCAGTCAAACTGCGTTATAAAAAGATGAAGAGCAGTCAAACTGTTTTATAAGAGGATGAAGAGCAGTCAAACTGATTTATAATCGGATGAAGAGCAGTCAGACTGTTTTACAAGAGGATGAAGAGCAGTCAAACTGCTTTATAAAAGGACGAAGAGCAGTCAAACTGTTTTATAAGCGCACGAAGAGCAGTCAAACTGATTTATAATCGGACGAAGAGCAGTCAAACTGTTCTATAGGAGGATGAAGCGCAGTCAAACTGGTTTATAGGAGGATGAAGAGCAGTCAAACTGCTTTATAAGCGGACGAAGAGCAGTCAAACTGATTTATAATCGGACGAAGAGCAGTAAAACTGATTTATAATTGGACGAAGAGCAGTCAAACTGATTTATAATCGGATGAATAGCAGTCAAACTGATTTATAAGAGGATGTAGAGCAGTCAAACTGCTTTATAAAAGGATGAAGAGCAGTCAAACTGATTTATAATCGGACGAAGAGCAGTCAAACTGTTCTATAGGAGGATGAAGCGCAGTCAAACTGGTTTATAGGAGAATGAAGAGCAGTCAAACTGCTTTATAAGAGGATGAAGAGCAGTCAAACTGATTTATAAGCGGACGAAGAGCAGTCAAACTGATTTATAATCGGACGAAGAGCAGTCAAACGGTTTTATAAGAGGATGAGGAGCAGTCAAATTGATTTATAAGAGGATGAAGAGCAGTCAAACTGATTTATAAACGGACGAAGAGCAGTCAAACGGTTTTATAAAAGGATGAAGAGCAGTCAAACTGTTTTATACGAGGATGTAGAGCAGTCAACCTGTTTTACAAGAGGATGAAGAGCAGTCAAACTGTTTTATAAGAGGATGAAGAGCAGTCAAACTGCATTATAAAAGGATGAAGAGCAGTCAAACTGTTTTATAAGAGGACGAAGAGCAGTCAAACTGATTTATAATCGGACGAAGAGCAGTCAAACTGTTCTATAGGAGGATGAAGCGCAGTCAAACTGGTTTATAGGAGCATGAAAAGCAGTCAAACTGATTTATAATCGGATGAAGAGCAGTCAAACTGTTTTATAAGAGGATGAAGAGCAGTCAAACTGCGTTATAAAAAGATGAAGAGCAGTCAAACTGTTTTATAAGAGGATGAAGAGCAGTCAAACTGATTTATAATCGGATGAAGAGCAGTCAGACTGTTTTACAAGAGGATGAAGAGCAGTCAAACTGCTTTATAAAAGGATGAAGAGCAGTCAAACTGTTTTATAAGCGCACGAAGAGCAGTCAAACTGATTTATAATCGGACGAAGAGCAGTCAAACTGATTTATAATCGGACGAAGAGCAGTCAAACGGTTTTATAAGAGGATGAAGAGCAGTCAAATTGATTTATAAGAGGATGAAGAGCAGTCAAACTGCTTTATAAAAGGATGAAGAGCAGTCAAACTGTTTTATACGAGGATGTAGAGCGGTCAGACTGTTTTACAAGAGGATGAAGAGCAGTCAACCTGTTTTACAAGAGGATGAAGAGCAGTCAAACTGCGTTATAAAAAGATGAAGAGCAGTCAAACTGTTTTATAAGAGGATGAAGAGCAGTCAAACAGTTTTATGAGGACGAAAAGCAGTCAAACTGATTTATAATCGGATGAAGAGCAGTCAAACTGATTTATAAGAGGATGAAGAGCAGTCAAACTGCGTTATAAAAAGATGAAGAGCAGTCAAACTGTTTTATAAGAGGATGAAGAGCAGTCAAACTGATTTATAATCGGATGAAGAGCAGTCAGACTGTTTTACAAGAGGATGAAGAGCAGTCAAACTGCTTTATAAAAGGATGAAGAGCAGTCAAACTGTTTTATAAGCGCACGAAGAGCAGTCAAACTGATTTATAATCGGACGAAGAGCAGTCAAACTGTTCTATAGGAGGATGAAGCGCAGTCAAACTGGTTTATAGGAGGATGAAGAGCAGTCAAACTGCTTTATAAGCGGACGAAGAGCAGTCAAACTGATTTATAATCGGACGAAGAGCAGTCAAACTGATTTATAATTGGACGAAGAGCAGTCAAACTGATTTATAATCGGATGAATAGCAGTCAAACTGATTTATAAGAGGATGTAGAGCAGTCAAACTGCTTTATAAAAGGATGAAGAGCAGTCAAACTGATTTATAATCGGACGAAGAGCAGTCAAACTGTTCTATAGGAGGATGAAGCGCAGTCAAACTGGTTTATAGGAGAATGAAGAGCAGTCAAACTGCTTTATAAGAGGATGAAGAGCAGTCAAACTGATTTATAAGCGGACGAAGAGCAGTCAAACTGATTTATAATCGGACGAAGAGCAGTCAAACGGTTTTATAAGAGGATGAGGAGCAGTCAAATTGATTTATAAGAGGATGAAGAGCAGTCAAACTGATTTATAAACGGACGAAGAGCAGTCAAACGGTTTTATAAAAGGATGAAGAGCAGTCAAACTGTTTTATACGAGGATGTAGAGCAGTCAACCTGTTTTACAAGAGGATGAAGAGCAGTCAAACTGTTTTATAAGAGGATGAAGAGCAGTCAAACTGCATTATAAAAGGATGAAGAGCAGTCAAACTGTTTTATAAGAGGACGAAGAGCAGTCAAACTGATTTATAAAAGGATGAAGAGCAGTCAAACTGTTTCATAAGCGGACGAAGAGCAGTCAAACTGATTTATAATTGGACGAAGAGCAGTCAAACTGATTTATAATCGGACGAAGAGTAGTCAAACGGTTTTATAAGAGGATGAAGAGCAGTCAAATTGATTTATAAGAGGATGTAGAGCAGTCAAACTGCTTTATAAAAGGATGAAGAGCAGTCAAACTGTTTTATACGAGGATGTAGAGCGGTCAGACTGTTTTACAAGAGGATGAAGAGCAGTCAACCTGTTTTAAAAGAGGATGAAGAGCAGTCAAACTGCGTTATAAAAAGATGAAGAGCAGTCAAACTGTTTTATAAGAGGATGAAGAGCAGTCAAACAGTTTTATGAGGACGAAAAGCAGTCAAACTGATTTATAACCGGATGAAGAGCAGTCAAACTGATTTATAAGAGGACGAAGAGCAGTCAAACTGTTCTATAGGAGGATGAAGCGCAGTCAAACTGGTTTATAGGAGGATGAAGAGCAGTCAAACTGCTTTATAAGAGGATGAAGAGCAGTCAAACTGATTTATAAGCGGACGAAGAGCAGTCAAACTGATTTATAATCGGACGAAGAGCAGTCAAACTGATTTATAAACGGACGAAGAGCAGTCAAACGGTTTTATAAAAGGATGAAGAGCAGTCAAACTGTTTTATACGAGGATGTAGAGCAGTCAGACTGTTTTACAAGAGGATGAAGAGCAGTCAACCTGTTTTACAAGAGGATGAAGAGCAGTCAAACTGTTTTATAAGAGGATGAAGAGCAGTCAAACTGCGTTATAAAAGGATGAAGAGCAGTCAAACTGTTTTATAAGAGGACGAAGAGCAGTCAAACTGATTTATAAGCGGACGAAGAGCAGTCAAACTGTTCTATAGGAGGATGAAGCGCAGTCAAACTGGTTTATAGGAGGATGAAGAGCAGTCAAACTGCTTTATAAGAGGATGAAGAGCAGTCAAACTGATTTATAAGCGCACGAAGAGCAGTCAAACTGATTTATAATCGGACAAAGAGCAGTCAAACTGTTCTATAGGAGGATGAAGCGCAGTCAAACTGGTTTATAGGAGGATGAAGAGCAGTCAAACTGCTTTATAAGAGGATGAAGAGCAGTCAAACTGTTTTATAAAAGGATGAAGAGCAGTCAAACTGTTTTATAAGCGGACGAAGAGCAGTCAAACTGATTTATAATTGGACGAAGAGCAGTCAAACTGATTTATAATCGGACGAAGAGCAGTCAAACTGATTTATAATCGGATGAATAGCGTTCAAACTGATTTATAAGAGGATGAAGAGCAGTCAAACTGCTTTATAAAAGGATGAAGAGCAGTCAAACTGTTTTATAAGAGGACGAAGAGCAGTCAAACTGATTTATAATCGGACGAAGAGCAGTCAAACTGTTCTATAGGAGGATGAAGCGCAGTCAAACTGGTTTATAGGAGGATGAAGAGCAGTCAAACTGCTTTATAAGAGGATGAAGAGCAGTCAAACTGATTTATAAGCGCACGAAGAGCAGTCAAACTGATTTATAATCGGACGAAGAGCAGTCAAACTGATTTATAAACGGACGAAGAGCAGTCAAACGGTTTTATAAAAGGATGAAGAGCAGTCAAACTGTTTTATACGAGGATGTAGAGCAGTCAGACTGTTTTACAAGAGGATGAAGAGCAGTCAACCTGTTTTACAAGAGGATGAAGAGCAGACAAACTGTTTTATAAGAGGATGAAGAGCAGTCAAACTGCGTTATAAAAGGATGAAGAGCAGTCAAACTGTTTTATAATCGGACAAAGAGCAGTCAAACTGTTCTATAGGAGGATGAAGCGCAGTCAAACTGGTTTATAGAAGGATGAAGAGCAGTCAAACTGCTTTATAAGAGGATGAAGAGCAGTCAAACTGATTTATAAGAGGATGTAGAGCAGTCAGACTGTTTTACAAGAGGATGAAGAGCAGTCAACCTGTTTTATAAGAGGACGAAGTGCAGTCAAACTGATTTATAATCGGACGAAGAGCAGTTAAACTGTTCTATAGGATGATGAAGCGCAGTCAAACTGGTTTATAGGAGGATGAAGAGCAGTCAAACTGCTTTATAAGAGGATGAAGAGCAGTCAAATGGATTTATAAGAGGATGAAGAGCAGTCAAACTGTTTTATACGAGGATGTAGAGCAGTCAGACTGTTTTACAAGAGGATGAAGAGCAGTCAACCTGTTTTACAAGAGGATGAAGAGCAGTCAAACTGTTTTATAAGAGGATGAAGAGCAGTCAAACTGCGTTATAAAAGGATGAAGAGCAGTCAAACAGTTTTATAAGAGGACGAAGAGCAGTCAAACTGCTTTATAAGAGGATGAAGAGCAGTCAAACTGATTTATAAGAGGATGAAGAGCAGTCAAACTGCTTTATAAAAGGATGAAGCGCAGTCAAACTGTTTTATAAGAGGACGAAGAGCAGTCAATCTGATTTATAATCGGACGAAGAGCAGTTAAACTGTTCTATAGGATGATGAAGCGCAGTCAAACTGGTTTATAGGAGGATGAAGAGCAGTCAAACTGCTTTATAAGAGGATGAAGAGCAGTCAAATTGATTTATAAGAGGATGAAGAGCAGTCAAACTGTTTTATACGAGGATGTAGAGCAGTCAGACTGTTTTACAAGAGGATGGAGAGCAGTCAACCTGTTTTACAAGAGGATGAAGAGCAGTCAAACTGTTTTTTAAGAGGATGAAGAGCAGACAAACTGTTTTATAAGAGGATGAAGAGCAGTCAAACTGCGTTATAAAAGGATGAAGAGCAGTCAAACTGTTTTATAAGAGGACGAAGAGCAGTCAAACTGATTTATAATCGGACGAAGAGCAGTCAAACTGTTCTATAGGAGGATGAAGCGCAGTCAAACTGGTTTATAGGAGGATGAAGAGCAGTCAAACTGCTTTATAAGAGGATGAAGAGCAGTCAAACTGATTTATAAGCGCACGAAGAGCAGTCAAACTGATTTATAATCGGACAAAGAGCAGTCAAACTGTTCTATAGGAGGATGAAGCGCAGTCAAACTGGTTTATAGGAGGATGAAGAGCAGTCAAACTGCTTTATAAGAGGATGAAGAGCAGTCAAACTGATTTATAAGAGGATGTAGAGCAGTCAGACTGTTTTACAAGAGGATGAAGAGCAGTCAACCTGTTTTATAAGAGGACGAAGTGCAGTCAAACTGATTTATAATCGGACGAAGAGCAGTTAAACTGTTCTATAGGATGATGAAGCGCAGTCAAACTGGTTTATAGGAGGATGAAGAGCAGTCAAACTGCTTTATAAGAGGATGAAGAGCAGTCAAATTGATTTATAAGAGGATGAAGAGCAGTCAAACTGTTTTATACGAGGATGTAGAGCAGTCAGACTGTTTTACAAGAGGATGAAGAGCAGTCAACCTGTTTTACAAGAGGATGAAGAGCAGTCAAACTGTTTTATAAGAGGATGAAGAGCAGTCAAACTGCGTTATAAAAGGCTGAAGAGCAGTCAAACAGTTTTATAAGAGGACGAAGAGCAGTCAAACTGATTTATAATCGGATGAAGAGCAGTCAAACTCATTTATAAGAGGATGAAGAGCAGCAAACTGCTTTATAAAAGGATGAAGCGCAGTCAAACTGTTTTATAAGAGGACGAAGAGCAGTCAAACTGATTTATAATCGGACGAGGAGCAGTCAAACTGTTCTATAGGAGGATGAAGCGCAGTCAAACTGGTCTATAGGAGGACGAAGAGCAGTCAAACTGATTTATAAGAGGATGAAGAGCAGTCAAACTGCTTTATAAGAGGACGAAGAGCAGTCAAACTGATTTATAATCGGACGAAGAGCAGTCAAACTGTTCTATAGGAGGGTGAAGCGCAGTCAAACTGGTTAATAGGAGGATTAAGAGCAGTCAAACTGCTTTATAAAAGGATGAAGAGCAGTCAAACTGATTTATAAGAGGATGAAGAGCAGTCAAACTGTTTTATAAAAGGATGAAGAGCAGTCAAACTGTTTTATAAGCGGACGAAGAGCAGTCAAACTGATTTATAATTGGACGAAGAGCAGTCAAACTGATTTATAATCGGACGAAGAGTAGTCAAACGGTTTTATAAGAGGATGAAGAGCAGTCAAATTGATTTATAAGAGGATGAAGAGCAGTCAAACTGCTTTATAAAAGGATGAAGAGCAGTCAAACTGTTTTATACGAGGATGTAGAGCGGTTAGACTGTTTTACAAGAGGATGAAGAGCAGTCAACCTGTTTTACAAGAGGATGAAGAGCAGTCAAACTGCGTTATAAAAAGATGAAGAGCAGTCAAACTGTTTTATAAGAGGATGAAGAGCAGTCAAACAGTTTTATGAGGACGAAAAGCAGTCAAACTGATTTATAATCGGATGAAGAGCAGTCAAACTGATTTATAAGAGGATGAAGAGCAGTCAAACTGCTTTATAAAAGGATGAAGCGCAGTCAAACTGTTTTATAAGAGGACGAAGAGCAGTCAAACTGATTTATAATCGGACGAAGAGCAGTCAAACTGTTCTATAGGATGATGAAGCGCAGTCAAACTGGTTTATAGGAGGATGAAGAGCAGTCAAACTGCTTTATAAGAGGATGAAGAGCAGTCAAATTGATTTATAAGAGGATGAAGAGCAGTCAAACTGTTTTATACGAGGATGTAGAGCAGTCAGACTGTTTTACAAGAGGATGAAGAGCAGTCAACCTGTTTTACAAGAGGATGAAGAGCAGTCAAACTGTTTTTTAAGAGGATGAAGAGCAGACAAACTGTTTTATAAGAGGATGAAGAGCAGTCAAACTGCTTTATAAAAGGATGAAGAGCAGTCAAACTGTTTTATAAGAGGACGAAGAGCAGTCAAACTGATTTATAATCGGACGAAGAGCAGTCAAACTGTTCTATAGGAGGATGAAGCGCAGTCAAACTGGTTTATAGGAGGATGAAGAGCAGTCAAACTGCTTTATAAGAGGATGAAGAGCAGTCAAACTGATTTATAAGCGCACGAAGAGCAGTCAAACTGATTTATAATCGGACAAAGAGCAGTCAAACTGTTCTATAGGAGGATGAAGCGCAGTCAAACTGGTTTATAGGAGGATGAA
Organism: Lampris incognitus; assembly: GCF_029633865.1. Classification (NCBI taxonomy): domain Eukaryota; kingdom Metazoa; phylum Chordata; class Actinopteri; order Lampriformes; family Lampridae; genus Lampris; species Lampris incognitus. The sequence continues at coordinate 36,695,817 of NC_079222.1, forward strand.
GAGCAGTCAAACTGCTTTATAAGAGGATGAAGAGCAGTCAAACTGATTTATAAGAGGATGTAGAGCAGTCAGACTGTTTTACAAGAGGATGAAGAGCAGTCAACCTGTTTTATAAGAGGACGAAGTGCAGTCAAACTGATTTATAATCGGACGAAGAGCAGTTAAACTGTTCTATAGGATGATGAAGCGCAGTCAAACTGGTTTATAGGAGGATGAAGAGCAGTCAAACTGCTTTATAAGAGGATGAAGAGCAGTCAAATTGATTTATAAGAGGATGAAGAGCAGTCAAACTGTTTTATACGAGGATGTAGAGCAGTCAGACTGTTTTACAAGAGGATGAAGAGCAGTCAACCTGTTTTACAAGAGGATGAAGAGCAGTCAAACTGTTTTATAAGAGGATGAAGAGCAGTCAAACTGCGTTATAAAAGGATGAAGAGCAGTCAAACAGTTTTATAAGAGGACGAAGAGCAGTCAAACTGATTTATAATCGGATGAAGAGCAGTCAAACTCATTTATAAGAGGATGAAGAGCAGCAAACTGCTTTATAAAAGGATGAAGCGCAGTCAAACTGTTTTATAAGAGGACGAAGAGCAGTCAAACTGATTTATAATCGGACGAGGAGCAGTCAAACTGTTCTATAGGAGGATGAAGCGCAGTCAAACTGGTCTATAGGAGGATGAAGAGCAGTCAAACTGTTTTATAAGCGGACGAAGAGCAGTCAAACTGATTTATAAGAGGATGAAGAGCAGTCAAACTGCTTTATAAGAGGACGAAGAGCAGTCAAACTGATTTATAATCGGACGAAGAGCAGTCAAACTGTTCTATAGGAGGGTGAAGCGCAGTCAAACTGGTTAATAGGAGGATGAAGAGCAGTCAAACTGCTTTATAAAAGGATGAAGAGCAGTCAAACTGATTTATAAGAGGATGAAGAGCAGTCAAACTGCTTTATAAAAGGATGAAGAGCAGTCAAACTGTTTTATAAGCGGACGAAGAGCAGTCAAACTGATTTATAATTGGACGAAGAGCAGTCAAACTGATTTATAATCGGACGAAGAGTAGTCAAACGGTTTTATAAGAGGATGAAGAGAAGTCAAATTGATTTATAAGAGGATGAAGAGCAGTCAAACTGCTTTATAAAAGGATGAAAGCAGTCAAACTGTTTTATACGAGGATGTAGAGCGGTTAGACTGTTTTACAAGAGGATGAAGAGCAGTCAACCTGTTTTACAAGAGGATGAAGAGCAGTCAAACTGCGTTATAAAAAGATGAAGAGCAGTCAAACTGTTTTATAAGAGGATGAAGAGCAGTCAAACAGTTTTATGAGGACGAAAAGCAGTCAAACTGATTTATAATCGGATGAAGAGCAGTCAAACTGATTTATAAGAGGATGAAGAGCAGTCAAACTGCGTTATAAAAAGATGAAGAGCAGTCAAACTGTTTTATAAGAGGATGAAGAGCAGTCAAACTGATTTATAATCGGATGAAGAGCAGTCAGACTGTTTTACAAGAGGATGAAGAGCAGTCAAACTGCTTTATAAAAGGATGAAGAGCAGTCAAACTGTTTTATAAGCGCACGAAGAGCAGTCAAAATGATTTATAATCGGACGAAGAGCAGTCAAACTGTTCTACAGGAGGATGAAGCGCAGTCAAACTGGTTTATAGGAGGATGAAGAGCAGTCAAACTGCTTTATAAGCGGACGAAGAGCAGTCAAACTGATTTATAATCGGACGAAGAGCAGGTCAAACTGATTTATAATTGGACGAAGAGCAGTCAAACTGAATTATAATCGGATGAATAGCAGTCAAACTGATTTATAAGAGGATGAAGAGCAGTCAAACTGCGTTATAAAAAGATGAAGAGCAGTCAAACTGTTTTATAAGAGGATGAGGAGCAGTCAAACTGATTTATAATCGGATGAAGAGCAGTCAGACTGTTTTACAAGAGGATGAAGAGCAGTCAAACTGCTTTATAAAAGGATGAAGAGCAGTCAAACTGTTTTATAATCGGACGAAGAGCAGTCAAACTGTTCTATGGGAGGATGAAGCGCAGTCAAACTGGTTTATAGGAGGATGAAGAGCAGTCAAACTGCTTTATAAGAGGATGAAGAGCAGTCAAACTGATTTATAAGAGGATGAAGAGCAGTCAAACTGCTTTATAAAAGGATGAAGAGCAGTCGAACTGTTTTATAAGCGCACGAAGAGCAGTCAAACTGATTTATAATCGGACGAAGAGCAGTCAAACTGATTTATAAACGGACGAAGAGCAGTCAAACGGTTTTATAAAAGGATGAAGAGCAGTCAAACTGTTTTATACGAGGATGTAGAGCAGTCAGACTGTTTTACAAGAGGATGAAGAGCAGTCAACCTGTTTTACAAGAGGATGAAGAGCAGTCAAACTGTTTTATAAAAGGATGAAGAACAGTCAAACTGTTTTATACGAGGATGTAGAGCAGTCAGACTGTTTTACAAGAGGATGAAGAGCAGTCAAACTGTTTTATAAGAGGACGAAGAGCAGTCAAACTAATTTATAATTGGATGAAGAGCAGACAAACTGATATATAAGAGGATGAAGAGCAGTCAAACTGCTTTATAAAAGGATGAAGAGCAGTCAAACTGTTTTATAAGAGGACGAAGAGCAGTCAAACTGATTTATAATCGGACGAAGAGCAGTCAAACGGTTTTATAAGAGGATGAGGAGCAGTCAAATTGATTTATAAGAGGATGAAGAGCAGTCAAATTGATTTATAAGAGGATGAAGAGCAGTCAGACTGTTTTACAAGAGGATGAAGAGCAGTCACCCTGTTTTACAAGAGGATGAAGAGCAGTCAATCTGTTTTATAAGAGGATGAAGAGCAGTCAAACTGCTTTATAAAAGGATGAAGAGCAGTCAAACTGTTTTGTAAGAGGACGAAGAGCAGTCAAACTGATTTATAATCGGACGAAGAGCAGTCAAACTGTTCTATAGGAGGATGAAGCGCAGTCAAACTGGTTTATAGGAGGATGAAGAACAGTCAAACTGCTTTATAAGAGGATGAAGAGCGGTCAAACTGATTTATAAGAGGATGAAGAGCAGTCAAACTGCTTTATAAAAGGATGAAGAGCAGTCAAACTGTTTTATAAGCGGACGAAGAGCAGTAAAACTGATTTATAATCGGACGAAGAGCAGTCAAACTGATTTATAATCGGACGAAGAGCAGTCAAACGGTTTTATAAGAGGATGAAGAGCAGTCAAATTGATTTATAAGAGGATGAAGAGCAGTCAAACTGCTTTATAAAGGGATGAAGAGCAGTCAAACTGTTTTATACGAGGAGGTAGAGCAGTCAGACTGTTTTACAAAAGGATGAAGAGCAGTCAACCTGTTTTACAAGAGGATGAAGAGCAGTCAAACTGTTTTATAAAAGGCTGAAGAGCAGTCAAACTGCTTTATAAAAGGATGAAGAGCAGTCAAACAGTTTTATAAGAGGACGAAGAGCAGTCAAACTGATGTATAATCGGACGAAGAGCAGTCAAACTGTTCTATAGGAGGATGAAGCGCAGTCAAACTGGTTTATAGGAGGATGAAGAGCAGTCAAACTGCTTTATAAGAGGATGAAGAGCAGTCAAACTGCGTTATAAAAAGATGAAGAGCAGTCAAACTGTTTTATAAGAGGATGAAGAGCAGTCAAACTGATTTATAATCGATGAAGAGCAGTCAGACTGTTTTACAAGAGGATGAAGAGCATTCAAACTGCTTTATAAAAGGATGAAGAGTAGTCAAACTGTTTTATAAGAGGACGAAGAGCAGTCAAACTGATGTATAATCGGACGAAGAGCAGTCAAACTGTTCTATAGGAGGATGAAGCGCAGTCAAACTTGTTTATAGGAGGATGAAGAGCAGTCAAACTGCTTTATAAGAGGATGAAGAGCAGTCAAACTGATTTATAACCGACGAAGAGCAGTCAAACTGATTTATAATCGGACGAAGAGCAGTCAAACTGATTTATAAACGGACGAAGAGCAGTCAAACGGTTTTATGAAAGGATGAAGAGCAGTCAAACTGTTTTATACGAGGATGTAGAGCAGTCAGACTGTTTTACAAGAGGATGAAGAGCAGTCAACCTGTTTTACAAGAGGATGAAGAGCAGTCAAACTGATTTATAATCGGATGAAGAGCAGTCAAACTGATTTATAAGAGGATGAAGAGCAGTCAAACTGCTTTATAAAAGCATGAAGAGCAGTCAAACTGTTTTATAAGAGGACGAAGAGCAGTCAAACTGATTTATAATCGGATGAAGAGCAGTCAAACTGATTTATAAGAGGATGAAGAGCAGTCAAACTGCTTTATAAAAGCATGAAGAGCAGTCAAACTGTTTTATAAGAGGACGAAGAGCACTCAAACTGATTTATAATCGGACGAAGAGCAGTCAAACTGTTCTATAGGAGGATGAAGCGCAGTCAAACTGGTCTATAGGAGGATGAAGAGCAGTCAAACTGCTTTATAAGAGGATGAAGAGCAGTCAAACTGATTTATAAGAGGATGAAGAGCAGTCAAACTGATTTATAAGAGGATGAAGAGCAGTCAAACTGCTTTATAAAAGGATGAAGAGCAGTCAAACTGTTTTATAAGCAGACGAAGAGCAGTCAAACTGATTTATAATTGGACGAAGAGCAGTCAAACTGATTTATAATCGGACGAAGAGCAGTCAAACGGTTTTATAAGAGGATGAAGAGCAGTCAAATTGATTTATAAGAGGATGAAGAGCAGTCAAACTGCTTTATAAAAGGATGAAGAGCAGTCAAACTGTTTTATACGAGGATGTAGAGCGGTCAGACTGTTTTACAAGAGGATGAAGAGCAGTGAACCTGTTTTACAAGAGGATGAAGAGCAGTCAAACTGCGTTATAAAAAGATGAAGAGCAGTCAAACTGTTTTATAAGAGGATGAAGAGCAGTCAAACAGTTTTATGAGGACGAAAAGCAGTCAAACTGATTTATAATCGGATGAAGAGCAGTCAAACTGATTTATAAGAGGATGAAGAGCAGTCAAACTGCGTTAAAAAAAGATGAAGAGCAGTCAAACTGTTTTATAAGAGGATGAAGAGCAGTCAAACTGATTTATAATCGGATGAAGAGCAGTCAGACTGTTTTACAAGAGGATGAAGAGCAGTCAAACTGCTTTATAAAAGGATGAAGAGCAGTCAAACTGTTTTATAAGCGCACGAAGAGCAGTCAAACTGATTTATAATCGGACGAAGAGCAGTCAAACTGTTCTATAGGAGGATGAAGCGCAGTCAAACTGGTTTATAGGAGGATGAAGAGCAGTCAAACTGCTTTATAAGCGGACGAAGAGCAGTCAAACTGATTTATAATCGGACGAAGAGCAGTCAAACTGATTTATAATTGGACGAAGAGCAGTCAAACTGATTTATAATCGGATGAATAGCAGTCAAACTGATTTATAAGAGGATGTAGAGCAGTCAAACTGCTTTATAAAAGGATGAAGAGCAGTCAAACTGATTTATAATCGGACGAAGAGCAGTCAAACTGTTCTATAGGAGGATGAAGCGCAGTCAAACTGGTTTATAGGAGAATGAAGAGCAGTCAAACTGCTTTATAAGAGGATGAAGAGCAGTCAAACTGATTTATAAGCGGACGAAGAGCAGTCAAACTGATTTATAATCGGACGAAGAGCAGTCAAACTGATTTATAAACGGACGAAGAGCAGTCAAACGGTTTTATAAAAGGATGAAGAGCAGTCAAACTGTTTTATACGAGGATGTAGAGCAGTCAGACTGTTTTACAAGAGGATGAAGAGCAGTCAACCTGTTTTACAAGAGGATGAAGAGCAGTCAAACTGTTTTATAAGAGGATGAAGAGCAGTCAAACTGCATTATAAAAGGATGAAGAGCAGTCAAACTGTTTTATAAGAGGACGAAGAGCAGTCAAACTGATTTATAATCGGACGAAGATCAGTCAAACTGTTCTATAGGAGGATGAAGCGCAGTCAAACTGGTTTATAGGAGGATGAAAAGCAGTCAAACTGATTTATAATCGGATGAAGAGCAGTCAAACTGTTTTATAAGAGGATGAAGAGCAGTCAAACTGCGTTATAAAAAGATGAAGAGCAGTCAAACTGTTTTATAAGAGGATGAAGAGCAGTCAAACTGATTTATAATCGGATGAAGAGCAGTCAGACTGTTTTACAAGAGGATGAAGAGCAGTCAAACTGCTTTATAAAAGGATGAAGAGCAGTCAAACTGTTTTATAAGCGCACGAAGAGCAGTCAAACTGATTTATAATCGGACGAAGAGCAGTCAAACTGTTCTATAGGAGGATGAAGCGCAGTCAAACTGGTTTATAGGAGGATGAAGAGCAGTCAAACTGCTTTATAAGCGGACGAAGAGCAGTCAAACTGATTTATAATCGGACGAAGAGCAGTCAAACTGATTTATAAGAGGATGTAGAGCAGTCAAACTGCTTTATAAAAGGATGAAGAGCAGTCAAACTGATTTATAATCGGACGAAGAGCAGTCAAACTGTTCTATAGAAGGATGAAGCGCAGTCAAACTGGTTTATAGGAGAATGAAGAGCAGTCAAACTGCTTTATAAGAGGATGAAGAGCAGTCAAACTGATTTATAAGCGGACGAAGAGCAGTCAAACTGATTTATAATCGGACGAAGAGCAGTCAAACTGATTTATAAACGGACGAAGAGCAGTCAAACGGTTTTATAAAAGGATGAAGAGCAGTCAAACTGTTTTATACAAGGATGTAGAGCAGTCAGACTGTTTTACAAGAGGATGAAGAGCAGTCAACCTGTTTTACAAGAGGATGAAGAGCAGTCAAACTGATTTATAATCGGATGAAGAGCAGTCAAACTGATTTATAAGAGGATGAAGAGCAGTCAAACTGCTTTATAAAAGCATGAAGAGCAGTCAAACTGTTTTATAAGAGGACGAAGAGCAGTCAAACTGATTTATAATCGGATGAAGAGCAGTCAAACTGATTTATAAGAGGATGAAGAGCAGTCAAACTGCTTTATAAAAGCATGAAGAGCAGTCAAACTGTTTTATAAGAGGACGAAGAGCAGTCAAACTGATTTATAATCGGATGAAGAGCAGTCAAACTGATTTATAAGAGGATGAAGAGCAGTCAAACTGCTTTATAAAAGCATGAAGAGCAGTCAAACTGTTTTATAAGAGGACGAAGAGCACTCAAACTGATTTATAATCGGACGAAGAGCAGTCAAACTGTTCTATAGGAGGATGAAGCGCAGTCAAACTGGTCTATAGGAGGATGAAGAGCAGTCAAACTGCTTTATAAGAGGATGAAGAGCAGTCAAACTGATTTATAAGAGGATGAAGAGCAGTCAAACTGATTTATAAGAGGATGAAGAGCAGTCAAACTGCTTTATAAAAGGATGAAGAGCAGTCAAACTGTTTTATAAGCGGACGAAGAGCAGTCAAACTGATTTATAATTGGACGAAGAGCAGTCAAACTGATTTATAATCGGACGAAGAGCAGTCAAACGGTTTTATAAGAGGATGAAGAGCAGTCAAATTGATTTATAAGAGGATGAAGAGCAGTCAAACTGCTTTATAAAAGGATGAAGAGCAGTCAAACTGTTTTATACGAGGATGTAGAGCGGTCAGACTGTTTTACAAGAGGATGAAGAGCAGTCAACCTGTTTTACAAGAGGATGAAGAGCAGTCAAACTGCGTTATAAAAAGATGAAGAGCAGTCAAACTGTTTTATAAGAGGATGAAGAGCAGTCAAACAGTTTTATGAGGACGAAAAGCAGTCAAACTGATTTATAATCGGATGAAGAGCAGTCAAACTGATTTATAAGAGGATGAAGAGCAGTCAAACTGCGTTATAAAAAGATGAAGAGCAGTCAAACTGTTTTATAAGAGGATGAAGAGCAGTCAAACTGATTTATAATCGGATGAAGAGCAGTCAGACTGTTTTACAAGAGGATGAAGAGCAGTCAAACTGCTTTATAAAAGGATGAAGAGCAGTCAAACTGTTTTATAAGCGCACGAAGAGCAGTCAAACTGATTTATAATCGGACGAAGAGCAGTCAAACTGTTCTATAGGAGGATGAAGCGCAGTCAAACTGGTTTATAGGAGGATGAAGAGCAGTCAAACTGCTTTATAAGCGGACGAAGAGCAGTCAAACTGATTTATAATCGGACGAAGAGCAGTCAAACTGATTTATAATTGGACGAAGAGCAGTCAAACTGATTTATAATCGGATGAATAGCAGTCAAACTGATTTATAAGAGGATGTAGAGCAGTCAAACTGCTTTATAAAAGGATGAAGAGCAGTCAAACTGATTTATAATCGGACGAAGAGCAGTCAAACTGTTCTATAGGAGGATGAAGCGCAGTCAAACTGGTTTATAGGAGAATGAAGAGCAGTCAAACTGCTTTATAAGAGGATGAAGAGCAGTCAAACTGATTTATAAGCGGACGAAGAGCAGTCAAACTGATTTATAATCGGACGAAGAGCAGTCAAACGGTTTTATAAGAGGATGAGGAGCAGTCAAATTGATTTATAAGAGGATGAAGAGCAGTCAAACTGATTTATAAACGGACGAAGAGCAGTCAAACTGTTCTATAGGAGGATGAAGCGCAGTCAAACTGGTCTATAGGAGGATGAAGAGCAGTCAAACTGCTTTATAAGAGGATGAAGAGCAGTCAAACTGATTTATAAGAGGATGAAGAGCAGTCAAACTGATTTATAAGAGGATGAAGAGCAGTCAAACTGCTTTATAAAAGGATGAAGAGCAGTCAAACTGTTTTATAAGCGGACGAAGAGCAGTCAAACTGATTTATAATTGGACGAAGAGCAGTCAAACTGATTTATAATCGGACGAAGAGCAGTCAAACGGTTTTATAAGAGGATGAAGAGCAGTCAAATTGATTTATAAGAGGATGAAGAGCAGTCAAACTGCTTTATAAAAGGATGAAGAGCAGTCAAACTGTTTTATACGAGGATGTAGAGCGGTCAGACTGTTTTACAAGAGGATGAAGAGCAGTCAACCTGTTTTACAAGAGGATGAAGAGCAGTCAAACTGCGTTATAAAAAGATGAAGAGCAGTCAAACTGTTTTATAAGAGGATGAAGAGCAGTCAAACAGTTTTATGAGGACGAAAAGCAGTCAAACTGATTTATAATCGGATGAAGAGCAGTCAAACTGATTTATAAGAGGATGAAGAGCAGTCAAACTGCGTTATAAAAAGATGAAGAGCAGTCAAACTGTTTTATAAGAGGATGAAGAGCAGTCAAACTGATTTATAATCGGATGAAGAGCAGTCAGACTGTTTTACAAGAGGATGAAGAGCAGTCAAACTGCTTTATAAAAGGATGAAGAGCAGTCAAACTGTTTTATAAGCGCACGAAGAGCAGTCAAACTGATTTATAATCGGACGAAGAGCAGTCAAACTGTTCTATAGGAGGATGAAGCGCAGTCAAACTGGTTTATAGGAGGATGAAGAGCAGTCAAACTGCTTTATAAGCGGACGAAGAGCAGTCAAACTGATTTATAATCGGACGAAGAGCAGTCAAACTGATTTATAATTGGACGAAGAGCAGTCAAACTGATTTATAATCGGATGAATAGCAGTCAAACTGATTTATAAGAGGATGTAGAGCAGTCAAACTGCTTTATAAAAGGATGAAGAGCAGTCAAACTGATTTATAATCGGACGAAGAGCAGTCAAACTGTTCTATAGGAGGATGAAGCGCAGTCAAACTGGTTTATAGGAGAATGAAGAGCAGTCAAACTGCTTTATAAGAGGATGAAGAGCAGTCAAACTGATTTATAAGCGGACGAAGAGCAGTCAAACTGATTTATAATCGGACGAAGAGCAGTCAAACGGTTTTATAAGAGGATGAGGAGCAGTCAAATTGATTTATAAGAGGATGAAGAGCAGTCAAACTGATTTATAAACGAACGAAGAGCAGTCAAACGGTTTTATAAAAGGATGAAGAGCAGTCAAACTATTTTATACGAGGATGTAGAGCAGTCAACCTGTTTTACAAGAGGATGAAAAGCAGTAAAAATGTTTTATAAGAGGATGAAGAGCAGTCAAACTGCATTATAAAAGGATGAAGAGCAGTCAAACTGTTTTATAAGAGGACGAAGAGCAGTCAAACTGATTTATAATCGGACGAAGAGCAGTCAAACTGTTCTATAGGAGGATGAAGCGCAGTCAAACTGGTTTATAGGAGGATGAAAAGCAGTCAAACTGATTTATAATCGGATGAAGAGCAGTCAAACTGTTTTATAAGAGGATGAAGAGCAGTCAAACTGCGTTATAAAAAGATGAAGAGCAGTCAAACTGTTTTATAAGAGGATGAAGAGCAGTCAAACTGATTTATAATCGGATGAAGAGCAGTCAGACTGTTTTACAAGAGGATGAAGAGCAGTCAAACTGCTTTATAAAAGGATGAAGAGCAGTCAAACTGTTTTATAAGCGCACGAAGAGCAGTCAAACTGATTTATAATCGGACGAAGAGCAGTCAAACTGATTTATAATCGGACGAAGAGCAGTCAAACTGATTTATAATCGGACGAAGAGCAGTCAAACTGATTTATAAGCGGACGAAGAGCAGTCAAACTGATTTATAATCGGACGAAGAGCAGTCAAACGGTTTTATAAGAGGATGAGGAGCAGTCAAATTGATTTATAAGAGGATGAAGAGCAGTCAAACTGATTTATAAACGGACGAAGAGCAGTCAAACGGTTTTATAAAAGGATGAAGAGCAGTCAAACTGTTTTATACGAGGATGTAGAGCAGTCAACCTGTTTTACAAGAGGATGAAGAGCAGTCAAACTGTTTTATAAGAGGATGAAGAGCAGTCAAACTGCATTATAAAAGGATGAAGAGCAGTCAAACTGTTTTATAAGAGGACGAAGAGCAGTCAAACTGATTTATAATCGGACGAAGAGCAGTCAAACTGTTCTATAGGAGGATGAAGCGCAGTCAAACTGGTTTATAGGAGGATGAAAAGCAGTCAAACTGATTTATAATCGGATGAAGAGCAGTCAAACTGTTTTATAAGAGGATGAAGAGCAGTCAAACTGCGTTATAAAAAGATGAAGAGCAGTCAAACTGTTTTATAAGAGGATGAAGAGCAGTCAAACTGATTTATAATCGGATGAAGAGCAGTCAGACTGTTTTACAAGAGGATGAAGAGCAGTCAAACTGCTTTATAAAAGGATGAAGAGCAGTCAAACTGTTTTATAAGCGCACGAAGAGCAGTCAAACTGATTTATAATCGGACGAAGAGCAGTCAAACTGATTTATAATCGGACGAAGAGCAGTCAAACTGATTTATAATCGGACGAAGAGCAGTCAAACTGATTTATAAGCGGACGAAGAGCAGTCAAACTGATTTATAATCGGACGAAGAGCAGTCAAACGGTTTTATAAGAGGATGAGGAGCAGTCAAATTGATTTATAAGAGGATGAAGAGCAGTCAAACTGATTTATAAACGGACGAAGAGCAGTCAAACGGTTTTATAAAAGGATGAAGAGCAGTCAAACTGTTTTATACGAGGATGTAGAGCAGTCAACCTGTTTTACAAGAGGATGAAGAGCAGTCAAACTGTTTTATAAGAGGATGAAGAGCAGTCAAACTGCATTATAAAAGGATGAAGAGCAGTCAAACTGTTTTATAAGAGGACGAAGAGCAGTCAAACTGATTTATAATCGGACGAAGAGCAGTCAAACTGTTCTATAGGAGGATGAAGCGCAGTCAAACTGGTTTATAGGAGGATGAAAAGCAGTCAAACTGATTTATAATCGGATGAAGAGCAGTCAAACTGTTTTATAAGAGGATGAAGAGCAGTCAAACTGCGTTATAAAAAGATGAAGAGCAGTCAAACTGTTTTATAAGAGGATGAAGAGCAGTCAAACTGATTTATAATCGGATGAAGAGCAGTCAGACTGTTTTACAAGAGGATGAAGAGCAGTCAAACTGCTTTATAAAAGGATGAAGAGCAGTCAAACTGTTTTATAAGCGCACGAAGAGCAGTCAAACTGATTTATAATCGGACGAAGAGCAGTCAAACTGATTTATAATCGGACGAAGAGCAGTCAAACGGTTTTATAAGAGGATGAAGAGCAGTCAAATTGATTTATAAGAGGATGAAGAGCAGTCAAACTGCTTTATAAAAGGATGAAGAGCAGTCAAACTGTTTTATACGAGGATGTAGAGCGGTCAGACTGTTTTACAAGAGGATGAAGAGCAGTCAACCTGTTTTAAAAGAGGATGAAGAGCAGTCAAACTGCGTTATAAAAAGATGAAGAGCAGTCAAACTGTTTTATAAGAGGATGAAGAGCAGTCAAACAGTTTTATGAGGACGAAAAGCAGTCAAACTGATTTATAATCGGATGAAGAGCAGTCAAACTGATTTATAAGAGGATGAAGAGCAGTCAAACTGCGTTATAAAAAGATGAAGAGCAGTCAAACTGTTTTATAAGAGGATGAAGAGCAGTCAAACTGATTTATAATCGGATGAAGAGCAGTCAGACTGTTTTACAAGAGGATGAAGAGCAGTCAAACTGCTTTATAAAAGGATGAAGAGCAGTCAAACTGTTTTATAAGCGCACGAAGAGCAGTCAAACTGATTTATAATCGGACGAAGAGCAGTCAAACTGTTCTATAGGAGGATGAAGCGCAGTCAAACTGGTTTATAGGAGGATGAAGAGCAGTCAAACTGCTTTATAAGCGGACGAAGAGCAGTCAAACTGATTTATAATCGGACGAAGAGCAGTCAAACTGATTTATAATTGGACGAAGAGCAGTCAAACTGATTTATAATCGGATGAATAGCAGTCAAACTGATTTATAATCGGACGAAGAGCAGTCAAACTGTTCTATAGGAGGATGAAGCGCAGTCAAACTGGTTTATAGGAGAATGAAGAGCAGTCAAACTGCTTTATAAGAGGATGAAGAGCAGTCAAACTGATTTATAAGCGGACGAAGAGCAGTCAAACTGATTTATAATCGGACGAAGAGCAGTCAAACGGTTTTATAAGAGGATGAGGAGCAGTCAAATTGATTTATAAGAGGATGAAGAGCAGTCAAACTGATTTATAAACGGACGAAGAGCAGTCAAACGGTTTTATAAAAGGATGAAGAGCAGTCAAACTGTTTTATACGAGGATGTAGAGCAGTCAACCTGTTTTACAAGAGGATGAAGAGCAGTCAAACTGTTTTATAAGAGGATGAAGAGCAGTCAAACTGCATTATAAAAGGATGAAGAGCAGTCAAACTGTTTTATAAGAGGACGAAGAGCAGTCAAACTGATTTATAATCGGACGAAGAGCAGTCAAACTGTTCTATAGGAGGATGAAGCGCAGTCAAACTGGTTTATAGGAGGATGAAAAGCAGTCAAACTGATTTATAATCGGATGAAGAGCAGTCAAACTGTTTTATAAGAGGATGAAGAGCAGTCAAACTGCGTTATAAAAAGATGAAGAGCAGTCAAACTGTTTTATAAGAGGATGAAGAGCAGTCAAACTGATTTATAATCGGATGAAGAGCAGTCAGACTGTTTTACAAGAGGATGAAGAGCAGTCAAACTGCTTTATAAAAGGATGAAGAGCAGTCAAACTGTTTTATAAGCGCACGAAGAGCAGTCAAACTGATTTATAATCGGACGAAGAGCAGTCAAACTGTTCTATAGGAGGATGAAGCGCAGTCAAACTGGTTTATAGGAGGATGAAGTGCAGTCAAACTGCTTTATAAGCGGACGAAGAGCAGTCAAACTGATTTATAATCGGACGAAGAGCAGTCAAACTGATTTATAAGAGGATGTAGAGCAGTCAAACTGCTTTATAAAAGGATGAAGAGCAGTCAAACTGATTTATAATCGGACGAAGAGCAGTCAAACTGTTCTATAGGAGGATGAAGCGCAGTCAAACTGGTTTATAGGAGAATGAAGAGCAGTCAAACTGCTTTATAAGAGGATGAAGAGCAGTCAAACTGATTTATAAGCGGACGAAGAGCAGTCAAACTGATTTATAATCGGACGAAGAGCAGTCAAACTGATATATAAACGGACGAAGAGCAGTCAAACGGTTTTATAAAAGGATGAAGAGCAGTCAAACTGTTTTATACAAGGATGTAGAGCAGTCAGACTGTTTTACAAGAGGATGAAGAGCAGTAAACCTGTTTTACAAGAGGATGAAGAGCAGTCAAAATGTTTTATAAGAGGATGAAGAGCAGTCAAACTGCGTTATAAAAGGATGAAGAGCAGTCAAACTGTTTTATAAGAGGACGAAGAGCAGTCAAACTGATTTATAATCGGACGAAGAGCAGTCAAACTGATTTATAAGAGGATGAAGAGCAGTCAAACTGCGTTATAAAAAGATGAAGAGCAGTCAAACTGTTTTATTAGAGGATGAAGAGCAGTCAAACTGATTTATAATCGGATGAAGAGCAGTCAGACTGTTTTACAAGAGGATGAAGAGCAGTCAAACTGCTTTATAAAAGGATGAAGAGCAGTCAAACTGTTTTATAAGCGCACGAAGAGCAGTCAAACTGATTTATAATCGGACGAAGAGCAGTCAAACTGTTCTATAAGAGGATGAAGCGCAGTCAAACTGGTTTATAGGAGGATGAAGAGCAGTCAAACTGCTATATAAGCGGACGAAGAGCAGTCAAACTGATTTATAATCGGACGAAGAGCAGTCAAACTGATTTATAATTGGACGAAGAGCAGTCAAACTGAATTATAATCGGATGAATAGCAGTCAAACTGATTTATAAGAGGATGAAGAGCAGTCAAACTGTGTTATAAAAAGATGAAGAGCAGTCAAACTGTTTTATAAGAGGATGAAGAGCAGTCAAACTGATTTATAATCGGATGAAGAGCAGTCAGACTGTTTTACAAGAGGATGAAGAGCAGTCAAACTGCTTTATAAAAGGATGAAGAGCAGTCAAACTGTTTTATAATCGGACGAAGAGCAGTCAAACTGTTCTATGGGAGGATGAAGCGCAGTCAAACTGGTTTATAGGAGGATGAAGAGCAGTCAAACTGCTTTATAAGAGGATGAAGAGCAGTCAAACTGATTTATAAAAGGATGAAGAGCAGTCAAACTGATTTATAATCGGACGAAGAGCAGTCAAACTGTTCTAGAGGAGGATGAAGCGCAGTCAAACTGATTTATAAGAGGATGAAGAGCAGTCAAACTGCTTTATAAAAGGATGAAGAGCAGTCGAACTGTTTTATAAGCGCACGAAGAGCAGTCAAACTGATTTATAATCGGACGAAGAGCAGTCAAACTGATTTATAAACGGACGAAGAGCAGTCAAACGGTTTTATAAAAGGATGAAGAGCAGTCAAACTGTTTTATACGAGGATGTAGAGCAGTCAGACTGTTTTACAAGAGGATGAAGAGCAGTCAACCTGTTTTACAAGAGGATGAAGAGCAGTCAAACTGTTTTATAAAAGGATGAAGAACAGTCAAACTGTTTTATACGAGGATGTAGAGCAGTCAGACTGTTTTACAAGAGGATGAAGAGCAGTCAAACTGTTTTATAAGAGGACGAAGAGCAGTCAAACTAATTTATAATTGGATGAAGAGCAGACAAACTGATATATAAGAGGATGAAGAGCAGTCAAACTGCTTTATAAAAGGATGAAGAGCAGTCAAACTGTTTTATAAGAGGACGAAGAGCAGTCAAACTGATTTATAATCGGACGAAGAGCAGTCAAACTGTTCTATAGGAGGATGAAGCGCAGTCAAACTGGTCTATAGGAGGATGAAGAGCAGTCAAACTGTTTTATAAGCGGACGAAGAGCAGTCAAACTGATTTATAAGAGGATGAAGAGCAGTCAAACTGCTTTATAATCGGACGAAGAGCAGTCAAACGGTTTTATAAGAGGATGAGGAGCAGTCAAATTGATTTATAAGAGGATGAAGAGCAGTCAAATTGATTTATAAGAGGATGAAGAGCAGTCAGACTGTTTTACAAGAGGATGAAGAGCAGTCACCCTGTTTTACAAGAGGATGAAGAGCAGTCAATCTGTTTTATAAGAGGATGAAGAGCAGTCAAACTGCTTTATAAAAGGATGAAGAGCAGTCAAACTGTTCTATAGGAGGATGAAGCGCAGTCAAACTGGTTTATAGGAGGATGAAGAACAGTCAAACTGCTTTATAAGAGGATGAAGAGCAGTCAAACTGATTTATAAGAGGATGAAGAGCAGTCAAACTGCTTTATAAAAGGATGAAGAGCAGTCAAACTGTTTTATAAGCGGACGAAGAGCAGTAAAACTGATTTATAATCGGACGAAGAGCAGTCAAACTGATTTATAATCGGACGAAGAGCAGTCAAACGGTTTTATAAGAGGATGAAGAGCAGTCAAATTGATTTATAAGAGGATGAAGAGCAGTCAAACTGCTTTATAAAAGGATGAAGAGCAGTCAAACTGTTTTATACGAGGAGGTAGAGCAGTCAGACTGTTTTACAAAAGGATGAAGAGCAGTCAACCTGTTTTACAAGAGGATGAAGAGCAGTCAAACTGTTTTATAAAAGGGTGAAGAGCAGTCAAACTGCTTTATAAAAGGATGAAGAGCAGTCAAACAGTTTTATAAGAGGACGAAGAGCAGTCAAACTGATGTATAATCGGGCGAAGAGCAGTCAAACTGTTCTATAGGAGGATGAAGCGCAGTCAAACTGGTTTATAGGAGGATGAAGAGCAGTCAAACTGCTTTATAAGAGGATGAAGAGCAGTCAAACTGCGTTATAAAAAGATGAAGAGCAGTCAAACTGTTTTATAAGAGGATGAAGAGCAGTCAAACTGATTTATAATCGATGAAGAGCAGTCAGACTGTTTTACAAGAGGATGAAGAGCATTCAAACTGCTTTATAAAAGGATGAAGAGTAGTCAAACTGTTTTATAAGAGGACGAAGAGCAGTCAAACTGATGTATAATCGGACGAAGAGCAGTCAAACTGTTCTATAGGAGGATGAAGCGCAGTCAAACTGGTTTATAGGAGGATGAAGAGCAGTCAAACTGCTTTATAAAAGGATGAAGAGCAGTCAAACTGATTTATAACCGACGAAGAGCAGTCAAACTGATTTATAATCGGACGAAGAGCAGTCAAACTGATTTATAAACGGACGAAGAGCAGTCAAACGGTTTTATAAAAGGATGAAGAGCAGTCAAACTGTTTTATACGAGGATGTAGAGCAGTCAGACTGTTTTACAAGAGGATGAAGAGCAGTCAACCTGTTTTACAAGAGGATGAAGAGCAGTCAAACTGTTTTATAAGAGGATAAAGAGCAGTCAAACTGCGTTATAAAAGGATGAAGAGCAGTCAAACTGTTTTATAAGAGGACGAAGAGCAGTCAAACTGATTTATAATCGGATGAAGAGCAGTCAAACTGATTTATAAGAGGATGAAGAGCAGTCAAACTGCTTTATAAAAGCATGAAGAGCAGTCAAACTGTTTTATAAGAGGACGAAGAGCACTCAAACTGATTTATAATCGGACGAAGAGCAGTCTAACTGTTCTATAGGAGGATGAAGCGCAGTCAAACTGGTCTATAGGAGGATGAAGAGCAGTCAAACTGCTTTATAAGAGGATGAAGAGCAGTCAAACTGATTTATAAGAGGATGAAGAGCAGTCAAACTGATTTATAAGAGGATGAAGAGCAGTCAAACTGCTTTATAAAAGGATGAAGAGCAGTCAAACTGTTTTATAAGCGGACGAAGAGCAGTCAAACTGATTTATAATTGGACGAAGAGCAGTCAAACTGATTTATAATCGGACGAAGAGCAGTCAAACGGTTTTATAAGAGGATGAAGAGCAGTCAAATTGATTTATAAGAGGATGAAGAGCAGTCAAACTGCTTTATAAAAGGATGAAGAGCAGTCAAACTGTTTTATACGAGGATGTAGAGCGGTCAGACTGTTTTACAAGAGGATGAAGAGCAGTCAACCTGTTTTACAAGAGGATGAAGAGCAGTCAAACTGCGTTAAAAAAAGATGAAGAGCAGTCAAACTGTTTTATAAGAGGATGAAGAGCAGTCAAACTGATTTATAATCGGATGAAGAGCAGTCAGACTGTTTTACAAGAGGATGAAGAGCAGTCAAACTGCTTTATAAAAGGATGAAGAGCAGTCAAACTGATTTATAAGCGCACGAAGAGCAGTCAAACTGATTTATAATCGGACGAAGAGCAGTCAAACTGTTCTATAGGAGGATGAAGCGCAGTCAAACAGGTTTATAGGAGGATGAAGAGCAGTCAAACTGCTTTATAAGCGGACGAAGAGCAGTCAAACTGATTTATAATCGGACGAAGAGCAGTCAAACTGATTTATAATTGGACGAAGAGCAGTCAAACTGATTTATAATCGGATAAATAGCAGTCAAACTGATTTATAAGAGGATGTAGAGCAGTCAAACTGCTTTATAAAAGGATGAAGAGCAGTCAAACTGATTTATAATCGGACGAAGAGCAGTCAAACTGTTCTAGAGGAGGATGAAGCGCAGTCAAACTGGTTTATAGGAGAATGAAGAGCAGTCAAACTGCTTTATAAGAGGATGAAGAGCAGTCAAACTGATTTATAAGCGGACAAAGAGCAGTCAAACTGATTTATAATCGGACGAAGAGCAGTCAAACTGATTTATAAACGGACGAAGAGCAGTCAAACGGTTTTATAAAAGGATGAAGAGCAGTCAAACTGTTTTATACGAGGATGTAGAGCAGTCAGACTGTTTTACAAGAGGATGAAGAGCAGTCAACCTGTTTTACAAGAGGATGAAGAGCAGTCAAACTGTTTTATAAGAGGATGAAGAGCAGTCAAACTGCGTTATAAAAGGATGAAGAGCAGTCAAACTGTTTTATAAGAGGACGAAGAGCAGTCAAACTGATTTATAATCGGACGAAGAGCAGTCAAACTGTTCTATAGGAGGATGAAGCGCAGTCAAACTGGTTTATAGGAGGATGAAAAGCAGTCAAACTGATTTATAATCGGATGAAGAGCAGTCAAACTGATTTATAAGAGGATGAAGTGCAGTCAAACTGCTTTATAAAAGGATGAAGAGCAGTCAAACTGGTTTATAGGAGGATGAAGAGCAGTCAAACTGCTTTATAAGCGGACGAAGAGCAGTCAAACTGATTTATAATCGGACGAAGAGTAGTCAAACTGTTCTATAGGAGGATGAAGCGCAGTCAAACTGGTTTATAGGAGAATGAAGAGCAGTCAAACTGCTTTATAAGAGGATAAAGAGCAGTCAAACTGATTTATAAGCGGACGAAGAGCAGTCAAACTGATTTATAATCGGACGAAGAGCAGTCAAACTGATTTATAAACGGACGAGGAGCAGTCAAACGGTTTTATAAAAGGATGAAGAGCAGTCAAACTGTTTTATACGAGGATGTAGAGCAGTCAGACTGTTTTACAAGAGGATGAAGAGCAGTCAACCTGTTTTACAAGAGGATGAAGAGCAGTCAAACTGTTTTATAAGAGGATGAAGAGCAGTCAAACTGCGTTATAAAAGGATGAAGAGCAGTCAAACTGTTTTATAAGAGGATGAAGAGCAGTCAAACTGATTTATAATCGGACGAAGAGCAGTCAAACTGTTCTATAGGAGGATGAAGCGCAGTCAAACTGGTTTATAGGAGGATGAAAAGCAGTCAAACTGATTTATAATCGGATGAAGAGCAGTCAAACTGATTTCTAAGAGGATGAAGAGCAGTCAAACTGCGTTATAAAAAGATGAAGAGCAGTCAAACTGTTTTATAAGAGGATGAAGAGCAGTCAAACTGATTTATAATCGGATGAAGAGCAGTCAGACTGTTTTATAAAAGGATGAAGAGCAGTCAAACTGTTTTATAAGCGCACGAAGAGCAGTCAAACTGATTTATAATCGGACGAAGAGCAGTCAAACTGTTCTATAGGAGGATGAAGCGCAGTCAAACTGGTTTATAGGAGGATGAAGAACAGTCAAACTGCTTTATAAGAGGATGAAGAGCAGTCAAACTGATTTATAAAAGGATGAAGAGCAGTCAAACTGATTTATAATCGGACGAAGAGCAGTCAAACTGTTCTAGAGGAGGATGAAGCGCAGTCAAACTGGTTTATAGGAGAATGAAGAGCAGTCAAACTGCTTTATAAGAGGATGAAGAGCAGTCAAACTGATTTATAAGCGGACGAAGAGCAGTCAAACTGATTTATAATCGGACGAAGAGCAGTCAAACTGATTTATAAACGGACGAAGAGCAGTCAAACGGTTTTATAAAAGGATGAAGAGCAGTCAAACTGTTTTATACGAGGATGTAGAGCAGTCAGACTGTTTTACAAGAGGATGAAGAGCAGTCAACCTGTTTTACAAGAGGATGAAGAGCAGTCAAACTGTTTTATAAGAGGATGAAGAGCAGTCAAACTGCGTCATAAAAGGATGAAGAGCAGTCAAACTGTTTTATAAGAGGACGAAGAGCAGTCAAACTGATTTATAATCGGACGAAGAGCAGTCAAACTGTTCTATAGGAGGATGAAGCGCAGTCAAACTGGTTTATAGGAGGATGAAAAGCAGTCAAACTGATTTATAATCGGATGAAGAGCAGTCAAACTGATTTATAAGAGGATGAAGAGCAGTCAAACTGCTTTATAAAAGGATGAAGAGCAGTCAAACTGTTTTATAAGCGCACGAAGAGCAGTCAAACTGATTTATAATCGGACGAAGAGCAGTCAAACTGTTCTATAGGAGGATGAAGCGCAGTCAAACTGGTTTATAGGAGGATGAAGAACAGTCAAACTGCTTTATAAGAGGATGAAGAGCAGTCAAACTGATTTATAAGAGGATGAAGAGCAGTCAAACTGCTTTATAAAAGGATGAAGAGCAGTCAAACTGTTTTATAAGCGGACGAAGAGCAGTCAAACTGATTTATAATCGGACGAAGAGCAGTCAAACTGATTTATAATCGGACGAAGAGCAGTCAAACGGTTTTATAAGAGGATGAAGAGCAGTCAAATTGATTTATAAGAGGATGAAGAGCAGTCAAACTGCTTTATAAAAGGATGAAGAGCAGTCAAACTGTTTTATACGAGGAGGTAGAGCAGTCAGACTGTTTTACAAAAGGATGAAGAGCAGTCAACCTGTTTTACAAGAGGATGAAGAGCAGTCAAACTGATTTATAATCGGATGAAGAGCAGTCAAACTGATTTATAAGAGGATGAAGAGCAGTCAAACTGCGTTATAAAAAGATGAAGAGCAGTCAAACTGTTTTATAAGAGGATGAAGAGCAGTCAAACCGATTTATAATCGATGAAGAGCAGTCAGACTGTTTTACAAGAGGATGAAGAGCATTCAAACTGCTTTATAAAAGGATGAAGAGTAGTCAAACTGTTTTATAAGAGGACGAAGAGCAGTCAAACTGATGTATAATCGAACGAAGAGCAGTCAAACTGTTCTATAGGAGGATGAAGCGCAGTCAAACTGGTTTATAGGAGGATGAAGAGCAGTCAAACTGCTTTATAAGAGGATGAAGAGCAGTCAAACTGATTTATAACCGACGAAGAGCAGTCAAACTGATTTATAATCGGACGAAGAGCAGTCAAACTAATTTATAAACGGACGAAGAGCAGTCAAACGGTTTTATAAAAGGATGAAGAGCAGTCAAACTGTTTTATACGAGGATGTAGAGCAGTCAGAATGTTTTACAAGAGGATGAAGAGCAGTCAACCTGTTTTACAAGAGGATGAAGAGCAGTCAAACTGTTTTATAAGAGGATAAAGAGCGGTCAAACTGCGTTATAAAAGGATGAAGAGCAGTCAAACTGTTTTATAACAGGACGAAGAGCAGTCAAACTGATTTATAATCGGATGAAGAGCAGTCAAACTGATTTATAAGAGGATGAAGAGCAGTCAAACTGCTTTATAAAAGCATGAAGAGCAGTCAAACTGTTTTATAAGAGGACGAAGAGCACTCAAACTGATTTATAATCGGACGAAGAGCAGTCAAACTGTTCTATAGGAGGATGAAGCGCAGTCAAACTGGTCTATAGGAGGATGAAGAGCAGTCAAACTGCTTTATAAAAGGATGAAGAGCAGTCAAACTGATTTATAAGCGGACGAAGAGCAGTCAAACTGTTCTATAGGAGGATGAAGCGCAGTCAAACTGGTTTATAGGAGAATGAAGAGCAGTCAAACTGCTTTATAAGAGGATAAAGAGCAGTCAAACTGATTTATAAGCGGACGAAGAGCAGTCAAACTGATTTATAATCGGACGAAGAGCAGTCAAACTGATTTATAAACGGACGAGGAGCAGTCAAACGGTTTTATAAAAGGATGAAGAGCAGTCAAACTGTTTTATACGAGGATGTAGAGCAGTCAGACTGTTTTACAAGAGGATGAAGAGCAGTCAACCTGTTTTACAAGAGGACGAAGAGCAGTCAAACTGTTTTATAAGAGGATGAAGAGCAGTCAAACTGCGTTATAAAAGGATGAAGAGCAGTCAAACTGTTTTATAAGAGGACGAAGAGCAGTCAAACTGATTTATAATCGGACGAAGAGCAGTCAAACTGTTCTATAGGAGGATGAAGCGCAGTCAAACTGGTTTATAGGAGGATGAAAAGCAGTCAAACTGATTTATAATCGGATGAAGAGCAGTCAAACTGATTTCTAAGAGGATGAAGAGCAGTCAAACTGCGTTATAAAAAGATGAAGAGCAGTCAAACTGTTTTATAAGAGGATGAAGAGCAGTCAAACTGATTTATAATCGGATGAAGAGCAGTCAGACTGTTTTACAAGAGGATGAAGAGCAGTCAAACTGCTTTATAAAAGGATGAAGAGCAGTCAAACTGTTTTATAAGCGCACGAAGAGCAGTCAAACTGATTTATAATCGGACGAAGAGCAGTCAAACTGTTCTATAGGAGGATGAAGCGCAGTCAAACTGGTTTATAGGAGGATGAAGAACAGTCAAACTGCTTTATAAGAGGATGAAGAGCAGTCAAACTGATTTATAAGAGGATGAAGAGCAGTCAAACTGCTTTATAAAAGGATGAAGAGCAGTCAAACTGTTTTATAAGCGGACGAAGAGCAGTCAAACTGATTTATAATCGGACGAAGAGCAGTCAAACGGTTTTATAAGAGGATGAAGAGCAGTCAAATTGATTTATAAGAGGATGAAGAGCAGTCAAACTGCTTTATAAAAGGATGAAGAGCAGTCAAACTGTTTTATACGAGGAGGTAGAGCAGTCAGACTGTTTTACAAAAGGATGAAGAGCAGTCAACCTGTTTTACAAGAGGATGAAGAGCAGTCAAACTGTTTTATAAAAGGGTGAAGAGCAGTCAAACTGCTTTATAAAAGGATGAAGAGCAGTCAAACAGTTTTATAAGAGGACGAAGAGCAGTCAAACTGATTTATAATCGGATGAAGAGCAGTCAAACTGATTTATAAGAGGATGAAGAGCAGTCAAACTGCGTTATAAAAAGATGAAGAGCAGTCAAACTGTTTTATAAGAGGATGAAGAGCAGTCAAACCGATTTATAATCGATGAAGAGCAGTCAGACTGTTTTACAAGAGGATGAAGAGCATTCAAACTGCTTTATAAAAGGATGAAGAGTAGTCAAACTGTTTTATAAGAGGACGAAGAGCAGTCAAACTGATGTATAATCGAACGAAGAGCAGTCAAACTGTTCTATAGGAGGATGAAGCGCAGTCAAACTGGTTTATAGGAGGATGAAGAGCAGTCAAACTGCTTTATAAGAGGATGAAGAGCAGTCAAACTGATTTATAACCGACGAAGAGCAGTCAAACTGATTTATAATCGGACGAAGAGCAGTCAAACTAATTTATAAACGGACGAAGAGCAGTCAAACGGTTTTATAAAAGGATGAAGAGCAGTCAAACTGTTTTATACGAGGATGTAGAGCAGT
This sequence comes from Lampris incognitus, assembly GCF_029633865.1. Classification (NCBI taxonomy): domain Eukaryota; kingdom Metazoa; phylum Chordata; class Actinopteri; order Lampriformes; family Lampridae; genus Lampris; species Lampris incognitus. The sequence continues at coordinate 36,719,706 of NC_079222.1, forward strand.
CAGAATGTTTTACAAGAGGATGAAGAGCAGTCAACCTGTTTTACAAGAGGATGAAGAGCAGTCAAACTGTTTTATAAGAGGATAAAGAGCGGTCAAACTGCGTTATAAAAGGATGAAGAGCAGTCAAACTGTTTTATAACAGGACGAAGAGCAGTCAAACTGATTTATAATCGGATGAAGAGCAGTCAAACTGATTTATAAGAGGATGAAGAGCAGTCAAACTGCTTTATAAAAGCATGAAGAGCAGTCAAACTGTTTTATAAGAGGACGAAGAGCACTCAAACTGATTTATAATCGGACGAAGAGCAGTCAAACTGTTCTATAGGAGGATGAAGCGCAGTCAAACTGGTCTATAGGAGGATGAAGAGCAGTCAAACTGCTTTATAAAAGGATGAAGAGCAGTCAAACTGATTTATAAGCGGACGAAGAGCAGTCAAACTGTTCTATAGGAGGATGAAGCGCAGTCAAACTGGTTTATAGGAGAATGAAGAGCAGTCAAACTGCTTTATAAGAGGATAAAGAGCAGTCAAACTGATTTATAAGCGGACGAAGAGCAGTCAAACTGATTTATAATCGGACGAAGAGCAGTCAAACTGATTTATAAACGGACGAGGAGCAGTCAAACGGTTTTATAAAAGGATGAAGAGCAGTCAAACTGTTTTATACGAGGATGTAGAGCAGTCAGACTGTTTTACAAGAGGATGAAGAGCAGTCAACCTGTTTTACAAGAGGACGAAGAGCAGTCAAACTGTTTTATAAGAGGATGAAGAGCAGTCAAACTGCGTTATAAAAGGATGAAGAGCAGTCAAACTGTTTTATAAGAGGACGAAGAGCAGTCAAACTGATTTATAATCGGACGAAGAGCAGTCAAACTGTTCTATAGGAGGATGAAGCGCAGTCAAACTGGTTTATAGGAGGATGAAAAGCAGTCAAACTGATTTATAATCGGATGAAGAGCAGTCAAACTGATTTCTAAGAGGATGAAGAGCAGTCAAACTGCGTTATAAAAAGATGAAGAGCAGTCAAACTGTTTTATAAGAGGATGAAGAGCAGTCAAACTGATTTATAATCGGATGAAGAGCAGTCAGACTGTTTTACAAGAGGATGAAGAGCAGTCAAACTGCTTTATAAAAGGATGAAGAGCAGTCAAACTGTTTTATAAGCGCACGAAGAGCAGTCAAACTGATTTATAATCGGACGAAGAGCAGTCAAACTGTTCTATAGGAGGATGAAGCGCAGTCAAACTGGTTTATAGGAGGATGAAGAACAGTCAAACTGCTTTATAAGAGGATGAAGAGCAGTCAAACTGATTTATAAGAGGATGAAGAGCAGTCAAACTGCTTTATAAAAGGATGAAGAGCAGTCAAACTGTTTTATAAGCGGACGAAGAGCAGTCAAACTGATTTATAATCGGACGAAGAGCAGTCAAACTGATTTATAATCGGACGAAGAGCAGTCAAACGGTTTTATAAGAGGATGAAGAGCAGTCAAATTGATTTATAAGAGGATGAAGAGCAGTCAAACTGCTTTATAAAAGGATGAAGAGCAGTCAAACTGTTTTATACGAGGAGGTAGAGCAGTCAGACTGTTTTACAAAAGGATGAAGAGCAGTCAACCTGTTTTACAAGAGGATGAAGAGCAGTCAAACTGTTTTATAAAAGGGTGAAGAGCAGTCAAACTGCTTTATAAAAGGATGAAGAGCAGTCAAACAGTTTTATAAGAGGACGAAGAGCAGTCAAACTGATTTATAATCGGATGAAGAGCAGTCAAACTGATTTATAAGAGGATGAAGAGCAGTCAAACTGCGTTATAAAAAGATGAAGAGCAGTCAAACTGTTTTATAAGAGGATGAAGAGCAGTCAAACCGATTTATAATCGATGAAGAGCAGTCAGACTGTTTTACAAGAGGATGAAGAGCATTCAAACTGCTTTATAAAAGGATGAAGAGTAGTCAAACTGTTTTATAAGAGGACGAAGAGCAGTCAAACTGATGTATAATCGAACGAAGAGCAGTCAAACTGTTCTATAGGAGGATGAAGCGCAGTCAAACTGGTTTATAGGAGGATGAAGAGCAGTCAAACTGCTTTATAAGAGGATGAAGAGCAGTCAAACTGATTTATAACCGACGAAGAGCAGTCAAACTGATTTATAATCGGACGAAGAGCAGTCAAACTAATTTATAAACGGACGAAGAGCAGTCAAACGGTTTTATAAAAGGATGAAGAGCAGTCAAACTGTTTTATACGAGGATGTAGAGCAGTCAGAATGTTTTACAAGAGGATGAAGAGCAGTCAACCTGTTTTACAAGAGGATGAAGAGCAGTCAAACTGTTTTATAAGAGGATAAAGAGCGGTCAAACTGCGTTATAAAAGGATGAAGAGCAGTCAAACTGTTTTATAACAGGACGAAGAGCAGTCAAACTGATTTATAATCGGATGAAGAGCAGTCAAACTGATTTATAAGAGGATGAAGAGCAGTCAAACTGCTTTATAAAAGCATGAAGAGCAGTCAAACTGTTTTATAAGAGGACGAAGAGCACTCAAACTGATTTATAATCGGACGAAGAGCAGTCAAACTGTTCTATAGGAGGATGAAGCGCAGTCAAACTGGTCTATAGGAGGATGAAGAGCAGTCAAACTGCTTTATAAAAGGATGAAGAGCAGTCAAACTGATTTATAAGCGGACGAAGAGCAGTCAAACTGTTCTATAGGAGGATGAAGCGCAGTCAAACTGGTTTATAGGAGAATGAAGAGCAGTCAAACTGCTTTATAAGAGGGTGAAGAGCAGTCAAACTGTTTTATAAGCGGACGAAGAGCAGTCAAACTGATTTATAATCGGACGAAGAGCAGTCAAACTGATTTATAATCGGACGAAGAGCAGTCAAACGGTTTTATAAGAGGATGAAGAGCAGTCAAATTGATTTATAAGAGGATGAAGAGCAGTCAAACTGCTTTATAAAAGGATGAAGAGCAGTCAAACTGTTTTATACGAGGAGGTAGAGCAGTCAGACTGTTTTACAAAAGGATGAAGAGCAGTCAACCTGTTTTACAAGAGGATGAAGAGCAGTCAAACTGTTTTATAAAAGGGTGAAGAGCAGTCAAACTGCTTTATAAAAGGATGAAGAGCAGTCAAACAGTTTTATAAGAGGACGAAGAGCAGTCAAACTGATTTATAATCGGATGAAGAGCAGTCAAACTGATTTATAAGAGGATGAAGAGCAGTCAAACTGCGTTATAAAAAGATGAAGAGCAGTCAAACTGTTTTATAAGAGGATGAAGAGCAGTCAAACCGATTTATAATCGATGAAGAGCAGTCAGACTGTTTTACAAGAGGATGAAGAGCATTCAAACTGCTTTATAAAAGGATGAAGAGTAGTCAAACTGTTTTATAAGAGGACGAAGAGCAGTCAAACTGATGTATAATCGAACGAAGAGCAGTCAAACTGTTCTATAGGAGGATGAAGCGCAGTCAAACTGGTTTATAGGAGGATGAAGAGCAGTCAAACTGCTTTATAAGAGGATGAAGAGCAGTCAAACTGATTTATAACCGACGAAGAGCAGTCAAACTGATTTATAATCGGACGAAGAGCAGTCAAACTAATTTATAAACGGACGAAGAGCAGTCAAACGGTTTTATAAAAGGATGAAGAGCAGTCAAACTGTTTTATACGAGGATGTAGAGCAGTCAGAATGTTTTACAAGAGGATGAAGAGCAGTCAACCTGTTTTACAAGAGGATGAAGAGCAGTCAAACTGTTTTATAAGAGGATAAAGAGCGGTCAAACTGCGTTATAAAAGGATGAAGAGCAGTCAAACTGTTTTATAACAGGACGAAGAGCAGTCAAACTGATTTATAATCGGATGAAGAGCAGTCAAACTGATTTATAAGAGGATGAAGAGCAGTCAAACTGCTTTATAAAAGCATGAAGAGCAGTCAAACTGTTTTATAAGAGGACGAAGAGCACTCAAACTGATTTATAATCGGACGAAGAGCAGTCAAACTGTTCTATAGGAGGATGAAGCGCAGTCAAACTGGTCTATAGGAGGATGAAGAGCAGTCAAACTGCTTTATAAAAGGATGAAGAGCAGTCAAACTGATTTATAAGCGGACGAAGAGCAGTCAAACTGTTCTATAGGAGGATGAAGCGCAGTCAAACTGGTTTATAGGAGAATGAAGAGCAGTCAAACTGCTTTATAAGAGGATAAAGAGCAGTCAAACTGATTTATAAGCGGACGAAGAGCAGTCAAACTGATTTATAATCGGACGAAGAGCAGTCAAACTGATTTATAAACGGACGAGGAGCAGTCAAACGGTTTTATAAAAGGATGAAGAGCAGTCAAACTGTTTTATACGAGGATGTAGAGCAGTCAGACTGTTTTACAAGAGGATGAAGAGCAGTCAACCTGTTTTACAAGAGGACGAAGAGCAGTCAAACTGTTTTATAAGAGGATGAAGAGCAGTCAAACTGCGTTATAAAAGGATGAAGAGCAGTCAAACTGTTTTATAAGAGGACGAAGAGCAGTCAAACTGATTTATAATCGGACGAAGAGCAGTCAAACTGTTCTATAGGAGGATGAAGCGCAGTCAAACTGGTTTATAGGAGGATGAAAAGCAGTCAAACTGATTTATAATCGGATGAAGAGCAGTCAAACTGATTTCTAAGAGGATGAAGAGCAGTCAAACTGCGTTATAAAAAGATGAAGAGCAGTCAAACTGTTTTATAAGAGGATGAAGAGCAGTCAAACTGATTTATAATCGGATGAAGAGCAGTCAGACTGTTTTACAAGAGGATGAAGAGCAGTCAAACTGCTTTATAAAAGGATGAAGAGCAGTCAAACTGTTTTATAAGCGCACGAAGAGCAGTCAAACTGATTTATAATCGGACGAAGAGCAGTCAAACTGTTCTATAGGAGGATGAAGCGCAGTCAAACTGGTTTATAGGAGGATGAAGAACAGTCAAACTGCTTTATAAGAGGATGAAGAGCAGTCAAACTGATTTATAAGAGGATGAAGAGCAGTCAAACTGCTTTATAAAAGGATGAAGAGCAGTCAAACTGTTTTATAAGCGGACGAAGAGCAGTCAAACTGATTTATAATCGGACGAAGAGCAGTCAAACTGATTTATAATCGGACGAAGAGCAGTCAAACGGTTTTATAAGAGGATGAAGAGCAGTCAAATTGATTTATAAGAGGATGAAGAGCAGTCAAACTGCTTTATAAAAGGATGAAGAGCAGTCAAACTGTTTTATACGAGGAGGTAGAGCAGTCAGACTGTTTTACAAAAGGATGAAGAGCAGTCAACCTGTTTTACAAGAGGATGAAGAGCAGTCAAACTGTTTTATAAAAGGGTGAAGAGCAGTCAAACTGCTTTATAAAAGGATGAAGAGCAGTCAAACAGTTTTATAAGAGGACGAAGAGCAGTCAAACTGATTTATAATCGGATGAAGAGCAGTCAAACTGATTTATAAGAGGATGAAGAGCAGTCAAACTGCGTTATAAAAAGATGAAGAGCAGTCAAACTGTTTTATAAGAGGATGAAGAGCAGTCAAACCGATTTATAATCGATGAAGAGCAGTCAGACTGTTTTACAAGAGGATGAAGAGCATTCAAACTGCTTTATAAAAGGATGAAGAGTAGTCAAACTGTTTTATAAGAGGACGAAGAGCAGTCAAACTGATGTATAATCGAACGAAGAGCAGTCAAACTGTTCTATAGGAGGATGAAGCGCAGTCAAACTGGTTTATAGGAGGATGAAGAGCAGTCAAACTGCTTTATAAGAGGATGAAGAGCAGTCAAACTGATTTATAACCGACGAAGAGCAGTCAAACTGATTTATAATCGGACGAAGAGCAGTCAAACTAATTTATAAACGGACGAAGAGCAGTCAAACGGTTTTATAAAAGGATGAAGAGCAGTCAAACTGTTTTATACGAGGATGTAGAGCAGTCAGAATGTTTTACAAGAGGATGAAGAGCAGTCAACCTGTTTTACAAGAGGATGAAGAGCAGTCAAACTGTTTTATAAGAGGATAAAGAGCGGTCAAACTGCGTTATAAAAGGATGAAGAGCAGTCAAACTGTTTTATAACAGGACGAAGAGCAGTCAAACTGATTTATAATCGGATGAAGAGCAGTCAAACTGATTTATAAGAGGATGAAGAGCAGTCAAACTGCTTTATAAAAGCATGAAGAGCAGTCAAACTGTTTTATAAGAGGACGAAGAGCACTCAAACTGATTTATAATCGGACGAAGAGCAGTCAAACTGTTCTATAGGAGGATGAAGCGCAGTCACACTGGTCTATAGGAGGATGAAGAGCAGTCAAACTGCTTTATAAAAGGATGAAGAGCAGTCAAACTGATTTATAAGAGGATGAAGAGCAGTCAAACTGCTTTATAAAAGGATGAAGAGCAGTCAAACTGTTTTATAAGCGGACGAAGAGCAGTCAAACTGATTTATAATCGGACGAAGAGCAGTCAAACTGATTTATAATCGGACGAAGAGCAGTCAAACGGTTTTATAAGAGGATGAAGAGCAGTCAAATTGAATTATAAGAGGATGAAGAGCAGTCAAACTGCTTTATAAAAGGATGAAGAGCAGTCAAACTGTTTTATACGAGGATGTAGAGCAGTCAGACTGTTTTACAAGAGGATGAAGAGCAGTCAACCTGTTTTACAAGAGGATGAAGAGCAGTCAAACTGTTTTATAAGAGGATGAAGAGCAGTCAAACTGCGTTATAAAAGGATGAAGAGCAGTCAAACAGTTTTATAAGAGGACGAAGAGCAGTCAAACTGATTTATAATCGGATGAAGAGCAGTCAAACTGATTTATAAGAGGATGAAGAGCAGTCAAACTGCTTTATAAAAGGATGAAGCGCAGTCAAACTGTTTTATAAGAGGACGAAGAGCAGTCAAACTGATTTATAATCGGACGAAGAGCAGTCAAACTGTTCTATAGGAGGATGAAGCGCAGTCAAACTGGTCTATAGGAGGATGAAGAGCAGTCAAACTGTTTTATAAGCGGACGAAGAGCAGTCAAACTGATTTATAAGAGGATGAAGAGCAGTCAAACTGCTTTATAAGAGGACGAAGAGCAGTCAAACTGATTTATAATCGGACGAAGAGCAGTCAAACTGTTCTATAGGAGGGTGAAGCGCAGTCAAACTGGTTTATAGGAGGATGAAGAGCAGTCAAACTGCTTTATAAAAGGATGAAGAGCAGTCAAACTGATTTATAAGAGGATGAAGAGCAGTCAAACTGCTTTATAAAAGGATGAAGAGCAGTCAAACTGTTTCATAAGCGGACGAAGAGCAGTCAAACTGATTTATAATTGGACGAAGAGCAGTCAAACTGATTTATAATCGGACGAAGAGTAGTCAAACGGTTTTATAAGAGGATGAAGAGCAGTCAAATTGATTTATAAGAGGATGAAGAGCAGTCAAACTGCTTTATAAAAGGATGAAGAGCAGTCAAACTGATTTATAAGAGGACGAAGAGCAGTCAAACGGTTTTATAAGAGGATGAAGAGCAGTCAAATTGATTTATAAGAGGATGAAGAGCAGTCAAACTGCTTTATAAAAGGATGAAGAGCAGTCAAATTGTTTTATACGAGGATGTAGAGCAGTCAGACTGTTTTACAAGAGGATGAAGAGCAGTCCACCTGTTCTACAAGAGGATGAAGATTAGTCAATCTGTTTTATAAGAGGATGAAGAGCAGTCAAACTGCTTTATAAAAGGATGAAGCGCAGTCAAACTGTTTTATAAGAGGACGAAGAGCAGTCACACTGATTTATAATCGGACGAAGAGCAGTCAAACTGCTTTATAAAAGGATGAAGAGCAGTCAAACGGTTTTATAAGAGGATGAAGAGCAGTCGAATTGATTTATAAGAGGATGAAGAGCAGTCAAACTGCTTTATAAAAGGATGAAGAGCAGTCAAACTGTTTTATACGAGGATGTAGAGCGGTCAGACTATTTTACAAGAGGATGAAGAGCAGTCAAACTGTTTTATAAGAGGATGAAGAGCAGTAAAACTGCTTTATAAAAGGATGAAGAGCAGTCAAACAGTTTTATAAGAGGACGAAAAGCTGTCAAACTGATTTATAATCGGATGAAGAGCAGTCAAACTGATTTATAAGAGGATGAAGAGCAGTCAAACTGTTCTATAGGAGGATGAAGAGCAGTCAAACTGGTTTATAGGAGGATGAAGAGCAGTCAAACTGCTTTATAAGAGGATGAAGAGCAGTCAAACTGTTTTATAAGCTGACGAAGAGCAGTCAAACTGATTTATAATCGGACGAAGAGCAGTCAAACTGATTTATAAAAAGACGAAGAGCAGTCAAACGGTTTTATAAAAGGATGAAGACCAGTCAAACTGTTTTACAAGAGGATGAAGAGCAGTCAAACTGTTTTATAAGAGGATGAAGAGCAGTCAAACTGATTTATAAGCGGACGAAGAGCAGTCAAACTGATTTATAATCGGACGAAGAGCAGTCAAACTGATTTATAAACGGACGAAGAGCAGTCAAACGGTTTTATAAAAGGATGAAGAGCAGTCAAACTGTTTTACAAGAGGATGAAGAGCAGTCAAACTGTTTTATAAGAGGATGAAGAGCAGTCTAACTGCGTTATAAAAGGATGAAGAGCAGTCAAACTGTTTTATAAGAGGAAAAAAGAGCAGTCAAACTGATTTATAACAGGATGAAGAGCAGGCAAACTGATTCATAAGAGGATGAAGAGCAGTCAAACTGTTTTATAAGCTGACGAAGAGCAGTCAAACTGATTTATAATCGGACGAAGAGCAGTCAAACTGATTTATAATCAGACGAGGGGCAGTCAAACGGTTTTATAAGAGGATGAACAGCAGTGAAATTGATTTAGAAGAGGATGAAGAGCAGTCAAACTGCTTTATAAAAGGATGAAGAGCAGTCAACCTGTTTTAAACGAGGATGTAGAGCAGTCAGACTGTTTTACAAGAGGATGAAGAGCAGTCAACCTGTTTTACAAGAGGATGAAGAGCAGTCAATCTGTTTTATAAGAGGATGAAGAGCAGTCAAACTGCTTTATAAAAGGATGAAGAGCAGTCAAACTGTTTTATAAGAGGACGAAGAGCAGTCAAACTGATTTATAATCGGATGAAGAGCAGTCAAACTGATTTATAAGAGGATGAAGAGCAGTCAAACTGCTTTATAAAAGCATGAAGAGCAGTCAAACTGTTTTATAAGAGGACGAAGAGCACTCAAACTGATTTATAATCGGACGAAGAGCAGTCAAACTGTTCTATAGGAGGATGAAGCGCAGTCAAACTGGTCTATAGGAGGATGAAGAGCAGTCAAACTGCTTTATAAAAGGATGAAGAGCAGTCAAACTGATTTATAAGAGGATGAAGAGCAGTCAAACTGCTTTATAAAAGGATGAAGAGCAGTCAAACTGTTTTATAAGCGGACGAAGAGCAGTCAAACTGATTTATAATCGGACGAAGAGCAGTCAAACTGATTTATAATCGGACGAAGAGCAGTCAAACGGTTTTATAAGAGGATGAAGAGCAGTCAAATTGATTTATAAGAGGTTGAAGAGCAGTCAAACTGCTTTATAAAAGGATGAAGAGCAGTCAAACTGTTTTATACGAGGATGTAGAGCAGTCAGACTGTTTTACAAGAGGATGAAGAGCAGTCAACCTGTTTTACAAGAGGATGAAGAGCAGTCAAACTGTTTTATAAGAGGATGAAGTGCAGTCAAACTGCGTTATAAAAGGATGAAGAGCAGTCAAACAGTTTTATAAGAGGACGAAGAGCAGTCAAACTGATTTATAATCGGATGAAGAGCAGTCAAACTGATTTATAAGAGGATGAAGAGCAGTCAAACTGCTTTATAAAAGGATGAAGCGCAGTCAAACTGTTTTATAAGAGGACGAAGAGCAGTCAAACTGATTTATAATCGGACGAAGAGCAGTCAAACTGTTCTATAGGAGGATGAAGCGCAGTCAAACTGGTCTATAGGAGGATGAAGAGCAGTCAAACTGTTTTATAAGCGGACGAAGAGCAGTCAAACTGATTTATAAGAGAATGAAGAGCAGTCAAACTGCTTTATAAGAGGACGTAGAGCAGTCAAACTGATTTATAATCGGACGAAGAGCAGTCAAACTGTTCTATAGGAGGGTGAAGCGCAGTCAAACTGGTTTATAGGAGGATGAAGAGCAGTCAAACTGCTTTATAAAAGGATGAAGAGCAGTCAAACTGATTTATAAGAGGATGAAGAGCAGTCAAACTGCTTTATAAAAGGATGAAGAGCAGTCAAACTGTTTCATAAGCGGACGAAGAGCAGTCAAACTGATTTATAATTGGACGAAGAGCAGTCAAACTGATTTATAATCGGACGAAGAGTAGTCAAACGGTTTTATAAGAGGATGAAGAGCAGTCAAATTGACTTATAAGAGGATGAAGAGCAGTCAAACTGCTTTATAAAAGGATGAAGAGCAGTCAAACTGATTTATAATCGGACGAAGAGCAGTCAAACGGTTTTATAAGAGGATGAAGAGCAGTCAAATTGATTTATAAGAGGATGAAGAGCAGTCAAACTGCTTCATAAAAGGATGAAGAGCAGTCAAATCGTTTTATACGAGGATGTAGAGCAGTCAGACTGTTTTACAAGAGGATGAAGAGCAGTCCACCTGTTCTACAAGAGGATGAAGATTAGTCAATCTGTTTTATAAGAGGATGAAGAGCAGTCAAACTGCTTTATAAAAGGATGAAGAGCAGTCAAACTGTTTTATAAGAGGACGAAGAGCAGTCACACTGATTTATAATCGGACGAAGAGCAGTCAAACTGCTTTATAAAAGGATGAAGAGCAGTCAAACGGTTTTATAAGAGGATGAAGAGCAGTCGAATTGATTTATAAGAGGATGAAGAGCAGTCAAACTGCTTTATAAAAGGATGAAGAGCAGTCAAACTGTTTTATACGAGGATGTAGAGCGGTCAGACTATTTTACAAGAGGATGAAGAGCAGTCAAACTGTTTTATAAGAGGATGAAGAGCAGTAAAACTGCTTTATAAAAGGATGAAGAGCAGTCAAACAGTTTTATAAGAGGACGAAAAGCTGTCAAACTGATTTATAATCGGATGAAGAGCAGTCAAACTGATTTATAAGAGGATGAAGAGCAGTCAAACTGTTCTATAGGAGGATGAAGAGCAGTCAAACTGGTTTATAGGAGGATGAAGAGCAGTCAAACTGCTTTATAAGAGGATGAAGAGCAGTCAAACTGTTTTATAAGCTGACGAAGAGCAGTCAAACTGATTTATAATCGGACGAAGAGCAGTCAAACTGATTTATAAAAAGACGAAGAGCAGTCAAACGGTTTTATAAAAGGATGAAGAGCAGTCAAACTGTTTTACAAGAGGATGAAGAGCAGTCAAACTGTTTTATAAGAGGATGAAGAGCAGTCTAACTGCGTTATAAAAGGATGAAGAGCAGTCAAACTGTTTTATAAGAGGAAAAAAGAGCAGTCAAACTGATTTATAACAGGATGAAGAGCAGGCAAACTGATTCATAAGAGGATGAAGAGCAGTCAAACTGCTTTATAAAAGGCTGAAGAGCAGTCAAACTGTTTTAAACGAGGATGTAGAGCAGTCAGACTGTTTTACAAGAGGATGAAGAGCAGTCAACCTGTTTTACAAGAGGATTAAGAGCAGTCAATCTGTTTTATAAGAGGATGAAGAGCAGTCAAACTGCTTTATAAAAGGATGAAGAGCAGTCAAACTGTTTTATAAGAGGACGAAGAGCAGTCAAACTGATTTATAATCGGATGAAGAGCAGTCAAACTGATTTATAAGAGGATGAAGAGCAGTCAAACTGCTTTATAAAAGGATGAAGAGCAGTCAAAATGTTTTATAAGAGGACGAAGAGCAGTCAAACTGGTTTATAATCGGACGAAGAGCAGTCAAACTGTTCTATAGGAGGATGAAGCGCAGTCAAACTGGTTTATAGGAGGATGAAGAGCAGTCATACTGCTTTATAAGAGGATGAAGAGCAGTCAAACTGATTTATAAGAGGATGAAGAGCAGTCAAACTGCTTTATAAAAGGATGAAGAGCAGTCAAACTGTTTTATAAGCGGACGAAGAGCAGTCAAACTGATTTATAATCGGACAAAGAGCAGTCAAACTGATTTATAATCGGACGAAGAGCAGTCAAACGGTTTTATAAGAGGATGAAGAGCAGTCAAATTGATTTATAAGAGGATGAAGAGCAGTCAAACTGCTTTATAAAAGGATGAAGAGCAGTCAAACTGTTTTATACGAGGATGTAGAGCGGTCAGACTGTTTTACAAGAGGATGAAGAGCAGTCAACCTGTTTTACAAGAGGATGAAGAGCAGTCAAACTGTTTTATAAGAGGATGAAGAGCAGTCAAACTGCTTTATAAAAGGATGAAGAGCAGTCAAACAGTTTTATAAGAGGACGAAAAGCAGTCAAACTGATTAATAATCGGATGAAGAGCAGTCAAAATGATTTATAAGAGGATGAAGAGCAGTCAAACTGCGTTACAATAAGATGAAGAGCAGTCAAACTGTTTTATAAGAGGATGAAGAGCAGTCAAACTGATTTATAATCCGACGAAGAGCAGTCAAACTGTTCTATAGGAGGATGAAGCGCAGTCAAACTGGTTTATAGGAGGATGAAGAGCAGTCAAACTGCTTTATAAAAGGATGAAGAGCAGTCAAACTGATTTATAAGAGGATGAAGCGCAGTCAAACTGGATTATAGAAGGATGAAGAGCATTCAAACTGCTTTATAAGAGGATGAAGAGCAGTCAAACTGATTTATAAGAGGATGTAGAGCAGTCAGACTGTTTTACAAGAGGATGAAGAGCAGTGAACCTGTTTTATAAGAGGACGAAGAGCAGTCAAACTGATTTATAATCGGACGAAGAGCAGTCAAACTGTTCTATAGGATGATGAAGCGCAGTCAAACTGGTTTATAGGAGGATGAAGAGCAGTCAAACTGCTTTATAAAAGGATGAAGAGCAGTCAAACTGATTTATAAGCGGACGAAGAGCAGTCAAACTGATTTATAATCGGACGAAGAGCAGTCAAACTCATTTATAAACGGACGAAGAGCAGTCAAACGGTTTTATAAAAGGATGAAGAGCAGTCAAACTGTTTTATACGAGGATGTAGAGCAGTCAGACTGTTTTACAAGAGGATGAAGAGCAGTCAACCTGTTTTACAAGAGGATGAAGAGCAGTCAAACTGCGTTATAAAAGGATGAAGAGCAGTCAAACAGTTTTATAAGAGGACGAAGAGCAGTCAAACTGATTTATAATCGGATGAAGAGCAGTCAAACTGATTTATAAGAGGATGAAGAGCAGTCAGACTGCTTTATAAAAGGATGAAGCGCAGTCAAACTGATTTATAAGAGAATGAAGAGCAGTCAAACTGCTTTATAAGAGGACGTAGAGCAGTCAAACTGATTTATAATCGGACGAAGAGCAGTCAAACTGTTCTATAGGAGGGTGAAGCGCAGTCAAACTGGTTTATAGGAGGATGAAGAGCAGTCAAACTGCTTTATAAAAGGATGAAGAGCAGTCAAACTGATTTATAAGAGGATGAAGAGCAGTCAAACTGCTTTATAAAAGGATGAAGAGCAGTCAAACTGTTTCATAAGCGGACGAAGAGCAGTCAAACTGATTTATAATTGGACGAAGAGCAGTCAAACTGATTTATAATCGGACGAAGAGTAGTCAAACGGTTTTATAAGAGGATGAAGAGCAGTCAAATTGACTTATAAGAGGATGAAGAGCAGTCAAACTGCTTTATAAAAGGATGAAGAGCAGTCAAACTGATTTATAATCGGACGAAGAGCAGTCAAACGGTTTTATAAGAGGATGAAGAGCAGTCAAATTGATTTATAAGAGGATGAAGAGCAGTCAAACTGCTTCATAAAAGGATGAAGAGCAGTCAAATCGTTTTATACGAGGATGTAGAGCAGTCAGACTGTTTTACAAGAGGATGAAGAGCAGTCCACCTGTTCTACAAGAGGATGAAGATTAGTCAATCTGTTTTATAAGAGGATGAAGAGCAGTCAAACTGCTTTATAAAAGGATGAAGAGCAGTCAAACTGTTTTATAAGAGGACGAAGAGCAGTCACACTGATTTATAATCGGACGAAGAGCAGTCAAACTGCTTTATAAAAGGATGAAGAGCAGTCAAACGGTTTTATAAGAGGATGAAGAGCAGTCGAATTGATTTATAAGAGGATGAAGAGCAGTCAAACTGCTTTATAAAAGGATGAAGAGCAGTCAAACTGTTTTATACGAGGATGTAGAGCGGTCAGACTATTTTACAAGAGGATGAAGAGCAGTCAAACTGTTTTATAAGTGGATGAAGAGCAGTAAAACTGCTTTATAAAAGGATGAAGAGCAGTCAAACAGTTTTATAAGAGGACGAAAAGCTGTCAAACTGATTTATAATCGGATGAAGAGCAGTCAAACTGATTTATAAGAGGATGAAGAGCAGTCAAACTGTTCTATAGGAGGATGAAGAGCAGTCAAACTGGTTTATAGGAGGATGAAGAGCAGTCAAACTGCTTTATAAGAGGATGAAGAGCAGTCAAACTGTTTTATAAGCTGACGAAGAGCAGTCAAACTGATTTATAATCGGACGAAGAGCAGTCAAACTGATTTATAAAAAGACGAAGAGCAGTCAAACGGTTTTATAAAAGGATGAAGAGCAGTCAAACTGTTTTACAAGAGGATGAAGAGCAGTCAAACTGTTTTATAAGAGGATGAAGAGCAGTCTAACTGCGTTATAAAAGGATGAAGAGCAGTCAAACTGTTTTATAAGAGGAAAAAAGAGCAGTCAAACTGATTTATAACAGGATGAAGAGCAGGCAAACTGATTCATAAGAGGATGAAGAGCAGTCAAACTGCTTTATAAAAGGCTGAAGAGCAGTCAAACTGTTTTAAACGAGGATGTAGAGCAGTCAGACTGTTTTACAAGAGGATGAAGAGCAGTCAACCTGTTTTACAAGAGGATTAAGAGCAGTCAATCTGTTTTATAAGAGGATGAAGAGCAGTCAAACTGCTTTATAAAAGGATGAAGAGCAGTCAAACTGTTTTATAAGAGGACGAAGAGCAGTCAAACTGATTTATAATCGGATGAAGAGCAGTCAAACTGATTTATAAGAGGATGAAGAGCAGTCAAACTGCTTTATAAAAGGATGAAGAGCAGTCAAAATGTTTTATAAGAGGAGGAAGAGCAGTCAAACTGGTTTATAATCGGACGAAGAGCAGTCAAACTGTTCTATAGGAGGATGAAGCGCAGTCAAACTGGTTTATAGGAGGATGAAGAGCAGTCATACTGCTTTATAAGAGGATGAAGAGCAGTCAAACTGATTTATAAGAGGATGAAGAGCAGTCAAACTGCTTTATAAAAGGATGAAGAGCAGTCAAACTGTTTTATAAGCGGACGAAGAGCAGTCAAACTGATTTATAATCGGACAAAGAGCAGTCAAACTGATTTATAATCGGACGAAGAGCAGTCAAACGGTTTTATAAGAGGATGAAGAGCAGTCAAATTGATTTATAAGAGGATGAAGAGCAGTCAAACTGCTTTATAAAAGGATGAAGAGCAGTCAAACTGTTTTATACGAGGATGTAGAGCGGTCAGACTGTTTTACAAGAGGATGAAGAGCAGTCAACCTGTTTTACAAGAGGATGAAGAGCAGTCAAACTGTTTTATAAGAGGATGAAGAGCAGTCAAACTGCTTTATAAAAGGATGAAGAGCAGTCAAACAGTTTTATAAGAGGACGAAAAGCAGTCAAACTGATTTATAATCGGATGAAGAGCAGTCAAAATGATTTATAAGAGGATGAAGAGCAGTCAAACTGCGTTACAATAAGATGAAGAGCAGTCAAACTGTTTTATAAGAGGATGAAGAGCAGTCAAACTGATTTATAATCCGACGAAGAGCAGTCAAACTGTTCTATAGGAGGATGAAGCGCAGTCAAACTGGTTTATAGGAGGATGAAGAGCAGTCAAACTGCTTTATAAAAGGATGAAGAGCAGTCAAACTGATTTATAAGAGGATGAAGCGCAGTCAAACTGGATTATAGAAGGATGAAGAGCATTCAAACTGCTTTATAAGAGGATGAAGAGCAGTCAAACTGATTTATAAGAGGATGTAGAGCAGTCAGACTGTTTTACAAGAGGATGAAGAGCAGTGAACCTGTTTTATAAGAGGACGAAGAGCAGTCAAACTGATTTATAATCGGACGAAGAGCAGTCAAACTGTTCTATAGGATGATGAAGCGCAGTCAAACTGGTTTATAGGAGGATGAAGAGCAGTCAAACTGCTTTATAAAAGGATGAAGAGCAGTCAAACTGATTTATAAGCGGACGAAGAGCAGTCAAACTGATTTATAATCGGACGAAGAGCAGTCAAACTCATTTATAAACGGACGAAGAGCAGTCAAACGGTTTTATAAAAGGATGAAGAGCAGTCAAACTGTTTTATACGAGGATGTAGAGCAGTCAGACTGTTTTACAAGAGGATGAAGAGCAGTCAACCTGTTTTACAAGAGGATGAAGAGCAGTCAAACTGCGTTATAAAAGGATGAAGAGCAGTCAAACAGTTTTATAAGAGGACGAAGAGCAGTCAAACTGATTTATAATCGGATGAAGAGCAGTCAAACTGATTTATAAGAGGATGAAGAGCAGTCAGACTGCTTTATAAAAGGATGAAGCGCAGTCAAACTGTTTTATAAGAGGACGAAGAGCAGTCAAACTGATTTATAATCTGACGAAGAGCAGTCAAACTGTTCTATAGGAGGATGAAGCGCAGTCAAACTGGTCTATAGGAGGATGAAGAGCAGTCAAACTGTTTTATAAGCGGACGAAGAGCAGTCAAACTGATTTATAAGAGGATGAAGAGCAGTCAAACTGCTTTATAAGAGGACGAAGAGCAGTCAAACTGATTTATAATCGGACGAAGAGCAGTCAAACTGTTCTATAGGAGGGTGAAGCGCAGTCAAACTGGTTTATAGGAGGATGAAGAGCAGTCAAACTGCTTTATAAAAGGATGAAGAGCAGTCAAACTGATTTATAAGCGCACGAAGAGCAGTCAAACTGATTTATAATCGGACAAAGAGCAGTCAAACTGTTCTATAGGAGGATGAAGCGCAGTCAAACTGGATTATAGGAGGATGAAGAGCATTCAAACTGCTTTATAAGAGGATGAAGAGCAGTCAAACTGATTTATAAGAGGATGTAGAGCAGTCAGACTGTTTTACAAGAGGATGAAGAGCAGTGAACCTGTTTTATAAGAGGACGAAGAGCAGTCAAACTGTTTTATAATCGGACGAAGAGCAGTCAAACTGTTCTATAGGATGATGAAGCGCAGTCAAACTGGTTTATAGGAGGATGAAGAGCAGTCAAACTGCTTTATAAGAGGATGAAGAGCAGTCAAACTGATTTATAAGCGGACGAGGAGCAGTCAAACTGATTTATAATCGGACGAAGAGCAGTCAAACTGATTTATAAACGGACGAAGAGCAGTCAAACGGTTTTATAAAAGGATGAAGAGCAGTCAAACTGTTTTATACGAGGATGTAGAGCAGTCAGACTGTTTTACAAGAGGATGAAGAGCAGTCAAACTGTTTTATAAGAGGATGAAGAGCAGTCAAACTGCGTTATAAAAGGATGAAGAGCAGTCAAACAGTTTTATAAGAGGACGAAGAGCAGTCAAACTGATTTATAATCGGACGAAGAGCAGTCAAACTGTTCTATAGGAGGATGAAGCGCAGTCAAACTGGTCTATAGGAGGATGAAGAGCAGTCAAACTGTTTTATAAGCGGACGAAGAGCAGTCAAACTGATTTATAAGAGGATGAAGAGCAGTCAAACTGCTTTATAAGAGGACGAAGAGCAGTCAAACTTATTTATAATCGGACGAAGAGCAGTCAAACGGTTTTATAAGAGGATGAAGAGCAGTCAAATTGATTTATAAGAGGATGAAGAGCAGTCAAACTGCTTTATAAAAGGATGAAGAGCAGTCAAACTGTTTTATACGAGGATGTAGAGCGGTCAGACTGTTTTACAAGAGGATGAAGAGCAGTCAACCTGTTTTACAAGAGGATGAAGAGCAGTCAAACTGCGTTATAAAAAGATGAAGAGCAGTCAAACTGTTTTATAAGAGGATGAAGAGCAGTCAAACTGCGTTATAAAAAGATGAAGAGCAGTCAAACGGTATTATAAGAGGATGAAGAGCAGTCAAATTGATTTATAAGAGGATGAAGAGCAGTCAAATTGATTTATAAGAGGATGAAGAGCAGTCAGACTGTTTTACAAGAGGATGAAGAGCAGTCAACCTGTTTTACAAGAGGATGAAGAGCAGTCAATTTGTTTTATAAGAGGATGAAGAGCAGTCAAACTGCTTTATAAAAGGATGAAGAGCAGTCAAACTGTTTTGTAAGAGGACGAAGAGCAGTCAAACTGATTTATAATCGGACGAAGAGCAGTCAAACTGTTCTATAGGAGGATGAAGCGCAGTCAAACTGGTCTATAGGAGGATGAAGAGCAGTCAAACTGTTTTATAAGCGGACGAAGAGCAGTCAAACTGATTTATAAGAGGATGAAGAGCAGTCAAACTGCTTTATAAGAGGACGAAGAGCAGTCAAACTGATTTATAATCGGACGAAGAGCAGTCAAACTGTTCTATAGGAGGGTGAAGCGCAGTCAAACTGGTTTATAGGAGGATGAAGAGCAGTCAAACTGCTTTATAAAAGGATGAAGAGCAGTCAAACTGATTTATAAGCGCACGAAGAGCAGTCAAACTGATTTATAATCGGACAAAGAGCAGTCAAACTGTTCTATAGGAGGATGAAGCGCAGTCAAACTGGATTATAGGAGGATGAAGAGCATTCAAACTGCTTTATAAGAGGATGAAGAGCAGTCAAACTGATTTATAAGAGGATGTAGAGCAGTCAGACTGTTTTACAAGAGGATGAAGAGCAGTGAACCTGTTTTATAAGAGGACGAAGAGCAGTCAAACTGATTTATAATCGGACGAAGAGCAGTCAAACTGTTCTATAGGATGATGAAGCGCAGTCAAACTGGTTTATAGGAGGATGAAGAGCAGTCAAACTGCTTTATAAGAGGATGAAGAGCAGTCAAACTGATTTATAAGCGGACGAGGAGCAGTCAAACTGATTTATAATCGGACGAAGAGCAGTCAAACTGATTTATAAACGGACGAAGAGCAGTCAAACGGTTTTATAAAAGGATGAAGAGCAGTCAAACTGTTTTATACGAGGATGTAGAGCAGTCAGACTGTTTTACAAGAGGATGAAGAGCAGTCAAACTGTTTTATAAGAGGATGAAGAGCAGTCAAACTGCGTTATAAAAGGATGAAGAGCAGTCAAACAGTTTTATAAGAGGACGAAGAGCAGTCAAACTGATTTATAATCGGACGAAGAGCAGTCAAACTGTTCTATAGGAGGATGAAGCGCAGTCAAACTGGTCTATAGGAGGATGAAGAGCAGTCAAACTGTTTTATAAGCGGACGAAGAGCAGTCAAACTGATTTATAAGAGGATGAAGAGCAGTCAAACTGCTTTATAAGAGGACGAAGAGCAGTCAAACTTATTTATAATCGGACGAAGAGCAGTCAAACGGTTTTATAAGAGGATGAAGAGCAGTCAAATTGATTTATAAGAGGATGAAGAGCAGTCAAACTGCTTTATAAAAGGATGAAGAGCAGTCAAACTGTTTTATACGAGGATGTAGAGCGGTCAGACTGTTTTACAAGAGGATGAAGAGCAGTCAACCTGTTTTACAAGAGGATGAAGAGCAGTCAAACTGCGTTATAAAAAGATGAAGAGCAGTCAAACTGTTTTATAAGAGGATGAAGAGCAGTCAAACTGCGTTATAAAAAGATGAAGAGCAGTCAAACGGTATTATAAGAGGATGAAGAGCAGTCAAATTGATTTATAAGAGGATGAAGAGCAGTCAAATTGATTTATAAGAGGATGAAGAGCAGTCAGACTGTTTTACAAGAGGATGAAGAGCAGTCAACCTGTTTTACAAGAGGATGAAGAGCAGTCAATTTGTTTTATAAGAGGATGAAGAGCAGTCAAACTGCTTTATAAAAGGATGAAGAGCAGTCAAACTGTTTTGTAAGAGGACGAAGAGCAGTCAAACTGATTTATAATCGGACGAAGAGCAGTCAAACTGTTCTATAGGAGGATGAAGCGCAGTCAAACTGGTTTATAGGAGGATGAAGAACAGTCAAACTGCTTTATAAGAGGATGAAGAGCAGTCAAACTGATTTATAAGAGGATGAAGAGCAGTCAAACTGCTTTATAAAAGGATGAAGAGCAGTCAAACTGTTTTATAAGCGGACGAAGAGCAGTCAAACTGATTTATAATCGGACGAAGAGCAGTCAAACTGATTTATAATCGGACGAAGAGCAGTCAAACGGTTTTATAAGAGGATGAAGAGCAGTCAAATTGATTTATAAGAGTATGAAGAGCAGTCAAACTGCTTTATAAAAGGATGAAGAGCAGTCAAACTGTTTTATACGAGGAGGTAGAGCAGTCAAACTGCTTTATAAAAGGATGAAGAGCAGTCAAACTGTTCTATAGGAGGATGAAGCGCAGTCAAACTGGTTTATAGGAGGATGAAGAGCAGTCAAACTGCTTTATAAAAGGATGAAGAGCAGTCAAACTGATTTATAAGAGGATGAAGCGCAGTCAAACTGGATTATAGAAGGATGAAGAGCATTCAAACTGCTTTATAAGAGGATGAAGAGCAGTCAAACTGATTTATAAGAGGATGTAGAGCAGTCAGACTGTTTTACAAGAGGATGAAGAGCAGTGAACCTGTTTTATAAGAGGACGAAGAGCAGTCAAACTGATTTATAATCGGACGAAGAGCAGTCAAACTGTTCTATAGGATGATGAAGCGCAGTCAAACTGGTTTATAGGAGGATGAAGAGCAGTCAAACTGCTTTATAAAAGGATGAAGAGCAGTCAAACTGATTTATAAGCGGACGAAGAGCAGTCAAACTGATTTATAATCGGACGAAGAGCAGTCAAACTCATTTATAAACGGACGAAGAGCAGTCAAACGGTTTTATAAAAGGATGAAGAGCAGTCAAACTGTTTTATACGAGGATGTAGAGCAGTCAGACTGTTTTACAAGAGGATGAAGAGCAGTCAACCTGTTTTACAAGAGGATGAAGAGCAGTCAAACTGCGTTATAAAAGGATGAAGAGCAGTCAAACAGTTTTATAAGAGGACGAAGAGCAGTCAAACTGATTTATAATCGGATGAAGAGCAGTCAAACTGATTTATAAGAGGATGAAGAGCAGTCAGACTGCTTTATAAAAGGATGAAGCGCAGTCAAACTGTTTTATAAGAGGACGAAGAGCAGTCAAACTGATTTATAATCTGACGAAGAGCAGTCAAACTGTTCTATAGGAGGATGAAGCGCAGTCAAACTGGTCTATAGGAGGATGAAGAGCAGTCAAACTGTTTTATAAGCGGACGAAGAGCAGTCAAACTGATTTATAAGAGGATGAAGAGCAGTCAAACTGCTTTATAAGAGGACGAAGAGCAGTCAAACTGATTTATAATCGGACGAAGAGCAGTCAAACTGTTCTATAGGAGGGTGAAGCGCAGTCAAACTGGTTTATAGGAGGATGAAGAGCAGTCAAACTGCTTTATAAAAGGATGAAGAGCAGTCAAACTGATTTATAAGCGCACGAAGAGCAGTCAAACTGATTTATAATCGGACAAAGAGCAGTCAAACTGTTCTATAGGAGGATGAAGCGCAGTCAAACTGGATTATAGGAGGATGAAGAGCATTCAAACTGCTTTATAAGAGGATGAAGAGCAGTCAAACTGATTTATAAGAGGATGTAGAGCAGTCAGACTGTTTTACAAGAGGATGAAGAGCAGTGAACCTGTTTTATAAGAGGACGAAGAGCAGTCAAACTGTTTTATAATCGGACGAAGAGCAGTCAAACTGTTCTATAGGATGATGAAGCGCAGTCAAACTGGTTTATAGGAGGATGAAGAGCAGTCAAACTGCTTTATAAGAGGATGAAGAGCAGTCAAACTGATTTATAAGCGGACGAGGAGCAGTCAAACTGATTTATAATCGGACGAAGAGCAGTCAAACTGATTTATAAACGGACGAAGAGCAGTCAAACGGTTTTATAAAAGGATGAAGAGCAGTCAAACTGTTTTATACGAGGATGTAGAGCAGTCAGACTGTTTTACAAGAGGATGAAGAGCAGTCAAACTGTTTTATAAGAGGATGAAGAGCAGTCAAACTGCGTTATAAAAGGATGAAGAGCAGTCAAACAGTTTTATAAGAGGACGAAGAGCAGTCAAACTGATTTATAATCGGACGAAGAGCAGTCAAACTGTTCTATAGGAGGATGAAGCGCAGTCAAACTGGTCTATAGGAGGATGAAGAGCAGTCAAACTGTTTTATAAGCGGACGAAGAGCAGTCAAACTGATTTATAAGAGGATGAAGAGCAGTCAAACTGCTTTATAAGAGGACGAAGAGCAGTCAAACTTATTTATAATCGGACGAAGAGCAGTCAAACGGTTTTATAAGAGGATGAAGAGCAGTCAAATTGATTTATAAGAGGATGAAGAGCAGTCAAACTGCTTTATAAAAGGATGAAGAGCAGTCAAACTGTTTTATACGAGGATGTAGAGCGGTCAGACTGTTTTACAAGAGGATGAAGAGCAGTCAACCTGTTTTACAAGAGGATGAAGAGCAGTCAAACTGCGTTATAAAAAGATGAAGAGCAGTCAAACTGTTTTATAAGAGGATGAAGAGCAGTCAAACTGCGTTATAAAAAGATGAAGAGCAGTCAAACGGTATTATAAGAGGATGAAGAGCAGTCAAATTGATTTATAAGAGGATGAAGAGCAGTCAAATTGATTTATAAGAGGATGAAGAGCAGTCAGACTGTTTTACAAGAGGATGAAGAGCAGTCAACCTGTTTTACAAGAGGATGAAGAGCAGTCAATTTGTTTTATAAGAGGATGAAGAGCAGTCAAACTGCTTTATAAAAGGATGAAGAGCAGTCAAACTGTTTTGTAAGAGGACGAAGAGCAGTCAAACTGATTTATAATCGGACGAAGAGCAGTCAAACTGTTCTATAGGAGGATGAAGCGCAGTCAAACTGGTCTATAGGAGGATGAAGAGCAGTCAAACTGTTTTATAAGCGGACGAAGAGCAGTCAAACTGATTTATAAGAGGATGAAGAGCAGTCAAACTGCTTTATAAGAGGACGAAGAGCAGTCAAACTGATTTATAATCGGACGAAGAGCAGTCAAACTGTTCTATAGGAGGGTGAAGCGCAGTCAAACTGGTTTATAGGAGGATGAAGAGCAGTCAAACTGCTTTATAAAAGGATGAAGAGCAGTCAAACTGATTTATAAGCGCACGAAGAGCAGTCAAACTGATTTATAATCGGACAAAGAGCAGTCAAACTGTTCTATAGGAGGATGAAGCGCAGTCAAACTGGATTATAGGAGGATGAAGAGCATTCAAACTGCTTTATAAGAGGATGAAGAGCAGTCAAACTGATTTATAAGAGGATGTAGAGCAGTCAGACTGTTTTACAAGAGGATGAAGAGCAGTGAACCTGTTTTATAAGAGGACGAAGAGCAGTCAAACTGATTTATAATCGGACGAAGAGCAGTCAAACTGTTCTATAGGATGATGAAGCGCAGTCAAACTGGTTTATAGGAGGATGAAGAGCAGTCAAACTGCTTTATAAGAGGATGAAGAGCAGTCAAACTGATTTATAAGCGGACGAGGAGCAGTCAAACTGATTTATAATCGGACGAAGAGCAGTCAAACTGATTTATAAACGGACGAAGAGCAGTCAAACGGTTTTATAAAAGGATGAAGAGCAGTCAAACTGTTTTATACGAGGATGTAGAGCAGTCAGACTGTTTTACAAGAGGATGAAGAGCAGTCAAACTGTTTTATAAGAGGATGAAGAGCAGTCAAACTGCGTTATAAAAGGATGAAGAGCAGTCAAACAGTTTTATAAGAGGACGAAGAGCAGTCAAACTGATTTATAATCGGACGAAGAGCAGTCAAACTGTTCTATAGGAGGATGAAGCGCAGTCAAACTGGTCTATAGGAGGATGAAGAGCAGTCAAACTGTTTTATAAGCGGACGAAGAGCAGTCAAACTGATTTATAAGAGGATGAAGAGCAGTCAAACTGCTTTATAAGAGGACGAAGAGCAGTCAAACTTATTTATAATCGGACGAAGAGCAGTCAAACGGTTTTATAAGAGGATGAAGAGCAGTCAAATTGATTTATAAGAGGATGAAGAGCAGTCAAACTGCTTTATAAAAGGATGAAGAGCAGTCAAACTGTTTTATACGAGGATGTAGAGCGGTCAGACTGTTTTACAAGAGGATGAAGAGCAGTCAACCTGTTTTACAAGAGGATGAAGAGCAGTCAAACTGCGTTATAAAAAGATGAAGAGCAGTCAAACTGTTTTATAAGAGGATGAAGAGCAGTCAAACTGCGTTATAAAAAGATGAAGAGCAGTCAAACGGTATTATAAGAGGATGAAGAGCAGTCAAATTGATTTATAAGAGGATGAAGAGCAGTCAAATTGATTTATAAGAGGATGAAGAGCAGTCAGACTGTTTTACAAGAGGATGAAGAGCAGTCAACCTGTTTTACAAGAGGATGAAGAGCAGTCAATTTGTTTTATAAGAGGATGAAGAGCAGTCAAACTGCTTTATAAAAGGATGAAGAGCAGTCAAACTGTTTTGTAAGAGGACGAAGAGCAGTCAAACTGATTTATAATCGGACGAAGAGCAGTCAAACTGTTCTATAGGAGGATGAAGCGCAGTCAAACTGGTTTATAGGAGGATGAAGAACAGTCAAACTGCTTTATAAGAGGATGAAGAGCAGTCAAACTGATTTATAAGAGGATGAAGAGCAGTCAAACTGCTTTATAAAAGGATGAAGAGCAGTCAAACTGTTTTATAAGCGGACGAAGAGCAGTCAAACTGATTTATAATCGGACGAAGAGCAGTCAAACTGATTTATAATCGGACGAAGAGCAGTCAAACGGTTTTATAAGAGGATGAAGAGCAGTCAAATTGATTTATAAGAGTATGAAGAGCAGTCAAACTGCTTTATAAAAGGATGAAGAGCAGTCAAACTGTTTTATACGAGGAGGTAGAGCAGTCAGACTGTTTTACAAAAGGATGAAGAGCAGTCAACCTGTTTTACAAGAGGATGAAGAGCAGTCAAACTGTTTTATAAAAGGGTGAAGAGCAGTCAAACTGCTTTATAAAAGGATGAAGAGCAGTCAAACAGTTTTATAAGAGGACGAAGAGCAGTCAAACTGATTTATAATCGGATGAAGAGCAGTCAAACTGATTTATAAGAGGATGAAGAGCAGTCAAACTGCGTTATAAAAAGATGAAGAGCAGTCAAACTGTTTTATAAGAGGATGAAGAGCAGTCAAACTGATTTATAATCGATGAAGAGCAGTCAGACTGTTTTACAAGAGGATGAAGAGCATTCAAACTGCTTTATAAAAGGATGAAGAGTAGTCAAACTGTTTTATAAGAAGACGATGAGCAGTCAAACTGATGTATAATCGGACGAAGAGCAGTCAAACTGTTCTATAGGAGGATGAAGCGCAGTCAAACTGGTTTATAGGAGGATGAAGAGCAGTCAAACTGCTTTATAAGAGGATGAAGAGCAGTCAAACTGATTTATAACCGACGAAGAGCAGTCAAACTGATTTATAATCGGACGAAGAGCAGTCAAACTGATTTATAAACGGACGAAGAGCAGTCAAACGGTTTTATAAAAGGATGAAGAGCAGTCAAACTGTTTTATACGAGGATGTAGAGCAGTCAGACTGTTTTACAAGAGGATGAAGAGCAGTCAACCTGTTTTACAAGAGGATGAAGAGCAGTCAAACTGTTTTATAAGAGGATAAAGAGCAGTCAAACTGCGTTATAAAAGGATGAAGAGCAGTCAAACTGTTTTATAAGAGGACGAAGAGCAGTCAAACTGATTTATAATCGGATGAAGAGCAGTCAAACTGATTTATAAGAGGATGAAGAGCAGTCAAACTGCTTTATAAAAGCATGAAGAGCAGTCAAACTGTTTTATAAGAGGACGAAGAGCACTCAAACTGATTTATAATCCGACGAAGTGCAGTCAAACTGATTTATAATCGGACGAAGAGCAGTCAAACGGTTTTATAAGAGGATGAAGAGCAGTCAAATTGATTTACAAGAGGATGAAGAGCAGTCAAACTGCTTTATAAAAGGATGAAGAGCAGTCAAACTGTTTTATACGAGGATGTAGAGCAGTCAGACTGTTTTACAAGAGGATGAAGAGCAGTCAACCTGTTTTACAAGAGGATGAAGATTAGTCAATCTGTTTTATAAGAGGATGAAGAGCAATCAAACTGCTTTATAAAAGGATGAAGAGCAGTCAAACTGTTTTATAAGAGGACGAAGAGCAGTCACACTGATTTATAATCGGACGAAGAGCAGTCAAACTGCTTTATAAAAGGATGAAGAGCAGTCAAACTGTTTTATAAGCGGACGAAGAGCAGTCAAACTGATTTATAATCGGACGAAGAGCAGTCAAACTTATTTATAATCGGACGAAGAGCAGTCAAACGGTTTTATAAGAGGATGAAGAGCAGTCGAATTGAGTTATAAGAGGATGAAGAGCAGTCAAACTGCTTTATAAAAGGATGAAGAGCAGTCAAACTGTTTTATACGAGGATGTAGAGCGGTCAGACTGTTTTACAAGAGGATGAAGAGCAGTCAAACTGTTTTATAAGAGGATGAAGAGCAGTCAAACTGCTTTATAAAAGGATGAAGAGCAGTCAAACAGTTTTATAAGAGGACGAAAAGCAGTCAAACTGATTTATAATCGGATGAAGAGCAGTCAAACTGATTTATAAGAGGATGAAGAGCAGTCAAACTGCGTTATAAAAAGATGAAGAGCAGTCAAACAGTTTTATAAGAGGACGAAGAGCAGTCAAACTGATTTATAATCGGACGAAGAGCAGTCAAACTGTTCTATAGGAGTATGAAGCGCAGTCAAACTGGTCTATAGGAGGATGAAGAGCAGTCAAACTGTTTTATAAGCGGAAGAAGAGCAGTCAAACTGATTTATAAGAGGATGAAGAGCAGTCAAACTGCTTTATAAGAGGACGAAGAGCAGTCAAACTGATTTATAATCGGACGAAGAGCAGTCAAACTGTTCTATAGGAGGGTGAAGCGCAGTCAAACTGGTTTATAGGAGGATGAAGAGCAGTCAAACTGCTTTATAAAAGGATGAAGAGCAGTCAAACTGATTTATAAGAGGATGAAGAGCAGTCAAACTGCTTTATAAAAGGATGAAGAGCAGTCAAACTGTTTTATAAGCGGACGAAGAGCAGTCAAACTGATTTATAATTGGACGAAGAGCAGTCAAACTTATTTATAATCGGACGAAGAGCAGTCAAACGGTTTTATAAGAGGATGAAGAGCAGTCAAATTGATTTATAAGAGGATGAAGAGCAGTCAAACTGCTTTATAAAAGGATGAAGAGCAGTCAAACTGTTTTATACGAGGATGTAGAGCGGTCAGACTGTTTTACAAGAGGATGAAGAGCAGTCAACCTGTTTTACAAGAGGATGAAGAGCAGTCAAACTGCGTTATAAAAAGATGAAGAGCAGTCAAACTGTTTTATAAGAGGATGAAGAGCAGTCAAACTGCGTTATAAAAAGATGAAGAGCAGTCAAACGGTATTATAAGAGGATGAAGAGCAGTCAAATTGATTTATAAGAGGATGAAGAGCAGTCAAATTGATTTATAAGAGGATGAAGAGCAGTCAGACTGTTTTACAAGAGGATGAAGAGCAGTCAACCTGTTTTACAAGAGGATGAAGAGCAGTCAATTTGTTTTATAAGAGAATGAAGAGCAGTCAAACTGCTTTATAAAAGGATGAAGAGCAGTCAAACTGTTTTGTAAGAGGACGAAGAGCAGTCAAACTGATTTATAATCGGACGAAGAGCAGTCAAACTGTTCTATAGGAGGATGAAGCGCAGTCAAACTGGTTTATAGGAGGATGAAGAACAGTCAAACTGCTTTATAAGAGGATGAAGAGCAGTCAAACTGATTTATAAGAGGATGAAGAGCAGTCAAACTGCTTTATAAAAGGATGAAGAGCAGTCAAACTGTTTTATAAGAGGACGAAGAGCAGTCAAACTGATTTATAATCGGATGAAGAGCAGTCAAACTGATTTATAAGAGGATGAAGAGCAGTCAAACTGCGTTATAAAAAGATGAAGAGCAGTCAAACTGTTTTATAAGAGGATGAAGAGCAGTCAAACTGATTTATAATCGATGAAGAGCAGTCAGACTGTTTTACAAGAGGATGAAGAGCATTCAAACTGCTTTATAAAAGGATGAAGAGTAGTCAAACTGTTTTATAAGAGGACGATGAGCAGTCAAACTGATGTATAATCGGACGAAGAGCAGTCAAACTGTTCTATAGGAGGATGAAGTGCAGTCAAACTGGTTTATAGGAGGATGAAGAGCAGTCAAACTGCTTTATAAGAGGATGAAGAGCAGTCAAACTGATTTATAACCGACGAAGAGCAGTCAAACTGATTTATAATCGGACGAAGAGCAGTCAAACTGATTTATAAACGGACGAAGAGCAGTCAAACGGTTTTATAAAAGGATGAAGAGCAGTCAAACTGTTTTATACGAGGATGTAGAGCAGTCAGACTGTTTTACAAGAGGATGAAGAGCAGTCAACCTGTTTTACAAGAGGATGAAGAGCAGTCAAACTGTTTTATAAGAGGATAAAGAGCAGTCAAACTGCGTTATAAAAGGATGAAGAGCAGTCAAACTGTTTTATAAGAGGACGAAGAGCAGTCAAACTGATTTATAATCGGATGAAGAGCAGTCAAACTGATTTATAAGAGGATGAAGAGCAGTCAAACTGCTTTATAAAAGCATGAAGAGCAGTCAAACTGTTTTATAAGAGGACGAAGAGCACTCAAACTGATTTATAATCCGACGAAGAGCAGTCAAACTGATTTATAATCGGACGAAGAGCAGTCAAACGGTTTTATAAGAGGATGAAGAGCAGTCAAATTGATTTATAAGAGGATGAAGAGCAGTCAAACTGCTTTATAAAAGGATGAAGAGCAGTCAAACTGTTTTATACGAGGATGTAGAGCAGTCAGACTGTTTTACAAGAGGATGAAGAGCAGTCAACCTGTTTTACAAGAGGATGAAGATTAGTCAATCTGTTTTATAAGAGGATGAAGAGCAATCAAACTGCTTTATAAAAGGATGAAGAGCAGTCAAACTGTTTTATAAGAGGACGAAGAGCAGTCACACTGATTTATAATCGGACGAAGAGCAGTCAAACTGCTTTATAAAAGGATGAAGAGCAGTCAAACTGTTTTATAAGCGGACGAAGAGCAGTCAAACTGATTTAT
The DNA here is from genome assembly GCF_029633865.1 of Lampris incognitus. NCBI lineage: Eukaryota > Metazoa > Chordata > Actinopteri > Lampriformes > Lampridae > Lampris > Lampris incognitus. The sequence goes on from NC_079222.1 coordinate 36,749,224, forward strand.
AATCGGACGAAGAGCAGTCAAACTTATTTATAATCGGACGAAGAGCAGTCAAACGGTTTTATAAGAGGATGAAGAGCAGTCGAATTGAGTTATAAGAGGATGAAGAGCAGTCAAACTGCTTTATAAAAGGATGAAGAGCAGTCAAACTGTTTTATACGAGGATGTAGAGCGGTCAGACTGTTTTACAAGAGGATGAAGAGCAGTCAAACTGTTTTATAAGAGGATGAAGAGCAGTCAAACTGCTTTATAAAAGGATGAAGAGCAGTCAAACAGTTTTATAAGAGGACGAAAAGCAGTCAAACTGATTTATAATCGGATGAAGAGCAGTCAAACTGATTTATAAGAGGATGAAGAGCAGTCAAACTGCGTTATAAAAAGATGAAGAGCAGTCAAACTGTTTTATAAGAGGATGAAGAGCAGTCAGACTGATTTATAATCGGATGAAGAGCAGTCAGACTGTTTTACAAGAGGATGAAGAGCAGTCAAACTGCTTTATAAAAGGACGAAGAGCAGTCAAACTGATTTATAATCGGATGAAGAGCAGTCAAACTGTTTTATAAGAGGATGAAGAGCAGTCAAACTGATTTATAATCGGACGAAGAGCAGTCAAACTGTTCTATAGGAGGATGAAGAGCAGTCAAACTGGTTTATAGGAGGATGAAGAGCAGTCAAACGGTTTTATAAAAGGATGAAGAGCAGTCAAACTGTTTTATACGAGGATGTAGAGCAGTCAGACTGTTTTACAAGAGGATGAAGAGCAGTCAACCTGTTTTACAAGAGGATGAAGAGCAGTCAAACTGTTTTATAAGAGGATGAAGAGCAGTCAAACTGCGTTATAAAAGGATGAAGAGCAGTCAAACAGTTTTATAAGAGGACGAAGAGCAGTCAAACTGATTTATAATCGGATGAAGAGCAGTCAAACTGATTTATAAGAGGATGAAGAGCAGTCAAACTGCTTTATAAAAGGATGAAGCGCAGTCAAACTGTTTTATAAGAGGACGAAGAGCAGTCAAACTGATTTATAATCCGACGAAGAGCAGTCAAACTGTTCTATAGGAGGATGAAGCGCAGTCAAACTGGTCTATAGGAGGATGAAGAGCAGTCAAACTGTTTTATAAGCGGACGAAGAGCAGTCAAACTGATTTATAAGAGGATGAAGAGCAGTCAAACTGCTTTATAAGAGGACGAAGAGCAGTCAAACTGATTTATAATCGGACGAAGAGCAGTCAAACTGTTCTATAGGAGGGTGAAGCGCAGTCAAACTGGTTTATAGGAGGATGAAGAGCAGTCAAACTGCTTTATAAAAGGATGAAGAGCAGTCAAACTGATTTATAAGAGGATGAAGAGCAGTCAAACTGCTTTATAAAAGGATGAAGAGCAGTCAAACTGTTTTATAAGCGGACGAAGAGCAGTCAAACTGATTTATAATTGGACGAAGAGCAGTCAAACTGATTTATAATCGGACGAAGAGCAGTCAACGGTTTTATAAGAGGATGAAGAGCAGTCAAATTGATTTATAAGAGGATGAAGAGCAGTCAAACTGCTTTATAAAAGGATGGAGAGCAGTCAAACTGTTTTATACGAGGATGTAGAGCGGTCAGACTGTTTTACAAGAGGATGAAGAGCAGTCAACCTGTTTTACAAGAGGATGAATAGCAGTCAAACTGCGTTATAAAAAGATGAAGAGCAGTCAAACTGTTTTATAAGAGGATGAAGAGCAGTCAAACAGTTTTATGAGGACGAAAAGCAGTCAAACTGATTTATAATCGGATGAAGAGCAGTCAAACTGATTTATAAGAGGATGAAGAGCAGTCAAACTGCGTTATAAAAAGATGAAGAGCAGTCAAACGGTTTTATAAGAGGATGAAGAGCAGTCAAACTGATTTATAAGAGGATGAAGAGCAGTCAAATTGATTTATAAGAGGATGAAGAGCAGTCAGACTGTTTTACAAGAGGATGAAGAGCAGTCAACCTGTTTTACAAGAGGATGAAGAGCAGTCAATTTGTTTTATAAGAGGATGAAGAGCAGTCAAACTGCTTTATAAAAGGATGAAGAGCAGTCAAACTGTTTTGTAAGAGGACGAAGAGCAGTCAAACTGATTTATAATCGGACGAAGAGCAGTCAAACTGTTCTATAGGAGGATGAAGCACAGTCAAACTGGTTTATAGGAGGATGAAGAACAGTCAAACTGCTTTATAAGAGGATGAAGAGCAGTCAAACTGATTTATAAGAGGATGAAGAGCAGTCAAACTGCTTTATAAAAGGATGAAGAGCAGTCAAACTGTTTTATAAGCGGACGAAGAGCAGTCAAACTGATTTATAATTGGACGAAGAGCAGTCAAACTGATTTATAAGAGGACGAAGAGCAGTCAAACGGTTTTATAAGAGGATGAAGAGCAGTCAAATTGATTTATAAGAGGATGAAGAGCAGTCAAACTGCTTTATAAAAGGATGAAGAGCAGTCAAACTGTTTTATACGAGGATGTAGAGCGGTCAGACTGTTTTACAAGAGGATGAAGAGCAGTCAACCTGTTTTACAAGAGGATGAATAGCAGTCAAACTGCGTTATAAAAAGATGAAGAGCAGTCAAACTGTTTTATAAGAGGATGAAGAGCAGTCAAACAGTTTTATGAGGACGAAAAGCAGTCAAACTGATTTATAATCGGATGAAGAGCAGTCAAACTGATTTATAAGAGGATGAAGAGCAGTCAAACTGCGTTATAAAAAGATGAAGAGCAGTCAAACGGTTTTATAAGTGGATGAAGAGCAGTCAAACTGGTTTATAAGAGGATGAAGAGCAGTCAAATTGATTTATAAGAGGATGAAGAGCAGTCAGACTGTTTTACAAGAGGATGAAGAGCAGTCAACCTGTTTTACAAGAGGATGAAGAGCAGTCAATTTGTTTTATAAGAGGATGAAGAGCAGTCAAACTGCTTTATAAAAGGATGAAGAGCAGTCAAACTGTTTTGTAAGAGGACGAAGAGCAGTCAAACTGATTTATAATCGGACGAAGAGCAGTCAAACTGTTCTATAGGAGGATGAAGCACAGTCAAACTGGTTTATAGGAGGATGAAGAACAGTCAAACTGCTTTATAAGAGGATGAAGAGCAGTCAAACTGATTTATAAGAGGATGAAGAGCAGTCAAACTGCTTTATAAAAGGATGAAGAGCAGTCAAACTGTTTTATACGAGGAGGTAGAGCAGTCAGACTGTTTTACAAAAGGATGAAGAGCAGTCAACCTGTTTTACAAGAGGATGAAGAACAGTCAAACTGTTTTATAAAAGGGTGAAGAGCAGTCAAACTGCTTTATAAAAGGATGAAGAGCAGTCAAACAGTTTTATAAGAGGACGAAGAGCAGTCAAACTGATTTATAATCGGACGAAGAGCAGTCAAACTGTTCTATAGGAGGATGAAGAGCAGTCAAACTGGTTTATAGGAGGATGAAGAGCAGTCAAACGGTTTTATAAAAGGATGAAGAGCAGTCAAACTGTTTTATACGAGGATGTAGAGCAGTCAGACTGTTTTACAAGAGGATGAAGAGCAGTCAACCTGTTTTACAAGAGGATGAAGAGCAGTCAAACTGTTTTATAAGAGGATGAAGAGCAGTCAAACTGCGTTATAAAAGGATGAAGAGCAGTCAAACAGTTTTATAAGAGGACGAAGAGCAGTCAAACTGATTTATAATCGGATGAAGAGCAGTCAAACTGATTTATAAGAGGATGAAGAGCAGTCAAACTGCTTTATAAAAGGATGAAGCGCAGTCAAACTGTTTTATAAGAGGACGAAGAGCAGTCAAACTGATTTATAATCCGACGAAGAGCAGTCAAACTGTTCTATAGGAGGATGAAGCGCAGTCAAACTGGTCTATAGGAGGATGAAGAGCAGTCAAACTGTTTTATAAGCGGACGAAGAGCAGTCAAACTGATTTATAAGAGGATGAAGAGCAGTCAAACTGCTTTATAAGAGGACGAAGAGCAGTCAAACTGATTTATAATCGGACGAAGAGCAGTCAAACTGTTCTATAGGAGGGTGAAGCGCAGTCAAACTGGTTTATAGGAGGATGAAGAGCAGTCAAACTGCTTTATAAAAGGATGAAGAGCAGTCAAACTGATTTATAAGAGGATGAAGAGCAGTCAAACTGCTTTATAAAAGGATGAAGAGCAGTCAAACTGTTTTATAAGCGGACGAAGAGCAGTCAAACTGATTTATAATTGGACGAAGAGCAGTCAAACTGATTTATAATCGGACGAAGAGCAGTCAACGGTTTTATAAGAGGATGAAGAGCAGTCAAATTGATTTATAAGAGGATGAAGAGCAGTCAAACTGCTTTATAAAAGGATGAAGAGCAGTCAAACTGTTTTATACGAGGATGTAGAGCGGTCAGACTGTTTTACAAGAGGATGAAGAGCAGTCAACCTGTTTTACAAGAGGATGAATAGCAGTCAAACTGCGTTATAAAAAGATGAAGAGCAGTCAAACTGTTTTATAAGAGGATGAAGCGCAGTCAAACTGGTCTATAGGAGGATGAAGAGCAGTCAAACTGTTTTATAAGCGGACGAAGAGCAGTCAAACTGATTTATAAGAGGATGAAGAGCAGTCAAACTGCTTTATAAGAGGACGAAGAGCAGTCAAACTGATTTATAATCGGACGAAGAGCAGTCAAACTGTTCTATAGGAGGGTGAAGCGCAGTCAAACTGGTTTATAGGAGGATGAAGAGCAGTCAAACTGCTTTATAAAAGGATGAAGAGCAGTCAAACTGATTTATAAGAGGATGAAGAGCAGTCAAACTGCTTTATAAAAGGATGAAGAGCAGTCAAACTGTTTTATAAGCGGACGAAGAGCAGTCAAACTGATTTATAATTGGACGAAGAGCAGTCAAACTGATTTATAATCGGACGAAGAGCAGTCAACGGTTTTATAAGAGGATGAAGAGCAGTCAAATTGATTTATAAGAGGATGAAGAGCAGTCAAACTGCTTTATAAAAGGATGAAGAGCAGTCAAACTGTTTTATACGAGGATGTAGAGCGGTCAGACTGTTTTACAAGAGGATGAAGAGCAGTCAACCTGTTTTACAAGAGGATGAATAGCAGTCAAACTGCGTTATAAAAAGATGAAGAGCAGTCAAACTGTTTTATAAGAGGATGAAGAGCAGTCAAACAGTTTTATGAGGACGAAAAGCAGTCAAACTGATTTATAATCGGATGAAGAGCAGTCAAACTGATTTATAAGAGGATGAAGAGCAGTCAAACTGCGTTATAAAAAGATGAAGAGCAGTCAAACGGTTTTATAAGAGGATGAAGAGCAGTCAAACTGATTTATAAGAGGATGAAGAGCAGTCAAATTGATTTATAAGAGGATGAAGAGCAGTCAGACTGTTTTACAAGAGGATGAAGAGCAGTCAACTTGTTTTACAAGAGGATGATGAGCAGTCAATTTGTTTTATAAGAGGATGAAGAGCAGTCAAACTGCTTTATAAAATGATGAAGAGCAGTCAAACTGTTTTGTAAGAGGACGAAGAGCAGTCAAACTGATTTATAATCGGACGAAGAGCAGTCAAACTGTTCTATAGGAGGATGAAGCACAGTCAAACTGGTTTATAGGAGGATGAAGAACAGTCAAACTGCTTTATAAGAGGATGAAGAGCAGTCAAACTGATTTATAAGAGGATGAAGAGCAGTCAAACTGCTTTATAAAAGGATGAAGAGCAGTCAAACTGTTTTATAAGCGGACGAAGAGCAGTCAAACTGATTTATAATTGGACGAAGAGCAGTCAAACTGATTTATAAGAGGACGAAGAGCAGTCAAACGGTTTTATAAGAGGATGAAGAGCAGTCAAATTGATTTATAAGAGGATGAAGAGCAGTCAAACTGCTTTATAAAAGGATGAAGAGCAGTCAAACTGTTTTATACGAGGATGTAGAGCGGTCAGACTGTTTTACAAGAGGATGAAGAGCAGTCAACCTGTTTTACAAGAGGATGAATAGCAGTCAAACTGCGTTATAAAAAGATGAAGAGCAGTCAAACTGTTTTATAAGAGGATGAGGAGCAGTCAAACAGTTTTATGAGGACGAAAAGCAGTCAAACTGATTTATAATCGGATGAAGAGCAGTCAAACTGATTTATAAGAGGATGAAGAGCAGTCAAACTGCGTTATAAAAAGATGAAGAGCAGTCAAACGGTTTTATAAGAGGATGAAGAGCAGTCAAACTGATTTATAAGAGGATGAAGAGCAGTCAAATTGATTTATAAGAGGATGAAGAGCAGTCAGACTGTTTTACAAGAGGATGAAGAGCAGTCAACCTGTTTTACAAGAGGATGAAGAGCAGTCAATTTGTTTTATAAGAGGATGAAGAGCAGTCAAACTGCTTTATAAAAGGATGAAGAGCAGTCAAACTGTTTTGTAAGAGGACGAAGAGCAGTCAAACTGATTTATAATCGGACGAAGAGCAGTCAAACTGTTCTATAGGAGGATGAAGCACAGTCAAACTGGTTTATAGGAGGATGAAGAACAGTCAAACTGCTTTATAAGAGGATGAAGAGCAGTCAAACTGATTTATAAGAGGATGAAGAGCAGTCAAACTGCTTTATAAAAGGATGAAGAGCAGTCAAACTGCTTTATACGAGGAGGTAGAGCAGTCAGACTGTTTTACAAAAGGATGAAGAGCAGTCAACCTGTTTTACAAGAGGATGAAGAACAGTCAAACTGTTTTATAAAAGGGTGAAGAGCAGTCAAACCGCTTTATAAAAGGATGAAGAGCAGTCAAACAGTTTTATAAGAGGACGAAGAGCAGTCAAACTGATTTATAATCGGATGAAGAGCAGTCAAACTGATTTATAAGAGGATGAAGAGCAGTCAAACTGCGTTATAAAAAGATGAAGAGTAGTCAAACTGTTTTATAAGAGGACGATGAGCAGTCAAACTGATGTATAATCGGACGAAGAGCAGTCAAACTGTTCTATAGGAGGATGAAGCGCAGTCAAACTGGTTTATAGAAGGATGAAGAGCAGTCAAACTGCTTTATAAGAGGATGAAGATCAGTCAAACTGATTTATAACCGACGAAGAGCAGTCAAACTGATTTATAATCGGACGAAGAGCAGTCAAACTGATTTATAAACGGACGAAGAGCAGTCAAACGGTTTTATAAAAGGATGACGAGCAGTCAAACTGTTTTATACGAGGATGTAGAGCAGTCAGACTGTTTTACAAGAGGATGAAGAGCAGTCAACCTGTTTTACAAGAGGATGAAGAGCAGTCAAACTGTTTTATAAGAGGATAAAGAGCAGTCAAACTGCGTTATAAAAGGATGAAGAGCAGTAAAACTGTTTTATAAGAGGACGAAGAGCAGTCAAACTGATTTATAATCGGATGAAGAGCAGTCAAACTGATTTATAAGAGGATGAAGAGCAGTCAAACTGCTTTATAAAAGCATGAAGAGCAGTCAAACTGTTTTATAAGAGGACGAAGAGCACTCAAACTGATTTATAATCCGACGAAGAGCAGTCAAACTGATTTATAATCGGACGAAGAGCAGTCAAACGGTTTTATAAGAGGATGAAGAGCAGTCAAATTGATTTATAAGAGGATGAAGAGCAGTCAAACTGCTTTATAAAAGGATGAAGAGCAGTCAAACTGTTTTATACGAGGATGTAGAGCAGTCAGACTGTTTTACAAGAGGATGAAGAGCAGTCAACCTGTTTTACAAGAGGATGAAGATTAGTCAATCTGTTTTATAAGAGGATGAAGAGCAATCAAACTGCTTTATAAAAGGATGAAGAGCAGTCAAACAGTTTTATAAGAGGACGAAGAGCAGTCAAACTGATTTATAATCGGATGAAGAGCAGACAAACTGATTTATAAGAGGATGAAGAGCAGTCAAACTGCGTTATAAAAAGATGAAGAGTAGTCAAACTGTTTTATAAGAGGACGATGAGCAGTCAAACTGATGTATAATCGGACGAAGAGCAGTCAAACTGTTCTATAGGAGGATGAAGCGCAGTCAAACTGGTTTATAGAAGGATGAAGAGCAGTCAAACTGCTTTATAAGAGGATGAAGATCAGTCAAACTGATTTATAACCGACGAAGAGCAGTCAAACTGATTTATAATCGGACGAAGAACAGTCAAACTGATTTATAAACGGACGAAGAGCAGTCAAACGGTTTTATAAAAGGATGACGAGCAGTCAAACTGTTTTATACGAGGATGTAGAGCAGTCAGACTGTTTTACAAGAGGATGAAGAGCAGTCAACCTGTTTTACAAGAGGATGAAGAGCAGTCAAACTGTTTTATAAGAGGATAAAGAGCAGTCAAACTGCGTTATAAAAGGATGAAGAGCAGTAAAACTGTTTTATAAGAGGACGAAGAGCAGTCAAACTGCTTTATAATCGGATGAAGAGCAGTCAAACTGATTTATAAGAGGATGAAGAGCAGTCAAACTGCTTTATAAAAGCATGAAGAGCAGTGAAATTGATTTATAAGAGGATGAAGAGCAGTCAAACTGCTTTATAAAAGGATGAAGAGCAGTCAAACTGTTTTATACGAGGATGTAGAGCAGTCAGACTGTTTTACAAGAGGATGAAGAGCAGTCAACCTGTTTTACAAGAGGATGAAGATTAGTCAATCTGTTTTATAAGAGGATGAAGAGCAATCAAACTGCTTTATAAAAGGATGAAGAGCAGTCAAACAGTTTTATAAGAGGACGAAGAGCAGTCAAACTGATTTATAATCGGATGAAGAGCAGACAAACTGATTTATAAGAGGATGAAGAGCAGTCAAACTGCGTTATAAAAAGATGAAGAGTAGTCAAACTGTTTTATAAGAGGACGATGAGCAGTCAAACTGATGTATAATCGGACGAAGAGCAGTCAAACTGTTCTATAGGAGGATGAAGCGCAGTCAAACTGGTTTATAGAAGGATGAAGAGCAGTCAAACTGCTTTATAAGAGGATGAAGATCAGTCAAACTGATTTATAACCGACGAAGAGCAGTCAAACTGATTTATAATCGGACGAAGAGCAGTCAAACTGATTTATAAACGGACGAAGAGCAGTCAAACGGTTTTATAAAAGGATGACGAGCAGTCAAACTGTTTTATACGAGGATGTAGAGCAGTCAGACTGTTTTACAAGAGGATGAAGAGCAGTCAACCTGTTTTACAAGAGGATGAAGAGCAGTCAAACTGTTTTATAAGAGGATAAAGAGCAGTCAAACTGCGTTATAAAAGGATGAAGAGCAGTAAAACTGTTTTATAAGAGGACGAAGAGCAGTCAAACTGATTTATAATCGGATGAAGAGCAGTCAAACTGATTTATAAGAGGATGAAGAGCAGTCAAACTGCTTTATAAAAGCATGAAGAGCAGTCAAACTGTTTTATAAGAGGACGAAGAGCACTCAAACTGATTTATAATCCGACGAAGAGCAGTCAAACTGATTTATAATCGGACGAAGAGCAGTCAAACGGTTTTATAAGAGGATGAAGAGCAGTCAAATTGATTTATAAGAGGATGAAGAGCAGTCAAACTGCTTTATAAAAGGATGAAGAGCAGTCAAACTGTTTTATACGAGGATGTAGAGCAGTCAGACTGTTTTACAAGAGGATGAAGAGCAGTCAACCTGTTTTACAAGAGGATGAAGATTAGTCAATCTGTTTTATAAGAGGATGAAGAGCAATCAAACTGCTTTATAAAAGGATGAAGAGCAGTCAAACTGTTTTATAAGAGGACGAAGAGCAGTCACACTGATTTATAATCGGACGAAGAGCAGTCAAACTGCTTTATAAAAGGATGAAGAGCAGTCAAACAGTTTTATAAGCGGACGAAGAGCAGTCAAACTGATTTATAATCGGACGAAGAGCAGTCAAACTTATTTATAATCGGACGAAGAGCAGTCAAACGGTTTTATAAGAGGATGAAGAGCAGTCGAATTGAGTTATAAGAGGATGAAGAGCAGTCAAACTGCTTTATAAAAGGATGAAGAGCAGTCAAACTGTTTTATACGAGGATGTAGAGCGGTCAGACTGTTTTACAAGAGGATGAAGAGCAGTCAAACTGTTTTATAAGAGAATGAAGAGCAGTCAAACTGCTTTATAAAAGGATGAAGAGCAGTCAAACAGTTTTATAAGAGGACGAAAAACAGTCAAACTGATTTATAATCGGATGAAGAGCAGTCAAACTGATTTATAAGAGGATGAAGAGCAGTCAAACTGCGTTATAAAAAGATGAAGAGCAGTCAAACTGTTTTATAAGAGGATGAAGAGCAGTCAGACTGATTTATAATCGGATGAAGAGCAGTCAGACTGTTTTACAAGAGGATGAAGAGCAGTCAAACTGCTTTATAAAAGGACGAAGAGCAGTCAAACTGATTTATAATCGGATGAAGAGCAGTCAAACTGTTTTATAAGAGGATGAAGAGCAGTCAAACTGATTTATAATCGGACGAAGAGCAGTCAAACTGTTCTATAGGAGGATGAAGAGCAGTCAAACTGGTTTATAGGAGGATGAAGAGCAGTCAAACGGTTTTATAAAAGGATGAAGAGCAGTCAAACTGTTTTATACGAGGATGTAGAGCAGTCAGACTGTTTTACAAGAGGATGAAGAGCAGTCAACCTGTTTTACAAGAGGATGAAGAGCAGTCAAACTGCGTTATAAAAGGATGAAGAGCAGTCAAACAGTTTTATAAGAGGACGAAGAGCAGTCAAACTGATTTATAATCGGATGAAGAGCAGTCAAACTGATTTATAAGAGGATGAAGAGCAGTCAAACTGCTTTATAAAAGGATGAAGCGCAGTCAAACTGTTTTATAAGAGGACGAAGAGCTGTCAAACTGATTTATAATCCGACGAAGAGCAGTCAAACTGTTCTATAGGAGGATGAAGCGCAGTCAAACTGGTCTATAGGAGGAAGAAGAGCAGTCAAACTGTTTTATAAGCGGACGAAGAGCAGTCAAACTGATTTATAAGAGGATGAAGAGCAGTCAAACTGCTTTATAAGAGGACGAAGAGCAGTCAAACAGATTTATAATCGGACGAAGAGCAGTCAAACTGTTCTATAGGAGGGTGAAGCGCAGTCAAACTGGTTTATAGGAGGATGAAGAGCAGTCAAACTGCTTTATAAAAGGATGAAGAGCAGTCAAACTGTTTTATAAGCGGACGAAGAGCAGTCAAACTGATTTATAATTGGACGAAGAGCAGTCAAACTGATTTATAATCGGACGAAGAGCAGTCAAACGGTTTTATAAGAGGATGAAGAGCAGTCAAATTGATTTATAAGAGGATGAAGAGCAGTCAAACTGCTTTATAAAAGGATGAAGAGCAGTCAAACTGATTTATAAGAGGATGAAGAGCAGTCAAACTGATTTATAAGAGGATGAAGAGCAGTCAAACTGCGTTATAAAAAGATGAAGAGCAGTCAAACGGTTTTATAAGAGGATGAAGAGCAGTCAAATTGATTTATAAGAGGATGAAGAGCAGTCAAATTGATTTATAAGAGGATGAAGAGCAGTCAGACTGTTTTACAAGAGGATGAAGAGCAGTCAACCTGTTTTACAAGAGGATGAAGAGCAGTCAATTTGTTTTATAAGAGGATGAAGAGCAGTCAAACTGCTTTATAAAAGGATGAAGAGCAGTCAAACAGTTTTATAAGAGGACGAAGAGCAGTCAAACTGATTTATAATCGGATGAAGAGCAGTCAAACTGATTTATAAGAGGATGAAAAGCAGTCAAACTGCGTTATAAAAAGATGAAGAGCAGTCAAACTGTTTTATAAGAGGATGAAGAGCAGTCAAACTGATTTATAATCGATGAAGAGCAGTCAGACTGTTTTACAAGAGGATGAAGAGCATTCAAACTGCTTTATAAAAGGATGAAGAGTAGTCAAACTGTTTTATAAGAGGACGATGAGCAGTCAAACTGATGTATAATCGGACGAAGAGCAGTCAAACTGTTCTATAGGAGGATGAAGCGCAGTCAAACTGGTTTATAGGAGGATGAAGAGCAGTCAAACTGCTTTATAAGAGGATGAAGATCAGTCAAACTGAGTTATAACCGACGAAGACCAGTCAAACTGATTTATAATCGGACGAAGAGCAGTCAAACTGATTTATAAACGGACGAAGAGCAGTCAAACGGTTTTATAAAAGGATGAAGAGCAGTCAAACTGTTTTATACGAGGATGTAGAGCAGTCAGACTGTTTTACAAGAGGATGAAGAGCAGTCAACCTGTTTTACAAGAGGATGAAGAGCAGTCAAACTGTTTTATAAGAGGATAAAGAGCAGTCAAACTGCGTTATAAAAGGATGAAGAGCAGTAAAACTGTTTTATAAGAGGACGAAGAGCAGTCAAACTGATTTATAATCGGATGAAGAGCAGTCAAACTGATTTATAAGAGGATGAAGAGCAGTCAAACTGCTTTATAAAAGCATGAAGAGCAGTCAAACTGTTTTATAAGAGGACGAAGAGCACTCAAACTGATTTATAATCCGACGAAGAGCAGTCAAACTGATTTATAATCGGACGAAGAGCAGTCAAACGGTTTTATAAGAGGATGAAGAGCAGTCAAATTGATTTATAAGAGGATGAAGAGCAGTCAAACTGCTTTATAAAAGGATGAAGAGCAGTCAAACTGTTTTATACGAGGATGTAGAGCAGTCAGACTGTTTTACAAGAGGATGAAGAGCAGTCAACCTGTTTTACAAGAGGATGAAGATTAGTCAATCTGTTTTATAAGAGGATGAAGAGCAATCAAACTGCTTTATAAAAGGATGAAGAGCAGTCAAACTGTTTTATAAGAGGACGAAGAGCAGTCACACTGATTTATAATCGGACGAAGAGCAGTCAAACTGCTTTATAAAAGGATGAAGAGCAGTCAAACTGTTTTATAAGCGGACGAAGAGCAGTCAAACTGATTTATAATCGGACGAAGAGCAGTCAAACTTATTTATAATCGGACGAAGAGCAGTCAAACGGTTTTATAAGAGGATGAAGAGCAGTCGAATTGAGCTATAAGAGGATGAAGAGCAGTCAAACTGCTTTATAAAAGGATGAAGAGCAGTCAAACTGTTTTATACGAGGATGTAGAGCGGTCAGACTGTTTTACAAGAGGATGAAGAGCAGTCAAACTGTTTTATAAGAGGATGAAGAGCAGTCAAACTGCTTTATAAAAGGATGAAGAGCAGTCAAACAGTTTTATAAGAGGACGAAAAGCAGTCAAACTGATTTATAATCGGATGAAGAGCAGTCAAACGGTTTTATAAGAGGATGAAGAGCAGTCAAATTGATTTATAAGAGGATGAAGAGCAGTCAAACTGCTTTATAAAAGGATGAAGAGCAGTCAAACTGTTTTATACGAGGATGTAGAGCAGTCAGACTGTTTTACAAGAGGATGAAGAGCAGTCAACCTGTTTTACAAGAGGATGAAGATTAGTCAATCTGTTTTATAAGAGGATGAAGAGCAATCAAACTGCTTTATAAAAGGATGAAGAGCAGTCAAACAGTTTTATAAGAGGACAAAGAGCAGTCAAACTGATTTATAATCGGATGAAGAGCAGACAAACTGATTTATAAGAGGATGAAGAGCAGTCAAACTGCGTTATAAAAAGATGAAGAGTAGTCAAACTGTTTTATAAGAGGACGATGAGCAGTCAAACTGATGTATAATCGGACGAAGAGCAGTCAAACTGTTCTATAGGAGGATGAAGCGCAGTCAAACTGGTTTATAGAAGGATGAAGAGCAGTCAAACTGCTTTATAAGAGGATGAAGATCAGTCAAACTGATTTATAACCGACGAAGAGCAGTCAAACTGATTTATAATCGGACGAAGAGCAGTCAAACTGATTTATAAACGGACGAAGAGCAGTCAAACGGTTTTATAAAAGGATGACGAGCAGTCAAACTGTTTTATACGAGGATGTAGAGCAGTCAGACTGTTTTACAAGAGGATGAAGAGCAGTCAACCTGTTTTACAAGAGGATGAAGAGCAGTCAAACTGTTTTATAAGAGGATAAAGAGCAGTCAAACTGCGTTATAAAAGGATGAAGAGCAGTAAAACTGTTTTATAAGAGGACGAAGAGCAGTCAAACTGCTTTATAATCGGATGAAGAGCAGTCAAACTGATTTATAAGAGGATGAAGAGCAGTCAAACTGCTTTATAAAAGCATGAAGAGCAGTGAAATTGATTTATAAGAGGATGAAGAGCAGTCAAACTGCTTTATAAAAGGATGAAGAGCAGTCAAACTGTTTTATACGAGGATGTAGAGCAGTCAGACTGTTTTACAAGAGGATGAAGAGCAGTCAACCTGTTTTACAAGAGGATGAAGATTAGTCAATCTGTTTTATAAGAGGATGAAGAGCAATCAAACTGCTTTATAAAAGGATGAAGAGCAGTCAAACAGTTTTATAAGAGGACGAAGAGCAGTCAAACTGATTTATAATCGGATGAAGAGCAGACAAACTGATTTATAAGAGGATGAAGAGCAGTCAAACTGCGTTATAAAAAGATGAAGAGTAGTCAAACTGTTTTATAAGAGGACGATGAGCAGTCAAACTGATGTATAATCGGACGAAGAGCAGTCAAACTGTTCTATAGGAGGATGAAGCGCAGTCAAACTGGTTTATAGAAGGATGAAGAGCAGTCAAACTGCTTTATAAGAGGATGAAGATCAGTCAAACTGATTTATAACCGACGAAGAGCAGTCAAACTGATTTATAATCGGACGAAGAGCAGTCAAACTGATTTATAAACGGACGAAGAGCAGTCAAACGGTTTTATAAAAGGATGACGAGCAGTCAAACTGTTTTATACGAGGATGTAGAGCAGTCAGACTGTTTTACAAGAGGATGAAGAGCAGTCAACCTGTTTTACAAGAGGATGAAGAGCAGTCAAACTGTTTTATAAGAGGATGAAGAGCATTCAAACTGCTTTATAAAAGGATGAAGAGTAGTCAAACTGTTTTATAAGAGGACGATGAGCAGTCAAACTGATGTATAATCGGACGAAGAGCAGTCAAACTGTTCTATAGGAGGATGAAGCGCAGTCAAACTGGTTTATAGGAGGATGAAGAGCAGTCAAACTGCTTTATAAGAGGATGAAGATCAGTCAAACTGATTTATAACCGACGAAGACCAGTCAAACTGATTTATAATCGGACGAAGAGCAGTCAAACTGATTTATAAACGGACGAAGAGCAGTCAAACGGTTTTATAAAAGGATGAAGAGCAGTCAAACTGTTTTATACGAGGATGTAGAGCAGTCAGACTGTTTTACAAGAGGATGAAGAGCAGTCAACCTGTTTTACAAGAGGATGAAGAGCAGTCAAACTGTTTTATAAGAGGATAAAGAGCAGTCAAACTGCGTTATAAAAGGATGAAGAGCAGTAAAACTGTTTTATAAGAGGACGAAGAGCAGTCAAACTGATTTATAATCGGATGAAGAGCAGTCAAACTGATTTATAAGAGGATGAAGAGCAGTCAAACTGCTTTATAAAAGCATGAAGAGCAGTCAAACTGTTTTATAAGAGGACGAAGAGCACTCAAACTGATTTATAATCCGACGAAGAGCAGTCAAACTGATTTATAATCGGACGAAGAGCAGTCAAACGGTTTTATAAGAGGATGAAGAGCAGTCAAATTGATTTATAAGAGGATAAAGAGCAGTCAAACTGCGTTATAAAAGGACGAAGAGCAGTCAAACTGATTTATAATCGGACGAAGAGCAGTCAAACTTATTTATAATCGGACGAAGAGCAGTCAAACGGTTTTATAAAAGGATGAAGAGCAGTCAAACTGTTTTATACGAGGATGTAGAGCAGTCAGACTGTTTTACAAGAGGATGAAGAGCAGTCAACCTGTTTTACAAGAGGATGAAGAGCAGTCAAACTGTTTTATAAGAGGATAAAGAGCAGTCAAACTGCGTTATAAAAGGATGAAGAGCAGTAAAACTGTTTTATAAGAGGACGAAGAGCAGTCAAACTGATTTATAATCGGATGAAGAGCAGTCAAACTGATTTATAAGAGGATGAAGAGCAGTCAAACTGCTTTATAAAAGCATGAAGAGCAGTCAAACTGTTTTATAAGAGGACGAAGAGCACTCAAACTGATTTATAATCCGACGAAGAGCAGTCAAACTGATTTATAATCGGACGAAGAGCAGTCAAACGGTTTTATAAGAGGATGAAGAGCAGTCAAATTGATTTATAAGAGGATAAAGAGCAGTCAAACTGCGTTATAAAAGGACGAAGAGCAGTCAAACTGATTTATAATCGGACGAAGAGCAGTCAAACTTATTTATAATCGGACGAAGAGCAGTCAAACGGTTTTATAAGAGGATGAAGAGCAGTCGAATTGAGCTATAAGAGGATGAAGAGCAGTCAAACTGCTTTATAAAAGGATGAAGAGCAGTCAAACTGTTTTATACGAGGATGTAGAGCGGTCAGACTGTTTTACAAGAGGATGAAGAGCAGTCAAACTGTTTTATAAGAGGATGAAGAGCAGTCAAACTGCTTTATAAAAGGATGAAGAGCAGTCAAACAGTTTTATAAGAGGACGAAAAGCAGTCAAACTGATTTATAATCGGATGAAGAGCAGTCAAACGGTTTTATAAGAGGATGAAGAGCAGTCAAATTGATTTATAAGAGGATGAAGAGCAGTCAAACTGCTTTATAAAAGGATGAAGAGCAGTCAAACTGTTTTATACGAGGATGTAGAGCAGTCAGACTGTTTTACAAGAGGATGAAGAGCAGTCAACCTGTTTTACAAGAGGATGAAGATTAGTCAATCTGTTTTATAAGAGGATGAAGAGCAATCAAACTGCTTTATAAAAGGATGAAGAGCAGTCAAACAGTTTTATAAGAGGACAAAGAGCAGTCAAACTGATTTATAATCGGATGAAGAGCAGACAAACTGATTTATAAGAGGATGAAGAGCAGTCAAACTGCGTTATAAAAAGATGAAGAGTAGTCAAACTGTTTTATAAGAGGACGATGAGCAGTCAAACTGATGTATAATCGGACGAAGAGCAGTCAAACTGTTCTATAGGAGGATGAAGCGCAGTCAAACTGGTTTATAGAAGGATGAAGAGCAGTCAAACTGCTTTATAAGAGGATGAAGATCAGTCAAACTGATTTATAACCGACGAAGAGCAGTCAAACTGATTTATAATCGGACGAAGAGCAGTCAAACTGATTTATAAACGGACGAAGAGCAGTCAAACGGTTTTATAAAAGGATGACGAGCAGTCAAACTGTTTTATACGAGGATGTAGAGCAGTCAGACTGTTTTACAAGAGGATGAAGAGCAGTCAACCTGTTTTACAAGAGGATGAAGAGCAGTCAAACTGTTTTATAAGAGGATAAAGAGCAGTCAAACTGCGTTATAAAAGGATGAAGAGCAGTAAAACTGTTTTATAAGAGGACGAAGAGCAGTCAAACTGCTTTATAATCGGATGAAGAGCAGTCAAACTGATTTATAAGAGGATGAAGAGCAGTCAAACTGCTTTATAAAAGCATGAAGAGCAGTGAAATTGATTTATAAGAGGATGAAGAGCAGTCAAACTGCTTTATAAAAGGATGAAGAGCAGTCAAACTGTTTTATACGAGGATGTAGAGCAGTCAGACTGTTTTACAAGAGGATGAAGAGCAGTCAACCTGTTTTACAAGAGGATGAAGATTAGTCAATCTGTTTTATAAGAGGATGAAGAGCAATCAAACTGCTTTATAAAAGGATGAAGAGCAGTCAAACAGTTTTATAAGAGGACGAAGAGCAGTCAAACTGATTTATAATCGGATGAAGAGCAGACAAACTGATTTATAAGAGGATGAAGAGCAGTCAAACTGCGTTATAAAAAGATGAAGAGTAGTCAAACTGTTTTATAAGAGGACGATGAGCAGTCAAACTGATGTATAATCGGACGAAGAGCAGTCAAACTGTTCTATAGGAGGATGAAGCGCAGTCAAACTGGTTTATAGAAGGATGAAGAGCAGTCAAACTGCTTTATAAGAGGATGAAGATCAGTCAAACTGATTTATAACCGACGAAGAGCAGTCAAACTGATTTATAATCGGACGAAGAGCAGTCAAACTGATTTATAAACGGACGAAGAGCAGTCAAACGGTTTTATAAAAGGATGACGAGCAGTCAAACTGTTTTATACGAGGATGTAGAGCAGTCAGACTGTTTTACAAGAGGATGAAGAGCAGTCAACCTGTTTTACAAGAGGATGAAGAGCAGTCAAACTGTTTTATAAGAGGATGAAGAGCATTCAAACTGCTTTATAAAAGGATGAAGAGTAGTCAAACTGTTTTATAAGAGGACGATGAGCAGTCAAACTGATGTATAATCGGACGAAGAGCAGTCAAACTGTTCTATAGGAGGATGAAGCGCAGTCAAACTGGTTTATAGGAGGATGAAGAGCAGTCAAACTGCTTTATAAGAGGATGAAGATCAGTCAAACTGATTTATAACCGACGAAGACCAGTCAAACTGATTTATAATCGGACGAAGAGCAGTCAAACTGATTTATAAACGGACGAAGAGCAGTCAAACGGTTTTATAAAAGGATGAAGAGCAGTCAAACTGTTTTATACGAGGATGTAGAGCAGTCAGACTGTTTTACAAGAGGATGAAGAGCAGTCAACCTGTTTTACAAGAGGATGAAGAGCAGTCAAACTGTTTTATAAGAGGATAAAGAGCAGTCAAACTGCGTTATAAAAGGATGAAGAGCAGTAAAACTGTTTTATAAGAGGACGAAGAGCAGTCAAACTGATTTATAATCGGATGAAGAGCAGTCAAACTGATTTATAAGAGGATGAAGAGCAGTCAAACTGCTTTATAAAAGCATGAAGAGCAGTCAAACTGTTTTATAAGAGGACGAAGAGCACTCAAACTGATTTATAATCCGACGAAGAGCAGTCAAACTGATTTATAATCGGACGAAGAGCAGTCAAACGGTTTTATAAGAGGATGAAGAGCAGTCAAATTGATTTATAAGAGGATGAAGAGCAGTCAAACTGCTTTATAAAAGGATGAAGAGCAGTCAAACTGTTTTATACGAGGATGTAGAGCAGTCAGACTGTTTTACAAGAGGATGAAGAGCAGTCAACCTGTTTTACAAGAGGATGAAGATTAGTCAATCTGTTTTATAAGAGGATGAAGAGCAATCAAACTGCTTTATAAAAGGATGAAGAGCAGTCAAACTGTTTTATAAGAGGACGAAGAGCAGTCACACTGATTTATAATCGGACGAAGAGCAGTCAAACTGCTTTATAAAAGGATGAAGAGCAGTCAAACTGTTTTATAAGCGGACGAAGAGCAGTCAAACTGATTTATAATCGGACGAAGAGCAGTCAAACTTATTTATAATCGGACGAAGAGCAGTCAAACGGTTTTATAAGAGGATGAAGAGCAGTCGAATTGAGCTATAAGAGGATGAAGAGCAGTCAAACTGCTTTATAAAAGGATGAAGAGCAGTCAAACTGTTTTATACGAGGATGTAGAGCGGTCAGACTGTTTTACAAGAGGATGAAGAGCAGTCAAACTGTTTTATAAGAGGATGAAGAGCAGTCAAACTGCTTTATAAAAGGATGAAGAGCAGTCAAACAGTTTTATAAGAGGACGAAAAGCAGTCAAACTGATTTATAATCGGATGAAGAGCAGTCAAACGGTTTTATAAGAGGATGAAGAGCAGTCAAATTGATTTATAAGAGGATGAAGAGCAGTCAAACTGCTTTATAAAAGGATGAAGAGCAGTCAAACTGTTTTATACGAGGATGTAGAGCAGTCAGACTGTTTTACAAGAGGATGAAGAGCAGTCAACCTGTTTTACAAGAGGATGAAGATTAGTCAATCTGTTTTATAAGAGGATGAAGAGCAATCAAACTGCTTTATAAAAGGATGAAGAGCAGTCAAACAGTTTTATAAGAGGACGAAGAGCAGTCAAACTGATTTATAATCGGATGAAGAGCAGACAAACTGATTTATAAGAGGATGAAGAGCAGTCAAACTGCGTTATAAAAAGATGAAGAGTAGTCAAACTGTTTTATAAGAGGACGATGAGCAGTCAAACTGATGTATAATCGGACGAAGAGCAGTCAAACTGTTCTATAGGAGGATGAAGCGCAGTCAAACTGGTTTATAGAAGGATAAAGAGCAGTCAAACTGCTTTATAAGAGGATGAAGATCAGTCAAACTGATTTATAACCGACGAAGAGCAGTCAAACTGATTTATAATCGGACGAAGAGCAGTCAAACTGATTTATAAACGGACGAAGAGCAGTCAAACGGTTTTATAAAAGGATGACGAGCAGTCAAACTGTTTTATACGAGGATGTAGAGCAGTCAGACTGTTTTACAAGAGGATGAAGAGCAGTCAACCTGTTTTACAAGAGGATGAAGAGCAGTCAAACTGTTTTATAAGAGGATAAAGAGCAGTCAAACTGCGTTATAAAAGGATGAAGAGCAGTAAAACTGTTTTATAAGAGGACGAAGAGCAGTCAAACTGCTTTATAATCGGATGAAGAGCAGTCAAACTGATTTATAAGAGGATGAAGAGCAGTCAAACTGCTTTATAAAAGCATGAAGAGCAGTGAAATTGATTTATAAGAGGATGAAGAGCAGTCAAACTGCTTTATAAAAGGATGAAGAGCAGTCAAACTGTTTTATACGAGGATGTAGAGCAGTCAGACTGTTTTACAAGAGGATGAAGAGCAGTCAACCTGTTTTACAAGAGGATGAAGATTAGTCAATCTGTTTTATAAGAGGATGAAGAGCAATCAAACTGCTTTATAAAAGGATGAAGAGCAGTCAAACAGTTTTATAAGAGGACGAAGAGCAGTCAAACTGATTTATAATCGGATGAAGAGCAGACAAACTGATTTATAAGAGGATGAAGAGCAGTCAAACTGCGTTATAAAAAGATGAAGAGTAGTCAAACTGTTTTATAAGAGGACGATGAGCAGTCAAACTGATGTATAATCGGACGAAGAGCAGTCAAACTGTTCTATAGGAGGATGAAGCGCAGTCAAACTGGTTTATAGAAGGATGAAGAGCAGTCAAACTGCTTTATAAGAGGATGAAGATCAGTCAAACTGATTTATAACCGACGAAGAGCAGTCAAACTGATTTATAATCGGACGAAGAGCAGTCAAACTGATTTATAAACGGACGAAGAGCAGTCAAACGGTTTTATAAAAGGATGACGAGCAGTCAAACTGTTTTATACGAGGATGTAGAGCAGTCAGACTGTTTTACAAGAGGATGAAGAGCAGTCAACCTGTTTTACAAGAGGATGAAGAGCAGTCAAACTGTTTTATAAGAGGATAAAGAGCAGTCAAACTGCGTTATAAAAGGATGAAGAGCAGTAAAACTGTTTTATAAGAGGACGAAGAGCAGTCAAACTGATTTATAATCGGATGAAGAGCAGTCAAACTGATTTATAAGAGGATGAAGAGCAGTCAAACTGCTTTATAAAAGCATGAAGAGCAGTCAAACTGTTTTATAAGAGGACGAAGAGCACTCAAACTGATTTATAATCCGACGAAGAGCAGTCAAACTGATTTATAATCGGACGAAGAGCAGTCAAACGGTTTTATAAGAGGATGAAGAGCAGTCAAATTGATTTATAAGAGGATGAAGAGCAGTCAAACTGCTTTATAAAAGGATGAAGAGCAGTCAAACTGTTTTATACGAGGATGTAGAGCAGTCAGACTGTTTTACAAGAGGATGAAGAGCAGTCAACCTGTTTTACAAGAGGATGAAGATTAGTCAATCTGTTTTATAAGAGGATGAAGAGCAATCAAACTGCTTTATAAAAGGATGAAGAGCAGTCAAACTGTTTTATAAGAGGACGAAGAGCAGTCACACTGATTTATAATCGGACGAAGAGCAGTCAAACTGCTTTATAAAAGGATGAAGAGCAGTCAAACAGTTTTATAAGCGGACGAAGAGCAGTCAAACTGATTTATAATCGGACGAAGAGCAGTCAAACTTATTTATAATCGGACGAAGAGCAGTCAAACGGTTTTATAAGAGGATGAAGAGCAGTCGAATTGAGTTATAAGAGGATGAAGAGCAGTCAAACTGCTTTATAAAAGGATGAAGAGCAGTCAAACTGTTTTATACGAGGATGTAGAGCGGTCAGACTGTTTTACAAGAGGATGAAGAGCAGTCAAACTGTTTTATAAGAGAATGAAGAGCAGTCAAACTGCTTTATAAAAGGATGAAGAGCAGTCAAACAGTTTTATAAGAGGACGAAAAACAGTCAAACTGATTTATAATCGGATGAAGAGTAGTCAAACTGATTTATAAGAGGATGAAGAGCAGTCAAACTGCGTTATAAAAAGATGAAGAGCAGTCAAACTGTTTTATAAGAGGATGAAGAGCAGTCAGACTGATTTATAATCGGATGAAGAGCAGTCAGACTGTTTTACAAGAGGATGAAGAGCAGTCAAACTGCTTTATAAAAGGACGAAGAGCAGTCAAACTGATTTATAATCGGATGAAGAGCAGTCAAACTGTTTTATAAGAGGATGAAGAGCAGTCAAACTGATTTATAATCGGACGAAGAGCAGTCAAACTGTTCTATAGGAGGATGAAGAGCAGTCAAACTGGTTTATAGGAGGATGAAGAGCAGTCAAACGGTTTTATAAAAGGATGAAGAGCAGTCAAACTGTTTTATACGAGGATGTAGAGCAGTCAGACTGTTTTACAAGAGGATGAAGAGCAGTCAACCTGTTTTACAAGAGGATGAAGAGCAGTCAAACTGCGTTATAAAAGGATGAAGAGCAGTCAAACAGTTTTATAAGAGGACGAAGAGCAGTCAAACTGATTTATAATCGGATGAAGAGCAGTCAAACTGATTTATAAGAGGATGAAGAGCAGTCAAACTGCTTTATAAAAGGATGAAGCGCAGTCAAACTGTTTTATAAGAGGACGAAGAGCTGTCAAACTGATTTATAATCCGACGAAGAGCAGTCAAACTGTTCTATAGGAGGATGAAGCGCAGTCAAACTGGTCTATAGGAGGAAGAAGAGCAGTCAAACTGTTTTATAAGCGGACGAAGAGCAGTCAAACTGATTTATAAGAGGATGAAGAGCAGTCAAACTGCTTTATAAGAGGACGAAGAGCAGTCAAACAGATTTATAATCGGACGAAGAGCAGTCAAACTGTTCTATAGGAGGGTGAAGCGCAGTCAAACTGGTTTATAGGAGGATGAAGAGCAGTCAAACTGCTTTATAAAAGGATGAAGAGCAGTCAAACTGATTTATAAGAGGATGAAGAGCAGTCAAACTGCTTTATAAAAGGATGAAGAGCAGTCAAACTGTTTTATAAGCGGACGAAGAGCAGTCAAACTGATTTATAATTGGACGAAGAGCAGTCAAACTGATTTATAATCGGACGAAGAGCAGTCAAACGGTTTTATAAGAGGATGAATAGCAGTCAAATTGATTTATAAGAGGATGAAGAGCAGTCAAACTGCTTTATAAAAGGATGAAGAGCAGTCAAACTGATTTATAAGAGGATGAAGAGCAGTCAAACTGATTTATAAGAGGATGAAGAGCAGTCAAACTGCGTTATAAAAAGATGAAGAGCAGTCAAACGGTTTTATAAGAGGATGAAGAGCAGTCAAATTGATTTATAAGAGGATGAAGAGCAGTCAAATTGATTTATAAGAGGATGAAGAGCAGTCAGACTGTTTTACAAGAGGATGAAGAGCAGTCAACCTGTTTTACAAGAGGATGAAGAGCAGTCAATTTGTTTTATAAGAGGATGAAGAGCAGTCAAACTGCTTTATAAAAGGATGAAGAGCAGTCAAACAGTTTTATAAGAGGACGAAGAGCAGTCAAACTGATTTATAATCGGATGAAGAGCAGTCAAACTGATTTATAAGAGGATGAAGAGCAGTCAAACTGCGTTATAAAAAGATGAAGAGCAGTCAAACTGTTTTATAAGAGGATGAAGAGCAGTCAAACTGATTTATAATCGATGAAGAGCAGTCAGACTGTTTTACAAGAGGATGAAGAGCATTCAAACTGCTTTATAAAAGGATGAAGAGTAGTCAAACTGTTTTATAAGAGGACGATGAGCAGTCAAACTGATGTATAATCGGACGAAGAGCAGTCAAACTGTTCTATAGGAGGATGAAGCGCAGTCAAACTGGTTTATAGGAGGATGAAGAGCAGTCAAACTGCTTTATAAGAGGATGAAGATCAGTCAAACTGATTTATAACCGACGAAGACCAGTCAAACTGATTTATAATCGGACGAAGAGCAGTCAAACTGATTTATAAACGGACGAAGAGCAGTCAAACGGTTTTATAAAAGGATGAAGAGCAGTCAAACTGTTTTATACGAGGATGTAGAGCAGTCAGACTGTTTTACAAGAGGATGAAGAGCAGTCAACCTGTTTTACAAGAGGATGAAGAGCAGTCAAACTGTTTTATAAGAGGATAAAGAGCAGTCAAACTGCGTTATAAAAGGATGAAGAGCAGTAAAACTGTTTTATAAGAGGACGAAGAGCAGTCAAACTGATTTATAATCGGATGAAGAGCAGTCAAACTGATTTATAAGAGGATGAAGAGCAGTCAAACTGCTTTATAAAAGCATGAAGAGCAGTCAAACTGTTTTATAAGAGGACGAAGAGCACTCAAACTGATTTATAATCCGACGAAGAGCAGTCAAACTGATTTATAATCGGACGAAGAGCAGTCAAACGGTTTTATAAGAAGATGAAGAGCAGTCAAATTGATTTATAAGAGGATGAAGAGCAGTCAAACTGCTTTATAAAAGGATGAAGAGCAGTCAAACTGTTTTATACGAGGATGTAGAGCAGTCAGACTGTTTTACAAGAGGATGAAGAGCAGTCAACCTGTTTTACAAGAGGATGAAGATTAGTCAATCTGTTTTATAAGAGGATGAAGAGCAATCAAACTGCTTTATAAAAGGATGAAGAGCAGTCAAACTGTTTTATAAGAGGACGAAGAGCAGTCACACTGATTTATAATCGGACGAAGAGCAGTCAAACTGCTTTATAAAAGGATGAAGAGCAGTCAAACTGTTTTATAAGCGGACGAAGAGCAGTCAAACTGATTTATAATCGGACGAAGAGCAGTCAAACTTATTTATAATCGGACGAAGAGCAGTCAAACGGTTTTATAAGAGGATGAAGAGCAGTCGAATTGAGCTATAAGAGGATGAAGAGCAGTCAAACTGCTTTATAAAAGGATGAAGAGCAGTCAAACTGTTTTATACGAGGATGTAGAGCGGTCAGACTGTTTTACAAGAGGATGAAGAGCAGTCAAACTGTTTTATAAGAGGATGAAGAGCAGTCAAACTGCTTTATAAAAGGATGAAGAGCAGTCAAACAGTTTTATAAGAGGACGAAAAGCAGTCAAACTGATTTATAATCGGATGAAGAGCAGTCAAACTGATTTATAAGAGGATGAAGAGCAGTCAAACTGCGTTATAAAAAGATGAAGAGCAGTCAAACTGTTTTATAAGAGGATGAAGAGCAGTCAGACTGATTTATAATCGGATGAAGAGCAGTCAGACTGTTTTACAAGAGGATGAAGAGCAGTCAAACTGCTTTATAAAAGGACGAAGAGCAGTCAAACTGATTTATAATCGGATGAAGAGCAGTCAAACTGTTTTACAAGAGGATGAAGATTAGTCAAACTGTTTTATAAGAGGATGAAGAGCAATCAAACTGCTTTATAAAAGGATGAAGAGCAGTCAAACTGTTTTATAAGAGGACGAAGAGCAGTCACACTGATTTATAATCGGACGAAGAGCAGTCAAACTGCTTTATAAAAGGATGAAGAGCAGTCAAACAGTTTTATAAGAGGACGAAAAGCAGTCAAACTGATTTATAATCGGATGAAGAGCAGTCAAACTGATTTATAAGAGGATGAAGAGCAGTCAAACTGCGTTATAAAAAGATGAAGAGCAGTCAAACTGTTTTATAAGAGGATGAAGAGCAGTCAGACTGATTTATAATCGGATGAAGAGCAGTCAGACTGTTTTACAAGAGGATGAAGAGCAGTCAAACTGCTTTATAAAAGGACGAAGAGCAGTCAAACTGATTTATAATCGGATGAAGAGCAGTCAAACTGTTTTATAAGAGGATGAAGAGCAGTCAAACTGATTTATAATCGGACGAAGAGCAGTCAAACTGTTCTATAGGAGGATGAAGCGCAGTCAAACTGGTCTATAGGAGGAAGAAGAGCAGTCAAACTGTTTTATAAGCGGACGAAGAGCAGTCAAACTGATTTATAAGAGGATGAAGAGCAGTCAAACTGCTTTATAAGAGGACGAAGAGCAGTCAAACAGATTTATAATCGGACGAAGAGCAGTCAAACTGTTCTATAGGAGGGTGAAGCGCAGTCAAACTGGTTTATAGGAGGATGAAGAGCAGTCAAACTGCTTTATAAAAGGATGAAGAGCAGTCAAACTGATTTATAAGAGGATGAAGAGCAGTCAAACTGCTTTATAAAAGGATGAAGAGCAGTCAAACTGTTTTATAAGCGGACGAAGAGCAGTCAAACTGATTTATAATCGGACGAAGAGCAGTCAAACGGTTTTATAAGAGGATGAAGAGCAGTCAAATTGATTTATAAGAGGATGAAGAGCAGTCAAACTGCTTTATAAAAGGATGAAGAGCAGTCAAACTGATTTATAAGAGGATGAAGAGCAGTCAAACTGATTTATAAGAGGATGAAGAGCAGTCAAACTGCGTTATAAAAAGATGAAGAGCAGTCAAACGGTTTTATAAGAGGATGAAGAGCAGTCAAATTGATTTATAAGAGGATGAAGAGCAGTCAAATTGATTTATAAGAGGATGAAGAGCAGTCAGACTGTTTTACAAGAGGATGAAGAGCAGTCAACCTGTTTTACAAGAGGATGAAGAGCAGTCAATTTGTTTTATAAGAGGATGAAGAGCAGTCAAACTGCTTTATAAAAGGATGAAGAGCAGTCAAACAGTTTTATAAGAGGACGAAGAGCAGTCAAACTGATTTATAATCGGATGAAGAGCAGTCAAACTGATTTATAAGAGGATGAAGAGCAGTCAAACTGCGTTATAAAAAGATGAAGAGCAGTCAAACTGTTTTATAAGAGGATGAAGAGCAGTCAAAATGATTTATAATCGATGAAGAGCAGTCAGACTGTTTTACAAGAGGATGAAGAGCATTCAAACTGCTTTATAAAAGGATGAAGAGTAGTCAAACTGTTTTATAAGAGGACGATGAGCAGTCAAACTGATGTATAATCGGACGAAGAGCAGTCAAACTGTTCTATAGGAGGATGAAGCGCAGTCAAACTGGTTTATAGGAGGATGAAGAGCAGTCAAACTGCTTTATAAGAGGATGAAGATCAGTCAAACTGATTTATAACCGACGAAGACCAGTCAAACTGATTTATAATCGGGCGAAGAGCAGTCAAACTGATTTATAAACGGACGAAGAGCAGTCAAACGGTTTTATAAAAGGATGAAGAGCAGTCAAACTGTTTTATACGAGGATGTAGAGCAGTCAGACTGTTTTACAAGAGGATGAAGAGCAGTCAACCTGTTTTACAAGAGGATGAAGAGCAGTCAAACTGTTTTATAAGAGGATAAAGAGCAGTCAAACTGCGTTATAAAAGGATGAAGAGCAGTAAAACTGTTTTATAAGAGGACGAAGAGCAGTCAAACTGATTTATAATCGGATGAAGAGCAGTCAAACTGATTTATAAGAGGATGAAGAGCAGTCAAACTGCTTTATAAAAGCATGAAGAGCAGTCAAACTGTTTTATAAGAGGACGAAGAGCACTCAAACTGATTTATAATCCGACGAAGAGCAGTCAAACTGATTTATAATCGGACGAAGAGCAGTCAAACGGTTTTATAAGAGGATGAAGAGCAGTCAAATTGATTTATAAGAGGATGAAGAGCAGTCAAACTGCTTTATAAAAGGATGAAGAGCAGTCAAACTGTTTTATACGAGGATGTAGAGCAGTCAGACTGTTTTACAAGAGGATGAAGAGCAGTCAACCTGTTTTACAAGAGGATGAAGATTAGTCAATCTGTTTTATAAGAGGATGAAGAGCAATCAAACTGCTTTATAAAAGGATGAAGAGCAGTCAAACTGTTTTATAAGAGGACGAAGAGCAGTCACACTGATTTATAATCGGACGAAGAGCAGTCAAACTGCTTTATAAAAGGATGAAGAGCAGTCAAACTGTTTTATAAGCGGACGAAGAGCAGTCAAACTGATTTATAATCGGACGAAGAGCAGTCAAACTTATTTATAATCGGACGAAGAGCAGTCAAACGGTTTTATAAGAGGATGAAGAGCAGTCGAATTGAGCTATAAGAGGATGAAGAGCAGTCAAACTGCTTTATAAAAGGATGAAGAGCAGTCAAACTGTTTTATACGAGGATGTAGAGCGGTCAGACTGTTTTACAAGAGGATGAAGAGCAGTCAAACTGTTTTATAAGAGGATGAAGAGCAGTCAAACTGCTTTATAAAAGGATGAAGAGCAGTCAAACAGTTTTATAAGAGGACGAAAAGCAGTCAAACTGATTTATAATCGGATGAAGAGCAGTCAAACTGATTTATAAGAGGATGAAGAGCAGTCAAACTGCGTTATAAAAAGATGAAGAGCAGTCAAACTGTTTTATAAGAGGATGAAGAGCAGTCAGACTGATTTATAATCGGATGAAGAGCAGTCAGACTGTTTTACAAGAGGATGAAGAGCAGTCAAACTGCTTTATAAAAGGACGAAGAGCAGTCAAACTGATTTATAATCGGATGAAGAGCAGTCAAACTGTTTTACAAGAGGATGAAAATTAGTCAAACTGTTTTATAAGAGGATGAAGAGCAATCAAACTGCTTTATAAAAGGATGAAGAGCAGTCAAACTGTTTTATAAGAGGACGAAGAGCAGTCACACTGATTTATAATCGGACGAAGAGCAGTCAAACTGCTTTATAAAAGGATGAAGAGCAGTCAAACAGTTTTATAAGAGGACGAAAAGCAGTCAAACTGATTTATAATCGGATGAAGAGCAGTCAAACTGATTTATAAGAGGATGAAGAGCAGTCAAACTGCGTTATAAAAAGATGAAGAGCAGTCAAACTGTTTTATAAGAGGATGAAGAGCAGTCAGACTGATTTATAATCGGATGAAGAGCAGTCAGACTGTTTTACAAGAGGATGAAGAGCAGTCAAACTGCTTTATAAAAGGACGAAGAGCAGTCAAACTGATTTATAATCGGATGAAGAGCAGTCAAACTGTTTTATAAGAGGATGAAGAGCAGTCAAACTGATTTATAATCGGACGAAGAGCAGTCAAACTGTTCTATAGGAGGATGAAGAGCAGTCAAACTGGTTTATAGGAGGATGAAGAGCAGTCAAACGGTTTTATAAAAGGATGAAGAGCAGTCAAACTGTTTTATACGAGGATGTAGAGAGTCAGACTGTTTTACAAGAGGATGAAGAGCAGTCAACCTGTTTTACAAGAGGATGAAGAGCAGTCAAACTGTTTTATAAGAGGATGAAGAGCAGTCAAACTGCGTTATAAAAGGATGAAGAGCAGTCAAACAGTTTTATAAGAGGACGAAGAGCAGTCAAACTGATTGATAATCGGATGAAGAGCAGTCAAACTGATTTATAAGAGGATGAAGAGCAGTCAAACTGCTTTATAAAAGGATGAAGCGCAGTCAAACTGTTTTATAAGAGGACGAAGAGCTGTCAAACTGATTTATAATCCGACGAAGAGCAGTCAAACTGTTCTATAGTAGGATGAAGCGCAGTCAAACTGGTCTATAGGAGGATGAAGAGCAGTCAAACTGTTTTATAAGCGGACGAAGAGCAGTCAAACTGATTTATAAGAGGATGAAGAGCAGTCAAACTGCTTTATAAGAGGACGAAGAGCAGTCAAACTGATTTATAATCGGACGAAGAGCAGTCAAACTGTTCTATAGGAGGGTGAAGCGCAGTCAAACTGGTTTATAGGAGGATGAAGAGCAGTCAAACTGCTTTATAAAAGGATGAAGAGCAGTCAAACTGATTTATAAGAGGATGAAGAGCAGTCAAACTGCTTTATAAAAGGATGAAGAGCAGTCAAACTGTTTTATAAGCGGACGAAGAGCAGTCAAACTGATTTATAATTGGACGAAGAGCAGTCAAACTGATTTATAATCGGACGAAGAGCAGTCAAACGGTTTTATAAGAGGATGAAGAGCAGTCAAATTGATTTATAAGAGGATGAAGAGCAGTCAAACTGCTTTATAAAAGGATGAAGAGCAGTCAAACTGATTTATAAGAGGATGAAGAGCAGTCAAACTGATTTATAAGAGGATGAAGAGCAGTCAAACTGCGTTATAAAAAGATGAAGAGCAGTCAAACGGTTTTATAAGAGGATGAAGAGCAGTCAAATTGATTTATAAGAGGATGAAGAGCAGTCAAATTGATTTATAAGAGGATGAAGAGCAGTCAGACTGTTTTACAAGAGGATGAAGAGCAGTCAACCTGTTTTACAAGAGGATGAAGAGCAGTCAATTTGTTTTATAAGAGGATGAAGAGCAGTCAAACTGCTTTATAAAATGATGAAGAGCAGTCAAACTGTTTTGTAAGAGGACGAAGAGCAGTCAAACTGATTTATAATCGGACGAAGAGCAGTCAAACTGTTCTATAGGAGGATGAAGCGCAGTCAAACTGGTTTATAGGAGGATGAAGAACAGTCAAACTGCTTTATAAGAGGATGAAGAGCAGTCAAACTGATTTATAAGAGGATGAAGAGCAGTCAAACTTATTTATAATCGGACGAAGAGCAGTCAAACGGTTTTATAAGAGGATGAAGAGCAGTCGAATTGAGTTATAAGAGGATGAAGAGCAGTCAAACTGCTTTATAAAAGGATGAAGAGCAGTCAAACTGTTTTATACGAGGATGTAGAGCGGTCAGACTGTTTTACAAGAGGATGAAGAGCAGTCAAACTGTTTTATAAGAGGATGAAGAGCAGTCAAACTACTTTATAAAAGGATGAAGAGCAGTCAAACAGTTTTATAAGAGGACGAAAAGCAGTCAAACTGATTTATAATCGGATGAAGAGCAGTCAAACTGATTTATAAGAGGATGAAGAGCAGTCAAACTGCGTTATAAAAAGATGAAGAGCAGTCAAACTGTTTTATAAGAGGATGAAGAGCAGTCAGACTGATTTATAATCGGATGAAGAGCAGTCAGACTGTTTTACAAGAGGATGAAGAGCAGTCAAACTGCTTTATAAAAGGACGAAGAGCAGTCAAACTGATTTATAATCGGATGAAGAGCAGTCAAACTGTTTTACAAGAGGATGAAGATTAGTCAATCTGTTTTATAAGAGGATGAAGAGCAATCAAACTGCTTTATAAAAGGATGAAGAGCAGTCAAACTGTTTTATAAGAGGACGAAGAGCAGTCACACTGATTTATAATCGGACGAAGAGCAGTCAAACTGCTTTATAAAAGGATGAAGAGCAGTCAAACTGTTTTATAAGCGGACGAAGAGCAGTCAAACTGATTTATAATCGGACGAAGAGCAGTCAAACTTATTTATAATCGGACGAAGAGCAGTCAAACGGTTTTATAAGAGGATGAAGAGCAGTCGAATTGAGTTATAAGAGGATGAAGAGCAGTCAAACTGCTTTATAAAAGGATGAAGAGCAGTCAAACTGTTTTATACGAGGATGTAGAGCGGTCAGACTGTTTTACAAGAGGATGAAGAGCAGTCAAACTGTTTTATAAGAGGATGAAGAGCAGTCAAACTGCTTTATAAAAGGATGAAGAGCAGTCAAACTGCTTTATAAGAGGATGAAGATCAGTCAAACTGATTTATAACCGACGAAGACCAGTCAAACTGATTTATAATCGGACGAAGAGCAGTCAAACTGATTTATAAACGGACGAAGAGCAGTCAAACGGTTTTATAAAAGGATGAAGAGCAGTCAAACTGTTTTATACGAGGATGTAGAGCAGTCAGACTGTTTTACAAGAGGATGAAGAGCAGTCAACCTGTTTTACAAGAGGATGAAGAGCAGTCAAACTGTTTTATAAGAGGATAAAGAGCAGTCAAACTGCGTTATAAAAGGATGAAGAGCAGTAAAACTGTTTTATAAGAGGACGAAGAGCAGTCAAACTGATTTATAATCGGATGAAGAGCAGTCAAACTGATTTATAAGAGGATGAAGAGCAGTCAAACTGCTTTATAAAAGCATGAAGAGCAGTCAAACTGTTTTATAAGAGGACGAAGAGCACTCAAACTGATTTATAATCCGACGAAGAGCAGTCAAACTGATTTATAATCGGACGAAGAGCAGTCAAACGGTTTTATAAGAGGATGAAGAGCAGTCAAATTGATTTATAAGAGGATGAAGAGCAGTCAAACTGCTTTATAAAAGGATGAAGAGCAGTCAAACTGTTTTATACGAGGATGTAGAGCAGTCAGACTGTTTTACAAGAGGATGAAGAGCAGTCAACCTGTTTTACAAGAGGATGAAGATTAGTCAATCTGTTTTATAAGAGGATGAAGAGCAATCAAACTGCTTTATAAAAGGATGAAGAGCAGTCAAACTGTTTTATAAGAGGACGAAGAGCAGTCACACTGATTTATAATCGGACGAAGAGCAGTCAAACTGCTTTATAAAAGGATGAAGAGCAGTCAAACTGTTTTATAAGCGGACGAAGAGCAGTCAAACTGATTTATAATCGGACGAAGAGCAGTCAAACTTATTTATAATCGGACGAAGAGCAGTCAAACGGTTTTATAAGAGGATGAAGAGCAGTCGAATTGAGCTATAAGAGGATGAAGAGCAGTCAAACTGCTTTATAAAAGGATGAAGAGCAGTCAAACTGTTTTATACGAGGATGTAGAGCGGTCAGACTGTTTTACAAGAGGATGAAGAGCAGTCAAACTGTTTTATAAGAGGATGAAGAGCAGTCAAACTGCTTTATAAAAGGATGAAGAGCAGTCAAACAGTTTTATAAGAGGACGAAAAGCAGTCAAACTGATTTATAATCGGATGAAGAGCAGTCAAACTGATTTATAAGAGGATGAAGAGCAGTCAAACTGCGTTATAAAAAGATGAAGAGCAGTCAAACTGTTTTATAAGAGGATGAAGAGCAGTCAGACTGATTTATAATCGGATGAAGAGCAGTCAGACTGTTTTACAAGAGGATGAAGAGCAGTCAAACTGCTTTATAAAAGGACGAAGAGCAGTCAAACTGATTTATAATCGGATGAAGAGCAGTCAAACTGTTTTACAAGAGGATGAAGATTAGTCAAACTGTTTTATAAGAGGATGAAGAGCAATCAAACTGCTTTATAAAAGGATGAAGAGCAGTCAAACTGTTTTATAAGAGGACGAAGAGCAGTCACACTGATTTATAATCGGACGAAGAGCAGTCAAACTGCTTTATAAAAGGATGAAGAGCAGTCAAACAGTTTTATAAGAGGACGAAAAGCAGTCAAACTGATTTATAATCGGATGAAGAGCAGTCAAACTGATTTATAAGAGGATGAAGAGCAGTCAAACTGCGTTATAAAAAGATGAAGAGCAGTCAAACTGTTTTATAAGAGGATGAAGAGCAGTCAGACTGATTTATAATCGGATGAAGAGCAGTCAGACTGTTTTACAAGAGGATGAAGAGCAGTCAAACTGCTTTATAAAAGGACGAAGAGCAGTCAAACTGATTTATAATCGGATGAAGAGCAGTCAAACTGTTTTATAAGAGGATGAAGAGCAGTCAAACTGATTTATAATCGGACGAAGAGCAGTCAAACTGTTCTATAGGAGGATGAAGAGCAGTCAAACTGGTTTATAGGAGGATGAAGAGCAGTCAAACGGTTTTATAAAAGGATGAAGAGCAGTCAAACTGTTTTATACGAGGATGTAGAGAGTCAGACTGTTTTACAAGAGGATGAAGAGCAGTCAACCTGTTTTACAAGAGGATGAAGAGCAGTCAAACTGTTTTATAAGAGGATGAAGAGCAGTCAAACTGCGTTATAAAAGGATGAAGAGCAGTCAAACAGTTTTATAAGAGGACGAAGAGCAGTCAAACTGATTGATAATCGGATGAAGAGCAGTCAAACTGATTTATAAGAGGATGAAGAGCAGTCAAACTGCTTTATAAAAGGATGAAGCGCAGTCAAACTGTTTTATAAGAGGACGAAGAGCTGTCAAACTGATTTATAATCCGACGAAGAGCAGTCAAACTGTTCTATAGGAGGATGAAGCGCAGTCAAACTGGTCTATAGGAGGATGAAGAGCAGTCAAACTGTTTTATAAGCGGACGAAGAGCAGTCAAACTGATTTATAAGAGGATGAAGAGCAGTCAAACTGCTTTATAAGAGGACGAAGAGCAGTCAAACTGATTTATAATCGGACGAAGAGCAGTCAAACTGTTCTATAGGAGGGTGAAGCGCAGTCAAACTGGTTTATAGGAGGATGAAGAGCAGTCAAACTGCTTTATAAAAGGATGAAGAGCAGTCAAACTGATTTATAAGAGGATGAAGAGCAGTCAAACTGCTTTATAAAAGGATGAAGAGCAGTCAAACTGTTTTATAAGCGGACGAAGAGCAGTCAAACTGATTTATAATTGGACGAAGAGCAGTCAAACTGATTTATAATCGGACGAAGAGCAGTCAAACGGTTTTATAAGAGGATGAAGAGCAGTCAAATTGATTTATAAGAGGATGAAGAGCAGTCAAACTGCTTTATAAAAGGATGAAGAGCAGTCAAACTGATTTATAAGAGGATGAAGAGCAGTCAAACTGATTTATAAGAGGATGAAGAGCAGTCAAACTGCGTTATAAAAAGATGAAGAGCAGTCAAACGGTTTTATAAGAGGATGAAGAGCAGTCAAATTGATTTATAAGAGGATGAAGAGCAGTCAAATTGATTTATAAGAGGATGAAGAGCAGTCAGACTGTTTTACAAGAGGATGAAGAGCAGTCAACCTGTTTTACAAGAGGATGAAGAGCAGTCAATTTGTTTTATAAGAGGATGAAGAGCAGTCAAACTGCTTTATAAAATGATGAAGAGCAGTCAAACTGTTTTGTAAGAGGACGAAGAGCAGTCAAACTGATTTATAATCGGACGAAGAGCAGTCAAACTGTTCTATAGGAGGATGAAGCGCAGTCAAACTGGTTTATAGGAGGATGAAGAACAGTCAAACTGCTTTATAAGAGGATGAAGAGCAGTCAAACTGATTTATAAGAGGATGAAGAGCAGTCAAACTTATTTATAATCGGACGAAGAGCAGTCAAACGGTTTTATAAGAGGATGAAGAGCAGTCGAATTGAGTTATAAGAGGATGAAGAGCAGTCAAACTGCTTTATAAAAGGATGAAGAGCAGTCAAACTGTTTTATACGAGGATGTAGAGCGGTCAGACTGTTTTACAAGAGGATGAAGAGCAGTCAAACTGTTTTATAAGAGGATGAAGAGCAGTCAAACTGCTTTATAAAAGGATGAAGAGCAGTCAAACAGTTTTATAAGAGGACGAAAAGCAGTCAAACTGATTTATAATCGGATGAAGAGCAGTCAAACTGATTTATAAGAGGATGAAGAGCAGTCAAACTGCGTTATAAAAAGATGAAGAGCAGTCAAACTGTTTTATAAGAGGATGAAGAGCAGTCAGACTGATTTATAATCGGATGAAGAGCAGTCAGACTGTTTTACAAGAGGATGAAGAGCAGTCAAACTGCTTTATAAAAGGACGAAGAGCAGTCAAACTGATTTATAATCGGATGAAGAGCAGTCAAACTGTTTTACAAGAGGATGAAGATTAGTCAATCTGTTTTATAAGAGGATGAAGAGCAATCAAACTGCTTTATAAAAGGATGAAGAGCAGTCAAACTGTTTTATAAGAGGACGAAGAGCAGTCACACTGATTTATAATCGGACGAAGAGCAGTCAAACTGCTTTATAAAAGGATGAAGAGCAGTCAAACTGTTTTATAAGCGGACGAAGAGCAGTCAAACTGATTTATAATCGGACGAAGAGCAGTCAAACTTATTTATAATCGGACGAAGAGCAGTCAAACGGTTTTATAAGAGGATGAAGAGCAGTCGAATTGAGTTATAAGAGGATGAAGAGCAGTCAAACTGCTTTATAAAAGGATGAAGAGCAGTCAAACTGTTTTATACGAGGATGTAGAGCGGTCAGACTGTTTTACAAGAGGATGAAGAGCAGTCAAACTGTTTTATAAGAGGATGAAGAGCAGTCAAACTGCTTTATAAAAGGATGAAGAGCAGTCAAACAGTTTTATAAGAGGACGAAAAGCAGTCAAACTGATTTATAATCGGATGAAGAGCAGTCAAACTGATTTATAAGAGGATGAAGAGCAGTCAAACTGCGTTATAAAAAGATGAAGAGCAGTCAAACTGTTTTATAAGAGGATGAAGAGCAGTCAGACTGATTTATAATCGGATGAAGAGCAGTCAGACTGTTTTACAAGAGGATGAAGAGCAGTCAAACTGCTTTATAAAAGGACGAAGAGCAGTCAAACTGATTTATAATCGGATGAAGAGCAGTCAAACTGTTTTATAAGAGGATGAAGAGCAGTCAAACTGATTTATAATCGGACGAAGAGCAGTCAAACTGTTCTATAGGAGGATGAAGAGCAGTCAAACTGGTTTATAGGAGGATGAAGAGCAGTCAAACGGTTTTATAAAAGGATGAAGAGCAGTCAAACTGTTTTATACGAGGATGTAGAGCAGTCAGACTGTTTTACAAGAGGATGAAGAGCAGTCAACCTGTTTTACAAGAGGATGAAGAGCAGTCAAACTGTTTTATAAGAGGATGAAGAGCAGTCAAACTGCGTTATAAAAGGATGAAGAGCAGTCAAACAGTTTTATAAGAGGACGAAGAGCAGTCAAACTGATTTATAATCGGATGAAGAGCAGTCAAACTGATTTATAAGAGGATGAAGAGCAGTCAAACTGCTTTATAAAAGGATGAAGCGCAGTCAAACTGTTTTATAAGAGGACGAAGAGCTGTCAAACTGATTTATAATCCGACGAAGAGCAGTCAAACTGTTCTATAGGAGGATGAAGCGCAGTCAAACTGGTCTATAGGAGGATGAAGAGCAGTCAAACTGTTTTATAAGCGGACGAAGAGCAGTCAAACTGATTTATAAGAGGATTAAGAGCAGTCAAACTGCTTTATAAGAGGACGAAGAGCAGTCAAACTGATTTATAATCGGACGAAGAGCAGTCAAACTGTTCTATAGGAGGGTGAAGCGCAGTCAAACTGGTTTATAGGAGGATGAAGAGCAGTCAAACTGCTTTATAAAAGGATGAAGAGCAGTCAAACTGATTTATAAGAGGATGAAGAGCAGTCAAACTGCTTTATAAAAGGATGAAGAGCAGTCAAACTGTTTTATAAGCGGACGAAGAGCAGTCAAACGGATTTATAATTGGACGAAGAGCAGTCAAACTGATTTATAATCGGACGAAGAGCAGTCAAACGGTTTTATAAGAGGATGAAGAGCAGTCAAATTGATTTATAAGAGGATGAAGAGCAGTCAAACTGCTTTATAAAAGGATGAAGAGCAGTCAAACTGATTTATAAGAGGATGAAGAGCAGTCAAACTGATTTATAAGAGGATGAAGAGCAGTCAAACTGCGTTATAAAAAGATGAAGAGCAGTCAAACGGTTTTATAAGAGGATGAAGAGCAGTCAAATTGATTTATAAGAGGATGAAGAGCAGTCAAATTGATTTATAAGAGGATGAAGAGCAGTCAGACTGTTTTACAAGAGGATGAAGAGCAGTCAACCTGTTTTACAAGAGGATGAAGAGCAGTCAATTTGTTTTATAAGAAGATGAAGAGCAGTCAAACTGCTTTATAAAATGATGAAGAGCAGTCAAACTGTTTTGTAAGAGGACGAAGAGCAGTCAAACTGATTTATAATCGGACGAAGAGCAGTCAAACTGTTCTATAGGAGGATGAAGCGCAGTCAAACTGGTTTATAGGAGGATGAAGAACAGTCAAACTGCTTTATAAGAGGATGAAGAGCAGTCAAAATGATTTATAAGAGGATGAAGAGCAGTCAAACTGCTTTATAAAAGGATGAAGAGCAGTCAAACTGTTTTATAAGCGGACGAAGAGCAGTCAAACTGATTTATAATCGGACGAAGAGCAGTCAAACTGATTTATAATCGGACGAAGAGCAGTCAAACGGTTTTATAAGAGGATGAAGAGCAGTCAAATTGATTTATAAGAGGATGAAGAGCAGTCAAACTGCTTTATAAAAGGATGAAGAGCAGTCAAACTGTTTTATACGAGGAGGTAGAGCAGTCAGACTGTTTTACAAAAGGATGAAGAGCAGTCAACCTGTTTTACAAGAGGATGAAGAGCAGTCAAACTGTTTTATAAAAGGGTGAAGAGCAGTCAAACTGCTTTATAAAAGGATGAAGAGCAGTCAAACAGTTTTATAAGAGGACGAAGAGCAGTCAAACTGATTTATAATCCGATGAAGAGCAGTCAAACTGATTTATAAGAGGATGAAGAGCAGTCAAACTGCGTTATAAAAAGATGAAGAGCAGTCAAACTGTTTTATAAGAGGATGAAGAGCAGTCAAACTGATTTATAATCGATGAAGAGCAGTCAGACTGTTTTACAAGAGGATGAAGAGCATTCAAACTGCTTTATAAAAGGATGAAGAGTAGTCAAACTGTTTTATAAGAGGACGAAGAGCAGTCAAACTGATGTATAATCGGACGAAGAGCAGTCAAACTGTTCTATAGGAGGATGAAGCGCAGTCAAACTGGTTTATAGGAGGATGAAGAGCAGTCAAACTGCTTTATAAGAGGATGAAGAGCAGTCAAACTGATTTATAACCGACGAAGAGCAGTCAAACTGATTTATAATCGGACGAAGAGCAGTCAAACTGATTTATAAACGGACGAAGAGCAGTCAAACGGTTTTATAAAAAGATGAAGAGCAGTCAAACTGTTTTATACGAGGATGTAGAGCAGTCAGACTGTTTTACAAGAGGATGAAGAGCAGTCAACCTGTTTTACAAGAGGATGAAGAGCAGTCAAACTGTTTTATAAGAGGATAAAGAGCAGTCAAACTGCGTTATAAAAGGATGAAGAGCAGTCAAACTGTTTTATAAGAGGACGAAGAGCAGTCAAACTGATTTATAATCGGATGAAGAGCAGTCAAACTGATTTATAAGAGGATGAAGAGCAGTCAAACTGCTTTATAAAAGGATGAAGAGCAGTCAAACTGTTTTATAAGCGGACGAAGAACAGTCAAACTGATTTATAATCGGACGAAGAGCAGTCAAACTGATTTATAAGCGGACGAAGAGCAGTCAAACGGTTTTATAAGAGGATGAAGAGCAGTCAAATTGATTTATAAGAGGATGAAGAGCAGTCAAACTGCTTTATAAAAGGATGAAGAGCAGTCAAACTGTTTTATACGAGGATGTAGAGCAGTCAGACTGTTTTACAAGAGGATGAAGAGCAGTCAACCTGCTTTACAAGAGGATGAAGATTAGTCAATCTGTTTTATAAGAGGATGAAGAGCAATCAAACTGCTTTATAAAAGGATGAAGAGCAGTCACACTGTTTTATAAGAGGACGAAGAGCAGTCACACTGATTTATAATCGATCGAAGAGCAGTCAAACTGCTTTATAAAAGGATGAAGAGCAGTCAAACTGTTTTATAAGCGGACGAAGAGCAGTCAAACTGATTTATAATCGGACGAAGAGCAGTCAAACTTATTTATAATCTGACGAAGAGCAGTCAAACGGTTTTATAAGAGGATGAAGAGCAGTCGAATTGAGTTATAAGAGGATGAAGAGCAGTCAAACTGCTTTATAAAAGGATGAAGAGCAGTCAAACTGTTTTATACGAGGATGTAGAGCGGTCAGACTGTTTTACAAGAGGATGAAGAGCAGTCAAACTGTTTTATAAGAGGATGAAGAGCAGTCAAACTGCTTTATAAAAGGATGAAGAGCAGTCAAACAGTTTTATAAGAGGACGAAAAGCAGTCAAACTGATTTATAATCGGATGAAGAGCAGTCAAACTGATTTATAAGAGGATGAAGAGCAGTCAAACTGCGTTATAAAAAGATGAAGAGCAGTCAAACTGTTTTATAAGAGGATGAAGAGCAGTCAGACTGATTTATAATCGGATGAAGAGCAGTCAGACTGTTTTACAAGAGGATGAAGAGCAGTCAAACTGCTTTATAAAAGGACGAAGAGCAGTCAAACTGATTTATAATCGGATGAAGAGCAGTCAAACTGTTTTATAAGAGGATGAAGAGCAGTCAAACTGATTTATAATCAGACGAAGAGCAGTCAAACTGTTCTATAGGAGGATGAAGAGCAGTCAAACTGGTTTATAGGAGGATGAAGAGCAGTCAAACTGCTTTATAAGAGGATGAAGAGCAGTCAAACTGATTTATAAGCGGACGAAGAGCAGTCAAACTGATTTATAATCGGACGAAGAGCAGTCAAACTGATTTATAAACGGACGAAGAGCAGTCAAACGGTTTTATAAAAGGATGAAGAGCAGTCAAACTGTTTTATACGAGGATGTAGAGCAGTCAGACTGTTTTACAAGAGGATGAAGAGCAGTCAACCTGTTTTACAAGAGGATGAAGAGCAGTCAAACTGTTTTATAAGAGGATGAAGAGCAGTCTAACTGCGTTATAAAAGGATGAAGAGCAGTCAAACTGTTTTATAAGAGGAAAAAAGAGCAGTCAAACTGATTTATAATAGGATGAAGAGCAGGCAAACTGATTTATAAGAGGATGAAGAGCAGTCAAACTGTTTTATAAGCTGACGAAGAGCAGTCAAACTGATTTATAATCGGACGAAGAGCAGTCAAACTGATTTATAATCAGACGAAGAGCAGTCAAACGGTTTTATAAGAGGATGAAGAGCAGTCAAATTGATTTATAAAAGGATGAAGAGCAGTCAAACTGCTTTATAAAAGGATGAAGAGCAGTCAAACTGTTTTATACGAGGATGTAGAGCAGTCAGACTGTTTTACAAGAGGATGAAGAGCAGTCAACCTGTTTTACAAGAGGATGAAGAGCAGTCAATCTGTTTTATAAGAGGATGAAGAGCAGTCAAACTGCTTTATAAAAGGATGAAGAGCAGTCAAACTGTTTTATAAGAGGACGAAGAGCAGTCAAACTGATTTATAATCGGATGAAGAGCAGTCAAACTGATTTATAAGAGGATGAAGAGCAGTCAAACTGCTTTATAAAAGGATGAAGAGCAGTCAAACTGTTTTATAAGAGGACGAAGAGCAGTCAAACTGATTTATAATCGGACGAAGAGCAGTCAAACTGTTCTATAGGAGGATGAAGCGCAGTCAAACTGGTTTATAGGAGGATGAAGAGCAGTCAAACTGCTTTATAAGAGGATGAAGAGCAGTCATACTGATTTATACGAGGATGAAGAGCAGTCAAACTGCTTTATAAAAGGATGAAGAGCAGTCAAACTGTTTTATAAGCGGACGAAGAGCAGTCAAACTGATTTATAATCGGACAAAGAGCAGTCAAACTGATTTATAATCGGACGAAGAGCAGTCAAACGGTTTTATAAGAGGATGAAGAGCAGTCAAATTGATTTATAAGAGGATGAAGAGCAGTCAAACTGCTTTATAAAAGGATGAAGAGCAGTCAAACTGTTTTATACGAGGATGTAGAGCGGTCAGACTGTTTTACAAGAGGATGAAGAGCAGTCAACCTGTTTTACAAGAGGATGAAGAGCAGTCAAACTGTTTTATAAGAGGATGAAGAGCAGTCAAACTGCTTTATAAAAGGATGAAGAGCAGTCAAACAGTTTTATAAGAGGACGAAAAGCAGTCAAACTGATTTATAGTCGGATGAAGAGCAGTCAAACTGATTTATAAGAGGATGAAGAGCAGTCAAACTGCGTTACAATAAGATGCAGAGCAGTCAAACTGTTTTATAAGAGGATGAAGAGCAGTCAAACTGATTTATAATCCGACGAAGAGCAGTCAAACTGTTCTATAGGAGGATGAAGAGCAGTCAAACTGGTTTATAGGAGGATGAAGAGCAGTCAAACTGCTTTATAAGAGGATGAAGAGCAGTCAAACTGATTTATAAGCGGACGAAGAGCAGTCAAACTGATTTATAATCGGACGAAGAGCAGTCAAACTGATTTATAAACGGACGAAGAGCAGTCAAACGGGTTTATAAAAGGATGAAGAGCAGTCAAACTGTTTTATACGAGGATGTAGAG
The DNA here is from genome assembly GCF_029633865.1 of Lampris incognitus. Lineage (NCBI taxonomy): Eukaryota > Metazoa > Chordata > Actinopteri > Lampriformes > Lampridae > Lampris > Lampris incognitus. The sequence continues at coordinate 36,791,459 of NC_079222.1, forward strand.
CAGTCAGACTGTTTTACAAGAGGATGAAGAGCAGTCAACCTGCTTTACAAGAGGATGAAGATTAGTCAATCTGTTTGATAAGAGGATGAAGAGCAATCAAACTGCTTTATAAAAGGATGAAGAGCAGTCACACTGTTTTATAAGAGGACGAAGAGCAGTCACACTGATTTATAATCGATCGAAGAGCAGTCAAACTGCTTTATAAAAGGATGAAGAGCAGTCAAACTGTTTTATAAGCGGACGAAGAGCAGTCAAACTGATTTATAATCGGACGAAGAGCAGTCAAACTTATTTATAATCTGACGAAGAGCAGTCAAACGGTTTTATAAGAGGATGAAGAGCAGTCGAATTGAGTTATAAGAGGATGAAGAGCAGTCAAACTGCTTTATAAAAGGATGAAGAGCAGTCAAACTGTTTTATACGAGGATGTAGAGCGGTCAGACTGTTTTACAAGAGGATGAAGAGCAGTCAAACTGTTTTATAAGAGGATGAAGAGCAGTCAAACTGCTTTATAAAAGGATGAAGAGCAGTCAAACAGTTTTATAAGAGGACGAAAAGCAGTCAAACTGATTTATAATCGGATGAAGAGCAGTCAAACTGATTTATAAGAGGATGAAGAGCAGTCAAACTGCGTTATAAAAAGATGAAGAGCAGTCAAACTGTTTTATAAGAGGATGAAGAGCAGTCAGACTTATTTATAATCGGATGAAGAGCAGTTAGACTGTTTTACAAGAGGATGAAGAGCAGTCAAACTGCTTTATAAAAGGACGAAGAGCAGTCAAACTGATTTATAATCGGATGAAGAGCAGTCAAACTGTTTTATAAGCGGACGAAGAACAGTCAAACTGATTTATAATCGGACGAAGAGCAGTCAAACTGATTTATAAGCGGACGAAGAGCAGTCAAACGGTTTTATAAGAGGATGAAGAGCAGTCAAATTGATTTATAAGAGGATGAAGAGCAGTCAAACTGCTTTATAAAAGGATGAAGAGCAGTCAAACTGTTTTATACGAGGATGTAGAGCAGTCAGACTGTTTTACAAGAGGATGAAGAGCAGTCAACCTGCTTTACAAGAGGATGAAGATTAGTCAATCTGTTTTATAAGAGGATGAAGAGCAATCAAACTGCTTTATAAAAGGATGAAGAGCAGTCACACTGTTTTATAAGAGGACGAAGAGCAGTCACACTGATTTATAATCGATCAAAGAGCAGTCAAACTGCTTTATAAAAGGATGAAGAGCAGTCAAACTGTTTTATAAGCGGACGAAGAGCAGTCAAACTGATTTATAATCGGACGAAGAGCAGTCAAACTTATTTATAATCTGACGAAGAGCAGTCAAACGGTTTTATAAGAGGATGAAGAGCAGTCGATTTGAGTTATAAGAGGATGAAGAGCAGTCAAACTGCTTTATAAAAGGATGAAGAGCAGTCAAACTGTTTTATACGAGGATGTAGAGCGGTCAGACTGTTTTACAAGAGGATGAAGAGCAGTCAAACTGTTTTATAAGAGGATGAAGAGCAGTCAAACTGCTTTATAAAAGGATGAAGAGCAGTCAAACAGTTTTATAAGAGGACGAAAAGCAGTCAAACTGATTTATAATCGGATGAAGAGCAGTCAAACTGATTTATAAGAGGATGAAGAGCAGTCAAACTGCGTTATAAAAAGATGAAGAGCAGTCAAACTGTTTTATAAGAGGATGAAGAGCAGTCAGACTGATTTATAATCGGATGAAGAGCAGTCAGACTGTTTTACAAGAGGATGAAGAGCAGTCAAACTGCTTTATAAAAGGACGAAGAGCAGTCAAACTGATTTATAATCGGATGAAGAGCAGTCAAACTGTTTTATAAGAGGATGAAGAGCAGTCAAACTGATTTATAATCAGACGAAGAGCAGTCAAACTGTTCTATAGGAGGATGAAGAGCAGTCAAACTGGTTTATAGGAGGATGAAGAGCAGTCAAACTGCTTTATAAGAGGATGAAGAGCAGTCAAACTGATTTATAAGCGGACGAAGAGCAGTCAAACTGATTTATAATCGGACGAAGAGCAGTCAAACTGGTTTATAAACGGACGAAGAGCAGTCAAACGGTTTTATAAAAGGATGAAGAGCAGTCAAACTGTTTTATACGAGGATGTAGAGCAGTCAGACTGTTTTACAAGAGGATGAAGAGCAGTCAACCTGTTTTACAAGAGGATGAAGAGCAGTCAAACTGTTTTATAAGAGGATGAAGAGCAGTCTAACTGCGTTATAAAAGGATGAAGAGCAGTCAAACTGTTTTATAAGAGGAAAAAAGAGCAGTCAAACTGATTTATAATAGGATGAAGAGCAGGCAAACTGATTTATAAGAGGATGAAGAGCAGTCAAACTGTTTTATAAGCTGAAGAAGAGCAGTCAAACTGATTTATAATCGGACGAAGAGCAGTCAAACTGATTTATAATCAGACGAAGAGCAGTCAAACGGTTTTATAAGAGGATGAAGAGCAGTCAAATTGATTTATAAAAGGATGAAGAGCAGTCAAACTGCTTTATAAAAGGATGAAGAGCAGTCAAACTGTTTTATACGAGGATGTAGAGCAGTCAGACTGTTTTACAAGAGGATGAAGAGCAGTCAACCTGTTTTACAAGAGGATGAAGAGCAGTCAATCTGTTTTATAAGAGGATTAAGAGCAGTCAAACTGCTTTATAAAAGGATGAAGAGCAGTCAAACTGTTTTATAAGAGGACGAAGAGCAGTCAAACTGATTTATAATCGGATGAAGAGCAGTCAAACTGATTTATAAGAGGATGAAGAGCAGTCAAACTGCTTTATAAAAGGATGAAGAGCAGTCAAACTGTTTTATAAGAGGACGAAGAGCAGTCAAACTGATTTATAATCGGACGAAGAGCAGTCAAACTGTTCTATAGGAGGATGAAGCGCAGTCAAACTGGTTTATAGGAGGATGAAGAGCAGTCAAACTGCTTTATAAGAGGATGAAGAGCAGTCAGACTGATTTATAATCGGATGAAGAGCAGTCAGACTGTTTTACAAGAGGATGAAGAGCAGTCAAACTGCTTTATAAAAGGACGAAGAGCAGTCAAACTGATTTATAATCGGATGAAGAGCAGTCAAACTGTTTTATAAGAGGATGAAGAGCAGTCAAACTGATTTATAATCGGACGAAGAGCAGTCAAACTGTTCTATAGGAGGATGAAGAGCAGTCAAACTGGTTTATAGGAGGATGAAGAGCAGTCAAACGGTTTTATAAAAGGATGAAGAGCAGTCAAACTGTTTTATACGAGGATGTAGAGCAGTCAGACTGTTTTACAAGAGGATGAAGAGCAGTCAACCTGTTTTACAAGAGGATGAAGAGCAGTCAAACTGTTTTATAAGAGGATGAAGAGCAGTCAAACTGCGTTATAAAAGGATGAAGAGCAGTCAAACAGTTTTATAAGAGGACGAAGAGCAGTCAAACTGATTTATAATCGGATGAAGAGCAGTCAAACTGATTTATAAGAGGATGAAGAGCAGTCAAACTGCTTTATAAAAGGATGAAGCGCAGTCAAACTGTTTTATAAGAGGACGAAGAGCTGTCAAACTGATTTATAATCCGACGAAGAGCAGTCAAACTGTTCTATAGGAGGATGAAGCGCAGTCAAACTGGTCTATAGGAGGATGAAGAGCAGTCAAACTGTTTTATAAGCGGACGAAGAGCAGTCAAACTGATTTATAAGAGGATGAAGAGCAGTCAAACTGCTTTATAAGAGGACGAAGAGCAGTCAAACTGATTTATAATCGGACGAAGAGCAGTCAAACTGTTCTATAGGAGGGTGAAGCGCAGTCAAACTGGTTTATAGGAGGATGAAGAGCAGTCAAACTGCTTTATAAAAGGATGAAGAGCAGTCAAACTGATTTATAAGAGGATGAAGAGCAGTCAAACTGCTTTATAAAAGGATGAAGAGCAGTCAAACTGTTTTATAAGCGGACGAAGAGCAGTCAAACTGATTTATAATTGGACGAAGAGCAGTCAAACTGATTTATAATCGGACGAAGAGCAGTCAAACGGTTTTATAAGAGGATGAAGAGCGGTCAAATTGATTTATAAGAGGATGAAGAGCAGTCAAACTGCTTTATAAAAGGATGAAGAGCAGTCAAACTGATTTATAAGAGGATGAAGAGCAGTCAAACTGATTTATAAGAGGATGAAGAGCAGTCAAACTGCGTTATAAAAAGATGAAGAGCAGTCAAACGGTTTTATAAGAGGATGAAGAGCAGTCAAATTGATTTATAAGAGGATGAAGAGCAGTCAAATTGATTTATAAGAGGATGAAGAGCAGTCAGACTGTTTTACAAGAGGATGAAGAGCAGTCAACCTGTTTTACAAGAGGATGAAGAGCAGTCAATTTGTTTTATAAGAAGATGAAGAGCAGTCAAACTGCTTTATAAAATGATGAAGAGCAGTCAAACTGTTTTGTAAGAGGACGAAGAGCAGTCAAACTGATTTATAATCGGACGAAGAGCAGTCAAACTGTTCTATAGGAGGATGAAGCGCAGTCAAACTGGTTTATAGGAGGATGAAGAACAGTCAAACTGCTTTATAAGAGGATGAAGAGCAGTCAAACTGATTTATAAGAGGATGAAGAGCAGTCAAACTGCTTTATAAAAGGATGAAGAGCAGTCAAACTGTTTTATAAGCGGACGAAGAGCAGTCAAACTGATTTATAATCGGACGAAGAGCAGTCAAACTGATTTATAATCGGACGAAGAGCAGTCAAACGGTTTTATAAGAGGATGAAGAGCAGTCAAATTGATTTATAAGAGGATGAAGAGCAGTCAAACTGCTTTATAAAAGGATGAAGAGCAGTCAAACTGTTTTATACGAGGAGGTAGAGCAGTCAGACTGTTTTACAAAAGGATGAAGAGCAGTCAACCTGTTTTACAAGAGGATGAAGAGCAGTCAAACTGTTTTATAAAAGGGTGAAGAGCAGTCAAACTGCTTTATAAAAGGATGAAGAGCAGTCAAACAGTTTTATAAGAGGACGAAGAGCAGTCAAACTGATTTATAATCCGATGAAGAGCAGTCAAACTGATTTATAAGAGGATGAAGAGCAGTCAAACTGCGTTATAAAAAGATGAAGAGCAGTCAAACTGTTTTATAAGAGGATGAAGAGCAGTCAAACTGATTTATAATCGATGAAGAGCAGTCAGACTGTTTTACAAGAGGATGAAGAGCATTCAAACTGCTTTATAAAAGGATGAAGAGTAGTCAAACTGTTTTATAAGAGGACGAAGAGCAGTCAAACTGATGTATAATCGGACGAAGAGCAGTCAAACTGTTCTATAGGAGGATGAAGCGCAGTCAAACTGGTTTATAGGAGGATGAAGAGCAGTCAAACTGCTTTATAAGAGGATGAAGAGCAGTCAAACTGATTTATAACCGACGAAGAGCAGTCAAACTGATTTATAATCGGACGAAGAGCAGTCAAACTGATTTATAAACGGACGAAGAGCAGTCAAACGGTTTTATAAAAAGATGAAGAGCAGTCAAACTGTTTTATACGAGGATGTAGAGCAGTCAGACTGTTTTACAAGAGAATGAAGAGCAGTCAACCTGTTTTACAAGAGGATGAAGAGCAGTCAAACTGTTTTATAAGAGGATAAAGAGCAGTCAAACTGCGTTATAAAAGGATGAAGAGCAGTCAAACTGTTTTATAAGAGGACGAAGAGCAGTCAAACTGATTTATAATCGGATGAAGAGCAGTCAAACTGATTTATAAGAGGATGAAGAGCAGTCAAACTGCTTTATAAAAGGATGAAGAGCAGTCAAACTGTTTTATAAGCGGACGAAGAACAGTCAAACTGATTTATAATCGGACGAAGAGCAGTCAAACTGATTTATAAGCGGACGAAGAGCAGTCAAACGGTTTTATAAGAGGATGAAGAGCAGTCAAATTGATTTATAAGAGGATGAAGAGCAGTCAAACTGCTTTATAAAAGGATGAAGAGCAGTCAAACTGTTTTATACGAGGATGTAGAGCAGTCAGACTGTTTTACAAGAGGATGAAGAGCAGTCAACCTGCTTTACAAGAGGATGAAGATTAGTCAATCTGTTTTATAAGAGGATGAAGAGCAATCAAACTGCTTTATAAAAGGATGAAGAGCAGTCACACTGTTTTATAAGAGGACGAAGAGCAGTCACACTGATTTATAATCGATCGAAGAGCAGTCAAACTGCTTTATAAAAGGATGAAGAGCAGTCAAACTGTTTTATAAGCGGACGAAGAGCAGTCAAACTGATTTATAATCGGACGAAGAGCAGTCAAACTTATTTATAATCTGACGAAGAGCAGTCAAACGGTTTTATAAGAGGATGAAGAGCAGTCGAATTGAGTTATAAGAGGATGAAGAGCAGTCAAACTGCTTTATAAAAGGATGAAGAGCAGTCAAACTGTTTTATACGAGGATGTAGAGCGGTCAGACTGTTTTACAAGAGGATGAAGAGCAGTCAAACTGTTTTATAAGAGGATGAAGAGCAGTCAAACTGCTTTATAAAAGGATGAAGAGCAGTCAAACAGTTTTATAAGAGGACGAAAAGCAGTCAAACTGATTTATAATCGGATGAAGAGCAGTCAAACTGATTTATAAGAGGATGAAGAGCAGTCAAACTGCGTTATAAAAAGATGAAGAGCAGTCAAACTGTTTTATAAGAGGATGAAGAGCAGTCAGACTGATTTATAATCGGATGAAGAGCAGTCAGACTGTTTTACAAGAGGATGAAGAGCAGTCAAACTGCTTTATAAAAGGACGAAGAGCAGTCAAACTGATTTATAATCGGATGAAGAGCAGTCAAACTGTTTTATAAGAGGATGAAGAGCAGTCAAACTGATTTATAATCAGACGAAGAGCAGTCAAACTGTTCTATAGGAGGATGAAGAGCAGTCAAACTGGTTTATAGGAGGATGAAGAGCAGTCAAACTGCTTTATAAGAGGATGAAGAGCAGTCAAACTGATTTATAAGCGGACGAAGAGCAGTCAAACTGATTTATAATCGGACGAAGAGCAGTCAAACTGATTTATAAACGGACGAAGAGCAGTCAAACGGTTTTATAAAAGGATGAAGAGCAGTCAAACTGTTTTATACGAGGATGTAGAGCAGTCAGACTGTTTTACAAGAGGATGAAGAGCAGTCAACCTGTTTTACAAGAGGATGAAGAGCAGTCAAACTGTTTTATAAGAGGATGAAGAGCAGTCTAACTGCGTTATAAAAGGATGAAGAGCAGTCAAACTGTTTTATAAGAGGAAAAAAGAGCAGTCAAACTGATTTATAATAGGATGAAGAGCAGGCAAACTGATTTATAAGAGGATGAAGAGCAGTCAAACTGTTTTATAAGCTGACGAAGAGCAGTCAAACTGATTTATAATCGGACGAAGAGCAGTCAAACTGATTTATAATCAGACGAAGAGCAGTCAAACGGTTTTATAAGAGGATGAAGAGCAGTCAAATTGATTTATAAAAGGATGAAGAGCAGTCAAACTGCTTTATAAAAGGATGAAGAGCAGTCAAACTGTTTTATACGAGGATGTAGAGCAGTCAGACTGTTTTACAAGAGGATGAAGAGCAGTCAACCTGTTTTACAAGAGGATGAAGAGCAGTCAATCTGTTTTATAAGAGGATGAAGAGCAGTCAAACTGCTTTATAAAAGGATGAAGAGCAGTCAAACTGTTTTATAAGAGGACGAAGAGCAGTCAAACTGATTTATAATCGGATGAAGAGCAGTCAAACTGATTTATAAGAGGATGAAGAGCAGTCAAACTGCTTTATAAAAGGATGAAGAGCAGTCAAACTGTTTTATAAGAGGACGAAGAGCAGTCAAACTGATTTATAATCGGACGAAGAGCAGTCAAACTGTTCTATAGGAGGATGAAGCGCAGTCAAACTGGTTTATAGGAGGATGAAGAGCAGTCAAACTGCTTTATAAGAGGATGAAGAGCAGTCATACTGATTTATACGAGGATGAAGAGCAGTCAAACTGCTTTATAAAAGGATGAAGAGCAGTCAAACTGTTTTATAAGCGGACGAAGAGCAGTCAAACTGATTTATAATCGGACAAAGAGCAGTCAAACTGATTTATAATCGGACGAAGAGCAGTCAAACGGTTTTATAAGAGGATGAAGAGCAGTCAAATTGATTTATAAGAGGATGAAGAGCAGTCAAACTGCTTTATAAAAGGATGAAGAGCAGTCAAACTGTTTTATACGAGGATGTAGAGCGGTCAGACTGTTTTACAAGAGGATGAAGAGCAGTCAACCTGTTTTACAAGAGGATGAAGAGCAGTCAAACTGTTTTATAAGAGGATGAAGAGCAGTCAAACTGCTTTATAAAAGGATGAAGAGCAGTCAAACAGTTTTATAAGAGGACGAAAAGCAGTCAAACTGATTTATAGTCGGATGAAGAGCAGTCAAACTGATTTATAAGAGGATGAAGAGCAGTCAAACTGCGTTACAATAAGATGCAGAGAAGTCAAACTGTTTTATAAGAGGATGAAGAGCAGTCAAACTGATTTATAATCCGACGAAGAGCAGTCAAACTGTTCTATAGGAGGATGAAGAGCAGTCAAACTGGTTTATAGGAGGATGAAGAGCAGTCAAACTGCTTTATAAGAGGATGAAGAGCAGTCAAACTGATTTATAAGCGGACGAAGAGCAGTCAAACTGATTTATAATCGGACGAAGAGCAGTCAAACTGATTTATAAACGGACGAAGAGCAGTCAAACGGGTTTATAAAAGGATGAAGAGCAGTCAAACTGTTTTATACGAGGATGTAGAGCAGTCAGACTGTTTTACAAGAGGATGAAGAGCAGTCAAACTGCTTTACAAGAGGATGAAGATTAGTCAATCTGTTTGATAAGAGGATGAAGAGCAATCAAACTGCTTTATAAAAGGATGAAGAGCAGTCACACTGTTTTATAAGAGGACGAAGAGCAGTCACACTGATTTATAATCGATCGAAGAGCAGTCAAACTGCTTTATAAAAGGATGAAGAGCAGTCAAACTGTTTTATAAGCGGACGAAGAGCAGTCAAACTGATTTATAATCGGACGAAGAGCAGTCAAACTTATTTATAATCTGACGAAGAGCAGTCAAACGGTTTTATAAGAGGATGAAGAGCAGTCGAATTGAGTTATAAGAGGATGAAGAGCAGTCAAACTGCTTTATAAAAGGATGAAGAGCAGTCAAACTGTTTTATACGAGGATGTAGAGCGGTCAGACTGTTTTACAAGAGGATGAAGAGCAGTCAAACTGTTTTATAAGAGGATGAAGAGCAGTCAAACTGCTTTATAAAAGGATGAAGAGCAGTCAAACAGTTTTATAAGAGGACGAAAAGCAGTCAAACTGATTTATAATCGGATGAAGAGCAGTCAAACTGATTTATAAGAGGATGAAGAGCAGTCAAACTGCGTTATAAAAAGATGAAGAGCAGTCAAACTGTTTTATAAGAGGATGAAGAGCAGTCAGACTTATTTATAATCGGATGAAGAGCAGTTAGACTGTTTTACAAGAGGATGAAGAGCAGTCAAACTGCTTTATAAAAGGACGAAGAGCAGTCAAACTGATTTATAATCGGATGAAGAGCAGTCAAACTGATTTATAAGAGGATGAAGAGCAGTCAAACTGCTTTATAAAAGGATGAAGAGCAGTCAAACTGTTTTATAAGCGGACGAAGAACAGTCAAACTGATTTATAATCGGACGAAGAGCAGTCAAACTGATTTATAAGCGGACGAAGAGCAGTCAAACGGTTTTATAAGAGGATGAAGAGCAGTCAAATTGATTTATAAGAGGATGAAGAGCAGTCAAACTGCTTTATAAAAGGATGAAGAGCAGTCAAACTGTTTTATACGAGGATGTAGAGCAGTCAGACTGTTTTACAAGAGGATGAAGAGCAGTCAACCTGCTTTACAAGAGGATGAAGATTAGTCAATCTGTTTTATAAGAGGATGAAGAGCAATCAAACTGCTTTATAAAAGGATGAAGAGCAGTCACACTGTTTTATAAGAGGACGAAGAGCAGTCACACTGATTTATAATCGATCAAAGAGCAGTCAAACTGCTTTATAAAAGGATGAAGAGCAGTCAAACTGTTTTATAAGCGGACGAAGAGCAGTCAAACTGATTTATAATCGGACGAAGAGCAGTCAAACTTATTTATAATCTGACGAAGAGCAGTCAAACGGTTTTATAAGAGGATGAAGAGCAGTCGAATTGAGTTATAAGAGGATGAAGAGCAGTCAAACTGCTTTATAAAAGGATGAAGAGCAGTCAAACTGTTTTATACGAGGATGTAGAGCGGTCAGACTGTTTTACAAGAGGATGAAGAGCAGTCAAACTGTTTTATAAGAGGATGAAGAGCAGTCAAACTGCTTTATAAAAGGATGAAGAGCAGTCAAACAGTTTTATAAGAGGACGAAAAGCAGTCAAACTGATTTATAATCGGATGAAGAGCAGTCAAACTGATTTATAAGAGGATGAAGAGCAGTCAAACTGCGTTATAAAAAGATGAAGAGCAGTCAAACTGTTTTATAAGAGGATGAAGAGCAGTCAGACTGATTTATAATCGGATGAAGAGCAGTCAGACTGTTTTACAAGAGGATGAAGAGCAGTCAAACTGCTTTATAAAAGGACGAAGAGCAGTCAAACTGATTTATAATCGGATGAAGAGCAGTCAAACTGTTTTATAAGAGGATGAAGAGCAGTCAAACTGATTTATAATCAGACGAAGAGCAGTCAAACTGTTCTATAGGAGGATGAAGAGCAGTCAAACTGGTTTATAGGAGGATGAAGAGCAGTCAAACTGCTTTATAAGAGGATGAAGAGCAGTCAAACTGATTTATAAGCGGACGAAGAGCAGTCAAACTGATTTATAATCGGACGAAGAGCAGTCAAACTGGTTTATAAACGGACGAAGAGCAGTCAAACGGTTTTATAAAAGGATGAAGAGCAGTCAAACTGTTTTATACGAGGATGTAGAGCAGTCAGACTGTTTTACAAGAGGATGAAGAGCAGTCAACCTGTTTTACAAGAGGATGAAGAGCAGTCAAACTGTTTTATAAGAGGATGAAGAGCAGTCTAACTGCGTTATAAAAGGATGAAGAGCAGTCAAACTGTTTTATAAGAGGAAAAAAGAGCAGTCAAACTGATTTATAATAGGATGAAGAGCAGGCAAACTGATTTATAAGAGGATGAAGAGCAGTCAAACTGTTTTATAAGCTGACGAAGAGCAGTCAAACTGATTTATAATCGGACGAAGAGCAGTCAAACTGATTTATAATCAGACGAAGAGCAGTCAATCTGTTTTATAAGAGGATGAAGAGCAGTCAAACTGCTTTATAAAAGGATGAAGAGCAGTCAAACTGTTTTATAAGAGGACGAAGAGCAGTCAAACTGATTTATAATCGGATGAAGAGCAGTCAAACTGATTTATAAGAGGATGAAGAGCAGTCAAACTGCTTTATAAAAGGATGAAGAGCAGTCAAACTGTTTTATAAGAGGACGAAGAGCAGTCAAACTGATTTATAATCGGACGAAGAGCAGTCAAACTGTTCTATAGGAGGATGAAGCGCAGTCAAACTGGTTTATAGGAGGATGAAGAGCAGTCAAACTGCTTTATAAGAGGATGAAGAGCAGTCATACTGATTTATACGAGGATGAAGAGCAGTCAAACTGCTTTATAAAAGGATGAAGAGCAGTCAAACTGTTTTATAAGCGGACGAAGAGCAGTCAAACTGATTTATAATCGGACAAAGAGCAGTCAAACTGATTTATAATCGGACGAAGAGCAGTCAAACGGTTTTATAAGAGGATGAAGAGCAGTCAAATTGATTTATAAGAGGATGAAGAGCAGTCAAACTGCTTTATAAAAGGATGAAGAGCAGTCAAACTGTTTTATACGAGGATGTAGAGCGGTCAGACTGTTTTACAAGAGGATGAAGAGCAGTCAACCTGTTTTACAAGAGGATGAAGAGCAGTCAAACTGTTTTATAAGAGGATGAAGAGCAGTCAAACTGCTTTATAAAAGGATGAAGAGCAGTCAAACAGTTTTATAAGAGGACGAAAAGCAGTCAAACTGATTTATAGTCGGATGAAGAGCAGTCAAACTGATTTATAAGAGGATGAAGAGCAGTCAAACTGCGTTACAATAAGATGCAGAGCAGTCAAACTGTTTTATAAGAGGATGAAGAGCAGTCAAACTGAGTTATAATCCGACGAAGAGCAGTCAAACTGTTCTATAGGAGGATGAAGAGCAGTCAAACTGGTTTATAGGAGGATGAAGAGCAGTCAAACTGCTTTATAAGAGGATGAAGAGCAGTCAAACTGATTTATAAGCGGACGAAGAGCAGTCAAACTGATTTATAATCGGACGAAGAGCAGTCAAACTGATTTATAAACGGACGAAGAGCAGTCAAACGGGTTTATAAAAGGATGAAGAGCAGTCAAACTGTTTTATACGAGGATGTAGAGCAGTCAGACTGTTTTACAAGAGGATGAAGAGCAGTCAACCTGCTTTACAAGAGGATGAAGATTAGTCAATCTGTTTGATAAGAGGATGAAGAGCAATCAAACTGCTTTATAAAAGGATGAAGAGCAGTCACACTGTTTTATAAGAGGACGAAGAGCAGTCACACTGATTTATAATCGATCGAAGAGCAGTCAAACTGCTTTATAAAAGGATGAAGAGCAGTCAAACTGTTTTATAAGCGGACGAAGAGCAGTCAAACTGATTTATAATCGGACGAAGAGCAGTCAAACTTATTTATAATCTGACGAAGAGCAGTCAAACGGTTTTATAAGAGGATGAAGAGCAGTCGAATTGAGTTATAAGAGGATGAAGAGCAGTCAAACTGCTTTATAAAAGGATGAAGAGCAGTCAAACTGTTTTATACGAGGATGTAGAGCGGTCAGACTGTTTTACAAGAGGATGAAGAGCAGTCAAACTGTTTTATAAGAGGATGAAGAGCAGTCAAACTGCTTTATAAAAGGATGAAGAGCAGTCAAACAGTTTTATAAGAGGACGAAAAGCAGTCAAACTGATTTATAATCGGATGAAGAGCAGTCAAACTGATTTATAAGAGGATGAAGAGCAGTCAAACTGCGTTATAAAAAGATGAAGAGCAGTCAAACTGTTTTATAAGAGGATGAAGAGCAGTCAGACTGATTTATAATCGGATGAAGAGCAGTTAGACTGTTTTACAAGAGGATGAAGAGCAGTCAAACTGCTTTATAAAAGGACGAAGAGCAGTCAAACTGATTTATAATCGGATGAAGAGCAGTCAAACTGTTTTATAAGAGGATGAAGAGCAGTCAAACTGATTTATAATCGGACGAAGAGCAGTCAAACTGTTCTATAGGAGGATGAAGAGCAGTCAAACTGGTTTATAGGAGGATGAAGAGCAGTCAAACTGCTTTATAAGAGGATGAAGAGCAGTCAAACTGCTTTATAAAAGGATGAAGAGCAGTCAAACAGTTTTATAAGAGGACGAAAAGCAGTCAAACTGATTTATAATCGGATGAAGAGCAGTCAAACTGATTTATAAGAGGATGAAGAGCAGTCAAACTGCGTTATAAAAAGATGAAGAGCAGTCAAACTGTTTTATAAGAGGATGAAGAGCAGTCAGACTGATTTATAATCGGATGAAGAGCAGTCAGACTGTTTTACAAGAGGATGAAGAGCAGTCAAACTGCTTTATAAAAGGACGAAGAGCAGTCAAACTGATTTATAATCGGATGAAGAGCAGTCAAACTGTTTTATAAGAGGATGAAGAGCAGTCAAACTGATTTATAATCAGACGAAGAGCAGTCAAACTGTTCTATAGGAGGATGAAGAGCAGTCAAACTGGTTTATAGGAGGATGAAGAGCAGTCAAACTGCTTTATAAGAGGATGAAGAGCAGTCAAACTGATTTATAAGCGGACGAAGAGCAGTCAAACTGATTTATAATCGGACGAAGAGCAGTCAAACTGGTTTATAAACGGACGAAGAGCAGTCAAACGGTTTTATAAAAGGATGAAGAGCAGTCAAACTGTTTTATACGAGGATGTAGAGCAGTCAGACTGTTTTACAAGAGGATGAAGAGCAGTCAACCTGTTTTACAAGAGGATGAAGAGCAGTCAAACTGTTTTATAAGAGGATGAAGAGCAGTCTAACTGCGTTATAAAAGGATGAAGAGCAGTCAAACTGTTTTATAAGAGGAAAAAAGAGCAGTCAAACTGATTTATAATAGGATGAAGAGCAGGCAAACTGATTTATAAGAGGATGAAGAGCAGTCAAACTGTTTTATAAGCTGACGAAGAGCAGTCAAACTGATTTATAATCGGACGAAGAGCAGTCAAACTGATTTATAATCAGACGAAGAGCAGTCAAACGGTTTTATAAGAGGATGAAGAGCAGTCAAATTGATTTATAAAAGGATGAAGAGCAGTCAAACTGCTTTATAAAAGGATGAAGAGCAGTCAAACTGTTTTATACGAGGATGTAGAGCAGTCAGACTGTTTTACAAGAGGATGAAGAGCAGTCAACCTGTTTTACAAGAGGATGAAGAGCAGTCAATCTGTTTTATAAGAGGATGAAGAGCAGTCAAACTGCTTTATAAAAGGATGAAGAGCAGTCAAACTGTTTTATAAGAGGACGAAGAGCAGTCAAACTGATTTATAATCGGATGAAGAGCAGTCAAACTGATTTATAAGAGGATGAAGAGCAGTCAAACTGCTTTATAAAAGGATGAAGAGCAGTCAAACTGTTTTATAAGAGGACGAAGAGCAGTCAAACTGATTTATAATCGGACGAAGAGCAGTCAAACTGTTCTATAGGAGGATGAAGCGCAGTCAAACTGGTTTATAGGAGGATGAAGAGCAGTCAAACTGCTTTATAAGAGGATGAAGAGCAGTCATACTGATTTATACGAGGATGAAGAGCAGTCAAACTGCTTTATAAAAGGATGAAGAGCAGTCAAACTCTTTTATAAGCGGACGAAGAGCAGTCAAACTGATTTATAATCGGACAAAGAGCAGTCAAACTGATTTATAATCGGACGAAGAGCAGTCAAACGGTTTTATAAGAGGATGAAGAGCAGTCAAATTGATTTATAAGAGGATGAAGAGCAGTCAAACTGCTTTATAAAAGGATGAAGAGCAGTCAAACTGTTTTATACGAGGATGTAGAGCGGTCAGACTGTTTTACAAGAGGATGAAGAGCAGTCAACCTGTTTTACAAGAGGATGAAGAGCAGTCAAACTGTTTTATAAGAGGATGAAGAGCAGTCAAACTGCTTTATAAAAGGATGAAGAGCAGTCAAACAGTTTTATAAGAGGACGAAAAGCAGTCAAACTGATTTATAGTCGGATGAAGAGCAGTCAAACTGATTTATAAGAGGATGAAGAGCAGTCAAACTGCGTTACAATAAGATGCAGAGCAGTCAAACTGTTTTATAAGAGGATGAAGAGCAGTCAAACTGATTTATAATCCGACGAAGAGCAGTCAAACTGTTCTATAGGAGGATGAAGAGCAGTCAAACTGGTTTATAGGAGGATGAAGAGCAGTCAAACTGCTTTATAAGAGGATGAAGAGCAGTCAAACTGATTTATAAGCGGACGAAGAGCAGTCAAACTGATTTATAATCGGACGAAGAGCAGTCAAACTGATTTATAAACGGACGAAGAGCAGTCAAACGGGTTTATAAAAGGATGAAGAGCAGTCAAACTGTTTTATACGAGGATGTAGAGCAGTCAGACTGTTTTACAAGAGGATGAAGAGCAGTCAACCTGCTTTACAAGAGGATGAAGATTAGTCAATCTGTTTGATAAGAGGATGAAGAGCAATCAAACTGCTTTATAAAAGGATGAAGAGCAGTCACACTGTTTTATAAGAGGACGAAGAGCAGTCACACTGATTTATAATCGATCGAAGAGCAGTCAAACTGCTTTATAAAAGGATGAAGAGCAGTCAAACTGTTTTATAAGCGGACGAAGAGCAGTCAAACTGATTTATAATCGGACGAAGAGCAGTCAAACTTATTTATAATCTGACGAAGAGCAGTCAAACGGTTTTATAAGAGGATGAAGAGCAGTCGAATTGAGTTATAAGAGGATGAAGAGCAGTCAAACTGCTTTATAAAAGGATGAAGAGCAGTCAAACTGTTTTATACGAGGATGTAGAGCGGTCAGACTGTTTTACAAGAGGATGAAGAGCAGTCAAACTGCGTTATAAAAAGATGAAGAGCAGTCAAACTGTTTTATAAGAGGATGAAGAGCAGTCAGACTGATTTATAATCGGATGAAGAGCAGTTAGACTGTTTTACAAGAGGATGAAGAGCAGTCAAACTGCTTTATAAAAGGACGAAGAGCAGTCAAACTGATTTATAATCGGATGAAGAGCAGTCAAACTGTTTTATAAGAGGATGAAGAGCAGTCAAACTGATTTATAATCGGACGAAGAGCAGTCAAACTGTTCTATAGGAGGATGAAGAGCAGTCAAACTGGTTTATAGGAGGATGAAGAGCAGTCAAACTGCTTTATAAGAGGATGAAGAGCAGTCAAACTGATTTATAAGCGGACGAAGAGCAGTCAAACTGATTTATAATCGGACGAAGAGCAGTCAAACTGATTTATAAACGGACGAAGAGCAGTCAAACGGTTTTATAAAAGGATGAAGAGCAGTCAAACTGTTTCATACGAGGATGTAGAGCAGTCAGACTGTTTTACAAGAGGATGAAGAGCAGTCAACCTGTTTTACAAGAGGATGAAGAGCAATCAAACTGCTTTATAAAAGGATGAAGAGCAGTCACACTGTTTTATAAGAGGACGAAGAGCAGTCACACTGATTTATAATCGATCGAAGAGCAGTCAAACTGCTTTATAAAAGGATGAAGAGCAGTCAAACTGTTTTATAAGCGGACGAAGAGCAGTCAAACTGATTTATAATCGGACGAAGAGCAGTCAAACTTATTTATAATCTGACGAAGAGCAGTCAAACGGTTTTATAAGAGGATGAAGAGCAGTCGAATTGAGTTATAAGAGGATGAAGAGCAGTCAAACTGCTTTATAAAAGGATGAAGAGCAGTCAAACTGTTTTATACGAGGATGTAGAGCGGTCAGACTGTTTTACAAGAGGATGAAGAGCAGTCAAACTGTTTTATAAGAGGATGAAGAGCAGTCAAACTGCTTTATAAAAGGATGAAGAGCAGTCAAACAGTTTTATAAGAGGACGAAAAGCAGTCAAACTGATTTATAATCGGATGAAGAGCAGTCAAACTGATTTATAAGAGGATGAAGAGCAGTCAAACTGCGTTATAAAAAGATGAAGAGCAGTCAAACTGTTTTATAAGAGGATGAAGAGCAGTCAGACTGATTTATAATCGGATGAAGAGCAGTTAGACTGTTTTACAAGAGGATGAAGAGCAGTCAAACTGCTTTATAAAAGGACGAAGAGCAGTCAAACTGATTTATAATCGGATGAAGAGCAGTCAAACTGTTTTATAAGAGGATGAAGAGCAGTCAAACTGATTTATAATCGGACGAAGAGCAGTCAAACTGTTCTATAGGAGGATGAAGAGCAGTCAAACTGGTTTATAGGAGGATGAAGAGCAGTCAAACTGCTTTATAAGAGGATGAAGAGCAGTCAAACTGCTTTATAAAAGGATGAAGAGCAGTCAAACAGTTTTATAAGAGGACGAAAAGCAGTCAAACTGATTTATAATCGGATGAAGAGCAGTCAAACTGATTTATAAGAGGATGAAGAGCAGTCAAACTGCGTTATAAAAAGATGAAGAGCAGTCAAACTGTTTTATAAGAGGATGAAGAGCAGTCAGACTGATTTATAATCGGATGAAGAGCAGTCAGACTGTTTTACAAGAGGATGAAGAGCAGTCAAACTGCTTTATAAAAGGACGAAGAGCAGTCAAACTGATTTATAATCGGATGAAGAGCAGTCAAACTGTTTTATAAGAGGATGAAGAGCAGTCAAACTGATTTATAATCAGACGAAGAGCAGTCAAACTGTTCTATAGGAGGATGAAGAGCAGTCAAACTGGTTTATAGGAGGATGAAGAGCAGTCAAACTGCTTTATAAGAGGATGAAGAGCAGTCAAACTGATTTATAAGCGGACGAAGAGCAGTCAAACTGATTTATAATCGGACGAAGAGCAGTCAAACTGGTTTATAAACGGACGAAGAGCAGTCAAACGGTTTTATAAAAGGATGAAGAGCAGTCAAACTGTTTTATACGAGGATGTAGAGCAGTCAGACTGTTTTACAAGAGGATGAAGAGCAGTCAACCTGTTTTACAAGAGGATGAAGAGCAGTCAAACTGTTTTATAAGAGGATGAAGAGCAGTCTAACTGCGTTATAAAAGGATGAAGAGCAGTCAAACTGTTTTATAAGAGGAAAAAAGAGCAGTCAAACTGATTTATAATAGGATGAAGAGCAGGCAAACTGATTTATAAGAGGATGAAGAGCAGTCAAACTGTTTTATAAGCTGACGAAGAGCAGTCAAACTGATTTATAATCGGACGAAGAGCAGTCAAACTGATTTATAATCAGACGAAGAGCAGTCAAACGGTTTTATAAGAGGATGAAGAGCAGTCAAATTGATTTATAAAAGGATGAAGAGCAGTCAAACTGCTTTATAAAAGGATGAAGAGCAGTCAAACTGTTTTATACGAGGATGTAGAGCAGTCAGACTGTTTTACAAGAGGATGAAGAGCAGTCAACCTGTTTTACAAGAGGATGAAGAGCAGTCAATCTGTTTTATAAGAGGATGAAGAGCAGTCAAACTGCTTTATAAAAGGATGAAGAGCAGTCAAACTGTTTTATAAGAGGACGAAGAGCAGTCAAACTGATTTATAATCGGATGAAGAGCAGTCAAACTGTTTTATAAGAGGATGAAGAGCAGTCAAACTGATTTATAATCAGACGAAGAGCAGTCAAACTGTTCTATAGGAGGATGAAGAGCAGTCAAACTGGTTTATAGGAGGATGAAGAGCAGTCAAACTGCTTTATAAGAGGATGAAGAGCAGTCAAACTGATTTATAAGCGGACGAAGAGCAGTCAAACTGATTTATAATCGGACGAAGAGCAGTCAAACTGGTTTATAAACGGACGAAGAGCAGTCAAACGGTTTTATAAAAGGATGAAGAGCAGTCAAACTGTTTTATACGAGGATGTAGAGCAGTCAGACTGTTTTACAAGAGGATGAAGAGCAGTCAACCTGTTTTACAAGAGGATGAAGAGCAGTCAAACTGTTTTATAAGAGGATGAAGAGCAGTCTAACTGCGTTATAAAAGGATGAAGAGCAGTCAAACTGTTTTATAAGAGGAAAAAAGAGCAGTCAAACTGATTTATAATAGGATGAAGAGCAGGCAAACTGATTTATAAGAGGATGAAGAGCAGTCAAACTGTTTTATAAGCTGACGAAGAGCAGTCAAACTGATTTATAATCGGACGAAGAGCAGTCAAACTGATTTATAATCAGACGAAGAGCAGTCAAACGGTTTTATAAGAGGATGAAGAGCAGTCAAATTGATTTATAAAAGGATGAAGAGCAGTCAAACTGCTTTATAAAAGGATGAAGAGCAGTCAAACTGTTTTATACGAGGATGTAGAGCAGTCAGACTGTTTTACAAGAGGATGAAGAGCAGTCAACCTGTTTTACAAGAGGATGAAGAGCAGTCAATCTGTTTTATAAGAGGATGAAGAGCAGTCAAACTGCTTTATAAAAGGATGAAGAGCAGTCAAACTGTTTTATAAGAGGACGAAGAGCAGTCAAACTGATTTATAATCGGATGAAGAGCAGTCAAACTGATTTATAAGAGGATGAAGAGCAGTCAAACTGCTTTATAAAAGGATGAAGAGCAGTCAAACTGTTTTATAAGAGGACGAAGAGCAGTCAAACTGATTTATAATCGGACGAAGAGCAGTCAAACTGTTCTATAGGAGGATGAAGCGCAGTCAAACTGGTTTATAGGAGGATGAAGAGCAGTCAAACTGCTTTATAAGAGGATGAAGAGCAGTCATACTGATTTATACGAGGATGAAGAGCAGTCAAACTGCTTTATAAAAGGATGAAGAGCAGTCAAACTGTTTTATAAGCGGACGAAGAGCAGTCAAACTGATTTATAATCGGACAAAGAGCAGTCAAACTGATTTATAATCGGACGAAGAGCAGTCAAACGGTTTTATAAGAGGATGAAGAGCAGTCAAATTGATTTATAAGAGGATGAAGAGCAGTCAAACTGCTTTATAAAAGGATGAAGAGCAGTCAAACTGTTTTATACGAGGATGTAGAGCGGTCAGACTGTTTTACAAGAGGATGAAGAGCAGTCAACCTGTTTTACAAGAGGATGAAGAGCAGTCAAACTGTTTTATAAGAGGATGAAGAGCAGTCAAACTGCTTTATAAAAGGATGAAGAGCAGTCAAACAGTTTTATAAGAGGACGAAAAGCAGTCAAACTGATTTATAGTCGGATGAAGAGCAGTCAAACTGATTTATAAGAGGATGAAGAGCAGTCAAACTGCGTTACAATAAGATGCAGAGCAGTCAAACTGTTTTATAAGAGGATGAAGAGCAGTCAAACTGATTTATAATCCGACGAAGAGCAGTCAAACTGTTCTATAGGAGGATGAAGAGCAGTCAAACTGGTTTATAGGAGGATGAAGAGCAGTCAAACTGCTTTATAAGAGGATGAAGAGCAGTCAAACTGATTTATAAGCGGACGAAGAGCAGTCAAACTGATTTATAATCGGACGAAGAGCAGTCAAACTGATTTATAAACGGACGAAGAGCAGTCAAACGGGTTTATAAAAGGATGAAGAGCAGTCAAACTGTTTTATACGAGGATGTAGAGCAGTCAGACTGTTTTACAAGAGGATGAAGAGCAGTCAACCTGCTTTACAAGAGGATGAAGATTAGTCAATCTGTTTGATAAGAGGATGAAGAGCAATCAAACTGCTTTATAAAAGGATGAAGAGCAGTCACACTGTTTTATAAGAGGACGAAGAGCAGTCACACTGATTTATAATCGATCGAAGAGCAGTCAAACTGCTTTATAAAAGGATGAAGAGCAGTCAAACTGTTTTATAAGCGGACGAAGAGCAGTCAAACTGATTTATAATCGGACGAAGAGCAGTCAAACTTATTTATAATCTGACGAAGAGCAGTCAAACGGTTTTATAAGAGGATGAAGAGCAGTCGAATTGAGTTATAAGAGGATGAAGAGCAGTCAAACTGCTTTATAAAAGGATGAAGAGCAGTCAAACTGTTTTATACGAGGATGTAGAGCGGTCAGACTGTTTTACAAGAGGATGAAGAGCAGTCAAACTGTTTTATAAGAGGATGAAGAGCAGTCAAACTGCTTTATAAAAGGATGAAGAGCAGTCAAACAGTTTTATAAGAGGACGAAAAGCAGTCAAACTGATTTATAATCGGATGAAGAGCAGTCAAACTGATTTATAAGAGGATGAAGAGCAGTCAAACTGCGTTATAAAAAGATGAAGAGCAGTCAAACTGTTTTATAAGAGGATGAAGAGCAGTCAGACTGATTTATAATCGG
Source organism: Lampris incognitus (assembly GCF_029633865.1). Lineage (NCBI taxonomy): Eukaryota > Metazoa > Chordata > Actinopteri > Lampriformes > Lampridae > Lampris > Lampris incognitus. Next base: position 36,813,031 of record NC_079222.1, read on the forward strand.
ATGAAGAGCAGTTAGACTGTTTTACAAGAGGATGAAGAGCAGTCAAACTGCTTTATAAAAGGACGAAGAGCAGTCAAACTGATTTATAATCGGATGAAGAGCAGTCAAACTGTTTTATAAGAGGATGAAGAGCAGTCAAACTGATTTATAATCGGACGAAGAGCAGTCAAACTGTTCTATAGGAGGATGAAGAGCAGTCAAACTGGTTTATAGGAGGATGAAGAGCAGTCAAACTGCTTTATAAGAGGATGAAGAGCAGTCAAACTGATTTATAAGCGGACGAAGAGCAGTCAAACTGATTTATAATCGGACGAAGAGCAGTCAAACTGATTTATAAACGGACGAAGAGCAGTCAAACGGTTTTATAAAAGGATGAAGAGCAGTCAAACTGTTTCATACGAGGATGTAGAGCAGTCAGACTGTTTTACAAGAGGATGAAGAGCAGTCAACCTGTTTTACAAGAGGATGAAGAGCAGTCAAACTGTTTTATAAGAGGATGAAGAGCAGTCTAACTGCGTTATAAAAGGATGAAGAGCAGTCAAACTGTTTTATAAGAGGAAAAAAGAGCAGTCAAACTGATTTATAATAGGATGAAGAGCAGGCAAACTGATTTATAAGAGGATGAAGAGCAGTCAAACTGTTTTATAAGCTGACGAAGAGCAGTCAAACTGATTTATAATCGGACGAAGAGCAGTCAAACTGATTTATAATCAGACGAAGAGCAGTCAAACGGTTTTATAAGAGGATGAAGAGCAGTCAAATTGATTTATAAAAGGATGAAGAGCAGTCAAACTGCTTTATAAAAGGATGAAGAGCAGTCAAACTGTTTTATACGAGGATGTAGAGCAGTCAGACTGTTTTACAAGAGGATGAAGAGCAGTCAACCTGTTTTACAAGAGGATGAAGAGCAGTCAATCTGTTTTATAAGAGGATGAAGAGCAGTCAAACTGCTTTATAAAAGGATGAAGAGCAGTCAAACTGTTTTATAAGAGGACGAAGAGCAGTCAAACTGATTTATAATCGGATGAAGAGCAGTCAAACTGATTTATAAGAGGATGAAGAGCAGTCAAACTGCTTTATAAAAGGATGAAGAGCAGTCAAACTGTTTTATAAGAGGACGAAGAGCAGTCAAACTGATTTATAATCGGACGAAGAGCAGTCAAACTGTTCTATAGGAGGATGAAGCGCAGTCAAACTGGTTTATAGGAGGATGAAGAGCAGTCAAACTGCTTTATAAGAGGATGAAGAGCAGTCATACTGATTTATAAGAGGATGAAGAGCAGTCAAACTGCTTTATAAAAGGATGAAGAGCAGTCAAACTGTTTTATAAGCGGACGAAGAGCAGTCAAACTGATTTATAATCGGACAAAGAGCAGTCAAACTGATTTATAATCGGACGAAGAGCAGTCAAACGGTTTTATAAGAGGATGAAGAGCAGTCAAATTGATTTATAAGAGGATGAAGAGCAGTCAAACTACTTTATAAAAGGATGAAGAGCAATCAAACTGTTTTATACGAGGATGTAGAGCGGTCAGACTGTTTTACAAGAGGATGAAGAGCAGTCAACCTGTTTTACAAGAGGATGAAGAGCAGTCAAACTGTTTTATAAGAGGATGAAGAGCAGTCAAACTGCTTTATAAAAGGATGAAGAGCAGTCAAACAGTTTTATAAGAGGACGAAAAGCAGTCAAACTGATTTATAGTCGGATGAAGAGCAGTCAAACTGATTTATAAGAGGATGAAGAGCAGTCAAACTGCGTTACAATAAGATGCAGAGCAGTCAAACTGTTTTATAAGAGGATGAAGAGCAGTCAAACTGATTTATAATCCGACGAAGAGCAGTCAAACTGTTCTATAGGAGGATGAAGAGCAGTCAAACTGGTTTATAGGAGGATGAAGAGCAGTCAAACTGCTTTATAAGAGGATGAAGAGCAGTCAAACTGATTTATAAGCGGACGAAGAGCAGTCAAACTGATTTATAATCGGACGAAGAGCAGTCAAACTGATTTATAAACGGACGAAGAGCAGTCAAACGGGTTTATAAAAGGATGAAGAGCAGTCAAACTGTTTTATACGAGGATGTAGAGCAGTCAGACTGTTTTACAAGAGGATGAAGAGCAGTCAACCTGTTTTACAAGAGGATGAAGAGCAGTCAAACTGCGTTATAAAAAGATGAAGAGCAGTCAAACTGTTTTATAAGAGGATGAAGAGCAGTCAAACTGATTTATAATCGGATGAAGAGCAGTCAGACTGTTTTACAAGAGGATGAAGAGCAGTCAAACTGCTTTGTAAAAGGATGAAGAGCAGTCAAACTGTTTTATAAGAGCACGAAGAGCAGTCAAACTGATTTATAATCGGACGAAGAGCAGTCAAACTGTTTTATAAGAGGAAGATGAAGCGCAGTAAAACTGGTTTATAGGAGGATGGAGAGCAGTCAACCTGCTTTATAAGAGGATGAAGAGCAGTCAAACTGCTTTATAAAAGGATGAAGAGCAGTCAAACTGTTTTATAAGCGGACGAAGAGCAGTCAAACGGATTTATAATCGGACGAAGAGCAGTCAAACTGATTTATAATCGGACGAAGAGCAGTCAAACTGATTTATAATCGGATGAATAGCTGTCAAACTGATTTATAAGAGGATGAAGAGCAGTCAAACTGCTTTATAAAAGGATGAAGAACAGTCAAACTGTTTTATAAGAGGACGAAGAGCAGTCAAACTGATTTATATTCGGACGAAGAGCAGTCAAACTCTTCTATAGGAGGATGAAGCGCAGTCAAACTGGTTTATAGGAGGATGAAGAGCAGTCAAACTGCTTTAAAAGAGGATGAAGAGCAGTCAAACTGATTTATAAGCGCACGAAGAGCAGTCAAACTGATTTATAATCGGACGAAGAGCAGTCAAACTGATTTATAAACGGACGAAGAGCAGTCAAACGGTTTTATAAAAGGATGAAGAGCAGTCAAACTGTTTTATACGAGGATGTAGAGCCGTCAGACTGTTTTACAAGAGGATGAAGAGCAGTCAACCTGTTTTACAAGAGGATGAAGAGCAGACAAACTGTTTTATAAGAGGATGAAGAGCAGTCAAACTGCGTTATAAAAGGATGAAGAGCAGTCAAACTGTTTTATAAGAGGACGAAGAGCAGTCAAACTGATTTATAATCGGACGAAGAGCAGTCAAACTGTTCTATAGGAGGATGAAGCGCAGTCAAACTGGTTTATAGGAGGATGAAGAGCAGTCAAACTTCTTTATAAGAGGATGAAGAGCAGTCAAACTGATTTATAAGCGCACGAAGAGCAGTCAAACTGATTTATAATCGGACAAAGAGCAGTCAAACTGTTCTATAGGAGGATGAAGCGCAGTCAAACTGGTTTATAGGAGGATGAAGAGCAGTCAAACTGCTTTATAAGAGGATGAAGAGCAGTCAAACTGATTTATAAGTGGATGTAGAGCAGTCAGACTGTTTTACAAGAGGATGAAGAGCAGTCAACCTGTTTTATAAGAGGACGAAGAGCAGTCAAACTGATTTATAATCGGACGAAGAGCAGTCAAACTGTTCTATAGGATGATGAAGCGCAGTCAAACTGGTTTATAGGAGGATGAAGAGCAGTCAAACTGCTTTATAAGAGGATGAAGAGCAGTCAAACTGATTTATAAGCGGACGACGAGCAGTCAAACTGATTTATAATCGGACGAAGAGCAGTCAAACTGATTTATAAACGGACGAAGAGCAGTCAAACGGTTTTATAAAAGGATGAAGAGCAGTCAAACTGTTTTATACGAGGATGTAGAGCAGTCAGACTGTTTTACAAGAGGATGAAGAGCAGTCAACCTGTTTTACAAGAGGATGAAGAGCAGTCAAACTGTTTTATAAGAGGATGAAGAGCAGTCAAACTGCGTTATAAAAGGATGAAGAGCAGTCAAACTGCTTTATAAAAGGATGAAGCGCAGTCAAACTGTTTTATAAGCGGACGAAGAGCAGTCAAACTGATTTATAATCGGACGAAGAGCAGTCAAACTGATTTATAAGAGGATGAAGAGCAGTCAAACTGCTTTATAAGAGGACGAAGAGCAGTCAAACTGATTTATAATCCGACGAAGAGCAGTCAAACTGTTCTATAGGAGGGTGAAGCGCAGTCAAACTGGTTTATAGGAGGATGAAGAGCAGTCAAACTGCTTTATAAAAGGATGAAGAGCAGTCAAACTGCTTTATAAGAGGATGAAGAGCAGTCAAACTGATTTATAAGCGCACGAAGAGCAGTCAAACTGATTTATAATCGGACAAAGAGCAGTCAAACTGTTCTATAGGAGGATGAAGCGCAGTCAAACTGGTTTATAGGAGGATGAAGAGCAGTCAAACTGCTTTATAAGAGGATGAAGAGCAGTCAAACTGATTTATAAGAGGATGTAGAGCAGTCAAACTGATTTATAATCGGACGAAGAGCAGTCAAACTGTTCTATAGGATGATGAAGCGCAGTCAAACTGGTTTATAGGAGGATGAAGAGCAGTCAAACTGCTTTATAAGAGGATGAAGAGCAGTCAAACTGATTTATAAGCGGACGAAGAGCAGTCAAACTGATTTATAATCGGACGAAGAGCAGTCAAAGTGATTTATAAACGGACGAAGAGCAGTCAAACGGTTTTATAAAAGGATGAAGAGCAGTCAAACTGTTTTATACGAGGATGTAGAGCAGTCAGACTGTTTTACAAGAGGATGAAGAGCAGTCAACCTGTTTTACAAGAGGATGAAGAGCAGTCAAACTGTTTTATAAGAGGATGAAGAGCAGTCAAACTGCGTTATAAAAGGATGAAGAGCAGTCAAACAGTTTTATAAGAGGACGAAGAGCAGTCAAACTGATTTATAATCGGATGAAGAGCAGTCAAACTGATTTATAAGAGGATGAAGAGCAGTCAAACTGCTTTATAAAAGGATGAAGCGCAGTCAAACTGTTTTATAAGAGGACGAAGAGCAGTCAAACTGATTTATAATCGGACGAATAGCAGTCAAACTGTTCTATAGGAGGATGAAGCGCAGTCAAACTGGTCTATAGGAGGATGAAGAGCAGTCAAACTGTTTTATAAGCGGACGAAGAGCAGTCAAACTGATTTATAAGAGGATGAAGAGCAGTCAAACTGCTTTATAAGAGGACGAAGAGCAGTCAAACTGATTTATAATCGGACGAAGAGTAGTCAAACGGTTTTATAAGAGGATGAAGAGCAGTCAAATTGATTTATAAGAGGATGAAGAGCAGTCAAACTGCTTTATAAAAGGATGAAGAGCAGTCAAACTGTTTTATACGAGGATGTAGATCGGTCAGACTGTTTTACAAGAGGATGAAGAGCAGTCAACCTGTTTTACAAGAGGATGAAGAGCAGTCAAACTGCGTTATAAAAAGATGAAGAGAAGTCAAACTGTTTTATAAGAGGATGAAGAGCAGTCAAACTGCGTTATAAAAAGATGAAGAGCAGTCAAACTGTTTTATAAGAGGATGAAGAGCAGTCAAACTGATTTATAATCGGATGAAGAGCAGTCAGACTGTTTTACAAGAGGATGAAGAGCAGTCAAACTGCTTTATAAAAGGATGAAGAGCAGTCAAACTGTTTTATAAGCGCACGAAGAGCAGTCAAACTGATTTATAATCGGACGAAGAGCAGTCAAACTGTTCTATAGGAGGATGAAGCGCAGTCAAACTGGTTTATAGGAGGATGAAGAGCAGTCAAACTGCTTTATAAGCGGACGAAGAGCAGTCAAACTGATTTATAATCGGACGAAGAGCAGTCAAACTGATTTATAATTGGACGAAGAGCAGTCAAACTGAATTATAATCGGATGAATAGCAGTCAAACTGATTTATAAGAGGATGTAGAGCAGTCAAACTGCTTTATAAAAGGATGAAGAGCAGTCAAACTGATTTATAATCGGACGAAGAGCAGTCAAACTGTTCTATAGGAGGATGAAGCGCAGTCAAACTGGTTTATAGGAGGATGAAGAGCAGTCAAACTGCTTTATAAGAGGATGAAGATCAGTCAAACTGATTTATAAGCGGACGAAGAGTAGTCAAACTGATTTATAATCGGACGAAGAGCAGTCAAACTGATTTATAAACGGACGAAGAGCAGTCAAACGGTTTTATAAAAGGATGAAGAGCAGTCAAACTGTTTTATACGAGGATGTAGAGCAGTCAGACTGTTTTACAAGAGGATGAAGAGCAGTCAACCTGTTTTACAAGAGGATGAAGAGTAGACAAACTGTTTTATAAGAGGATGAAGAGCAGTCAAATTGCGTTATAAAAGGATGAAGAGCAGTCAAACTGTTTTATAAGAGGACGAAGAGCAGTCAAACTGATTTATAATCGGACGAAGAGCAGTCAAACTGTTCTATAGGAGGATGAAGCGCAGTCAAACTGGTTTATAGGAGGATGAAGAGCAGTCAAACTGCTTTATAAGAGGATGAAGAGCAGTCAAACTGATTTATAAGCGCACGAAGAGCAGTCAAACTGATTTATAATCGGACAAAGAGCAGTCAAACTGTTCTATAGGAGGATGAAGCGCAGTCAAACTGGTTTATAGGAGGATGAAGAGCAGTCAAACTGCTTTATAAGAGGATGAAGAGCAGTCAAACTGATTTATAAGAGGATGTAGAGCAGTCAGACTGTTTTACAAGAGGATGAAGAGCAGTCAACCTGTTTTATAAGAGGACGAAGAGCAGTCAAACTGATTTATAATCGGACGAAGAGCAGTCAAACTGTTCTATAGGATGATGAAGCGCAGTCAAGCTGGTTTATAGGAGGATGAAGAGCAGTCAAACTGCTTTATAAGAGGATGAAGAGCAGTCAAACTGATTTATAATCGGACGAAGAGCAGTCAAACTGATTTATAAACGGACGAAGAGCAGTCAAACGGGTTTATAAAAGGATGAAGAGCAGTCAAACTGTTTTATACGAGGATGTAGAGCAGTCAGACTGTTTTACAAGAGGATGAAGAGCAGTCAACCTGTTTTACAAGAGAATGAAGAGCAGTCAAACTGCGTTATAAAAAGATGAAGAGCAGTCAAACTGTTTTATAAGAGGATGAAGAGCAGTCAAACTGATTTATAATCGGATGAAGAGCAGTCAGACTGTTTTACAAGAGGATGAAGAGCAGTCAAACTGCTTTGTAAAAGGATGAAGAGCAGTCAAACTGTTTTATAAGAGGACGAAGAGCAGTCAAACTGATTTATGATCGGACGAAGAGCAGTCAAACTGTTCCATAGGAAGATGAAGGGCAGTAAAACTGGTTTATAGGAGGATGAAGAGCAGTCAAACTGCTTTATAAGAGGATGAAGAGCACTCAAACTGCTTTATAAAAGGATGAAGAGCAGGCAAACTGTACTATAAGCGGACGAAGAGCAGTCAAACTGATTTATAATCGGACGAAGAGTAGTCAAACGGTTTTATAAGAGGATGAAGAGCAGTCAAATTGATTTATAAGAGGATGAAGAGCAGTCAAACTGCTTTATAAAAGGATGAAGAGCAGTCAAACTGTTTTATACGAGGATGTAGATCGGTCAGACTGTTTTACAAGAGGATGAAGAGCAGTCAACCTGTTTTACAAGAGGATGAAGAGCAGTCAAACTGATTTATAAGAGGATGAAGAGCAGTCAAACTGCTTTATAAAAGGATGAAGCGCAGTCAAACTGTTTTATAAGAGGACGAAGAGCAGTCAAACTGATTTATAATCGGACGAATAGCAGTCAAACTGTTCTATAGGAGGATGAAGCGCAGTCAAACTGGTCTATAGGAGGATGAAGAGCAGTCAAACTGTTTTATAAGCGGACGAAGAGCAGTCAAACTGATTTATAAGAGGATGAAGAGCAGTCAAACTGCTTTATAAGAGGACGAAGAGCAGTCAAACTGATTTATAATCGGACGAAGAGTAGTCAAACGGTTTTATAATAGGATGAAGAGCAGTCAAATTGATTTATAAGAGGATGAAGAGCAGTCAAACTGCTTTATAAAAGGATGAAGAGCAGTCAAACTGTTTTATACGAGGATGTAGATCGGTCAGACTGTTTTACAAGAGGATGAAGAGCAGTCAACCTGTTTTACAAGAGGATGAAGAGCAGTCGAACTGCGTTATAAAAAGATGAAGAGCAGTCAAACTGTTTTATAAGAGGATGAAGATCAGTCAAACTGCGTTATAAAAAGATGAAGAGCAGTCAAACTGTTTTATAAGAGGATGAAGAGCAGTCAAACTGATTTATAATCGGATGAAGAGCAGTCAGACTGTTTTACAAGAGGATGAAGAGCAGTCAAACTGCTTTATAAAAGGATGAAGAGCAGTCAAACTGTTTTATAAGCGCACGAAGAGCAGTCAAACTGATTTATAATCGGACGAAGAGCAGTCAAACTGTTCTATAGGAGGATGAAGCGCAGTCAAACTGGTTTATAGGAGGATGAAGAGCAGTCAAACTGCTTTATAAGCGGACGAAGAGCAGTCAAACTGATTTATAATCGGACGAAGAGCAGTCAAACTGATTTATAATTGGACGAAGAGCAGTCAAACTGAATTATAATCGGATGAATAGCAGTCAAACTGATTTATAAGAGGATGTAGAGCAGTCAAACTGCTTTATAAAAGGATGAAGAGCAGTCAAACTGATTTATAATCGGACGAAGAGCAGTCAAACTGTTCTATAGGAGGATGAAGCGCAGTCAAACTGGTTTATAGGAGGATGAAGAGCAGTCAAACTGCTTTATAAGAGGATGAAGAGCAGTCAAACTGATTTATAAGTGGACGAAGAGCAGTCAAACTGATTTATAATTGGACGAAGAGCAGTCAAACTGATTTATAAACGGACGAAGAGCAGTCAAACGGTTTTATAAAAGGATGAAGAGCAGTCAAACTGTTTTATACGAGGATGTAGAGCAGTCAGACTGTTTTACAAGAGGATGAAGAGCAGTCAACCTGTTTTACAAGAGGATGAAGAGCAGTCAAACTGCTTTATAAAAGGATGAAGAGCAGTCAAACTGTTTTATAAGCGCACGAAGAGCAGTCAAACTGATTTATAATCGGACGAAGAGCAGTCAAACTGTTCTATAGGAGGATGAAGCGCAGTCAAACTGGTTTATAGGAGGATGAAGAGCAGTCAAACTGCTTTATAAGCGGACGAAGAGCAGTCAAACTGATTTATAATCGGACGAAGAGCAGTCAAACTGATTTATAATTGGACGAAGAGCAGTCAAACTGAATTATAATCGGATGAATAGCAGTCAAACTGATTTATAAGAGGATGTAGAGCAGTCAAACTGCTTTATAAAAGGATGAAGAGCAGTCAAACTGATTTATAATCGGACGAAGAGCAGTCAAACTGGTCTATAGGAGGATGAAGCGCAGTCAAACTGGTTTATAGGAGGATGAAGAGCAGTCAAACTGCTTTATAAGAGGATGAAGAGCAGTCAAACTGATTTATAAGCGCACGAAGAGTAGTCAAACTGATTTATAATCGGACGAAGAGCAGTCAAACTGATTTATAAACGGACGAAGAGCAGTCAAACGGTTTTATAAAAGGATGAAGAGCAGTCAAACTGTTTTATACGAGGATGTAGAGCAGTCAGACTGTTTTACAAGAGGATGAAGAGCAGTCAACCTGTTTTACAAGAGGATGAAGAGTAGACAAACTGTTTTATAAGAGGATGAAGAGCAGTCAAACTGCGTTATAAAAGGATGAAGAGCAGTCAACCTGTTTTATAAGCGGACGAAGAGCAGTCAAACTGATTTATAATCGGACGAAGAGTAGTCAAACGGTTTTATAAGAGGATGAAGAGCAGTCAAATTGATTTATAAGAGGATGAAGAGCAGTCAAACTGCTTTATAAAAGGATGAAGAGCAGTCAAACTGTTTTATACGAGGATGTAGATCGGTCAGACTGTTTTACAAGAGGATGAAGAGCAGTCAACCTGTTTTACAAGAGGATGAAGAGCAGTCAAACTGATTTATAAGAGGATGAAGAGCAGTCAAACTGCTTTATAAAAGGATGAAGCGCAGTCAAACTGTTTTATAAGAGGACGAAGAGCAGTCAAACTGATTTATAATCGGACGAATAGCAGTCAAACTGTTCTATAGGAGGATGAAGCGCAGTCAAACTGGTCTATAGGAGGATGAAGAGCAGTCAAACTGTTTTATAAGCGGACGAAGAGCAGTCAAACTGATTTATAAGAGGATGAAGAGCAGTCAAACTGCTTTATAAGAGGACGAAGAGCAGTCAAACTGATTTATAATCGGACGAAGAGTAGTCAAACGGTTTTATAATAGGATGAAGAGCAGTCAAATTGATTTATAAGAGGATGAAGAGCAGTCAAACTGCTTTATAAAAGGATGAAGAGCAGTCAAACTGTTTTATACGAGGATGTAGATCGGTCAGACTGTTTTACAAGAGGATGAAGAGCAGTCAACCTGTTTTACAAGAGGATGAAGAGCAGTCGAACTGCGTTATAAAAAGATGAAGAGCAGTCAAACTGTTTTATAAGAGGATGAAGATCAGTCAAACTGCGTTATAAAAAGATGAAGAGCAGTCAAACTGTTTTATAAGAGGATGAAGAGCAGTCAAACTGATTTATAATCGGATGAAGAGCAGTCAGACTGTTTTACAAGAGGATGAAGAGCAGTCAAACTGCTTTATAAAAGGATGAAGAGCAGTCAAACTGTTTTATAAGCGCACGAAGAGCAGTCAAACTGATTTATAATCGGACGAAGAGCAGTCAAACTGTTCTATAGGAGGATGAAGCGCAGTCAAACTGGTTTATAGGAGGATGAAGAGCAGTCAAACTGCTTTATAAGCGGACGAAGAGCAGTCAAACTGATTTATAATCGGACGAAGAGCAGTCAAACTGATTTATAATTGGACGAAGAGCAGTCAAACTGAATTATAATCGGATGAATAGCAGTCAAACTGATTTATAAGAGGATGTAGAGCAGTCAAACTGCTTTATAAAAGGATGAAGAGCAGTCAAACTGATTTATAATCGGACGAAGAGCAGTCAAACTGTTCTATAGGAGGATGAAGCGCAGTCAAACTGGTTTATAGGAGGATGAAGAGCAGTCAAACTGCTTTATAAGAGGATGAAGAGCAGTCAAACTGATTTATAAGTGGACGAAGAGCAGTCAAACTGATTTATAATTGGACGAAGAGCAGTCAAACTGATTTATAAACGGACGAAGAGCAGTCAAACGGTTTTATAAAAGGATGAAGAGCAGTCAAACTGTTTTATACGAGGATGTAGAGCAGTCAGACTGTTTTACAAGAGGATGAAGAGCAGTCAACCTGTTTTACAAGAGGATGAAGAGCAGTCAAACTGCTTTATAAAAGGATGAAGAGCAGTCAAACTGTTTTATAAGCGCACGAAGAGCAGTCAAACTGATTTATAATCGGACGAAGAGCAGTCAAACTGTTCTATAGGAGGATGAAGCGCAGTCAAACTGGTTTATAGGAGGATGAAGAGCAGTCAAACTGCTTTATAAGCGGACGAAGAGCAGTCAAACTGATTTATAATCGGACGAAGAGCAGTCAAACTGATTTATAATTGGACGAAGAGCAGTCAAACTGAATTATAATCGGATGAATAGCAGTCAAACTGATTTATAAGAGGATGTAGAGCAGTCAAACTGCTTTATAAAAGGATGAAGAGCAGTCAAACTGATTTATAATCGGACGAAGAGCAGTCAAACTGGTCTATAGGAGGATGAAGCGCAGTCAAACTGGTTTATAGGAGGATGAAGAGCAGTCAAACTGCTTTATAAGAGGATGAAGAGCAGTCAAACTGATTTATAAGCGCACGAAGAGTAGTCAAACTGATTTATAATCGGACGAAGAGCAGTCAAACTGATTTATAAACGGACGAAGAGCAGTCAAACGGTTTTATAAAAGGATGAAGAGCAGTCAAACTGTTTTATACGAGGATGTAGAGCAGTCAGACTGTTTTACAAGAGGATGAAGAGCAGTCAACCTGTTTTACAAGAGGATGAAGAGTAGACAAACTGTTTTATAAGAGGATGAAGAGCAGTCAAACTGCGTTATAAAAGGATGAAGAGCAGTCAACCTGTTTTATAAGAGGACGAAGAGCAGTCAAACTGATTTATAATCGGACGAAGAGCAGTCAAACTGTTCTATAGGATGATGAAGCGCAGTCAAGCTGGTTTATAGGAGGATGAAGAGCAGTCAAACTGCTTTATAAGAGGATGAAGAGCAGTCAAACTGATTTATAATCGGAAGAAGAGCAGTCAAACTGATTTATAAACGGACGAAGAGCAGTCAAACGGGTTTATAAAAGGATGAAGAGCAGTCAAACTGTTTTATACGAGGATGTAGAGCAGTCAGACTGTTTTACAAGAGGATGAAGAGCAGTCAACCTGTTTTACAAGAGAATAAAGAGCAGTCAAACTGCGTTACAAAAAGATGAAGAGCAGTCAAACTGTTTTATAAGAGGATGAAGAGCAGTCAAACTGATTTATAATCGGATGAAGAGCAGTCAGACTGTTTTACAAGAGGATGAAGAGCAGTCAAACTGCTTTGTAAGAGGACGAACAGCAGTCAAACTGATTTATAATCGGACGAAGAGTAGTCAAACGGTTTTATAATAGGATGAAGAGCAGTCAAATTGATTTATAAGAGGATGAAGAGCAGTCAAACTGCTTTATAAAAGGATGAAGAGCAGTCAAACTGTTTTATACGAGGATGTAGATCGGTCAGACTGTTTTACAAGAGGATGAAGAGCAGTCAACCTGTTTTACAAGAGGATGAAGAGCAGTCGAACTGCGTTATAAAAAGATGAAGAGCAGTCAAACTGTTTTATAAGAGGATGAAGATCAGTCAAACTGCGTTATAAAAAGATGAAGAGCAGTCAAACTGTTTTATAAGAGGATGAAGAGCAGTCAAACTGATTTATAATCGGATGAAGAGCAGTCAGACTGTTTTACAAGAGGATGAAGAGCAGTCAAACTGCTTTATAAAAGGATGAAGAGCAGTCAAACTGTTTTATAAGCTCACGAAGAGCAGTCAAACTGATTTATAATCGGACGAAGAGCAGTCAAACTGTTTTATAGGAGGATGAAGCGCAGTCAAACTGGTTTATAGGAGGATGAAGAGCAGTCAAACTGCTTTATAAGCGGACGAAGAGCAGTCAAACTGATTTATAATCGGACGAAGAGCAGTCAAACTGATTTATAATTGGACGAAGAGCAGTCAAACTGAATTATAATCGGATGAATAGCAGTCAAACTGATTTATAAGAGGATGTAGAGCAGTCAAACTGCTTTATAAAAGGATGAAGAGCAGTCAAACTGATTTATAATCGGACGAAGAGCAGTCAAACTGTTCTATAGGAGGATGAAGCGCAGTCAAACTGGTTTATAGGAGGATGAAGAGCAGTCAAACTGCTTTATAAGAGGATGAAGAGCAGTCAAACTGATTTATAAGTGGACGAAGAGCAGTCAAACTGATTTATAATTGGACGAAGAGCAGTCAAACTGATTTATAAACGGACGAAGAGCAGTCAAACGGTTTTATAAAAGGATGAAGAGCAGTCAAAATGTTTTATACGAGGATGTAGAGCAGTCAGACTGTTTTACAAGAGGATGAAGAGCAGTCAACCTGTTTTACAAGAGGATGAAGAGCAGTCAAACTGCTTTATAAAAGGATGAAGAGCAGTCAAACTGTTTTATAAGCGCACGAAGAGCAGTCAAACTGATTTATAATCGGACGAAGAGCAGTCAAACTGTTCTATAGGAGGATGAAGCGCAGTCAAACTGGTTTATAGGAGGATGAAGAGCAGTCAAACTGCTTTATAAGCGGACGAAGAGCAGTCAAACTGATTTATAATCGGACGAAGAGCAGTCAAACTGATTTATAATTGGACGAAGAGCAGTCAAACTGAATTATAATCGGATGAATAGCAGTCAAACTGATTTATAAGAGGATGTAGAGCAGTCAAACTGCTTTATAAAAGGATGAAGAGCATTCAAACTGATTTATAATCGGACGAAGAGCAGTCAAACTGGTCTATAGGAGGATGAAGCGCAGTCAAACTGGTTTATAGGAGGATGAAGAGCAGTCAAACTGCTTTATAAGAGGATGAAGAGCAGTCAAACTGATTTATAAGCGCACGAAGAGTAGTCAAACTGATTTATAATCGGACGAAGAGCAGTCAAACTGATTTATAAACGGACGAAGAGCAGTCAAACGGTTTTATAAAAGGATGAAGAGCAGTCAAACTGTTTTATACGAGGATGTAGAGCAGTCAGACTGTTTTACAAGAGGATGAAGAGCAGTCAACCTGTTTTACAAGAGGATGAAGAGTAGACAAACTGTTTTATAAGAGGATGAAGAGCAGTCAAACTGCGTTATAAAAGGATGAAGAGCAGTCAACCTGTTTTATAAGAGGACGAAGAGCAGTCAAACTGATTTATAATCGGACGAAGAGCAGTCAAACTGTTCTATAGGATGATGAAGCGCAGTCAAGCTGGTTTATAGGAGGATGAAGAGCAGTCAAACTGCTTTATAAGAGGATGAAGAGCAGTCAAACTGATTTATAATCGGAAGAAGAGCAGTCAAACTGATTTATAAACGGACGAAGAGCAGTCAAACGGGTTTATAAAAGGATGAAGAGCAGTCAAACTGTTTTATACGAGGATGTAGAGCAGTCAGACTGTTTTACAAGAGGATGAAGAGCAGTCAACCTGTTTTACAAGAGAATGAAGAGCAGTCAAACTGCGTTATAAAAAGATGAAGAGCAGTCAAACTGTTTTATAAGAGGATGAAGAGCAGTCAAACTGATTTATAATCGGATGAAGAGCAGTCAGACTGTTTTACAAGAGGATGAAGAGCAGTCAAACTGCTTTGTAAAAGGATGAAGAGCAGTCAAACTGTTTTATAAGAGGACGAAGAGCAGTCAAACTGATTTATAATCGGACGAAGAGCAGTCAAACTGTTCTATAGGAAGATGAAGGGCAGTAAAACTGGTTTATAGGAGGATGAAGAGCAGTCAAACTGCTTTATAAGAGGATGAAGAGCACTCAAACTGCTTTATAAAAGGATGAAGAGCAGGCAAACTGTTTTATAAGCGGACGAAGAGCAGTCAAACTGATTTATAATCGGACGAAGAGTAGTCAAACGGTTTTATAAGAGGATGAAGAGCAGTCAAATTGATTTATAAGAGGATGAAGAGCAGTCAAACTGCTTTATAAAAGGATGAAGAGCAGTCAAACTGTTTTATACGAGGATGTAGATCGGTCAGACTGTTTTACAAGAGGATGAAGAGCAGTCAACCTGTTTTACAAGAGGATGAAGAGCAGTCAAACTGCGTTATAAAAAGATGAAGAGCAGTCAAACTGTTTTATAAGAGGATGAAGAGCAGTCAAACTGCGTTATAAAAAGATGAAGAGCAGTCAAACTGTTTTATAAGAGGATGAAGAGCAGTCAAACTGATTTATAATCGGATGAAGAGCAGTCAGACTGTTTTACAAGAGGATGAAGAGCAGTCAAACTGCTTTATAAAAGGATGAAGAGCAGTCAAACTGTTTTATAAGCGCACGAAGAGCAGTCAAACTGATTTATAATCGGACGAAGAGCAGTCAAACTGTTCTATAGGAGGATGAAGCGCAGTCAAACTGGTTTATAGGAGGATGAAGAGCAGTCAAACTGCTTTATAAGCGGACGAAGAGCAGTCAAACTGATTTATAATCGGACGAAGAGCAGTCAAACTGATTTATAATTGGACGAAGAGCAGTCAAACTGAATTATAATCGGATGAATAGCAGTCAAACTGATTTATAAGAGGATGTAGAGCAGTCAAACTGCTTTATAAAAGGATGAAGAGCAGTCAAACTGATTTATAATCGGACGAAGAGCAGTCAAACTGTTCTATAGGAGGATGAAGCGCAGTCAAACTGGTTTATAGGAGGATGAAGAGCAGTCAAACTGCTTTATAAGAGGATGAAGAGCAGTCAAACTGATTTATAAGCGGACGAAGAGCAGTCAAACTGATTTATAATCGGACGAAGAGCAGTCAAACTGATTTATAAACGGACGAAGAGCAGTCAAACGGTTTTATAAAAGGATGAAGAGCAGTCAAACTGTTTTATATGAGGATGTAGAGCAGTCAGACTGTTTTACAAGAGGATGAAGAGCAGTCAACCTGTTTTACAAGAGGATGAAGAGCAGTCAAACTGTTTTATAAGAGGATGAAGAGCAGTCAAACTGCGTTATAAAAGGATGAAGAGCAGTCAAACTGTTTTATAAGAGGACGAAGAGCAGTCAAACTGATTTATAATCGGACGAATAGCAGTCAAACTGTTCTATAGGAGGATGAAGCGCAGTCAAACTGGTTTATAGGAGGATGAAAAGCAGTCAAACTGATTTATAATCGGATGAAGAGCAGTCAAACTGATTTATAAGAGGATGAAGAGCAGTCAAACTGCTTTATAAAAGGATGAAGAGCAGTCAAACTGGTTTATAGGAGGATGAAGAGCAGTCAAACTGCTTTATAAGCGGACGAAGAGCAGTCAAACTGATTTATAAGAGGATGTAGAGCAGTCAAATTGCTTTATAAAAGGATGAAGAGCAGTCAAACTGATTTATAATCGGACGAAGAGTAGTCAAACTGTTCTATAGGAAGATGAAGCGCAGTCAAACTGGTTTATAGGAGAATGAAGAGCAGTCAAACTGCTTTATAAGAGGATAAAGAGCAGTCAAACTGATTTATAAGCGGACGAAGAGCAGTCAAACTGATTTATAATCGGACGAAGAGCAGTCAAACTGATTTATAAACGGACGAGGAGCAGTCAAACGGTTTTATAAAAGGATGAAGAGCAGTCAAACTGTTTTATACGAGGATGTAGAGCAGTCAGACTGTTTTACAAGAGGATGAAGAGCAGTCAACCTGTTTTACAAGAGGATGAAGAGCAGTCAATCTGTTTTATAAGAGGATGAAGAGCAGTCAAACTGCGTTATAAAAGGATGAAGAGCAGTCAAACTGTTTTATAAGAGGACGAAGAGAAGTCAAACTGATTTATAATCGGACGAAGAGCAGTCAAACTGTTCTATAGGAGGATGAAGCGCAGTCAAACTGGTTTATAGGAGGATGAAAAGCAGTCAAACTGATTTATAATCGGATGAAGAGCAGTCAAACTGATTTCTAAGAGGATGAAGAGCAGTCAAACTGCGTTATAAAAAGATGAAGAGCAGTCAAACTGTTTTATAAGAGGATGAAGAGCAGTCAAACTGATTTATAATCGGATGAAGAGCAGTCAGACTGTTTTACAAGAGGATGAAGAGCAGTCAAACTGCTTTATAAAAGGATGAAGAGCAGTCAAACTGTTTTATAAGCGCACGAAGAGCAGTCAAACTGATTTATAATCGGACGAAGAGCAGTCAAACTGTTCTATAGGAGGATGAAGCGCAGTCAAACTGGTTTATAGGAGGATGAAGAACAGTCAAACTGCTTTATAAGAGGATGAAGAGCAGTCAAACTGATTTATAAAAGGATGAAGAGCAGTCAAACTGATTTATAATCGGACGAAGAGCAGTCAAACTGTTCTAGAGGAGGATGAAGCGCAGTCAAACTGGTTTATAGGAGAATGAAGAGCAGTCAAACTGCTTTATAAGAGGATGAAGAGCAGTCAAACTGATTTATAAGCGGACGAAGAGCAGTCAAACTGATTTATAATCGGACGAAGAGCAGTCAAACTGATTTATAAACGGACGAAGAGCAGTCAAACGGTTTTATAAAAGGATGAAGAGCAGTCAAACTGTTTTATACGAGGATGTAGAGCAGTCAGACTGTTTTACAAGAGGATGAAGAGCAGTCAACCTGTTTTACAAGAGGATGAAGAGCAGTCAAGCTGTTTTATAAGAGGATGAAGAGCAGTCAAACTGCGTTATAAAAGGATGAAGAGCAGTCAAACTGTTTTATAAGAGGACGAAGAGCAGTCAAACTGATTTATAATCGGACGAAGAGCAGTCAAACTGTTCTATAGGAGGATGAAGCGCAGTCAAACTGGTTTATAGGAGGATGAAAAGCAGTCAAACTGATTTATAATCGGATGAAGAGCAGTCAAACTGATTTATAAGAGGATGAAGAGCAGTCAAACTGCTTTATAAAAGGATGAAGAGCAGTCAAACTGGTTTATAGGAGGATGAAGAGCAGTCAAACTGCTTTATAAGCGGACGAAGAGCAGTCAAACTGATTTATAAGAGGATGTAGAGCAGTCAAACTGCTTTATAAAAGGATGAAGAGCAGTCAAACTGCTTTATAATCGGACGAAGAGTAGTCAAACTGTTCTATAGGAGGATGAAGCGCAGTCAAACTGGTTTATAGGAGAATGAAGAGCAGTCAAACTGCTTTATAAGAGGATAAAGAGCAGTCAAACTGATTTATAAGCGGACGAAGAGCAGTCAAACTGATTTATAATCGGACGAAGAGCAGTCAAACTGATTTATAAACGGACGAGGAGCAGTCAAACGGTTTTATAAAAGGATGAAGAGCAGTCAAACTGTTTTATACGAGGATGTAGAGCAGTCAGACTGTTTTACAAGAGGATGAAGAGCAGTCAACCTGTTTTACAAGAGGACGAAGAGCAGTCAAACTGTTTTATAAGAGGATGAAGAGCAGTCAAACTGCGTTATAAAAGGATGAAGAGCAGTCAAACTGTTTTATAAGAGGACGAAGAGCAGTCAAACTGATTTATAATCGGACGAAGAGCAGTCAAACTGTTCTATAGGAGGATGAAGCGCAGTCAAACTGGTTTATAGGAGGATGAAAAGCAGTCAAACTGATTTATAATCGGATGAAGAGCAGTCAAACTGATTTCTAAGAGGATGAAGAGCAGTCAAACTGCGTTATAAAAAGATGAAGAGCAGTCAAACTGTTTTATAAGAGGATGAAGAGCAGTCAAACTGATTTATAATCGGATGAAGAGCAGTCAGACTGTTTTACAAGAGGATGAAGAGCAGTCAAACTGCTTTATAAAAGGATGAAGAGCAGTCAAACTGTTTTATAAGCGCACAAAGAGCAGTCAAACTGATTTATATTCGGACGAAGAGCAGTCAAACTGTTCTATAGGAGGATGAAGCGCAGTCAAACTGGTTTATAGGAGGATGAAGAACAGTCAAACTGCTTTATAAGAGGATGAAGAGCAGTCAAACTGATTTATAAGAGGATGAAGAGCAGTCAAACTGCTTTATAAAAGGATGAAGAGCAGTCAAACTGTTTTATAAGCGGACGAAGAGCAGTCAAACTGATTTATAATCGGACGAAGAGCAGTCAAACTGATTTATAATCGGACGAAGAGCAGTCAAACGGTTTTATAAGAGGATGAAGAGCAGTCAAATTGATTTATAAGAGGATGAAGAGCAGTCAAACTGCTTTATAAAAGGATGAAGAGCAGTCAAACTGTTTTATACGAGGAGGTAGAGCAGTCAGACTGTTTTACAAAAGGATGAAGAGCAGTCAACCTGTTTTACAAGAGGATGAAGAGCAGTCAAACTGTTTTATAAAAGGGTGAAGAGCAGTCAAACTGCTTTATAAAAGGATGAAGAGCAGTCAAACAGTTTTATAAGAGGACGAAGAGCAGTCAAACTGATTTATAATCGGATGAAGAGCAGTCAAACTGATTTATAAGAGGATGAAGAGCAGTCAAACTGCGTTATAAAAAGATGAAGAGCAGTCAAACTGTTTTATAAGAGGATGAAGAGCAGTCAAACTGATTTATAATCGATGAAGAGCAGTCAGACTGTTTTACAAGAGGATGAAGAGCATTCAAACTGCTTTATAAAAGGATGAAGAGTAGTTAAACTGTTTTATAAGAGGACGAAGAGCAGTCAAACTGATGTATAATCGAACGAAGAGCAGTCAAACTGTTCTATAGGAGGATGAAGCGCAGTCAAACTGGTTTATAGGAGGATGAAGAGCAGTCAAACTGCTTTATAAGAGGATGAAGAGCAGTCAAACTGATTTATAACCGACGAAGAGCAGTCAAACTGATTTATAATCGGACGAAGAGCAGTCAAACTAATTTATAAACGGACGAAGAGCAGTCAAACGGTTTTATAAAAGGATGAAGAGCAGTCAAACTGTTTTATACGAGGATGTAGAGCAGTCAGAATGTTTTACAAGAGGATGAAGAGCAGTCAACCTGTTTTACAAGAGGATGAAGAGCAGTCAAACTGTTTTATAAGAGGATAAAGAGCGGTCAAACTGCGTTATAAAAGGATGAAGAGCAGTCAAACTGTTTTATAACAGGACGAAGAGCAGTCAAACTGATTTATAATCGGATGAAGAGCAGTCAAACTGATTTATAAGAGGATGAAGAGCAGTCAAACTGCTTTATAAAAGCATGAAGAGCAGTCAAACTGTTTTATAAGAGGACGAAGAGCACTCAAACTGATTTATAATCGGACGAAGAGCAGTCAAACTGTTCTATAGGAGGATGAAGCGCAGTCAAACTGGTCTATAGGAGGATGAAGAGCAGTCAAACTGCTTTATAAAAGGATGAAGAGCAGTCAAACTGATTTATAAGAGGATGAAGAGCAGTCAAACTGCTTTATAAAAGGATGAAGAGCAGTCAAACTGTTTTATAAGCGGACGAAGAGCAGTCAAACTGATTTATAATCGGACGAAGAGCAGTCAAACTGATTTATAATCGGACGAAGAGCAGTCAAACGGTTTTATAAGAGGATGAAGAGCAGTCAAATTGATTTATAAGAGGATGAAGAGCAGTCAAACTGCTTTATAAAAGGATGAAGAGCAGTCAAACTGTTTTATACGAGGATGTAGAGCAGTCAGACTGTTTTACAAGAGGATGAAGAGCAGTCAACCTGTTTTACAAGAGGATGAAGAGCAGTCAAACTGTTTTATAAGAGGATGAAGAGCAGTCAAACTGCGTTATAAAAGGATGAAGAGCAGTCAAACAGTTTTATAAGAGGACGAAGAGCAGTCAAACTGATTTATAATCGGATGAAGAGCAGTCAAACTGATTTATAAGAGGATGAAGAGCAGTCAAACTGCTTTATAAAAGGATGAAGCGCAGTCAAACTGTTTTATAAGAGGACGAAGAGCAGTCAAACTGATTTATAATCGGACGAAGAGCAGTCAAACTGTTCTATAGGAGGATGAAGCGCAGTCAAACTGGTCTATAGGAGGATGAAGAGCAGTCAAACTGTTTTATAAGCGGACGAAGAGCAGTCAAACTGATTTATAAGAGGATGAAGAGCAGTCAAACTGCTTTATAAGAGGACGAAGAGCAGTCAAACTGATTTATAATCGGACGAAGAGCAGTCAAACTGTTCTATAGGAGGGTGAAGCGCAGTCAAACTGGTTTATAGGAGGATGAAGAGCAGTCAAACTGCTTTATAAAAGGATGAAGAGCAGTCAAACTGATTTATAAGAGGATGAAGAGCAGTCAAACTGCTTTATAAAAGGATGAAGAGCAGTCAAACTGTTTCATAAGCGGACGAAGAGCAGTCAAACTGATTTATAATTGGACGAAGAGCAGTCAAACTGATTTATAATCGGACGAAGAGTAGTCAAACGGTTTTATAAGAGGATGAAGAGCAGTCAAATTGATTTATAAGAGGATGAAGAGCAGTCAAACTGCTTTATAAAAGGATGAAGAGCAGTCAAACTGATTTATAATCGGACGAAGAGCAGTCAAACGGTTTTATAAGAGGATGAAGAGCAGTCAAATTGATTTATAAGAGGATGAAGAGCAGTCAAACTGCTTTATAAAAGGATGAAGAGCAGTCAAATTGTTTTATACGAGGATGTAGAGCAGTCAGACTGTTTTACAAGAGGATGAAGAGCAGTCCACCTGTTCTACAAGAGGATGAAGATTAGTCAATCTGTTTTATAAGAGGATGAAGAGCAGTCAAACTGCTTTATAAAAGGATGAAGAGCAGTCAAACTGTTTTATAAGAGGACGAAGAGCAGTCACACTGATTTATAATCGGACGAAGAGCAGTCAAACTGCTTTATAAAAGGATGAAGAGCAGTCAAACGGTTTTATAAGAGGATGAAGAGCAGTCGAATTGATTTATAAGAGGATGAAGAGCAGTCAAACTGCTTTATAAAAGGATGAAGAGCAGTCAAACTGTTTTATACGAGGATGTAGAGCGGTCAGACTATTTTACAAGAGGATGAAGAGCAGTCAAACTGTTTTATAAGAGGATGAAGAGCAGTAAAACTGCTTTATAAAAGGATGAAGAGCAGTCAAACAGTTTTATAAGAGGACGAAAAGCTGTCAAACTGATTTATAATCGGATGAAGAGCAGTCAAACTGATTTATAAGAGGATGAAGAGCAGTCAAACTGTTCTATAGGAGGATGAAGAGCAGTCAAACTGGTTTATAGGAGGATGAAGAGCAGTCAAACTGCTTTATAAGAGGATGAAGAGCAGTCAAACTGTTTTATAAGCTGACGAAGAGCAGTCAAACTGATTTATAATCGGACGAAGAGCAGTCAAACTGATTTAAAAAAAGACGAAGAGCAGTCAAACGGTTTTATAAAAGGATGAAGAGCAGTCAAACTGTTTTACAAGAGGATGAAGAGCAGTCAAACTGTTTTATAAGAGGATGAAGAGCAGTCTAACTGCGTTATAAAAGGATGAAGAGCAGTCAAACTGTTTTATAAGAGGAAAAAAGAGCAGTCAAACTGATTTATAACAGGATGAAGAGCAGGCAAACTGATTCATAAGAGGATGAAGAGCAGTCAAACTGTTTTATAAGCTGACGAAGAGCAGTCAAACTGATTTATAATCGGACGAAGAGCAGTCAAACTGATTTATAATCAGACGAGGGGCAGTCAAACGGTTTTATAAGAGGATGAACAGCAGTGAAATTGATTTAGAAGAGGATGAAGAGCAGTCAAACTGATTTATAATCGGACGAAGAGCAGTCAAGCGGTTTTATAAGAGGATGAAGAGCAGTCAAATTGATTTATAAGAGGATGAAGAGCAGTCAAACTGCTTTATAAAAGGATGAAGAGCAGTCAAACTGTTTTATACGAGGATGTAGAGCAGTCAGACTGTTTTACAAGAGGATGAAGAGCAGTCAACCTGTTTTACAAGAGGATGAAGAGCAGTCAAACTGTTTTATAAGAGGATGAAGAGCAGTCAAACTGCGTTATAAAAGGATGAAGAGCAGTCAAACAGTTTTATAAGAGGACGAAGAGCAGTCAAACTGATTTATAATCGGATGAAGAGCAGTCAAACTGATTTATAAGAGGATGAAGAGCAGTCAAACTGCTTTATAAAAGGATGAAGCGCAGTCAAACTGTTTTATAAGAGGACGAAGAGCAGTCAAACTGATTTATAATCGGACGAAGAGCAGTCAAACTGTTCTATAGGAGGATGAAGCGCAGTCAAACTGGTCTATAGGAGGATGAAGAGCAGTCAAACTGTTTTATAAGCGGACGAAGAGCAGTCAAACTGATTTATAAGAGGATGAAGAGCAGTCAAACTGCTTTATAAGAGGACGAAGAGCAGTCAAACTGATTTATAATCGGACGAAGAGCAGTCAAACTGTTCTATAGGAGGGTGAAGCGCAGTCAAACTGGTTTATAGGAGGATGAAGAGCAGTCAAACTGCTTTATAAAAGGATGAAGAGCAGTCAAACTGATTTATAAGAGGATGAAGAGCAGTCAAACTGCTTTATAAAAGGATGAAGAGCAGTCAAACTCTTTCATAAGCGGACGAAGAGCAGTCAAACTGATTTATAATTGGACGAAGAGCAGTCAAGCTGATTTATAATCGGACGAAGAGTAGTCAAACGGTTTTATAAGAGGATGAAGAGCAGTCAAATTGATTTATAAGAGGATGAAGAGCAGTCAAACTGCTTTATAAAAGGATGAAGAGCAGTCAAACTGATTTATAATCGGACGAAGAGCAGTCAAACGGTTTTATAAGAGGATGAAGAGCAGTCAAATTGATTTATAAGAGGATGAAGAGCAGTCAAACTGCTTTATAAAAGGATGAAGAGCAGTCAAATTGTTTTATACGAGGATGTAGAGCAGTCAGACTGTTTTACAAGAGGATGAAGAGCAGTCCACCTGTTCTACAAGAGGATGAAGATTAGTCAATCTGTTTTATAAGAGGATGAAGAGCAGTCAAACTGCTTTATAAAAGGATGAAGAGCAGTCAAACTGTTTTATAAGAGGACGAAGAGCAGTCACACTGATTTATAATCGGACGAAGAGCAGTCAAACTGCTTTATAAAAGGATGAAGAGCAGTCAAACGGTTTTATAAGAGGATGAAGAGCAGTCGAATTGATTTATAAGAGGATGAAGAACAGTCAAACTGCTTTATAAAAGGATGAAGAGCAGTCAAACTGTTTTATACGAGGATGTAGAGCGGTCAGACTATTTTACAAGAGGATGAAGAGCAGTCAAACTGTTTTATAAGAGGATGAAGAGCAGTAAAACTGCTTTATAAAAGGATGAAGAGCAGTCAAACAGTTTTATAAGAGGACGAAAAGCTGTCAAACTGATTTATAATCGGATGAAGAGCAGTCAAACTGATTTATAAGAGGATGAAGAGCAGTCAAACTGTTCTATAGGAGGATGAAGAGCAGTCAAACTGGTTTATAGGAGGATGAAGAGCAGTCAAACTGCTTTATAAGAGGATGAAGAGCAGTCAAACTGTTTTATAAGCTGACGAAGAGCAGTCAAACTGATTTATAATCGGACGAAGAGCAGTCAAACTGATTTAAAAAAAGACGAAGAGCAGTCAAACGGTTTTATAAAAGGATGAAGAGCAGTCAAACTGTTTTACAAGAGGATGAAGAGCAGTCAAACTGTTTTATAAGAGGATGAAGAGCAGTCTAACTGCGTTATAAAAGGATGAAGAGCAGTCAAACTGTTTTATAAGAGGAAAAAAGAGCAGTCAAACTGATTTATAACAGGATGAAGAGCAGGCAAACTGATTCATAAGAGGATGAAGAGCAGTCAAACTGTTTTATAAGCTGACGAAGAGCAGTCAAACTGATTTATAATCGGACGAAGAGCAGTCAAACTGATTTATAATCAGACGAGGGGCAGTCAAACGGTTTTATAAGAGGATGAACAGCAGTGAAATTGATTTAGAAGAGGATGAAGAGCAGTCAAACTGATTTATAATCGGACGAAGAGCAGTCAAGCGGTTTTATAAGAGGATGAAGAGCAGTCAAATTGATTTATAAGAGGATGAAGAGCAGTTAAACTGCTTTATAAAAGGATGAAGAGCAGTCAAACTGTTTTATACGAGGATGTAGAGCAGTCAGACTGTTTTACAAGAGGATGAAGAGCAGTCAACCTGTTTTACAAGAGGATGAAGAGCAGTCAAACTGTTTTATAAGAGGATGAAGAGCAGTCAAACTGCATTATAAAAGGATGAAGAGCAGTCAAACAGTTTTATAAGAGGACGAAGAGCAGTCAAACTGATTTATAATCGGATGAAGAGCAGTCAAACTGATTTATAAGAGGATGAAGAGCAGTCAAACTGCTTTATAAAAGGATGAAGCGCAGTCAAACTGTTTTATAAGAGGACGAAGAGCAGTCAAACTGATTTATAATCGGACGAAGAGCAGTCAAACTGTTCTATAGGAGGATGAAGCGCAGTCAAACTGGTCTATAGGAGGATGAAGAGCAGTCAAACTGTTTTATAAGCGGACGAAGAGCAGTCAAACTGATTTATAAGAGGATGAAGAGCAGTCAAACTGCTTTATAAGAGGACGAAGAGCAGTCAAACTGATTTACAATCGGACGAAGAGCAGTCAAACTGTTCTATAGGAGGGTGAAGCGCAGTCAAACTGGTTTATAGGAGGATGAAGAGCAGTCAAACTGCTTTATAAAAGGATGAAGAGCAGTCAAACTGATTTATAAGAGGATGAAGAGCAGTCAAACTGCTTTATAAAAGGATGAAGAGCAGTCAAACTGTTTCATAAGCGGACGAAGAGCAGTCAAACTGATTTATAATTGGACGAAGAGCAGTCAAACTGATTTATAATCGGACGAAGAGTAGTCAAACGGTTTTATAAGAGGATGAAGAGCAGTCAAATTGATTTATAAGAGGATGAAGAGCAGTCAAACTGCTTTATAAAAGGATGAAGAGCAGTCAAACTGATTTATAATCGGACGAAGAGCAGTCAAACGGTTTTATAAGAGGATGAAGAGCAGTCAAATTGATTTATAAGAGGATGAAGAGCAGTCAAACTGCTTTATAAAAGGATGAAGAGCAGTCAAATTGTTTTATACGAGGATGTAGAGCAGTCAGACTGTTTTACAAGAGGATGAAGAGCAGTCCACCTGTTCTACAAGAGGATGAAGATTAGTCAATCTGTTTTATAAGAGGATGAAGAGCAGTCAAACTGCTTTATAAAAGGATGAAGAGCAGTCAAACTGTTTTATAAGAGGACGAAGAGCAGTCACACTGATTTATAATCGGACGAAGAGCAGTCAAACTGCTTTATAAAAGGATGAAGAGCAGTCAAACGGTTTTATAAGAGGATGAAGAGCAGTCGCATTGATTTATAAGAGGATGAAGAGCAGTCAAACTGCTTTATAAAAGCATGAAGAGCAGTCAAACTGTTTTATACGAGGATGTAGAGCGGTCAGACTATTTTACAAGAGGATGAAGAGCAGTCAAACTGTTTTATAAGAGGATGAAGAGCAGTAAAACTGCTTTATAAAAGGATGAAGAGCAGTCAAACAGTTTTATAAGAGGACGAAAAGCTGTCAAACTGATTTATAATCGGATGAAGAGCAGTCAAACTGATTTATAAGAGGATGAAGAGCAGTCAAACTGTTCTATAGGAGGATGAAGAGCAGTCAAACTGGTTTATAGGAGGATGAAGAGCAGTCAAACTGCTTTATAAGAGGATGAAGAGCAGTCAAACTGTTTTATAAGCTGACGAAGAGCAGTCAAACTGATTTATAATCGGACGAAGAGCAGTCAAACTGATTTATAAAAACACGAAGAGCAGTCAAACGGTTTTATAAAAGGATGAAGAGCAGTCAAACTGTTTTACAAGAGGATGAAGAGCAGTCAAACTGTTTTATAAGAGGATGAAGAGCAGTCAAACTGATTTATAAGCGGACGAAGAGCAGTCAAACTGATTTATAATCGGACGAAGAGCAGTCAAACTGATTTATAAACGGACGAAGAGCAGTCAAACGGTTTTATAAAAGGATGAAGAGCAGTCAAACTGTTTTACAAGAGGATGAAGAACAGTCAAACTGTTTTATAAGAGGATGAAGAGCAGTCTAACTGCGTTATAAAAGGATGAAGAGCAGTCAAACTGTTTTATAAGAGGAAAAAAGAGCAGTCAAACTGATTTATAACAGGATGAAGAGCAGGCAAACTGATTCATAAGAGGATGAAGAGCAGTCAAACTGTTTTATAAGCTGACGAAGAGCAGTCAAACTGATTTATAATCGGACGAAGAGCAGTCAAACTGATTTATAATCAGACGAGGGGCAGTCAAACGGTTTTATAAGAGGATGAACAGCAGTGAAATTGATTTAGAAGAGGATGAAGAGCAGTCAAACTGCTTTATAAAAGGATGAAGAGCAGTCAAACTGTTTTAAACGAGGATGTAGAGCAGTCAGACTGTTTTACAAGAGGATGAAGAGCAGTCAACCTGTTTTACAAGAGGATGAAGAGCAGTCAATCTGTTTTATAAGAGGATGAAGAGCAGTCAAACTGCTTTATAAAAGGATGAAGAGCAGTCAAACTGTTTTATAAGAGGACGAAGAGCAGTCAAACTGATTTATAATCGGATGAAGAGCAGTCAAACTGATTTATAAGAGGATGAAGAGCAGTCAAACTGCTTTATAAAAGGATGAAGAGCAGTCAAAATGTTTTATAAGAGGACGAAGAGCAGTCAAACTGGTTTATAATCGGACGAAGAGCAGTCAAACTGTTCTATAGGAGGATGAAGCGCAGTCAAACTGGTTTATAGGAGGATGAAGAGCAGTCATACTGCTTTATAAGAGGATGAAGAGCAGTCAAACTGATTTATAAGAGGATGAAGAGCAGTCAAACTGCTTTATAAAAGGATGAAGAGCAGTCAAACTGTTTTATAAGCGGACGAAGAGCAGTCAAACTGATTTATAATCGGACAAAGAGCAGTCAAACTGATTTATAATCGGACGAAGAGCAGTCAAACGGTTTTATAAGAGGATGAAGAGCAGTCAAATTGATTTATAAGAGGATGAAGAGCAGTCAAACTGCTTTATAAAAGGATGAAGAGCAGTCAAACTGTTTTATACGAGGATGTAGAGCGGTCAGACTGTTTTACAAGAGGATGAAGAGCAGTCAACCTGTTTTACAAGAGGATGAAGAGCAGTCAAACTGTTTTATAAGAGGATGAAGAGCAGTCAAACTGCTTTATAAAAGGATGAAGAGCAGTCAAACAGTTTTATAAGAGGACGAAAAGCAGTCAAACTGATTTATAATCGGATGAAGAGCAGTCAAAATGATTTATAAGAGGATGAAGAGCAGTCAAACTGCGTTACAATAAGATGAAGAGCAGTCAAACTGTTTTATAAGAGGATGAAGAGCAGTCAAACTGATTTATAATCCGACGAAGAGCAGTCAAAGTGTTCTATAGGAGGATGAAGCGCAGTCAAACTGGTTTATAGGAGGATGAAGAGCAGTCAAACTGCTTTATAAAAGGATGAAGAGCAGTCAAACTGATTTATAAGAGGATGAAGCGCAGTCAAACTGGATTATAGAAGGATGAAGAGCATTCAAACTGCTTTATAAGAGGATGAAGAGCAGTCAAACTGATTTATAAGAGGATGTAGAGCAGTCAGACTGTTTTACAAGAGGATGAAGAGCAGTGAACCTGTTTTATAAGAGGACGAAGAGCAGTCAAACTGATTTATAATCGGACGAAGAGCAGTCAAACTGTTCTATAGGATGATGAAGCGCAGTCAAACTGGTTTATAGGAGGATGAAGAGCAGTCAAACTGCTTTATAAAAGGATGAAGAGCAGTCAAACTGATTTATAAGCGGACGAAGAGCAGTCAAACTGATTTATAATCGGACGAAGAGCAGTCAAACTCATTTATAAACGGACGAAGAGCAGTCAAACGGTTTTATAAAAGGATGAAGAGCAGTCAAACTGTTTTATACGAGGATGTAGAGCAGTCAGACTGTTTTACAAGAGGATGAAGAGCAGTCAACCTGTTTTACAAGAGGATGAAGAGCAGTCAAACTGCGTTATAAAAGGATGAAGAGCAGTCAAACAGTTTTATAAGAGGACGAAGAGCAGTCAAACTGATTTATAATCGGATGAAGAGCAGTCAAACTGATTTATAAGAGGATGAAGAGCAGTCAAACTGCTTTATAAAAGGATGAAGCGCAGTCAAACTGTTTTATAAGAGGACGAAGAGCAGTCAAACTGATTTATAATCTGACGAAGAGCAGTCAAACTGTTCTATAGGAGGATGAAGCGCAGTCAAACTGGTCTATAGGAGGATGAAGAGCAGTCAAACTGTTTTATAAGCGGACGAAGAGCAGTCAAACTGATTTATAAGAGGATGAAGAGCAGTCAAACTGCTTTATAAGAGGACGAAGAGCAGTCAAACTGATTTATAATCGGACGAAGAGAAGTCAAACTGTTCTATAGGAGGGTGAAGCGCAGTCAAACTGGTTTATAGGAGGATGAAGAGCAGTCAAACTGCTTTATAAAAGGATGAAGAGCAGTCAAACTGATTTATAAGCGCACGAAGAGCAGTCAAACTGATTTATAATCGGACAAAGAGCAGTCAAACTGTTCTATAGGAGGATGAAGCGCAGTCAAACTGGATTATAGGAGGATGAAGAGCATTCAAACTGCTTTATAAGAGGATGAAGAGCAGTCAAACTGATTTATAAGAGGATGTAGAGCAGTCAGACTGTTTTACAAGAGGATGAAGAGCAGTGAACCTGTTTTATAAGAGGACGAAGAGCAGTCAAACTGATTTATAATCGGACGAAGAGCAGTCAAACTGTTCTATAGGATGATGAAGCGCAGTCAAACTGGTTTATAGGAGGATGAAGAGCAGTCAAACTGCTTTATAAGAGGATGAAGAGCAGTCAAACTGATTTATGAGCGGACGAGGAGCAGTCAAACTGATTTATAATCGGACGAAGAGCAGTCAAACTGATTTATAAACGGACGAAGAGCAGTCAAACGGTTTTATAAAAGGATGAAGAGCAGTCAAACTGTTTTATAATCGGACGAAGAGCAGTCAAACTGTTCTATAGGATGATGAAGCGCAGTCAAACTGGTTTATAGGAGGATGAAGAGCAGTCAAACTGCTTTATAAAAGGATGAAGAGCAGTCAAACTGATTTATAAGCGGACGAAGAGCAGTCAAACTGATTTATAATCGGACGAAGAGCAGTCAAACTCATTTATAAACGGACGAAGAGCAGTCAAACGGTTTTATAAAAGGATGAAGAGCAGTCAAACTGTTTTATACGAGGATGTAGAGCAGTCAGACTGTTTTACAAGAGGATGAAGAGCAGTCAACCTGTTTTACAAGAGGATGAAGAGCAGTCAAACTGCGTTATAAAAGGATGAAGAGCAGTCAAACAGTTTTATAAGAGGACGAAGAGCAGTCAAACTGATTTATAATCGGATGAAGAGCAGTCAAACTGATTTATAAGAGGATGAAGAGCAGTCAAACTGCTTTATAAAAGGATGAAGCGCAGTCAAACTGTTTTATAAGAGGACGAAGAGCAGTCAAACTGATTTATAATCTGACGAAGAGCAGTCAAACTGTTCTATAGGAGGATGAAGCGCAGTCAAACTGGTCTATAGGAGGATGAAGAGCAGTCAAACTGTTTTATAAGCGGACGAAGAGCAGTCAAACTGATTTATAAGAGGATGAAGAGCAGTCAAACTGCTTTATAAGAGGACGAAGAGCAGTCAAACTGATTTATAATCGGACGAAGAGCAGTCAAACTGTTCTATAGGAGGGTGAAGCGCAGTCAAACTGGTTTATAGGAGGATGAAGAGCAGTCAAACTGCTTTATAAAAGGATGAAGAGCAGTCAAACTGATTTATAAGCGCACGAAGAGCAGTCAAACTGATTTATAATCGGACAAAGAGCAGTCAAACTGTTCTATAGGAGGATGAAGCGCAGTCAAACTGGATTATAGGAGGATGAAGAGCATTCAAACTGCTTTATAAGAGGATGAAGAGCAGTCAAACTGATTTATAAGAGGATGTAGAGCAGTCAGACTGTTTTACAAGAGGATGAAGAGCAGTGAACCTGTTTTATAAGAGGACGAAGAGCAGTCAAACTGATTTATAATCGGACGAAGAGCAGTCAAACTGTTCTATAGGATGATGAAGCGCAGTCAAACTGGTTTATAGGAGGATGAAGAGCAGTCAAACTGCTTTATAAGAGGATGAAGAGCAGTCAAACTGATTTATAAGCGGACGAGGAGCAGTCAAACTGATTTATAATCGGACGAAGAGCAGTCAAACTGATTTATAAACGGACGAAGAGCAGTCAAACGGTTTTATAAAAGGATGAAGAGCAGTCAAACTGTTTTATACGAGGATGTAGAGCAGTCAAACTGTTTTATAAGAGGATGAAGAGCAGTCAAACTGCGTTATAAAAGGATGAAGTGCAGTCAAACAGTTTTATAAGAGGACGAAGAGCAGTCAAACTGATTTATAATCGGACGAAGAGCAGTCAAACTGTTCTATAGGAGGATGAAGCGCAGTCAAACTGGTCTATAGGAGGATGAAGAGCAGTCAAACTGTTTTATAAGCGGACGAAGAGCAGTCAAACTGATTTATAAGAGGATGAAGAGCAGTCAAACTGCTTTATAAGAGGACGAAGAGCAGTCAGACTGATTTATAAGAGGATGAAGAGCAGTCAAACTGATTTATAAGAGGATGAAGAGCAGTCAAACTGCGTTATAAAAAGATGAAGAGCAGTCAAACGGTTTTATAAGAGGATGAAGAGCAGTCAAATTGATTTATAAGAGGATGAAGAGCAGTCAAATTGATTTATAAGAGGATGAAGAGCAGTCAGACTGTTTTACAAGAGGATGAAGAGCAGTCAACCTGTTTTACAAGAGGATGAAGAGCAGTCAATTTGTTTTATAAGAGGATGAAGAGCAGTCAAACTGCTTTATAAAATGATGAAGAGCAGTCAAACTGTTTTGTAAGAGGACGAAGAGCAGTCAAACTGATTTATAATCGGACGAAGAGCAGTCAAACTGTTCTATAGGAGGATGAAGCGCAGTCAAACTGTTTTATAAGAGGATGAAGAGCAGTCAGACTGATTTATAATCGGATGAAGAGCAGTCAGACTGTTTTACAAGAGGATGAAGAGCAGTCAAACTGCTTTATAAAAGGACGAAGAGCAGTCAAACTGATTTATAATCGGATGAAGAGCAGTCAAACTGTTTTATAAGAGGATGAAGAGCAGTCAAACTGATTTATAATCGGACGAAGAGCAGTCAAACTGTTCTATAGGAGGATGAAGAGCAGTCAAACTGGTTTATAGGAGGATGAAGAGCAGTCAAACGGTTTTATAAAAGGATGAAGAGCAGTCAAACTGTTTTATACGAGGATGTAGAGCAGTCAGACTGTTTTACAAGAGGATGAAGAGCAGTCAACCTGTTTTATAAGAGGATGAAGAGCAGTCAGACTGATTTATAATCGGATGAAGAGCAGTCAGACTGTTTTACAAGAGGATGAAGAGCAGTCAAACTGCTTTATAAAAGGACGAAGAGCAGTCAAACTGATTTATAATCGGATGAAGAGCAGTCAAACTGTTTTATAAGAGGATGAAGAGCAGTCAAATTGATTTATAAGAGGATGAAGAGCAGTCAAACTGCTTTATAAAAGGATGAAGAGCAGTCAAACTGATTTATAAGAGGATGAAGAGCAGTCAAACTGATTTATAAGAGGATGAAGAGCAGTCAAACTGCGTTATAAAAAGATGAAGAGCAGTCAAACGGTTTTATAAGAGGATGAAGAGCAGTCAAATTGATTTATAAGAGGATGAAGAGCAGTCAAATTGATTTATAAGAGGATGAAGAGCAGTCAGACTGTTTTACAAGAGGATGAAGAGCAGTCAACCTGTTTTACAAGAGGATGAAGAGCAGTCAATTTGTTTTATAAGAGGATGAAGAGCAGTCAAACTGCTTTATAAAATGATGAAGAGCAGTCAAACTGTTTTGTAAGAGGACGAAGAGCAGTCAAACTGATTTATAATCGGACGAAGAGCAGTCAAACTGTTCTATAGGAGGATGAAGCGCAGTCAAACTGTTTTATAAGAGGATGAAGAGCAGTCAGACTGATTTATAATCGGATGAAGAGCAGTCAGACTGTTTTACAAGAGGATGAAGAGCAGTCAAACTGCTTTATAAAAGGACGAAGAGCAGTCAAACTGATTTATAATCGGATGAAGAGCAGTCAAACTGTTTTATAAGAGGATGAAGAGCAGTCAAACTGATTTATAATCGGACGAAGAGCAGTCAAACTGTTCTATAGGAGGATGAAGAGCAGTCAAACTGGTTTATAGGAGGATGAAGAGCAGTCAAACGGTTTTATAAAAGGATGAAGAGCAGTCAAACTGTTTTATACGAGGATGTAGAGCAGTCAAACTGTTTTACAAGAGGATGAAGAGCAGTCAACCTGTTTTATAAGAGGATGAAGAGCAGTCAGACTGATTTATAATCGGATGAAGAGCAGTCAGACTGTTTTACAAGAGGATGAAGAGCAGTCAAACTGCTTTATAAAAGGACGAAGAGCAGTCAAACTGATTTATAATCGGATGAAGAGCAGTCAAACTGTTTTATAAGAGGATGAAGAGCAGTCAAACTGATTTATAAGAGGATGAAGAGCAGTCAAACTGCGTTATAAAAAGATGAAGAGCAGTCAAACGGTTTTATAAGAGGACGAAGAGCAGTCAAACTGATTTATAATCGGATGAAGAGCAGTCAAACTGTTTTATAAGAGGATGAAGAGCAGTCAAACTGATTTATAATCGGACGAAGAGCAGTCAAACTGTTCTATAGGAGGATGAAGAGCAGTCAAACTGGTTTATAGGAGGATGAAGAGCAGTCAAACGGTTTTATAAAAGGATGAAGAGCAGTCAAACTGTTTTATACGAGGATGTAGAGCAGTCAGACTGTTTTACAAGAGGATGAAGAGCAGTCAACCTGTTTTATAAGAGGATGAAGAGCAGTCAAACTGATTTATAATCGGATGAAGAGCAGTCAAACTGTTTTATAAGAGGACGAAGAGCTGTCAAACTGATTTATAATCCGACGAAGAGCAGTCAAACTGTTCTATAGGAGGATGAAGAGCAGTCAAACTGGTCTATAGGAGGATGAAGAGCAGTCAAACTGTTTTACAAGAGGATGAAGAGCAGTCAAACTGCTTTGTAAAAGGACGAAGAGCAGTCAAACTGATTTATAATCGGATGAAGAGCAGTCAAACTGATTTATAAGAGGATGAAGAGCAGTCAAACTGCGTTATAAAAAGATGAAGAGCAGTCAAACTGTTTTATAAGAGGATGAAGAGCAGTCAGACTGATTTATAATCGGATGAAGAGCAATCAGACTGTTTTACAAGAGGATGAAGAGCAGTCAAACTGCTTTATAAAAGGACGAAGAGCAGTCAAACTGATTTATAATCGGATGAAGAGCAGTCAAACTGTTTTATAAGAGGATGAAGAGCAGTCAAACTGATTTATAATCGGACGAAGAGCAGTCAAACTGTTCTATAGGAGGATGAAGAGCAGTCAAACTGGTTTATAGGAGGATGAAGAGCAGTCAAACGGTTTTATAAAAGGATGAAGAGCAGTCAAACTGTTTTATACGAGGATGTAGAGCAGTCAGACTGTTTTACAAGAGGATGAAGAGCAGTCAACCTGTTTTACAAGAGGATGAAGAGCAGTCAAACTGTTTTATAAGAGGATGAAGAGCAGTCAAACTGCGTTATAAAAGGATGAAGAGCAGTCAAACTGCTTTATAAGAGGACGAAGAGCAGTCAAACTGATTTATAATCGGACGAAGAGCAGTCAAACTGTTCTATAGGAGGGTGAAGCGCAGTCAAACTGGTTTATAGGAGGATGAAGAGCAGTCAAACTGCTTTATAAAAGGATGAAGACCAGTCAAACTGATTTATAAGAGGATGAAGAGCAGTCAAACTGCTTTATAAAAGGATGAAGAGCAGTCAAACTGTTTTATAAGCGGACGAAGAGCAGTCAAACTGATTTATAATTGGACGAAGAGCAGTCAAACTGATTTATAATCGGACGAAGAGCAGTCAAACGGTTTTATAAGAGGATGAAGAGCAGTCAAATTGATTTATAAGAGGATGAAGAGCAGTCAAACTGCTTTATAAAAGGATGAAGAGCAGTCAAACTGATTTATAAGAGGATGAAGAGCAGTCAAACTGATTTATAAGAGGATGAAGAGCAGTCAAACTGCGTTATAAAAAGATGAAGAGCAGTCAAACGGTTTTATAAGAGGATGAAGAGCAGTCAAATTGATTTATAAGAGGATGAAGAGCAGTCAAATTGATTTATAAGAGGATGAAGAGCAGTCAGACTGTTTTACAAGAGGATGAAGAGCAGTCAACCTGTTTTACAAGAGGATGAAGAGCAGTCAAACTGCTTTATAAAAGGACGAAGAGCAGTCAAACTGATTTATAATCGGATGAAGAGCAGTCAAACTGTTTTATAAGAGGATGAAGAGCAGTCAAACTGATTTATAATCGGACGAAGAGCAGTCAAACTGTTCTATAGGAGGATGAAGAGCAGTCAAACTGGTTTATATGAGGATGAAGAGCAGTCAAACGGTTTTATAAAAGGATGAAGAGCAGTCAAACTGTTTTATACGAGGATGTAGAGCAGTCAGACTGTTTTACAAGAGGATGAAGAGCAGTCAACCTGTTTTATAAGAGGATGAAGAGCAGTCAGACTGATTTATAATCGGATGAAGAGCAGTCAGACTGTTTTACAAGAGGATGAAGAGCAGTCAAACTGCTTTATAAAAGGACGAAGAGCAGTCAAACTGATTTATAATCGGATGAAGAGCAGTCAAACTGTTTTATAAGAGGATGAAGAGCAGTCAAACTGATTTATAAGAGGATGAAGAGCAGTCAAACTGCGTTATAAAAAGATGAAGAGCAGTCAAACGGTTTTATAAGAGGACGAAGAGCAGTCAAACTGATTTATAATCGGATGAAGAGCAGTCAAACTGTTTTATAAGAGGATGAAGAGCAGTCAAACTGATTTATAATCGGACGAAGAGCAGTCAAACTGTTCTATAGGAGGATGAAGAGCAGTCAAACTGGTTTATAGGAGGATGAAGAGCAGTCAAACGGTTTTATAAAAGGATGAAGAGCAGTCAAACTGTTTTATACGAGGATGTAGAGCAGTCAGACTGTTTTACAAGAGGATGAAGAGCAGTCAACCTGTTTTATAAGAGGATGAAGAGCAGTCAGACTGATTTATAATCGGATGAAGAGCAGTCAGACTGTTTTACAAGAGGATGAAGAGCAGTCAAACTGCTTTATAAAAGGACGAAGAGCAGTCAAACTGATTTATAATCGGATGAAGAGCAGTCAAACTGATTTATAAGAGGATGAAGAGCAGTCAAACTGCGTTATAAAAAGATGAAGAGCAGTCAAACTGTTTTATAAGAGGATGAAGAGCAGTCAGACTGATTTATAATCGGATGAAGAGCAGTCAGACTGTTTTACAAGAGGATGAAGAGCAGTCAAACTGCTTTATAAAAGGACGAAGAGCAGTCAAACTGATTTATAATCGGATGAAGAGCAGTCAAACTGTTTTATAAGAGGATGAAGAGCAGTCAAACTGATTTATAATCGGACGAAGAGCAGTCAAACTGTTCTATAGGAGGATGAAGAGCAGTCAAACTGGTTTATAGGAGGATGAAGAGCAGTCAAACGGTTTTATAAAAGGATGAAGAGCAGTCAAACTGTTTTATACGAGGATGTAGAGCAGTCAGACTGTTTTACAAGAGGATGAAGAGCAGTCAACCTGTTTTACAAGAGGATGAAGAGCAGTCAAACTGTTTTATAAGAGGATGAAGAGCAGTCAAACTGCGTTATAAAAGGATGAAGAGCAGTCAAACAGTTTTATAAGAGGACGAAGAGCAGTCAAACTGATTTATAATCGGATGAAGAGCAGCCAAACTGATTTATAAGAGGATGAAGAGCAGTCAAACTGCTTTATAAAAGGATGAAGCGCAGTCAAACTGTTTTATAAGAGGACGAAGAGCTGTCAAACTGATTTATAATCCGACGAAGAGCAGTCAAACTGTTCTATAGGAGGATGAAGAGCAGTCAAACTGGTCTATAGGAGGATGAAGAGCAGTCAAACTGTTTTATAAGCGGACGAAGAGCAGTCAAACTGATTTATAAGAGGATGAAGAGCAGTCAAACTGCTTTATAAGAGGACGAAGAGCAGTCAAACTGATTTATAATCGGACGAAGAGCAGTCAAACTGTTCTATAGGAGGGTGAAGCGCAGTCAAACTGGTTTATAGGAGGATGAAGAGCAGTCAAACTGCTTTATAAAAGGATGAAGAGCAGTCAAACTGATTTATAAGAGGATGAAGAGCAGTCAAACTGCTTTATAAAAGGATGAAGAGCAGTCAAACTGTTTTATAAGCGGACGAAGAGCAGTCAAACTGATTTATAATTGGACGAAGAGCAGTCAAACTGATTTATAATCGGACGAAGAGCAGTCAAACGGTTTTATAAGAGGATGAAGAGCAGTCAAATTGATTTATAAGAGGATGAAGAGCAGTCAAACTGCTTTATAAAAGGATGAAGAGCAGTCAAACTGATTTATAAGAGGATGAAGAGCAGTCAAACTGATTTATAAGAGGATGAAGAGCAGTCAAACTGCGTTATAAAAAGATGAAGAGCAGTCAAACGGTTTTATAAGAGGATGAAGAGCAGTCAAATTGATTTATAAGAGGATGAAGAGCAGTCAAATTGATTTATAAGAGGATGAAGAGCAGTCAGACTGTTTTACAAGAGGATGAAGAGCAGTCAACCTGTTTTACAAGAGGATGAAGAGCAGTCAAACTGCTTTATAAAAGGACGAAGAGCAGTCAAACTGATTTATAATCGGATGAAGAGCAGTCAAACTGTTTTATAAGAGGATGAAGAGCAGTCAAACTGATTTATAATCGGACGAAGAGCAGTCAAACTGTTCTATAGGAGGATGAAGAGCAGTCAAACTGGTTTATAGGAGGATGAAGAGCAGTCAAACGGTTTTATAAAAGGATGAAGAGCAGTCAAACTGTTTTATACGAGGATGTAGAGCAGTCAGACTGTTTTACAAGAGGATGAAGAGCAGTCAACCTGTTTTACAAGAGGATGAAGAGCAGTCAAACTGTTTTATAAGAGGATGAAGAGCAGTCAAACTGCGTTATAAAAGGATGAAGAGCAGTCAAACAGTTTTATAAGAGGACGAAGAGCAGTCAAACTGATTTATAATCGGATGAAGAGCAGTCAAACTGATTTATAAGAGGATGAAGAGCAGTCAAACTGCTTTATAAAAGGATGAAGCGCAGTCAAACTGATTTATAAGAGGACGAAG
This sequence comes from Lampris incognitus, assembly GCF_029633865.1. Classification (NCBI taxonomy): domain Eukaryota; kingdom Metazoa; phylum Chordata; class Actinopteri; order Lampriformes; family Lampridae; genus Lampris; species Lampris incognitus. The sequence goes on from NC_079222.1 coordinate 36,851,637, forward strand.
AGCTGTCAAACTGATTTATAATCCGACGAAGAGCAGTCAAACTGTTCTATAGGAGGATGAAGCGCAGTCAAACTGGTCTATAGGAGGATGAAGAGCAGTCAAACTGTTTTATAAGCGGACGAAGAGCAGTCAAACTGATTTATAAGAGGATGAAGAGCAGTCAAACTGCTTTATAAGAGGACGAAGAGCAGTCAAACTGATTTATAATCGGACGAAGAGCAGTCAAACTGTTCTATAGGAGGGTGAAGCGCAGTCAAACTGGTTTATAGGAGGATGAAGAGCAGTCAAACTGCTTTATAAAAGGATGAAGAGCAGTCAAACTGATTTATAAGAGGATGAAGAGCAGTCAAACTGCTTTATAAAAGGATGAAGAGCAGTCAAACTGTTTTATAAGCGGACGAAGAGCAGTCAAACTGATTTATAATTGGACGAAGAGCAGTCAAACTGATTTATAATCGGACGAAGAGCAGTCAAACGGTTTTATAAGAGGATGAAGAGCAGTCAAATTGATTTATAAGAGGATGAAGAGCAGTCAAACTGCTTTATAAAAGGATGAAGAGCAGTCAAACTGATTTATAAGAGGATGAAGAGCAGTCAAACTGATTTATAAGAGGATGAAGAGCAGTCAAACTGCGTTATAAAAAGATGAAGAGCAGTCAAACGGTTTTATAAGAGGATGAAGAGCAGTCAAATTGATTTATAAGAGGATGAAGAGCAGTCAAATTGATTTATAAGAGGATGAAGAGCAGTCAGACTGTTTTACAAGAGGATGAAGAGCAGTCAACCTGTTTTACAAGAGGATGAAGAGCAGTCAATTTGTTTTATAAGAGGATGAAGAGCAGTCAAACTGCTTTATAAAATGATGAAGAGCAGTCAAACTGTTTTGTAAGAGGACGAAGAGCAGTCAAACTGATTTATAATCGGACGAAGAGCAGTCAAACTGATTTATAATTGGACGAAGAGCAGTCAAACTGATTTATAATCGGACGAAGAGCAGTCAAACGGTTTTATAAGAGGATGAAGAGCAGTCAAATTGATTTATAAGAGGATGAAGAGCAGTCAAACTGCTTTATAAAAGGATGAAGAGCAGTCAAACTGATTTATAAGAGGATGAAGAGCAGTCAAACTGATTTATAAGAGGATGAAGAGCAGTCAAACTGCGTTATAAAAAGATGAAGAGCAGTCAAACGGTTTTATAAGAGGATGAAGAGCAGTCAAATTGATTTATAAGAGGATGAAGAGCAGTCAAATTGATTTATAAGAGGATGAAGAGCAGTCAGACTGTTTTACAAGAGGATGAAGAGCAGTCAACCTGTTTTACAAGAGGATGAAGAGCAGTCAAACTGCTTTATAAAAGGACGAAGAGCAGTCAAACTGATTTATAATCGGATGAAGAGCAGTCAAACTGTTTTATAAGAGGATGAAGAGCAGTCAAACTGATTTATAATCGGACGAAGAGCAGTCAAACTGTTCTATAGGAGGATGAAGAGCAGTCAAACTGGTTTATATGAGGATGAAGAGCAGTCAAACGGTTTTATAAAAGGATGAAGAGCAGTCAAACTGTTTTATACGAGGATGTAGAGCAGTCAGACTGTTTTACAAGAGGATGAAGAGCAGTCAACCTGTTTTATAAGAGGATGAAGAGCAGTCAGACTGATTTATAATCGGATGAAGAGCAGTCAGACTGTTTTACAAGAGGATGAAGAGCAGTCAAACTGCTTTATAAAAGGACGAAGAGCAGTCAAACTGATTTATAATCGGATGAAGAGCAGTCAAACTGTTTTATAAGAGGATGAAGAGCAGTCAAACTGATTTATAAGAGGATGAAGAGCAGTCAAACTGCGTTATAAAAAGATGAAGAGCAGTCAAACGGTTTTATAAGAGGACGAAGAGCAGTCAAACTGATTTATAATCGGATGAAGAGCAGTCAAACTGTTTTATAAGAGGATGAAGAGCAGTCAAACTGATTTATAATCGGACGAAGAGCAGTCAAACTGTTCTATAGGAGGATGAAGAGCAGTCAAACTGGTTTATAGGAGGATGAAGAGCAGTCAAACGGTTTTATAAAAGGATGAAGAGCAGTCAAACTGTTTTATACGAGGATGTAGAGCAGTCAGACTGTTTTACAAGAGGATGAAGAGCAGTCAACCTGTTTTATAAGAGGATGAAGAGCAGTCAGACTGATTTATAATCGGATGAAGAGCAGTCAGACTGTTTTACAAGAGGATGAAGAGCAGTCAAACTGCTTTATAAAAGGACGAAGAGCAGTCAAACTGATTTATAATCGGATGAAGAGCAGTCAAACTGATTTATAAGAGGATGAAGAGCAGTCAAACTGCGTTATAAAAAGATGAAGAGCAGTCAAACTGTTTTATAAGAGGATGAAGAGCAGTCAGACTGATTTATAATCGGATGAAGAGCAGTCAGACTGTTTTACAAGAGGATGAAGAGCAGTCAAACTGCTTTATAAAAGGACGAAGAGCAGTCAAACTGATTTATAATCGGATGAAGAGCAGTCAAACTGTTTTATAAGAGGATGAAGAGCAGTCAAACTGATTTATAATCGGACGAAGAGCAGTCAAACTGTTCTATAGGAGGATGAAGAGCAGTCAAACTGGTTTATAGGAGGATGAAGAGCAGTCAAACGGTTTTATAAAAGGATGAAGAGCAGTCAAACTGTTTTATACGAGGATGTAGAGCAGTCAGACTGTTTTACAAGAGGATGAAGAGCAGTCAACCTGTTTTACAAGAGGATGAAGAGCAGTCAAACTGTTTTATAAGAGGATGAAGAGCAGTCAAACTGCGTTATAAAAGGATGAAGAGCAGTCAAACAGTTTTATAAGAGGACGAAGAGCAGTCAAACTGATTTATAATCGGATGAAGAGCAGCCAAACTGATTTATAAGAGGATGAAGAGCAGTCAAACTGCTTTATAAAAGGATGAAGCGCAGTCAAACTGTTTTATAAGAGGACGAAGAGCTGTCAAACTGATTTATAATCCGACGAAGAGCAGTCAAACTGTTCTATAGGAGGATGAAGAGCAGTCAAACTGGTCTATAGGAGGATGAAGAGCAGTCAAACTGTTTTATAAGCGGACGAAGAGCAGTCAAACTGATTTATAAGAGGATGAAGAGCAGTCAAACTGCTTTATAAGAGGACGAAGAGCAGTCAAACTGATTTATAATCGGACGAAGAGCAGTCAAACTGTTCTATAGGAGGGTGAAGCGCAGTCAAACTGGTTTATAGGAGGATGAAGAGCAGTCAAACTGCTTTATAAAAGGATGAAGAGCAGTCAAACTGATTTATAAGAGGATGAAGAGCAGTCAAACTGCTTTATAAAAGGATGAAGAGCAGTCAAACTGTTTTATAAGCGGACGAAGAGCAGTCAAACTGATTTATAATTGGACGAAGAGCAGTCAAACTGATTTATAATCGGACGAAGAGCAGTCAAACGGTTTTATAAGAGGATGAAGAGCAGTCAAATTGATTTATAAGAGGATGAAGAGCAGTCAAACTGCTTTATAAAAGGATGAAGAGCAGTCAAACTGATTTATAAGAGGATGAAGAGCAGTCAAACTGATTTATAAGAGGATGAAGAGCAGTCAAACTGCGTTATAAAAAGATGAAGAGCAGTCAAACGGTTTTATAAGAGGATGAAGAGCAGTCAAATTGATTTATAAGAGGATGAAGAGCAGTCAAATTGATTTATAAGAGGATGAAGAGCAGTCAGACTGTTTTACAAGAGGATGAAGAGCAGTCAACCTGTTTTACAAGAGGATGAAGAGCAGTCAAACTGCTTTATAAAAGGACGAAGAGCAGTCAAACTGATTTATAATCGGATGAAGAGCAGTCAAACTGTTTTATAAGAGGATGAAGAGCAGTCAAACTGATTTATAATCGGACGAAGAGCAGTCAAACTGTTCTATAGGAGGATGAAGAGCAGTCAAACTGGTTTATAGGAGGATGAAGAGCAGTCAAACGGTTTTATAAAAGGATGAAGAGCAGTCAAACTGTTTTATACGAGGATGTAGAGCAGTCAGACTGTTTTACAAGAGGATGAAGAGCAGTCAACCTGTTTTACAAGAGGATGAAGAGCAGTCAAACTGTTTTATAAGAGGATGAAGAGCAGTCAAACTGCGTTATAAAAGGATGAAGAGCAGTCAAACAGTTTTATAAGAGGACGAAGAGCAGTCAAACTGATTTATAATCGGATGAAGAGCAGTCAAACTGATTTATAAGAGGATGAAGAGCAGTCAAACTGCTTTATAAAAGGATGAAGCGCAGTCAAACTGATTTATAAGAGGACGAAGAGCTGTCAAACTGATTTATAATCCGACGAAGAGCAGTCAAACTGTTCTATAGGAGGATGAAGCGCAGTCAAACTGGTCTATAGGAGGATGAAGAGCAGTCAAACTGTTTTATAAGCGGACGAAGAGCAGTCAAACTGATTTATAAGAGGATGAAGAGCAGTCAAACTGCTTTATAAGAGGACGAAGAGCAGTCAAACTGATTTATAATCGGACGAAGAGCAGTCAAACTGTTCTATAGGAGGGTGAAGCGCAGTCAAACTGGTTTATAGGAGGATGAAGAGCAGTCAAACTGCTTTATAAAAGGATGAAGAGCAGTCAAACTGATTTATAAGAGGATGAAGAGCAGTCAAACTGCTTTATAAAAGGATGAAGAGCAGTCAAACTGTTTTATAAGCGGACGAAGAGCAGTCAAACTGATTTATAATTGGACGAAGAGCAGTCAAACTGATTTATAATCGGACGAAGAGCAGTCAAACGGTTTTATAAGAGGATGAAGAGCAGTCAAATTGATTTATAAGAGGATGAAGAGCAGTCAAACTGCTTTATAAAAGGATGAAGAGCAGTCAAACTGATTTATAAGAGGATGAAGAGCAGTCAAACTGATTTATAAGAGGATGAAGAGCAGTCAAACTGCGTTATAAAAAGATGAAGAGCAGTCAAACGGTTTTATAAGAGGATGAAGAGCAGTCAAATTGATTTATAAGAGGATGAAGAGCAGTCAAATTGATTTATAAGAGGATGAAGAGCAGTCAGACTGTTTTACAAGAGGATGAAGAGCAGTCAACCTGTTTTACAAGAGGATGAAGAGCAGTCAATTTGTTTTATAAGAGGATGAAGAGCAGTCAAACTGCTTTATAAAATGATGAAGAGCAGTCAAACTGTTTTGTAAGAGGACGAAGAGCAGTCAAACTGATTTATAATCGGACGAAGAGCAGTCAAACTGTTCTATAGGAGGATGAAGCGCAGTCAAACTGTTTTATAAGAGGATGAAGAGCAGTCAGCCTTATTTATAATCGGATGAAGAGCAGTCAGACTGTTTTACAAGAGGATGAAGAGCAGTCAAACTGCTTTATAAAAGGACGAAGAGCAGTCAAACTGATTTATAATCGGATGAAGAGCAGTCAAACTGTTTTATAAGAGGATGAAGAGCAGTCAAACTGATTTATAATCGGACGAAGAGCAGTCAAACTGTTCTATAGGAGGATGAAGAGCAGTCAAACTGGTTTATAGGAGGATGAAGAGCAGTCAAACGGTTTTATAAAAGGATGAAGAGCAGTCAAACTGTTTTATACGAGGATGTAGAGCAGTCAGACTGTTTTACAAGAGGATGAAGAGCAGTCAACCTGTTTTACAAGAGGATGAAGAGCAGTCAAACTGTTTTATAAGAGGATGAAGAGCAGTCAAACTGCGTTATAAAAGGATGAAGAGCAGTCAAACAGTTTTATAAGAGGACGAAGAGCAGTCAAACTGATTTATAATCGGATGAAGAGCAGTCAAACTGATTTATAAGAGGATGAAGAGCAGTCAAACTGCTTTATAAAAGGATGAAGCGCAGTCAAACTGTTTTATAAGAGGACGAAGAGCTGTCAAACTGATTTATAATCCGACGAAGAGCAGTCAAACTGTTCTATAGGAGGATGAAGCGCAGTCAAACTGGTCTATAGGAGGATGAAGAGCAGTCAAACTGTTTTATAAGCGGACGAAGAGCAGTCAAACTGATTTATAAGAGGATGAAGAGCAGTCAAACTGCTTTATAAGAGGACGAAGAGCAGTCAAACTGATTTATAATCGGACGAAGAGCAGTCAAACTGTTCTATAGGAGGGTGAAGCGCAGTCAAACTGGTTTATAGGAGGATGAAGAGCAGTCAAACTGCTTTATAAAAGGATGAAGAGCAGTCAAACTGATTTATAAGAGGATGAAGAGCAGTCAAACTGCTTTATAAAAGGATGAAGAGCAGTCAAACTGTTTTATAAGCGGACGAAGAGCAGTCAAACTGATTTATAATTGGACGAAGAGCAGTCAAACTGATTTATAATCGGACGAAGAGCAGTCAAACGGTTTTATAAGAGGATGAAGAGCAGTCAAATTGATTTATAAGAGGATGAAGAGCAGTCAAACTGCTTTATAAAAGGATGAAGAGCAGTCAAACTGATTTATAAGAGGATGAAGAGCAGTCAAACTGATTTATAAGAGGATGAAGAGCAGTCAAACTGCGTTATAAAAAGATGAAGAGCAGTCAAACGGTTTTATAAGAGGATGAAGAGCAGTCAAATTGATTTATAAGAGGATGAAGAGCAGTCAAATTGATTTATAAGAGGATGAAGAGCAGTCAGACTGTTTTACAAGAGGATGAAGAGCAGTCAACCTGTTTTACAAGAGGATGAAGAGCAGTCAATTTGTTTTATAAGAGGATGAAGAGCAGTCAAACTGCTTTATAAAATGATGAAGAGCAGTCAAACTGTTTTGTAAGAGGACGAAGAGCAGTCAAACTGATTTATAATCGGACGAAGAGCAGTCAAACTGATTTATAATCGGACGAAGAGCAGTCAAACTGTTCTATAGGAGGATGAAGAGCAGTCAAACTGGTTTATAGGAGGATGAAGAGCAGTCAAACGGTTTTATAAAAGGATGAAGAGCAGTCAAACTGTTTTATACGAGGATGTAGAGCAGTCAGACTGTTTTACAAGAGGATGAAGAGCAGTCAACCTGTTTTACAAGAGGATGAAGAGCAGTCAAACTGTTTTATAAGAGGATGAAGAGCAGTCAAACTGCGTTATAAAAGGATGAAGAGCAGTCAAACAGTTTTATAAGAGGACGAAGAGCAGTCAAACTGATTTATAATCGGATGAAGAGCAGTCAAACTGATTTATAAGAGGATGAAGAGCAGTCAAACTGCTTTATAAAAGGATGAAGCGCAGTCAAACTGTTTTATAAGAGGACGAAGAGCTGTCAAACTGATTTATAATCCGACGAAGAGCAGTCAAACTGTTCTATAGGAGGATGAAGCGCAGTCAAACTGGTCTATAGGAGGATGAAGAGCAGTCAAACTGTTTTATAAGCGGACGAAGAGCAGTCAAACTGATTTATAAGAGGATGAAGAGCAGTCAAACTGCTTTATAAGAGGACGAAGAGCAGTCAAACTGATTTATAATCGGACGAAGAGCAGTCAAACTGTTCTATAGGAGGGTGAAGCGCAGTCAAACTGGTTTATAGGAGGATGAAGAGCAGTCAAACTGCTTTATAAAAGGATGAAGAGCAGTCAAACTGATTTATAAGAGGATGAAGAGCAGTCAAACTGCTTTATAAAAGGATGAAGAGCAGTCAAACTGTTTTATAAGCGGACGAAGAGCAGTCAAACTGATTTATAATTGGACGAAGAGCAGTCAAACTGATTTATAATCGGACGAAGAGCAGTCAAACGGTTTTATAAGAGGATGAAGAGCAGTCAAATTGATTTATAAGAGGATGAAGAGCAGTCAAACTGCTTTATAAAAGGATGAAGAGCAGTCAAACTGATTTATAAGAGGATGAAGAGCAGTCAAACTGATTTATAAGAGGATGAAGAGCAGTCAAACTGCGTTATAAAAAGATGAAGAGCAGTCAAACGGTTTTATAAGAGGATGAAGAGCAGTCAAATTGATTTATAAGAGGATGAAGAGCAGTCAAATTGATTTATAAGAGGATGAAGAGCAGTCAGACTGTTTTACAAGAGGATGAAGAGCAGTCAACCTGTTTTACAAGAGGATGAAGAGCAGTCAATTTGTTTTATAAGAGGATGAAGAGCAGTCAAACTGCTTTATAAAATGATGAAGAGCAGTCAAACTGTTTTGTAAGAGGACGAAGAGCAGTCAAACTGATTTATAATCGGACGAAGAGCAGTCAAACTGTTCTATAGGAGGATGAAGCGCAGTCAAACTGGTTTATAGGAGGATGAAGAACAGTCAAACTGCTTTATAAGAGGATGAAGAGCAGTCAAACTGATTTATAAGAGGATGAAGAGCAGTCAAACTGCTTTATAAAAGGATGAAGAGCAGTCAAACTGTTTTATAAGCGGACGAAGAGCAGTCAAACTGATTTATAATCGGACGAAGAGCAGTCAAACTGATTTATAATCGGACGAAGAGCAGTCAAACGGTTTTATAAGAGGATGAAGAGCAGTCAAATTGATTTATAAGAGGATGAAGAGCAGTCAAACTGCTTTATAAAAGGATGAAGAGCAGTCAAACTGTTTTATACGAGGAGGTAGAGCAGTCAGACTGTTTTACAAAAGGATGAAGAGCAGTCAACCTGTTTTACAAGAGGATGAAGAGCAGTCAAACTGTTTTATAAAAGGGTGAAGAGCAGTCAAACTGCTTTATAAAAGGATGAAGAGCAGTCAAACAGTTTTATAAGAGGACGAAGAGCAGTCAAACTGATTTATAATCGGATGAAGAGCAGTCAAACTGATTTATAAGAGGATGAAGAGCAGTCAAACTGCGTTATAAAAAGATGAAGAGCAGTCAAACTGTTTTATAAGAGGATGAAGAGCAGTCAAACTGATTTATAATCGATGAAGAGCAGTCAGACTGTTTTACAAGAGGATGAAGAGCATTCAAACTGCTTTATAAAAGGATGAAGAGTAGTCAAACTGTTTTATAAGAGGACGAAGAGCAGTCAAACTGATGTATAATCGGACGAAGAGCAGTCAAACTGTTCTATAGGAGGATGAAGCGCAGTCAAACTGGTTTATAGGAGGATGAAGAGCAGTCAAACTGCTTTATAAGAGGATGAAGAGCAGTCAAACTGATTTATAACCGACGAAGAGCAGTCAAACTGATTTATAATCGGACGAAGAGCAGTCAAACTGATTTATAAACGGACGAAGAGCAGTCAAACGGTTTTATAAAAGGATGAAGAGCAGTCAAACTGTTTTATACGAGGATGTAGAGCAGTCAGACTGTTTTACAAGAGGATGAAGAGCAGTGAACCTGTTTTACAAGAGGATGAAGAGCAGTCAAACTGTTTTATAAGAGGATAAAGAGCAGTCAAACTGCGTTATAAAAGGATGAAGAGCAGTAAAACTGTTTTATAAGAGGACGAAGAGCAGTCAAACTGATTTATAATCGGATGAAGAGCAGTCAAACTGTTTTATAAGAGGATGAAGAGCAGTCAAATTGATTTATAAGAGGATGAAGAGCAGTCAAACTGCTTTATAAAAGGATGAAGAGCAGTCAAACTGTTTTATACGAGGATGTAGAGCAGTCAGACTGTTTTACAAGAGGATGAAGAGCAGTCAACCTGCTTTACAAGAGGATGAAGATTAGTCAATCTGTTTTATAAGAGGATGAAGAGCAATCAAACTGCTTTATAAAAGGATGAAGAGCAGTCACACTGTTTTATAAGAGGACGAAGAGCAGTCACACTGATTTATAATCGATCGAAGAGCAGTCAAACTGCTTTATAAAAGGATGAAGAGCAGTCAAACTGTTTTATAAGCGGACGAAGAGCAGTCAAACTGATTTATAATCGGACGAAGAGCAGTCAAACTTATTTATAATCTGACGAAGAGCAGTCAAACGGTTTTATAAGAGGATGAAGAGCAGTCGAATTGAGTTATAAGAGGATGAAGAGCAGTCAAACTGCTTTATAAAAGGATGAAGAGCAGTCAAACTGTTTTATACGAGGATGTAGAGCGGTCAGACTGTTTTACAAGAGGATGAAGAGCAGTCAAACTGTTTTATAAGAGGATGAAGAGCAGTCAAACTGCTTTATAAAAGGATGAAGAGCAGTCAAACAGTTTTATAAGAGGACGAAAAGCAGTCAAACTGATTTATAATCGGATGAAGAGCAGTCAAACTGATTTATAAGAGGATGAAGAGCAGTCAAACTGCGTTATAAAAAGATGAAGAGCAGTCAAACTGTTTTATAAGAGGATGAAGAGCAGTCAGACTGATTTATAATCGGATGAATAGCAGTCAGACTGTTTTACAAGAGGATGAAGAGCAGTCAATCTGCTTTATAAAAGGACGAAGAGCAGTCAAACTGATTTATAATCGGACGAAAAGCAGTCAAACTTATTTATAATCTGACAAAGAGCAGTCAAACGGTTTTATAAGAGGATGAAGAGCAGTCGAATTGAGTTATAAGAGGATGAAGAGCAGTCAAACTGCTTTATAAAAGGATGAAGAGCAGTCAAACTGTTTTATACGAGGATGTAGAGCGGTCAGACTGTTTTACAAGAGGATGAAGAGCAGTCAAACTGTTTTATAAGAGGATGAAGAGCAGTCAAACTGCTTTATAAAAGGATGAAGAGCAGTCAAACAGTTTTATAAGAGGACGAAAAGCAGTCAAACTGATTTATAATCGGATGAAGAGCAGTCAAACTGATTTATAAGAGGATGAAGAGCAGTCAAACTGCGTTATAAAAAGATGAAGAGCAGTCAAACTGTTTTATAAGAGGATGAAGAGCAGTCAGACTGATTTATAATCGGATGAATAGCAGTCAGACTGTTTTACAAGAGGATGAAGAGCAGTCAAACTGCTTTATAAAAGGACGAAGAGCAGTCAAACTGATTTATAATCGGATGAAGAGCAGTCAAACTGTTTTATAAGAGGATGAAGAGCAGTCAAACTGATTTATAATCGGACGAAGAGCAGTCAAACTGTTCTATAGGAGGATGAAGAGCAGTCAAATTGGTTTATAGGAGGATGAAGAGCAGTCAAACTGCTTTATAAGAGGATGAAGAGCAGTCAAACTGATTTATAAGCGGACGAAGAGCAGTCAAACTGATTTATAATCGGACGAAGAGCAGTCAAACTGATTTATAAACGGACGAAGAGCAGTCAAACGGTTTTATAAAAGGATGAAGAGCAGTCAAACTGTTTTATACGAGGATGTAGAGCAGTCAGACTGTTTTACAAGAGGATGAAGAGCAGTCAACCTGTTTTACAAGAGGATGAAGAGCAGTCAAACTGTTTTATAAGAGGATGAAGAGCAGTCTAACTGCGTTATAAAAGGATGAAGAGCAGTCAAACTGTTTTATAAGAGGAAAAAAGAGCAGTCAAACTGATTTATAAGAGGATGAAGAGCAGGCAAACTGATTTATAAGAGGATGAAGAGCAGTCAAACTGTTTTATAAGCTGACGAAGAGCAGTCAAACTGATTTATAATCGGACGAAGAGCAGTCAAACTGATTTATAATCAGACGAAGAGCAGTCAAACGGTTTTATAAGAGGATGAAGAGCAGTCAAATTGATTTATAAAAGGATGAAGAGCAGTCAAACTGCTTTATAAAAGGATGAAGAGCAGTCAAACTGTTTTATACGAGGATGTAGAGCAGTCAGACTGTTTTACAAGAGGATGAAGAGCAGTCAACCTGTTTTACAAGAGGATGAAGAGCAGTCAATCTGTTTTATAAGAGGATGAAGAGCAGTCAAACTGCTTTATAAAAGGATGAAGAGCAGTCAAACTGTTTTATAAGAGGACGAAGAGCAGTCAAACTGATTTATAATCGGATGAAGAGCAGTCAAACTGATTTATAAGAGGATGAAGAGCAGTCAAACTGCTTTATAAAAGGATGAAGAGCAGTCAAACTGTTTTATAAGAGGACGAAGAGCAGTCAAACTGATTTATAATCGGACGAAGAGCAGTCAAACTGTTCTATAGGAGGATGAAGCGCAGTCAAACTGGTTTATAGGAGGATGAAGAGCAGTCAAACTGCTTTATAAGAGGATGAAGAGCAGTCATACTGATTTATAAGAGGATGAAGAGCAGTCAAACTGCTTTATAAAAGGATGAAGAGCAGTCAAACTTTTTTATAAGCGGACGAAGAGCAGTCAAACTGATTTATAATCGGACAAAGAGCAGTCAAACTGATTTATAATCGGACGAAGAGCAGTCAAACGGTTTTATAAGAGGATGAAGAGCAGTCAAATTGATTTATAAGAGGATGAAGAGCAGTCAAACTGCTTTATAAAAGGATGAAGAGCAGTCAAACTGTTTTATACGAGGATGTAGAGCGGTCAGACTGTTTTACAAGAGGATGAAGAGCAGTCAACCTGTTTTACAAGAGGATGAAGAGCAGTCAAACTGTTTTATAAGAGGATGAAGAGCAGTCAAACTGCTTTATAAAAGGATGAAGAGCAGTCAAACAGTTTTATAAGAGGACGAAAAGCAGTCAAACTGATTTATAGTCGGATGAAGAGCAGTCAAACTGATTTATAAGAGGATGAAGAGCAGTCAAACTGCGTTACAATAAGATGCAGAGCAGTCAAACTGTTTTATAAGAGGATGAAGAGCAGTCAAACTGATTTATAATCCGACGAAGAGCAGTCAAACTGTTCTATAGGAGGATGAAGAGCAGTCAAACTGGTTTATAGGAGGATGAAGAGCAGTCAAACTGCTTTATAAGAGGATGAAGAGCAGTCAAACTGATTTATAAGCGGACGAAGAGCAGTCAAACTGATTTATAATCGGACGAAGAGCAGTCAAACTGATTTATAAACGGACGAAGAGCAGTCAAACGGGTTTATAAAAGGATGAAGAGCAGTCAAACTGTTTTATACGAGGATGTAGAGCAGTCAGACTGTTTTACAAGAGGATGAAGAGCAGTCAACCTGTTTTACAAGAGGATGAAGAGCAGTCAAACTGCGTTATAAAAAGATGAAGAGCAGTCAAACTGTTTTATAAGAGGATGAAGAGCAGTCAAACTGATTTATAATCGGATGAAGAGCAGTCAGACTGTTTTACAAGAGGATGAAGAGCAGTCAAACTGCTTTGTAAAAGGATGAAGAGCAGTCAAACTGTTTTATAAGAGCACGAAGAGCAGTCAAACTGATTTATAATCGGACGAAGAGCAGTCAAACTGTTCTATAGGAAGATGAAGCGCAGTAAAACTGGTTTATAGGAGGATGGAGAGCAGTCAACCTGCTTTATAAGAGGATGAAGAGCAGTCAAACTGCTTTATAAAAGGATGAAGAGCAGTCAAACTGTTTTATAAGCGGACGAAGAGCAGTCAAACTGATTTATAATCGGACGAAGAGCAGTCAAACTGATTTATAATCGGACGAAGAGCAGTCAAACTGATTTATAATCGGATGAATAGCTGTCAAACTGATTTATAAGAGGATGAAGAGCAGTCAAACTGCTTTATAAAAGGATGAAGAACAGTCAAACTGTTTTATAAGAGGACGAAGAGCAGTCAAACTGATTTATAATCGGACGAAGAGCAGTCAAACTGTTCTATAGGAGGATGAAGCGCAGTCAAACTGGTTTATAGGAGGATGAAGAGCAGTCAAACTGCTTTATAAGAGGATGAAGAGCAGTCAAACTGATTTATAAGCGCACGAAGAGCAGTCAAACTGATTTATAATCGGACGAAGAGCAGTCAAACTGATTTACAAACGGACGAAGAGCAGTCAAACGGTTTTATAAAAGGATGAAGAGCAGTCAAACTGTTTTATACGAGGATGTAGAGCCGTCAGACTGTTTTACAAGAGGATGAAGAGCAGTCAACCTGTTTTACAAGAGGATGAAGAGCAGACAAACTGTTTTATAAGAGGATGAAGAGCAGTCAAACTGCGTTATAAAAGGATGAAGAGCAGTCAAACTGTTTTATAAGAGGACGAAGAGCAGTCAAACTGATTTATAATCAGACGAAGAGCAGTCAAACTGTTCTATAGGAGGATGAAGCGCAGTCAAACTGGTTTATAGGAGGATGAAGAGCAGTCAAACTGCTTTATAAGAGGATGAAGAGCAGTCAAACTGATTTATAAGCGCACGAAGAGCAGTCAAACTGATTTATAATCGGACAAAGAGCAGTCAAACTGTTCTATAGGAGGATGAAGCGCAGTCAAACTGGTTTATAGGAGGATGAAGAGCAGTCAAACTGCTTTATAAGAGGATGAAGAGCAGTCAAACTGATTTATAAGTGGATGTAGAGCAGTCAGACTGTTTTACAAGAGGATGAAGAGCAGTCAACCTGTTTTATAAGAGGACGAAGAGCAGTCAAACTGATTTATAATCGGACGAAGAGCAGTCAAACTGTTCTATAGGATGATGAAGCGCAGTCAAACTGGTTTATAGGAGGATGAAGAGCAGTCAAACTGCTTTATAAGAGGATGAAGAGCAGTCAAACTGATTTATAAGCGGACGAAGAGCAGTCAAACTGATTTATAATCGGACGAAGAGCAGTCAAACTGATTTATAAACGGACGAAGAGCAGTCAAACGGTATTATAAAAGGATGAAGAGCAGTCAAACTGTTTTATACGAGGATGTAGAGCAGTCAGACTGTTTTACAAGAGGATGAAGAGCAGTCAACCTGTTTTACAAGAGGATGAAGAGCAGTCAAACTGTTTTATAAGAGGATGAAGAGCAGTCAAACTGCGTTATAAAAGGATGAAGAGCAGTCAAACTGCTTTATAAAAGGATGAAGCGCAGTCAAACTGTTTTATAAGCGGACGAAGAGCAGTCAAACTGATTTATAATCGGACGAAGAGCAGTCAAACTGATTTATAAGAGGATGAAGAGCAGTCAAACTGCTTTATAAGAGGACGAAGAGCAGTCAAACTGATTTATAATCGGACGAAGAGCAGTCAAACTGTTCTATAGGAGGGTGAAGCGCAGTCAAACTGGTTTATAGGAGGATGAAGAGCAGTCAAACTGCTTTATAAAAGGATGAAGAGCAGTCAAACTGCTTTATAAGAGGATGAAGAGCAGTCAAACTGATTTATAAGCGCACGAAGAGCAGTCAAACTGATTTATAATCGGACAAAGAGCAGTCAAACTGTTCTATAGGAGGATGAAGCGCAGTCAAACTGGTTTATAGGAGGATGAAGAGCAGTCAAACTGCTTTATAAGAGGATGAAGAGCAGTCAAACTGATTTATAAGAGGATGTAGAGCAGTCAGACTGTTTTACAAGAGGATGAAGAGCAGTCAACCTGTTTTATAAGAGGACGAAGAGCAGTCAAACTGATTTATAATCGGACGAAGAGCAGTCAAACTGTTCTATAGGATGATGAAGCGCAGTCAAACTGGTTTATAGGAGGATGAAGAGCAGTCAAACTGCTTTATAAGAGGATGAAGAGCAGTCAAACTGATTTATAAGCGGACGAAGAGCAGTCAAACTGATTTATAATCGGACGAAGAGCAGTCAAAGTGATTTATAAACGGACGAAGAGCAGTCAAACGGTTTTATAAAAGGATGAAGAGCAGTCAAACTGTTTTATACGAGGATGTAGAGCAGTCAGACTGTTTTACAAGAGGATGAAGAGCAGTCAACCTGTTTTACAAGAGGATGAAGAGCAGTCAAACTGTTTTATAAGAGGATGAAGAGCAGTCAAACTGCGTTATAAAAGGATGAAGAGCAGTCAAACAGTTTTATAAGAGGACGAAGAGCAGTCAAACTGATTTATAATCGGATGAAGAGCAGTCAAACTGATTTATAAGAGGATGAAGAGCAGTCAAACTGCTTTATAAAAGGATGAAGCGCAGTCAAACTGTTTTATAAGAGGACGAAGAGCAGTCAAACTGATTTATAATCGGACGAATAGCAGTCAAACTGTTCTATAGGAGGATGAAGCGCAGTCAAACTGGTCTATAGGAGGATGAAGAGCAGTCAAACTGTTTTATAAGCGGACGAAGAGCAGTCAAACTGATTTATAAGAGGATGAAGAGCAGTCAAACTGCTTTATAAGAGGACGAAGAGCAGTCAAACTGATTTATAATCGGACGAAGAGCAGTCAAACTGTTCTATAGGAGGGTGAAGCGCAGTCAAACTGGTTTATAGGAGGATGAAGAGCAGTCAAACTGCTTTATAAAAGGATGAAGAGCAGTCAAACTGATTTATAAGAGGATGAAGAGCAGTCAAACTGCTTTATAAAAGGATGAAGAGCAGTCAAACTGTTTTATACGAGGATGTAGAGCAGTCAGACTGTTTTACAAGAGGATGAAGAGCAGTCAACCTGTTTTACAAGAGGATGAAGAGCAGTCAAACTGTTTTATAAGAGGATGAAGAGCAGTCTAACTGCGTTATAAAAGGATGAAGAGCAGTCAAACTGTTTTATAAGAGGAAAAAAGAGCAGTCAAACTGATTTATAAGAGGATGAAGAGCAGGCAAACTGATTTATAAGAGGATGAAGAGCAGTCAAACTGTTTTATAAGCTGACGAAGAGCAGTCAAACTGATTTATAATCGGACGAAGAGCAGTCAAACTGATTTATAATCAGACGAAGAGCAGTCAAACGGTTTTATAAGAGGATGAAGAGCAGTCAAATTGATTTATAAAAGGATGAAGAGCAGTCAAACTGCTTTATAAAAGGATGAAGAGCAGTCAAACTGTTTTATACGAGGATGTAGAGCAGTCAGACTGTTTTACAAGAGGATGAAGAGCAGTCAACCTGTTTTACAAGAGGATGAAGAGCAGTCAATCTGTTTTATAAGAGGATGAAGAGCAGTCAAACTGCTTTATAAAAGGATGAAGAGCAGTCAAACTGTTTTATAAGAGGACGAAGAGCAGTCAAACTGATTTATAATCGGATGAAGAGCAGTCAAACTGATTTATAAGAGGATGAAGAGCAGTCAAACTGCTTTATAAAATGATGAAGAGCAGTCAAACTGTTTTATAAGAGGACGAAGAGCAGTCAAACTGATTTATAATCGGACGAAGAGCAGTCAAACTGTTCTATAGGAGGATGAAGCGCAGTCAAACTGGTTTATAGGAGGATGAAGAGCAGTCAAACTGCTTTATAAGAGGATGAAGAGCAGTCATACTGATTTATAAGAGGATGAAGAGCAGTCAAACTGCTTTATAAAAGGATGAAGAGCAGTCAAACTGTTTTATAAGCGGACGAAGAGCAGTCAAACTGATTTATAATCGGACAAAGAGCAGTCAAACTGATTTATAATCGGACGAAGAGCAGTCAAACGGTTTTATAAGAGGATGAAGAGCAGTCAAATTGATTTATAAGAGGATGAAGAGCAGTCAAACTGCTTTATAAAAGGATGAAGAGCAGTCAAACTGTTTTATACGAGGATGTAGAGCGGTCAGACTGTTTTACAAGAGGATGAAGAGCAGTCAACCTGTTTTACAAGAGGATGAAGAGCAGTCAAACTGTTTTATAAAAGGATGAAGAGCAGTCAAACAGTTTTATAAGAGGACGAAAAGCAGTCAAACTGATTTATAGTCGGATGAAGAGCAGTCAAACTGATTTATAAGAGGATGAAGAGCAGTCAAACTGCGTTACAATAAGATGCAGAGCAGTCAAACTGTTTTATAAGAGGATGAAGAGCAGTCAAACTGATTTATAATCCGACGAAGAGCAGTCAAACTGTTCTATAGGAGGATGAAGAGCAGTCAAACTGGTTTATAGGAGGATGAAGAGCAGTCAAACTGCTTTATAAGAGGATGAAGAGCAGTCAAACTGATTTATAAGCGGACGAAGAGCAGTCAAACTGATTTATAATCGGACGAAGAGCAGTCAAACTGATTTATAAACGGACGAAGAGCAGTCAAACGGGTTTATAAAAGGATGAAGAGCAGTCAAACTGTTTTATACGAGGATGTAGAGCAGTCAGACTGTTTTACAAGAGGATGAAGAGCAGTCAACCTGTTTTACAAGAGGATGAAGAGCAGTCAAACTGCGTTATAAAAAGATGAAGAGCAGTCAAACTGTTTTATAAGAGGATGAAGAGCAGTCAAACTGATTTATAATCGGATGAAGAGCAGTCAGACTGTTTTACAAGAGGATGAAGAGCAGTCAAACTGCTTTGTAAAAGGATGAAGAGCAGTCAAACTGTTTTATAAGAGCACGAAGAGCAGTCAATCTGATTTATAATCGGACGAAGAGCAGTCAAACTGTTCTATAGGAAGATGAAGCGCAGTAAAACTGGTTTATAGGAGGATGGAGAGCAGTCAACCTGCTTTATAAGAGGATGAAGAGCAGTCAAACTGCTTTATAAAAGGATGAAGAGCAGTCAAACTGTTTTATAAGCGGACGAAGAGCAGTCAAACTGATTTATAATCGGACGAAGAGCAGTCAAACTGATTTATAATCGGACGAAGAGCAGTCAAACTGATTTATAATCGGATGAATAGCTGTCAAACTGATTTATAAGAGGATGAAGAGCAGTCAAACTGCTTTATAAAAGGATGAAGAACAGTCAAACTGTTTTATAAGAGGACGAAGAGCAGTCAAACTGATTTATAATCGGACGAAGAGCAGTCAAACTGTTCTATAGGAGGATGAAGCGCAGTCAAACTGGTTTATAGGAGGATGAAGAGCAGTCAAACTGCTTTATAAGAGGATGAAGAGCAGTCAAACTGATTTATAAGCGCACGAAGAGCAGTCAAACTGATTTATAATCGGACGAAGAGCAGTCAAACTGATTTACAAACGGACGAAGAGCAGTCAAACGGTTTTATAAAAGGATGAAGAGCAGTCAAACTGTTTTATACGAGGATGTAGAGCCGTCAGACTGTTTTACAAGAGGATGAAGAGCAGTCAACCTGTTTTACAAGAGGATGAAGAGCAGACAAACTGTTTTATAAGAGGATGAAGAGCAGTCAAACTGCGTTATAAAAGGATGAAGAGCAGTCAAACTGTTTTATAAGAGGACGAAGAGCAGTCAAACTGATTTATAATCGGACGAAGAGCAGTCAAACTGTTCTATAGGAGGATGAAGCGCAGTCAAACTGGTTTATAGGAGGATGAAGAGCAGTCAAACTGCTTTATAAGAGGATGAAGAGCAGTCAAACTGATTTATAAGCGCACGAAGAGCAGTCAAACTGATTTATAATCGGACAAAGAGCAGTCAAACTGTTCTATAGGAGGATGAAGCGCAGTCAAACTGGTTTATAGGAGGATGAAGAGCAGTCAAACTGCTTTATAAGAGGATGAAGAGCAGTCAAACTGATTTATAAGTGGATGTAGAGCAGTCAGACTGTTTTACAAGAGGATGAAGAGCAGTCAACCTGTTTTATAAGAGGACGAAGAGCAGTCAAACTGATTTATAATCGGACGAAGAGCAGTCAAACTGTTCTATAGGATGATGAAGCGCAGTCAAACTGGTTTATAGGAGGATGAAGAGCAGTCAAACTGCTTTATAAGAGGATGAAGAGCAGTCAAACTGATTTATAAGCGGACGAAGAGCAGTCAAACTGATTTATAATCGGACGAAGAGCAGTCAAACTGATTTATAAACGGACGAAGAGCAGTCAAACGGTATTATAAAAGGATGAAGAGCAGTCAAACTGTTTTATACGAGGATGTAGAGCAGTCAGACTGTTTTACAAGAGGATGAAGAGCAGTCAACCTGTTTTACAAGAGGATGAAGAGCAGTCAAACTGTTTTATAAGAGGATGAAGAGCAGTCAAACTGCGTTATAAAAGGATGAAGAGCAGTCAAACTGCTTTATAAAAGGATGAAGCGCAGTCAAACTGTTTTATAAGCGGACGAAGAGCAGTCAAACTGATTTATAATCGGACGAAGAGCAGTCAAACTGATTTATAAGAGGATGAAGAGCAGTCAAACTGCTTTATAAGAGGACGAAGAGCAGTCAAACTGATTTATAATCGGACGAAGAGCAGTCAAACTGTTCTATAGGAGGGTGAAGCGCAGTCAAACTGGTTTATAGGAGGATGAAGAGCAGTCAAACTGCTTTATAAAAGGATGAAGAGCAGTCAAACTGCTTTATAAGAGGATGAAGAGCAGTCAAACTGATTTATAATCGGACGAAGAGCAGTCAAACTGTTCTATAGGAAGATGAAGCGCAGTAAAACTGGTTTATAGGAGGATGGAGAGCAGTCAACCTGCTTTATAAGAGGATGAAGAGCAGTCAAACTGCTTTATAAAAGGATGAAGAGCAGTCAAACTGTTTTATAAGCGGACGAAGAGCAGTCAAACTGATTTATAATCGGACGAAGAGCAGTCAAACTGATTTATAATCGGACGAAGAGCAGTCAAACTGATTTATAATCGGATGAATAGCTGTCAAACTGATTTATAAGAGGATGAAGAGCAGTCAAACTGCTTTATAAAAGGATGAAGAACAGTCAAACTGTTTTATAAGAGGACGAAGAGCAGTCAAACTGATTTATAATCGGACGAAGAGCAGTCAAACTGTTCTATAGGAGGATGAAGCGCAGTCAAACTGGTTTATAGGAGGATGAAGAGCAGTCAAACTGCTTTATAAGAGGATGAAGAGCAGTCAAACTGATTTATAAGCGCACGAAGAGCAGTCAAACTGATTTATAATCGGACGAAGAGCAGTCAAACTGATTTACAAACGGACGAAGAGCAGTCAAACGGTTTTATAAAAGGATGAAGAGCAGTCAAACTGTTTTATACGAGGATGTAGAGCCGTCAGACTGTTTTACAAGAGGATGAAGAGCAGTCAACCTGTTTTACAAGAGGATGAAGAGCAGACAAACTGTTTTATAAGAGGATGAAGAGCAGTCAAACTGCGTTATAAAAGGATGAAGAGCAGTCAAACTGTTTTATAAGAGGACGAAGAGCAGTCAAACTGATTTATAATCGGACGAAGAGCAGTCAAACTGTTCTATAGGAGGATGAAGCGCAGTCAAACTGGTTTATAGGAGGATGAAGAGCAGTCAAACTGCTTTATAAGAGGATGAAGAGCAGTCAAACTGATTTATAAGCGCACGAAGAGCAGTCAAACTGATTTATAATCGGACAAAGAGCAGTCAAACTGTTCTATAGGAGGATGAAGCGCAGTCAAACTGGTTTATAGGAGGATGAAGAGCAGTCAAACTGCTTTATAAGAGGATGAAGAGCAGTCAAACTGATTTATAAGTGGATGTAGAGCAGTCAGACTGTTTTACAAGAGGATGAAGAGCAGTCAACCTGTTTTATAAGAGGACGAAGAGCAGTCAAACTGATTTATAATCGGACGAAGAGCAGTCAAACTGTTCTATAGGATGATGAAGCGCAGTCAAACTGGTTTATAGGAGGATGAAGAGCAGTCAAACTGCTTTATAAGAGGATGAAGAGCAGTCAAACTGATTTATAAGCGGACGAAGAGCAGTCAAACTGATTTATAATCGGACGAAGAGCAGTCAAACTGATTTATAAACGGACGAAGAGCAGTCAAACGGTATTATAAAAGGATGAAGAGCAGTCAAACTGTTTTATACGAGGATGTAGAGCAGTCAGACTGTTTTACAAGAGGATGAAGAGCAGTCAACCTGTTTTACAAGAGGATGAAGAGCAGTCAAACTGCTTTATAAGAGGATGAAGAGCAGTCAAACTGCGTTATAAAAGGATGAAGAGCAGTCAAACTGCTTTATAAAAGGATGAAGCGCAGTCAAACTGTTTTATAAGCGGACGAAGAGCAGTCAAACTGATTTATAATCGGACGAAGAGCAGTCAAACTGATTTATAAGAGGATGAAGAGCAGTCAAACTGCTTTATAAGAGGACGAAGAGCAGTCAAACTGATTTATAATCGGACGAAGAGCAGTCAAACTGTTCTATAGGAGGGTGAAGCGCAGTCAAACTGGTTTATAGGAGGATGAAGAGCAGTCAAACTGCTTTATAAAAGGATGAAGAGCAGTCAAACTGCTTTATAAGAGGATGAAGAGCAGTCAAACTGATTTATAAGCGCACGAAGAGCAGTCAAGCTGATTTATAATCGGACAAAGAGCAGTCAAACTGTTCTATAGGAGGATGAAGCGCAGTCAAACTGGTTTATAGGAGGATGAAGAGCAGTCAAACTGCTTTATAAGAGGATGAAGAGCAGTCAAACTGATTTATAAGAGGATGTAGAGCAGTCAGACTGTTTTACAAGAGGATGAAGAGCAGTCAACCTGTTTTATAAGAGGACGAAGAGCAGTCAAACTGATTTATAATCGGACGAAGAGCAGTCAAACTGTTCTATAGGATGATGAAGCGCAGTCAAACTGGTTTATAGGAGGATGAAGAGCAGTCAAACTGCTTTATAAGAGGATGAAGAGCAGTCAAACTGATTTATAAGCGGACGAAGAGCAGTCAAACTGATTTATAATCGGACGAAGAGCAGTCAAAGTGATTTATAAACGGACGAAGAGCAGTCAAACGGTTTTATAAAAGGATGAAGAGCAGTCAAACTGTTTTATACGAGGATGTAGAGCAGTCAGACTGTTTTACAAGAGGATGAAGAGCAGTCAACCTGTTTTACAAGAGGATGAAGAGCAGTCAAACTGTTTTATAAGAGGATGAAGAGCAGTCAAACTGCGTTATAAAAGGATGAAGAGCAGTCAAACAGTTTTATAAGAGGACGAAGAGCAGTCAAACTGATTTATAATCGGATGAAGAGCAGTCAAACTGATTTATAAGAGGATGAAGAGCAGTCAAACTGCTTTATAAAAGGATGAAGCGCAGTCAAACTGTTTTATAAGAGGACGAAGAGCAGTCAAACTGATTTATAATCGGACGAATAGCAGTCAAACTGTTCTATAGGAGGATGAAGCGCAGTCAAACTGGTCTATAGGAGGATGAAGAGCAGTCAAACTGTTTTATAAGCGGACGAAGAGCAGTCAAACTGATTTATAAGAGGATGAAGAGCAGTCAAACTGCTTTATAAGAGGACGAAGAGCAGTCAAACTGATTTATAATCGGACGAAGAGCAGTCAAACTGTTCTATAGGAGGGTGAAGCGCAGTCAAACTGGTTTATAGGAGGATGAAGAGCAGTCAAACTGCTTTATAAAAGGATGAAGAGCAGTCAAACTGATTTATAAGAGGATGAAGAGCAGTCAAACTGCTTTATAAAAGGATGAAGAGCAGTCAAACTGTTTTATAAGTGGACGAAGAGCAGTCAAACTGATTTATAATTGGACGAAGAGCAGTCAAACTGATTTATAATCGGACGAAGAGTAGTCAAACGGTTTTATAAGAGGATGAAGAGCAGTCAAATTGATTTATAAGAGGATGAAGAGCAGTCAAACTGCTTTATAAAAGGATGAAGAGCAGTCAAACTGTTTTATACGAGGATGTAGATCGGTCAGACTGTTTTACAAGAGGATGAAGAGCAGTCAACCTGTTTTATAAGAGGATGAAGAGCAGTCAAACTGCGTTATAAAAAGATGAAGAGCAGTCAAACTGTTTTATAAGAGGATGAAGAGCAGTCAAACTGATTTATAATCGGATGAAGAGCAGTCAGACTGTTTTACAAGAGGATGAAGAGCAGTCAACCTGTTTTATAAGAGGATGAAGAGCAGTCAAACTGCGTTATAAAAAGATGAAGAGCAGTCAAACTGTTTTATAAGAGGATGAAGAGCAGTCAAACTGATTTATAATCGGACGAAGAGCAGTCAAACTGTTTTATAAGAGGATGAAGAGCAGTCAAACTGATTTATAATCGGATGAAGAGCAGTCAGACTGTTTTACAAGAGGATGAAGAGCAGTCAAACTGCTTTATAAAAGGATGAAGAGCAGTCAAACTGTTTTATAAGCGCACGAAGAGCAGTCAAACTGATTTATAATCGGACGAAGAGCAGTCAAACTGTTCTACAGGAGGATGAAGCGCAGTCAAACTGGTTTATAGGAGGATGAAGAGCAGTCAAACTGCTTTATAAGCGGACGAAGAGCAGTCAAACTGATTTATAATCGGACGAAGAACAGTCAAACTGATTTATAATTGGACGAAGAGCAGTCAAACTGAATTATAATCGGATGAATAGCAGTCAAACTGATTTATAAGAGGATGTAGAGCAGTCAAACTGCTTTATAAAAGGATGAAGAGCAGTCAAACTGATTTATAATCGGACGAAGAGCAGTCAAACTGTTCATTAGGAGGATGAAGCGCAGTCAAACTGGTTTATAGGAGGATGAAGAGCAGTCAAACTGCTTTATAAGAGGATGAAGAGCAGTCAAACTGATTTATAAGCGGACGAAGAGCAGTCAAACTGATTTATAATCGGACGAAGAGCAGTCAAACTGATTTATAAACGGACGAAGAGCAGTCAAACGGTTTTATAAAAGGATGAAGAGCAGTCAAACTGTTTTATACGAGGATGTAGAGCAGTCAGACTGTTTTACAAGAGGATGAAGAGCAGTCAACCTGTTTTACAAGAGGATGAAGAGCAGTCAAACTGCTTTATAAAAGGATGAAGAGCAGTCAAACTGTTTTATAAGCGCACGAAGAGCAGTCAAACTGATTTATAATCGGACGAAGAGCAGTCAAACTGTTCTATAGGAGGATGAAGCGCAGTCAAACTGGTTTATAGGAGGATGAAGAGCAGTCAAACTGCTTTATAAGCGGACGAAGAGCAGTCAAACTGATTTATAATCGGACGAAGAGCAGTCAAACTGATTTATAATTGGACGAAGAGCAGTCAAACTGAATTATAATCGGATGAATAGCAGTCAAACTGATTTATAAGAGGATGTAGAGCAGTCAAACTGCTTTATAAAAGGATGAAGAGCAGTCAAACTGATTTATAATCGGACGAAGAGCAGTCAAACTGTTCTATAGGAGGATGAAGCGAAGTCAAACTGGTTTATAGGAGGATGAAGAGCAGTCAAACTGCTTTATAAGAGGATGAAGAGCAGTCAAACTGATTTATAAGCGCACGAAGAGTAGTCAAACTGATTTATAATCGGACGAAGAGCAGTCAAACTGATTTATAAACGGACGAAGAGCAGTCAAACGGTTTTATAAAAGGATGAAGAGCAGTCAAACTGTTTTATACGAGGATGTAGAGCAGTCAGACTGTTTTACAAGAGGATGAAGAGCAGTCAACCTGTTTTACAAGAGGATGAAGAGTAGACAAACTGCTTTATAAGAGGATGAAGAGCACTCAAACTGCTTTATAAAAGGATGAAGAGCAGGCAAACTGTTTTATAAGCGGACGAAGAGCAGTCAAACTGATTTATAATCGAACGAAGAGTAGTCAAACGGTTTTATAAGAGGATGAAGAGCAGTCAAATTGATTTATAAGAGGATGAAGAGCAGTCAAACTGCTTTATAAAAGGATGAAGAGCAGTCAAACTGTTTTATACGAGGATGTAGAGCAGTCAGACTGTTTTACAAGAGGATGAAGAGCAGTCAACCTGTTTTACAAGAGGATGAAGAGTAGACAAACTGTTTTATAAGAGGATGAAGAGCAGTCAAACTGCGTTATAAAAGGATGAAGAGCAGTCAAACTGTTTTATAAGAGGACGAAGAGCAGTCAAAGTGATTTATAATCGGACGAAGAGCAGTCAAACTGTTCTATAGGAGGATGAAGCGCAGTCAAACTTGTTTATAGGAGGATGAAGAGCAGTCAAACTGCTTTATAAGAGGATGAAGAGCAGTCAAACTGATTTATAAGCGCACGAAGAGCAGTCAGACTGTTTTACAAGAGGATGAAGAGCAGTCAAACTGCTTTATAAAAGGATGAAGAGCAGTCAAACTGTTTTATAAGCGCACGAAGAGCAGTGAAACTGATTTATAATCGGACGAAGAGCAGTCAAACTGTTCTATAGGAGGATGAAGCGCAGTCAAACTGGTTTATAGGAGGATGAAGAGCAGTCAAACTGCTTTATAAGCGGACGAAGAGCAGTCAAACTGATTTATAATCGGACGAAGAGCAGTCAAACTGATTTATAATTGGACGAAGAGCAGTCAAACTGAATTATAATCGGATGAATAGCAGTCAAACTGATTTATAAGAGGATGTAGAGCAGTCAAACTGCTTTATAAAAGGATGAAGAGCAGTCAAACTGATTTATAATCGGACGAAGAGCAGTCAAACTGATTTATAATCGGACGAAGAGCAGTCAAACTGTTCTATAGGAGGATGAAGCGCAGTCAAACTGGTTTATAGGAGGATGAAGAGCAGTCAAACTGCTTTATAAGAGGATGAAGAGCAGTCAAACTGATTTATAAGCGCACGAAGAGCAGTCAAACTGATTTATAATCGGACGAAGAGCAGTCAAACTGATTTACAAACGGACGAAGAGCAGTCAAACGGTTTTATAAAAGGATGAAGAGCAGTCAAACTGTTTTATACGAGGATGTAGAGCCGTCAGACTGTTTTACAAGAGGATGAAGAGCAGTCAACCTGTTTTACAAGAGGAGGAAGAGCAGACAAACTGTTTTATAAGAGGATGAAGAGCAGTCAAACTGCGTTATAAAAGGATGAAGAGCAGTCAAACTGTTTTATAAGAGGACGAAGAGCAGTCAAACTGATTTATAATCGGACGAAGAGCAGTCAAACTGTTCTATAGGAGGATGAAGCGCAGTCAAACTGGTTTATAGGAGGATGAAGAGCAGTCAAACTGCTTTATAAGAGGATGAAGAGCAGTCAAACTGATTTATAAGCGCACGAAGAGCAGTCAAACTGATTTATAATCGGACAAAGAGCAGTCAAACTGTTCTATAGGAGGATGAAGCGCAGTCAAACTGGTTTATAGGAGGATGAAGAGCAGTCAAACTGCTTTATAAGAGGATGAAGAGCAGTCAAACTGATTTATAAGTGGATGTAGAGCAGTCAGACTGTTTTACAAGAGGATGAAGAGCAGTCAACCTGTTTTATAAGAGGACGAAGAGCAGTCAAACTGATTTATACTCGGACGAAGAGCAGTCAAACTGTTCTATAGGATGATGAAGCGCAGTCAAACTGGTTTATAGGAGGATGAAGAGCAGTCAAACTGCTTTATAAGAGGATGAAGAGCAGTCAAACTGATTTATAAGCGGACGAAGAGCAGTCAAACTGATTTATAATCGGACGAAGAGCAGTCAAACTGATTTATAAACGGACGAAGAGCAGTCAAACGGTATTATAAAAGGATGAAGAGCAGTCAAACTGTTTTATACGAGGATGTAGAGCAGTCAGACTGTTTTACAAGAGGATGAAGAGCAGTCAACCTGTTTTACAAGAGGATGAAGAGCAGTCAAACTGTTTTATAAGAGGATGAAGAGCAGTCAAACTGCGTTATAAAAGGATGAAGAGCAGTCAAACTGCTTTATAAAAGGATGAAGCGCAGTCAAACTGTTTTATAAGCGGACGAAGAGCAGTCAAACTGATTTATAATCGGACGAAGAGCAGTCAAACTGATTTATAAGAGGATGAAGAGCAGTCAAACTGCTTTATAAGAGGACGAAGAGCAGTCAAACTGATTTATAATCGGACGAAGAGCAGTCAAACTGTTCTATAGGAGGGTGAAGCGCAGTCAAACTGGTTTATAGGAGGATGAAGAGCAGTCAAACTGCTTTATAAAAGGATGAAGAGCAGTCAAACTGCTTTATAAGAGGATGAAGAGCAGTCAAACTGATTTATAAGCGCACGAAGAGCAGTCAAACTGATTTATAATCGGACAAAGAGCAGTCAAACTTTTCTATAGGAGGATGAAGCGCAGTCAAACTGGTTTATAGGAGGATGAAGAGCAGTCAAACTGCTTTATAAGAGGATGAAGAGCAGTCAAACTGATTTATAAGAGGATGTAGAGCAGTCAGACTGTTTTACAAGAGGATGAAGAGCAGTCAACCTGTTTTATAAGAGGACGAAGAGCAGTCAAACTGATTTATAATCGGACGAAGAGCAGTCAAACTGTTCTATAGGATGATGAAGCGCAGTCAAACTGGTTTATAGGAGGATGAAGAGCAGTCAAACTGCTTTATAAGAGGATGAAGAGCAGTCAAACTGATTTATAAGCGGACGAAGAGCAGTCAAACTGATTTATAATCGGACGAAGAGCAGTCAAAGTGATTTATAAACGGACGAAGAGCAGTCAAACGGTTTTATAAAAGGATGAAGAGCAGTCAAACTGTTTTATACGAGGATGTAGAGCAGTCAGACTGTTTTACAAGAGGATGAAGAGCAGTCAACCTGTTTTACAAGAGGATGAAGAGCAGTCAAACTGTTTTATAAGAGGATGAAGAGCAGTCAAACTGCGTTATAAAAGGATGAAGAGCAGTCAAACAGTTTTATAAGAGGACGAAGAGCAGTCAAACTGATTTATAATCGGATGAAGAGCAGTCAAACTGATTTATAAGAGGATGAAGAGCAGTCAAACTGCTTTATAAAAGGATGAAGCGCAGTCAAACTGTTTTATAAGAGGACGAAGAGCAGTCAAACTGATTTATAATCGGACGAATAGCAGTCAAACTGTTCTATAGGAGGATGAAGCGCAGTCAAACTGGTCTATAGGAGGATGAAGAGCAGTCAAACTGTTTTATAAGCGGACGAAGAGCAGTCAAACTGATTTATAAGAGGATGAAGAGCAGTCAAACTGCTTTATAAGAGGACGAAGAGCAGTCAAACTGATTTATAATCGGACGAAGAGCAGTCAAACTGTTCTATAGGAGGGTGAAGCGCAGTCAAACTGGTTTATAGGAGGATGAAGAGCAGTCAAACTGCTTTATAAAAGGATGAAGAGCAGTCAAACTGATTTATAAGAGGATGAACAGCAGTCAAACTGCTTTATAAAAGGATGAAGAGCAGTCAAACTGTTTTATAAGTGGACGAAGAGCAGTCAAACTGATTTATGATTGGACGAAGAGCAGTCAAACTGATTTATAATCGGACGAAGAGTAGTCAAACGGTTTTATAAGAGGATGAAGAGCAGTCAAATTGATTTATAAGAGGATGAAGAGCAGTCAAACTGCTTTATAAAAGGATGAAGAGCAGTCAAACTGTTTTATACGAGGATGTAGATCGGTCAGACTGTTTTACAAGAGGATGAAGAGCAGTCAACCTGTTTTATAAGAGGATGAAGAGAAGTCAAACTGCGTTATAAAAAGATGAAGAGCAGTCAAACTGTTTTATAAGAGGATGAAGAGCAGTCAAACTGATTTATAATCGGATGAAGAGCAGTCAGACTGTTTTACAAGAGGATGAAGAGCAGTCAACCTGTTTTATAAGAGGATGAAGAGCAGTCAAACTGCGTTATAAAAAGATGAAGAGCAGTCAAACTGTTTTATAAGAGGATGAAGAGCAGTCAAACTGCGTTATAAAAAGATGAAGAGCAGTCAAACTGTTTTATAAGAGGATGAAGAGCAGTCAAACTGATTTATAATCGGATGAAGAGCAGTCAGACTGTTTTACAAGAGGATGAAGAGCAGTCAAACTGCTTTATAAAAGGATGAAGAGCAGTCAAACTGTTTTATAAGCGCACGAAGAGCAGTCAAACTGATTTATAATCGGACGAAGAGCAGTCAAACTGTTCTACAGGAGGATGAAGCGCAGTCAAACTGGTTTATAGGAGGATGAAGAGCAGTCAAACTGCTTTATAAGCGGACGAAGAGCAGTCAAACTGATTTATAATCGGACGAAGAACAGTCAAACTGATTTATAATTGGACGAAGAGCAGTCAAACTGAATTATAATCGGATGAATAGCAGTCAAACTGATTTATAAGAGGATGTAGAGCAGTCAAACTGCTTTATAAAAGGATGAAGAGCAGTCAAACTGATTTATAATCGGACGAAGAGCAGTCAAACTGTTCTATAGGAGGATGAAGCGCAGTCAAACTGGTTTATAGGAGGATGAAGAGCAGTCAAACTGCTTTATAAGAGGATGAAGAGCAGTCAAACTGATTTATAAGCGGACGAAGAGCAGTCAAACTGATTTATAATCGGACGAAGAGCAGTCAAACTGATTTATAAACGGACGAAGAGCAGTCAAACGGTTTTATAAAAGGATGAAGAGCAGTCAAACTGTTTTATACGAGGATGTAGAGCAGTCAGACTGTTTTACAAGAGGATGAAGAGCAGTCAACCTGTTTTACAAGAGGATGAAGAGCAGTCAAACTGCTTTATAAAAGGATGAAGAGCAGTCAAACTGTTTTATAAGCGCACGAAGAGCAGTCAAACTGATTTATAATCGGACGAAGAGCAGTCAAACTGTTCTATAGGAGGATGAAGCGCAGTCAAAATGGTTTATAGGAGGATGAAGAGCAGTCAAACTGCTTTATAAGCGGACGAAGAGCAGTCAAACTGATTTATAATCGGACGAAGAGCAGTCAAACTGATTTATAATTGGACGAAGAGCAGTCAAACTGAATTATAATCGGATGAATAGCAGTCAAACTGATTTATAAGAGGATGTAGAGCAGTCAAACTGCTTTATAAAAGGATGAAGAGCAGTCAAACTGATTTATAATCGGACGAAGAGCAGTCAAACTGTTCTATAGGAGGATGAAGCGAAGTCAAACTGGTTTATAGGAGGATGAAGAGCAGTCAAACTGCTTTATAAGAGGATGAAGAGCAGTCAAACTGATTTATAAGCGCACGAAGAGTAGTCAAACTGATTTATAATCGGACGAAGAGCAGTCAAACTGATTTATAAACGGACGAAGAGCAGTCAAACGGTTTTATAAAAGGATGAAGAGCAGTCAAACTGTTTTATACGAGGATGTAGAGCAGTCAGACTGTTTTACAAGAGGATGAAGAGCAGTCAACCTGTTTTACAAGAGGATGAAGAGTAGACAAACTGCTTTATAAGAGGATGAAGAGCACTCAAACTGCTTTATAAAAGGATGAAGAGCAGGCAAACTGTTTTATAAGCGGACGAAGAGCAGTCAAACTGATTTATAATCGAACGAAGAGTAGTCAAACGGTTTTATAAGAGGATGAAGAGCAGTCAAATTGATTTATAAGAGGATAAAGAGCAGTCAAACTGCTTTATAAAAGGATGAAGAGCAGTCAAACTGTTTTATACGAGGATGTAGAGCAGTCAGACTGTTTTACAAGAGGATGAAGAGCAGTCAACCTGTTTTACAAGAGGATGAAGAGTAGACAAACTGTTTTATAAGAGGATGAAGAGCAGTCAAACTGCGTTATAAAAGGATGAAGAGCAGTCAAACTGTTTTATAAGAGGACGAAGAGCAGTCAAAGTGATTTATAATCGGACGAAGAGCAGTCAAACTGTTCTATAGGAGGATGAAGCGCAGTCAAACTGGTTTATAGGAGGATGAAGAGCAGTCAAACTGCTTTATAAGAGGATGAAGAGCAGTCAAACTGATTTATAAGCGCACGAAGAGCAGTCAGACTGTTTTACAAGAGGATGAAGAGCAGTCAAACTGCTTTATAAAAGGATGAAGAGCAGTCAAACTGTTTTATAAAAGGACGAAGAGCAGTCAAACTGATTTATAATCGGATGAAGAGCAGTCAAACTGATTTATAAGAGGATGAAGAGCAGTCAAACTGCTTTATAAAAGGATGAAGCGCAGTCAAACTGTTTTATAAGAGGACGAAGAGCAGTCAAACTGATTTATAATCGGACGAATAGCAGTCAAACTGTTCTATAGGAGGATGAAGCGCAGTCAAACTGGTCTATAGGAGGATGAAGAGCAGTCAAACTGTTTTATAAGCGGACGAAGAGCAGTCAAACTGATTTATAAGAGGATGAAGAGCAGTCAAACTGCTTTATAAGAGGACGAAGAGCAGTCAAACTGATTTATAATCGGACGAAGAGCAGTCAAACTGTTCTATAGGAGGGTGAAGCGCAGTCAAACTGGTTTATAGGAGGATGAAGAGCAGTCAAACTGCTTTATAAAAGGATGAAGAGCAGTCAAACTGATTTATAAGAGGATGAAGAGCAGTCAAACTGCTTTATAAAAGGATGAAGAGCAGTCAAACTGTTTTATAAGTGGACGAAGAGCAGTCAAACTGATTTATAATTGGACGAAGAGCAGTCAAACTGATTTATAATCGGACGAAGAGTAGTCAAACGGTTTTATAAGAGGATGAAGAGCAGTCAAATTGATTTATAAGAGGATGAAGAGCAGTCAAACTGCTTTATAAAAGGATGAAGAGCAGTCAAACTGTTTTATACGAGGATGTAGATCGGTCAGACTGTTTTACAAGAGGATGAAGAGCAGTCAACCTGTTTTATAAGAGGATGAAGAGCAGTCAAACTGCGTTATAAAAAGATGAAGAGCAGTCAAACTGTTTTATAAGAGGATGAAGAGCAGTCAAACTGATTTATAATCGGATGAAGAGCAGTCAGACTGTTTTACAAGAGGATGAAGAGCAGTCAACCTGTTTTATAAGAGGATGAAGAGCAGTCAAACTGCGTTATAAAAAGATGAAGAGCAGTCAAACTGTTTTATAAGAGGATGAAGAGCAGTCAAACTGCGTTATAAAAAGATGAAGAGCAGTCAAACTGTTTTATAAGAGGATGAAGAGCAGTCAAACTGATTTATAATCGGATGAAGAGCAGTCAGACTGTTTTACAAGAGGATGAAGAGCAGTCAAACTGCTTTATAAAAGGATGAAGAGCAGTCAAACTGTTTTATAAGCGCACGAAGAGCAGTCAAACTGATTTATAATCGGACGAAGAGCAGTCAAACTGTTCTACAGGAGGATGAAGCGCAGTCAAACTGGTTTATAGGAGGATGAAGAGCAGTCAAACTGCTTTATAAGCGGACGAAGAGCAGTCAAACTGATTTATAATCGGACGAAGAACAGTCAAACTGATTTATAATTGGACGAAGAGCAGTCAAACTGAATTATAATCGGATGAATAGCAGTCAAACTGATTTATAAGAGGATGTAGAGCAGTCAAACTGCTTTATAAAAGGATGAAGAGCAGTCAAACTGATTTATAATCGGACGAAGAGCAGTCAAACTGTTCTATAGGAGGATGAAGCGCAGTCAAACTGGTTTATAGGAGGATGAAGAGCAGTCAAACTGCTTTATAAGAGGATGAAGAGCAGTCAAACTGATTTATAAGCGGACGAAGAGCAGTCAAACTGATTTATAATCGGACGAAGAGCAGTCAAACTGATTTATAAACGGACGAAGAGCAGTCAAACGGTTTTATAAAAGGATGAAGAGCAGTCAAACTGTTTTATACGAGGATGTAGAGCAGTCAGACTGTTTTACAAGAGGATGAAGAGCAGTCAACCTGTTTTACAAGAGGATGAAGAGCAGTCAAACTGCTTTATAAAAGGATGAAGAGCAGTCAAACTGTTTTATAAGCGCACGAAGAGCAGTCAAACTGATTTATAATCGGACGAAGAGCAGTCAAACTGTTCTATAGGAGGATGAAGCGCAGTCAAAATGGTTTATAGGAGGATGAAGAGCAGTCAAACTGCTTTATAAGCGGACGAAGAGCAGTCAAACTGATTTATAATCGGACGAAGAGCAGTCAAACTGATTTATAATTGGACGAAGAGCAGTCAAACTGAATTATAATCGGATGAATAGCAGTCAAACTGATTTATAAGAGGATGTAGAGCAGTCAAACTGCTTTATAAAAGGATGAAGAGCAGTCAAACTGATTTATAATCGGACGAAGAGCAGTCAAACTGTTCTATAGGAGGATGAAGCGAAGTCAAACTGGTTTATAGGAGGATGAAGAGCAGTCAAACTGCTTTATAAGAGGATGAAGAGCAGTCAAACTGATTTATAAGCGCACGAAGAGTAGTCAAACTGATTTATAATCGGACGAAGAGCAGTCAAACTGATTTATAAACGGACGAAGAGCAGTCAAACGGTTTTATAAAAGGATGAAGAGCAGTCAAACTGTTTTATACGAGGATGTAGAGCAGTCAGACTGTTTTACAAGAGGATGAAGAGCAGTCAACCTGTTTTACAAGAGGATGAAGAGTAGACAAACTGCTTTATAAGAGGATGAAGAGCACTCAAACTGCTTTATAAAAGGATGAAGAGCAGGCAAACTGTTTTATAAGCGGACGAAGAGCAGTCAAACTGATTTATAATCGAACGAAGAGTAGTCAAACGGTTTTATAAGAGGATGAAGAGCAGTCAAATTGATTTATAAGAGGATGAAGAGCAGTCAAACTGCTTTATAAAAGGATGAAGAGCAGTCAAACTGTTTTATACGAGGATGTAGAGCAGTCAGACTGTTTTACAAGAGGATGAAGAGCAGTCAACCTGTTTTACAAGAGGATGAAGAGTAGACAAACTGTTTTATAAGAGGATGAAGAGCAGTCAAACTGCGTTATAAAAGGATGAAGAGCAGTCAAACTGTTTTATAAGAGGACGAAGAGCAGTCAAAGTGATTTATAATCGGACGAAGAGCAGTCAAACTGTTCTATAGGAGGATGAAGCGCAGTCAAACTGGTTTATAGGAGGATGAAGAGCAGTCAAACTGCTTTATAAGAGGATGAAGAGCAGTCAAACTGATTTATAAGCGCACGAAGAGCAGTCAGACTGTTTTACAAGAGGATGAAGAGCAGTCAAACTGCTTTATAAAAGGATGAAGAGCAGTCAAACTGTTTTATAAAAGGACGAAGAGCAGTCAAACTGATTTATAATCGGATGAAGAGCAGTCAAACTGATTTATAAGAGGATGAAGAGCAGTCAAACTGCTTTATAAAAGGATGAAGCGCAGTCAAACTGTTTTATAAGAGGACGAAGAGCAGTCAAACTGATTTATAATCGGACGAATAGCAGTCAAACTGTTCTATAGGAGGATGAAGCGCAGTCAAACTGGTCTATAGGAGGATGAAGAGCAGTCAAACTGTTTTATAAGCGGACGAAGAGCAGTCAAACTGATTTATAAGAGGATGAAGAGCAGTCAAACTGCTTTATAAGAGGACGAAGAGCAGTCAAACTGATTTATAATCGGACGAAGAGCAGTCAAACTGTTCTATAGGAGGGTGAAGCGCAGTCAAACTGGTTTATAGGAGGATGAAGAGCAGTCAAACTGCTTTATAAAAGGATGAAGAGCAGTCAAACTGATTTATAAGAGGATGAAGAGCAGTCAAACTGCTTTATAAAAGGATGAAGAGCAGTCAAACTGTTTTATAAGTGGACGAAGAGCAGTCAAACTGATTTATAATTGGACGAAGAGCAGTCAAACTGATTTATAATCGGACGAAGAGTAGTCAAACGGTTTTATAAGAGGATGAAGAGCAGTCAAATTGATTTATAAGAGGATGAAGAGCAGTCAAACTGCTTTATAAAAGGATGAAGAGCAGTCAAACTGTTTTATACGAGGATGTAGATCGGTCAGACTGTTTTACAAGAGGATGAAGAGCAGTCAACCTGTTTTATAAGAGGATGAAGAGCAGTCAAACTGCGTTATAAAAAGATGAAGAGCAGTCAAACTGTTTTATAAGAGGATGAAGAGCAGTCAAACTGATTTATAATCGGATGAAGAGCAGTCAGACTGTTTTACAAGAGGATGAAGAGCAGTCAACCTGTTTTATAAGAGGATGAAGAGCAGTCAAACTGCGTTATAAAAAGATGAAGAGCAGTCAAACTGTTTTATAAGAGGATGAAGAGCAGTCAAACTGCGTTATAAAAAGATGAAGAGCAGTCAAACTGTTTTATAAGAGGATGAAGAGCAGTCAAACTGATTTATAATCGGATGAAGAGCAGTCAGACTGTTTTACAAGAGGATGAAGAGCAGTCAAACTGCTTTATAAAAGGATGAAGAGCAGTCAAACTGTTTTATAAGCGCACGAAGAGCAGTCAAACTGATTTATAATCGGACGAAGAGCAGTCAAACTGTTCTACAGGAGGATGAAGCGCAGTCAAACTGGTTTATAGGAGGATGAAGAGCAGTCAAACTGCTTTATAAGCGGACGAAGAGCAGTCAAACTGATTTATAATCGGACGAAGAACAGTCAAACTGATTTATAATTGGACGAAGAGCAGTCAAACTGAATTATAATCGGATGAATAGCAGTCAAACTGATTTATAAGAGGATGTAGAGCAGTCAAACTGCTTTATAAAAGGATGAAGAGCAGTCAAACTGATTTATAATCGGACGAAGAGCAGTCAAACTGTTCTATAGGAGGATGAAGCGCAGTCAAACTGGTTTATAGGAGGATGAAGAGCAGTCAAACTGCTTTATAAGAGGATGAAGAGCAGTCAAACTGATTTATAAGCGGACGAAGAGCAGTCAAACTGATTTATAATCGGACGAAGAGCAGTCAAACTGATTTATAAACGGACGAAGAGCAGTCAAACGGTTTTATAAAAGGATGAAGAGCAGTCAAACTGTTTTATACGAGGATGTAGAGCAGTCAGACTGTTTTACAAGAGGATGAAGAGCAGTCAACCTGTTTTACAAGAGGATGAAGAGCAGTCAAACTGCTTTATAAAAGGATGAAGAGCAGTCAAACTGTTTTATAAGCGCACGAAGAGCAGTCAAACTGATTTATAATCGGACGAAGAGCAGTCAAACTGTTCTATAGGAGGATGAAGCGCAGTCAAAATGGTTTATAGGAGGATGAAGAGCAGTCAAACTGCTTTATAAGCGGACGAAGAGCAGTCAAACTGATTTATAATCGGACGAAGAGCAGTCAAACTGATTTATAATTGGACGAAGAGCAGTCAAACTGAATTATAATCGGATGAATAGCAGTCAAACTGATTTATAAGAGGATGTAGAGCAGTCAAACTGCTTTATAAAAGGATGAAGAGCAGTCAAACTGATTTATAATCGGACGAAGAGCAGTCAAACTGTTCTATAGGAGGATGAAGCGAAGTCAAACTGGTTTATAGGAGGATGAAGAGCAGTCAAACTGCTTTATAAGAGGATGAAGAGCAGTCAAACTGATTTATAAGCGCACGAAGAGTAGTCAAACTGATTTATAATCGGACGAAGAGCAGTCAAACTGATTTATAAACGGACGAAGAGCAGTCAAACGGTTTTATAAAAGGATGAAGAGCAGTCAAACTGTTTTATACGAGGATGTAGAGCAGTCAGACTGTTTTACAAGAGGATGAAGAGCAGTCAACCTGTTTTACAAGAGGATGAAGAGTAGACAAACTGCTTTATAAGAGGATGAAGAGCACTCAAACTGCTTTATAAAAGGATGAAGAGCAGGCAAACTGTTTTATAAGCGGACGAAGAGCAGTCAAACTGATTTATAATCGAACGAAGAGTAGTCAAACGGTTTTATAAGAGGATGAAGAGCAGTCAAATTGATTTATAAGAGGATGAAGAGCAGTCAAACTGCTTTATAAAAGGATGAAGAGCAGTCAAACTGTTTTATACGAGGATGTAGAGCAGTCAGACTGTTTTACAAGAGGATGAAGAGCAGTCAACCTGTTTTACAAGAGGATGAAGAGTAGACAAACTGTTTTATAAGAGGATGAAGAGCAGTCAAACTGCGTTATAAAAGGATGAAGAGCAGTCAAACTGTTTTATAAGAGGACGAAGAGCAGTCAAAGTGATTTATAATCGGACGAAGAGCAGTCAAACTGTTCTATAGGAGGATGAAGCGCAGTCAAACTGGTTTATAGGAGGATGAAGAGCAGTCAAACTGCTTTATAAGAGGATGAAGAGCAGTCAAACTGATTTATAAGCGCACGAAGAGCAGTCAGACTGTTTTACAAGAGGATGAAGAGCAGTCAAACTGCTTTATAAAAGGATGAAGAGCAGTCAAACTGTTTTATAAGCGCACGAAGAGCAGTGAAACTGATTTATAATCGGACGAAGAGCAGTCAAACTGTTCTATAGGAGGATGAAGCGCAGTCAAACTGGTTTATAGGAGGATGAAGAGCAGTCAAACTGCTTTATAAGCGGACGAAGAGCAGTCAAACTGATTTATAATCGGACGAAGAGCAGTCAAACTGATTTATAATTGGACGAAGAGCAGTCAAACTGAATTATAATCGGATGAATAGCAGTCAAACTGATTTATAAGAGGATGTAGAGCAGTCAAACTGCTTTATAAAAGGATGAAGAGCAGTCAAACTGATTTATAATCGGACGAAGAGCAGTCAAACTGTTCTATAGGAGGATGAAGCGCAGTCAAACTGGTTTATAGGAGGATGAAGAGCAGTCAAACTGCTTTATAAGAGGATGAAGAGCAGTCAAACTGATTTATAAGCGGACGAAGAGCAGTCAAACTGATTTATAATCGGACGAAGAGCAGTCAAACTGATTTATAAACGGACGAAGAGCAGTCAAACGGTTTTATAAAAGGATGAAGAGCAGTCAAACTGTTTTATACGAGGATGTAGAGCAGTCAGACTGTTTTAAAAGAGGATGAAGAGCAGTCAACCTGTTTTACAAGAGGATGAAGAGCAGTCAAACTGCTTTATAAAAGGATGAAGAGCAGTCAAACTGTTTTATAAGCGCACGAAGAGCAGTCAAACTGATTTATAATCGGACGAAGAGCAGTCAAACTGTTCTATAGGAGGATGAAGCGCAGTCAAACTGGTTTATAGGAGGATGAAGAGCAGTCAAACTGCTTTATAAGCGGACGAAGAGCAGTCAAACTGATTTATAATCGGACGAAGAGCAGTCAAACTGATTTATAATTGGACGAAGAGCAGTCAAACTGAATTATAATCGGATGAATAGCAGTCAAACTGATTTATAAGAGGATGTAGAGCAGTCAAACTGCTTTATAAAAGGATGAAGAGCAGTCAAACTGATTTATAATCGGACGAAGAGCAGTCAAACTGTTCTATAGGAGGATGAAGCGCAGTCAAACTGGTTTATAGGAGGATGAAGAGCAGTCAAACTGCTTTATAAGAGGATGAAGAGCAGTCAAACTGATTTATAAGCGCACGAAGAGTAGTCAAACTGATTTATAATCGGACGAAGAGCAGTCAAACTGATTTATAAACGGACGAAGAGCAGTCAAACGGTTTTATAAAAGGATGAAGAGCAGTCAAACTGTTTTATACGAGGATGTAGAGCAGTCAGACTGTTTTACAAGAGGATGAAGAGCAGTCAACCTGTTTTACAAGAGGATGAAGAGTAGACAAACTGCTTTATAAAAGGATGAAGAGCAGGCAAACTGTTTTATAAGCGGACGAAGAGCAGTCAAACTGATTTATAATCGGACGAAGAGTAGTCAAACGGTTTTATAAGAGGATGAAGAGCAGTCAAATTGATTTATAAGAGGATGAAGAGCAGTCAAACTGCTTTATAAAAGGATGAAGAGCAGTCAAACTGTTTTATACGAGGATGTAGATCGGTCAGACTGTTTTACAAGAGGATGAAGAGCAGTCAACCTGTTTTACAAGAGGATGAAGAGCAGTCAAACTGCGTTATAAAAAGATGAAGAGCAGTCAAACTGTTTTATAAGAGGATGAAGAGCAGTCAAACTGCGTTATAAAAAGATGAAGAGCAGTCAAACTGTTTTATAAGAGGATGAAGAGCAGTCAAACTGATTTATAATCGGATGAAGAGCAGTCAGACTGTTTTACAAGAGGATGAAGAGCAGTCAAACTGCTTTATAAAATGATGAAGAGCAGTCAAACTGTTTTATAAGCGCACGAAGAGCAGTCAAACTGATTTATAATCGGACGAAGAGCAGTCAAACTGTTCTATAGGAGGATGAAGCGCAGTCAAACTGGTTTATAGGAGGATGAAGAGCAGTCAAACTGCTTTATAAGCAGACGAAGAGCAGTCAAACTGATTTATAATCGGACGAAGAGCAGTCAAACTGAATTATAATCGGATGAATAGCAGTCAAACTGATTTATAAGAGGATGTAGAGCAGTCAAACTGCTTTATAAAAGGATGAAGAGCAGTCAAACTGATTTATAATCGGACGAAGAGCAGTCAAACTGTTCTATAGGAGGATGAAGCGCAGTCAAACTGGTTTATAGGAGGATGAAGAGCAGTCAAACTGCTTTATAAGAGGATGAAGAGCAGTCAAACTGATTTATAAGCGGACGAAGAGCAGTCAAACTGATTTATAATCGGACGAAGAGCAGTCAAACTGATTTATAAACGGACGAAGAGCAGTCAAACGGTTTTATAAAAGGATGAAGAGCAGTCAAACTGTTTTATACGAGGATGTAGAGCAGTCAGACTGTTTTACAAGAGGATGAAGAGCAGTCAACCTGTTTTACAAGAGGATGAAGAGCAGTCAAACTGCTTTATAAAAG
This sequence comes from Lampris incognitus, assembly GCF_029633865.1. Classification (NCBI taxonomy): domain Eukaryota; kingdom Metazoa; phylum Chordata; class Actinopteri; order Lampriformes; family Lampridae; genus Lampris; species Lampris incognitus. The sequence goes on from NC_079222.1 coordinate 36,891,682, forward strand.
GATGAAGAGCAGTCAAACTGTTTTATAAGCGCACGAAGAGCAGTCAAACTGATTTATAATCGGACGAAGAGCAGTCAAACTGTTCTATAGGAGGATGAAGCGCAGTCAAACTGGTTTATAGGAGGATGAAGAGCAGTCAAACTGCTTTATAAGCGGACGAAGAGCAGTCAAACTGATTTATAATCGGACGAAGAGCAGTCAAACTGATTTATAATTGGACGAAGAGCAGTCAAACTGAATTATAATCGGATGAATAGCAGTCAAACTGATTTATAAGAGGATGTAGAGCAGTCAAACTGCTTTATAAAAGGATGAAGAGCAGTCAAACTGATTTATAATCGGACGAAGAGCAGTCAAACTGTTCTATAGGAGGATGAAGCGCAGTCAAACTGGTTTATAGGAGGATGAAGAGCAGTCAAACTGCTTTATAAGAGGATGAAGAGCAGTCAAACTGATTTATAAGCGCACGAAGAGTAGTCAAACTGATTTATAATCGGACGAAGAGCAGTCAAACTGATTTATAAACGGACGAAGAGCAGTCAAACGGTTTTATAAAAGGATGAAGAGCAGTCAAACTGTTTTATACGAGGATGTAGAGCAGTCAGACTGTTTTACAAGAGGATGAAGAGCAGTCAACCTGTTTTACAAGAGGATGAAGAGTAGACAAACTGTTTTATAAGAGGATGAAGAGCAGTCAAACTGCGTTATAAAAGGATGAAGAGCAGTCAAACTGTTTTATAAGAGGACGAAGAGCAGTCAAACTGATTTATAATCGGACGAAGAGCAGTCAAACTGTTCTATAGGAGGATGAAGCGCAGTCAAACTGGTTTATAGGAGGATGAAGAGCAGTCAAACTGCTTTATAAGAGGATGAAGAGCAGTCAAACTGATTTATAATCGGACAAAGAGCAGTCAAACTGTTCTATAGGAGGATGAAGCGCAGTCAAACTGGTTTATAGGAGGATGAAGAGCAGTCAAACTGCTTTATAAGAGGATGAAGAGCAGTCAAACTGATTTATAAGAGGATGTAGAGCAGTCAGACTGTTTTACAAGAGATGAAGAGCAGTCAACCTGTTTTATAAGAGGACGAAGAGCAGTCAAACTGATTTATAATCGGACGAAGAGCAGTCAAACTGTTCTATAGGATGATGAAGCGCAGTCAAGCTGGTTTATAGGAGGATGAAGAGCAGTCAAACTGCTTTATAAGAGGATGAAGAGCAGTCAAACTGATTTATAATCGGACGAAGAGCAGTCAAACTGATTTATAAACGGACGAAGAGCAGTCAAACGGGTTTATAAAAGGATGAAGAGCAGTCAAACTGTTTTATACGAGGATGTAGAGCAGTCAGACTGTTTTACAAGAGGATGAAGAGCAGTCAACCTGTTTTACAAGAGGATGAAGAGCAGTCAAACTGCGTTATAAAAAGATGAAGAGCAGTCAAACTGTTTTATAAGAGGATGAAGAGCAGTCAAACTGATTTATAATCGGATGAAGAGCAGTCAGACTGTTTTACAAGAGGATGAAGAGCAGTCAAACTGCTTTGTAAAAGGATGAAGAGCAGTCAAACTGTTTTATAAGAGGACGAAGAGCAGTCAAACTGATTTATAATCGGACGAAGAGCAGTCAAACTGTTCTATAGGAAGATGAAGGGCAGTAAAACTGGTTTATAGGAGGATGAAGAGCAGTCAAACTGCTTTATAAGAGGATGAAGAGCACTCAAACTGCTTTATAAAAGGATGAAGAGCAGGCAAACTGTTTTATAAGCGGACGAAGAGCAGTCAAACTGATTTATAATCGGACGAAGAGCAGTCAAACTGATTTATAGTCGGACGAAGAGCAGTCAAACTGATTTATAATCGGATGAATAGCTGTCAAACTGATTTATAAGAGGACGAAGAGCAGTCAAACTGCTTTATAAAAGGATGAAGAACAGTCAAACTGTTTTATAAGAGGACGAAGAGCAGTCAAACTGATTTATAATCGGACGAAGAGCAGTCAAACTGTTCTATAGGAGGATGAAGCGCAGTCAAACTGGTTTATAGGAGGATGAAGAGCAGTCAAACTGCTTTATAAGAGGATGAAGAGCAGTCAAACTGATTTATAAGCGCACGAAGAGCAGTCAAACTGATTTATAATCGGACGAAGAGCAGTCAAACTGATTTATAAACGGACGAAGAGCAGTCAAACGGTTTTATAAAAGGATGAAGAGCAGTCAAACTGTTTTATACGAGGATGTAGAGCAGTCAGACTGTTTTACAAGAGGATGAAGAGCAGTCAACCTGTTTTACAAGAGGATGAAGAGTAGACAAACTGCTTTATAAAAGGATGAAGAGCAGGCAAACTGTTTTATAAGCGGACGAAGAGCAGTCAAACTGATTTATAATCGGACGAAGAGTAGTCAAACGGTTTTATAAGAGGATGAAGAGCAGTCAAATTGATTTATAAGAGGATGAAGAGCAGTCAAACTGCTTTATAAAAGGATGAAGAGCAGTCAAACTGTTTTATACGAGGATGTAGATCGGTCAGACTGTTTTACAAGAGGATGAAGAGCAGTCAACCTGTTTTACAAGAGGATGAAGAGCAGTCAAACTGCGTTATAAAAAGATGAAGAGCAGTCAAACTGTTTTATAAGAGGATGAAGAGCAGTCAAACTGCGTTATAAAAAGATGAAGAGCAGTCAAACTGTTTTATAAGAGGATGAAGAGCAGTCAAACTGATTTATAATCGGATGAAGAGCAGTCAGACTGTTTTACAAGAGGATGAAGAGCAGTCAAACTGCTTTATAAAAGGATGAAGAGCAGTCAAACTGTTTTATAAGCGCACGAAGAGCAGTCAAACTGATTTATAATCGGACGAAGAGCAGTCAAACTGTTCTATAGGAGGATGAAGCGCAGTCAAACTGGTTTATAGGAGGATGAAGAGCAGTCAAACTGCTTTATAATCGGACGAAGAGCAGTCAAACTGATTTATAATCGGACGAAGAGCAGTCAAACTGATTTATAATTGGACGAAGAGCAGTCAAACTGAATTATAATCGGATGAATAGCAGTCAAACTGATTTATAAGAGGATGTAGAGCAGTCAAACTGCTTTATAAAAGGATGAAGAGCAGTCAAACTGATTTATAATCGGACGAAGAGCAGTCAAACTGTTCTATAGGAGGATGAAGCGCAGTCAAACTGGTTTATAGGAGGATGAAGAGCAGTCAAACTGCTTTATAAGAGGATGAAGAGCAGTCAAACTGATTTATAAGCGCACGAAGAGTAGTCAAACTGATTTATAATCGGACGAAGAGCAGTCAAACTGATTTATAAACGGACGAAGAGCAGTCAAACGGTTTTATAAAAGGATGAAGAGCAGTCAAACTGTTTTATACGAGGATGTAGAGCAGTCAGACTGTTTTACAAGAGGATGAAGAGCAGTCAACCTGTTTTACAAGAGGATGAAGAGTAGACAAACTGTTTTATAAGAGGATGAAGAGCAGTCAAACTGCGTTATAAAAGGATGAAGAGCAGTCAAACTGTTTTATAAGAGGACGAAGAGCAGTCAAACTGATTTATAATCGGACGAAGAGCAGTCAAACTGTTCTATAGGAGGATGAAGCGCAGTCAAACTGGTTTATAGGAGGATGAAGAGCAGTCAAACTGCTTTATAAGAGGATGAAGAGCAGTCAAACTGATTTATAATCGGACAAAGAGCAGTCAAACTGTTCTATAGGAGGATGAAGCGCAGTCAAACTGGTTTATAGGAGGATGAAGAGCAGTCAAACTGCTTTATAAGAGGATGAAGAGCAGTCAAACTGATTTATAAGAGGATGTAGAGCAGTCAGACTGTTTTACAAGAGATGAAGAGCAGTCAACCTGTTTTATAAGAGGACGAAGAGCAGTCAAACTGATTTATAATCGGACGAAGAGCAGTCAAACTGTTCTATAGGATGATGAAGCGCAGTCAAGCTGGTTTATAGGAGGATGAAGAGCAGTCAAACTGCTTTATAAGAGGATGAAGAGCAGTCAAACTGATTTATAATCGGACGAAGAGCAGTCAAACTGATTTATAAACGGACGAAGAGCAGTCAAACGGGTTTATAAAAGGATGAAGAGCAGTCAAACTGTTTTATACGAGGATGTAGAGCAGTCAGACTGTTTTACAAGAGGATGAAGAGCAGTCAACCTGTTTTACAAGAGGATGAAGAGCAGTCAAACTGCGTTATAAAAAGATGAAGAGCAGTCAAACTGTTTTATAAGAGGATGAAGAGCAGTCAAACTGATTTATAATCGGATGAAGAGCAGTCAGACTGTTTTACAAGAGGATGAAGAGCAGTCAAACTGCTTTGTAAAAGGATGAAGAGCAGTCAAACTGTTTTATAAGAGGACGAAGAGCAGTCAAACTGATTTATAATCGGACGAAGAGCAGTCAAACTGTTCTATAGGAAGATGAAGGGCAGTAAAACTGGTTTATAGGAGGATGAAGAGCAGTCAAACTGCTTTATAAGAGGATGAAGAGCACTCAAACTGCTTTATAAAAGGATGAAGAGCAGGCAAACTGTTTTATAAGCGGACGAAGAGCAGTCAAACTGATTTATAATCGGACGAAGAGCAGTCAAACTGATTTATAGTCGGACGAAGAGCAGTCAAACTGATTTATAATCGGATGAATAGCTGTCAAACTGATTTATAAGAGGACGAAGAGCAGTCAAACTGCTTTATAAAAGGATGAAGAACAGTCAAACTGTTTTATAAGAGGACGAAGAGCAGTCAAACTGATTTATAATCGGACGAAGAGCAGTCAAACTGTTCTATAGGAGGATGAAGCGCAGTCAAACTGGTTTATAGGAGGATGAAGAGCAGTCAAACTGCTTTATAAGAGGATGAAGAGCAGTCAAACTGATTTATAAGCGCACGAAGAGCAGTCAAACTGATTTATAATCGGACGAAGAGCAGTCAAACTGATTTATAAACGGACGAAGAGCAGTCAAACGGTTTTATAAAAGGATGAAGAGCAGTCAAACTGTTTTATACGAGGATATAGAGCAGTCAGACTGTTTTACAAGAGGATGAAGAGCAGTCAACCTGTTTTACAAGAGGATGAAGAGCAGACAAACTGTTTTATAAGAGGATGAAGAGCAGTCAAACTGCGGTATAAAAGGATGAAGAGCAGTCAAACTGTTTTATAAGAGGACGAAGAGCAGTCAAACTGATTTATAATCGGACGAAGAGCAGTCAAACTGTTCTATAGGAGGATGAAGCGCAGTCAAACTGGTTTATAGGAGGATGAAGAGCAGTCAAACTGCTTTATAAGAGGATGAACAGCAGTCAAACTGATTTATAAGCGCACGAAGAGCAGTCAAACTGATTTATAATCGGACAAAGAGCAGTCAAACTGTTCTATAGGAGGATGAAGCGCAGTCAAACTGGTTTATAGGAGGATGAAGAGCAGTCAAACTGATTTATAAGAGGATGAAGAGCAGTCAAACTGATTTATAATTGGACGAAGAGCAGTCAAACTGATTTATAATCGGACAAAGAGCAGTCAAACTGTTCTATAGGAGGATGAAGCGCAGTTAAACTGGTTTATAGGAGGATGAAGAGCAGTCAAACTGCTTTATAAGAGGATGAAGAGCAGTCAAACTGATTTATAAGAGGATGTAGAGCAGTCAGACTGTTTTACAAGAGGATGAAGAGCAGTCAACCTGTTTTATAAGAGGACGAAGAGCAGTCAAACTGATTTATAATCGGACGAAGAGCAGTCAAACTGTTCTATAGGATGATGAAGCGCAGTCAAGCTGGTTTATAGGAGGATGAAGAGCAGTCAAACTGCTTTATAAGAGGATGAAGAGCAGTCAAACTGATTTATAATCGGACGAAGAGCAGTCAAACTGATTTATAAACGGACGAAGAGCAGTCAAACGGGTTTATAAAAGGATGAAGAGCAGTCAAACTGTTTTATACGAGGATGTAGAGCAGTCAGACTGTTTTACAAGAGGATGAAGAGCAGTCAACCTGTTTTACAAGAGAATGAAGAGCAGTCAAACTGCGTTATAAAAAGATGAAGAGCAGTCAAACTGTTTTATAAGAGGATGAAGAGCAGTCAAACTGATTTATAATCGGATGAAGAGCAGTCAGACTGTTTTACAAGAGGATGAAGAGCAGTCAAACTGCTTTGTAAAAGGATGAAGAGCAGTCAAACTGTTTTATAAGAGGACGAAGAGCAGTCAAACTGATTTATAATCGGACGAAGAGCAGTCAAACTGTTCTATAGGAAGATGAAGGGCAGTAAAACTGGTTTATAGGAGGATGAAGAGCAGTCAAACTGCTTTATAAGAGGATGAAGAGCACTCAAACTGCTTTATAAAAGGATGAAGAGCAGGCAAACTGTTTTATAAGCGGACGAAGAGCAGTCAAACTGATTTATAATCGGACGAAGAGTAGTCAAACGGTTTTATAAGAGGATGAAGAGCAGTCAAATTGATTTATAAGAGGATGAAGAGCAGTCAAACTGCTTTATAAAAGGATGAAGAGCAGTCAAACTGTTTTATACGAGGATGTAGATCGGTCAGACTGTTTTACAAGAGGATGAAGAGCAGTCAACCTGTTTTACAAGAGGATGAAGAGCAGTCAAACTGCGTTATAAAAAGATGAAGAGCAGTCAAACTGTTTTATAAGAGGATGAAGAGCAGTCAAACTGCGTTATAAAAAGATGAAGAGCAGTCAAACTGTTTTATAAGAGGATGAAAAGCAGTCAAACTGATTTATAATCGGATGAAGAGCAGTCAGACTGTTTTACAAGAGGATGAAGAGCAGTCAAACTGCTTTATAAAAGGATGAAGAGCAGTCAAACTGTTTTATAAGCGCACGAAGAGCAGTCAAACTGATTTATAATCGGACGAAGAGCAGTCAAACTGTTCTATAGGAGGATGAAGCGCAGTCAAACTGGTTTATAGGAGGATGAAGAGCAGTCAAACTGCTTTATAAGCAGACGAAGAGCAGTCAAACTGATTTATAATCGGACGAAGAGCAGTCAAACTGATTTATAATTGGACGAAGAGCAGTCAAACTGAATTATAATCGGATGAATAGCAGTCAAACTGATTTATAAGAGGATGTAGAGCAGTCAAACTGCTTTATAAAAGGATGAAGAGCAGTCAAACTGATTTATAATCGGACGAAGAGCAGTCAAACTGTTCTATAGGAGGATGAAGCGCAGTCAAACTGGTTTATAGGAGGATGAAGAGCAGTCAAACTGCTTTATAAGAGGATGAAGAGCAGTCAAACTGATTTATAAGCGGACGAAGAGCAGTCAAACTGATTTATAATCGGACGAAGAGCAGTCAAACTGATTTATAAACGGACGAAAAGCAGTCAAACGGTTTTATAAAAAGATGAAGAGCAGTCAAACTGTTTTATACGAGGATGTAGAGCAGTCAGACTGTTTTACAAGAGGATGAAGAGCAGTCAACCTGTTTTACAAGAGGATGAAGAGCAGTCAAACTGCTTTATAAAAGGATGAAGAGCAGTCAAACTGTTTTATAAGCGCACGAAGAGCAGTCAAACTGATTTATAATCGGACGAAGAGCAGTCAAACTGTTCTATAGGAGGATGAAGCGCAGTCAAACTGGTTTATAGGAGGATGAAGAGCAGTCAAACTGCTTTATAAGCGGACGAAGAGCAGTCAAACTGATTTATAATCGGACGAAGAGCAGTCAAACTGATTTATAATTGGACGAAGAGCAGTCAAACTGAATTATAATCGGATGAATAGCAGTCAAACTGATTTATAAGAGGATGTAGAGCAGTCAAACTGCTTTATAAAAGGATGAAGAGCAGTCAAACTGATTTATAATCGGACGAAGAGCAGTCAAACTGTTCTATAGGAGGATGAAGCGCAGTCAAACTGGTTTATAGGAGGATGAAGAGCAGTCAAACTGCTTTATAAGAGGATGAAGAGCAGTCAAACTGATTTATAAGCGCACGAAGAGTAGTCAAACTGATTTATAATCGGACGAAGAGCAGTCAAACTGATTTATAAACGGACGAAGAGCAGTCAAACGGTTTTATAAAAGGATGAAGAGCAGTCAAACTGTTTTATACGAGGATGTAGAGCAGTCAGACTGTTTTACAAGAGGATGAAGAGCAGTCAACCTGTTTTACAAGAGGATGAAGAGTAGACAAACTGTTTTATAAGAGGATGAAGAGCAGTCAAACTGCGTTATAAAAGGATGAAGAGCAGTCAAACTGTTTTATAAGAGGACGAAGAGCAGTCAAACTGATTTATAATCGGACGAAGAGCAGTCAAACTGTTCTATAGGAGGATGAAGCGCAGTCAAACTGGTTTATAGGAGGATGAAGAGCAGTCAAACTGCTTTATAAGAGGATGAAGAGCAGTCAAACTGATTTATAATCGGACAAAGAGCAGTCAAACTGTTCTATAGGAGGATGAAGCGCAGTCAAACTGGTTTATAGGAGGATGAAGAGCAGTCAAACTGCTTTATAAGAGGATGAAGAGCAGTCAAACTGATTTATAAGAGGATGTAGAGCAGTCAGACTGTTTTACAAGAGGATGAAGAGCAGTCAACCTGTTTTATAAGAGGACGAAGAGCAGTCAAACTGATTTATAATCGGACGAAGAGCAGTCAAACTGTTCTATAGGATGATGAAGCGCAGTCAAGCTGGTTTATAGGAGGATGAAGAGCAGTCAAACTGCTTTATAAGAGGATGAAGAGCAGTCAAACTGATTTATAATCGGACGAAGAGCAGTCAAACTGATTTATAAACGGACGAAGAGCAGTCAAACGGGTTTATAAAAGGATGAAGAGCAGTCAAACTGTTTTATACGAGGATGTAGAGCAGTCAGACTGTTTTACAAGAGGATATAGAGCAGTCAACCTGTTTTACAAGAGGATGAAGAGCAGTCAAACTGCGTTATAAAAAGATGAAGAGCAGTCAAACTGTTTTATAAGAGGATGAAGAGCAGTCAAACTGATTTATAATCGGATGAAGAGCAGTCAGACTGTTTTACAAGAGGATGAAGAGCAGTCAAACTGCTTTGTAAAAGGATGAAGAGCAGTCAAACTGTTTTATAAGAGGACGAAGAGCAGTCAAACTGATTTATAATCGGACGAAGAGCAGTCAAACTGTTCTATAGGAAGATGAAGGGCAGTAAAACTGGTTTATAGGAGGATGAAGAGCAGTCAAACTGCTTTATAAGAGGATGAAGAGCACTCAAACTGCTTTATAAAAGGATGAAGAGCAGGCAAACTGTTTTATAAGCGGACGAAGAGCAGTCAAACTGATTTATAATCGGACGAAGAGCAGTCAAACTGATTTATAGTCGGACGAAGAGCAGTCAAACTGATTTATAATCGGATGAATAGCTGTCAAACTGATTTATAAGAGGACGAAGAGCAGTCAAACTGCTTTATAAAAGGATGAAGAACAGTCAAACTGTTTTATAAGAGGACGAAGAGCAGTCAAACTGATTTATAATCGGACGAAGAGCAGTCAAACTGTTCTATAGGAGGATGAAGCGCAGTCAAACTGGTTTATAGGAGGATGAAGAGCAGTCAAACTGCTTTATAAGAGGATGAAGAGCAGTCAAACTGATTTATAAGCGCACGAAGAGCAGTCAAACTGATTTATAATCGGACGAAGAGCAGTCAAACTGATTTATAAACGGACGAAGAGCAGTCAAACGGTTTTATAAAAGGATGAAGAGCAGTCAAACTGTTTTATACGAGGATATAGAGCAGTCAGACTGTTTTACAAGAGGATGAAGAGCAGTCAACCTGTTTTACAAGAGGATGAAGAGCAGACAAACTGTTTTATAAGAGGATGAAGAGCAGTCAAACTGCGGTATAAAAGGATGAAGAGCAGTCAAACTGTTTTATAAGAGGACGAAGAGCAGTCAAACTGATTTATAATCGGACGAAGAGCAGTCAAACTGTTCTATAGGAGGATGAAGCGCAGTCAAACTGGTTTATAGGAGGATGAAGAGCAGTCAAACTGCTTTATAAGAGGATGAACAGCAGTCAAACTGATTTATAAGCGCACGAAGAGCAGTCAAACTGATTTATAATCGGACAAAGAGCAGTCAAACTGTTCTATAGGAGGATGAAGCGCAGTCAAACTGGTTTATAGGAGGATGAAGAGCAGTCAAACTGATTTATAAGAGGATGAAGAGCAGTCAAACTGATTTATAAGTGGATGTAGAGCAGTCAGACTGTTTTACAAGAGGATGAAGAGCAGTCAACCTGTTTTATAAGAGGACGAAGAGCAGTCAAACTGATTTATAATCGGACGAAGAGCAGTCAAACTGTTCTATAGGATGATGAAGCGCAGTCAAACTGGTTTATAGGAGGATGAAGAGCAGTCAAACTGCTTTATAAGAGGATGAAGAGCAGTCAAACTGATTTATAAGCGGACGAAGAGCAGTCAAACTGATTTATAATCGGACGAAGAGCAGTCAAACTGATTTATAAACGGACGAAGAGCAGTCAAACGGTTTTATAAAAGGATGAAGAGCAGTCAAACTGTTTTATACGAGGATGTAGAGCAGTCAGACTGTTTTACAAGAGGATGAAGAGCAGTCAACCTGTTTTACAAGAGCATGAAGAGCAGTCAAACTGTTTTATAAGAGGATGAAGAGCAGTCAAACTGCGTTATAAAAGGATTAAGAGCAGTCAAACAGTTTTATAAGAGGACGAAGAGCAGTCAAACTGATTTATAATCGGATGAAGAGCAGTCAAACTGATTTATAAGAGGATGAAGAGCAGTCAAACTGCTTTATAAAAGGATGAAGCGCAGTCAAACTGTTTTATAAGCAGACGAAGAGCAGTCAAACTGATTTATAAGAGGATGAAGAGCAGTCAAACTGCTTTATAAGAGGACGAAGAGCAGTCAAACTGATTTATAATCGGACGAAGAGCAGTCAAACTGTTCTATAGGAGGGTGAAGCGCAGTCAAACTGGTTTATAGGAGGATGAAGAGCAGTCAAACTGCTTTATAAAAGGATGAAGAGCAGTCAAACTTCTTTATAAGAGGATGAAGAGCAGTCAAACTGATTTATAAGCGCACGAAGAGCAGTCAAACTGATTTATAATCGGACAAAGAGCAGTCAAACTGCTTTATAAGAGGATGAAGAGCAGTCAAACTGATTTATAAGAGGATGTAGAGCAGTCAGACTGTTTTACAAGAGGATGAAGAGCAGTCAACCTGTTTTATAAGAGGACGAAGAGCAGTCAAACTGATTTATAATCGGACGAAGAGCAGTCAAACTGTTCTATAGGATGATGAAGCGCAGTCAAACTGGTTTATAGGAGGATGAAGAGCAGTCAAACTGCTTTATAAGAGGATGAAGAGCAGTCAAACTGATTTATAAGCGGACGAAGAGCAGTCAAACTGATTTATAATCGGACGAAGAGCAGTCAAAGTGATTTATAAACGGACGAAAAGCAGTCAAACGGTTTTATAATAGGATGAAGAGCAGTCAAACTGTTTTATACGAGGATGTAGAGCAGTCAGACTGTTTTACAAGAGGATGAAGAGCAGTCAACCTGTTTTACAAGAGGATGAAGAGCAGTCAAACTGTTTTATAAGAGGATGAAGAGCAGTCAAACTGCGTTATAAAAGGATGAAGAGCAGTCAAACAGTTTTATAAGAGGACGATGAGCAGTCAAACTGATTTATAATCGGATGAAGAGCAGTCAAACTGATTTATAAGAGGACGAAGAGTAGTCAAACTGCTTTATAAAAGGATGAAGCGCAGTCAAACTGTTTTATAAGAGGACGAAGAGCAGTCAAACTGATTTATAATCGGACGAAGAGCAGTCAAACTGTTCTATAGGAGGATGAAGCGCAGTCAAACTGGTCTATAGGAGGATAAAGAGCAGTCAAACTGTTTTATAAGCGGACGAAGAGCAGTCAAACTGATTTATAAGAGGATGAAGAGCAGTCAAACTGCTTTATAAGAGGACGAAGAGCAGTCAAACTGATTTATAATCGGACGAAGAGCAGTCAAACTGTTCTATAGGATGATGAAGCGCAGTCAAACTGGTTTATAGGAGGATGAAGAGCAGTCAAACTGCTTTATAAGAGGATGAAGAGCAGTCAAACTGATTTATAAGCGGACGAAGAGCAGTCAAACTGATTTATAATCGGACGAAGAGCAGTCAAAGTGATTTATAAACGGACGAAAAGCAGTCAAACGGTTTTATAATAGGATGAAGAGCAGTCAAACTGTTTTATACGAGGATGTAGAGCAGTCAGACTGTTTTACAAGAGGATGAAGAGCAGTCAACCTGTTTTACAAGAGGATGAAGAGCAGTCAAACTGTTTTATAAGAGGATGAAGAGCAGTCAAACTGCGTTATAAAAGGATGAAGAGCAGTCAAACAGTTTTATAAGAGGACGAAGAGCAGTCAAACTGATTTATAATCGGATGAAGAGCAGTCAAACTGATTTATAAGAGGATGAAGAGTAGTCAAACTGCTTTATAAAAGGATGAAGCGCAGTCAAACTGTTTTATAAGAGGACGAAGAGCAGTCAAACTGATTTATAATCGGACGAAGAGCAGTCAAACTGTTCTATAGGAGGATGAAGCGCAGTCAAACTGGTCTATAGGAGGATAAAGAGCAGTCAAACTGTTTTATAAGCGGACGAAGAGCAGTCAAACTGATTTATAAGAGGATGAAGAGCAGTCAAACTGCTTTATAAAAGGACGAAGAGCAGTCAAACTGATTTATAATCGGACGAAGAGCAGTCAAACTGTTCTATAGGAGGGTGAAGCGCAGTCAAACTGGTTTATAGGAGGATGAAGAGCAGTCAAACTGCTTTATAAAAGGATGAAGAGCAGTCAAACTGATTTATAAGAGGATGAAGAGCAGTCAAACTGCTTTATAAAAGGATGAAGAGCAGTCAAATTGATTTATAAGAGGATGAAGAGCAGTCAAACTGCTTTATAAAAGGATGAAGAGCAGTCAACCTGTTTTACAAGAGGATGAAGAGCAGACAAACTGTTTTATAAGAGGATGAAGAGCAGTCAAACTGCGGTATAAAAGGATGAAGAGCAGTCAAACTGTTTTATAAGAGGACGAAGAGCAGTCAAACTGATTTATAATCGGACGAAGAGCAGTCAAACTGTTCTATAGGAGGATGAAGCGCAGTCAAACTGGTTTATAGGAGGATGAAGAGCAGTCAAACTGCTTTATAAGAGGATGAACAGCAGTCAAACTGATTTATAAGCGCACGAAGAGCAGTCAAACTGATTTATAATCGGACAAAGAGCAGTCAAACTGTTCTATAGGAGGATGAAGCGCAGTCAAACTGGTTTATAGGAGGATGAAGAGCAGTCAAACTGATTTATAAGAGGATGAAGAGCAGTCAAACTGATTTATAAGTGGATGTAGAGCAGTCAGACTGTTTTACAAGAGGATGAAGAGCAGTCAACCTGTTTTATAAGAGGACGAAGAGCAGTCAAACTGATTTATACGAGGATGTAGAGCAGTCAGACTGTTTTACAAGAGGATGAAGAGCAGTCAACCTGTTTTACAAGAGGATGAAGAGCAGTCAAACTGTTTTATAAGAGGATGAAGAGCAGTCAAACTGCGTTATAAAAGGATTAAGAGCAGTCAAACAGTTTTATAAGAGGACGAAGAGCAGTCAAACTGATTTATAAACGGACGAAGAGCAGTCAAACGGTTTTATAAAAGGATGAAGAGCAGTCAAACTGTTTTATACGAGGATGTAGAGCAGTCAGACTGTTTTACAAGAGGATGAAGAGCAGTCAACCTGTTTTACAAGAGGATGAAGAGCAGTCAAACTGTTTTATAAGAGGATGAAGAGCAGTCAAACTGCGTTATAAAAGGATTAAGAGCAGTCAAACAGTTTTATAAGAGGACGAAGAGCAGTCAAACTGATTTATAATCGGATGAAGAGCAGTCAAACTGATTTATAAGAGGATGAAGAGCAGTCAAACTGCTTTATAAAAGGATGAAGCGCAGTCAAACTGTTTTATAAGCGGACGAAGAGCAGTCAAACTGATTTATAAGAGGATGAAGAGCAGTCAAACTGCTTTATAAGAGGACGAAGAGCAGTCAAACTGATTTATAATCGGACGAAGAGCAGTCAAACTGTTCTATAGGAGGGTGAAGCGCAGTCAAACTGGTTTATAGGAGGATGAAGAGCAGTCAAACTGCTTTATAAAAGGATGAAGAGCAGTCAAACTGCTTTATAAGAGGATGAAGAGCAGTCAAACTGATTTATAAGCGCACGAAGAGCAGTCAAACTGATTTATAATCGGACAAAGAGCAGTCAAACTGCTTTATAAGAGGATGAAGAGCAGTCAAACTGATTTATAAGAGGATGTAGAGCACTCAGACTGTTTTACAAGAGGATGAAGAGCAGTCAACCTGTTTTATAAGAGGACGAAGAGCAGTCAAACTGATTTATAATCGGACGAAGAGCAGTCAAACTGTTCTATAGGATGATGAAGCGCAGTCAAACTGGTTTATAGGAGGATGAAGAGCAGTCAAACTGCTTTATAAGAGGATGAAGAGCAGTCAAACTGATTTATAAGCGGACGAAGAGCAGTCAAACTGATTTATAATCGGACGAAGAGCAGTCAAAGTGATTTATAAACGGACGAAAAGCAGTCAAACGGTTTTATAATAGGATGAAGAGCAGTCAAACTGTTTTATACGAGGATGTAGAGCAGTCAGACTGTTTTACAAGAGGATGAAGAGCAGTCAACCTGTTTTATAAGAGGATGAAGAGCAGTCAAACTGTTTTATAAGAGGATGAAGAGCAGTCAAACTGCGTTATAAAAGGATGAAGAGCAGTCAAACAGTTTTATAAGAGGACGATGAGCAGTCAAACTGATTTATAATCGGATGAAGAGCAGTCAAACTGATTTATAAGAGGACGAAGAGTAGTCAAACTGCTTTATAAAAGGATGAAGCGCAGTCAAACTGTTTTATAAGAGGACGAAGAGCAGTCAAACTGATTTATAATCCGACGAAGAGCAGTCAAACTGTTCTATAGGAGGATGAAGCGCAGTCAAACTGGTCTATAGGAGGATAAAGAGCAGTCAAACTGTTTTATAAGCGGACGAAGAGCAGTCAAACTGATTTATAAGAGGATGAAGAGCAGTCAAACTGCTTTATAAGAGGACGAAGAGCAGTCAAACTAATTTATAATCGGACGAAGAGCAGTCAAACTGTTCTATAGGATGATGAAGCGCAGTCAAACTGGTTTATAGGAGGATGAAGAGCAGTCAAACTGCTTTATAAGAGGATGAAGAGCAGTCAAACTGATTTATAAGCGGACGAAGAGCAGTCAAACTGATTTATAATCGGACGAAGAGCAGTCAAAGTGATTTATAAACGGACGAAAAGCAGTGAAACGGTTTTATAATAGGATGAAGAGCAGTCAAACTGTTTTATACGAGGATGTAGAGCAGTCAGACTGTTTTACAAGAGGATGAAGAGCAGTCAACCTGTTTTACAAGAGGATGAAGAGCAGTCAAACTGTTTTATAAGAGGATGAAGAGCAGTCAAACTGCATTATAAAATGATGAAGAGCAGTCAAACAGTTTTATAAGAGGACGAAGAGCAGTCAAACTGATTTATAATCGGATGAAGAGCAGTCAAACTGATTTATAAGAGGATGAAGAGTAGTCAAACTGCTTTATAAAAGGATGAAGCGCAGTCAAACTGTTTTATAAGAGGACGAAGAGCAGTCAAACTGATTTATAATCGGACGAAGAGCAGTCAAACTGTTCTATAGGAGGATGAAGCGCAGTCAAACTGGTCTATAGGAGGATAAAGAGCAGTCAAACTGTTTTATAAGCGGACGAAGAGCAGTCAAACTGATTTATAAGAGGATGAAGAGCAGTCAAACTGCTTTATAAGAGGACGAAGAGCAGTCAAACTGATTTATAATCGGACGAAGAGCAGTCAAACTGTTCTATAGGAGGGTGAAGCGCAGTCAAACTGGTTTATAGGAGGATGAAGAGCAGTCAAACTGCTTTATAAAAGGATGAAGAGCAGTCAAACTGATTTATAATCGGATGAAGAGCAGTCAAACTGCTTTATAAAAGGATGAAGAGCAGTCAAACTGATTTATAATTGGACGAAGTGCAGTCAAACTGATTTATAATCGGAGGAAGAGTAGTCAAACGGTTTTATAAGAGGATGAAGAGCAGTCAAATTGATTTATAAGAGGATGAAGAGCAGTCAAACTGCTTTATAAAAGGATGAAGAGCAGTCAAACTGTTTTATACGAGGATGTAGAGCGGTCAGACTGTTTTACAAGAGGATGAAGAGCAGTCAACCTGTTTTACAAGAGGATGAAGAGTAGACAAACTGTTTTATAAGAGGATGAAGAGCAGTCAAACTGCGTTATAAAAGGATGAAGAGCAGTCAAACTGTTTTATAAGAGGACGAAGAGCAGTCAAACTGATTTATAATCGGACGAAGAGCAGTCAAACTGTTCTATAGGAGGATGAAGCGCAGTCAAACTGGTTTATAGGAGGATGAAGCGCAGTCAAACTGGTTTATAGGAGGATGAAGAGCAGTCAAACTGCTTTATAAGAGGATGAAGAGCAGTCAAACTGATTTATAAGAGGATGTAGAGCAGTCAGACTGTTTTACAAGAGGATGAAGAGCAGTCAACCTGTTTTATAAGAGGACGAAGAGCAGTCAAACTGATTTATAATCGGACGAAGAGCAGTCAAACTGTTCTATAGGATGATGAAGCGCAGTCAAGCTGGTTTATAGGAGGATGAAGAGCAGTCAAACTGCTTTATAAGAGGATGAAGAGCAGTCAAACTGATTTATAATCGGACGAAGAGTAGTCAAACGGTTTTATAAGAGGATGAAGAGCAGTCAAATTGATTTATAAGAGGATGAAGAGCAGTCAAACTGCTTTATAAAAGGATGAAGAGCAGTCAACCTGTTTTACAAGAGGATGAAGAGCAGACAAACTGTTTTATAAGAGGATGAAGAGCAGTCAAACTGCGGTATAAAAGGATGAAGAGCAGTCAAACTGTTTTATAAGAGGACGAAGAGCAGTCAAACTGATTTATAATCGGACGAAGAGCAGTCAAACTGTTCTATAGGAGGATGAAGCGCAGTCAAACTGGTTTATAGGAGGATGAAGAGCAGTCAAACTGCTTTATAAGAGGATGAACAGCAGTCAAACTGATTTATAAGCGCACGAAGAGCAGTCAAACTGATTTATAATCGGACAAAGAGCAGTCAAACTGTTCTATAGGAGGATGAAGCGCAGTCAAACTGGTTTATAGGAGGATGAAGAGCAGTCAAACTGATTTATAAGAGGATGAAGAGCAGTCAAACTGATTTATAAGTGGATGTAGAGCAGTCAGACTGTTTTACAAGAGGATGAAGAGCAGTCAAACTGATTTATAAGAGGATGAAGAGCAGTCAAACTGCTTTATAAGAGGACGAAGAGCAGTCAAACTGATTTATAATCGGACGAAGAGCAGTCAAACTGTTCTATAGGAGGGTGAAGCGCAGTCAAACTGGTTTATAGGAGGATGAAGAGCAGTCAAACTGCTTTATAAAAGGATGAAGAGCAGTCAAACTGATTTATAAGAGGATGAAGAGCAGTCAAACTGCTTTATAAAAGGATGAAGAGCAGTCAAACTGATTTATAATTGGACGAAGAGCAGTCAAACTGATTTATAATCGGAGGAAGAGTAGTCAAACGGTTTTATAAGAGGATGAAGAGCAGTCAAATTGATTTATAAGAGGATGAAGAGCAGTCAAACTGCTTTATAAAAGGATGAAGAGCAGTCAAACTGTTTTATACGAGGATGTAGAGCGGTCAGACTGTTTTACAAGAGGATGAAGAGCAGTCAACCTGTTTTACAAGAGGATGAAGAGTAGACAAACTGTTTTATAAGAGGATGAAGAGCAGTCAAACTGCGTTATAAAAGGATGAAGAGCAGTCAAACTGTTTTATAAGAGGACGAAGAGCAGTCAAACTGATTTATAATCGGACGAAGAGCAGTCAAACTGTTCTATAGGAGGATGAAGCGCAGTCAAACTGGTTTATAGGAGGATGAAGCGCAGTCAAACTGGTTTATAGGAGGATGAAGAGCAGTCAAACTGCTTTATAAGAGGATGAAGAGCAGTCAAACTGATTTATAAGAGGATGTAGAGCAGTCAGACTGTTTTACAAGAGGATGAAGAGCAGTCAACCTGTTTTATAAGAGGACGAAGAGCAGTCAAACTGATTTATAATCGGACGAAGAGCAGTCAAACTGTTCTATAGGATGATGAAGCGCAGTCAAGCTGGTTTATAGGAGGATGAAGAGCAGTCAAACTGATTTATAAGAGGATGAAGAGCAGTCAAACTGATTTATAATCGGACGAAGAGTAGTCAAACGGTTTTATAAGAGGATGAAGAGCAGTCAAATTGATTTATAAGAGGATGAAGAGCAGTCAAACTGCTTTATAAAAGGATGAAAAGCAGTCAACCTGTTTTACAAGAGGATGAAGAGCAGACAAACTGTTTTATAAGAGGATGAAGAGCAGTCAAACTGCGGTATAAAAGGATGAAGAGCAGTCAAACTGTTTTATAAGAGGACGAAGAGCAGTCAAACTGATTTATAATCGGACGAAGAGCAGTCAAACTGTTCTATAGGAGGATGAAGCGCAGTCAAACTGGTTTATAGGAGGATGAAGAGCAGTCAAACTGCTTTATAAGAGGATGAACAGCAGTCAAACTGATTTATAAGCGCACGAAGAGCAGTCAAACTGATTTATAATCGGACAAAGAGCAGTCAAACTGTTCTATAGGAGGATGAAGCGCAGTCAAACTGGTTTATAGGAGGATGAAGAGCAGTCAAACTGATTTATAAGAGGATGAAGAGCAGTCAAACTGATTTATAAGTGGATGTAGAGCAGTCAGACTGTTTTACAAGAGGATGAAGAGCAGTCAACCTGTTTTATAAGAGGACGAAGAGCAGTCAAACTGATTTATAATCGGACGAAGAGCAGTCAAACTGTTCTATAGGATGATGAAGCGCAGTCAAACTGGTTTATAGGAGGATGAAGAGCAGTCAAACTGCTTTATAAGAGGATGAAGAGCAGTCAAACTGATTTATAAGCGGACGAAGAGCAGTCAAACTGATTTATAATCGGACGAAGAGCAGTCAAACTGATTTATAAACGGACGAAGAGCAGTCAAACGGTTTTATAAAAGGATGAAGAGCAGTCAAACTGTTTTATACGAGGATGTAGAGCAGTCAGACTGTTTTACAAGAGGATGAAGAGCAGTCAACCTGTTTTACAAGAGGATGAAGAGCAGTCAAACTGTTTTATAAGAGGATGAAGAGCAGTCAAACTGCGTTATAAAAGGATTAAGAGCAGTCAAACAGTTTTATAAGAGGACGAAGAGCAGTCAAACTGATTTATAATCGGATGAAGAGCAGTCAAACTGATTTATAAGAGGATGAAGAGCAGTCAAACTGCTTTATAAAAGGATGAAGCGCAGTCAAACTGTTTTATAAGCGGACGAAGAGCAGTCAAACTGATTTATAAGAGGATGAAGAGCAGTCAAACTGCTTTATAAGAGGACGAAGAGCAGTCAAACTGATTTATAATCGGACGAAGAGCAGTCAAACTGTTCTATAGGAGGGTGAAGCGCAGTCAAACTGGTTTATAGGAGGATGAAGAGCAGTCAAACTGCTTTATAAAAGGATGAAGAGCAGTCAAACTGATTTATAAGAGGATGAAGAGCAGTCAAACTGATTTATAAGCGCACGAAGAGCAGTCAAACTGATTTATAATCGGACAAAGAGCAGTCAAACTGCTTTATAAGAGGATGAAGAGCAGTCAAACTGATTTATAAGAGGATGTAGAGCAGTCAGACTGTTTTACAAGAGGATGAAGAGCAGTCAACCTGTTTTATAAGAGGACGAAGAGCAGTCAAACTGATTTATAATCGGACGAAGAGCAGTCAAACTGTTCTATAGGATGATGATGCGCAGTCAAACTGGTTTATAGGAGGATGAAGAGCAGTCAAACTGCTTTATAAGAGGATGAAGAGCAGTCAAACTGATTTATAAGCGGACGAAGAGCAGTCAAACTGATTTATAATCGGACGAAGAGCAGTCAAAGTGATTTATAAACGGACGAAAAGCAGTCAAACGGTTTTATAATAGGATGAAGAGCAGTCAAACTGTTTTATACGAGGATGTAGAGCAGTCAGACTGTTTTACAAGAGGATGAAGAGCAGTCAACCTGTTTTACAAGAGGATGAAGAGCAGTCAAACTGTTTTATAAGAGGATGAAGAGCAGTCAAACTGCGTTATAAAAGGATGAAGAGCAGTCAAACAGTTTTATAAGAGGACGATGAGCAGTCAAACTGATTTATAATCGGATGAAGAGCAGTCAAACTGATTTATAAGAGGACGAAGAGTAGTCAAACTGCTTTATAAAAGGATGAAGCGCAGTCAAACTGTTTTATAAGAGGACGAAGAGCAGTCAAACTGATTTATAATCCGACGAAGAGCAGTCAAACTGTTCTATAGGAGGATGAAGCGCAGTCAAACTGGTCTATAGGAGGATAAAGAGCAGTCAAACTGTTTTATAAGCGGACGAAGAGCAGCCAAACTGATTTATAAGAGGATGAAGAGCAGTCAAACTGCTTTATAAGAGGACGAAGAGCAGTCAAACTGATTTATAATCGGACGAAGAGCAGTCAAACTGTTCTATAGTATGATGAAGCGCAGTCAAACTGGTTTATAGGAGGATGAAGAGCAGTCAAACTGCTTTATAAGAGGATGAAGAGCAGTCAAACTGATTTATAAGCGGACGAAGAGCAGTCAAACTGATTTATAATC
The DNA here is from genome assembly GCF_029633865.1 of Lampris incognitus. Taxonomy (NCBI): domain Eukaryota; kingdom Metazoa; phylum Chordata; class Actinopteri; order Lampriformes; family Lampridae; genus Lampris; species Lampris incognitus. Next base: position 36,912,542 of record NC_079222.1, read on the forward strand.
GGACGAAGAGCAGTCAAAGTGATTTATAAACGGACGAAAAGCAGTCAAACGGTTTTATAATAGGATGAAGAGCAGTCAAACTGTTTTATACGAGGATGTAGAGCAGTCAGACTGTTTTACAAGAGGATGAAGAGCAGTCAACCTGTTTTACAAGAGGATGAAGAGCAGTCAAACTGTTTTATAAGAGGATGAAGAGCAGTCAAACTGCGTTATAAAAGGATGAAGAGCAGTTAAACAGTTTTATAAGAGGACGAAGAGCAGTCAAACTGATTTATAATCGGACGAAGAGCAGTCAAACTGTTCTATAGGAGGATGAAGCGCAGTCAAACTGGTCTATAGGAGGATAAAGAGCAGTCAAACTGTTTTATAAGCGGACGAAGAGCAGTCAAACTGATTTATAAGAGGATGAAGAGCAGTCAAACTGCTTTATAAGAGGACGAAGAGCAGTCAAACTGATTTATAATCGGACGAAGAGCAGTCAAACTGTTCTATAGGAGGGTGAAGCGCAGTCAAACTGGTTTATAGGAGGATGAAGAGCAGTCAAACTGCTTTATAAAAGGATGAAGAGCAGTCAAACTGATTTATAAGAGGATGAAGAGCAGTCAAACTGCTTTATAAAAGGATGAAGAGCAGTCAAACTGTTTTATAAGCGGACGACGAGCAGTCAAACTGATTTATAATTGGACGAAGAGCAGTCAAACTGATTTATAATCGGAGGAAGAGTAGTCAAACGGTTTTATAAGAGGATGAAGAGCAGTCAAATTGATTTATAAGAGGATGAAGAGCAGTCAAACTGCTTTATAAAAGGATGAAGAGCAGTCAAACTGTTTTATACGAGGATGTAGAGCGGTCAGACTGTTTTACAAGAGGATGAAGAGCAGTCAACCTGTTTTACAAGAGGATGAAGAGTAGACAAACTGTTTTATAAGAGGATGAAGAGCAGTCAAACTGCGTTATAAAAGGATGAAGAGCAGTCAAACTGTTTTATAAGAGGACGAAGAGCAGTCAAACTGATTTATAATCGGACGAAGAGCAGTCAAACTGTTCTATAGGAGGATGAAGCGCAGTCAAACTGGTTTATAGGAGGATGAAGCGCAGTCAAACTGGTTTATAGGAGGATGAAGAGCAGTCAAACTGCTTTATAAGAGGATGAAGAGCAGTCAAACTGATTTATAAGAGGATGTAGAGCAGTCAGACTGTTTTACAAGAGGATGAAGAGCAGTCAACCTGTTTTATAAGAGGACGAAGAGCAGTCAAACTGATTTATAATCGGACGAAGAGCAGTCAAACTGTTCTATAGGATGATGAAGCGCAGTCAAGCTGGTTTATAGGAGAATGAAGAGCAGTCAAACTGCTTTATAAGAGGATGAAGAGCAGTCAAACTGATTTATAATCGGACGAAGAGCAGTCAAACTGATTTATAAACGGACGAAGAGCAGTCAAACGGGTTTATAAAAGGATGAAGAGCAGTCAAACTGTTTTATACGAGGATGTAGAGCAGTCAGACTGTTTTACAAGAGGATGAAGAGCAGTCAACCTGTTTTACAAGAGGATGAAGAGCAGTCAAACTGCGTTATAAAAAGATGAAGAGCAGTCAAACTGTTTTATAAGAGGATGAAGAGCAGTCAAACTGATTTATAATCGGATGAAGAGCAGTCAGACTGTTTTACAAGAGGATGAAGAGCAGTCAAACTGCTTTGTAAAAGGATGAAGAGCAGTCAAACTGTTTTATAATCGGACGAAGAGCAGTCAAACTGTTCTATAGGAAGATGAAGGGCAGTAAAACTGGTTTATAGGAGGATGAAGAGCAGTCAAACTGCTTTATAAGAGGATGAAGAGCAGTCAAACTGCTTTATAAAAGGATGAAGAGCAGTCAAACTGCTTTATAAGCGGACGAAGAGCAGTCAAACTGATTTATAATCGGACGAAGAGCAGTCAAACTGATTTATAATCGGACGAAGAGCAGTCAAACTGATTTATAATCGGATGAATAGCTGTCAAACTGATTTATAAGAGGATGAAGAGCAGTCAAACTGCTTTATAAAAGGATGAAGAACAGTCAAACTGTTTTATAAGAGGACGAAGAGCAGTCAAACTGATTTATAATCGGACGAAGAGCAGTCAAACTGTTCTATAGGAGGATGAAGCGCAGTCAAACTGGTTTATAGGAGGATGAAGAGCAGTCAAACTGCTTTATAAGAGGATGAAGAGCAGTCAAACTGATTTATAAGCGCACGAAGAGCAGTCAAACGGTTTTATAAAAGGATGAAGAGCAGTCAAACTGTTTTATACGAGGATATAGAGCAGTCAGACTGTTTTACAAGAGGATGAAGAGCAGTCAACCTGTTTTACAAGAGGATGAAGAGCAGACAAACTGTTTTATAAGAGGATGAAGAGCAGTCAAACTGCGTTATAAAAGGATGAAGAGCAGTCAAACTGTATTATAAGAGGACGAAGAGCAGTCAAACTGATTTATAATCGGACGAAGAGCAGTCAAACTGTTCTATAGGAGGATGAAGCGCAGTCAAACTGGTTTATAGGAGGATGAAGAGCAGTCAAACTGCTTTATAAGAGGATGAAGAGCAGTCAAACTGATTTATAAGCGCACGAAGAGCAGTCAAACTGATTTATAATCGGACAAAGAGCAGTCAAATTGTTCTATAGGAGGATGAAGCGCAGTCAAACTGGTTTATAGGAGGATGAAGAGCAGTCAAACTGCTTTATAAGAGGATGAAGAGCAGTCAAACTGATTTATAAGTGGATGTAGAGCAGTCAGACTGTTTTACAAGAGGATGAAGAGCAGTCAACCTGTTTTATAAGAGGACGAAGAGCAGTCAAACTGATTTATAATCGGACGAAGAGCAGTCAAACTGTTCTATAGGATGATGAAGCGCAGTCAAACTGGTTTATAGGAGGATGAAGAGCAGTCAAACTGCTTTATAAGAGGATGAAGAGCAGTCAAACTGATTTATAAGCGGACGAAGAGCAGTCAAACTGATTTATAATCGGACGAAGAGCAGTCAAACTGATTTATAAACGGACGAAGAGCAGTCAAACGGTTTTATAAAAGGATGAAGAGCAGTCAAACTGTTTTATACGAGGATGTAGAGCAGTCAGACTGTTTTACAAGAGGATGAAGAGCAGTCAACCTGTTTTACAAGAGGATGAAGAGCAGTCAAACTGTTTTATAAGAGGATGAAGAGCAGTCAAACTGCGTTATAAAAGGATGAAGAGCAGTCAAACAGTTTTATAAGAGGACGAAGAGCAGTCAAACTGATTTATAATCGGATGAAGAGCAGTCAAAATGATTTATAAGAGGATGAAGAGCAGTCAAACTGCTTTATAAAAGGATGAAGCGCAGTCAAACTGTTTTATAAGCGGACGAAGAGCAGTCAAACTGATTTATAATCGGACGAAGAGCAGTCAAACTGATTTATAAGAGGATGAAGAGCAGTCAAACTGCTTTATAAGAGGACGAAGAGCAGTCAAACTGATTTATAATCGGACGAAGAGCAGTCAAACTGTTCTATAGGAGGATGAAGCGCAGTCAAACTGGTTTATAGGAGGATGAAGAGCAGTCAAACTGCTTTATAAGAGGATGAAGAGCAGTCAAACTGATTTATAAGCGCACGAAGAGCAGTCAGACGGTTTTATAAAAGGATGAAGAGCAGTCAAACTGTTTTATACGAGGATATAGAGCAGTCAGACTGTTTTACAAGAGGATGAAGAGCAGTCAACCTGTTTTACAAGAGGATGAAGAGCAGACAAACTGTTTTATAAGAGGATGAAGAGCAGTCAAACTGCGTTATAAAAGGATGAAGAGCAGTCAAACTGTTTTATAAGAGGACGAAGAGCAGTCAAACTGATTTATAATCGGACGAAGAGCAGTCAAACTGTTCTATAGGAGGATGAAGCGCAGTCAAACTGGTTTATAGGAGGATGAAGAGCAGTCAAACTGCTTTATAAGAGGATGAAGAGCAGTCAAACTGATTTATAAGCGCACGAAGAGCAGTCAAACTGATTTATAATCGGACAAAGAGCAGTCAAACTGTTCTATAGGAGGATGAAGCGCAGTCAAACTGGTTTATAGGAGGATGAAGAGCAGTCAAACTGCTTTATAAGAGGATGAAGAGCAGTCAAACTGATTTATAAGTGGATGTAGAGCAGTCAGACTGTTTTACAAGAGGATGAAGAGCAGTCAACCTGTTTTATAAGAGGACGAAGAGCAGTCAAACTGATTTATAATCGGACGAAGAGCAGTCAAACTGTTCTATAGGATGATGAAGCGCAGTCAAACTGGTTTATAGGAGGATGAAGAGCAGTCAAACTGCTTTATAAGAGATTGAAGAGCAGTCAAACTGATATATAAGCGGACGAAGAGCAGTCAAACTGATTTATAATCGGACGAAGAGCAGTCAAACTGATTTATAAACGGACGAAGAGCAGTCAAACGGTTTTATAAAAGGATGAAGAGCAGTCAAACTGTTTTATACGAGGATGTAGAGCAGTCAGACTGTTTTACAAGAGGATGAAGAGCAGTCAACCTGTTTTACAAGAGGATGAAGAGCAGTCAAACTGTTTTATAAGAGGATGAAGAGCAGTCAAACTGCGTTATAAAAGGATGAAGAGCAGTCAAACAGTTTTATAAGAGGACGAAGATCAGTCAAACTGATTTATAATCGGATGAAGAGCAGTCAAACTGATTTATAAAAGATGAAGAGCAGTCAAACTGCTTTATAAAAGGATGAAGCGCAGTCAAACTGTTTTATAAGCGGACGAAGAGCAGTCAAACTGATTTATAATCGGACGAAGAGCAGTCAAACTGATTTATAAGAGGATGAAGAGCAGTCAAACTGCTTTATAAGAGGACGAAGAGCAGTCAAACTGATTTATAATCGGACGAAGAGCAGTCAAACTGTTCTATAGGAGGGTGAAGCGCAGTCAAACTGGTTTATTGGAGGATGAAGAGCAGTCAAACTGCTTTATAAAAGGATGAAGAGCAGTCAAACTGCTTTATAAGAGGATGAAGAGCAGTCAAACTGATTTATAAGCGCACGAAGAGCAGTCAAACTGATTTATAATCGGACAAAGAGCAGTCAAACTGTTCTATAGGAGGATGAAGCGCAGTCAAACTGCTTTATAAGAGGACGAAGAGCAGTCAAACTGATTTATAATCGGACGAAGAGCAGTCAAACTGTTCTATAGGAGGATGAAGCGCAGTCAAACTGGTTTATAGGAGGATGAAGAGCAGTCAAACTGCTTTATAAGAGGATGAAGAGCAGTCAAACTGATTTATAAGCGCACGAAGAGCAGTCAAACTGATTTATAATCGGACAAAGAGCAGTCAAACTGTTCTATAGGAGGATGAAGCGCAGTCAAACTGGTTTATAGGAGGATGAAGAGCAGTCAAACTGCTTTATAAGAGGATGAAGAGCAGTCAAACTGATTTATAAGTGGATGTAGAGCAGTCAGACTGTTTTACAAGAGGATGAAGAGCAGTCAACCTGTTTTATAAGAGGACGAAGAGCAGTCAAACTGATTTATAATCGGACGAAGAGCAGTCAAACTGATTTATAAACGGACGAAGAGCAGTCAAACGGTTTTATAAAAGGATGAAGAGCAGACAAACTGTTTTATACGAGGATGTAGAGCAGTCAGACTGTTTTACAAGAGGATGAAGAGCAGTCAACCTGTTTTACAAGAGGATGAAGAGCAGTCAAACTGTTTTATAAGAGGATGAAGAGCAGTCAAACTGCGTTATAAAAGGATGAAGAGCAGTCAAACAGTTTTATAAGAGGACGAAGAGCAGTCAAACTGATTTATAATCGGATGAAGAGCAGTCAAAATGATTTATAAGAGGATGAAGAGCAGTCAAACTGCTTTATAAAAGGATGAAGCGCAGTCAAACTGTTTTATAAGCGGACGAAGAGCAGTCAAACTGATTTATAATCGGACGAAGAGCAGTCAAACTGATTTATAAGAGGATGAAGAGCAGTCAAACTGCTTTATAAGACGACGAAGAGCAGTCAAACTGATTTATAATCGGACGAAGAGCAGTCAAACTGTTCTATAGGAGGATGAAGCGCAGTCAAACTGGTTTATAGGAGGATGAAGAGCAGTCAAACTGCTTTATAAGAGGATGAAGAGCAGTCAAACTGATTTATAAGCGCACGAAGAGCAGTCAGACGGTTTTATAAAAGGATGAAGAGCAGTCAAACTGTTTTATACGAGGATATAGAGCAGTCAGACTGTTTTACAAGAGGATGAAGAGCAGTCAACCTGTTTTACAAGAGGATGAAGAGCAGACAAACTGTTTTATAAGAGGATGAAGAGCAGTCAAACTGCGTTATAAAAGGATGAAGAGCAGTCAAACTGTTTTATAAGAGGACGAAGAGCAGTCAAACTGATTTATAATCGGACGAAGAGCAGTCAAACTGTTCTATAGGAGGATGAAGCGCAGTCAAACTGGTTTATAGGAGGATGAAGAGCAGTCAAACTGCTTTATAAGAGGATGAAGAGCAGTCAAACTGATTTATAAGCGCACGAAGAGCAGTCAAACTGATTTATAAACGGACAAAGAGCAGTCAAACTGTTCTATAGGAGGATGAAGCGCAGTCAAACTGGTTTATAGGAGGATGAAGAGCAGTCAAACTGCTTTATAAGAGGATGAAGAGCAGTCAAACTGATTTATAAGTGGATGTAGAGCAGTCAGACTGTTTTACAAGAGGATGAAGAGCAGTCAACCTGTTTTATAAGAGGACGAAGAGCAGTAAAACTGATTTATAATCGGACGAAGAGCAGTCAAACTGTTCTATAGGATGATGAAGCGCAGTCAAACTGGTTTATAGGAGGATGAAGAGCAGTCAAACTGCTTTATAAGAGATTGGAGAGCAGTCAAACTGATATATAAGCGGACGAAGAGCAGTCAAACTGATTTATAATCGGACGAAGAGCAGTCAAACTGATTTATAAACGGACGAAGAGCAGTCAAACGGTTTTATAAAAGGATGAAGAGCAGTCAAACTGTTTTATACGAGGATGTAGAGCAGTCAGACTGTTTTACAAGAGGATGAAGAGCAGTCAACCTGTTTTACAAGAGGATGAAGAGCAGTCAAACTGTTTTATAAGAGGATGAAGAGCAGTCAAACTGCGTTATAAAAGGATGAAGAGCAGTCAAACAGTTTTATAAGAGGACGAAGAGCAGTCAAACTGATTTATAATCGGATGAAGAGCAGTCAAACTGATTTATAAAAGATGAAGAGCAGTCAAACTGCTTTATAAGAGGATGAAGAGCAGTCAAACTGATTTATAAGCGCACGAAGAGCAGTCAAACTGATTTATAATCGGACAAAGAGCAGTCAAACTGTTCTATAGGAGGATGAAGCGCAGTCAAACTGCTTTATAAGAGGACGAAGAGCAGTCAAACTGATTTATAATCGGACGAAAAGCAGTCAAACTGTTCTATAGGAGGATGAAGCGCAGTCAAACTGGTTTATAGGAGGATGAAGAGCAGTCAAACTGCTTTATAAGAGGATGAAGAGCAGTCAAACTGATTTATAAGCGCACGAAGAGCAGTCAAACTGATTTATAATCGGACAAAGAGCAGTCAAACTGTTCTATAGGAGGATGAAGCGCAGTCAAACTGGTTTATAGGAGGATGAAGAGCAGTCAAACTGCTTTATAAGAGGATGAAGAGCAGTCAAACTGATTTATAAGTGGATGTAGAGCAGTCAGACTGTTTTACAAGAGGATGAAGAGCAGTCAACCTGTTTTATAAGAGGACGAAGAGCAGTCAAACTGATTTATAATCGGACGAAGAGCAGTCAAACTGTTCTATAGGATGATGAAGCGCAGTCAAACTGGTTTATAGGAGGATGAAGAGCAGTCAAACTGCTTTATAAGAGGATGAAGAGCAGTCAAACTGATTTATAAGCGGACGAAGAGCAGTCAAACTGATTTATAATCGGACGAAGAGCAGTCAAACTGATTTATAAACGGACGAAGAGCAGTCAAACGGTTTTATAAAAGGATGAAGAGCAGACAAACTGTTTTATACGAGGATGTAGAGCAGTCAGACTGTTTTACAAGAGGATGAAGAGCAGTCAACCTGTTTTACAAGAGGATGAAGAGCAGTCAAACTGTTTTATAAGAGGATGAAGAGCAGTCAAACTGCGTTATAAAAGGATGAAGAGCAGTCAAACAGTTTTATAAGAGGACGAAGAGCAGTCAAACTGATTTATAATCGGATGAAGAGCAGTCAAAATGATTTATAAGAGGATGAAGAGCAGTCAAACTGCTTTATAAAAGGATGAAGCGCAGTCAAACTGTTTTATAAGCGGACGAAGAGCAGTCAAACTGATTTATAATCGGACGAAGAGCAGTCAAACTGATTTATAAGAGGATGAAGAGCAGTCAAACTGCTTTATAAGACGACGAAGAGCAGTCAAACTGATTTATAATCGGACGAAGAGCAGTCAAACTGTTCTATAGGAGGATGAAGCGCAGTCAAACTGGTTTATAGGAGGATGAAGAGCAGTCAAACTGCTTTATAAGAGGATGAAGAGCAGTCAAACTGATTTATAAGCGCACGAAGAGCAGTCAGACGGTTTTATAAAAGGATGAAGAGCAGTCAAACTGTTTTATACGAGGATATAGAGCAGTCAGACTGTTTTACAAGAGGATGAAGAGCAGTCAACCTGTTTTACAAGAGGATGAAGAGCAGACAAACTGTTTTATAAGAGGATGAAGAGCAGTCAAACTGCGTTATAAAAGGATGAAGAGCAGTCAAACTGTTTTATAAGAGGACGAAGAGCAGTCAAACTGATTTATAATCGGACGAAGAGCAGTCAAACTGTTCTATAGGAGGATGAAGCGCAGTCAAACTGGTTTATAGGAGGATGAAGAGCAGTCAAACTGCTTTATAAGAGGATGAAGAGCAGTCAAACTGATTTATAAGCGCACGAAGAGCAGTCAAACTGATTTATAATCGGACAAAGAGCAGTCAAACTGTTCTATAGGAGGATGAAGCGCAGTCAAACTGGTTTATAGGAGGATGAAGAGCAGTCAAACTGCTTTATAAGAGGATGAAGAGCAGTCAAACTGATTTATAAGTGGATGTAGAGCAGTCAGACTGTTTTACAAGAGGATGAAGAGCAGTCAACCTGTTTTATAAGAGGACGAAGAGCAGTAAAACTGATTTATAATCGGACGAAGAGCAGTCAAACTGTTCTATAGGATGATGAAGCGCAGTCAAACTGGTTTATAGGAGGATGAAGAGCAGTCAAACTGCTTTATAAGAGATTGGAGAGCAGTCAAACTGATATATAAGCGGACGAAGAGCAGTCAAACTGATTTATAATCGGACGAAGAGCAGTCAAACTGATTTATAAACGGACGAAGAGCAGTCAAACGGTTTTATAAAAGGATGAAGAGCAGTCAAACTGTTTTATACGAGGATGTAGAGCAGTCAGACTGTTTTACAAGAGGATGAAGAGCAGTCAACCTGTTTTACAAGAGGATGAAGAGCAGTCAAACTGTTTTATAAGAGGATGAAGAGCAGTCAAACTGCGTTATAAAAGGATGAAGAGCAGTCAAACAGTTTTATAAGAGGACGAAGAGCAGTCAAACTGATTTATAATCGGATGAAGAGCAGTCAAACTGATTTATAAAAGATGAAGAGCAGTCAAACTGCTTTATAAAAGGATGAAGCGCAGTCAAACTGTTTTATAAGCGGACGAAGAGCAGTCAAACTGATTTATAATCGGACGAAGAGCAGTCAAACTGTTCTATAGGAGGGTGAAGCGCAGTCAAACTGGTTTATTGGAGGATGAAGAGCAGTCAAACTGCTTTATAAAAGGATGAAGAGCAGTCAAACTGCTTTATAAGAGGATGAAGAGCAGTCAAACTGATTTATAAGCGCACGAAGAGCAGTCAAACTGATTTATAATCGGACAAAGAGCAGTCAAACTGTTCTATAGGAGGATGAAGCGCAGTCAAACTGGTTTATAGGAGGATGAAGAGCAGTCAAACTGCTTTATAAGAGGATGAAGAGCAGTCCAACTGATTTATAAGAGGATGTAGAGCAGTCAGACTGCGTTATAAAAGGATGAAGAGCAGTCAAACTGTTTTATAAGAGGACGAAGAGCAGTCAAACTGATTTATAATCGGACGAAGAGCAGTCAAACTGTTCTATAGGAGGATGAAGCGCAGTCAAACTGGTTTATAGGAGGATGAAGAGCAGTCAAACTGCTTTATAAGAGGATGAAGAGCAGTCAAACTGATTTATAAGCGCACGAAGAGCAGTCAAACTGATTTATAATCGGACAAAGAGCAGTCAAACTGTTCTATAGGAGGATGAAGCGCAGTCAAACTGGTTTATAGGAGGATGAAGAGCAGTCAAACTGCTTTATAAGAGGATGAAGAGCAGTCAAACTGATTTATAAGTGGATGTAGAGCAGTCAGACTGTTTTACAAGAGGATGAAGAGCAGTCAACCTGTTTTATAAGAGGACGAAGAGCAGTCAAACTGATTTATAATCGGACGAAGAGCAGTCAAACTGTTCTATAGGATGATGAAGCGCAGTCAAACTGGTTTATAGGAGGATGAAGAGCAGTCAAACTGCTTTATAAGAGGATGAAGAGCAGTCAAACTGATTTATAAGCGGACGAAGAGCAGTCAAACTGATTTATAATCGGACGAAGAGCAGTCAAACTGATTTATAAACGGACGAAGAGCAGTCAAACGGTTTTATAAAAGGATGAAGAGCAGTCAAACTGTTTTATACGAGGATGTAGAGCAGTCAGACTGTTTTACAAGAGGATGAAGAGCAGTCAACCTGTTTTACAAGAGGATGAAGAGCAGTCAAACTGTTTTATAAGAGGATGAAGAGCAGTCAAACTGCGTTATAAAAGGATGAAGAGCAGTCAAACAGTTTTATAAGAGGACGAAGAGCAGTCAAACTGATTTATAATCGGATGAAGAGCAGTCAAACTGATTTATAAGAGGATGAAGAGCAGTCAAACTGCTTTATAAAAGGATGAAGCGCAGTCAAACTGTTTTATAAGCGGACGAAGAGCAGTCAAACTGATTTATAATCGGACGAAGAGCAGTCAAACTGATTTATAAGAGGATGAAGAGCAGTCAAACTGCGTTATAAAAGGATGAAGAGCAGTCAAACTGATTTATAAGAGGACGAAGAGCAGTCAAACTGATTTATAATCGGACGAAGAGCAGTCAAACTGTTCTATAGGAGGATGAAGCGCAGTCAAACTGGTTTATAGGAGGATGAAGAGCAGTCAAACTGCTTTATAAGAGGATGAAGAGCAGTCAAACTGTTCTATAGGATGATGAAGCGCAGTCAAACTGGTTTATAGGAGGATGAAGAGCAGTCAAACTGATTTATAAGCGGACGAAGAGCAGTCAAACTGATTTATAATCGGACGAAGAGCAGTCAAACTGATTTATAAACGGACGAAGAGCAGTCAAACGGTTTTATAAAAGGATGAAGAGCAGTCAAACTGTTTTATACGAGGATGTAGAGCAGTCAGACTGTTTTACAAGAGGATGAAGAGCAGTCAACCTGTTTTACAAGAGGATGAAGAGCAGTCAAACTGTTTTATAAGAGGATGAAGAGCAGTCAAACTGCGTTATAAAAGGATGAAGAGCAGTCAAACAGTTTTATAAGAGGACGAAGAGCAGTCAAACTGATTTATAATCGGATGAAGAGCAGTCAAACTGATTTATAAGAGGATGAATAGCAGTCAAACTGCTTTATAAAAGGATGAAGCGCAGTCAAACTGTTTTATAAGCGGACGAAGAGCAGTCAAACTGATTTATAATCGGACGAAGAGCAGTCAAACTGATTTATAAGAGGATGAAGAGCAGTCAAACTGCGTTATAAAAGGATGATGAGCAGTCAAACTGATTTATAAGAGGACGAAGAGCAGTCAAACTGATTTATAATCGGACGAAGAGCAGTCAAACTGTTCTATAGGAGGATGAAGCGCAGTCAAACTGGTTTATAGGAGGATGAAGAGCAGTCAAACTGCTTTATAAGAGGATGAAGAGCAGTCAAACTGATTTATAAACGGACGAAGAGCAGTCAAACGGTTTTATAAAAGGATGAAGAGCAGTCAAACTGTTTTATACGAGGATGTAGAGCAGTCAGACTGTTTTACAAGAGGATGAAGAGCAGTCAACCTGTTTTACAAGAGGATGAAGAGCAGTCAAACTGCGTTATAAAAAGATGAAGAGCAGTCAAACTGTTTTATAAGAGGATGAAGAGCAGTCAAACTGATTTATAATCGGATGAAGAGCAGTCAGACTGTTTTACAAGAGGATGAAGAGCAGTCAAACTGCTTTGTAAAAGGATGAAGAGCAGTCAAACTGTTTTATAATCGGACGAAGAGCAGTCAAACTGTTCTATAGGAAGATGAAGGGCAGTAAAACTGGTTTATAGGAGGATGAAGAGCAGTCAAACTGCTTTATAAGAGGATGAAGAGCAGTCAAACTGCTTTATAAAAGGATGAAGAGCAGTCAAACTGTTTTATAAGCGGACGAAGAGCAGTCAAACTGATTTATAATCGGACGAAGAGCAGTCAAACTGATTTATAATCGGACGAAGAGCAGTCAAACTGATTTATAATCGGATGAATAGCTGTCAAACTGATTTATAAGAGGATGAAGAGCAGTCAAACTGCTTTATAAAAGGATGAAGAACAGTCAAACTGTTTTATAAGAGGACGAAGAGCAGTCAAACTGATTTATAATCGGACGAAGAGCAGTCAAACTGTTCTATAGGAGGATGAAGCGCAGTCAAACTGGTTTATAGGAGGATGAAGAGCAGTCAAACTGCTTTATAAGAGGATGAAGAGCAGTCAAACTGATTTATAAGCGCACGAAGAGCAGTCAAACGGTTTTATAAAAGGATGAAGAGCAGTCAAACTGTTTTATACGAGGATATAGAGCAGTCAGACTGTTTTACAAGAGGATGAAGAGCAGTCAACCTGTTTTACAAGAGGATGAAGAGCAGACAAACTGTTTTATAAGAGGATGAAGAGCAGTCAAACTGCGTTATAAAAGGATGAAGAGCAGTCAAACTGTTTTATAAGAGGACGAAGAGCAGTCAAACTGATTTATAATCGGACGAAGAGCAGTCAAACTGTTCTATAGGAGGATGAAGCGCAGTCAAACTGGTTTATAGGAGGATGAAGAGCAGTCAAACTGCTTTATAAGAGGATGAAGAGCAGTCAAACTGATTTATAAGCGCACGAAGAGCAGTCAAACTGATTTATAATCGGACAAAGAGCAGTCAAACTGTTCTATAGGAGGATGAAGCGCAGTCAAACTGGTTTATAGGAGGATGAAGAGCAGTCAAACTGCTTTATAAGAGGATGAAGAGCAGTCAAACTGATTTATAAGTGGATGTAGAGCAGTCAGACTGTTTTACAAGAGGATGAAGAGCAGTCAACCTGTTTTATAAGAGGACGAAGAGCAGTCAAACTGATTTATAATCGGACGAAGAGCAGTCAAACTGTTCTATAGGATGATGAAGCGCAGTCAAACTGGTTTATAGGAGGATGAAGAGCAGTCAAACTGCTTTATAAGAGATTGAAGAGCAGTCAAACTGATATATAAGCGGACGAAGAGCAGTCAAACTGATTTATAATCGGACGAAGAGCAGTCAAACTGATTTATAAACGGACGAAGAGCAGTCAAACGGTTTTATAAAAGGATGAAGAGCAGTCAAACTGTTTTATACGAGGATGTAGAGCAGTCAGACTGTTTTACAAGAGGATGAAGAGCAGTCAACCTGTTTTACAAGAGGATGAAGAGCAGTCAAACTGTTTTATAAGAGGATGAAGAGCAGTCAAACTGCGTTATAAAAGGATGAAGAGCAGTCAAACTGTTTTATAAGAGGACGAAGAGCAGTCAAACTGATTTATAATCGGATGAAGAGCAGTCAAACTGATTTATAAAAGATGAAGAGCAGTCAAACTGCTTTATAAAAGGATGAAGCGCAGTCAAACTGTTTTATAAGCGGACGAAGAGCAGTCAAACTGATTTATAATCGGACGAAGAGCAGTCAAACTGATTTATAAGAGGATGAAGAGCAGTCAAACTGCTTTATAAGAGGACGAAGAGCAGTCAAACTGATTTATAATCGGACGAAGAGCAGTCAAACTGTTCTATAGGAGGGTGAAGCGCAGTCAAACTGGTTTATTGGAGGATGAAGAGCAGTCAAACTGCTTTATAAAAGGATGAAGAGCAGTCAAACTGCTTTATAAGAGGATGAAGAGCAGTCAAACTGATTTATAAGCGCACGAAGAGCAGTCAAACTGATTTATAATCGGACAAAGAGCAGTCAAACTGTTCTATAGGAGGATGAAGCGCAGTCAAACTGGTTTATAGGAGGATGAAGAGCAGTCAAACTGCTTTATAAGAGGATGAAGAGCAGTCAAACTGATTTATAAGAGGATGTAGAGCAGTCAGACTGCGTTATAAAAGGATGAAGAGCAGTCAAACTGTTTTATAAGAGGACGAAGAGCAGTCAAACTGATTTATAATCGGACGAAGAGCAGTCAAACTGTTCTATAGGAGGATGAAGCGCAGTCAAACTGGTTTATAGGAGGATGAAGAGCAGTCAAACTGCTTTATAAGAGGATGAAGAGCAGTCAAACTGATTTATAAGCGCACGAAGAGCAGTCAAACTGATTTATAATCGGACAAAGAGCAGTCAAACTGTTCTATAGGAGGATGAAGCGCAGTCAAACTGGTTTATAGGAGGATGAAGAGCAGTCAAACTGCTTTATAAGAGGATGAAGAGCAGTCAAACTGATTTATAAGTGGATGTAGAGCAGTCAGACTGTTTTACAAGAGGATGAAGAGCAGTCAACCTGTTTTATAAGAGGACGAAGAGCAGTCAAACTGATTTATAATCGGACGAAGAGCAGTCAAACTGTTCTATAGGATGATGAAGCGCAGTCAAACTGGTTTATAGGAGGATGAAGAGCAGTCAAACTGCTTTATAAGATGATGAAGAGCAGTCAAACTGATTTATAAGCGGACGAAGAGCAGTCAAACTGATTTATAATCGGACGAAGAGCAGTCAAACTGATTTATAAACGGACGAAGAGCAGTCAAACGGTTTTATAAAAGGATGAAGAGCAGTCAAACTGTTTTATACGAGGATGTAGAGCAGTCAGACTGTTTTACAAGAGGATGAAGAGCAGTCAACCTGTTTTACAAGAGGATGAAGAGCAGTCAAACTGTTTTATAAGAGGATGAAGAGCAGTCAAACTGCGTTATAAAAGGATGAAGAGCAGTCAAACAGTTTTATAAGAGGACGAAGAGCAGTCAAACTGATTTATAATCGGATGAAGAGCAGTCAAACTGATTTATAAGAGGATGAAGAGCAGTCAAACTGCTTTATAAAAGGATGAAGCGCAGTCAAACTGTTTTATAAGCGGACGAAGAGCAGTCAAACTGATTTATAATCGGACGAAGAGCAGTCAAACTGATTTATAAGAGGATGAAGAGCAGTCAAACTGCGTTATAAAAGGATGAAGAGCAGTCAAACTGATTTATAAGAGGACGAAGAGCAGTCAAACTGATTTATAATCGGACGAAGAGCAGTCAAACTGTTCTATAGGAGGATGAAGCGCAGTCAAACTGGTTTATAGGAGGATGAAGAGCAGTCAAACTGCTTTATAAGAGGATGAAGAGCAGTCAAACTGATTTATAAACGGACGAAGAGCAGTCAAACGGGTTTATAAAAGGATGAAGAGCAGTCAAACTGTTTTATACGAGGATGTAGAGCAGTCAGACTGTTTTACAAGAGGATGAAGAGCAGTCAACCTGTTTTACAAGAGGATGAAGAGCAGTCAAACTGCGTTATAAAAAGATGAAGAGCAGTCAAACTGTTTTATAAGAGGATGAAGAGCAGTCAAACTGATTTATAATCGGATGAAGAGCAGTCAGACTGTTTTACAAGAGGATGAAGAGCAGTCAAACTGCTTTGTAAAAGGATGAAGAGCAGTCAAACTGTTTTATAATCGGACGAAGAGCAGTCAAACTGTTCTATAGGAAGATGAAGGGCAGTAAAACTGGTTTATAGGAGGATGAAGAGCAGTCAAACTGCTTTATAAGAGGATGAAGAGCAGTCAAACTGCTTTATAAAAGGATGAAGAGCAGTCAAACTGTTTTATAAGCGGACGAAGAGCAGTCAAACTGATTTATAATCGGACGAAGAGCAGTCAAACTGATTTATAATCGGACGAAGAGCAGTCAAACTGATTTATAATCGGATGAATAGCTGTCAAACTGATTTATAAGAGGATGAAGAGCAGTCAAACTGCTTTATAAAAGGATGAAGAACAGTCAAACTGTTTTATAAGAGGACGAAGAGCAGTCAAACTGATTTATAATCGGACGAAGAGCAGTCAAACTGTTCTATAGGAGGATGAAGCGCAGTCAAACTGGTTTATAGGAGGATGAAGAGCAGTCAAACTGCTTTATAAGAGGATGAAGAGCAGTCAAACTGATTTATAAGCGCACGAAGAGCAGTCAAACGGTTTTATAAAAGGATGAAGAGCAGTCAAACTGTTTTATACGAGGATATAGAGCAGTCAGACTGTTTTACAAGAGGATGAAGAGCAGTCAACCTGTTTTACAAGAGGATGAAGAGCAGACAAACTGTTTTATAAGAGGATGAAGAGCAGTCAAACTGCGTTATAAAAGGATGAAGAGCAGTCAAACTGTTTTATAAGAGGACGAAGAGCAGTCAAACTGATTTATAATCGGACGAAGAGCAGTCAAACTGTTCTATAGGAGGATGAAGCGCAGTCAAACTGGTTTATAGGAGGATGAAGAGCAGTCAAACTGCTTTATAAGAGGATGAAGAGCAGTCAAACTAATTTATAAGCGCACGAAGAGCAGTCAAACTGATTTATAATCGGACAAAGAGCAGTCAAACTGTTCTATAGGAGGATGAAGCGCAGTCAAACTGGTTTATAGGAGGATGAAGAGCAGTCAAACTGCTTTATAAGAGGATGAAGAGCAGTCAAACTGATTTATAAGTGGATGTAGAGCAGTCAGACTGTTTTACAAGAGGATGAAGAGCAGTCAACCTGT
This sequence comes from Lampris incognitus, assembly GCF_029633865.1. Lineage (NCBI taxonomy): Eukaryota > Metazoa > Chordata > Actinopteri > Lampriformes > Lampridae > Lampris > Lampris incognitus. The sequence continues at coordinate 36,929,672 of NC_079222.1, forward strand.
TTTATAAGAGGACGAAGAGCAGTCAAACTGATTTATAATCGGACGAAGAGCAGTCAAACTGTTCTATAGGATGATGAAGCGCAGTCAAACTGGTTTATAGGAGGATGAAGAGCAGTCAAACTGCTTTATAAGAGATTGAAGAGCAGTCAAACTGATATATAAGCGGACGAAGAGCAGTCAAACTGATTTATAATCGGACGAAGAGCAGTCAAACTGATTTATAAACGGACGAAGAGCATTCAAACGGTTTTATAAAAGGATGAAGAGCAGTCAAACTGTTTTATACGAGGATGTAGAGCAGTCAGACTGTTTTACAAGAGGATGAAGAGCAGTCAACCTGTTTTACAAGAGGATGAAGAGCAGTCAAACTGTTTTATAAGAGGATGAAGAGCAGTCAAACTGCGTTATAAAAGGATGAAGAGCAGTCAAACAGTTTTATAAGAGGACGAAGAGCAGTCAAACTGATTTATAATCGGATGAAGAGCAGTCAAACTGATTTATAAAAGATGAAGAGCAGTCAAACTGCTTTATAAAAGGATGAAGCGCAGTCAAACTGTTTTATAAGCGGACGAAGAGCAGTCAAACTGATTTATAATCGGACGAAGAGCAGTCAAACTGATTTATAAGAGGATGAAGAGCAGTCAAACTGCTTTATAAGAGGACGAAGAGCAGTCAAACTGATTTATAATCGGACGAAGAGCAGTCAAACTGTTCTATAGGAGGGTGAAGCGCAGTCAAACTGGTTTATTGGAGGATGAAGAGCAGTCAAACTGCTTTATAAAAGGATGAAGAGCAGTCAAACTGCTTTATAAGAGGATGAAGAGCAGTCAAACTGATTTATAAGCGCACGAAGAGCAGTCAAACTGATTTATAATCGGACAAAGAGCAGTCAAACTGTTCTATAGGAGGATGAAGCGCAGTCAAACTGGTTTATAGGAGGATGAAGAGCAGTCAAACTGCTTTATAAGAGGATGAAGAGCAGTCAAACTGATTTATAAGAGGATGTAGAGCAGTCAGACTGCGTTATAAAAGGATGAAGAGCAGTCAAACTGTTTTATAAGAGGACGAAGAGCAGTCAAACTGATTTATAATCGGACGAAGAGCAGTCAAACTGTTCTATAGGAGGATGAAGCGCAGTCAAACTGGTTTATAGGAGGATGAAGAGCAGTCAAACTGCTTTATAAGAGGATGAAGAGCAGTCAAACTGATTTATAAGCGCACGAAGAGCAGTCAAACTGATTTATAATCGGACAAAGAGCAGTCAAACTGTTCTATAGGAGGATGAAGCGCAGTCAAACTGGTTTATAGGAGGATGAAGAGCAGTCAAACTGCTTTATAAGAGGATGAAGAGCAGTCAAACTGATTTATAAGTGGATGTAGAGCAGTCAGACTGTTTTACAAGAGGATGAAGAGCAGTCAACCTGTTTTATAAGAGGACGAAGAGCAGTCAAACTGATTTATAATCGGACGAAGAGCAGTCAAACTGTTCTATAGGATGATGAAGCGCAGTCAAACTGGTTTATAGGAGGATGAAGAGCAGTCAAACTGCTTTATAAGAGGATGAAGAGCAGTCAAACTGATTTATAAGCGGACGAAGAGCAGTCAAACTGATTTATAATCGGACGAAGAGCAGTCAAACTGATTTATAAACGGACGAAGAGCAGTCAAACGGTTTTATAAAAGGATGAAGAGCAGTCAAACTGTTTTATACGAGGATGTAGAGCAGTCAGACTGTTTTACAAGAGGATGAAGAGCAGTCAACCTGTTTTACAAGAGGATGAAGAGCAGTCAAACTGTTTTATAAGAGGATGAAGAGCAGTCAAACTGCGTTATAAAAGGATGAAGAGCAGTCAAACAGTTTTATAAGAGGACGAAGAGCAGTCAAACTGATTTATAATCGGATGAAGAGCAGTCAAACTGATTTATAAGAGGATGAAGAGCAGTCAAACTGCTTTATAAAAGGATGAAGCGCAGTCAAACTGTTTTATAAGCGGACGAAGAGCAGTCAAACTGATTTATAATCGGACGAAGAGCAGTCAAACTGATTTATAAGAGGATGAAGAGCAGTCAAACTGCGTTATAAAAGGATGAAGAGCAGTCAAACTGATTTATAAGAGGACGAAGAGCAGTCAAACTGATTTATAATCGGACGAAGAGCAGTCAAACTGTTCTATAGGAGGATGAAGCGCAGTCAAACTGGTTTATAGGAGGATGAAGAGCAGTCAAACTGCTTTATAAGAGGATGAAGAGCAGTCAAACTGATTTATAAACGGACGAAGAGCAGTCAAACGGGTTTATAAAAGGATGAAGAGCAGTCAAACTGTTTTATACGAGGATGTAGAGCAGTCAGACTGTTTTACAAGAGGATGAAGAGCAGTCAACCTGTTTTACAAGAGGATGAAGAGCAGTCAAACTGCGTTATAAAAAGATGAAGAGCAGTCAAACTGTTTTATAAGAGGATGAAGAGCAGTCAAACTGATTTATAATCGGATGAAGAGCAGTCAGACTGTTTTACAAGAGGATGAAGAGCAGTCAAACTGCTTTGTAAAAGGATGAAGAGCAGTCAAACTGTTTTATAATCGGACGAAGAGCAGTCAAACTGTTCTATAGGAAGATGAAGGGCAGTAAAACTGGTTTATAGGAGGATGAAGAGCATTCAAACTGCTTTATAAGAGGATGAAGAGCAGTCAAACTGCTTTATAAAAGGATGAAGAGCAGTCAAACTCTTTTATAAGCGGACGAAGAGCAGTCAAACTGATTTATAATCGGACGAAGAGCAGTCAAACTGATTTATAATCGGACGAAGAGCAGTCAAACTGATTTATAATCGGATGAATAGCTGTCAAACTGATTTATAAGAGGATGAAGAGCAGTCAAACTGCTTTATAAAAGGATGAAGAACAGTCAAACTGTTTTATAAGAGGTGGAAGAGCAGTCAAACTGATTTATAATCGGACGAAGAGCAGTCAAACTGTTCTATAGGAGGATGAAGCGCAGTCAAACTGGTTTATAGGAGGATGAAGAGCAGTCAAACTGCTTTATAAGAGGATGAAGAGCAGTCAAACTGATTTATAAGCGCACGAAGAGCAGTCAAACGGTTTTATAAAAGGATGAAGAGCAGTCAAACTGTTTTATACGAGGATATAGAGCAGTCAGACTGTTTTACAAGAGGATGAAGAGCAGTCAACCTGTTTTACAAGAGGATGAAGAGCAGACAAACTGTTTTATAAGAGGATGAAGAGCAGTCAAACTGCGTTATAAAAGGATGAAGAGCAGTCAAACTGTTTTATAAGAGGACGAAGAGCAGTCAAACTGATTTATAATCGGACGAAGAGCAGTCAAACTGTTCTATAGGAGGATGAAGCGCAGTCAAACTGGTTTATAGGAGGATGAAGAGCAGTCAAACTGCTTTATAAGAGGATGAAGAGCAGTCAAACTGATTTATAAGCGCACGAAGAGCAGTCAAACTGATTTATAATCGGACAAAGAGCAGTCAAACTGTTCTATAGGAGGATGAAGCGCAGTCAAACTGGTTTATAGGAGGATGAAGAGCAGTCAAACTGCTTTATAAGAGGATGAAGAGCAGTCAAACTGATTTATAAGTGGATGTAGAGCAGTCAGACTGTTTTACAAGAGGATGAAGAGCAGTCAACCTGTTTTATAAGAGGACGAAGAGCAGTCAAACTGATTTATAATCGGACGAAGAGCAGTCAAACTGTTCTATAGGATGATGAAGCGCAGTCAAACTGGTTTATAGGAGGATGAAGAGCAGTCAAACTGCTTTATAAGAGATTGAAGAGCAGTCAAACTGATATATAAGCGGACGAAGAGCAGTCAAACTGATTTATAATCGGACGAAGAGCAGTCAAACTGATTTATAAACGGACGAAGAGCAGTCAAACGGTTTTATAAAAGGATGAAGAGCAGTCAAACTGTTTTATACGAGGATGTAGAGCAGTCAGACTGTTTTACAAGAGGATGAAGAGCAGTCAACCTGTTTTACAAGAGGATGAAGAGCAGTCAAACTGTTTTATAAGAGGATGAAGAGCAGTCAAACTGCGTTATAAAAGGATGAAGAGCAGTCAAACAGTTTTATAAGAGGACGAAGAGCAGTCAAACTGATTTATAATCGGATGAAGAGCAGTCAAACTGATTTATAAAAGATGAAGAGCAGTCAAACTGCTTTATAAAAGGATGAAGCGCAGTCAAACTGTTTTATAAGCGGACGAAGAGCAGTCAAACTGATTTATAATCGGACGAAGAGCAGTCAAACTGATTTATAAGAGGATGAAGAGCAGTCAAACTGCTTTATAAGAGGACGAAGAGCAGTCAAACTGATTTATAATCGGACGAAGAGCAGTCAAACTGTTCTATAGGAGGGTGAAGCGCAGTCAAACTGGTTTATTGAAGGATGAAGAGCAGTCAAACTGCTTTATAAAAGGATGAAGAGCAGTCAAACTGCTTTATAAGAGGATGAAGAGCAGTCAAACTGATTTATAAGCGCACGAAGAGCAGTCAAACTGATTTATAATCGGACAAAGAGCAGTCAAACTGTTCTATAGGAGGATGAAGCGCAATCAAACTGGTTTATAGGAGGATGAAGAGCAGTCAAACTGCGTTATAAAAGGATGAAGAGCAGTCAAACTGATTTATAAGAGGACGAAGAGCAGTCAAACTGATTTATAATCGGACGAAGAGCAGTCAAACTGTTCTATAGGAGGATGAAGCGCAGTCAAACTGGTTTATAGGAGGATGAAGAGCAGTCAAACTGCTTTATAAGAGGATGAAGAGCAGTCAAACTGTTCTATAGGATGATGAAGCGCAGTCAAACTGGTTTATAGGAGGATGAAGAGCAGTCAAACTGCTTTATAAGAGGATGAAGAGCAGTCAAACTGATTTATAAGCGGACGAAGAGCAGTCAAACTGATTTATAATCGGACGAAGAGCAGTCAAACTGATTTATAAACGGACGAAGAGCAGTCAAACGGTTTTATAAAAGGATGAAGAGCAGTCAAACTGTTTTATACGAGGATGTAGAGCAGTCAGACTGTTTTACAAGAGGATGAAGAGCAGTCAACCTGTTTTACAAGAGGATGAAGAGGAGTCAAACTGTTTTATAAGAGGATGAAGAGCAGTCAAACTGCGTTATAAAAGGATGAAGAGCAGTCAAACAGTTTTATAAGAGGACGAAGAGCAGTCAAACTGATTTATAATCGGATGAAGAGCAGTCAAACTGATTTATAAGAGGATGAAGAGCAGTCAAACTGCTTTATAAAAGGATGAAGCGCAGTCAAACTGTTTTATAAGCGGACGAAGAGCAGTCAAACTGATTTATAATCGGACGAAGAGCAGTCAAACTGATTTATAAGAGGATGAAGAGCAGTCAAACTGCGTTATAAAAGGATGAAGAGCAGTCAAACTGATTTATAAGAGGACGAAGAGCAGTCAAACTGATTTATAATCGGACGAAGAGCAGTCAAACTGTTCTATAGGAGGATGAAGCGCAGTCAAACTGGTTTATAGGAGGATGAAGAGCAGTCAAACTGCTTTATAAGAGGATGAAGAGCAGTCAAACTGATTTATAAACGGACGAAGAGCAGTCAAACGGGTTTATAAAAGGATGAAGAGCAGTCAAACTGTTTTATACGAGGATGTAGAGCAGTCAGACTGTTTTACAAGAGGATGAAGAGCAGTCAACCTGTTTTACAAGAGGATGAAGAGCAGTCAAACTGCGATATAAAAAGATGAAGAGCAGTCAAACTGTTTTATAAGAGGATGAAGAGCAGTCAAACTGATTTATAATCGGATGAAGAGCAGTCAGACTGTTTTACAAGAGGATGAAGAGCAGTCAAACTGCTTTGTAAAAGGATGAAGAGCAGTCAAACTGTTTTATAATCGGACGAAGAGCAGTCAAACTGTTCTATAGGAAGATGAAGGGCAGTAAAACTGGTTTATAGGAGGATGAAGAGCAGTCAAACTGCTTTATAAGAGGATGAAGAGCAGTCAAACTGCTTTATAAAAGGATGAAGAGCAGTCAAACTGTTTTATAAGCGGACGAAGAGCAGTCAAACTGATTTATAATCGGACGAAGAGCAGTCAAACTGATTTATAATCGGACGAAGAGCAGTCAAACTGATTTATAATCGGATGAATAGCTGTCAAACTGATTTATAAGAGGATGAAGAGCAGTCAAACTGCTTTATAAAAGGATGAAGAACAGTCAAACTGTTTTATAAGAGGACGAAGAGCAGTCAAACTGATTTATAATCGGACGAAGAGCAGTCAAACTGTTCTATAGGAGGATGAAGCGCAGTCAAACTGGTTTATAGGAGGATGAAGAGCAGTCAAACTGCTTTATAAGAGGATGAAGAGCAGTCAAACTGATTTATAAGCGCACGAAGAGCAGTCAAACGGTTTTATAAAAGGATGAAGAGCAGTCAAACTGTTTTATACGAGGATATAGAGCAGTCAGACTGTTTTACAAGAGGATGAAGAGCAGTCAACCTGTTTTACAAGAGGATGAAGAGCAGACAAACTGTTTTATAAGAGGATGAAGAGCAGTCAAACTGCGTTATAAAAGGATGAAGAGCAGTCAAACTGTTTTATAAGAGGACGAAGAGCAGTCAAACTGATTTATAATCGGACGAAGAGCAGTCAAACTGTTCTATAGGAGGATGAAGCGCAGTCAAACTGGTTTATAGGAGGATGAAGAGCAGTCAAACTGCTTTATAAGAGGATGAAGAGCAGTCAAACTGATTTATAAGCGCACGAAGAGCAGTCAAACTGATTTATAATCGGACAAAGAGCAGTCAAACTGTTCTATAGGAGGATGAAGCGCAGTCAAACTGGTTTATAGGAGGATGAAGAGCAGTCAAACTGCTTTATAAGAGGATGAAGAGCAGTCAAACTGATTTATAAGTGGATGTAGAGCAGTCAGACTGTTTTACAAGAGGATGAAGAGCAGTCAACCTGTTTTATAAGAGGACGAAGAGCAGTCAAACTGATTTATAATCGGACGAAGAGCAGTCAAACTGTTCTATAGGATGATGAAGCGCAGTCAAACTGGTTTATAGGAGGATGAAGAGCAGTCAAACTGCTTTATAAGAGATTGAAGAGCAGTCAAACTGATATATAAGCGGACGAAGAGCAGTCAAACTGATTTATAATCGGACGAAGAGCAGTCAAACTGATTTATAAACGGACGAAGAGCAGTCAAACGGTTTTATAAAAGGATGAAGAGCAGTCAAACTGTTTTATACGAGGATGTAGAGCAGTCAGACTGTTTTACAAGAGGATGAAGAGCAGTCAACCTGTTTTACAAGAGGATGAAGAGCAGTCAAACTGTTTTATAAGAGGATGAAGAGCAGTCAAACTGCGTTATAAAAGGATGAAGAGCAGTCAAACAGTTTTATAAGAGGACGAAGAGCAGTCAAACTGATTTATAATCGGATGAAGAGCAGTCAAACTGATTTATAAAAGATGAAGAGCAGTCAAACTGCTTTATAAAAGGATGAAGCGCAGTCAAACTGTTTCATAAGCGGACGAAGGGCAGTCAAACTGATTTATAATCGGACGAAGAGCAGTCAAACTGATTTATAAGAGGATGAAGAGCAGTCAAACTGCTTTATAAGAGGACGAAGAGCAGTCAAACTGATTTATAATCGGACGAAGAGCAGTCAAACTGTTCTATAGGAGGGTGAAGCGCAGTCAAACTGGTTTATTGGAGGATGAAGAGCAGTCAAACTGCTTTATAAAAGGATGAAGAGCAGTCAAACTGCTTTATAAGAGGATGAAGAGCAGTCAAACTGATTTATAAGCGCACGAAGAGCAGTCAAACTGATTTATAATCGGACAAAGAGCAGTCAAACTGTTCTATAGGAGGATGAAGCGCAGTCAAACTGGTTTATAGGAGGATGAAGAGCAGTCAAACTGCTTTATAAGAGGATGAAGAGCAGTCAAACTGATTTATAAGAGGATGTAGAGCAGTCAGACTGCGTTATAAAAGGATGAAGAGCAGTCAAACTGTTTTATAAGAGGACGAAGAGCAGTCAAACTGATTTATAATCGGACGAAGAGCAGTCAAACTGTTCTATAGGAGGATGAAGCGCAGTCAAACTGGTTTATAGGAGGATGAAGAGCAGTCAAACTGCTTTATAAGAGGATGAAGAGCAGTCAAACTGATTTATAAGCGCACGAAGAGCAGTCAAACTGATTTATAATCGGACAAAGAGCAGTCAAACTGTTCTATAGGAGGATGAAGCGCAGTCAAACTGGTTTATAGGAGGATGAAGAGCAGTCAAACTGCTTTATAGGAGGATGAAGAGCAGTCAAACTGATTTATAAGTGGATGTAGAGCAGTCAGACTGTTTTACAAGAGGATGAAGAGCAGTCAACCTGTTTTATAAGAGGACGAAGAGCAGTCAAACTGATTTATAATCGGACGAAGAGCAGTCAAACTGTTCTATAGGATGATGAAGCGCAGTCAAACTGGTTTATAGGAGGATGAAGAGCAGTCAAACTGCTTTATAAGAGGATGAAGAGCAGTCAAACTGATTTATAAGCGGACGAAGAGCAGTCAAACTGATTTATAATCGGACGAAGAGCAGTCAAACTGATTTATAAACGGACGAAGAGCAGTCAAACGGTTTTATAAAAGGATGAAGAGCAGTCAAACTGTTTTATACGAGGATGTAGAGCAGTCAGACTGTTTTACAAGAGGATGAAGAGCAGTCAACCTGTTTTACAAGAGGATGAAGAGCAGTCAAACTGTTTTATAAGAGGATGAAGAGCAGTCAAACTGCGTTATAAAAGGATGAAGAGCAGTCAAACAGTTTTATAAGAGGACGAAGAGCAGTCAAACTGATTTATAATCGGATGAAGAGCAGTCAAACTGATTTATAAGAGGATGAAGAGCAGTCAAACTGCTTTATAAAAGGATGAAGCGCAGTCAAACTGTTTTATAAGCGGACGAAGAGCAGTCAAACTGATTTATAATCGGACGAAGAGCAGTCAAACTGATTTATAAGAGGATGAAGAGCAGTCAAACTGCGTTATAAAAGGATGAAGAGCAGTCAAACTGATTTATAAGAGGATGAAGAGCAGTCAAACTGATTTATAAACGGACGAAGAGCAGTCAAACGGGTTTATAAAAGGATGAAGAGCAGTCAAACTGTTTTATACGAGGATGTAGAGCAGTCAGACTGTTTTACAAGAGGATGAAGAGCAGTCAACCTGTTTTACAAGAGGATGAAGAGCAGTCAAACTGCGTTATAAAAAGATGAAGAGCAGTCAAACTGTTTTATAAGAGGATGAAGAGCAGTCAAACTGATTTATAATCGGATGAAGAGCAGTCAAACTGTTCTATAGGAAGATGAAGGGCAGTAAAACTGGTTTATAGGAGGATGAAGAGCAGTCAAACTGCTTTATAAGAGGATGAAGAGCAGTCAAACTGCTTTATAAAAGGATGAAGAGCAGTCAAACTGTTTTATAAGCGGACGAAGAGCAGTCAAACTGATTTATAATCGGACGAAGAGCAGTCAAACTGATTTATAATCGGACGAAGAGCAGTCAAACTGATTTATAATCGGATGAATAGCTGTCAAACTGATTTATAAGAGGATGAAGAGCTTTCAAACTGCTTTATAAAAGGATGAAGAACAGTCAAACTGTTTTATAAGAGGACGAAGAGCAGTCAAACTGATTTATAATCGGACGAAGAGCAGTCAAACTGTTCTATAGGAGGATGAAGCGCAGTCAAACTGGTTTATAGGAGGATGAAGAGCAGTCAAACTGCTTTATAAGAGGATGAAGAGCAGTCAAACTGATTTATAAGAGGATGTAGAGCAGTCAGACTGCGTTATAAAAGGATGAAGAGCAGTCAAACTGTTTTATAAGAGGACGAAGAGCAGTCAAACTGATTTATAATCGGACGAAGAGCAGTCAAACTGTTCTATAGGAGGATGAAGCGCAGTCAAACTGGTTTATAGGAGGATGAAGAGCAGTCAAACTGCTTTATAAGAGGATGAAGAGCAGTCAAACTGATTTATAAGAGGATGTAGAGCAGTCAGACTGCGTTATAAAAGGATGAAGAGCAGTCAAACTGTTTTATAAGAGGACGAAGAGCAGTCAAACTGATTTATAATCGGACGAAGAGCAGTCAAACTGTTCTATAGGAGGATGAAGCGCAGTCAAACTGGTTTATAGGAGGATGAAGAGCAGTCAAACTGCTTTATAAGAGGATGAAGAGCAGTCAAACTGATTTATAAGCGCACGAAGAGCAGTCAAACTGATTTATAATCGGACAAAGAGCAGTCAAACTGTTCTATAGGAGGATGAAGTGCAGTCAAACTGGTTTATAGGAGGATGAAGAGCAGTCAAACTGCTTTATAAGAGGATGAAGAGCAGTCAAACTGATTTATAAGTGGATGTAGAGCAGTCAGACTGTTTTACAAGAGGATGAAGAGCAGTCAACCTGTTTTATAAGAGGACGAAGAGCAGTCAAACTGATTTATAATCGGACGAAGAGCAGTCAAACTGTTCTATAGGATGATGAAGCGCAGTCAAACTGGTTTATAGGAGGATGAAGAGCAGTCAAACTGCTTTATAAGAGGATGAAGAGCAGTCAAACTGATTTATAAGCGGACGAAGAGCAGTCAAACTGATTTATAATCGGACGAAGAGCAGTCAAACTGATTTATAAACGGACGAAGAGCAGTCAAACGGTTTTATAAAAGGATGAAGAGCAGTCAAACTGTTTTATACGAGGATGTAGAGCAGTCAGACTGTTTTACAAGAGGATGAAGAGCAGTCAACCTGTTTTACAAGAGGATGAAGAGCAGTCAAACTGCTTTATAAAAGGATGAAGAGCAGTCAAACTGTTTTATAAGCGCACGAAGAGCAGTCAAACTGATTTATAATCGGACGAAGAGCAGTCAAACTGTTCTATAGGAGGATGAAGCGCAGTCAAACTGGTTTATAGGAGGATGAAGAGCAGTCAAACTGCTTTATAAGCGGACGAAGAGCAGTCAAACTGATTTATAATCGGACGAAGAGCAGTCAAACTGATTTATAATTGGACGAAGAGCAGTCAAACTGAATTATAATCAGATGAATAGCAGTCAAACTGATTTATAAGAGGATGTAGAGCAGTCAAACTGCTTTATAAAAGGATGAAGAGCAGTCAAACTGATTTATAATCGGACGAAGAGCAGTCAAACTGTTCTATAGGAGGATGAAGCGCAGTCAAACTGGTTTATAGGAGGATGAAGAGCAGTCAAACTGCTTTATAAGAGGATGAAGAGCAGTCAAAATGATTTATAAGCGCACAAAGAGTAGTCAAACTGATTTATAATCGGACGAAGAGCAGTCAAACTGATTTATAAACGGACGAAGAGCAGTCAAACGGTTTTATAAAAGGATGAAGAGCAGTCAAACTGTTTTATACGAGGATGTAGAGCAGTCAGACTGTTTTACAAGAGGATGAAGAGCAGTCAACCTGTTTTACAAGAGGATGAAGAGTAGACAAACTGCTTTATAAGAGGATGAAGAGCACTCAAACTGCTTTATAAAAGGATGAAGAGCAGGCAAACTGTTTTATAAGCGGACGAAGAGCAGTCAAACTGATTTATAATCGGACGAAGAGTAGTCAAACGGTTTTATAAGAGGATGAAGAGCAGTCAAATTGATTTATAAGAGGATGAAGAGCAGTCAAACTACTTTATAAAAGGATGAAGAGCAGTCAAACTGTTTTATACGAGGATGTAGAGCAGTCAGACTGTTTTACAAGAGGATGAAGAGCAGTCAACCTGTTTTACAAGAGGATGAAGAGTAGACAAACTGTTTAATAAGAGGATGAAGAGCAGTCAAACTGCGTTATAAAAGGATGAAGAGCAGTCAAACTGTTTTATAAGAGGACGAAGAGCAGTCAAAGTGATTTATAATCGGACGAAGAGCAGTCAAACTGTTCTATAGGAGGATGAAGCGCAGTCAAACTGGTTTATAGGAGGATGAAGAGCAGTCAAACTGCTTTATAAGAGGATGAAGAGCAGTCAAACTGATTTATAAGCGCACGAAGAGCAGTCAAACTGATTTATAATCGGACAAAGAGCAGTCAAACTGTTCTATAGGAGGATGAAGCGCAGTCAAACTGGTTTATAGGAGGATGAAGAGCAGTCAAACTGCTTTATAAGAGGATGAAGAGCAGTCAAACTGATTTATAAGAGGATGTAGAGCAGTCAGACTGTTTTACAAGAGGATGAAGAGCAGTCAACCTGTTTTATAAGAGGACGAAGAGCAGTCAAACTGATTTATAATCGGACGAAGAGCAGTCAAACTGTTCTATAGGATGATGAAGCGCAGTCAAGCTGGTTTATAGGAGGATGAAGAGCAGTCAAACTGCTTTATAAGAGGATGAAGAGCAGTCAAACTGATTTATAATCGGACGAAGAGCAGTCAAACTGATTTATAAACGGACGAAGAGCAGTCAAACGGGTTTATAAAAGGATGAAGAGCAGTCAAACTGTTTTATACGAGGATGTAGAGCAGTCAGACTGTTTTACAAGAGGATGAAGAGCAGTCAACCTGTTTTACAAGAGAATGAAGAGCAGTCAAACTGCGTTATAAAAAGATGAAGAGCAGTCAAACTGTTTTATAAGAGGATGAAGAGCAGTCAAACTGATTTATAATCGGATGAAGAGCAGTCAGACTGTTTTACAATAGGATGAAGAGCAGTCAAACTGCTTTGTAAAAGGATGAAGAGCAGTCAAACTGTTTTATAAGAGGACGAAGAGCAGTCAAACTGATTTATAATCGGACGAAGAGCAGTCAAACTGTTCTATAGGAAGATGAAGGGCAGTAAAACTGGTTTATAGGAGGATGAAGAGCAGTCAAACTGCTTTATAAGAGGATGAAGAGCACTCAAACTGCTTTATAAAAGGATGAAGAGCAGGCAAACTGTTTTATAAGCGGACGAAGAGCAGTCAAACTGATTTATAATCGGACGAAGAGTAGTCAAACGGTTTTATAAGAGGATGAAGAGCAGTCAAATTGATTTATAAGAGGATGAAGAGCAGTCAAACTGCTTTATAAAAGGATGAAGAGCAGTCAAACTGTTTTATACGAAGATGTAGATCGGTCAGACTGTTTTACAAGAGGATGAAGAGCAGTCAACCTGTTTTACAAGAGGATGAAGAGCAGTCAAACTGCGTTATAAAAAGATGAAGAGCAGTCAAACTGTTTTATAAGAGGATGAAGAGCAGTCAAACTGCGTTATAAAAAGATGAAGAGCAGTCAAACTGTTTTATAAGAGGATGAAGAGCAGTCAAACTGATTTATAATCGGATGAAGAGCAGTCAGACTGTTTTACAAGAGGATGAAGAGCAGTCAAACTGCTTTATAAAAGGATGAAGAGCAGTCAAACTGTTTTATAAGCGCACGAAGAGCAGTCAAACTGATTTATAATCGGACGAAGAGCAGTCAAACTGTTCTATAGGAGGATGAAGCGCAGTCAAACTGGTTTATAGGAGGATGAAGAGCAGTCAAACTGCTTTATAAGCGGACGAAGAGCAGTCAAACTGATTTATAATCGGACGAAGAGCAGTCAAACTGATTTATAATTGGACGAAGAGCAGTCAAACTGAATTATAATCGGATGAATAGCAGTCAAACTGATTTATAAGAGGATGTAGAGCAGTCAAACTGCTTTATAAAAGGATGAAGAGCAGTCAAACTGATTTATAATCGGACGAAGAGCAGTCAAACTGTTCTATAGGAGGATGAAGCGCAGTCAAACTGGTTTATAGGAGGATGAAGAGCAGTCAAACTGCTTTATAAGAGGATGAAGAGCAGTCAAACTGATTTATAAGCGGACGAAGAGCAGTCAAACTGATTTATAATCGGACGAAGAGCAGTCAAACTGATTTATAAACGGACGAAGAGCAGTCAAACGGTTTTATAAAAGGATGAAGAGCAGTCAAACTGTTTTATATGAGGATGTAGAGCAGTCAGACTGTTTTACAAGAGGATGAAGAGCAGTCAACCTGTTTTACAAGAGGATGAAGAGCAGTCAAACTGCTTTATAAAAGGATGAAGAGCAGTCAAACTGTTTTATAAGCGCACGAAGAGCAGTCAAACTGATTTATAATCGGACGAAGAGCAGTCAAACTGTTCTATAGGAGGATGAAGCGCAGTCAAACTGGTTTATAGGAGGATGAAGAGCAGTCAAACTGCTTTATAAGCGGACGAAGAGCAGTCAAACTGATTTATAATCGGACGAAGAGCAGTCAAACTGATTTATAATTGGACGAAGAGCAGTCAAACTGAATTATAATCGGATGAATAGCAGTCAAACTGATTTATAAGAGGATGTAGAGCAGTCAAACTGCTTTATAAAAGGATGAAGAGCAGTCAAACTGATTTATAATCGGACGAAGAGCAGTCAAACTGTTCTATAGGAGGATGAAGCGCAGTCAAACTGGTTTATAGGAGGATGAAGAGCAGTCAAACTGCTTTATAAGAGGATGAAGAGCAGTCAAACTGATTTATAAGCGCACGAAGAGTAGTCAAACTGATTTATAATCGGACGAAGAGCAGTCAAACTGATTTATAAACGGACGAAGAGCAGTCAAACGGTTTTATAAAGGATGAAGAGCAGTCAAACTGTTTTATACGAGGATGTAGAGCAGTCAGACTGTTTTACAAGAGGATGAAGAGCAGTCAACCTGTTTTACAAGAGGATGAAGAGTAGACAAACTGTTTTATAAGAGGATGAAGAGCAGTCAAACTGCGTTATAAAAGGATGAAGAGCAGTCAAACTGTTTTATAAGAGGACGAAGAGCAGTCAAACTGATTTATAATCGGACGAAGAGCAGTCAAACTGTTCTATAGGAGGATGAAGCGCAGTCAAACTGGTTTATAGGAGGATGAAGAGCAGTCAAACTGCTTTATAAGAGGATGAAGAGCAGTCAAACTGATTTATAAGCGCACGAAGAGCAGTCAAACTGATTTATAATCGGACAAAGAGCAGTCAAACTGTTCTATAGGAGGATGAAGCGCAGTCAAACTGGTTTATAGGAGGATGAAGAGCAGTCAAACTGCTTTATAAGAGGATGAAGAGCAGTCAAACTGATTTATAAGAGGATGTAGAGCAGTCAGACTGTTTTACAAGAGGATGAAGAGCAGTCAACCTGTTTTATAAGAGGACGAAGAGCAGTCAAACTAATTTATAATCGGACGAAGAGCAGTCAAACTGTTCTATAGGATGATGAAGCGCAGTCAAGCTGGTTTATAGGAGGATGAAGAGCAGTCAAACTGCTTTATAAGAGGATGAAGAGCAGTCAAACTGATTTATAATCGGACGAAGAGCAGTCAAACTGATTTATAAACGGACGAAGAGCAGTCAAACGGGTTTATAAAAGGATGAAGAGCAGTCAAACTGTTTTATACGAGGATGTAGAGCAGTCAGACTGTTTTACAAGAGGATGAAGAGCAGTCAACCTGTTTTACAAGAGGATGAAGAGCAGTCAAACTGCGTTATAAAAAGATGAAGAGCAGTCAAACTGTTTTATAAGAGGATGAAGAGCAGTCAAACTGATTTATAATCGGATGAAGAGCAGTCAGACTGTTTTACAAGAGGATGAAGAGCAGTCAAACTGCTTTGTAAAAGGATGAAGAGCAGTCAAATTGTTTTATAAGAGGACGAAGAGCAGTCAAACTGATTTATAATCGGACGAAGAGCAGTCAAACTGTTCTATAGGAAGATGAAGGGCAGTAAAACTGGTTTATAGGAGGATGAAGAGCAGTCAAACTGCTTTATAAGAGGATGAAGAGCACTCAAACTGCTTTATAAAAGGATGAAGAGCAGGCAAACTGTTTTATAAGCGGACGAAGAGCAGTCAAACTGATTTATAATCGGACGAAGAGCAGTCAAACTGATTTATAGTCGGACGAAGAGCAGTCAAACTGATTTATAATCGGATGAATAGCTGTCAAACTGATTTATAAGAGGACGAAGAGCAGTCAAACTGCTTTATAAAAGGATGAAGAACAGTCAAACTGTTTTATAAGAGGACGAAGAGCAGTCAAACTGATTTATAATCGGACGAAGAGCAGTCAAACTGTTCTATAGGAGGATGAAGCGCAGTCAAACTGGTTTATAGGAGGATGAAGAGCAGTCAAACTGCTTTATAAAAGGATGAAGAGCAGTCAAACTGATTTATAAGCGCACGAAGAGCAGTCAAACTGATTTATAATCGGACGAAGAGCAGTCAAACTGATTTATAAACGGACGAAGAGCAGTCAAACGGTTTTATAAAAATATGAAGAGCAGTCAAACTGTTTTATACGAGGATATAGAGCAGTCAGACTGTTTTACAAGAGGATGAAGAGCAGTCAACCTGTTTTACAAGAGGATGAAGAGCAGACAAACTGTTTTATAAGAGGATGAAGAGCAGTCAAACTGCGGTATAAAAGGATGAAGAGCAGTCAAACTGTTTTATAAGAGGACGAAGAGCAGTCAAACTGATTTATAATCGGACGAAGAGCAGTCAAACTGTTCTATAGGAGGATGAAGCGCAGTCAAACTGGTTTATAGGAGGATGAAGAGCAGTCAAACTGCTTTATAAGAGGATGAACAGCAGTCAAACTGATTTATAAGCGCACGAAGAGCAGTCAAACTGATTTATAATCGGACAAAGAGCAGTCAAACTGTTCTATAGGAGGATGAAGCGCAGTCAAACTGGTTTATAGGAGGATGAAGAGCAGTCAAACTGATTTATAAGAGGATGAAGAGCAGTCAAACTGATTTATAAGTGGATGTAGAGCAGTCAGACTGTTTTACAAGAGGATGAAGAGCAGTCAACCTGTTTTATAAGAGGACGAAGAGCAGTCAAACTGATTTATAATCGGACGAAGAGCAGTCAAACTGTTCTATAGGATGATGAAGCGCAGTCAAACTGGTTTATAGGAGGATGAAGAGCAGTCAAACTGCTTTATAAGAGGATGAAGAGCAGTCAAACTGATTTATAAGCTGACGAAGAGCAGTCAAACTGATTTATAATCGGACGAAGAGCAGTCAAACTGATTTATAAACGGACGAAGAGCAGTCAAACGGTTTTATAAAAGGATGAAGAGCAGTCAAACTGTTTTATACGAGGATGTAGAGCAGTCAGACTGTTTTACAAGAGGATGAAGAGCAGTCAACCTGTTTTACAAGAGGATGAAGAGCAGTCAAACTGTTTTATAAGAGGATGAAGAGCAGTCAAACTGCGTTATAAAAGGATTAAGAGCAGTCAAACAGTTTTATAAGAGGACGAAGAGCAGTCAAACTGATTTATAATCGGATGAAGAGCAGTCAAACTGATTTATAAGAGGATGAAGAGCAGTCAAACTGCTTTATAAAAGGATGAAGCGCAGTCAAACTGTTTTATAAGCGGACGAAGAGCAGTCAAACTGATTTATAAGAGGATGAAGAGCAGTCAAACTGCTTTATAAGAGGACGAAGAGCAGTCAAACTGATTTATAATCGGACGAAGAGCAGTCAAACTGTTCTATAGGAGGGTGAAGCGCAGTCAAACTGGTTTATAGGAGGATGAAGAGCAGTCAAACTGCTTTATAAAAGGATGAAGAGCAGTCAAACTGCTTTATAAGAGGATGAAGAGCAGTCAAACTGATTTATAAGCGCACGAAGAGCAGTCAAACTGATTTATAATCGGACAAAGAGCAGTCAAACTGCTTTATAAGAGGATGAAGAGCAGTCAAACTGATTTATAAGAGGATGTAGAGCAGTCAGACTGTTTTACAAGAGGATGAAGAGCAGTCAACCTGTTTTATAAGAGGACGAAGAGCAGTCAAACTGATTTATAATCGGACGAAGAGCAGTCAAACTGTTCTATAGGATGATGAAGCGCAGTCAAACTGGTTTATAGGAGGATGAAGAGCAGTCAAACTGCTTTATAAGAGGATGAAGAGCAGTCAAACTGATTTATAAGCGGACGAAGAGCAGTCAAACTGATTTATAATCGGACGAAGAGCAGTCAAAGTGATTTATAAACGGACGAAAAGCAGTCAAACGGTTTTATAATAGGATGAAGAGCAGTCAAACTGTTTTATACGAGGATGTAGAGCAGACAGACTGTTTTACAAGAGGATGAAGAGCAGTCAACCTGTTTTACAAGAGGATGAAGAGCAGTCAAACTGTTTTATAAGAGGATGAAGAGCAGTCAAACTGCGTTATAAAAGGATGAAGAGCAGTCAAACAGTTTTATAAGAGGACGATGAGCAGTCAAACTGATTTATAATCGGATGAAGAGCAGTCAAACTGATTTATAAGAGGACGAAGAGTAGTCAAACTGCTTTATAAAAGGATGAAGCGCAGTCAAACTGTTTTATAAGAGGACGAAGAGCAGTCAAACTGATTTATAATCGGACGAAGAGCAGTCAAACTGTTCTATAGGAGGATGAAGCGCAGTCAAACTGGTCTATAGGAGGATAAAGAGCAGTCAAACTGTTTTATAAGCGGACGAAGAGCAGTCAAACTGATTTATAAGAGGATGAAGAGCAGTCAAACTGCTTTATAAGAGGACGAAGAGCAGTCAAACTGATTTATAATCGGACGAAGAGCAGTCAAACTGTTCTATAGGATGATGAAGCGCAGTCAAACTGGTTTATAGGAGGATGAAGAGCAGTCAAACTGCTTTATAAGAGGATGAAGAGCAGTCAAACTGATTTATAAGCGGACGAAGAGCAGTCAAACTGATTTATAATCGGACGAAGAGCAGTCAAAGTGATTTATAAACGGACGAAAAGCAGTCAAACGGTTTTATAATAGGATGAAGAGCAGTCAAACTGTTTTATACGAGGATGTAGAGCAGTCAGACTGTTTTACAAGAGGATGAAGAGCAGTCAACCTGTTTTACAAGAGGATGAAGAGCAGTCAAACTGTTTTATAAGAGGATGAAGAGCAGTCAAACTGCGTTATAAAAGGATGAAGAGCAGTCAAACAGTTTTATAAGAGGACGAAGAGCAGTCAAACTGATTTATAATCGGATGAAGAGCAGTCAAACTGTTTTATAAGAGGACGAAGAGCAGTCAAACTGATTTATAATCGGACGAAGAGCAGTCAAACTGTTCTATAGGAGGATGAAGCGCAGTCAAACTGGTCTATAGGAGGATAAAGAGCAGTCAAACTGTTTTATAAGCGGACGAAGAGCAGTCAAACTGATTTATAAGAGGATGAAGAGCAGTCAAACTGCTTTATAAGAGGACGAAGAGCAGTCAAACTGATTTATAATCGGACGAAGAGCAGTCAAACTGTTCTATAGGAGGGTGAAGCGCAGTCAAACTGGTTTATAGGAGGATGAAGAGCAGTCAAACTGCTTTATAAAAGGATGAAGAGCAGTCAAACTGATTTATAAGAGGATGAAGAGCAGTCAAACTGCTTTATAAAAGGATGAAGAGCAGTCAAACTGTTTTATAAGCGGACGACGAGCAGTCAAACTGATTTATAATTGGACGAAGAGCAGTCAAACTGATTTATAATCGGAGGAAGAGTAGTCAAACGGTTTTATAAGAGGATGAAGAGCAGTCAAATTGATTTATAAGAGGATGAAGAGCAGTCAAACTGCTTTATAAAAGGATGAAGAGCAGTCAACCTGTTTTACAAGAGGATGAAGAGCAGACAAACTGTTTTATAAGAGGATGAAGAGCAGTCAAACTGCGGTATAAAAGGATGAAGAGCAGTCAAACTGTTTTATAAGAGGACGAAGAGCAGTCAAACTGATTTATAATCGGACGAAGAGCAGTCAAACTGTTCTATAGGAGGATGAAGCGCAGTCAAACTGGTTTATAGGAGGATGAAGAGCAGTCAAACTGCTTTATAAGAGGATGAACAGCAGTCAAACTGATTTATAAGCGCACGAAGAGCAGTCAAACTGATTTATAATCGGACAAAGAGCAGTCAAACTGTTCTATAGGAGGATGAAGCGCAGTCAAACTGGTTTATAGGAGGATGAAGAGCAGTCAAACTGATTTATAAGAGGATGAAGAGCAGTCAAACTGATTTATAAGTGGATGTAGAGCAGTCAGACTGTTTTACAAGAGGATGAAGAGCAGTCAACCTGTTTTATAAGAGGACGAAGAGCAGTCAAACTGATTTATAATCGGACGAAGAGCAGTCAAACTGTTCTATAGGATGATGAAGCGCAGTCAAACTGGTTTATAGGAGGATGAAGAGCAGTCAAACTGCTTTATAAGAGGATGAAGAGCAGTCAAACTGATTTATAAGCGGACGAAGAGCAGTCAAACTGATTTATAATCGGACGAAGAGCAGTCAAACTGATTTATAAACGGACGAAGAGCAGTCAAACGGTTTTATAAAAGGATGAAGAGCAGTCAAACTGTTTTATACGAGGATGTAGAGCAGTCAGACTGTTTTACAAGAGGATGAAGAGCAGTCAACCTGTTTTACAAGAGGATGAAGAGCAGTCAAACTGTTTTATAAGAGGATGAAGAGCAGTCAAACTGCGTTATAAAATGATTAAGAGCAGTCAAACAGTTTTATAAGAGGACGAAGAGCAGTCAAACTGATTTATAATCGGATGAAGAGCAGTCAAACTGATTTATAAGAGGATGAAGAGCAGTCAAACTGCTTTATAAAAGGATGAAGCGCAGTCAAACTGTTTTATAAGCGGACGAAGAGCAGTCAAACTGATTTATAAGAGGATGAAGAGCAGTCAAACTGCTTTATAAGAGGACGAAGAGCAGTCAAACTGATTTATAATCGGACGAAGAGCAGTCAAACTGTTCTATAGGAGGGTGAAGCGCAGTCAAACTGGTTTATAGGAGGATGAAGAGCAGTCAAACTGCTTTATAAAAGGATGAAGAGCAGTCAAACTGCTTTATAAGAGGATGAAGAGCAGTCAAACTGATTTATAAGCGCACGAAGAGCAGTCAAACTGATTTATAATCGGACAAAGAGCAGTCAAACTGCTTTATAAGAGGATGAAGAGCAGTCAAACTGATTTATAAGAGGATGTAGAGCAGTCAGACTGTTTTACAAGAGGATGAAGAGCAGTCAACCTGTTTTATAAGAGGACGAAGAGCAGTCAAACTGATTTATAATCGGACGAAGAGCAGTCAAACTGTTCTATAGGATGATGAAGCGCAGTCAAACTGGTTTATAGGAGGATGAAGAGCAGTCAAACTGCTTTATAAGAGGATGAAGAGCAGTCAAACTGATTTATAAGCGGACGAAGAGCAGTCAAACTGATTTATAATCGGACGAAGAGCAGTCAAAGTGATTTATAAACGGACGAAAAGCAGTCAAACGGTTTTATAATAGGATGAAGAGCAGTCAAACTGTTTTATACGAGGATGTAGAGCAGTCAGACTGTTTTACAAGAGGATGAAGAGCAGTCAACCTGTTTTACAAGAGGATGAAGAGCAGTCAAACTGTTTTATAAGAGGATGAAGAGCAGTCAAACTGCGTTATAAAAGGATGAAGAGCAGTCAAACAGTTTTATAAGAGGACGATGAGCAGTCAAACTGATTTATAATCGGATGAAGAGCAGTCAAACTGATTTATAAGAGGACGAAGAGTAGTCAAACTGCTTTATAAAAGGATGAAGCGCAGTCAAACTGTTTTATAAGAGGACGAAGAGCAGTCAAACTGATTTATAATCCGACGAAGAGCAGTCAAACTGTTCTATAGGAGGATGAAGCGCAGTCAAACTGGTCTATAGGAGGATAAAGAGCAGTCAAACTGTTTTATAAGCGGACGAAGAGCAGTCAAACTGATTTATAAGAGGATGAAGAGCAGTCAAACTGCTTTATAAGAGGACGAAGAGCAGTCAAACTGATTTATAATCGGACGAAGAGCAGTCAAACTGTTCTATAGGATGATGAAGCGCAGTCAAACTGGTTTATAGGAGGATGAAGAGCAGTCAAACTGCTTTATAAGAGGATGAAGAGCAGTCAAACTGATTTATAAGCGGACGAAGAGCAGTCAAACTGATTTATAATCGGACGAAGAGCAGTCAAAGTGATTTATAAACGGACGAAAAGCAGTCAAACGGTTTTATAATAGGATGAAGAGCAGTCAAACTGTTTTATACGAGGATGTAGAGCAGTCAGACTGTTTTACAAGAGGATGAAGAGCAGTCAACCTGTTTTACAAGAGGATGAAGAGCAGTCAAACTGTTTTATAAGAGGATGAAGAGCAGTCAAACTGCGTTATAAAAGGATGAAGAGCAGTCAAACAGTTTTATAAGAGGACGAAGAGCAGTCAAACTGATTTATAATCGGATGAAGAGCAGTCAAACTGATTTATAAGAGGATGAAGAGTAGTCAAACTGCTTTATAAAAGGATGAAGCGCAGTCAAACTGTTTTATAAGAGGACGAAGAGCAGTCAAACTGATTTATAATCGGACGAAGAGCAGTCAAACTGTTCTATAGGAGGATGAAGCGCAGTCAAACTGGTCTATAGGAGGATAAAGAGCAGTCAAACTGTTTTATAAGCGGACGAAGAGCAGTCAAACTGATTTATAAGAGGATGAAGAGCAGTCAAACTGCTTTATAAGAGGACGAAGAGCAGTCAAACTGATTTATAATCGGACGAAGAGCAGTCAAACTGTTCTATAGGAGGGTGAAGCGCAGTCAAACTGGTTTATAGGAGGATGAAGAGCAGTCAAACTGCTTTATAAAAGGATGAAGAGCAGTCAAACTGATTTATAAGAGGATGAAGAGCAGTCAAACTGCTTTATAAAAGGATGAAGAGCAGTCAAACTGTTTTATAAGCGGACGACGAGCAGTCAAACTGATTTATAATTGGACGAAGAGCAGTCAAACTGATTTATAATCGGAGGAAGAGTAGTCAAACGGTTTTATAAGAGGATGAAGAGCAGTCAAATTGATTTATAAGAGGATGAAGAGCAGTCAAACTGCTTTATAAAAGGATGAAGAGCAGTCAAACTGTTTTATACGAGGATGTAGAGCGGTCAGACTGTTTTACAAGAGGATGAAGAGCAGTCAACCTGTTTTACAAGAGGATGAAGAGTAGACAAACTGTTTTATAAGAGGATGAAGAGCAGTCAAACTGCGTTATAAAAGGATGAAGAGCAGTCAAACTGTTTTATAAGAGGACGAAGAGCAGTCAAACTGATTTATAATCGGACGAAGAGCAGTCAAACTGTTCTATAGGAGGATGAAGCGCAGTCAAACTGGTTTATAGGAGGATGAAGCGCAGTCAAACTGGTTTATAGGAGGATGAAGAGCAGTCAAACTGCTTTATAAGAGGATGAAGAGCAGTCAAACTGATTTATAAGAGGATGTAGAGCAGTCAGACTGTTTTACAAGAGGATGAAGAGCAGTCAACCTGTTTTATAAGAGGACGAAGAGCAGTCAAACTGATTTATAATCGGACGAAGAGCAGTCAAACTGCTTTATAAGAGGATGAAGAGCAGTCAAACTGATTTATAATCGGACGAAGAGTAGTCAAACGGTTTTATAAGAGGATGAAGAGCAGTCAAATTGATTTATAAGAGGATGAAGAGCAGTCAAACTGCTTTATAAAAGGATGAAGAGCAGTCAACCTGTTTTACAAGAGGATGAAGAGCAGACAAACTGTTTTATAAGAGGATGAAGAGCAGTCAAACTGCGGTATAAAAGGATGAAGAGCAGTCAAACTGTTTTATAAGAGGACGAAGAGCAGTCAAACTGATTTATAATCGGACGAAGAGCAGTCAAACTGTTCTATAGGAGGATGAAGCGCAGTCAAACTGTTCTATAGGAGGATGAAGCGCAGTCAAACAGTTTTATAAGAGGACGAAGAGCAGTCAAACTGATTTATAATCGGATGAAGAGCAGTCAAACTGATTTATAAGAGGATGAAGAGCAGTCAAACTGCTTTATAAAAGGATGAAGCGCAGTCAAACTGTTTTATAAGCGGACGAAGAGCAGTCAAACTGATTTATAAGAGGATGAAGAGCAGTCAAACTGCTTTATAAGAGGACGAAGAGCAGTCAAACTGATTTATAATCGGACGAAGAGCAGTCAAACTGTTCTATAGGAGGGTGAAGCGCAGTCAAACTGGTTTATAGGAGGATGAAGAGCAGTCAAACTGCTTTATAAAAGGATGAAGAGCAGTCAAACTGCTTTATAAGAGGATGAAGAGCAGTCAAACTGATTTATAAGCGCACGAAGAGCAGTCAAACTGATTTATAATCGGACAAAGAGCAGTCAAACTGCTTTATAAGAGGATGAAGAGCAGTCAAACTGATTTATAAGAGGATGTAGAGCAGTCAGACTGTTTTACAAGAGGATGAAGAGCAGTCAACCTGTTTTATAAGAGGACGAAGAGCAGTCAAACTGATTTATAATCGGACGAAGAGCAGTCAAACTGTTCTATAGGATGATGAAGCGCAGTCAAACTGGTTTATAGGAGGATGAAGAGCAGTCAAACTGCTTTATAAGAGGATGAAGAGCAGTCAAACTGATTTATAAGCGGACGAAGAGCAGTCAAACTGATTTATAATCGGACGAAGAGCAGTCAAAGTGATTTATAAACGGACGAAAAGCAGTCAAACGGTTTTATAATAGGATGAAGAGCAGTCAAACTGTTTTATACGAGGATGTAGAGCAGTCAGACTGTTTTACAAGAGGATGAAGAGCAGTCAACCTGTTTTACAAGAGGATGAAGAGCAGTCAAACTGTTTTATAAGAGGATGAAGAGCAGTCAAACTGCGTTATAAAAGGATGAAGAGCAGTCAAACAGTTTTATAAGAGGACGATGAGCAGTCAAACTGATTTATAATCGGATGAAGAGCAGTCAAACTGATTTATAAGAGGACGAAGAGTAGTCAAACTGCTTTATAAAAGGATGAAGCGCAGTCAAACTGTTTTATAAGAGGACGAAGAGCAGTCAAACTGATTTATAATCCGACGAAGAGCAGTCAAACTGTTCTATAGGAGGATGAAGCGCAGTCAAACTGGTCTATAGGAGGATAAAGAGCAGTCAAACTGTTTTATAAGCGGACGAAGAGCAGTCAAACTGATTTATAAGAGGATGAAGAGCAGTCAAACTGCTTTATAAGAGGACGAAGAGCAGTCAAACTGATTTATAATCGGACGAAGAGCAGTCAAACTGTTCTATAGGATGATGAAGCGCAGTCAAACTGGTTTATAGGAGGATGAAGAGCAGTCAAACTGCTTTATAAGAGGATGAAGAGCAGTCAAACTGATTTATAAGCGGACGAAGAGCAGTCAAACTGATTTATAATCGGACGAAGAGCAGTCAAAGTGATTTATAAACGGACGAAAAGCAGTCAAACGGTTTTATAATAGGATGAAGAGCAGTCAAACTGTTTTATACGAGGATGTAGAGCAGTCAGACTGTTTTACAAGAGGATGAAGAGCAGTCAACCTGTTTTACAAGAGGATGAAGAGCAGTCAAACTGTTTTATAAGAGGATGAAGAGCAGTCAAACTGCGTTATAAAAGGATGAAGAGCAGTCAAACAGTTTTATAAGAGGACGAAGAGCAGTCAAACTGATTTATAATCGGATGAAGAGCAGTCAAACTGTTTTATAAGAGGACGAAGAGCAGTCAAACTGATTTATAATCGGACGAAGAGCAGTCAAACTGTTCTATAGGAGGATGAAGCGCAGTCAAACTGGTCTATAGGAGGATAAAGAGCAGTCAAACTGTTTTATAAGCGGACGAAGAGCAGTCAAACTGATTTATAAGAGGATGAAGAGCAGTCAAACTGCTTTATAAGAGGACGAAGAGCAGTCAAACTGATTTATAATCGGACGAAGAGCAGTCAAACTGTTCTATAGGAGGGTGAAGCGCAGTCAAACTGGTTTATAGGAGGATGAAGAGCAGTCAAACTGCTTTATAAAAGGATGAAGAGCAGTCAAACTGATTTATAAGAGGATGAAGAGCAGTCAAACTGCTTTATAAAAGGATGAAGAGCAGTCAAACTGTTTTATAAGCGGACGACGAGCAGTCAAACTGATTTATAATTGGACGAAGAGCAGTCAAACTGATTTATAATCGGAGGAAGAGTAGTCAAACGGTTTTATAAGAGGATGAAGAGCAGTCAAATTGATTTATAAGAGGATGAAGAGCAGTCAAACTGCTTTATAAAAGGATGAAGAGCAGTCAACCTGTTTTACAAGAGGATGAAGAGCA
Source organism: Lampris incognitus (assembly GCF_029633865.1). Lineage (NCBI taxonomy): Eukaryota > Metazoa > Chordata > Actinopteri > Lampriformes > Lampridae > Lampris > Lampris incognitus. Next base: position 36,955,853 of record NC_079222.1, read on the forward strand.
GACAAACTGTTTTATAAGAGGATGAAGAGCAGTCAAACTGCGGTATAAAAGGATGAAGAGCAGTCAAACTGTTTTATAAGAGGACGAAGAGCAGTCAAACTGATTTATAATCGGACGAAGAGCAGTCAAACTGTTCTATAGGAGGATGAAGCGCAGTCAAACTGGTTTATAGGAGGATGAAGAGCAGTCAAACTGCTTTATAAGAGGATGAACAGCAGTCAAACTGATTTATAAGCGCACGAAGAGCAGTCAAACTGATTTATAATCGGACAAAGAGCAGTCAAACTGTTCTATAGGAGGATGAAGCGCAGTCAAACTGGTTTATAGTAGGATGAAGAGCAGTCAAAATGATTTATAAGAGGATGAAGAGCAGTCAAACTGATTTATAAGTGGATGTAGAGCAGTCAGACTGTTTTACAAGAGGATGAAGAGCAGTCAACCTGTTTTATAAGAGGACGAAGAGCAGTCAAACTGATTTATAATCGGACGAAGAGCAGTCAAACTGTTCTATAGGATGATGAAGCGCAGTCAAACTGGTTTATAGGAGGATGAAGAGCAGTCAAACTGCTTTATAAGAGGATGAAGAGCAGTCAAACTGATTTATAAGCGGACGAAGAGCAGTCAAACTGATTTATAATCGGACGAAGAGCAGTCAAACTGATTTATAAACGGACGAAGAGCAGTCAAACGGTTTTATAAAAGGATGAAGAGCAGTCAAACTGTTTTATACGAGGATGTAGAGCAGTCAGACTGTTTTACAAGAGGATGAAGAGCAGTCAACCTGTTTTACAAGAGGATGAAGAGCAGTCAAACTGTTTTATAAGAGGATGAAGAGCAGTCAAACTGCGTTATAAAATGATTAAGAGCAGTCAAACAGTTTTATAAGAGGACGAAGAGCAGTCAAACTGATTTATAATCGGATGAAGAGCAGTCAAACTGATTTATAAGAGGATGAAGAGCAGTCAAACTGCTTTATAAAAGGATGAAGCGCAGTCAAACTGTTTTATAAGCGGACGAAGAGCAGTCAAACTGATTTATAAGAGGATGAAGAGCAGTCAAACTGCTTTATAAGAGGACGAAGAGCAGTCAAACTGATTTATAATCGGACGAAGAGCAGTCAAACTGTTCTATAGGAGGGTGAAGCGCAGTCAAACTGGTTTATAGGAGGATGAAGAGCAGTCAAACTGCTTTATAAAAGGATGAAGAGCAGTCAAACTGCTTTATAAGAGGATGAAGAGCAGTCAAACTGATTTATAAGCGCACGAAGAGCAGTCAAACTGATTTATAATCGGACAAAGAGCAGTCAAACTGCTTTATAAGAGGATGAAGAGCAGTCAAACTGATTTATAAGAGGATGTAGAGCAGTCAGACTGTTTTACAAGAGGATGAAGAGCAGTCAACCTGTTTTATAAGAGGACGAAGAGCAGTCAAACTGATTTATAATCGGACGAAGAGCAGTCAAACTGTTCTATAGGATGATGAAGCGCAGTCAAACTGGTTTATAGGAGGATGAAGAGCAGTCAAACTGCTTTATAAGAGGATGAAGAGCAGTCAAACTGATTTATAAGCGGACGAAGAGCAGTCAAACTGATTTATAATCGGACGAAGAGCAGTCAAAGTGATTTATAAACGGACGAAAAGCAGTCAAACGGTTTTATAATAGGATGAAGAGCAGTCAAACTGTTTTATACGAGGATGTAGAGCAGTCAGACTGTTTTACAAGAGGATGAAGAGCAGTCAACCTGTTTTACAAGAGGATGAAGAGCAGTCAAACTGTTTTATAAGAGGATGAAGAGCAGTCAAACTGCGTTATAAAAGGATGAAGAGCAGTCAAACAGTTTTATAAGAGGACGATGAGCAGTCAAACTGATTTATAATCGGATGAAGAGCAGTCAAACTGATTTATAAGAGGACGAAGAGTAGTCAAACTGCTTTATAAAAGGATGAAGCGCAGTCAAACTGTTTTATAAGAGGACGAAGAGCAGTCAAACTGATTTATAATCCGACGAAGAGCAGTCAAACTGTTCTATAGGAGGATGAAGCGCAGTCAAACTGGTCTATAGGAGGATAAAGAGCAGTCAAACTGTTTTATAAGCGGACGAAGAGCAGTCAAACTGATTTATAAGAGGATGAAGAGCAGTCAAACTGCTTTATAAGAGGACGAAGAGCAGTCAAACTGATTTATAATCGGACGAAGAGCAGTCAAACTGTTCTATAGGATGATGAAGCGCAGTCAAACTGGTTTATAGGAGGATGAAGAGCAGTCAAACTGCTTTATAAGAGGATGAAGAGCAGTCAAACTGATTTATAAGCGGACGAAGAGCAGTCAAACTGATTTATAATCGGACGAAGAGCAGTCAAAGTGATTTATAAACGGACGAAAAGCAGTCAAACGGTTTTATAATAGGATGAAGAGCAGTCAAACTGTTTTATACGAGGATGTAGAGCAGTCAGACTGTTTTACAAGAGGATGAAGAGCAGTCAACCTGTTTTACAAGAGGATGAAGAGCAGTCAAACTGTTTTATAAGAGGATGAAGAGCAGTCAAACTGCGTTATAAAAGGATGAAGAGCAGTCAAACAGTTTTATAAGAGGACGAAGAGCAGTCAAACTGATTTATAATCGGATGAAGAGCAGTCAAACTGATTTATAAGAGGATGAAGAGTAGTCAAACTGCTTTATAAAAGGATGAAGCGCAGTCAAACTGTTTTATAAGAGGACGAAGAGCAGTCAAACTGATTTATAATCGGACGAAGAGCAGTCAAACTGTTCTATAGGAGGATGAAGCGCAGTCAAACTGGTCTATAGGAGGATAAAGAGCAGTCAAACTGTTTTATAAGCGGACGAAGAGCAGTCAAACTGATTTATAAGAGGATGAAGAGCAGTCAAACTGCTTTATAAGAGGACGAAGAGCAGTCAAACTGATTTATAATCGGACGAAGAGCAGTCAAACTGTTCTATAGGAGGGTGAAGCGCAGTCAAACTGGTTTATAGGAGGATGAAGAGCAGTCAAACTGCTTTATAAAAGGATGAAGAGCAGTCAAACTGATTTATAAGAGGATGAAGAGCAGTCAAACTGCTTTATAAAAGGATGAAGAGCAGTCAAACTGTTTTATAAGCGGACGACGAGCAGTCAAACTGATTTATAATTGGACGAAGAGCAGTCAAACTGATTTATAATCGGAGGAAGAGTAGTCAAACGGTTTTATAAGAGGATGAAGAGCAGTCAAATTGATTTATAAGAGGATGAAGAGCAGTCAAACTGCTTTATAAAAGGATGAAGAGCAGTCAAACTGTTTTATACGAGGATGTAGAGCGGTCAGACTGTTTTACAAGAGGATGAAGAGCAGTCAACCTGTTTTACAAGAGGATGAAGAGTAGACAAACTGTTTTATAAGAGGATGAAGAGCAGTCAAACTGCGTTATAAAAGGATGAAGAGCAGTCAAACTGTTTTATAAGAGGACGAAGAGCAGTCAAACTGATTTATAATCGGACGAAGAGCAGTCAAACTGTTCTATAGGAGGATGAAGCGCAGTCAAACTGGTTTATAGGAGGATGAAGCGCAGTCAAACTGGTTTATAGGAGGATGAAGAGCAGTCAAACTGCTTTATAAGAGGATGAAGAGCAGTCAAACTGATTTATAAGAGGATGTAGAGCAGTCAGACTGTTTTACAAGAGGATGAAGAGCAGTCAACCTGTTTTATAAGAGGACGAAGAGCAGTCAAACTGATTTATAATCGGACGAAGAGCAGTCAAACTGCTTTATAAGAGGATGAAGAGCAGTCAAACTGATTTATAATCGGACGAAGAGTAGTCAAACGGTTTTATAAGAGGATGAAGAGCAGTCAAATTGATTTATAAGAGGATGAAGAGCAGTCAAACTGCTTTATAAAAGGATGAAGAGCAGTCAACCTGTTTTACAAGAGGATGAAGAGCAGACAAACTGTTTTATAAGAGGATGAAGAGCAGTCAAACTGCGGTATAAAAGGATGAAGAGCAGTCAAACTGTTTTATAAGAGGACGAAGAGCAGTCAAACTGATTTATAATCGGACGAAGAGCAGTCAAACTGTTCTATAGGAGGATGAAGCGCAGTCAAACTGTTCTATAGGAGGATGAAGCGCAGTCAAACAGTTTTATAAGAGGACGAAGAGCAGTCAAACTGATTTATAATCGGATGAAGAGCAGTCAAACTGATTTATAAGAGGATGAAGAGCAGTCAAACTGCTTTATAAAAGGATGAAGCGCAGTCAAACTGTTTTATAAGCGGACGAAGAGCAGTCAAACTGATTTATAAGAGGATGAAGAGCAGTCAAACTGCTTTATAAGATGACGAAGAGCAGTCAAACTGATTTATAATCGGACGAAGAGCAGTCAAACTGTTCTATAGGAGGGTGAAGCGCAGTCAAACTGGTTTATAGGAGGATGAAGAGCAGTCAAACTGCTTTATAAAAGGATGAAGAGCAGTCAAACTGCTTTATAAGAGGATGAAGAGCAGTCAAACTGATTTATAAGCGCACGAAGAGCAGTCAAACTGATTTATAATCGGACAAAGAGCAGTCAAACTGCTTTATAAGAGGATGAAGAGCAGTCAAACTGATTTATAAGAGGATGTAGAGCAGTCAGACTGTTTTACAAGAGGATGAAGAGCAGTCAACCTGTTTTATAAGAGGACGAAGAGCAGTCAAACTGATTTATAATCGGACGAAGAGCAGTCAAACTGTTCTATAGGATGATGAAGCGCAGTCAAACTGGTTTATAGGAGGATGAAGAGCAGTCAAACTGCTTTATAAGAGGATGAAGAGCAGTCAAACTGATTTATAAGCGGACGAAGAGCAGTCAAACTGATTTATAATCGGACGAAGAGCAGTCAAAGTGATTTATAAACGGACGAAAAGCAGTCAAACGGTTTTATAATAGGATGAAGAGCAGTCAAACTGTTTTATACGAGGATGTAGAGCAGTCAGACTGTTTTACAAGAGGATGAAGAGCAGTCAACCTGTTTTACAAGAGGATGAAGAGCAGTCAAACTGTTTTATAAGAGGATGAAGAGCAGTCAAACTGCGTTATAAAAGGATGAAGAGCAGTCAAACTGTTTTATAAGAGGACGATGAGCAGTCAAACTGATTTATAATCGGATGAAGAGCAGTCAAACTGATTTATAAGAGGACGAAGAGTAGTCAAACTGCTTTATAAAAGGATGAAGCGCAGTCAAACTGTTTTATAAGAGGACGAAGAGCAGTCAAACTGATTTATAATCCGACGAAGAGCAGTCAAACTGTTCTATAGGAGGATGAAGCGCAGTCAAACTGGTCTATAGGAGGATAAAGAGCAGTCAAACTGTTTTATAAGCGGACGAAGAGCAGTCAAACTGATTTATAAGAGGATGAAGAGCAGTCAAACTGCTTTATAAGAGGACGAAGAGCAGTCAAACTGATTTATAATTGGACGAAGAGCAGTCAAACTGATTTATAATCGGAGGAAGAGTAGTCAAACGGTTTTATAAGAGGATGAAGAGCAGTCAAATTGATTTATAAGAGGATGAAGAGCAGTCAAACTGCTTTATAAAAGGATGAAGAGCAGTCAAACTGTTTTATACGAGGATGTAGAGCGGTCAGACTGTTTTACAAGAGGATGAAGAGCAGTCAACCTGTTTTACAAGAGGATGAAGAGTAGACAAACTGTTTTATAAGAGGATGAAGAGCAGTCAAACTGCGTTATAAAAGGATGAAGAGCAGTCAAACTGTTTTATAAGAGGACGAAGAGCAGTCAAACTGATTTATAATCGGACGAAGAGCAGTCAAACTGTTCTATAGGAGGATGAAGCGCAGTCAAACTGGTTTATAGGAGGATGAAGCGCAGTCAAACTGGTTTATAGGAGGATGAAGAGCAGTCAAACTGCTTTATAAGAGGATGAAGAGCAGTCAAACTGATTTATAAGAGGATGTAGAGCAGTCAGACTGTTTTACAAGAGGATGAAGAGCAGTCAACCTGTTTTATAAGAGGACGAAGAGCAGTCAAACTGATTTATAATCGGACGAAGAGCAGTCAAACTGCTTTATAAGAGGATGAAGAGCAGTCAAACTGATTTATAATCGGACGAAGAGTAGTCAAACGGTTTTATAAGAGGATGAAGAGCAGTCAAATTGATTTATAAGAGGATGAAGAGCAGTCAAACTGCTTTATAAAAGGATGAAGAGCAGTCAACCTGTTTTACAAGAGGATGAAGAGCAGACAAACTGTTTTATAAGAGGATGAAGAGCAGTCAAACTGCGGTATAAAAGGATGAAGAGCAGTCAAACTGTTTTATAAGAGGACGAAGAGCAGTCAAACTGATTTATAATCGGACGAAGAGCAGTCAAACTGTTCTATAGGAGGATGAAGCGCAGTCAAACTGTTCTATAGGAGGATGAAGCGCAGTCAAACAGTTTTATAAGAGGACGAAGAGCAGTCAAACTGATTTATAATCGGATGAAGAGCAGTCAAACTGATTTATAAGAGGATGAAGAGCAGTCAAACTGCTTTATAAAAGGATGAAGCGCAGTCAAACTGTTTTATAAGCGGACGAAGAGCAGTCAAACTGATTTATAAGAGGATGAAGAGCAGTCAAACTGCTTTATAAGAGGACGAAGAGCAGTCAAACTGATTTATAATCGGACGAAGAGCAGTCAAACTGTTCTATAGGAGGGTGAAGCGCAGTCAAACTGGTTTATAGGAGGATGAAGAGCAGTCAAACTGCTTTATAAAAGGATGAAGAGCAGTCAAACTGCTTTATAAGAGGATGAAGAGCAGTCAAACTGATTTATAAGCGCACGAAGAGCAGTCAAACTGATTTATAATCGGACAAAGAGCAGTCAAACTGCTTTATAAGAGGATGAAGAGCAGTCAAACTGATTTATAAGAGGATGTAGAGCAGTCAGACTGTTTTACAAGAGGATGAAGAGCAGTCAACCTGTTTTATAAGAGGACGAAGAGCAGTCAAACTGATTTATAATCGGACGAAGAGCAGTCAAACTGTTCTATAGGATGATGAAGAGCAGTCAAACTGGTTTATAGGAGGATGAAGAGCAGTCAAACTGCTTTATAAGAGGATGAAGAGCAGTCAAACTGATTTATAAGCGGACGAAGAGCAGTCAAACTGATTTATAATCGGACGAAGAGCAGTCAAAGTGATTTATAAACGGACGAAAAGCAGTCAAACGGTTTTATAATAGGATGAAGAGCAGTCAAACTGTTTTATACGAGGATGTAGAGCAGTCAGACTGTTTTACAAGAGGATGAAGAGCAGTCAACCTGTTTTACAAGAGGATGAAGAGCAGTCAAACTGTTTTATAAGAGGATGAAGAGCAGTCAAACTGCGTTATAAAAGGATGAAGAGCAGTCAAACAGTTTTATAAGAGGACGATGAGCAGTCAAACTGATTTATAATCGGATGAAGAGCAGTCAAACTGATTTATAAGAGGACGAAGAGTAGTCAAACTGCTTTATAAAAGGATGAAGCGCAGTCAAACTGTTTTATAAGAGGACGAAGAGCAGTCAAACTGATTTATAATCCGACGAAGAGCAGTCAAACTGTTCTATAGGAGGATGAAGCGCAGTCAAACTGGTCTATAGGAGGATAAAGAGCAGTCAAACTGTTTTATAAGCGGACGAAGAGCAGTCAAACTGATTTATAAGAGGATGAAGAGCAGTCAAACTGCTTTATAAGAGGACGAAGAGCAGTCAAACTGATTTATAATTGGACGAAGAGCAGTCAAACTGATTTATAATCGGAGGAAGAGTAGTCAAACGGTTTTATAAGAGGATGAAGAGCAGTCAAATTGATTTATAAGAGGATGAAGAGCAGTCAAACTGCTTTATAAAAGGATGAAGAGCAGTCAAACTGTTTTATACGAGGATGTAGAGCGGTCAGACTGTTTTACAAGAGGATGAAGAGCAGTCAACCTGTTTTACAAGAGGATGAAGAGTAGACAAACTGTTTTATAAGAGGATGAAGAGCAGTCAAACTGCGTTATAAAAGGATGAAGAGCAGTCAAACTGTTTTATAAGAGGACGAAGAGCAGTCAAACTGATTTATAATCGGACGAAGAGCAGTCAAACTGTTCTATAGGAGGATGAAGCGCAGTCAAACTGGTTTATAGGAGGATGAAGCGCAGTCAAACTGGTTTATAGGAGGATGAAGAGCAGTCAAACTGCTTTATAAGAGGATGAAGAGCAGTCAAACTGATTTATAAGAGGATGTAGAGCAGTCAGACTGTTTTACAAGAGGATGAAGAGCAGTCAACCTGTTTTATAAGAGGACGAAGAGCAGTCAAACTGATTTATAATCGGACGAAGAGCAGTCAAACTGTTCTATAGGATGATGAAGCGCAGTCAAACTGGTTTATAGGAGGATGAAGAGCAGTCAAACTGCTTTATAAGAGGATGAAGAGCAGTCAAACTGATTTATAAGCGGACGAAGAGCAGTCAAACTGATTTATAATCGGACGAAGAGCAGTCAAAGTGATTTATAAACGGACGAAAAGCAGTCAAACGGTTTTATAATAGGATGAAGAGCAGTCAAACTGTTTTATACGAGGATGTAGAGCAGTCAGACTGTTTTACAAGAGGATGAAGAGCAGTCAACCCGTTTTACAAGAGGATGAAGAGCAGTCAAACTGTTTTATAAGAGGATGAAGAGCAGTCAAACTGCGTTATAAAAGGATGAAGAGCAGTCAAACAGTTTTATAAGAGGACGATGAGCAGTCAAACTGATTTATAATCGGATGAAGAGCAGTCAAACTGATTTATAAGAGGACGAAGAGTAGTCAAACTGCTTTATAAAAGGATGAAGCGCAGTCAAACTGTTTTATAAGAGGACGAAGAGCAGTCAAACTGATTTATAATCCGACGAAGAGCAGTCAAACTGTTCTATAGGAGGATGAAGCGCAGTCAAACTGGTCTATAGGAGGATAAAGAGCAGTCAAACTGTTTTATAAGCGGACGAAGAGCAGTCAAACTGATTTATAAGAGGATGAAGAGCAGTCAAACTGCTTTATAAGAGGACGAAGAGCAGTCAAACTGATTTATAATCGGACGAAGAGCAGTCAAACTGTTCTATAGGATGATGAAGCGCAGTCAAACTGGTTTATAGGAGGATGAAGAGCAGTCAAACTGCTTTATAAGAGGATGAAGAGCAGTCAAACTGATTTATAAGCGGACGAAGAGCAGTCAAACTGATTTATAATCGGACGAAGAGCAGTCAAAGTGATTTATAAACGGACGAAAAGCAGTCAAACGGTTTTATAATAGGATGAAGAGCAGTCAAACTGTTTTATACGAGGATGTAGAGCAGTCAGACTGTTTTACAAGAGGATGAAGAGCAGTCAACCTGTTTTACAAGAGGATGAAGAGCAGTCAAACTGTTTTATAAGAGGATGAAGAGCAGTCAAACTGCGTTATAAAAGGATGAAGAGCAGTCAAACAGTTTTATAAGAGGACGAAGAGCAGTCAAACTGATTTATAATCGGATGAAGAGCAGTCAAACTGATTTATAAGAGGATGAAGAGTAGTCAAACTGCTTTATAAAAGGATGAAGCGCAGTCAAACTGTTTTATAAGAGGACGAAGAGCAGTCAAACTGATTTATAATCGGACGAAGAGCAGTCAAACTGTTCTATAGGAGGATGAAGCGCAGTCAAACTGGTCTATAGGAGGATAAAGAGCAGTCAAACTGTTTTATAAGCGGACGAAGAGCAGTCAAACTGATTTATAAGAGGATGAAGAGCAGTCAAACTGCTTTATAAGAGGACGAAGAGCAGTCAAACTGATTTATAATCGGACGAAGAGCAGTCAAACTGTTCTATAGGAGGGTGAAGCGCAGTCAAACTGGTTTATAGGAGGATGAAGAGCAGTCAAACTGCTTTATAAAAGGATGAAGAGCAGTCAAACTGATTTATAAGAGGATGAAGAGCAGTCAAACTGCTTTATAAAAGTATGAAGAGCAGTCAAACTGTTTTATAAGCGGACGACGAGCAATCAAACTGATTTATAATTGGACGAAGAGCAGTCAAACTGATTTATAATTGGAGGAAGAGTAGTCAAACGGTTTTATAAGAGGATGAAGAGCAGTCAAATTGATTTATAAGAGGATGAAGAGCAGTCAAACTGCTTTATAAAAGGATGAAGAGCAGTCAAACTGTTTTATACGAGGATGTAGAGCGGTCAGACTGTTTTACAAGAGGATGAAGAGCAGTCAACCTGTTTTACAAGAGGATGAAGAGTAGACAAACTGTTTTATAAGAGGATGAAGAGCAGTCAAACTGCGTTATAAAAGGATGAAGAGCAGTCAAACTGTTTTATAAGAGGACGGAGAGCAGTCAAACTGATTTATAATCGGACGAAGAGCAGTCAAACTGTTCTATAGGAGGATGAAGCGCAGTCAAACTGGTTTATAGGAGGATGAAGCGCAGTCAAACTGGTTTATAGGAGGATGAAGAGCAGTCAAACTGCTTTATAAGAGGATGAAGAGCAGTCAAACTGATTTATAAGAGGATGTAGAGCAGTCAGACTGTTTTACAAGAGGATGAAGAGCAGTCAACCTGTTTTATAAGAGGACGAAGAGCAGTCAAACTGTTTTATAATCGGACGAAGAGCAGTCAAACTGTTCTATAGGATGATGAAGCGCAGTCAAGCTGGTTTATAGGAGGATGAAGAGCAGTCAAACTGCTTTATAAGAGGAGGAAGAGCAGTCAAACTGATTTATAATCGGACGAAGAGCAGTCAAACTGATTTATAAACGGACGAAGAGCAGTCAAACGGGTTTATAAAAGGATGAAGAGCAGTCAAACTGTTTTATACGAGGATGTAGAGCAGTCAGACTGTTTTACAAGAGGATGAAGAGCAGTCAACCTGTTTTACAAGAGGATGAAGAGCAGTCAAACTGCGTTATAAAAAGATGAAGAGCAGTCAAACTGTTTTATAAGAGGATGAAGAGCAGTCAAACTGATTTATAATCGGATGAAGAGCAGTCAGACTGTTTTACAAGAGGATGAAGAGCAGTCAAACTGCTTTGTAAAAGGATGAAGAGCAGTCAAACTGTTGTATAATCGGACGAATAGCAGTCAAACTGTTCTATAGGAAGATGAAGGGCAGTAAAACTGGTTTATAGGAGGATGAAGAGCAGTCAAACTGCTTTATAAGAGGATGAAGAGCAGTCAAACTGCTTTTTAAAAGGATGAAGAGCAGTCAAACTGTTTTATAAGCGGACGAAGAGCAGTCAAACTGATTTATAATCGGACGAAGAGCAGTCAAACTGATTTATAATCGGACGAAGAGCAGTCAAACTGATTTATAATCGGATGAATAGCTGTCAAACTGATTTATAAGAGGATGAAGAGCAGTCAAACTGCTTTATAAAAGGATGAAGAACAGTCAAACTGTTTTATAAGAGGACGAAGAGCAGTCAAACTGATTTATAATCGGACGAAGAGCAGTCAAACTGTTCTATAGGAGGATGAAGCGCAGTCAAACTGGTTTATAGGAGGATGAAGAGCAGTCAAACTGCTTTATAAGAGGATGAAGAGCAGTCAAACTGATTTATAAGCGCACGAAGAGCAGTCAAACGGTTTTATAAAAGGATGAAGAGCAGTCAAACTGTTTTATACGAGGATATAGAGCAGTCAGACTGTTTTACAAGAGGATGAAGAGCAGTAAACCTGTTTTACAAGAGGATGAAGAACAGACAAACTGTTTTATAAGAGGATGAAGAGCAGTCAAACTGCGTTATAAAAGGATGAAGAGCAGTCAAACTGTTTTATAAGAGGACGAAGAGCAGTCAAACTGATTTATAATCGGACGAAGAGCAGTCAAACTGTTCTATAGGAGGATGAAGCGCAGTCAAACTGGTTTATAGGAGGATGAAGAGCAGTCAAACTGCTTTATAAGAGGATGAAGAGCAGTCAAACTGATTTATAAGCGCACGAAGAGCAGTCAAACTGATTTATAATCGGACAAAGAGCAGTCAAATTGTTCTATAGGAGGATGAAGCGCAGTCAAACTGGTTTATAGGAGGATGAAGAGCAGTCAAACTGCTTTATAAGAGGATGAAGAGAAGTCAAACTGATTTATAAGTGCATGTAGAGCAGTCAGACTGTTTTACAAGAGGATGAAGAGCAGTCAACCTGTTTTATAAGAGGACGAAGAGCAGTCAAACTGATTTATAATCGGACGAAGAGCAGTCAAACTGTTCTATAGGATGATGAAGCGCAGTCAAACTGGTTTATAGGAGGATGAAGAGCAGTCAAACTGCTTTATAAGAGGATGAAGAGCAGTCAAACTGATTTATAAGCGGATGAAGAGCAGTCAAACTGATTTATAATCGGACGAAGAGCAGTCAAACTGATTTATAAACGGACGAAGAGCAGTCAAACGGTTTTATAAAAGGATGAAGAGCAGTCAAACTGTTTTATACGAGGATGTAGAGCAGTCAGACTGTTTTACAAGAGGATGAAGAGCAGTCAACCTGTTTTACAAGAGGATGAAGAGCAGTCAAACTGTTTTATAAGAGGATGAAGAGCAGTCAAACTGCGTTATAAAAGGATGAAGAGCAGTCAAACAGTTTTATAAGAGGACGAAGAGCAGTCAAACTGATTTATAATCGGATGAAGAGCAGTCAAAATGATTTATAAGAGGATGAAGAGCAGTCAAACTGCTTTATAAAAGGATGAAGCGCAGTCAAACTGTTTTATAAGCGGACGAAGAGCAGTCAAACTGATTTATAAGAGGATGAAGAGCAGTCAAACTGCGTTATAAAAGGATGAAGAGCAGTCAAACAGTTTTATAAGAGGACGAAGAGCAGTCAAACTGATTTATAATCGGATGAAGAGCAGTCAAAATGATTTATAAGAGGATGAAGAGCAGTCAAACTGCTTTATAAAAGGATGAAGCGCAGTCAAACTGATTTATAATCGGACGAAGAGCAGTCAAACTGTTCTATAGGAGGATGAAGAGCAGTCAAACTGCTTTATAAGAGGACGAAGAGCAGTCAAACTGATTTATAATCGGACGAAGAGCAGTCAAACTGTTCTATAGGAGGATGAAGCGCAGTCAAACTGGTTTATAGGAGGATGAAGAGCAGTCAAACTGCTTTATAAGAGGATGAAGAGCAGTCAAACTGATTTATAAGCGCACGAAGAGCAGTCAGACGGTTTTATAAAAGGATGAAGAGCAGTCAAACTGTTTTATACGAGGATATAGAGCAGTCAGACTGTTTTACAAGAGGATGAAGAGCAGTCAACCTGTTTTACAAGAGGATGAAGAGCAGACAAACTGTTTTATAAGAGGATGAAGAGCAGTCAAACTGATTTATAATCGGACGAAGAGCAGTCAAACTGTTCTATAGGAGGATGAAGCGCAGTCAAACTGGTTTATAGGAGGATGAAGAGCAGTCAAACTGCTTTATAAGAGGATGAAGAGCAGTCAAACTGATTTATAAGCGCACGAAGAGCAGTCAAACTGATTTATAATCGGACAAAGAGCAGTCAAACTGTTCTATAGGAGGATGAAGCGCAGTCAAACTGGTTTATAGGAGGATGAAGAGCAGTCAAACTGCTTTATAAGAGGATGAAGAGCAGTCAAACTGATTTATAAGTGGATGTAGAGCAGTCAGACTGTTTTACAAGAGGATGAAGAGCAGTCAACCTGTTTTATAAGAGGACGAAGAGCAGTCAAACTGATTTATAATCGGACGAAGAGCAGTCAAACTGTTCTATAGGATGATGAAGCGCAGTCAAACTGGTTTATAGGAGGATGAAGAGCAGTCAAACTGCTTTATAAGAGGATGAAGAGCAGTCAAACTGATTTATAAGCGGACGAAGAGCAGTCAAACTGATTTATAATCGGACGAAGAGCAGTCAAACTGATTTATAAACGGACGAAGAGCAGTCAAACGGTTTTATAAAAGGATGAAGAGCAGACAAACTGTTTTATACGAGGATGTAGAGCAGTCAGACTGTTTTACAAGAGGATGAAGAGCAGTCAACCTGTTTTACAAGAGGATGAAGAGCAGTCAAACTGTTTTATAAGAGGATGAAGAGCAGTCAAACTGCGTTATAAAAGGATGAAGAGCAGTCAAACAGTTTTATAAGAGGACGAAGAGCAGTCAAACTGATTTATAATCGGATGAAGAGCAGTCAAAATGATTTATAAGAGGATGAAGAGCAGTCAAACTGCTTTATAAAAGGATGAAGCGCAGTCAAACTGTTTTATAAGCGGACGAAGAGCAGTCAAACTGATTTATAATCGGACGAAGAGCAGTCAAACTGATTTATAAGAGGATGAAGAGCAGTCAAACTGCTTTATAAGACGACGAAGAGCAGTCAAACTGATTTATAATCGGACGAAGAGCAGTCAAACTGTTCTATAGGAGGATGAAGCGCAGTCAAACTGGTTTATAGGAGGATGTAGAGCAGTCAAACTGCTTTATAAGAGGATGAAGAGCAGTCAAACTGATTTATAAGCGCACGAAGAGCAGTCAGACGGTTTTATAAAAGGATGAAGAGCAGTCAAACTGTTTTATACGAGGATATAGAGCAGTCAGACTGTTTTACAAGAGGATGAAGAGCAGTCAACCTGTTTTACAAGAGGATGAAGAGCAGACAAACTGTTTTATAAGAGGATGAAGAGCAGTCAAACTGCGTTATAAAAGGATGAAGAGCAGTCAAACTGTTTTATAAGAGGACGAAGAGCAGTCAAACTGATTTATAATCGGACGAAGAGCAGTCAAACTGTTCTATAGGAGGATGAAGCGCAGTCAAACTGGTTTATAGGAGGATGAAGAGCAGTCAAACTGCTTTATAAGAGGATGAAGAGCAGTCAAACTGATTTATAAGCGCACGAAGAGCAGTCAAACTGATTTATAATCGGACAAAGAGCAGTCAAACTGTTCTATAGGAGGATGAAGCGCAGTCAAACTGGTTTATAGGAGGATGAAGAGCAGTCAAACTGCTTTATAAGAGGATGAAGAGCAGTCAAACTGATTTATAAGTGGATGTAGAGCAGTCAGACTGTTTTACAAGAGGATGAAGAGCAGTCAACCTGTTTTATAAGAGGACGAAGAGCAGTCAAACTGATTTATAATCGGACGAAGAGCAGTCAAACTGTTCTATAGGATGATGAAGCGCAGTCAAACTGGTTTATAGGAGGATGAAGAGCAGTCAAACTGCTTTATAAGAGATTGAAGAGCAGTCAAACTGATATATAAGCGGACGAAGAGCAGTCAAACTGATTTATAATCGGACGAAGAGCAGTCAAACTGATTTATAAACGGACGAAGAGCAGTCAAACGGTTTTATAAAAGGATGAAGAGCAGTCAAACTGTTTTATACGAGGATGTAGAGCAGTCAGACTGTTTTACAAGAGGATGAAGAGCAGTCAACCTGTTTTACAAGAGGATGAAGAGCAGTCAAACTGTTTTATAAGAGGATGAAGAGCAGTCAAACTGCTTTATAAGAGGACGAAGAGCAGTCAAACTGATTTATAATCGGACGAAGAGCAGTCAAACTGTTCTATAGGAGGGTGAAGCGCAGTCAAACTGGTTTATTGGAGGATGAAGAGCAGTCAAACTGCTTTATAAAAGGATGAAGAGCAGTCAAACTGCTTTATAAGAGGATGAAGAGCAGTCAAACTGATTTATAAGCGCACGAAGAGCAGTCAAACTGATTTATAATCGGACAAAGAGCAGTCAAACTGTTCTATAGGAGGATGAAGCGCAGTCAAACTGGTTTATAGGAGGATGAAGAGCAGTCAAACTGCTTTATAAGAGGATGAAGAGCAGTCAAACTGATTTATAAGAGGATGTAGAGCAGTCAGACTGCGTTATAAAAGGATGAAGAGCAGTCAAACTGTTTTATAAGAGGACGAAGAGCAGTCAAACTGATTTATAATCGGACGAAGAGCAGTCAAACTGTTCTATAGGAGGATGAAGCGCAGTCAAACTGGTTTATAGGAGGATGAAGAGCAGTCAAACTGCTTTATAAGAGGATGAAGAGCAGTCAAACTGAATTATAATCGCACGAAGAGCAGTCAAACTGATTTATAATCGGACAAAGAGCAGTCAAACTGTTCTATAGGAGGATGAAGCGCAGTCAAACTGGTTTATAGGAGGATGAAGAGCAGTCAAACTGCTTTATAAGAGGATGAAGAGCAGTCAAACTGATTTATAAGTGGATGTAGAGCAGTCAGACTGTTTTACAAGAGGATGAAGAGCAGTCAACCTGTTTTATAAGAGGACGAAGAGCAGTCAAACTGATTTATAATCGGACGAAGAGCAGTCAAACTGTTCTATAGGATGATGAAGCGCAGTCAAACTGGTTTATAGGAGGATGAAGAGCAGTCAAACTGCTTTATAAGAGGATGAAGAGCAGTCAAACTGATTTATAAGCGGACGAAGAGCAGTCAAACTGATTTATAATCGGACGAAGAGCAGTCAAACTGATTTATAAACGGACGAAGAGCAGTCAAACGGTTTTATAAAAGGATGAAGAGCAGTCAAACTGTTTTATACGAGGATGTAGAGCAGTCAGACTGTTTTACAAGAGGATGAAGAGCAGTCAACCTGTTTTACAAGAGGATGAAGAGCAGTCAAACTGTTTTATAAGAGGATGAAGAGCAGTCAAACTGCGTTATAAAAGGATGAAGAGCACTCAAACAGTTTTATAAGAGGACGAAGAGCAGTCAAACTGATTTATAATCGGATGAAGAGCAGTCAAACTGATTTATAAGAGGATGAAGAGCAGTCAAACTGCTTTATAAAAGGATGAAGCGCAGTCAAACTGTTTTATAAGCGGACGAAGAGCAGTCAAACTGATTTATAATCGGACGAAGAGCAGTCAAACTGATTTATAAGAGGATGAAGAGCAGTCAAACTGCTTTATAAGAGGACGAAGAGCAGTCAAACTGATTTATAATCGGACGAAGAGCAGTCAAACTGTTCTATAGGAGGGTGAAGCGCAGTCAAACTGGTTTATTGGAGGATGAAGAGCAGTCAAACTGCTTTATGAAAGGATGAAGAGCAGTCAAACTGCTTTATAAGAGGATGAAGAGCAGTCAAACTGATTTATAAGCGCACGAAGAGCAGTCAAACTGATTTATAATCGGACAAAGAGCAGTCAAACTGATTTATAATCCGACGAAGAGCAGTCAAACTGTTCTATAGGAGGATGAAGCGCAGTCAAACTGGTCTATAGGAGGATGAAGAGCAGTCAAACTGTTTTATAAGCGGACGAAGAGCAGTCAAACTGATTTATAAGAGGATGAAGAGCAGTCAAACTGCTTTATAAGAGGACGAAGAGCAGTCAAACTGATTTATAATCGGACGAAGAGCAGTCAAACTGTTCTATAGGAGGGTGAAGCGCAGTCAAACTGGTTTATAGGAGGATGAAGAGCAGTCTAACTGCTTTATAAAAGGATGAAGAGCAGTCAAACTGATTTATAAGAGGATGAAGAGCAGTCAAACTGCTTTATAAAAGGATGAAGAGCAGTCAAACTGTTTTATAAGCGGACGAAGAGCAGTCAAACTGATTTATAATCGGACGAAGAGTAGTCAAACGGTTTTATAAGAGGATGAAGAGCAGTCAAATTGATTTATAAGAGGATGAAGAGAAGTCAAACTGCTTTATAAAAGGATGAAGAGCAGTCAAACTGTTTTATACGAGGATGTAGAGCGGTCAGACTGTTTTACAAGAGGATGAAGAGCAGTAAACCTTTTTTACAAGAGGATGAAGAGCAGTCAAACTGCGTTATAAAAAGATGAAGAGCAGTCAAACTGTTTTATAAGAGGATGAAGAGCAGTCAAACTGCGTTATAAAAAGATGAAGAGCAGTCAAACTGTTTTATAAGAGGATGAAGAGCAGTCAAACTGATTTATAAGAGGATGAAGAGCAGTCAAACTGATTTATAAGCGCACGAAGAGCAGTCAAACTGATTTATAATCGGACAAAGAGCAGTCAAACTGTTCTATAGGAGGATGAAGCGCAGTCAAACTGGTTTATAGGAGGATGAAGAGCAGTCAAACTGCTTTATAAGAGGATGAAGAGCAGTCAAACTGATTTATAAGTGGATGTAGAGCAGTCAGACCGTTTTACAAGAGGATGAAGAGCAGTCAACCTGTTTTATAAGAGGACGAAGAGCAGTCAAACTGATTTATAATCGGACGAAGAGCAGTCAAACTGTTCTATAGGATGATGAAGCGCAGTCAAACTGGTTTATAGGAGGATGAAGAGCAGTCAAACTGCTTTATAAGAGGATGAAGAGCAGTCAAACTGATTTATAAGCGGACGAAGAGCAGTCAAACTGATTTATAATCGGACGAAGAGCAGTCAAACTGATTTATAAACGGACGAAGAGCAGTCAAACGGTTTTATAAAAGGATGAAGAGCAGTCAAACTGTTTTATACGAGGATGTAGAGCAGTCAGACTGTTTTACAAGAGGATGAAGAGCAGTCAACCTGTTTTACAAGAGGATGAAGAGCAGTCAAACTGTTTTATAAGAGGATGAAGAGCAGTCAAACTGCGTTATAAAAGGATGAAGAGCAGTCAAACAGTTTTATAAGAGGACGAAGAGCAGTCAAACTGATTTATAATCGGATGAAGAGCAGTCAAACTGATTTATAAGAGGATGAAGAGCAGTCAAACTGCTTTATAAAAGGATGAAGCGCAGTCAAACTGTTTTATAAGCGGACGAAGAGCAGTCAAACTGATTTATAATCGGACGAAGAGCAGTCAAACTGATTTATAAGAGGATGAAGAGCAGTCAAACTGCTTTATAAGAGGACGAAGAGCAGTCAAACTGATTTATAATCGGACGAAGAGCAGTCAAACTGTTCTATAGGAGGGTGAAGCGCAGTCAAACTGGTTTATTGGAGGATGAAGAGCAGTCAAACTGCTTTATGAAAGGATGAAGAGCAGTCAAACTGCTTTATAAGAGGATGAAGAGCAGTCAAACTGATTTATAAGCGCACGAAGAGCAGTCAAACTGATTTATAATCGGACAAAGAGCAGTCAAACTGTTCTATAGGAGGATGAAGCGCAGTCAAACTGGTTTATAGGAGGATGAAGAGCAGTCAAACTGCTTTATAAGAGGATGAAGAGCAGTCAAACTGATTTATAAGAGGATGTAGAGCAGTCAGACTGTTTTACAAGAGGATGAAGAGCAGTCAACCTGTTTTATAAGAGGACGAAGAGCAGTCAAACTGATTTATAATCGGACGAAGAGCAGTCAAACTGTTCTATAGGATGATGAAGCGCAGTCAAACTGGTTTATATGAGGATGAAGAGCAGTCAAACTGCTTTATAAGAGGATGAAGAGCAGTCAAACTGATTTATAAGCGGACGAAGAGCAGTCCAACTGATTTATAATCGGACGAAGAGCAGTCAAACTGATTTATAAACGGACGAAGAGCAGTCAAACGGTTTTATAAAAGGATGAAGAGCAGTCAAACTGTTTTATACGAGGATGTAGAGCAGTCAGACTGTTTTACAAGAGGATGAAGAGCAGTCAACCTGTTTTACAAGAGGATGAAGAGCAGTCAAACTGTTTTATAAGAGGATGAAGAGCAGTCAAACTGCGTTATAAAAGGATGAAGAGCAGTCAAACTGTTTTATAAGAGGACGAAGAGCAGTCAAACTGATTTATAATCGGACGAAGAGGAGTCAACCTGTTCTATAGGAGGATGAAGCGCAGTCAAACTGGTTTATAGGAGGATGAAGAGCAGTCAAACTGCTTTATAAGAGGATGAAGAGCAGTCAAACTGATTTATAAGCGCATGAAGAGCAGTCAAACTGATTTATAATCGGACAAAAAGCAGTCAAACTGTTCTATAGGAGGATGAAGCGCAGTCAAACTGGTTTATAGGAGGATGAAGAGCAGTCAAACTGCTTTATAAGAGGATGAAGAGCAGTCAAACTGCTTTATAAAAGGATGAAGAGCAGTCAAACTGATTTATAATCGGACGAAGAGCAGTCAAACTGATTTATAATCGGATGAATAGCTGTCAAACTGATTTATAAGAGGATGAAGAGCAGTCAAACTGCTTTATAAAAGGATGAAGAGCAGTCAAACTGTTTTATAAGAGGACGAAGAGCAGTCAAACTGATTTATAATCGGACGAAGAGCAGTCAAACTGTTCTATAGGAGGATGAAGCGCAGTCAAACTGGTTTATAGGAGGATGAAGAGCAGTCAAACTGCTTTATAAGAGGATGAAGAGCAGTCAAACTGATTTATAAGCGCACGAAGAGCAGTCAAACTGATTTATAATCGGACGAAGAGCAGTCAAACTGATTTATAAACGGACGAAGAGCAGTCAAACGGTTTTATAAAAGGATGAAGAGCAGTCAAACTGTTTTATACGAGGATGTAGAGCAGTCAGACTGTTTTACAAGAGGATGAAGAGCAGTCAACCTGTTTTACAAGAGGATGAAGAGTAGACAAACTGTTTTATAAGAGGATGAAGAGCAGTCAAACTGCGTTATAAAAGGATGAAGAGCAGTCAAACTGTTTTATAAGAGGACGAAGAGCAGTCAAACTGATTTATAATCGGACGAAGAGCAGTCAAACTGTTCTATAGGAGGATGAAGCGCAGTCAAACTGGTTTATAGGAGGATGAAGAGCAGTCAAACTGCTTTATAAGAGGATGAAGAGCAGTCAAACTGATTTATAAGCACACGAAGAGCAGTCAAACTGATTTATAATCAGACAAAGAGCAGTCAAACTGTTCTATAGGAGGATGAAGCGCAGTCAAACTGGTTTATAGGAGGATGAAGAGCAGTCAAACTGCTTTATAAGAGGATGAAGCGCAGTCAAACTGGTTTATAGGAGGATGAAGAGCAGTCAAACTGCTTTATAAGAGGATGAAGAGCAGTCAAACTGGTTTATAGGAGGATGAAGAGCAGTCAAACTGTTTTATAAGCGGACGAAGAGCAGTCAAACTGATTTATAATCGGACGAAGAGCAGTCAAACTGATTTATAATTGGACGAAGAGCAGTCAAACTGAATTATAATCGGATGAATAGCAGTCAAACTGATTTATAAGAGGATGTAGAGCAGTCAAACTGCTTTATAAAAGGATGAAGAGCAGTCAAACTGCTTTATAAAAGGATGAAGAGCAGTCAAACTGTTTTATAAGAGGACGAAGAGCAGTCAAACTGATTTATAATCGGACGAAGAGCAGACAAACTGTTCTATAGGAGGATGAAGCGCAGTCAAACTGGAATATAGGAGGATGAAGAGCAGTCAAACTGCTTTATAAGAGGATGAAGAGCAGTCAAACTGATTTATAAGCGCACGAAGAGCAGTCAAACTGATTTATAATCGGACGAAGAGCAGTCAAACTGTTCTATAGGAGGATGAAGCGCAGTCAAACTGGTTTATAGGAGGATGAAGAGCAGTCAAACTGCTTTATAAGAGGATGAAGAGCAGTCAAACTGCTTTATAAAAGGATGAAGAGCAGTCAAACTGATTTATAATCGGACGAAGAGCAGTCAAACTGATTTATAATCGGATGAATAGCTGTCAAACTGATTTATAAGAGGATGAAGAGCAGTCAAACTGCTTTATAAAAGGATGAAGAGCAGTCAAACTGTTTTATAAGAGGACGAAGAGCAGTCAAACTGATTTATAATCGGACGAAGAGCAGTCAAACTGTTCTATAGGAGGATGAAGCGCAGTCAAACTGGTTTATAGGAGGATGAAGAGCAGTCAAACTGCTTTATAAGAGGATGAAGAGCAGTCAAACTGATTTATAAGCGCACGAAGAGCAGTCAAACTGATTTATAATCGGACGAAGAGCAGTCAAACTGATTTATAAACGGACGAAGAGCAGTCAAACGGTTTTATAAAAGGATGAAGAGCAGTCAAACTGTTTTATACGAGGATATAGAGCAGTCAGACTGTTTTACAAGAGGATGAAGAGCAGTCAACCTGTTTTACAAGAGGATGAAGAGTAGACAAACTGTTTTATAAGAGGATGAAGAGCAGTCAAACTGCGTTATAAAAGGATGAAGAGCAGTCAAACTGTTTTATAAGAGGACGAAGAGCAGTCAAACTGATTTATAATCGGACGAAGAGCAGTCAAACTGTCCTATAGGAGGATGAAGCGCAGTCAAACTGGTTTATAGGAGGATGAAGAGCAGTCAAACTGATTTATAAGAGGATGAAGAGCAGTCAAACTGATTTATAAGCACACGAAGAGCAGTCAAACTGATTTATAATCAGACAAAGAGCAGTCAAACTGTTCTATAGGAGGATGAAGCGCAGTCGAACTGGTTTATAGGAGGATGAAGAGCAGTCAAACTGCTTTATAAGAGGATGAAGCGCAGTCAAACTGGTTTATAGGAGGATGAAGAGCAGTCAAACTGCTTTATAAGAGGATGAAGAGCAGTCAAACTGGTTTATAGGAGGATGAAGAGCAGTCAAACTGTTTTATAAGCGGACGAAGAGCAGTCAAACTGATTTATAATCGGACGAAGAGCAGTCAAACTGATTTATAATTGGACGAAGAGCAGTCAAACTGAATTATAATCGGATGAATAGCAGTCAAACTGATTTATAAGAGGATGTAGAGCAGTCAAACTGCTTTATAAAAGGATGAAGAGCAGTCAAACTGCTTTATAAAAGGATGAAGAGCAGTCAAACTGTTTTATAAGAGGACGAAGAGCAGTCAAACTGATTTATAATCGGACGAAGAGCAGTCAAACTGTTCTATAGGAGGATGAAGCGCAGTCAAACTGGTTTATAGGAGGATGAAGAGCAGTCAAACTGCTTTATAAGAGGATGAAGAGCAGTCAAACTGATTTATAAGCGCACGAAGAGCAGTCAAACTGATTTATAATCGGACGAAGAGCAGTCAAACTGATTTATAAACGGACGAAGAGCAGTCAAACGGTTTTATAAAAGGATGAAGAGCAGTCAAACTGATTTATAAGAGGATGAAGAGCAGTCAAACTGATTTATAAGCGCACGAAGAGCAGTCAGACGGTTTTATAAAAGGATGAAGAGCAGTCAAACTGTTTTATACGAGGATATAGAGCAGTCAGACTGTTTTACAAGAGGATGAAGAGCAGTCAACCTGTTTTACAAGAGGATGAAGAGCAGACAAACTGTTTTATAAGAGGATGAAGAGCAGTCAAACTGCGTTATAAAAGGATGAAGAGCAGTCAAACTGTTTTATAAAAGGACGAAGAGCAGTCAAACTGATTTATAATCGGACGAAGAGCAGTCAAACTGTTCTATAGGAGGATGAAGCGCAGTCAAACTGGTTTATAGGAGGATGAAGAGCAGTCAAACTGCTTTATAAGAGGATGAAGAGCAGTCAAACTGATTTATAAGTGGATGTAGAGCAGTCAGACTGTTTTACAAGAGGATGAAGAGCAGTCAACCTGTTTTATAAGAGGACGAAGAGCAGTCAAACTGATTTATAATCGGACGAAGAGCAGTCAAACTGTTCTATAGGATGATGAAGCGCAGTCAAACTGGTTTATGGGAGGATGAAGAGCAGTCAAACTGCTTTATAAGAGGATGAAGAGCAGTCAAACTGATTTATAAGCGGACGAAGAGCAGTCAAACTGATTTATAATCGGACGAAGCGCAGTCAAACTGATTTATAAACGGACGAAGAGCAGTCAAACGGTTTTATAAAAGGATGAAGAGCAGTCAAACTGTTTTATACGAGGATGTAGAGCAGTCAGACTGTTTTACAAGAGGATGAAGAGCAGTCAACCTGTTTTACAAGAGGATGAAGAGCAGTCAAACTGTTTTATAAGAGGATGAAGAGCAGTCAAACTGCGTTATAAAAGGATGAAGAGCAGTCAAACAGTTTTATAAGAGGACGAAGAGCAGTCAAACTGATTTATAATCGAATGAAGAGCAGTCAAACTGATTTATAAGAGGATGAAGAGCAGTCAAACTGCTTTATACAAGGATGAAGAGCAGTCAAACTGTTTTATACGAGGATGTAGAGCAGTCAGACTGTTTTACAAGAGGATGAAGAGCAGTCAACCTGTTTTACAAGAGGATGAAGAGTAGACAAACTGTTTTATAAGAGATTGAAGAGCAGTCAAACTGCGTTATAAAAGGATGAAGAGCAGTCAAACTGTTTTATAAGAGGACGAAGAGCAGTCAAAATGATTTATAATCGGACGAAGAGCAGTCAAACTGTTCTATAGGAGGATGAAGCGCAGTCAAACTGGTTTATAGGAGGATGAAGAGCAGTCAAACTGCTTTATAAGAGGATGAAGAGCAGTCAAACTGATTTATAAGCACACGAAGAGCAGTCAAACTGATTTATAATCAGACAAAGAGCAGTCAAACTGTTCTATAGGAGGATGAAGCGCAGTCAAACTGGTTTATAGGAGGATGAAGAGCAGTCAAACTGCTTTATAAGAGGATGAAGCGCAGTCAAACTGGTTTATAGGAGGATGAAGAGCAGTCAAACTGCTCTATAAGAGGATGAAGAGCAGTCAAACTGGTTTATAGGAGGATGAAGAGCAGTCAAACTGTTTTATAAGCGGACGAAGAGCAGTCAAACTGATTTATAATCGGACGAAGAGCAGTCAAACTGATTTATAATTGGACGAAGAGCAGTCAAACTGAATTATAATCGGATGAATAGCAGTCAAACTGATTTATAAGAGGATGTAGAGCAGTCAAACTGCTTTATAAAAGGATGAAGAGCAGTCAAACTGCTTTATAAAAGGATGAAGAGCAGTCAAACTGTTTTATAAGAGGACGAAGAGCAGTCAAACTGATTTATAATCGGACGAAGAGCAGACAAACTGTTCTATAGGAGGATGAAGCGCAGTCAAACTGGAATATAGGAGGATGAAGAGCAGTCAAACTGCTTTATAAGAGGATGAAGAGCAGTCAAACTGATTTATAAGCGCACGAAGAGCAGTCAAACTGATTTATAATCGGACGAAGAGCAGTCAAACTGTTCTATAGGAGGATGAAGCGCAGTCAAACTGGTTTATAGGAGGATGAAGAGCAGTCAAACTGCTTTATAAGAGGATGAAGAGCAGTCAAACTGCTTTATAAAAGGATGAAGAGCAGTCAAACTGATTTATAATCGGACGAAGAGCAGTCAAACTGATTTATAATCGGATGAATAGCTGTCAAACTGATTTATAAGAGGATGAAGAGCAGTCAAACTGCTTTATAAAAGGATGAAGAGCAGTCAAACTGTTTTATAAGAGGACGAAGAGCAGTCAAACTGATTTACAATCGGACGAAGAGCAGTCAAACTGTTCTATAGGAGGATGAAGCGCAGTCAAACTGGTTTATAGGAGGATGAAGAGCAGTCAAACTGCTTTATAAGAGGATGAAGAGCAGTCAAACTGATTTATAAGCGCACGAAGAGCAGTCAAACTGATTTATAATCGGACGAAGAGCAGTCAAACTGATTTATAAACGGACGAAGAGCAGTCAAACGGTTTTATAAAAGGATGAAGAGCAGTCAAACTGTTTTATACGAGGATGTAGAGCAGTCAGACTGTTTTACAAGAGGATGAAGAGCAGTCAACCTGTTTTACAAGAGGATGAAGAGTAGACAAACTGTTTTATAAGAGGATGAAGAGCAGTCAAACTGCGTTATAAAAGGATGAAGAGCAGTCAAACTGTTTTATAAGAGGACGAAGAGCAGTCAAACTGATTTATAATCGGACGAAGAGCAGTCAAACTGTCCTATAGGAGGATGAAGCGCAGTCAAACTGGTTTATAGGAGGATGAAGAGCAGTCAAACTGATTTATAAGAGGATGAAGAGCAGTCAAACTGATTTATAAGCACACGAAGAGCAGTCAAACTGATTTATAATCAGACAAAGAGCAGTCAAACTGTTCTATAGGAGGATGAAGCGCAGTCGAACTGGTTTATAGGAGGATGAAGAGCAGTCAAACTGCTTTATAAGAGGATGAAGCGCAGTCAAACTGGTTTATAGGAGGATGAAGAGCAGTCAAACTGCTTTATAAGAGGATGAAGAGCAGTCAAACTGGTTTATAGGAGGATGAAGAGCAGTCAAACTGTTTTATAAGCGGACGAAGAGCAGTCAAACTGATTTATAATCGGACGAAGAGCAGTCAAACTGATTTATAATTGGACGAAGAGCAGTCAAACTGAATTATAATCGGATGAATAGCAGTCAAACTGATTTATAAGAGGATGTAGAGCAGTCAAACTGCTTTATAAAAGGATGAAGAGCAGTCAAACTGCTTTATAAAAGGATGAAGAGCAGTCAAACTGTTTTATAAGAGGACGAAGAGCAGTCAAACTGATTTATAATCGGACGAAGAGCAGTCAAACTGTTCTATAGGAGGATGAAGCGCAGTCAAACTGGTTTATAGGAGGATGAAGAGCAGTCAAACTGCTTTATAAGAGGATGAAGAGCAGTCAAACTGATTTATAAGCGCACGAAGAGCAGTCAAACTGATTTATAATTGGACGAAGAGCAGTCAAACTGATTTATAAACGGACGAAGAGCAGTCAAACGGTTTTATAAAAGGATGAAGAGCAGTCAAACTGATTTATAAGAGGATGAAGAGCAGTCAAACTGATTTATAAGCGCACGAAGAGCAGTCAGACGGTTTTATAAAAGGATGAAGAGCAGTCAAACTGTTTTATACGAGGATATAGAGCAGTCAGACTGTTTTACAAGAGGATGAAGAGCAGTCAACCTGTTTTACAAGAGGATGAAGAGCAGACAAACTGTTTTATAAGAGGATGAAGAGCAGTCAAACTGCGTTATAAAAGGATGAAGAGCAGTCAAACTGTTTTATAAAAGGACGAAGAGCAGTCAAACTGATTTATAATCGGACGAAGAGCAGTCAAACTGTTCTATAGGAGGATGAAGCGCAGTCAAACTGGTTTATAGGAGGATGAAGAGCAGTCAAACTGCTTTATAAGAGGATGAAGAGCAGTCAAACTGATTTATAAGTGGATGTAGAGCAGTCAGACTGTTTTACAAGAGGATGAAGAGCAGTCAACCTGTTTTATAAGAGGACGAAGAGCAGTCAAACTGATTTATAATCGGACGAAGAGCAGTCAAACTGTTCTATAGGATGATGAAGCGCAGTCAAACTGGTTTATGGGAGGATGAAGAGCAGTCAAACTGCTTTATAAGAGGATGAAGAGCAGTCAAACTGATTTATAAGCGGACGAAGAGCAGTCAAACTGATTTATAATCGGACGAAGCGCAGTCAAACTGATTTATAAACGGACGAAGAGCAGTCAAACGGTTTTATAAAAGGATGAAGAGCAGTCAAACTGTTTTATACGAGGATGTAGAGCAGTCAGACTGTTTTACAAGAGGATGAAGAGCAGTCAACCTGTTTTACAAGAGGATGAAGAGCAGTCAAACTGTTTTATAAGAGGATGAAGAGCAGTCAAACTGCGTTATAAAAGGATGAAGAGCAGTCAAACAGTTTTATAAGAGGACGAAGAGCAGTCAAACTGATTTATAATCGAATGAAGAGCAGTCAAACTGATTTATAAGAGGATGAAGAGCAGTCAAACTGCTTTATACAAGGATGAAGAGCAGTCAAACTGTTTTATACGAGGATGTAGAGCAGTCAGACTGTTTTACAAGAGGATGAAGAGCAGTCAACCTGTTTTACAAGAGGATGAAGAGTAGACAAACTGTTTTATAAGAGATTGAAGAGCAGTCAAACTGCGTTATAAAAGGATGAAGAGCAGTCAAACTGTTTTATAAGAGGACGAAGAGCAGTCAAAATGATTTATAATCGGACGAAGAGCAGTCAAACTGTTCTATAGGAGGATGAAGCGCAGTCAAACTGGTTTATAGGAGGATGAAGAGCAGTCAAACTGCTTTATAAGAGGATGAAGAGCAGTCAAACTGATTTATAAGCACACGAAGAGCAGTCAAACTGATTTATAATCAGACAAAGAGCAGTCAAACTGTTCTATAGGAGGATGAAGCGCAGTCAAACTGGTTTATAGGAGGATGAAGAGCAGTCAAACTGCTTTATAAGAGGATGAAGCGCAGTCAAACTGGTTTATAGGAGGATGAAGAGCAGTCAAACTGCTCTATAAGAGGATGAAGAGCAGTCAAACTGGTTTATAGGAGGATGAAGAGCAGTCAAACTGTTTTATAAGCGGACGAAGAGCAGTCAAACTGATTTATAATCGGACGAAGAGCAGTCAAACTGATTTATAATTGGACGAAGAGCAGTCAAACTGAATTATAATCGGATGAATAGCAGTCAAACTGATTTATAAGAGGATGTAGAGCAGTCAAACTGCTTTATAAAAGGATGAAGAGCAGTCAAACTGCTTTATAAAAGTATGAAGAGCAGTCAAACTGTTTTATAAGAGGACGAAGAGCAGTCAAACTGATTTATAATCGGACGAAGAGCAGTCAAACTGTTCTATAGGAGGATGAAGCGCAGTCAAACTGGTTTATAGGAGGATGAAGAGCAGTCAAACTGCTTTATAAGAGAATGAAGAGCAGTCAAACTGATTTATAAGCGCACGAAGAGCAGTCAAACTGATTTATAATCGGACGAAGAGCAGTCAAACTGATTTATAAACGGACGAAGAGCAGTCAAACGGTTTTATAAAAGGATGAAGAGCAGTCAAACTGATTTATAAGAGGATGAAGAGCAGTCAAACTGCTTTATAAGAGGACGAAGAGCAGTCAAACTGATTTATAATCGGACGAAGAGCAGTCAAACTGTTCTATAGGAGGGTGAAGCGCAGTCAAACTGGTTTATAGGAGGATGAAGAGCAGTCAAACTGCTTTATAAAAGGATGAAGAGCAGTCAAACTGCTTTATAAGAGGATGAAGAGCAGTCAAACTGATTTATAAGCGCACGAAGAGCAGTCAGACGGTTTTATAAAAGGATGAAGAGCAGTCAAACTGTTTTATACGAGGATATAGAGCAGTCAGACTGTTTTACAAGAGGATGAAGAGCAGTCAACCTGTTTTACAAGAGGATGAAGAGCAGACAAACTGTTTTATAAGAGGATAAAGAGCAGTCAAACTGCGTTATAAAAGGATGAAGAGCAGTCAAACTGTTTTATAAGAGGACGAAGAGCAGTCAAACTGATTTATAATCGGACGAAGAGCAGTCAAACTGTTCTATAGGAGGATGAAGCGCAGTCAAACTGGTTTATAGGAGGATGAAGAGCAGTCAAACTGCTTTATAAGAGGATGAAGAGCAGTCAAACTGATTTATAAGCGCACGAAGAGCAGTCAAACTGATTTATAATCGGACAAAGAGCAGTCAAACTGTTCTATAGGAGGATGAAGCGCAGTCAAACTGGTTTATAGGAGGATGAAGAGCAGTCAAACTGCTTTATAAGGGGATGAAGAGCAGTCAAACTGATTTATAATTGGATGTAGAGCAGTCAGACTGTTTTACAAGAGGATGAAGAGCAGTCAACCTGTTTTATAAGAGGACGAAGAGCAGTCAAACTGATTTATAATCGGACGAAGAGCAGTCAAACTGTTCTATAGGATGATGAAGCGCAGTCAAACTGGTTTATAGGAGGATGAAGAGCAGTCAAACTGCTTTATAAGAGGATGAAGAGCAGTCAAACTGATTTATAAGCGGACGAAGAGCAGTCAAACTGATTTATAATCGGACGAAGAGCAGTCAAACTGATTTATAAACGGACGAAGAGCAGTCAAACGGTTTTATAAAAGGATGAAGAGCAGTCAAACTGTTTTATACGAGGATGTAGAGCAGTCAGACTGTTTTACAAGAGGATGAAGAGCAGTCAACCTGTTTTACAAGAGGATGAAGAGCAGTCAAACTGTTTTATAAGAGGATGAAGAGCAGTCAAACTGCGTTATAAAAGGATGAAGAGCAGTCAAACAGTTTTATAAGAGGACGAAGAGCAGTCAAACTGATTTATAATCGGATGAAGAGCAGTCAAACTGATTTATAAGAGGATGAAGAGCAGTCAAACTGCTTTATAAAAGGATGAAGCGCAGTCAAACTGTTTTATAAGCGGACGAAGAGCAGTCAAACTGATTTATAATCGGACGAAGAGCAGTCAAACTGATTTATAAGAGGATGAAGACCAGTCAAACTGCTTTATAAGAGGACGAAGAGCAGTCAAACTGATTTATAATCGGACGAAGAGCAGTCAAACTGTTCTATAGGAGGGTGAAGCGCAGTCAAACTGGTTTATTGGAGGATGAAGAGCAGTCAAACTGCTTTATGAAAGGATGAAGAGCAGTCAAACTGCTTTATAAGAGGATGAAGAGCAGTCAAACTGATTTATAAGCGCACGAAGAGCAGTCAAACTGATTTATAATCGGACAAAGAGCAGTCAAACTGTTCTATAGGAGGATGAAGCGCAGTCAAACTGGTTTATAGGAGGATGAAGAGCAGTCAAACTGCTTTATAAGAGGATGAAGAGCAGTCAAACTGATTTATAAGAGGATGTAGAGCAGTCAGACGGTTTTACAAGAGGATGAAGAGCAGTCAACCTGTTTTATAAGAGGACGAAGAGCAGTCAAACTGATTTATAATCGGACGAAGAGCAGTCAAACTGTTCTATAGGATGATGAAGCGCAGTCAAACTGGTTTATAGGAGGATGAAGAGCAGTCAAACTGCTTTATAAGAGGATGAAGAGCAGTCAAACTGATTTATAAGCGGACGAAGAGCAGTCAAACTGATTTATAAACGGACGAAGAGCAGTCAAACGGTTTTATAAAAGGATGAAAAGCAGTCAAACTGTTTTATACGAGGATGTAGAGCAGTCAGACGGTTTTACAAGAGGATGAAGAGCAGTCAACCTGTTTTACAAGAGGATGAAGAGCAGTCAAACTGTTTTATAAGAGGATGAAGAGCAGTCAAACTGCGTTATAAAAGGATGAAGAGCAGTCAAACAGTTTTATAAGAGGACGAAGAGCAGTCAAACTGATTTATAATCGGATGAAGAGCAGTCAAACTGATTTATAAGAGGATGAAGAGCAGTCAAACTGGTTTATAGGAGGATGAAGAGCAGTCAAACTGTTTTATAAGAGGACGAAGAGCAGTCAAACTGATTTATAATCGGACGAAGAGCAGTCAAACTGTTCTATAGGAGGATGAAGCGCAGTCAAACTGGTCTATAGGAGGATGAAGAGCAGTCAAACTGTTTTATAAGCGGACGAAGAGCAGTCAAACTGATTTATAAGAGGATGAAGAGCAGTCAAACTGCTTTATAAGAGGACGAAGAGCAGTCAAACTGATTTATAATCGGACGAAGAGCAGTCAAACTGTTCTATAGGAGGGTGAAGCGCAGTCAAACTGGTTTATAGGAGGATGAAGAGCAGTCAAACTGCTTTATAAAAGGATGAAGAGCAGTCAAACTGATTTATAAGAGGATGAAGAGCAGTCAAACTGCTTTATAAAAGGATGAAGAGCAGTCAAACTGTTTTATAAGCGGACGAAGAGCAGTCAAACTGATTTATAATTGGACGAAGAGCAGTCAAACTGATTTATAATCGGACGAAGAGTAGTCAAACGGTTTTATAAGAGGATGAAGAGCAGTCAAACTGCTTTATAAAAGGATGAAGAGCAGTCAAACTGTTTTATACGAGGATGTAGAGCGGTCAGACTGTTTTACAAGAGGAGGAAGAGCAGTCAACCTGTTTTACAAGAGGATGAAGAGCAGTCAAACTGCATTATAAAAAGATGAAGAGCAGTCAAACTGTTTTATAAGAGGATGAAGAGCAGTCAAACTGCTTTATAAAAGGATGAAGAGCAGTCAAACTGTTTTATAAGCGCACGAAGAGCAGTCAAACTGATTTATAATCGGACGAAGAGCAGTCAAACTGTTCTATAGGAGGATGAAGCGCAGTCAAACTGGTTTATAGGAGGATGAAGAGCAGTCAAACTGCTTTATAAGCGGACGAAGAGCAGTCAAACTGATTTATAATCGGACGAAGAGCAGTCAAACTGATTTATAATTGGACGAAGAGCAGTCAAACTGAATTATAATCGGATGAATAGCAGTCAAACTGATTTATAAGAGGATGTAGAGCAGTCAAACTGCTTTATAAAAGGATGAAGAGCAGTCAAACTGATTTATAATCGGACGAAGAGCAGTCAAACTGTTCTATAGGAGGATGAAGCGCAGTCAAACTGGTTTATAGGAGGATGAAGAGCAGTCAAACTGCTTTATAAGAGGATGAAGAGCAGTCAAACTGATTTATAAGCGGACGAAGAGCAGTCAAAGTGATTTATAAACGGACGAAGAGCAGTCAAACGGTTTTATAAAAGGATGAAGAGCAGTCAAACTGTTTTATACGAGGATGTAGAGCAGTCAGACTGTTTTACAAGAGGATGAAGAGCAGTCAACCTGTTTTACAAGAGGATGAAGAGCAGTCAAACTGTTTTATAAGAGGATGAAGAGCAGTCAAACTGCGTTATAAAAGGATGAAGAGCAGTCAAACAGTTTTATAAGAGGACGAAGAGCAGTCAAACTGATTTATAATCGGATGAAGAGCAGTCAAACTGATTTATAAGAGGATGAAGAGCAGTCAAACTGCTTTATAAAAGGATGAAGCGCAGTCAAGATGTTTTATAAGAGGACGAAGAGCAGTCAAGCTGATTTATAATCGGACGAAGAGCAGTCAAACTGTTCTATAGGAGGATGAAGCGCAGTCAAACTGGTCTATAGGAGGATGAAGAGCAGTCAAACTGTTTTATAAGCGGACGAAGAGCAGTCAAACTGATTTATAAGAGGATGAAGAGCAGTCAAACTGCTTTATAAGAGGACGAAGAGCAGTCAAACTGATTTATAATCGGACGAAGAGCAGTCAAACTGTTCTATAGGAGGGTGAAGCGCAGTCAAACTGGTTTATAGGAGGATGAAGAGCAGTCAAACTGCTTTATAAAAGGATGAAGAGCAGTCAAACTGATTTATAAGAGGATGAAGAGCAGTCAAACTGCTTTATAAAAGGATGAAGAGCAGTCAAACTGTTTTATAAGCAGACGAAGAGCAGTCAAACTGATTTATAATTGGACGAAGAGCAGTCAAACTGATTTATAATCGGACGAAGAGTAGTCAAACGGTTTTATAAGAGGATGAAGATCAGTCAAATTGATTTATAAGAGGATGAAGAGCAGTCAAACTGCTTTATAAAAGGATGAAGAGCAGTCAAACTGTTTTATACGAGGATGTAGAGCGGTCAGACTGTTTTACAAGAGGATGAAGAGCAGTCAACCTGTTTTACAAGAGGATGAAGAGCAGTCAAACTGCATTATTAAAAGATGAAGAGCAGTCAAACAGTTTTATAAGAGGACGAAGAGCAGTCAAACTGATTTATAATCGGATGAAGAGCAGTCAAACTGATTTATAAGAGGATGAAGAGCAGTCAAACTGCTTTATAAAAGGATGAAGCGCAGTCAAGATGTTTTATAAGAGGACGAAGAGCAGTCAAGCTGATTTATAATCGGACGAAGAGCAGTCAAACTGTTCTATAGGAGGATGAAGCGCAGTCAAACTGGTCTATAGGAGGATGAAGAGCAGTCAAACTGTTTTATAAGCGGACGAAGAGCAGTCAAACTGATTTATAAGAGGATGAAGAGCAGTCAAACTGCTTTATAAGAGGACGAAGAGCAGTCAAACTGATTTATAATCGGACGAAGAGCAGTCAAACTGTTCTATAGGAGGGTGAAGCGCAGTCAAACTGGTTTATAGGAGGATGAAGAGCAGTCAAACTGCTTTATAAAAGGATGAAGAGCAGTCAAACTGATTTATAAGAGGATGAAGAGCAGTCAAACTGCTTTATAAAAGGATGAAGAGCAGTCAAACTGTTTTATAAGCGGACGAAGAGCAGTCAAACTGATTTATAATTGGACGAAGAGCAGTCAAACTGATTTATAATCGGACGAAGAGTAGTCAAACGGTTTTATAAGAGGATGAAGAGCAGTCAAATTGATTTATAAGAGGATGAAGAGCAGTCAAACTGCTTTATAAAAGGATGAAGAGCAGTCAAACTGTTTTATACGAGGATGTAGAGCGGTCAGACTGTTTTACAAGAGGATGAAGAGCAGTCAACCTGTTTTACAAGAGGATGAAGAGCAGTCAAACTGCATTATAAAAAGATGAAGAGCAGTCAAACTGTTTTATAAGAGGATGAAGAGCAGTCAAACTGCGTTATAAAAAGATGAAGAGCAGTCAAACTGTTTTATAAGAGGATGAAGAGCAGTCAAACTGATTTATAATCGGATGAAGAGCAGTCAGACTGTTTTACAAGAGGATGAAGAGCAGTCAAACTGCTTTATAAAAGGATGAAGAGCAGTCAAACTGTTTTATAAGCGCACGAAGAGCAGTCAAACTGATTTATAATCGGACAAAGAGCAGTCAAACTGTTCTATAGGAGGATGAAGCGCAGTCAAACTGGTTTATAGGAGGATGAAGAGCAGTCAAACTGCTTTATAAGCGGACGAAGAGCAGTCAAACTGATTTATAATCGGACGAAGAGCAGTCAAACTGATTTATAATTGGACGAAGAGCAGTCAAACTGAATTATAATCGGATGAATAGCAGTCAAACTGATTTATAAGAGGATGTAGAGCAGTCAAACTGCTTTATAAAAGGATGAAGAGCAGTCAAACTGATTTATAATCGGACGAAGAGCAGTCAAACTGTTCTATAGGAGGATGAAGCGCAGTCAAACTGGTTTATAGGAGGATGAAGAGCAGTCAAACTGCTTTATAAGAGGATGAAGAGCAGTCAAACTGATTTATAAGCGCACGAAGAGCAGTCAAACTGATTTATAATCGGACAAAGAGCAGTCAAACTGTTCTATAGGAGGATGAAGCGCAGTCAAACTGGTTTATAGGAGGATGAAGAGCAGTCAAACTGCTTTATAAGAGGATGAAGAGCAGTCAAACTGCTTTATAAAAGGATGAAGAGCAGTCAAACTGTTTTATAAGCGGACGAAGAGCAGTCAAACTGATTTATAATCGGACGAAGAGCAGTCAAACTGACTTATAATCGGACGAAGAGCAGTCAAACTGATCTATAATCGGATGAATAGCTGTCAAACTGATTTATAAGAGGATGAAGAGCAGTCAAACTGCTTTATAAAAGGATGAAGAGCAGTCAAACTGTTTTATAAACGGACGAAGAGCAGTCAAACGGTTTTATAAAAGGATGAAGAGCAGTGAAACTGTTTTATACGAGGATGTAGAGCAGTCAGACTGTTTTACAAGAGGATGAAGAGCAGTCAACCTGTTTTACAAGAGGATGAAGAGTAGACAAACTGTTTTATAAGAGGATGAAGAGCAGTCAAACTGCGTTATAAAAGGATGAAGAGCAGTCAAACTGTTTTATAAGAGGACGAAGAGCAGTCAAACTGATTTATAATCGGACGAAGAGCAGTCAAACTGTTCTATAGGAGGATGAAGCGCAGTCAAACTGGTTTATAGGAGGATGAAGAGCAGTCAAACTGCTTTATAAGAGGATGAAGAGCAGTCAAACTGATTTATAAGCACACGAAGAGCAGTCAAACTGATTTATAATCAGACAAAGAGCAGTCAAACTGTTCTATAGGAGGATGAAGCGCAGTCAAACTGGTTTATAGGAGGATGAAGAGCAGTCAAACTGCTTTATAAGAGGATGAAGCGCAGTCAAACTGGTTTATAGGAGGATGAAGAGCAGTCAAACTGCTTTATAAGAGGATGAAGAGCAGTCAAACTGGTTTATAGGAGGATGAAGAGCAGTCAAACTGTTTTATAAGCGGACGAAGAGCAGTCAAACTGATTTATAATCGGACGAAGAGCAGTCAAACTGATTTATAATTGGACGAAGAGCAGTCAAACTGAATTATAATCGGATGAATAGCAGTCAAACTGATTTATAAGAGGATGTAGAGCAGTCAAACTGCTTTATAAAAGGATGAAGAGCAGTCAAACTGCTTTATAAAAGGATGAAGAGCAGTCAAACTGTTTTATAAGAGGACGAAGAGCAGTCAAACTGATTTATAATCGGACGAAGAGCAGTCAAACTGTTCTATAGGAGGATGAAGCGCAGTCAAACTGGTTTATAGGAGGATGAAGAGCAGTCAAACTGCTTTATAAGAGGATGAAGAGCAGTCAAACTGATTTATAAGCGCACGAAGAGCAGTCAAACTGATTTATAATCGGACGAAGAGCAGTCAAACTGATTTATAAACGGACGAAGAGCAGTCAAACGGTTTTATAAAAGGATGAAGAGCAGTCAAACTGTTTTATACGAGGATGTAGAGCAGTCAGACTGTTTTACAAGAGGATGAAGAGCAGTCAACCTGTTTTACAAGAGGATGAAGAGTAGACAAACTGTTTTATAAGAGGATGAAGAGCAGTCAAACTGCGTTATAAAAGGATGAAGAGCAGTCAAACTGTTTTATAAGAGGACGAAGAGCATTCAAACTGATTTATAATCGGACGAAGAGCAGTCAAACTGTTCTATAGGAGGATGAAGCGCAGTCAAACTGGTTTATAGGAGGATGAAGAGCAGTCAAACTGCTTTATAAGACGATGAAGCACAGTCAAACTGATTTATAAGCGGACGAAGAGCAGTCAAACTGATTTATAATCGGACAAAGAGCAGTCAAACTGATTTATAAACGGACGAAGAGCAGTCAAACGGTTTTATAAAAGGATGAAGAGCAGTCAAACTGTTTTATACGAGGATGTAGAGCAGTCAGACTGTTTTACAAGAGGATGAAGAGCAGTCAACCTGTTTTACAAGAGGATGAAGAGCAGTCAAACTGTTTTATAAGAGGATGAAGAGCAGTCAAACTGCGTTATAAAAGGATGAAGAGCAGTCAAACAGTTTTATAAGACGACGAAGAGCAGTCAAACTGATTTATAATCGGATGAAGAGCAGTCAAACTGATTTATAAGAGGATGAAGAGCAGTCAGACTCTTTTACAAGACGATGAAGAGCAGTCAAACTGCTTTATAAAAGGATGAAGAGCAGTCAAACTGTTTTATAAGCGCACGAAGAGCAGTCAAACTGATTTATAATCGGACGAAGAGCAGTCAAACTGTTCTATAGGAGGATGAAGCGCAGTCAAACTGGTTTATAGGAGGACGAAGAGCAGTCAAACTGCTTTATAAGCGGACGAAGAGCAGTCAAACTGATTTATAATCGGACGAGGAGCAGTCAAACTGATTTATAATTGGACGAAGAGCAGTCAAACTGAATTATAATCGGATGAATAGCAGTCAAACTGATTTATAAGAGGATGTAGAGCAGTCAAACTGCTTTATAAAAGGATGAAGAGCAGTCAAACTGATTTATGATCGGACGAAGAGCAGTCAAACTGTTCTATAGGAGGATGAAGCGCAGTCAAACTGGTTTATAGGAGGATGAAGAGCAGTCAAACTGCTTTATAAGAGGATGAAGAGCAGTCAAACTGATTTATAAGCGGACGAAGAGCAGTCAAACTGATTTATAATCGGACGAAGAGCAGTCAAACTGATTTATAAACGGACGAAGAGCAGTCAAACGGTTTTATAAAAGGATGA
The DNA here is from genome assembly GCF_029633865.1 of Lampris incognitus. Taxonomy (NCBI): domain Eukaryota; kingdom Metazoa; phylum Chordata; class Actinopteri; order Lampriformes; family Lampridae; genus Lampris; species Lampris incognitus. Next base: position 36,993,357 of record NC_079222.1, read on the forward strand.
AGAGCAGTCAAACTGTTTTATACGAGGATGTAGAGCAGTCAGACTGTTTTACAAGAGGATGAAGAGCAGTCAACCTGTTTTACAAGAGGATGAAGAGCAGTCAAACTGTTTTATAAGAGGATGAAGAGCAGTCAAACTGCGTTATAAAAGGATGAAGAGCAGTCAAACTGTTTTATAAGAGGACGAAGAGCAGTCAAACTGATTTATAATCGGACGAAGAGCAGTCAAACTGTTCTATAGGAGGATGAAGCGCAGTCAAACTGGTTTATAGGAGGATGAAGAGCAGTCAAACTGCTTTATAAGAGGATGAAGAGCAGTCAAACTGATTTATAAGCGCACGAAGAGCAGTCAAACTGATTTATAATCGGACAAAGAGCAGTCAAACTGTTCTATAGGAGGATGAAGCGCAGTCAAACTGGTTTATAGGAGGATGAAGAGCAGTCAAACTGCTTTATAAGAGGATGAAGAGCAGTCAAACTGCTTTATAAAAGGATGAAGAGCAGTCAAACTGTTTTATAAGCGGACGAAGAGCAGTCAAACTGATTTATAATCGGACGAAGAGCAGTCAAACTGATTTATAATCGGACGAAGAGCAGTCAAACTGATTTATAATCGGATGAATAGCTGTCAAACTGATTTATAAGAGGATGAAGAGCAGTCAAACTGCTTTATAAAAGGATGAAGAGCAGTCAAACTGTTTTATAAGAGGACGAAGAGCAGTCAAACTGATTTATAATCGGACGAAGAGCAGTCAAACTGTTCTATAGGAGGATGAAGCGCAGTCAAACTGGTTTATAGGAGGATGAAGAGCAGTCAAACTGCTTTATAAGAGGATGAAGAGCAGTTAAACTGATTTATAAGCGCACGAAGAGCAGTCAAACTGATTTATAATCGGACGATTAGCAGTCAAACTGATTTATAAACGGACGAAGAGCAGTCAAACGGTTTTATAAAAGGATGAAGAGCAGTCAAACTGTTTTACAAGAGGATGAAGAGCAGTCAACCTGTTTTACAAGAGGATGAAGAGCAGACAAACTGTTTTATAAGAGGATGAAGAGCAGTCAAACTGCGTTATAAAAGGATGAAGAGCAGTCAAACTGATTTATAATCGGACGAAGAGCAGTCAAACTGTTCTATAGGAGGATGAAGCGCAGTCAAACTGGTTTATAGGAGGATGAAGAGCAGTCAAACTGTTTTATAAGAGGATGAAGAGCAGTCAAACTGATTTATAAGCGCACGAAGAGCAGTCAAACTGATTTATAATCGGACAAAGAGCAGTCAAACTGTTCTATAGGAGGATGAAGCGCAGTCAAACTGGTTTATAGGAGGATGAAGAGCAGTCAAACTGATTTATAAGCGCACGAAGAGCAGTCAAACTGATTTATAATCGGACAAAGAGCAGTCAAACTGATTTATAAACGGACGAAGAGCAGTCAAACGGTTTTATAAAAGGATGAAGAGCAGTCAAACTGTTTTATACGAGGATGTAGAGCAGTCAGACTGTTTTACAAGAGGATGAAGAGCAGTCAACCTGTTTTACAAGAGGATGAAGAGCAGTCAAACTGTTTTATAAGAGGATGAAGAGCAGTCAAACTGCGTTATAAAAGGATGAAGAGCAGTCAAACAGTTTTATAAGAGGACGAAGAGCAGTCAAACTGATTTATAATCCGATGAAGAGCAGTCAAACTGATTTATAAGAGGATGAAGAGCAGTCAAACTGCTTTATAAAAGGATGAAGCGCAGTCAAACTGTTTTATAAGAGGACGAAGAGCAGTCAAACTGATTTATAATCGGACGAAGAGCAGTCAAACTGTTCTATAGGAGGATGAAGCGCAGTCAAACTGGTCTATAGGAGGATGAAGAGCAGTCAAACTGTTTTATAAGCGGACGATGGGCAGTCAAACTGATTTATAAGAGGATGAAGAGCAGTCAGACTGCTTTATAAGAGGACGAAGAGCAGTCAAACTGATTTATAATCGGACGAAGAGCAGTCAAACTGTTCTATAGGAGGGTGAAGCGCAGTCAAACTGGTTTATAGGAGGATGAAGAGCAGTCAAACTGCTTTATAAAAGGATGAAGAGCAGTCAAACTGATTTATAAGAGGATGAAGAGCAGTCAAACTGCTTTATAAAAGGATGAAGAGCAGTCAAACTGTTTTATAAGCGGACGAAGAGCAGTCAAACTGATTTATAATTGGACGAAGAGCAGTCAAACTGATTTATAATCGGACGAAGAGTAGTCAAACGGTTTTATAAGAGGATGAAGAGCAGTCAAATTGATTCATAAGAGGATGAAGAGCAATCAAACTGCTTTATAAAAGGATGAAGAGCAGTCAAACTGTTTTATACGAGGATGTAGAGCGGTCAGACTGTTTTACAAGAGGATGAAGAGCAGTCAACCTGTTTTACAAGAGGATGAAGAGCAGTCAAACTGCGTTATAAAAAGATGAAGAGCAGTCAAACTGTTTTATAAGAGGATGAAGAGCAGTCACACAGTTTTATGAGGACGAAAAGCAGTCAAACTGATTTATAATCGGATGAAGAGCAGTCAAACTGATTTATAAGAGGATGAAGAGCAGTCAAACTGCGTTATAAAAAGATGAAGAGCAGTCAAACTGTTTTATAAGAGGATGAAGAGCAGTCAAACTGATTTATAATCGGATGAAGAGCAGTCAGACTGTTTTACAAGAGGATGAAGAGCAGTCAAACTGCTTTATAAAAGGATGAAGAGCAGTCAAACTGTTTTATAAGCGCACGAAGAGCAGTCAAACTGATTTATAATCGGACGAAGAGCAGTCAAACTGTTCTATAGGAGGATGAAGAGCAGTCAAACTGCTTTATAAGCGGACGAAGAGCAGTCAAACTGATTTATAATCGGACGAGGAGCAGTCAAACTGATTTATAATTGGACGAAGAGCAGTCAAACTGAATTATAATCGGATGAATAGCAGTCAAACTGATTTATAAGAGGATATAGAGCAGTCAAACTGCTTTATAAAAGGATGAAGAGCAGTCAAACTGATTTATAATCGGACGAAGAGCAGTCAAACTGTTCTATAGGAGGATGAAGCGCAGTCAAACTGGTTTATAGGAGGATGAAGAGCAGTCAAACTGCTTTATAAGAGGATGAAGAGCAATCAAACTGATTTATAAGCGGACGAAGAGCAGTCAAACTGATTTATAATCGGACGAAGAGCAGTCAAACTGATTTATAAACGGACGAAGAGCAGTCAAACGGTTTTATAAAAGGATGAAGAGCAGTCAAACTGTTTTTTACGAGGATGTAGAGCCGTCAGACTGTTTTACAAGAGGATGAAGAGCAGTCAACCTGTTTTACAAGAGGATGAAGAGCAGTCAAACTGTTTTATAAGAGGATGAAGAGCAGTCAAACTGCGTTATAAAAGGATGAAGAGCAGTCAAACTGTTTTATAAGAGGACGAAGAGCAGTCAAACTGATTTATAATCGGACGAAGAGCAGTCATACTGTTCTATAGGAGGATGAAGCGCAGTCAAACTGGTTTATAGGAGGATGAAGAGCAGTCAAACTGCTTTATAAGAGGATGAAGAGCACTCAAACTGATTTATAAGCGCACGAAGAGCAGTCAAACTGATTTATAATCGGACAAAGAGCAGTCAAACTGTTCTATAGGAGGATGAAGCGCAGTCAAACTGGTTTATAGGAGGATGAAGAGCAGTCAAACTGCTTTATAAGAGGATGAAGAGCAGTCAAACTGATTTATAAGAGGATGAAGAGCAGTCAAACTGCTTTATAAAAGGATGAAGAGCAGTCAAACTGTTTTATAAGCGGACGAAGAGCAGTCAAACTGATTTATAATCGGACGAAGAGCAGTCAAACTGATTTATAATCGGACGAAGAGCAGTCAAACTGATTTATAATCGGATGAATAGCAGTCAAACTGATTTATAAGAGGATGTAGATCAGTCAAACTGCTTTATAAAAGGATGAAGAGCAGTCAAACTGTTTTATAAGAGGACGAAGAGCAGTCAAACTGCTTTATAAGGGGATGAAGAGCAGTTAAACTGATTTATAATCGGACGAAGAGCAGTCAAACTGTTCTATAGGAGGATGAAGCGCAGTCAAACTGGTTTATAGGAGGATGAAGAGCAGTCAAACTGCTTTATAAGAGGATGAAGAGCAGTTAAACTGATTTATAAGCGGACGAAGAGCAGTCAAACTGATTTATAATCGGACGAAGAGCAGTCAAACTGATTTATAAACGGACGAAGAGCAGTCAAACGGTTTTATAAAAGGATGAAGAGCAGTCAAACTGTTTTATACGAGGATGTAGAGCAGTCAGACTGTTTTACAAGAGGATGAAGAGCAGTCAACCTGTTTTACAAGAGGATGAAGAGCAGTCAAACTGTTTTATAAGAGGATGAAGAGCAGTCAAACTGCGTTATAAAAGGATGAAGAGCAGTCAAACAGTTTTATAAGAGGACGAAGAGCAGTCAAACTGATTTATAATCGGATGAAGAGCAGTCAAACTGATTTATAAGAGGATGAAGAGCAGTCAAACTGCTTTATAAAAGGATGAAGAGCAGTCAAACTGTTTTATAAGAGGACGAAGAGCAGTCAAACTGATTTATAATCGGATGAAGAGCAGTCAAACTGTTTTATAAGCGGACGAAGAGCAGTCAAACTGATTTATAATTGGACGAAGAGCAGTCAAACTGATTTATAATCGGACGAAGAGTAGTCAAACGGTTTTATAAGAGGATGAAGAGCAGTCAAATTGATTCATAAGAGGATGAAGAGCAATCAAACTGCTTTATAAAAGGATGAAGAGCAGTCAAACTGTTTTATACGAGGATGTAGAGCGGTCAGACTGTTTTACAAGAGGATGAAGAGCAGTCAACCTGTTTTACAAGAGGATGAAGAGCAGTCAAACTGCGTTATAAAAAGATGAAGAGCAGTCAAACTGTTTTATAAGAGGATGAAGAGCAGTCAAACAGTTTTATGAGGACGAAAAGCAGTCAAACTGATTTATAATCGGATGAAGAGCAGTCAAACTGATTTATAAGAGGATGAAGAGCAGTCAAACTGCGTTATAAAAAGATGAAGAGCAGTCAAACTGTTTTATAAGAGGATGAAGAGCAGTCAAACTGATTTATAATCGGATGAAGAGCAGTCAGACTGTTTTACAAGAGGATGAAGAGCAGTCAAACTGCTTTATAAAAGGATGAAGAGCAGTCAAACTGTTTTATAAGCGCACGAAGAGCAGTCAAACTGATTTATAATCGGACGAAGAGCAGTCAAACTGTTCTATAGGAGGATGAAGAGCAGTCAAACTGTTTTATAAGAGGATGAAGAGCAGTCAAACTGCGTTATAAAAGGATGAAGAGCAGTCAAACAGTTTTATAAGAGGACGAAGAGCAGTCAAACTGATTTATAATCGGATGAAGAGCAGTCAAACTGATTTATAAGAGGATGAAGAGCAGTCAAACTGCTTTATAAAAGGATGAAGAGCAGTCAAACTGTTTTATAAGAGGACGAAGAGCAGTCAAACTGATTTATAATCGGATGAAGAGCAGTCAAACTGTTTTATAAGCGGACGAAGAGCAGTCAAACTGATTTATAATTGGACGAAGAGCAGTCAAACTGATTTATAATCGGACGAAGAGTAGTCAAACGGTTTTATAAGAGGATGAAGAGCAGTCAAATTGATTCATAAGAGGATGAAGAGCAATCAAACTGCTTTATAAAAGGATGAAGAGCAGTCAAACTGTTTTATACGAGGATGTAGAGCGGTCAGACTGTTTTACAAGAGGATGAAGAGCAGTCAACCTGTTTTACAAGAGGATGAAGAGCAGTCAAACTGCGTTATAAAAAGATGAAGAGCAGTCAAACTGTTTTATAAGAGGATGAAGAGCAGTCAAACAGTTTTATGAGGACGAAAAGCAGTCAAACTGATTTATAATCGGATGAAGAGCAGTCAAACTGATTTATAAGAGGATGAAGAGCAGTCAAACTGCGTTATAAAAAGATGAAGAGCAGTCAAACTGTTTTATAAGAGGATGAAGAGCAGTCAAACTGATTTATAATCGGATGAAGAGCAGTCAGACTGTTTTACAAGAGGATGAAGAGCAGTCAAACTGCTTTATAAAAGGATGAAGAGCAGTCAAACTGTTTTATAAGCGCACGAAGAGCAGTCAAACTGATTTATAATCGGACGAAGAGCAGTCAAACTGTTCTATAGGAGGATGAAGAGCAGTCAAACTGCTTTATAAGCGGACGAAGAGCAGTCAAACTGATTTATAATCGGACGAGGAGCAGTCAAACTGATTTATAATTGGACGAAGAGCAGTCAAACTGAATTATAATCGGATGAATAGCAGTCAAACTGATTTATAAGAGGATGTAGAGCAGTCAAACTGCTTTATAAAAGGATGAAGAGCAGTCAAACTGATTTATAATCGGACGAAGAGCAGTCAAACTGTTCTATAGGAGGATGAAGCGCAGTCAAACTGGTTTATAGGAGGATGAAGAGCAGTCAAACTGCTTTATAAGAGGATGAAGAGCAGTCAAACTGATTTATAAGCGGACGAAGAGCAGTCAAACTGATTTATAATCGGACGAAGAGCAGTCAAACTGATTTATAAACGGACGAAGAGCAGTCAAACGGTTTTATAAAAGGATGAAGAGCAGTCAAACTGTTTTTTACGAGGATGTAGAGCCGTCAGACTGTTTTACAAGAGGATGAAGAGCAGTCAACCTGTTTTACAAGAGGATGAAGAGCAGTCAAACTGTTTTATAAGAGGATGAAGAGCAGTCAAACTGCGTTATAAAAGGATGAAGAGCAGTCAAACTGTTTTATAAGAGGACGAAGAGCAGTCAAACTGATTTATAATCGGACGAAGAGCAGTCATACTGTTCTATAGGAGGATGAAGCGCAGTCAAACTGGTTTATAGGAGGATGAAGAGCAGTCAAACTGCTTTATAAGAGGATGAAGAGCACTCAAACTGATTTATAAGCGCACGAAGAGCAGTCAAACTGATTTATAATCGGACAAAGAGCAGTCAAACTGTTCTATAGGAGGATGAAGCGCAGTCAAACTGATTTATAAGCGGACGAAGAGCAGTCAAACTGATTTATAAGAGGATGAAGAGCAGTCAAACTGATTTATAAGAGGATGAAGAGCAGTCAAACTGCTTTATAAAAGGATGAAGAGCAGTCAAACTGTTTTATAAGCGGACGAAGAGCAGTCAAACTGATTTATAATCGGAAGAAGAGCAGTCAAACTGTTCTATAGGAGGATGAAGCGCAGTCAAACTGGTTTATAGGAGGATGAAGAGCAGTCAAACTGCTTTATAAAAGGATGAAGAGCAGTCAAACTGATTTATAAGAGGATGAAGAGCAGTCAAACTGCTTTATAAAAGGATGAAGAGCAGTCAAACTGTTTTATAAGCGGACGAAGAGCAGTCAAACTGATTTATAATTGGACGAAGAGCAGTCAAACTGATTTATAATCGGACGAAGAGCAGTCAAACGGTTTTATAAGAGGATGAAGAGCAGTCAAACTGCTTTATAAAAGGATGAAGAGCAGTCAAACTGATTTATAATCGGACGAAGAGCAGTCAAACTGTTCTATAGGAGGATGAAGCGCAGTCAAACTGGTTTATAGGAGGATGAAGAGCAGTCAAACTGCATTATAAGAGGATGAAGAGCAGTCAAACTGATTTATAAGCGGACGAAGAGCAGTCAAACTGATTTATAATCGGACGAAGAGCAGTCAAACTGATTTATAAACGGACGAAGAGCAGTCAAACGGTTTTATAAAAGGATTAAGAGCAGTCAAACTGTTTTTTACGAGGATGTAGAGCAGTCAGACTGTTTTACAAGAGGATGAAGAGCAGTCAACCTGTTTTACAAGAGGATGAAGAGCAGTCAAACTGTTTTATAAGAGGATGAAGAGCAGTCAAACTGCGTTATAAAAGGATGAAGAGCAGTCAAACTGTTTTATAAGAGGACGAAGAGCAGTCAAACTGATTTATAATCGGACGAAGAGCAGTCAAACTGTTCTATTGGAGGATGAAGCGCAGTCAAACTGGTTTATAGGAGGATGAAGAGCAGTCAAACTGCTTTATAAGAGGATGAAGAGCAGTCAAACTGCTTTATAAAAGGACGAAGAGCAGTCAAACTGATTTATAATCGGATGAAGAGCAGTCAAACTGTTTTATAAGAGGATGAAGAGCAGTCAAACTGATTTATAATCGGACGAAGAGCAGTCAAACTGTTCTATAGGAGGATGAAGAGCAGTCAAACTGGTTTATAGGAGGATGAAGAGCAGTCAAACTGCTTTATAAGAGGATGAAGAGCAGTCAAACTGATTTATAAGCGGACGAAGAGCAGTCAAACTGATTTATAATCGGACGAAGAGCAGTCAAACTGATTTATAAACGGACGAAGAGCAGTCAAACGGTTTTATAAAAGGATGAAGAGCAGTCAAACTGTTTTATACGAGGATGTAGAGCAGTCAGACTGTTTTATAAAAGGATGAAGAGCAGTCAAACTGTTTTATAAGAGGAAAAAAGAGCAGTCAAACTGATTTATAATAGGATGAAGAGCAGGCAAACTGATTTATAAGAGGATGAAGAGCAGTCAAACTGTTTTATAAGCTGACGAAGAGCAGTCAAACTGATTTATAATCGGACGAAGAGCAGTCAAACTGATTTATAATCAGACGAAGAGCAGTCAAACGGTTTTATAAGAGGATGAAGAGCAGTCAAATTGATTTATAAAAGGATGAAGAGCAGTCAAACTGCTTTATAAAAGGATGAAGAGCAGTCAAACTGTTTTATACGAGGATGTAGAGCAGTCAGACTGTTTTACAAGAGGATGAAGAGCAGTCAACCTGTTTTATAAGAGGACGAAGAGCAGTCAAACTGATTTATAATCGGATGAAGAGCAGTCAAACTGATATATAAGAGGATGAAGAGCAGTCAAACTGCTTTATAAAAGGATGAAGAGCAGTCAAACTGTTTTATAAGAGGAAGAAGAGCAGTCAAACTGATTTATAATCGGACGAAGAGCAGTCAAACTGTTCTATAGGAGGATGAAGCGCAGTCAAACTGGTTTATAGGAGGATGAAGAGCAGTCAAACTGCTTTATAAGAGGATGAAGAGCAGTCATACTGATTTATAAGAGGATGAAGAGCAGTCAAACTGCTTTATAAAAGGATGAAGAGCAGTCAAACTGTTTTATAAGCGGACGAAGAGCAGTCAAACTGATTTATAATCGGACAAAGAGCAGTCAAACTGATTTATAATCGGACGAAGAGCAGTCAAACGGTTTTATAAGAGGATGAAGAGCAGTCAAATTGATTTATAAGAGGATGAAGAGCAGTAAAACTGCTTTATAAAAGGATGAAGAGCAGTCAAACTGTTTTATACCAGGATGTAGAGCGGTCAGACTGTTTTAAAAGAGGATGAAGAGCAGTCAACCTGTTTTACAAGAGGATGAAGAGCAGTCAAACTATTTTATAAGAGGATGAAGAGCAGTCAAACTGCGTTATAAAAGGATGAAGAGCAGTCAAACTGTTTTATAAGAGGACGAAGAGCAGTCAAACTGATTTATAATCGGACGAAGAGCAGTCAAACTGTTCTATTGGAGGATGAAGCGCAGTCAAACTGGTTTATAGGAGGATGAAGAGCAGTCAAACTGCTTTATAAGAGGATGAAGAGCAGTCAAACTGCTTTATAAAAGGACGAAGAGCAGTCAAACTGATTTATAATCGGATGAAGAGCAGTCAAACTGTTTTATAAGAGGATGAAGAGCAGTCAAACTGATTTATAATCGGACGAAGAGCAGTCAAACTGTTCTATAGGAGGATGAAGAGCAGTCAAACTGGTTTATAGGAGGATGAAGAGCAGTCAAACTGCTTTATAAGAGGATGAAGAGCAGTCAAACTGATTTATAAGCGGACGAAGAGCAGTCAAACTGATTTATAATCGGACGAAGAGCAGTCAAACTGATTTATAAACGGACGAAGAGCAGTCAAACGGTTTTATAAAAGGATGAAGAGCAGTCAAACTGTTTTATACGAGGATGTAGAGCAGTCAGACTGTTTTATAAAAGGATGAAGAGCAGTCAAACTGTTTTATAAGAGGAAAAAAGAGCAGTCAAACTGATTTATAATAGGATGAAGAGCAGGCAAACTGATTTATAAGAGGATGAAGAGCAGTCAAACTGTTTTATAAGCTGACGAAGAGCAGTCAAACTGATTTATAATCGGACGAAGAGCAGTCAAACTGATTTATAATCAGACGAAGAGCAGTCAAACGGTTTTATAAGAGGATGAAGAGCAGTCAAATTGATTTATAAAAGGATGAAGAGCAGTCAAACTGCTTTATAAAAGGATGAAGAGCAGTCAAACTGTTTTATACGAGGATGTAGAGCAGTCAGACTGTTTTACAAGAGGATGAAGAGCAGTCAACCTGTTTTATAAGAGGACGAAGAGCAGTCAAACTGATTTATAATCGGATGAAGAGCAGTCAAACTGATATATAAGAGGATGAAGAGCATTCAAACTGCTTTATAAAAGGATGAAGAGCAGTCAAACTGTTTTATAAGAGGAAGAAGAGCAGTCAAACTGATTTATAATCGGACGAAGAGCAGTCAAACTGTTCTATAGGAGGATGAAGCGCAGTCAAACTGGTTTATAGGAGGATGAAGAGCAGTCAAACTGCTTTATAAGAGGATGAAGAGCAGTCATACTGATTTATAAGAGGATGAAGAGCAGTCAAACTGCTTTATAAAAGGATGAAGAGCAGTCAAACTGTTTTATAAGCGGACGAAGAGCAGTCAAACTGATTTATAATCGGACAAAGAGCAGTCAAACTGATTTATAATCGGACGAAGAGCAGTCAAACGGTTTTATAAGAGGATGAAGAGCAGTCAAATTGATTTATAAGAGGATGAAGAGCAGTAAAACTGCTTTATAAAAGGATGAAGAGCAGTCAAACTGTTTTATACCAGGATGTAGAGCGGTCAGACTGTTTTAAAAGAGGATGAAGAGCAGTCAACCTGTTTTACAAGAGGATGAAGAGCAGTCAAACTATTTTATAAGAGGATGAAGAGCAGTCAAACTGCTTTATAAAAGGATGAAGAGCAGTCAAACAGTTTTATAAGAGGACGAAAAGCAGTCAAACTGATTTATAATCGGATGAAGAGCAGTCAAAATGATTTATAAGAGGATGAAGAGCAGTCAAACTGCGTTACAATAAGATGAAGAGCAGTCAAACTGTTTTATAAGAGGATGAAGAGCAGTCAAACTGATTTATAATCCGACGAAGAGCAGTCAAACTGTTCTATAGGAGGATGAAGAGCAGTCAAACTGGTTTATAGGAGGATGAAGATCAGTCAAACTGCTTTATAAGAGGATGAAGAGCAGTCAAACTGATTTATAAGCGGACGAAGAGCAGTCAAACTGATTTATAATCGGACGAAGAGCAGTCAAACTGATTTATAAACGGACGAAGAGCAGTCAAACTGATTTATAATCGGATGAATAGCAGTCAAACTGATTTATAAGAGGATGTAGATCAGTCAAACTGCTTTATAAAAGGATGAAGAGCAGTCAAACTGTTTTATAAGAGGACGAAGAGCAGTCAAACTGCTTTATAAGAGGATGAAGAGCAGTTAAACTGATTTATAATCGGACGAAGAGCAGTCAAACTGTTCTATAGGAGGATGAAGCGCAGTCAAACTGGTTTATAGGAGGATGAAGAGCAGTCAAACTGCTTTATAAGAGGATGAAGAGCAGTTAAACTGATTTATAAGCGGATGAAGAGCAGTCAAACTGATTTATAATCGGACGAAGAGCAGTCAAACTGATTTATAAACGGACGAAGAGCAGTCAAACGGTTTTATAAAAGGATGAAGAGCAGTCAAACTGTTTTATACGAGGATGTAGAGCAGTCAGACTGTTTTACAAGAGGATGAAAAGCAGTCAACCTGTTTTACAAGAGGATGAAGAGCAGTCAAACTGTTTTATAAGAGGATGAAGAGCAGTCAAACTGCGTTATAAAAGGATGAAGAGCAGTCAAACAGTTTTATAAGAGGACGAAGAGCAGTCAAACTGATTTATAATCGGATGAAGAGCAGTCAAACTGATTTATAAGAGGATGAAGAGCAGTCAAACTGCTTTATAAAAGGATGAAGAGCAGTCAAACTGTTTTATAAGAGGACGAAGAGCAGTCAAACTGATTTATAATCGGACGAAGAGCGGTCAAACTGTTCTATAGGAGGATGAAGCGCAGTCAAACTGGTCTATAGGAGGATGAAGAGCAGTCAAACTGTTTTATAAGCGGACGAAGAGCAGTCAAACTGATTTATAAGAGGATGAAGAGCAGTCAAACTGCTTTATAAGAGGACGAAGAGCAGTCAAACTGATTTATAATTGGACGAAGAGCAGTCAAACTGATTTATAATCGGACGAAGAGCAGTCAAACGGTTTTATAAGAGGATGAAGAGCAGTCAAATTGATTTATAAGAGGATGAAGAGCAGTCAAACTGATTTATAAGAGGATGTAGAGCAGTCAAACTGCTTTATAAAAGGATGAAGAGCAGTCAAACTGATTTATAATCGGACGAAGAGCAGTCAAACTGTTCTATAGGAGGATGAAGCGCAGTCAAACTGGTTTATAGGAGGATGAAGAGCAGTCAAACTGCTTTATAAGAGGATGAAGAGCAGTCAAACGGATTTATAAGCGGACGAAGAGCAGTCAAACTGATTTATAATCGGACGAAGAGCAGTCAAACTGATTTATAAACGGACGAAGAGCAGTCAAACGGTTTTATAAAAGGATTAAGAGCAGTCAAACTGTTTTTTACGAGGATGTAGAGCAGTCAGACTGTTTTACAAGAGGATGAAGAGCAGTCAACCTGTTTTACAAGAGGATGAAGAGCAGTCAAACTGTTTTATAAGAGGATGAAGAGCAGTCAAACTGCGTTATAAAAGGATGAAGAGCAGTCAAACTGTTTTATAAGAGGACGAAGAGCAGTCAAACTGATTTATAATCGGACGAGGAGCAGTCAAACTGATTTATAATTGGACGAAGTGCAGTCAAACTGAATTATAATCGGATGAATAGCAGTCAAACTGATTTATAAGAGGATATAGAGCAGTCAAACTGCTTTATAAAAGGATGAAGAGCAGTCAAACTGATTTATAATCGGACGAAGAGCAGTCAAACTGTTCTATAGGAGGATGAAGCGCAGTCAAACTGGTTTATAGGAGGATGAAGAGCAGTCAAACTGCTTTATAAGAGGATGAAGAGCAGTCAAACTGATTTATAAGCGGACGAAGAGCAGTCAAACTGATTTATAAGCGGACGAAGAGCAGTCAAACTGATTTATAATCGGACGAAGAGCAGTCAAACTGATTTATAAACGGACGAAGAGCAGTCAAACGGTTTTATAAAAGGATGAAGAGCAGTCAAACTGTTTTTTACGAGGATGTAGAGCAGTCAGACTGTTTTACAAGAGGATGAAGAGCAGTCAACCTGTTTTACAAGAGGATGAAGAGCAGTCAAACTGCGTTATAAAAGGATGAAGAGCAGTCAAACTGTTTTATAAGAGGACGAAGAGCAGTCAAACTGATTTATAATCGGACGAAGAGCAGTCAAACTGTTCTATAGGAGGATGAAGCGCAGTCAAACTGGTTTATAGGAGGATGAAGAGCAGTCAAACTGCTTTATAAGAGGATGAAGAGCACTCAAACTGATTTATAAGCGCACGAAGAGCAGTCAAACTGATTTATAATCGGACAAAGAGCAGTCAAACTGTTCTATAGGAGGATGAAGCGCAGTCAAACTGGTTTATAGGAGGATGAAGAGCAGTCAAACTGCTTTATAAGAGGATGAAGAGCAGTCAAACTGATTTATAAGAGGATGAAGAGCAGTCAAACTGCTTTATAAAAGGATGAAGAGCAGTCAAACTGTTTTATAAGCGGACGAAGAGCAGTCAAACTGATTTATAATCGGACGAAGAGCAGTCAAACTGATTTATAATCGGACGAAGAGCAGTCAAACTGATTTATAATCGGATGAATAGCAGTCAAACTGATTTATAAGAGGATGTAGATCAGTCAAACTGCTTTATAAAAGGATGAAGAGCAGTCAAACTGTTTTATAAGAGGACGAAGAGCAGTCAAACTGCTTTATAAGAGGATGAAGAGCAGTTAAACTGATTTATAATCGGACGAAGAGCAGTCAAACTGTTCTATAGGAGGATGAAGCGCAGTCAAACTGGTTTATAGGAGGATGAAGAGCAGTCAAACTGCTTTATAAGAGGATGAAGAGCAGTTAAACTGATTTATAAGCGGACGAAGAGCAGTCAAACTGATTTATAATCGGACGAAGAGCAGTCAAACTGATTTATAAACGGACGAAGAGCAGTCAAACTGTTTTATACGAGGATGTAGAGCAGTCAGACTGTTTTACAAGAGGATGAAGAGCAGTCAACCTGTTTTACAAGAGGATGAAGAGCAGTCAAACTGTTTTATAAGAGGATGAAGAGCAGTCAAACTGCGTTATAAAAGGATGAAGAGCAGTCAAACAGTTTTATAAGAGGACGAAGAGCAGTCAAACTGATTTATAATCGGATGAAGAGCAGTCAATCTGATTTATAAGAGGATGAAGAGCAGTCAAACTGCTTTATAAAAGGATGAAGAGCAGTCAAACGGTTTTATAAAAGGATTAAGAGCAGTCAAACTGTTTTTTACGAGGATGTAGAGCAGTCAGACTGTTTTACAAGAGGATGAAGAGCAGTCAACCTGTTTTACAAGAGGATGAAGAGCAGTCAAACTGTTTTATAAGAGGATGAAGAGCAGTCAAACTGCGTTATAAAAGGATGAAGAGCAGTCAAACTGTTTTATAAGAGGACGAAGAGCAGTCAAACTGATTTATAATCGGACGAGGAGCAGTCAAACTGATTTATAATTGGACGAAGTGCAGTCAAACTGAATTATAATCGGATGAATAGCAGTCAAACTGATTTATAAGAGGATATAGAGCAGTCAAACTGCTTTATAAAAGGATGAAGAGCAGTCAAACTGATTTATAATCGGACGAAGAGCAGTCAAACTGTTCTATAGGAGGATGAAGCGCAGTCAAACTGGTTTATAGGAGGATGAAGAGCAGTCAAACTGCTTTATAAGAGGATGAAGAGCAGTCAAACTGCTTTATAAAAGGACGAAGAGCAGTCAAACTGCTTTATAAGAGGATGAAGAGCAGTCAAACTGCTTTATAAGAGGATGAAGAGCAGTTAAACTGATTTATAATCGGACGAAGAGCAGTCAAACTGTTCTATAGGAGGATGAAGCGCAGTCAAACTGGTTTATAGGAGGATGAAGAGCAGTCAAACTGCTTTATAAGAGGATGAAGAGCAGTTAAACTGATTTATAAGCGGACGAAGAGCAGTCAAACTGATTTATAATCGGACGAAGAGCAGTCAAACTGATTTATAAACGGACGAAGAGCAGTCAAACTGTTTTATACGAGGATGTAGAGCAGTCAGACTGTTTTACAAGAGGATGAAGAGCAGTCAACCTGTTTTACAAGAGGATGAAGAGCAGTCAAACTGTTTTATAAGAGGATGAAGAGCAGTCAAACTGCGTTATAAAAGGATGAAGAGCAGTCAAACAGTTTTATAAGAGGACGAAGAGCAGTCAAACTGATTTATAATCGGATGAAGAGCAGTCAATCTGATTTATAAGAGGATGAAGAGCAGTCAAACTGCTTTATAAAAGGATGAAGAGCAGTCAAACTGTTTTATAAGAGGACGAAGAGCAGTCAAACTGATTTATAATCGGACGAAGAGCAGTCAAACTGTTCTATAGGAGGATGAAGCGCAGTCAAACTGGTTTATAGGAGGATGAAGAGCAGTCAAACTGCTTTATAAAAGGATGAAGAGCAGTCAAACTGATTTATAAGAGGATGAAGAGCAGTCAAACTGCTTTATAAAAGGATGAAGAGCAGTCAAACTGTTTTATAAGCGGACGAAGAGCAGTCAAACTGATTTATAATTGGACGAAGAGCAGTCAAACTGATTTTTAAATCGGACGAAGAGCAGTCAAACGGTTTTATAAGAGGATGAAGAGCAGTCAAATTGATTTATAAGAGGATGAAGAGCAGTCAAACTGATTTATAAGAGGATGTAGAGCAGTCAAACTGCTTTATAAAAGGATGAAGAGCAGTCAAACTGATTTATAATCGGACGAAGAGCAGTCAAACTGTTCTATAGGAGGATGAAGCGCAGTCAAACTGGTTTATAGGAGGATGAAGAGCAGTCAAACTGCTTTATAAGAGGATGAAGAGCAGTCAAACTGATTTATAAGCGGACGAAGAGCAGTCAAACTGATTTATAATCGGACGAAGAGCAGTCAAACTGATTTATAAGCGGACGAAGAGCAGTCAAACTGATTTATAATCGGATGAAGAGCAGTCAAACTGATTTATAAGAGGATGAAGAGCAGTCAAACTGCTTTATAAAAGGATGAAGAGCAGTCAAACTGTTTTATAAGAGGACGAAGAGCAGTCAAACTGATTTATAATCGGACGAAGAGCAGTCAAACTGTTCTATAGGAGGATGAAGCGCAGTCAAACTGGTCTATAGGAGGATGAAGAGCAGTCAAACTGTTTTATAAGCGGACGAAGAGCAGTCAAACTGATTTATAAGAGGATGAAGAGCAGTCAAACTGCTTTATAAGAGGACGAAGAGCAGTCAAACTGATTTATAATCCGACGAAGAGCAGTCAAACTGTTCTATAGGAGGATGAAGCGCAGTCAAACTGGTTTATAGGAGGATGAAGAGCAGTCAAACTGCTTTATAAAAGGATGAAGAGCAGTCAAACTGATTTATAAGAGGATGAAGAGCAGTCAAACTGCTTTATAAAAGGATGAAGAGCAGTCAAACTGTTTTATAAGCGGACGAAGAGCAGTCAAACTGATTTATAATTGGACGAAGAGCAGTCAAACTGATTTATAATCGGACGAAGAGCAGTCAAACGGTTTTATAATAGGATGAAGAGCAGTCAAATTGATTTATAAGAGGATGAAGAGCAGTCAAACTGATTTATAAGAGGATGTAGAGCAGTCAAACTGCTTTATAAAAGGATGAAGAGCAGTCAAACTGATTTATAATCGGACGAAGAGCAGTCAAACTGTTCTATAGGAGGATGAAGCGCAGTCAAACTGGTTTATAGGAGGATGAAGAGCAGTCAAACTGCTTTATAAGAGGATGAAGAGCAGTCAAACTGATTTATAAGCGGACGAAGAGCAGTCAAACTGATTTATAATCGGACGAAGAGCAGTCAAACTGATTTATAAACGGACGAAGAGCAGTCAAACGGTTTTATAAAAGGATTAAGAGCAGTCAAACTGTTTTTTACGAGGATGTAGAGCAGTCAGACTGTTTTACAAGAGGATGAAGAGCAGTCAACCTGTTTTACAAGAGGATGAAGAGCAGTCAAACTGTTTTATAAGAGGATGAAGAGCAGTCAAACTGATTTATAAGAGGATGTAGAGCAGTCAAACTGCTTTATAAAAGGATGAAGAGCAGTCAAACTGATTTATAATCGGACGAAGAGCAGTCAAACTGTTCTATAGGAGGATGAAGCGCAGTCAAACTGGTTTATAGGAGGATGAAGAGCAGTCAAACTGCTTTATAAGAGGATGAAGAGCAGTCAAACTGATTTATAAGCGGACAAAGAGCAGTCAAACTGATTTATAATCGGACGAAGAGCAGTCAAACTGATTTATAAGCGGACGAAGAGCAGTCAAACTGATTTATAATCGGATGAAGAGCAGTCAAACTGATTTATAAGAGGATGAAGAGCAGTCAAACTGCTTTATAAAAGGATGAAGAGCAGTCAAACTGTTTTATAAGAGGACGAAGAGCAGTCAAACTGATTTATAATCGGACGAAGAGCAGTCAAACTGTTCTATAGGAGGATGAAGCGCAGTCAAACTGGTCTATAGGAGGATGAAGAGCAGTCAAACTGTTTTATAAGCGGACGAAGAGCAGTCAAACTGATTTATAAGAGGATGAAGAGCAGTCAAACTGCTTTATAAGAGGACGAAGAGCAGTCAAACTGATTTATAATCGGACGAAGAGCAGTCAAACTGTTCTATAGGAGGATGAAGCGCAGTCAAACTGGTTTATAGGAGGATGAAGAGCAGTCAAACTGCTTTATAAAAGGATGAAGAGCAGTCAAACTGATTTATAAGAGGATGAAGAGCAGTCAAACTGCTTTATAAAAGGATGAAGAGCAGTCAAACTGTTTTATAAGCGGACGAAGAGCAGTCAAACTGATTTATAATTGGACGAAGAGCAGTCAAACTGATTTATAATCGGACGAAGAGCAGTCAAACGGTTTTATAAGAGGATGAAGAGCAGTCAAATTGATTTATAAGAGGATGAAGAGCAGTCAAACTGATTTATAAGAGGATGTAGAGCAGTCAAACTGCTTTATAAAAGGATGAAGAGCAGTCAAACTGATTTATAATCGGACGAAGAGCAGTCAAACTGTTCCATAGGAGGATGAAGCGCAGTCAAACTGGTTTATAGGAGGTTGAAGAGCAGTCAAACTGCTTTATAAGAGGATGAAGAGCAGTCAAACTGATTTATAAGCGGACGAAGAGCAGTCAAACTGATTTATAATCGGACGAAGAGCAGTCAAACTGATTTATAAACGGACGAAGAGCAGTCAAACGGTTTTATAAAAGGATTAAGAGCAGTCAAACTGTTTTTTACGAGGATGTAGAGCAGTCAGACTGTTTTACAAGAGGATGAAGAGCAGTCAACCTGTTTTACAAGAGGATGAAGAGCAGTCAAACTGTTTTATAAGAGGATGAAGAGCAGTCAAACTGCGTTATAAAAGGATGAAGAGCAGTCAAAATGTTTTATAAGAGGACGAAGAGCAGTCAAACTGTTCTATTGGAGGATGAAGAGCAGTCAAACTGGTTTATAGGAGGATGAAGAGCAGTCAAACTGCTTTATAAGAGGATGAAGAGCAGTCAAACTGCTTTATAAAAGGACGAAGAGCAGTCAAACTGATTTATAATCGGATGAAGAGCAGTCAAACTGTTTTATAAGAGGATGAAGAGCAGTCAAACTGATTTATAATCGGACGAAGAGCAGTCAAACTGTTCTATAGGAGGATGAAGAGCAGTCAAACTGGTTTATAGGAGGATGAAGAGCAGTCAAACTGCTTTATAAGAGGATGAAGAGCAGTCAAACTGATTTATAAGCGGACGAAGAGCAGTCAAACTGATTTATAATCGGACGAAGAGCAGTCAAACTGATTTATAAACGGACGAAGAGCAGTCAAACGGTTTTATAAAAGGATGAAGAGCAGTCAAACTGTTTTATACGAGGATGTAGAGCAGTCAGACTGTTTTATAAGAGGATGAAGAGCAGTCTAACTGCGTTATAAAAGGATGAAGAGCAGTCAAACTGTTTTATAAGAGGAAAAAAGAGCAGTCAAACTGATTTATAATAGGATGAAGAGCAGGCAAACTGATTTATAAGAGGATGAAGAGCAGTCAAACTGTTTTATAAGCTGACGAAGAGCAGTCAAACTGATTTATAATCGGACGAAGAGCAGTCAAACTGATTTATAATCAGACGAAGAGCAGTCAAACGGTTTTATAAGAGGATGAAGAGCAGTCAAATTGATTTATAAAAGGATGAAGAGCAGTCAAACTGCTTTATAAAAGGATGAAGAGCAGTCAAACTGTTTTATACGAGGATGTAGAGCAGTCAGACTGTTTTACAAGAGGATGAAGAGCAGTCAACCTGTTTTATAAGAGGACGAAGAGCAGTCAAACTGATTTATAATCGGATGAAGAGCAGTCATACTGATTTATAAGAGGATGAAGAGCAGTCAAACTGCTTTATAAAAGGATGAAGAGCAGTCAAACTGTTTTATAAGCGGACGAAGAGCAGTCAAACTGATTTATAATCGGACAAAGAGCAGTCAAACTGATTTATAATCGGACGAAGAGCAGTCAAACGGTTTTATAAGAGGATGAAGAGCAGTCAAATTGATTTATAAGAGGATGAAGAGCAGTCAAACTGCTTTATAAAAGGATGAAGAGCAGTCAAACTGTTTTATACGAGGATGTAGAGCGGTCAGACTGTTTTACAAGAGGATGAAGAGCAGTCAACCTGTTTTACAAGAGGATGAAGAGCAGTCAAACTGTTTTATAAGAGGATGAAGAGCAGTCAAACTGCTTTATAAAAGGATGAAGAGCAGTCAAACAGTTTTATAAGAGGACGAAAAGCAGTCAAACTGATTTATAATCGGATGAAGAGCAGTCAAAATGATTTATAAGAGGATGAAGAGCAGTCAAACTGCGTTACAATAAGATGAAGAGCAGTCAAACTGTTTTATAAGAGGATGAAGAGCAGTCAAACTGATTTATAATCCGACGAAGAGCAGTCAAACTGTTCTATAGGAGGATGAAGAGCAGTCAAACTGGTTTATAGGAGGATGAAGAGCAGTCAAACTGCTTTATAAGAGGATGAAGAGCAGTCAAACTGATTTATAATCGGATGAATAGCAGTCAAACTGATTTATAAGAGGATGTAGATCAGTCAAACTGCTTTATAAAAGGATGAAGAGCAGTCAAACTGTTTTATAAGAGGACGAAGAGCAGTCAAACTGCTTTATAAGAGGATGAAGAGCAGTTAAACTGATTTATAATCGGACGAAGAGCAGTCAAACTGTTCTATAGGAGGATGAAGCGCAGTCAAACTGGTTTATAGGAGGATGAAGAGCAGTCAAACTGCTTTATAAGAGGATGAAGAGCAGTTAAACTGATTTATAAGCGGACGAAGAGCAGTCAAACTGATTTATAATCGGACGAAGAGCAGTCAAACTGATTTATAAACGGACGAAGAGCAGTCAAACGGTTTTATAAAAGGATGAAGAGCAGTCAAACTGTTTTATACGAGGATGTAGAGCAGTCAGACTGTTTTACAAGAGGATGAAGAGCAGTCAACCTGTTTTACAAGAGGATGAAGAGCAGTCAAACTGTTTTATAAGAGGATGAAGAGCAGTCAAACTGCGTTATTAAAGGATGAAGAGCAGTCAAACAGTTTTATAAGAGGACGAAGAGCAGTCAAACTGATTTATAATCGGATGAAGAGCAGTCAAACTGATTTATAAGAGGATGAAGAGCAGTCAAACTGCTTTATAAAAGGATGAAGAGCAGTCAAACTGTTTTATAAGAGGACGAAGAGCAGTCAAACTGATTTATAATCGGACGAAGAGCAGTCAAACTGTTCTATAGGAGGATGAAGCGCAGTCAAACTGGTCTATAGGAGGATGAAGAGCAGTCAAACTGTTTTATAAGCGGACGAAGAGCAGTCAAACTGATTTATAAGAGGATGAAGAGCAGTCAAACTGCTTTATAAGAGGACGAAGAGCAGTCAAACTGATTTATAATCGGACGAAGAGCAGTCAAACTGTTCTATAGGAGGATGAAGCGCAGTCAAACTGGTTTATAGGAGGATGAAGAGCAGTCAAACTGCTTTATAAAAGGATGAAGAGCAGTCAAACTGCGTTATAAAAAGATGAAGAGCAGTCAAACTGTTTTATAAGAGGATGAAGAGCAGTCAACCTGTTTTACAAGAGGATGAAGAGCAGTCAAACTGCGTTATAAAAAGATGAAGAGCAGTCAAACTGTTTTATAAGAGGATGAAGAGCAGTCAAACTGATTTATAATCGGATGAAGAGCAGTCAGACTGTTTTACAAGAGGATGAAGAGCAGTCAAACTGCTTTGTAAAAGGATGAAGAGCAGTCAAACTGTTTTATAAGAGGACGAAGAGCAGTCAAACTGATTTATAATCGGACGAAGAGCAGTCAAACTGTTCTATAGGAGGATAAAGCGCAGTCAAACTGGTTTATAGGAGGATGAAGAGCAGTCAAACTGCTTTATAAGAGGATGAAGAGCAGTCAAACTGCTTTATAAAAGGATGAAGAGCAGTCAAACTGTTTTATAAGCGGACGAAGAGCAGTCAAACTGATTTATAATCGGACGAAGAGCAGTCAAACTGATTTATAATCGGACGAAGAGCAGTCAAACTGATTTATAATCGGATGAATAGCTGTCAAACTGATTTATAAGAAGATGAAGAGCAGTCAAACTGCTTTATAAAAGGATGAAGAGCAGTCAAACTGTTTTATAAGAGGACGAAGAGCAGTCAAACTGATTTATAATCGGACGAAGAGCAGTCAAACTGTTCTATAGGAGGATGAAGCGCAGTCAAACTGGTTTATAGGAGGATGAAGAGCAGTCAAACTGCTTTATAAGAGGATGAAGAGCAGTCAAACTGATTTATAAGCGCACGAAGAGCAGTCAAACTGATTTATAATCGGACGAAGAGCAGTCAAACTGATTTATAAACGGACGAAGAGCAGTCAAACGGTTTTATAAAAGGATGAAGAGCAGTCAAACTGTTTTATACGAGGATGTAGAGCAGTCAGACTGTTTTACAAGAGGATGAAGAGCAGTCAACCTGTTTTACAAGAGGATGAAGAGCAGACAAACTGTTTTATAAGAGGATGAATAGCAGTCAAACTGCGTTATAAAAGGATGAAGAGCAGTCAAACTGTTTTATAAGAGGACGAAGAGCAGTCAAACTGATTTATAATCGGACGAAGAGCAGTCAAACTGTTCTATAGGAGGATGAAGCGCAGTCAAACTGGTTTATAGGAGGATGAAGAGCAGTCAAACTGCTTTATAAGAGGATGAAGAGCAGTCAAACTGATTTATAAGCGCACGAAGAGCAGTCAAACTGATTTATAATCGGACAAAGAGCAGTCAAACTGTTCTATAGGAGGATGAAGCGCAGTCAAACTGGTTTATAGGAGGATGAAGAGCAGTCAAACTGCTTTATAAGAGGATGAAGAGCAGTCAAACTGATTTATAATCGGATGAATAGCAGTCAAACTGATTTATAAGAGGATGTAGATCAGTCAAACTGCTTTATAAAAGGATGAAGAGCAGTCAAACTGTTTTATAAGAGGACGAAGAGCAGTCAAACTGCTTTATAAGAGGATGAAGAGCAGTTAAACTGATTTATAATCGGACGAAGAGCAGTCAAACTGTTCTATAGGAGGATGAAGCGCAGTCAAACTGGTTTATAGGAGGATGAAGAGCAGTCAAACTGCTTTATAAGAGGATGAAGAGCAGTTAAACTGATTTATAAGCGGACGAAGAGCAGTCAAACTGATTTATAATCGGACGAAGAGCAGTCAAACTGATTTATAAACGGACGAAGAGCAGTCAAACGGTTTTATAAAAGGATGAAGAGCAGTCAAACTGTTTTATACGAGGATGTAGAGCAGTCAGACTGTTTTACAAGAGGATGAAGAGCAGTCAACCTGTTTTACAAGAGGATGAAGAGCAGTCAAACTGTTTTATAAGAGGATGAAGAGCAGTCAAACTGCGTTATTAAAGGATGAAGAGCAGTCAAACAGTTTTATAAGAGGACGAAGAGCAGTCAAACTGATTTATAATCGGATGAAGAGCAGTCAAACTGATTTATAAGAGGATGAAGAGCAGTCAAACTGCTTTATAAAAGGATGAAGAGCAGTCAAACTGTTTTATAAGAGGACGAAGAGCAGTCAAACTGATTTATAATCGGACGAAGAGCAGTCAAACTGTTCTATAGGAGGATGAAGCGCAGTCAAACTGGTCTATAGGAGGATGAAGAGCAGTCAAACTGTTTTATAAGCGGACGAAGAGCAGTCAAACTGATTTATAAGAGGATGAAGAGCAGTCAAACTGCTTTATAAGAGGACGAAGAGCAGTCAAACTGATTTATAATCGGACGAAGAGCAGTCAAACTGTTCTATAGGAGGATGAAGCGCAGTCAAACTGGTTTATAGGAGGATGAAGAGCAGTCAAACTGCTTTATAAAAGGATGAAGAGCAGTCAAACTGCGTTATAAAAAGATGAAGAGCAGTCAAACTGTTTTATAAGAGGATGAAGAGCAGTCAACCTGTTTTACAAGAGGATGAAGAGCAGTCAAACTGCGTTATAAAAAGATGAAGAGCAGTCAAACTGTTTTATAAGAGGATGAAGAGCAGTCAAACTGATTTATAATCGGATGAAGAGCAGTCAGACTGTTTTACAAGAGGATGAAGAGCAGTCAAACTGCTTTGTAAAAGGATGAAGAGCAGTCAAACTGTTTTATAAGAGGACGAAGAGCAGTCAAACTGATTTATAATCGGACGAAGAGCAGTCAAACTGTTCTATAGGAGGATAAAGCGCAGTCAAACTGGTTTATAGGAGGATGAAGAGCAGTCAAACTGCTTTATAAGAGGATGAAGAGCAGTCAAACTGCTTTATAAAAGGATGAAGAGCAGTCAAACTGTTTTATAAGCGGACGAAGAGCAGTCAAACTGATTTATAATCGGACGAAGAGCAGTCAAACTGATTTATAATCGGACGAAGAGCAGTCAAACTGATTTATAATCGGATGAATAGCTGTCAAACTGATTTATAAGAAGATGAAGAGCAGTCAAACTGCTTTATAAAAGGATGAAGAGCAGTCAAACTGTTTTATAAGAGGACGAAGAGCAGTCAAACTGATTTATAATCGGACGAAGAGCAGTCAAACTGTTCTATAGGAGGATGAAGCGCAGTCAAACTGGTTTATAGGAGGATGAAGAGCAGTCAAACTGCTTTATAAGAGGATGAAGAGCAGTCAAACTGATTTATAAGCGCACGAAGAGCAGTCAAACTGATTTATAATCGGACGAAGAGCAGTCAAACTGATTTATAAACGGACGAAGAGCAGTCAAACGGTTTTATAAAAGGATGAAGAGCAGTCAAACTGTTTTATACGAGGATGTAGAGCAGTCAGACTGTTTTACAAGAGGATGAAGAGCAGTCAACCTGTTTTACAAGAGGATGAAGAGCAGACAAACTGTTTTATAAGAGGATGAATAGCAGTCAAACTGCGTTATAAAAGGATGAAGAGCAGTCAAACTGTTTTATAAGAGGACGAAGAGCAGTCAAACTGATTTATAATCGGACGAAGAGCAGTCAAACTGTTCTATAGGAGGATGAAGCGCAGTCAAACTGGTTTATAGGAGGATGAAGAGCAGTCAAACTGCTTTATAAGAGGATGAAGAGCAGTCAAACTGATTTATAAGCGCACGAAGAGCAGTCAAACTGATTTATAATCGGACAAAGAGCAGTCAAACTGTTCTATAGGAGGATGAAGCGCAGTCAAACTGCTTTATAAGAGGATGAAGAGCAGTCAAACTGATATATAAGAGGATGTAGAGCAGTCAGACTGTTTTAAAAGAGGATGAAGAGCAGTCAACCTGTTTTATAAGAGGACGAAGAGCAGTCAAACTGATTTATAATCGGACGAAGAGCAGTCAAACTGTTCTATAGGATGATGAAGCGCAGTCAAACTGGTTTATAGGAGGATGAAGAGCAGTCAAACTGCTTTATAAGAGGATGAAGAGCAGTCAAACTGATTTATAAGCGGACGAAGAGCAGTCAAACTGATTTATAATCGGACGAAGAGCAGTCAAACTGATTTATGAACGGACGAAGAGCAGTCAAACGGTTTTATAAAAGGATGAAGAGCAGTCAAACTGTTTTATACGAGGATGTAGAGCAGTCAGACTGTTTTACAAGAGGATGAAGAGCAGTCAACCTGTTTTACAAGAGGATGAAGAGCAGTCAAACTGTTTTATAAGAGGATGAAGAGCAGTCAAACTGCGTTATAAAAGGATGAAGAGCAGTCAAACAGTTTTATAAGAGGACGAAGAGCAGTCAAACTGATTTATAATCGGATGAAGAGCAGTCAAACTGATTTATAAGAGGATGAAGAGCAGTCAAACTGCTTTATAAAAGGATGAAGCGCAGTCAAACTGTTTTATAAGAGGACGAAGAGCAGTCAAACTGATTTATAATCCGACGAAGAGCAGTCAAACTGATTTATAAGAGGATGAAGAGCAGTCAAACTGCTTTATAAGAGGACGAAGAGCAGTCAAACTGATTTATAATCGGACGAAGAGCAGTCAAACTGTTCTATAGGAGGGTGAAGCGCAGTCAAACTGGTTTATAGGAGGATGAAGAGCAGTCAAACTGCTTTATAAAAGGATGAAGAGCAGTCAAACTGCTTTATAAGAGGATGAAGAGCAGTCAAACTGATTTATAAGCGCACGAAGAGCAGTCAAACTGATTTATAATCGGACAAAGAGCAGTCAAACTGTTCTATAGGAGGATGAAGCGCAGTCAAACTGGTTTATAGGAGGATGAAGAGCAGTCAAACTGCTTTATAAGAGGATGAAGAGCAGTCAAACTGATTTATAAGAGGATGTAGAGCAGTCAGACTGTTTTACAAGAGGATGAAGAGCAGTCAACCTGTTTTATAAGAGGACGAAGAGCAGTCAAACTGATTTATAATCGGACGAAGAGCAGTCAAACTGTTCTATAGGATGATGAAGCGCAGTCAAACTGGTTTATAGGAGGATGAAGAGCAGTCAAACTGCTTTATAAGAGGATGAAGAACAGTCAAACTGATTTATAAGCGGACGAAGAGCAGTCAAACTGATTTATAATCGGACGAAGAGCAGTCAAACTGATTTATAAACGGACGAAGAGCAGTCAAACGGTTTTATAAAAGGATGAAGAGCAGTCAAACTGTTTTATACGAGGATGTAGAGCAGTCAGACTGTTTTACAAGAGGATGAAGAGCAGTCAACCTGTTTTACAAGAGGATGAAGAGCAGTCAAACAGTTTTATAAGAGGACGAAGAGCAGTCAAACTGATTTATAATCGGATGAAGAGCAGTCAAACTGATTTATAAGAGGATGAAGAGCAGTCAAACTGCTTTATAAAAGGATGAAGCGCAGTCAAACTGTTTTATAAGAGGACGAAGAGCAGTCAAACTGACTTATAATCGGACGAAGAGCAGTCAAACTGTTCTATAGGAGGATGAAGCGCAGTCAAACTGGTCTATAGGAGGATGAAGAGCAGTCAAACTGTTTTATAAGCGGACGAAGAGCAGTCAAACTGATTTATAAGAAGATGAAGAGCAGTCAAACTGCTTTATAAGAGGACGAAGAGCAGTCAAACTGATTTATAATCGGACGAAGAGCAGTCAAACTGTTCTATAGGAGGGTTAAGCGCAGTCAAACTGGTTTATAGGAGGATGAAGAGCAGTCAAACTGCTTTATAAAAGGATGAAGAGCAGTCAAACTGATTTATAAGAGGATGAAGAGCAGTCAAACTGCTTTATAAAAGGATGAAGAGCAGTCAAACTGTTTTATAAGCGGACGAAGAGCAGTCAAACTGATTTATAATTGGACGAAGAGCAGTCAAACTGATTTATAATCGGACGAAGAGTAGTCAAACGGTTTTATAAGAGGATGAAGAGCAGTCAAACTGCTTTATAAAAGGATGAAGAGCAGTCAAACTGTTTTATACGAGGATGTAGAGCGGTCAGACTGTTTTACAAGAGGATGAAGAGCAGTCAACCTGTTTTACAAGAGGATGAAGAGCAGTCAAACTGATTTATAATCGGATGAAGAGCAGTCAAACTGATTTATAAGAGGATGAAGAGCAGTCAAACTGCGTTATAAAAAGATGAAGAACAGTCAAACTGTTTTATAAGAGGATGAAGAGCAGTCAAACTGATTTATAATCGGATGAAGAGCAGTCAGACTGTTTTACAAGAGGATGAAGAGCAGTCAACCTGTTTTACAAGAGGATGAAGCGCAGTCAAACTGATTTATAAGAGGATGAAGAGCAGTCAAACTGCTTTATAAAAGGATGAAGAGCAGTCAAACTGTTTTATAAGAGGACGAAGAGCAGTCAAACTGATTTATAATCGGACGAAGAGCAGTCAAACTGTTCTATAGGAGGATGAAGCGCAGTCAAACTGGTTTATAGGAGGATGAAGAGCAGTCAAACTGCTTTATAAGAGGATGAAGAGCAGTCAAACTGATTTATAAGCGCACGAAGAGCAGTCAAACTGATTTATAATCGGACGAAGAGCAGTCAAACTGATTTATAAACGGACGAAGAGCAGTCAAACGGTTTTATAAAAGGATGAAGAGCAGTCAAACTGTTTTATACGAGGATGTAGAGCAGTCAGACTGTTTTACAAGAGGATGAAGAGCAGTCAACCTGTTTTACAAGAGGATGAAGAGCAGACAAACTGTTTTATAAGAGGATGAATAGCAGTCAAACTGCGTTATAAAAGGATGAAGAGCAGTCAAACTGTTTTATAAGAGGACGAAGAGCAGTCAAACTGATTTATAATCGGACGAAGAGCAGTCAAACTGTTCTATAGGAGGATGAAGCTCAGTCAAACTGGTTTATAGGAGGATGAAGAGCAGTCAAACTGCTTTATAAGAGGATGAAGAGCAGTCAAACTGATTTATAAGCGCACGAAGAGCAGTCAAACTGATTTATAATCGGACAAAGAGCAGTCAAACTGTTCTATAGGAGGATGAAGCGCAGTCAAACTGCTTTATAGGAGGATGAAGAGCAGTCAAACTGCTTTATAAGAGGATGAAGAGCAGTCAAACTGATATATAAGAGGGTGTAGAGCAGTCAGACTGTTTTAAAAAAGATGAAGAGCAGTCAACCTGTTTTATAAGAGGACGAAGAGCAGTCAAACTGATTTATAATCGGACGAAGAGCAGTCAAACTGTTCTATAGGATGATGAAGCGCAGTCAAACTGGTTTATAGGAGGATGAAGAGCAGTCAAACTGCTTTATAAGAGGATGAAGAGCAGTCAAACTGATTTATAAGCGGACGAAGAGCAGTCAAACTGTTTTATAAGCGGACGAAGAGCAGTCAAACTGATTTATAATTGGACGAAGAGCAGTCAAACTGATTTATAATCGGACGAAGAGTAGTCAAACGGTTTTATAAGAGGATGAAGAGCAGTCAAATTGATTTATAAGAGGATGAAGAGCAGTCAAACTGCTTTATAAAAGGATGAAGAGCAGTCAAACTGTTTTATACGAGGATGTAGAGCGGTCAGACTGTTTTACAAGAGGATGAAGAGCAGTCAACCTGTTTTACAAGAGGATGAAGAGCAGTCAAACTGATTTATAATCGGATGAAGAGCAGTCAAACTGATTTATAAGAGGATGAAGAGCAGTCAAACTGCGTTATAAAAAGATGAAGAGCAGTCAAACTGTTTTATAAGAGGATGAAGAGCAGTCAAACTGATTTATAATCGGATGAAGAGCAGTCAGACTGTTTTACAAGAGGATGAAGAGCAGTCAACCTGTTTTACAAGAGGATGAAGCGCAGTCAAACTGATTTATAAGAGGATGAAGAGCAGTCAAACTGCTTTATAAAAGGATGAAGAGCAGTCAAACTGTTTTATAAGAGGACGAAGAGCAGTCAAACTGATTTATAATCGGACGAAGAGCAGTCAAACTGTTCTATAGGAGGATGAAGCGCAGTCAAACTGGTTTATAGGAGGATGAAGAGCAGTCAAACTGCTTTATAAGAGGATGAAGAGCAGTCAAACTGATTTATAAGCGCACGAAGAGCAGTCAAACTGATTTATAATCGGACGAAGAGCAGTCAAACTGATTTATAATCTGACGAAGAGCAGTCAAACTGATTTATAATCGGATGAATAGCTGTCAAACTGATTTATAAGAGGATGAAGAGCAGTCAAACTGCTTTATAAAAGGATGAAGAGCAGTCAAACTGTTTTATAAGAGGACGAAGAGCAGTCAAACTGATTTATAATCGGACGAAGAGCAGTCAAACTGTTCTATAGGAGGATGAAGCGCAGTCAAACTGGTTTATAGGAGGATGAAGAGCAGTCAAACTGCTTTATAAGAGGATGAAGAGCAGTCAAACTGATTTATAAGCGCACGAAGAGCAGTCAAACTGATTTATAATCGGACGAAGAGCAGTCAAACTGATTTATAAACGGACGAAGAGCAGTCAAACGGTTTTATAAAAGGATGAAGAGCAGTCAAACTGTTTTATACGAGGATGTAGAGCAGTCAGACTGTTTTACAAGAGGATGAAGAGCAGTCAACCTGTTTTACAAGAGGATGAAGAGCAGACAAACTGTTTTATAAGAGGATGAATAGCAGTCAAACTGCGTTATAAAAGGATGAAGAGCAGTCAAACTGTTTTATAAGAGGACGAAGAGCAGTCAAACTGATTTATAATCGGACGAAGAGCAGTCAAACTGTTCTATAGGAGGATGAAGCGCAGTCAAACTGGTTTATAGGAGGATGAAGAGCAGTCAAACTGCTTTATAAGAGGATGAAGAGCAGTCAAACTGATTTATAAGCGCACGAAGAGCAGTCAAACTGATTTATAATCGGACAAAGAGCAGTCAAACTGTTCTATAGGAGGATGAAGCGCAGTCAAACTGGTTTATAGGAGGATGAAGAGCAGTCAAACTGCTTTTTAAGAGGATGAAGAGCAGTCAAACTGATATATAAGAGGATGTAGAGCAGTCAGACTGTTTTAAAAGAGGATGAAGAGCAGTCAACCTGTTTTATAAGAGGACGAAGAGCAGTCAAACTGATTTATAATCGGACGAAGAGCAGTCAAACTGTTCTATAGGATGATGAAGCGCAGTCAAACTGGTTTATAGGAGGATGAAGAGCAGTCAAACTGCTTTATAAGAGGATGAAGAGCAGTCAAACTGATTTATAAGCGGACGAAGAGCAGTCAAACTGATTTATAATCGGACGAAGAGCAGTCAAACTGATTTATGAACGGACGAAGAGCAGTCAAACGGTTTTATAAAAGGATGAAGAGCAGTCAAACTGTTTTATACGAGGATGTAGAGCAGTCAGACTGTTTTACAAGAGGATGAAGAGCAGTCAACCTGTTTTACAAGAGGATGAAGAGCAGTCAAACTGTTTTATAAGAGGATGAAGAGCAGTCAAACTGCGTTATAAAAGGATGAAGAGCAGTCAAACAGTTTTATAAGAGGACGAAGAGCAGTCAAACTGATTTATAATCGGATGAAGAGCAGTCAAACTGATTTATAAGAGGATGAAGAGCAGTCAAACTGCTTTATAAAAGGATGAAGCGCAGTCAAACTGTTTTATAAGAGGACGAAGAGCAGTCAAACTGATTTATAATCCGACGAAGAGCAGTCAAACTGATTTATAAGAGGATGAAGAGCAGTCAAACTGCTTTATAAGAGGACGAAGAGCAGTCAAACTGATTTATAATCGGACGAAGAACAGTCAAACTGTTCTATAGGAGGGTGAAGCGCAGTCAAACTGGTTTATAGGAGGATGAAGAGCAGTCAAACTGCTTTATAAAAGGATGAAGAGCAGTCAAACTGCTTTATAAGAGGATGAAGAGCAGTCAAACTGATTTATAAGCGCACGAAGAGCAGTCAAACTGATTTATAATCGGACAAAGAGCAGTCAAACTGTTCTATAGGAGGATGAAGCGCAGTCAAACTGGTTTATAGGAGGATGAAGAGCAGTCAAACTGCTTTATAAGAGGATGAAGAGCAGTCAAACTGATTTATAAGAGGATGTAGAGCAGTCAGACTGTTTTACAAGAGGATGAAGAGCAGTCAACCTGTTTTATAAGAGGACGAAGAGCAGTCAAACTGATTTATAATCGGACGAAGAGCAGTCAAACTGTTCTATAGGATGATGAAGCGCAGTCAAACTGGTTTATAGGAGGATGAAGAGCAGTCAAACTGCTTTATAAGAGGATGAAGAGCAGTCAAACTGATTTATAAGCGGACGAAGAGCAGTCAAACTGATTTATAATCGGACGAAGAGCAGTCAAACTGATTTATAAACGGACGAAGAGCAGTC
Source organism: Lampris incognitus (assembly GCF_029633865.1). NCBI lineage: Eukaryota > Metazoa > Chordata > Actinopteri > Lampriformes > Lampridae > Lampris > Lampris incognitus. The sequence goes on from NC_079222.1 coordinate 37,025,200, forward strand.
AAACGGTTTTATAAAAGGATGAAGAGCAGTCAAACTGTTTTATACGAGGATGTAGAGCAGTCAGACTGTTTTACAAGAGGATGAAGAGCAGTCAACCTGTTTTACAAGAGGATGAAGAGCAGTCAAACAGTTTTATAAGAGGACGAAGAGCAGTCAAACTGATTTATAATCGGATGAAGAGCAGTCAAACTGATTTATAAGAGGATGAAGAGCAGTCAAACTGCTTTATAAAAGGATGAAGCGCAGTCAAACTGTTTTATAAGAGGACGAAGAGCAGTCAAACTGACTTATAATCGGACGAAGAGCAGTCAAACTGTTCTATAGGAGGATGAAGCGCAGTCAAACTGGTCTATAGGAGGATGAAGAGCAGTCAAACTGTTTTATAAGCGGACGAAGAGCAATCAAACTGATTTATAAGAAGATGAAGAGCAGTCAAACTGCTTTATAAGAGGACGAAGAGCAGTCAAACTGATTTATAATCGGACGAAGAGCAGTCAAACTGTTCTATAGGAGGGTTAAGCGCAGTCAAACTGGTTTATAGGAGGATGAAGAGCAGTCAAACTGCTTTATAAAAGGATGAAGAGCAGTCAAACTGATTTATAAGAGGATGAAGAGCAGTCAAACTGCTTTATAAAAGGATGAAGAGCAGTCAAACTGTTTTATAAGCGGACGAAGAGCAGTCAAACTGATTTATAATTGGACGAAGAGCAGTCAAACTGATTTATAATCGGACGAAGAGTAGTCAAACGGTTTTATAAGAGGATGAAGAGCAGTCAAATTGATTTATAAGAGGATGAAGAGCAGTCAAACTGCTTTATAAAAGGATGAAGAGCAGTCAAACTGTTTTATACGAGGATGTAGAGCGGTCAGACTGTTTTACAAGAGGATGAAGAGCAGTCAACCTGTTTTACAAGAGGATGAAGAGCAGTCAAACTGATTTATAATCGGATGAAGAGCAGTCAAACTGATTTATAAGAGGATGAAGAGCAGTCAAACTGCGTTATAAAAAGATGAAGAGCAGTCAAACTGTTTTATAAGAGGATGAAGAGCAGTCAAACTGATTTATAATCGGATGAAGAGCAGTCAGACTGTTTTACAAGAGGATGAAGAGCAGTCAACCTGTTTTACAAGAGGATGAAGCGCAGTCAAACTGATTTATAAGAGGATGAAGAGCAGTCAAACTGCTTTATAAAAGGATGAAGAGCAGTCAAACTGTTTTATAAGAGGACGAAGAGCAGTCAAACTGATTTATAATCGGACGAAGAGCAGTCAAACTGTTCTATAGGAGGATGAAGCGCAGTCAAACTGGTTTATAGGAGGATGAAGAGCAGTCAAACTGCTTTATAAGAGGATGAAGAGCAGTCAAACTGATTTATAAGCGCACGAAGAGCAGTCAAACTGATTTATAATCGGACGAAGAGCAGTCAAACTGATTTATAAACGGACGAAGAGCAGTCAAACGGTTTTATAAAAGGATGAAGAGCAGTCAAACTGTTTTATACGAGGATGTAGAGCAGTCAGACTGTTTTACAAGAGGATGAAGAGCAGTCAACCTGTTTTACAAGAGGATGAAGAGCAGACAAACTGTTTTATAAGAGGATGAATAGCAGTCAAACTGCGTTATAAAAGGATGAAGAGCAGTCAAACTGTTTTATAAGAGGACGAAGAGCAGTCAAACTGATTTATAATCGGACGAAGAGCAGTCAAACTGTTCTATAGGAGGATGAAGCTCAGTCAAACTGGTTTATAGGAGGATGAAGAGCAGTCAAACTGCTTTATAAGAGGATGAAGAGCAGTCAAACTGATTTATAAGCGCACGAAGAGCAGTCAAACTGATTTATAATCGGACAAAGAGCAGTCAAACTGTTCTATAGGAGGATGAAGCGCAGTCAAACTGGTTTATAGGAGGATGAAGAGCAGTCAAACTGCTTTATAAGAGGATGAAGAGCAGTCAAACTGATATATAAGAGGATGTAGAGCAGTCAGACTGTTTTAAAAGAGGATGAAGAGCAGTCAACCTGTTTTATAAGAGGACGAAGAGCAGTCAAACTGATTTATAATCGGACGAAGAGCAGTCAAACTGTTCTATAGGATGATGAAGCGCAGTCAAACTGGTTTATAGGAGGATGAAGAGCAGTCAAACTGCTTCATAAGAGGATGAAGAGCAGTCAAACTGATTTATAAGCGGACGAAGAGCAGTCAAACTGTTTTATAAGCGGACGAAGAGCAGTCAAACTGATTTATAATTGGACGAAGAGCAGTCAAACTGATTTATAATCGGACGAAGAGTAGTCAAACGGTTTTATAAGAGGATGAAGAGCAGTCATATTGATTTATAAGAGGATGAAGAGCAGTCAAACTGCTTTATAAAAGGATGAAGAGCAGTCAAACTGTTTTATACGAGGATGTAGAGCGGTCAGACTGTTTTACAAGAGGATGAAGAGCAGTCAACCTGTTTTACAAGAGGATGAAGAGCAGTCAAACTGATTTATAATCGGATGAAGAGCAGTCAAACTGATTTATAAGAGGATGAAGAGCAGTCAAACTGCGTTATAAAAAGATGAAGAGCAGTCAAACTGTTTTATAAGAGGATGAAGAGCAGTCAAACTGATTTATAATCGGATGAAGAGCAGTCAGACTGTTTTACAAGAGGATGAAGAGCAGTCAACCTGTTTTACAAGAGGATGAAGCGCAGTCAAACTGATTTATAAGAGGATGAAGAGCAGTCAAACTGCTTTATAAAAGGATGAAGAGCAGTCAAACTGTTTTATAAGAGGACGAAGAGCAGTCAAACTGATTTATAATCGGACGAAGAGCAGTCAAACTGTTCTATAGGAGGATGAAGCGCAGTCAAACTGGTTTATAGGAGGATGAAGAGCAGTCAAACTGCTTTATAAGAGGATGAAGAGCAGTCAAACTGATTTATAAGCGCACGAAGAGCAGTCAAACTGATTTATAATCGGACGAAGAGCAGTCAAACTGATTTATAAACGGACGAAGAGCAGTCAAACGGTTTTATAAAAGGATGAAGAGCAGTCAAACTGTTTTATACGAGGATGTAGAGCAGTCAGACTGTTTTACAAGAGGATGAAGAGCAGTCAACCTGTTTTACAAGAGGATGAAGAGCAGACAAACAGTTTTATAAGAGGATGAATAGCAGTCAAACTGCGTTATAAAAGGATGAAGAGCAGTCAAACTGTTTTATAAGAGGACGAAGAGCAGTCAAACTGATTTATAATCGGACGAAGAGCAGTCAAACTGTTCTATAGGAGGATGAAGCTCAGTCAAACTGGTTTATAGGAGGATGAAGAGCAGTCAAACTGCTTTATAAGAGGATGAAGAGCAGTCAAACTGATTTATAAGCGCACGAAGAGCAGTCAAACTGATTTATAATCGGACAAAGAGCAGTCAAACTGTTCTATAGGAGGATGAAGCGCAGTCAAACTGGTTTATAGGAGGATGAAGAGCAGTCAAACTGCTTTATAAGAGGATGAAGAGCAGTCAAACTGATATATAAGAGGATGTAGAGCAGTCAGACTGTTTTAAAAGAGGATGAAGAGCAGTCAACCTGTTTTATAAGAGGACGAAGAGCAGTCAAACTGATTTATAATCGGACGAAGAGCAGTCAAACTGTTCTATAGGATGATGAAGCGCAGTCAAACTGGTTTATAGGAGGATGAAGAGCAGTCAAACTGCTTTATAAGAGGATGAAGAGCAGTCAAACTGATTTATAAGCGGACGAAGAGCAGTCAAACTGATTTATAATCGGACGAAGAGCAGTCAAACTGATTTATGAACGGACGAAGAGCAGTCAAACGGTTTTATAAAAGGAGGAAGAGCAGTCAAACTGTTTTATACGAGGATGTAGAGCAGTCAGACTGTTTTACAAGAGGATGAAGAGCAGTCAACCTGTTTTACAAGAGGATGAAGAGCAGTCAAACTGTTTTATAAGAGGATGAAGAGCAGTCAAACTGCGTTATAAAAGGATGAAGAGCAGTCAAACAGTTTTATAAGAGGACGAAGAGCAGTCAAACTGATTTATAATCGGATGAAGAGCAGTCAAACTGATTTATAAGAGGATGAAGAGCAGTCAAACTGCTTTATAAAAGGATGAAGCGCAGTCAAACTGTTTTATAAGAGGACGAAGAGCAGTCAAACTGATTTATAATCCGACGAAGAGCAGTCAAACTGATTTATAAGAGGATGAAGAGCAGTCAAACTGCTTTATAAGAGGACGAAGAGCAGTCAAACTGATTTATAATCGGACGAAGAGCAGTCAAACTGTTCTATAGGAGGGTGAAGCGCAGTCAAACTGGTTTATAGGAGGATAAAGAGCAGTCAAACTGCTTTATAAAAGGATGAAGAGCAGTCAAACTGCTTTATAAGAGGATGAAGAGCAGTCAAACTGATTTATAAGCGCACGAAGAGCAGTCAAACTGATTTATAATCGGACAAAGAGCAGTCAAACTGTTCTATAGGAGGATGAAGCGCAGTCAAACTGGTTTATAGGAGGATGAAGAGCAGTCAAACTGCTTTATAAGAGGATGAAGAGCAGTCAAACTGATTTATAATAGGATGTAGAGCAGTCAGACTGTTTTACAAGAGGATGAAGAGCAGTCAACCTGTTTTATAAGAGGACGAAGAGCAGTCAAACTGATTTATAATCGGACGAAGAGCAGTCAAACTGTTCTATAGGATGATGAAGCGCAGTCAAACTGGTTTATAGGAGGATGAAGAGCAGTCAAACTGCTTTATAAGAGGATGAAGAGCAGTCAAACTGATTTATAAGCGGACGAAGAGCAGTCAAACTGATTTATAATCGGACGAAGAGTAGTCAAACTGATTTATAAACGGACCAAGAGCAGTCAAACGGTTTTATAAAAGGATGAAGAGCAGTCAAACTGTTTTATACGAGGATGTAGAGCAGTCAGACTGTTTTACAAGAGGATGAAGAGCAGTCAACCTGTTTTACAAGAGGATGAAGAGCAGTCAAACAGTTTTATAAGAGGACGAAGAGCAGTCAAACTGATTTATAATCGGATGAAGAGCAGTCAAACTGATTTATAAGAGGATGAAGAGCAGTCAAACTGCTTTATAAAAGGATGAAGCGCAGTCAAACTGTTTTATAAGAGGACGAAGAGCAGTCAAACTGACTTATAATCGGACGAAGAGCAGTCAAACTGTTCTATAGGAGGATGAAGCGCAGTCAAACTGGTCTATAGGAGGATGAAGAGCAGTCAAACTGTTTTATAAGCGGACTAAGAGCAGTCAAACTGATTTATACGAAGATGAAGAGCAGTCAAACTGCTTTATAAGAGGACGAAGAGCAGTCAAACTGATTTATAATCGGACGAAGAGCAGTCAAACTGTTCTATAGGAGGGTGAAGCGCAGTCAAACTGGTTTATAGGAGGATGAAGAGCAGTCAAACTGCTTTATAAAAGGATGAAGAGCAGTCAAACTGATTTATAAGAGGATGAAGAGCAGTCAAACTGCTTTATAAAAGGATGAAGAGCAGTCAAACTGTTTTATAAGCGGACGAAGAGCAGTCAAACTGATTTATAATTGGACGAAGAGCAGTCAAACTGATTTATAATCGGACGAAGAGTAGTCAAACGGTTTTATAAGAGGATGAAGAGCAGTCAAATTGATTTATAAGAGGATGAAGAGCAGTCAAACTGCTTTATAAAAGGATGAAGAGCAGTCAAACTGTTTTATACGAGGATGTAGAGCGGTCAGACTGTTTTACAAGAGGATGAAGAGCAGTCAACCTGTTTTACAAAAGGATGAAGAGCAGTCAAACTGATTTATAATCGGATGAAGAGCAGTCAAACTGATTTATAAGAGGATGAAGAGCAGTCAAACTGCGTTATAAAAAGATGAAGAGCAGTCAAACTGTTTTATAAGAGGATGAAGAGCAGTCAAACTGATTTATAATCGGATGAAGAGCAGTCAGACTGTTTTACAAGAGGATGAAGAGCAGTCAAACTGCTTTATAAAAGGATGAAGAGCAGTCAAACTGTTTTATAAGCGCACGAAGAGCAGTCAAACTGATTTATAATCGGACGAAGAGCAGTCAAACTGTTCTATAGGAGGATGAAGCGCAGTCAAACTGGTTTATAGGAGGATGAAGAGCAGTCAAACTGCTTTATAAGCGGACGAAGAGCAGTCAAACTGTTTTACATCGGACGAAGAGCAGTCAAACTGATTTATAATTGGACGAAGAGCAGTCAAACTGAATTATAATCGGATGAATAGCAGTCAAACTGATTTATAAGAGGATGTAGAGCAGTCAAACTGCTTTATAAAAGGATGAAGAGCAGTCAAACTGATTTATAATCGGACGAAGAGCAGTCAAACTGTTCTATAGGAGGATGAAGCGCAGTCAAACTGGTTTATAGGAGGATGAAGAGCAGTCAAACTTCTTTATAAGAGGATGAAGAGCAGTCAAACGGTTTTATAAAAGGATGAAGAGCAGTCAAACTGTTTTATACGAGGATGTAGAGCAGTCAGACTGTTTTACAAGAGGATGAAGAGCAGTCAACCTGTTTTACAAGAGGATGAAGAGCAGTCAAACTGTTTTATAAGAGGATGAAGAGCAGTCAAACTGCGTTATAAAAGGATGAAGAGCAGTCAAACTGTTTTATAAGAGGACGAAGAGCAGTCAAACTGATTTATAATCGGACGAAGAGCAGTCAAACTGTTCTCTAGGAGGATGAAGCGCAGTCAAACTGGTTTATAGGAGGATGAAGAGCAGTCAAACTGCTTTATAAGAGGATGAAGAGCAGTCAAACTGATTTATAAGCGCACGAAGAGCAGTCAAACTGATTTATAATCGGACAAAGAGCAGTCAAACTGTTCTATAGGAGGATGAAGCGCAGTCAAACTGGTTTATAGGAGGATGAAGAGCAGTCAAACTGCTTTATAAGAGGATGAAGAGCAGTCAAACTGCTTTATAAAAGGATGAAGAGCAGTCAAACTGTTTTATAAGCGGACGAAGAGCAGTCAAACTGATTTATAATCGGACGAAGAGCAGTCAAACTGATTTATAATCGGACGAAGAGCAGTCAAACTGATTTATAATCGGATGAATAGCTGTCAAACTGATTTATAAGAGGATGAAGAGCAGTCAAACTGCTTTATAAAAGGATGAAGAGCAGTCAAACTCTTTTATAAGAGGACGAAGAGCAGTCAAACTGATTTATAATCGGACGAAGAGCAGTCAAACTGTTCTATAGGAGGATGAAGCGCAGTCAAACTGGTTTATAGGAGGATGAAGAGCAGTCAAACTGCTTTATAAGCGGACGAAGAGCAGTCAAACTGATTTACATCGGACGAAGAGCAGTCAAACTGATTTATAATTGGACGAAGAGCAGTCAAACTGAATTATAATCGGATGAATAGCAGTCAAACTGATTTATAAGAGGATGTAGAGCAGTCAAACTGCTTTATAAAAGGATGAAGAGCAGTCAAACTGATTTATAATCGGACGAAGAGCAGTCAAACTGTTCTATAGGAGGATGAAGCGCAGTCAAACTGGTTTATAGGAGGATGAAGAGCAGTCAAACTGCTTTATAAGAGGATGAAGAGCAGTCAAACTGATTTATAAGCGGACGAAGAGCAGTCAAACTGATTTATAATCGGACGAAGAGCAGTCAAACTGATTTATAAACGGACGAAGAGCAGTCAAACGGTTTTATAAAAGGATGAAGAGCAGTCAAACTGTTTTATACGAGGATGTAGAGCAGTCAGACTGTTTTACAAGAGGATGAAGAGCAGTCAACCTGTTTTACAAGAGGATGAAGAGCAGTCAAACTGTTTTATAAGAGGATGAAGAGCAGTCAAACTGCGTTATAAAAGGATGAAGAGCAGTCAAACTGTTTTATAAGAGGACGAAGAGCAGTCAAACTGATTTATAATCGGACGAAGAGCAGTCAAACTGTTCTATAGGAGGATGAAGCGCAGTCAAACTGGTTTATAGGAGGATGAAGAGCAGTCAAACTGCTTTATAAGAGGATGAAGAGCAGTCAAACTGATTTATAAGCGCACGAAGAGCAGTCAAACTGATTTATAATCGGACAAAGAGCAGTCAAACTGTTCTATAGGAGGATGAAGCGCAGTCAAACTGGTTTATAGGAGGATGAAGAGCAGTCAAACTGCTTTATAAGAGGTTGAAGAGCAGTCAAACTGCTTTATAAAAGGATGAAGAGCAGTCAAACTGTTTTATAAGCGGACGAAGAGCAGTCAAACTGATTTATAATCGGACGAAGAGCAGTCAAACTGATTTATAATCGGACGAAGAGCAGTCAAACTGTTCTATAGGAGGATGAAGCGCAGTCAAACTGGTTTATAGGAGGATGAAGAGCAGTCAAACTGCTTTATAAGCGGACGAAGAGCAATCAAACTGATTTACATCGGACGAAGAGCAGTCAAACTGATTTATAATTGGACGAAGAGCAGTCAAACTGAATTATAATCGGATGAATAGCAGTCAAACTGATTTATAAGAGGATGTAGAGCAGTCAAACTGCTTTATAAAAGGATGAAGAGCAGTCAAACTGATTTATAATCGGACGAAGAGCAGTCAAACTGTTCTATAGGAGGATGAAGCGCAGTCAAACTGGTTTATAGGAGGATGAAGAGCAGTCAAACTGCTTTATAAGAGGATGAAGAGCAGTCAAACTGATTTATAAGCGGACGAAGAGCAGTCAAACTGATTTATAATCGGACGAAGAGCAGTCAAACTGATTTATAAACGGACGAAGAGCAGTCAAACGGTTTTATAAAAGGATGAAGAGCAGTCAAACTGTTTTATACGAGGATGTAGAGCAGTCAGACTGTTTTACAAGAGGATGAAGAGCAGTCAACCTGTTTTACAAGAGGATGAAGAGCAGTCAAACTGTTTTATAAGAGGATGAAGAGCAGTCAAACTGTTCTATAGGAGGATGAAGCGCAGTCAAACTGGTTTATAGGAGGATGAAGAGCAGTCAAACTGCTTTATAAAAGGATGAAGAGCAGTCAAACTGATTTATAAGCGCACGAAGAGCAGTCAAACTGATTTATAATCGGACAAAGAGCAGTCAAACTGTTCTATAGGAGGATGAAGCGCAATCAAACTGGTTTATTGGAGGATGAAGAGCAGTCAAACTGCTTTATAAGAGGATGAAGAGCAGTCAAACTGTTCTATAGGATGATGAAGCGCAGTCAAACTGTTTTATAAGAGGATGAAGAGCAGTCAAACTGCTTTATAAGAGGATGAAGAGCAGTCAAACTGATTTATAAGCGGACGAAGAGCAGTCAAACTGATTTATAATCGGACGAAGAGCAGTCAAACTGATTTATAAACGGACGAAGAGCAGTCAAACAGTTTTATAAAAGGATGAAGAGCAGTCAAACTGTTTTATACGAGGATGTAGAGCAGTCAGACTGTTTTACAAGAGGATGAAGAGCAGTCAACCTGTTTTACAAGAGGATGAAGAGCAGTCAAATTGTTTTATAAGAGGATGAAGAGCAGTCAAACTGCGTTATAAAAGGATGAAGAGCCGTCAAACAGTTTTATAAGAGCACGAAGAGCAGTCAAACTGATTTATAATCGGATGAAGAGCAGTCAAACTGATTTATAAGAGGATGAAGAGCAGTCAAACTGCTTTATAAAAGGATGAAGCGCAGTCAAACTGTTTTATAAGAGGACGAAGAGCAGTCAAACTGATTTATAATCGGACGAAGAGCAGTCAAACTGTTCTATAGGAGGATGAAGAGCAGTCAAACTGTTTTATAAGCGGACGAAGAGCAGTCAAACTGATTTATAAGAGGATGAAGAGCAGTCAAACTGCTTTATAAGAGGACGAAGAGCAGTCAAACTGTTCTATAGGATGGTGAAGCGCAGTCAAACTGGTTTATAGGAGGATGAAGAGCAGTCAAACTGTTTTATAAGCGGACGAAGAGCAGTCTAACTGATTTATAATCGGACGAAGAGCAGTCAAACTGATTTATAATCGGACGAAGAGCAGTCAAACTGTTCTATAGGAGGATGAAGCGCAGTCAAACTGGTTTATAGGAGGATGAAGAGCAGTCAAACTGCTTTATAAGCGGACGAAGAGCAGTCAAACTGATTTACATCGGACGAAGAGCAGTCAAACTGATTTATAATTGGACGAAGAGCAGTCAAACTGAATTATAATCGGATGAATAGCAGTCAAACTGATTTATAAGAGGATGTAGAGCAGTCAAACTGCTTTATAAAAGGATGAAGAGCAGTCAAACTGATTTATAATCGGACGAAGAGCAGTCAAACTGTTCTATAGGAGGATGAAGCGCAGTCAAACTGGTTTATAGGAGGATGAAGAGCAGTCAAACTGCTTTATAAGAGGATGAAGAGCAGTCAAACTGATTTATAAGCGGACGAAGAGCAGTCAAACTGATTTATAATCGGACGAAGAGCAGTCAAACTGATTTATAAACGGACGAAGAGCAGTCAAACGGTTTTATAAAAGGATGAAGAGCAGTCAAACTGTTTTATACGAGGATGTAGAGCAGTCAGACTGTTTTACAAGAGGATGAAGAGCAGTCAACCTGTTTTACAAGAGGATGAAGAGCAGTCAAACTGTTTTATAAGAGGATGAAGAGCAGTCAAACTGCGTTATAAAAGGATGAAGAGCAGTCAAACTGTTTTATAAGAGGACGAAGAGCAGTTAAACTGATTTATAATCGGACGAAGAGCAGTCAAACTGTTCTATAGGAGGATGAAGCGCAGTCAAACTGGTTTATAGGAGGATGAAGAGCAGTCAAACTGCTTTATAAGATGATGAAGAGCAGTCAAACTGATTTATAAGCGCACGAAGAGCAGTCAAACTGATTTATAATCGGACAAAGAGCAGTCAAACTGTTCTATAGGAGGATGAAGCGCAGTCAAACTGGTTTATAGGAGGATGAAGAGCAGTCAAACTGCTTTATAAGAGGATGAAGAGCAGTCAAACTGCTTTATAAAAGGATGAAGAGCAGTCAAACTGTTTTATAAGCGGACGAAGAGCAGTCAAACTGATTTATAATCGGACGAAGAGCAGTCAAACTGATTTATAATCGGACGAAGAGCAGTCAAACTGATTTATAATCGGATGAATAGCTGTCAAACTGATTTATAAACGGACGAAGAGCAGTCAAACGGTTTTATAAAAGGATGAAGAGCAGTCAAACTGTTTTATACGAGGATGTAGAGCAGTCAGACTGTTTTACAAGAGGATGAAGAGCAGTCAACCTGTTTTATAAGAGGATGAAGAGCAGTCAAACTGAGTTATAAAAGGATGAAGAGCAGTCAAACTGTTTTATAAGAGGACAAAGAGCAGTCAAACTGATTTATATCGGACGAAGAGCAGTCAAACTGTTCTATAGGAGGATGAAGCGCAGTCAAACTGGTTTATAGGAGGATGAAGAGCAGTCAAACTGCTTTGTAAGAGGATGAAGAGCAGTCAAACTGATTTATAAGCGCACGAAGAGCAGTCAAACTGATTTATAATCGGACAAAGAGCAGTCAAACTGTTCTATAAGAGGATGAAGCGCAATCAAACTGGTTTATAGGAGGATGAAGAGCAGTCAAACTGCTTTATAAGAGGATGAAGAGCAGTCAAACTGATTTATAAGAGGATGTAGAGCAGTCAGACTGTTTTACAAGAGGATGAAGAGCAGTCAACCTGTTTTATAAGAGGACGAAGAGCAGTCAAACTGATTTATAATCGGACGAAGAGCAGTCAAACTGTTCTATAGGATGATGAAGCGCAGTCAAACTGGTTTATAGGAGGATGAAGAGCAGTCAAACTGCTTTATAAGAGGATGAAGAGCAGTCAAACTGATTTATAAGCGGACGAAAAGCAGTCAAACTGATTTATAATCGGACGAAGAGCAGTCAAACTGATTTGTAAACGGACGAAGAGCAGTCAAACGGTTTTATAAAAGGATGAAGAGCAGTCAAACTGTTTTATACGAGGATGTAGAGCAGTCAGACTGTTTTACAAGAGGATGAAGAGCAGTCAACCTGTTTTACAAGAGGATGAAGAGCAGTCAAATTGTTTTATAAGAGGATGAAGAGCAGTCAAACTGCGTTATAAAAGGATGAAGAGCAGTCAAACAGTTTTATAAGAGCACGAAGAGCAGTCAAACTGATTTATAATCGGATGAAGAGCAGTCAAACTGATTTATAAGAGGATGAAGAGCAGTCAAACTGCTTTATAAAAGGATGAAGCGCAGTCAAACTGTTTTATAAGAGGACGAAGAGCAGTCAAACTGATTTATAAGAGGACGAAGAGCAGTCAAACTGTTCTATAGGAGGATGAAGCGCAGTCAAACTGATCTATAGGAGGATGAAGAGCAGTCAAACTGTTTTATAAGCGGACGAAGATCAGTCAAACTGATTTATAAGAGGATGAAGAGCAGTCAAACTGCTTTATAAGAGGACGAAGAGCAGTCAAACTGATTTATAATCGGACGAAGAGCAGTCAAACTGTTCTATAGGAGGGTGAAGCGCAGTCAAACTGGTTTATAGGAGGATGAAGAGCAGTCAAACTGCTTTATAAAAGGATGAAGAGCAGTCAAACTGATTTATAAGAGGATGAAGAGCAGTCAAACTGCTTTATAAAAGGATGAAGAGCAGTCAAACTGTTTTATAAGCGGACGAAGAGCAGTCAAACTGATTTATAATTGGACGAAGAGCAGTCAAACTGATTTATAATCGGACGAAGAGTAGTCAAACGGTTTTATAAGAGGATGAAGAGCAGTCAAATTGATTTATAAGAGGATGAAGAGCAGTCAAACTGCTTTATAAAAGGATGAAGAGCAGTCAAACTGTTTTATACGAGGATGTAGAGCGGTCAGACTGTTTTACAAGAGGATGAAGAGCAGTCAACCTGTTTTACAAGAGGATGAAGAGCAGTCAAACTGCGTTATAAAAAGATGAAGAGCAGTCAAACTGTTTTATAAGAGGGTGAAGAGCAGTCAAACAGTTTTATGAGGACGAAAAGCAGTCAAACTGATTTATAATCGGATGAAGAGCAGTCAAACTGATTTATAAGAGGATGAAGAGCAGTCAAACTGCGTTATAAAAAGATGAAGAGCAGTCAAACTGTTCTATAGGAGGATGAAGCGCAGTCAAACTGGTTTATAGGAGGATGAAGAGCAGTCAAACTGCTTTATAAGCGGACAAAGAGCAGTCAAACTGATTTACATCGGAGGAAGAGCAGTCAAACTGATTTATAATTGGACGAAGAGCAGTCAAACTGAATTATAATCGGATGAATAGCAGTCAAACTGATTTATAAGAGGATGTAGAGCAGTCAAACTGCTTTATAAAAGGATGAAGAGCAGTCAAACTGATTTATAATCGGACGAAGAGCAGTCAAACTGTTCTATAGGAGGATGAAGCGCAGTCAAACTGGTTTATAGGAGGATGAAGAGCAGTCAAACTGCTTTATAAGAGGATGAAGAGCAGTCAAACTGATTTATAAAAGGATGAAGAGCAGTCAAACTGTTTTATAAGCGGACGAAGAGCAGTCAAACTGATTTATAAACGGACGAAGAGCAGTCAAACGGTTTTATAAAAGGATGAAGAGCAGTCAAACTGTTTTATACGAGGATGTAGAGCAGTCAGACTGTTTTACAAGAGGATGAAGAGCAGTCAACCTGTTTTACAAGAGGATGAAGAGCAGTCAAACTGTTTTATAAGAGGATGAAGAGCAGTCAAACTGCGTTATAAAAGGATGAAGAGCAGTCAAACTGTTTTATAAGAGGACGAAGAGCAGTCAAACTGATTTATAATCGGACGAAGAGCAGTCAAACTGTTCTATAGGAGGATGAAGCGCAGTCAAACTGGTTTATAGGAGGATGAAGAGCAGTCAGACTGCTTTATAAGATGATGAAGAGCAGTCAAACTGATTTATAAGCGCACGAAGAGCAGTCAAACTGATTTATAATCGGACAAAGAGCAGTCAAACTGTTCTATAGGAGGATGAAGCGCAGTCAAACTGGTTTATAGGAGGATGAAGAGCAGTCAAACTGCTTTATAAGAGGATGAAGAGCAGTCAAACTGCTTTATAAAAGGATGAAGAGCAGTCAAACTGTTTTATAAGCGGACGAAGAGCAGTCAAACTGATTTATAATCGGACGAAGAGCAGTCAAACTGATTTATAATCGGACGAAGAGCAGTCAAACTGATTTATAATCGGATGAATAGCTGTCAAACTGATTTATAAACGGACGAAGAGCAGTCAAACGGTTTTATAAAAGGATGAAGAGCAGTCAAACTGTTTTATACGAGGATGTAGAGCAGTCAGACTGTTTTACAAGAGGATGAAGAGCAGTCAACCTGTTTTATAAGAGGATGAAGAGCAGTCAAACTGAGTTATAAAAGGATGAAGAGCAGTCAAACTGTTTTATAAGAGGACGAAGAGCAGTCAAACTGATTTATATCGGACGAAGAGCAGTCAAACTGTTCTATAGGAGGATGAAGCGCAGTCAAACTGGTTTATAGGAGGATGAAGAGCAGTCAAACTGCTTTGTAAGAGGATGAAGAGCAGTCAAACTGATTTATAAGCGCACGAAGAGCAGTCAAACTGATTTATAATCGGACAAAGAGCAGTCAAACTGTTCTATAGGAGGATGAAGCGCAATCAAACTGGTTTATAGGAGGATGAAGAGCAGTCAAACTGCTTTATAAGAGGATGAAGAGCAGTCAAACTGATTTATAAGAGGATGTAGAGCAGTCAGACTGTTTTACAAGAGGATGAAGAGCAGTCAACCTGTTTTATAAGAGGACGAAGAGCAGTCAAACTGATTTATAATCGGACGAAGAGCAGTCAAACTGTTCTATAGGATGATGAAGCGCAGTCAAACTGGTTTATAGGAGGATGAAGAGCAGTCAAACTGCGTTATAAAAGGATGAAGAGCAGTCAAACAGTTTTATAAGAGCACGAAGAGCAGTCAAACTGTTCTATAGGAGGATGAAGCGCAGTCAAACTGGTCTATAGGAGGATGAAGAGCAGTCAAACTGTTTTATAAGCGGACGAAGAGTAGTCAAACTGATTTATAAGAGGATGAAGAGCAGTCAAACTGCTTTATAAGAGGACAAAGAGCAGTCAAACTGATTTATAATCGGACGAAGAGCAGTCAAACTGTTCTATAGGAGGGTGAAGCGCAGTCAAACTGGTTTATAGGAGGATGAAGAGCAGTCAAACTGCTTTATAAAAGGATGAAGAGCAGTCAAACTGATTTATAAGAGGATGAAGAGCAGTCAAACTGCTTTATAAAAGGATGAAGAGCAGTCAAACTGTTTTATAAGCGGACGAAGAGCAGTCAAACTGATATATAATCGGATGAAGAGCAGTCAAACTGATTTATAAGAGGATGAAGAGCAGTCAAACAGTTTTATGAGGACGAAAAGCAGTCAAACTGATTTATAATCGGATGAAGAGCAGTCAAACTGATTTATAAGAGGATGAAGAGCAGTCAAACTGCGTTATAAAAAGATGACGAGCAGTCAAACTGTTTTATAAGAGGATGAAGAGCAGTCAAACTGATTTATAATCGGATGAAGAGCAGTCAGACTGTTTTACAAGAGGATGAAGAGCAGTCAAACTGCTTTATAAAAGGATGAAGAGCAGTCAAACTGTTTTATAAGCGCACGAAGAGCAGTCAAACTGATATATAATCGGACGAAGAGCAGTCAAACTGTTCTATAGGAGGATGAAGCGCAGTCAAACTGGTTTATAGGAGGATGAAGAGCAGTCAAACTGCTTTATAAGCGGACGAAGAGCAGTCAAACTGATTTACATCGGACGAAGAGCAGTCAAACTGATTTATAATTGGACGAAGAGCAGTCAAACTGAATTATAATCGGATGAATAGCAGTCAAACTGATTTATAAGAGGATGTAGAGCAGTCAAACTGCTTTATAAAAGGATGAAGAGCAGTCAAACTGATTTATAATCGGACGAAGAGCAGTCAAACTGTTCTATAGGAGGATGAAGCGCAGTCAAACTGGTTTATAGGAGGATGAAGAGCAGTCAAACTGCTTTATAAGAGGATGAAGAGCAGTCAAACTGATTTATAAGCGGACGAAGAGCAGTCAAACTGATTTATAATCGGACGAAGAGCAGTCAAACTGATTTATAAACGGACGAAGAGCAGTCAAACGGTTTTATAAAAGGATGAAGAGCAGTCAAACTGTTTTATACGAGGATGTAGAGCAGTCAGACTGTTTTACAAGAGGATGAAGAGCAGTCAACCTGTTTTACAAGAGGATGAAGAGCAGTCAAACTGTTTTATAAGAGGATGAAGAGCAGTCAAACTGCGTTATAAAAGGATGAAGAGCAGTCAAACTGTTTTATAAGAGGACGAAGAGCAGTCAAACTGATTTATAATCGGACGAAGAGCAGTCAAACTGTTCTATAGGAGGATGAAGCGCAGTCAAACTGGTTTATAGGAGGATGAAGAGCAGTCAAACTGCTTTATAAGATGATGAAGAGCAGTCAAACTGATTTATAAGCGCACGAAGAGCAGTCAAACTGATTTATAATCGGACAAAGAGCAGTCAAACTGATTTATAATCGGATGAATAGCTGTCAAACTGATTTATAAACGGACGAAGAGCAGTCAAACGGTTTTATAAAAGGATGAAGAGCAGTCAAACTGTTTTATACGAGGATGTAGAGCAGTCAGACTGTTTTACAAGAGGATGAAGAGCAGTCAACCTGTTTTATAAGAGGATGAAGAGCAGTCAAACTGCGTTATAAAAGGATGAAGAGCAGTCAAACTGTTTTATAAGAGGACGAAGAGCAGTCAAACTGATTTATATCGGACGAAGAGCAGTCAAACTGTTCTATAGGAGGATGAAGCGCAGTCAAACTGGTTTATAGGAGGATGAAGAGCAGTCAAACTGCTTTATAAGAGGATGAAGAGCAGTCAAACTGATTTATAAGCGCACGAAGAGCAGTCAAACTGATTTATAATCGGACAAAGAGCAGTCAAACTGTTCTATAGGAGGATGAAGCGCAATCAAACTGGTTTATAGGAGGATGAAGAGCAGTCAAACTGCTTTATAAGAGGATGAAGAGCAGTCAAACTGATTTATAAGAGGATGTAGAGCAGTCAGACTGTTTTACAAGAGGATGAAGAGCAGTCAACCTGTTTTATAAGAGGACGAAGAGCAGTCAAACTGATTTATAATCGGACGAAGAGCAGTCAAACTGTTCTATAGGAGGATGAAGCGCAGTCAAACTGGTCTATAGGAGGATGAAGAGCAGTCAAACTGTTTTATAAGCGGACGAAGAGCAGTCAAACTGATTTATAAGAGGATGAAGAGCAGTCAAACTGCTTTATAAGAGGACGAAGAGCAGTCAAACTGATTTATAATCGGACGAAGAGCAGTCAAACTGTTCTATAGGAGGGTGAAGCGCAGTCAAACTGGTTTATAGGAGGATGAAGAGCAGTCAAACTGCTTTATAAAAGGATGAAGAGCAGTCAAACTGATTTATAAGAGGATGAAGAGCAGTCAAACTGCTTTATAAAAGGATGAAGAGCAGTCAAACTGTTTTATAAGCGGACGAAGAGCAGTCAAACTGATTTATAATTGGACGAAGAGCAGTCAAACTGATTTATAATCGGACGAAGAGTAGTCAAACGGTTTTATAAGAGGATGAAGAGCAGTCAAATTGATTTATAAGAGGATGAAGTGCAGTCAAACTGCTTTATAAAAGGATGAAGAGCAGTCAAACTGTTTTATATGAGGATGTAGAGCGGTCAGACTGTTTTACAAGAGGATGAAGAGCAGTCAACCTGTTTTACAAGAGGATGAAGAGCAGTCAAACTGCATTATAAAAAGATGAAGAGCAGTCAAACTGTTTTATAAGAGGATGAAGAGCAGTCAAACAGTTTTATGAGGACGAAAAGCAGTCAAACTGATTTGTAATCGGATGAAGAGCAGTCAAACTGATTTATAAGAGGATGAAGAGCAGTCAAACTGCGTTATAAAAAGATGAAGAGCAGTCAAACTGTTTTATAAGAGGATGAAGAGCAGTCAAACTGATTTATAATCGGATGAAGAGCAGTCAGACTGTTTTACAAGAGGATGAAGAGCAGTCAAACTGCTTTATAAAAGGATGAAGAGCAGTCAAACTGTTTTATAAGCGCACGAAGAGCAGTCAAACTGATATATAATCGGACGAAGAGCAGTCAAACTGTTCTATAGGAGGATGAAGCGCAGTCAAACTGGTTTATAGGAGGATGAAGAGCAGTCAAACTGCTTTATAAGCGGACGAAGAGCAGTCAAACTGATTTACATCGGACGAAGAGCAGTCAAACTGATTTATAATTGGACGAAGAGCAGTCAAACTGAATTATAATCGGATGAATAGCAGTCAAACTGATTTATAAGAGGATGTAGAGCAGTCAAACTGCTTTATAAAAGGATGAAGAGCAGTCAAACTGATTTATAATCGGACGAAGAGCAGTCAAACTGTTCTATAGGAGGATGAAGCGCAGTCAAACTGGTTTATAGGAGGATGAAGAGCAGTCAAACTGCTTTATAAGAGGATGAAGAGCAGTCAAACTGATTTATAAGCGGACGAAGAGCAGTCAAACTGATTTATAATCGGACGAAGAGCAGTCAAACTGATTTATAAACGGACGAAGAGCAGTCAAACGGTTTTATAAAAGGATGAAGAGCAGTCAAACTGTTTTATACGAGGATGTAGAGCAGTCAGACTGTTTTACAAGAGGATGAAGAGCAGTCAACCTGTTTTACAAGAGGATGAAGAGCAGTCAAACTGTTTTATAAGAGGATGAAGAGCAGTCAACTGCGTTATAAAAGGATGAAGAGCAGTCAAACTGTTTTATAAGAGGACGAAGAGCAGTCAAACTGATTTATAATCGGACGAAGAGCAGTCAAACTGTTCTATAGGAGGATGAAGCGCAGTCAAACTGGTTTATAGGAGGATGAAGAGCAGTCAAACTGCTTTATAAGAGGATGAAGAGCAGTCAAACTGATTTATAAGCGCACGAAGAGCAGTCAAACTGATTTATAATCGGACAAAGAGCAGTCAAACTGTTCTATAGGAGGATGAAGCGCAGTCAAACTGGTTTATAGGAGGATGAAGAGCAGTCAAACTGCTTTATAAGAGGATGAAGAGCAGTCAAACTGCTTTATAAAAGGATGAAGAGCAGTCAAACTGTTTTATAAGCGGACGAAGAGCAGTCAAACTGATTTATAATCGGACGAAGAGCAGTCAAACTGATTTATAATCGGACGAAGAGCAGTCAAACTGATTTATAATCGGATGAATAGCTGTCAAACTGATTTATAAGAGGATGAAGAGCAGTCAAACTGCTTTATAAGAGGACGAAGAGCAGTCAAACTGATTTATAATCGGACGAAGAGCAGTCAAACTGTTCTATAGGAGGATGAAGCGCAGTCAAACTGGTTTATAGGAGGATGAAGAGCAGTCAAACTGCTTTATAAGCGGACGAAGAGCAGTCAAACTGATTTATAATCGGACGAAGAGCAGTCAAACTGATTTATAAACGGACGAAGAGCAGTCAAACGGTTTTATAAAAGGATGAAGAGCAGTCAAACTGTTTTATACGAGGATGTAGAGCAGTCAGACTGTTTTACAAGAGGATGAAGAGCAGTCAACCTGTTTTACAAGAGGATGAAGAGCAGACAAACTGTTTTATAAGAGGATGAAGAGCAGTCAAACTGCGTTATAAAAGGATGAAGAGCAGTCAAACTGTTTTATAAGAGGACGAAGAGCAGTCAAACTGATTTATAATCGGACGAAGAGCAGTCAAACTGTTCTATAGGAGGATGAAGCGCAGTCAAACTGGTTTATAGGAGGATGAAGAGCAGTCAAACTGCTTTATAAGAGGATGAAGAGCAGTCAAACTGATTTATAAGCGGACGAAGAGCAGTCAAACTGATTTACATCGGACGAAGAGCAGTCAAACTGATTTATAATTGGACGAAGAGCAGTCAAACTGAATTATAATCGGATGAATAGCAGTCAAACTGATTTATAATCGGACGAAGAGCAGTCAAACTGATTTATAAACGGACGAAGAGCAGTCAAACGGTTTTATAAAAGGATGAAGAGCAGTCAAACTGTTTTATACGAGGATGTAGAGCAGTCAGACTGTTTTACAAGAGGATGAAGAGCAGTCAACCTGTTTTCCAAGAGGATGAAGAGCAGTCAAACTGCGTTATAAAAGGATGAAGAGCAGTCAAACTGTTTTATAAGAGGACGAAGAGCAGTCAAACTGATTTATAATCGGACGAAGAGCAGTCAAACTGTTCTATAGGAGGATGAAGCGCAGTCAAACTGGTTTATAGGAGGATGAAGAGCAGTCAAACTGCTTTATAAGAGGATGAAGAGCAGTCAAACTGATTTATAAGCGCACGAAGAGCAGTCAAACTGATTTATAATCGGACAAAGAGCAGTCAAACTGTTCTATAGGAGGATGAAGCGCAGTCAAACTGGTTTATAGGAGGATGAAGAGCAGTCAAACTGCTTTATAAGAGGATGAAGAGCAGTCAAACTGCTTTATAAAAGGATGAAGTGCAGTCAAACTGTTGTATAAGCGGACGAAGAGCAGTCAAACTGATTTATAATCGGACGAAGAGCAGTCAAACTGATTTATAATCGGACGAAGAGCAGTCAAACTGATTTATAATCGGATGAATAGCTGTCAAACTGATTTATAAGAGGATGAAGAGCAGTCAAACTGCTTTATAAAAGGATGAAGAGCAGTCAAACTGTTTTATAAGAGGACGAAGAGCAGTCAAACTGATTTATAATCGGACGAAGAGCAGTCAAACTGTTCTATAGGAGGATGAAGCGCAGTCAAACTGGTTTATAGGAGGATGAAGAGCAGTCAAACTGCTTTATAAGAGGATGAAGAGCAGTCAAACTGATTTATAATCGGACGAAGAGCAGTCAAACTGATTTATAAACGGACGAAGAGCAGTCAAACGGTTTTATAAAAGGATGAAGAGCAGTCAAACTGTTTTATACGAGGATGTAGAGCAGTCAGACTGTTTTACAAGAGGATGAAGAGCAGTCAACCTGTTTTACAAGAGGATGAAGAGCAGTCAAACTGCTTTATAAAAGGATGAAGAGCAGTCAAACTGTTTTATAAGCGCACGAAGAGCAGTCAAACTGATATATAATCGGACGAAGAGCAGTCAAACTGTTCTATAGGAGGATGAAGCGCAGTCAAACTGGTTTATAGGAGGATGAAGAGCAGTCAAACTGCTTTATAAGCGGACGAAGAGCAGTCAAACTGATTTACATCGGACGAAGAGCAGTCAAACTGATTTATAATTGGACGAAGAGCAGTCAAACTGAATTATAATCGGATGAATAGCAGTCAAACTGATTTATAAGAGGATGTAGAGCAGTCAAACTGCTTTATAAAAGGATGAAGAGCAGTCAAACTGATTTATAATTGGACGAAGAGCAGTCAAACTGTTCTATAGGAGGATGAAGCGCAGTCAAACTGGTTTATAGGAGGATGAAGAGCAGTCAAACTGCTTTATAAGAGGATGAAGAGCAGTCAAACTGATTTATAAGCGGACGAAGAGCAGTCAAACTGATTTATAATCGGACGAAGAGCAGTCAAACTGATTTATAAACGGACGAAGAGCAGTCAAACGGTTTTATAAAAGGATGAAGAGCAGTCAAACTGTTTTATACGAGGATGTAGAGCAGTCAGACTGTTTTACAAGAGGATGAAGAGCAGTCAACCTGTTTTACAAGAGGATGAAGAGCAGTCAAACTGTTTTATAAGAGGATGAAGAGCAGTCAACTGCGTTATAAAAGGATGAAGAGCAGTCAAACTGTTTTATAAGAGGACGAAGAGCAGTCAAACTGATTTATAATCGGACGAAGAGCAGTCAAACTGTTCTATAGGAGGATGAAGCGCAGTCAAACTGGTTTATAGGAGGATGAAGAGCAGTCAAACTGCTTTATAAGAGGATGAAGAGCAGTCAAACTGATTTATAAGCGCACGAAGAGCAGTCAAACTGATTTATAATCGGACAAAGAGCAGTCAAACTGTTCTATAGGAGGATGAAGCGCAGTCAAACTGGTTTATAGGAGGATGAAGAGCAGTCAAACTGCTTTATAAGAGGATGAAGAGCAGTCAAACTGCTTTATAAAAGGATGAAGAGCAGTCAAACTGTTTTATAAGCGGACGAAGAGCAGTCAAACTGATTTATAATCGGACGAAGAGCAGTCAAACTGATTTATAATCGGACGAAGAGCAGTCAAACTGATTTATAATCGGATGAATAGCTGTCAAACTGATTTATAAGAGGATGAAGAGCAGTCAAACTGCTTTATAAGAGGACGAAGAGCAGTCAAACTGATTTATAATCGGACGAAGAGCAGTCAAACTGTTCTATAGGAGGATGAAGCGCAGTCAAACTGGTTTATAGGAGGATGAAGAGCAGTCAAACTGCTTTATAAGCGGACGAAGAGCAGTCAAACTGATTTATAATCGGACGAAGAGCAGTCAAACTGATTTATAAACGGACGAAGAGCAGTCAAACGGTTTTATAAAAGGATGAAGAGCAGTCAAACTGTTTTATACGAGGATGTAGAGCAGTCAGACTGTTTTACAAGAGGATGAAGAGCAGTCAACCTGTTTTACAAGAGGATGAAGAGCAGACAAACTGTTTTATAAGAGGATGAAGAGCAGTCAAACTGCGTTATAAAAGGATGAAGAGCAGTCAAACTGTTTTATAAGAGGACGAAGAGCAGTCAAACTGATTTATAATCGGACGAAGAGCAGTCAAACTGTTCTATAGGAGGATGAAGCGCAGTCAAACTGGTTTATAGGAGGATGAAGAGCAGTCAAACTGCTTTATAAGAGGATGAAGAGCAGTCAAACTGATTTATAAGCGGACGAAGAGCAGTCAAACTGATTTACATCGGACGAAGAGCAGTCAAACTGATTTATAAATGGACGAAGAGCAGTCAAACTGAATTATAATCGGATGAATAGCAGTCAAACTGATTTATAATCGGACGAAGAGCAGTCAAACTGATTTATAAACGGACGAAGAGCAGTCAAACGGTTTATAAAAGGATGAAGAGCAGTCAAACTGTTTTATACGAGGATGTAGAGCAGTCAGACTGTTTTACAAGAGGATGAAGAGCAGTCAACCTGTTTTCCAAGAGGATGAAGAGCAGTCAAACTGCGTTATAAAAGGATGAAGAGCAGTCAAACTGTTTTATAAGAGGACGAAGAGCAGTCAAACTGATTTATAATCGGACGAAGAGCAGTCAAACTGTTCTATAGGAGGATGAAGCGCAGTCAAACTGGTTTATAGGAGGATGAAGAGCAGTCAAACTGCTTTATAAGAGGATGAAGAGCAGTCAAACTGATTTATAAGCGCACGAAGAGCAGTCAAACTGATTTATAATCGGACAAAGAGCAGTCAAACTGTTCTATAGGAGGATGAAGCGCAGTCAAACTGGTTTATAGGAGGATGAAGAGCAGTCAAACTGCTTTATAAGAGGATGAAGAGCAGTCAAACTGCTTTATAAAAGGATGAAGTGCAGTCAAACTGTTGTATAAGCGGACGAAGAGCAGTCAAACTGATTTATAATCGGACGAAGAGCAGTCAAACTGATTTATAATCGGACGAAGAGCAGTCAAACTGATTTATAATCGGATGAATAGCTGTCAAACTGATTTATAAGAGGATGAAGAGCAGTCAAACTGCTTTATAAAAGGATGAAGAGCAGTCAAACTGTTTTATAAGAGGACGAAGAGCAGTCAAACTGATTTATAATCGGACGAAGAGCAGTCAAACTGTTCTATAGGAGGATGAAGCGCAGTCAAACTGGTTTATAGGAGGATGAAGAGCAGTCAAACTGCTTTATAAGAGGATGAAGAGCAGTCAAACTGATTTATAATCGGACGAAGAGCAGTCAAACTGATTTATAAACGGACGAAGAGCAGTCAAACGGTTTTATAAAAGGATGAAGAGCAGTCAAACTGTTTTATACGAGGATGTAGAGCAGTCAGACTGTTTTACAAGAGGATGAAGAGCAGTCAACCTGTTTTACAAGAGGATGAAGAGCAGACAAACTGTTTTATAAGAGGATGAAGAGCAGTCAAACTGCGTTATAAAAGGATGAAGAGCAGTCAAACTGTTTTATAAGAGGACGAAGAGCAGTCAAACTGATTTATAATCGGACGAAGAGCAGTCAAACTGTTCTATAGGAGGATGAAGCGCAGTCAAACTGGTTTATAGGAGGATGAAGAGCAGTCAAACTGCTTTATAAGAGGATGAAGAGCAGTCAAACTGATTTATAAGCGCACGAAGAGCAGTCAAACTGATTTATAATCGGACAAAGAGCAGTCAAACTGTTCTATAGGAGGATGAAGCGCAGTCAAACTGGTTTATAGGAGGATGAAGAGCAGTCAAACTGCTTTATAAGAGGATGAAGAGCAGTCAAACTGATTTATAAGAGGATGTAGAGCAGTCAGACTGTTTTACAAGAGGATGAAGAGCAGTTAACCTGTTTTATAAGAGGACGAAGAGCAGTCAAACTGATTTATAATCGGACGATGAGCAGTCAAACTGTTCTATAGGATGATGAAGCGCAGTCAAACTGGTTTATAGGAGGATGAAGAGCAGTCAAACTGTTTTACAAGAGGATGAAGAGCAGTCAACCTGTTTTACAAGAGGATGAAGAGCAGTCAAATTGTTTTATAAGAGGATGAAGAGCAGTCAAACTGCGTTATAAAAGGATGAAGAGCAGTCAAACAGTTTTATAAGAGCACGAAGAGCAGTCAAACTGATTTATAATCGGATGAAGAGCAGTCAAACTGATTTATAAGAGGATGAAGAGCAGTCAAACTGCTTTATAAAAGGATGAAGCGCAGGCAAACTGTTTTATAAGAGGATGAAGAGCAGTCAAACTGATTTATAATCGGACGAAGAGCAGTCAAACTGTTCTATAGGAGGATGAAGCGCAGTCAAACTGGTCTATAGGAGGATGAAGAGCAGTCAAACTGTTTTATAAGCGGACGAAGAGCAGTCAAACAGCTTTATAAGAGGACGAAGAGCAGTCAAACTGATTTATAATCGGACGAAGAGAAGTCAAACTGTTCTATAGGAGGGTGAAGCGCAGTCAAACTGGTTTATAGGAGGATGAAGAGCAGTCAAACTGCTTTATAAATGGATGAAGAGCAGTCAAACTGATTTATAAGAGGATGAAGAGCAGTCAAACTGCTTTATAAAAGGATGAAGAGCAGTCAAACTGTTTTATAAGCGGACGAAGAGCAGTCAAACTGATTTATAATTGGACGAAGAGCAGTCAAACTGATTTATAATCGGACGAAGAGTAGTCAAACGGTTTTATAAGAGGATGAAGAGCAGTCAAATTGATTTATAAGAGGATGAAGAGCAGTCAAACTGCTTTATAAAAGGATGAAGAGCAGTCAAACTGTTTTATACGAGGATGTAGAGCGGTCAGACTGTTTTACAAGAGGATGAAGAGCAGTCAAACAGTTTTACAAGAGGATGAAGAGCAGTCAAACTGCGTTATAAAAAGATGAAGAGCAGTCAAACTGTTTTATAAGAGGATGAAGAGCAGTCAAACAGTTTTATGAGGACGAAAAGCAGTCAAACTGATTTATAATCGGATGAAGAGCAGTCAAACTGATTTATAAGAGGATGAAGAGCAGTCAAACTGCGTTATAAATAGATGAAGAGCAGTCAAACTGTTTTATAAGAGGATGAAGAGCAGTCAAACTGTTTTATAAGCGCACGAAGAGCAGTCAAACTGATTTATAATCGGACGAAGAGCAGTCAAACTGTTCTATAGGAGGATGAAGAGCAGTCAAACTGCTTTATAAGCGGACGAAGAGCAGTCAAACTGATTTATAATCGGACGAAGAGCAGTCAAACTGATTTATAATTGGACGAAGAGCAGTCAAACTGAATTATAATCGGATGAATAGCAGTCAAACTGATTTATAAGAGGATGTAGAGCAGTCAAACTGCTTTATAAAAGGATGAAGAGCAGTCAAACTGATTTATAATCGGACGAAGAGCAGTCAAACTGTTCTATAGGAGGATGAAGAGCAGTCAAACTGCTTTATAAGAGGATGAAGAGCAGTCAAACTGATTTATAAGCGGACGAAGAGCAGTCAAACTGATTTATAATCGGACGAAGAGCAGTCAAACTGATTTATAAACGGACGAAGAGCAGTCAAACGGTTTTATAAAAGGATGAAGAGCAGTCAAACTGTTTTTTACGAGGATGTAGAGCAGTCAGACTGTTTTACAAGAGGATGAAGAGCAGTCAACCTGTTTTACAAGAGGATGAAGAGCAGTCAAACTGTTTTATAAGAGGATGAAGAGCAGTCAAACTGCGTTATAAAAGGATGAAGAGCAGTCAAACTGTTTTATAAGAGGACGAAGAGCAGTCAAACTGATTTATAATCGGACGAAGAGCAGTCAAGCTGTTCTATAGGAGGATGAAGCGCAGTCAAACTGGTTTATAGGAGGATGAAGAGCAGTCAAACTGCTTTATAAGAGGATGAAGAGCAGTCAAACTGATTTATAAGCGCACGAAGAGCAGTCAAACTGATTTATAATCGGACAAAGAGCAGTCAAACTGTTCTATAGGAGGATGAAGCGCAGTCAAACTGGTTTATAGGAGGATGAAGAGCAGTCAAACTGCTTTATAAGAGGATGAAGAGCAGTCAAACTGATTTATAAGAGGATGAAGAGCAGTCAAACTGCTTTATAAAAGGATGAAGAGCAGTCAAACTGTTTTATAAGCGGACGAAGAGCAGTCAAACTGATTTATAATCGGACGAAGAGCAGTCAAACTGATTTATAATCGGACGAAGAGCAGTCAAACTGATTTATAATCGGATGAATAGCAGTCAAACTGATTTATAAGAGGATGTAGAGCAGTCAAACTGCTTTATAAGAGGATGAAGAGCAGTCAAACTGTTTTATAAGAGGACGAAGAGCAGTCAAACTGTTTTATAAGAGGATGAAGAGCAGTTAAACTGATTTATAATCGGACGAAGAGCAGTCAAACTGTTCTATAGGAGGATGAAGCGCAGTCAAACTGGTTTATAGGAGGATGAAGAGCAGTCAAACTGCTTTATAAGAGGATGAAGAGCAGTTAAACTGATTTATAAGCGGACGAGGAGCAGTCAAACTGATTTATAATCGGACGAAGAGCAGTCAAATTGTTTTATAAGAGGATGAAGAGCAGTCAAACTGCGTTATAAAAGGATGAAGAGCAGTCAAACAGTTTTATAAGAGCACGAAGAGCAGTCAAACTGATTTATAATCGGATGAAGAGCAGTCAAACTGATTTATAAGAGGATGAAGAGCAGTCAAACTGCTTTATAAAAGGATGAAGCGCAGTCAAACTGTTTTATAAGAGGACGAAGAGCAGTCAAACCGATTTATAATCGGACGAAGAGCAGTCAAACTGTTCTATAGGAGGATGAAGCGCAGTCAAACTGGTCTATAGGAGGATGAAGAGCAGTCAAACTGTTTTATAAGCGGACGAAGAGCAGTCAAACTGCTTTATAAGAGGACGAAGAGCAGTCAAACTGATTTATAATCGGACGAAGAGAAGTCAAACTGTTCTATAGGAGGGTGAAGCGCAGTCAAACTGGTTTATAGGAGGATGAAGAGCAGTCAAACTGCTTTATAAAAGGATGAAGAGCAGTCAAACTGATTTATAAGAGGATGAAGAGCAGTCAATCTGCTTTATAAAAGGATGAAGAGCAGTCAAACTGTTTTATAAGCGGACGAAGAGCAGTCAAACTGATTTATAATTGGACGAAGAGCAGTCAAACTGATTTATAATCGGACGAAGAGTAGTCAAACGGTTTTATAAGAGGATGAAGAGCAGTCAAATTGATTTATAAGAGGATGAAGAGCAGTCAAACTGCTTTATAAAAGAATGAAGAGCAGTCAAACTGTTTTATACGAGGATGTAGAGCGGTCAGACTGTTTTACAAGAGGATGAAGAGCAGTCAACCTGTTTTACAAGAGGATGAAGAGCAGTCAAACTGCGTTATAAAAAGATGAAGAGCAGTCAAACTGTTTTATAAGAGGATGAAGAGCAGTCAAACAGTTTTATGAGGACGAAAAGCAGTCAAAATAATTTATAATCGGATGAAGAGCAGTCAAACTGATTTATAAGAGGATGAAGAGCAGTCAAACTGCGTTATAAAAAGATGAAGAGCAGTCAAACTGTTTTATAAGAGGATGAAGAGCAGTCAAACTCTTTTATAAGCGCACGAAGAGCAGTCAAACTGATTTATAATCGGACGAAGAGCAGTCAAACTGTTCTATAGGAGGATGAAGAGCAGTCAAACTGCTTTATAAGCGGACGAAGAGCAGTCAAACTGATTTATAATCGGACGAAGAGCAGTCAAACTGATTTATAATTGGACGAAGAGCAGTCAAACTGAATTATAATCGGATGAATAGCAGTCAAACTGATTTATAAGAGGATGTAGAGCAGTCAAACTGCTTTATAAAAGGATGAAGAGCAGTCAAACTGATTTATAATCGGACGAAGAGCAGTCAAACTGTTCTATAGGAGGATGAAGAGCAGTCAAACTGGTTTATAAGAGGATGAAGAGCAGTCAAACTGATTTATAAGCGGACGAAGAGCAGTCAAACTGATTTATAATCGGACGAAGAGCAGTCAAACTGATTTATAAACGGACGAAGAGCAGTCAAACGGTTTTATAAAAGGATGAAGAGCAGTCAAACTGTTTTTTACGAGGATGTAGAGCAGTCAGACCGTTTTACAAGAGGATGAAGAGCAGTCAACCTGTTTTACAAGAGGATGAAGAGCAGTCAAACTGTTTTATAAGAGGATGAAGAGCAGTCAAACTGCGTTATAAAAGGATGAAGAGCAGTCAAACTGTTTTATAAGAGGACGAAGAGCAGTCAAACTGATTTATAATCGGACGAAGAGCAGTCAAGCTGTTCTATAGGAGGATGAAGCGCAGTCAAACTGCGTTATAAAAGGATGAAGAGCAGTCAAACTGTTTTATAAGAGGACGAAGAGCAGTCAAACTGATTTATATCGGACGAAGAGCAGTCAAACTGTTCTATAGGAGGATGAAGCGCAGTCAAACTTGTTTATAGGAGGATGAAGAGCAGTCAAACTGCTTTATAAGAGGATGAAGAGCAGTCAAACTGATTTATAAGCGCACGAAGAGCAGTCAAACTGATTTATAATCGGACAAAGAGCAGTCAAACTGTTCTATAGGAGGATGAAGCGCAATCAAACTGGTTTATAGGAGGATGAAGAGCAGTCAAACTGCTTTATAAGAGGATGAAGAGCAGTCAAACTGATTTATAAGAGGATGTAGAGCAGTCAGACTGTTTTACAAGAGGATGAAGAGCAGTCAACCTGTTTTATAAGAGGACGAAGAGCAGTCAAACTGATTTATAATCGGACGAAGAGCAGTCAAACTGTTCTATAGGATGATGAAGCGCAGTCAAACTGGTTTATAGGAGGATGAAGAGCAGTCAAACTGCGTTATAAAAGGATGAAGAGCAGTCAAACAGTTTTATAAGAGCACGAAGAGCAGTCAAACTGTTCTATAGGAGGATGAAGCGCAGTCAAACTGGTCTATAGGAGGATGAAGAGCAGTCAAACTGTTTTATAAGCGGACGAAGAACAGTCAAACTGATTTATAAGAGGATGAAGAGCAGTCAAACTGCTTTATAAGAGGACGAAGAGCAGTCAAACTGATTTATAATCGGACGAAGAGCAGTCAAACTGTTCTATAGGAGGGTGAAGCGCAGTCAAACTGGTTTATAGGAGGATGAAGAGCAGTCAAACTGCTTTATAAAAGGATGAAGAGCAGTCAAACTGATTTATAAGAGGATGAAGAGCAGTCAAACTGCTTTATAAAAGGATGAAGAGCAGTCAAACTGTTTTATAAGCGGACGAAGAGCAGTCAAACTGATTTATAATTGGACGAAGAGCAGTCAAACTGATTTATAATCGGACGAAGAGTAGTCAAACGGTTTTATAAGAGGATGAAGAGCAGTCAAATTGATTTATAAGAGGATGAAGAGCAGTCAAACTGCTTTATAAAAGGATGAAGAGCAGTCAAACTGTTTTATACGAGGATGTAGAGCGGTCAGACTGTTTTACAAGAGGATGAAGAGCAGTCAACCTGTTTTACAAGAGGATGAAGAGCAGTCAAACTGCGTTATAAAAAGATGAAGAGCAGTCAAACTGTTTTATAAGAGGATGATGAGCAGTCAAACAGTTTTATGAGGACGAAAAGCAGTCAAACTGATTTATAATCGGATGAAGAGCAGTCAAACTGATTTATAAGAGGATGAAGAGCAGTCAAACTGCGTTATAAAAAGATGACGAGCAGTCAAACTGTTTTATAAGAGGATGAAGAGCAGTCAAACTGATTTATAATCGGATGAAGAGCAGTCAGACTGTTTTACAAGAGGATGAAGAGCAGTCAAACTGCTTTATAAAAGGATGAAGAGCAGTCAAACTGTTTTATAAGCGCACGAAGAGCAGTCAAACTGATATATAATCGGACGAAGAGCAGTCAAACTGTTCTATAGGAGGATGAAGCGCAGTCAAACTGGTTTATAGGAGGATGAAGAGCAGTAAAACTGCTTTATAAGCGGACGAAGAGCAGTCAAACTGATTTACATCGGACGAAGAGCAGTCAAACTGATTTATAATTGGACGAAGAGCAGTCAAAATGAATTATAATCGGATGAATAGCAGTCAAACTGATTTATAAGAGGATGTAGAGCAGTCAAACTGCTTTATAAAAGGATGAAGAGCAGTCAAAATGATTTATAATCGGACGAAGAGCAGTCAAACTGTTCTATAGGAGGATGAAGCGCAGTCAAACTGGTTTATAAGAGGATGAAGAGCAGTCAAACTGCTTTATAAGAGGATGAAGAGCAGTCAAACTGATTTATAAGCGGACGAAGAGCAGTCAAACTGATTTATAATCGGACGAAGAGCAGTCAAACTGATTTATAAACGGACGAAGAGCAGTCAAACGGTTTTATAAAAGGATGAAGAGCAGTCAAACTGTTTTATACGAGGATGTAGAGCAGTCAGACTGTTTTACAAGAGGATGAAGAGCAGTCAACCTGTTTTACAAGAGGATGAAGAGCAGTCAAACTGTTTTATAAGAGGATGAAGAGCAGTCAAACTGCGTTATAAAAGGATGAAGAGCAGTCAAACTGTTTTATAAGAGGACGAAGAGCAGTCAAACTGATTTATAATCGGACGAAGAGCAGTCAAACTGTTCTATAGGAGGATGAAGCGCAGTCAAACTGGTTTATAGGAGGATGAAGAGCAGTCAAACTGCTTTATAAGATGATGAAGAGCAGTCAAACTGATTTATAAGCGCACGAAGAGCAGTCAAACTGATTTATAATCGGACAAAGAGCAGTCAAACTGTTCCATAGGAGGATGAAGCGCAGTCAAACTGGTTTATAGGAGGATGAAGAGCAGTCAAACTGCTTTATAAGAGGATGAAGAGCAGTCAAACTGCTTTATAAAAGGATGAAGAGCAGTCAAACTGTTTTATAAGCGGACGAAGAGCAGTCAAACTGATTTATAATCGGACGAAGAGCAGTCAAACTGATTTATAATCGGACGAAGAGCAGTCAAACTGATTTATAATCGGATGAATAGCTGTCAAACTGATTTATAAACTGACGAAGAGCAGTCAAACGGTTTTATAAAAGGATGAAGAGCAGTCAAACTGTTTTATACGAGGATGTAGAGCAGTCAGACTGTTTTACAAGAGGATGAAGAGCAGTCAACCTGTTTTATAAGAGGATGAAGAGCAGTCAAACTGCGTTATAAAAGGATGAAGAGCAGTCAAACTGTTTTATAAGAGGACGAAGAGCAGTCAAACTGATTTATAATCGGACGAAGAAAAGTCAAACTGTTCTATAGGAGGATGAAGCGCAGTCAAACTGGTTTATAGGAGGATGAAGAGCAGTCAAACTGCTTTATAAGAGGATGAAGAGCAGTCAAACTGATTTATAAGCGCACGAAGAGCAGTCAAACTGATTTATAATCGGACAAAGAGCAGTCAAACTGTTCTATAGGAGGATGAAGCGCAATCAAACTGGTTTATTGGAGGATGAAGAGCAGTCAAACTGCTTTATAAGAGGATGAAGAGCAGTCAAACTGATTTATAAGAGGATGTAGAGCAGTCAGACTGTTTTACAAGAGGATGAAGAGCAGTCAACCTGTTTTATAAGAGGACGAAGAGCAGTCAAACTGATTTATAATCGGACGAAGAGCAGTCAAACTGTTCTATAGGATGATGAAGCGCAGTCAAACTGGTTTATAGGAGGATGAAGAGCAGTCAAACTGCTTTATAAGAGGATGAAGAGCAGTCAAACTGATTTATAAGCGGACGAAGAGCAGTCAAACTGATTTATAATCGGACGAAGAGCAGTCAAACTGATTTATAAACGGACGAAGAGCAGTCAAACGGTTTTATAAAAGGATGAAGAGCAGTCAAACTGCTTTATAAAAGGATGAAGCGCAGTCAAACTGTTTTATAAGAGGACGAAGAGCAGTCAAACTGATTTATAATCGGACGAAGAGCAGTCAAACTGTTCTATAGGAGGATGAAGCGCAGTCAAACTGGTCTATAGGAGGATGAAGAGCAGTCAAACTGATTTATAAGAGGATGAAGAGCAGTCAAACTGCTTTATAAGAGGACGAAGAGCAGTCAAACTGTTCTATAGGAGGGTGAAGCGCAGTCAAACTGGTTTATAGGAGGATGAAGAGCAGTCAAACTGTTTTATAAGCGGACGAAGAGCAGTCAAACTGATTTATAAAAGGATGAAGAGCAGTCAAACTGTTTTATAAGCGGACGAAGAGCAGTCAAACTGATTTATAATCGGACGAAGAGCAGTCAAACTGATTTATAATCGGACGAAGAGCAGTCAAACTGTTCTATAGGAGGATGAAGCGCAGTCAAACTGGTTTATAGGAGGATGAAGAGCAGTCAAACTGCTTTATAAGCGGACGAAGAGCAGTCAAACTGATTTACATCGGACGAAGAGCAGTCAAACTGATTTATAATTGGACGAAGAGCAGTCAAACTGAATTATAATCGGATGAATAGCAGTCAAACTGATTTATAAGAGGATGTAGAGCAGTCAAACTGCGTTATAAAAGGATGAAGAGCAGTCAAACTGTTTTATAAGAGGACGAAGAGCAGTCAAACTGATTTATAATCGGACGAAGAGCAGTCAAACTGTTCTATAGGA
The DNA here is from genome assembly GCF_029633865.1 of Lampris incognitus. Lineage (NCBI taxonomy): Eukaryota > Metazoa > Chordata > Actinopteri > Lampriformes > Lampridae > Lampris > Lampris incognitus. The sequence goes on from NC_079222.1 coordinate 37,058,541, forward strand.
GGATGAAGCGCAGTCAAACTGGTTTATAGGAGGATGAAGAGCAGTCAAACTGCTTTATAAGATGATGAAGAGCAGTCAAACTGATTTATAAGCGCACGAAGAGCAGTCAAACTGATTTATAATCGGACAAAGAGCAGTCAAACTGTTCTATAGGAGGATGAAGCGCAGTCAAACTGGTTTATAGGAGGATGAAGAGCAGTCAAACTGCTTTATAAGAGGATGAAGAGCAGTCAAACTGCTTTATAAAAGGATGAAGAGCAGTCAAACTGTTTTATAAGCGGACGAAGAGCAGTCAAACTGATTTATAATCGGACGAAGAGCAGTCAAACTGATTTATAATCGGACAAAGAGCAGTCAAACTGATTTATAATCGGATGAATAGCTGTCAAACTGATTTATAAACGGACGAAGAGCAGTCAAACGGTTTTATAAAAGGATGAAGAGCAGTCAAACTGTTTTATACGAGGATGTAGAGCAGTCAGACTGTTTTACAAGAGGATGAAGAGCAGTCAACCTGTTTTATAAGAGGATGAAGAGCAGTCAAACTGCGTTATAAAAGGATGAAGAGCAGTCAAACTGTTTTATAAGAGGACGAAGAGCAGTCAAACTGATTTATATCGGACGAAGAGCAGTCAAACTGTTCTATAGGACGATGAAGCGCAGTCAAACTGGTTTATAGGAGGATGAAGAGCAGTCAAACTGCTTTATAAGAGGATGAAGAGCAGTCAAACTGATTTATAAGCGCACGAAGAGCAGTCAAACTGATTTATAATCGGACAAAGAGCAGTCAAACTGTTCTATAGGAGGATGAAGCGCAATCAAACTGGTTTATAGGAGGATGAAGAGCAGTCAAACTGCTTTATAAGAGGATGAAGAGCAGTCAAACTGATTTATAAGAGGATGTAGAGCAGTCAGACTGTTTTACAAGAGGATGAAGAGCAGTCAAACTGGTTTATAGGAGGATGAAGAGCAGTCAAACTGCTTTATAAGCGGACGAAGAGCAGTCAAACTGATTTACATCGGACGAAGAGCAGTCAAACTGATTTATAATTGGACGAAGAGCAGTCAAACTGAATTATAATCTGATGAATAGCAGTCAAACTGATTTATAAGAGGATATAGAGCAGTCAAACTGCTTTATAAAAGGATGAAGAGCAGTCAAACTGATTTATAATCGGACGAAGAGCAGTCAAACTGTTCTATAGGAGGATGAAGCGCAGTCAAACTGGTTTATAAAAGGATGAAGAGCAGTCAAACTGTTTTATAAGCGGACGAAGAGCAGTCAAACTGATTTATAATCGGACGAAGAGCAGTCAAACTGATTTATAATCGGACGAAGAGCAGTCAAACTGTTCTATAGGAGGATGAAGCGCAGTCAAACTGGTTTATAGGAGGATGAAGAGCAGTCAAACTGCTTTATAAGCGGACGAAGAGCAGTCAAACTGATTTACATCGGACGAAGAGCAGTCAAACTGATTTATAATTGGACGAAGAGCAGTCAAACTGAATTATAATCGGATGAATAGCAGTCAAACTGATTTATAAGAGGATGTAGAGCAGTCAAACTGCTTTATAAAAGGATGAAGAGCAGTCAAACTGATTTATAATCGGACGAAGAGCAGTCAAACTGTTCTATAGGAGGATGAAGCGCAGTCAAACTGGTTTATAGGAGGATGAAGAGCAGTCAAACTGCTTTATAAGAGGATGAAGAGCAGTCAAACTGATTTATAAGCGGACGAAGAGCAGTCAAACTGATTTATAATCGGACGAAGAGCAGTCAAACTGATTTATAAACGGACGAAGAGCAGTCAAACGGTTTTATAAAAGGATGAAGAGCAGTCAAACTGTTTTATACGAGGATGTAGAGCAGTCAGACTGTTTTACAAGAGGATGAAGAGCAGTCAACCTGTTTTACAAGAGGATGAAGAGCAGTCAAACTGTTTTATAAGAGGATGAAGAGCAGTCAAACTGCGTTATAAAAGGATGAAGAGCAGTCAAACTGTTTTATAAGAGGACGAAGAGCAGTCAAACTGATTTCTAATCGGACGAAGAGCAGTCAAACTGTTCTATAGGAGGATGAAGCGCAGTCAAACTGGTTTATAGGAGGATGAAGAGCAGTCAAACTGCTTTATAAGATGATGAAGAGCAGTCAAACTGATTTATAAGCGCACGAAGAGCAGTCAAACTGATTTATAATCGGACAAAGAGCAGTCAAACTGTTCTATAGGAGGATGAAGCGCAGTCAAACTGGTTTATAGGAGGATGAAGAGCAGTCAAACTGCTTTATAAGAGGATGAAGAGCAGTCAAACTGCTTTATAAAAGGATGAAGAGCAGTCAAACTGTTTTATAAGCGGACGAAGAGCAGTCAAACTGATTTATAATCGGACGAAGAGCAGTCAAACTGATTTATAATCGGACGAAGAGCAGTCAAACTGATTTATAATCGGATGAATAGCTGTCAAACTGATTTATAAACGGACGAAGAGCAGTCAAACGGTTTTATAAAAGGATGAAGAGCAGTCAAACTGTTTTATACGAGGATGTAGAGCAGTCAGACTGTTTTACAAGAGGATGAAGAGCAGTCAACCTGTTTTATAAGAGGATGAAGAGCAGTCAAACTGCGTTATAAAAGGATGAAGAGCAGTCAAACTGTTTTATAAGAGGACGAAGAGCAGTCAAACTGATTTATAATCGGACGAAGAGCAGTCAAACTGTTCTATAGGAGGATGAAGCCCAGTCAAACTGGTTTATAGGAGGATGAAGAGCAGTCAAACTGCTTTATAAGAGGATGAAGAGCAGTCAAACTGATTTATAAGCGCACGAAGAGCAGTCAAACTGATTTATAATCGGACAAAGAGCAGTCAAACTGTTCTATAGGAGGATGAAGCGCAATCAAACTGGTTTATAGGAGGATGAAGAGCAGTCAAACTGCTTTATAAGAGGATGAAGAGCAGTCAAACTGATTTATAAGAGGATGTAGAGCAGTCAGACTGTTTTACAAGAGGATGAAGAGCAGTCAACCTGTTTTATAAGAGGACGAAGAGCAGTCAAACTGATTTATAATCGGACGAAGAGCAGTCAAACTGTTCTATAGGAGGATGAAGCGCAGTCAAACTGGTCTATAGGAGGATGAAGAGCAGTCAAACTGTTTTATAAGCGGACGAAGAGCAGTCAAACTGATTTATAAGAGGATGAAGAGCAGTCAAACTGCTTTATAAGAGGACGAAGAGCAGTCAAACTGATTTATAATCGGACGAAGAGCAGTCAAACTGTTCTATAGGAGGGTGAAGCGCAGTCAAACTGGTTTATAGGAGGATGAAGAGCAGTCAAACTGCTTTATAAAAGGATGAAGAGCAGTCAAACTGATTTATAAGAGGATGAAGAGCAGTCAAACTGCTTTATAAAAGGATGAAGAGCAGTCAAACTGTTTTATAAGCGGACGAAGAGCAGTCAAACTGATTTATAATTGGACGAAGAGCAGTCAAACTGATTTATAATCGGACGAAGAGTAGTCAAACGGTTTTATAAGAGGATGAAGAGCAGTCAAATTGATTTATAAGAGGATGAAGAGCAGTCAAACTGCTTTATAAAAGGATGAAGAGCAGTCAAACTGTTTTATACGAGGATGTAGAGCGGTCAGACTGTTTTACAAGAGGATGAAGAGCAGTCAACCTGTTTTACAAGAGGATGAAGAGCAGTCAAACTGCGTTATAAAAAGATGAAGAGCAGTCAAACTGTTTTATAAGAGGATGAAGAGCAGTCAAACAGTTTTATGAGGACGAAAAGCAGTCAAACTGATTTATAATCGGATGAAGAGCAGTCAAACTGATTTATAAGAGGATGAAGAGCAGTCAAACTGCGTTATAAAAAGATGAAGAGCAGTCAAACTGTTTTATAAGAGGATGAAGAGCAGTCAAACTGATTTATAATCGGATGAAGAGCAGTCAGACTGTTTTACAAGAGGATGAAGAGCAGTCAAACTGCTTTATAAAAGGATGAAGAGCAGTCAAACTGTTTTATAAGCGCACGAAGAGCAGTCAAACTGATATATAATCGGACGAAGAGCAGTCAAACTGTTCTATAGGAGGATGAAGCGCAGTCAAACTGGTTTATAGGAGGATGAAGAGCAGTCAAACTGCTTTATAAGCGGACGAAGAGCAGTCAAACTGATTTACATCGGACGAAGAGCAGTCAAACTGATTTATAATTGGACGAAGAGCAGTCAAACTGAATTATAATCGGATGAATAGCAGTCAAACTGATTTATAAGAGGATGTAGAGCAGTCAAACTGCTTTATAAAAGGATGAAGAGCAGTCAAACTGATTTATAATCGGACGAAGAGCAGTCAAACTTTTCTATAGGAGGATGAAGCGCAGTCAAACTGGTTTATAGGAGGATGAAGAGCAGTCAAACTGCTTTATAAGAGGATGAAGAGCAGTCAAACTGATTTATAAGCGGACGAAGAGCAGTCAAACTGATTTATAATCGGACGAAGAGCAGTCAAACTGATTTATAAACGGACGAAGAGCAGTCAAACGGTTTTACAAAAGGATGAAGAGCAGTCAAACTGTTTTATACGAGGATGTAGAGCAGTCAGACTGTTTTACAAGAGGATGAAGAGCAGTCAACCTGTTTTACAAGAGGATGAAGAGCAGTCAAACTGTTTTATAAGAGGATGAAGAGCAGTCAACTGCGTTATAAAAGGATGAAGAGCAGTCAAACTGTTTTATAAGAGGACGAAGAGCAGTCAAACTGATTTATAATGGGACGAAGAGCAGTCAAACTGTTCTATAGGAGGATTAAGCGCAGTCAAACTGGTTTATAGGAGGATGAAGAGCAGTCAAACTGCTTTATAAGAGGATGAAGAGCAGTCAAACTGATTTATAAGCGCACGAAGAGCAGTCAAACTGATTTATAATCGGACAAAGAGCAGTCAAACTGTTCTATAGGAGGATGAAGCGCAGTCAAACTGGTTTATAGGAGGATGAAGAGCAGTCAAACTGCTTTATAAGAGGATGAAGAGCAGTCAAACTGCTTTATAAAAGGATGAAGAGCAGTCAAACTGTTTTATAAGCGTACGAAGAGCAGTCAAACTGATTTATAATCGGACGAAGAGCAGTCAAACTGATTTATAATCGGACGAAGAGCAGTCAAACTGATTTATAATCGGATGAATAGCTGTCAAACTGATTTATAAGAGGATGAAGAGCAGTCAAACTGCTTTATAAGAGGACGAAGAGCAGTCAAACTGATTTATAATCGGACGAAGAGCAGTCAAACTGTTCTATAGGAGGATGAAGCGCAGTCAAACTGGTTTATAGGAGGATGAAGAGCAGTCAAACTGCTTTATAAGCGGACGAAGAGCAGTCAAACTGATTTACATCGGACGAAGAGCAGTCAAACTGATTTATAATTGGACGAAGAGCAGTCAAACTGAATTATAATCGGATGAATAGCAGTCAAACTGATTTATAATCGGACGAAGAGCAGTCAAACTGATTTATAAACGGACGAAGAGCAGTCAAACGGTTTTATAAAAGGATGAAGAGCAGTCAAACTGTTTTATACGAGGATGTAGAGCAGTCAGACTGTTTTACAAGAGGATGAAGAGCAGTCAACCTGTTTTACAAGAGGATGAAGAGCAGTCAAACTGCGTTATAAAAGGATGAAGAGCAGTCAAACTGTTTTATAAGAGGACGAAGAGCAGTCAAACTGATTTATAATCGGACGAAGAGCAGTCAAACTGTTCTATAGGAGGATGAAGCGCAGTCAAACTGGTTTATAGGAGGATGAAGAGCAGTCAAACTGCTTTATAAGAGGATGAAGAGCAGTCAAACTGATTTATAAGCGCACGAAGAGCAGTCAAACTGATTTATAATCGGACAAAGAGCAGTCAAACTGTTCTATAGGAGGATGAAGCGTAGTCAAATTGGTTTATAGGAGGATGAAGAGCAGTCAAACTGCTTTATAAGAGGATGAAGAGCAGTCAAACTGCTTTATAAAAGGATGAAGAGCAGTCAAACTGTTGTATAAGCGGACGAAGAGCAGTCAAACTGATTTATAATCGGACGAAGAGCAGTCAAACTGATTTATAATCGGACGAAGAGCAGTCAAACTGATTTATAATCGGATGAATAGCTGTCAAACTGATTTATAAGAGGATGAAGAGCAGTCAAACTGCTTTATAAAAGGATGAAGAGCAGTCAAACTGTTTTATAAGAGGACGAAGAGCAGTCAAACTGATTTATAATCGGACGAAGAGCAGTCAAACTGTTCTATAGGAGGATGAAGCGCAGTCAAACTGGTTTATAGGAGGATGAAGAGCAGTCAAACTGCTTTATAAGAGGATGAAGAGCAGTCAAACTGATTTATAAGCGCACGAAGAGCATTCAAACTGATTTATAATCGGACGAAGAGCAGTCAAACTGATTTATAAACGGACGAAGAGCAGTCAAACGGTTTTATAAAAGGATGAAGAGCAGTCAAACTGTTTTATACGAGGATGTAGAGCAGTCAGACTGTTTTACAAGAGGATGAAGAGCAGTCAACCTGTTTTACAAGAGGATGAAGAGCAGACAAACTGTTTTATAAGAGGATGAAGAGCAGTCAAACTGCGTTATAAAAGGATGAAGAGCAGTCAAACTGTTTTATAAGAGGACGAAGAGCAGTCAAACTGATTTATAATCGGACGAAGAGCAGTCAAACTGTTCTATAGGAGGATGAAGCGCAGTCAAACTGGTTTATAGGAGGATGAAGAGCAGTCAAACTGCTTTATAAGAGGATGAAGAGCAGTCAAACTGATTTATAAGCGCACGAAGAGCAGTCAAACTGATTTATAATCGGACAAAGAGCAGTCAAACTGTTCTATAGGAGGATGAAGCGCAGTCAAACTGGTTTATAGGAGGATGAAGAGCAGTCAAACTGCTTTATAAGAGGATGAAGAGCAGTCAAACTGATTTATAAGAGGATGTAGAGCAGTCAGACTGTTTTACAAGAGGATGAAGAGCAGTCAACCTGTTTTATAATCGGACGAAGAGCAGTCAAACTGATTTATAATCGGACGATGAGCAGTCAAACTGTTCTATAGGATGATGAAGCGCAGTCAAACTGGTTTATAGGAGGATGAAGAGCAGTCAAACTGTTTTACAAGAGGATGAAGAGCAGTCAACCTGTTTTACAAGAGGATGAAGAGCAGTCAAATCGTTTTATAAGAGGATGAAGAGCAGTCAAACTGCGTTATAAAAGGATGAAGAGCAGTCAAACAGTTTTATAAGAGCACGAAGAGCAGTCAAACTGATTTATAATCGGATGAAGAGCAGTCAAACTGATTTATAAGAGGATGAAGAGCAGTCAAACTGCTTTATAAAAGGATGAAGCGCAGTCAAACTGTTTTATAAGAGGACGAAGAGCAGTCAAACTGATTTATAATCGGACGAAGAGCAGTCAAACTGTTCTATAGGAGGATGAAGCGCAGTCAAACTGGTCTATAGGAGGATGAAGAGCAGTCAAACTGTTTTATAAGCGGACGAAGAGCAGTCAAACTGATTTATAATTGGACGAAGAGCAGTCAAACTGATTTATAATCGGACGAAGAGTAGTCAAACGGTTTTATAAGAGGATGAAGAGCAGTCAAATTGATTTATAAGAGGATGAAGAGCAGTCAAACTGCTTTATAAAAGGATGAAGAGCAGTCAAACTGTTTTATACGAGGATGTAGAGCGGTCAGACTGTTTTACAAGAGGATGAAGAGCAGTCAACCTGTTTTACAAGAGGATGAAGAGCAGTCAAACTGCGTTATAAAAAGATGAAGAGCAGTCAAACTGTTTTATAAGAGGATGAAGAGCAGTCAAACAGTTTTATGAGGACGAAAAGCAGTCAAACTGATTTATAATCGGATGAAGAGCAGTCAAACTGATTTATAAGAGGATGAAGAGCAGTCAAACTGCGTTATAAAAAGATGAAGAGCAGTCAAACTGTTTTATAAGAGGATGAAGAGCAGTCAAACTGTTTTATGAGCGCACGAAGAGCAGTCAAACTGATTTATAATCGGACGAAGAGCAGTCAAACTGTTCTATAGGAGGATGAAGAGCAGTCAAACTGCTTTATAATCGGACAAAGAGCAGTCAAACTGATTTATAATTGGACGAAGAGCAGTCAAACTGAATTATAATCGGATGAATAGCAGTCAAACTGATTTATAAGAGGATATAGAGCAGTCAAACTGCTTTATAAAAGGATGAAGAGCAGTCAAACTGATTTATAATCGGACGAAGAGCAGTCAAACTGTTCTATAGGAGGATGAAGAGCAGTCAAACTGCTTTATAAGAGGATGAAGAGCAGTCAAACTGATTTATAAGCGGACGAAGAGCAGTCAAACTGATTTATAATCGGACGAAGAGCAGTCAAACTGATTTATAAACGGACGAAGAGCAGTCAAACGGTTTTATAAAAGGATGAAGAGCAGTCAAACTGTTTTTTACGAGGATGTAGAGCAGTCAGACTGTTTTACAAGAGGATGAAGAGCAGTCAACCTGTTTTACAAGAGGATGAAGAGCAGTCAAACTGTTTTATAAGAGGATGAAGAGCAGTCAAACTGCGTTATAAAAGGATGAAGAGCAGTCAAACTGTTTTATAAGAGGACGAAGAGCAGTCAAACTGATTTATAATCGGACGAAGAGCAGTCAAGCTGTTCTATAGGAGGATGAAGCGCAGTCAAACTGGTTTATAGGAGGATGAAGAGCAGTCAAACTGCTTTATAAGAGGATGAAGAGCAGTCAAACTGATTTATAAGCGCACGAAGAGCAGTCAAACTGATTTATAATCGGACAAAGAGCAGTCAAACTGTTCTATAGGAGGATGAAGAGCAGTCAAACTGCTTTATAAGAGGATGAAGAGCAGTCAAACTGATTTATAAGAGGATGAAGAGCAGTCAAACTGCTTTATAAAAGGATGAAGAGCAGTCAAACTGTTTTATAAGCTGACGAAGAGCAGTCAAACTGATTTATAATCGGACGAAGAGCAGTCAAACTGATTTATAATCGGACGAAGAGCAGTCAAACTGATTTATAATCGGATGAATAGCAGTCAAACTGATTTATAAGAGGATGTAGAGCAGTCAAACTGCTTTATAAAAGGATGAAGAGCAGTCAAACTGTTTTATAAGAGGACGAAGAGCAGTCAAACTGTTTTATAAGAGGATGAAGAGCAGTTAAACTGATTTATAATCGGACGAAGAGCAGTCAAACTGTTCTATAGGAGGATGAAGCGCAGTCAAACTGGTTTATAGGAGGATGAAGAGCAGTCAAACTGCTTTATAAGAGGATGAAGAGCAGTTAAACTGATTTATAAGCGGACGAAGAGCAGTCAAACTGATTTATAATCGGACGAAGAGCAGTCAAATTGTTTTATAAGAGGATGAAGAGCAGTCAAACTGCGTTATAAAAGGATGAAGAGCAGTCAAACAGTTTTATAAGAGCACGAAGAGCAGTCAAACTGATTTATAATCGGATGAAGAGCAGTCAAACTGATTTATAAGAGGATGAAGAGCAGTCAAACTGCTTTATAAAAGGATGAAGCGCAGTCAAACTGTTTTATAAGAGGACGAAGAGCAGTCAAACTGATTTATAATCGGACGAAGAGCAGTCAAACTGTTCTATAGGAGGATGAAGCGCAGTCAAACTGGTCTATAGGAGGATGAAGAGCAGTCAAACTGTTTTATAAGCGGACGAAGAGCAGTCAAACTGCTTTATAAGAGGACGAAGAGCAGTCAAACTGATTTATAATCGGATGAAGAGAAGTCAAACTGTTCTATAGGAGGGTGAAGCGCAGTCAAACTGGTTTATAGGAGGATGAAGAGCAGTCAAACTGCTTTATAAAAGGATGAAGAGCAGTCAAACTGATTTATAAGAGGATGAAGAGCAGTCAAACTGCTTTATAAAAGGATGAAGAGTAGTCAAACTGTTTTATAAGCGGACGAAGAGCAGTCAAACTGATTTATAATTGGACGAAGAGCAGTCAAACTGATTTATAATCGGACGAAGAGTAGTCAAACGGTTTTATAAGAGGATGAAGAGCAGTCAAATTGATTTATAAGAGGATGAAGAGCAGTCAAACTGCTTTATAAAAGGATGAAGAGCAGTCAAACTGTTTTATACGAGGATGTAGAGCGGTCAGACTGTTTTACAAGAGGATGAAGAGCAGTCAACCTGTTTTACAAGAGGATGAAGAGCAGTCAAACTGCGTTATAAAAAGATGAAGAGCAGTCAAACTGTTTTATAAGAGGATGAAGAGCAGTCAAACTGTTTTATAAGCGCACGAAGAGCAGTCAAACTGATTTATAATCGGACAAAGAGCAGTCAAACTGTTCTATAGGAGGATGAAGAGCAGTCAAACTGCTTTATAAGCGGACGAAGAGCAGTCAAACTGATTTATAATCGGACGAAGAGCAGTCAAACTGATTTATAATTGGACGAAGAGCAGTCAAACTGAATTATAATCGGATGAATAGCAGTCAAACTGATTTATAAGAGGATGTAGAGCAGTCAAACTGCTTTATAAAAGGATGAAGAGCAGTCAAACTGATTTATAATCGGACGAAGAGCAGTCAAACTGTTCTATAGGAGGATGAAAAGCAGTCAAACTGCTTTATAAGAGGATGAAGAGCAGTCAAACTGATTTATAAGCGGACGAAGAGCAGTCAAGCTGATTTATAATCGGACGAAGAGCAGTCAAACTGATTTATAAACGGACGAAGAGCAGTCAAACGGTTTTATAAAAGGATGAAGAGCAGTCAAACTGTTTTTTACGAGGATGTAGAGCAGTCAGACTGTTTTACAAGAGGATGAAGAGCAGTCAACCTGTTTTAAAAGAGGATGAAGAGCAGTCAAACTGTTTTATAAGAGGATGAAGAGCAGTCAAACTGCGTTATAAAAGGATGAAGAGCAGTCAAACTGTTTTATAAGAGGACGAAGAGCAGTCAAACTGATTTATAATCGGACGAAGAGCAGTCAACCTGTTCTATAGGAGGATGAAGCGCAGTCAAACTGGTTTATAGGAGGATGAAGAGCAGTCAAACTGCTTTATAAGAGGATGAAGAGCAGTCAAACTGATTTATAAGCGCACGAAGAGCAGTCAAACTGATTTATAATCGGACAAAGAGCAGTCAAACTGTTCTATAGGAGGATGAAGCGCAGTCAAACTGGTTTATAGGAGGATGAAGAGCAGTCAAACTGCTTTATAAGAGGATGAAGAGCAGTCAAACTGATTTATAAGAGGATGAAGAGCAGTCAAACTGCTTTATAAAAGGATGAAGAGCAGTCAAACTGTTTTATAAGCGGACGAAGAGCAGTCAAACTGATTTATAATCGGACGAAGAGCAGTCAAACTGATTTATAATCGGACGAAGAGCAGTCAAACTGATTTATAATCGGATGAATAGCAGTCAAACTGATTTATAAGAGGATGTAGAGCAGTCAAACTGCTTTATAAAAGGATGAAGAGCAGTCAAACTGTTTTATAAGAGGACGAAGAGCAGTCAAACTGTTTTATAAGAGGATGAAGAGCAGTTAAACTGATTTATAATCGGACGAAGAGCAGTCAAACTGTTCTATAGGAGGATGAAGCGCAGTCAAACTGGTTTATAGGAGTATGAAGAGCAGTCAAACTGCTTTATAAGAGGATGAAGAGCAGTTAAACTGATTTATAAGCGGACGAAGAGCAGTCAATCTGATTTATAATCGGACGAAGAGCAGTCAAACTGATTTATAAACGGACGAAGAGCAGTCAGACGGTTTTATAAAAGGATGAAGAGCAGTCAAACTGTTTTATACGAGGATGTCGAGCAGTCAGACTGTTTTACAAGAGGATGAAGAGCAGTCAACCTGTTTTACAAGAGGATGAAGAGCAGTCAAACTGTTTTATAAGAGGATGAAGAGCAGTCAAACTGCGTTATAAAAGGATGAAGAGCAGTCAAACAGTTTTATAAGAGGACGAAGAGCAGTCAAACTGATTTATAATCGGATGAAGAGCAGTCAAACTGATTTATAAGAGGATGAAGAGCAGTCAAACTGCTTTATAAAAGGATGAAGAGCAGTCAAACTGTTTTATAAGAGGACGAAGAGCAGTCAAACTGATTTATAATCGGACGAAGAGCAGTCAAACTGTTCTATAGGAGGATGAAGCGCAGTCAAACTGGTCTATAGGAGGATGAAGAGCAGTCAAACTGTTTTATAAGCGGACGAAGAGCAGTCAAACTGATTTATAAGAGGATGAAGAGCAGTCAAACTGCTTTATAAGAGGACGAAGAGCAGTCAAACTGATTTATAATCGGACGAAGAGCAGTCAAACTGTTCTATAGGAGGGTGAAGCACAGTCAAACTGGTTTATAGGAGGATGAAGAGCAGTCAAACTGCTTTATAAAAGGATGAAGAGCAGTCAAACTGATTTATAAGAGGATGAAGAGCAGTCAAACTGCTTTATAAAAGGATGAAGAGCAGTCAAACTGTTTTATAAGCGGACGAAGAGCAGTCAAACTGATTTATAATTGGACGAAGAGCAGTCAAACTGATTTATAATCGGACGAAGAGCAGTCAAACGGTTTTATAAGAGGAAAAAGAGCAGTCAAATTGATTTATAAGAGGATGAAGAGCAGTCAAACTGATTTATAATAGGATGTAGAGCAGTCAAACTGCTTTATAAAAGGATGAAGAGCAGTCAAACTGATTTATAATCGGACGAAGAGCAGTCAAACTGTTCTATAGGAGGATGAAGCGCAGTCAAACTGGTTTATAGGAGGATGAAGAGCAGTCAAACTGCTTTATAAGAGGATGAAGAGCAGTCAAACTGATTTATAAGCGGACGAAGAGCAGTCAAACTGATTTATAATCGGACGAAGAGCAGTCAAACTGATTTATAAACGGACGAAGAGCAGTCAAACGGTTTTATAAAAGGATGAAGAGCAGTCAAACTGTTTTATACGAGGATGTAGAGCAGTCAGACTGTTTTACAAGAGGATGAAGAGCAGTCAACCTGTTTTACAAGACGATGAAGAGCAGTCAAACTGTTTTATAAGAGGATGAAGAGCAGTCAACTGCGTTATAAAAGGATGAAGAGCAGTCAAACTGTTTTATAAGAGGACGAAGAGCAGTCAAACTGATTTATAATCGGACGAAGAGCAGTCAAACTGTTCTATAGGAGGATGAAGCGCAGTCAAACTGGTTTATAGGAGGATGAAGAGCAGTCAAACTGCTTTATAAGAGGATGAAGAGCAGTCAAACTGATTTATAAGCGCACGAAGAGCAGTCAAACTGATTTATAATCGGACAAAGAGCAGTCAAACTGTTCTATAGGAGGATGAAGCGCAGTCAAACTGGTTTATAGGAGGATGAAGAGCAGTCAAACTGCTTTATAAGAGGATGAAGAGCAGTCAAACTGCTTTATAAAAGGATGAAGAGCAGTCAAACTGTTTTATAAGCGGACGAAGAGCAGTCAAACTGATTTATAATCGGACGAAGAGCAGTCAAACTGATTTATAATCGGACGAAGAGCAGTCAAACTGATTTATAATCGGATGAATAGCTGTCAAACTGATTTATAAAAGGATGAAGAGCAGTCAAACAGTTTTATAAGAGCACGAAGAGCAGTCAAACTGATTTATAATCGGTCGAAGAGTAGTCAAACGGTTTTATAAGAGGATGAAGAGCAGTCAAATTGATTTATAAGAGGATGAAGAGCAGTCAAACTGCTTTATAAAAGGATGAAGAGCAGTCAAACTGTTTTATACGAGGATGTAGAGCGGTCAGACTGTTTTACAAGAGGATGAAGAGCAGTCAACCTGTTTTACAAGAGGATGAAGAGCAGTCAAACTGCGTTATAAAAAGATGAAGAGCAGTCAAACTGTTTTATAAGAGGATGAAGAGCAGTCAAACAGTTTTATGAGGACGAAAAGCAGTCAAAATAATTTATAATCGGATGAAGAGCAGTCAAACTGATTTATAAGAGGATGAAGAGCAGTCAAACTGCGTTATAAAAAGATGAAGAGCAGTCAAACTGTTTTATAAGAGGATGAAGAGCAGTCAAACTGTTTTATAAGCGCACGAAGAGCAGTCAAACTGATTTATAATCGGACGAAGAGCAGTCAAACTGTTCTATAGGAGGATGAAGAGCAGTCAAACTGCTTTATAAGCGGACGAAGAGCAGTCAAACTGATTTATAATCGGACGAAGAGCAGTCAAACTGATTTATAATTGGACGAAGAGCAGTCAAACTGAATTATAATCGGATGAATAGCAGTCAAACTGATTTATAAGAGGATGTAGAGCAGTCAAACTGCTTTATAAAAGGATGAAGAGCAGTCAAACTGATTTATAATCGGACGAAGAGCAGTCAAACTGTTCTATAGCAGGATGAAGAGCAGTCAAACTGCTTTATAAGAGGATGAAGAGCAGTCAAACTGATTTATAAGCGGACGAAGAGCAGTCAAACTGATTTATAATCGGACGAAGAGCAGTCAAACTGATTTATAAACGGACGAAGAGCAGTCAAACGGTTTTATAAAAGGATGAAGAGCAGTCAAACTGTTTTTTACGAGGATGTAGAGCAGTCAGACTGTTTTACAAGAGGATGAAGAGCAGTCAACCTGTTTTACAAGAGGATGAAGAGCAGTCAAACTGTTTTATAAGAGGATGAAGAGCAGTCAAACTGCGTTATAAAAGGATGAAGAGCAGTCAAACTGTTTTATAAGAGGACGAAGAGCAGTCAAACTGATTTATAATCGGACGAAGAGCAGTCAAGCTGTTCTATAGGAGGATGAAGCGCAGTCAAACTGGTTTATAGGAGGATGAAGAGCAGTCAAACTGCTTTATAAGAGGATGAAGAGCAGTCAAACTGATTTATAAGCGCACGAAGAGCAGTCAAACTGATTTATAATCGGACAAAGAGCAGTCAAACTGTTCTATAGGAGGATGAAGCGCAGTCAAACTGGTTTATAGGAGGATGAAGAGCAGTCAAACTGCTTTATAAGAGGATGAAGAGCAGTCAAACTGATTGATAAGAGGATGAAGAGCAGTCAAACTTCTTTATAAAAGGATGAAGAGCAGTCAAACTGTTTTATAGGCGGACGAAGAGCAGTCAAACTGATTTATAATCGGACGAAGAGCAGTCAAACTGATTTATAATCGGACGAAGAGCAGTCAAACTGATTTATAATCGGATGAATAGCAGTCAAACTGATTTATAAGAGGATGTAGAGCAGTCAAACTGCTTTATAAAAGGATGAAGAGCAGTCAAACTGTTTTATAAGAGGACGAAGAGCAGTCAAACTGTTTTATAAGAGGATGAAGAGCAGTTAAACTGATTTATAATCGGACGAAGAGCAGTCAAACTGTTCTATAGGAGGATGAAGCGCAGTCAAACTGGTTTATAGGAGGATGAAGAGCAGTCAAACTGCTTTATAAGAGGATGAAGAGCAGTTAAACTGATTTATAAGCGGACGAAGAGCAGTCAAACTGATTTATAATCGGACGAAGAGCAGTCAAACTGATTTATAAACGGACGAAGAGCAGTCAAACGGTTTTATAAAAGGATGAAGAGCAGTCAAACTGTTTTATACGAGGATGTCGAGCAGTCAGACTGTTTTACAAGAGGATGAAGAGCAGTCAACCTGTTTTACAAGAGGATGAAGAGCAGTCAAACTGTTTTATAAGAGGATGAAGAGCAGTCAAACTGCTTTATAAAAGGATGAAGAGCAGTCAAACTGTTTTATAAGAGGATGAAGAGCAGTCAAACTGTTTTATAAGCGCACGAAGAGCAGTCAAACTGATTTATAATCGGACGAAGAGCAGTCAAACTGTTCTATAGGAGGATGAAGAGCAGTCAAACTGCTTTATAAGCGGACGAAGAGCAGTCAAACTGAATTATAATCGGATGAATAGCAGTCAAACTGATTTATAAGAGGATGTAGAGCAGTCAAACTGCTTTATAAAAGGATGAAGAGCAGTCAAACTGATTTATAATCGGACGAAGAGCAGTCAAACTGTTCTATAGCAGGATGAAGAGCAGTCAAACTGCTTTATAAGAGGATGAAGAGCAGTCAAACTGATTTATAAGCGGACGAAGAGCAGTCAAACTGATTTATAATCGGACGAAGAGCAGTCAAACTGATTTATAAACGGACGAAGAGCAGTCAAACGGTTTTATAAAAGGATGAAGAGCAGTCAAACTGTTTTTTACGAGGATGTAGAGCAGTCAGACTGTTTTACAAGAGGATGAAGAGCAGTCAACCTGTTTTACAAGAGGATGAAGAGCAGTCAAACTGTTTTATAAGAGGATGAAGAGCAGTCAAACTGCATTATAAAAGGATGAAGAGCAGTCAAACTGTTTTATAAGAGGACGAAGAGCAGTCAAACTGATTTATAATCGGACGAAGAGCAGTCAAGCTGTTCTATAGGAGGATGAAGCGCAGTCAAACTGGTTTATAGGAGGATGAAGAGCAGTCAAACTGCTTTATAAGAGGATGAAGAGCAGTCAAACTGATTTATAAGCGCACGAAGAGCAGTCAAACTGATTTATAATCGGACAAAGAGCAGTCAAACTGTTCTATAGGAGGATGAAGCGCAGTCAAACTGGTTTATAGGAGGATGAAGAGCAGTCAAACTGCTTTATAAGAGGATGAAAAGCAGTCAAACTGATTTATAAGAGGATGAAGAGCAGTCAAACTGCTTTATAAAAGGATGAAGAGCAGTCAAACTGTTTTATAGGCGGACGAAGAGCAGTCAAACTGATTTATAATCGGACGAAGAGCAGTCAAACTGATTTATAATCGGACGAAGAGCAGTCAAACTGATTTATAATCGGATGAATAGCAGTCAAACTGATTTATAAGAGGATGTAGAGCAGTCAAACTGCTTTATAAAAGGATGAAGAGCAGTCAAACTGTTTTATAAGAGGACGAAGAGCAGTCAAACTGTTTTATAAGAGGATGAAGAGCAGTTAAACTGATTTATAATCGGACGAAGAGCAGTCAAACTGTTCTATAGGAGGATGAAGCGCAGTCAAACTGGTTTATAGGAGGATGAAGAGCAGTCAAACTGCTTTATAAGAGGATGAAGAGCAGTTAAACTGATTTATAAGCGGACGAAGAGCAGTCAAACTGATTTATAATCGGACGAAGAGCAGTCAAACTGATTTATAAACGGACGAAGAGCAGTCAAACGGTTTTATAAAAGGATGAAGAGCAGTCAAACTGTTTTATACGAGGATGTCGAGCAGTCAGACTGTTTTACAAGAGGATGAAGAGCAGTCAACCTGTTTTACAAGAGGATGAAGAGCAGTCAAACTGTTTTATAAGAGGATGAAGAGCAGTCAAACTGCGTTATAAAAGGATGAAGAGCAGTCAAACAGTTTTATAAGAGGACGAAGAGCAGTCAAACTGATTTATAATCGGATGAAGAGCAGTCAAACTGATTTATAAGAGGATGAAGAGCAGTCAAACTGCTTTATAAAAGGATGAAGAGCAGTCAAACTGTTTTATAAGAGGACGAAGAGCAGTCAAACTGATTTATAATCGGACGAAGAGCAGTCAAACTGTTCTATAGGAGGATGAAGCGCAGTCAAACTGGTCTATAGGAGGATGAAGAGCAGTCAAACTGTTTTATAAGCGGACGAAGAGCAGTCAAACTGATTTATAAGAGGATGAAGAGCAGTCAAACTGCTTTATAAGAGGACGAAGAGCAGTCAAACTGATTTATAATCGGACGAAGAGCAGTCAAACTGTTCTATAGGAGGGTGAAGCACAGTCAAACTGGTTTATAGGAGGATGAAGAGCAGTCAAACTGCTTTATAAAAGGATGAAGAGCAGTCAAACTGATTTATAAGAGGATGAAGAGCAGTCAAACTGCTTTATAAAAGGATGAAGAGCAGTCAAACTGTTTTATAAGCGGACGAAGAGCAGTCAAACTGATTTATAATTGGACGAAGAGCAGTCAAACTGATTTATAATCGGACGAAGAGCAGTCAAACGGTTTTATAAGAGGATGAAGAGCAGTCAAATTGATTTATAAGAGGATGAAGAGCAGTCAAACTGATTTATAAGAGGATGTAGAGCAGTCAAACTGCTTTATAAAAGGATGAAGAGCAGTCAAACTGATTTATAATCGGACGAAGAGCAGTCAAACTGTTCTATAGGAGGATGAAGCGCAGTCAAACTGGTTTATAGGAGGATGAAGAGCAGTCAAACTGCTTTATAAGAGGATGAAGAGCAGTCAAACTGATTTATAAGCGGACGAAGAGCAGTCAAACTGATTTATAATCGGACGAAGAGCAGTCAAACTGATTTATAAACGGACGAAGAGCAGTCAAACGGTTTTATAAAAGGATGAAGAGCAGTCAAACTGTTTTTTACGAGGATGTAGAGCAGTCAGACTGTTTTACAAGAGGATGAAGAGCAGTCAACCTGTTTTACAAGAGGATGAAGAGCAGTCAAACTGTTTTATAAGAGGATGAAGAGCAGTCAAACTGCGTTATAAAAGGATGAAGAGCAGTCAAACTGTTTTATAAGAGGACGAAGAGCAGTCAAACTGATTTATAATCGGACGAAGAGCAGTCAAACTGTTCTATTGGAGGATGAAGCGCAGTCAAACTGGTTTATAGGAGGATGAAGAGCAGTCAAACTGCTTTATAAGAGGATGAAGAGCAGTCAAACTGATTTATAAGCGCACGAAGAGCAGTCAAACTGATTTATAATCGGACAAAGAGCAGTCAAACTGTTCTATAGGAGGATGAAGCGCAGTCAAACTGGTTTATAGGAGGATGAAGAGCAGTCAAACTGCTTTATAAGAGGATGAAGAGCAGTCAAACTGATTTATAAGAGGATGAAGAGCAGTCAAACTGCTTTATAAAAGGATGAAGAGCAGTCAAACTGTTTTATAAGCGGACGAAGAGCAGTCAAACTGATTTATAATCGGACGAAGAGCAGTCAAACTGATTTATAATCGGACGAAGAGCAGTCAAACTGATTTATAATCGGATGAATAGCAGTCAAACTGATTTATAAGATGATGTAGAGCAGTCAAACTGCTTTATAAAAGGATGAAGAGCAGTCAAACTGCGTTATAAAAAGATGAAGAGCAGTCAAACTGTTTTATAAGAGGATGAAGAGCAGTCAGACTGATTTATAATCGGATGAAGAGTAGTCAGACTGTTTTACAAGAGGATGAAGAGCAGTCAAACTGCTTTATAAAAGGACGAAGAGCAGTCAAACTGATTTATAATCGGATGAAGAGCAGTCAAACTGTTTTATAAGAGGATGAAGAGCAGTCAAACTGATTTATAATCGGACGAAGAGCAGTCAAACTGTTCTATAGGACGATGAAGAGCAGTCAAACTGGTTTATAGGAGGATGAAGAGCAGTCAAACTGCTTTATAAGAGGATGAAGAGCAGTCAAACTGATTTATAAGCGGACGAAGAGCAGTCAAACTGATTTATAATCGGACGAAGAGCAGTCAAACTGATTTATAAACGGACGAAGAGCAGTCAAACGGTTTTATAAAAGGATGAAGAGCAGTCAAACTGTTTTATACGAGGATGTAGAGCAGTCAGACTGTTTTACAAGAGGATGAAGAGCAGTCAACCTGTTTTACAAGAGGATGAAGAGCAGTCAACCTGTTTTATAAGAGGATGAAGAGCAGTCTAACTGCGTTATAAAAGGATGAAGAGCAGTCAAACTGTTTTATAAGAGGAAAAAAGAGCAGTCAAACTGATTTATAACAGGATGAAGAGCAGGCAAACTGATTTATAAGAGGATGAAGAGCAGTCAAACTGTTTTATAAGCTGACGAAGAGCAGTCAAACTGATTTATAATCGGACGAAGAGCAGTCAAACTGATTTATAATCAGACGAAGAGCAGTCAAACGGTTTTATAAGAGGATGAAGAGCCGTCAAATTGATTTATAAGAGGATGAAGAGCAGTCAAACTGCTTTATAAAAGGATGAAGAGCAGTCAAACTGTTTTATACGAGGAAGTAGAGCAGTCAGACTGTTTTACAAGAGGAGGAAGAGCAGTCAACCTGTTTTACAAGAGGATGAAGAGCAGTCAATCTGTTTTATAAGAGGATGAAGAGCAGTCAAACTGCTTTATAAAAGGATGAAGAGCAGTCAAACTGTTTTATAAGAGGACGAAGAGCAGTCAAACTGATTTATAATCGGATGAAGAGCAGTCAAACTGATTTATAAGAGGATGAAGAGCAGTCAAACTGCTTTATAAAAGGATGAAGAGCAGTCAAACTGTTTTATAAGAGGACGAAGAGCAGTCAAACTGATTTATAATCGGACGAAGAGCAGTCAAACTGTTCTATAGGAGGATGAAGCGCAGTCAAACTGGTTTATAGGAGGATGAAGAGCAGTCAAACTGCTTTATAAGAGGATGAAGAGCAGTCAAACTGATTTATAATCGGACGAAGAGCAGTCAAACAGATTTATAAGAGGATGAAGAGCAGTCAAACTGCGTTATAAAAAGATGAAGAGCAGTCAAACTGTTTTATAAGAGGATGAAGAGCAGTCAGACTGATTTATAATCGGATGAAGAGCAGTCAGACTGTTTTACAAGAGGATGAAGAGCAGTCAAACTGCTTTATAAAAGGACGAAGAGCAGTCAAACTGATTTATAATCGGATGAAGAGCAGTCAAACTGTTTTATAAGAGGATGAAGAGCAGTCAAACTGATTTATAATCGGACGAAGAGCAGTCAAACTGATTTATAAGACGATGAAGAGCGGTCAAACTGGTTTATAGGAGGATGAAGAGCAGTCAAACTGCTTTATAAGAGGATGAAGAGCAGTCAAACTGATTTATAAGCGGACGAAGAGCAGTCAAACTGATTTATAATCGGATGAAGAGCAGTCAAACTGATTTATAAGAGGATGAAGAGCAGTCAAACTGCTTTATAAAAGGATGAAGAGCAGTCAAACTGTTTTATAAGAGGACGAAGAGCAGTCAAACTGATTTATAATCGGACGAAGAGCAGTCAAACTGTTCTATAGGAGGATGAAGCGCAGTCAAACTGGTCTATAGGAGGATGAAGAGCAGTCAAACTGATTTATAAGCGGACGAAGAGCAGTCAAACTGATTTATAATCGGACGAAGAGCAGTCAAACTGATTTATAAACGGACGAAGAGCAGTCAAACGGTTTTATAAAAGGATGAAGAGCAGTCAAACTGTTTTTTACGAGGATGTAGAGCAGTCAGACTGTTTTACAAGAGGATGAAGAGCAGTCAACCTGTTTTACAAGAGGATGAAGAGCAGTCAAACTGTTTTATAAGAGGATGAAGAGCAGTCAAACTGCGTTATAAAAGGATGAAGAGCAGTCAAACTGTTTTATAAGAGGACGAAGAGCAGTCAAACTGATTTATAATCGGACGAAGAGCAGTCAAGCTGTTCTATAGGAGGATGAAGCGCAGTCAAACTGGTTTATAGGAGGATGAAGAGCAGTCAAACTGCTTTATAAGAGGATGAAGAGCAGTCAAACTGATTTATAAGCGCACGAAGAGCAGTCAAACTGATTTATAATCGGACAAAGAGCAGTCAAACTGTTCTATAGGAGGATGAAGCGCAGTCAAACTGGTTTATAGGAGGATGAAGAGCAGTCAAACTGCTTTATAAGAGGATGAAGAGCAGTCAAACTGATTTATAAGAGGATGAAGAGCAGTCAAACTGCTTTATAAAAGGATGAAGAGCAGTCAAACTGTTTTATAGGCGGACGAAGAGCAGTCAAACTGATTTATAATCGGACGAAGAGCAGTCAAACTGATTTATAATCGGACGAAGAGCAGTCAAACTGATTTATAATCGGATGAATAGCAGTCAAACTGATTTATAAGAGGATGTAGAGCAGTCAAACTGCTTTATAAAAGGATGAAGAGCAGTCAAACTGTTTTATAAGAGGACGAAGAGCAGTCAAACTGTTTTATAAGAGGATGAAGAGCAGTTAAACTGATTTATAATCGGACGAAGAGCAGTCAAACTGTTCTATAGGAGGATGAAGCGCAGTCAAACTGGTTTATAGGAGGATGAAGAGCAGTCAAACTGCTTTATAAGAGGATGAAGAGCAGTTAAACTGATTTATAAGCGGACGAAGAGCAGTCAAACTGATTTATAATCGGACGAAGAGCAGTCAAACTGATTTATAAACGGACGAAGAGCAGTCAAACGGTTTTATAAAAGGATGAAGAGCAGTCAAACTGTTTTATACGAGGATGTCGAGCAGTCAGACTGTTTTACAAGAGGATGAAGAGCAGTCAACCTGTTTTACAAGAGGATGAAGAGCAGTCAAACTGTTTTATAAGAGGATGAAGAGCAGTCAAACTGCGTTATAAAAGGATGAAGAGCAGTCAAACAGTTTTATAAGAGGACGAAGAGCAGTCAAACTGATTTATAATCGGATGAAGAGCAGTCAAACTGATTTATAAGAGGATGAAGAGCAGTCAAACTGCTTTATAAAAGGATGAAGAGCAGTCAAACTGTTTTATAAGAGGACGAAGAGCAGTCAAACTGATTTATAATCGGACGAAGAGCAGTCAAACTGTTCTATAGGAGGATGAAGCGCAGTCAAACTGGTCTATAGGAGGATGAAGAGCAGTCAAACTGTTTTATAAGCGGACGAAGAGCAGTCAAACTGATTTATAAGAGGATGAAGAGCAGTCAAACTGCTTTATAAGAGGACGAAGAGCAGTCAAACTGATTTATAATCGGACGAAGAGCAGTCAAACTGTTCTATAGGAGGGTGAAGCACAGTCAAACTGGTTTATAGGAGGATGAAGAGCAGTCAAACTGCTTTATAAAAGGATGAAGAGCAGTCAAACTGATTTATAAGAGGATGAAGAGCAGTCAAACTGCTTTATAAAAGGATGAAGAGCAGTCAAACTGTTTTATAAGCGGACGAAGAGCAGTCAAACTGATTTATAATTGGACGAAGAGCAGTCAAACTGATTTATAATCGGACGAAGAGCAGTCAAACGGTTTTATAAGAGGATGAAGAGCAGTCAAATTGATTTATAAGAGGATGAAGAGCAGTCAAACTGATTTATAAGAGGATGTAGAGCAGTCAAACTGCTTTATAAAAGGATGAAGAGCAGTCAAACTGATTTATAATCGGACGAAGAGCAGTCAAACTGTTCTATAGGAGGATGAAGCGCAGTCAAACTGGTTTATAGGAGGATGAAGAGCAGTCAAACTGCTTTATAAGAGGATGAAGAGCAGTCAAACTGATTTATAAGCGGACGAAGAGCAGTCAAACTGATTTATAATCGGACGAAGAGCAGTCAAACTGATTTATAAACGGACGAAGAGCAGTCAAACGGTTTTATAAAAGGATGAAGAGCAGTCAAACTGTTTTTTACGAGGATGTAGAGCAGTCAGACTGTTTTACAAGAGGATGAAGAGAAGTCAACCTGTTTTACAAGAGGATGAAAAGCAGTCAAACTGTTTTATAAGAGGATGAAGAGCAGTCAAACTGCGTTATAAAAGGATGAAGAGCAGTCAAACTGTTTTATAAGAGGACGAAGAGCAGTCAAACTGATTTATAATCGGACGAAGAGCAGTCAAACTGTTCTATTGGAGGATGAAGCGCAGTCAAACTGGTTTATAGGAGGATGAAGAGCAGTCAAACTGCTTTATAAGAGGATGAAGAGCAGTCAAACTGATTTATAAGCGCACGAAGAGCAGTCAAACTGATTTATAATCGGACAAAGAGCAGTCAAACTGTTCTATAGGAGGATGAAGCGCAGTCAAACTGGTTTATAGGAGGATGAAGAGCAGTCAAACTGCTTTATAAGAGGATGAAGAGCAGTCAAACTGATTTATAAGAGGATGAAGAGCAGTCAAACTGCTTTATAAAAGGATGAAGAGCAGTCAAACTGTTTTATAAGCGGACGAAGAGCAGTCAAACTGATTTATAATCGGACGAAGAGCAGTCAAACTGATTTATAATCGGACGAAGAGCAGTCAAACTGATTTATAATCGGATGAATAGCAGTCAAACTGATTTATAAGATGATGTAGAGCAGTCAAACTGCTTTATAAAAGGATGAAGAGCAGTCAAACTGCGTTATAAAAAGATGAAGAGCAGTCAAACTGTTTTATAAGAGGATGAAGAGCAGTCAGACTGATTTATAATCGGATGAAGAGTAGTCAGACTGTTTTACAAGAGGATGAAGAGCAGTCAAACTGCTTTATAAAAGGACGAAGAGCAGTCAAACTGATTTATAATCGGATGAAGAGCAGTCAAACTGTTTTATAAGAGGATGAAGAGCAGTCAAACTGATTTATAATCGGACGAAGAGCAGTCAAACTGTTCTATAGGACGATGAAGAGCAGTCAAACTGGTTTATAGGAGGATGAAGAGCAGTCAAACTGCTTTATAAGAGGATGAAGAGCAGTCAAACTGATTTATAAGCGGACGAAGAGCAGTCAAACTGATTTATAATCGGACGAAGAGCAGTCAAACTGATTTATAAACGGACGAAGAGCAGTCAAACGGTTTTATAAAAGGATGAAGAGCAGTCAAACTGTTTTATACGAGGATGTAGAGCAGTCAGACTGTTTTACAAGAGGATGAAGAGCAGTCAACCTGTTTTACAAGAGGATGAAGAGCAGTCAACCTGTTTTATAAGAGGATGAAGAGCAGTCTAACTGCGTTATAAAAGGATGAAGAGCAGTCAAACTGTTTTATAAGAGGAAAAAAGAGCAGTCAAACTGATTTATAACAGGATGAAGAGCAGGCAAACTGATTTATAAGAGGATGAAGAGCAGTCAAACTGTTTTATAAGCTGACGAAGAGCAGTCAAACTGATTTATAATCGGACGAAGAGCAGTCAAACTGTTCTATAGGAGGATGAAGCGCAGTCAAACTGGTTTATAGGAGGATGAAGTGCAGTCAAACTGCTTTATAAGAGGATGAAGAGCAGTCAAACTGATTTATAATCGGACGAAAAGCAGTCAAACAGATTTATAAGAGGATGAAGAGCAGTCAAACTGCGTTATAAAAAGATGAAGAGCAGTCAAACTGTTTTATAAGAGGATGAAGAGCAGTCAGACTGATTTATAATCGGATGAAGAGCAGTCAGACTGTTTTACAAGAGGATGAAGAGCAGTCAAACTGCTTTATAAAAGGATGAAGAGCAGTCAAACTGCTTTATAAAAGGATGAAGAGCAGTCAAACTGATTTATAAGAGGATGAAGAGCAGTCAAACTGCTTTATAAAAGGATGAAGAGCAGTCAAACTGTTTTATAAGCGGACGAAGAGCAGTCAAACTGATTTATAATTGGACGAAGAGCAGTCAAACTGATTTATAATCGGACGAAGAGCAGTCAAACGGTTTTATAAGAGGATGAAGAGCAGTCAAATTGATTTATAAGAGGATGAAGAGCAGTCAAACTGATTTATAAGAGGATGTAGAGCAGTCAAACTGCTTTATAAAAGGATGAAGAGCAGTCAAACTGATTTATAATCGGACGAAGAGCAGTCAAACTGTTCTATAGGAGGATGAAGCGCAGTCAAACTGGTTTATAGGAGGATGAAGAGCAGTCAAACTGCTTTATAAGAGGATGAAGAGCAGTCAAACTGATTTATAAGCGGACGAAGAGCAGTCAAACTGATTTATAATCGGACGAAGAGCAGTCAAACTGATTTATAAACGGACGAAGAGCAGTCAAACGGTTTTATAAAAGGATGAAGAGCAGTCAAACTGTTTTTTACGAGGGTGTAGAGCAGTCAGACTGTTTTACAAGAGGATGAAGAGCAGTCAACCTGTTTTACAAGAGGATGAAAAGCAGTCAAACTGTTTTATAAGAGGATGAAGAGCAGTCAAACTGCGTTATAAAAGGATGAAGAGCAGTCAAACTGTTTTATAAGAGGATGAAGAGCAGTCAAACTGATTTATAATCGGACGAAGAGCAGTCAAACTGTTCTATTGGAGGATGAAGCGCAGTCAAACTGGTTTATAGGAGGATGAAGAGCAGTCAAACTGCTTTATAAGAGGATGAAGAGCAGTCAAACTGATTTATAAGCGCACGAAGAGCAGTCAAACTGATTTATAATCGGACAAAGAGCAGTCAAACTGTTCTATAGGAGGATGAAGCGCAGTCAAACTGGTTTATAGGAGGATGAAGAGCAGTCAAACTGCTTTATAAGAGGATGAAGAGCAGTCAAACTGATTTATAAGAGGATGAAGAGCAGTCAAACTGCTTTATAAAAGGATGAAGAGCAGTCAAACTGTTTTATAAGCGGACGAAGAGCAGTCAAACTGATTTATAATCGGACGAAGAGCAGTCAAACTGATTTATAATCGGACGAAGAGCAGTCAAACTGATTTATAATCGGATGAATAGCAGTCAAACTGATTTATAAGATGATGTAGAGCAGTCAAACTGCTTTATAAAAGGATGAAGAGCAGTCAAACTGCGTTATTTTCAAGATGAAGAGCAGTCAAACTGTTTTATAAGAGGATGAAGAGCAGTCAGACTGATTTATAATCGGATGAAGAGTAGTCAGACTGTTTTACAAGAGGATGAAGAGCAGTCAAACTGCTTTATAAAAGGACGAAGAGCAGTCAAACTGATTTATAATCGGATGAAGAGCAGTCAAACTGTTTTATAAGAGGATGAAGAGCAGTCAAACTGATTTATAATCGGACGAAGAGCAGTCAAACTGTTCTATAGGACGATGAAGAGCAGTCAAACTGGTTTATAGGAGGATGAAGAGCATTCAAACTGCTTTATAAGAGGATGAAGAGCAGTCAAACTGATTTATAAGCGGACGAAGAGCAGTCAAACTGATTTATAATCGGACGAAGAGCAGTCAAACTGATTTATAAACGGACGAAGAGCAGTCAAACGGTTTTATAAAAGGATGAAGAGCAGTCAAACTGTTTTATACGAGGATGTAGAGCAGTCAGACTGTTTTACAAGAGGATGAAGAGCAGTCAACCTGTTTTACAAGAGGATGAAGAGCAGTCAACCTGTTTTATAAGAGGATGAAGAGCAGTCTAACTGCGTTATAAAAGGATGAAGAGCAGTCAAACTGTTTTATAAGAGGAAAAAAGAGCAGTCAAACTGATTTATAACAGGATGAAGAGCAGGCAAACTGATTTATAAGAGGATGAAGAGCAGTCAAACTGTTTTATAAGCTGACGAAGAGCAGTCAAACTGATTTATAATCGGACGAAGAGCAGTCAAACTGATTTATAATCAGACGAAGAGCAGTCAAACGGTTTTATAAGAGGATGAAGAGCCGTCAAATTGATTTATAAGAGGATGAAGAGCAGTCAAACTGCTTTATAAAAGGATGAAGAGCAGTCAAACTGTTTTATACGAGGAAGTAGAGCAGTCAGACTGTTTTACAAGAGGAGGAAGAGCAGTCAACCTGTTTTACAAGAGGATGAAGAGCAGTCAATCTGTTTTATAAGAGGATGAAGAGCAGTCAAACTGCTTTATAAAAGGATGAAGAGCAGTCAAACTGTTTTATAAGAGGACGAAGAGCAGTCAAACTGATTTATAATCGGATGAAGAGCAGTCAAACTGATTTATAAGAGGATGAAGAGCAGTCAAACTGCTTTATAAAAGGATGAAGAGCAGTCAAACTGTTTTATAAGAGGACGAAGAGCAGTCAAACTGATTTATAATCGGACGAAGAGCAGTCAAACTGTTCTATAGGAGGATGAAGCGCAGTCAAACTGGTTTATAGGAGGATGAAGAGCAGTCAAACTGCTTTATAAGAGGATGAAGAGCAGTCAAACTGATTTATAATCGGACGAAGAGCAGTCAAACAGATTTATAAGAGGATGAAGAGCAGTCAAACTGCGTTATAAAAAGATGAAGAGCAGTCAAACTGTTTTATAAGAGGATGAAGAGCAGTCAGACTGATTTATAATCGGATGAAGAGCAGTCAGACTGTTTTACAAGAGGATGAAGAGCAGTCAAACTGCTTTATAAAAGGACGAAGAGCAGTCAAACTGATTTATAATCGGATGAAGAGCAGTCAAACTGTTTTATAAGAGGATGAAGAGCAGTCAAACTGATTTATAATCGGACGAAGAGCAGTCAAACTGATTTATAAGACGATGAAGAGCGGTCAAACTGGTTTATAGGAGGATGAAGAGCAGTCAAACTGCTTTATAAGAGGATGAAGAGCAGTCAAACTGATTTATAAGCGGACGAAGAGCAGTCAAACTGATTTATAATCGGATGAAGAGCAGTCAAACTGATTTATAAGAGGATGAAGAGCAGTCAAACTGCTTTATAAAAGGATGAAGAGCAGTCAAACTGTTTTATAAGAGGACGAAGAGCAGTCAAACTGATTTATAATCGGACGAAGAGCAGTCAAACTGTTCTATAGGAGGATGAAGCGCAGTCAAACTGGTCTATAGGAGGATGAAGAGCAGTCAAACTGTTTTATAAGCGGACGAAGAGCAGTCAAACTGATTTATAAGAGGATGAAGAGCAGTCAAACTGCTTTATAAGAGGACGAAGAGCAGTCAAACTGATTTATAATCGGACGAAGAGCAGTCAAACTGTTCTATAGGAGGGTGAAGCACAGTCAAACTGGTTTATAGGAGGATGAAGAGCAGTCAAACTGCTTTATAAAAGGATGAAGAGCAGTCAAACTGATTTATAAGAGGATGAAGAGCAGTCAAACTGCTTTATAAAAGGATGAAGAGCAGTCAAACTGTTTTATAAGCGGACGAAGAGCAGTCAAACTGATTTATAATTGGACGAAGAGCAGTCAAACTGATTTATAATCGGACGAAGAGCAGTCAAACGGTTTTATAAGAGGATGAAGAGCAGTCAAATTGATTTATAAGAGGATGAAGAGCAGTCAAACTGATTTATAAGAGGATGTAGAGCAGTCAAACTGCTTTATAAAAGGATAAAGAGCAGTCAAACTGATTTATAATCGGACGAAGAGCAGTCAAACTGTTCTATAGGAGGATGAAGCGCAGTCAAACTGGTTTATAGGAGGATGAAGAGCAGTCAAACTGCTTTATAAGAGGATGAAGAGCAGTCAAACTGATTTATAAGCGGACGAAGAGCAGTCAAACTGATTTATAATCGGACGAAGAGCAGTCAAACTGATTTATAAATGGACGAAGAGCAGTCAAACGGTTTTATAAAAGGATGAAGAGCAGTCAAACTGTTTTTTACGAGGATGTAGAGCAGTCAGACTGTTTTACAAGAGGATGAAGAGCAGTCAACCTGTTTTACAAGAGGATGAAGAGCAGTCAAACTGTTTTATAAGAGGATGAAGAGCAGTCAAACTGCGTTATAAAAGGATGAAGAGCAGTCAAACTGTTTTATAAGAGGACGAAGAGCAGTCAAACTGATTTATAATCGGACGAAGAGCAGTCAAACTGTTCTATTGGAGGATGAAGCGCAGTCAAACTGGTTTATAGGAGGATGAAGAGCAGTCAAACTGCTTTATAAGAGGATGAAGAGCAGTCAAACTGATTTATAAGCGCACGAAGAGCAGTCAAACTGATTTATAATCGGACAAAGAGCAGTCAAACTGTTCTATAGGAGGATGAAGCGCAGTCAAACTGGTTTATAGGAGGATGAAGAGCAGTCAAACTGCTTTATAAGAGGATGAAGAGCAGTCAAACTGATTTATAAGAGGATTAAGAGCAGTCAAACTGCTTTATAAAAGGATGAAGAGCAGTCAAACTGTTTTATAAGCGGACGAAGAGCAGTCAAACTGATTTATAATCGGACGAAGAGCAGTCAAACTGATTTATAATCGGACGAAGAGCAGTCAAACTGATTTATAATCGGATGAATAGCAGTCAAACTGATTTATAAGAGGATGTAGAGCAGTCAAACTGCTTTATAAAAGGATGAAGAGCAGTCAAACTGTTTTATAAGAGGACGAAGAGCAGTCAAACTGCTTTATAAGAGGATGAAGAGCAGTTAAACTGATTTATAATCGGACGAAGAGCAGTCAAACTGTTCTATAGGAGGATGAAGCGCAGTCAAACTGGTTTATAGGAGGATGAAGAGCAGTCAAACTGCTTTATAAGAGGATGAAGAGCAGTCAAACTGATTTATAATCGGACGAAGAGCAGTCAAACAGATTTATAAGAGGATGAAGAGCAGTCAAACTGCGTTATAAAAAGATGAAGAGCAGTCAAACTGTTTTATAAGAGGATGAAGAGCAGTCAGACTGATTTATAATCGGATGAAGAGCAGTCAGACTGTTTTACAAGAGGATGAAGAGCAGTCAAACTGCTTTATAAAAGGACGAAGAGCAGTCAAACTGATTTATAATCGGATGAAGAGCAGTCAAACTGTTTTATAAGAGGATGAAGAGCAGTCAAACTGATTTATAATCGGACGAAGAGCAGTCAAACTGATTTATAAGACGATGAAGAGCGGTCAAACTGGTTTATAGGAGGATGAAGAGCAGTCAAACTGCTTTATAAGAGGATGAAGAGCAGTCAAACTGATTTATAAGCGGACGAAGAGCAGTCAAACTGATTTATAATCGGATGAAGAGCAGTTAAACTGATTTATAAGAGGATGAAGAGCAGTCAAACTGCTTTATAAAAGGATGAAGAGCAGTCAAAGTGTTTTATAAGAGGACGAAGAGCAGTCAAACTGATTTATAATCGGACGAAGAGCAGTCAAACTGTTTTATAAGCGGACGAAGAGCAGTCAAACTGATTTATAAGAGGATGAAGAGCAGTCAAACTGCTTTATAAGAGGACGAAGAGCAGTCAAACTGATTTATAATCGGATGAAGAGCAGTCAAACTGTTTTATAAGAGGATGAAGAGCAGTCAAACTGCTTTATAAGAGGACGAAGAGCAGTCAAACTGCTTTATAAGAGGATGAAGAGCAGTTAAACTGATTTATAATCGGACGAAGAGCAGTCAAACTGTTCTATAGGAGGATGAAGCGCAGTCAAACTGGTTTATAGGAGGATGAAGAGCAGTCAAACTGCTTTATAAGAGGATGAAGAGCAGTTAAACTGATTTATAAGCGGACGAAGAGCAGTCAAACTGATTTATAATCGGACGAAGAGCAGTCAAACTGATTTATAAACGGACGAAGAGCAGTCAAACGGTTTTATAAAAGGATGAAGAGCAGTCAAACTGTTTTATACGAGGATGTAGAGCAGTCAGACTGTTTTACAAGAGGATGAAGAGCAGTCAACCTGTTTTACAAGAGGATGAAGAGCAGTCAAACGGTTTTATAAGAGGATGAAGAGCAGTCAAACTGCGTTATAAAAGGATGAAGAGCAGTCAAACAGTTTTATAAGAGGACGAAGAGCAGTCAAACTGATTTATAATCGGATGAAGAGCAGTCAAACTGATTTATAAGAGGATGAAGAGCAGTCAAACTGCTTTATAAAAGGATGAAGAGCAGTCAAACTGTTTTATAAGAGGACGAAGAGCAGTCAAACTGATTTATAATCGGACGAAGAGCAGTCAAACTGTTCTATAGGAGGATGAAGCGCAGTCAAACTGGTCTATAGGAGGATGAAGAGCAGTCAAACTGTTTTATAAGCGGACGAAGAGCAGTCAAACTGATTTATAAGAGGATGAAGAGCAGTCAAACTGCTTTATAAGAGGACGAAGAGCAGTCAAACTGATTTATAATCGGACGAAAAGCAGTCAAACTGTTCTATAGGAGGGTGAAGCGCAGTCAAACTGGTTTATAGGAGGATGAAGAGCAGTCAAACTGCTTTATAAAAGGATGAAGAGCAGTCAAACTGATTTATAAGAGGATGAAGAGCAGTCAAATTGATTTATAAGAGGATGAAGAGCAGTCAAACTGCTTTATAAAAGGATGAAGAGCAGTCAAACTGTTTTACACGAGGATGTAGAGCAGTCAGACTGTTTTACAAGAGGAGGAAGAGCAGTCAACCTGTTTTACAAGAGGATGAAGAGCAGTCAATCTGTTTTATAAGAGGATGAAGAGCAGTCAAACTGCTTTATAAAAGGATGAAGAGCAGTCAAACTGTTTTATAAGAGGACGAAGAGCAGTCAAACTGATTTATAATCGGATGAAGAGCAGTCAAACTGATTTATAAGAGGATGAAGAGCAGTCAAACTGCTTTATAAAAGGATGAAGAGCAGTCAAACTGTTTTATAAGAGGACGAAGAGCAGTCAAACTGATTTATAATCGGACGAAGAGCAGTCAAACTGTTCTATAGGAGGATGAAGCGCAGTCAAACTGGTTTATAGGAGGATGAAGTGCAGTCAAACTGCTTTATAAGAGGATGAAGAGCAGTCAAACTGATTTATAATCGGACGAAAAGCAGTCAAACAGATTTATAAGAGGATGAAGAGCAGTCAAACTGCGTTATAAAAAGATGAAGAGCAGTCAAACTGTTTTATAAGAGGATGAAGAGCAGTCAGACTGATTTATAATCGGATGAAGAGCAGTCAGACTGTTTTACAAGAGGATGAAGAGCAGTCAAACTGCTTTATAAAAGGACGAAGAGCAGTCAAACTGATTTATAATCGGATGAAGAGCAGTCAAACTGTTTTATAAGAGGATGAAGAGCAGTCAAACTGATTTATAATCGGACGAAGAGCAGTCAAACTGATTTATAAGACGATGAAGAGCGGTCAAACTGGTTTATAGGAGGATGAAGAGCAGTCAAACTGCTTTATAAGAGGATGAAGAGCAGTCAAACTGATTTATAAGCGGACGAAGAGCAGTCAAACTGATTTATAATCGGATGAAGAGCAGTCAAACTGTTTTATAAGAGGACGAAGAGCAGTCAAACTGTTCTATAGGAGGATGAAGCGCAGTCAAACTGGTCTATAGGAGGATGAAGAGCAGTCAAACTGTTTTATAAGCGGACGAAGAGCAGTCAAACTGATTTATAAGAGGATGAAGAGCAGTCAAACTGCTTTATAAGAGGACGAAGAGCAGTCAAACTGATTTATAATCGGACGAAGAGCAGTCAAACTGTTCTATAGGAGGGTGAAGCACAGTCAAACTGGTTTATAGGAGGATGAAGAGCAGTCAAACTGCTTTATAAAAGGATGAAGAGCAGTCAAACTGATTTATAAGAGGATGAAGAGCAGTCAAACTGCTTTATAAGAGGATGAAGAGCAGTCAAACTGTTTTATAAGCGGACGAAGAGCAGTCAAACTGATTTATAATTGGACGAAGAGCAGTCAAACTGATTTATAATCGGACGAAGAGCAGTCAAACGGTTTTATAAGAGGATGAAGAGCAGTCAAATTGATTTATAAGAGGATGAAGAGCAGTCAAACTGATTTATAAGAGGATGTAGAGCAGTCAAACTGCTTTATAAAAGGATAAAGAGCAGTCAAACTGATTTATAATCGGACGAAGAGCAGTCAAACTGTTCTATAGGAGGATGAAGCGCAGTCAAACTGGTTTATAGGAGGATGAAGAGCAGTCAAACTGCTTTATAAGAGGATGAAGAGCAGTCAAACTGATTTATAAGCGGACGAAGAGCAGTCAAACTGATTTATAATCGGACGAAGAGCAGTCAAACTGATTTATAAACGGACGAAGAGCAGTCAAACGGTTTTATAAAAGGATGAAGAGCAGTCAAACTGTTTTTTACGAGGATGGAGAGCAGTCAGACTGTTTTACAAGAGGATGAAGAGCAGTCAACCTGTTTTACAAGAGGATGAAGAGCAGTCAAACTGTTTTATAAGAGGATGAAGAGCAGTCAAACTGCGTTATAAAAGGATGAAGAGCAGTCAAACTGTTTTATAAGAGGACGAAGAGCAGTCAAACTGATTTATAATCGGACGAAGAGCAGTCAAACTGTTCTATTGGAGGATGAAGCGCAGTCAAACTGGTTTATAGGAGGATGAAGAGCAGTCAAACTGCTTTATAAGAGGATGAAGAGCAGTCAAACTGATTTATAAGCGCACGAAGAGCAGTCAAACTGATTTATAATCGGACAAAGAGCAGTCAAACTGTTCTATAGGAGGATGAAGCGCAGTCAAACTGGTTTATAGGAGGATGAAGAGCAGTCAAACTGCTTTATAAGAGGATGAAGAGCAGTCAAACTGATTTATAAGAGGATTAAGAGCAGTCAAACTGCTTTATAAAAGGATGAAGAGCAGTCAAACTGTTTTATAAGCGGACGAAGAGCAGTCAAACTGATTTATAATCGGACGAAGAGCAGTCAAACTGATTTATAATCGGACGAAGAGCAGTCAAACTGATTTATAATCGGATGAATAGCAGTCAAACTGATTTATAAGAGGATGTAGAGCAGTCAAACTGCTTTATAAAAGGATGAAGAGCAGTCAAACTGTTTTATAAGAGGACGAAGAGCAGTCAAACTGCTTTATAAGAGGATGAAGAGCAGTTAAACTGATTTATAATCGGACGAAGAGCAGTCAAACTGTTCTATAGGAGGATGAAGCGCAGTCAAACTGGTCTATAGGAGGATGAAGAGCAGTCAAACTGTTTTATAAGCGGACGAAGAGCAGTCAAACTGATTTATAAGAGGATGAAGAGCATTCAAATTGCTTTATAAGAGGACGAAGAGCAGTCAAACTGATTTATAATCGGACGAAGAGCAGTCAAACTGTTCTATAGGAGGGTGAAGCACAGTCAAACTGGTTTATAGGAGGATGAAGAGCAGTCAAACTGCTTTATAAAAGGATGAAGAGCAGTCAAACTGATTTATAAGAGGATGAAAAGCAGTCAAACTGCTTTATAAGAGGATGAAGAGCAGTCAAACTGTTTTATAAGCGGACGAAGAGCAGTCAAACTGATTTATAATTGGACGAAGAGCAGTCAAACTGATTTATAATCGGACGAAGAGCAGTCAAACGGTTTTATAAGAGGATGAAGAGCAGTCAAATTGATTTATAAGAGGATGAAGAGCAGTCAAACTGATTTATAAGAGGATGTAGAGCAGTCAAACTGCTTTATAAAAGGATAAAGAGCAGTCAAACTGATTTATAATCGGACGAAGAGCAGTCAAACTGTTCTATAGGAGGATGAAGCGCAGTCAAACTGGTTTATAGGAGGATGAAGAGCAGTCAAACTGCTTTATAAGAGGATGAAGAGCAGTCAAACTGATTTATAAGCGGACGAAGAGCAGTCAAACTGATTTATAATCGGACGAAGAGCAGTCAAACTGATTTATAAACGGACGAAGAGCAGTCAAACGGTTTTATAAAAGGATGAAGAGCAGTCAAACTGTTTTTTACGAGGATGGAGAGCAGTCAGACTGTTTTACAAGAGGATGAAGAGCAGTCAACCTGTTTTACAAGAGGATGAAGAGCAGTCAAACTGTTTTATAAGAGGATGAAGAGCAGTCAAACTGCGTTATAAAAGGATGAAGAGCAGTCAAACTGTTTTATAAGAGGACGAAGAGCAGTCAAACTGATTTATAATCGGACGAAGAGCAGTCAAACTGTTCTATTGGAGGATGAAGCGCAGTCAAACTGGTTTATAGGAGGATGAAGAGCAGTCAAACTGCTTTATAAGAGGATGAAGAGCAGTCAAACTGATTTATAAGCGCACGAAGAGCAGTCAAACTGATTTATAATCGGACAAAGAGCAGTCAAACTGTTCTATAGGAGGATGAAGCGCAGTCAAACTGGTTTATAGGAGGATGAAGAGCAGTCAAACTGCTTTATAAGAGGATGAAGAGCAGTCAAACTGATTTATAAGAGGATTAAGAGCAGTCAAACTGCTTTATAAAAGGATGAAGAGCAGTCAAACTGTTTTATAAGCGGACGAAGAGCAGTCAAACTGATTTATAATCGGACGAAGAGCAGTCAAACTGATTTATAATCGGACGAAGAGCAGTCAAACTGATTTATAATCGGATGAATAGCAGTCAAACTGATTTATAAGAGGATGTAGAGCAGTCAAACTGCTTTATAAAAGGATGAAGAGCAGTCAAACTGTTTTATAAGAGGACGAAGAGAAGTCAAACTGCTTTATAAGAGGATGAAGAGCAGTTAAACTGATTTATAATCGGACGAAGAGCAGTCAAACTGTTCTATAGGAGGATGAAGCGCAGTCAAACTGGTTTATAGGAGGATGAAGAGCAGTCAAAATGCTTTATAAGAGGATGAAGAGCAGTTAAACTGATTTATAAGCGGACGAAGAGCAGTCAAACTGATTTATAATCGGACGAAGAGCAGTCAAACTGATTTATAAACGGACCAAGAGCAGTCAAACGGTTTTATAAAAGGATGAAGAGCAGTCAAACTGTTTTATACGAGGATGTAGAGCAGTCAGACTGTTTTAGAAGAGGATGAAGAGCAGTCAACCTGTTTTACAAGAGGATGAAGAGCAGTCAAACTGTTTTATAAGAGGATGAAGAGCAGTCAAACTGCGTTATAAAAGGACGAAGAGCAGTCAAACAGTTTTATAAGAGGACGAAGAGCAGTCAAACTGATTTATAATCGGATGAAGAGCAGTCAAACTGATTTATAAGAGGATGAAGAGCAGTCAAACTGCTTTATAAAAGGATGAAGAGCAGTCAAACTGTTTTATAAGAGGACGAAGAGCAGTCAAACTGATTTATAATCGGACGAAGAGCAGTCAAACTGTTCTATAGGAGGATGAAGCGCAGTCAAACTGGTCTATAGGAGGATGAAGAGCAGTCAAACTGTTTTATAAGCGGACGAAGAGCAGTCAAACTGATTTATAAGAGGATGAAGAGCAGTCAAACTGCTTTATAAGAGGACGAAGAGCAGTCAAACTGATTTATAATCGGACGAAGAGCAGTCAAACTGTTCTATAGGAGGGTGAAGCGCAGTCAAACTGGTTTATAGGAGGATGAAGAGCAGTCAAACTGCTTTATAAAAGGATGAAGAGCAGTCAAACTGATTTATAAGAGGATGAAGAGCAGTCAAACTGCTTTATAAAAGGATGAAGAGCAGTCAAACTGTTTTATAAGCGGACGAAGAGCAGTCAAACTGATTTATAATTGGACGAAGAGCAGTCAAACTGATTTATAATCGGACGAAGAGCAGTCAAACGGTTTTATAAGAGGATGAAGAGCAGTAAATTGATTTATAAGAGGATGAAGAGCAGTCAAACTGCTTTATAAAAGGATGAAGAGCAGTCAAACTGTTTTATACGAGGATGTTGAGCGGTCAGACTGTTTTACAAGAGGATGACGAGCAGTCAAACTGTTTTGCAAGAGGATGAAGAGCAGTCAAACTGCGTTATAAAAAGATGAAGAGCAGTCAAACTGTTTTATAAGAGGATGAAGAGCAGTCAAACAGTTTTATGAGGACGAGAAGCAGGCAAACTGATTTATAATCGGATGAAGAGCAGTCAAACTGATTTATAAGAGGATGAAGAGCAGTCAGACTGATTTATAATCGGATGAAGAGCAGTCAGACTGTTTTACAAGAGGATGAAGAGCAGTCAAACTGCTTTATAAAAGGATGAAGAGCAGTCAAACTGTTTTACAAGAGGATGAAGAGCAGTCAACCTGTTTTACAAGAGGATGAAGATTAGTCAATCTGTTTTATAAGAGGACGAAGAGCAGTCAAACTGATTTATAAGAGGACGAAGAGCAGTCAAACTGATTTATAATCGGACGAAGAGCAGTCAAACTGCTTTATAAAAGGATGAAGAGCAGTCAAACTGTTTTATAAGCGGACGAAGAGCAGTCAAACTGATTTATAATCGGACGAAGAGCAGTCAAACTTATTTATAATCGGACGAAGAGCAGTCAAACGGTTTTATAAGAGGATGAAGAGCAGTCGAATTGATTTATAAGAGGATGAAGAGCAGTCAAACTGCTTTATATAAGGATGAAGAGCAGTCAAACTGTTTTATACGAGGATGTAGAGCGGTCAGACTGTTTTACAAGAGGATGAAGAGCAGTCAAACTGTTTTATAAGAGGATGAAGAGCAGTCAAACTGCTTTATAAAAGGATGAAGAGCAGTCAAACAGTTTTATACGAGGACGAAAAGCAGTCAAACTGAATTATAATCGGACGAAGAGCAGTCAAACTGATTTATAAGAGGATGAAGAGCAGTCAAACTGCGTTATAAAAAGATGAAGAGCAGTCAAACTGTTTTATAAGAGGATGAAGAGCAGTCAGACTGATTTATAATCGGATGAAGAGCAGTCAGACTGTTTTACAAGAGGATGAAGAGCAGTCAAACTGCTTTATAAAAGGACGAAGAGCAGTCAAACTGATTTATAATCGGATGAAGAGCAGTCAAACTGTTTTATAAGAGGATGAAGAGCAGTCAAACTGATTTATAATCGGACGAAGAGCAGTCAAACTGTTCTATAGGACGATGAAGAGCAGTCAAACTGGTTTATAGGAGGATGAAGAGCAGTCAAACTGCTTTATAAGAGGATGAAGAGCAGTCAAACTGATTTATAAGCGGACGAAGAGCAGTCAAACTGATTTATAATCGGACGAAGAGCAGTCAAACTTATTTATAAACGGACGAAGAGCAGTCAAACGGTTTTATAAAAGGATGAAGAGCAGTCAAACTGTTTTATACGAGGATGTAGAGCAGTCAGACTGTTTTACAAGAGGATGAAGAGCAGTCAACCTGTTTTACAAGAGGATGAAGAGCAGTCAAACTGTTTTATAAGAGGATGAAGAGCAGTCTAACTGCGTTATAAAAGGATGAAGAGCAGTCAAACTGTTTTATAAGAGGAAAAAAGAGCAGTCAAATTGATTTATGATAGGATGAAGAGCAGGCAAACTGATTTATAAGAGGATGAAGAGCAGTCAAACTGTTTTATAAGCTGACGAAGAGCAGTCAAACTGATTTATAATCGGACGAAGAGCAGTCAAACTGATTTATAATCAGACGAAGAGCAGTCAAACGGTTTTATAAGAGGATGAAGAGCAGTCAAATTGATTTATAAGAGGATGAAGAGCAGTCAAACTGCTTTATAAAAGGATGAAGAGCAGTCAAACTGTTTTATCCGAGGATGTAGAGCAGTCAGACTGTTTTACAAGAGGAGGAAGAGCAGTCAAACTGATTTATAAGAGGATGAAGAGCAGTCAAACTGCTTTATAAAAGGATGAAGAGCAGTCAAACTGTTTTATAAGAGGACGAAGAGCAGTCAAACTGATTTATAATCGGACGAAGAGCAGTCAAACTGTTCTATAGGAGGATGAAGCGCAGTCAAACTGGTTTATAGGAGGATGAAGAGCAGTCAAACTGCTTTATAAGAGGATGAAGAGCAGTCAAACTGATTTATAATCGGATGAAGAGCAGTCAAACAGATTTATAAGAGGATGAAGAGCAGTCAAACTGCGTTATAAAAAGATGAAGAGCAGTCAAACTGTTTTATAAGAGGATGAAGAACAGTCAGACTGATTTATAATCGGATGAAGAGCAGTCAGACTGTTTTACAAGAGGATGAAGAGCAGTCAAACTGATTTATAAGCGGACGAAGAGCAGTCAAACTGATTTATAATCGGACGAAGAGCAGTCAAACTGATTTATAAACGGACGAAGAGCAGTCAAACGGTTTTATAAAAGGATGAAGAGCAGTCAAACTGTTTTATACGAGGATGTAGAGCAGTCAGACTGTTTTACAAGAGGATGAAGAGCAGTCAACCTGTTTTACAAGAGGATGAAGAGCAGTCAAACTGTTTTATAAGAGGATGAAGAGCAGTCTAACTGCGTTATAAAAGGATGAAGAGCAGTCAAACTGTTTTATAAGAGGAAAAAAGAGCAGTCAATCTGATTTATAATAGGATGAAGAGCAGGCAAACTGATTTATAAGAGGATGAAGAGCAGTCAAACTGTTTTATAAGCTGACGAAGAGCAGTCAAACTGATTTATAATCGGACGAAGAGCAGTCAAACTGTTCTATAGGAGGATGAAGAGCAATCAAACGGTTTTATAAGAGGATGAAGAGCAGTCAAATTGATTTATAAGAGGATGAAGAGCAGTCAAACTGCTTTATAAAAGGATGAAGAGCAGTCAAACTGTTTTATACGAGGATGTAGAGCAGTCAGACTGTTTTACAAGAGGAGGAAGAGCAGTCAACCTGTTTTACAAGAGGATGAAGAGCAGTCAATCTGTTTTATAAGAGGATGAAGAGCAGTCAAACTGCTTTATAAAAGGATGAAGAGCAGTCAAACTGTTTTATAAGAGGACGAAGAGCAGTCAAACTGATTTATAATCGGATGAAGAGCAGTCAAACTGATTTATAAGAGGATGAAGAGCAGTCAAACTGCTTTATAAAAGGATGAAGAGCAGTCAAACTGTTTTATAAGAGGACGAAGAGCAGTCAAACTGATTTATAATCAGACGAAGAGCAGTCAAACGGTTTTATAAGAGGATGAAGAGCAGTCAAATTGATTTATAAGAGGATGAAGAGCAGTCAAACTGCTTTATAAAAGGATGAAGAGCAGTCAAACTGTTTTATCCGAGGATGTAGAGCAGTCAGACTGTTTTACAAGAGGAGGAAGAGCAGTAAAACTGATTTATAAGAGGATGAAGAGCAGTCAAACTGCTTTATAAAAGGATGAAGAGCAGTCAAACTGTTTTATAAGAGGACGAAGAGCAGTCAAACTGATTTATAATCGGACGAAGAGCAGTCAAACTGTTCTATAGGAGGATGAAGCGCAGTCAAACTGGTTTATAGGAAGATGAAGAGCAGTCAAACTGCTTTATAAGAGGATGAAGAGCAGTCAAACTGATTTATAATCGGATGAAGAGCAGTCAAACAGATTTATAAGAGGATGAAGAGCAGTCAAACTGCGTTATAAAAAGATGAAGAGCAGTCAAACTGTTTTATAAGAGGATGAAGAACAGTCAGACTGATTTATAATCGGATGAAGAGCAGTCAGACTGTTTTACAAGAGGATGAAGAGCAGTCAAACTGATTTATAAGCGGACGAAGAGCAGTCAAACTGATTTATAATCGGACGAAGAGCAGTCAAACTGATTTATAAACGGACGAAGAGCAGTCAAACGGTTTTATAAAAGGATGAAGAGCAGTCAAACTGTTTTATACGAGGATGTAGAGCAGTCAGACTGTTTTACAAGAGGATGAAGAGCAGTCAAACTGTTTTATAAGAGGATGAAGAGCAGTCTAACTGCGTTATAAAAGGATGAAGAGCAGTCAAACTGTTTTATAAGAGGAAAAAAGAGCAGTCAAACTGTTTTATAAGAGGATGAAGAGCAGGCAAACTGATTTATAAGAGGATGAAGAGCAGTCAAACTGTTTTATAAGCTGACGAAGAGCAGTCAAACTGATTTATAATCGGACGAAGAGCAGTCAAACTGATTTATAATCAGACGAAGAGCAGTCAAACGGTTTTATAAGAGGATGAAGAGCAGTCAAATTGATTTATAAGAGGATGAAGAGCAGTCAAACTGCTTTATAAAAGGATGAAGAGCAGTCAAACTGTTTTATACGAGGATGTAGAGCAGTCAGACTGTTTTACAAGAGGAGGAAGAGCAGTCAACCTGTTTTACAAGAGGATGAAGAGCAGTCAATCTGTTTTATAAGAGGATGAAGAGCAGTCAAACTGCTTTATAAAAGGATGAAGAGCAGTCAAACTGTTTTATAAGAGGACGAAGAGCAGTCAAACTGATTTATAATCGGATGAAGAGCAGTCAAACTGATTTATAAGAGGATGAAGAGCAGTCAAACTGCTTTATAAAAGGATGAAGAGCAGTCAAACTGTTTTATAAGAGGACGAAGAGCAGTCAAACTGATTTATAATCGGACGAAGAGCAGTCAAACTGTTCTATAGGAGGATGAAGCGCAGTCAAACTGGTTTATAAGAGGATGAAGAGCAGTCAAACTGCTTTGTAAAAGCATGAAGAGCAGTCAAACTGTTTTATAAGCGGACGAAGAGCAGTCAAACTGATTTATGATCGGACAAAGAGCAGTCAAACTGATTTATAATCGGACGAAGAGCAGTCAAACGGTTTTATAAGAGGATGAAGAGCAGTCAAATTTATTTATAAGAGGATGAAGAGCAGTCAAACTGCTTTATAAAAGAATGAAGAGCAGTCAAACTGTTTTATACGAGGATGTAGAGCGGTCAGACTGTTTTACAAGAGGATGAAGAGCAGTCAACCTGTTTTACAAGAGGATGAAGAGCAGTCAAACTGTTTTATAAGAGGATGAAGAGCAGTCAAACTGCTTTATAAAAGGATG
Organism: Lampris incognitus; assembly: GCF_029633865.1. Taxonomy (NCBI): domain Eukaryota; kingdom Metazoa; phylum Chordata; class Actinopteri; order Lampriformes; family Lampridae; genus Lampris; species Lampris incognitus. The sequence goes on from NC_079222.1 coordinate 37,100,666, forward strand.
AAGAGCAGTCAAACAGTTTTAAAAGAGGACGAAAAGCAGTCAAACTGATTTATAATCGGATCAAGAGCAGTCAAACTGATTTATACGAGGATGAAGAGCAGTCAAACTGCGTTACAATAAGATGAAGAGCAGTCAAACTGTTTTATAAGAGGATGAAGAGCAGTCAAACTGATTTATAAGAGGATGAAGCGCAGTCAAACTGGTTTATAGGAGGATGAAGAGCAGTCAAACTGCTTTATAAGAGGATGAAGAGCAGTCAAACTGATTTATAAGAGGATTAAGAGCAGTCAAACTGCTTTATAAAAGGATGAAGAGCAGTCAAACTGTTTTTTACGAGGATGTAGAGCAGTCAGACTGTTTTACAAGAGGATGAAGAGCAGTCAACCTGTTTTACAAGAGGATGAAGAGCAGTCAAACTGTTTTATAAGAGGATGAAGAGCAGTCAAACTGCGTTATAAAAGGATGAAGAGCAGTCAAACTGTTTTATAAGAGGACGAAGAGCAGTCAAACTGATTTATAATCGGATGAAGAGCAGTCAAACTGATTTATAAGAGGATGAAGAGCAGTCAAACTGCTTTATAAAAGGATGAAGAGCAGTCAAACTGTTTTATAAGAGGACGAAGAGCAGTCAAACTGATTTATAATCAGACGAAGAGCAGTCAAACGGTTTTATAAGAGGATGAAGAGCAGTCAAATTGATTTATAAGAGGATGAAGAGCAGTCAAACTGCTTTATAAAAGGATGAAGAGCAGTCAAACTGTTTTATCCGAGGATGTAGAGCAGTCAGACTGTTTTACAAGAGGAGGAAGAGCAGTCAAACTGATTTATAAGAGGATGAAGAGCAGTCAAACTGCTTTATAAAAGGATGAAGAGCAGTCAAACTGTTTTATAAGAGGACGAAGAGCAGTCAAACTGATTTATAATCGGACGAAGAGCAGTCAAACTGTTCTATAGGAGGATGAAGCGCAGTCAAACTGGTTTATAGGAAGATGAAGAGCAGTCAAACTGCTTTATAAGAGGATGAAGAGCAGTCAAACTGATTTATAATCGGATGAAGAGCAGTCAAACAGATTTATAAGAGGATGAAGAGCAGTCAAACTGCGTTATAAAAAGATGAAGAGCAGTCAAACTGTTTTATAAGAGGATGAAGAACAGTCAGACTGATTTATAATCGGATGAAGAGCAGTCAGACTGTTTTACAAGAGGATGAAGAGCAGTCAAACTGATTTATAAGCGGACGAAGAGCAGTCAAACTGATTTATAGTCGGACGAAGAGCAGTCAAACTGATTTATAAACGGACGAAGAGCAGTCAAACGGTTTTATAAAAGTATGAAGAGCAGTCAAACTGTTTTATACGAGGATGTAGAGCAGTCAGACTGTTTTACAAGAGGATGAAGAGCAGTCAAACTGTTTTATAAGAGGATGAAGAGCAGTCTAACTGCGTTATAAAAGGATGAAGAGCAGTCAAACTGTTTTATAAGAGGAAAAAAGAGCAGTCAAACTGTTTTATAAGAGGATGAAGAGCAGGCAAACTGATTTATAAGAGGATGAAGAGCAGTCAAACTGTTTTATAAGCTGACGAAGAGCAGTCAAACTGATTTATAATCGGACGAAGAGCAGTCAAACTGATTTATAATCAGACGAAGAGCAGTCAAACGGTTTTATAAGAGGATGAAGAGCAGTCAAATTGATTTATAAGAGGATGAAGAGCAGTCAAACTGCTTTATAAAAGGATGAAGAGCAGTCAAACTGTTTTATACGAGGATGTAGAGCAGTCAGACTGTTTTACAAGAGGAGGAAGAGCAGTCAACCTGTTTTACAAGAGGATGAAGAGCAGTCAATCTGTTTTATAAGAGGATGAAGAGCAGTCAAACTGCTTTATAAAAGGATGAAGAGCAGTCAAACTGTTTTATAAGAGGACGAAGAGCAGTCAAACTGATTTATAATCGGATGAAGAGCAGTCAAACTGATTTATAAGAGGATGAAGAGCAGTCAAACTGCTTTATAAAAGGATGAAGAGCAGTCAAACTGTTTTATAAGAGGACGAAGAGCAGTCAAACTGATTTATAATCGGACGAAGAGCAGTCAAACTGTTCTATAGGAGGATGAAGCGCAGTCAAACTGGTTTATAGGAGGATGAAGAGCAGTCAAACTGCTTTATAAGAGGATGAAGAGCAGTCAAACTGATTTATAAGAGGATGAAGAGCAGTCAAACTGCTTTGTAAAAGCATCAAGAGCAGTCAAACTGTTTTATAAGCGGACGAAGAGCAGTCAAACTGATTTATGATCGGACAAAGAGCAGTCAAACTGATTTATAATCGGACGAAGAGCAGTCAAACGGTTTTATAAGAGGATGAAGAGCAGTCAAATTTATTTATAAGAGGATGAAGAGCAGTCAAACTGCTTTATAAAAGAATGAAGAGCAGTCAAACTGTTTTATACGAGGATGTAGAGCGGTCAGACTGTTTTACAAGAGGATGAAGAGCAGTCAACCTGTTTTACAAGAGGATGAAGAGCAGTCAAACTGTTTTATAAGAGGATGAAGAGCAGTCAAACTGCTTTATAAAAGGATGAAGAGCAGTCAAACAGTTTTAAAAGAGGACGAAAAGCAGTCAAACTGATTTATAATCGGATCAAGAGCAGTCAAACTGATTTATACGAGGATGAAGAGCAGTCAAACTGCGTTACAATAAGATGAAGAGCAGTCAAACTGTTTTATAAGAGGATGAAGAGCAGTCAAACTGATTTATAAGAGGATGAAGCGCAGTCAAACTGGTTTATAGGAGGATGAAGAGCAGTCAAACTGCTTTATAAGAGGATGAAGAGCAGTCAAACTGATTTATAAGAGGATTAAGAGCAGTCAAACTGCTTTATAAAAGGATGAAGAGCAGTCAAACTGTTTTTTACGAGGATGTAGAGCAGTCAGACTGTTTTACAAGAGGATGAAGAGCAGTCAACCTGTTTTACAAGAGGATGAAGAGCAGTCAAACTGTTTTATAAGAGGATGAAGAGCAGTCAAACTGCGTTATAAAAGGATGAAGAGCAGTCAAACTGTTTTATAAGAGGACGAAGAGCAGTCAAACTGATTTATAATTGGACGAAGAGCAGTCAAACTGGTTTTTAGGAGGATGAAGAGCAGTCAAACTGCTTTATAAAAGGATGAAGAGCAGTCAAACTGATTTATAAGAGGATGAAGAGCAGTCAAACTGCTTTATAAAAGGATGAAGAGCAGTCAAACTGTTTTATAAGCGGACGAAGAGCAGTCAAACTGATTTATAATTGGACGAAGAGCAGTCAAACTGATTTATAATCGGACGAAGAGCAGTCAAACGGTTTTATAAGAGGATGAAGAGCAGTCAAATTGATTTATAAGAGGATGAAGAGCAGTCAAACTGATTTATAAGAGGATGTAGAGCAGTCAAACTGCTTTATAAAAGGATAAAGAGCAGTCAAACTTATTTATAATCGGACGAAGAGCAGTCAAACTGTTCTATAGGAGGATGAAGCGCAGTCAAACTGGTTTATAGGAGGATGAAGAGCAGTCAAACTGCTTTATAAGAGGATGAAGAGCAGTCAAACTGATTTATAAGCGGACGAAGAGCAGTCAAACTGATTTATAATCGGACGAAGAGCAGTCAAACTGATTTATAAACGGACGAAGAGCAGTCAAACGGTTTTATAAAAGGATGAAGAGCAGTCAAACTGTTTTTTACGAGGATGTAGAGCAGTCAGACTGTTTTACAAGAGGATGAAGAGCAGTCAACCTGTTTTACAAGAGGATGAAGAGCAGTCAAACTGTTTTATAAGAGGATGAAGAGCAGTCAAACTGCGTTATAAAAGGATGAAGAGCAGTCAAACTGTTTTATAAGAGGACGAAGAGCAGTCAAACTGATTTATAATCGGACGAAGAGCAGTCAAACGGTTTTATAAGAGGATGAAGAGCAGTCAAATTTATTTATAAGAGGATGAAGAGCAGTCAAACTGCTTTATAAAAGAATGAAGAGCAGTCAAACTGTTTTATACGAGGATGTAGAGCGGTCAGACTGTTTTACAAGAGGATGAAGAGCAGTCAACCTGTTTTACAAGAGGATGAAGAGCAGTCAAACTGTTTTATAAGAGGATGAAGAGCAGTCAAACTGCTTTATAAAAGGATGAAGAGCAGTCAAACAGTTTTAAAAGAGGACGAAAAGCAGTCAAACTGATTTATAATCGGATCAAGAGCAGTCAAACTGATTTATACGAGGATGAAGAGCAGTCAAACTGCGTTACAATAAGATGAAGAGCAGTCAAACTGTTTTATAAGAGGATGAAGAGCAGTCAAACTGATTTATAAGAGGATGAAGCGCAGTCAAACTGGTTTATAGGAGGATGAAGAGCAGTCAAACTGCTTTATAAGAGGATGAAGAGCAGTCAAACTGATTTATAAGAGGATTAAGAGCAGTCAAACTGCTTTATAAAAGGATGAAGAGCAGTCAAACTGTTTTTTACGAGGATGTAGAGCAGTCAGACTGTTTTACAAGAGGATGAAGAGCAGTCAACCTGTTTTACAAGAGGATGAAGAGCAGTCAAACTGTTTTATAAGAGGATGAAGAGCAGTCAAACTGCGTTATAAAAGGATGAAGAGCAGTCAAACTGTTTTATAAGAGGACGAAGAGCAGTCAAACTGATTTATAATTGGACGAAGAGCAGTCAAACTGGTTTTTAGGAGGATGAAGAGCAGTCAAACTGCTTTATAAAAGGATGAAGAGCAGTCAAACTGATTTATAAGAGGATGAAGAGCAGTCAAACTGCTTTATAAAAGGATGAAGAGCAGTCAAACTGTTTTATAAGCGGACGAAGAGCAGTCAAACTGATTTATAATTGGACGAAGAGCAGTCAAACTGATTTATAATCGGACGAAGAGCAGTCAAACGGTTTTATAAGAGGATGAAGAGCAGTCAAATTGATTTATAAGAGGATGAAGAGCAGTCAAACTGATTTATAAGAGGATGTAGAGCAGTCAAACTGCTTTATAAAAGGATAAAGAGCAGTCAAACTTATTTATAATCGGACGAAGAGCAGTCAAACTGTTCTATAGGAGGATGAAGCGCAGTCAAACTGGTTTATAGGAGGATGAAGAGCAGTCAAACTGCTTTATAAGAGGATGAAGAGCAGTCAAACTGATTTATAAGCGGACGAAGAGCAGTCAAACTGATTTATAATCGGACGAAGAGCAGTCAAACTGATTTATAAACGGACGAAGAGCAGTCAAACGGTTTTATAAAAGGATGAAGAGCAGTCAAACTGTTTTTTACGAGGATGTAGAGCAGTCAGACTGTTTTACAAGAGGATGAAGAGCAGTCAACCTGTTTTACAAGAGGATGAAGAGCAGTCAAACTGTTTTATAAGAGGATGAAGAGCAGTCAAACTGCGTTATAAAAGGATGAAGAGCAGTCAAACTGTTTTATAAGAGGACGAAGAGCAGTCAAACTGATTTATAATCGGACGAAGAGCAGTCAAACTGTTCTATTGGAGGATGAAGCGCAGTCAAACTGGTTTATAGGAGGATGAAGAGCAGTCAAACTGCTTTATAAGAGGATGAAGAGCAGTCAAACTGATTTATAAGCGCACGAAGAGCAGTCAAACTGATTTATAATCGGACAAAGAGCAGTCAAACTGTTCTATAGGAGGATGAAGCGCAGTCAAACTGGTTTATAGGAGGATGAAGAGCAGTCAAACTGCTTTATAAGAGGATGAAGAGCAGTCAAACTGATTTATAAGAGGATTAAGAGCAGTCAAACTGCTTTATAAAAGGATGAAGAGCAGTCAAACTGTTTTATAAGCGGACGAAGAGCAGTCAAACTGATTTATAATCGGACGAAGAGCAGTCAAACTGATTTATAATCGGACGAAGAGCAGTCAAACTGATTTATAATCGGATGAATAGCAGTCAAACTGATTTATAAGAGGATGTAGAGCAGTCAAACTGCTTTATAAAAGGATGAAGAGCAGTCAAACTGTTTTATAAGAGGACGAAGAGCAGTCAAACTGCTTTATAAGAGGATGAAGAGCAGTTAAACTGATTTATAATCGGACGAAGAGCAGTCAAACTGTTCTATAGCAGGATGAAGCGCAGTCAAACTGGTTTATAGGAGGATGAAGAGCAGTCAAACTGCTTTATAAGAGGATGAAGAGCAGTTAAACTGATTTATAAGCGGACGAAGAGCAGTCAAACTGATTTATAATCGGACGAAGAGCAGTCAAACTGATTTATAAACGGACGAAGAGCAGTCAAACGGTTTTATAAAAGGATGAAGAGCAGTCAAACTGTTTTATACGAGGATGTAGAGCAGTCAGACTGTTTTACAAGAGGATGAAGAGCAGTCAACCTGTTTTACAAGAGGATGAAGAGCAGTCAAACTGTTTTATAAGAGGATGAAGAGCAGTCAAACTGCGTTATAAAAGGATGAAGAGCAGTCAAACAGTTTTATAAGAGGACGAAGAGCAGTCAAACTGATTTATAATCGGATGAAGAGCAGTCAAACTGATTTATAAGAGGATGAAGAGCAGTCAAACTGCTTTATAAAAGGATGAAGAGCAGTCAAACTGTTTTATAAGAGGACGAAGAGCAGTCAAACTGATTTATAATCGGACGAAGAGCAGTCAAACTGTTCTATAGGAGGATGAAGCGCAGTCAAACTGGTCTATAGGAGGATGAAGAGCAGTCAAACTGTTTTATAAGCGGACGAAGAGCAGTCAAACTGATTTATAAGAGGATGAAGAGCAGTCAAACTGCTTTATAAGAGGACGAAGAGCAGTCAAACTGATTTATAATCGGACGAAGAGCAGTCAAACTGTTCTATAGGAGGGTGAAGAGCAGTCAAACTGGTTTATAGGAGGATGAAGAGCAGTCAAACTGCTTTATAATAGGATGAAGAGCAGTCAAACTGATTTATAAGAGGATGAAGAGCAGTCAAACTGCTTTATAAAAGGATGAAGAGCAGTCAAACTGTTTTATAAGCGGACGAAGAGCAGTCAAACTGATTTATAATTGGACGAAGAGCAGTCAAACTGATTTATAATCGGACGAAGAGCAGTCAAACGGTTTTATAAGAGGATGAAGAGCAGTAAATTGATTTATAAGAGGATGAAGAGCAGTCAAACTGCTTTATAAAAGGATGAAGAGCAGTCAAACTGTTTTATACGAGGATGTTGAGCGGTCAGACTGTTTTACAAGAGGATGACGAGCAGTCAAACTGTTTTGCAAGAGGATGAAGAGCAGTCAAACTGCGTTATAAAAAGATTAAGAGCAGTCAAACTGTTTTATAAGAGGATGAAGAGCAGTCAAACAGTTTTATGAGGACGAGAAGCAGTCAAACTGATTTATAATCGGATGAAGAGCAGTCAAACTGATTTATAAGAGGATGAAGAGCAGTCAGACTGATTTATAATCGGATGAATAGCAGTCAGACTGTTTTACAAGAGGATGAAGAGCAGTCAAACTGCTTTATAAAAGGATGAAGAGCAGTCAAACTGTTTTACAAGAGGATGAAGAGCAGTCAACCTGTTTTACAAGAGGATGAAGATTAGTCAATCTGTTTTATAAGAGGATGAAGAGCAGTCAAACTGCTTTATAAAAGGATGAAGAGCAGTCAAACTGTTTTATAAGAGGACGAAGAGCAGTCACACTGATTTATAATCGGACGAAGAGCAGTCAAACTGCTTTATAAAAGGATGAAGAGCAGTCAAACTGTTTTATAAGCGGACGAAGAGCAGTCAAACTGATTTATAATCGGACGAAGAGCAGTCAAACTTATTTATAATCGGACGAAGAGCAGTCAAACGGTTTTATAAGAGGATGAAGAGCAGTCGAATTGATTTATAAGAGGATGAAGAGCAGTCAAACTGCTTTATATAAGGATGAAGAGCAGTCAAACTGTTTTATACGAGGATGTAGAGCGGTCACACTGTTTTACAAGATGATGAAGAGCAGTCAAACTGTTTTATAAGAGGATGAAGAGCAGTCAAACTGCTTTATAAAAGGATGAAGAGCAGTCAAACAGTTTTATACGAGGACGAAAAGCAGTCAAACTGATTTATAATCGGACGAAGAGCAGTCAAACTGATTTATAAGAGGATGAAGAGCAGTCAAACTGCGTTATAAAAAGATGAAGAGCAGTCAAACTGTTTTATAAGAGGATGAAGAGCAGTCAGACTGATTTATAATCGGATGAAGAGCAGTCAAACTGCTTTATAAAAGGACGAAGATCAGTCAAACTGATTTATAATCGGATGAAGAGCAGTCAAACTGTTTTATAAGAGGATGAAGAGCAGTCAAACTGATTTATAATCGGACGAAGAGCAGTCAAACTGTTCTATAGGACGATGAAGAGCAGTCAAACTGGTTTATAGGAGGATGAAGAGCAGTCAAACTGCTTTATAAGAGGATGAAGAGCAGTCAAACTGATTTATAAGCGGACGAAGAGCAGTCAAACTGATTTATAATCGGACGAAGAGCAGTCAAACTTATTTATAAACGGACGAAGAGCAGTCAAACGGTTTTATAAAAGGATGAAGAGCAGTCAAACTGTTTTATACGAGGATGTAGAGCAGTCAGACTGTTTTACAAGAGGATGAAGAGCAGTCAAACTGTTTTATAAGAGGATGAAGAGCAGTCTAACTGCGTTATAAAAGGATGAAGAGCAGTCAAACTGTTTTATAAGAGGAAAAAAGAGCAGTCAAACTGATTTATAATAGGATGAAGAGCAGGCAAACTGATTTATAAGAGGATGAAGAGCAGTCAAACTGTTTTATAAGCTGACGAAGAGCAGTCAAACTGATTTATAATCGGACGAAGAGCAGTCAAACTGATTTATAATCAGACGAAGAGCAGTCAAACGGTTTTATAAGAGGATGAAGAGCAGTTAAATTGATTTATAAGAGGATGAAGAGCAGTCAAACTGCTTTATAAAAGGATGAAGAGCAGTCAACCTGTTTTATCCGAGGATGTAGAGCAGTCAGACTGTTTACAAGAGGAGGAAGAGCAGTCAAACTGATTTATAAGAGGATGAAGAGCAGTCAAACTGCTTTATAAAAGGATGAAGAGCAGTCAAACTGTTTTATAAGAGGACGAAGAGCAGTCAAACTGATTTATAATCGGACGAAGAGCAGTCAAACTGTTCTATAGGAGGATGAAGCGCAGTCAAACTGGTTTATAGGAGGATGAAGAGCAGTCAAACTGCTTTATAAGAGGATGAAGAGCAGTCAAACTGATTTATAATCGGATGAAGAGCAGTCAAACAGATTTATAAGAGGATGAAGAGCAGTCAAACTGCGTTATAAAAAGATGAAGAGCAGTCAAACTGTTTTATAAGAGGATGAAGAACAGTCAGACTGATTTATAATCGGATGAAGAGCAGTCAGACTGTTTTACAAGAGGATGAAGAGCAGTCAAACTGATTTATAAGCGGACGAAGAGCAGTCAAACTGATTTATAATCGGACGAAGAGCAGTCAAACTGATTTATAAACGGACGAAGAGCAGTCAAACGGTTTTATAAAAGGATGAAGAGCAGTCAAACTGTTTTATACGAGGATGTAGAGCAGTCAGACTGTTTTACAAGAGGATGAAGAGCAGTCAACCTGTTTTACAAGAGGATGAAGAGCAGTCAAACTGTTTTATAAGAGGATGAAGAGCAGTCTAACTGCGTTATAAAAGGATGAAGAGCAGTCAAACTGTTTTATAAGAGGAAAAAAGAGCAGTCAATCTGATTTATAATAGGATGAAGAGCAGGCAAACTGATTTAAAAGAGTATGAAGAGCAGTCAAACTGTTTTATAAGCTGACGAAGAGCAGTCAAACTGATTTATAATCGGACGAAGAGCAGTCAAACTGATTTATAATCAGACGAAGAGCAGTCAAACGGTTTTATAAGAGGATGAAGAGCAGTCAAATTGATTTATAAGAGGATGAAGAGCAGTCAAACTGCTTTATAAAAGGATGAAGAGCAGTCAAACTGTTTTATACGAGGATGTAGAGCAGTCAGACTGTTTTACAAGAGGAGGAAGAGCAGTCAACCTGTTTTACAAGAGGATGAAGAGCAGTCAATCTGTTTTATAAGAGGATGAAGAGCAGTCAAACTGCTTTATAAAAGGATGAAGAGCAGTCAAACTGTTTTATAAGAGGACGAAGAGCAGTCAAACTGATTTATAATCGGACGAAGAGCAGTCAAACTGTTCTATAGGAGGATGAAGCGCAGTCAAACTGGTTTATAGGAGGATGAAGAGCAGTCAAACTGCTTTATAAGAGGATGAAGAGCAGTCAAACTGATTTATAAGAGGATGAAGAGCAGTCAAACTGCTTTGTAAAAGCATGAAGAGCAGTCAAACTGTTTTATAAGCGGACGAAGAGCAGTCAAACTGATTTATGATCGGACAAAGAGCAGTCAAACTGATTTATAATCGGACGAAGAGCAGTCAAACGGTTTTATAAGAGGATGAAGAGCAGTCAAATTTATTTATAAGAGGATGAAGAGCAGTCAAACTGCTTTATAAAATAATGAAGAGCAGTCAAACTGTTTTATACGAGGATGTAGAGCGGTCAGACTGTTTTACAAGAGGATGAAGAGCAGTCAACCTGTTTTACAAGAGGATGAAGAGCAGTCAAACTGTTTTATAAGAGGATGAAGAGCAGTCAAACTGCTTTATAAAAGGATGAAGAGCAGTCAAACAGTTTTATAAGAGGACGAAAAGCAGTCAAACTGATTTATAATCGGATCAAGAGCAGTCAAACTGATTTATACGAGGATGAAGAGCAGTCAAACTGCGTTACAATAAGATGAAGAGCAGTCAAACTGTTTTATAAGAGGATGAAGAGCAGTCAAACTGATTTATAATCCGACGAAGAGCAGTCAAACTGTTCTATAGGAGGATGAAGTGCAGTCAAACTGGTTTATAGGAGGATGAAGAGCAGTCAAACTGCTTTATAAGAGGATGAAGAGCAGTCAAACTGATTTATAAGCGGACGAAGAGCAGTCAAACTGATTTATAATCGGACGAAGAGCAGTCAAACTGATTTATAAACGGACGAAGAGCAGTCAAACGGGTTTATAAAAGGATGAAGAGCAGTCAAACTGTTTTATACGAGGATGTAGAGGAGTCAGACTGTTTTACAAGAGGATGAAGAGCAGTCAACCTGTTTTACAAGAGGATGAAGAGCAGTCAAACTGCGTTATAAAAAGATGAAGAGCAGTCAAACTGTTTTATACGAGGATGTAGAGCAGTCAGACTGTTTTACAAGAGGAGGAAGAGCAGTCAACCTGTTTTACAAGAGGATGAAGAGCAGTCAATCTGTTTTATAAGAGGATGAGGAGCAGTGAAACTGCTTTATAAAAGGATGAAGAGCAGTCAAACTGTTTTATAAGAGGACGAAGCGCAGTCAAACTGATTTATAATCGGATGAAGAGCAGTCAAACTGATTTATAAGAGGATGAAGAGCAGTCAAACTGCGTTATAAAAGGATGAAGAGCAGTCAAACTGTTTTATAAGAGGACGAAGAGCAGTCAAACTGATTTATAATCGGACGAAGAGCAGTCAAACTGTTCTATAGGAGGATGAAGCGCAGTCAAACTGGTTTATAGGAGGATGAAGAGCAGTCAAACTGCTTTATAAGAGGATGAAGAGCAGTCAAACTGATTTATAAGAGGATGAAGAGCAGTCAAACTGCTTTGTAAAAGGATGAAGAGCAGTCAAACTGTTTTATAAGCGGACGAAGAGCAGTCAAACTGATTTATAATCGGACAAAGAGCAGTCAAACTGATTTATAATCGGACGAAGAGCAGTCAAACGGTTTTATAAGAGGATGAAGAGCAGTCAAATTGATTTATAAGAGGATGAAGAGCAGTCAAACTGCTTTATAAAAGGATGAAGAGCAGTCAAACTGTTTTATACGAGGATGTAGAGCGGTCAGACTGTTTTACAAGAGGATGAAGAGCAGTCAACCTGTTTTACAAGAGGATGAAGAGCAGTCAAACTGTTTTATAAGAGGATGAAGAGCAGTCAAACTGCTTTATAAAAGGATGAAGAGCAGTCAAACAGTTTTATAAGAGGACGAAAAGCAGTCAAACTGATTTATAATCGGATCAAGAGCAGTCAAACTGATTTATACGAGGATGAAGAGCAGTCAAACTGCGTTACAATAAGATGAAGAGCAGTCAAACTGTTTTCTAAGAGGATGAAGAGCAGTCAAACTGATTTATAATCCGACGATGAGCAGTCAAACTGTTCTATAGGAGGATGAAGAGCAGTCAAACTGTTTTATAAGCGGACGAAGAGCAGTCAAACTGATTTATAAGAGGATGTAGAGCAGTCAAACTGCTTTATAAAAGGATGAAGAGCAGTCAAACTGATTTATAATCGGACGAAGAGCAGTCAAACTGTTCTATAGGAGGATGAAGCGCAGTCAAACTGGTTTATAGGAGGATGAAGAGCAGTCAAACTGCCTTATAAAAGGATGAAGAGCAGTCAAACAGTTTTATAAGAGGACGAAGAACAGTCAAACTGATTTATAATCGGATGAAGAGCAGTCAAACTGATTTATAAGAGGATGAAGAGCAGTCAAACTGCTTTATAAAAGGATGAAGAGCAGTCAAACTGTTTTATAAGAGGACGAAGAGCAGTCAAACTGATTTATAATCGGACGAAGAGCAGTCAAACTGTTCTATAGGAGGATGAAGCGCAGTCAAACTGGTCTATAGGAGGATGAAGAGCAGTCAAACTGTTTTATAAGCGGACGAAGAGCAGTCAAACTGATTTATAAGAGGATGAAGAGCAGTCAAACTGCTTTATAAGAGGACGAAGAGCAGTCAAACTGATTTATAATCGGACGAAGAGCAGTCAAACTGTTCTATAGGAGGGTGAAGCACAGTCAAACTGGTTTATAGGAGGATGAAGAGCAGTCAAACTGCTTTATAAAAGGATGAAGAGCAGTCAAACTGATTTATAAGAGGATGAAGAGCAGTCAAACTGCTTCATAAAAGGATGAAGAGCAGTCAAACTGTTTTATAAGCGGACGAAGAGCAGTCAAACTGATTTATAATTGGACGAAGAGCAGTCAAACTGATTTATAATCGGACGAAGAGCAGTCAAACGGTTTTATAAGAGGATGAAGAGCAGTCAAATTGATTTATAAGAGTATGAAGAGCAGTCAAACTGATTTATAAGAGGATGTAGAGCAGTCAAACTGCTTTATAAGAGGATGAAGAGCAGTCAAACTGATTTATAAGCGGACGAAGAGCAGTCAAACTGATTTATAATCGGACGAAGAGCAGTCAAACTGATTTATAAACGGACGAAGAGCAGTCAAACGGTTTTATAAAAGGATGAAGAGCAGTCAAACTGTTTTTTACGAGGATGTAGAGCAGTCAGGCTGTTTTACAAGAGGATGAAGAGCAGTCAACCTGTTTTACAAGAGGATGAAGAGCAGTCAAACTGTTTTATAAGAGGATGAAGAGCAGTCAAACTGCGTTATAAAAGGATGAAGAGCAGTCAAACTGTTTTATAAGAGGACGAAGAGCAGTCAAACTGATTTATAATCGGACGAAGAGCAGTCAAACTGTTCTATTGGAGGATGAAGCGCAGTCAAACTGGTTTATAGGAGGATGAAGAGCAGTCAAACTGCTTTATAAGAGGATGAAGAGCAGTCAAACTGATTTATAAGCGCACGAAGAGCAGTCAAACTGATTTATAATCGGACAAAGAGCAGTCAAACTGTTCTATAGGAGGATGAAGCGCAGTCAAACTGGTTTATAGGAGGATGAAGAGCAGTCAAACTGCTTTATAAGAGGATGAAGAGCAGTCAAACTGATTTATAAGAGGATGAAGAGCAGTCAAACTGCTTTATAAAAGGATGAAGAGCAGTCAAACTGTTTTATAAGCGGACGAAGAGCAGTTAAACTGATTTATAATCGGACGAAGAGCAGTCAAACTGATTTATAATCGGACGAAGAGCAGTCAAACTGATTTATAATCGGATGAATAGCAGTCAAACTGATTTATAAGAGGATGTAGAGCAGTCAAACTGCTTTATAAAAGGATGAAGAGCAGTCAAACTGTTTTATAAGAGGACGAAGAGCAGTCAAACTGCTTTATAAGAGGATGAAGAGCAGTTAAACTGATTTATAATCGGACGAAGAGCAGTCAAACTGTTCTATAGGAGGATGAATCGCAGTCAAACTGGTTTATAGGAGGATGAAGAGCAGTCAAACTGCTTTATAAGAGGATGAAGAGCAGTTAAACTGATTTATAAGCGGACGAAGAGCAGTCAAACTGATTTATAATCGGACGAAGAGCAGTCAAACTGATTTATAAACGGACGAAGAGCAGTCAAACGGTTTTATAAAAGGATGAAGAGCAGTCAAACTGTTTTATACGAGGATGTAGAGCAGTCAGACTGTTTTACAAGAGGATGAAGAGCAGTCAACCTGTTTTACAAGAGGATGAAGAGCAGTCAAACTGTTTTATAAGAGGATGAAGAGCAGTCAAACTGCGTTATAAAATGATGAAGAGCAGTCAAACTGTTTTATAAGAGGAAAAAAGAGCAGTCAAACTGATTTATAATTGGATGAAGAGCAGTCAAACTGATTTATAAGAGGATGAAGAGTAGTCAAACTGCTTTATAAAAGGATGAAGAGCAGTCAAACTGTTCTATAGGAGGATGAAGCGCAGTCAAACTGGTCTATAGGAGGATGAAGAGCAGTCAAACTGTTTTATAAGCGGACGAAGAGCAGTCAAACTGATTTATAAGAGGATGAAGAGCAGTCAAACTGATTTATAATCGGATGAAGAGCAGTCAAACAGATTTATAAGAGGATGAAGAGCAGTCAAACTGCGTTATAAAAAGATGAAGAGCAGTCAAACTGTTTTATAAGAGGATGAAGAACAGTCAGACTGATTTATAATCGGATGAAGAGCAGTCAGACTGTTTTACAAGAGGATGAAGAGCAGTCAAACTGATTTATAAGCGGACGAAGAGCAGTCAAACTGATTTATAATCGGACGAAGAGCAGTCAAACTGATTTATAAACGGACGAAGAGCAGTCAAACGGTTTTATAAAAGGATGAAGAGCAGTCAAACTGTTTTATACGAGGATGTAGAGCAGTCAGACTGTTTTACAAGAGGATGAAGAGCAGTCAACCTGTTTTACAAGAGGATGAAGAGCAGTCAAACTGTTTTATAAGAGGATGAAGAGCAGTCTAACTGCGTTATAAAAGGATGAAGAGCAGTCAAACTGTTTTATAAGAGGAAAAAAGAGCAGTCAATCTGATTTATAATAGGATGAAGAGCAGGCAAACTGATTTAAAAGAGTATGAAGAGCAGTCAAACTGTTTTATAAGCTGACGAAGAGCAGTCAAACTGATTTATAATCGGACGAAGAGCAGTCAAACTGATTTATAATCAGACGAAGAGCAGTCAAACGGTTTTATAAGAGGATGAAGAGCAGTCAAATTGATTTATAAGAGGATGAAGAGCAGTCAAACTGCTTTATAAAAGGATGAAGAGCAGTCAAACTGTTTTATAAGAGGAAAAAAGAGCAGTCAAATTGATTTATGATAGGATGAAGAGCAGGCAATCTGTTTTATAAGAGGATGAAGAGCAGTCAAACTGCTTTATAAAAGGATGAAGAGCAGTCAAACTGTTTTATAAGAGGACGAAGAGCAGTCAAACTGCTTTATAAGAGGATGAAGAGCAGTTAAACTGATTTATAATCGGACGAAGAGCAGTCAAACTGTTCTATAGGAGGATGAATCGCAGTCAAACTGGTTTATAGGAGGATGAAGAGCAGTCAAACTGCTTTATAAGAGGATGAAGAGCAGTTAAACTGATTTATAAGCGGACGAAGAGCAGTCAAACTGATTTATAATCGGACGAAGAGCAGTCAAACTGATTTATAAACGGACGAAGAGCAGTCAAACGGTTTTATAAAAGGATGAAGAGCAGTCAAACTGTTTTATACGAGGATGTAGAGCAGTCAGACTGTTTTACAAGAGGATGAAGAGCAGTCAACCTGTTTTACAAGAGGATGAAGAGCAGTCAAACTGTTTTATAAGAGGATGAAGAGCAGTCAAACTGCGTTATAAAATGATGAAGAGCAGTCAAACTGTTTTATAAGAGGAAAAAAGAGCAGTCAAACTGATTTATAATTGGATGAAGAGCAGTCAAACTGATTTATAAGAGGATGAAGAGTAGTCAAACTGCTTTATAAAAGGATGAAGAGCAGTCAAACTGTTCTATAGGAGGATGAAGCGCAGTCAAACTGGTCTATAGGAGGATGAAGAGCAGTCAAACTGTTTTATAAGCGGACGAAGAGCAGTCAAACTGATTTATAAGAGGATGAAGAGCAGTCAAACTGATTTATAATCGGATGAAGAGCAGTCAAACAGATTTATAAGAGGATGAAGAGCAGTCAAACTGCGTTATAAAAAGATGAAGAGCAGTCAAACTGTTTTATAAGAGGATGAAGAACAGTCAGACTGATTTATAATCGGATGAAGAGCAGTCAGACTGTTTTACAAGAGGATGAAGAGCAGTCAAACTGATTTATAAGCGGACGAAGAGCAGTCAAACTGATTTATAATCGGACGAAGAGCAGTCAAACTAATTTATAAACGGACGAAGAGCAGTCAAACGGTTTTATAAAAGGATGAAGAGCAGTCAAACTGTTTTATACGAGGATGTAGAGCAGTCAGACTGTTTTACAAGAGGATGAAGAGCAGTCAACCTGTTTTACAAGAGGATGAAGAGCAGTCAAACTGTTTTATAAGAGGATGAAGAGCAGTCTAACTGCGTTATAAAAGGATGAAGAGCAGTCAAACTGTTTTATAAGAGGAAAAAAGAGCAGTCAATCTGATTTATAATAGGATGAAGAGCAGGCAAACTGATTTAAAAGAGTATGAAGAGCAGTCAAACTGTTTTATAAGCTGACGAAGAGCAGTCAAACTGATTTATAATCGGACGAAGAGCAGTCAAACTGATTTATAATCAGACGAAGAGCAGTCAAACGGTTTTATAAGAGGATGAAGAGCAGTCAAATTGATTTATAAGAGGATGAAGAGCAGTCAAACTGCTTTATAAAAGGATGAAGAGCAGTCAAACTGTTTTATAAGAGGAAAAAAGAGCAGTCAAATTGATTTATGATAGGATGAAGAGCAGGCAATCTGTTTTATAAGAGGATGAAGAGCAGTCAAACTGCTTTATAAAAGGATGAAGAGCAGTCAAACTGTTTTATAAGAGGACGAAGAGCAGTCAAACTGATTTATAATCGGACGAAGAGCAGTCAAACTGTTCTATAGGAGGATGAAGCGCAGTCAAACTGGTTTATAGGAGGATGAAGAGCAGTCAAACTGCTTTATAAGAGGATGAAGAGCAGTCAAACTGATTTATAAGAGGATGAAGAGCAGTCAAACTGCTTTGTAAAAGCATGAAGAGCAGTCAAACTGTTTTATAAGCGGACGAAGAGCAGTCAAACTGATTTATGATCGGACAAAGAGCAGTCAAACTGATTTATAATCGGACGAAGAGCAGTCAAACGGTTTTATAAGAGGATGAAGAGCAGTCAAATTTATTTATAAGAGGATGAAGAGCAGTCAAACTGCTTTATAAAATAATGAAGAGCAGTCAAACTGTTTTATACGAGGATGTAGAGCGGTCAGACTGTTTTACAAGAGGATGAAGAGCAGTCAACCTGTTTTACAAGAGGATGAAGAGCAGTCAAACTGTTTTATAAGAGGATGAAGAGCAGTCAAACTGCTTTATAAAAGGATGAAGAGCAGTCAAACAGTTTTATAAGAGGACGAAAAGCAGTCAAACTGATTTATAATCGGATCAAGAGCAGTCAAACTGATTTATACGAGGATGAAGAGCAGTCAAACTGCGTTACAATAAGATGAAGAGCAGTCAAACTGTTTTATAAGAGGATGAAGAGCAGTCAAACTGATTTATAATCCGACGAAGAGCAGTCAAACTGTTCTATAGGAGGATGAAGTGCAGTCAAACTGGTTTATAGGAGGATGAAGAGCAGTCAAACTGCTTTATAAGAGGATGAAGAGCAGTCAAACTGATTTATAAGCGGACGAAGAGCAGTCAAACTGATTTATAATCGGACGAAGAGCAGTCAAACTGATTTATAAACGGACGAAGAGCAGTCAAACGGGTTTATAAAAGGATGAAGAGCAGTCAAACTGTTTTATACGAGGATGTAGAGGAGTCAGACTGTTTTACAAGAGGATGAAGAGCAGTCAACCTGTTTTACAAGAGGATGAAGAGCAGTCAAACTGCGTTATAAAAAGATGAAGAGCAGTCAAACTGTTTTATACGAGGATGTAGAGCAGTCAGACTGTTTTACAAGAGGAGGAAGAGCAGTCAACCTGTTTTACAAGAGGATGAAGAGCAGTCAATCTGTTTTATAAGAGGATGAGGAGCAGTGAAACTGCTTTATAAAAGGATGAAGAGCAGTCAAACTGTTTTATAAGAGGACGAAGCGCAGTCAAACTGATTTATAATCGGATGAAGAGCAGTCAAACTGATTTATAAGAGGATGAAGAGCAGTCAAACTGCGTTATAAAAGGATGAAGAGCAGTCAAACTGTTTTATAAGAGGACGAAGAGCAGTCAAACTGATTTATAATCGGACGAAGAGCAGTCAAACTGTTCTATAGGAGGATGAAGCGCAGTCAAACTGGTTTATAGGAGGATGAAGAGCAGTCAAACTGCTTTATAAGAGGATGAAGAGCAGTCAAACTGATTTATAAGAGGATGAAGAGCAGTCAAACTGCTTTGTAAAAGGATGAAGAGCAGTCAAACTGTTTTATAAGCGGACGAAGAGCAGTCAAACTGATTTATAATCGGACAAAGAGCAGTCAAACTGATTTATAATCGGACGAAGAGCAGTCAAACGGTTTTATAAGAGGATGAAGAGCAGTCAAATTGATTTATAAGAGGATGAAGAGCAGTCAAACTGCTTTATAAAAGGATGAAGAGCAGTCAAACTGTTTTATACGAGGATGTAGAGCGGTCAGACTGTTTTACAAGAGGATGAAGAGCAGTCAACCTGTTTTACAAGAGGATGAAGAGCAGTCAAACTGTTTTATAAGAGGATGAAGAGCAGTCAAACTGCTTTATAAAAGGATGAAGAGCAGTCAAACAGTTTTATAAGAGGACGAAAAGCAGTCAAACTGATTTATAATCGGATCAAGAGCAGTCAAACTGATTTATACGAGGATGAAGAGCAGTCAAACTGCGTTACAATAAGATGAAGAGCAGTCAAACTGTTTTCTAAGAGGATGAAGAGCAGTCAAACTGATTTATAATCCGACGATGAGCAGTCAAACTGTTCTATAGGAGGATGAAGAGCAGTCAAACTGTTTTATAAGCGGACGAAGAGCAGTCAAACTGATTTATAAGAGGATGTAGAGCAGTCAAACTGCTTTATAAAAGGATGAAGAGCAGTCAAACTGATTTATAATCGGACGAAGAGCAGTCAAACTGTTCTATAGGAGGATGAAGCGCAGTCAAACTGGTTTATAGGAGGATGAAGAGCAGTCAAACTGCCTTATAAAAGGATGAAGAGCAGTCAAACAGTTTTATAAGAGGACGAAGAACAGTCAAACTGATTTATAATCGGATGAAGAGCAGTCAAACTGATTTATAAGAGGATGAAGAGCAGTCAAACTGATTTATAATCGGACGAAGAGCAGTCAAACTGTTCTATAGGAGGATGAAGCGCAGTCAAACTGGTCTATAGGAGGATGAAGAGCAGTCAAACTGTTTTATAAGCGGACGAAGAGCAGTCAAACTGATTTATAAACGGACGAAGAGCAGTCAAACGGTTTTATAAAAGGATGAAGAGCAGTCAAACTGTTTTATACGAGGATGTAGAGCAGTCAGACTGTTTTACAAGAGGATGAAGAGCAGTCAACCTGTTTTACAAGAGGATGAAGAGCAGTCAAACTGTTTTATAAGAGGATGAAGAGCAGTCAAACTGCGTTATAAAATGATGAAGAGCAGTCAAACTGTTTTATAAGAGGAAAAAAGAGCAGTCAAACTGATTTATAATTGGATGAAGAGCAGTCAAACTGATTTATAAGAGGATGAAGAGTAGTCAAACTGCTTTATAAAAGGATGAAGAGCAGTCAAACTGTTCTATAGGAGGATGAAGCGCAGTCAAACTGGTCTATAGGAGGATGAAGAGCAGTCAAACTGTTTTATAAGCGGACGAAGAGCAGTCAAACTGATTTATAAGAGGATGAAGAGCAGTCAAACTGATTTATAATCGGATGAAGAGCAGTCAAACAGATTTATAAGAGGATGAAGAGCAGTCAAACTGCGTTATAAAAAGATGAAGAGCAGTCAAACTGTTTTATAAGAGGATGAAGAACAGTCAGACTGATTTATAATCGGATGAAGAGCAGTCAGACTGTTTTACAAGAGGATGAAGAGCAGTCAAACTGATTTATAAGCGGACGAAGAGCAGTCAAACTGATTTATAATCGGACGAAGAGCAGTCAAACTGATTTATAAACGGACGAAGAGCAGTCAAACGGTTTTATAAAAGGATGAAGAGCAGTCAAACTGTTTTATACGAGGATGTAGAGCAGTCAGACTGTTTTACAAGAGGATGAAGAGCAGTCAACCTGTTTTACAAGAGGATGAAGAGCAGTCAAACTGTTTTATAAGAGGATGAAGAGCAGTCTAACTGCGTTATAAAAGGATGAAGAGCAGTCAAACTGTTTTATAAGAGGAAAAAAGAGCAGTCAATCTGATTTATAATAGGATGAAGAGCAGGCAAACTGATTTAAAAGAGTATGAAGAGCAGTCAAACTGTTTTATAAGCTGACGAAGAGCAGTCAAACTGATTTATAATCGGACGAAGAGCAGTCAAACTGATTTATAATCAGACGAAGAGCAGTCAAACGGTTTTATAAGAGGATGAAGAGCAGTCAAATTGATTTATAAGAGGATGAAGAGCAGTCAAACTGCTTTATAAAAGGATGAAGAGCAGTCAAACTGTTTTATAAGAGGAAAAAAGAGCAGTCAAATTGATTTATGATAGGATGAAGAGCAGGCAATCTGTTTTATAAGAGGATGAAGAGCAGTCAAACTGCTTTATAAAAGGATGAAGAGCAGTCAAACTGTTTTATAAGAGGACGAAGAGCAGTCAAACTGATTTATAATCGGACGAAGAGCAGTCAAACTGTTCTATAGGAGGATGAAGCGCAGTCAAACTGGTTTATAGGAGGATGAAGAGCAGTCAAACTGCTTTATAAGAGGATGAAGAGCAGTCAAACTGATTTATAAGAGGATGAAGAGCAGTCAAACTGCTTTGTAAAAGCATGAAGAGCAGTCAAACTGTTTTATAAGCGGACGAAGAGCAGTCAAACTGATTTATGATCGGACAAAGAGCAGTCAAACTGATTTATAATCGGACGAATAGCAGTCAAACGGTTTTATAAGAGGATGAAGAGCAGTCAAATTTATTTATAAGAGGATGAAGAGCAGTCAAACTGCTTTATAAAATAATGAAGAGCAGTCAAACTGTTTTATACGAGGATGTAGAGCGGTCAGACTGTTTTACAAGAGGATGAAGAGCAGTCAACCTGTTTTACAAGAGGATGAAGAGCAGTCAAACTGTTTTATAAGAGGATGAAGAGCAGTCAAACTGCTTTATAAAAGGATGAAGAGCAGTCAAACAGTTTTATAAGAGGACGAAAAGCAGTCAAACTGATTTATAATCGGATCAAGAGCAGTCAAACTGATTTATACGAGGATGAAGAGCAGTCAAACTGCGTTACAATAAGATGAAGAGCAGTCAAACTGTTTTATAAGAGGATGAAGAGCAGTCAAACTGATTTATAATCCGACGAAGAGCAGTCAAACTGTTCTATAGGAGGATGAAGTGCAGTCAAACTGGTTTATAGGAGGATGAAGAGCAGTCAAACTGCTTTATAAGAGGATGAAGAGCAGTCAAACTGATTTATAAGCGGACGAAGAGCAGTCAAACTGATTTATAATCGGACGAAGAGCAGTCAAACTGATTTATAAACGGACGAAGAGCAGTCAAACGGGTTTATAAAAGGATGAAGAGCAGTCAAACTGTTTTATACGAGGATGTAGAGGAGTCAGACTGTTTTACAAGAGGATGAAGAGCAGTCAACCTGTTTTACAAGAGGATGAAGAGCAGTCAAACTGCGTTATAAAAAGATGAAGAGCAGTCAAACTGTTTTATACGAGGATGTAGAGCAGTCAGACTGTTTTACAAGAGGAGGAAGAGCAGTCAACCTGTTTTACAAGAGGATGAAGAGCAGTCAATCTGTTTTATAAGAGGATGAGGAGCAGTGAAACTGCTTTATAAAAGGATGAAGAGCAGTCAAACTGTTTTATAAGAGGACGAAGCGCAGTCAAACTGATTTATAATCGGATGAAGAGCAGTCAAACTGATTTATAAGAGGATGAAGAGCAGTCAAACTGCGTTATAAAAGGATGAAGAGCAGTCAAACTGTTTTATAAGAGGACGAAGAGCAGTCAAACTGATTTATAATCGGACGAAGAGCAGTCAAACTGTTCTATAGGAGGATGAAGCGCAGTCAAACTGGTTTATAGGAGGATGAAGAGCAGTCAAACTGCTTTATAAGAGGATGAAGAGCAGTCAAACTGATTTATAAGAGGATGAAGAGCAGTCAAACTGCTTTGTAAAAGGATGAAGAGCAGTCAAACTGTTTTATAAGCGGACGAAGAGCAGTCAAACTGATTTATAATCGGACAAAGAGCAGTCAAACTGATTTATAATCGGACGAAGAGCAGTCAAACGGTTTTATAAGAGGATGAAGAGCAGTCAAATTGATTTATAAGAGGATGAAGAGCAGTCAAACTGCTTTATAAAAGGATGAAGAGCAGTCAAACTGTTTTATACGAGGATGTAGAGCGGTCAGACTGTTTTACAAGAGGATGAAGAGCAGTCAACCTGTTTTACAAGAGGATGAAGAGCAGTCAAACTGTTTTATAAGAGGATGAAGAGCAGTTAAACTGATTTATAATCGGACGAAGAGCAGTCAAACTGATTTATAATCGGACGAAGAGCAGTCAAACTGATTTATAATCGGATGAATAGCAGTCAAACTGATTTATAAGAGGATGTAGAGCAGTCAAACTGCTTTATAAAAGGATGAAGAGCAGTCAAACTGTTTTATAAGAGGACGAAGAGCAGTCAAACTGCTTTATAAGAGGATGAAGAGCAGTTAAACTGATTTATAATCGGACGAAGAGCAGTCAAACTGTTCTATAGGAGGATGAATCGCAGTCAAACTGGTTTATAGGAGGATGAAGAGCAGTCAAACTGCTTTATAAGAGGATGAAGAGCAGTTAAACTGATTTATAAGCGGACGAAGAGCAGTCAAACTGATTTATAATCGGACGAAGAGCAGTCAAACTGATTTATAAACGGACGAAGAGCAGTCAAACGGTTTTATAAAAGGATGAAGAGCAGTCAAACTGTTTTATACGAGGATGTAGAGCAGTCAGACTGTTTTACAAGAGGATGAAGAGCAGTCAACCTGTTTTACAAGAGGATGAAGAGCAGTCAAACTGTTTTATAAGAGGATGAAGAGCAGTCAAACTGCGTTATAAAATGATGAAGAGCAGTCAAACTGTTTTATAAGAGGAAAAAAGAGCAGTCAAACTGATTTATAATTGGATGAAGAGCAGTCAAACTGATTTATAAGAGGATGAAGAGTAGTCAAACTGCTTTATAAAAGGATGAAGAGCAGTCAAACTGTTCTATAGGAGGATGAAGCGCAGTCAAACTGGTCTATAGGAGGATGAAGAGCAGTCAAACTGTTTTATAAGCGGACGAAGAGCAGTCAAACTGATTTATAAGAGGATGAAGAGCAGTCAAACTGATTTATAATCGGATGAAGAGCAGTCAAACAGATTTATAAGAGGATGAAGAGCAGTCAAACTGCGTTATAAAAAGATGAAGAGCAGTCAAACTGTTTTATAAGAGGATGAAGAACAGTCAGACTGATTTATAATCGGATGAAGAGCAGTCAGACTGTTTTACAAGAGGATGAAGAGCAGTCAAACTGATTTATAAGCGGACGAAGAGCAGTCAAACTGATTTATAATCGGACGAAGAGCAGTCAAACTGATTTATAAACGGACGAAGAGCAGTCAAACGGTTTTATAAAAGGATGAAGAGCAGTCAAACTGTTTTATACGAGGATGTAGAGCAGTCAGACTGTTTTACAAGAGGATGAAGAGCAGTCAACCTGTTTTACAAGAGGATGAAGAGCAGTCAAACTGTTTTATAAGAGGATGAAGAGCAGTCTAACTGCGTTATAAAAGGATGAAGAGCAGTCAAACTGTTTTATAAGAGGAAAAAAGAGCAGTCAATCTGATTTATAATAGGATGAAGAGCAGGCAAACTGATTTAAAAGAGTATGAAGAGCAGTCAAACTGTTTTATAAGCTGACGAAGAGCAGTCAAACTGATTTATAATCGGACGAAGAGCAGTCAAACTGATTTATAATCAGACGAAGAGCAGTCAAACGGTTTTATAAGAGGATGAAGAGCAGTCAAATTGATTTATAAGAGGATGAAGAGCAGTCAAACTGCTTTATAAAAGGATGAAGAGCAGTCAAACTGTTTTATAAGAGGAAAAAAGAGCAGTCAAATTGATTTATGATAGGATGAAGAGCAGGCAATCTGTTTTATAAGAGGATGAAGAGCAGTCAAACTGCTTTATAAAAGGATGAAGAGCAGTCAAACTGTTTTATAAGAGGACGAAGAGCAGTCAAACTGCTTTATAAGAGGATGAAGAGCAGTTAAACTGATTTATAATCGGACGAAGAGCAGTCAAACTGTTCTATAGGAGGATGAATCGCAGTCAAACTGGTTTATAGGAGGATGAAGAGCAGTCAAACTGCTTTATAAGAGGATGAAGAGCAGTTAAACTGATTTATAAGCGGACGAAGAGCAGTCAAACTGATTTATAATCGGACGAAGAGCAGTCAAACTGATTTATAAACGGACGAAGAGCAGTCAAACGGTTTTATAAAAGGATGAAGAGCAGTCAAACTGTTTTATACGAGGATGTAGAGCAGTCAGACTGTTTTACAAGAGGATGAAGAGCAGTCAACCTGTTTTACAAGAGGATGAAGAGCAGTCAAACTGTTTTATAAGAGGATGAAGAGCAGTCAAACTGCGTTATAAAATGATGAAGAGCAGTCAAACTGTTTTATAAGAGGAAAAAAGAGCAGTCAAACTGATTTATAATTGGATGAAGAGCAGTCAAACTGATTTATAAGAGGATGAAGAGTAGTCAAACTGCTTTATAAAAGGATGAAGAGCAGTCAAACTGTTCTATAGGAGGATGAAGCGCAGTCAAACTGGTCTATAGGAGGATGAAGAGCAGTCAAACTGTTTTATAAGCGGACGAAGAGCAGTCAAACTGATTTATAAGAGGATGAAGAGCAGTCAAACTGATTTATAATCGGATGAAGAGCAGTCAAACAGATTTATAAGAGGATGAAGAGCAGTCAAACTGCGTTATAAAAAGATGAAGAGCAGTCAAACTGTTTTATAAGAGGATGAAGAACAGTCAGACTGATTTATAATCGGATGAAGAGCAGT
This sequence comes from Lampris incognitus, assembly GCF_029633865.1. NCBI lineage: Eukaryota > Metazoa > Chordata > Actinopteri > Lampriformes > Lampridae > Lampris > Lampris incognitus. The sequence continues at coordinate 37,126,324 of NC_079222.1, forward strand.
CAGACTGTTTTACAAGAGGATGAAGAGCAGTCAAACTGATTTATAAGCGGACGAAGAGCAGTCAAACTGATTTATAATCGGACGAAGAGCAGTCAAACTGATTTATAAACGGACGAAGAGCAGTCAAACGGTTTTATAAAAGGATGAAGAGCAGTCAAACTGTTTTATACGAGGATGTAGAGCAGTCAGACTGTTTTACAAGAGGATGAAGAGCAGTCAACCTGTTTTACAAGAGGATGAAGAGCAGTCAAACTGTTTTATAAGAGGATGAAGAGCAGTCTAACTGCGTTATAAAAGGATGAAGAGCAGTCAAACTGTTTTATAAGAGGAAAAAAGAGCAGTCAATCTGATTTATAATAGGATGAAGAGCAGGCAAACTGATTTAAAAGAGTATGAAGAGCAGTCAAACTGTTTTATAAGCTGACGAAGAGCAGTCAAACTGATTTATAATCGGACGAAGAGCAGTCAAACTGATTTATAATCAGACGAAGAGCAGTCAAACGGTTTTATAAGAGGATGAAGAGCAGTCAAATTGATTTATAAGAGGATGAAGAGCAGTCAAACTGCTTTATAAAAGGATGAAGAGCAGTCAAACTGTTTTATAAGAGGAAAAAAGAGCAGTCAAATTGATTTATGATAGGATGAAGAGCAGGCAATCTGTTTTATAAGAGGATGAAGAGCAGTCAAACTGCTTTATAAAAGGATGAAGAGCAGTCAAACTGTTTTATAAGAGGACGAAGAGCAGTCAAACTGATTTATAATCGGACGAAGAGCAGTCAAACTGTTCTATAGGAGGATGAAGCGCAGTCAAACTGGTTTATAGGAGGATGAAGAGCAGTCAAACTGCTTTATAAGAGGATGAAGAGCAGTCAAACTGATTTATAAGAGGATGAAGAGCAGTCAAACTGCTTTGTAAAAGCATGAAGAGCAGTCAAACTGTTTTATAAGCGGACGAAGAGCAGTCAAACTGATTTATGATCGGACAAAGAGCAGTCAAACTGATTTATAATCGGACGAAGAGCAGTCAAACGGTTTTATAAGAGGATGAAGAGCAGTCAAATTTATTTATAAGAGGATGAAGAGCAGTCAAACTGCTTTATAAAATAATGAAGAGCAGTCAAACTGTTTTATACGAGGATGTAGAGCGGTCAGACTGTTTTACAAGAGGATGAAGAGCAGTCAACCTGTTTTACAAGAGGATGAAGAGCAGTCAAACTGTTTTATAAGAGGATGAAGAGCAGTCAAACTGCTTTATAAAAGGATGAAGAGCAGTCAAACAGTTTTATAAGAGGACGAAAAGCAGTCAAACTGATTTATAATCGGATCAAGAGCAGTCAAACTGATTTATACGAGGATGAAGAGCAGTCAAACTGCGTTACAATAAGATGAAGAGCAGTCAAACTGTTTTATAAGAGGATGAAGAGCAGTCAAACTGATTTATAATCCGACGAAGAGCAGTCAAACTGTTCTATAGGAGGATGAAGTGCAGTCAAACTGGTTTATAGGAGGATGAAGAGCAGTCAAACTGCTTTATAAGAGGATGAAGAGCAGTCAAACTGATTTATAAGCGGACGAAGAGCAGTCAAACTGATTTATAATCGGACGAAGAGCAGTCAAACTGATTTATAAACGGACGAAGAGCAGTCAAACGGGTTTATAAAAGGATGAAGAGCAGTCAAACTGTTTTATACGAGGATGTAGAGGAGTCAGACTGTTTTACAAGAGGATGAAGAGCAGTCAACCTGTTTTACAAGAGGATGAAGAGCAGTCAAACTGCGTTATAAAAAGATGAAGAGCAGTCAAACTGTTTTATACGAGGATGTAGAGCAGTCAGACTGTTTTACAAGAGGAGGAAGAGCAGTCAACCTGTTTTACAAGAGGATGAAGAGCAGTCAATCTGTTTTATAAGAGGATGAGGAGCAGTGAAACTGCTTTATAAAAGGATGAAGAGCAGTCAAACTGTTTTATAAGAGGACGAAGCGCAGTCAAACTGATTTATAATCGGATGAAGAGCAGTCAAACTGATTTATAAGAGGATGAAGAGCAGTCAAACTGCGTTATAAAAGGATGAAGAGCAGTCAAACTGTTTTATAAGAGGACGAAGAGCAGTCAAACTGATTTATAATCGGACGAAGAGCAGTCAAACTGTTCTATAGGAGGATGAAGCGCAGTCAAACTGGTTTATAGGAGGATGAAGAGCAGTCAAACTGCTTTATAAGAGGATGAAGAGCAGTCAAACTGATTTATAAGAGGATGAAGAGCAGTCAAACTGCTTTGTAAAAGGATGAAGAGCAGTCAAACTGTTTTATAAGCGGACGAAGAGCAGTCAAACTGATTTATAATCGGACAAAGAGCAGTCAAACTGATTTATAATCGGACGAAGAGCAGTCAAACGGTTTTATAAGAGGATGAAGAGCAGTCAAATTGATTTATAAGAGGATGAAGAGCAGTCAAACTGCTTTATAAAAGGATGAAGAGCAGTCAAACTGTTTTATACGAGGATGTAGAGCGGTCAGACTGTTTTACAAGAGGATGAAGAGCAGTCAACCTGTTTTACAAGAGGATGAAGAGCAGTCAAACTGTTTTATAAGAGGATGAAGAGCAGTCAAACTGCTTTATAAAAGGATGAAGAGCAGTCAAACAGTTTTATAAGAGGACGAAAAGCAGTCAAACTGATTTATAATCGGATCAAGAGCAGTCAAACTGATTTATACGAGGATGAAGAGCAGTCAAACTGCGTTACAATAAGATGAAGAGCAGTCAAACTGTTTTCTAAGAGGATGAAGAGCAGTCAAACTGATTTATAATCCGACGATGAGCAGTCAAACTGTTCTATAGGAGGATGAAGAGCAGTCAAACTGTTTTATAAGCGGACGAAGAGCAGTCAAACTGATTTATAAGAGGATGTAGAGCAGTCAAACTGCTTTATAAAAGGATGAAGAGCAGTCAAACTGATTTATAATCGGACGAAGAGCAGTCAAACTGTTCTATAGGAGGATGAAGCGCAGTCAAACTGGTTTATAGGAGGATGAAGAGCAGTCAAACTGCCTTATAAAAGGATGAAGAGCAGTCAAACAGTTTTATAAGAGGACGAAGAACAGTCAAACTGATTTATAATCGGATGAAGAGCAGTCAAACTGATTTATAAGAGGATGAAGAGCAGTCAAACTGATTTATAATCGGACGAAGAGCAGTCAAACTGTTCTATAGGAGGATGAAGCGCAGTCAAACTGGTCTATAGGAGGATGAAGAGCAGTCAAACTGTTTTATAAGCGGACGAAGAGCAGTCAAACTGATTTATAAACGGACGAAGAGCAGTCAAACGGTTTTATAAAAGGATGAAGAGCAGTCAAACTGTTTTATACGAGGATGTAGAGCAGTCAGACTGTTTTACAAGAGGATGAAGAGCAGTCAACCTGTTTTACAAGAGGATGAAGAGCAGTCAAACTGTTTTATAAGAGGATGAAGAGCAGTCAAACTGCGTTATAAAATGATGAAGAGCAGTCAAACTGTTTTATAAGAGGAAAAAAGAGCAGTCAAACTGATTTATAATTGGATGAAGAGCAGTCAAACTGATTTATAAGAGGATGAAGAGTAGTCAAACTGCTTTATAAAAGGATGAAGAGCAGTCAAACTGTTCTATAGGAGGATGAAGCGCAGTCAAACTGGTCTATAGGAGGATGAAGAGCAGTCAAACTGTTTTATAAGCGGACGAAGAGCAGTCAAACTGATTTATAAGAGGATGAAGAGCAGTCAAACTGATTTATAATCGGATGAAGAGCAGTCAAACAGATTTATAAGAGGATGAAGAGCAGTCAAACTGCGTTATAAAAAGATGAAGAGCAGTCAAACTGTTTTATAAGAGGATGAAGAACAGTCAGACTGATTTATAATCGGATGAAGAGCAGTCAGACTGTTTTACAAGAGGATGAAGAGCAGTCAAACTGATTTATAAGCGGACGAAGAGCAGTCAAACTGATTTATAATCGGACGAAGAGCAGTCAAACTGATTTATAAACGGACGAAGAGCAGTCAAACGGTTTTATAAAAGGATGAAGAGCAGTCAAACTGTTTTATACGAGGATGTAGAGCAGTCAGACTGTTTTACAAGAGGATGAAGAGCAGTCAACCTGTTTTACAAGAGGATGAAGAGCAGTCAAACTGTTTTATAAGAGGATGAAGAGCAGTCTAACTGCGTTATAAAAGGATGAAGAGCAGTCAAACTGTTTTATAAGAGGAAAAAAGAGCAGTCAATCTGATTTATAATAGGATGAAGAGCAGGCAAACTGATTTAAAAGAGTATGAAGAGCAGTCAAACTGTTTTATAAGCTGACGAAGAGCAGTCAAACTGATTTATAATCGGACGAAGAGCAGTCAAACTGATTTATAATCAGACGAAGAGCAGTCAAACGGTTTTATAAGAGGATGAAGAGCAGTCAAATTGATTTATAAGAGGATGAAGAGCAGTCAAACTGCTTTATAAAAGGATGAAGAGCAGTCAAACTGTTTTATAAGAGGAAAAAAGAGCAGTCAAATTGATTTATGATAGGATGAAGAGCAGGCAATCTGTTTTATAAGAGGATGAAGAGCAGTCAAACTGCTTTATAAAAGGATGAAGAGCAGTCAAACTGTTTTATAAGAGGACGAAGAGCAGTCAAACTGATTTATAATCGGACGAAGAGCAGTCAAACTGTTCTATAGGAGGATGAAGCGCAGTCAAACTGGTTTATAGGAGGATGAAGAGCAGTCAAACTGCTTTATAAGAGGATGAAGAGCAGTCAAACTGATTTATAAGAGGATGAAGAGCAGTCAAACTGCTTTGTAAAAGCATGAAGAGCAGTCAAACTGTTTTATAAGCGGACGAAGAGCAGTCAAACTGATTTATGATCGGACAAAGAGCAGTCAAACTGATTTATAATCGGACGAAGAGCAGTCAAACGGTTTTATAAGAGGATGAAGAGCAGTCAAATTTATTTATAAGAGGATGAAGAGCAGTCAAACTGCTTTATAAAATAATGAAGAGCAGTCAAACTGTTTTATACGAGGATGTAGAGCGGTCAGACTGTTTTACAAGAGGATGAAGAGCAGTCAACCTGTTTTACAAGAGGATGAAGAGCAGTCAAACTGTTTTATAAGAGGATGAAGAGCAGTCAAACTGCTTTATAAAAGGATGAAGAGCAGTCAAACAGTTTTATAAGAGGACGAAAAGCAGTCAAACTGATTTATAATCGGATCAAGAGCAGTCAAACTGATTTATACGAGGATGAAGAGCAGTCAAACTGCGTTACAATAAGATGAAGAGCAGTCAAACTGTTTTATAAGAGGATGAAGAGCAGTCAAACTGATTTATAATCCGACGAAGAGCAGTCAAACTGTTCTATAGGAGGATGAAGTGCAGTCAAACTGGTTTATAGGAGGATGAAGAGCAGTCAAACTGCTTTATAAGAGGATGAAGAGCAGTCAAACTGATTTATAAGCGGACGAAGAGCAGTCAAACTGATTTATAATCGGACGAAGAGCAGTCAAACTGATTTATAAACGGACGAAGAGCAGTCAAACGGGTTTATAAAAGGATGAAGAGCAGTCAAACTGTTTTATACGAGGATGTAGAGGAGTCAGACTGTTTTACAAGAGGATGAAGAGCAGTCAACCTGTTTTACAAGAGGATGAAGAGCAGTCAAACTGCGTTATAAAAAGATGAAGAGCAGTCAAACTGTTTTATACGAGGATGTAGAGCAGTCAGACTGTTTTACAAGAGGAGGAAGAGCAGTCAACCTGTTTTACAAGAGGATGAAGAGCAGTCAATCTGTTTTATAAGAGGATGAGGAGCAGTGAAACTGCTTTATAAAAGGATGAAGAGCAGTCAAACTGTTTTATAAGAGGACGAAGCGCAGTCAAACTGATTTATAATCGGATGAAGAGCAGTCAAACTGATTTATAAGAGGATGAAGAGCAGTCAAACTGCGTTATAAAAGGATGAAGAGCAGTCAAACTGTTTTATAAGAGGACGAAGAGCAGTCAAACTGATTTATAATCGGACGAAGAGCAGTCAAACTGTTCTATAGGAGGATGAAGCGCAGTCAAACTGGTTTATAGGAGGATGAAGAGCAGTCAAACTGCTTTATAAGAGGATGAAGAGCAGTCAAACTGATTTATAAGAGGATGAAGAGCAGTCAAACTGCTTTGTAAAAGGATGAAGAGCAGTCAAACTGTTTTATAAGCGGACGAAGAGCAGTCAAACTGATTTATAATCGGACAAAGAGCAGTCAAACTGATTTATAATCGGACGAAGAGCAGTCAAACGGTTTTATAAGAGGATGAAGAGCAGTCAAATTGATTTATAAGAGGATGAAGAGCAGTCAAACTGCTTTATAAAAGGATGAAGAGCAGTCAAACTGTTTTATACGAGGATGTAGAGCGGTCAGACTGTTTTACAAGAGGATGAAGAGCAGTCAACCTGTTTTACAAGAGGATGAAGAGCAGTCAAACTGTTTTATAAGAGGATGAAGAGCAGTCAAACTGCTTTATAAAAGGATGAAGAGCAGTCAAACAGTTTTATAAGAGGACGAAAAGCAGTCAAACTGATTTATAATCGGATCAAGAGCAGTCAAACTGATTTATACGAGGATGAAGAGCAGTCAAACTGCGTTACAATAAGATGAAGAGCAGTCAAACTGTTTTCTAAGAGGATGAAGAGCAGTCAAACTGATTTATAATCCGACGATGAGCAGTCAAACTGTTCTATAGGAGGATGAAGAGCAGTCAAACTGTTTTATAAGCGGACGAAGAGCAGTCAAACTGATTTATAAGAGGATGTAGAGCAGTCAAACTGCTTTATAAAAGGATGAAGAGCAGTCAAACTGATTTATAATCGGACGAAGAGCAGTCAAACTGTTCTATAGGAGGATGAAGCGCAGTCAAACTGGTTTATAGGAGGATGAAGAGCAGTCAAACTGCCTTATAAAAGGATGAAGAGCAGTCAAACAGTTTTATAAGAGGACGAAGAACAGTCAAACTGATTTATAATCGGATGAAGAGCAGTCAAACTGATTTATAAGAGGATGAAGAGCAGTCAAACTGATTTATAATCGGACGAAGAGCAGTCAAACTGTTCTATAGGAGGATGAAGCGCAGTCAAACTGGTCTATAGGAGGATGAAGAGCAGTCAAACTGTTTTATAAGCGGACGAAGAGCAGTCAAACTGATTTATAAACGGACGAAGAGCAGTCAAACGGTTTTATAAAAGGATGAAGAGCAGTCAAACTGTTTTATACGAGGATGTAGAGCAGTCAGACTGTTTTACAAGAGGATGAAGAGCAGTCAACCTGTTTTACAAGAGGATGAAGAGCAGTCAAACTGTTTTATAAGAGGATGAAGAGCAGTCAAACTGCGTTATAAAATGATGAAGAGCAGTCAAACTGTTTTATAAGAGGAAAAAAGAGCAGTCAAACTGATTTATAATTGGATGAAGAGCAGTCAAACTGATTTATAAGAGGATGAAGAGTAGTCAAACTGCTTTATAAAAGGATGAAGAGCAGTCAAACTGTTCTATAGGAGGATGAAGCGCAGTCAAACTGGTCTATAGGAGGATGAAGAGCAGTCAAACTGTTTTATAAGCGGACGAAGAGCAGTCAAACTGATTTATAAGAGGATGAAGAGCAGTCAAACTGATTTATAATCGGATGAAGAGCAGTCAAACAGATTTATAAGAGGATGAAGAGCAGTCAAACTGCGTTATAAAAAGATGAAGAGCAGTCAAACTGTTTTATAAGAGGATGAAGAACAGTCAGACTGATTTATAATCGGATGAAGAGCAGTCAGACTGTTTTACAAGAGGATGAAGAGCAGTCAAACTGATTTATAAGCGGACGAAGAGCAGTCAAACTGATTTATAATCGGACGAAGAGCAGTCAAACTGATTTATAAACGGACGAAGAGCAGTCAAACGGTTTTATAAAAGGATGAAGAGCAGTCAAACTGTTTTATACGAGGATGTAGAGCAGTCAGACTGTTTTACAAGAGGATGAAGAGCAGTCAACCTGTTTTACAAGAGGATGAAGAGCAGTCAAACTGTTTTATAAGAGGATGAAGAGCAGTCTAACTGCGTTATAAAAGGATGAAGAGCAGTCAAACTGTTTTATAAGAGGAAAAAAGAGCAGTCAATCTGATTTATAATAGGATGAAGAGCAGGCAAACTGATTTAAAAGAGTATGAAGAGCAGTCAAACTGTTTTATAAGCTGACGAAGAGCAGTCAAACTGATTTATAATCGGACGAAGAGCAGTCAAACTGATTTATAATCAGACGAAGAGCAGTCAAACGGTTTTATAAGAGGATGAAGAGCAGTCAAATTGATTTATAAGAGGATGAAGAGCAGTCAAACTGCTTTATAAAAGGATGAAGAGCAGTCAAACTGTTTTATAAGAGGAAAAAAGAGCAGTCAAATTGATTTATGATAGGATGAAGAGCAGGCAATCTGTTTTATAAGAGGATGAAGAGCAGTCAAACTGCTTTATAAAAGGATGAAGAGCAGTCAAACTGTTTTATAAGAGGACGAAGAGCAGTCAAACTGATTTATAATCGGACGAAGAGCAGTCAAACTGTTCTATAGGAGGATGAAGCGCAGTCAAACTGGTTTATAGGAGGATGAAGAGCAGTCAAACTGCTTTATAAGAGGATGAAGAGCAGTCAAACTGATTTATAAGAGGATGAAGAGCAGTCAAACTGCTTTGTAAAAGCATGAAGAGCAGTCAAACTGTTTTATAAGCGGACGAAGAGCAGTCAAACTGATTTATGATCGGACAAAGAGCAGTCAAACTGATTTATAATCGGACGAAGAGCAGTCAAACGGTTTTATAAGAGGATGAAGAGCAGTCAAATTTATTTATAAGAGGATGAAGAGCAGTCAAACTGCTTTATAAAATAATGAAGAGCAGTCAAACTGTTTTATACGAGGATGTAGAGCGGTCAGACTGTTTTACAAGAGGATGAAGAGCAGTCAACCTGTTTTACAAGAGGATGAAGAGCAGTCAAACTGTTTTATAAGAGGATGAAGAGCAGTCAAACTGCTTTATAAAAGGATGAAGAGCAGTCAAACAGTTTTATAAGAGGACGAAAAGCAGTCAAACTGATTTATAATCGGATCAAGAGCAGTCAAACTGATTTATACGAGGATGAAGAGCAGTCAAACTGCGTTACAATAAGATGAAGAGCAGTCAAACTGTTTTATAAGAGGATGAAGAGCAGTCAAACTGATTTATAATCCGACGAAGAGCAGTCAAACTGTTCTATAGGAGGATGAAGTGCAGTCAAACTGGTTTATAGGAGGATGAAGAGCAGTCAAACTGCTTTATAAGAGGATGAAGAGCAGTCAAACTGATTTATAAGCGGACGAAGAGCAGTCAAACTGATTTATAATCGGACGAAGAGCAGTCAAACTGATTTATAAACGGACGAAGAGCAGTCAAACGGGTTTATAAAAGGATGAAGAGCAGTCAAACTGTTTTATACGAGGATGTAGAGGAGTCAGACTGTTTTACAAGAGGATGAAGAGCAGTCAACCTGTTTTACAAGAGGATGAAGAGCAGTCAAACTGCGTTATAAAAAGATGAAGAGCAGTCAAACTGTTTTATACGAGGATGTAGAGCAGTCAGACTGTTTTACAAGAGGAGGAAGAGCAGTCAACCTGTTTTACAAGAGGATGAAGAGCAGTCAATCTGTTTTATAAGAGGATGAGGAGCAGTGAAACTGCTTTATAAAAGGATGAAGAGCAGTCAAACTGTTTTATAAGAGGACGAAGCGCAGTCAAACTGATTTATAATCGGATGAAGAGCAGTCAAACTGATTTATAAGAGGATGAAGAGCAGTCAAACTGCGTTATAAAAGGATGAAGAGCAGTCAAACTGTTTTATAAGAGGACGAAGAGCAGTCAAACTGATTTATAATCGGACGAAGAGCAGTCAAACTGTTCTATAGGAGGATGAAGCGCAGTCAAACTGGTTTATAGGAGGATGAAGAGCAGTCAAACTGCTTTATAAGAGGATGAAGAGCAGTCAAACTGATTTATAAGAGGATGAAGAGCAGTCAAACTGCTTTGTAAAAGGATGAAGAGCAGTCAAACTGTTTTATAAGCGGACGAAGAGCAGTCAAACTGATTTATAATCGGACAAAGAGCAGTCAAACTGATTTATAATCGGACGAAGAGCAGTCAAACGGTTTTATAAGAGGATGAAGAGCAGTCAAATTGATTTATAAGAGGATGAAGAGCAGTCAAACTGCTTTATAAAAGGATGAAGAGCAGTCAAACTGTTTTATACGAGGATGTAGAGCGGTCAGACTGTTTTACAAGAGGATGAAGAGCAGTCAACCTGTTTTACAAGAGGATGAAGAGCAGTCAAACTGTTTTATAAGAGGATGAAGAGCAGTCAAACTGCTTTATAAAAGGATGAAGAGCAGTCAAACAGTTTTATAAGAGGACGAAAAGCAGTCAAACTGATTTATAATCGGATCAAGAGCAGTCAAACTGATTTATACGAGGATGAAGAGCAGTCAAACTGCGTTACAATAAGATGAAGAGCAGTCAAACTGTTTTCTAAGAGGATGAAGAGCAGTCAAACTGATTTATAATCCGACGATGAGCAGTCAAACTGTTCTATAGGAGGATGAAGAGCAGTCAAACTGTTTTATAAGCGGACGAAGAGCAGTCAAACTGATTTATAAGAGGATGTAGAGCAGTCAAACTGCTTTATAAAAGGATGAAGAGCAGTCAAACTGATTTATAATCGGACGAAGAGCAGTCAAACTGTTCTATAGGAGGATGAAGCGCAGTCAAACTGGTTTATAGGAGGATGAAGAGCAGTCAAACTGCCTTATAAAAGGATGAAGAGCAGTCAAACAGTTTTATAAGAGGACGAAGAACAGTCAAACTGATTTATAATCGGATGAAGAGCAGTCAAACTGATTTATAAGAGGATGAAGAGCAGTCAAACTGATTTATAATCGGACGAAGAGCAGTCAAACTGTTCTATAGGAGGATGAAGCGCAGTCAAACTGGTCTATAGGAGGATGAAGAGCAGTCAAACTGTTTTATAAGCGGACGAAGAGCAGTCAAACTGATTTATAAGAGGATGAAGAGCAGTCAAACTGCTTTATAAGAGGACGAAGAGCAGTCAAACTGATTTATAATCGGACGAAGAGCAGTCAAACTGTTCTATAGGAGGGTGAAGCACAGTCAAACTGGTTTATAGGAGGATGAAGAGCAGTCAAACTGCTTTATAAAAGGATGAAGAGCAGTCAAACTGATTTATAAGAGGATGAAGAGCAGTCAAACTGCTTCATAAAAGGATGAAGAGCAGTCAAACTGTTTTATAAGCGGACGAAGAGCAGTCAAACTGATTTATAATTGGACGAAGAGCAGTCAAACTGATTTATAATCGGACGAAGAGCAGTCAAACGGTTTTATAAGAGGATGAAGAGCAGTCAAATTGATTTATAAGAGTATGAAGAGCAGTCAAACTGATTTATAAGAGGATGTAGAGCAGTCAAACTGCTTTATAAGAGGATGAAGAGCAGTCAAACTGATTTATAAGCGGACGAAGAGCAGTCAAACTGATTTATAATCGGACGAAGAGCAGTCAAACTGATTTATAAACGGACGAAGAGCAGTCAAACGGTTTTATAAAAGGATGAAGAGCAGTCAAACTGTTTTTTACGAGGATGTAGAGCAGTCAGACTGTTTTACAAGAGGATGAAGAGCAGTCAACCTGTTTTACAAGAGGATGAAGAGCAGTCAAACTGTTTTATAAGAGGATGAAGAGCAGTCAAACTGCGTTATAAAAGGATGAAGAGCAGTCAAACTGTTATATAAGAGGACGAAGAGCAGTCAAACTGATTTATAATCGGACGAAGAGCAGTCAAACTGTTCTATTGGAGGATGAAGCGCAGTCAAACTGGTTTATAGGAGGATGAAGAGCAGTCAAACTGCTTTATAAGAGGATGAAGAGCAGTCAAACTGATTTATAAGCGCACGAAGAGCAGTCAAACTGATTTATAATCGGACAAAGAGCAGTCAAACTGTTCTATAGGAGGATGAAGCGCAGTCAAACTGGTTTATAGGAGGATGAAGAGCAGTCAAACTGCTTTATAAGAGGATGAAGAGCAGTCAAACTGATTTATAAGAGGATGAAGAGCAGTCAAACTGCTTTATAAAAGGATGAAGAGCAGTCAAACTGTTTTATAAGCGGACGAAGAGCAGTTAAACTGATTTATAATCGGACGAAGAGCAGTCAAACTGATTTATAATCGGACGAAGAGCAGTCAAACTGATTTATAATCGGATGAATAGCAGTCAAACTGATTTATAAGAGGATGTAGAGCAGTCAAACTGCTTTATAAAAGGATGAAGAGCAGTCAAACTGTTTTATAAGAGGACGAAGAGCAGTCAAACTGCTTTATAAGAGGATGAAGAGCAGTTAAACTGATTTATAATCGGACGAAGAGCAGTCAAACTGTTCTATAGGAGGATGAATCGCAGTCAAACTGGTTTATAGGAGGATGAAGAGCAGTCAAACTGCTTTATAAGAGGATGAAGAGCAGTTAAACTGATTTATAAGCGGACGAAGAGCAGTCAAACTGATTTATAATCGGACGAAGAGCAGTCAAACTGATTTATAAACGGACGAAGAGCAGTCAAACGGTTTTATAAAAGGATGAAGAGCAGTCAAACTGTTTTATACGAGGATGTAGAGCAGTCAGACTGTTTTACAAGAGGATGAAGAGCAGTCAACCTGTTTTACAAGAGGATGAAGAGCAGTCAAACTGTTTTATAAGAGGATGAAGAGCAGTCAAACTGCGTTATAAAAGGATGAAGAGCAGTCAAACTGTTTTATAAGAGGAAAAAAGAGCAGTCAAACTGATTTATAATCGGATGAAGAGCAGTCAAACTGATTTATAAGAGGATGAAGAGTAGTCAAACTGCTTTATAAAAGGATGAAGAGCAGTCAAACTGTTCTATAGGAGGATGAAGCGCAGTCAAACTGGTCTATAGGAGGATGAAGAGCAGTCAAACTGTTTTATAAGCGGACGAAGAGCAGTCAAACTGATTTATAAGAGGATGAAGAGCAGTCAAACTGATTTATAAGAGGATGAAGAGCAGTCAAACTGCTTTGTAAAAGGATGAAGAGCAGTCAAACTGTTTTATAAGCGGACGAAGAGCAGTCAAACTGATTTATAATCTGACAAAGAGCAGTCAAACTGATTTATAATCGGACGAAGAGCAGTCAAACGGTTTTATAAGAGGATGAAGAGCAGTCAAATTGATTTATAAGAGGATGAAGAGCAGTCAAACTGCTTTATAAAAGGATGAAGAGCAGTCAAACTGTTTTATACGAGGATGTAGAGCGGTCAGACTGTTTTACAAGAGGATGAAGAGCAGTCAACCTGTTTTACAAGAGGATGAAGAGCAGTCAAACTGTTTTATAAGAGGATGAAGAGCAGTCAAACTGCTTTATAAAATGATGAAGAGCAGTCAAACAGTTTTATAAGAGGACGAAAAGCAGTCAAACTGATTTATAATCGGATCAAGAGCAGTCAAACTGATTTATACGAGGATGAAGAGCAGTCAAACTGCGTTACAATAAGATGAAGAGCAGTCAAACTGTTTTCTAAGAGGATGAAGAGCAGTCAAACTGATTTATAATCCGACGATGAGCAGTCAAACTGTTCTATAGGAGGATGAAGAGCAGTCAAACTGTTTTATAAGCGGACGAAGAGCAGTCAAACTGATTTATAAGAGGATGTAGAGCAGTCAAACTGCTTTATAAAAGGATGAAGAGCAGTCAAACTGATTTATAATCGGACGAAGAGCAGTCAAACTGTTCTATAGGAGGATGAAGCGCAGTCAAACTGGTTTATAGGAGGATGAAGAGCAGTCAAACTGCCTTATAAAAGGATGAAGAGCAGTCAAACAGTTTTATAAGAGGACGAAGAACAGTCAAACTGATTTATAATCGGATGAAGAGCAGTCAAACTGATTTATAAGAGGATGAAGAGCAGTCAAACTGATTTATAATCGGACGAAGAGCAGTCAAACTGTTCTATAGGAGGATGAAGCGCAGTCAAACTGGTCTATAGGAGGATGAAGAGCAGTCAAACTGTTTTATAAGCGGACGAAGAGCAGTCAAACTGATTTATAAGAGGATGAAGAGCAGTCAAACTGCTTTATAAGAGGACGAAGAGCAGTCAAACTGATTTATAATCGGACGAAGAGCAGTCAAACTGTTCTATAGGAGGGTGAAGCACAGTCAAACTGGTTTATAGGAGGATGAAGAGCAGTCAAACTGCTTTATAAAAGGATGAAGAGCAGTCAAACTGATTTATAAGAGGATGAAGAGCAGTCAAACTGCTTCATAAAAGGATGAAGAGCAGTCAAACTGTTTTATAAGCGGACGAAGAGCAGTCAAACTGATTTATAATTGGACGAAGAGCAGTCAAACTGATTTATAATCGGACGAAGAGCAGTCAAACGTTTTATAAGAGGATGAAGAGCAGTCAAATTGATTTATAAGAGTATGAAGAGCAGTCAAACTGATTTATAAGAGGATGTAGAGCAGTCAAACTGCTTTATAAGAGGATGAAGAGCAGTCAAACTGTTTTATAAGAGGACGAAGAGCAGTCAAACTGCTTTATAAGAGGATGAAGAGCAGTTAAACTGATTTATAATCGGACGAAGAGCAGTCAAACTGTTCTATAGGAGGATGAATCGCAGTCAAACTGGTTTATAGGAGGATGAAGAGCAGTCAAACTGCTTTATAAGAGGATGAAGAGCAGTTAAACTGATTTATAAGCGGACGAAGAGCAGTCAAACTGATTTATAATCGGACGAAGAGCAGTCAAACTGATTTATAAACGGACGAAGAGCAGTCAAACGGTTTTATAAAAGGATGAAGAGCAGTCAAACTGTTTTATACGAGGATGTAGAGCAGTCAGACTGTTTTACAAGAGGATGAAGAGCAGTCAACCTGTTTTACAAGAGGATGAAGAGCAGTCAAACTGTTTTATAAGAGGATGAAGAGCAGTCAAACTGCGTTATAAAAGGATGAAGAGCAGTCAAACTGTTTTATAAGAGGAAAAAAGAGCAGTCAAACTGATTTATAATCGGATGAAGAGCAGTCAAACTGATTTATAAGAGGATGAAGAGTAGTCAAACTGCTTTATAAAAGGATGAAGAGCAGTCAAACTGTTCTATAGGAGGATGAAGCGCAGTCAAACTGGTCTATAGGAGGATGAAGAGCAGTCAAACTGTTTTATAAGCGGACGAAGAGCAGTCAAACTGATTTATAAGAGGATGAAGAGCAGTCAAACTGATTTATAAGAGGATGAAGAGCAGTCAAACTGCTTTGTAAAAGGATGAAGAGCAGTCAAACTGTTTTATAAGCGGACGAAGAGCAGTCAAACTGATTTATAATCTGACAAAGAGCAGTCAAACTGATTTATAATCGGACGAAGAGCAGTCAAACGGTTTTATAAGAGGATGAAGAGCAGTCAAATTGATTTATAAGAGGATGAAGAGCAGTCAAACTGCTTTATAAAAGGATGAAGAGCAGTCAAACTGTTTTATACGAGGATGTAGAGCGGTCAGACTGTTTTACAAGAGGATGAAGAGCAGTCAACCTGTTTTACAAGAGGATGAAGAGCAGTCAAACTGTTTTATAAGAGGATGAAGAGCAGTCAAACTGCTTTATAAAATGATGAAGAGCAGTCAAACAGTTTTATAAGAGGACGAAAAGCAGTCAAACTGATTTATAATCGGATCAAGAGCAGTCAAACTGATTTATACGAGGATGAAGAGCAGTCAAACTGCGTTACAATAAGATGAAGAGCAGTCAAACTGTTTTCTAAGAGGATGAAGAGCAGTCAAACTGATTTATAATCCGACGATGAGCAGTCAAACTGTTCTATAGGAGGATGAAGAGCAGTCAAACTGTTTTATAAGCGGACGAAGAGCAGTCAAACTGATTTATAAGAGGATGTAGAGCAGTCAAACTGCTTTATAAAAGGATGAAGAGCAGTCAAACTGATTTATAATCGGACGAAGAGCAGTCAAACTGTTCTATAGGAGGATGAAGCGCAGTCAAACTGGTTTATAGGAGGATGAAGAGCAGTCAAACTGCCTTATAAAAGGATGAAGAGCAGTCAAACAGTTTTATAAGAGGACGAAGAACAGTCAAACTGATTTATAATCGGATGAAGAGCAGTCAAACTGATTTATAAGAGGATGAAGAGCAGTCAAACTGATTTATAATCGGACGAAGAGCAGTCAAACTGTTCTATAGGAGGATGAAGCGCAGTCAAACTGGTCTATAGGAGGATGAAGAGCAGTCAAACTGTTTTATAAGCGGACGAAGAGCAGTCAAACTGATTTATAAGAGGATGAAGAGCAGTCAAACTGCTTTATAAGAGGACGAAGAGCAGTCAAACTGATTTATAATCGGACGAAGAGCAGTCAAACTGTTCTATAGGAGGGTGAAGCACAGTCAAACTGGTTTATAGGAGGATGAAGAGCAGTCAAACTGCTTTATAAAAGGATGAAGAGCAGTCAAACTGATTTATAAGAGGATGAAGAGCAGTCAAACTGCTTCATAAAAGGATGAAGAGCAGTCAAACTGTTTTATAAGCGGACGAAGAGCAGTCAAACTGATTTATAATTGGACGAAGAGCAGTCAAACTGATTTATAATCGGACGAAGAGCAGTCAAACGTTTTATAAGAGGATGAAGAGCAGTCAAATTGATTTATAAGAGTATGAAGAGCAGTCAAACTGATTTATAAGAGGATGTAGAGCAGTCAAACTGCTTTATAAGAGGATGAAGAGCAGTCAAACTGATTTATAAGCGGACGAAGAGCAGTCAAACTGATTTATAATCGGACGAAGAGCAGTCAAACTGATTTATAAACGGACGAAGAGCAGTCAAACGGTTTTATAAAAGGATGAAGAGCAGTCAAACTGTTTTTTACGAGGATGTAGAGCAGTCAGACTGTTTTACAAGAGGATGAAGAGCAGTCAACCTGTTTTACAAGAGGATGAAGAGCAGTCAAACTGTTTTATAAGAGGATGAAGAGCAGTCAAACTGCGTTATAAAAGGATGAAGAGCAGTCAAACTGTTATATAAGAGTACGAAGAGCAGTCAAACTGATTTATAATCGGACGAAGAGCAGTCAAACTGTTCTATTGGAGGATGAAGCGCAGTCAAACTGGTTTATAGGAGGATGAAGAGCAGTCAAACTGCTTTATAAGAGGATGAAGAGCAGTCAAACTGATTTATAAGCGCACGAAGAGCAGTCAAACTGATTTATAATCGGACAAAGAGCAGTCAAACTGTTCTATAGGAGGATGAAGCGCAGTCAAACTGGTTTATAGGAGGATGAAGAGCAGTCAAACTGCTTTATAAGAGGATGAAGAGCAGTCAAACTGATTTATAAGAGGATGAAGAGCAGTCAAACTGCTTTATAAAAGGATGAAGAGCAGTCAAACTGTTTTATAAGCGGACGAAGAGCAGTTAAACTGATTTATAATCGGACGAAGAGCAGTCAAACTGATTTATAATCGGACGAAGAGCAGTCAAACTGATTTATAATCGGATGAATAGCAGTCAAACTGATTTATAAGAGGATGTAGAGCAGTCAAACTGCTTTATAAAAGGATGAAGAGCAGTCAAACTGTTTTATAAGAGGACGAAGAGCAGTCAAACTGCTTTATAAGAGGATGAAGAGCAGTTAAACTGATTTATAATCGGACGAAGAGCAGTCAAACTGTTCTATAGGAGGATGAATCGCAGTCAAACTGGTTTATAGGAGGATGAAGAGCAGTCAAACTGCTTTATAAGAGGATGAAGAGCAGTTAAACTGATTTATAAGCGGACGAAGAGCAGTCAAACTGATTTATAATCGGACGAAGAGCAGTCAAACTGATTTATAAACGGACGAAGAGCAGTCAAACGGTTTTATAAAAGGATGAAGAGCAGTCAAACTGTTTTATACGAGGATGTAGAGCAGTCAGACTGTTTTACAAGAGGATGAAGAGCAGTCAACCTGTTTTACAAGAGGATGAAGAGCAGTCAAACTGTTTTATAAGAGGATGAAGAGCAGTCAAACTGCGTTATAAAAGGATGAAGAGCAGTCAAACTGTTTTATAAGAGGAAAAAAGAGCAGTCAAACTGATTTATAATCGGATGAAGAGCAGTCAAACTGATTTATAAGAGGATGAAGAGTAGTCAAACTGCTTTATAAAAGGATGAAGAGCAGTCAAACTGTTCTATAGGAGGATGAAGCGCAGTCAAACTGGTCTATAGGAGGATGAAGAGCAGTCAAACTGTTTTATAAGCGGACGAAGAGCAGTCAAACTGATTTATAAGAGGATGAAGAGCAGTCAAACTGCTTTATAAGAGGACGAAGAGCAGTCAAACTGATTTATAATCGGACGAAGAGCAGTCAAACTGTTCTATAGGAGGGTGAAGCGCAGTCAAACTGGTTTATAGGAGGATGAAGAGCAGTCAAACTGCTTTATAAAAGGATGAAGAGCAGTCAAACTGATTTATAAGAGGATGAAGAGCAGTCAAACTGCTTTATAAAAGGATGAAGAGCAGTCAAACTGTTTTATAAGCGGACGAAGAGCAGTCAAACTGATTTATAATTGGACGAAGAGCAGTCAAACTGATTTATAATCGGACGAAGAGCAGTCAAACGGTTTTATAAGAGGATGAAGAGCAGTCAAATTGATTTATAAGAGGATGAAGAGCAGTCAAACTGCTTTATAAAAGGATGAAGAGCAGTCAAACTGTTTTATATGAGGATGTAGAGCGGTCAGACTGTTTTACAAGAGGATGAAGAGCAGTCAAACTGTTTTGCAAGAGGATGAAGAGCAGTCAAACTGCGTTATAAAAAGATGAAGAGCAGTCAAACTGTTTTATAAGAGGATGAAGAGCAGTCAAACAGTTTTATGAGGACGAGAAGCAGTCAAACTGATTTATAATCGGATGAAGAGCAGTCAAACTGATTTATAAGAGGATGAAGAGCAGTCAGACTGATGTATAATCGGATGAAGAGCAGTCAGACTGTTTTACAAGAGGATGAAGAGCAGTCAAACTGCTTTATAAAAGGATGAAGACCATCAAACTGTTTTATACGAGGATGTAGAGCAGTCAGACTGTTTTACAAGAGGATGAAGAGCAGTCAACCTGTTTTACAAGAGGATGAAGATTAGTCAATCTGTTTTATAAGAGGATGAAGAGCAGTCAAACTGCTTTATAAAAGGATGAAGAGCAATCAAACTGATTTATAACCGGACGAAGAGCAGTCAAACGGTTTTATAAGAGGATGAAGAGCAGTCGAATTGATTTATAAGAGGATGAAGAGCAGTCAAACTGCTTTATTTAAGGATGAAGAGCAGTCAAACTGTTTTATACGAGGATGTAGAGCGGTCAGACTGTTTTACAAGAGGATGAAGAGCAGTCAAACTGTTTTATAAGAGGATGAAGAGCAGTCAAACTGCTTTATAAAAGGATGAAGAGCAGTCAAACAGTTTTATAAGAGGACGAAAAGCAGTCAAACTGATTTATAATCGGATGAAGAGCAGTCAAACAGATTTATAAGAGGATGAAGAGCAGTCAAACTGCGTTATAAAAAGATGAAGAGCAGTCAAACTGTTTTATAAAAGGACGAAGAGCAGTCAAACTGATTTATAATCGGATGAAGAGCAGTCAAACTGTTTTATAAGAGGATGAAGAGCAGTCAAACTGATTTATAATCGGACGAAGAGCAGTCAGACTGTTTTACAAGAGGATGAAGAGCAGTCAAACTGCTTTATAAAAGGACGAAGAGCAGTCAAACTGATTTATAATCGGACGAAGAGCAGTCAAACTGTTCTATAGGACGATGAAGCGCAGTCAAACTGGTTTATAGGAGGATGAAGAGCAGTCAAACTGCTTTATAAGAGGATGAAGAGCAGTCAAACTGATTTATAATCGGATGAAGAGCAGTCAAACAGATTTATAAGAGGATGAAGAGCAGTCAAACTGCGTTATAAAAAGATGAAGAGCAGTCAAACTGTTTTATAAGAGGATGAAGAACAGTCAGACTGATTTATAATCGGATGAAGAGCAGTCAGACTGTTTTACAAGAGGATGAAGAGCAGTCAAACTGATTTATAAGCGGACGAAGAGCAGTCAAACTGATTTATAATCGGACGAAGAGCAGTC
The DNA here is from genome assembly GCF_029633865.1 of Lampris incognitus. Classification (NCBI taxonomy): domain Eukaryota; kingdom Metazoa; phylum Chordata; class Actinopteri; order Lampriformes; family Lampridae; genus Lampris; species Lampris incognitus. Next base: position 37,146,574 of record NC_079222.1, read on the forward strand.
AAACTGATTTATAAACGGACGAAGAGCAGTCAAACGGTTTTATAAAAGGATGAAGAGCAGTCAAACTGTTTTATACGAGGATGTAGAGCAGTCAGACTGTTTTACAAGAGGATGAAGAGCAGTCAACCTGTTTTACAAGAGGATGAAGAGCAGTCAAACTGTTTTATAAGAGGATGAAGAGCAGTCTAACTGCGTTATAAAAGGATGAAGAGCAGTCAAACTGTTTTATAAGAGGAAAAAAGAGCAGTCAATCTGATTTATAATAGGATGAAGAGCAGGCAAACTGATTTAAAAGAGGATGAAGAGCAGTCAAACTGTTTTATAAGCTGACGAAGAGCAGTCAAACTGCTTTATAAGAGGATGAAGAGCAGTCAAACTGATTTATAATCGGATGAAGAGCAGTCAAACAGATTTATAAGAGGATGAAGAGCAGTCAAACTGCGTTATAAAAAGATGAAGAGCAGTCAAACTGTTTTATAAGAGGATGAAGAACAGTCAGACTGATTTATAATCGGATGAAGAGCAGTCAGACTGTTTTACAAGAGGATGAAGAGCAGTCAAACTGATTTATAAGCGGACGAAGAGCAGTCAAACTGATTTATAATCGGACGAAGAGCAGTCAAACTGATTTATAAACGGACGAAGAGCAGTCAAACGGTTTTATAAAAGGATGAAGAGCAGTCAAACTGTTTTATACGAGGATGTAGAGCAGTCAGACTGTTTTACAAGAGGATGAAGAGCAGTCAACCTGTTTTACAAGAGGATGAAGAGCAGTCAAACTGTTTTATAAGAGGATGAAGAGCAGTCTAACTGCGTTATAAAAGGATGAAGAGCAGTCAAACTGTTTTATAAGAGGAAAAAAGAGCAGTCAATCTGATTTATAATAGGATGAAGAGCAGGCAAACTGATTTAAAAGAGTATGAAGAGCAGTCAAACTGTTTTATAAGCTGACGAAGAGCAGTCAAACTGATTTATAATCGGACGAAGAGCAGTCAAACTGATTTATAATCAGACGAAGAGCAGTCAAACGGTTTTATAAGAGGATGAAGAGCAGTCAAATTGATTTATAAGAGGATGAAGAGCAGTCAAACTGCTTTATAAAAGGATGAAGAGCAGTCAAACTGTTTTATACGAGGATGTAGAGCAGTCAGACTGTTTTACAAGAGGAGGAAGAGCAGTCAACCTGTTTTACAAGACGATGAAGAGCAGTCAATCTGTTTTATAAGAGGATGAAGAGCAGTCAAACTGCTTTATAAAAGGATGAAGAGCAGTCAAACTGTTTTATAAGAGGACGAAGAGCAGTCAAACTGATTTATAATCGGACGAAGAGCAGTCAAACTGTTCTATAGGAGGATGAAGCGCAGTCAAACTGGTTTATAGGAGGATGAAGAGCAGTCAAACTGCTTTATAAGAGGATGAAGAGCAGTCAAACTGATTTATAAGAGGATGAAGAGCAGTCAAACTGCTTTGAAAAAGCATGAAGAGCAGTCAAACTGTTTTATAAGCGGACGAAGAGCAGTCAAACTGATTTATGATCGGACAAAGAGCAGTCAAACTGATTTATAATCGGACGAAGAGCAGTCAAACGGTTTTATAAGAGGATGAAGAGCAGTCAAATGTATTTATAAGAGGATGAAGAGCAGTCAAACTGCTTTATAAAAGAATGAAGAGCAGTCAAACTGTTTTATACGAGGATGTAGAGCGGTCAGACTGTTTTACAAGAGGATGAAGAGCAGTCAACCTGTTTTACAAGAGTATGAAGAGCAGTCAAACTGTTTTATAAGAGGATGAAGAGCAGTCAAACTGCTTTATAAAAGGATGAAGAGCAGTCAAACAGTTTTATAAGAGGACGAAAAGCAGTCAAACTGATTTATAATCGGATCAAGAGCAGTCAAACTGATTTATACGAGGATGAAGAGCAGTCAAACTGCGTTACAATAAGATGAAGAGCAGTCAAACTGTTCTATAGGAGGATGAAGTGCAGTCAAACTGGTTTATAGGAGGATGAAGAGCAGTCAAACTGCTTTATAAGAGGATGAAGAGCAGTCAAACTGATTTATAAGCGGACGAAGAGCAGTCAAACTGATTTATAATCGGACGAAGAGCAGTCAAACTGATTTATAAACGGACGAAGAGCAGTCAAACGGGTTTATAAAAGGATGAAGAGCAGTCAAACTGTTTTATACGAGGATGTAGAGGAGTCAGACTGTTTTACAAGAGGATGAAGAGCAGTCAACCTGTTTTACAAGAGGATGAAGAGCAGTCAAACTGCGTTATAAAAAGATGAAGAGCAGTCAAACTTTTTTATACGAGGATGTAGAGCAGTCAGACTGTTTTACAAGAGGAGGAAGAGCAGTCAACCTGTTTTACAAGAGGATGAAGAGCAGTCAATCTGTTTTATAAGAGGATGAGGAGCAGTGAAACTGCTTTATAAAAGGATGAAGAGCAGTCAAACTGTTTTATAAGAGGACGAAGCGCAGTCAAACTGATTTATAATCGGATGAAGAGCAGTCAAACTGATTTATAAGAGGATGAAGAGCAGTCAAACTGCGTTATAAAAGGATGAAGAGCAGTCAAACTGTTTTATAAGAGGACGAAGAGCAGTCAAACTGATTTATAATCGGACGAAGAGCAGTCAAACTGTTCTATAGGAGGATGAAGCGCAGTCAAACTGGTTTATAGGAGGATGAAGAGCAGTCAAACTGCTTTATAAGAGGATGAAGAGCAGTCAAACTGATTTATAAGAGGATGAAGAGCAGTCAAACTGCTTTGTAAAAGGATGAAGGGCAGTCAAACTGTTTTATAAGCGGACGAAGAGCAGTCAAACTGATTTATAATCGGACAAAGAGCAGTCAAACTGATTTATAATCGGACGAAGAGCAGTCAAACGGTTTTATAAGAGGATGAAGAGCAGTCAAATTGATTTATAAGAGGATGAAGAGCAGTCAAACTGCTTTATAAAAGGATGAAGAGCAGTCAAACTGTTTTATACGAGGATGTAGAGCGGTCAGACTGTTTTACAAGAGGATGAAGAGCAGTCAACCTGTTTTACAAGAGGATGAAGAGCAGTCAAACTGTTTTATAAGAGGATGAAGAGCAGTCAAACTGCTTTATAAAAGGATGAAGAGCAGTCAAACAGTTTTATAAGAGGACGAAAAGCAGTCAAACTGATTTATAATCGGATCAAGAGCAGTCAAACTGATTTATACGAGGATGAAGAGCAGTCAAACTGCGTTACAATAAGATGAAGAGCAGTCAAACTGTTTTCTAAGAGGATGAAGAGCAGTCAAACTGATTTATAATCCGACGATGAGCAGTCAAACTGTTCTATAGGAGGATGAAGAGCAGTCAAACTGTTTTATAAGCGGACGAAGAGCAGTCAAACTGATTTATAAGAGGATGTAGAGCAGTCAAACTGCTTTATAAAAGGATGAAGAGCAGTCAAACTGATTTATAATCGGACGAAGAGCAGTCAAACTGTTCTATAGGAGGATGAAGCGCAGTCAAACTGGTTTATAGGAGGATGAAGAGCAGTCAAACTGCGTTATAAAAGTATGAAGAGCAGTCAAACAGTTTTATAAGAGGACGAAGAACAGTCAAACTGATTTATAATCGGATGAAGAGCAGTCAAACTGATTTATAAGAGGATGAAGAGCAGTCAAACTGCTTTATAAAAGGATGAAGAGCAGTCAAACTGTTCTATAGGAGGATGAAGCGCAGTCAAACTGGTCTATAGGAGGATGAAGAGCAGTCAAACTGTTTTATAAGCGGACGAAGAGCAGTCAAACTGATTTATAAGAGGATGAAGAGCAGTCAAACTGCTTTATAAGAGGACGAAGAGCAGTCAAACTGATTTATAATCGGACGAAGAGCAGTCAAACTGTTCTATAGGAGGGTGAAGCACAGTCAAACTGGTTTATAGGAGGATGAAGAGCAGTCAAACTGCTTTATAAAAGGATGAAGAGCAGTCAAACTGATTTATAAGAGGATGAAGAGCAGTCAAACTGCTTCATAAAAGGATGAAGAGCAGTCAAACTGTTTTATAAGCGGACGAAGAGCAGTCAAACTGATTTATAATTGGACGAAGAGCAGTCAAACTGATTTATAATCGGACGAAGAGCAGTCAAACGGATTTATAAGAGGATGAAGAGCAGTCAAATTGATTTATAAGAGTATGAAGAGCAGTCAAACTGATTTATAAGAGGATGTAGAGCAGTCAAACTGCTTTATAAGAGGATGAAGAGCAGTCAAACTGATTTATAAGCGGACGAAGAGCAGTCAAACTGATTTATAATCGGACGAAGAGCAGTCAAACTGATTTATAAACGGACGAAGAGCAGTCAAACGGTTTTATAAAAGGATGAAGAGCAGTCAAACTGTTTTTTACGAGGATGTAGAGCAGTCAGACTGTTTTACAAGAGGATGAAGAGCAGTCAACCTGTTTTACAAGAGGATGAAGAGCAGTCAAACTGATTTATAAGCGCACGAAGAGCAGTCAAACTGATTTATAATCGGACAAAGAGCAGTCAAACTGTTCTATAGGAGGATGAAGCGCAGTCAAACTGGTTTATAGGAGGATGAAGAGCAGTCAAACTGCTTTATAAGAGGATGAAGAGCAGTCAAACTGATTTATAAGAGGATGAAGAGCAGTCAAACTGCTTTATAAAAGGATGAAGAGCAGTCAAACTGTTTTATAAGCGGACGAAGAGCAGTTAAACTGATTTATAATCGGACGAAGAGCAGTCAAACTGATTTATAATCGGACGAAGAGCAGTCAAACTGATTTATAATCGGATGAATAGCAGTCAAACTGATTTATAAGAGGATGTAGAGCAGTAAAACTGCTTTATAAAAGGATGAAGAGCAGTCAAACTGTTTTATAAGAGGACGAAGAGCAGTCAAACTGCTTTATAAGAGGATGAAGAGCAGTTAAACTGATTTATAATCGGACGAAGAGCAGTCAAACTGTTCTATAGGAGGATGAATCGCAGTCAAACTGGTTTATAGGAGGATGAAGAGCAGTCAAACTGCTTTATAAGAGGATGAAGAGCAGTTAAACTGATTTATAAGCGGACGAAGAGCAGTCAAACTGATTTATAATCGGACGAAGAGCAGTCAAACTGATTTATAAACGGACGAAGAGCAGTCAAACGGTTTTATAAAAGGATGAAGAGCAGTCAAACTGTTTTATACGAGGATGTAGAGCAGTCAGACTGTTTTACAAGAGGATGAAGAGCAGTCAACCTGTTTTACAAGAGGATGAAGAGCAGTCAAACTGTTTTATAAGAGGATGAAGAGCAGTCAAACTGCGTTATAAAAGGATGAAGAGCAGTCAAACTGTTTTATAAGAGGACGAAGAGCAGTCAAACTGATTTATAATCGGATGAAGAGCAGTCAAACTGATTTATAAGAGGATGAAGAGCAGTCAAACTGATTTATAAGAGGATGAAGAGTAGTCAAACTGCTTTATAAAAGGATGAAGAGCAGTCAAACTGTTCTATAGGAGGATGAAGCGCAGTCAAACTGGTCTATAGGAGGATGAAGAGCAGTCAAACTGTTTTATAAGCGGACGAAGAGCAGTCAAACTGATTTATAAGAGGATGAAGAGCAGTCAAACTGCTTTATAAGAGGACGAAGAGCAGTCAAACTGATTTATAATCGGACGAAGAGCAGTCAAACTGTTCTATAGGAGGGTGAAGCGCAGTCAAACTGGTTTATAGGAGGATGAAGAGCAGTCAAACTGCTTTATAAAAGGATGAAGAGCAGTCAAACTGATTTATAAGAGGATGAAGAGCAGTCAAACTGCTTTATAAAAGGATGAAGAGCAGTCAAACTGTTTTATAAGCGGACGAAGAGCAGTCAAACTGATTTATAATTGGACGAAGAGCAGTCAAACTGATTTATAATCGGACGAAGAGCAGTCAAACGGTTTTATAAGAGGATGAAGAGCAGTCAAATTGATTTATAAGAGGATGAAGAGCAGTCAAACTGCTTTATAAAAGGATGAAGAGCAGTCAAACTGTTTTATACGAGGATGTAGAGCGGTCAGACTGTTTTACAAGAGGATGAAGAGCAGTCAAACTGTTTTGCAAGAGGATGAAGAGCAGTCAAACAGTTTTATGAGGACGAGAAGCAGTCAAACTGATTTATAATCGGATGAAGAGCAGTCAAACTGATTTATAAGAGGATGAAGAGCAGTCAGACTGATTTATAATCGGATGAAGAGCAGTCAAACTGTTTTATAAGAGGATGAAGAGCAGTCAAACAGTTTTATGAGGACGAGAAGCAGTCAAACTGATTTATAATCGGATGAAGAGCAGTCAAACTGATTTATAAGAGGATGAAGAGCAGTCAGACTGATTTATAATCGGATGAAGAGCAGTCAGACTGTTTTACAAGAGGATGAAGAGCAGTCAAACTGCTTTATAAAAGGATGAAGACCATCAAACTGTTTTATACGAGGATGTAGAGCAGTCAGACTGTTTTACAAGAGGATGAAGAGCAGTCAACCTGTTTTACAAGAGGATGAAGATTAGTCAATCTGTTTTATAAGAGGATGAAGAGCAGTCAAACTGCTTTATAAAAGGATGAAGAGCAATCAAACTGTTTTAAAAGAGGACGAAGAGCAGTCACACTGATTTATAATCGGACGAAGAGCAGTCAAACTGCTTTATAAAAGGATGAAGAGCAGTCAAACTGATTTATAACCGGACGAAGAGCAGTCAAACGGTTTTATAAGAGGATGAAGAGCAGTCGAATTGATTTATAAGAGGATGAAGAGCAGTCAAACTGCTTTATTTAAGGATGAAGAGCAGTCAAACTGTTTTATACGAGGATGTAGAGCGGTCAGACTGTTTTACAAGAGGATGAAGAGCAGTCAAACTGTTTTATAAGAGGATGAAGAGCAGTCAAACTGCTTTATAAAAGGATGAAGAGCAGTCAAACAGTTTTATAAGAGGACGAAAAGCAGTCAAACTGATTTATAATCGGATGAAGAGCAGTCAAACAGATTTATAAGAGGATGAAGAGCAGTCAAACTGCGTTATAAAAAGATGAAGAGCAGTCAAACTGTTTTATAAAAGGACGAAGAGCAGTCAAACTGATTTATAATCGGATGAAGAGCAGTCAAACTGTTTTATAAGAGGATGAAGAGCAGTCAAACTGATTTATAATCGGACGAAGAGCAGTCAGACTGTTTTACAAGAGGATGAAGAGCAGTCAAACTGCTTTATAAAAGGACGAAGAGCAGTCAAACTGATTTATAATCGGACGAAGAGCAGTCAAACTGTTCTATAGGACGATGAAGCGCAGTCAAACTGGTTTATAGGAGGATGAAGAGCAGTCAAACTGCTTTATAAGAGGATGAAGAGCAGTCAAACTGATTTATAATCGGATGAAGAGCAGTCAAACAGATTTATAAGAGGATGGAGAGCAGTCAAACTGCGTTATAAAAAGATGAAGAGCAGTCAAACTGTTTTATAAGAGGATGAAGAACAGTCAGACTGATTTATAATCAGATGAAGAGCAGTCAGACTGTTTTACAAGAGGATGAAGAGCAGTCAAACTGATTTATAAGCGGACGAAGAGCAGTCAAACTGATTTATAATCGGACGAAGAGCAGTCAATCTGATTTATAAACGGACGAAGAGCAGTCAAACGGTTTTATAAAAGGATGAAGAGCAGTCAAACTGTTTTATACGAGGATGTAGAGCAGTCAGACTGTTTTACAAGAGGATGAAGAGCAGTCAACCTGTTTTACAAGAGGATGAAGAGCAGTCAAACTGTTTTATAAGAGGATGAAGAGCAGTCTAACTGCGTTATAAAAGGATGAAGAGCAGTCAAACTGTTTTATAAGAGGAAAAAAGAGCAGTCAATCTGATTTATAATAGGATGAAGAGCAGGCAAACTGATTTAAAAGAGGATGAAGAGCAGTCAAACTGTTTTATAAGCTGACGAAGAGCAGTCAAACTGATTTATAATCGGACGAAGAGCAGTCAAACTGATTTATAAGAGGATGAAGAGCAGTCAAATTGATTTATAAGAGGATGAAGAGCAGTCAAACTGCTTTATAAAAGGATGAAGAGCAGTCAAACTGTTTTATACGAGGATGTAGAGCAGTCAGACTGTTTTACAAGAGGAGGAAGAGCAGTCAACCTGTTTTACAAGAGGATGAAGAGCAGTCAATCTGTTTTATAAGAGGATGAAGAGCAGTCAAACTGCTTTATAAAAGGATGAAGAGCAGTCAAACTGTTTTATAAGAGGACGAAGAGCAGTCAAACTGATTTATAATCGGATGAAGAGCAGTCAAACTGATTTATAAGAGGATGAAGAGCAGTCAAACTGCTTTATAAAAGGATGAAGAGCAGTCAAACTGTTTTATAAGAGGACGAAGAGCAGTCAAACTGATTTATAATCGGACGAAGAGCAGTCAAACTGTTCTATAGGAGGATGAAGCGCAGTCAAACTGGTTTATAGGAGGATGAAGAGCAGTCAAACTGCTTTATAAGAGGATGAAGAGCAGTCAAACTGATTTATAAGAGGATGAAGAGCAGTCAAACTGCTTTGTAAAAGCATGAAGAGCAGTCAAACTGTTTTATAAGCGGACGAAGAGCAGTCAAACTGATTTATGATCGGACAAAGAGCAGTCAAACTGATTTATAATCGGAGGAAGAGCAGTCAAACGGTTTTATAAGAGGATGAAGAGCAGTCAAATTTATTTATAAGAGGATGAAGAGCAGTCAAACTGCTTTATAAAAGAATGAAGAGCAGTCAAACTGTTTTATACGAGGATGTAGAGCGGTCAGACTGTTTTACAAGAGGATGAAGAGCAGTCAACCTGTTTTACAAGAGGATGAAGAGCAGTCAAACTGTTTTATAAGAGGATGAAGAGCAGTCAAACTGCTTTATAAAAGGATGAAGAGCAGTCAAACATTTTTATAAGAGGACGAAAAGCAGTCAAACTGATTTATAATCGGATCAAGAGCAGTCAAACTGATTTATACGAGGATGAAGAGCAGTCAAACTGCGTTACAATAAGATGAAGAGCAGTCAAACTGTTTTATAAGAGGATGAAGAGCAGTCAAACTGATTTATAATCCGACGAAGAGCAGTCAAACTGTTCTATAGGAGGATGAAGTGCAGTCAAACTGGTTTATAGGAGGATGAAGAGCAGTCAAATTGCTTTATAAGAGGATGAAGAGCAGTCAAACTGATTTATAAGCGGACGAAGAGCAGTCAAACTGATTTATAATCGGACGAAGAGCAGTCAAACTGATTTATAAACGGACGAAGAGCAGTCAAACGGGTTTATAAAAGGATGAAGAGCAGTCAAACTGTTTTATACGAGGATGTAGAGGAGTCAGACTGTTTTACAAGAGGATGAAGAGCAGTCAACCTGTTTTACAAGAGGATGAAGAGCAGTCAAACTGCGTTATAAAAAGAAGAAGAGCAGTCAAACTGTTTTATACGAGGATGTAGAGCAGTCAGACTGTTTTACAAGAGGAGGAAGAGCAGTCAACCTGTTTTACAAGAGGATGAAGAGCAGTCAATCTGTTTTATAAGAGGATGAGGAGCAGTGAAACTGCTTTATAAAAGGATGAAGAGCAGTCAAACTGTTTTATAAGAGGACGAAGAGCAGTCAAACTGATCTATAATCGGATGAAGAGCAGTCAAACTGATTTATAAGAGGATGAAGAGCAGTCAAACTGCTTTATAAAAGGATGAAGAGCAGTCAAACTGTTTTATAAGAGGACGAAGAACAGTCAAACTGATTTATAATCGGACGAAGAGCAGTCAAACTGTTCTATAGGAGGATGAAGCGCAGTCAAACTGGTTTATAGGAGGATGAAGAGCAGTCAAACTGCTTTATAAGAGGATGAAGAGCAGTCAAACTGATTTATAAGAGGATGAAGAGCAGTCAAACTGCTTTGTAAAAGGATGAAGAGAAGTCAAACTGTTTTATAAGCGGACGAAGAGCAGTCAAACTGATTTATAATCGGACAAAGAGCAGTCAAACTGATTTATAATCGGACGAAGAGCAGTCAAACGGTTTTATAAGAGGATGAAGAGCAGTCAAATTGATTTATAAGAGGATGAAGAGCAGTCAAACTGCTTTATAAAAGGATGAAGAGCAGTCAAACTGTTTTATACGAGGATGTAGAGCGGTCAGACTGTTTTACAAGAGGATGAAGAGCAGTCAACCTGTTTTACAAGAGGATGAAGAGCAGTCAAACTGTTTTATAAGAGGATGAAGAGCAGTCAAACTGCTTTATAAAAGGATGAAGAGCAGTCAAACAGTTTTATAAGAGGACGAAAAGCAGTCAAACTGATTTATAATCGGATCAAGAGCAGTCAAACTGATTTATACGAGGATGAAGAGCAGTCAAACTGCGTTACAATAAGATGAAGAGCAGTCAAACTGTTTTCTAAGAGGATGAAGAGCAGTCAAACTGATTTATAATCCGACGAAGAGCAGTCAAACTGTTCTATAGGAGGATGAAGAGCAGTCAAACTGTTTTATAAGCGGACGAAGAGCAGTCAAACTGTTCTATAGGAGGATGAAGCGCAGTCAAACTGGTTTATAGGAGGATGAAGAACAGTCAAACTGATTCATAATCGGATGAAGAGCAGTCAAACTGATTTATAAGAGGATGAAGAGCAGTCAAACTGCTTTATAAAAGGATGAAGAGCAGTCAAACTGTTTTATAAGAGGACGAAGAGCAGTCAAACTGATTTATAATCGGACGAAGAGCAGTCAAACTGTTCTATAGGAGGATGAAGCGCAGTCAAACTGGTCTATAGGAGGATGAAGAGCAGTCAAACTGTTTTATAAGCGGACGAAGAGCAGTCAAACTGATTTATAAGAGGATGAAGAGCAGTCAAACTGCTTTATAAGAGGACGAAGAGCAGTCAAACTGATTTATAATCGGACGAAGAGCAGTCAAACTGTTCTATAGGAGGGTGAAGCACAGTCAAACTGGTTTATAGGAGGATGAAGAGCAGTCAAACTGCTTTATAAAAGGATGAAGAGCAGTCAAACTGATTTATAAGAGGATGAAGAGCAGTCAAACTGCTTCATAAAAGGATGAAGAGCAGTCAAACTGTTTTATAAGCGGACGAAGAGCAGTCAAACTGATTTATAATTGGACGAAGAGCAGTCAAACTGATTTATAATCGGACGAAGAGCAGTCAAACGGTTTTATAAGAGGATGAAGAGCAGTCAAATTGATTTATAAGAGTATGAAGAGCAGTCAAACTGATTTATAAGAGGATGTAGAGCAGTCAAACTGCTTTATAAGAGGATGAAGAGCAGTCAAACTGATTTATAAGCGGACGAAGAGCAGTCAAACTGATTTATAATCGGACGAAGAGCAGTCAAACTGATTTATAAACGGACGAAGAGCAGTCAAACGGTTTTATAAAAGGATGAAGAGCAGTCAAACTGTTTTTTACGAGGATGTAGAGCAGTCAGACTGTTTTACAAGAGGATGAAGAGCAGTCAACCTGTTTTACAAGAGGATGAAGAGCAGTCAAACTGTTTTATAAGAGGATGAAGAGCAGTCAAACTGCGTTATAAAAGGATGAAGAGCAGTCAAACTGTTTTATAAGAGGACGAAGAGCAGTCAAACTGATTTATAATCGGACGAAGAGCAGTCAAACTGTTCTATTGGAGGATGAAGCGCAGTCAAACTGGTTTATAGGAGGATGAAGAGCAGTCAAACTGCTTTATAAGAGGATGAAGAGCAGTCAAACTGATTTATAAGCGCACGAAGAGCAGTCAAACTGATTTATAATCGGACAAAGAGCAGTCAAACTGTTCTATAGGAGGATGAAGCGCAGTCAAACTGGTTTATAGGAGGATGAAGAGCAGTCAAACTGCTTTATAAGAGGATGAAGAGCAGTCAAACTGATTTATAAGAGGATGAAGAGCAGTCAAACTGCTTTATAAAAGGATGAAGAGCAGTCAAACTGTTTTATAAGCGGACGAAGAGCAGTTAAACTGATTTATAATCGGACGAAGAGCAGTCAAACTGATTTATAATCGGACGAAGAGCAGTCAAACTGATTTATAATCGGATGAATAGCAGTCAAACTGATTTATAAGAGGATGTAGAGCAGTCAAACTGCTTTATAAAAGGATGAAGAGCAGTCAAACTGCTTTATAAGAGGACGAAGAGCAGTCAAACTGATTTATAATCGGACGAAGAGCAGTCAAACTGTTCTATAGGAGGGTGAAGCACAGTCAAACTGGTTTATAGGAGGATGAAGAGCAGTCAAAGTGCTTTATAAAAGGATGAAGAGCAGTCAAACTGATTTATAAGAGGATGAAGAGCAGTCAAACTGCTTCATAAAAGGATGAAGAGCAGTCAAACTGTTTTATAAGCGGACGAAGAGCAGTCAAACTGATTTATAATTGGACGAAGAGCAGTCAAACTGATTTATAATCGGACGAAGAGCAGTCAAACGGTTTTATAAGAGGATGAAGAGCAGTCAAATTGATTTATAAGAGTATGAAGAGCAGTCAAACTGATTTATAAGAGGATGTAGAGCAGTCAAACTGTTTTATAAGAGGATGAAGAGCAGTCAAACTGATTTATAAGCGGACGAAGAGCAGTCAAACTGATTTATAATCGGACGAAGAGCAGTCAAACTGATTTATAAACGGACGAAGAGCAGTCAAACGGTTTTATAAAAGGATGAAGAGCAGTCAAACTGTTTTTTACGAGGATGTAGAGCAGTCAGACTGTTTTACAAGAGGATGAAGAGCAGTCAACCTGTTTTACAAGAGGATGAAGAGCAGTCAAACTGTTTTATAAGAGGATGAAGAGCAGTCAAACTGCGTTATAAAAGGATGAAGAGCAGTCAAACTGTTTTATAAGAGGATGAAGAGCAGTCAAACTGATTTATAATCGGACGAAGAGCAGTCAAACTGTTCTATTGGAGGATGAAGCGCAGTCAAACTGGTTTATAGGAGGATGAAGAGCAGTCAAACTGCTTTATAAGAGGATGAAGAGCAGTCAAACTGATTTATAAGCGCACGAAGAGCAGTCAAACTGATTTATAATCGGACAAAGAGCAGTCAAACTGTTCTATAGGAGGATGAAGCGCAGTCAAACTGGTTTATAGGAGGATGAAGAGCAGTCAAACTGCTTTATAAGAGGATGAAGAGCAGTCAAACTGATTTATAAGAGGATGAAGAGCAGTCAAACTGCTTTATAAAAGGATGAAGAGCAGTCAAACTGTTTTATAAGCGGACGAAGAGCAGTTAAACTGATTTATAATCGGACGAAGAGCGGTCAAACTGATTTATAATCGGACGAAGAGCAGTCAAACTGATTTATAATCGGATGAATAGCAGTCAAACTGATTTATAAGAGGATGTAGAGCAGTCAAACTGCTTTATAAAAGGATGAAGAGCAGTCAAACTGTTTTATAAGAGGACGAAGAGCAGTCAAACTGCTTTATAAGAGGATGAAGAGCAGTTAAACTGATTTATAATCGGACGAAGAGCAGTCAAACTGTTCTATAGGAGGATGAATCGCAGTCAAACTGGTTTATAGGAGGATGAAGAGCAGTCAAACTGCTTTATAAGAGGATGAAGAGCAGTTAAACTGATTTATAAGCGGACGAAGAGCAGTCAAACTGATTTATAATCGGACGAAGAGCAGTCTAACTGATTTATAAACGGACGAAGAGCAGTCAAACGGTTTTATAAAAGGATGAAGAGCAGTCAAACTGTTTTATACGAGGATGTAGAGCAGTCAGACTGTTTTACAAGAGGATGAAGAGCAGTCAACCTGTTTTACAAGAGGATGAAGAGCAGTCAAACTGTTTTATAAGAGGATGAAGAGCAGTCAAACTGCGTTATAAAAGGATGAAGAGCAGTCAAACAGTTTTATAAGAGGACGAAGAGCAGTCAAACTGATTTATAATCGGATGAAGAGCAGTCAAACTGATTTATAAGAGGATGAAGAGTAGTCAAACTGCTTTATAAAAGGATGAAGAGCAGTCAAACTGTTCTATAGGAGGATGAAGCGCAGTCAAACTGGTCTATAGGAGGATGAAGAGCAGTCAAACTGTTTTATAAGCGGACGAAGAGCAGTCAAACTGATTTATAAGAGGATGAAGAGCAGTCAAACTGCTTTATAAGAGGACGAAGAGCAGTCAAACTGATTTATAATCGGACGAAGAGCAGTCAAACTGTTCTATAGGAGGGTGAAGCGCAGTCAAACTGGTTTATAGGAAAATGAAGAGCAGTCAAACTGTTTTATAAAAGGATGAAGAGCAGTCAAACTGATTTATAAGAGGATGAAGAGCAGTCAAACTGCTTTATAAAAGGATGAAGAGCAGTCAAACTGTTTTATAAGCGGACGAAGAGCAGTCAAACTGATTTATAATTGGACGAAGAGCAGTCAAACTGATTTATAATCGGACGAAGAGCAGTCAAACGGTTTTATAAGAGGATGAAGAGCAGTCAAATTGATTTATAAGAGGATGAAGAGCAGTCAAACTGCTTTATAAAAGGATGAAGAGCAGTCAAACTTTTTTATACGAGGATGTAGAGCGGTCAGACTGTTTTACAAGAGGATGAAGAGCAGTCAAACTGTTTTGCAAGAGGATGAAGAGCAGTCAAACTGCGTTATAAAAAGATGAAGAGCAGTCAAACTGTTTTATAAGAGGAAGAAGAGCAGTCAAACAGTTTTATGAGGACGAGAAGCAGTCAAACTGATTTATAATCGGATGAAGAGCAGTCAAACTGATTTATAAGAGGATGAAGAGCAGTCAGACTGATTTATAATCGGATGAAGAGCAGTCAGACTGTTTTACAAGAGGATGAAGAGCAGTCAAACTGCTTTATAAAAGGATGAAGACCATCAAACTGTTTTATACGAGGATGTAGAGCAGTCAGACTGCTTTATAAAAGGATGAAGAGCAGTCAAACTGTTTTATAAGAGGACGAAGAGCAGTCACACTGATTTATAATCGGACGAAGAGCAGTCAAACTGCTTTATAAAAGGATGAAGAGCAGTCAAACTGATTTATAAGAGGACGAAGAGCAGTCACACTGATTTATAATCGGACGAAGAGCAGTCAAACTGCTTTATAAAAGGATGAAGAGCAGTCAAACTGATTTATAACCGGACGAAGAGCAGTCAAACGGTTTTATAAGAGGATGAAGAGCAGTCGAATTGATTTATAAGAGGATGAAGAGCAGTCAAACTGCTTTATATAAGGATGAAGAGCAGTCAAACTGTTTTATACGAGGATGTAGAGCGGTCAGACTGTTTTACAAGAGGATGAAGAGCAGTCAAACTGTTTTATAAGAGGATGAAGAGCAGTCAAACTGCTTTATAAAAGGATGAAGAGCAGTCAAACAGTTTTATAAGAGGACGAAAAGCAGTCAAACTGATTTATAATCGGATGAAGAGCAGTCAAACAGATTTATAAGAGGATGAAGAGCAGTCAAACTGCATTATAAAAAGATGAAGAGCAGTCAAACTGGTTTATAGGAGGATGAAGAGCAGTCAAACTGCTTTATAAGAGGATGAAGAGCAGTCAAACTGATTTATAAGCGCACGAAGAGCAGTCAAACTGATTTATAATCGGACAAAGAGCAGTCAAACTGTTCTATAGGAGGATGAAGCGCAGTCAAACTGGTTTATAGGAGGATGAAGAGCAGTCAAACTGCTTTATAAGAGGATGAAGAGCAGTCAAACTGATTTATAAACGGACGAAGAGCAGTCAAACTGCTTTATAAAAGGATGAAGAGCAGTCAAACTGTTTTATAAGCGGACGAAGAGCAGTTAAACTGATTTATAATCGGACGAAGAGCAGTCAAACTGATTTATAATCGGACGAAGAGCAGTCAAACTGATTTATAATCGGATGAATAGCAGTCAAACTGATTTATAAGAGGATGTAGAGCAGTCAAACTGCTTTATAAAAGGATGAAGAGCAGTCAAACTGTTTTATAAGAGGACGAAGAGCAGTCAAACTGCTTTATAAGAGGATGAAGAGCAGTTAAACTGATTTATAATCGGACGAAGAGCAGTCAAACTGTTCTATAGGAGGATGAAGCGCAGTCAAACTGGTTTATAGGAGGATGAAGAGCAGTCAAACTGCTTTATAAGAGGATGAAGAGCAGTTAAACTGATTTATAAGCGGACGAAGAGCAGTCAAACTGATTTATAATCGGACGAAGAGCAGTCAAACTGATTTATAAACGGACAAAGAGCAGTCAAACGGTTTTATAAAAGGATGAAGAGCAGTCAGACTGTTTTATACGAGGATGTAGAGCAGTCAGACTGTTTTACAAGAGGATGAAGAGCAGTCAACCTGTTTTACAAGAGGATGAAGAGCAGTCAAACTGTTTTATAAGAGGATGAAGAGCAGTCAAACTGCGTTATAAAAGGATGAAGAGCAGTCAAACAGTTTTATAAGAGGACGAAGAGCAGTCAAACTGATTTATAATCGGATGAAGAGCAGTCAAACTGATTTATAAGAGGATGAAGAGCAGTCAAACTGCTTTATAAAAGGATGAAGAGCAGTCAAACTGTTTTATAAGAGGACGAAGAGCAGTCAAACTGATTTATAATCGGACGAAGAGCAGTCAAACTGTTCTATAGGAGGATGAAGCGCAGTCAAACTGGTCTATAGGAGGATGAAGAGCAGTCAAACTGTTTTATAAGCGGACGAAGAGCAGTCAAACTGATTTATAAGAGGATGAAGAGCAGTCAAACTGCTTTATAAGAGGACGAAGAGCAGTCAAACTGTTTTATAAGAGGACGAAGAGCAGTCAAACTGCTTTATAAGAGGATGAAGAGCAGTTAAACTGATTTATAATCGGACGAAGAGCAGTCAAACTGTTCTATAGGAGGATGAAGCGCAGTCAAACTGGTTTATAGGAGGATGAAGAGCAGTCAAACTGCTTTATAAGAGGATGAAGAGCAGTTAAACTGATTTATAAGCGGACGAAGAGCAGTCAAACTGATTTATAATCGGACGAAGAGCAGTCAAACTGATTTATAAACGGACAAAGAGCAGTCAAACGGTTTTATAAAAGGATGAAGAGCAGTCAGACTGTTTTATACGAGGATGTAGAGCAGTCAGACTGTTTTACAAGAGGATGAAGAGCAGTCAACCTGTTTTACAAGAGGATGAAGAGCAGTCAAACTGTTTTATAAGAGGATGAAGAGCAGTCAAACTGCGTTATAAAAGGATGAAGAGCAGTCAAACAGTTTTATAAGAGGACGAAGAGCAGTCAAACTGATTTATAATCGGATGAAGAGCAGTCAAACTGATTTATAAGAGGATGAAGAGCAGTCAAACTGCTTTATAAAAGGATGAAGAGCAGTCAAACTGTTTTATAAGAGGACGAAGAGCAGTCAAACTGATTTATAATCGGACGAAGAGCAGTCAAACTGTTCTATAGGAGGATGAAGCGCAGTCAAACTGGTCTATAGGAGGATGAAGAGCAGTCAAACTGTTTTATAAGCGGACGAAGAGCAGTCAAACTGATTTATAAGAGGATGAAGAGCAGTCAAACTGATTTATAATCGGACGAAGAGCAGTCAAACTGATTTATAAACGGACGAAGAGCAGTCAAACGGTTTTATAAAAGGATGAAGAGCAGTCAAACTGTTTTTTACGAGGATGTAGAGCAGTCAGACTGTTTTACAAGAGGATGAAGAGCAGTCAACCTGTTTTACAAGAGGATGAAGAGCAGTCAAACTGTTTTATAAGAGGATGAAGAGCAGTCAAACTGCGTTATAAAAGGATGAAGAGCAGTCAAACTGTTTTATAAGAGGATGAAGAGCAGTCAAACTGATTTATAATCGGACGAAGAGCAGTCAAACTGTTCTATTGGAGGATGAAGCGCAGTCAAACTGGTTTATAGGAGGATGAAGAGCAGTCAAACTGCTTTATAAGAGGATGAAGAGCAGTCAAACTGATTTATAAGCGCACGAAGAGCAGTCAAACTGATTTATAATCGGACAAAGAGCAGTCAAACTGTTCTATAGGAGGATGAAGCGCAGTCAAACTGGTTTATAGGAGGATGAAGAGCAGTCAAACTGCTTTATAAGAGGATGAAGAGCAGTCAAACTGATTTATAAGAGGATGAAGAGCAGTCAAACTGCTTTATAAAAGGATGAAGAGCAGTCAAACTGTTTTATAAGCGGACGAAGAGCAGTTAAACTGATTTATAATCGGACGAAGAGCGGTCAAACTGATTTATAATCGGACGAAGAGCAGTCAAACTGATTTATAATCGGATGAATAGCAGTCAAACTGATTTATAAGAGGATGTAGAGCAGTCAAACTGCTTTATAAAAGGATGAAGAGCAGTCAAACTGTTTTATAAGAGGACGAAGAGCAGTCAAACTGCTTTATAAGAGGATGAAGAGCAGTTAAACTGATTTATAATCGGACGAAGAGCAGTCAAACTGTTCTATAGGAGGATGAATCGCAGTCAAACTGGTTTATAGGAGGATGAAGAGCAGTCAAACTGCTTTATAAGAGGATGAAGAGCAGTTAAACTGATTTATAAGCGGACGAAGAGCAGTCAAACTGATTTATAATCGGACGAAGAGCAGTCTAACTGATTTATAAACGGACGAAGAGCAGTCAAACGGTTTTATAAAAGGATGAAGAGCAGTCAAACTGTTTTATACGAGGATGTAGAGCAGTCAGACTGTTTTACAAGAGGATGAAGAGCAGTCAACCTGTTTTACAAGAGGATGAAGAGCAGTCAAACTGTTTTATAAGAGGATGAAGAGCAGTCAAACTGCGTTATAAAAGGATGAAGAGCAGTCAAACAGTTTTATAAGAGGACGAAGAGCAGTCAAACTGATTTATAATCGGATGAAGAGCAGTCAAACTGATTTATAAGAGGATGAAGAGTAGTCAAACTGCTTTATAAAAGGATGAAGAGCAGTCAAACTGTTCTATAGGAGGATGAAGCGCAGTCAAACTGGTCTATAGGAGGATGAAGAGCAGTCAAACTGTTTTATAAGCGGACGAAGAGCAGTCAAACTGATTTATAAGAGGATGAAGAGCAGTCAAACTGCTTTATAAGAGGACGAAGAGCAGTCAAACTGATTTATAATCGGACGAAGAGCAGTCAAACTGTTCTATAGGAGGGTGAAGCGCAGTCAAACTGGTTTATAGGAAAATGAAGAGCAGTCAAACTGTTTTATAAAAGGATGAAGAGCAGTCAAACTGATTTATAAGAGGATGAAGAGCAGTCAAACTGCTTTATAAAAGGATGAAGAGCAGTCAAACTGTTTTATAAGCGGACGAAGAGCAGTCAAACTGATTTATAATTGGACGAAGAGCAGTCAAACTGATTTATAATCGGACGAAGAGCAGTCAAACGGTTTTATAAGAGGATGAAGAGCAGTCAAATTGATTTATAAGAGGATGAAGAGCAGTCAAACTGCTTTATAAAAGGATGAAGAGCAGTCAAACTTTTTTATACGAGGATGTAGAGCGGTCAGACTGTTTTACAAGAGGATGAAGAGCAGTCAAACTGTTTTGCAAGAGGATGAAGAGCAGTCAAACTGCGTTATAAAAAGATGAAGAGCAGTCAAACTGTTTTATAAGAGGAAGAAGAGCAGTCAAACAGTTTTATGAGGACGAGAAGCAGTCAAACTGATTTATAATCGGATGAAGAGCAGTCAAACTGATTTATAAGAGGATGAAGAGCAGTCAGACTGATTTATAATCGGATGAAGAGCAGTCAGACTGTTTTACAAGAGGATGAAGAGCAGTCAAACTGCTTTATAAAAGGATGAAGACCATCAAACTGTTTTATACGAGGATGTAGAGCAGTCAGACTGCTTTATAAAAGGATGAAGAGCAGTCAAACTGTTTTATAAGAGGACGAAGAGCAGTCACACTGATTTATAATCGGACGAAGAGCAGTCAAACTGCTTTATAAAAGGATGAAGAGCAGTCAAACTGATTTATAAGAGGACGAAGAGCAGTCACACTGATTTATAATCGGACGAAGAGCAGTCAAACTGCTTTATAAAAGGATGAAGAGCAGTCAAACTGATTTATAACCGGACGAAGAGCAGTCAAACGGTTTTATAAGAGGATGAAGAGCAGTCGAATTGATTTATAAGAGGATGAAGAGCAGTCAAACTGCTTTATATAAGGATGAAGAGCAGTCAAACTGTTTTATACGAGGATGTAGAGCGGTCAGACTGTTTTACAAGAGGATGAAGAGCAGTCAAACTGTTTTATAAGAGGATGAAGAGCAGTCAAACTGCTTTATAAAAGGATGAAGAGCAGTCAAACAGTTTTATAAGAGGACGAAAAGCAGTCAAACTGATTTATAATCGGATGAAGAGCAGTCAAACAGATTTATAAGAGGATGAAGAGCAGTCAAACTGCATTATAAAAAGATGAAGAGCAGTCAAACTGGTTTATAGGAGGATGAAGAGCAGTCAAACTGCTTTATAAGAGGATGAAGAGCAGTCAAACTGATTTATAAGCGCACGAAGAGCAGTCAAACTGATTTATAATCGGACAAAGAGCAGTCAAACTGTTCTATAGGAGGATGAAGCGCAGTCAAACTGGTTTATAGGAGGATGAAGAGCAGTCAAACTGCTTTATAAGAGGATGAAGAGCAGTCAAACTGATTTATAAACGGACGAAGAGCAGTCAAACTGCTTTATAAAAGGATGAAGAGCAGTCAAACTGTTTTATAAGCGGACGAAGAGCAGTTAAACTGATTTATAATCGGACGAAGAGCAGTCAAACTGATTTATAATCGGACGAAGAGCAGTCAAACTGATTTATAATCGGATGAATAGCAGTCAAACTGATTTATAAGAGGATGTAGAGCAGTCAAACTGCTTTATAAAAGGATGAAGAGCAGTCAAACTGTTTTATAAGAGGACGAAGAGCAGTCAAACTGCTTTATAAGAGGATGAAGAGCAGTTAAACTGATTTATAATCGGACGAAGAGCAGTCAAACTGTTCTATAGGAGGATGAAGCGCAGTCAAACTGGTTTATAGGAGGATGAAGAGCAGTCAAACTGCTTTATAAGAGGATGAAGAGCAGTTAAACTGATTTATAAGCGGACGAAGAGCAGTCAAACTGATTTATAATCGGACGAAGAGCAGTCAAACTGATTTATAAACGGACAAAGAGCAGTCAAACGGTTTTATAAAAGGATGAAGAGCAGTCAGACTGTTTTATACGAGGATGTAGAGCAGTCAGACTGTTTTACAAGAGGATGAAGAGCAGTCAACCTGTTTTACAAGAGGATGAAGAGCAGTCAAACTGTTTTATAAGAGGATGAAGAGCAGTCAAACTGCGTTATAAAAGGATGAAGAGCAGTCAAACAGTTTTATAAGAGGACGAAGAGCAGTCAAACTGATTTATAATCGGATGAAGAGCAGTCAAACTGATTTATAAGAGGATGAAGAGCAGTCAAACTGCTTTATAAAAGGATGAAGAGCAGTCAAACTGTTTTATAAGAGGACGAAGAGCAGTCAAACTGATTTATAATCGGACGAAGAGCAGTCAAACTGTTCTATAGGAGGATGAAGCGCAGTCAAACTGGTCTATAGGAGGATGAAGAGCAGTCAAACTGTTTTATAAGCGGACGAAGAGCAGTCAAACTGATTTATAAGAGGATGAAGAGCAGTCAAACTGCTTTATAAGAGGACGAAGAGCAGTCAAACTGTTTTATAAGAGGACGAAGAGCAGTCAAACTGCTTTATAAGAGGATGAAGAGCAGTTAAACTGATTTATAATCGGACGAAGAGCAGTCAAACTGTTCTATAGGAGGATGAAGCGCAGTCAAACTGGTTTATAGGAGGATGAAGAGCAGTCAAACTGCTTTATAAGAGGATGAAGAGCAGTTAAACTGATTTATAAGCGGACGAAGAGCAGTCAAACTGATTTATAATCGGACGAAGAGCAGTCAAACTGATTTATAAACGGACAAAGAGCAGTCAAACGGTTTTATAAAAGGATGAAGAGCAGTCAGACTGTTTTATACGAGGATGTAGAGCAGTCAGACTGTTTTACAAGAGGATGAAGAGCAGTCAACCTGTTTTACAAGAGGATGAAGAGCAGTCAAACTGTTTTATAAGAGGATGAAGAGCAGTCAAACTGCGTTATAAAAGGATGAAGAGCAGTCAAACAGTTTTATAAGAGGACGAAGAGCAGTCAAACTGATTTATAATCGGATGAAGAGCAGTCAAACTGATTTATAAGAGGATGAAGAGCAGTCAAACTGCTTTATAAAAGGATGAAGAGCAGTCAAACTGTTTTATAAGAGGACGAAGAGCAGTCAAACTGATTTATAATCGGACGAAGAGCAGTCAAACTGTTCTATAGGAGGATGAAGCGCAGTCAAACTGGTCTATAGGAGGATGAAGAGCAGTCAAACTGTTTTATAAGCGGACGAAGAGCAGTCAAACTGATTTATAAGAGGATGAAGAGCAGTCAAACTGATTTATAATCGGACGAAGAGCAGTCAAACTGATTTATAAACGGACGAAGAGCAGTCAAACGGTTTTATAAAAGGATGAAGAGCAGTCAAACTGTTTTTTACGAGGATGTAGAGCAGTCAGACTGTTTTACAAGAGGATGAAGAGCAGTCAACCTGTTTTACAAGAGGATGAAGAGCAGTCAAACTGTTTTATAAGAGGATGAAGAGCAGTCAAACTGCGTTATAAAAGGATGAAGAGCAGTCAAACTGTTTTATAAGAGGATGAAGAGCAGTCAAACTGATTTATAATCGGACGAAGAGCAGTCAAACTGTTCTATTGGAGGATGAAGCGCAGTCAAACTGGTTTATAGGAGGATGAAGAGCAGTCAAACTGCTTTATAAGAGGATGAAGAGCAGTCAAACTGATTTATAAGCGCACGAAGAGCAGTCAAACTGATTTATAATCGGACAAAGAGCAATCAAACTGTTCTATAGGAGGATGAAGCGCAGTCAAACTGGTTTATAGGAGGATGAAGAGCAGTCAAACTGCTTTATAAGAGGATGAAGAGCAGTCAAACTGATTTATAAGAGGATGAAGAGCAGTCAAACTGCTTTATAAAAGGATGAAGAGCAGTCAAACTGTTTTATAAGCGGACGAAGAGCAGTTAAACTGATTTATAATCGGACGAAGAGCGGTCAAACTGATTTATAATCGGACGAAGAGCAGTCAAACTGATTTATAATCGGATGAATAGCAGTCAAACTGATTTATAAGAGGATGTAGAGCAGTCAAACTGCTTTATAAAAGGATGAAGAGCAGTCAAACTGTTTTATAAGAGGACGAAGAGCAGTCAAACTGCTTTATAAGAGGATGAAGAGCAGTTAAACTGATTTATAATCGGACGAAGAGCAGTCAAACTGTTCTATAGGAGGATGAATCGCAGTCAAACTGGTTTATAGGAGGATGAAGAGCAGTCAAACTGCTTTATAAGAGGATGAAGAGCAGTTAAACTGATTTATAAGCGGACGAAGAGCAGTCAAACTGATTTATAATCGGACGAAGAGCAGTCTAACTGATTTATAAACGGACGAAGAGCAGTCAAACGGTTTTATAAAAGGATGAAGAGCAGTCAAACTGTTTTATACGAGGATGTAGAGCAGTCAGACTGTTTTACAAGAGGATGAAGAGCAGTCAACCTGTTTTACAAGAGGATGAAGAGCAGTCAAACTGTTTTATAAGAGGATGAAGAGCAGTCAAACTGCGTTATAAAAGGATGA
The DNA here is from genome assembly GCF_029633865.1 of Lampris incognitus. Classification (NCBI taxonomy): domain Eukaryota; kingdom Metazoa; phylum Chordata; class Actinopteri; order Lampriformes; family Lampridae; genus Lampris; species Lampris incognitus. The sequence goes on from NC_079222.1 coordinate 37,170,303, forward strand.
AGAGCAGTCAAACAGTTTTATAAGAGGACGAAGAGCAGTCAAACTGATTTATAATCGGATGAAGAGCAGTCAAACTGATTTATAAGAGGATGAAGAGTAGTCAAACTGCTTTATAAAAGGATGAAGAGCAGTCAAACTGTTCTATAGGAGGATGAAGCGCAGTCAAACTGGTCTATAGGAGGATGAAGAGCAGTCAAACTGTTTTATAAGCGGACGAAGAGCAGTCAAACTGATTTATAAGAGGATGAAGAGCAGTCAAACTGCTTTATAAGAGGACGAAGAGCAGTCAAACTGATTTATAATCGGACGAAGAGCAGTCAAACTGTTCTATAGGAGGGTGAAGCGCAGTCAAACTGGTTTATAGGAAAATGAAGAGCAGTCAAACTGTTTTATAAAAGGATGAAGAGCAGTCAAACTGATTTATAAGAGGATGAAGAGCAGTCAAACTGCTTTATAAAAGGATGAAGAGCAGTCAAACTGTTTTATAAGCGGACGAAGAGCAGTCAAACTGATTTATAATTGGACGAAGAGCAGTCAAACTGATTTATAAGAGGATGAAGAGCAGTCAGACTGATTTATAATCGGATGAAGAGCAGTCAGACTGTTTTACAAGAGGATGAAGAGCAGTCAAACTGTTTTGCAAGAGGATGAAGAGCAGTCAAACTGCGTTATAAAAAGATGAAGAGCAGTCAAACTGTTTTATAAGAGGAAGAAGAGCAGTCAAACAGTTTTATGAGGACGAGAAGCAGTCAAACTGATTTATAATCGGATGAAGAGCAGTCAAACTGATTTATAAGAGGATGAAGAGCAGTCAGACTGATTTATAATCGGATGAAGAGCAGTCAGACTGTTTTACAAGAGGATGAAGAGCAGTCAAACTGCTTTATAAAAGGATGAAGACCATCAAACTGTTTTATACGAGGATGTAGAGCAGTCAGACTGCTTTATAAAAGGATGAAGAGCAGTCAAACTGTTTTATAAGAGGACGAAGAGCAGTCACACTGATTTATAATCGGACGAAGAGCAGTCAAACTGCTTTATAAAAGGATGAAGAGCAGTCAAACTGATTTATAAGAGGACGAAGAGCAGTCACACTGATTTATAATCGGACGAAGAGCAGTCAAACTGCTTTATAAAAGGATGAAGAGCAGTCAAACTGATTTATAACCGGACGAAGAGCAGTCAAACGGTTTTATAAGAGGATGAAGAGCAGTCGAATTGATTTATAAGAGGATGAAGAGCAGTCAAACTGCTTTATATAAGGATGAAGAGCAGTCAAACTGTTTTATACGAGGATGTAGAGCGGTCAGACTGTTTTACAAGAGGATGAAGAGCAGTCAAACTGTTTTATAAGAGGATGAAGAGCAGTCAAACTGCTTTATAAAAGGATGAAGAGCAGTCAAACAGTTTTATAAGAGGACGAAAAGCAGTCAAACTGATTTATAATCGGATGAAGAGCAGTCAAACAGATTTATAAGAGGATGAAGAGCAGTCAAACTGCATTATAAAAAGATGAAGAGCAGTCAAACTGGTTTATAGGAGGATGAAGAGCAGTCAAACTGCTTTATAAGAGGATGAAGAGCAGTCAAACTGATTTATAAGCGCACGAAGAGCAGTCAAACTGATTTATAATCGGACAAAGAGCAGTCAAACTGTTCTATAGGAGGATGAAGCGCAGTCAAACTGGTTTATAGGAGGATGAAGAGCAGTCAAACTGCTTTATAAGAGGATGAAGAGCAGTCAAACTGATTTATAAACGGACGAAGAGCAGTCAAACTGCTTTATAAAAGGATGAAGAGCAGTCAAACTGTTTTATAAGCGGACGAAGAGCAGTTAAACTGATTTATAATCGGACGAAGAGCAGTCAAACTGATTTATAATCGGACGAAGAGCAGTCAAACTGATTTATAATCGGATGAATAGCAGTCAAACTGATTTATAAGAGGATGTAGAGCAGTCAAACTGCTTTATAAAAGGATGAAGAGCAGTCAAACTGTTTTATAAGAGGACGAAGAGCAGTCAAACTGCTTTATAAGAGGATGAAGAGCAGTTAAACTGATTTATAATCGGACGAAGAGCAGTCAAACTGTTCTATAGGAGGATGAAGCGCAGTCAAACTGGTTTATAGGAGGATGAAGAGCAGTCAAACTGCTTTATAAGAGGATGAAGAGCAGTTAAACTGATTTATAAGCGGACGAAGAGCAGTCAAACTGATTTATAATCGGACGAAGAGCAGTCAAACTGATTTATAAACGGACAAAGAGCAGTCAAACGGTTTTATAAAAGGATGAAGAGCAGTCAGACTGTTTTATACGAGGATGTAGAGCAGTCAGACTGTTTTACAAGAGGATGAAGAGCAGTCAACCTGTTTTACAAGAGGATGAAGAGCAGTCAAACTGTTTTATAAGAGGATGAAGAGCAGTCAAACTGCGTTATAAAAGGATGAAGAGCAGTCAAACAGTTTTATAAGAGGACGAAGAGCAGTCAAACTGATTTATAATCGGATGAAGAGCAGTCAAACTGATTTATAAGAGGATGAAGAGCAGTCAAACTGCTTTATAAAAGGATGAAGAGCAGTCAAACTGTTTTATAAGAGGACGAAGAGCAGTCAAACTGATTTATAATCGGACGAAGAGCAGTCAAACTGTTCTATAGGAGGATGAAGCGCAGTCAAACTGGTCTATAGGAGGATGAAGAGCAGTCAAACTGTTTTATAAGCGGACGAAGAGCAGTCAAACTGATTTATAAGAGGATGAAGAGCAGTCAAACTGCTTTATAAGAGGACGAAGAGCAGTCAAACTGTTTTATAAGAGGACGAAGAGCAGTCAAACTGCTTTATAAGAGGATGAAGAGCAGTTAAACTGATTTATAATCGGACGAAGAGCAGTCAAACTGTTCTATAGGAGGATGAAGCGCAGTCAATCTGGTTTATAGGAGGATGAAGAGCAGTCAAACTGCTTTATAAGAGGATGAAGAGCAGTTAAACTGATTTATAAGCGGACGAAGAGCAGTCAAACTGATTTATAATCGGACGAAGAGCAGTCAAACTGATTTATAAACGGACAAAGAGCAGTCAAACGGTTTTATAAAAGGATGAAGAGCAGTCAGACTGTTTTATACGAGGATGTAGAGCAGTCAGACTGTTTTACAAGAGGATGAAGAGCAGTCAACCTGTTTTACAAGAGGATGAAGAGCAGTCAAACTGTTTTATAAGAGGATGAAGAGCAGTCAAACTGCGTTATAAAAGGATGAAGAGCAGTCAAACAGTTTTATAAGAGGACGAAGAGCAGTCAAACTGATTTATAATCGGATGAAGAGCAGTCAAACTGATTTATAAGAGGATGAAGAGCAGTCAAACTGCTTTATAAAAGGATGAAGAGCAGTCAAACTGTTTTATAAGAGGACGAAGAGCAGTCAAACTGATTTATAATCGGACGAAGAGCAGTCAAACTGTTCTATAGGAGGATGAAGCGCAGTCAAACTGGTCTATAGGAGGATGAAGAGCAGTCAAACTGTTTTATAAGCGGACGAAGAGCAGTCAAACTGATTTATAAGAGGATGAAGAGCAGTCAAACTGCTTTATAAGAGGACGAAGAGCAGTCAAACTGATTTATAATCGGACGAAGAGCAGTCAAACTGTTCTATAGGAGGGTGAAGCGCAGTCAAACTGGTTTATAGGAGGATGAAGAGCAGTCAAACTGCTTTATAAAAGGATGAAGAGCAGTCAAACTGATTTATAAGAGGATGAAGAGCAGTCAAACTGCTTTATAAAAGGATGAAGAGCAGTCAAACTGTATTATAAGCGGACGAAGAGCAGTCAAACTGATTTATAATTGGACGAAGAGCAGTCAAACTGATTTATAATCGGACGAAGAGCAGTCAAACGGTTTTATAAGAGGATGAAGAGCAGTCAAATTGATTTATAAGAGGATGAAGAGCAGTCAAACTGCTTTATAAAAGGATGAAGAGCAGTCAAACTGTTTTATACGAGGATGTAGAGCGGTCAGACTGTTTTACAAGAGGATGAAGAGCAGTCAAACTGTTTTGCAAGAGGATGAAGAGCAGTCAAACTGCGTTATAAAAAGATGAAGAGCAGTCAAACTGTTTTATAAGAGGATGAAGAGCAGTCAAACAGTTTTATGAGGACGAGAAGAAGTCAAACTGATTTATAATCGGATGAAGAGCAGTCAAACTGATTTATAAGAGGATGAAGAGCAGTCAGACTGATTTATAATCGGATGAAGAGCAGTCAGACTGTTTTACAAGAGGATGAAGAGCAGTCAAACTGCTTTATAAAAGGATGAAGAGCAGTCAAACTGTTTTATACAAGGATGTAGAGCAGTCAGACTGTTTTACAAGAGGATGAAGAGCAGTCAACCTGTTTTACAAGAGGATGAAGATTAGTCAATCTGTTTTATAAGAGGATGAAGAGCAGTCAAACTGCTTTATAAAAGGATGAAGAGCAGTCAAACTGTTTTATAAGAGGACGAAGAGCAGTCACACTGATTTATAATCGGACGAAGAGCAGTCAAACTGCTTTATAAAAGGATGAAGAGCAGTCAAACTGTTTTATAAGCGGACGAAGAGCAGTCAAACTGATTTATAATCGGACGAAGAGCAGTCAAACTTATTTATAATCGGACGAAGAGCAGTCAAACGGTTTTATAAGAGGATGAAGAGCAGTCGAATTGATTTATAAGAGGATGAAGAGCAGTCAAACTGCTTTATAAAAGGATGAAGAGCAGTCAAACAGTTTTATAAGAGGACGAAAAGCAGTCAAACTGATTTATAATCGGATGAAGAGCAGTCAAACAGATTTATAAGAGGATGAAGAGCAGTCAAACTGCGTTATAAAAAGATGAAGAGCAGTCAAACTGGTTTATAGGAGGATGAAGAGCAGTCAAACTGCTTTATAAGAGGATGAAGAGCAGTCAAACTGATTTATAAGCGCACGAAGAGCAGTCAAACTGATTTATAATCGGACAAAGAGCAGTCAAACTGTTCTATAGGAGGATGAAGCGCAGTCAAACGGTTTTATAAGAGGATGAAGAGCAGTCAAATTGATTTATAAGAGGATGAAGAGCAGTCAAACTGCTTTATAAAAGGATGAAGAGCAGTCAAACTTTTTTATACGAGGATGTAGAGCGGTCAGACTGTTTTACAAGAGGATGAAGAGCAGTCAAACTGTTTTGCAAGAGGATGAAGAGCAGTCAAACTGCGTTATAAAAAGATGAAGAGCAGTCAAACTGTTTTATAAGAGGAAGAAGAGCAGTCAAACAGTTTTATGAGGACGAGAAGCAGTCAAACTGATTTATAATCGGATGAAGAGCAGTCAAACTGATTTATAAGAGGATGAAGAGCAGTCAGACTGATTTATAATCGGATGAAGAGCAGTCAGACTGTTTTACAAGAGGATGAAGAGCAGTCAAACTGCTTTATAAAAGGATGAAGACCATCAAACTGTTTTATACGAGGATGTAGAGCAGTCAGACTGCTTTATAAAAGGATGAAGAGCAGTCAAACTGTTTTATAAGAGGACGAAGAGCAGTCACACTGATTTATAATCGGACGAAGAGCAGTCAAACTGCTTTATAAAAGGATGAAGAGCAGTCAAACTGATTTATAAGAGGACGAAGAGCAGTCACACTGATTTATAATCGGACGAAGAGCAGTCAAACTGCTTTATAAAAGGATGAAGAGCAGTCAAACTGATTTATAACCGGACGAAGAGCAGTCAAACGGTTTTATAAGAGGATGAAGAGCAGTCGAATTGATTTATAAGAGGATGAAGAGCAGTCAAACTGCTTTATATAAGGATGAAGAGCAGTCAAACTGTTTTATACGAGGATGTAGAGCGGTCAGACTGTTTTACAAGAGGATGAAGAGCAGTCAAACTGTTTTATAAGAGGATGAAGAGCAGTCAAACTGCTTTATAAAAGGATGAAGAGCAGTCAAACAGTTTTATAAGAGGACGAAAAGCAGTCAAACTGATTTATAATCGGATGAAGAGCAGTCAAACAGATTTATAAGAGGATGAAGAGCAGTCAAACTGCATTATAAAAAGATGAAGAGCAGTCAAACTGGTTTATAGGAGGATGAAGAGCAGTCAAACTGCTTTATAAGAGGATGAAGAGCAGTCAAACTGATTTATAAGCGCACGAAGAGCAGTCAAACTGATTTATAATCGGACAAAGAGCAGTCAAACTGTTCTATAGGAGGATGAAGCGCAGTCAAACTGGTTTATAGGAGGATGAAGAGCAGTCAAACTGCTTTATAAGAGGATGAAGAGCAGTCAAACTGATTTATAAACGGACGAAGAGCAGTCAAACTGCTTTATAAAAGGATGAAGAGCAGTCAAACTGTTTTATAAGCGGACGAAGAGCAGTTAAACTGATTTATAATCGGACGAAGAGCAGTCAAACTGATTTATAATCGGACGAAGAGCAGTCAAACTGATTTATAATCGGATGAATAGCAGTCAAACTGATTTATAAGAGGATGTAGAGCAGTCAAACTGCTTTATAAAAGGATGAAGAGCAGTCAAACTGTTTTATAAGAGGACGAAGAGCAGTCAAACTGCTTTATAAGAGGATGAAGAGCAGTTAAACTGATTTATAATCGGACGAAGAGCAGTCAAACTGTTCTATAGGAGGATGAAGCGCAGTCAAACTGGTTTATAGGAGGATGAAGAGCAGTCAAACTGCTTTATAAGAGGATGAAGAGCAGTTAAACTGATTTATAAGCGGACGAAGAGCAGTCAAACTGATTTATAATCGGACGAAGAGCAGTCAAACTGATTTATAAACGGACAAAGAGCAGTCAAACGGTTTTATAAAAGGATGAAGAGCAGTCAGACTGTTTTATACGAGGATGTAGAGCAGTCAGACTGTTTTACAAGAGGATGAAGAGCAGTCAACCTGTTTTACAAGAGGATGAAGAGCAGTCAAACTGTTTTATAAGAGGATGAAGAGCAGTCAAACTGCGTTATAAAAGGATGAAGAGCAGTCAAACAGTTTTATAAGAGGACGAAGAGCAGTCAAACTGATTTATAATCGGATGAAGAGCAGTCAAACTGATTTATAAGAGGATGAAGAGCAGTCAAACTGCTTTATAAAAGGATGAAGAGCAGTCAAACTGTTTTATAAGAGGACGAAGAGCAGTCAAACTGATTTATAATCGGACGAAGAGCAGTCAAACTGTTCTATAGGAGGATGAAGCGCAGTCAAACTGGTCTATAGGAGGATGAAGAGCAGTCAAACTGTTTTATAAGCGGACGAAGAGCAGTCAAACTGATTTATAAGAGGATGAAGAGCAGTCAAACTGCTTTATAAGAGGACGAAGAGCAGTCAAACTGTTTTATAAGAGGACGAAGAGCAGTCAAACTGCTTTATAAGAGGATGAAGAGCAGTTAAACTGATTTATAATCGGACGAAGAGCAGTCAAACTGTTCTATAGGAGGATGAAGCGCAGTCAATCTGGTTTATAGGAGGATGAAGAGCAGTCAAACTGCTTTATAAGAGGATGAAGAGCAGTTAAACTGATTTATAAGCGGACGAAGAGCAGTCAAACTGATTTATAATCGGACGAAGAGCAGTCAAACTGATTTATAAACGGACAAAGAGCAGTCAAACGGTTTTATAAAAGGATGAAGAGCAGTCAGACTGTTTTATACGAGGATGTAGAGCAGTCAGACTGTTTTACAAGAGGATGAAGAGCAGTCAACCTGTTTTACAAGAGGATGAAGAGCAGTCAAACTGTTTTATAAGAGGATGAAGAGCAGTCAAACTGCGTTATAAAAGGATGAAGAGCAGTCAAACAGTTTTATAAGAGGACGAAGAGCAGTCAAACTGATTTATAATCGGATGAAGAGCAGTCAAACTGATTTATAAGAGGATGAAGAGCAGTCAAACTGCTTTATAAAAGGATGAAGAGCAGTCAAACTGTTTTATAAGAGGACGAAGAGCAGTCAAACTGATTTATAATCGGACGAAGAGCAGTCAAACTGTTCTATAGGAGGATGAAGCGCAGTCAAACTGGTCTATAGGAGGATGAAGAGCAGTCAAACTGTTTTATAAGCGGACGAAGAGCAGTCAAACTGATTTATAAGAGGATGAAGAGCAGTCAAACTGCTTTATAAGAGGACGAAGAGCAGTCAAACTGATTTATAATCGGACGAAGAGCAGTCAAACTGTTCTATAGGAGGGTGAAGCGCAGTCAAACTGGTTTATAGGAGGATGAAGAGCAGTCAAACTGCTTTATAAAAGGATGAAGAGCAGTCAAACTGATTTATAAGAGGATGAAGAGCAGTCAAACTGCTTTATAAAAGGATGAAGAGCAGTCAAACTGTATTATAAGCGGACGAAGAGCAGTCAAACTGATTTATAATTGGACGAAGAGCAGTCAAACTGATTTATAATCGGACGAAGAGCAGTCAAACGGTTTTATAAGAGGATGAAGAGCAGTCAAATTGATTTATAAGAGGATGAAGAGCAGTCAAACTGCTTTATAAAAGGATGAAGAGCAGTCAAACTGTTTTATACGAGGATGTAGAGCGGTCAGACTGTTTTACAAGAGGATGAAGAGCAGTCAAACTGTTTTGCAAGAGGATGAAGAGCAGTCAAACTGCGTTATAAAAAGATGAAGAGCAGTCAAACTGTTTTATAAGAGGATGAAGAGCAGTCAAACAGTTTTATGAGGACGAGAAGAAGTCAAACTGATTTATAATCGGATGAAGAGCAGTCAAACTGATTTATAAGAGGATGAAGAGCAGTCAGACTGATTTATAATCGGATGAAGAGCAGTCAGACTGTTTTACAAGAGGATGAAGAGCAGTCAAACTGCTTTATAAAAGGATGAAGAGCAGTCAAACTGTTTTATACAAGGATGTAGAGCAGTCAGACTGTTTTACAAGAGGATGAAGAGCAGTCAACCTGTTTTACAAGAGGATGAAGATTAGTCAATCTGTTTTATAAGAGGATGAAGAGCAGTCAAACTGCTTTATAAAAGGATGAAGAGCAGTCAAACTGTTTTATAAGAGGACGAAGAGCAGTCACACTGATTTATAATCGGACGAAGAGCAGTCAAACTGCTTTATAAAAGGATGAAGAGCAGTCAAACTGTTTTATAAGCGGACGAAGAGCAGTCAAACTGATTTATAATCGGACGAAGAGCAGTCAAACTTATTTATAATCGGACGAAGAGCAGTCAAACGGTTTTATAAGAGGATGAAGAGCAGTCGAATTGATTTATAAGAGGATGAAGAGCAGTCAAACTGCTTTATAAAAGGATGAAGAGCAGTCAAACAGTTTTATAAGAGGACGAAAAGCAGTCAAACTGATTTATAATCGGATGAAGAGCAGTCAAACAGATTTATAAGAGGATGAAGAGCAGTCAAACTGCGTTATAAAAAGATGAAGAGCAGTCAAACTGGTTTATAGGAGGATGAAGAGCAGTCAAACTGCTTTATAAGAGGATGAAGAGCAGTCAAACTGATTTATAAGCGCACGAAGAGCAGTCAAACTGATTTATAATCGGACAAAGAGCAGTCAAACTGTTCTATAGGAGGATGAAGCGCAGTCAAACTGGTTTATAGGAGGATGAAGAGCAGTCAAACTGCTTTATAAGAGGATGAAGAGCAGTCAAACTGATTTATAAACGGACGAAGAGCAGTCAAACTGCTTTATAAAAGGATGAAGAGCAGTCAAACTGTTTTATAAGCGGACGAAGAGCAGTTAAACTGATTTATAATCGGACGAAGAGCAGTCAAACTGATTTATAATCGGACGAAGAGCAGTCAAACTGATTTATAATCGGATGAATAGCAGTCAAACTGATTTATAAGAGGATGTAGAGCAGTCAAACTGCTTTATAAAAGGATGAAGAGCAGTCAAACTGTTTTATAAGAGGACGAAGAGCAGTCAAACTGCTTTATAAGAGGATGAAGAGCAGTTAAACTGATTTATAATCGGACGAAGAGCAGTCAAACTGTTCTATAGGAGGATGAAGCGCAGTCAAACTGGTTTATAGGAGGATGAAGAGCAGTCAAACTGCTTTATAAGAGGATGAAGAGCAGTTAAACTGATTTATAAGCGGACGAAGAGCAGTCAAACTGATTTATAATCGGACGAAGAGCAGTCAAACTGATTTATAAACGGACAAAGAGCAGTCAAACGGTTTTATAAAAGGATGAAGAGCAGTCAGACTGTTTTATAAGAGGATGAAGAGCAGTCAAACTGCGTTATAAAAGGATGAAGAGCAGTCAAACAGTTTTATAAGAGGACGAAGAGCAGTCAAATTGATTTATAATCGGATGAAGAGCAGTCAAACTGATTTATAAGAGGATGAAGAGCAGTCAAACTGCTTTATAAAAGGATGAAGAGCAGTCAAACTGTTTTATAAGAGGACGAAGAGCAGTCAAACTGATTTATAATCGGACGAAGAGCAGTCAAACTGTTCTATAGGAGGATGAAGCGCAGTCAAACTGGTCTATAGGAGGATGAAGAGCAGTCAAACTGTTTTATAAGCGGACGAAGAGCAGTCAAACTGATTTATAAGAGGATGAAGAGCAGTCAAACTGCTTTATAAGAGGACGAAGAGCAGTCAAACTGATTTATAATCGGACGAAGAGCAGTCAAACTGTTCTATAGGAGGGTGAAGCGCAGTCAAACTGGTTTATAGGAGGATGAAGAGCAGTCAAACTGCTTTATAAAAGGATGAAGAGCAGTCAAACTGATTTATAAGAGGATGAAGAGCAGTCAAACTGCTTTATAAAAGGATGAAGAGCAGTCAAACTGTATTATAAGCGGACGAAGAGCAGTCAAACTGATTTATAATTGGACGAAGAGCAGTCAAACTGATTTATAATCGGACGAAGAGCAGTCAAACGGTTTTATAAGAGGATGAAGAGCAGTCAAATTGATTTATAAGAGGATGAAGAGCAGTCAAACTGCTTTATAAAAGGATGAAGAGCAGTCAAACTGTTTTATACGAGGATGTAGAGCGGTCAGACTGTTTTACAAGAGGATGAAGAGCAGTCAAACTGTTTTGCAAGAGGATGAAGAGCAGTCAAACTGCGTTATAAAAAGATGAAGAGCAGTCAAACTGTTTTATAAGAGGATGAAGAGCAGTCAAACAGTTTTATGAGGACGAGAAGAAGTCAAACTGATTTATAATCGGATGAAGAGCAGTCAAACTGATTTATAAGAGGATGAAGAGCAGTCAGACTGATTTATAATCGGATGAAGAGCAGTCAGACTGTTTTACAAGAGGATGAAGAGCAGTCAAACTGCTTTATAAAAGGATGAAGAGCAGTCAAACTGTTTTATACAAGGATGTAGAGCAGTCAGACTGTTTTACAAGAGGATGAAGAGCAGTCAACCTGTTTTACAAGAGGATGAAGATTAGTCAATCTGTTTTATAAGAGGATGAAGAGCAGTCAAACTGCTTTATAAAAGGATGAAGAGCAGTCAAACTGTTTTATAAGAGGACGAAGAGCAGTCACACTGATTTATAATCGGACGAAGAGCAGTCAAACTGCTTTATAAAAGGATGAAGAGCAGTCAAACTGTTTTATAAGCGGACGAAGAGCAGTCAAACTGATTTATAATCGGACGAAGAGCAGTCAAACTTATTTATAATCGGACGAAGAGCAGTCAAACGGTTTTATAAGAGGATGAAGAGCAGTCGAATTGATTTATAAGAGGATGAAGAGCAGTCAAACTGCTTTATATAAGGATGAAGAGCAGTCAAACTGTTTTATATGAGGATGTAGAGCGGTCAGACTGTTTTACAAGAGGATGAAGAACAGTCAAACTGTTTTATAAGAGGATGAAGAGCAGTCAAACTGCTTTATAAAAGGATGAAGAGCAGTCAAACTGTTTTATAAGAGGACGAAGAGCAGTCAAACTGCTTTATAAGAGGATGAAGAGCAGTCAAACTGATTTATAATCGGATGAAGAGCAGTCAAACTGTTCTATAGGAGGATGAAGCGCAGTCAAACTGGTTTATAGGAGGATGAAGAGCAGTCAAACTGCTTTATAAGAGGATGAAGAGCAGTTAAACTGATTTATAAGAGGACGAAGAGCAGTCAAACTGATTTATAATCGGACGAAGAGCAGTCAAACTGATTTATAAACGGACAAAGAGCAGTCAAACGGTTTTATAAAAGGATGAAGAGCAGTCAGACTGTTTTATACGAGGATGTAGAGCAGTCAGACTGTTTTACAAGAGGATGAAGAGCAGTCAACCTGTTTTACAAGAGGATGAAGAGCAGTCAAACTGTTTTATAAGAGGATGAAGAGCAGTCAAACTGCGTTATAAAAGGATGAAGAGCAGTCAAACAGTTTTATAAGAGGACGAAGAGCAGTCAAACTGATTTATAATCGGATGAAGAGCAGTCAAACTGATTTATAAGAGGATGAAGAGCAGTCAAACTGCTTTATAAAAGGATGAAGAGCAGTCAAACTGTTTTATAAGAGGACGAAGAGCAGTCAAACTGATTTATAATCGGACGAAGAGCAGTCAAACTGTTCTATAGGAGGATGAAGCGCAGTCAAACTGGTCTATAGGAGGATGAAGAGCAGTCAAACTGTTTTTTAAGCGGACGAAGAGCAGTCAAACTGATTTATAAGAGGACGAAGAGCAGTCAAACTGATTTATAATCGGACGAAGAGCAGTCAAACTGTTCTATAGGAGGGTGAAGCGCAGTCAAACTGGTTTATAGGAGGATGAAGAGCAGTCAAACTGCTTTATAAAAGGATGAAGAGCAGTCAAACTGATTTATAAGAGGATGAAGAGCAGTCAAACTGCTTTATAAAAGGATGAAGAGCAGTCAAACTGTATTATAAGCGGACGAAGAGCAGTCAAACTGATTTATAATTGGACGAAGAGCAGTCAAACTGATTTATAATCGGACGAAGAGCAGTCAAACGGTTTTATAAGAGGATGAAGAGCAGTCAAATTGATTTATAAGAGGATGAAGAGCAGTCAAACTGCTTTATAAAAGGATGAAGAGCAGTCAAACAGTTTTATACGAGGATGTAGAGCGGTCAGACTGTTTTACAAGAGGATGAAGAGCAGTCAAACTGTTTTGCAAGAGGATGAAGAGCAGTCAAACTGCGTTATAAAAAGATGAAGAGCAGTCAAACTGTTTTATAAGAGGATGAAGAGCAGTCAAACAGTTTTATGAGGACGAGAAGAAGTCAAACTGATTTTAATCGGATGAAGAGCAGTCAGACTGATTTATAAGAGGATGAAGAGCAGTCAGACTGATTTATAATCGGATGAAGAGCAGTCAGACTGTTTTACAAGAGGATGAAGAGCAGTCAAACTGCTTTATAAAAGGATGAAGAGCAGTCAAACTGTTTTATACAAGGATGTAGAGCAGTCAGACTGTTTTACAAGAGGATGAAGAGCAGTCAACCTGTTTTACAAGAGGATGAAGATTAGTCAATCTGTTTTATAAGAGGATGAAGAGCAGTCAAACTGCTTTATAAAAGGATGAAGAGCAGTCAAACTGTTTTATAAGAGGACGAAGAGCAGTCAAACTGCTTTATAAGAGGATGAAGAGCAGTTAAACTGATTTATAATCGGACGAAGAGCAGTCAAACTGTTCTATAGGAGGATGAAGCGCAGTCAAACTGGTTTATAGGAGGATGAAGAGCAGTCAAACTGCTTTATAAGAGGATGAAGAGCAGTTAAACTGATTTATAAGCGGACGAAGAGCAGTCAAACTGATTTATAATCGTACGAAGAGCAGTCAAACTGATTTATAAACGGACAAAGAGCAGTCAAACGGTTTTATAAAAGGATGAAGAGCAGTCAGACTGTTTTATACGAGGATGTAGAGCAGTCAGACTGTTTTACAAGAGGATGAAGAGCAGTCAACCTGTTTTACAAGAGGATGAAGAGCAGTCAAACTGTTTTATAAGAGGATGAAGAGCAGTCAAACTGCGTTATAAAAGGATGAAGAGCAGTCAAACAGTTTTATAAGAGGACGAAGAGCAGTCAAACTGATTTATAATCGGATGAAGAGCAGTCAAACTGATTTATAAAAGGATGAAGAGCAGTCAAACTGCTTTATAAAAGGATGAAGAGCAGTCAAACTGTTTTATAAGAGGACGAAGAGCAGTCAAACTGATTTATAATCGGACGAAGAGCAGTCAAACTGTTCTATAGGAGGATGAAGCGCAGTCAAACTGGTCTATAGGAGGATGAAGAGCAGTCAAACTGTTTTATAAGCGGACGAAGAGCAGTCAAACTGATTTATAAGAGGACGAAGAGCAGTCAAACTGATTTATAATCGGACGAAGAGCAGTCAAACTGTTCTATAGGAGGGTGAAGCGCAGTCAAACTGGTTTATAGGAGGATGAAGAGCAGTCAAACTGCTTTATAAAAGGATGAAGAGCAGTCAAACTGATTTATAAGAGGATGAAGAGCAGTCAAACTGCTTTATAAAAGGATGAAGAGCAGTCAAACTGTATTATAAGCGGACGAAGAGCAGTCAAACTGATTTATAATTGGACGAAGAGCAGTCAAACTGATTTATAATCGGACGAAGAGCAGTCAAACGGTTTTATAAGAGGATGAAGAGCAGTCAAATTGATTTATAAGAGGATGAAGAGCAGTCAAACTGCTTTATAAAAGGATGAAGAGCAGTCAAACAGTTTTATACGAGGATGTAGAGCGGTCAGACTGTTTTACAAGAGGATGAAGAGCAGTCAAACTGTTTTGCAAGAGGATGAAGAGCAGTCAAACTGCGTTATAAAAAGATGAAGAGCAGTCAAACTGTTTTATAAGAGGATGAAGAGCAGTCAAACAGTTTTATGAGGACGAGAAGAAGTCAAACTGATTTATAATCGGATGAAGAGCAGTCAAACTGATTTATAAGAGGATGAAGAGCAGTCAGACTGATTTATAATCGGATGAAGAGCAGTCAGACTGTTTTACAAGAGGATGAAGAGCAGTCAAACTGCTTTATAAAAGGATGAAGAGCAGTCAAACTGTTTTATACAAGGATGTAGAGCAGTCAGACTGTTTTACAAGAGGATGAAGAGCAGTCAACCTGTTTTACAAGAGGATGAAGATTAGTCAATCTGTTTTATAAGAGGATGAAGAGCAGTCAAACTGCTTTATAAAAGGATGAAGAGCAGTCAAACTGTTTTATAAGAGGACGAAGAGCAGTCACACTGATTTATAATCGGACGAAGAGCAGTCAAACTGCTTTATAAAAGGATGAAGAGCAGTCAAACTGTTTTATAAGCGGACGAAGAGCAGTCAAACTGATTTATAATCGGACGAAGAGCAGTCAAACTTATTTATAATCGGACGAAGAGCAGTCAAACGGTTTTATAAGAGGATGAAGAGCAGTCGAATTGATTTATAAGAGGATGAAGAGCAGTCAAACTGCTTTATATAAGGATGAAGAGCATTCAAACTGTTTTATATGAGGATGTAGAGCGGTCAGACTGTTTTACAAGAGGATGAAGAGCAGTCAAACTGTTTTATAAGAGGATGAAGAGCAGTCAAACTGCTTTATAAAAGGATGAAGAGCAGTCAAACAGTTTTATAAGAGGACGAAAAGCAGTCAAACTGATTTATAATCGGATGAAGAGCAGTCAAACAGATTTATAAGAGGATGAAGAGCAGTCAAACTGCGTTATAAAAAGATGAAGAGCAGTCAAACTGTTTTATAAAAGGACGAACAGCAGTCAAACTGATTTATAATCGGATGAAGAGCAGTCAAACTGTTTTATAAGAGGATGAAGAGCAGTCAAACTGATTTAAAATCGAACGAAGAGCAGTCAAACTGTTCTATAGGACGATGAAGAGCAGTCAAACTGGTTTATAGGAGGATGAAGAGCAGTCAAACTGCTTTATAAGAGGATGAAGAGCAGTCAAACTGATTTATAAGCGGACGAAGAGCAGTCAAACTGATTTATAATCGGACGAAGAGCAGTCAAACTGATTTATAAACGGACGAAGAGCAGTCAAACGGTTTTATAAAAGGATGAAGAGCAGTCAAACTGTTTTATACGAGGATGTAGAGCAGTCAGACTGTTTTACAAGAGGATGAAGAGCAGTCAACCTGTTTTACAAGAGGATGAAGAGCAGTCAAACTGTTTTATACGAGGATGTAGAGCAGTCAGACTGTTTTACAAGAGGATGAAGAGCAGTCAACCTGTTTTACAAGAGGATGAAGAGCAGTCAAACTGTTTTAGAAGAGGATGAAGAGCAGTCTAACTGCGTTATAAAAGGATGAAGAGCAGTCAAACTGTTTTATAAGAGGAAAAAAGAGCAGTCAAACTGATTTATAATAGGATGAAGAGCAGGCAAACTGATTTATAAGAGGATGAAGAGCAGTCAAACTGTTTTATAAGCTGACGAAGAGCAGTCAAACTGATTTATAATCGGACGAAGAGCAGTCAAACTGATTTATAATCAGACGAAGAGCAGTCAAACGGTTTTATAAGAGGATGAAGATCAGTCAAATTGATTTATAAGAGGATGAAGAGCAGTCAAACTGCTTTATAAAAGGATGAAGAGCAGTCAAACTGTTTTATACGAGGATGTAGAGCAGTCAGACTGTTTTACAAGAGGAGGAAGAGCAGTCAACCTGTTTTACAAGAGGATGAAGAGCAGTCAAACTGCTTCATAAAAGGATGAAGAGCAGTCAAACTGTTTTATAAGAGGACGAAGAGCAGTCAAACTGATTTATAATCGGATGAAGAGCAGTCAAACTGATTTATAAGAGGATGAAGAGCAGTCAAACTGCTTTATAAAAGGATGAAGAGCAGTCAAACTGTTTTGTAAGAGGACGAAGAGCAGTCAAACTGATTTATAATCGGACGAAGAGCAGTCAAACTGTTCTATAGGAGGATGAAGCGCAGTCAAACTGGTTTATAGGAGGATGAAGAGCAGTCAAACTGCTTTATAAGAGGATGAAGAGCAGTCAAACTGATTTATAAGAGGATGAAGAGCAGTCAAACTGCTTTGTAAAAGGATGAAGAGCAGTCAAACTGATTTATAATCGGACGAAGAGCAGTCAAACGGTTTTATAAGAGGATGAAGAGCAGTCAAATTGATTTATAAGAGGATGAAGAGCAGTCAAACTGCTTTATAAAAGGATGAAGAGCAGTCAAACTGTTTTATACGAGGATGTAGAGCGGTCAGACTGTTTTACAAGAGGATGAAGAGCAGTCAACCTGTTTTACAAGAGGATGAAGTGCAGTCAAACAGTTTTATAAGAGGACGAAAAGCAGTCAAACTGATTTATAATCGGATCAAGAGCAGTCAAACTGATTTATACGAGGATGAAGAGTAGTCAAACTGCGTTACAATAAGATGAAGAGCAGTCAAACTGTTTTATAAGAGGATGAAGAGCAGTCAAACTGATTTATAATCCGACGAAGAGCAGTCAAACTGTTCTATAGGAGGATGAAGAGCAGTCAAACTGGTTTATAGGAGGATGAAGAGCAGTCAAACTGCTTTATAAGAGGATGAAGAGCAGTCAAACTGATTTATAAGCGGACGAAGAGCAGTCAAACTGATTTATAATCGGACGAAGAGCAGTCAAACTGATTTATAAACGGACGAAGAGCAGTCAAACGGGTTTATAAAAGGATGAAGAGCAGTCAAACTGTTTTATACGAGGATGAAGAGCAGTCAAACTGCTTTATAAAAGGATGAAGAGCAGTCAAACTGTTTTATAAGAGGACGAAGAGCAGTCAAAATGATTTATAATCGGATGAAGAGCAGTCAAACTGATTTATAAGAGGATGAAGAGCAGTCAAACTGCTTTATAAAAGGATGAAGAGCAGTCAAACTGTTTTATAAGAGGACGAAGAGCAGTCAAACTGATTTATAATCGGACGAAGAGCAGTCAAACTGTTCTATAGGAGGATGAAGCGCAGTCAAACTGGTTTATAGGAGGATGAAGAGCAGTCAAACTGGTTTATAGGAGGATGAAGAGCAGTCAAACTGCTTTATAAGAGGATGAAGAGCAGTCAAACTGATTTATAAGCGGACGAAGAGCAGTCAAACTGATTTATAATCGGACGAAGAGCAGTCAAACTGATTTATAAACGGACGTAGAGCAGTCAAACGGGTTTATAAAAGGATGAAGAGCAGTCAAACTGTTTTATACGAGGATGTAGAGGAGTCAGACTGTTTTACAAGAGGATGAAGAGCAGTCAACCTGTTTTATAAGAGGATGAAGAGCAGTCAAACTGATTTATAATCCGACGAAGAGCAGTCAAACTGTTCTATAGGAGGATGAAGAGCAGTCAAACTGGTTTATAGGAGGATGAAGAGCAGTCAAACTGCTTTATAAGAGGATGAAGAGCAGTCAAACTGATTTATAAGCGGACGAAGAGCAGTCAAACTGATTTATAATCGGACGAAGAGCAGTCAAACTGATTTATAAACGGACGAAGAGCAGTCAAACGGGTTTATAAAAGGATGAAGAGCAGTCAAACTGTTTTATACGAGGATGTAGAGGAGTCAGACTGTTTTACAAGAGGATGAAGAGCAGTCAATCTGTTTTATAAGAGGATGAAGAGCAGTCAAACTGCTTTATAAAAGGATGAAGAGCAGTCAAACTGTTTTATAAGAGGACGAAGAGCAGTCAAACTGATTTATAATCGGATGAAGAGCAGTCAAACTGATTTATAAGAGGATGAAGAGCAGTCAAACTGCTTTATAAAAGGATGAAGAGCAGTCAAACTGTTTTATAAGAGGACGAAGAGCAGTCAAACTGATTTATAAGCGGACGAAGAGCAGTCAAACTGATTTATAATCTGACAAAGAGCAGTCAAACTGATTTATAATCGGACGAAGAGCAGTCAAACGGTTTTATAAGACGATGAAGAGCAGTCAAATTGATTTATAAGAGGATGAAGAGCAGTCAAACTGCTTTATAAAAGGATGAAGAGCAGTCAAACTGTTTTATACGAGGATGTAGAGCGGTCAGACTGTTTTACAAGAGGATGAAGAGCAGTCAACCTGTTTTACAAGAGGATGAAGAGCAGTCAAACTGTTTTATAAGAGGATGAAGAGCAGTCAAACTGCTTTATAAAAGGATGAAGAGCAGTCAAACAGTTTTATAAGAGGACGAAAAGCAGTCAAACTGATTTATAATCGGATCAAGAGCAGTCAAACTGATTTATACGAGGATGAAGAGCAGTCAAACTGCGTTACAATAAGATGAAGAGCAGTCAAACTGTTTTATAAGAGGATGAAGAGCAGTCAAACTGATTTATAATCCAACGAAGAGCAGTCAAACTGTTCTATAGGAGGATGAAGAGCAGTCAAACTGGTTTATAGGAGGATGAAGAGCAGTCAAACTGCTTTATAAGAGGATGAAGAGCAGTCAAACTGATTTATAAGCGGACGAAGAGCAGTCAAACTGATTTATAATCGGACGAAGAGCAGTCAAACTGATTTATAAACGGACGAAGAGCAGTCAAACGGGTTTATAAAAGGATGAAGAGCAGTCAAACTGTTTTATACGAGGATGTAGAGGAGTCAGACTGTTTTACAAGAGGATGAAGAGCAGTCAACCTGTTTTACAAACGGATGAAGAGCAGTCAAACTGCGTTATAAAAAGATGAAGAGCAGTCAAACTGTTTTATAAGAGGATGAAGAGCAGTCAAACTGATTTATAATCGGATGAAGAGCAGTCAGACTGTTTTACAAGAGGATGAAGAGCAGTCAAACTGCTTTGTAAAAGGATGAAGAGCAGTCAAACTGTTTTATAAGAGGACGAAGAGCAGTCAAACTGATTTATAATCGGACGAAGAGCAGTCAAACTGTTCTATAGGAGGATGAAGCGCAGTCAAACTGGTTTATAGGAGGATGAAGAGCAGTCAAACTGCTTTATAAAAGGATGAAGAGCAGTCAAACTGTTTTAAAAGCGGACGAAGAGCAGTCAAACTGATTTATAATCGGACGAAGAGCAGTCAAACTGATTTATAATCGGACGAAGAGCAGTCAAACTGATTTATAATCGGATGAATAGCTGTCAAACTGATTTATATGAGGATGAAGAGCAGTCAAACTGCTTTATAAAAGGATGAAGAGCAGTCAAACTGTTTTATAAGAGGACGAAGAGCAGTCAAACTGATTTATAATCGGACGAAGAGCAGTCAAACTGATTTATAAACCGACGAAGAGCAGTCAAACGGTTTTATAAAAGGATGAAGAGCAGTCAGTCTGTTTTATACGAGGATGTAGAGCAGTCAGACTGTTTTACAAGAGGATGAAGAGCAGTCAACCTGTTTTACAAGAGGATGAAGAGCAGAAAAACTGATTTATAAGCGGACGAAGAGCAGTCAAACTGATTTATAATCGGACGAAGAGCAGTCAAACTGATTTATAAACGGACGAAGAGCAGTCAAACGGTTTTATAAAAGGATGAAGAGCAGTCAAACTGTTTTATACGAGGATGTAGAGCAGTCAGACTGTTTTACAAGAGGATGAAGAGCAGTCAACCTGTTTTACAAGAGGATGAAGAGCAGTCAAACTGTTTTATAAGAGGATGAAGAGCAGTCAAACTGCGTTATAAAAGGATGAAGAGCAGTCAAACAGTTTTATAAGAGGACGAAGAGCAGTCAAACTGATTTATAATCGGATGAAGAGCAGTCAAACTGATTTATAAGAGGATGAAGAGCAGTCAAACTGCTTTATAAAAGGATGAAGCGCAGTCAAACTGTTTTATAAGAGGACGAAGAGCAGTCAAACTGATTTATAATCGGACGAAGAGCAGTCAAACTGTTCTATAGGAGGATGAAGCGCAGTCAAACTGTTTTATACGAGGATTTAGAGCGGTCAGACTGTTTTACAAGAGGATGAAGAGCAGTCAAACTGCGTTATAAAAAGATGAAGAGCAGTCAAACTGTTTTATAAGAGGATGAAGAGCAGTCAAACAGTTTTATGAGGACGAGAAGAAGTCAAACTGATTTATAATCGGATGAAGAGCAGTCAAACTGATTTATAAGAGGATGAAGAGCAGTCAGACTGATTTATAATCGGATGAAGAGCAGTCAGACTGTTTTACAAGAGGATGAAGAGCAGTCAAACTGCTTTATAAAAGGATGAAGAGCAGTCAAACTGTTTTATACAAGGATGTAGAGCAGTCAGACTGTTTTACAAGAGGATGAAGAGCAGTCAACCTGTTTTACAAGAGGATGAAGATTAGTCAATCTGTTTTATAAGAGGATGAAGAGCAGTCAAACTGCTTTATAAAAGGATGAAGAGCAGTCAAACTGTTTTATAAGAGGACGAAGAGCAGTCACACTGATTTATAATCGGACGAAGAGCAGTCAAACTGCTTTATAAAATGATGAAGAGCAGTCAAACTGTTTTATAAGCGGACGAAGAGCAGTCAAACTGATTTATAATCGGACGAAGAGCAGTCAAACTTATTTATAATCGGACGAAGAGCAGTCAAACGGTTTTATAAGAGGATGAAGAGCAGTCGAATTGATTTATAAGAGGATGAAGAGCAGTCAAACTGCTTTATATAAGGATGAAGAGCAGTCAAACTGTTTTATATGAGGATGTAGAGCGGTCAGACTGTTTTACAAGAGGATGAAGAGCAGTCAAACTGTTTTATAAGAGGATGAAGAGCAGTCAAACTGCTTTATAAAAGGATGAAGAGCAGTCAAACTGTTTTATAAGAGGACGAAGAGCAGTCAAACTGCTTTATAAGAGGATGAAGAGCAGTTAAACTGATTTATAATCGGACGAAGAGCAGTCAAACTGTTCTATAGGAGGATGAAGCGCAGTCAAACTGGTTTATAGGAGGATGAAGAGCAGTCAAACTGCTTTATAAGAGGATGAAGAGCAGTTAAACTGATTTATAAGCGGACGAAGAGCAGTCAAACTGATTTATAATCGGACGAAGAGCAGTCAAACTGATTTATAAACGGACAGAGAGCAGTCAAACGGTTTTATAAAAGGATGAAGAGCAGTCAGACTGTTTTATACGAGGATGTAGAGCAGTCAGACTGTTTTACAAGAGGATGAAGAGCAGTCAACCTGTTTTACAAGAGGATGAAGAGCAGTCAAACTGTTTTATAAGAGGATGAAGAGCAGTCAAACTGCGTTATAAAAGGATGAAGAGCAGTCAAACAGTTTTATAAGAGGACGAAGAGCAGTCAAACTGATTTATAATCGGATGAAGAGCAGTCAAACTGATTTATAAGAGGATGAAGAGCAGTCAAACTGCTTTATAAAAGGATGAAGAGCAGTCAAACTGTTTTATAAGAGGACGAAGAGCAGTCAAACTGATTTATAATCGGACGAAGAGCAGTCAAACTGTTCTATAGGAGGATGAAGCGCAGTCAAACTGGTCTATGGGAGGATGAAGAGCAGTCAAACTGTTTTATAAGCGGACGAAGAGCAGTCAAACTGATTTATAAGAGGATGAAGAGCAGTCAAACTGCTTTATAAGAGGACGAAGAGCAGTCAAACTGATTTATAATCGGACGAAGAGTAGTCAAACTGTTCTATAGGAGGATGAAGCGCAGTCAAACTGGTTTATAGGAGGATGAAGAGCAGTCAAACTGCTTTATAAGATGATGAAGAGCAGTCAAACTGATTTATAAGCGCACGAAGAGCAGTCAAACTGATTTATAATCGGACAAAGAGCAGTCAAACTGTTCTATAGGAGGATGAAGCGCAGTCAAACTGGTTTATAGGAGGATGAAGAGCAGTCAAACTGCTTTATAAGAGGATGAAGAGCAGTCAAACTGCTTTATAAAAGGATGAAGAGCAGTCAAACTGTTTTATAAGCGGACGAAGAGCAGTCAAACTGATTTATAATCGGACGAAGAGCAGTCAAACTGATTTATAATCGGACGAAGAGCAGTCAAACTGATTTATAATCGGATGAATAGCTGTCAAACTGATTTATAAACGGACGAAGAGCAGTCAAACGGTTTTATAAAAGGATGAAGAGCAGTCAAACTGTTTTATACGAGGATGTAGAGCAGTCAGACTGTTTTACAAGAGGATGAAGAGCAGTCAACCTGTTTTATAAGAGGATGAAGAGCAGTCAAACTGCGTTATAAAAGGATGAAGAGCAGTCAAACTGTTTTATAAGAGGACGAAGAGCAGTCAAACTGATTTATAATCGGACGAAGAGCAGTCAAACTGTTCTATAGGAGGATGAAGCGCAGTCAAACTGGTTTATAGGAGGATGAAGAGCAGTCAAACTGCTTTATAAGAGGATGAAGAGCAGTCAAACTGATTTATAAGCGCACGAAGAGCAGTCAAACTGATTTATAATCGGACAAAGAGCAGTCAAACTGTTCTATAGGAGGATGAAGCGCAATCAAACTGGTTTATAGGAGGATGAAGAGCAGTCAAACTGCTTTATAAGAGGATGAAGAGCAGTCAAACTGATTTATAAGAGGATGTAGAGCAGTCAGACTGTTTTACAAGAGGATGAAGAGCAGTCAACCTGTTTTATAAGAGGACGAAGAGCAGTCAAACTGATTTATAATCGGACGAAGAGCAGTCAAACTGTTCTATAGGAGGATGAAGCGCAGTCAAACTGGTCTATAGGAGGATGAAGAGCAGTCAAACTGTTTTATAAGCGGACGAAGAGCAGTCAAACTGATTTATAAGAGGATGAAGAGCAGTCAAACTGCTTTATAAGAGGACGAAGAGCAGTCAAACTGATTTATAATCGGACGAAGAGCAGTCAAACTGTTCTATAGGAGGGTGAAGCGCAGTCAAACTGGTTTATAGGAGGATGAAGAGCAGTCAAACTGCTTTATAAAAGGATGAAGAGCAGTCAAACTGATTTATAAGAGGATGAAGAGCAGTCAAACTGCTTTGTAAAAGGATGAAGGGCAGTCAAACTGTTTTATAAGCGGACGAAGAGCAGTCAAACTGATTTATAATCGGACAAAGAGCAGTCAAACTGATTTATAATCGGACGAAGAGCAGTCAAACGGTTTTATAAGAGGATGAAGAGCAGTCAAATTGATTTATAAGAGGATGAAGAGCAGTCAAACTGCTTTATAAAAGGATGAAGAGCAGTCAAACTGTTTTATACGAGGATGTAGAGCGGTCAGACTGTTTTACAAGAGGATGAAGAGCAGTCAACCTGTTTTACAAGAGGATGAAGAGCAGTCAAACTGTTTTATAAGAGGATGAAGAGCAGTCAAACTGCTTTATAAAAGGATGAAGAGCAGTCAAACAGTTTTATAAGAGGACGAAAAGCAGTCAAACTGATTTATAATCGGATCAAGAGCAGTCAAACTGATTTATACGAGGATGAAGAGCAGTCAAACTGCGTTACAATAAGATGAAGAGCAGTCAAACTGTTTTCTAAGAGGATGAAGAGCAGTCAAACTGATTTATAATCCGACGATGAGCAGTCAAACTGTTCTATAGGAGGATGAAGAGCAGTCAAACTGTTTTATAAGCGGACGAAGAGCAGTCAAACTGATTTATAAGAGGATGTAGAGCAGTCAAACTGCTTTATAAAAGGATGAAGAGCAGTCAAACTGATTTATAATCGGACGAAGAGCAGTCAAACTGTTCTATAGGAGGATGAAGCGCAGTCAAACTGGTTTATAGGAGGATGAAGAGCAGTCAAACTGCGTTATAAAAGTATGAAGAGCAGTCAAACAGTTTTATAAGAGGACGAAGAACAGTCAAACTGATTTATAATCGGATGAAGAGCAGTCAAACTGATTTATAAGAGGATGAAGAGCAGTCAAACTGCTTTATAAAAGGATGAAGAGCAGTCAAACTGTTCTATAGGAGGATGAAGCGCAGTCAAACTGGTCTATAGGAGGATGAAGAGCAGTCAAACTGTTTTATAAGCGGACGAAGAGCAGTCAAACTGATTTATAAGAGGATGAAGAGCAGTCAAACTGCTTTATAAGAGGACGAAGAGCAGTCAAACTGATTTATAATCGGACGAAGAGCAGTCAAACTGTTCTATAGGAGGGTGAAGCACAGTCAAACTGGTTTATAGGAGGATGAAGAGCAGTCAAACTGCTTTATAAAAGGATGAAGAGCAGTCAAACTGATTTATAAGAGGATGAAGAGCAGTCAAACTGCTTCATAAAAGGATGAAGAGCAGTCAAACTGTTTTATAAGCGGACGAAGAGCAGTCAAACTGATTTATAATTGGACGAAGAGCAGTCAAACTGATTTATAATCGACGAAGAGCAGTCAAACGGTTTTATAAGAGGATGAAGAGCAGTCAAATTGATTTATAAGAGTATGAAGAGCAGTCAAACTGATTTATAAGAGGATGTAGAGCAGTCAAACTGCTTTATAAGAGGATGAAGAGCAGTCAAACTGATTTATAAGCGGACGAAGAGCAGTCAAACTGATTTATAATCGGACGAAGAGCAGTCAAACTGATTTATAAACAGACGAAGAGCAGTCAAACGGTTTTATAAAAGGATGAAGAGCAGTCAAACTGTTTTTTACGAGGATGTAGAGCAGTCAGACTGTTTTACAAGAGGATGAAGAGCAGTCAACCTGTTTTACAAGAGGATGAAGAGCAGTCAAACTGTTTTATAAGAGGATGAAGAGCAGTCAAACTGTGTTATAAAAGGATGAAGAGCAGTTAAACTGTTTTATAAGAGGACGAAGAGCAGTCAAACTGATTTATAATCGGACGAAGAGCAGTCAAACTGTTCTATTGGAGGATGAAGCGCAGTCAAACTGGTTTATAGGAGGATGAAGAGCAGTCAAACTGCTTTATAAGAGGATGAAGAGCAGTCAAACTGATTTATAAGCGCACGAAGAGCAGTCAAACTGATTTATAATCGGACAAAGAGCAGTCAAACTGTTCTATAGGAGGATGAAGCGCAGTCAAACTGGTTTATAGGAGGATGAAGAGCAGTCAAACTGCTTTATAAGAGGATGAAGAGCAGTCAAACTGATTTATAAGAGGATGAAGAGCAGTCAAACTGCTTTATAAAAGGATGAAGAGCAGTCAAACTGTTTTATAAGCGGACGAAGAGCAGTTAAACTGATTTATAATCGGACGAAGAGCAGTCAAACTGATTTATAATCGGACGAAGAGCAGTCAAACTGATTTATAATCGGATGAATAGCAGTCAAACTGATTTATAAGAGGATGTAGAGCAGTCAAACTGCTTTATAAAAGGATGAAGAGCAGTCAAACTGTTTTATAAGAGGACGAAGAGCAGTCAAACTGCTTTATAAGAGGATGAAGAGCAGTTAAACTGATTTATAATCGGACGAAGAGCAGTCAAACTGTTCTATAGGAGGATGAATCGCAGTCAAACTGGTTTATAGGAGGATGAAGAGCAGTCAAACTGCTTTATAAGAGGATGAAGAGCAGTTAAACTGATTTATAAGCGGACGAAGAGCAGTCAAACTGATTTATAATCGGACGAAGAGCAGTCAAACTGATTTATAAACGGACGAAGAGCAGTCAAACGGTTTTATAAAAGGATGAAGAGCAGTCAAACTGTTTTATACGAGGATGTAGAGCAGTCAGACTGTTTTACAAGAGGATGAAGAGCAGTCAACCTGTTTTACAAGAGGATGAAGAGCAGTCAAACTGTTTTATAAGAGGATGAAGAGCAGTCAAACTGCGTTATAAAAGGATGAAGAGCAGTCAAACTGTTTTATAAGAGGACGAAGAGCAGTCAAACTGATTTATAATCGGATGAAGAGCAGTCAAACTGATTTATAAGAGGATGAAGAGCAGTCAAACTGATTTATAAGAGGATGAAGAGTAGTCAAACTGCTTTATAAAAGGATGAAGAGCAGTCAAACTGTTCTATAGGAGGATGAAGCGCAGTCAAACTGGTCTATAGGAGGATGAAGAGCAGTCAAACTGTTTTATAAGCGGACGAAGAGCAGTCAAACTGATTTATAAGAGGATGAAGAGCAGTCAAACTGCTTTATAAGAGGACGAAGAGCAGTCAAACTGATTTATAATCGGACGAAGAGCAGTCAAACTGTTCTATAGGAGGGTGAAGCGCAGTCAAACTGGTTTATAGGAGGATGAAGAGCAGTCAAACTGCTTTATAAAAGGATGAAGAGCAGTCAAACTGATTTATAAGAGGATGAAGAGCAGTCAAACTGCTTTATAAAAGGATGAAGAGCAGTCAAACTGTTTTATAAGCGGACGAAGAGCAGTCAAACTGATTTATAATTGGACGAAGAGCAGTCAAACTGATTTATAATCGGACGAAGAGCAGTCAAACGGTTTTATAAGAGGATGAAGAGCAGTCAAATTGATTTATAAGAGGATGAAGAGCAGTCAAACTGCTTTATAAAAGGATGAAGAGCAGTCAAACTGTTTTATACGAGGATGTAGAGCGGTCAGACTGTTTTACAAGAGGATGAAGAGCAGTCAAACTGTTTTGCAAGAGGATGAAGAGCAGTCAAACAGTTTTATGAGGACGAGAAGCAGTCAAACTGATTTATAATCGGATGAAGAGCAGTCAAACTGATTTATAAGAGGATGAAGAGCAGTCAGACTGATTTATAATCGGATGAAGAGCAGTCAAACTGTTTTATAAGAGGATGAAGAGCAGTCAAACAGTTTTATGAGGACGAGAAGCAGTCAAACTGATTTATAATCGGATGAAGAGCAGTCAAACTGATTTATAAGAGGATGAAGAGCAGTCAGACTGATTTATAATCGGATGAAGAGCAGTCAGACTGTTTTACAAGAGGATGAAGAGCAGTCAAACTGCTTTATAAAAGGATGAAGACCATCAAACTGTTTTATACGAGGATGTAGAGCAGTCAGACTGTTTTACAAGAGGATGAAGAGCAGTCAACCTGTTTTACAAGAGGATGAAGATTAGTCAATCTGTTTTATAAGAGGATGAAGAGCAGTCAAACTGATTTATAAAAGGATGAAGAGCAATCAAACTGTTTTAAAAGAGGACGAAGAGCAGTCACACTGATTTATAATCGGACGAAGAGCAGTCAAACTGATTTATAACCGGACGAAGAGCAGTCAAACGGTTTTATAAGAGGATGAAGAGCAGTCGAATTGATTTATAAGAGGATGAAGAGCAGTCAAACTGCTTTATTTAAGGATGAAGAGCAGTCAAACTGTTTTATACGAGGATGTAGAGCGGTCAGACTGTTTTACAAGAGGATGAAGAGCAGTCAAACTGTTTTATAAGAGGATGAAGAGCAGTCAAACTGCTTTATAAAAGGATGAAGAGCAGTCAAACAGTTTTATAAGAGGACGAAAAGCAGTCAAACTGATTTATAATCGGATGAAGAGCAGTCAAACAGATTTATAAGAGGATGAAGAGCAGTCAAACTGCGTTATAAAAAGATGAAGAGCAGTCAAACTGTTTTATAAAAGGACGAAGAGCAGTCAAACTGATTTATAATCGGATGAAGAGCAGTCAAACTGTTTTATAAGAGGATGAAGAGCAGTCAAACTGATTTATAATTGGACGAAGAGCAGTCAGACTGTTTTACAAGAGGATGAAGAGCAGTCAAACTGCTTTATAAAAGGACGAAGAGCAGTCAAACTGATTTATAATCGGACGAAGAGCAGTCAAACTGTTCTATAGGACGATGAAGCGCAGTCAAACTGGTTTATAGGAGGATGAAGAGCAGTCAAACTGCTTTATAAGAGGATGAAGAGCAGTCAAACTGATTTATAATCGGATGAAGAGCAGTCAAACAGATTTATAAGAGGATGGAGAGCAGTCAAACTGCGTTATAAAAAGATGAAGAGCAGTCAAACTGTTTTATAAGAGGATGAAGAACAGTCAGACTGATTTATAATCAGATGAAGAGCAGTCAGACTGTTTTACAAGAGGATGAAGAGCAGTCAAACTGATTTATAAGCGGACGAAGAGCAGTCAAACTGATTTATAATCGGACGAAGAGCAGTCAATCTGATTTATAAACGGACGAAGAGCAGTCAAACGGTTTTATAAAAGGATGAAGAGCAGTCAAACTGTTTTATACGAGGATGTAGAGCAGTCAGACTGTTTTACAAGAGGATGAAGAGCAGTCAACCTGTTTTACAAGAGGATGAAGAGCAGTCAAACTGTTTTATAAGAGGATGAAGAGCAGTCTAACTGCGTTATAAAAGGATGAAGAGCAGTCAAACTGTTTTATAAGAGGAAAAAAGAGCAGTCAATCTGATTTATAATAGGATGAAGAGCAGGCAAACTGATTTAAAAGAGGATGAAGAGCAGTCAAACTGTTTTATAAGCTGACGAAGAGCAGTCAAACTGATTTATAATCGGACGAAGAGCAGTCAAACTGATTTATAAGAGGATGAAGAGCAGTCAAATTGATTTATAAGAGGATGAAGAGCAGTCAAACTGCTTTATAAAAGGATGAAGAGCAGTCAAACTGTTTTATACGAGGATGTAGAGCAGTCAGACTGTTTTACAAGAGGAGGAAGAGCAGTCAACCTGTTTTACAAGAGGATGAAGAGCAGTCAATCTGTTTTATAAGAGGATGAAGAGCAGTCAAACTGCTTTATAAAAGGATGAAGAGCAGTCAAACTGTTTTATAAGAGGACGAAGAGCAGTCAAACTGATTTATAATCGGATGAAGAGCAGTCAAACTGATTTATAAGAGGATGAAGAGCAGTCAAACTGCTTTATAAAAGGATGAAGAGCAGTCAAACTGTTTTATAAGAGGACGAAGAGCAGTCAAACTGATTTATAATCGGACGAAGAGCAGTCAAACTGTTCTATAGGAGGATGAAGCGCAGTCAAACTGGTTTATAGGAGGATGAAGAGCAGTCAAACTGCTTTATAAGAGGATGAAGAGCAGTCAAACTGATTTATAAGAGGATGAAGAGCAGTCAAACTGCTTTGTAAAAGCATGAAGAGCAGTCAAACTGTTTTATAAGCGGACGAAGAGCAGTCAAACTGATTTATGATCGGACAAAGAGCAGTCAAACTGATTTATAATCGGAGGAAGAGCAGTCAAACGGTTTTATAAGAGGATGAAGAGCAGTCAAATTTATTTATAAGAGGATGAAGAGCAGTCAAACTGCTTTATAAAAGAATGAAGAGCAGTCAAACTGTTTTATACGAGGATGTAGAGCGGTCAGACTGTTTTACAAGAGGATGAAGAGCAGTCAACCTGTTTTACAAGAGGATGAAGAGCAGTCAAACTGTTTTATAAGAGGATGAAGAGCAGTCAAACTGCTTTATAAAAGGATGAAGAGCAGTCAAACATTTTTATAAGAGGACGAAAAGCAGTCAAACTGATTTATAATCGGATCAAGAGCAGTCAAACTGATTTATACGAGGATGAAGAGCAGTCAAACTGCGTTACAATAAGATGAAGAGCAGTCAAACTGTTTTATAAGAGGATGAAGAGCAGTCAAACTGATTTATAATCCGACGAAGAGCAGTCAAACTGTTCTATAGGAGGATGAAGTGCAGTCAAACTGGTTTATAGGAGGATGAAGAGCAGTCAAATTGCTTTATAAGAGGATGAAGAGCAGTCAAACTGATTTATAAGCGGACGAAGAGCAGTCAAACTGATTTATAATCGGACGAAGAGCAGTCAAACTGATTTATAAACGGACGAAGAGCAGTCAAACGGGTTTATAAAAGGATGAAGAGCAGTCAAACTGTTTTATACGAGGATGTAGAGGAGTCAGACTGTTTTACAAGAGGATGAAGAGCAGTCAACCTGTTTTACAAGAGGATGAAGAGCAGTCAAACTGCGTTATAAAAAGAAGAAGAGCAGTCAAACTGTTTTATACGAGGATGTAGAGCAGTCAGACTGTTTTACAAGAGGAGGAAGAGCAGTCAACCTGTTTTACAAGAGGATGAAGAGCAGTCAATCTGTTTTATAAGAGGATGAGGAGCAGTGAAACTGCTTTATAAAAGGATGAAGAGCAGTCAAACTGTTTTATAAGAGGACGAAGAGCAGTCAAACTGATCTATAATCGGATGAAGAGCAGTCAAACTGATTTATAAGAGGATGAAGAGCAGTCAAACTGCTTTATAAAAGGATGAAGAGCAGTCAAACTGTTTTATAAGAGGACGAAGAACAGTCAAACTGATTTATAATCGGACGAAGAGCAGTCAAACTGTTCTATAGGAGGATGAAGCGCAGTCAAACTGGTTTATAGGAGGATGAAGAGCAGTCAAACTGCTTTATAAGAGGATGAAGAGCAGTCAAACTGATTTATAAGAGGATGAAGAGCAGTCAAACTGCTTTGTAAAAGGATGAAGAGAAGTCAAACTGTTTTATAAGCGGACGAAGAGCAGTCAAACTGATTTATAATCGGACAAAGAGCAGTCAAACTGATTTATAATCGGACGAAGAGCAGTCAAACGGTTTTATAAGAGGATGAAGAGCAGTCAAATTGATTTATAAGAGGATGAAGAGCAGTCAAACTGCTTTATAAAAGGATGAAGAGCAGTCAAACTGTTTTATACGAGGATGTAGAGCGGTCAGACTGTTTTACAAGAGGATGAAGAGCAGTCAACCTGTTTTACAAGAGGATGAAGAGCAGTCAAACTGTTTTATAAGAGGATGAAGAGCAGTCAAACTGCTTTATAAAAGGATGAAGAGCAGTCAAACAGTTTTATAAGAGGACGAAAAGCAGTCAAACTGATTTATAATCGGATCAAGAGCAGTCAAACTGATTTATACGAGGATGAAGAGCAGTCAAACTGCGTTACAATAAGATGAAGAGCAGTCAAACTGTTTTCTAAGAGGATGAAGAGCAGTCAAACTGATTTATAATCCGACGAAGAGCAGTCAAACTGTTCTATAGGAGGATGAAGAGCAGTCAAACTGTTTTATAAGCGGACGAAGAGCAGTCAAACTGTTCTATAGGAGGATGAAGCGCAGTCAAACTGGTTTATAGGAGGATGAAGAACAGTCAAACTGATTCATAATCGGATGAAGAGCAGTCAAACTGATTTATAAGAGGATGAAGAGCAGTCAAACTGCTTTATAAAAGGATGAAGAGCAGTCAAACTGTTTTATAAGAGGACGAAGAGCAGTCAAACTGATTTATAATCGGACGAAGAGCAGTCAAACTGTTCTATAGGAGGATGAAGCGCAGTCAAACTGGTCTATAGGAGGATGAAGAGCAGTCAAACTGTTTTATAAGCGGACGAAGAGCAGTCAAACTGATTTATAAGAGGATGAAGAGCAGTCAAACTGCTTTATAAGAGGACGAAGAGCAGTCAAACTGATTTATAATCGGACGAAGAGCAGTCAAACTGTTCTATAGGAGGGTGAAGCACAGTCAAACTGGTTTATAGGAGGATGAAGAGCAGTCAAACTGCTTTATAAAAGGATGAAGAGCAGTCAAACTGATTTATAAGAGGATGAAGAGCAGTCAAACTGCTTCATAAAAGGATGAAGAGCAGTCAAACTGTTTTATAAGCGGACGAAGAGCAGTCAAACTGATTTATAATTGGACGAAGAGCAGTCAAACTGATTTATAATCGGACGAAGAGCAGTCAAACGGTTTTATAAGAGGATGAAGAGCAGTCAAATTGATTTATAAGAGTATGAAGAGCAGTCAAACTGATTTATAAGAGGATGTAGAGCAGTCAAACTGCTTTATAAGAGGATGAAGAGCAGTCAAACTGATTTATAAGCGGACGAAGAGCAGTCAAACTGATTTATAATCGGACGAAGAGCAGTCAAACTGATTTATAAACGGACGAAGAGCAGTCAAACGGTTTTATAAAAGGATGAAGAGCAGTCAAACTGTTTTTTACGAGGATGTAGAGCAGTCAGACTGTTTTACAAGAGGATGAAGAGCAGTCAACCTGTTTTACAAGAGGATGAAGAGCAGTCAAACTGTTTTATAAGAGGATGAAGAGCAGTCAAACTGCGTTATAAAAGGATGAAGAGCAGTCAAACTGTTTTATAAGAGGACGAAGAGCAGTCAAACTGATTTATAATCGGACGAAGAGCAGTCAAACTGTTCTATTGGAGGATGAAGCGCAGTCAAACTGGTTTATAGGAGGATGAAGAGCAGTCAAACTGCTTTATAAGAGGATGAAGAGCAGTCAAACTGATTTATAAGCGCACGAAGAGCAGTCAAACTGATTTATAATCGGACAAAGAGCAGTCAAACTGTTCTATAGGAGGATGAAGCGCAGTCAAACTGGTTTATAGGAGGATGAAGAGCAGTCAAACTGCTTTATAAGAGGATGAAGAGCAGTCAAACTGATTTATAAGAGGATGAAGAGCAGTCAAACTGCTTTATAAAAGGATGAAGAGCAGTCAAACTGTTTTATAAGCGGACGAAGAGCAGTTAAACTGATTTATAATCGGACGAAGAGCAGTCAAACTGATTTATAATCGGACGAAGAGCAGTCAAACTGATTTATAATCGGATGAATAGCAGTCAAACTGATTTATAAGAGGATGTAGAGCAGTCAAACTGCTTTATAAAAGGATGAAGAGCAGTCAAACTGCTTTATAAGAGGACGAAGAGCAGTCAAACTGATTTATAATCGGACGAAGAGCAGTCAAACTGTTCTATAGGAGGGTGAAGCACAGTCAAACTGGTTTATAGGAGGATGAAGAGCAGTCAAAGTGCTTTATAAAAGGATGAAGAGCAGTCAAACTGATTTATAAGAGGATGAAGAGCAGTCAAACTGCTTCATAAAAGGATGAAGAGCAGTCAAACTGTTTTATAAGCGGACGAAGAGCAGTCAAACTGATTTATAATTGGACGAAGAGCAGTCAAACTGATTTATAATCGGACGAAGAGCAGTCAAACGGTTTTATAAGAGGATGAAGAGCAGTCAAATTGATTTATAAGAGTATGAAGAGCAGTCAAACTGATTTATAAGAGGATGTAGAGCAGTCAAACTGTTTTATAAGAGGATGAAGAGCAGTCAAACTGATTTATAAGCGGACGAAGAGCAGTCAAACTGATTTATAATCGGACGAAGAGCAGTCAAACTGATTTATAAACGGACGAAGAGCAGTCAAACGGTTTTATAAAAGGATGAAGAGCAGTCAAACTGTTTTTTACGAGGATGTAGAGCAGTCAGACTGTTTTACAAGAGGATGAAGAGCAGTCAACCTGTTTTACAAGAGGATGAAGAGCAGTCAAACTGTTTTATAAGAGGATGAAGAGCAGTCAAACTGTGTTATAAAAGGATGAAGAGCAGTTAAACTGTTTTATAAGAGGACGAAGAGCAGTCAAACTGATTTATAATCGGACGAAGAGCAGTCAAACTGTTCTATTGGAGGATGAAGCGCAGTCAAACTGGTTTATAGGAGGATGAAGAGCAGTCAAACTGCTTTATAAGAGGATGAAGAGCAGTCAAACTGATTTATAAGCGCACGAAGAGCAGTCAAACTGATTTATAATCGGACAAAGAGCAGTCAAACTGTTCTATAGGAGGATGAAGCGCAGTCAAACTGGTTTATAGGAGGATGAAGAGCAGTCAAACTGCTTTATAAGAGGATGAAGAGCAGTCAAACTGATTTATAAGAGGATGAAGAGCAGTCAAACTGCTTTATAAAAGGATGAAGAGCAGTCAAACTGTTTTATAAGCGGACGAAGAGCAGTTAAACTGATTTATAATCGGACGAAGAGCAGTCAAACTGATTTATAATCGGACGAAGAGCAGTCAAACTGATTTATAATCGGATGAATAGCAGTCAAACTGATTTATAAGAGGATGTAGAGCAGTCAAACTGCTTTATAAAAGGATGAAGAGCAGTCAAACTGTTTTATAAGAGGACGAAGAGCAGTCAAACTGCTTTATAAGAGGATGAAGAGCAGTTAAACTGATTTATAATCGGACGAAGAGCAGTCAAACTGTTCTATAGGAGGATGAATCGCAGTCAAACTGGTTTATAGGAGGATGAAGAGCAGTCAAACTGCTTTATAAGAGGATGAAGAGCAGTTAAACTGATTTATAAGCGGACGAAGAGCAGTCAAACTGATTTATAATCGGACGAAGAGCAGTCTAACTGATTTATAAACGGACGAAGAGCAGTCAAACGGTTTTATAAAAGGATGAAGAGCAGTCAAACTGTTTTATACGAGGATGTAGAGCAGTCAGACTGTTTTACAAGAGGATGAAGAGCAGTCAACCTGTTTTACAAGAGGATGAAGAGCAGTCAAACTGTTTTATAAGAGGATGAAGAGCAGTCAAACTGCGTTATAAAAGGATGAAGAGCAGTCAAACAGTTTTATAAGAGGACGAAGAGCAGTCAAACTGATTTATAATCGGATGAAGAGCAGTCAAACTGATTTATAAGAGGATGAAGAGTAGTCAAACTGCTTTATAAAAGGATGAAGAGCAGTCAAACTGTTCTATAGGAGGATGAAGCGCAGTCAAACTGGTCTATAGGAGGATGAAGAGCAGTCAAACTGTTTTATAAGCGGACGAAGAGCAGTCAAACTGATTTATAAGAGGATGAAGAGCAGTCAAACTGCTTTATAAGAGGACGAAGAGCAGTCAAACTGATTTATAATCGGACGAAGAGCAGTCAAACTGTTCTATAGGAGGGTGAAGCGCAGTCAAACTGGTTTATAGGAAAATGAAGAGCAGTCAAACTGTTTTATAAAAGGATGAAGAGCAGTCAAACTGATTTATAAGAGGATGAAGAGCAGTCAAACTGCTTTATAAAAGGATGAAGAGCAGTCAAACTGTTTTATAAGCGGACGAAGAGCAGTCAAACTGATTTATAATTGGACGAAGAGCAGTCAAACTGATTTATAATCGGACGAAGAGCAGTCAAACGGTTTTATAAGAGGATGAAGAGCAGTCAAATTGATTTATAAGAGGATGAAGAGCAGTCAAACTGCTTTATAAAAGGATGAAGAGCAGTCAAACTTTTTTATACGAGGATGTAGAGCGGTCAGACTGTTTTACAAGAGGATGAAGAGCAGTCAAACTGTTTTGCAAGAGGATGAAGAGCAGTCAAACTGCGTTATAAAAAGATGAAGAGCAGTCAAACTGTTTTATAAGAGGAAGAAGAGCAGTCAAACAGTTTTATGAGGACGAGAAGCAGTCAAACTGATTTATAATCGGATGAAGAGCAGTCAAACTGATTTATAAGAGGATGAAGAGCAGTCAGACTGATTTATAATCGGATGAAGAGCAGTCAGACTGTTTTACAAGAGGATGAAGAGCAGTCAAACTGCTTTATAAAAGGATGAAGACCATCAAACTGTTTTATACGAGGATGTAGAGCAGTCAGACTGCTTTATAAAAGGATGAAGAGCAGTCAAACTGTTTTATAAGAGGACGAAGAGCAGTCACACTGATTTATAATCGGACGAAGAGCAGTCAAACTGCTTTATAAAAGGATGAAGAGCAGTCAAACTGATTTATAAGAGGACGAAGAGCAGTCACACTGATTTATAATCGGACGAAGAGCAGTCAAACTGCTTTATAAAAGGATGAAGAGCAGTCAAACTGATTTATAACCGGACGAAGAGCAGTCAAACGGTTTTATAAGAGGATGAAGAGCAGTCGAATTGATTTATAAGAGGATGAAGAGCAGTCAAACTGCTTTATATAAGGATGAAGAGCAGTCAAACTGTTTTATACGAGGATGTAGAGCGGTCAGACTGTTTTACAAGAGGATGAAGAGCAGTCAAACTGTTTTATAAGAGGATGAAGAGCAGTCAAACTGCTTTATAAAAGGATGAAGAGCAGTCAAACAGTTTTATAAGAGGACGAAAAGCAGTCAAACTGATTTATAATCGGATGAAGAGCAGTCAAACAGATTTATAAGAGGATGAAGAGCAGTCAAACTGCATTATAAAAAGATGAAGAGCAGTCAAACTGGTTTATAGGAGGATGAAGAGCAGTCAAACTGCTTTATAAGAGGATGAAGAGCAGTCAAACTGATTTATAAGCGCACGAAGAGCAGTCAAACTGATTTATAATCGGACAAAGAGCAGTCAAACTGTTCTATAGGAGGATGAAGCGCAGTCAAACTGGTTTATAGGAGGATGAAGAGCAGTCAAACTGCTTTATAAGAGGATGAAGAGCAGTCAAACTGATTTATAAACGGACGAAGAGCAGTCAAACTGCTTTATAAAAGGATGAAGAGCAGTCAAACTGTTTTATAAGCGGACGAAGAGCAGTTAAACTGATTTATAATCGGACGAAGAGCAGTCAAACTGATTTATAATCGGACGAAGAGCAGTCAAACTGATTTATAATCGGATGAATAGCAGTCAAACTGATTTATAAGAGGATGTAGAGCAGTCAAACTGCTTTATAAAAGGATGAAGAGCAGTCAAACTGTTTTATAAGAGGACGAAGAGCAGTCAAACTGCTTTATAAGAGGATGAAGAGCAGTTAAACTGATTTATAATCGGACGAAGAGCAGTCAAACTGTTCTATAGGAGGATGAAGCGCAGTCAAACTGGTTTATAGGAGGATGAAGAGCAGTCAAACTGCTTTATAAGAGGATGAAGAGCAGTTAAACTGATTTATAAGCGGACGAAGAGCAGTCAAACTGATTTATAATCGGACGAAGAGCAGTCAAACTGATTTATAAACGGACAAAGAGCAGTCAAACGGTTTTATTAAAGGATGAAGAGCAGTCAGACTGTTTTATACGAGGATGTAGAGCAGTCAGACTGTTTTACAAGAGGATGAAGAGCAGTCAACCTGTTTTACAAGAGGATGAAGAGCAGTCAAACTGTTTTATAAGAGGATGAAGAGCAGTCAAACTGCGTTATAAAAGGATGAAGAGCAGTCAAACAGTTTTATAAGAGGACGAAGAGCAGTCAAACTGATTTATAATCGGATGAAGAGCAGTCAAACTGATTTATAAGAGGATGAAGAGCAGTCAAACTGCTTTATAAAAGGATGAAGAGCAGTCAAACTGTTTTATAAGAGGACGAAGAGCAGTCAAACTGATTTATAATCGGACGAAGAGCAGTCAAACTGTTCTATAGGAGGATGAAGCGCAGTCAAACTGGTCTATAGGAGGATGAAGAGCAGTCAAACTGTTTTATAAGCGGACGAAGAGCAGTCAAACTGATTTATAAGAGGATGAAGAGCAGTCAAACTGCTTTATAAGAGGACGAAGAGCAGTCAAACTGTTTTATAAGAGGACGAAGAGCAGTCAAACTGCTTTATAAGAGGATGAAGAGCAGTTAAACTGATTTATAATCGGACGAAGAGCAGTCAAACTGTTCTATAGGAGGATGAAGCGCAGTCAAACTGGTTTATAGGAGGATGAAGAGCAGTCAAACTGCTTTATAAGAGGATGAAGAGCAGTTAAACTGATTTATAAGCGGACGAAGAGCAGTCAAACTGATTTATAATCGGACGAAGAGCAGTCAAACTGATTTATAATCGGACGAAGAGCAGTCAAACTGATTTATAATCGGATGAATAGCAGTCAAACTGATTTATAAGAGGATGTAGAGCAGTCAAACTGCTTTATAAAAGGATGAAGAGCAGTCAAACTGTTTTATAAGAGGACGAAGAGCAGTCAAACTGCTTTATAAGAGGATGAAGAGCAGTTAAACTGATTTATAATCGGACGAAGAGCAGTCAAACTGTTCTATAGGAGGATGAAGCGCAGTCAAACTGGTTTATAGGAGGATGAAGAGCAGTCAAACTGCTTTATAAGAGGATGAAGAGCAGTTAAACTGATTTATAAGCGGACGAAGAGCAGTCAAACTGATTTATAATCGGACGAAGAGCAGTCAAACTGATTTATAAACGGACAAAGAGCAGTCAAACGGTTTTATTAAAGGATGAAGAGCAGTCAGACTGTTTTATACGAGGATGTAGAGCAGTCAGACTGTTTTACAAGAGGATGAAGAGCAGTCAACCTGTTTTACAAGAGGATGAAGAGCAGTCAAACTGTTTTATAAGAGGATGAAGAGCAGTCAAACTGCGTTATAAAAGGATGAAGAGCAGTCAAACAGTTTTATAAGAGGACGAAGAGCAGTCAAACTGATTTATAATCGGATGAAGAGCAGTCAAACTGATTTATAAGAGGATGAAGAGCAGTCAAACTGCTTTATAAAAGGATGAAGAGCAGTCAAACTGTTTTATAAGAGGACGAAGAGCAGTCAAACTGATTTATAATCGGACGAAGAGCAGTCAAACTGTTCTATAGGAGGATGAAGCGCAGTCAAACTGGTCTATAGGAGGATGAAGAGCAGTCAAACTGTTTTATAAGCGGACGAAGAGCAGTCAAACTGATTTATAAGAGGATGAAGAGCAGTCAAACTGCTTTATAAGAGGACGAAGAGCAGTCAAACTGTTTTATAAGAGGACGAAGAGCAGTCAAACTGCTTTATAAGAGGATGAAGAGCAGTTAAACTGATTTATAATCGGACGAAGAGCAGTCAAACTGTTCTATAGGAGGATGAAGCGCAGTCAAACTGGTTTATAGGAGGATGAAGAGCAGTCAAACTGCTTTATAAGAGGATGAAGAGCAGTTAAACTGATTTATAAGCGGACGAAGAGCAGTCAAACTGATTTATAATCGGACGAAGAGCAGTCAAACTGATTTATAAACGGACAAAGAGCAGTCAAACGGTTTTATAAAAGGATGAAGAGCAGTCAGACTGTTTTATACGAGGATGTAGAGCAGTCAGACTGTTTTACAAGAGGATGAAGAGCAGTCAACCTGTTTTACAAGAGGATGAAGAGCAGTCAAACTGTTTTATAAGAGGATGAAGAGCAGTCAAACTGCGTTATAAAAGGATGAAGAGCAGTCAAACAGTTTTATAAGAGGACGAAGAGCAGTCAAACTGATTTATAATCGGATGAAGAGCAGTCAAACTGATTTATAAGAGGATGAAGAGCAGTCAAACTGCTTTATAAAAGGATGAAGAGCAGTCAAACTGTTTTATAAGAGGACGAAGAGCAGTCAAACTGATTTATAATCGGACGAAGAGCAGTCAAACTGTTCTATAGGAGGATGAAGCGCAGTCAAACTGGTCTATAGGAGGATGAAGAGCAGTCAAACTGTTTTATAAGCGGACGAAGAGCAGTCAAACTGATTTATAAGAGGATGAAGAGCAGTCAAACTGCTTTATAAGAGGACGAAGAGCAGTCAAACTGATTTATAATCGGACGAAGAGCAGTCAAACTGTTCTATAGGAGGGTGAAGCGCAGTCAAACTGGTTTATAGGAGGATGAAGAGCAGTCAAACTGCTTTATAAAAGGATGAAGAGCAGTCAAACTGATTTATAAGAGGATGAAGAGCAGTCAAACTGCTTTATAAAAGGATGAAGAGCAGTCAAACTGTATTATAAGCGGACGAAGAGCAGTCAAACTGATTTATAATTGGACGAAGAGCAGTCAAACTGATTTATAATCGGACGAAGAGCAGTCAAACGGTTTTATAAGAGGATGAAGAGCAGTCAAATTGATTTATAAGAGGATGAAGAGCAGTCAAACTGCTTTATAAAAGGATGAAGAGCAGTCAAACTGTTTTATACGAGGATGTAGAGCGGTCAGACTGTTTTACAAGAGGATGAAGAGCAGTCAAACTGTTTTGCAAGAGGATGAAGAGCAGTCAAACTGCGTTATAAAAAGATGAAGAGCAGTCAAACTGTTTTATAAGAGGATGAAGAGCAGTCAAACAGTTTTATGAGGACGAGAAGAAGTCAAACTGATTTATAATCGGATGAAGAGCAGTCAAACTGATTTATAAGAGGATGAAGAGCAGTCAGACTGATTTATAATCGGATGAAGAGCAGTCAGACTGTTTTACAAGAGGATGAAGAGCAGTCAAACTGCTTTATAAAAGGATGAAGAGCAGTCAAACTGTTTTATACAAGGATGTAGAGCAGTCAGACTGTTTTACAAGAGGATGAAGAGCAGTCAACCTGTTTTACAAGAGGATGAAGATTAGTCAATCTGTTTTATAAGAGGATGAAGAGCAGTCAAACTGCTTTATAAAAGGATGAAGAGCAGTCAAACTGTTTTATAAGAGGACGAAGAGCAGTCACACTGATTTATAATCGGACGAAGAGCAGTCAAACTGCTTTATAAAAGGATGAAGAGCAGTCAAACTGTTTTATAAGCGGACGAAGAGCAGTCAAACTGATTTATAATCGGACGAAGAGCAGTCAAACTTATTTATAATCGGACGAAGAGCAGTCAAACGGTTTTATAAGAGGATGAAGAGCAGTCGAATTGATTTATAAGAGGATGAAGAGCAGTCAAACTGCTTTATAAAAGGATGAAGAGCAGTCAAACAGTTTTATAAGAGGACGAAAAGCAGTCAAACTGATTTATAATCGGATGAAGAGCAGTCAAACAGATTTATAAGAGGATGAAGAGCAGTCAAACTGCGTTATAAAAAGATGAAGAGCAGTCAAACTGGTTTATAGGAGGATGAAGAGCAGTCAAACTGCTTTATAAGAGGATGAAGAGCAGTCAAACTGATTTATAAGCGCACGAAGAGCAGTCAAACTGATTTATAATCGGACAAAGAGCAGTCAAACTGTTCTATAGGAGGATGAAGCGCAGTCAAACTGGTTTATAGGAGGATGAAGAGCAGTCAAACTGCTTTATAAGAGGATGAAGAGCAGTCAAACTGATTTATAAACGGACGAAGAGCAGTCAAACTGCTTTATAAAAGGATGAAGAGCAGTCAAACTGTTTTATAAGCGGACGAAGAGCAGTTAAACTGATTTATAATCGGACGAAGAGCAGTCAAACTGATTTATAATCGGACGAAGAGCAGTCAAACTGATTTATAATCGGATGAATAGCAGTCAAACTGATTTATAAGAGGATGTAGAGCAGTCAAACTGCTTTATAAAAGGATGAAGAGCAGTCAAACTGTTTTATAAGAGGACGAAGAGCAGTCAAACTGCTTTATAAGAGGATGAAGAGCAGTTAAACTGATTTATAATCGGACGAAGAGCAGTCAAACTGTTCTATAGGAGGATGAAGCGCAGTCAAACTGGTTTATAGGAGGATGAAGAGCAGTCAAACTGCTTTATAAGAGGATGAAGAGCAGTTAAACTGATTTATAAGCGGACGAAGAGCAGTCAAACTGATTTATAATCGGACGAAGAGCAGTCAAACTGATTTATAAACGGACAAAGAGCAGTCAAACGGTTTTATAAAAGGATGAAGAGCAGTCAGACTGTTTTATAAGAGGATGAAGAGCAGTCAAACTGCGTTATAAAAGGATGAAGAGCAGTCAAACAGTTTTATAAGAGGACGAAGAGCAGTCAAACTGATTTATAATCGGATGAAGAGCAGTCAAACTGATTTATAAGAGGATGAAGAGCAGTCAAACTGCTTTATAAAAGGATGAAGAGCAGTCAAACTGTTTTATAAGAGGACGAAGAGCAGTCAAACTGATTTATAATCGGACGAAGAGCAGTCAAACTGTTCTATAGGAGGATGAAGCGCAGTCAAACTGGTCTATAGGAGGATGAAGAGCAGTCAAACTGTTTTATAAGCGGACGAAGAGCAGTCAAACTGATTTATAAGAGGATGAAGAGCAGTCAAACTGCTTTATAAGAGGACGAAGAGCAGTCAAACTGATTTATAATCGGACGAAGAGCAGTCAAACTGTTCTATAGGAGGGTGAAGCGCAGTCAAACTGGTTTATAGGAGGATGAAGAGCAGTCAAACTGCTTTATAAAAGGATGAAGAGCAGTCAAACTGATTTATAAGAGGATGAAGAGCAGTCAAACTGCTTTATAAAAGGATGAAGAGCAGTCAAACTGTATTATAAGCGGACGAAGAGCAGTCAAACTGATTTATAATTGGACGAAGAGCAGTCAAACTGATTTATAATCGGACGAAGAGCAGTCAAACGGTTTTATAAGAGGATGAAGAGCAGTCAAATTGATTTATAAGAGGAT
Source organism: Lampris incognitus (assembly GCF_029633865.1). Classification (NCBI taxonomy): domain Eukaryota; kingdom Metazoa; phylum Chordata; class Actinopteri; order Lampriformes; family Lampridae; genus Lampris; species Lampris incognitus. The sequence continues at coordinate 37,213,084 of NC_079222.1, forward strand.
GAAGAGCAGTCAAACTGCTTTATAAAAGGATGAAGAGCAGTCAAACTGTTTTATACGAGGATGTAGAGCGGTCAGACTGTTTTACAAGAGGATGAAGAGCAGTCAAACTGTTTTGCAAGAGGATGAAGAGCAGTCAAACTGCGTTATAAAAAGATGAAGAGCAGTCAAACTGTTTTATAAGAGGATGAAGAGCAGTCAAACAGTTTTATGAGGACGAGAAGAAGTCAAACTGATTTATAATCGGATGAAGAGCAGTCAAACTGATTTATAAGAGGATGAAGAGCAGTCAGACTGATTTATAATCGGATGAAGAGCAGTCAGACTGTTTTACAAGAGGATGAAGAGCAGTCAAACTGCTTTATAAAAGGATGAAGAGCAGTCAAACTGTTTTATACAAGGATGTAGAGCAGTCAGACTGTTTTACAAGAGGATGAAGAGCAGTCAACCTGTTTTACAAGAGGATGAAGATTAGTCAATCTGTTTTATAAGAGGATGAAGAGCAGTCAAACTGCTTTATAAAAGGATGAAGAACAGTCAAACTGTTTTATAAGAGGACGAAGAGCAGTCACACTGATTTATAATCGGACGAAGAGCAGTCAAACTGCTTTATAAAAGGATGAAGAGCAGTCAAACTGTTTTATAAGCGGACGAAGAGCAGTCAAACTGATTTATAATCGGACGAAGAGCAGTCAAACTTATTTATAATCGGACGAAGAGCAGTCAAACGGTTTTATAAGAGGATGAAGAGCAGTCGAATTGATTTATAAGAGGATGAAGAGCAGTCAAACTGCTTTATATAAGGATGAAGAGCAGTCAAACTGTTTTATATGAGGATGTAGAGCGGTCAGACTGTTTTACAAGAGGATGAAGAACAGTCAAACTGTTTTATAAGAGGATGAAGAGCAGTCAAACTGCTTTATAAAAGGATGAAGAGCAGTCAAACTGTTCTATAGGAGGATGAAGCGCAGTCAAATTGATTTATAAGAGGATGAAGAGCAGTCAAACTGATTTATAATCGGATGAAGAGCAGTCAAACTGTTCTATAGGAGGATGAAGCGCAGTCAAACTGGTTTATAGGAGGATGAAGAGCAGTCAAACTGCTTTATAAGAGGATGAAGAGCAGTTAAACTGATTTATAAGAGGACGAAGAGCAGTCAAACTGATTTATAATCGGACGAAGAGCAGTCAAACTGATTTATAAACGGACAAAGAGCAGTCAAACGGTTTTATAAAAGGATGAAGAGCAGTCAGACTGTTTTATACGAGGATGTAGAGCAGTCAGACTGTTTTACAAGAGGATGAAGAGCAGTCAACCTGTTTTACAAGAGGATGAAGAGCAGTCAAACTGTTTTATAAGAGGATGAAGAGCAGTCAAACTGCGTTATAAAAGGATGAAGAGCAGTCAAACAGTTTTATAAGAGGACGAAGAGCAGTCAAACTGATTTATAATCGGATGAAGAGCAGTCAAACTGATTTATAAGAGGATGAAGAGCAGTCAAACTGCTTTATAAAAGGATGAAGAGCAGTCAAACTGTTTTATAAGAGGACGAAGAGCAGTCAAACTGATTTATAATCGGACGAAGAGCAGTCAAACTGTTCTATAGGAGGATGAAGCGCAGTCAAACTGGTCTATAGGAGGATGAAGAGCAGTCAAACTGTTTTTTAAGCGGACGAAGAGCAGTCAAACTGATTTATAAGAGGACGAAGAGCAGTCAAACTGATTTATAATCGGACGAAGAGCAGTCAAACTGTTCTATAGGAGGGTGAAGCGCAGTCAAACTGGTTTATAGGAGGATGAAGAGCAGTCAAACTGCTTTATAAAAGGATGAAGAGCAGTCAAACTGATTTATAAGAGGATGAAGAGCAGTCAAACTGCTTTATAAAAGGATGAAGAGCAGTCAAACTGTATTATAAGCGGACGAAGAGCAGTCAAACTGATTTATAATTGGACGAAGAGCAGTCAAACTGATTTATAATCGGACGAAGAGCAGTCAAACGGTTTTATAAGAGGATGAAGAGCAGTCAAATTGATTTATAAGAGGATGAAGAGCAGTCAAACTGCTTTATAAAAGGATGAAGAGCAGTCAAACAGTTTTATACGAGGATGTAGAGCGGTCAGACTGTTTTACAAGAGGATGAAGAGCAGTCAAACTGTTTTGCAAGAGGATGAAGAGCAGTCAAACTGCGTTATAAAAAGATGAAGAGCAGTCAAACTGTTTTATAAGAGGATGAAGAGCAGTCAAACAGTTTTATGAGGACGAGAAGAAGTCAAACTGATTTTAATCGGATGAAGAGCAGTCAGACTGATTTATAAGAGGATGAAGAGCAGTCAGACTGATTTATAATCGGATGAAGAGCAGTCAGACTGTTTTACAAGAGGATGAAGAGCAGTCAAACTGCTTTATAAAAGGATGAAGAGCAGTCAAACTGTTTTATACAAGGATGTAGAGCAGTCAGACTGTTTTACAAGAGGATGAAGAGCAGTCAACCTGTTTTACAAGAGGATGAAGATTAGTCAATCTGTTTTATAAGAGGATGAAGAGCAGTCAAACTGCTTTATAAAAGGATGAAGAGCAGTCAAACTGTTTTATAAGAGGACGAAGAGCAGTCAAACTGCTTTATAAGAGGATGAAGAGCAGTTAAACTGATTTATAATCGGACGAAGAGCAGTCAAACTGTTCTATAGGAGGATGAAGCGCAGTCAAACTGGTTTATAGGAGGATGAAGAGCAGTCAAACTGCTTTATAAGAGGATGAAGAGCAGTTAAACTGATTTATAAGCGGACGAAGAGCAGTCAAACTGATTTATAATCGTACGAAGAGCAGTCAAACTGATTTATAAACGGACAAAGAGCAGTCAAACGGTTTTATAAAAGGATGAAGAGCAGTCAGACTGTTTTATACGAGGATGTAGAGCAGTCAGACTGTTTTACAAGAGGATGAAGAGCAGTCAACCTGTTTTACAAGAGGATGAAGAGCAGTCAAACTGTTTTATAAGAGGATGAAGAGCAGTCAAACTGCGTTATAAAAGGATGAAGAGCAGTCAAACAGTTTTATAAGAGGACGAAGAGCAGTCAAACTGATTTATAATCGGATGAAGAGCAGTCAAACTGATTTATAAAAGGATGAAGAGCAGTCAAACTGCTTTATAAAAGGATGAAGAGCAGTCAAACTGTTTTATAAGAGGACGAAGAGCAGTCAAACTGATTTATAATCGGACGAAGAGCAGTCAAACTGTTCTATAGGAGGATGAAGCGCAGTCAAACTGGTCTATAGGAGGATGAAGAGCAGTCAAACTGTTTTATAAGCGGACGAAGAGCAGTCAAACTGATTTATAAGAGGACGAAGAGCAGTCAAACTGATTTATAATCGGACGAAGAGCAGTCAAACTGTTCTATAGGAGGGTGAAGCGCAGTCAAACTGGTTTATAGGAGGATGAAGAGCAGTCAAACTGCTTTATAAAAGGATGAAGAGCAGTCAAACTGATTTATAAGAGGATGAAGAGCAGTCAAACTGCTTTATAAAAGGATGAAGAGCAGTCAAACTGTATTATAAGCGGACGAAGAGCAGTCAAACTGATTTATAATTGGACGAAGAGCAGTCAAACTGATTTATAATCGGACGAAGAGCAGTCAAACGGTTTTATAAGAGGATGAAGAGCAGTCAAATTGATTTATAAGAGGATGAAGAGCAGTCAAACTGCTTTATAAAAGGATGAAGAGCAGTCAAACAGTTTTATACGAGGATGTAGAGCGGTCAGACTGTTTTACAAGAGGATGAAGAGCAGTCAAACTGTTTTGCAAGAGGATGAAGAGCAGTCAAACTGCGTTATAAAAAGATGAAGAGCAGTCAAACTGTTTTATAAGAGGATGAAGAGCAGTCAAACAGTTTTATGAGGACGAGAAGAAGTCAAACTGATTTATAATCGGATGAAGAGCAGTCAAACTGATTTATAAGAGGATGAAGAGCAGTCAGACTGATTTATAATCGGATGAAGAGCAGTCAGACTGTTTTACAAGAGGATGAAGAGCAGTCAAACTGCTTTATAAAAGGATGAAGAGCAGTCAAACTGTTTTATACAAGGATGTAGAGCAGTCAGACTGTTTTACAAGAGGATGAAGAGCAGTCAACCTGTTTTACAAGAGGATGAAGATTAGTCAATCTGTTTTATAAGAGGATGAAGAGCAGTCAAACTGCTTTATAAAAGGATGAAGAGCAGTCAAACTGTTTTATAAGAGGACGAAGAGCAGTCACACTGATTTATAATCGGACGAAGAGCAGTCAAACTGCTTTATAAAAGGATGAAGAGCAGTCAAACTGTTTTATAAGCGGACGAAGAGCAGTCAAACTGATTTATAATCGGACGAAGAGCAGTCAAACTTATTTATAATCGGACGAAGAGCAGTCAAACGGTTTTATAAGAGGATGAAGAGCAGTCGAATTGATTTATAAGAGGATGAAGAGCAGTCAAACTGCTTTATATAAGGATGAAGAGCAGTCAAACTGTTTTATATGAGGATGTAGAGCGGTCAGACTGTTTTACAAGAGGATGAAGAGCAGTCAAACTGTTTTATAAGAGGATGAAGAGCAGTCAAACTGCTTTATAAAAGGATGAAGAGCAGTCAAACAGTTTTATAAGAGGACGAAAAGCAGTCAAACTGATTTATAATCGGATGAAGAGCAGTCAAACAGATTTATAAGAGGATGAAGAGCAGTCAAACTGCGTTATAAAAAGATGAAGAGCAGTCAAACTGTTTTATAAAAGGACGAACAGCAGTCAAACTGATTTATAATCGGATGAAGAGCAGTCAAACTGTTTTATAAGAGGATGAAGAGCAGTCAAACTGATTTATAATCGAACGAAGAGCAGTCAAACTGTTCTATAGGACGATGAAGAGCAGTCAAACTGGTTTATAGGAGGATGAAGAGCAGTCAAACTGCTTTATAAGAGGATGAAGAGCAGTCAAACTGATTTATAAGCGGACGAAGAGCAGTCAAACTGATTTATAATCGGACGAAGAGCAGTCAAACTGATTTATAAACGGACGAAGAGCAGTCAAACGGTTTTATAAAAGGATGAAGAGCAGTCAAACTGTTTTATACGAGGATGTAGAGCAGTCAGACTGTTTTACAAGAGGATGAAGAGCAGTCAACCTGTTTTACAAGAGGATGAAGAGCAGTCAAACTGTTTTATACGAGGATGTAGAGCAGTCAGACTGTTTTACAAGAGGATGAAGAGCAGTCAACCTGTTTTACAAGAGGATGAAGAGCAGTCAAACTGTTTTAGAAGAGGATGAAGAGCAGTCTAACTGCGTTATAAAAGGATGAAGAGCAGTCAAACTGTTTTATAAGAGGAAAAAAGAGCAGTCAAACTGATTTATAATAGGATGAAGAGCAGGCAAACTGATTTATAAGAGGATGAAGAGCAGTCAAACTGTTTTGTAAGCTGACGAAGAGCAGTCAAACTGATTTATAATCGGACGAAGAGCAGTCAAACTGATTTATAATCAGACGAAGAGCAGTCAAACGGTTTTATAAGAGGATGAAGATCAGTCAAATTGATTTATAAGAGGATGAAGAGCAGTCAAACTGCTTTATAAAAGGATGAAGAGCAGTCAAACTGTTTTATACGAGGATGTAGAGCAGTCAGACTGTTTTACAAGAGGAGGAAGAGCAGTCAACCTGTTTTACAAGAGGATGAAGAGCAGTCAAACTGCTTCATAAAAGGATGAAGAGCAGTCAAACTGTTTTATAAGAGGACGAAGAGCAGTCAAACTGATTTATAATCGGATGAAGAGCAGTCAAACTGATTTATAAGAGGATGAAGAGCAGTCAAACTGCTTTATAAAAGGATGAAGAGCAGTCAAACTGTTTTGTAAGAGGACGAAGAGCAGTCAAACTGATTTATAATCGGACGAAGAGCAGTCAAACTGTTCTATAGGAGGATGAAGCGCAGTCAAACTGGTTTATAGGAGGATGAAGAGCAGTCAAACTGCTTTATAAGAGGATGAAGAGCAGTCAAACTGATTTATAAGAGGATGAAGAGCAGTCAAACTGCTTTGTAAAAGGATGAAGAGCAGTCAAACTGATTTATAATCGGACGAAGAGCAGTCAAACGGTTTTATAAGAGGATGAAGAGCAGTCAAATTGATTTATAAGAGGATGAAGAGCAGTCAAACTGCTTTATAAAAGGATGAAGAGCAGTCAAACTGTTTTATACGAGGATGTAGAGCGGTCAGACTGTTTTACAAGAGGATGAAGAGCAGTCAACCTGTTTTACAAGAGGATGAAGTGCAGTCAAACAGTTTTATAAGAGGACGAAAAGCAGTCAAACTGATTTATAATCGGATCAAGAGCAGTCAAACTGATTTATACGAGGATGAAGAGTAGTCAAACTGCGTTACAATAAGATGAAGAGCAGTCAAACTGTTTTATAAGAGGATGAAGAGCAGTCAAACTGATTTATAATCCGACGAAGAGCAGTCAAACTGTTCTATAGGAGGATGAAGAGCAGTCAAACTGGTTTATAGGAGGATGAAGAGCAGTCAAACTGCTTTATAAGAGGATGAAGAGCAGTCAAACTGATTTATAAGCGGACGAAGAGCAGTCAAACTGATTTATAATCGGACGAAGAGCAGTCAAACTGATTTATAAACGGACGAAGAGCAGTCAAACGGGTTTATAAAAGGATGAAGAGCAGTCAAACTGTTTTATACGAGGATGAAGAGCAGTCAAACTGCTTTATAAAAGGATGAAGAGCAGTCAAACTGTTTTATAAGAGGACGAAGAGCAGTCAAAATGATTTATAATCGGATGAAGAGCAGTCAAACTGATTTATAAGAGGATGAAGAGCAGTCAAACTGCTTTATAAAAGGATGAAGAGCAGTCAAACTGTTTTATAAGAGGACGAAGAGCAGTCAAACTGATTTATAATCGGACGAAGAGCAGTCAAACTGTTCTATAGGAGGATGAAGCGCAGTCAAACTGGTTTATAGGAGGATGAAGAGCAGTCAAACTGGTTTATAGGAGGATGAAGAGCAGTCAAACTGCTTTATAAGAGGATGAAGAGCAGTCAAACTGATTTATAAGCGGACGAAGAGCAGTCAAACTGATTTATAATCGGACGAAGAGCAGTCAAACTGATTTATAAACGGACGTAGAGCAGTCAAACGGGTTTATAAAAGGATGAAGAGCAGTCAAACTGTTTTATACGAGGATGTAGAGGAGTCAGACTGTTTTACAAGAGGATGAAGAGCAGTCAACCTGTTTTATAAGAGGATGAAGAGCAGTCAAACTGATTTATAATCCGACGAAGAGCAGTCAAACTGTTCTATAGGAGGATGAAGAGCAGTCAAACTGGTTTATAGGAGGATGAAGAGCAGTCAAACTGCTTTATAAGAGGATGAAGAGCAGTCAAACTGATTTATAAGCGGACGAAGAGCAGTCAAACTGATTTATAATCGGACGAAGAGCAGTCAAACTGATTTATAAACGGACGAAGAGCAGTCAAACGGGTTTATAAAAGGATGAAGAGCAGTCAAACTGTTTTATACGAGGATGTAGAGGAGTCAGACTGTTTTACAAGAGGATGAAGAGCAGTCAATCTGTTTTATAAGAGGATGAAGAGCAGTCAAACTGCTTTATAAAAGGATGAAGAGCAGTCAAACTGTTTTATAAGAGGACGAAGAGCAGTCAAACTGATTTATAATCGGATGAAGAGCAGTCAAACTGATTTATAAGAGGATGAAGAGCAGTCAAACTGCTTTATAAAAGGATGAAGAGCAGTCAAACTGTTTTATAAGAGGACGAAGAGCAGTCAAACTGATTTATAAGCGGACGAAGAGCAGTCAAACTGATTTATAATCTGACAAAGAGCAGTCAAACTGATTTATAATCGGACGAAGAGCAGTCAAACGGTTTTATAAGACGATGAAGAGCAGTCAAATTGATTTATAAGAGGATGAAGAGCAGTCAAACTGCTTTATAAAAGGATGAAGAGCAGTCAAACTGTTTTATACGAGGATGTAGAGCGGTCAGACTGTTTTACAAGAGGATGAAGAGCAGTCAACCTGTTTTACAAGAGGATGAAGAGCAGTCAAACTGTTTTATAAGAGGATGAAGAGCAGTCAAACTGCTTTATAAAAGGATGAAGAGCAGTCAAACAGTTTTATAAGAGGACGAAAAGCAGTCAAACTGATTTATAATCGGATCAAGAGCAGTCAAACTGATTTATACGAGGATGAAGAGCAGTCAAACTGCGTTACAATAAGATGAAGAGCAGTCAAACTGTTTTATAAGAGGATGAAGAGCAGTCAAACTGATTTATAATCCAACGAAGAGCAGTCAAACTGTTCTATAGGAGGATGAAGAGCAGTCAAACTGGTTTATAGGAGGATGAAGAGCAGTCAAACTGCTTTATAAGAGGATGAAGAGCAGTCAAACTGATTTATAAGCGGACGAAGAGCAGTCAAACTGATTTATAATCGGACGAAGAGCAGTCAAACTGATTTATAAACGGACGAAGAGCAGTCAAACGGGTTTATAAAAGGATGAAGAGCAGTCAAACTGTTTTATACGAGGATGTAGAGGAGTCAGACTGTTTTACAAGAGGATGAAGAGCAGTCAACCTGTTTTACAAACGGATGAAGAGCAGTCAAACTGCGTTATAAAAAGATGAAGAGCAGTCAAACTGTTTTATAAGAGGATGAAGAGCAGTCAAACTGATTTATAATCGGATGAAGAGCAGTCAGACTGTTTTACAAGAGGATGAAGAGCAGTCAAACTGCTTTGTAAAAGGATGAAGAGCAGTCAAACTGTTTTATAAGAGGACGAAGAGCAGTCAAACTGATTTATAATCGGACGAAGAGCAGTCAAACTGTTCTATAGGAGGATGAAGCGCAGTCAAACTGGTTTATAGGAGGATGAAGAGCAGTCAAACTGCTTTATAAAAGGATGAAGAGCAGTCAAACTGTTTTAAAAGCGGACGAAGAGCAGTCAAACTGATTTATAATCGGACGAAGAGCAGTCAAACTGATTTATAATCGGACGAAGAGCAGTCAAACTGATTTATAATCGGATGAATAGCTGTCAAACTGATTTATATGAGGATGAAGAGCAGTCAAACTGCTTTATAAAAGGATGAAGAGCAGTCAAACTGTTTTATAAGAGGACGAAGAGCAGTCAAACTGATTTATAATCGGACGAAGAGCAGTCAAACTGATTTATAAACCGACGAAGAGCAGTCAAACGGTTTTATAAAAGGATGAAGAGCAGTCAGTCTGTTTTATACGAGGATGTAGAGCAGTCAGACTGTTTTACAAGAGGATGAAGAGCAGTCAACCTGTTTTACAAGAGGATGAAGAGCAGAAAAACTGATTTATAATCGGACGAAGAGCAGTCAAACTGATTTATAAACGGACGAAGAGCAGTCAAACGGTTTTATAGGACGATGAAGAGCAGTCAAACTGGTTTATAGGAGGATGAAGGGCAGTCAAACTGATTTATAAGCGGACGAAGAGCAGTCAAACTGATTTATAATCGGACGAAGAGCAGTCAAACTGATTTATAATCGGATGAAGAGCAGTCAAACTGATTTATAATCGGACGAAGAGCAGTCAAACTGATTTATAATCGGATGAAGAGCAGTCAAACTGTTTTATAAGAGGACGAAGAGCAGTCAAACTGATTTATAATCGGACGAAGAGCAGTCAAACTGATTTATAAACGGACGAAGAGCAGTCAAACGGTTTTATAAAAGGATGAAGAGCAGTCAAACTGTTTTATACGAGGATGTAGAGCAGTCAGACTGTTTTACAAGAGGATGAAGAGCAGTCAACCTGTTTTACAAGAGGATGAAGAGCAGTCAAACTGTTTTATAAGAGGATGAAGAGCAGTCAAACTGCGTTATAAAAGGATGAAGAGCAGTCAAACAGTTTTATAAGAGGACGAAGAGCAGTCAAACTGATTTATAATCGGATGAAGAGCAGTCAAACTGATTTATAAGAGGATGAAGAGCAGTCAAACTGCTTTATAAAAGGATGAAGCGCAGTCAAACTGTTTTATAAGAGGACGAAGAGCAGTCAAACTGATTTATAATCGGACGAAGAGCAGTCAAACTGTTCTATAGGAGGATGAAGCGCAGTCAAACTGTTTTATACGAGGATTTAGAGCGGTCAGACTGTTTTACAAGAGGATGAAGAGCAGTCAAACTGCGTTATAAAAAGATGAAGAGCAGTCAAACTGTTTTATAAGAGGATGAAGAGCAGTCAAACAGTTTTATGAGGACGAGAAGAAGTCAAACTGATTTATAATCGGATGAAGAGCAGTCAAACTGATTTATAAGAGGATGAAGAGCAGTCAGACTGATTTATAATCGGATGAAGAGCAGTCAGACTGTTTTACAAGAGGATGAAGAGCAGTCAAACTGCTTTATAAAAGGATGAAGAGCAGTCAAACTGTTTTATACAAGGATGTAGAGCAGTCAGACTGTTTTACAAGAGGATGAAGAGCAGTCAACCTGTTTTACAAGAGGATGAAGATTAGTCAATCTGTTTTATAAGAGGATGAAGAGCAGTCAAACTGCTTTATAAAAGGATGAAGAGCAGTCAAACTGTTTTATAAGAGGACGAAGAGCAGTCACACTGATTTATAATCGGACGAAGAGCAGTCAAACTGCTTTATAAAATGATGAAGAGCAGTCAAACTGTTTTATAAGCGGACGAAGAGCAGTCAAACTGATTTATAATCGGACGAAGAGCAGTCAAACTTATTTATAATCGGACGAAGAGCAGTCAAACGGTTTTATAAGAGGATGAAGAGCAGTCGAATTGATTTATAAGAGGATGAAGAGCAGTCAAACTGCTTTATATAAGGATGAAGAGCAGTCAAACTGTTTTATATGAGGATGTAGAGCGGTCAGACTGTTTTACAAGAGGATGAAGAGCAGTCAAACTGTTTTATAAGAGGATGAAGAGCAGTCAAACTGCTTTATAAAAGGATGAAGAGCAGTCAAACTGTTTTATAAGAGGACGAAGAGCAGTCAAACTGCTTTATAAGAGGATGAAGAGCAGTTAAACTGATTTATAATCGGACGAAGAGCAGTCAAACTGTTCTATAGGAGGATGAAGCGCAGTCAAACTGGTTTATAGGAGGATGAAGAGCAGTCAAACTGCTTTATAAGAGGATGAAGAGCAGTTAAACTGATTTATAAGCGGACGAAGAGCAGTCAAACTGATTTATAATCGGACGAAGAGCAGTCAAACTGATTTATAAACGGACAGAGAGCAGTCAAACGGTTTTATAAAAGGATGAAGAGCAGTCAGACTGTTTTATACGAGGATGTAGAGCAGTCAGACTGTTTTACAAGAGGATGAAGAGCAGTCAACCTGTTTTACAAGAGGATGAAGAGCAGTCAAACTGTTTTATAAGAGGATGAAGAGCAGTCAAACTGCGTTATAAAAGGATGAAGAGCAGTCAAACAGTTTTATAAGAGGACGAAGAGCAGTCAAACTGATTTATAATCGGATGAAGAGCAGTCAAACTGATTTATAAGAGGATGAAGAGCAGTCAAACTGCTTTATAAAAGGATGAAGAGCAGTCAAACTGTTTTATAAGAGGACGAAGAGCAGTCAAACTGATTTATAATCGGACGAAGAGCAGTCAAACTGTTCTATAGGAGGATGAAGCGCAGTCAAACTGGTCTATGGGAGGATGAAGAGCAGTCAAACTGTTTTATAAGCGGACGAAGAGCAGTCAAACTGATTTATAAGAGGATGAAGAGCAGTCAAACTGCTTTATAAGAGGACGAAGAGCAGTCAAACTGATTTATAATCGGACGAAGAGTAGTCAAACTGTTCTATAGGAGGATGAAGCGCAGTCAAACTGGTTTATAGGAGGATGAAGAGCAGTCAAACTGCTTTATAAGATGATGAAGAGCAGTCAAACTGATTTATAAGCGCACGAAGAGCAGTCAAACTGATTTATAATCGGACAAAGAGCAGTCAAACTGTTCTATAGGAGGATGAAGCGCAGTCAAACTGGTTTATAGGAGGATGAAGAGCAGTCAAACTGCTTTATAAGAGGATGAAGAGCAGTCAAACTGCTTTATAAAAGGATGAAGAGCAGTCAAACTGTTTTATAAGCGGACGAAGAGCAGTCAAACTGATTTATAATCGGACGAAGAGCAGTCAAACTGATTTATAATCGGACGAAGAGCAGTCAAACTGATTTATAATCGGATGAATAGCTGTCAAACTGATTTATAAACGGACGAAGAGCAGTCAAACGGTTTTATAAAAGGATGAAGAGCAGTCAAACTGTTTTATACGAGGATGTAGAGCAGTCAGACTGTTTTACAAGAGGATGAAGAGCAGTCAACCTGTTTTATAAGAGGATGAAGAGCAGTCAAACTGCGTTATAAAAGGATGAAGAGCAGTCAAACTGTTTTATAAGAGGACGAAGAGCAGTCAAACTGATTTATAATCGGACGAAGAGCAGTCAAACTGTTCTATAGGAGGATGAAGCGCAGTCAAACTGGTTTATAGGAGGATGAAGAGCAGTCAAACTGCTTTATAAGAGGATGAAGAGCAGTCAAACTGATTTATAAGCGCACGAAGAGCAGTCAAACTGATTTATAATCGGACAAAGAGCAGTCAAACTGTTCTATAGGAGGATGAAGCGCAATCAAACTGGTTTATAGGAGGATGAAGAGCAGTCAAACTGCTTTATAAGAGGATGAAGAGCAGTCAAACTGATTTATAAGAGGATGTAGAGCAGTCAGACTGTTTTACAAGAGGATGAAGAGCAGTCAACCTGTTTTATAAGAGGACGAAGAGCAGTCAAACTGATTTATAATCGGACGAAGAGCAGTCAAACTGTTCTATAGGAGGATGAAGCGCAGTCAAACTGGTCTATAGGAGGATGAAGAGCAGTCAAACTGTTTTATAAGCGGACGAAGAGCAGTCAAACTGATTTATAAGAGGATGAAGAGCAGTCAAACTGCTTTATAAGAGGACGAAGAGCAGTCAAACTGATTTATAATCGGACGAAGAGCAGTCAAACTGTTCTATAGGAGGGTGAAGCGCAGTCAAACTGGTTTATAGGAGGATGAAGAGCAGTCAAACTGCTTTATAAAAGGATGAAGAGCAGTCAAACTGATTTATAAGAGGATGAAGAGCAGTCAAACTGCTTTATAAAAGGATGAAGAGCAGTCAAACTGTTTTATAAGCGGACGAAGAGCAGTCAAACTGATTTATAATTGGACGAAGAGCAGTCAAACTGATTTATAATCGGACGAAGAGTAGTCAAACGGTTTTATAAGAGGATGAAGAGCAGTCAAATTGATTTATAAGAGGATGAAGAGCAGTCAAACTGCTTTATAAAAGGATGAAGAGCAGTCAAACTGTTTTATACGAGGATGTAGAGCGGTCAGACTGTTTTACAAGAGGATGAAGAGCAGTCAACCTGTTTTACAAGAGGATGAAGAGCAGTCAAACTGCGTTATAAAAAGATGAAGAGCAGTCAAACTGTTTTATAAGAGGATGAAGAGCAGTCAAACAGTTTTATGAGGACGAAAAACAGTCAAACTGATTTATAATCGGATGAAGAGCAGTCAAACTGATTTATAAGAGGATGAAGAGCAGTCAAACTGCGTTATAAAAAGATGAAGAGCAGTCAAACTGTTTTATAAGAGGATGAAGAGCAGTCAAACTGATTTATAATCGGATGAAGAGCAGTCAGACTGTTTTACAAGAGGATAAAGAGCAGTCAAACTGCTTTATAAAAGGATGAAGAGCAGTCAAACTGATTTATAAACGGAAGAAGAGCAGTCAAACGGTTTTATAAAAGGATGAAGAGCAGTCAAACTGTTTTATACGAGGATGTAGAGCAGTCAGACTGTTTTACAAGAGGATGAAGAGCAGTCAACCTGTTTTACAAGAGGATGAAGAGCAGTCAAACTGTTTTATAAGAGGATGAAGAGCAGTCACCTGCGTTATAAAAGGATGAAGAGCAGTCAAACTGTTTTATAAGAGGACGAAGAGCAGTCAAACTGATTTATAATGGGACGAAGAGCAGTCAAACTGTTCTATAGGAGGATGAAGCGCAGTCAAACTGGTTTATAGGAGGATGAAGAGCAGTCAAACTGCTTTATAAGAGGATGAAGAGCAGTCAAACTGATTTATAAGCGCACGAAGAGCAGTCAAACTGATTTATAATCGGACAAAGAGCAGTCAAACTGTTCTATAGGAGGATGAAGCGCAGTCAAACTGGTTTATAGGAGGATGAAGAGCAGTCAAACTGCTTTATAAGAGGATGAAGAGCAGTCAAACTGCTTTATAAAAGGATGAAGAGCAGTCAAACTGTTTTATAAGCGGACGAAGAGCAGTCAAACTGATTTATAATCGGACGAAGAGCAGTCAAACTGATTTATAATCGGACGAAGAGCAGTCAAACTGATTTATAATCGGATGAATAGCTGTCAAACTGATTTATAAGAGGATGAAGAGCAGTCAAACTGCTTTATAAGAGGACGAAGAGCAGTCAAACTGATTTATAATCGGACGAAGAGCAGTCAAACTGTTCTATAGGAGGATGAAGCGCAGTCAAACTGGTTTATAGGAGGATGAAGAGCAGTCAAACTGCTTTATAAGCGGACGAAGAGCAGTCAAACTGATTTACATCGGACGAAGAGCAGTCAAACTGATTTATAATTGGACGAAGAGCAGTCAAACTGAATTATAATCGGATGAATAGCAGTCAAACTGATTTATAATCGGACGAAGAGCAGTCAAACTGATTTATAAACGGACGAAGAGCAGTCAAACGGTTTTATAAAAGGATGAAGAGCAGTCAAAGTGTTTTATACGAGGATGTAGAGCAGTCAGACTGTTTTACAAGAGGATGAAGAGCAGTCAACCTGTTTTACAAGAGGATGAAGAGCAGTCAAACTGCGTTATAAAAGGATGAAGAGCAGTCAAACTGTTTTATAAGAGGACGAAGAGCAGTCAAACTGATTTATAATCGGACGAAGAGCAGTCAAACTGTTCTATAGGAGGATGAAGCGCAGTCAAACTGGTTTATAGGAGGATGAAGAGCAGTCAAACTGCTTTATAAGAGGATGAAGAGCAGTCAAACTGATTTATAAGCGCACGAAGAGCAGTCAAACTGATTTATAATCGGACAAAGAGCAGTAAAACTGTTCTATAGGAGGATGAAGCGCAGTCAAACTGGTTTATAGGAGGATGAAGAGCAGTCAAACTGCTTTATAAGAGGATGAAGAGCAGTCAAACTGCTTTATAAAAGGATGAAGAGCAGTCAAACTGTTGTATAAGCGGACGAAGAGCAGTCAAACTGATTTATAATCGGACGAAGAGCAGTCAAACTGATTTATAATCGGACGAAGAGCAGTCAAACTGATTTATAATCGGATGAATAGCTGTCAAACTGATTTATAAGAGGATGAAG
This sequence comes from Lampris incognitus, assembly GCF_029633865.1. NCBI lineage: Eukaryota > Metazoa > Chordata > Actinopteri > Lampriformes > Lampridae > Lampris > Lampris incognitus. Next base: position 37,228,545 of record NC_079222.1, read on the forward strand.
AGCAGTCAAACTGCTTTATAAAAGGATGAAGAGCAGTCAAACTGTTTTATAAGAGGACGAAGAGCAGTCAAACTGATTTATAATCGGACGAAGAGCAGTCAAACTGTTCTATAGGAGGATGAAGCGCAGTCAAACTGGTTTATAGGAGGATGAAGAGCAGTCAAACTGCTTTATAAGAGGATGAAGAGCAGTCAAACTGATTTATAAGCGCACGAAGAGCATTCAAACTGATTTATAATCGGACGAAGAGCAGTCAAACTGATTTATAAACGGACGAAGAGCAGTCAAACGGTTTTATAAAAGGATGAAGAGCAGTCAAACTGTTTTATACGAGGATGTAGAGCAGTCAGACTGTTTTACAATAGGATGAAGAGCAGTCAACCTGTTTTACAAGAGGATGAAGAGCAGACAAACTGTTTTATAAGAGGATGAAGAGCAGTCAAACTGCGTTATAAAAGGATGAAGAGCAGTCAAACTGTTTTATAAGAGGACGAAGAGCAGTCAAACTGATTTATAATCGGACGAAGAGCAGTCAAACTGTTCTTTAGGAGGATGAAGCGCAGTCAAACTGGTTTATAGGAGGATGAAGAGCAGTCTAACTGCTTTATAAGAGGATGAAGAGCAGTCAAACTGATTTATAAGCGCACGAAGAGCAGTCAAACTGATTTATAATCGGACAAAGAGCAGTCAAACTGTTCTATAGGAGGATGAAGCGCAGTCAAACTGGTTTATAGGAGGATGAAGAGCAGTCAAACTGCTTTATAAGAGGATGAAGAGCAGTCAAACTGATTTATAAGAGGATGTGGAGCAGTCAGACTGTTTTACAAGAGGATGAAGAGCAGTCAACCTGTTTTATAAGAGGACGAAGAGCAGTCAAACTGATTTATAATCGGACGATGAGCAGTCAAACTGTTCTATAGGATGATGAAGCGCAGTCAAACTGGTTTATAGGAGGATGAAGAGCAGTCAAACTGTTTTACAAGAGGATGAAGAGCAGTCAACCTGTTTTACAAGAGGATGAAGAGCAGTCAAATTGTTTTATAAGAGGATGAAGAGCAGTCAAACTGCGTTATAAAAGGATGAAGAGCAGTCAAACAGTTTTATAAGAGCACGAAGAGCAGTCAAACTGATTTATAATCGGATGAAGAGCAGTCAAACTGATTTATAAGAGGATGAAGAGCAGTCAAACTGCTTTATAAAAGGATGAAGCGCAGTCAAACTGTTTTATAAGAGGACGAAGAGCAGTCAAACTGATTTATAATCGGACGAAGAGCAGTCAAACTGTTCTATAGGAGGATGAAGCGCAGTCAAACTGGTCTATAAAAGGATGAAGAGCAGTCAAACTGTTTTATAAGCGGACGAAGAGCAGTCAAACTGATTTATAATTGGACGAAGAGCAGTCAAACTGATTTATAATCGGACGAAGAGTAGTCAAACGGTTTTATAAGAGGATGAAGAGCAGTCAAATTGATTTATAAGAGGATGAAGAGCAGTCAAACTGCTTTATAAAAGGATGAAGAGCAGTCAATCTGTTTTATACGAGGATGTAGAGCGGTCAGACTGTTTTACAAGAGGATGAAGAGCAGTCAACCTGTTTTACAAGAGGATGAAGAGCAGTCAAACTGCGTTATAAAAAGATGAAGAGCAGTCAAACTGTTTTATAAGAGGATGAAGAGCAGTCAAACAGTTTTATGAGGACGAAAAGCAGTCAAACTGATTTATAATCGGATGAAGAGCAGTCAAACTGATTTATAAGAGGATGAAGAGCAGTCAAACTGCGTTATAAAAAGATGAAGAGCAGTCAAACTGTTTTATAAGAGGATGAAGAGCAGTCAAACTGTTTTATGAGCGCACGAAGAGCAGTCAAACTGATTCATAATCGGACGAAGAGCAGTCAAACTGTTCTATAGGAGGATGAAGAGCAGTCAAACTGCTTTATAATCGGACGAAGAGCAGTCAAACTGATTTATAATTGGACGAAGAGCAGTCAAACTGAATTATAATCGGATGAATAGCAGTCAAACTGATTTATAAGAGGATGTAGAGCAGTCAAACTGCTTTATAAAAGGATGAAGAGCAGTCAAACTGATTTATAATCGGACGAAGAGCAGTCAAACTGTTCTATAGGAGGATGAAGAGCAGTCAAACTGCTTTATAAGAGGATGAAGAGCAGTCAAACTGATTTATAAGCGGACGAAGAGCAGTCAAACTGATTTATAATCGGACGAAGAGCAGTCAAACTGATTTATAAACGGACGAAGAGCAGTCAAACGGTTTTATAAAAGGATGAAGAGCAGTCAAACTGTTTTTTACGAGGATGTAGAGCAGTCAGACTGTTTTACAAGAGGATGAAGAGCAGTCAACCTGTTTTACAAGAGGATGAAGAGCAGTCAAACTGTTTTATAAGAGGATGAAGAGCAGTCAAACTGCGTTATAAAAGGATGAAGAGCAGTCAAACTGTTTTATAAGAGGACGAAGAGCAGTCAAACTGATTTATAATCGGACGAAGAGCAGTCAAGCTGTTCTATAGGAGGATGAAGCGCAGTCAAACTGGTTTATAGGAGGATGAAGAGCAGTCAAACTGCTTTATAAGAGGATGAAGAGCAGTCAAACTGATTTATAAGCGCACGAAGAGCAGTCAAACTGATTTATAATCGGACAAAGAGCAGTCAAACTGTTCTATAGGAGGATGAAGCGCAGTCAAACTGGTTTATAGGAGGATGAAGAGCAGTCAAACTGCTTTATAAGAGGATGAAGAGCAGTCAAACTGATTTATAAGAGGATGAAGAGCAGTCAAACTGCTTTATAAAAGGATGAAGAGCAGTCAAACTGTTTTATAAGCGGACGAAGAGCAGTCAAACTGATTTATAATCGGACGAAGAGCAGTCAAACTGATTTATAATCGGACGAAGAGCAGTCAAACTGATTTATAATCGGATGAATAGCAGTCAAACTGATTTATAAGAGGATGTAGAGCAGTCAAACTGCTTTATAAAAGGATGAAGAGCAGTCAAACTGTTTTATAAGAGGACGAAGAGCAGTCAAACTGTTTTATAAGAGGATGAAGAGCAGTTAAACTGATTTATAATCGGACGAAGAGCAGTCAAACTGTTCTATAGGAGGATGAAGCGCAGTCAAACTGGTTTATAGGAGGATGAAGAGCAGTCAAACTGCTTTATAAGAGGATGAAGAGCAGTTAAACTGATTTATAAGCGGACGAAGAGCAGTCAAACTGATTTATAATCGGACGAAGAGCAGTCAAATTGTTTTATAAGAGGATGAAGAGCAGTCAAACTGCGTTATAAAAGGATGAAGAGCAGTCAAACAGTTTTATAAGAGCACGAAGAGCAGTCAAACTGATTTATAATCGGATGAAGAGCAGTCAAACTGATTTATAAGAGGATGAAGAGCAGTCAAACTGCTTTATAAAAGGATGAAGCGCAGTCAAACTGTTTTATAAGAGGACGAAGAGCAGTCAAACTGATTTATAATCGGACGAAGAGCAGTCAAACTGTTCTATAGGAGGATGAAGCGCAGTCAAACTGGTCTATAGGAGGATGAAGAGCAGTCAAACTGTTTTATAAGCGGACGAAGAGCAGTCAAACTGCTTTATAAGAGGACGAAGAGCAGTCAAACTGATTTATAATCGGATGAAGAGAAGTCAAACTGTTCTATAGGAGGGTGAAGCGCAGTCAAACTGGTTTATAGGAGGATGAAGAGCAGTCAAACTGCTTTATAAAAGGATGAAGAGCAGTCAAACTGATTTATAAGAGGATGAAGAGCAGTCAAACTGCTTTATAAAAGGATGAAGAGCAGTCAAACTGTTTTATAAGCGGACGAAGAGCAGTCAAACTGATTTATAATTGGACGAAGAGCAGTCAAACTGATTTATAATCGGACGAAGAGTAGTCAAACGGTTTTATAAGAGGATGAAGAGCAGTCAAATTGATTTATAAGAGGATGAAGACCAGTCAAACTGCTTTATAAAAGGATGAAGAGCAGTCAAACTGTTTTATACGAGGATGTAGAGCGGTCAGACTGTTTTACAAGAGGATGAAGAGCAGTCAACCTGTTTTACAAGAGGATGAAGAGCAGTCAAACTGCGTTATAAAAAGATGAAGAGCAGTCAAACTGTTTTATAAGAGGATGAAGAGCAGTCAAACTGTTTTATAAGCGCACGAAGAGCAGTCAAACTGATTTATAATCGGACGAAGAGCAGTCAAACTGTTCTATAGGAGGATGAAGAGCAGTCAAACTGCTTTATAAGCGGACGAAGAGCAGTCAAACTGATTTATAATCGGACGAAGAGCAGTCAAACTGATTTATAATTGGACGAAGAGCAGTCAAACTGAATTATAATCGGATGAATAGCAGTCAAACTGATTTATAAGAGGATGTAGAGCAGTCAAACTGCTTTATAAAAGGATGAAGAGCAGTCAAACTGATTTATAATCGGACGAAGAGCAGTCAAACTGTTCTATAGGAGGATGAAGAGCAGTCAAACTGCTTTATAAGAGGATGAAGAGCAGTCAAACTGATTTATAAGCGGACGAAGAGCAGTCAAACTGATTTATAATCGGACGAAGAGCAGTCAAACTGATTTATAAACGGACGAAGAGCAGTCAAACGGTTTTATAAAAGGATGAAGAGCAGTCAAACTGTTTTTTACGAGGATGTAGAGCAGTCAGACTGTTTTACAAGAGGATGAAGAGCAGTCAACCTGTTTTACAAGAGGATGAAGAGCAGTCAAACTGTTTTATAAGAGGATGAAGAGCAGTCAAACTGCGTTATAAAAGGATGAAGAGCAGTCAAACTGTTTTATAAGAGGACGAAGAGCAGTCAAACTGATTTATAATCGGACGAAGAGCAGTCAACCTGTTCTATAGGAGGATGAAGCGCAGTCAAACTGGTTTATAGGAGGATGAAGAGCAGTCAAACTGCTTTATAAGAGGATGAAGAGCAGTCAAACTGATTTATAAGCGCACGAAGAGCAGTCAAACTGATTTATAATCGGACAAAGAGCAGTCAAACTGTTCTATAGGAGGATGAAGCGCAGTCAAACTGGTTTATAGGAGGATGAAGAGCAGTCAAACTGCTTTATAAGAGGATGAAGAGCAGTCAAACTGATTTATAAGAGGATGAAGAGCAGTCAAACTGCTTTATAAAAGGATGAAGAGCAGTCAAACTGTTTTATAAGCGGACGAAGAGCAGTCAAACTGATTTATAATCGGACGAAGAGCAGTCAAACTGATTTATAATCGGACGAAGAGCAGTCAAACTGATTTATAATCGGATGAATAGCAGTCAAACTGATTTATAAGAGGATGTAGAGCAGTCAAACTGCTTTATAAAAGGATGAAGAGCAGTCAAACTGTTTTATAAGAGGACGAAGAGCAGTCAAACTGTTTTATAAGAGGATGAAGAGCAGTTAAACTGATTTATAATCGGACGAAGAGCAGTCAAACTGTTCTATAGGAGGATGAAGCGCAGTCAAACTGGTTTATAGGAGGATGAAGAGCAGTCAAACTGCTTTATAAGAGGATGAAGAGCAGTTAAACTGATTTATAAGCGGACGAAGAGCAGTCAAACTGATTTATAATCGGACGAAGAGCAGTCAAACTGATTTATAAACGGACGAAGAGCAGTCAGACGGTTTTATAAAAGGATGAAGAGCAGTCAAACTGTTTTATACGAGGATGTCGAGCAGTCAGACTGATTTATAATCGGATGAAGAGCAGTCAAACTGATTTATAAGAGGATGAAGAGCAGTCAAACTGCTTTATAAAAGGATGAAGCGCAGTCAAACTGTTTTATAAGAGGACGAAGAGCAGTCAAACTGATTTATAATCGGACGAAGAGCAGTCAAACTGTTCTATAGGAGGATGAAGCGCAGTCAAACTGGTCTATAGGAGGATGAAGAGCAGTCAAACTGTTTTATAAGCGGACGAAGAGCAGTCAAACTGCTTTATAAGAGGACGAAGAGCAGTCAAACTGATTTATAATCGGATGAAGAGAAGTCAAACTGTTCTATAGGAGGGTGAAGCGCAGTCAAACTGGTTTATAGGAGGATGAAGAGCAGTCAAACTGCTTTATAAAAGGATGAAGAGCAGTCAAACTGATTTATAAGAGGATGAAGAGCAGTCAAACTGCTTTATAAAAGGATGAAGAGCAGTCAAACTGTTTTATAAGCGGACGAAGAGCAGTCAAACTGATTTATAATTGGACGAAGAGCAGTCAAACTGATTTATAATCGGACGAAGAGTAGTCAAACGGTTTTATAAGAGGATGAAGAGCAGTCAAATTGATTTATAAGAGGATGAAGACCAGTCAAACTGCTTTATAAAAGGATGAAGAGCAGTCAAACTGTTTTATACGAGGATGTAGAGCGGTCAGACTGTTTTACAAGAGGATGAAGAGCAGTCAACCTGTTTTACAAGAGGATGAAGAGCAGTCAAACTGCGTTATAAAAAGATGAAGAGCAGTCAAACTGTTTTATAAGAGGATGAAGAGCAGTCAAACTGTTTTATAAGCGCACGAAGAGCAGTCAAACTGATTTATAATCGGACGAAGAGCAGTCAAACTGTTCTATAGGAGGATGAAGAGCAGTCAAACTGCTTTATAAGCGGACGAAGAGCAGTCAAACTGATTTATAATCGGACGAAGAGCAGTCAAACTGATTTATAATTGGACGAAGAGCAGTCAAACTGAATTATAATCGGATGAATAGCAGTCAAACTGATTTATAAGAGGATGTAGAGCAGTCAAACTGCTTTATAAAAGGATGAAGAGCAGTCAAACTGATTTATAATCGGACGAAGAGCAGTCAAACTGTTCTATAGGAGGATGAAGAGCAGTCAAACTGCTTTATAAGAGGATGAAGAGCAGTCAAACTGATTTATAAGCGGACGAAGAGCAGTCAAACTGATTTATAATCGGACGAAGAGCAGTCAAACTGATTTATAAACGGACGAAGAGCAGTCAAACGGTTTTATAAAAGGATGAAGAGCAGTCAAACTGTTTTTTACGAGGATGTAGAGCAGTCAGACTGTTTTACAAGAGGATGAAGAGCAGTCAACCTGTTTTACAAGAGGATGAAGAGCAGTCAAACTGTTTTATAAGAGGATGAAGAGCAGTCAAACTGCGTTATAAAAGGATGAAGAGCAGTCAAACTGTTTTATAAGAGGACGAAGAGCAGTCAAACTGATTTATAATCGGACGAAGAGCAGTCAACCTGTTCTATAGGAGGATGAAGCGCAGTCAAACTGGTTTATAGGAGGATGAAGAGCAGTCAAACTGCTTTATAAGAGGATGAAGAGCAGTCAAACTGATTTATAAGCGCACGAAGAGCAGTCAAACTGATTTATAATCGGACAAAGAGCAGTCAAACTGTTCTATAGGAGGATGAAGCGCAGTCAAACTGGTTTATAGGAGGATGAAGAGCAGTCAAACTGCTTTATAAGAGGATGAAGAGCAGTCAAACTGATTTATAAGAGGATGAAGAGCAGTCAAACTGCTTTATAAAAGGATGAAGAGCAGTCAAACTGTTTTATAAGCGGACGAAGAGCAGTCAAACTGATTTATAATCGGACGAAGAGCAGTCAAACTGATTTATAATCGGACGAAGAGCAGTCAAACTGATTTATAATCGGATGAATAGCAGTCAAACTGATTTATAAGAGGATGTAGAGCAGTCAAACTGCTTTATAAAAGGATGAAGAGCAGTCAAACTGTTTTATAAGAGGACGAAGAGCAGTCAAACTGTTTTATAAGAGGATGAAGAGCAGTTAAACTGATTTATAATCGGACGAAGAGCAGTCAAACTGTTCTATAGGAGGATGAAGCGCAGTCAAACTGGTTTATAGGAGGATGAAGAGCAGTCAAACTGCTTTATAAGAGGATGAAGAGCAGTTAAACTGATTTATAAGCGGACGAAGAGCAGTCAAACTGATTTATAATCGGACGAAGAGCAGTCAAACTGATTTATAAACGGACGAAGAGCAGTCAGACGGTTTTATAAAAGGATGAAGAGCAGTCAAACTGTTTTATACGAGGATGTCGAGCAGTCAGACTGTTTTACAAGAGGATGAAGAGCAGTCAACCTGTTTTACAAGAGGATGAAGAGCAGTCAAACTGTTTTATAAGAGGATGAAGAGCAGTCAAACAGTTTTATAAGAGGATGAAGAGCAGTCAAACTGATTTATAATCGGATGAAGAGCAGTCAAACTGATTTATAAGAGGATGAAGAGCAGTCAAACTGCTTTATAAAAGGATGAAGAGCAGTCAAACTGTTTTATAAGAGGACGAAGAGCAGTCAAACTGATTTATAATCGGACGAAGAGCAGTCAAACTGTTCTATAGGAGGATGAAGCGCAGTCAAACTGGTCTATAGGAGGATGAAGAGCAGTCAAACTGTTTTATAAGCGGACGAAGAGCAGTCAAACTGATTTATAAGAGGATGAAGAGCAGTCAAACTGCTTTATAAGAGGACGAAGAGCAGTCAAACTGATTTATAATCGGACGAAGAGCAGTCAAACTGTTCTATAGGAGGGTGAAGCACAGTCAAACTGATTTATAGGAGGATGAAGAGCAGTCAAACTGCTTTATAAAAGGATGAAGAGCAGTCAAACTGATTTATAAGAGGATGAAGAGCAGTCAAACTGCTTTATAAAAGGATGAAGAGCAGTCAAACTGTTTTATAAGCGGACGAAGAGCAGTCAAACTGATTTATAATTGGACGAAGAGCAGTCAAACTGATTTATAATCGGACGAAGAGCAGTCAAACGGTTTTATAAGAGGATGAAGAGCAGTCAAATTGATTTATAAGAGGATGAAGAGCAGTCAAACTGATTTATAAGAGGATGTAGAGCAGTCAAACTGCTTTATAAAAGGATGAAGAGCAGTCAAACTGATTTATAATCGGACGAAGAGCAGTCAAACTGTTCTATAGGAGGATGAAGCGCAGTCAAACTGGTTTATAGGAGGATGAAGAGCAGTCAAACTGCTTTATAAGAGGATGAAGAGCAGTCAAACTGATTTATAAGCGGACGAAGAGCAGTCAAACTGATTTATAATCGGACGAAGAGCAGTCAAACTGATTTATAAACGGACGAAGAGCAGTCAAACGGTTTTATAAAAGGATGAAGAGCAGTCAAACTGTTTTATACGAGGATGTAGAGCAGTCAGACTGTTTTACAAGAGGATGAAGAGCAGTCAACCTGTTTTACAAGACGATGAAGAGCAGTCAAACTGTTTTATAAGAGGATGAAGAGCAGTCAACTGCGTTATAAAAGGATGAAGAGCAGTCAAACTGCTTTATAAAAGGATGAAGAGCAGTCAAACTGTTTTATAAGCGGACGAAGAGCAGTCAAACTGATTTATAATTGGACGAAGAGCAGTCAAACTGATTTATAATCGGACGAAGAGCAGTCAAACGGTTTTATAAGAGGATGAAGAGCAGTCAAATTGATTTATAAGAGGATGAAGAGCAGTCAAACTGATTTATAAGAGGATGTAGAGCAGTCAAACTGCTTTATAAAAGGATGAAGAGCAGTCAAACTGATTTATAATCGGACGAAGAGCAGTCAAACTGTTCTATAGGAGGATGAAGCGCAGTCAAACTGGTTTATAGGAGGATGAAGAGCAGTCAAACTGCTTTATAAGAGGATGAAGAGCAGTCAAACTGATTTATAAGCGGACGAAGAGCAGTCAAACTGATTTATAATCGGACGAAGAGCAGTCAAACTGATTTATAAACGGACGAAGAGCAGTCAAACGGTTTTATAAAAGGATGAAGAGCAGTCAAACTGTTTTATACGAGGATGTAGAGCAGTCAGACTGTTTTACAAGAGGATGAAGAGCAGTCAACCTGTTTTACAAGACGATGAAGAGCAGTCAAACTGTTTTATAAGAGGATGAAGAGCAGTCAACTGCGTTATAAAGGGATGAAGAGCAGTCAAACTGTTTTATAAGAGGACGAAGAGCAGTCAAACTGATTTATAATCGGACGAAGAGCAGTCAAACTGTTCTATAGGAGGATGAAGCGCAGTCAAACTGGTTTATAGGAGGATGAAGAGCAGTCAAACTGCTTTATAAGAGGATGAAGAGCAGTCAAACTGATTTATAAGAGGATGTAGAGCAGTCAGACTGTTTTACAAGAGGATGAAGAGCAGTCAACCTGTTTTATAAGAGGACGAAGAGCAGTCAAACTGATTTATAATCGGACGATGAGCAGTCAAACTGTTCTATAGGATGATGAAGCGCAGTCAAACTGGTTTATAGGAGGATGAAGAGCAGTCAAACTGTTTTACAAGAGGATGAAGAGCAGTCAACCTGTTTTACAAGAGGATGAAGAGCAGTCAAATTGTTTTATAAGAGGATGAAGAGCAGTCAAACTGCGTTATAAAAGGATGAAGAGCAGTCAAACAGTTTTATAAGAGCACGAAGAGCAGTCAAACTAATTTATAATCGGATGAAGAGCAGTCAAACTGATTTATAAGAGGATGAAGAGCAGTCAAACTGCTTTATAAAAGGATGAAGCGCAGTCAAACTGTTTTATAAGAGGACGAAGAGCAGTCAAACTGATTTATAATCGGACGAAGAGCAGTCAAACTGTTCTATAGGAGGATGAAGCGCAGTCAAACTGGTCTATAGGAGGATGAAGAGCAGTCAAACTGTTTTATAAGCGGACGAAGAGCAGTCAAACTGATTTATAATTGGACGAAGAGCAGTCAAACTGATTTATAATCGGACGAAGAGTAGTCAAACGGTTTTATAAGAGGATGAAGAGCAGTCAAATTGATTTATAAGAGGATGAAGAGCAGTCAAACTGCTTTATAAAAGGATGAAGAGCAGTCAAACTGTTTTATACGAGGATGTAGAGCGGTCAGACTGTTTTACAAGAGGATGAAGAGCAGTCAACCTGTTTTACAAGAGGATGAAGAGCAGTCAAACTGCGTTATAAAAAGATGAAGAGCAGTCAAACTGTTTTATAAGAGGATGAAGAGCAGTCAAACAGTTTTATGAGGACGAAAAGCAGTCAAACTGATTTATAATCGGATGAAGAGCAGTCAAACTGATTTATAAGAGGATGAAGAGCAGTCAAACTGCGTTATAAAAAGATGAAGAGCAGTCAAACTGTTTTATAAGAGGATGAAGAGCAGTCAAACTGTTTTATGAGCGCACGAAGAGCAGTCAAACTGATTTATAATCGGACGAAGAGCAGTCAAACTGATTTATAATTGGACGAAGAGCAGTCAAACTGAATTATAATCGGATGAATAGCAGTCAAACTGATTTATAAGAGGATGTAGAGCAGTCAAACTGCTTTATAAAAGGATGAAGAGCAGTCAAACTGATTTATAATCGGACGAAGAGCAGTCAAACTGTTCTATAGGAGGATGAAGAGCAGTCAAACTGCTTTATAAGAGGATGAAGAGCAGTCAAACTGATTTATAAGCGGACGAAGAGCAGTCAAACTGATTTATAAACGGACGAAGAGCAGTCAAACGGTTTTATAAAAGGATGAAGAGCAGTCAAACTGTTTTTTACGAGGATGTAGAGCAGTCAGACTGTTTTACAAGAGGATGAAGAGCAGTCAACCTGTTTTACAAGAGGATGAAGAGCAGTCAAACTGTTTTATAAGAGGATGAAGAGCAGTCAAACTGCGTTATAAAAGGATGAAGAGCAGTCAAACTGTTTTATAAGAGGACGAAGAGCAGTCAAACTGATTTATAATCGGACGAAGAGCAGTCAAGCTGTTCTATAGGAGGATGAAGCGCAGTCAAACTGGTTTATAGGAGGATGAAGAGCAGTCAAACTGCTTTATAAGAGGATGAAGAGCAGTCAAACTGATTTATAAGCGCACGAAGAGCAGTCAAACTGATTTATAATCGGACAAAGAGCAGTCAAACTGTTCTATAGGAGGATGAAGCGCAGTCAAACTGGTTTATAGGAGGATGAAGAGCAGTCAAACTGCTTTATAAGAGGATGAAGAGCAGTCAAACTGATTTATAAGAGGATGAAGAGCAGTCAAACTGCTTTATAAAAGGATGAAGAGCAGTCAAACTGTTTTATAAGCGGACGAAGAGCAGTCAAACTGATTTATAATCGGACGAAGAGCAGTCAAACTGATTTATAATCGGACGAAGAGCAGTCAAACTGATTTATAATCGGATGAATAGCAGTCAAACTGATTTATAAGAGGATGTAGAGCAGTCAAACTGCTTTATAAAAGGATGAAGAGCAGTCAAACTGTTTTATAAGAGGACGAAGAGCAGTCAAACTGTTTTATAAGAGGATGAAGAGCAGTTAAACTGATTTATAATCGGACGAAGAGCAGTCAAACTGTTCTATAGGAGGATGAAGCGCAGTCAAACTGGTTTATAGGAGGATGAAGAGCAGTCAAACTGCTTTATAAGAGGATGAAGAGCAGTTAAACTGATTTATAAGCGGACGAAGAGCAGTCAAACTGATTTATAATCGGACGAAGAGCAGTCAAATTGTTTTATAAGAGGATGAAGAGCAGTCAAACTGCGTTATAAAAGGATGAAGAGCAGTCAAACAGTTTTATAAGAGCACGAAGAGCAGTCAAACTGATTTATAATCGGATGAAGAGCAGTCAAACTGATTTATAAGAGGATGAAGAGCAGTCAAACTGCTTTATAAAAGGATGAAGCGCAGTCAAACTGTTTTATAAGAGGACGAAGAGCAGTCAAACTGATTTATAATCGGACGAAGAGCAGTCAAACTGTTCTATAGGAGGATGAAGCGCAGTCAAACTGGTCTATAGGAGGATGAAGAGCAGTCAAACTGTTTTATAAGCGGACGAAGAGCAGTCAAACTGCTTTATAAGAGGACGAAGAGCAGTCAAACTGATTTATAATCGGATGAAGAGAAGTCAAACTGTTCTATAGGAGGGTGAAGCGCAGTCAAACTGGTTTATAGGAGGATGAAGAGCAGTCAAACTGCTTTATAAAAGGATGAAGAGCAGTCAAACTGATTTATAAGAGGATGAAGAGCAGTCAAACTGCTTTATAAAAGGATGAAGAGCAGTTAAACTGTTTTATAAGCGGACGAAGAGCAGTCAAACTGATTTATAATTGGACGAAGAGCAGTCAAACTGATTTATAATCGGACGAAGAGTAGTCAAACGGTTTTATAAGAGGATGAAGAGCAGTCAAATTGATTTATAAGAGGATGAAGAGCAGTCAAACTGCTTTATAAAAGGATGAAGAGCAGTCAAACTGTTTTATACGAGGATGTAGAGCGGTCAGACTGTTTTACAAGAGGATGAAGAGCAGTCAACCTGTTTTACAAGAGGATGAAGAGCAGTCAAACTGCGTTATAAAAAGATGAAGAGCAGTCAAACTGTTTTATAAGAGGATGAAGAGCAGTCAAACTGTTTTATAAGCGCACGAAGAGCAGTCAAACTGATTTATAATCGGACGAAGAGCAGTCAAACTGTTCTATAGGAGGATGAAGAGCAGTCAAACTGCTTTATAAGCGGACGAAGAGCAGTCAAACTGATTTATAATCGGACGAAGAGCAGTCAAACTGATTTATAATTGGACGAAGAGCAGTCAAACTGAATTATAATCGGATGAATAGCAGTCAAACTGATTTATAAGAGGATGTAGAGCAGTCAAACTGCTTTATAAAAGGATGAAGAGCAGTCAAACTGATTTATAATCGGACGAAGAGCAGTCAAACTGTTCTATAGGAGGATGAAGAGCAGTCAAACTGCTTTATAAGAGGATGAAGAGCAGTCAAACTGATTTATAAGCGGACGAAGAGCAGTCAAACTGATTTATAATCGGACGAAGAGCAGTCAAACTGATTTATAAACGGACGAAGAGCAGTCAAACGGTTTTATAAAAGGATGAAGAGCAGTCAAACTGTTTTTTACGAGGATGTAGAGCAGTCAGACTGTTTTACAAGAGGATGAAGAGCAGTCAACCTGTTTTACAAGAGGATGAAGAGCAGTCAAACTGTTTTATAAGAGGATGAAGAGCAGTCAAACTGCGTTATAAAAGGATGAAGAGCAGTCAAACTGTTTTATAAGAGGACGAAGAGCAGTCAAACTGATTTATAATCGGACGAAGAGCAGTCAACCTGTTCTATAGGAGGATGAAGCGCAGTCAAACTGGTTTATAGGAGGATGAAGAGCAGTCAAACTGCTTTATAAGAGGATGAAGAGCAGTCAAACTGATTTATAAGCGCACGAAGAGCAGTCAAACTGATTTATAATCGGACAAAGAGCAGTCAAACTGTTCTATAGGAGGATGAAGCGCAGTCAAACTGGTTTATAGGAGGATGAAGAGCAGTCAAACTGCTTTATAAGAGGATGAAGAGCAGTCAAACTGATTTATAAGAGGATGAAGAGCAGTCAAACTGCTTTATAAAAGGATGAAGAGCAGTCAAACTGTTTTATACGAGGATGTAGAGCGGTCAGACTGTTTTACAAGAGGATGAAGAGCAGTCAACCTGTTTTACAAGAGGATGAAGAGCAGTCAAACTGCGTTATAAAAAGATGAAGAGCAGTCAAACTGTTTTATAAGAGGATGAAGAGCAGTCAAACTGTTTTATAAGCGCACGAAGAGCAGTCAAACTGATTTATAATCGGACGAAGAGCAGTCAAACTGTTCTATAGGAGGATGAAGAGCAGTCAAACTGCTTTATAAGCGGACGAAGAGCAGTCAAACTGATTTATAATCGGACGAAGAGCAGTCAAACTGATTTATAATTGGACGAAGAGCAGTCAAACTGAATTATAATCGGATGAATAGCAGTCAAACTGATTTATAAGAGGATGTAGAGCAGTCAAACTGCTTTATAAAAGGATGAAGAGCAGTCAAACTGATTTATAATCGGACGAAGAGCAGTCAAACTGTTCTATAGGAGGATGAAGAGCAGTCAAACTGCTTTATAAGAGGATGAAGAGCAGTCAAACTGATTTATAAGCGGACGAAGAGCAGTCAAACTGATTTATAATCGGACGAAGAGCAGTCAAACTGATTTATAAACGGACGAAGAGCAGTCAAACGGTTTTATAAAAGGATGAAGAGCAGTCAAACTGTTTTTTACGAGGATGTAGAGCAGTCAGACTGTTTTACAAGAGGATGAAGAGCAGTCAACCTGTTTTACAAGAGGATGAAGAGCAGTCAAACTGTTTTATAAGAGGATGAAGAGCAGTCAAACTGCGTTATAAAAGGATGAAGAGCAGTCAAACTGTTTTATAAGAGGACGAAGAGCAGTCAAACTGATTTATAATCGGACGAAGAGCAGTCAACCTGTTCTATAGGAGGATGAAGCGCAGTCAAACTGGTTTATAGGAGGATGAAGAGCAGTCAAACTGCTTTATAAGAGGATGAAGAGCAGTCAAACTGATTTATAAGCGCACGAAGAGCAGTCAAACTGATTTATAATCGGACAAAGAGCAGTCAAACTGTTCTATAGGAGGATGAAGCGCAGTCAAACTGGTTTATAGGAGGATGAAGAGCAGTCAAACTGCTTTATAAGAGGATGAAGAGCAGTCAAACTGATTTATAAGAGGATGAAGAGCAGTCAAACTGCTTTATAAAAGGATGAAGAGCAGTCAAACTGTTTTATAAGCGGACGAAGAGCAGTCAAACTGATTTATAATCGGACGAAGAGCAGTCAAACTGATTTATAATCGGACGAAGAGCAGTCAAACTGATTTATAATCGGATGAATAGCAGTCAAACTGATTTATAAGAGGATGTAGAGCAGTCAAACTGCTTTATAAAAGGATGAAGAGCAGTCAAACTGTTTTATAAGAGGACGAAGAGCAGTCAAACTGTTTTATAAGAGGATGAAGAGCAGTTAAACTGATTTATAATCCGACGAAGAGCAGTCAAACTGTTCTATAGGAGGATGAAGCGCAGTCAAACTGGTTTATAGGAGGATGAAGAGCAGTCAAACTGCTTTATAAGAGGATGAAGAGCAGTTAAACTGATTTATAAGCGGACGAAGAGCAGTCAAACTGATTTATAATCGGACGAAGAGCAGTCAAACTGATTTATAAACGGACGAAGAGCAGTCAGACGGTTTTATAAAAGGATGAAGAGCAGTCAAACTGTTTTATACGAGGATGTCGAGCAGTCAGACTGTTTTACAAGAGGATGAAGAGCAGTCAACCTGTTTTACAAGAGGATGAAGAGCAGTCAAACTGTTTTATAAGAGGATGAAGAGCAGTCAAACTGCGTTATAAAAGGATGAAGAGCAGTCAAACAGTTTTATAAGAGGACGAAGAGCAGTCAAACTGATTTATAATCGGATGAAGAGCAGTCAAACTGATTTATAAGAGGATGAAGAGCAGTCAAACTGCTTTATAAAAGGATGAAGAGCAGTCAAACTGTTTTATAAGAGGACGAAGAGCAGTCAAACTGATTTATAATCGGACGAAGAGCAGTCAAACTGTTCTATAGGAGGATGAAGCGCAGTCAAACTGGTCTATAGGAGGATGAAGAGCAGTCAAACTGTTTTATAAGCAGACGAAGAGCAGTCAAACTGATTTATAAGAGGATGAAGAGCAGTCAAACTGCTTTATAAAAGGATGAAGAGCAGTCAAACTGATTTATAAGAGGATGAAGAGCAGTCAAACTGCTTTATAAAAGGATGAAGAGCAGTCAAACTGTTTTATAAGCGGACGAAGAGCAGTCAAACTGATTTATAATTGGACGAAGAGCAGTCAAACTGATTTATAATCGGACGAAGAGCAGTCAAACGGTTTTATAAGAGGATGAAGAGCAGTCAAATTGATTTATAAGAGGATGAAGAGCAGTCAAACTGATTTATAAGAGGATGTAGAGCAGTCAAACTGCTTTATAAAAGGATGAAGAGCAGTCAAACTGATTTATAAACGGACGAAGAGCAGTCAGACGGTTTTATAAAAGGATGAAGAGCAGTCAAACTGTTTTATACGAGGATGTCGAGCAGTCAGACTGTTTTACAAGAGGATGAAGAGCAGTCAACCTGTTTTACAAGAGGATGAAGAGCAGTCAAACTGTTTTATAAGAGGATGAAGAGCAGTCAAACTGCGTTATAAAAGGATGAAGAGCAGTCAAACAGTTTTATAAGAGGACGAAGAGCAGTCAAACTGATTTATAATCGGATGAAGAGCAGTCAAACTGATTTATAAGAGGATGAAGAGCAGTCAAACTGCTTTATAAAAGGATGAAGAGCAGTCAAACTGTTTTATAAGAGGACGAAGAGCAGTCAAACTGATTTATAATCGGACGAAGAGCAGTCAAACTGTTCTATAGGAGGATGAAGCGCAGTCAAACTGGTCTATAGGAGGATGAAGAGCAGTCAAACTGTTTTATAAGCAGACGAAGAGCAGTCAAACTGATTTATAAGAGGATGAAGAGCAGTCAAACTGCTTTATAAAAGGATGAAGAGCAGTCAAACTGATTTATAAGAGGATGAAGAGCAGTCAAACTGCTTTATAAAAGGATGAAGAGCAGTCAAACTGTTTTATAAGCGGACGAAGAGCAGTCAAACTGATTTATAATTGGACGAAGAGCAGTCAAACTGATTTATAATCGGACGAAGAGCAGTCAAACGGTTTTATAAGAGGATGAAGAGCAGTCAAATTGATTTATAAGAGGATGAAGAGCAGTCAAACTGATTTATAAGAGGATGTAGAGCAGTCAAACTGCTTTATAAAAGGATGAAGAGCAGTCAAACTGATTTATAATCGGACGAAGAGCAGTCAAACTGTTCTATAGGAGGATGAAGCGCAGTCAAACTGGTTTATAGGAGGATGAAGAGCAGTCAAACTGCTTTATAAGAGGATGAAGAGCAGTCAAACTGATTTATAAGCGGACGAAGAGCAGTCAAACTGATTTATAATCGGACGAAGAGCAGTCAAACTGATTTATAAACGGACGAAGAGCAGTCAAACGGTTTTATAAAAGGATGAAGAGCAGTCAAACTGTTTTATACGAGGATGTAGAGCAGTCAGACTGTTTTACAAGAGGATGAAGAGCAGTCAACCTGTTTTACAAGACGATGAAGAGCAGTCAAACTGTTTTATAAGAGGATGAAGAGCAGTCAACTGCGTTATAAAAGGATGAAGAGCAGTCAAACTGTTTTATAAGAGGACGAAGAGCAGTCAAACTGATTTATAATCGGACGAAGAGCAGTCAAACTGTTCTATAGGAGGATGAAGCGCAGTCAAACTGGTTTATAGGAGGATGAAGAGCAGTCAAACTGCTTTATAAGAGGATGAAGAGCAGTCAAACTGATTTATAAGCGCACGAAGAGCAGTCAAACTGATTTATAATCGGACAAAGAGCAGTCAAACTGTTCTATAGGAGGATGAAGCGCAGTCAAACTGGTTTATAGGAGGATGAAGAGCAGTCAAACTGCTTTATAAGAGGATGAAGAGCAGTCAAACTGCTTTATAAAAGGATGAAGAGCAGTCAAACTGTTTTATAAGCGGACGAAGAGCAGTCAAACTGATTTATAATCGGACGAAGAGCAGTCAAACTGATTTATAATCGGACGAAGAGCAGTCAACCTGATTTATAATCGGATGAATAGCTGTCAAACTGATTTATAAAAGGATGAAGAGCAGTCAAACAGTTTTATAAGAGCACGAAGAGCAGTCAAACTGATTTATAATCGGTCGAAGAGTAGTCAAACGGTTTTATAAGAGGATGAAGAGCAGTCAAATTGATTTATAAGAGGATGAAGAGCAGTCAAACTGCTTTATAAAAGGATGAAGAGCAGTCAAACTGTTTTATACGAGGATGTAGAGCGGTCAGACTGTTTTACAAGAGGATGAAGAGCAGTCAACCTGTTTTACAAGAGGATGAAGAGCAGTCAAACTGCGTTATAAAAAGATGAAGAGCAGTCAAACTGTTTTATAAGAGGATGAAGAGCAGTCAAACAGTTTTATGAGGACGAAAAGCAGTCAAAATAATTTATAATCGGATGAAGAGCAGTCAAACTGATTTATAAGAGGATGAAGAGCAGTCAAACTGCGTTATAAAAAGATGAAGAGCAGTCAAACTGTTTTATAAGAGGATGAAGAGCAGTCAAACTGTTTTATAAGCGCACGAAGAGCAGTCAAACTGATTTATAATCGGACGAAGAGCAGTCAAACTGTTCTATAGGAGGATGAAGAGCAGTTAAACTGCTTTATAAGCGGACGAAGAGCAGTCAAACTGATTTATAATCGGACGAAGAGCAGTCAAACTGATTTATAATTGGACGAAGAGCAGTCAAACTGAATTATAATCGGATGAATAGCAGTCAAACTGATTTATAAGAGGATGTAGAGCAGTCAAACTGCTTTATAAAAGGATGAAGAGCAGTCAAACTGATTTATAATCGGACGAAGAGCAGTCAAACTGTTCTATAGCAGGATGAAGAGCAGTCAAACTGCTTTATAAGAGGATGAAGAGCAGTCAAACTGATTTATAAGCGGACGAAGAGCAGTCAAACTGATTTATAATCGGACGAAGAGCAGTCAAACTGATTTATAAACGGACGAAGAGCAGTCAAACGGTTTTATAAAAGGATGAAGAGCAGTCAAACTGTTTTTTACGAGGATGTAGAGCAGTCAGACTGTTTTACAAGAGGATGAAGAGCAGTCAACCTGTTTTACAAGAGGATGAAGAGCAGTCAAACTGTTTTATAAGAGGATGAAGAGCAGTCAAACTGCGTTATAAAAGGATGAAGAGCAGTCAAACTGTTTTATAAGAGGACGAAGAGCAGTCAAACTGATTTATAATCGGACGAAGAGCAGTCAACCTGTTCTATAGGAGGATGAAGCGCAGTCAAACTGGTTTATAGGAGGATGAAGAGCAGTCAAACTGCTTTATAAGAGGATGAAGAGCAGTCAAACTGATTTATAAGCGCACGAAGAGCAGTCAAACTGATTTATAATCGGACAAAGAGCAGTCAAACTGTTCTATAGGAGGATGAAGCGCAGTCAAACTGGTTTATAGGAGGATGAAGAGCAGTCAAACTGCTTTATAAGAGGATGAAGAGCAGTCAAACTGATTTATAAGAGGATGAAGAGCAGTCAAACTGCTTTATAAAAGGATGAAGAGCAGTCAAACTGTTTTATAGGCGGACGAAGAGCAGTCAAACTGATTTATAATCGGACGAAGAGCAGTCAAACTGATTTATAATCGGACGAAGAGCAGTCAAACTGATTTATAATCGGATGAATAGCAGTCAAACTGATTTATAAGAGGATGTAGAGCAGTCAAACTGCTTTATAAAAGGATGAAGAGCAGTCAAACTGTTTTATAAGAGGACGAAGAGCAGTCAAACTGTTTTATAAGAGGATGAAGAGCAGTTAAACTGATTTATAATCGGACGAAGAGCAGTCAAACTGTTCTATAGGAGGATGAAGCGCAGTCAAACTGGTTTATAGGAGGATGAAGAGCAGTCAAACTGCTTTATAAGAGGATGAAGAGCAGTTAAACTGATTTATAAGCGGACGAAGAGCAGTCAAACTGATTTATAATCGGACGAAGAGCAGTCAAACTGATTTATAAACGGACGAAGAGCAGTCAAACGGTTTTATAAAAGGATGAAGAGCAGTCAAACTGTTTTATACGAGGATGTCGAGCAGTCAGACTGTTTTACAAGAGGATGAAGAGCAGTCAACCTGTTTTACAAGAGGATGAAGAGCAGTCAAACTGTTTTATAAGAGGATGAAGAGCAGTCAAACTGCGTTATAAAAGGATGAAGAGCAGTCAAACAGTTTTATAAGAGGACGAAGAGCAGTCAAACTGATTTATAATCGGATGAAGAGCAGTCAAACTGATTTATAAGAGGATGAAGAGCAGTCAAACTGCTTTATAAAAGGATGAAGAGCAGTCAAACTGTTTTATAAGAGGATGAAGAGCAGTCTAACTGTTTTATAAGCGCACGAAGAGCAGTCAAACTGATTTATAATCGGACGAAGAGCAGTCAAACTGTTCTATAGGAGGATGAAGAGCAGTCAAACTGCTTTATAAGCGGACGAAGAGCAGTCAAACTGATTTATAATCGGACGAAGAGCAGTCAAACTGATTTATAATTGGACGAAGAGCAGTCAAACTGAATTATAATCGGATGAATAGCAGTCAAACTGATTTATAAGAGGATGTAGAGCAGTCAAACTGCTTTATAAAAGGATGAAGAGCAGTCAAACTGATTTATAATCGGACGAAGAGCAGTCAAACTGTTCTATAGCAGGATGAAGAGCAGTCAAACTGCTTTATAAGAGGATGAAGAGCAGTCAAACTGATTTATAAGCGGACGAAGAGCAGTCAAACTGATTTATAATCGGACGAAGAGCAGTCAAACTGATTTATAATCGGACGAAGAGCAGTCAAACGGTTTTATAAAAGGATGAAGAGCAGTCAAACTGTTTTTTACGAGGATGAAGAGCAGTCAAACTGATTTATAAGAGGATGAAGAGCAGTCAAACTGATTTATAAGAGGATGTAGAGCAGTCAAACTGCTTTATAAAAGGATGAAGAGCAGTCAAACTGATTTATAATCGGACGAAGAGCAGTCAAACTGTTCTATAGGAGGATGAAGCGCAGTCAAACTGGTTTATAGGAGGATGAAGAGCAGTCAAACTGCTTTATAAGAGGATGAAGAGCAGTCAAACTGATTTATAAGCGGACGAAGAGCAGTCAAACTGATTTATAATCGGACGAAGAGCAGTCAAACTGATTTATAAACGGACGAAGAGCAGTCAAACGGTTTTATAAAAGGATGAAGAGCAGTCAAACTGTTTTATACGAGGATGTAGAGCAGTCAGACTGTTTTACAAGAGGATGAAGAGCAGTCAACCTGTTTTACAAGACGATGAAGAGCAGTCAAACTGTTTTATAAGAGGATGAAGAGCAGTCAACTGCGTTATAAAAGGATGAAGAGCAGTCAAACTGTTTTATAAGAGGACGAAGAGCAGTCAAACTGATTTATAATCGGACGAAGAGCAGTCAAACTGTTCTATAGGAGGATGAAGCGCAGTTAAACTGGTTTATAGGAGGATGAAGAGCAGTCAAACTGCTTTATAAGAGGATGAAGAGCAGTCAAACTGATTTATAAGCGCACGAAGAGCAGTCAAACTGATTTATAATCGGACAAAGAGCAGTCAAACTGTTCTATAGGAGGATGAAGCGCAGTCAAACTGGTTTATAGGAGGATGAAGAGCAGTCAAACTGCTTTATAAGAGGATGAAGAGCAGTCAAACTGCTTTATAAAAGGATGAAGAGCAGTCAAACTGTTTTATAAGCGGACGAAGAGCAGTCAAACTGATTTATAATCGGACGAAGAGCAGTCAAACTGATTTATAATCGGACGAAGAGCAGTCAAACTGATTTATAATCGGATGAATAGCTGTCAAACTGATTTATAAAAGGATGAAGAGCAGTCAAACAGTTTTATAAGAGCACGAAGAGCAGTCAAACTGATTTATAATCGGTCGAAGAGTAGTCAAACGGTTTTATAAGAGGATGAAGAGCAGTCAAATTGATTTATAAGAGGATGAAGAGCAGTCAAACTGCTTTATAAAAGGATGAAGAGCAGTCAAACTGTTTTATACGAGGATGTAGAGCGGTCAGACTGTTTTACAAGAGGATGAAGAGCAGTCAACCTGTTTTACAAGAGGATGAAGAGCAGTCAAACTGCGTTATAAAAAGATGAAGAGCAGTCAAACTGTTTTATAAGAGGATGAAGAGCAGTCAAACAGTTTTATGAGGACGAAAATCAGTCAAAATAATTTATAATCGGATGAAGAGCAGTCAAACTGATTTATAAGAGGATGAAGAGCAGTCAAACTGCGTTATAAAAAGATGAAGAGCAGTCAAACTGTTTTTTTTAAAGAGGATGAAGAGCAGTCAAACTGTTTTATAAGCGCACGAAGAGCAGTCAAACTGATTTATAATCGGACGAAGAGCAGTCAAACTGTTCTATAGGAGGATGAAGAGCAGTCAAACTGCTTTATAAGCGGACGAAGAGCAGTCAAACTGATTTATAATCGGACGAAGAGCAGTCAAACTGTTCTATAGGAGGATGAAGAGCAGTCAAACTGCTTTATAAGCGGACGAAGAGCAGTCAAACTGATTTATAATCGGACGAAGAGCAGTCAAACTGATTTATAATTGGACGAAGAGCAGTCAAACTGAATTATAATCGGATGAATAGCAGTCAAACTGATTTATAAGAGGATGTAGAGCAGTCAAACTGCTTTATAAAAGGATGAAGAGCAGTCAAACTGATTTATAATCGGACGAAGAGCAGTCAAACTGTTCTATAGCAGGATGAAGAGCAGTCAAACTGCTTTATAAGAGGATGAAGAGCAGTCAAACTGATTTATAAGCGGACGAAGAGCAGTCAAACTGATTTATAATCGGACGAAGAGCAGTCAAACTGATTTATAATCGGACGAAGAGCAGTCAAACGGTTTTATAAAAGGATGAAGAGCAGTCAAACTGTTTTTTACGAGGATGAAGAGCAGTCAAACTGATTTATAAGAGGATGAAGAGCAGTCAAACTGATTTATAAGAGGATGTAGAGCAGTCAAACTGCATTATAAAAGGATGAAGAGCAGTCAAACTGATTTATAATCGGACGAAGAGCAGTCAAACTGTTCTATAGGAGGATGAAGCGCAGTCAAACTGGTTTATAGGAGGATGAAGAGCAGTCAAACTGCTTTATAAGAGGATGAAGAGCAGTCAAACTGATTTATAAGCGGACGAAGAGCAGTCAAACTGATTTATAATCGGACGAAGAGCAGTCAAACTGATTTATAAACGGACGAAGAGCAGTCAAACGGTTTTATAAAAGGATGAAGAGCAGTCAAACTGTTTTATACGAGGATGTAGAGCAGTCAGACTGTTTTACAAGAGGATGAAGAGCAGTCAACCTGTTTTACAAGACGATGAAGAGCAGTCAAACTGTTTTATAAGAGGATGAAGAGCAGTCAACTGCGTTATAAAAGGATGAAGAGCAGTCAAACTGTTTTATAAGAGGACGAAGAGCAGTCAAACTGATTTATAATCGGACGAAGAGCAGTCAAACTGTTCTATAGGAGGATGAAGCGCAGTCAAACTGGTTTATAGGAGGATGAAGAGCAGTCAAACTGCTTTATAAGAGGATGAAGAGCAGTCAAACTGATTTATAAGCGCACGAAGAGCAGTCAAACTGATTTATAATCGGACAAAGAGCAGTCAAACTGTTCTATAGGAGGATGAAGCGCAGTCAAACTGGTTTATAGGAGGATGAAGAGCAGTCAAACTGCTTTATAAGAGGATGAAGAGCAGTCAAACTGCTTTATAAAAGGATGAAGAGCAGTCAAACTGTTTTATAAGCGGACGAAGAGCAGTCAAACTGATTTATAATCGGACGAAGAGCAGTCAAACTGATTTATAATCGGACGAAGAGCAGTCAAACTGATTTATAATCGGATGAATAGCTGTCAAACTGATTTATAAAAGGATGAAGAGCAGTCAAACAGTTTTATAAGAGCACGAAGAGCAGTCAAACTGATTTATAATCGGTCGAAGAGTAGTCAAACGGTTTTATAAGAGGATGAAGAGCAGTCAAATTGATTTATAAGAGGATGAAGAGCAGTCAAACTGCTTTATAAAAGGATGAAGAGCAGTCAAACTGTTTTATACGAGGATGTAGAGCGGTCAGACTGTTTTACAAGAGGATGAAGAGCAGTCAACCTGTTTTACAAGAGGATGAAGAGCAGTCAAACTGCGTTATAAAAAGATGAAGAGCAGTCAAACTGTTTTATAAGAGGATGAAGAGCAGTCAAACAGTTTTATGAGGACGAAAAGCAGTCAAAATAATTTATAATCGGATGAAGAGCAGTCAAACTGATTTATAAGAGGATGAAGAGCAGTCAAACTGCGTTATAAAAAGATGAAGAGCAGTCAAACTGTTTTATAAGAGGATGAAGAGCAGTCAAACTGTTTTATAAGCGCACGAAGAGCAGTCAAACTGATTTATAATCGGACGAAGAGCAGTCAAACTGTTCTATAGGAGGATGAAGAGCAGTCAAACTGCTTTATAAGCGGACGAAGAGCAGTCAAACTGATTTATAATCGGACGAAGAGCAGTCAAACTGATTTATAATTGGACGAAGAGCAGTCAAACTGAATTATAATCGGATGAATAGCAGTCAAACTGATTTATAAGAGGATGTAGAGCAGTCAAACTGCTTTATAAAAGGATGAAGAGCAGTCGAACTGATTTATAATCGGACGAAGAGCAGTCAAACTGTTCTATAGCAGGATGAAGAGCAGTCAAACTGCTTTATAAGAGGATGAAGAGCAGTCAAACTGATTTATAAGCGGACGAAGAGCAGTCAAACTGATTTATAATCGGACGAAGAGCAGTCAAACTGATTTATAAACGGACGAAGAGCAGTCAAACGGTTTTATAAAAGGATGAAGAGCAGTCAAACTGTTTTTTACGAGGATGTAGAGCAGTCAGACTGTTTTACAAGAGGATGAAGAGCAGTCAACCTGTTTTACAAGAGGATGAAGAGCAGTCAAACTGTTTTATAAGAGGATGAAGAGCAGTCAAACTGCGTTATAAAAGGATGAAGAGCAGTCAAACTGTTTTATAAGAGGACGAAGAGCAGTCAAACTGATTTATAATCGGACGAAGAGCAGTCAAGCTGTTCTATAGGAGGATGAAGCGCAGTCAAACTGGTTTATAGGAGGATGAAGAGCAGTCAAACTGCTTTATAAGAGGATGAAGAGCAGTCAAACTGATTTATAAGCGCACGAAGAGCAGTCAAACTGATTTATAATCGGACAAAGAGCAGTCAAACTGTTCTATAGGAGGATGAAGCGCAGTCAAACTGGTTTATAGGAGGATGAAGAGCAGTCAAACTGCTTTATAAGAGGATGAAGAGCAGTCAAACTGATTTATAAGAGGATGAAGAGCAGTCAAACTGCTTTATAAAAGGATGAAGAGCAGTCAAACTCTTTTATAGGCGGACGAAGAGCAGTCAAACTGATTTATAATCGGACGAAGAGCAGTCAAACTGATTTATAATCGGACGAAGAGCAGTCAAACTGATTTATAATCGGATGAATAGCAGTCAAACTGATTTATAAGAGGATGTAGAGCAGTCAAACTGCTTTATAAAAGGATGAAGAGCAGTCAAACTGTTTTATAAGAGGACGAAGAGCAGTCAAACTGTTTTATAAGAGGATGAAGAGCAGTTAAACTGATTTATAATCGGACGAAGAGCAGTCAAACTGTTCTATAGGAGGATGAAGCGCAGTCAAACTGGTTTATAGGAGGATGAAGAGCAGTCAAACTGCTTTATAAGAGGATGAAGAGCAGTTAAACTGATTTATAAGCGGACGAAGAGCAGTCAAACTGATTTATAATCGGACGAAGAGCAGTCAAACTGATTTATAAACGGACGAAGAGCAGTCAAACGGTTTTATAAAAGGATGAAGAGCAGTCAAACTGTTTTATACGAGGATGTCGAGCAGTCAGACTGTTTTACAAGAGGATGAAGAGCAGTCAAACTGCGTTATAAAAAGATGAAGAGCAGTCAAACTGTTTTATAAGAGGATGAAGAGCAGTCAAACTGCGTTATAAAAGGATGAAGAGCAGTCAAACAGTTTTATAAGAGGACGAAGAGCAGTCAAACTGATTTATAATCGGATGAAGAGCAGTCAAACTGTTTTATAAGAGGATGAAGAGCAGTCAAACTGTTTTATAAGCGCACGAAGAGCAGTCAAACTGATTTATAATCGGACGAAGAGCAGTCAAACTGTTCTATAGGAGGATGAAGAGCAGTCAAACTGCTTTATAAGCGGACGAAGAGCAGTCAAACTGATTTATAATCGGACGAAGAGCAGTCAAACTGATTTATAATTGGACGAAGCGCAGTCAAACTGAATTATAATCGGATGAATAGCAGTCAAACTGATTTATAAGAGGATGTAGAGCAGTCAAACTGCTTTATAAAAGGATGAAGAGCAGTCAAACTGATTTATAATCGGACGAAGAGCAGTCAAACTGTTCTATAGCAGGATGAAGAGCAGTCAAACTGCTTTATAAGAGGATGAAGAGCAGTCAAACTGATTTATAAGCGGACGAAGAGCAGTCAAACTGATTTATAATCGGACGAAGAGCAGTCAAACTGATTTATAAACGGACGAAGAGCAGTCAAACGGTTTTATAAAAGGATGAAGAGCAGTCAAACTGTTTTTTACGAGGATGTAGAGCAGTCAGACTGTTTTACAAGAGGATGAAGAGCAGTCAACCTGTTTTACAAGAGGATGAAGAGCAGTCAAACTGTTTTATAAGAGGATGAAGAGCAGTCAAACTGATTTATAATCGGACGAAGAGCAGTCAAACTGATTTATAATCGGATGAATAGCAGTCAAACTGATTTATAAGATGATGTAGAGCAGTCAAACTGCTTTATAAAAGGATGAAGAGCAGTCAAACTGCGTTATAAAAAGATGAAGAGCAGTCAAACTGTTTTATAAGAGGATGAAGAGCAGTCAGACTGATTTATAATCGGATGAAGAGTAGTCAGACTGTTTTACAAGAGGATGAAGAGCAGTCAAACTGCTTTATAAAAGGACGAAGAGCAGTCAAACTGATTTATAATCGGATGAAGAGCAGTCAAACTGTTTTATAAGAGGATGAAGAGCAGTCAAACTGATTTATAATCGGACGAAGAGCAGTCAAACTGTTCTATAGGACGATGAAGAGCAGTCAAACTGGTTTATAGGAGGATGAAGAGCAGTCAAACTGCTTTATAAGAGGATGAAGAGCAGTCAAACTGATTTATAAGCGGACGAAGAGCAGTCAAACTGATTTATAATCGGACTAAGAGCAGTCAAACTGATTTATAAGAGGATGTAGAGCAGTCAAACTGCTTTATAAAAGGATGAAGAGCAGTCAAACTGTTTTATAAGAGGACGAAGAGCAGTCAAACTGTTTTATAAGAGGATGAAGAGCAGTTAAACTGATTTATAATCGGACGAAGAGCAGTCAAACTGTTCTATAGGAGGATGAAGCGCAGTCAAACTGGTTTATAGGAGGATGAAGAGCAGTCAAACTGCTTTATAAGAGGATGAAGAGCAGTTAAACTGATTTATAAGCGGACGAAGAGCAGTCAAACTGATTTATAATCGGACGAAGAGCAGTCAAACTGATTTATAAACGGACGAAGAGCAGTCAAACGGTTTTATGAAAGGATGAAGAGCAGTCAAACTGTTTTATACGAGGATGTCGAGCAGTCAGACTGTTTTACAAGAGGATGAAGAGCAGTCAACCTGTTTTACAAGAGGATGAAGAGCAGTCAAACTGTTTTATAAGAGGATGAAGAGCAGTCAAACTGCGTTATAAAAGGATGAAGAGCAGTCAAACAGTTTTATAAGAGGACGAAGAGCAGTCAAACTGATTTATAATCGGATGAAGAGCAGTCAAACTGATTTATAAGAGGATGAAGAGCAGTCAAACTGCTTTATAAAAGGATGAAGAGCAGTCAAACTGTTTTATAAGAGGACGAAGAGCAGTCAAACTGATTTATAATCGGACGAAGAGCAGTCAAACTGTTCTATAGGAGGATGAAGCGCAGTCAAACTTGTCTATAGGAGGATGAAGAGCAGTCAAACTGTTTTATAAGCGGACGAAGAGCAGTCAAACTGATTTATAAGAGGATGAAGAGCAGTCAAACTGCTTTATAAGAGGACGAAGAGCAGTCAAACTGATTTATAATCGGACGAAGAGCAGTCAAACTGTTCTATAGGAGGGTGAAGCACAGTCAAACTGGTTTATAGGAGGATGAAGAGCAGTCAAACTGCTTTATAAAAGGATGAAGAGCAGTCAAACTGATTTATAAGAGGATGAAGAGCAGTCAAACTGCTTTATAAAAGGATGAAGAGCAGTCAAACTGTTTTATAAGCGGACGAAGAGCAGTCAAACTGATTTATAATTGGACGAAGAGCAGTCAAACTGATTTATAATCGGACGAAGAGCAGTCAAACGGTTTTATAAGAGGATGAAGAGCAGTCAAATTGATTTATAAGAGGATGAAGAGCAGTCAAACTGATTTATAAGAGGATGTAGAGCAGTCAAACTGCTTTATAAAAGGATGAAGAGCAGTCAAACTGATTTATAATCGGACGAAGAGCAGTCAAACTGTTCTATAGGAGGATGAAGCGCAGTCAAACTGGTTTATAGGAGGATGAAGAGCAGTCAAACTGCTTTATAAGAGGATGAAGAGCAGTCAAACTGATTTATAAGCGGACGAAGAGCAGTCAAACTGATTTATAATCGGACGAAGAGCAGTCAAACTGATTTATAAACGGACGAAGAGCAGTCAAACGGTTTTATAAAAGGATGAAGAGCAGTCAAACTGTTTTTTACGAGGATGTAGAGCAGTCAGACTGTTTTACAAGAGGATGAAGAGCAGTCAACCTGTTTTACAAGAGGATGAAGAGCAGTCAAACTGTTTTATAAGAGGATGAAGAGCAGTCAAACTGCGTTATAAAAGGATGAAGAGCAGTCAAACTGTTTTATAAGAGGACGAAGAGCAGTCAAACTGATTTATAATCGGACGAAGAGCAGTCAAACTGTTCTATTGGAGGATGAAGCGCAGTCAAACTGGTTTATAGGAGGATGAAGAGCAGTCAAACTGCTTTATAAGAGGATGAAGAGCAGTCAAACTGATTTATAAGCGCACGAAGAGCAGTCAAACTGATTTATAATCGGACAAAGAGCAGTCAAACTGTTCTATAGGAGGATGAAGCGCAGTCAAACTGGTTTATAGGAGGATGAAGAGCAGTCAAACTGCTTTATAAGAGGATGAAGAGCAGTCAAACTGATTTATAAGAGGATGACGAGCAGTCAAACTGCTTTATAAAAGGATGAAGAGCAGTCAAACTGTTCTATAGGACGATGAAGAGCAGTCAAACTGGTTTATAGGAGGATGAAGAGCAGTCAAACTGCTTTATAAGAGGATGAAGAGCAGTCAAACTGATTTATAAGCGGACGAAGAGCAGTCAAACTGATTTATAATCGGACGAAGAGCAGTCAAACTGATTTATAAACGGACGAAGAGCAGTCAAACGGTTTTATAAAAGGATGAAGATCAGTCAAACTGTTTTATACGAGGATGTAGAGCAGTCAGACTGTTTTACAAGAGGATGAAGAGCAGTCAACCTGTTTTACAAGAGGATGAAGAGCAGTCAACCTGTTTTATAAGAGGATGAAGAGCAGTCTAACTGCGTTATAAAAGGATGAAGAGCAGTCAAACTGTTTTATAAGAGGAAAAAAGAGCAGTCAAACTGATTTATAACAGGATGAAGAGCAGGCAAACTGATTTATAAGAGGATGAAGAGCAGTCAAACTGTTTTATAAGCTGACGAAGAGCAGTCAAACTGATTTATAATCGGACGAAGAGCAGTCAAACTGATTTATAATCAGACGAAGAGCAGTCAAACGGTTTTATAAGAGGATGAAGAGCAGTCAAATTGATTTATAAGAGGATGAAGAGCAGTCAAACTGCTTTATAAAAGGATGAAGAGCAGTCAAACTGTTTTATACGAGGAAGTAGAGCAGTCAGACTGTTTTACAAGAGGAGGAAGAGCAGTCAACCTGTTTTACAAGAGGATGAAGAGCAGTCAATCTGTTTTATAAGAGGATGAAGAGCAGTCAAACTGCTTTATAAAAGGATGAAGAGCAGTCAAACTGTTTTATAAGAGGACGAAGAGCAGTCAAACTGATTTATAATCGGATGAAGAGCAGTCAAACTGATTTATAAGAGGATGAAGAGCAGTCAAACTGCTTTATAAAAGGATGAAGAGCAGTCAAACTGTTTTATAAGAGGACGAAGAGCAGTCAAACTGATTTATAATCGGACGAAGAGCAGTCAAACTGTTCTATAGGAGGATGAAGCGCAGTCAAACTGGTTTATAGGAGGATGAAGAGCAGTCAAACTGCTTTATAAGAGGATGAAGAGCAGTCAAACTGATTTATAATCGGACGAAGAGCAGTCAAACAGATTTATAAGAGGATGATGAGCAGTCAAACTGCGTTATAAAAAG
This sequence comes from Lampris incognitus, assembly GCF_029633865.1. Lineage (NCBI taxonomy): Eukaryota > Metazoa > Chordata > Actinopteri > Lampriformes > Lampridae > Lampris > Lampris incognitus. The sequence continues at coordinate 37,259,621 of NC_079222.1, forward strand.
ATGAAGAGCAGTCAAACTGTTTTATAAGAGGATGAAGAGCAGTCAGACTGATTTATAATCGGATGAAGAGCAGTCAGACTGTTTTACAAGAGGATGAAGAGCAGTCAAACTGCTTTATAAAAGGACGAAGAGCAGTCAAACTGATTTATAATCGGATGAAGAGCAGTCAAACTGTTTTATAAGAGGATGAAGAGCAGTCAACCTGATTTATAATCGGACGAAGAGCAGTCAAACTGATTTATAAGACGATGAAGAGCGGTCAAACTGGTTTATAGGAGGATGAAGAGCAGTCAAACTGCTTTATAAGAGGATGAAGAGCAGTCAAACTGATTTATAAGCGGACGAAGAGCAGTCAAACTGATTTATAATCGGATGAAGAGCAGTCAAACTGATTTATAAGAGGATGAAGAGCAGTCAAACTGCTTTATAAAAGGATGAAGAGCAGTCAAACTGTTTTATAAGAGGACGAAGAGCAGTCAAACTGATTTATAATCGGACGAAGAGCAGTCAAACTGTTCTATGGGAGGATGAAGCGCAGTCAAACTGGTCTATAGGAGGATGAAGAGCAGTCAAACTGTTTTATAAGCGGACGAAGAGCAGTCAAACTGATTTATAAGAGGATGAAGAGCAGTCAAACTGCTTTATAAGAGGACGAAGAGCAGTCAAACTGATTTATAATCGGACGAAGAGCAGTCAAACTGTTCTATAGGAGGGTGAAGCACAGTCAAACTGGTTTATAGGAGGATGAAGAGCAGTCAAACTGCTTTATAAGAGGATGAAGAGCAGTCAAACTGATTTATAAGAGGATGAAGAGCAGTCAAACTGCTTTATAAAAGGATGAAGAGCAGTCACACTGTTTTATAAGCGGACGAAGAGCAGTCAAACTGATTTATAATTGGACGAAGAGCAGTCAAACTGATTTATAATCGGACGAAGAGCAGTCAAACGGTTTTATAAGAGGATGAAGAGCAGTCAAATTGATTTATAAGAGGATGAAGAGCAGTCAAACTGATTTATAAGAGGATGTAGAGCAGTCAAACTGCTTTATAAAAGGATAAAGAGCAGTCAAACTGATTTATAATCGGACGAAGAGCAGTCAAACTGTTCTATAGGAGGATGAAGCGCAGTCAAACTGGTTTATAGGAGGATGAAGAGCAGTCAAACTGCTTTATAAGAGGATGAAGAGCAGTCAAACTGATTTATAAGCGGACGAAGAGCAGTCAAACTGATTTATAATCGGACGAAGAGCAGTCAAACTGATTTATAAACGGACGAAGAGCAGTCAAACGGTTTTATAAGAGGATGAAGAGCAGTCAAATTGATTTATAAGAGGATGAAGAGCAGTCAAACTGCTTTATAAAAGGATGAAGAGCAGTCAAACTGTTTTATACGAGGAAGTAGAGCAGTCAGACTGTTTTACAAGAGGAGGAAGAGCAGTCAACCTGTTTTACAAGAGGATGAAGAGCAGTCAATCTGTTTTATAAGAGGATGAAGAGCAGTCAAACTGCTTTATAAAAGGATGAAGAGCAGTCAAACTGTTTTATAAGAGGACGAAGAGCAGTCAAACTGATTTATAATCGGATGAAGAGCAGTCAAACTGATTTATAAGAGGATGAAGAGCAGTCAAACTGCTTTATAAAAGGATGAAGAGCAGTCAAACTGTTTTATAAGAGGACGAAGAGCAGTCAAACTGATTTATATTCGGACGAAGAGCAGTCAAACTGTTCTATAGGAGGATGAAGCGCAGTCAAACTGGTTTATAGGAGGATGAAGAGCAGTCAAACTGCTTTATAAGAGGATGAAGAGCAGTCAAACTGATTTATAATCGGACGAAGAGCAGTCAAACAGATTTATAAGAGGATGATGAGCAGTCAAACTGCGTTATAAAAAGATGAAGAGCAGTCAAACTGTTTTATAAGAGGATGAAGAGCAGTCAGACTGATTTATAATCGGATGAAGAGCAGTCAGACTGTTTTACAAGAGGATGAAGAGCAGTCAAACTGCTTTATAAAAGGACGAAGAGCAGTCAAACTGATTTATAATCGGATGAAGAGCAGTCAAACTGTTTTATAAGAGGATGAAGAGCAGTCAACCTGATTTATAATCGGACGAAGAGCAGTCAAACTGATTTATAAGACGATGAAGAGCGGTCAAACTGGTTTATAGGAGGATGAAGAGCAGTCAAACTGCTTTATAAGAGGATGAAGAGCAGTCAAACTGATTTATAAGCGGACGAAGAGCAGTCAAACTGATTTATAATCGGATGAAGAGCAGTCAAACTGATTTATAAGAGGATGAAGAGCAGTCAAACTGCTTTATAAAAGGATGAAGAGCAGTCAAACTGTTTTATAAGAGGACGAAGAGCAGTCAAACTGATTTATAATCGGACGAAGAGCAGTCAAACTGTTCTATGGGAGGATGAAGCGCAGTCAAACTGGTCTATAGGAGGATGAAGAGCAGTCAAACTGTTTTATAAGCGGACGAAGAGCAGTCAAACTGATTTATAAGAGGATGAAGAGCAGTCAAACTGCTTTATAAGAGGACGAAGAGCAGTCAAACTGATTTATAATCGGACGAAGAGCAGTCAAACTGTTCTATAGGAGGGTGAAGCACAGTCAAACTGGTTTATAGGAGGATGAAGAGCAGTCAAACTGCTTTATAAGAGGATGAAGAGCAGTCAAACTGATTTATAAGAGGATGAAGAGCAGTCAAACTGCTTTATAAAAGGATGAAGAGCAGTCAAACTGTTTTATAAGCGGACGAAGAGCAGTCAAACTGATTTATAATTGGACGAAGAGCAGTCAAACTGATTTATAATCGGACGAAGAGCAGTCAAACGGTTTTATAAGAGGATGAAGAGCAGTCAAATTGATTTATAAGAGGATGAAGAGCAGTCAAACTGATTTATAAGAGGATGTAGAGCAGTCAAACTGCTTTATAAAAGGATAAAGAGCAGTCAAACTGATTTATAATCGGACGAAGAGCAGTCAAACTGTTCTATAGGAGGATGAAGCGCAGTCAAACTGGTTTATAGGAGGATGAAGAGCAGTCAAACTGCTTTATAAGAGGATGAAGAGCAGTCAAACTGATTTATAAGCGGACGAAGAGCAGTCAAACTGATTTATAATCGGACGAAGAGCAGTCAAACTGATTTATAAACGGACGAAGAGCAGTCAAACGGTTTTATAAAAGGATGAAGAGCAGTCAAACTGTTTTTTACGAGGATGTAGAGCAGTCAGACTGTTTTACAAGAGGATGAAGAGCAGTCAACCTGTTTTACAAGAGGATGAAGAGCAGTCAAACTGTTTTATAAGAGGATGAAGAGCAGTCAAACTGCGTTATAAAAGGATGAAGAGCAGTCAAACTGTTTTATAAGAGGACGAAGAGCAGTCAAACTGATTTATAATCGGACGAAGAGCAGTCAAACTGTTCTATTGGAGGATGAAGCGCAGTCAAACTGGTTTATAGGAGGATGAAGAGCAGTCAAACTGCTTTATAAGAGGATGAAGAGCAGTCAAACTGATTTATAATCGGACGAAGAGCAGTCAAACTGTTCTATAGGAGGATGAAGCGCAGTCAAACTGGTTTATAGGAGGATGAAGAGCAGTCAAACTGCTTTATAAGAGGATGAAGAGCAGTCAAACTGATTTATAAGCGCACGAAGAGCAGTCAAACTGATTTATAATCGGACAAAGAGCAGTCAAACTGTTCTATAGGAGGATGAAGCGCAGTCAAACTGGTTTATAGGAGGATGAAGAGCAGTCAAACTGCTTTATAAGAGGATGAAGAGCAGTCAAACTGATTTATAAGAGGATTAAGAGCAGTCAAACTGCTTTATAAAAGGATGAAGAGCAGTCAAACTGTTTTATAAGCGGACGAAGAGCAGTCAAACTGATTTATAATCGGACGAAGACCAGTCAAACTGATTTATAATCGGACGAAGAGCAGTCAAACTGATTTATAATCGGATGAATAGCAGTCAAACTGATTTATAAGAGGATGTAGAGCAGTCAAACTGCTTTATAAAAGGATGAAGAGCAGTCAAACTGTTTTATAAGAGGACGAAGAGCAGTCAAACTGCTTTATAAGAGGATGAAGAGCAGTTAAACTGATTTATAATCGGACGAAGAGCAGTCAAACTGTTCTATAGGAGGATGAAGCGCAGTCAAACTGGTTTATAGGAGGATGAAGAGCAGTCAAACTGCTTTATAAGAGGATGAAGAGCAGTCAAACTGATTTATAATCGGACGAAGAGCAGTCAAACAGATTTATAAGAGGATGAAGAGCAGTCAAACTGCGTTATAAAAAGATGAAGAGCAGTCAAACTGTTTTATAAGAGGATGAAGAGCAGTCAGACTGATTTATAATCGGATGAAGAGCAGTCAGACTGTTTTACAAGAGGATGAAGAGCAGTCAAACTGCTTTATAAAAGGACGAAGAGCAGTCAAACTGATTTATAATCGGATGAAGAGCAGTCAAACTGTTTTATAAGAGGATGAAGAGCAGTCAAACTGATTTATAATCGGACGAAGAGCAGTCAAACTGATTTATAAGACGATGAAGAGCGGTCAAACTGGTTTATAGGAGGATGAAGAGCAGTCAAACTGCTTTATAAGAGGATGAAGAGCAGTCAAACTGATATATAAGCGGACGAAGAGCAGTCAAACTGATTTATAATCGGATGAAGAGCAGTTAAACTGATTTATAAGAGGATGAAGAGCAGTCAAACTGCTTTATAAAAGGATGAAGAGCAGTCAAACTGTTTTATAAGAGGACGAAGAGCAGTCAAACTGATTTATAATCGGACGAAGAGCAGTCAAACTGTTCTATAGGAGGATGAAGCGCAGTCAAACTGGTCTATAGGAGGATGAAGAGCAGTCAAACTGTTTTATAAGCGGACGAAGAGCAGTCAAACTGATTTATAAGAGGATGAAGAGCAGTCAAACTGCTTTATAAGAGGACGAAGAGCAGTCAAACTGATTTATAATCGGATGAAGAGCAGTCAAACTGTTTTATAAGAGGATGAAGAGCAGTCAAACTGCTTTATAAGAGGACGAAGAGCAGTCAAACTGCTTTATAAGAGGATGAAGAGCAGTTAAACTGATTTATAATCGGACGAAGAGCAGTCAAACTGTTCTATAGGAGGATGAAGCGCAGTCAAACTGGTTTATAGGAGGATGAAGAGCAGTCAAACTGCTTTATAAGAGGATGAAGAGCAGTTAAACTGATTTATAAGCGGACGAAGAGCAGTCAAACTGATTTATAATCGGACGAAGAGCAGTCAAACTGATTTATAAACGGACGAAGAGCAGTCAAACGGTTTTATAAAAGGATGAAGAGCAGTCAAACTGTTTTATACGAGGATGTAGAGCAGTCAGACTCTTTTACAAGAGGATGAAGAGCAGTCAACCTGTTTTACAAGAGGATGAAGAGCAGTCAAACTGTTTTATAAGAGGATGAAGAGCAGTCAAACTGCGTTATAAAAGGATGAAGAGCAGTCAAACAGTTTTATAAGAGGACGAAGAGCAGTCAAACTGATTTATAATCGGATGAAGAGCAGTCAAACTGATTTATAAGAGGATGAAGAGCAGTCAAACTGCTTTATAAAAGGATGAAGAGCAGTCAAACTGTTTTATAAGAGGACGAAGAGCAGTCAAACTGATTTATAATCGGACGAAGAGCAGTCAAACTGTTCTATAGGAGGATGAAGCGCAGTCAAACTGGTCTATAGGAGGATGAAGAGCAGTCAAACTGTTTTATAAGCGGACGAAGAGCAGTCAAACTGATTTATAAGAGGATGAAGAGCAGTCAAACTGCTTTATAAGAGGACGAAGAGCAGTCAAACTGATTTATAATCGGACGAAGAGCAGTCAAACTGTTCTATAGGAGGGTGAAGCGCAGTCAAACTGGTTTATAGGAGGATGAAGAGCAGTCAAACTGCTTTATAAAAGGATGAAGAGCAGTCAAACTGATTTATAAGAGGATGAAGAGCAGTCAAATTGATTTATAAGAGGATGAAGAGCAGTCATACTGCTTTATAAAAGGATGAAGAGCAGTCAAACTGTTTTATACGAGGATGTAGAGCAGTCAGACTGTTTTACAAGAGGAGGAAGAGCAGTCAACCTGTTTTACAAGAGGATGAAGAGCAGTCAATCTGTTTTATAAGAGGATGAAGAGCAGTCAAACTGCTTTATAAAAGGATGAAGAGCAGTCAAACTGTTTTATAAAAGGATGAAGAGCAGTCAAACTGATTTATAATCGGACGAAGAGCAGTCAAACTGTTCTATAGGAGGATGAAGAGCAGTCAAACTGATTTATAAAAGGATGAAGAGCAGTCAAACTGTTTTATAAGAGGACGAAGAGCAGTCAAACTGATTTATAATCGGACGAAGAGCAGTCAAACTGTTCTATAGGAGGATGAAGCGCAGTCAAACTGGTTTATAGGAGGATGAAGTGCAGTCAAACTGCTTTATAAGAGGATGAAGAGCAGTCAAACTGATTTATAATTGGACGAAGAGCAGTCAAACTGATTTATAATCGGACGAAGAGCAGTCAAACGGTTTTATAAGAGGATGAAGAGCAGTCAAATTGATTTATAAGAGGATGAAGAGCAGTCAAACTGATTTATAAGAGGATGTAGAGCAGTCAAACTGCTTTATAAAAGGATAAAGAGCAGTCAAACTGATTTATAATCGGACGAAGAGCAGTCAAACTGTTCTATAGGAGGATGAAGCGCAGTCAAACTGGTTTATAGGAGGATGAAGAGCAGTCAAACTGCTTTATAAGAGGATGAAGAGCAGTCAAACTGATTTATAAGCGGACGAAGAGCAGTCAAACTGATTTATAATCGGACGAAGAGCAGTCAAACTGATTTATAAACGGACGAAGAGCAGTCAAACGGTTTTATAAAAGGATGAAGAGCAGTCAAACTGTTTTTTACGAGGATGGAGAGCAGTCAGACTGTTTTACAAGAGGATGAAGAGCAGTCAACCTGTTTTACAAGAGGATGAAGAGCAGTCAAACTGTTTTATAAGAGGATGAAGAGCAGTCAAACTGCGTTATAAAAGGATGAAGAGCAGTCAAACTGTTTTATAAGAGGACGAAGAGCAGTCAAACTGATTTATAATCGGACGAAGAGCAGTCAAACTGTTCTATTGGAGGATGAAGCGCAGTCAAACTGGTTTATAGGCGGATGAAGAGCAGTCAAACTGCTTTATAAGAGGATGAAGAGCAGTCAAACTGATTTATAAGCGCACGAAGAGCAGTCAAACTGATTTATAATCGGACAAAGAGCAGTCAAACTGTTCTATAGGAGGATGAAGCGCAGTCAAACTGGTTTATAGGAGGATGAAGAGCAGTCAAACTGCTTTATAAGAGGATGAAGAGCAGTCAAACTGATTTATAAGAGGATTAAGAGCAGTCAAACTGCTTTATAAAAGGATGAAGAGCAGTCAAACTGTTTTATAAGCGGACGAAGAGCAGTCAAACTGATTTATAATCGGACGAAGAGCAGTCAAACTGATTTATAATCGGACGAAGAGCAGTCAAACTGATTTATAATCGGATGAATAGCAGTCAAACTGATTTATAAGAGGATGTAGAGCAGTCAAACTGCTTTATAAAAGGATGAAGAGCAGTCAAACTGTTTTATAAGAGGACGAAGAGCAGTCAAACTGCTTTATAAGAGGATGAAGAGCAGTTAAACTGATTTATAATCGGACGAAGAGCAGTCAAACTGTTCTATAGGAGGATGAAGCGCAGTCAAACTGGTCTATAGGAGGATGAAGAGCAGTCAAACTGTTTTATAAGCGGACGAAGAGCAGTCAAACTGATTTATAAGAGGATGAAGAGCAGTCAAATTGCTTTATAAGAGGACGAAGAGCAGTCAAACTGATTTATAATCGGACGAAGAGCAGTCAAACTGTTCTATAGGAGGGTGAAGCACAGTCAAACTGGTTTATAGGAGGATGAAGAGCAGTCAAACTGCTTTATAAAAGGATGAAGAGCAGTCAAACTGATTTATAAGAGGATGAAGAGCAGTCAAACTGCTTTATAAGAGGATGAAGAGCAGTCAAACTGTTTTATAAGCGGACGAAGAGCAGTCAAACTGATTTATAATTGGACGAAGAGCAGTCAAACTGATTTATAATCGGACGAAGAGCAGTCAAACGGTTTTATAAGAGGATGAAGAGCAGTCAAATTGATTTATAAGAGGATGAAGAGCAGTCAAACTGATTTATAAGAGGATGTAGAGCAGTCAAACTGCTTTATAAAAGGATAAAGAGCAGTCAAACTGATTTATAATCGGACGAAGAGCAGTCAAACTGTTCTATAGGAGGATGAAGCGCAGTCAAACTGGTTTATAGGAGGATGAAGAGCAGTCAAACTGCTTTATAAGAGGATGAAGAGCAGTCAAACTGATTTATAAGCGGACGAAGAGCAGTCAAACTGATTTATAATCGGACGAAGAGCAGTCAAACTGATTTATAAACGGACGAAGAGCAGTCAAACGGTTTTATAAAAGGATGAAGAGCAGTCAAACTGTTTTTTACGAGGATGGAGAGCAGTCAGACTGTTTTACAAGAGGATGAAGAGCAGTCAACCTGTTTTACAAGAGGATGAAGAGCAGTCAAACTGTTTTATAAGAGGATGAAGAGCAGTCAAACTGCGTTATAAAAGGATGAAGAGTAGTCAAACTGTTTTATAAGAGGACAAAGAGCAGTCAAACTGATTTATAATCGGACGAAGAGCAGTCAAACTGTTCTATTGGAGGATGAAGCGCAGTCAAACTGGTTTATAGGAGGATGAAGAGCAGTCAAACTGCTTTATAAGAGGATGAAGAGCAGTCAAACTGATTTATAAGCGCACGAAGAGCAGTCAAACTGATTTATAATCGGACAAAGAGCAGTCAAACTGTTCTATAGGAGGATGAAGCGCAGTCAAACTGGTTTATAGGAGGATGAAGAGCAGTCAAACTGCTTTATAAGAGGATGAAGAGCAGTCAAACTGATTTATAATCGGACGAAGAGCAGTCAAACTGCTTTATAAAAGGATGAAGAGCAGTCAAACTGATTTATAATCGGACGAAGAGCAGTCAAACTGATTTATAAGAGGATGTAGAGCAGTCAAACTGCTTTATAAAAGGATGAAGAGCAGTCAAACTGTTTCATAAGAGGACGAAGAGCAGTCAAACTGCTTTATAAGAGGATGAAGAGCAGTTAAACTGATTTATAATCGGACGAAGAGCAGTCAAACTGTTCTATAGGAGGATGAAGCGCAGTCAAACTGGTTTATAGGAGGATGAAGAGCAGTCAAACTGCTTTATAAGAGGATGAAGAGCAGTTAAACTGATTTATAAGCGGACGAAGAGCAGTCAAACTGATTTATAATCGGACGAAGAGCAGTCAAACTGATTTATAAACGGATGAAGAGCAGTCAAACGGTTTTATAAAAGGATGAAGAGCAGTCAAACTGTTTTATACGAGGATGTAGAGCAGTCAGACTGTTTTAGAAGAGGATGAAGAGCAGTCAACCTGTTTTACAAGAGGAGGAAGAGCAGTCAAACTGTTTTATAAGAGGATGAAGAGCAGTCAAACTGCGTTATAAAAGGATGAAGAGCAGTCAAACAGTTTTATAAGAGGACGAAGAGCAGTCAAACTGATTTATAATCGGATGAAGAGCAGTCAAACTGATTTATAAGAGGATGAAGAGCAGTCAAACTGCTTTATAAAAGGATGAAGAGCAGTCAAACTGTTTTATAAGAGGACGAAGAGCAGTCAAACTGATTTATAATCGGACGAAGAGCAGTCAAACTGTTCTATAGGAGGATGAAGCGCAGTCAAACTGGTCTATAGGAGGATGAAGAGCAGTCAAACTGTTTTATAAGCGGACGAAGAGCAGTCAAACTGATTTATAAGAGGATGAAGAGCAGTCAAACTGCTTTATAAGAGGACGAAGAGCAGTCAAACTGATTTATAATCGGACGAAGAGCAGTCAAACTGTTCTATAGGAGGGTGAAGCGCAGTCAAACTGGTTTATAGGAGGATGAAGAGCAGTCAAACTGCTTTATAAAAGGATGAAGAGCAGTCAAACTGATTTATAAGAGGATGAAGAGCAGTCAAACTGCTTTATAAAAGGATGAAGAGCAGTCAAACTGTTTTATAAGCGGACGAAGAGCAGTCAAACTGATTTATAATTGGACGAAGAGCAGTCAAACTGATTTATAATCGGACGAAGAGCAGTCAAACGGTTTTATAAGAGGATGAAGAGCAGTAAATTGATTTATAAGAGGATGAAGAGCAGTCAAACTGCTTTATAAAAGGATGAAGAGCAGTCAAACTCTTTTATACGAGGATGTTGAGCGGTCAGACTGTTTTACAAGAGGATGACGAGCAGTCAAACTGTTTTGCAAGAGGATGAAGAGCAGTCAAACTGCGTTATAAAAAGATGAAGAGCAGTCAAACTGTTTTATAAGAGGATGAAGAGCAGTCAAACAGTTTTATGAGGACGAGAAGCAGGCAAACTGATTTATAATCGGATGAAGAGCAGTCAAACTGATTTATAAGAGGATGAAGAGCAGTCAGACTGATTTATAATCGGATGAAGAGCAGTCAGACTGTTTTACAAGAGGATGAAGACCAGTCAAACTGCTTTATAAAAGGATGAAGAGCAGTCAAACTGTTTTACAAGAGGATGAAGAGCAGTCAACCTGTTTTACAAGAGGATGAAGATTAGTCAATCTGTTTTATAAGAGGATGAAGAGCAGTCAAACTGCTTTATAAAAGGATGAAGAGCAGTCAAACTGTTTTATAAGAGGACGAAGAGCAGTCAAACTGATTTATAATCGGACGAAGAGCAGTCAAACTGCTTTATAAAAGGATGAAGAGCAGTCAAACTTTTTTATAAGCGGACGAAGAGCAGTCAAACTGATTTATAATCGGACGAAGAGCAGTCAAACTTATTTATAATCGGACGAAGAGCAGTCAAACGGTTTTATAAGAGGATGAAGAGCAGTCGAATTGATTTATAAGAGGATGAAGAGCAGTCAAACTGCTTTATATAAGGATGAAGAGCAGTCAAACTGTTTTATACGAGGATGTAGAGCGGTCAGACTGTTTTACAAGAGGATGAAGAGCAGTCAAACTGTTTTATAAGAGGATGAAGAGCAGTCAAACTGCTTTATAAAAGGATGAAGAGCAGTCAAACAGTTTTATACGAGGACGAAAAGCAGTCAAACTGATTTATAATCGGACGAAGAGCAGTCAAACTGATTTATAAGAGGATGAAGAGCAGTCAAACTGCGTTATAAAAAGATGAAGAGCAGTCAAACTGTTTTATAAGAGGATGAAGAGCAGTCAGACTGATTTATAATCGGATGAAGAGCAGTCAGACTGTTTTACAAGAGGATGAAGAGCAGTCAAACTGCTTTATAAAAGGACGAAGAGCAGTCAAACTGATTTATAATCGGATGAAGAGCAGTCAAACTGTTTTATAAGAGGATGAAGAGCAGTCAAACTGATTTATAATCGGACGAAGAGCAGTCAAACTGTTCTATAGGACGATGAAGAGCAGTCAAACTGGTTTATAGGAGGATGAAGAGCAGTCAAACTGCTTTATAAGAGGATGAAGAGCAGTCAAACTGATTTATAAGCGGACGAAGAGCAGTCAAACTGATTTATAATCGGACGAAGAGCAGTCAAACTTATTTATAAACGGACGAAGAGCAGTCAAACGGTTTTATAAAAGGATGAAGAGCAGTCAAACTGTTTTATACGAGGATGTAGAGCAGTCAGACTGTTTTACAAGAGGATGAAGAGCAGTCAACCTGTTTTACAAGAGGATGAAGAGCAGTCAAACTGTTTTATAAGAGGATGAAGAGCAGTCTAACTGCGTTATAAAAGGATGAAGAGCAGTCAAACTGTTTTATAAGAGGAAAAAAGAGCAGTCAAATTGATTTATGATAGGATGAAGAGCAGGCAAACTGATTTATAAGAGGATGAAGAGCAGTCAAACTGTTTTATAAGCTGACGAAGAGCAGTCAAACTGATTTATAAGCGGACGAAGAGCAGTCAAACTGATTTATAATCAGACGAAGAGCAGTCAAACGGTTTTATAAGAGGATGAAGAGCAGTCAAATTGATTTATAAGAGGATGAAGAGCAGTCAAACTGCTTTATAAAAGGATGAAGAGCAGTCAAACTGTTTTATCCGAGGATGTAGAGCAGTCAGACTGTTTTACAAGAGGAGGAAGAGCAGTCAAACTGATTTATAAGAGGATGAAGAGCAGTCAAACTGCTTTATAAAAGGATGAAGAGCAGTCAAACTGTTTTATAAGAGGACGAAGAGCAGTCAAACTGATTTATAATCGGACGAAGAGCAGTCAAACTGTTCTATAGGAGGATGAAGCGCAGTCAAACTGGTTTATAGGAGGGTGAAGAGCAGTCAAACTGCTTTATAAGAGGATGAAGAGCAGTCAAACTGATTTATAATCGGATGAAGAGCAGTCAAACAGATTTATAAGAGGATGAAGAGCAGTCAAACTGCGTTATAAAAAGATGAAGAGCAGTCAAACTGTTTTATAAGAGGATGAAGAACAGTCAGACTGATTTATAATCGGATGAAGATCAGTCAGACTGTTTTACAAGAGGATGAAGAGCAGTCAAACTGATTTATAAGCGGACGAAGAGCAGTCAAACTGATTTATAATCGGACGAAGAGCAGTCAAACTGATTTATAAACGGACGAAGAGCAGTCAAACGGTTTTATAAAAGGATGAAGAGCAGTCAAACTGTTTTATACGAGGATGTAGAGCAGTCAGACTGTTTTACAAGAGGATGAAGAGCAGTCAACCTGTTTTACAAGAGGATGAAGAGCAGTCAAACTGTTTTATAAGAGGATGAAGAGCAGTCTAACTGCGTTATAAAAGGATGAAGAGCAGTCAAACTGTTTTATAAGAGGAAAAAAGAGCAGTCAATCTGATTTATAATAGGATGAAGAGCAGGCAAACTGATTTATAAGAGGATGAAGAGCAGTCAAACTGTTTTATAAGCTGACGAAGAGCAGTCAAACTGATTTATAATCGGACGAAGAGCAGTCAAACTGATTTATAATCAGACGAAGAGCAGTCAAACGGTTTTATAAGAGGATGAAGAGCAGTCAAATTGATTTATAAGAGGATGAAGAGCAGTCAAACTGCTTTATAAAAGGATGAAGAGCAGTCAAACTGTTTTATACGAGGATGTAGAGCAGTCAGACTGTTTTACAAGAGGAGGAAGAGCAGTCAACCTGTTTTACAAGAGGATGAAGAGCAGTCAATCTGTTTTATAAGAGGATGAAGAGCAGTCAAACTGCTTTATAAAAGGATGAAGAGCAGTCAAACTGTTTTATAAGAGGACGAAGAGCAGTCAAACTGATTTATAATCGGATGAAGAGCAGTCAAACTGATTTATAAGAGGATGAAGAGCAGTCAAACTGCTTTATAAAAGGATGAAGAGCAGTCAAACTGTTTTATAAGAGGACGAAGAGCAGTCAAACTGATTTATAATCAGACGAAGAGCAGTCAAGCGGTTTTATAAGAGGATGAAGAGCAGTCAAATTGATTTATAAGAGGATGAAGAGCAGTCAAACTGCTTTATAAAAGGATGAAGAGCAGTCAAACTGTTTTATCCGAGGATGTAGAGCAGTCAGACTGTTTTACAAGAGGAGGAAGAGCAGTCAAACTGATTTATAAGAGGATGAAGAGCAGTCAAACTGCTTTATAAAAGGATGAAGAGCAGTCAAACTGTTTTATAAGAGGACGAAGAGCAGTCAAACTGATTTATAATCGGACGAAGAGCAGTCAAACTGTTCTATAGGAGGATGAAGCGCAGTCAAACTGGTTTATAGGAGGATGAAGAGCAGTCAAACTGCTTTATAAGAGGATGAAGAGCAGTCAAACTGATTTATAATCGGATGAAGAGCAGTCAAACAGATTTATAAGAGGATGAAGAGCAGTCAAACTGCGTTATAAAAAGATGAAGAGCAGTCAAACTGTTTTATAAGAGGATGAAGAACAGTCAGACTGATTTATAATCGGATGAAGAGCAGTCAGACTGTTTTACAAGAGGATGAAGAGCAGTCAAACTGATTTATAAGCGGACGAAGAGCAGTCAAACTGATTTATAATCGGACGAAGAGCAGTCAAACTGATTTATAAACGGACGAAGAGCAGTCAAACGGTTTTATAAAAGGATGAAGAGCAGTCAAACTGTTTTATACGAGGATGTAGAGCAGTCAGACTGTTTTACAAGAGGATGAAGAGCAGTCAACCTGTTTTACAAGAGGATGAAGAGCAGTCAAACTGTTTTATAAGAGGATGAAGAGCAGTCTAACTGCGTTATAAAAGGATGAAGAGCAGTCAAACTGTTTTATAAGAGGAAAAAAGAGCAGTCAAACTGTTTTATAAGAGGATGAAGAGCAGGCAAACTGATTTATAAGAGGATGAAGAGCAGTCAAACTGTTTTATAAGCTGACGAAGAGCAGTCAAACTGATTTATAATCGGACGAAGAGCAGTCAAACTGATTTATAATCAGACGAAGAGCAGTCAAACGGTTTTATAATAGGATGAAGAGCAGTCAAACTGCTTTATAAAAGGATGAAGAGCAGTCAAACTGTTTTATAAGAGGACGAAGAGCAGTCAAACTGATTTATAATCGGACGAAGAGCAGTCAAACTGTTCTATAGGAGGATGAAGCGCAGTCAAACTGGTCTATAGGAGGATGAAGAGCAGTCAAACTGTTTTATAAGCGGACGAAGAGCAGTCAAACTGATTTATAAGAGGATGAAGAGCAGTCAAACTGCTTTATAAGAGGACGAAGAGCAGTCAAACTGATTTATAATCGGACGAAGAGCAGTCAAACTGTTCTATAGGAGGGTGAAGCGCAGTCAAACTGGTTTATAGGAGGATGAAGAGCAGTCAAACTGCTTTAGAAAAGGATGAAGAGCAGTCAAACTGATTTATAAGAGGATGAAGAGCAGTCAAACTGCTTTATAAAAGGATGAAGAGCAGTCAAACTGTTTTATAAGCGGACGAAGAGCAGTCAAACTGATTTATAATTGGACGAAGAGCAGTCAAACTGATTTATAATCGGACGAAGAGCAGTCAAACGGTTTTATAAGAGGATGAAGAGCAGTAAATTGATTTATAAGAGGATGAAGAGCAGTCAAACTGCTTTATAAAAGGATGAAGAGCAGTCAAACTGTTTTATACGAGGATGTTGAGCGGTCAGACTGTTTTACAAGAGGATGACGAGCAGTCAAACTGTTTTGCAAGAGGATGAAGAGCAGTCAAACTGCGTTATAAAAAGATGAAGAGCAGTCAAACTGTTTTATAAGAGGATGAAGAGCAGTCAAACAGTTTTATGAGGACGAGAAGCAGGCAAACTGATTTATAATCGGATGAAGAGCAGTCAAACTGATTTATAAGAGGATGAAGAGCAGTCAGACTGATTTATAATCGGATGAAGAGCAGTCAGACTGTTTTACAAGAGGATGAAGAGCAGTCAAACTGCTTTATAAAAGGATGAAGAGCAGTCAAACTGTTTTAAAAGAGGATGAAGAGCAGTCAACCTGTTTTACAAGAGGATGAAGATTAGTCAATCTGTTTTATAAGAGGATGAAGAGCAGTCAAACTGCTTTATAAAAGGATGAAGAGCAGTCAAACTGTTTTATAAGAGGACGAAGAGCAGTCAAACTGATTTATAATCGGACGAAGAGCAGTCAAACTGCTTTATAAAAGGATGAAGAGCAGTCAAACTGTTTTATAAGCGGACGAAGAGCAGTCAAACTGATTTATAATCGGACGAAGAGCAGTCAAACTTATTTATAATCGGACGAAGAGCAGTCAAACGGTTTTATAAGAGGATGAAGAGCAGTCGAATTGATTTATAAGAGGATGAAGAGCAGTCAAACTGCTTTATATAAGGATGAAGAGCAGTCAAACTGTTTTATACGAGGATGTAGAGCGGTCAGACTGTTTTACAAGAGGATGAAGAGCAGTCAAACTGTTTTATAAGAGGATGAAGAGCAGTCAAACTGCTTTATAAAAGGATGAAGAGCAGTCAAACAGTTTTATACGAGGACGAAAAGCAGTCAAACTGATTTATAATCGGACGAAGAGCAGTCAAACTGATTTATAAGAGGATGAAGAGCAGTCAAACTGCGTTATAAAAAGATGAAGAGCAGTCAAACTGTTTTATAAGAGGATGAAGAGCAGTCAGACTGATTTATAATCGGATGAAGAGCAGTCAGACTGTTTTACAAGAGGATGAAGAGCAGTCAAACTGCTTTATAAAAGGACGAAGAGCAGTCAAACTGATTTATAATCGGATGAAGAGCAGTCAAACTGTTTTATAAGAGGATGAAGAGCAGTCAAACTGATTTATAATCGGACGAAGAGCAGTCAAACTGTTCTATAGGACGATGAAGAGCAGTCAAACTGGTTTATAGGAGGATGAAGAGCAGTCAAACTGCTTTATAAGAGGATGAAGAGCAGTCAAACTGATTTATAAGCGGACGAAGAGCAGTCAAACTGATTTATAATCGGACGAAGAGCAGTCAAACTTATTTATAAACGGACGAAGAGCAGTCAAACGGTTTTATAAAAGGATGAAGAGCAGTCAAACTGTTTTATACGAGGATGTAGAGCAGTCAGACTGTTTTACAAGAGGATGAAGAGCAGTCAACCTGTTTTACAAGAGGATGAAGAGCAGTCAAACTGTTTTATAAGAGGATGAAGAGCAGTCTAACTGCGTTATAAAAGGATGAAGAGCAGTCAAACTGTTTTATAAGAGGAAAAAAGAGCAGTCAAATTGATTTATGATAGGATGAAGAGCAGGCAAACTGATTTATAAGAGGATGAAGAGCAGTCAAACTGTTTTATAAGCTGACGAAGAGCAGTCAAACTGATTTATAATCGGACGAAGAGCAGTCAAACTGATTTATAATCAGACGAAGAGCAGTCAAACGGTTTTATAAGAGGATGAAGAGCAGTCAAATTGATTTATAAGAGGATGAAGAGCAGTCAAACTGCTTTATAAAAGGATGAAGAGCAGTCAAACTGTTTTATCCGAGGATGTAGAGCAGTCAGACTGTTTTACAAGAGGAGGAAGAGCAGTCAAACTGATTTATAAGAGGATGAAGAGCAGTCAAACTGCTTTATAAAAGGATGAAGAGCAGTCAAACTGTTTTATAAGAGGACGAAGAGCAGTCAAACTGATTTATAATCGGACGAAGAGCAGTCAAACTGTTCTATAGGAGGATGAAGCGCAGTCAAACTGGTTTATAGGAGGATGAAGAGCAGTCAAACTGCTTTATAAGAGGATGAAGAGCAGTCAAACTGATTTATAATCGGATGAAGAGCAGTCAAACAGATTTATAAGAGGATGAAGAGCAGTCAAACTGCGTTATAAAAAGATGAAGAGCAGTCAAACTGTTTTATAAGAGGATGAAGAACAGTCAGACTGATTTATAATCGGATGAAGAGCAGTCAGACTGTTTTACAAGAGGATGAAGAGCAGTCAAACTGATTTATAAGCGGACGAAGAGCAGTCAAACTGATTTATAATCGGACGAAGAGCAGTCAAACTGATTTATAAACGGACGAAGAGCAGTCAAACGGTTTTATAAAAGGATGAAGAGCAGTCAAACTGTTTTATACGAGGATGTAGAGCAGTCAGACTGTTTTACAAGAGGATGAAGAGCAGTCAACCTGTTTTACAAGAGGATGAAGAGCAGTCAAACTGTTTTATAAGAGGATGAAGAGCAGTCTAACTGCGTTATAAAAGGATGAAGAGCAGTCAAACTGTTTTATAAGAGGAAAAAAGAGCAGTCAATCTGATTTATAATAGGATGAAGAGCAGGCAAACTGATTTATAAGAGGATGAAGAGCAGTCAAACTGTTTTATAAGCTGACGAAGAGCAGTCAAACTGATTTATAATCGGACGAAGAGCAGTCAAACTGATTTATAATCAGACGAAGAGCAGTCAAACGGTTTTATAAGAGGATGAAGAGCAGTCAAATTGATTTATAAGAGGATGAAGAGCAGTCAAACTGCTTTATAAAAGGATGAAGAGCAGTCAAACTGTTTTATACGAGGATGTAGAGCAGTCAGACTGTTTTACAAGAGGAGGAAGAGCAGTCAACCTGTTTTACAAGAGGATGAAGAGCAGTCAATCTGTTTTATAAGAGGATGAAGAGCAGTCAAACTGCTTTATAAAAGGATGAAGAGCAGTCAAACTGTTTTATAAGAGGACGAAGAGCAGTCAAACTGATTTATAATCGGATGAAGAGCAGTCAAACTGATTTATAAGAGGATGAAGAGCAGTCAAACTGCTTTATAAAAGGATGAAGAGCAGTCAAACTGTTTTATAAGAGGACGAAGAGCAGTCAAACTGATTTATAATCAGACGAAGAGCAGTCAAGCGGTTTTATAAGAGGATGAAGAGCAGTCAAATTGATTTATAAGAGGATGAAGAGCATTCAAACTGCTTTATAAAAGGATGAAGAGCAGTCAAACTGTTTTATCCGAGGATGTAGAGCAGTCAGACTGTTTTACAAGAGGAGGAAGAGCAGTCAAACTGATTTATAAGAGGATGAAGAGCAGTCAAACTGCTTTATAAAAGGATGAAGAGCAGTCAAACTGTTTTATAAGAGGACGAAGAGCAGTCAAACTGATTTATAATCGGACGAAGAGCAGTCAAACTGTTCTATAGGAGGATGAAGCGCAGTCAAACTGGTTTATAGGAGGATGAAGAGCAGTCAAACTGCTTTATAAGAGGATGAAGAGCAGTCAAACTGATTTATAATCGGATGAAGAGCAGTCAAACAGATTTATAAGAGGATGAAGAGCAGTCAAACTGCGTTATAAAAAGATGAAGAGCAGTCAAACTGTTTTATAAGAGGATGAAGAACAGTCAGACTGATTTATAATCGGATGAAGAGCAGTCAGACTGTTTTACAAGAGGATGAAGAGCAGTCAAACTGATTTATAAGCGGACGAAGAGCAGTCAAACTGATTTATAATCGGACGAAGAGCAGTCAAACTGATTTATAAACGGACGAAGAGCAGTCAAACGGTTTTATAAAAGGATGAAGAGCAGTCAAACTGTTTTATACGAGGATGTAGAGCAGTCAGACTGTTTTACAAGAGGATGAAGAGCAGTCAACCTGTTTTACAAGAGGATGAAGAGCAGTCAAACTGTTTTATAAGAGGATGAAGAGCAGTCTAACTGCGTTATAAAAGGATGAAGAGCAGTCAAACTGTTTTATAAGAGGAAAAAAGAGCAGTCAAACTGTTTTATAAGAGGATGAAGAGCAGGCAAACTGATTTATAAGAGGATGAAGAGCAGTCAAACTGTTTTATAAGCTGACGAAGAGCAGTCAAACTGATTTATAATCGGACGAAGAGCAGTCAAACTGATTTATAATCAGACGAAGAGCAGTCAAACGGTTTTATAATAGGATGAAGAGCAGTCAAATTGATTTATAAGAGGATGAAGAGCAGTCAAACTGCTTTATAAAAGGATGAAGAGCAGTCAAACTGTTTTATAAGAGGACGAAGAGCAGTCAAACTGATTTATAATCGGACGAAGAGCAGTCAAACTGTTCTATAGGAGGATGAAGCGCAGTCAAACTGGTTTATAGGAGGATGAAGAGCAGTCAAACTGCTTTATAAGAGGATGAAGAGCAGTCAAACTGATTTATAATCGGATGAAGAGCAGTCAAACAGATTTATAAGAGGATGAAGAGCAGTCAAACTGCGTTATAAAAAGATGAAGAGCAGTCAAACTGTTTTATAAGAGGATGAAGAACAGTCAGACTGATTTATAATCGGATGAAGAGCAGTCAGACTGTTTTACAAGAGGATGAAGAGCAGTCAAACTGATTTATAAGCGGACGAAGAGCAGTCAAACTGATTTATAATCGGACGAAGAGCAGTCAAACTGATTTATAAACGGACGAAGAGCAGTCAAACGGTTTTATAAAAGGATGAAGAGCAGTCAAACTGTTTTATACGAGGATGTAGAGCAGTCAGACTGTTTTACAAGAGGATGAAGAGCAGTCAACCTGTTTTACAAGAGGATGAAGAGCAGTCAAACTGTTTTATAAGAGGATGAAGAGCAGTCTAACTGCGTTATAAAAGGATGAAGAGCAGTCAAACTGTTTTATAAGAGGAAAAAAGAGCAGTCAATCTGATTTATAATAGGATGAAGAGCAGGCAAACTGATTTATAAGAGGATGAAGAGCAGTCAAACTGTTTTATAAGCTGACGAAGAGCAGTCAAACTGATTTATAATCGGACGAAGAGCAGTCAAACTGATTTATAATCAGACGAAGAGCAGTCAAACGGTTTTATAAGAGGATGAAGAGCAGTCAAATTGATTTATAAGAGGATGAAGAGCAGTCAAACTGCTTTATAAAAGGATGAAGAGCAGTCAAACTGTTTTATACGAGGATGTAGAGCAGTCAGACTGTTTTACAAGAGGAGGAAGAGCAGTCAACCTGTTTTACAAGAGGATGAAGAGCAGTCAATCTGTTTTATAAGAGGATGAAGAGCAGTCAAACTGCTTTATAAAAGGATGAAGAGCAGTCAAACTGTTTTATAAGAGGACGAAGAGCAGTCAAACTGATTTATAATCGGATGAAGAGCAGTCAAACTGATTTATAAGAGGATGAAGAGCAGTCAAACTGCTTTATAAAAGGATGAAGAGCAGTCAAACTGTTTTATAAGAGGACGAAGAGCAGTCAAACTGATTTATAATCAGACGAAGAGCAGTCAAGCGGTTTTATAAGAGGATGAAGAGCAGTCAAATTGATTTATAAGAGGATGAAGAGCATTCAAACTGCTTTATAAAAGGATGAAGAGCAGTCAAACTGTTTTATCCGAGGATGTAGAGCAGTCAGACTGTTTTACAAGAGGAGGAAGAGCAGTCAAACTGATTTATAAGAGGATGAAGAGCAGTCAAACTGCTTTATAAAAGGATGAAGAGCAGTCAAACTGTTTTATAAGAGGACGAAGAGCAGTCAAACTGATTTATAATCGGACGAAGAGCAGTCAAACTGTTCTATAGGAGGATGAAGCGCAGTCAAACTGGTTTATAGGAGGATGAAGAGCAGTCAAACTGCTTTATAAGAGGATGAAGAGCAGTCAAACTGATTTATAATCGGATGAAGAGCAGTCAAACAGATTTATAAGAGGATGAAGAGCAGTCAAACTGCGTTATAAAAAGATGAAGAGCAGTCAAACTGTTTTATAAGAGGATGAAGAACAGTCAGACTGATTTATAATCGGATGAAGAGCAGTCAGACTGTTTTACAAGAGGATGAAGAGCAGTCAAACTGATTTATAAGCGGACGAAGAGCAGTCAAACTGATTTATAATCGGACGAAGAGCAGTCAAACTGATTTATAAACGGACGAAGAGCAGTCAAACGGTTTTATAAAAGGATGAAGAGCAGTCAAACTGTTTTATACGAGGATGTAGAGCAGTCAGACTGTTTTACAAGAGGATGAAGAGCAGTCAACCTGTTTTACAAGAGGATGAAGAGCAGTCAAACTGTTTTATAAGAGGATGAAGAGCAGTCTAACTGCGTTATAAAAGGATGAAGAGCAGTCAAACTGTTTTATAAGAGGAAAAAAGAGCAGTCAAACTGTTTTATAAGAGGATGAAGAGCAGGCAAACTGATTTATAAGAGGATGAAGAGCAGTCAAACTGTTTTATAAGCTGACGAAGAGCAGTCAAACTGATTTATAATCGGACGAAGAGCAGTCAAACTGATTTATAATCAGACGAAGAGCAGTCAAACGGTTTTATAATAGGATGAAGAGCAGTCAAATTGATTTATAAGAGGATGAAGAGCAGTCAAACTGCTTTATAAAAGGATGAAGAGCAGTCAAACTGTTTTATACGAGGATGTAGAGCAGTCAGACTGTTTTACAAGAGGAGGAAGAGCAGTCAACCTGTTTTACAAGAGGATGAAGAGCAGTCAATCTGTTTTATAAGAGGATGAAGAGCAGTCAAACTGCTTTATAAAAGGATGAAGAGCAGTCAAACTGTTTTATAAGAGGACGAAGAGCAGTCAAACTGATTTATAATCGGATGAAGAGCAGTCAAACTGATTTATAAGAGGATGAAGAGCAGTCAAACTGCTTTATAAAAGGATGAAGAGCAGTCAAACTGTTTTATAAGAGGACGAAGAGCAGTCAAACTGATTTATAATCGGACGAAGAGCAGTCAAACTGTTCTATAGGAGGATGAAGCGCAGTCAAACTGGTTTATAGGAGGATGAAGAGCAGTCAAACTGCTTTATAAGAGGATGAAGAGCAGTCAAACTGATTTATAAGAGGATGAAGAGCAGTCAAACTGCTTTGTAAAAGCATGAAGAGCAGTCAAACTGTTTTATAAGCGGACGAAGAGCAGTCAAACTGATTTATGATCGGACAAAGAGCAGTCAAACTGATTTATAATCGGACGAAGAGCAGTCAAACGGTTTTATAAGAGGATGAAGAGCAGTCAAATTTATTTATAAGAGGATGAAGAGCAGTCAAACTGCTTTATAAAAGAATGAAGAGCAGTCAAACTGTTTTATACGAGGATGTAGAGCGGTCAGACTGTTTTACAAGAGGATGAAGAGCAGTCAACCTGTTTTACAAGAGGATGAAGAGCAGTCAAACTGTTTTATAAGAGGATGAAGAGCAGTCAAACTGCTTTATAAAAGGATGAAGAGCAGTCAAACAGTTTTAAAAGAGGACGAAAAGCAGTCAAACTGATTTATAATCGGATCAAGAGCAGTCAAACTGATTTATACGAGGATGAAGAGCAGTCAAACTGCGTTACAATAAGATGAAGAGCAGTCAAACTGTTTTATAAGAGGATGAAGAGCAGTCAAACTGATTTATAAGAGGATGAAGCGCAGTCAAACTGGTTTATAGGAGGATGAAGAGCAGTCAAACTGCTTTATAAGAGGATGAAGAGCAGTCAAACTGATTTATAAGAGGATTAAGAGCAGTCAAACTGCTTTATAAAAGGATGAAGAGCAGTCAAACTGTTTTTTACGAGGATGTAGAGCAGTCAGACTGTTTTACAAGAGGATGAAGAGCAGTCAACCTGTTTTACAAGAGGATGAAGAGCAGTCAAACTGTTTTATAAGAGGATGAAGAGCAGTCAAACTGCGTTATAAAAGGATGAAGAGCAGTCAAACTGTTTTATAAGAGGACGAAGAGCAGTCAAACTGATTTATAATTGGACGAAGAGCAGTCAAACTGGTTTTTAGGAGGATGAAGAGCAGTCAAGCTGCTTTATAAAAGGATGAAGAGCAGTCAAACTGATTTATAAGAGGATGAAGAGCAGTCAAACTGCTTTATAAAAGGATGAAGAGCAGTCAAACTGTTTTATAAGCGGACGAAGAGCAGTCAAACTGATTTATAATTGGACGAAGAGCAGTCAAACTGATTTATAATCGGACGAAGAGCAGTCAAACGGTTTTATAAGAGGATGAAGAGCAGTCAAATTGATTTATAAGAGGATGAAGAGCAGTCAAACTGATTTATAAGAGGATGTAGAGCAGTCAAACTGCTTTATAAAAGGATAAAGAGCAGTCAAACTTATTTATAATCGGACGAAGAGCAGTCAAACTGTTCTATAGGAGGATGAAGCGCAGTCAAACTGGTTTATAGGAGGATGAAGAGCAGTCAAACTGCTTTATAAGAGGATGAAGAGCAGTCAAACTGATTTATAAGCGGACGAAGAGCAGTCAAACTGATTTATAATCGGACGAAGAGCAGTCAAACTGATTTATAAACGGACGAAGAGCAGTCAAACGGTTTTATAAAAGGATGAAGAGCAGTCAAACTGTTTTTTACGAGGATGTAGAGCAGTCAGACTGTTTTACAAGAGGATGAAGAGCAGTCAACCTGTTTTACAAGAGGATGAAGAGCAGTCAAACTGTTTTATAAGAGGATGAAGAGCAGTCAAACTGCGTTATAAAAGGATGAAGAGCAGTCAAACTGTTTTATAAGAGGACGAAGAGCAGTCAAACTGATTTATAATCGGACGAAGAGCAGTCAAACTGTTCTATTGGAGGATGAAGCGCAGTCAAACTGGTTTATAGGAGGATGAAGAGCAGTCAAACTGCTTTATAAGAGGATGAAGAGCAGTCAAACTGATTTATAAGCGCACGAAGAGCAGTCAAACTGATTTATAATCGGACAAAGAGCAGTCAAACTGTTCTATAGGAGGATGAAGCGCAGTCAAACTGGTTTATAGGAGGATGAAGAGCAGTCAAACTGCTTTATAAGAGGATGAAGAGCAGTCAAACTGATTTATAAGAGGATTAAGAGCAGTCAAACTGCTTTATAAAAGGATGAAGAGCAGTCAAACTGTTTTATAAGCGGACGAAGAGCAGTCAAACTGATTTATAATCGGACGAAGAGCAGTCAAACTGATTTATAATCGGACGAAGAGCAGTCAAACTGATTTATAATCGGATGAATAGCAGTCAAACTGATTTATAAGAGGATGTAGAGCAGTCAAACTGCTTTATAAAAGGATGAAGAGCAGTCAAACTGTTTTATAAGAGGACGAAGAGCAGTCAAACTGCTTTATAAGAGGATGAAGAGCAGTTAAACTGATTTATAATCGGACGAAGAGCAGTCAAACTGTTCTATAGGAGGATGAAGCGCAGTCAAACTGGTTTATAGGAGGATGAAGAGCAGTCAAACTGCTTTATAAGAGGATGAAGAGCAGTTAAACTGATTTATAAGCGGACGAAGAGCAGTCAAACTGATTTATAATCGGACGAAGAGCAGTCAAACTGATTTATAAACGGACGAAGAGCAGTCAAACGGTTTTATAAAAGGATGAAGAGCAGTCAAACTGTTTTATACGAGGATGTAGAGCAGTCAGACTGTTTTACAAGAGGATGAAGAGCAGTCAACCTGTTTTACAAGAGGATGAAGAGCAGTCAAACTGTTTTATAAGAGGATGAAGAGCAGTCAAACTGCGTTATAAAAGGATGAAGAGCAGTCAAACAGTTTTATAAGAGGA
Organism: Lampris incognitus; assembly: GCF_029633865.1. Classification (NCBI taxonomy): domain Eukaryota; kingdom Metazoa; phylum Chordata; class Actinopteri; order Lampriformes; family Lampridae; genus Lampris; species Lampris incognitus. The sequence continues at coordinate 37,284,703 of NC_079222.1, forward strand.
CGAAGAGCAGTCAAACTGATTTATAATCGGATGAAGAGCAGTCAAACTGATTTATAAGGGGATGAAGAGCAGTCAAACTGCTTTATAAAAGGATGAAGAGCAGTCAAACTGTTTTATAAGAGGACGAAGAGCAGTCAAACTGATTTATAATCGGACGAAGAGCAGTCAAACTGTTCTATAGGAGGATGAAGCGCAGTCAAACTGGTCTATAGGAGGATGAAGAGCATTCAAACTGTTTTATAAGCGGACGAAGAGCAGTCAAACTGATTTATAAGAGGATGAAGAGCAGTCAAACTGCTTTATAAGAGGACGAAGAGCAGTCAAACTGATTTATAATCGGACGAAGAGCAGTCAAACTGTTCTATAGGAGGGTGAAGAGCAGTCAAACTGGTTTATAGGAGGATGAAGAGCAGTCAAACTGCTTTATAAAAGGATGAAGAGCAGTCAAACTGATTTATAAGAGGATGAAGAGCAGTCAAACTGCTTTATAAAAGGATGAAGAGCAGTCAAACTGTTTTATAAGCGGACGAAGAGCAGTCAAACTGATTTATAATTGGACGAAGAGCAGTCAAACTGATTTATAATCGGACGAAGAGCAGTTAAACGGTTTTATAAGAGGATGAAGAGCAGTAAATTGATTTATAAGAGGATGAAGAGCAGTCAAACTGCTTTATAAAAGGATGAAGAGCAGTCAAACTGTTTTATACGAGGATGTTGAGCGGTCAGACTGTTTTACAAGAGGATGACGAGCAGTCAAACTGTTTTGCAAGAGGATGAAGAGCAGTCAAACTGCGTTATAAAAAGATTAAGAGCAGTCAAACTGTTTTATAAGAGGATGAAGAGCAGTCAAACAGTTTTATGAGGACGAGAAGCAGTCAAACTGATTTATAATCGGATGAAGAGCAGTCAAACTGATTTATAAGAGGATGAAGAGCAGTCAGACTGATTTACAAGAGGATGAAGAGCAGTCAAACTGCTTTATAAAAGGATGAAGAGCAGTCAAACTGTTTTACAAGAGGATGAAGAGCAGTCAACCTGTTTTACAAGAGGATGAAGATTAGTCAATCTGTTTTATAAGAGGATGAAGAGCAGTCAAACTGCTTTATAAAAGGATGAAGAGCAGTCAAACTGTTTTATAAGAGGACGAAGAGCAGTCACACTGATTTATAATCGTACGAAGAGCAGTCAAACTGCTTTATAAAAGGATGAAGAGCAGTCAAACTGTTTTATAAGCGGACGAAGAGCAGTCAAACTGATTTATAATCGGACGAAGAGCAGTCAAACTTATTTATAATCGGACGAAGAGCAGTCAAACGGTTTTATAAGAGGATGAAGAGCAGTCGAATTGATTTATAAGAGGATGAAGAGCAGTCAAACTGCTTTATATAAGGATGAAGAGCAGTCAAACTGTTTTATACGAGGATGTAGAGCGGTCACACTGTTTTACAAGAGGATGAAGAGCAGTCAAAATGTTTTATAAGAGGATGAAGAGCAGTCAAACTGCTTTATAAAAGGATGAAGAGCAGTCAAACAGTTTTATACGAGGACGAAAAGCAGTCAAACTGATTTATAATCGGACGAAGAGCAGTCAAACTGATTTATAAGAGGATGAAGAGCAGTCAAACTGCGTTATAAAAAGATGAAGAGCAGTCAAACTGTTTTATAAGAGGATGAAGAGCAGTCAGACTGATTTATAATCGGATGAAGAGCAGTCAGACTGTTTTACAAGAGGATGAAGAGCAGTCAAACTGCTTTATAAAAGGACGAAGAGCAGTCAAACTGATTTATAATCGGATGAAGAGCAGTCAAACTGTTTTATAAGAGGATGAAGAGCAGTCAAACTGATTTATAATCGGACGAAGAGCAGTCAAACTGTTCTATAGGACGATGAAGAGCAGTCAAACTGGTTTATAGGAGGATGAAGAGCAGTCAAACTGCTTTATAAGAGGATGAAGAGCAGTCAAACTGATTTATAAGCGGACGAAGAGCAGTCAAACTGATTTATAATCGGACGAAGAGCAGTCAAACTTATTTATAAACGGACGAAGAGCAGTCAAACGGTTTTATAAAAGGATGAAGAGCAGTCAAACTGTTTTATACGAGGATGTAGAGCAGTCAGACTGTTTTACAAGAGGATGAAGAGCAGTCAACCTGTTTTACAAGAGGATGAAGAGCAGTCAAACTGTTTTATAAGAGGATGAAGAGCAGTCTAACTGCGTTATAAAAGGATGAAGAGCAGTCAAACTGTTTTATAAGAGGAAAAAAGAGCAGTCAAACTGATTTATAATAGGATGAAGAGCAGGCAAACTACGTTATAAAAGGATGAAGAGCAGTCAAACTGTTTTATAAGAGGACGAAGAGCAGTCAAACTGATTTATAATCGGACGAAGAGCAGTCAAACTGTTCTATTGGAGGATGAAGCGCAGTCAAACTGGTTTATAGGAGGATGAAGAGCAGTCAAACTGCTTTATAAGAGGATGAAGAGCAGTCAAACTGATTTATAAGCGCACGAAGAGCAGTCAAACTGATTTATAATCGGACAAAGAGCAGTCAAACTGTTCTATAGGAGGATGAAGCGCAGTCAAACTGGTTTATAGGAGGATGAAGAGCAGTCAAACTGCTTTATAAGAGGATGAAGAGCAGTCAAACTGATTTATAAGAGGATTAAGAGCAGTCAAACTGCTTTATAAAAGGATGAAGAGCAGTCAAACTGTTTTATAAGCGGACGAAGAGCAGTCAAACTGATTTATAATCGGACGAAGAGCAGTCAAACTGATTTATAATCGGACGAAGAGCAGTCAAACTGATTTATAATCGGATGAATAGCAGTCAAACTGATTTATAAGAGGATGTAGAGCAGTCAAACTGCTTTATAAAAGGATGAAGAGCAGTCAAACTGTTTTATAAGAGGACGAAGAGCAGTCAAACTGCTTTATAAGAGGATGAAGAGCAGTTAAACTGATTTATAATCGGACGAAGAGCAGTCAAACTGTTCTATAGGAGGATGAAGCGCAGTCAAACTGCTTTATAAGAGGATGAAGAGCAGTTAAACTGATTTATAAGCGGACGAAGAGCAGTCAAACTGATTTATAATCGGACGAAGAGCAGTCAAACTGATTTATAAACGGACGAAGAGCAGTCAAACGGTTTTATAAAAGGATGAAGAGCAGTCAAACTGTTTTATACGAGGATGTAGAGCAGTCAGACTGTTTTACAAGAGGATGAAGAGCAGTCAACCTGTTTTACAAGAGGATGAAGAGCAGTCAAACTGTTTTATAAGAGGATGAAGAGCAGTCAAACTGCGTTATAAAAGGATGAAGAGCAGTCAAACAGTTTTATAAGAGGACGAAGAGCAGTCAAACTGATTTATAATCGGATGAAGAGCAGTCAAACTGATTTATAAGAGGATGAAGAGCAGTCAAACTGCTTTATAAAAGGATGAAGAGCAGTCAAACTGTTTTATAAGAGGACGAAGAGCAGTCAAACTGATTTATAATCGGACGAAGAGCAGTCAAACTGTTCTATAGGAGGATGAAGCGCAGTCAAACTGGTCTATAGGAGGATGAAGAGCAGTCAAACTGTTTTATAAGCGGACGAAGAGCAGTCAAACTGATTTATAAGAGGATGAAGAGCAGTCAAACTGCTTTATAAGAGGACGAAGAGCAGTCAAACTGATTTATAATCGGACGAAGAGCAGTCAAACTGTTCTATAGGAGGGTGAAGAGCAGTCAAACTGGTTTATAGGAGGATGAAGAGCAGTCAAACTGCTTTATAAAAGGATGAAGAGCAGTCAAACTGATTTATAAGAGGATGAAGAGCAGTCAAACTGCTTTATAAAAGGATGAAGAGCAGTCAAACTGTTTTATAAGCGGACGAAGAGCAGTCAAACTGATTTATAATTGGACGAAGAGCAGTCAAACTGATTTATAATCGGACGAAGAGCAGTCAAACGGTTTTATAAGAGGATGAAGAGCAGTAAATTGATTTATAAGAGGATGAAGAGCAGTCAAACTGCTTTATAAAAGGATGAAGAGCAGTCAAACTGTTTTATACGAGGATGTTGAGCGGTCAGACTGTTTTACAAGAGGATGACGAGCAGTCAAACTGTTTTGCAAGAGGATGAAGAGCAGTCAATCTGCGTTATAAAAAGATTAAGAGCAGTCAAACTGTTTTATAAGAGGATGAAGAGCAGTCAAACAGTTTTATGAGGACGAGAAGCAGTCAAACTGATTTATAATCGGATGAAGAGCAGTCAAACTGATTTATAAGAGGATGAAGAGCAGTCAGACTGATTTATAATCGGATGAAGAGCAGTCAGACTGTTTTACAAGAGGATGAAGAGCAGTCAAACTGCTTTATAAAAGGATGAAGAGCAGTCAAACTGTTTTACAAGAGGATGAAGAGCAGTCAACCTGTTTTACAAGAGGATGAAGATTAGTCAATCTGTTTTATAAGAGGATGAAGAGCAGTCAAACTGCTTTATAAAAGGATGAAGAGCAGTCAAACTGTTTTATAAGAGGACGAAGAGCAGTCACACTGATTTATAATCGGACGAAGAGCAGTCAAACTGCTTTATAAAAGGATGAAGAGCAGTCAAACTGTTTTATAAGCGGACGAAGAGCAGTCAAACTGATTTATAATCGGACGAAGAGCAGTCAAACTTATTTATAATCGGACGAAGAGCAGTCAAACGGTTTTATAAGAGGATGAAGAGCAGTCGAATTGATTTATAAGAGGATGAAGAGCAGTCAAACTGCTTTATATAAGGATGAAGAGCAGTCAAACTGTTTTATACGAGGATGTAGAGCGGTCACACTGTTTTACAAGAGGATGAAGAGCAGTCAAACTGTTTTATAAGAGGATGAAGAGCAGTCAAACTGCTTTATAAAAGGATGAAGAGCAGTCAAACAGTTTTATACGAGGACGAAAAGCAGTCAAACTGATTTATAATCGGACGAAGAGCAGTCAAACTGATTTATAAGAGGATGAAGAGCAGTCAAACTGCGTTATAAAAAGATGAAGAGCAGTCAAACTGTTTTATAAGAGGATGAAGAGCAGTCAGACTGATTTATAATCGGATGAAGAGCAGTCAGACTGTTTTACAAGAGGATGAAGAGCAGTCAAACTGCTTTATAAAAGGACGAAGAGCAGTCAAACTGATTTATAATCGGATGAAGAGCAGTCAAACTGTTTTATAAGAGGATGAAGAGCAGTCAAACTGATTTATAATCGGACGAAGAGCAGTCAAACTGTTCTATAGGACGATGAAGAGCAGTCAAACTGGTTTATAGGAGGATGAAGAGCAGTCAAACTGCTTTATAAGAGGATGAAGAGCAGTCAAACTGATTTATAAGCGGACGAAGAGCAGTCAAACTGATTTATAATCGGACGAAGAGCAGTCAAACTTATTTATAAACGGACGAAGAGCAGTCAAACGGTTTTATAAAAGGATGAAGAGCAGTCAAACTGTTTTATACGAGGATGTAGAGCAGTCAGACTGTTTTACAAGAGGATGAAGAGCAGTCAACCTGTTTTACAAGAGGATGAAGAGCAGTCAAACTGTTTTATAAGAGGATGAAGAGCAGTCTAACTGCGTTATAAAAGGATGAAGAGCAGTCAAACTGTTTTATAAGAGGAAAAAAGAGCAGTCAAACTGATTTATAATAGGATGAAGAGCAGGCAAACTGATTTATAAGAGGATGAAGAGCAGTCAAACTGTTTTATAAGCTGACGAAGAGCAGTCAAACTGATTTATAATCGGACGAAGAGCAGTCAAACTGATTTATAATCAGACGAAGAGCAGTCAAACGGTTTTATAAGAGGATGAAGAGCAGTTAAATTGATTTATAAGAGGATGAAGAGCAGTCAAACTGCTTTATAAAAGGATGAAGAGCAGTCAAACTGTTTTATCCGAGGATGTAGAGCAGTCAGACTGTTTTACAAGAGGAGGAAGAGCAGTCAAACTGATTTATAAGAGGATGAAGAGCAGTCAAACTGCTTTATAAAAGGATGAAGAGCAGTCAAACTGTTTTATAAGAGGACGAAGAGCAGTCAAACTGATTTATAATCGGACGAAGAGCAGTCAAACTGATTTATAATCGGACGAAGAGCAGTCAAACTGTTCTATAGGAGGATGAAGCGCAGTCAAACTGGTTTATAGGAGGATGAAGAGCAGTCAAACTGCTTTATAAGAGGATGAAGAGCAGTCAAACTGATTTATAATCGGATGAAGAGCAGTCAAACAGATTTATAAGAGGATGAAGAGCAGTCAAACTGCGTTATAAAAAGATGAAGAGCAGTCAAACTGTTTTATAAGAGGATGAAGAACAGTCAGACTGATTTATAATCGGATGAAGAGCAGTCAGACTGTTTTACAAGAGGATGAAGAGCAGTCAAACTGATTTATAAGCGGACGAAGAGCAGTCAAACTGATTTATAATCGGACGAAGAGCAGTCAAACTGATTTATAAACGGACGAAGAGCAGTCAAACGGTTTTATAAAAGGATGAAGAGCAGTCAAACTGTTTTATACGAGGATGTAGAGCAGTCAGACTGTTTTACAAGAGGATGAAGAGCAGTCAACCTGTTTTACAAGAGGATGAAGAGCAGTCAAACTGTTTTATAAGAGGATGAAGAGCAGTCTAACTGCGTTATAAAAGGATGAAGAGCAGTCAAACTGTTTTATAAGAGGAAAAAAGAGCAGTCAATCTGATTTATAATAGGATGAAGAGCAGGCAAACTGATTTAAAAGAGTATGAAGAGCAGTCAAACTGTTTTATAAGCTGACGAAGAGCAGTCAAACTGATTTATAATCGGACGAAGAGCAGTCAAACTGATTTATAATCAGACGAAGAGCAGTCAAACGGTTTTATAAGAGGATGAAGAGCAGTCAAATTGATTTATAAGAGGATGAAGAGCAGTCAAACTGCTTTATAAAAGGATGAAGAGCAGTCAAACTGTTTTATACGAGGATGTAGAGCGGTCAGACTGTTTTACAAGAGGATGAAGAGCAGTCAACCTGTTTTACAAGAGGATGAAGAGCAGTCAAACTGTTTTATAAGATGATGAAGAGCAGTCAAACTGCTTTATAAAAGGATGAAGAGCAGTCAAACAGTTTTATAAGAGGACGAAAAGCAGTCAAACTGATTTATAATCGGATCAAGAGCAGTCAAACTGATTTATACGAGGATGAAGAGCAGTCAAACTGCGTTACAATAAGATGAAGAGCAGTCAAACTGTTTTCTAAGAGGATGAAGAGCAGTCAAACTGATTTATAATCCGACGATGAGCAGTCAAACTGTTCTATAGGAGGATGAAGAGCAGTCAAACTGTTTTATAAGCGGACGAAGAGCAGTCAAACTGATTTATAAGAGGATGTAGAGCAGTCAAACTGCTTTATAAAAGGATGAAGAGCAGTCAAACTGATTTATAATCGGACGAAGAGCAGCCAAACTGTTCTATAGGAGGATGAAGCGCAGTCAAACTGGTTTATAGGAGGATGAAGAGCAGTCAAACTGCGTTATAAAAGGATGAAGAGCAGTCAAACAGTTTTATAAGAGGACGAAGAACAGTCAAACTGATTTATAATCGGATGAAGAGCAGTCAAACTGATTTATAAGAGGATGAAGAGCAGTCAAACTGCTTTATAAAAGGATGAAGAGCAGTCAAACTGTTTTATAAGAGGACGAAGAGCAGTCAAACTGATTTATAATCGGACGAAGAGCAGTCAAACTGTTCTATAGGAGGATGAAGCGCAGTCAAACTGGTCTATAGGAGGATGAAGAGCAGTCAAACTGTTTTATAAGCGGACGAAGAGCAGTCAAACTGATTTATAAGAGGATGAAGAGCAGTCAAACTGCTTTATAAGAGGACGAAGAGCAGTCAAACTGATTTATAATCGGACGAAGAGCAGTCAAACTGTTCTATAGGAGGGTGAAGCACAGTCAAACTGGTTTATAGGAGGATGAAGAGCAGTCAAACTGCTTTATAAAAGGATGAAGAGCAGTCAAACTGATTTATAAGAGGATGAAGAGCAGTCAAACTGCTTCATAAAAGGATGAAGAGCAGTCAAACTGTTTTATAAGCGGACGAAGAGCAGTCAAACTGATTTATAATTGGACGAAGAGCAGTCAAACTGATTTATAATCGGACGAAGAGCAGTCAAACGGTTTTATAAGAGGATGAAGAGCAGTCAAATTGATTTATAAGAGTATGAAGAGCAGTCAAACTGATTTATAAGAGGATGTAGAGCAGTCAAACTGCTTTATAAGAGGATGAAGAGCAGTCAAACTGATTTATAAGCGGACGAAGAGCAGTCAAACTGATTTATAATCGGACGAAGAGCAGTCAAACTGATTTATAAACGGACGAAGAGCAGTCAAACGGTTTTATAAAAGGATGAAGAGCAGTCAAACTGTTTTTTACGAGGATGTAGAGCAGTCAGACTGTTTTACAAGAGGATGAAGAGCAGTCAACCTGTTTTACAAGAGGATGAAGAGCAGTCAAACTGTTTTATAAGAGGATGAAGAGCAGTCAAACTGCGTTATAAAAGGATGAAGAGCAGTCAAACTGTTTTATAAGAGGACGAAGAGCAGTCAAACTGATTTATAATCGGACGAAGAGCAGTCAAACTGTTCTATTGGAGGATGAAGCGCAGTCAAACTGGTTTATAGGAGGATGAAGAGCAGTCAAACTGCTTTATAAGAGGATGAAGAGCAGTCAAACTGATTTATAAGCGCACGAAGAGCAGTCAAACTGATTTATAATCGGACAAAGAGCAGTCAAACTGTTCTATAGGAGGATGAAGCGCAGTCAAACTGGTTTATAGGAGGATGAAGAGCAGTCAAACTGCTTTATAAGAGGATGAAGAGCAGTCAAACTGATTTATAAGAGGATGAAGAGCAGTCAAACTGCTTTATAAAAGGATGAAGAGCAGTCAAACTGTTTTATAAGCGGACGAAGAGCAGTTAAACTGATTTATAATCGGACGAAGAGCAGTCAAACTGATTTATAATCGGACGAAGAGCAGTCAAACTGATTTATAATCGGATGAATAGCAGTCAAACTGATTTATAAGAGGATGTAGAGCAGTCAAACTGCTTTATAAAAGGATGAAGAGCAGTCAAACTGTTTTATAAGAGGACGAAGAGCAGTCAAACTGGTTTATAGGAGGATGAAGAGCAGTCAAACTGCTTTATAAGAGGATGAAGAGCAGTTAAACTGATTTATAAGCGGACGAAGAGCAGTCAAACTGATTTATAATCGGACGAAGAGCAGTCAAACTGATTTATAAACGGACGAAGAGCAGTCAAACGGTTTTATAAAAGGATGAAGAGCAGTCAAACTGTTTTATACGAGGATGTAGAGCAGTCAGACTGTTTTACAAGAGGATGAAGAGCAGTCAACCTGTTTTACAAGAGGATGAAGAGCAGTCAAAATGTTTTATAAGAGGATGAAGAGCAGTCAAACTGCGTTATAAAAGGATGAAGAGCAGTCAAACTGTTTTATAAGAGGAAAAAAGAGCAGTCAAACTGATTTATAATCGGATGAAGAGCAGTCAAACTGATTTATAAGAGGATGAAGAGTAGTCAAACTGCTTTATAAAAGGATGAAGAGCAGTCAAACTGTTCTATAGGAGGATGAAGCGCAGTCAAACTGGTCTATAGGAGGATGAAGAGCAGTCAAACTGTTTTATAAGCGGACGAAGAGCAGTCAAACTGATTTATAAGAGGATGAAGAGCAGTCAAACTGCTTTATAAGAGGACGAAGAGCAGTCAAACTGATTTATAATCGGACGAAGAGCAGTCAAACTGTTCTATAGGAGGGTGAAGCGCAGTCAAACTGGTTTATAGGAGGATGAAGAGCAGTCAAACTGCTTTATAAAAGGATGAAGAGCTGTCAAACTGATTTATAAGAGGATGAAGAGCAGTCAAACTGCTTTATAAGCGGACGAAGAGCAGTCAAACTGATTTATAATTGGACGAAGAGCAGTCAAACTGATTTATAATCGGACGAAGAGCAGTCAAACGGTTTTATAAGAGGATGAAGAGCAGTCAAATTGATTTATAAGAGGATGAAGAGCAGTCAAACTGCTTTATAAAAGGATGAAGAGCAGTCAAACTGTTTTATATGAGGATGTAGAGCGGTCAGACTGTTTTACAAGAGGATGAAGAGCAGTCAAACTGTTTTGCAAGAGGATGAAGAGCAGTCAAACTGCGTTATAAAAAGATGAAGAGCAGTCAAACTGTTTTATAAGAGGATGAAGAGCAGTCAAACAGTTTTATGAGGACGAGAAGCAGTCAAACTGATTTATAATCGGATGAAGAGCAGTCAAACTGATTTATAAGAGGATGAAGAGCAGTCAGACTGATGTATAATCGGATGAAGAGCAGTCAGACTGTTTTACAAGAGGATGAAGAGCAGTCAAACTGCTTTATAAAAGGATGAAGACCATCAAACTGTTTTATACGAGGATGTAGAGCAGTCAGACTGTTTTACAAGAGGATGAAGAGCAGTCAACCTGTTTTACAAGAGGATGAAGATTAGTCAATATGTTTTATAAGAGGATGAAGAGCAGTCAAACTGCTTTATAAAAGGATGAAGAGCAATCAAACTGTTTTAAAAGAGGACGAAGAGCAGTCACACTGATTTATAATCGGACGAAGAGCAGTCAAACTGCTTTATAAAAGGATGAAGAGCAGTCAAACTGATTTATAACCGGACGAAGAGCAGTCAAACGGTTTTATAAGAGGATGAAGAGCAGTCGAATTGATTTATAAGAGGATGAAGAGCAGTCAAACTGCTTTATTTAAGGATGAAGAGCAGTCAAACTGTTTTATATGAGGATGTAGAGCGGTCAGACTGTTTTACAAGAGGATGAAGAGCAGTCAAACTGTTTTATAAGAGGATGAAGAGCAGTCAAACTGCTTTATAAAAGGATGAAGAGCAGTCAAACAGTTTTATAAAAGGACGAAGAGCAGTCAAACTGATTTATAATCGGATGAAGAGCAGTCAAACTGTTTTATAAGAGGATGAAGAGCAGTCAAACTGATTTATAATCGGACGAAGAGCAGTCAGACTGTTTTACAAGAGGATGAAGAGCAGTCAAACTGCTTTATAAAAGGACGAAGAGCAGTCAAACTGATTTATAATCGGACGAAGAGCAGTCAAACTGTTCTATAGGACGATGAAGCGCAGTCAAACTGGTTTATAGGAGGATGAAGAGCATTCAAACTGCTTTATAAGAGGATGAAGAGCAGTCAAACTGATTTATAATCGGATGAAGAGCAGTCAAACAGATTTATAAGAGGATGAAGAGCAGTCAAACTGCGTTATAAAAAGATGAAGAGCAGTCAAACTGTTTTATAAGAGGATGAAGAACAGTCAGACTGATTTATAATCGGATGAAGAGCAGTCAGACTGTTTTACAAGAGGATGAAGAGCAGTCAAACTGATTTATAAGCGGACGAAGAGCAGTCAAACTGATTTATAATCGGACGAAGAGCAGTCAAACTGATTTATAAACGGACGAAGAGCAGTCAAACGGTTTTATAAAAGGATGAAGAGCAGTCAAACTGTTTTATACGAGGATGTAGAGCAGTCAGACTGTTTTACAAGAGGATGAAGAGCAGTCAACCTGTTTTACAAGAGGATGAAGAGCAGTCAAACTGTTTTATAAGAGGATGAAGAGCAGTCTAACTGCGTTATAAAAGGATGAAGAGCAGTCAAACTGTTTTATAAGAGGAAAAAAGAGCAGTCAATCTGATTTATAATAGGATGAAGAGCAGGCAAACTGATTTAAAAGAGGATGAAGAGCAGTCAAACTGTTTTATAAGCTGACGAAGAGCAGTCAAACTGCTTTATAAGAGGATGAAGAGCAGTCAAACTGATTTATAATCGGATGAAGAGCAGTCAAACAGATTTATAAGAGGATGAAGAGCAGTCAAACTGCGTTATAAAAAGATGAAGAGCAGTCAAACTGTTTTATAAGAGGATGAAGAACAGTCAGACTGATTTATAATCGGATGAAGAGCAGTCAGACTGTTTTACAAGAGGATGAAGAGCAGTCAAACTGATTTATAAGCGGACGAAGAGCAGTCAAACTGATTTATAATCGGACGAAGAGCAGTCAAACTGATTTATAAACGTACGAAGAGCAGTCAAACGGTTTTATAAAAGGATGAAGAGCAGTCAAACTGTTTTATACGAGGATGTAGAGCAGTCAGACTGTTTTACAAGAGGATGAAGAGCAGTCAACCTGTTTTACAAGAGGATGAAGAGCAGTCAAACTGTTTTATAAGAGGATGAAGAGCAGTCTAACTGCGTTATAAAAGGATGAAGAGCAGTCAAACTGTTTTATAAGAGGAAAAAAGAGCAGTCAATCTGATTTATAATAGGATGAAGAGCAGGCAAACTGATTTAAAAGAGTATGAAGAGCAGTCAAACTGTTTTATAAGCTGACGAAGAGCAGTCAAACTGATTTATAATCGGACGAAGAGCAGTCAAACTGATTTATAATCAGACGAAGAGCAGTCAAACGGTTTTATAAGAGGATGAAGAGCAGTCAAATTGATTTATAAGAGGATGAAGAGCAGTCAAACTGCTTTATAAAAGGATGAAGAGCAGTCAAACTGTTTTATACGAGGATGTAGAGCAGTCAGACTGTTTTACAAGAGGAGGAAGAGCAGTCAACCTGTTTTACAAGACGATGAAGAGCAGTCAATCTGTTTTATAAGAGGATGAAGAGCAGTCAAACTGCTTTATAAAAGGATGAAGAGCAGTCAAACTGTTTTATAAGAGGACGAAGAGCAGTCAAACTGATTTATAATCGGACGAAGAGCAGTCAAACTGTTCTATAGGAGGATGAAGCGCAGTCAAACTGGTTTATAGGAGGATGAAGAGCAGTCAAACTGCTTTATAAGAGGATGAAGAGCAGTCAAACTGATTTATAAGAGGATGAAGAGCAGTCAAACTGCTTTGTAAAAGCATGAAGAGCAGTCAAACTGTTTTATAAGCGGACGAAGAGCAGTCAAACTGATTTATGATCGGACAAAGAGCAGTCAAACTGATTTATAATCGGACGAAGAGCAGTCAAACGGTTTTATAAGAGGATGAAGAGCAGTCAAATTTATTTATAAGAGGATGAAGAGCAGTCAAACTGCTTTATAAAAGAATGAAGAGCAGTCAAACTGTTTTATACGAGGATGTAGAGCGGTCAGACTGTTTTACAAGAGGATGAAGAGCAGTCAACCTGTTTTACAACAGTATGAAGAGCAGTCAAACTGTTTTATAAGAGGATGAAGAGCAGTCAAACTGCTTTATAAAAGGATGAAGAGCAGTCAAACAGTTTTATACGAGGATGTAGAGCGGTCAGACTGTTTTACAAGAGGATGAAGAGCAGTCAACCTGTTTTACAAGAGTATGAAGAGCAGTCAAACTGTTTTATAAGAGGATGAAGAGCAGTCAAACTGCTTTATAAAAGGATGAAGAGCAGTCAAACAGTTTTATAAGAGGACGAAAAGCAGTCAAACTGATTTATAATCGGATCAAGAGCAGTCAAACTGATTTATACGAGGATGAAGAGCAGTCAAACTGCGTTACAATAAGATGAAGAGCAGTCAAACTGTTTTATAAGAGGATGAAGAGCAGTCAAACTGATTTATAATCCGACGAAGAGCAGTCAAACTGTTCTATAGGAGGATGAAGTGCAGTCAAACTGGTTTATAGGAGGATGAAGAGCAGTCAAACTGCTTTATAAGAGGATGAAGAGCAGTCAAACTGATTTATAAGCGGACGAAGAGCAGTCAAACTGATTTATAATCGGACGAAGAGCAGTCAAACTGATTTATAAACGGACGAAGAGCAGTCAAACGGGTTTATAAAAGGATGAAGAGCAGTCAAACTGTTTTATACGAGGATGTAGAGGAGTCAGACTGTTTTACAAGAGGATGAAGAGCAGTCAACCTGTTTTACAAGAGGATGAAGAGCAGTCAAACTGCGTTATAAAAAGATGAAGAGCAGTCAAACTTTTTTATACGAGGATGTAGAGCAGTCAGACTGTTTTACAAGAGGATGAGGAGCAGTGAAACTGCTTTATAAAAGGATGAAGAGCAGTCAAACTGTTTTATAAGAGGACGAAGCGCAGTCAAACTGATTTATAATCGGATGAAGAGCAGTCAAACTGATTTATAAGAGGATGAAGAGCAGTCAAACTGCGTTATAAAAGGATGAAGAGCAGTCAAACTGTTTTATAAGAGGACGAAGAGCAGTCAAACTGATTTATAATCGGACGAAGAGCAGTCAAACTGTTCTATAGGAGGATGAAGCGCAGTCAAACTGGTTTATAGGAGGATGAAGAGCAGTCAAACTGCTTTATAAGAGGATGAAGAGCAGTCAAACTGATTTATAAGAGGATGAAGAGCAGTCAAACTGCTTTGTAAAAGGATGAAGAGCAGTCAAACTGTTTTATAAGCGGACGAAGAGCAGTCAAACTGATTTATAATCGGACAAAGAGCAGTCAAACTGATTTATAATCGGACGAAGAGCAGTCAAACGGTTTTATAAGAGGATGAAGAGCAGTCAAATTGATTTATAAGAGGATGAAGAGCAGTCAAACTGCTTTATAAAAGGATGAAGAGCAGTCAAACTGTTTTATACGAGGATGTAGAGCGGTCAGACTATTTTACAAGAGGATGAAGAGCAGTCAACCTGTTTTACAAGAGGATGAAGAGCAGTCAAACTGTTTTATAAGAGGATGAAGAGCAGTCAAACTGCTTTATAAAAGGATGAAGAGCAGTCAAACAGTTTTATAAGAGGACGAAAAGCAGTCAAACTGATTTATAATCGGATCAAGAGCAGTCAAACTGATTTATACGAGGATGAAGAGCAGTCAAACTGCGTTACAATAAGATGAAGAGCAGTCAAACTGTTTTCTAAGAGGATGAAGAGCAGTCAAACTGATTTATAATCCGACGATGAGCAGTCAAACTGTTCTATAGGAGGATGAAGAGCAGTCAAACTGTTTTATAAGCGGACGAAGAGCAGTCAAACTGATTTATAAGAGGATGTAGAGCAGTCAAACTGCTTTATAAAAGGATGAAGAGCAGTCAAACTGATTTATAATCGGACGAAGAGCAGTCAAACTGTTCTATAGGAGGATGAAGCGCAGTCAAACTGGTTTATAGGAGGATGAAGAGCAGTCAAACTGCGTTATAAAAGTATGAAGAGCAGTCAAACAGTTTTATAAGAGGACGAAGAACAGTCAAACTGATTTATAATCGGATGAAGAGCAGTCAAACTGATTTATAAGAGGATGAAGAGCAGTCAAACTGCTTTATAAAAGGATGAAGAGCAGTCAAACTGTTTTATAAGAGGACGAAGAGCAGTCAAACTGATTTATAATCGGACGAAGAGCAGTCAAACTGTTCTATAGGAGGATGAAGCGCAGTCAAACTGGTCTATAGGAGGATGAAGAGCAGTCAAACTGTTTTATAAGCGGACGAAGAGCAGTCAAACTGATTTATAAGAGGATGAAGAGCAGTCAAGATGCTTTATAAGAGGACGAAGAGCAGTCAAACTGATTTATAATCGGACGAAGAGCAGTCAAACTGTTCTATAGGAGGGTGAAGCACAGTCAAACTGGTTTATAGGAGGATGAAGAGCAGTCAAACTGCTTTATAAAAGGATGAAGAGCAGTCAAACTGTTTTATAAGCGGACGAAGAGCAGTCAAACTGATTTATAATTGGACGAAGAGCAGTCAAACTGATTTATAATCGGACGAAGAGCAGTCAAACGGTTTTATAAGAGGATGAAGAGCAGTCAAATTGATTTATAAGAGTATGAAGAGCAGTCAAACTGATTTATAAGAGGATGTAGAGCAGTCAAACTGCTTTATAAGAGGATGAAGAGCAGTCAAACTGATTTATAAGCGGACGAAGAGCAGTCAAACTGATTTATAATCGGACGAAGAGCAGTCAAACTGATTTATAAACGGACGAAGAGCAGTCAAACGGTTTTATAAAAGGATGAAGAGCAGTCAAACTGTTTTTTACGAGGATGTAGAGCAGTCAGACTGTTTTACAAGAGGATGAAGAGCAGTCAACCTGTTTTACAAGAGGATGAAGAGCAGTCAAACTGTTTTATAAGAGGATGAAGAGCAGTCAAACTGCGTTATAAAAGGATGAAGAGCAGTCAAACTGTTTTATAAGAGGACGAAGAGCAGTCAAACTGATTTATAATCGGACGAAGAGCAGTCAAACTGTTCTATTGGAGGATGAAGCGCAGTCAAACTGGTTTATAGGAGGATGAAGAGCAGTCAAACTGCTTTATAAGAGGATGAAGAGCAGTCAAACTGATTTATAAGCGCACGAAGAGCAGTCAAACTGATTTATAATCGGACAAAGAGCAGTCAAACTGTTCTATAGGAGGATGAAGCGCAGTCAAACTGGTTTATAGGAGGATGAAGAGCAGTCAAACTGCTTTATAAGAGGATGAAGAGCAGTCAAACTGATTTATAAGAGGATGAAGAGCAGTCAAACTGCTTTATAAAAGGATGAAGAGCAGTCAAACTGTTTTATAAGCGGACGAAGAGCAGTTAAACTGATTTATAATCGGACGAAGAGCAGTCAAACTGATTTATAATCGGACGAAGAGCAGTCAAACTGATTTATAATCGGATGAATAGCAGTCAAACTGATTTATAAGACGATGTAGAGCAGTCAAACTGCTTTATAAGAGGATGAAGAGCAGTTAAACTGATTTATAAGCGGACGAAGAGCAGTCAAACTGATTTATAATCGGACGAAGAGCAGTCAAACTGATTTATAAACGGACGAAGAGCAGTCAAACGGTTTTATAAAAGGATGAAGAGCAGTCAAACTGTTTTATACGAGGATGTAGAGCAGTCAGACTGTTTTACAAGAGGATGAAGAGCAGTCAACCTGTTTTACAAGAGGATGAAGAGCAGTCAAACTGTTTTATAAGAGGATGAAGAGCAGTCAAACTGCGTTATAAAAGGATGAAGAGCAGTCAAACTGTTTTATAAGAGGACGAAGAGCAGTCAAACTGATTTATAATCGGATGAAGAGCAGTCAAACTGATTTATAAGAGGATGAAGAGCAGTCAAACTGATTTATAAGAGGATGAAGAGTAGTCAAACTGCTTTATAAAAGGATGAAGAGCAGTCAAACTGTTCTATAGGAGGATGAAGCGCAGTCAAACTGGTCTATAGGAGGATGAAGAGCAGTCAAACTGTTTTATAAGCGGACGAAGAGCAGTCAAACTGATTTATAAGAGGATGAAGAGCAGTCAAACTGCTTTATAAGAGGACGAAGAGCAGTCAAACTGATTTATAATCGGACGAAGAGCAGTCAAACTGTTCTATAGGAGGGTGAAGCGCAGTCAAACTGGTTTATAGGAGGATGAAGAGCAGTCAAACTGCTTTATAAAAGGATGAAGAGCAGTCAAACTGATTTATAAGAGGATGAAGAGCAGTCAAACTGCTTTATAAAAGGATGAAGAGCAGTCAAACTGTTTTATAAGCGGACGAAGAGCAGTCAAACTGATTTATAATTGGACGAAGAGCAGTCAAACTGATTTATAGGAGGATGAAGAGCAGTCAAACTGCTTTATAAAAGGATGAAGAGCAGTCAAACTGATTTATAAGAGGATGAAGAGCAGTCAAAATGCTTTATAAAAGGATGAAGAGCAGTCAAACTGTTTTATAAGCGGACGAAGAGCAGTCAAACTGATTTATAATTGGACGAAGAGCAGTCAAACTGATTTATAATCGGACGAAGAGCAGTCAAACGGTTTTATAAGAGGATGAAGAGCAGTCAAATTGATTTATAAGAGGATGAAGAGCAGTCAAACTGCTTTATAAAAGGATGAAGAGCAGTCAAACTGTTTTATACGAGGATGTAGAGCGGTCAGACTGTTTTACAAGAGGATGAAGAGCAGTCAAACTGTTTTGCAAGAGGATGAAGAGCAGTCAAACAGTTTTATGAGGACGAGAAGCAGTCAAACTGATTTATAATCGGATGAAGAGCAGTCAAACTGATTTATAAGAGGATGAAGAGCAGTCAGACTGATTTATAATCGGATGAAGAGCAGTCAAACTGTTTTATAAGAGGATGAAGAGCAGTCAAACAGTTTTATGAGGACGAGAAGCAGTCAAACTGATTTATAATCGGATGAAGAGCAGTCAAACTGATTTATAAGAGGATGAAGAGCAGTCAGACTGATTTATAATCGGATGAAGAGCAGTCAGACTGTTTTACAAGAGGATGAAGAGCAGTCAAACTGCTTTATAAAAGGATGAAGACCATCAAACTGTTTTATACGAGGATGTAGAGCAGTCAGACTGTTTTACAAGAGGATGAAGAGCAGTCAACCTGTTTTACAAGAGGATGAAGATTAGTCAATCTGTTTTATAAGAGGATGAAGAGCAGTCAAACTGCTTTATAAAAGGATGAAGAGCAATCAAACTGTTTTAAAAGAGGACGAAGAGCAGTCACACTGATTTATAATCGGACGAAGAGCAGTCAAACTGCTTTATAAAAGGATGAAGAGCAGTCAAACTGATTTATAACCGGACGAAGAGCAGTCAAACGGTTTTATAAGAGGATGAAGAGCAGTCGAATTGATTTATAAGAGGATGAAGAGCAGTCAAACTGCTTTATTTAAGGATGAAGAGCAGTCAAACTGTTTTATACGAGGATGTAGAGCGGTCAGACTGTTTTACAAGAGGATGAATAGCAGTCAAACTGTTTTATAAGAGGATGAAGAGCAGTCAAACTGCTTTATAAAAGGATGAAGAGCAGTCAAACAGTTTTATAAGAGGACGAAAAGCAGTCAAACTGATTTATAATCGGATGAAGAGCAGTCAAACAGATTTATAAGAGGATGAAGAGCAGTCAAACTGCGTTATAAAAAGATGAAGAGCAGTCAAACTGTTTTATAAAAGGACGAAGAGCAGTCAAACTGATTTATAATCGGATGAAGAGCAGTCAAACTGTTTTATAAGAGGATGAAGAGCAGTCAAACTGATTTATAATCGGACGAAGAGCAGTCAGACTGTTTTACAAGAGGATGAAGAGCAGTCAAACTGCTTTATAAAAGGACGAAGAGCAGTCAAACTGATTTATAATCGGACGAAGAGCAGTCAAACTGTTCTATAGGACGATGAAGCGCAGTCAAACTGGTTTATAGGAGGATGAAGAGCAGTCAAACTGCTTTATAAGAGGATGAAGAGCAGTCAAACTGATTTATAATCGGATGAAGAGCAGTCAACCAGATTTATAAGAGGATGGAGAGCAGTCAAACTGCGTTATAAAAAGATGAAGAGCAGTCAAACTGTTTTATAAGAGGATGAAGAACAGTCAGACTGATTTATAATCGGATGAAGAGCAGTCAGACTGTTTTACAAGAGGATGAAGAGCAGTCAAACTGATTTATAAGCGGACGAAGAGCAGTCAAACTGATTTATAATCGGACGAAGAGCAGTCAATCTGATTTATAAACGGACGAAGAGCAGTCAAACGGTTTTATAAAAGGATGAAGAGCAGTCAAACAGTTTTATACGAGGATGTAGAGCAGTCAGACTGTTTTACAAGAGGATGAAGAGCAGTCAACCTGTTTTACAAGAGGATGAAGAGCAGTCAAACTGTTTTATAAGAGGATGAAGAGCAGTCTAACTGCGTTATAAAAGGATGAAGAGCAGTCAAACTGTTTTATAAGAGGAAAAAAGAGCAGTCAATCTGATTTATAATAGGATGAAGAGCAGGCAAACTGATTTAAAAGAGGATGAAGAGCAGTCAAACTGTTTTATAAGCTGACGAAGAGCAGTCAAACTGATTTATAATCGGACGAAGAGCAGTCAAACTGATTTATAAGAGGATGAAGAGCAGTCAAATTGATTTATAAGAGGATGAAGAGCAGTCAAACTGCTTTATAAAAGGATGAAGAGCAGTCAAACTGTTTTATACGAGGATGTAGAGCAGTCAGACTGTTTTACAAGAGGAGGAAGAGCAGTCAACCTGTTTTACAAGAGGATGAAGAGCAGTCAATCTGTTTTATAAGAGGATGAAGAGCAGTCAAACTGCTTTATAAAAGGATGAAGAGCAGTCAAACTGTTCTATAGGAGGATGAAGCGCAGTCAAATTGATTTATAAGAGGATGAAGAGCAGTCAAACTGATTTATAATCGGATGAAGAGCAGTCAAACTGATTTATAAGAGGATGAAGAGCAGTCAAACTGCTTTATAAAAGGATGAAGAGCAGTCAAACTGTTTTATAAGAGGACGAAGAGCAGTCAAACTGTTTTATAAGAGGATGAAGAGCAGTCAAACTGCTTTATAAAAGGATGAAGAGCAGTCAAACAGTTTTATAAGAGGACGAAAAGCAGTCAAACTGATTTATAATCGGATCAAGAGCAGTCAAACTGATTTATACGAGGATGAAGAGCAGTCAAACTGCGTTACAATAAGATGAAGAGCAGTCAAACTGTTTTCTAAGAGGATGAAGAGCAGTCAAACTGATTTATAATCCGACGAAGAGCAGTCAAACTGTTCTATAGGAGGATGAAGAGCAGTCAAACTGTTTTATAAGCGGACGAAGAGCAGTCAAACTGATTTATAAGAGGATGTAGAGCAGTCAAACTGCTTTATAAAAGGATGAAGAGCAGTCAAACTGATTTATAATCGGACGAAGAGCAGTCAAACTGTTCTATAGGAGGATGAAGCGCAGTCAAACTGGTTTATAGGAGGATGAAGAACAGTCAAACTGATTTATAATCGGATGAAGAGCAGTCAAACTGATTTATAAGAGGATGAAGAGCAGTCAAACTGCTTTATAAAAGGATGAAGAGCAGTCAAACTGTTTTATAAGAGGACGAAGAGCAGTCAAACTGATTTATAATCGGACGAAGAGCAGTCAAACTGTTCTATAGGAGGATGAAGCGCAGTCAAACTGGTCTATAGGAGGATGAAGAGCAGTCAAACTGTTTTATAAGCGGACGAAGAGCAGTCAAACTGATTTATAAGAGGATGAAGAGCAGTCAAACTGCTTTATAAGAGGACGAAGAGCAGTCAAACTGATTTATAATCGGACGAAGAGCAGTCAAACTGTTCTATAGCAGGGTGAAGCACAGTCAAACTGGTTTATAGGAGGATGAAGAGCAGTCAAACTGCTTTATAAAAGGATGAAGAGCAGTCAAACTGATTTATAAGAGGATGAAGAGCAGTCAAACTGCTTCATAAAAGGATGAAGAGCAGTCAAACTGTTTTATAAGCGGACGAAGAGCAGTCAAACTGATTTATAATTGGACGAAGAGCAGTCAAACTGATTTATAATCGGACGAAGAGCAGTCAAACGGTTTTATAAGAGGATGAAGAGCAGTCAAATTGATTTATAAGAGTATGAAGAGCAGTCAAACTGATTTATAAGAGGATGTAGAGCAGTCAAACTGCTTTATAAGAGGATGAAGAGCAGTCAAACTGATTTATAAGCGGACGAAGAGCAGTCAAACTGATTTATAATCGGACGAAGAGCAGTCAAACTGATTTATAAACGGACGAAGAGCAGTCAAACGGTTTTATAAAAGGATGAAGAGCAGTCAAACTGTTTTTTACGAGGATGTAGAGCAGTCAGACTGTTTTACAAGAGGATGAAGAGCAGTCAACCTGTTTTACAAGAGGATGAAGAGCAGTCAAACTGTTTTATAAGAGGATGAAGAGCAGTCAAACTGCGTTATAAAAGGATGAAGAGCAGTCAAACTGTTTTATAAGAGGACGAAGAGCAGTCAAACTGATTTATAATCGGACGAAGAGCAGTCAAACTGTTCTATTGGAGGATGAAGCGCAGTCAAACTGGTTTATAGGAGGATGAAGAGCAGTCAAACTGCTTTATAAGAGGATGAAGAGCAGTCAAACTGATTTATAAGCGCACGAAGAGCAGTCAAACTGATTTATAATCGGACAAAGAGCAGTCAAACTGTTCTATAGGAGGATGAAGCGCAGTCAAACTGGTTTATAGGAGGATGAAGAGCAGTCAAACTGCTTTATAAGAGGATGAAGAGCAGTCAAACTGATTTATAAGAGGATGAAGAGCAGTCAAACTGCTTTATAAAAGGATGATGAGCAGTCAAACTGTTTTATAAGCGGACGAAGAGCAGTTAAACTGATTTATAATCGGACGAAGAGCAGTCAAACTGATTTATAATCGGACGAAGAGCAGTCAAACTGATTTATAATCGGATGAATAGCAGTCAAACTGATTTATAAGAGGATGTAGAGCAGTCAAACTGCTTTATAAAAGGATGAAGAGCAGTCAAACTGCTTTATAAAAGGATGAAGAGCAGTCAAACTGTTTTATAAGAGGACGAAGAGCAGTCAAACTGTTTTATAAGAGGATGAAGAGCAGTCAAACTGCTTTATAAAAGGATGAAGAGCAGTCAAACAGTTTTATAAGAGGACGAAAAGCAGTCAAACTGATTTATAATCGGATCAAGAGCAGTCAAACTGATTTATACGAGGATGAAGAGCAGTCAAACTGCGTTACAATAAGATGAAGAGCAGTCAAACTGTTTTCTAAGAGGATGAAGAGCAGTCAAACTGATTTATAATCCGACGAAGAGCAGTCAAACTGTTCTATAGGAGGATGAAGAGCAGTCAAACTGTTTTATAAGCGGACGAAGAGCAGTCAAACTGATTTATAAGAGGATGTAGAGCAGTCAAACTGCTTTATAAAAGGATGAAGAGCAGTCAAACTGATTTATAATCGGACGAAGAGCAGTCAAACTGTTCTATAGGAGGATGAAGCGCAGTCAAACTGGTTTATAGGAGGATGAAGAACAGTCAAACTGATTTATAATCGGATGAAGAGCAGTCAAACTGATTTATAAGAGGATGAAGAGCAGTCAAACTGCTTTATAAAAGGATGAAGAGCAGTCAAACTGTTTTATAAGAGGACGAAGAGCAGTCAAACTGATTTATAATCGGACGAAGAGCAGTCAAACTGTTCTATAGGAGGATGAAGCGCAGTCAAACTGGTCTATAGGAGGATGAAGAGCAGTCAAACTGTTTTATAAGCGGACGAAGAGCAGTCAAACTGATTTATAAGAGGATGAAGAGCAGTCAAACTGCTTTATAAGAGGACGAAGAGCAGTCAAACTGATTTATAATCGGACGAAGAGCAGTCAAACTGTTCTATAGCAGGGTGAAGCACAGTCAAACTGGTTTATAGGAGGATGAAGAGCAGTCAAACTGCTTTATAAAAGGATGAAGAGCAGTCAAACTGATTTATAAGAGGATGAAGAGCAGTCAAACTGCTTCATAAAAGGATGAAGAGCAGTCAAACTGTTTTATAAGCGGACGAAGAGCAGTCAAACTGATTTATAATTGGACGAAGAGCAGTCAAACTGATTTATAATCGGACGAAGAGCAGTCAAACGGTTTTATAAGAGGATGAAGAGCAGTCAAATTGATTTATAAGAGTATGAAGAGCAGTCAAACTGATTTATAAGAGGATGTAGAGCAGTCAAACTGCTTTATAAGAGGATGAAGAGCAGTCAAACTGATTTATAAGCGGACGAAGAGCAGTCAAACTGATTTATAATCGGACGAAGAGCAGTCAAACTGATTTATAAACGGACGAAGAGCAGTCAAACGGTTTTATAAAAGGATGAAGAGCAGTCAAACTGTTTTTTACGAGGATGTAGAGCAGTCAGACTGTTTTACAAGAGGATGAAGAGCAGTCAACCTGTTTTACAAGAGGATGAAGAGCAGTCAAACTGTTTTATAAGAGGATGAAGAGCAGTCAAACTGCGTTATAAAAGGATGAAGAGCAGTCAAACTGTTTTATAAGAGGACGAAGAGCAGTCAAACTGATTTATAATCGGACGAAGAGCAGTCAAACTGTTCTATTGGAGGATGAAGCGCAGTCAAACTGGTTTATAGGAGGATGAAGAGCAGTCAAACTGCTTTATAAGAGGATGAAGAGCAGTCAAACTGATTTATAAGCGCACGAAGAGCAGTCAAACTGATTTATAATCGGACAAAGAGCAGTCAAACTGTTCTATAGGAGGATGAAGCGCAGTCAAACTGGTTTATAGGAGGATGAAGAGCAGTCAAACTGCTTTATAAGAGGATGAAGAGCAGTCAAACTGATTTATAAGAGGATGAAGAGCAGTCAAACTGCTTTATAAAAGGATGATGAGCAGTCAAACTGTTTTATAAGCGGACGAAGAGCAGTTAAACTGATTTATAATCGGACGAAGAGCAGTCAAACTGATTTATAATCGGACGAAGAGCAGTCAAACTGATTTATAATCGGATGAATAGCAGTCAAACTGATTTATAAGAGGATGTAGAGCAGTCAAACTGCTTTATAAAAGGATGAAGAGCAGTCAAACTGCTTTATAAGAGGACGAAGAGCAGTCAAACTGATTTATAATCGGACGAAGAGCAGTCAAACTGTTCTATAGGAGGGTGAAGCACAGTCAAACTGGTTTATAGGAGGATGAAGAGCAGTCAAACTGCTTTATAAAAGGATGAAGAGCAGTCAAACTGATTTATAAGAGGATGAAGAGCAGTCAAACTGCTTCATAAAAGGATGAAGAGCAGTCAAACTGTTTTATAAGCGGACGAAGAGCAGTCAAACTGATTTATAATTGGACGAAGAGCAGTCACACTGATTTATAATCGGACGAAGAGCAGTCAAACGGTTTTATAAGAGGATGAAGAGCAGTCAAATTGATTTATAAGAGTATGAAGAGCAGTCAAACTGATTTATAAGAGGATGTAGAGCAGTCAAACTGCTTTATAAGAGGATGAAGAGCAGTCAAACTGATTTATAAGCGGACGAAGAGCAGTCAAACTGATTTATAATCGGACGAAGAGCAGTCAAACTGATTTATAAACGGACGAAGAGCAGTCAAACGGTTTTATAAAAGGATGAAGAGCAGTCAAACTGTTTTTTACGAGGATGTAGAGCAGTCAGACTGTTTTACAAGAGGATGAAGAGCAGTCAACCTGTTTTACAAGAGGATGAAGAGCAGTCAAACTGTTTTATAAGAGGATGAAGAGCAGTCAAACTGCGTTATAAAAGGATGAAGAGCAGTCAAACTGTTTTATAAGAGGACGAAGAGCAGTCAAACTGATTTATAATCGGACGAAGAGCAGTCAAACTGTTCTATTGGAGGATGAAGCGCAGTCAAACTGGTTTATAGGAGGATGAAGAGCAGTCAAACTGCTTTATAAGAGGATGAAGAGCAGTCAAACTGATTTATAAGCGCACGAAGAGCAGTCAAACTGATTTATAATCGGACAAAGAGCAGTCAAACTGTTCTATAGGAGGATGAAGCGCAGTCAAACTGGTTTATAGGAGGATGAAGAGCAGTCAAACTGCTTTATAAGAGGATGAAGAGCAGTCAAACTGATTTATAAGAGGATGAAGAGCAGTCAAACTGCTTTATAAAAGGATGAAGAGCAGTCAAACTGTTTTATAAGCGGACGAAGAGCAGTTAAACTGATTTATAATCGGACGAAGAGCAGTCAAACTGATTTATAATCGGACAAAGAGCAGTCAAACTGATTTATAATCGGATGAATAGCAGTCAAACTGATTTATAAGAGGATGTAGAGCAGTCAAACTGCTTTATAAAAGGATGAAGAGCAGTCAAACTGTTTTATAAGAGGACGAAGAGCAGTCAAACTGCTTTATAAGAGGATGAAGAGCAGTTAAACTGATTTATAATCGGACGAAGAGCAGTCAAACTGTTCTATAGGAGGATGAATCGCAGTCAAACTGGTTTATAGGAGGATGAAGAGCAGTCAAACTGCTTTATAAGAGGATGAAGAGCAGTTAAACTGATTTATAAGCGGACGAAGAGCAGTCAAACTGATTTATAATCGGACGAAGAGCAGTCTAATCTGATTTATAAACGGACGAAGAGCAGTCAAACGGTTTTATAAAAGGATGAAGAGCAGTCAAACTGTTTTATACGAGGATGTAGAGCAGTCAGACTGTTTTACAAGAGGATGAAGAGCAGTCAACCTGTTTTACAAGAGGATGAAGAGCAGTCAAACTGTTTTATAAGAGGATGAAGAGCAGTCAAACTGCGTTATAAAAGGATGAAGAGCAGTCAAACAGTTTTATAAGAGGACGAAGAGCAGTCAAACTGATTTATAATCGGATGAAGAGCAGTCAAACTGATTTATAAGAGGATGAAGAGTAGTCAAACTGCTTTATAAAAGGATGAAGAGCAGTCAAACTGTTCTATAGGAGGATGAAGCGCAGTCAAACTGGTCTATAGGAGGATGAAGAGCAGTCAAACTGTTTTATAAGCGGACGAAGAGCAGTCAAACTGATTTATAAGAGGATGAAGAGCAGTCAAACTGCTTTATAAGAGGACGAAGAGCAGTCAAACTGATTTATAATCGGACGAAGAGCAGTCAAACTGATTTATAATCGGACGAAGAGCAGTCAAACTGATTTATAATCGGATGAATAGCAGTCAAACTGATTTATAAGAGGATGTAGAGCAGTCAAACTGCTTTATAAAAGGATGAAGAGCAGTCAAACTGCTTTATAAGAGGACGAAGAGCAGTCAAACTGATTTATAATCGGACGAAGAGCAGTCAAACTGTTCTATAGGAGGGTGAAGCACAGTCAAACTGGTTTATAGGAGGATGAAGAGCAGTCAAACTGATTTATAATTGGACGAAGAGCAGTCAAACTGATTTATAATCGGACGAAGAGCAGTCAAACGGTTTTATAAGAGGATGAAGAGCAGTCAAATTGATTTATAAGAGTATGAAGAGCAGTCAAACTGATTTATAAGAGGATGTAGAGCAGTCAAACTGCTTTATAAGAGGATGAAGAGCAGTCAAACTGATTTATAAGCGGACGAAGAGCAGTCAAACTGATTTATAATCGGACGAAGAGCAGTCAAACTGATTTATAAACGGACGAAGAGCAGTCAAACGGTTTTATAAAAGGATGAAGAGCAGTCAAACTGTTTTTTACGAGGATGTAGAGCAGTCAGACTGTTTACAAGAGGATGAAGAGCAGTCAACCTGTTTTACAAGAGGATGAAGAGCAGTCAAACTGTTTTATAAGAGGATGAAGAGCAGTCAAACTGCGTTATAAAAGGATGAAGAGCAGTCAAACTGTTTTATAAGAGGACGAAGAGCAGTCAAACTGATTTATAATCGGACGAAGAGCAGTCAAACTGTTCTATTGGAGGATGAAGCGCAGTCAAACTGGTTTATAGGAGGATGAAGAGCAGTCAAACTGCTTTATAAGAGGATGAAGAGCAGTCAAACTGATTTATAAGCGCACGAAGAGCAGTCAAACTGATTTATAATCGGACAAAGAGCAGTCAAACTGTTCTATAGGAGGATGAAGCGCAGTCAAACTGGTTTATAGGAGGATGAAGAGCAGTCAAACTGCTTTATAAGAGGATGAAGAGCAGTCAAACTGATTTATAAGAGGATGAAGAGCAGTGAAACTGCTTTATAAAAGGATGAAGAGCAGTCAAACTGTTTTATAAGCGGACGAAGAGCAGTTAAACTGATTTATAATCGGACGAAGAGCAGTCAAACTGATTTATAATCGGACGAAGAGCAGTCAAACTGATTTATAATCGGATGAATAGCAGTCAAACTGATTTATAAGAGGATGTAGAGCAGTCAAACTGCTTTATAAAAGGATGAAGAGCAGTCAAACTGTTTTATAAGAGGACGAAGAGCAGTCAAACTGCTTTATAAGAGGATGAAGAGCAGTTAAACTGATTTATAATCGGACGAAGAGCAGTCAAACTGTTCTATAGGAGGATGAATCGCAGTCAAACTGGTTTATAGGAGGATGAAGAGCAGTCAAACTGCTTTATAAGAGGATGAAGAGCAGTTAAACTGATTTATAAGCGGACGAAGAGCAGTCAAACTGATTTATAATCGGACGAAGAGCAGTCTAATCTGATTTATAAACGGACGAAGAGCAGTCAAACGGTTTTATAAAAGGATGAAGAGCAGTCAAACTGTTTTATACGAGGATGTAGAGCAGTCAGACTGTTTTACAAGAGGACGAAGAGCAGTCAACCTGTTTTACAAGAGGATGAAGAGCAGTCAAACTGTTTTATAAGAGGATGAAGAGCAGTCAAACTGCGTTATAAAAGGATGAAGAGCAGTCAAACAGTTTTATAAGAGGACGAAGAGCAGTCAAACTGATTTATAATCGGATGAAGAGCAGTCAAACTGATTTATAAGAGGATGAAGAGTAGTCAAACTGCTTTATAAAAGGATGAAGAGCAGTCAAACTGTTCTATAGGAGGATGAAGCGCAGTCAAACTGGTCTATAGGAGGATGAAGAGCAGTCAAACTGTTTTATAAGCGGACGAAGAGCAGTCAAACTGATTTATAAGAGGATGAAGAGCAGTCAAACTGCTTTATAAGAGGACGAAGAGCAGTCAAACTGATTTATAATCGGACGAAGAGCAGTCAAACTGTTCTATAGGAGGGTGAAGCGCAGTCAAACTGGTTTATAGGAAAATGAAGAGCAGTCAAACTGTTTTATAAAAGGATGAAGAGCAGTCAAACTGATTTATAAGAGGATGAAGAGCAGTCAAACTGCTTTATAAAAGGATGAAGAGCAGTCAAACTGTTTTATAAGCGGACGAAGAGCAGTCAAACTGATTTATAATTGGACGAAGAGCAGTCAAACTGATTTATAATCGGACGAAGAGCAGTCAAACGGTTTTATAAGAGGATGAAGAGCAGTCAAATTGATTTATAAGAGGATGAAGAGCAGTCAAACTGCTTTATAAAAGGATGAAGAGCAGTCAAACTTTTTTATACGAGGATGTAGAGCGGTCAGACTGTTTTACAAGAGGATGAAGAGCAGTCAAACTGTTTTGCAAGAGGATGAAGAGCAGTCAAACTGCGTTATAAAAAGATGAAGAGCAGTCAAACTGTTTTATAAGAGGAAGAAGAGCAGTCAAACAGTTTTATGAGGACGAGAAGCAGTCAAACTGATTTATAATCGGATGAAGAGCAGTCAAACTGATTTATAAGAGGATGAAGAGCAGTCAGACTGATTTATAATCGGATGAAGAGCAGTCAGACTGTTTTACAAGAGGATGAAGAGCAGTCAAACTGCTTTATAAAAGGATGAAGACCATCAAACTGTTTTATACGAGGATGTAGAGCAGTCAGACTGTTTTACAAGAGGATGAAGAGCAGTCAACCTGTTTTACAAGAGGATGAAGATTAGTCAATCTGTTTTATAAGAGGATGAAGAGCAGTCAAACTGCTTTATAAAAGGATGAAGAGCAGTCAAACTGTTTTATAAGAGGACGAAGAGCAGTCACACTGATTTATAATCGGACGAAGAGCAGTCAAACTGCTTTATAAAAGGATGAAGAGCAGTCAAACTGATTTATAACCGGACGAAGAGCAGTCAAACGGTTTTATAAGAGGATGAAGAGCAGTATAATTGATTTATAAGAGGATGAAGAGCAGTCAAACTGATTTATAATCGGACGAAGAGCAGTCAAACTGATTTATAAACGGACGAAGAGCAGTCAAACGGTTTTATAAAAGGATGAAGAGCAGTCAAACTGTTTTTTACGAGGATGTAGAGCAGTCAGACTGTTTTACAAGAGGATGAAGAGCAGTCAACCTGTTTTACAAGAGGATGAAGAGCAGTCAAACTGTTTTATAAGAGGATGAAGAGCAGTCAAACTGCGTTATAAAAGGATGAAGAGCAGTCAAACTGTTTTATAAGAGGACGAAGAGCAGTCAAACTGATTTATAATCGGACGAAGAGCAGTCAAACTGTTCTATTGGAGGATGAAGCGCAGTCAAACTGGTTTATAGGAGGATGAAGAGCAGTCAAACTGCTTTATAAGAGGATGAAGAGCAGTCAAACTGATTTATAAGCGCACGAAGAGCAGTCAAACTGATTTATAATCGGACAAAGAGCAGTCAAACTGTTCTATAGGAGGATGAAGCGCAGTCAAACTGGTTTATAGGAGGATGAAGAGCAGTCAAACTGCTTTATAAGAGGATGAAGAGCAGTCAAACTGATTTATAAGAGGATGAAGAGCAGTCAAACTGCTTTATAAAAGGATGAAGAGCAGTCAAACTGTTTTATAAGCGGACGAAGAGCAGTTAAACTGATTTATAATCGGACGAAGAGTAGTCAAACTGATTTATAATCGGACGAAGAGCAGTCAAACTGATTTATAATCGGATGAATAGCAGTCAAACTGATTTATAAGAGGATGTAGAGCAGTCAAACTGCTTTATAAAAGGATGAAGAGCAGTCAAACTGCTTTATAAGAGGACGAAGAGCAGTCAAACTGATTTATAATCGGACGAAGAGCAGTCAAACTGTTCTATAGGAGGGTGAAGCACAGTCAAACTGGTTTATAGGAGGATGAAGAGCAGTCAAACTGCTTTATAAAAGGATGAAGAGCAGTCAAACTGATTTATAAGAGGATGAAGAGCAGTCAAACTGCTTCATAAAAGGATGAAGAGCAGTCAAACTGTTTTATAAGCGGACGAAGAGCAGTCAAACTGATTTATAATTGGACGAAGAGCAGTCAAACTGATTTATAATCGGACGAAGAGCAGTCAAACGGTTTTATAAGAGGATGAAGAGCAGTCAAATTGATTTATAAGAGTATGAAGAGCAGTCAAACTGATTTATAAGAGGATGTAGAGCAGTCAAACTGCTTTATAAGAGGATGAAGAGCAGTCAAACTGATTTATAAGCGGACGAAGAGCAGTCAAACTGATTTATAATCGGACGAAGAGCAGTCAAACTGATTTATAAACGGACGAAGAGCAGTCAAACGGTTTTATAAAAGGATGAAGAGCAGTCAAACTGTTTTTTACGAGGATGTAGAGCAGTCAGACTGTTTTACAAGAGGATGAAGAGCAGTCAACCTGTTTTACAAGAGGATGAAGAGCAGTCAAACTGTTTTATAAGAGGATGAAGAGCAGTCAAACTGCGTTATAAAAGGATGAAGAGCAGTCAAACTGTTTTATAAGAGGACGAAGAGCAGTCAAACTGATTTATAATCGGACGAAGAGCAGTCAAACTGTTCTATTGGAGGATGAAGCGCAGTCAAACTGGTTTATAGGAGGATGAAGAGCAGTCAAACTGCTTTATAAGAGGATGAAGAGCAGTCAAACTGATTTATAAGCGCACGAAGAGCAGTCAAACTGATTTATAATCGGACAAAGAGCAGTCAAACTGTTCTATAGGAGGATGAAGCGCAGTCAAACTGGTTTATAGGAGGATGAAGAGCAGTCAAACTGCTTTATAAGAGGATGAAGAGCAGTCAAACTGATTTATAAGAGGATGAAGAGCAGTCAAACTGTTTTATAAGCGGACGAAGAGCAGTTAAACTGATTTATAATCGGACGAAGAGTAGTCAAACTGATTTATAATCGGACGAAGAGCAGTCAAACTGATTTATAATCGGATGAATAGCAGTCAAACTGATTTATAAGAGGATGTAGAGCAGTCAAACTGCTTTATAAAAGGATGAAGAGCAGTCAAACTGCTTTATAAGAGGACGAAGAGCAGTCAAACTGATTTATAATCGGACGAAGAGCAGTCAAACTGTTCTATAGGAGGGTGAAGCACAGTCAAACTGGTTTATAGGAGGATGAAGAGCAGTCAAACTGCTTTATAAAAGGATGAAGAGCAGTCAAACTGATTTATAAGAGGATGAAGAGCAGTCAAACTGCTTCATAAAAGGATGAAGAGCAGTCAAACTGTTTTATAAGCGGACGAAGAGCAGTCAAACTGATTTATAATTGGACGAAGAGCAGTCAAACTGATTTATAATCGGACGAAGAGCAGTCAAACGGTTTTATAAGAGGATGAAGAGCAGTCAAATTGATTTATAAGAGTATGAAGAGCAGTCAAACTGATTTATAAGAGGATGTAGAGCAGTCAAACTGCTTTATAAGAGGATGAAGAGCAGTCAAACTGATTTATAAGCGGACGAAGAGCAGTCAAACTGATTTATAATCGGACGAAGAGCAGTCAAACTGATTTATAAACGGACGAAGAGCAGTCAAACGGTTTTATAAAAGGATGAAGAGCAGTCAAACTGTTTTTTACGAGGATGTAGAGCAGTCAGACTGTTTTACAAGAGGATGAAGAGCAGTCAACCTGTTTTACAAGAGGATGAAGAGCAGTCAAACTGTTTTATAAGAGGATGAAGAGCAGTCAAACTGCGTTATAAAAGGATGAAGAGCAGTCAAACTGTTTTATAAGAGGACGAAGAGCAGTCAAACTGATTTATAATCGGACGAAGAGCAGTCAAACTGTTCTATTGGAGGATGAAGCGCAGTCAAACTGGTTTATAGGAGGATGAAGAGCAGTCAAACTGCTTTATAAGAGGATGAAGAGCAGTCAAACTGATTTATAAGCGCACGAAGAGCAGTCAAACTGATTTATAATCGGACAAAGAGCAGTCAAACTGTTCTATAGGAGGATGAAGCGCAGTCAAACTGGTTTATAGGAGGATGAAGAGCAGTCAAACTGCTTTATAAGAGGATGAAGAGCAGTCAAACTGATTTATAAGAGGATGAAGAGCAGTCAAACTGCTTTATAAAAGGATGAAGAGCAGTCAAACTGTTTTATAAGCGGACGAAGAGCAGTTAAACTGATTTATAATCGGACGAAGAGCAGTCAAACTGATTTATAATCGGACAAAGAGCAGTCAAACTGATTTATAATCGGATGAATAGCAGTCAAACTGATTTATAAGAGGATGTAGAGCAGTCAAACTGCTTTATAAAAGGATGAAGAGCAGTCAAACTGTTTTATAAGAGGACGAAGAGCAGTCAAACTGCTTTATAAGAGGATGAAGAGCAGTTAAACTGATTTATAATCGGACGAAGAGCAGTCAAACTGTTCTATAGGAGGATGAATCGCAGTCAAACTGGTTTATAGGAGGATGAAGAGCAGTCAAACTGCTTTATAAGAGGATGAAGAGCAGTTAAACTGATTTATAAGCGGACGAAGAGCAGTCAAACTGATTTATAATCGGACGAAGAGCAGTCTAATCTGATTTATAAACGGACGAAGAGCAGTCAAACGGTTTTATAAAAGGATGAAGAGCAGTCAAACTGTTTTATACGAGGATGTAGAGCAGTCAGACTGTTTTACAAGAGGATGAAGAGCAGTCAACCTGTTTTACAAGAGGATGAAGAGCAGTCAAACTGTTTTATAAGAGGATGAAGAGCAGTCAAACTGCGTTATAAAAGGATGAAGAGCAGTCAAACAGTTTTATAAGAGGACGAAGAGCAGTCAAACTGATTTATAATCGGATGAAGAGCAGTCAAACTGATTTATAAGAGGATGAAGAGTAGTCAAACTGCTTTATAAAAGGATGAAGAGCAGTCAAACTGTTCTATAGGAGGATGAAGCGCAGTCAAACTGGTCTATAGGAGGATGAAGAGCAGTCAAACTGTTTTATAAGCGGACGAAGAGCAGTCAAACTGATTTATAAGAGGATGAAGAGCAGTCAAACTGCTTTATAAGAGGACGAAGAGCAGTCAAACTGATTTATAATCGGACGAAGAGCAGTCAAACTGATTTATAATCGGACGAAGAGCAGTCAAACTGATTTATAATCGGATGAATAGCAGTCAAACTGATTTATAAGAGGATGTAGAGCAGTCAAACTGCTTTATAAAAGGATGAAGAGCAGTCAAACTGCTTTATAAGAGGACGAAGAGCAGTCAAACTGATTTATAATCGGACGAAGAGCAGTCAAACTGTTCTATAGGAGGGTGAAGCACAGTCAAACTGGTTTATAGGAGGATGAAGAGCAGTCAAACTGATTTATAATTGGACGAAGAGCAGTCAAACTGATTTATAATCGGACGAAGAGCAGTCAAACGGTTTTATAAGAGGATGAAGAGCAGTCAAATTGATTTATAAGAGTATGAAGAGCAGTCAAACTGATTTATAAGAGGATGTAGAGCAGTCAAACTGCTTTATAAGAGGATGAAGAGCAGTCAAACTGA
Organism: Lampris incognitus; assembly: GCF_029633865.1. NCBI lineage: Eukaryota > Metazoa > Chordata > Actinopteri > Lampriformes > Lampridae > Lampris > Lampris incognitus. The sequence continues at coordinate 37,318,752 of NC_079222.1, forward strand.
TTTATAAGCGGACGAAGAGCAGTCAAACTGATTTATAATCGGACGAAGAGCAGTCAAACTGATTTATAAACGGACGAAGAGCAGTCAAACGGTTTTATAAAAGGATGAAGAGCAGTCAAACTGTTTTTTACGAGGATGTAGAGCAGTCAGACTGTTTACAAGAGGATGAAGAGCAGTCAACCTGTTTTACAAGAGGATGAAGAGCAGTCAAACTGTTTTATAAGAGGATGAAGAGCAGTCAAACTGCGTTATAAAAGGATGAAGAGCAGTCAAACTGTTTTATAAGAGGACGAAGAGCAGTCAAACTGATTTATAATCGGACGAAGAGCAGTCAAACTGTTCTATTGGAGGATGAAGCGCAGTCAAACTGGTTTATAGGAGGATGAAGAGCAGTCAAACTGCTTTATAAGAGGATGAAGAGCAGTCAAACTGATTTATAAGCGCACGAAGAGCAGTCAAACTGATTTATAATCGGACAAAGAGCAGTCAAACTGTTCTATAGGAGGATGAAGCGCAGTCAAACTGGTTTATAGGAGGATGAAGAGCAGTCAAACTGCTTTATAAGAGGATGAAGAGCAGTCAAACTGATTTATAAGAGGATGAAGAGCAGTGAAACTGCTTTATAAAAGGATGAAGAGCAGTCAAACTGTTTTATAAGCGGACGAAGAGCAGTTAAACTGATTTATAATCGGACGAAGAGCAGTCAAACTGATTTATAATCGGACGAAGAGCAGTCAAACTGATTTATAATCGGATGAATAGCAGTCAAACTGATTTATAAGAGGATGTAGAGCAGTCAAACTGCTTTATAAAAGGATGAAGAGCAGTCAAACTGTTTTATAAGAGGACGAAGAGCAGTCAAACTGCTTTATAAGAGGATGAAGAGCAGTTAAACTGATTTATAATCGGACGAAGAGCAGTCAAACTGTTCTATAGGAGGATGAATCGCAGTCAAACTGGTTTATAGGAGGATGAAGAGCAGTCAAACTGCTTTATAAGAGGATGAAGAGCAGTTAAACTGATTTATAAGCGGACGAAGAGCAGTCAAACTGATTTATAATCGGACGAAGAGCAGTCTAATCTGATTTATAAACGGACGAAGAGCAGTCAAACGGTTTTATAAAAGGATGAAGAGCAGTCAAACTGTTTTATACGAGGATGTAGAGCAGTCAGACTGTTTTACAAGAGGATGAAGAGCAGTCAACCTGTTTTACAAGAGGATGAAGAGCAGTCAAACTGTTTTATAAGAGGATGAAGAGCAGTCAAACTGCGTTATAAAAGGATGAAGAGCAGTCAAACAGTTTTATAAGAGGACGAAGAGCAGTCAAACTGATTTATAATCGGATGAAGAGCAGTCAAACTGATTTATAAGAGGATGAAGAGTAGTCAAACTGCTTTATAAAAGGATGAAGAGCAGTCAAACTGTTCTATAGGAGGATGAAGCGCAGTCAAACTGGTCTATAGGAGGATGAAGAGCAGTCAAACTGTTTTATAAGCGGACGAAGAGCAGTCAAACTGATTTATAAGAGGATGAAGAGCAGTCAAACTGCTTTATAAGAGGACGAAGAGCAGTCAAACTGATTTATAATCGGACGAAGAGCAGTCAAACTGATTTATAATCGGACGAAGAGCAGTCAAACTGATTTATAATCGGATGAATAGCAGTCAAACTGATTTATAAGAGGATGTAGAGCAGTCAAACTGCTTTATAAAAGGATGAAGAGCAGTCAAACTGCTTTATAAGAGGACGAAGAGCAGTCAAACTGATTTATAATCGGACGAAGAGCAGTCAAACTGTTCTATAGGAGGGTGAAGCACAGTCAAACTGGTTTATAGGAGGATGAAGAGCAGTCAAACTGATTTATAATTGGACGAAGAGCAGTCAAACTGATTTATAATCGGACGAAGAGCAGTCAAACGGTTTTATAAGAGGATGAAGAGCAGTCAAATTGATTTATAAGAGTATGAAGAGCAGTCAAACTGATTTATAAGAGGATGTAGAGCAGTCAAACTGCTTTATAAGAGGATGAAGAGCAGTCAAACTGATTTATAAGCGGACGAAGAGCAGTCAAACTGATTTATAATCGGACGAAGAGCAGTCAAACTGATTTATAAACGGACGAAGAGCAGTCAAACGGTTTTATAAAAGGATGAAGAGCAGTCAAACTGTTTTTTACGAGGATGTAGAGCAGTCAGACTGTTTACAAGAGGATGAAGAGCAGTCAACCTGTTTTACAAGAGGATGAAGAGCAGTCAAACTGTTTTATAAGAGGATGAAGAGCAGTCAAACTGCGTTATAAAAGGATGAAGAGCAGTCAAACTGTTTTATAAGAGGACGAAGAGCAGTCAAACTGATTTATAATCGGACGAAGAGCAGTCAAACTGTTCTATTGGAGGATGAAGCGCAGTCAAACTGGTTTATAGGAGGATGAAGAGCAGTCAAACTGCTTTATAAGAGGATGAAGAGCAGTCAAACTGATTTATAAGCGCACGAAGAGCAGTCAAACTGATTTATAATCGGACAAAGAGCAGTCAAACTGTTCTATAGGAGGATGAAGCGCAGTCAAACTGGTTTATAGGAGGATGAAGAGCAGTCAAACTGCTTTATAAGAGGATGAAGAGCAGTCAAACTGATTTATAAGAGGATGAAGAGCAGTGAAACTGCTTTATAAAAGGATGAAGAGCAGTCAAACTGTTTTATAAGCGGACGAAGAGCAGTTAAACTGATTTATAATCGGACGAAGAGCAGTCAAACTGATTTATAATCGGACGAAGAGCAGTCAAACTGATTTATAATCGGATGAATAGCAGTCAAACTGATTTATAAGAGGATGTAGAGCAGTCAAACTGCTTTATAAAAGGATGAAGAGCAGTCAAACTGTTTTATAAGAGGACGAAGAGCAGTCAAACTGCTTTATAAGAGGATGAAGAGCAGTTAAACTGATTTATAATCGGACGAAGAGCAGTCAAACTGTTCTATAGGAGGATGAATCGCAGTCAAACTGGTTTATAGGAGGATGAAGAGCAGTCAAACTGCTTTATAAGAGGATGAAGAGCAGTTAAACTGATTTATAAGCGGACGAAGAGCAGTCAAACTGATTTATAATCGGACGAAGAGCAGTCTAATCTGATTTATAAACGGACGAAGAGCAGTCAAACGGTTTTATAAAAGGATGAAGAGCAGTCAAACTGTTTTATACGAGGATGTAGAGCAGTCAGACTGTTTTACAAGAGGATGAAGAGCAGTCAACCTGTTTTACAAGAGGATGAAGAGCAGTCAAACTGTTTTATAAGAGGATGAAGAGCAGTCAAACTGCGTTATAAAAGGATGAAGAGCAGTCAAACAGTTTTATAAGAGGACGAAGAGCAGTCAAACTGATTTATAATCGGATGAAGAGCAGTCAAACTGATTTATAAGAGGATGAAGAGTAGTCAAACTGCTTTATAAAAGGATGAAGAGCAGTCAAACTGTTCTATAGGAGGATGAAGCGCAGTCAAACTGGTCTATAGGAGGATGAAGAGCAGTCAAACTGTTTTATAAGCGGACGAAGAGCAGTCAAACTGATTTATAAGAGGATGAAGAGCAGTCAAACTGCTTTATAAGAGGACGAAGAGCAGTCAAACTGATTTATAATCGGACGAAGAGCAGTCAAACTGTTCTATAGGAGGGTGAAGCGCAGTCAAACTGGTTTATAGGAAAATGAAGAGCAGTCAAACTGTTTTATAAAAGGATGAAGAGCAGTCAAACTGATTTATAAGAGGATGAAGAGCAGTCAAACTGCTTTATAAAAGGATGAAGAGCAGTCAAACTGTTTTATAAGCGGACGAAGAGCAGTCAAACTGATTTATAATTGGACGAAGAGCAGTCAAACTGATTTATAATCGGACGAAGAGCAGTCAAACGGTTTTATAAGAGGATGAAGAGCAGTCAAATTGATTTATAAGAGGATGAAGAGCAGTCAAACTGCTTTATAAAAGGATGAAGAGCAGTCAAACTTTTTTATACGAGGATGTAGAGCGGTCAGACTGTTTTACAAGAGGATGAAGAGCAGTCAAACTGTTTTGCAAGAGGATGAAGAGCAGTCAAACTGCGTTATAAAAAGATGAAGAGCAGTCAAACTGTTTTATAAGAGGAAGAAGAGCAGTCAAACAGTTTTATGAGGACGAGAAGCAGTCAAACTGATTTATAATCGGATGAAGAGCAGTCAAACTGATTTATAAGAGGATGAAGAGCAGTCAGACTGATTTATAATCGGATGAAGAGCAGTCAGACTGTTTTACAAGAGGATGAAGAGCAGTCAAACTGCTTTATAAAAGGATGAAGACCATCAAACTGTTTTATACGAGGATGTAGAGCAGTCAGACTGTTTTACAAGAGGATGAAGAGCAGTCAACCTGTTTTACAAGAGGATGAAGATTAGTCAATCTGTTTTATAAGAGGATGAAGAGCAGTCAAACTGCTTTATAAAAGGATGAAGAGCAGTTAAACTGTTTTATAAGAGGACGAAGAGCAGTCACACTGATTTATAATCGGACGAAGAGCAGTCAAACTGCTTTATAAAAGGATGAAGAGCAGTCAAACTGATTTATAACCGGACGAAGAGCAGTCAAACGGTTTTATAAGAGGATGAAGAGCAGTATAATTGATTTATAAGAGGATGAAGAGCAGTCAAACTGCTTTATATAAGGATGAAGAGCAGTCAAACTGTTTTATACGAGGATGTAGAGCGGTCAGACTGTTTTACAAGAGGATGAAGAGCAGTCAAACTGTTTTATAAGAGGATGAAGAGCAGTCAAACTGCTTTATAAAAGGATGAAGAGCAGTCAAACAGTTTTATAAGAGGACGAAAAGCAGTCAAACTGATTTATAATCGGATGAAGAGCAGTCAAACAGATTTATAAGAGGATGAAGAGCAGTCAAACTGCGTTATAAAAAGATGAAGGGCAGTCAAACTGTTTTATAAAAGGACGAAGAGCAGTCAAACTGATTTATAATCGGATGAAGAGCAGTCAAACTGTTTTATAAGAGGATGAAGAGCAGTCAAACTGATTTATATTCGGACGAAGAGCAGTCAGACTGTTTTACAAGAGGATGAAGAGCAGTCAAACTGCTTTATAAAAGGACGAAGAGCAGTCAAACTGATTTATAATCGGACGAAGAGCAGTCAAACTGTTCTATAGGACGATGAAGAGCAGTCAAACTGGTTTATAGGAGGATGAAGAGCAGTCAAACTGCTTTATAAGAGGATGAAGAGCAATCAAACTGATTTATAAGCGGACGAAGAGCAGTCAAACTGATTTATAATCGGACGAAGAGCAGTCAAACTGATTTATAAACGGACGAAGAGCAGTCAAACGGTTTTATAAAAGGATGAAGAGCAGTCAAACTGTTTTATACGAGGATGTAGAGCAGTCAGACTGTTTTACAAGAGGATGAAGAGCAGTCAACCTGTTTTACAAGAGGATGAAGAGCAGTCAAACTGTTTTATAAGAGGATGAAGAGCAGTCTAACTGCGTTATAAAAGGATGAAGAGCAGTCAAACTGTTTTATAAGAGGAAAAAAGAGCAGTCAAACTGATTTATAATAGGATGAAGAGCAGGCAAACTGATTTATAAGAGGATGAAGAGCAGTCAAACTGTTTTATAAGCTGACGAAGAGCAGTCAAACTGATTTATAATCGGACGAAGAGCAGTCAAACTAATTTATAATCAGACGAAGAGCAGTCAAACGGTTTTATAAGAGGATGAAGAGCAGTCAAATTGATTTATAAGAGGATGAAGAGCAGTCAAACTATTTTACAAGAGGATGAAGAGCAGTCAATCTGTTTTATAAGAGGATGAAGAGCAGTCAAACTGCTTTATAAAAGGATGAAGAGCAGTCAAACTGTTTTATAAGAGGACGAAGAGCAGTCAAACTGATTTATAATCGGATGAAGAGCAGTCAAACTGATTTATAAGAGGATGAAGAGCAGTCAAACTGCTTTATAAAAGGATGAAGAGCAGTCAAACTGTTTTATAAGAGGACGAAGAGCAGTCAAACTGATTTATAATCGGACGAAGAGCAGTCAAACTGTTTTATAAGAGGATGAAGAGCAGTCAAACTGATTTATAATCGGACGAAGAGCAGTCAGACTGTTTTACAAGAGGATGAAGAGCAGTCAAACTGCTTTATAAAAGGACGAAGAGCAGTCAAACTGATTTATAATCGGATGAAGAGCAGTCAAACTGTTTTATAAGAGGATGAAGAGCAGTCAAACTGATTTATAATCGGACGAAGAGCAGTCAAACTGTTCTATAGGACGATGAAGAGCAGTCAAACTGGTTTATAGGAGGAAGAAGGGCAGTCAAACTGATTTATAAGCGGACGAAGAGCAGTCAAACTGATTTATAATCGGACGAAGAGCAGTCAAACTGATTTATAATCGGATGAAGAGCAGTCAAACTGATTTATAATCGGACGAAGAGCAGTCAAACTGATTTATAATCGGATGAAGAGCAGTCAAACTGTTTTATAAGAGGACGAAGAGCAGTCAAACTGATTTATAAACGGACGAAGAGCAGTCAAACGGTTTTATAAAAGGATGAAGAGCAGTCAAACTGTTTTATACGAGGATGTAGAGCAGTCAGACTGTTTTACAAGATGATGAAGAGCAGTCAACCTGTTTTACAAGAGGATGAAGAGCAGTCAAACTGTTTTATAAGAGGATGAAGAGCAGTCTAACTGCGTTATAAAAGGATGAAGAGCAGTCAAACTGTTTTATAAGAGGAAAAAAGAGCAGTCAAACTGATTTATAATAGGATGAAGAGCAGGCAAACTGATTTATAAGAGGATGAAGAGCAGTCAAACTGTTTTATAAGCTGACGAAGAGCAGTCAAACTGATTTATAATCGGACGAAGAGCAGTCAAACTGATTTATAATCAGACGAAGAGCAGTCAAACGGTTTTATAAGAGGATGAAGAGCAGTCAAATTGATTTATAAGAGGATGAAGAGCAGTCAAACTGCTTTATAAAAGGATGAAGAGCAGTCAAACTGTTTTATACGAGGATGTAGAGCAGTCAGACTGTTTTACAAGAGGAGGAAGAGCAGTCAACCTGTTTTACAAGAGGATGAAGAGCAGTCAATCTGTTTTATAAGAGGATGAAGAGCAGTCAAACTGCTTTATAAAAGGATGAAGAGCAGTCAAACTGTTTTATAAGAGGACGAAGAGCAGTCAAACTGATTTATAATCGGATGAAGAGCAGTCAAACTGATTTATAAGAGGATGAAGAGCAGTCAAACTGCTTTATAAAAGGATGAAGAGCAGTCAAACTGTTTTATAAGAGGACGAAGAGCAGTCAAACTGATTTATAATCGGACGAAGAGCAGTCAAACTGATTTATAATCAGACGAAGAGCAGTCAAACGGTTTTATAAGAGGATGAAGAGCAGTCAAATTGATTTATAAGAGGATGAAGAGCAGTCAAACTGCTTTATAAAAGGAGGAAGAGCAGTCAAACTGTTTTATACGAGGATGTAGAGCAGTCAGACGGTTTTACAAGAGGAGGAAGAGCAGTCAACCTGTTTTACAAGAGGATGAAGAGCAGTCAATCTGTTTTATAAGAGGATGAAGAGCAGTCAAACTGATTTATAATCGGACGAAGAGCAGTCAAACGGTTTTATAAGAGGATGAAGAGCAGTCAAATTGATTTATAAGAGGATGAAGATCAGTCAAACTGATTTATAAGAGGATGTAGAGCAGTCAAACTGCTTTATAAAAGGATGAAGAGCAGTCAAACTGATTTATAATCGGACGAAGAGCAGTCAAACTGTTCTATAGGAGGATGAAGCGCAGTCAAACTGGTTTATAGGAGGATGAAGAGCAGTCAAACTACTTTATAAGAGGACGAAGAGCAGTCAAACTGATTTATAATCAGATGAAGAGCAGTCAAACTGATTTATAATCGGACGAAGAGCAGTCAAACGGTTTTATAAGAGGATGAAGAGCAGTCAAATTGATTTATAAGAGGATGAAGAGCAGTCAAACTGATTTTTAAGAGGATGTAGAGCAGTCAAACTGCTTTATAAAAGGATGAAGAGCAGTCAAACTGATTTATAATCGGACGAAGAGCAGTCAAACTGTTCTATAGGAGGATGAAGCGCAGTCAAACTGGTTTATAGGAGGATGAAGAGCAGTCAAACTGCTTTATAAGAGGATGAAGAGCAGTCAAACTGATTTATAAGCGGACGAAGAGCAGTCAAACTGATTTATAATCGGACGAAGAGCAGTCAAACTGATTTATAAACGGACGAAGAGCAGTCAAACGGTTTTATAGGACGATGAAGAGCAGTCAAACTGGTTTATAGGAGGATGAAGGGCAGTCAAACTGATTTATAAGCGGACGAAGAGCAGTCAAACTGATTTATAATCGGACGAAGAGCAGTCAAACTGATTTATAATCGGATGAAGAGCAGTCAAACTGATTTATAATCGGACGAAGAGCAGTCAAACTGATTTATAATCGGATGAAGAGCAGTCAAACTGTTTTATAAGAGGACGAAGAGCAGTCAAACTGATTTATAATCGGACGAAGAGCAGTCAAACTGATTTATAAACGGACGAAGAGCAGTCAAACGGTTTTATAAAAGGATGAAGAGCAGTCAAACTGTTTTATACGAGGATGTAGAGCAGTCAGACTGTTTTACAAGAGGATGAAGAGCAGTCAACCTGTTTTACAAGAGGATGAAGAGCAGTCAAACTGTTTTATAAGAGGATGAAGAGCAGTCTAACTGCGTTATAAAAGGATGAAGAGCAGTCAAACTGTTTTATAAGAGGAAAAAAGAGCAGTCAAACTGATTTATAATAGGATGAAGAGCAGGCAAACTGATTTATAAGAGGATGAAGAGCAGTCAAACTGTTTTATAAGCTGACGAAGAGCAGTCAAACTGATTTATAATCGGACGAAGAGCAGTCAAACTGTTCTATAGGACGATGAAGAGCAGTCAAACTGGTTTATAGGAGGAAGAAGGGCAGTCAAACTGATTTATAAGCGGACGAAGAGCAGTCAAACTGATTTATAATCGGACGAAGAGCAGTCAAACTGATTTATAATCGGATGAAGAGCAGTCAAACTGATTTATAATCGGACGAAGAGCAGTCAAACTGATTTATAATCGGATGAAGAGCAGTCAAACTGTTTTATAAGAGGACGAAGAGCAGTCAAACTGATTTATAAACGGACGAAGAGCAGTCAAACGGTTTTATAAAAGGATGAAGAGCAGTCAAACTGTTTTATACGAGGATGTAGAGCAGTCAGACTGTTTTACAAGATGATGAAGAGCAGTCAACCTGTTTTACAAGAGGATGAAGAGCAGTCAAACTGTTTTATAAGAGGATGAAGAGCAGTCTAACTGCGTTATAAAAGGATGAAGAGCAGTCAAACTGTTTTATAAGAGGAAAAAAGAGCAGTCAAACTGATTTATAATAGGATGAAGAGCAGGCAAACTGATTTATAAGAGGATGAAGAGCAGTCAAACTGTTTTATAAGCTGACGAAGAGCAGTCAAACTGATTTATAATCGGACGAAGAGCAGTCAAACTGATTTATAATCAGACGAAGAGCAGTCAAACGGTTTTATAAGAGGATGAAGAGCAGTCAAATTGATTTATAAGAGGATGAAGAGCAGTCAAACTGCTTTATAAAAGGATGAAGAGCAGTCAAACTGTTTTATACGAGGATGTAGAGCAGTCAGACTGTTTTACAAGAGGAGGAAGAGCAGTCAACCTGTTTTACAAGAGGATGAAGAGCAGTCAATCTGTTTTATAAGAGGATGAAGAGCAGTCAAACTGCTTTATAAAAGGATGAAGAGCAGTCAAACTGTTTTATAAGAGGACGAAGAGCAGTCAAACTGATTTATAATCGGATGAAGAGCAGTCAAACTGATTTATAAGAGGATGAAGAGCAGTCAAACTGCTTTATAAAAGGATGAAGAGCAGTCAAACTGTTTTATAAGAGGACGAAGAGCAGTCAAACTGATTTATAATCGGACGAAGAGCAGTCAAACTGATTTATAATCAGACGAAGAGCAGTCAAACGGTTTTATAAGAGGATGAAGAGCAGTCAAATTGATTTATAAGAGGATGAAGAGCAGTCAAACTGCTTTATAAAAGGAGGAAGAGCAGTCAAACTGTTTTATACGAGGATGTAGAGCAGTCAGACGGTTTTACAAGAGGAGGAAGAGCAGTCAACCTGTTTTACAAGAGGATGAAGAGCAGTCAATCTGTTTTATAAGAGGATGAAGAGCAGTCAAACTGATTTATAATCGGACGAAGAGCAGTCAAACGGTTTTATAAGAGGATGAAGAGCAGTCAAATTGATTTATAAGAGGATGAAGATCAGTCAAACTGATTTATAAGAGGATGTAGAGCAGTCAAACTGCTTTATAAAAGGATGAAGAGCAGTCAAACTGATTTATAATCGGACGAAGAGCAGTCAAACTGTTCTATAGGAGGATGAAGCGCAGTCAAACTGGTTTATAGGAGGATGAAGAGCAGTCAAACTACTTTATAAGAGGACGAAGAGCAGTCAAACTGATTTATAATCAGATGAAGAGCAGTCAAACTGATTTATAATCGGACGAAGAGCAGTCAAACGGTTTTATAAGAGGATGAAGAGCAGTCAAATTGATTTATAAGAGGATGAAGAGCAGTCAAACTGATTTTTAAGAGGATGTAGAGCAGTCAAACTGCTTTATAAAAGGATGAAGAGCAGTCAAACTGATTTATAATCGGACGAAGAGCAGTCAAACTGTTCTATAGGAGGATGAAGCGCAGTCAAACTGGTTTATAGGAGGATGAAGAGCAGTCAAACTGCTTTATAAGAGGATGAAGAGCAGTCAAACTGATTTATAAGCGGACGAAGAGCAGTCAAACTGATTTATAATCGGACGAAGAGCAGTCAAACTGATTTATAAACGGACGAAGAGCAGTCAAACGGTTTTATAGGACGATGAAGAGCAGTCAAACTGGTTTATAGGAGGATGAAGGGCAGTCAAACTGATTTATAAGCGGACGAAGAGCAGTCAAACTGATTTATAATCGGACGAAGAGCAGTCAAACTGATTTATAATCGGATGAAGAGCAGTCAAACTGATTTATAATCGGACGAAGAGCAGTCAAACTGATTTATAATCGGATGAAGAGCAGTCAAACTGTTTTATAAGAGGACGAAGAGCAGTCAAACTGATTTATAATCGGACGAAGAGCAGTCAAACTGATTTATAAACGGACGAAGAGCAGTCAAACGGTTTTATAAAAGGATGAAGAGCAGTCAAACTGTTTTATACGAGGATGTAGAGCAGTCAGACTGTTTTACAAGAGGATGAAGAGCAGTCAACCTGTTTTACAAGAGGATGAAGAGCAGTCAAACTGTTTTATAAGAGGATGAAGAGCAGTCTAACTGCGTTATAAAAGGATGAAGAGCAGTCAAACTGTTTTATAAGAGGAAAAAAGAGCAGTCAAACTGATTTATAATAGGATGAAGAGCAGGCAAACTGATTTATAAGAGGATGAAGAGCAGTCAAACTGTTTTATAAGCTGACGAAGAGCAGTCAAACTGATTTATAATCGGACGAAGAGCAGTCAAACTGATTTATAATCAGACGAAGAGCAGTCAAACGGTTTTATAAGAGGATGAAGAGCAGTCAAATTGATTTATAAGAGGATGAAGAGCAGTCAAACTGCTTTATAAAAGGATGAAGAGCAGTCAAACTGTTTTATACGAGGATGTAGAGCAGTCAGACTGTTTTACAAGAGGAGGAAGAGCAGTCAACCTGTTTTACAAGAGGATGAAGAGCAGTCAATCTGTTTTATAAGAGGATGAAGAGCAGTCAAACTGCTTTATAAAAGGATGAAGAGCAGTCAAACTGTTTTATAAGAGGACGAAGAGCAGTCAAACTGATTTATAATCGGATGAAGAGCAGTCAAACTGATTTATAAGAGGATGAAGAGCAGTCAAACTGCTTTATAAGAGGACGAAGAGCAGTCAAACTGATTTATAATCGGACGAAGAGCAGTCAAACTGATTTATAATCAGACGAAGAGCAGTCAAACGGTTTTATAAGAGGATGAAGAGCAGTCAAATTGATTTATAAGAGGATGAAGAGCAGTCAAACTGCTTTATAAAAGGAGGAAGAGCAGTCAAACTGTTTTATACGAGGATGTAGAGCAGTCAGACGGTTTTACAAGAGGAGGAAGAGCAGTCAACCTGTTTTACAAGAGGATGAAGAGCAGTCAATCTGTTTTATAAGATGATGAAGAGCAGTCAAACTGATTTATAATCGGACGAAGAGCAGTCAAACGGTTTTATAAGAGGATGAAGAGCAGTCAAATTGATTTATAAGAGGATGAAGAGCAGTCAAACTGATTTATAAGAGGATGTAGAGCAGTCAAACTGCTTTATAAAAGGATGAAGAGCAGTCAAACTGATTTATAATCGGACGAAGAGCAGTCAAACTGTTCTATAGGAGGATGAAGCGCAGTCAAACTGGTTTATAGGAGGATGAAGAGCAGTCAAACTGCTTTATAAGAGGACGAAGAGCAGTCAAACTGATTTATAATCGGATGAAGAGCAGTCAAACTGATTTATAATCGGACGAAGAGCAGTCAAACGGTTTTATAAGAGGATGAAGAGCAGTCAAATTGATTTATAAGAGGATGAAGAGCAGTCAAACTGATTTTTAAGAGGATGTAGAGCAGTCAAACTGCTTTATAAAAGGATGAAGAGCAGTCAAACTGATTTATAATCGGACGAAGAGCAGTCAAACTGTTCTATAGGAGGATGAAGCGCAGTCAAACTGGTTTATAGGAGGATGAAGAGCAGTCAAACTGCTTTATAAGAGGATGAAGAGCAGTCAAACTGATTTATAAGCGGACGAAGAGCAGTCAAACTGATTTATAATCGGACGAAGAGCAGTCAAACTGATTTATAAACGGACGAAGAGCAGTCAAACGGTTTTATAAAAGGATGAAGAGCAGTCAAACTGTTTTATACGAGGATGTAGAGCAGTCAGACTGTTTTACAAGAGGATGAAAACCAGTCAACCTGTTTTACAAGAGGATGAAGAGCAGTCAAACTGTTTTATAAGAGGATGAAGAGCAGTCTAACTGCGTTATAAAAGGATGAAGAGCAGTCAAACTGTTTTATAAGAGGAAAAAAGAGCAGTCAAACTGATTTATAATAGGATGAAGAGCAGGCAAACTGATTTATAAGAGGATGAAGAGCAGTCAAACTGTTTTATAAGCTGACGAAGAGCAGTCAAACTGATTTATAATCGGACGAAGAGCAGTCAAACTAATTTATAATCAGACGAAGAGCAGTCAAACGGTTTTATAAGAGGATGAAGAGCAGTCAAATTGATTTATAAGAGGATGAAGAGCAGTCAAACTATTTTACAAGAGGATGAAGAGCAGTCAATCTGTTTTATAAGAGGATGAAGAGCAGTCAAACTGCTTTATAAAAGGATGAAGAGCAGTCAAACTGTTTTATAAGAGGACGAAGAGCAGTCAAACTGATTTATAATCGGATGAAGAGCAGTCAAACTGATTTATAAGAGGATGAAGAGCAGTCAAACTGCTTTATAAAAGGATGAAGAGCAGTCAAACTGTTTTATAAGAGGACGAAGAGCAGTCAAACTGATTTATAATCGGACGAAGAGCAGTCAAACTGTTTTATAAGAGGATGAAGAGCAGTCAAACTGATTTATAATCGGACGAAGAGCAGTCAGACTGTTTTACAAGAGGATGAAGAGCAGTCAAACTGCTTTATAAAAGGACGAAGAGCAGTCAAACTGATTTATAATCGGATGAAGAGCAGTCAAACTGTTTTATAAGAGGATGAAGAGCAGTCAAACTGATTTATAATCGGACGAAGAGCAGTCAAACTGTTCTATAGGACGATGAAGAGCAGTCAAACTGGTTTATAGGAGGAAGAAGGGCAGTCAAACTGATTTATAAGCGGACGAAGAGCAGTCAAACTGATTTATAATCGGACGAAGAGCAGTCAAACTGATTTATAATCGGATGAAGAGCAGTCAAACTGATTTATAATCGGACGAAGAGCAGTCAAACTGATTTATAATCGGATGAAGAGCAGTCAAACTGTTTTATAAGAGGACGAAGAGCAGTCAAACTGATTTATAAACGGACGAAGAGCAGTCAAACGGTTTTATAAAAGGATGAAGAGCAGTCAAACTGTTTTATACGAGGATGTAGAGCAGTCAGACTGTTTTACAAGATGATGAAGAGCAGTCAACCTGTTTTACAAGAGGATGAAGAGCAGTCAAACTGTTTTATAAGAGGATGAAGAGCAGTCTAACTGCGTTATAAAAGGATGAAGAGCAGTCAAACTGTTTTATAAGAGGAAAAAAGAGCAGTCAAACTGATTTATAATAGGATGAAGAGCAGGCAAACTGATTTATAAGAGGATGAAGAGCAGTCAAACTGTTTTATAAGCTGACGAAGAGCAGTCAAACTGATTTATAATCGGACGAAGAGCAGTCAAACTGATTTATAATCAGACGAAGAGCAGTCAAACGGTTTTATAAGAGGATGAAGAGCAGTCAAATTGATTTATAAGAGGATGAAGAGCAGTCAAACTGCTTTATAAAAGGATGAAGAGCAGTCAAACTGTTTTATACGAGGATGTAGAGCAGTCAGACTGTTTTACAAGAGGAGGAAGAGCAGTCAACCTGTTTTACAAGAGGATGAAGAGCAGTCAATCTGTTTTATAAGAGGATGAAGAGCAGTCAAACTGCTTTATAAAAGGATGAAGAGCAGTCAAACTGTTTTATAAGAGGACGAAGAGCAGTCAAACTGATTTATAATCGGATGAAGAGCAGTCAAACTGATTTATAAGAGGATGAAGAGCAGTCAAACTGCTTTATAAAAGGATGAAGAGCAGTCAAACTGTTTTATAAGAGGACGAAGAGCAGTCAAACTGATTTATAATCGGACGAAGAGCAGTCAAACTGATTTATAATCAGACGAAGAGCAGTCAAACGGTTTTATAAGAGGATGAAGAGCAGTCAAATTGATTTATAAGAGGATGAAGAGCAGTCAAACTGCTTTATAAAAGGAGGAAGAGCAGTCAAACTGTTTTATACGAGGATGTAGAGCAGTCAGACGGTTTTACAAGAGGAGGAAGAGCAGTCAACCTGTTTTACAAGAGGATGAAGAGCAGTCAATCTGTTTTATAAGAGGATGAAGAGCAGTCAAACTGATTTATAATCGGACGAAGAGCAGTCAAACGGTTTTATAAGAGGATGAAGAGCAGTCAAATTGATTTATAAGAGGATGAAGATCAGTCAAACTGATTTATAAGAGGATGTAGAGCAGTCAAACTGCTTTATAAAAGGATGAAGAGCAGTCAAACTGATTTATAATCGGACGAAGAGCAGTCAAACTGTTCTATAGGAGGATGAAGCGCAGTCAAACTGGTTTATAGGAGGATGAAGAGCAGTCAAACTACTTTATAAGAGGACGAAGAGCAGTCAAACTGATTTATAATCAGATGAAGAGCAGTCAAACTGATTTATAATCGGACGAAGAGCAGTCAAACGGTTTTATAAGAGGATGAAGAGCAGTCAAATTGATTTATAAGAGGATGAAGAGCAGTCAAACTGATTTTTAAGAGGATGTAGAGCAGTCAAACTGCTTTATAAAAGGATGAAGAGCAGTCAAACTGATTTATAATCGGACGAAGAGCAGTCAAACTGTTCTATAGGAGGATGAAGCGCAGTCAAACTGGTTTATAGGAGGATGAAGAGCAGTCAAACTGCTTTATAAGAGGATGAAGAGCAGTCAAACTGATTTATAAGCGGACGAAGAGCAGTCAAACTGATTTATAATCGGACGAAGAGCAGTCAAACTGATTTATAAACGGACGAAGAGCAGTCAAACGGTTTTATAGGACGATGAAGAGCAGTCAAACTGGTTTATAGGAGGATGAAGGGCAGTCAAACTGATTTATAAGCGGACGAAGAGCAGTCAAACTGATTTATAATCGGACGAAGAGCAGTCAAACTGATTTATAATCGGATGAAGAGCAGTCAAACTGATTTATAATCGGACGAAGAGCAGTCAAACTGATTTATAATCGGATGAAGAGCAGTCAAACTGTTTTATAAGAGGACGAAGAGCAGTCAAACTGATTTATAATCGGACGAAGAGCAGTCAAACTGATTTATAAACGGACGAAGAGCAGTCAAACGGTTTTATAAAAGGATGAAGAGCAGTCAAACTGTTTTATACGAGGATGTAGAGCAGTCAGACTGTTTTACAAGAGGATGAAGAGCAGTCAACCTGTTTTACAAGAGGATGAAGAGCAGTCAAACTGTTTTATAAGAGGATGAAGAGCAGTCTAACTGCGTTATAAAAGGATGAAGAGCAGTCAAACTGTTTTATAAGAGGAAAAAAGAGCAGTCAAACTGATTTATAATAGGATGAAGAGCAGGCAAACTGATTTATAAGAGGATGAAGAGCAGTCAAACTGTTTTATAAGCTGACGAAGAGCAGTCAAACTGATTTATAA
This sequence comes from Lampris incognitus, assembly GCF_029633865.1. NCBI lineage: Eukaryota > Metazoa > Chordata > Actinopteri > Lampriformes > Lampridae > Lampris > Lampris incognitus. The sequence goes on from NC_079222.1 coordinate 37,335,318, forward strand.
TCGGACGAAGAGCAGTCAAACTGTTCTATAGGACGATGAAGAGCAGTCAAACTGGTTTATAGGAGGAAGAAGGGCAGTCAAACTGATTTATAAGCGGACGAAGAGCAGTCAAACTGATTTATAATCGGACGAAGAGCAGTCAAACTGATTTATAATCGGATGAAGAGCAGTCAAACTGATTTATAATCGGACGAAGAGCAGTCAAACTGATTTATAATCGGATGAAGAGCAGTCAAACTGTTTTATAAGAGGACGAAGAGCAGTCAAACTGATTTATAAACGGACGAAGAGCAGTCAAACGGTTTTATAAAAGGATGAAGAGCAGTCAAACTGTTTTATACGAGGATGTAGAGCAGTCAGACTGTTTTACAAGATGATGAAGAGCAGTCAACCTGTTTTACAAGAGGATGAAGAGCAGTCAAACTGTTTTATAAGAGGATGAAGAGCAGTCTAACTGCGTTATAAAAGGATGAAGAGCAGTCAAACTGTTTTATAAGAGGAAAAAAGAGCAGTCAAACTGATTTATAATAGGATGAAGAGCAGGCAAACTGATTTATAAGAGGATGAAGAGCAGTCAAACTGTTTTATAAGCTGACGAAGAGCAGTCAAACTGATTTATAATCGGACGAAGAGCAGTCAAACTGATTTATAATCAGACGAAGAGCAGTCAAACGGTTTTATAAGAGGATGAAGAGCAGTCAAATTGATTTATAAGAGGATGAAGAGCAGTCAAACTGCTTTATAAAAGGATGAAGAGCAGTCAAACTGTTTTATACGAGGATGTAGAGCAGTCAGACTGTTTTACAAGAGGAGGAAGAGCAGTCAACCTGTTTTACAAGAGGATGAAGAGCAGTCAATCTGTTTTATAAGAGGATGAAGAGCAGTCAAACTGCTTTATAAAAGGATGAAGAGCAGTCAAACTGTTTTATAAGAGGACGAAGAGCAGTCAAACTGATTTATAATCGGATGAAGAGCAGTCAAACTGATTTATAAGAGGATGAAGAGCAGTCAAACTGCTTTATAAAAGGATGAAGAGCAGTCAAACTGTTTTATAAGAGGACGAAGAGCAGTCAAACTGATTTATAATCGGACGAAGAGCAGTCAAACTGATTTATAATCAGACGAAGAGCAGTCAAACGGTTTTATAAGAGGATGAAGAGCAGTCAAATTGATTTATAAGAGGATGAAGAGCAGTCAAACTGCTTTATAAAAGGAGGAAGAGCAGTCAAACTGTTTTATACGAGGATGTAGAGCAGTCAGACGGTTTTACAAGAGGAGGAAGAGCAGTCAACCTGTTTTACAAGAGGATGAAGAGCAGTCAATCTGTTTTATAAGAGGATGAAGAGCAGTCAAACTGATTTATAATCGGACGAAGAGCAGTCAAACGGTTTTATAAGAGGATGAAGAGCAGTCAAATTGATTTATAAGAGGATGAAGATCAGTCAAACTGATTTATAAGAGGATGTAGAGCAGTCAAACTGCTTTATAAAAGGATGAAGAGCAGTCAAACTGATTTATAATCGGACGAAGAGCAGTCAAACTGTTCTATAGGAGGATGAAGCGCAGTCAAACTGGTTTATAGGAGGATGAAGAGCAGTCAAACTACTTTATAAGAGGACGAAGAGCAGTCAAACTGATTTATAATCAGATGAAGAGCAGTCAAACTGATTTATAATCGGACGAAGAGCAGTCAAACGGTTTTATAAGAGGATGAAGAGCAGTCAAATTGATTTATAAGAGGATGAAGAGCAGTCAAACTGATTTTTAAGAGGATGTAGAGCAGTCAAACTGCTTTATAAAAGGATGAAGAGCAGTCAAACTGATTTATAATCGGACGAAGAGCAGTCAAACTGTTCTATAGGAGGATGAAGCGCAGTCAAACTGGTTTATAGGAGGATGAAGAGCAGTCAAACTGCTTTATAAGAGGATGAAGAGCAGTCAAACTGATTTATAAGCGGACGAAGAGCAGTCAAACTGATTTATAATCGGACGAAGAGCAGTCAAACTGATTTATAAACGGACGAAGAGCAGTCAAACGGTTTTATAGGACGATGAAGAGCAGTCAAACTGGTTTATAGGAGGATGAAGGGCAGTCAAACTGATTTATAAGCGGACGAAGAGCAGTCAAACTGATTTATAATCGGACGAAGAGCAGTCAAACTGATTTATAATCGGATGAAGAGCAGTCAAACTGATTTATAATCGGACGAAGAGCAGTCAAACTGATTTATAATCGGATGAAGAGCAGTCAAACTGTTTTATAAGAGGACGAAGAGCAGTCAAACTGATTTATAATCGGACGAAGAGCAGTCAAACTGATTTATAAACGGACGAAGAGCAGTCAAACGGTTTTATAAAAGGATGAAGAGCAGTCAAACTGTTTTATACGAGGATGTAGAGCAGTCAGACTGTTTTACAAGAGGATGAAGAGCAGTCAACCTGTTTTACAAGAGGATGAAGAGCAGTCAAACTGTTTTATAAGAGGATGAAGAGCAGTCTAACTGCGTTATAAAAGGATGAAGAGCAGTCAAACTGTTTTATAAGAGGAAAAAAGAGCAGTCAAACTGATTTATAATAGGATGAAGAGCAGGCAAACTGATTTATAAGAGGATGAAGAGCAGTCAAACTGTTTTATAAGCTGACGAAGAGCAGTCAAACTGATTTATAATCGGACGAAGAGCAGTCAAACTGATTTATAATCAGACGAAGAGCAGTCAAACGGTTTTATAAGAGGATGAAGAGCAGTCAAATTGATTTATAAGAGGATGAAGAGCAGTCAAACTGCTTTATAAAAGGATGAAGAGCAGTCAAACTGTTTTATACGAGGATGTAGAGCAGTCAGACTGTTTTACAAGAGGAGGAAGAGCAGTCAACCTGTTTTACAAGAGGATGAAGAGCAGTCAATCTGTTTTATAAGAGGATGAAGAGCAGTCAAACTGCTTTATAAAAGGATGAAGAGCAGTCAAACTGTTTTATAAGAGGACGAAGAGCAGTCAAACTGATTTATAATCGGATGAAGAGCAGTCAAACTGATTTATAAGAGGATGAAGAGCAGTCAAACTGCTTTATAAGAGGACGAAGAGCAGTCAAACTGATTTATAATCGGACGAAGAGCAGTCAAACTGATTTATAATCAGACGAAGAGCAGTCAAACGGTTTTATAAGAGGATGAAGAGCAGTCAAATTGATTTATAAGAGGATGAAGAGCAGTCAAACTGCTTTATAAAAGGAGGAAGAGCAGTCAAACTGTTTTATACGAGGATGTAGAGCAGTCAGACGGTTTTACAAGAGGAGGAAGAGCAGTCAACCTGTTTTACAAGAGGATGAAGAGCAGTCAATCTGTTTTATAAGATGATGAAGAGCAGTCAAACTGATTTATAATCGGACGAAGAGCAGTCAAACGGTTTTATAAGAGGATGAAGAGCAGTCAAATTGATTTATAAGAGGATGAAGAGCAGTCAAACTGATTTATAAGAGGATGTAGAGCAGTCAAACTGCTTTATAAAAGGATGAAGAGCAGTCAAACTGATTTATAATCGGACGAAGAGCAGTCAAACTGTTCTATAGGAGGATGAAGCGCAGTCAAACTGGTTTATAGGAGGATGAAGAGCAGTCAAACTGCTTTATAAGAGGACGAAGAGCAGTCAAACTGATTTATAATCGGATGAAGAGCAGTCAAACTGATTTATAATCGGACGAAGAGCAGTCAAACGGTTTTATAAGAGGATGAAGAGCAGTCAAATTGATTTATAAGAGGATGAAGAGCAGTCAAACTGATTTTTAAGAGGATGTAGAGCAGTCAAACTGCTTTATAAAAGGATGAAGAGCAGTCAAACTGATTTATAATCGGACGAAGAGCAGTCAAACTGTTCTATAGGAGGATGAAGCGCAGTCAAACTGGTTTATAGGAGGATGAAGAGCAGTCAAACTGCTTTATAAGAGGATGAAGAGCAGTCAAACTGATTTATAAGCGGACGAAGAGCAGTCAAACTGATTTATAATCGGACGAAGAGCAGTCAAACTGATTTATAAACGGACGAAGAGCAGTCAAACGGTTTTATAAAAGGATGAAGAGCAGTCAAACTGTTTTATACGAGGATGTAGAGCAGTCAGACTGTTTTACAAGAGGATGAAAACCAGTCAACCTGTTTTACAAGAGGATGAAGAGCAGTCAAACTGTTTTATAAGAGGATGAAGAGCAGTCTAACTGCGTTATAAAAGGATGAAGAACAGTCAAACTGTTTTATAAGAGGAAAAAAGAGCAGTCAAACTGATTTATAATAGGATGAAGAGCAGGCAAACTGATTTATAAGAGGATGAAGAGCAGTCAAACTGTTTTATAAGCTGACGAAGAGCAGTCAAACTGATTTATAATCGGACGAAGAGCAGTCAAACTAATTTATAATCAGACGAAGAGCAGTCAAACGGTTTTATAAGAGGATGAAGAGCAGTCAAATTGATTTATAAGAGGATGAAGAGCAGTCAAACTGCTTTATAAAAGGATGAAGAGCAGTCAAACTGTTTTATACGAGGATGTAGAGCAGTCAGACTGTTTTACAAGAGGAGGAAGAGCAGTCAACCTGTTTTACAAGAGGATGAAGAGCAGTCAATCTGTTTTATAAGAGGATGAAGAGCAGTCAAACTGCTTTATAAAAGGATGAAGAGCAGTCAAACTGTTTTATAAGCGGACGAAGAGCAGTCAAACTGATTTATAATTGGACGAAGAGCAGTCAAACTGATTTATAATCGGACGAAGAGCAGTCAAACGGTTTTATAAGAGGATGAAGAGCAGTCAAATTGATTTATAAGAGGATGAAGAGCAGTCAAACTGCTTTATAAAAGGATGAAGAGCAGTCAAACTTTTTTATACGAGGATGTAGAGCGGTCAGACTGTTTTACAAGAGGATGAAGAGCAGTCAAACTGTTTTGCAAGAGGATGAAGAGCAGTCAAACTGCGTTATAAAAAGATGAAGAGCAGTCAAACTGTTTTATAAGAGGAAGAAGAGCAGTCAAACAGTTTTATGAGGACGAGAAGCAGTCAAACTGATTTATAATCGGATGAAGAGCAGTCAAACTGATTTATAAGAGGATGAAGAGCAGTCAGACTGATTTATAATCGGATGAAGAGCAGTCAGACTGTTTTACAAGAGGATGAAGAGCAGTCAAACTGCTTTATAAAAGGATGAAGACCATCAAACTGTTTTATACGAGGATGTAGAGCAGTCAGACTGTTTTACAAGAGGATGAAGAGCAGTCAACCTGTTTTACAAGAGGATGAAGATTAGTCAATCTGTTTTATAAGAGGATGAAGAGCAGTCAAACTGCTTTATAAAAGGATGAAGAGCAGTCAAACTGTTTTATAAGAGGACGAAGAGCAGTCACACTGATTTATAATCGGACGAAGAGCAGTCAAACTGCTTTATAAAAGGATGAAGAGCAGTCAAACTGATTTATAACCGGACGAAGAGCAGTCAAACGGTTTTATAAGAGGATGAAGAGCAGTCGAATTGATTTATAAGAGGATGAAGAGCAGTCAAACTGCTTTATATAAGGATGAAGAGCAGTCAAACTGTTTTATACGAGGATGTAGAGCGGTCAGACTGTTTTACAAGAGGATGAAGAGCAGTCAAACTGTTTTATAAGAGGATGAAGAGCAGTCAAACTGCTTTATAAAAGGATGAAGAGCAGTCAAACAGTTTTATAAGAGGACGAAAAGCAGTCAAACTGATTTATAATCGGATGAAGAGCAGTCAAACAGATTTATAAGAGGATGAAGAGCAGTCAAACTGCGTTATAAAAAGATGAAGAGCAGTCAAACTGTTTTATAAAAGGACGAAGAGCAGTCAAACTGATTTATAATCGGATGAAGAGCAGTCAAACTGTTTTATAAGAGGATGAAGAGCAGTCAAACTGATTTATATTCGGACGAAGAGCAGTCAGACTGTTTTACAAGAGGATGAAGAGCAGTCAAACTGCTTTATAAAAGGACGAAGAGCAGTCAAACTGATTTATAATCGGACGAAGAGCAGTCAAACTGTTCTATAGGACGATGAAGAGCAGTCAAACTGGTTTATAGGAGGATGAAGAGCAGTCAAACTGCTTTATAAGAGGATAAAGAGCAGTCAAACTGATTTATAAGCGGACGAAGAGCAGTCAAACTGATTTATAATCGGACGAAGAGCAGTCAAACTGATTTATAAACGGACGAAGAGCAGTCAAACGGTTTTATAAAAGGATGAAGAGCAGTCAAACTGTTTTATACGAGGATGTAGAGCAGTCAGACTGTTTTACAAGAGGATGAAGAGCAGTCAACCTGTTTTACAAGAGGATGAAGAGCAGTCAAACTGTTTTATAAGAGGATGAAGAGCAGTCTAACTGCGTTATAAAAGGATGAAGAGCAGTCAAACTGTTTTATAAGAGGAAAAAAGAGCAGTCAAACTGATTTATAATAGGATGAAGAGCAGGCAAACTGATTTATAAGAGGATGAAGAGCAGTCAAACTGTTTTATAAGCTGACGAAGAGCAGTCAAACTGATTTATAATCGGACGAAGAGCAGTCAAACTAATTTATAATCAGACGAAGAGCAGTCAAACGGTTTTATAAGAGGATGAAGAGCAGTCAAATTGATTTATAAGAGGATGAAGAGCAGTCAAACTGCTTTATAAGCGGACGAAGAGCAGTCAAACTGTTTTATACGAGGATGTAGAGCAGTCAGACTGTTTTACAAGAGGAGGAAGAGCAGTCAACCTATTTTACAAGAGGATGAAGAGCAGTCAATCTGTTTTATAAGAGGATGAAGAGCAGTCAAACTGCTTTATAAAAGGATGAAGAGCAGTCAAACTGTTTTATAAGAGGACGAAGAGCAGTCAAACTGATTTATAATCGGATGAAGAGCAGTCAAACTGATTTATAAGAGGATGAAGAGCAGTCAAACTGCTTTATAAAAGGATGAAGAGCAGTCAAACTGTTTTATAAGAGGACGAAGAGCAGTCAAACTGATTTATAATCGGACGAAGAGCAGTCAAACTGTTTTATAAGAGGATGAAGAGCAGTCAAACTGATTTATAATCGGACGAAGAGCAGTCAGACTGTTTTACAAGAGGATGAAGAGCAGTCAAACTGCTTTATAAAAGGACGAAGAGCAGTCAAACTGATTTATAATCGGATGAAGAGCAGTCAAACTGTTTTATAAGAGGATGAAGAGCAGTCAAACTGATTTATAATCGGACGAAGAGCAGTCAAACTGTTCTATAGGACGATGAAGAGCAGTCAAACTGGTTTATAGGAGGAAGAAGGGCAGTCAAACTGATTTATAAGCGGACGAAGAGCAGTCAAACTGATTTATAATCGGACGAAGAGCAGTCAAACTGATTTATAATCGGATGAAGAGCAGTCAAACTGATTTATAATCGGACGAAGAGCAGTCAAACTGATTTATAATCGGATGAAGAGCAGTCAAACTGTTTTATAAGAGGACGAAGAGCAGTCAAACTGATTTATAATCGGACGAAGAGCAGTCAAACTGATTTATAAACGGACGAAGAGCAGTCAAACGGTTTTAAAAAAGGATGAAGAGCAGTCAAACTGTTTTATACGAGGATGTAGAGCAGTCAGACTGTTTTACAAGAGGATGAAGAGCAGTCAACCTGTTTTACAAGAGGATGAAGAGCAGTCAAACTGTTTTATAAGAGGATGAAGAGCAGTCTAACTGCGTTATAAAAGGATGAAGAGCAGTCAAACTGTTTTATAAGAGGAAAAAAGAGCAGTCAAACTGATTTATAATAGGATGAAGAGCAGGCAAACTGATTTATAAGAGGATGAAGAGCAGTCAAACTGTTTTATAAGCTGACGAAGAGCAGTCAAACTGATTTATAATCGGACGAAGAGCAGTCAAACTGATTTATAATCAGACGAAGAGCAGTCAAACGGTTTTATAAGAGGATGAAGAGCAGTCAAATTGATTTATAAGAGGATGAAGAGCAGTCAAACTGCTTTATAAAAGGATGAAGAGCAGTCAAACTGTTTTATACGAGGATGTAGAGCAGTCAGACTGTTTTACAAGAGGAGGAAGAGCAGTCAACCTGTTTTACAAGAGGATGAAGAGCAGTCAATCTGTTTTATAAGAGGATGAAGAGCAGTCAAACTGCTTTATAAAAGGATGAAGAGCAGTCAAACTGTTTTATAAGAGGACGAAGAGCAGTCAAACTGATTTATAATCGGATGAAGAGCAGTCAAACTGATTTATAAGAGGATGAAGAGCAGTCAAACTGCTTTATAAAAGGATGAAGAGCAGTCAAACTGTTTTATAAGAGGACGAAGAGCAGTCAAACTGATTTATAATCGGACGAAGAGCAGTCAAACTGATTTATAATCAGACGAAGAGCAGTCAAACGGTTTTATAAGAGGATGAAGAGCAGTCAAATTGATTTATAAGAGGATGAAGAGCAGTCAAACTGCTTTATAAAAGGAGGAAGAGCAGTCAAACTGTTTTATACGAGGATGTAGAGCAGTCAGACGGTTTTACAAGAGGAGGAAGAGCAGTCAACCTGTTTTACAAGAGGATGAAGAGCAGTCAATCTGTTTTATAAGAGGATGAAGAGCAGTCAAACTGATTTATAATCGGACGAAGAGCAGTCAAACGGTTTTATAAGAGGATGAAGAGCAGTCAAATTGATTTATAAGAGGATGAAGAGCAATCAAACTGATTTATAAGAGGATGTAGAGCAGTCAAACTGCTTTATAAAAGGATGAAGAGCAGTCAAACTGATTTATAATCGGACGAAGAGCAGTCAAACTGTTCTATAGGAGGATGAAGCGCAGTCAAACTGGTTTATAGGAGGATGAAGAGCAGTCAAACTACTTTATAAGAGGACGAAGAGCAGTCAAACTGATTTATAATCGGATGAAGAGCAGTCAAACTGATTTATAATCGGACGAAGAGCAGTCAAACGGTTTTATAAGAGGATGAAGAGCAGTCAAATTGATTTATAAGAGGATGAAGAGCAGTCAAACTGATTTTTAAGAGGATGTAGAGCAGTCAAACTGCTTTATAAAAGGATGAAGAGCAGTCAAACTGATATATAATCGGACGAAGAGCAGTCAAACTGTTCTATAGGAGGATGAAGCGCAGTCAAACTGGTTTATAGGAGGATGAAGAGCAGTCAAACTGCTTTATAAGAGGATGAAGAGCAGTCAAACTGATTTATAAGCGGACGAAGAGCAGTCAAACTGATTTATAATCGGACGAAGAGCAGTCAAACTGATTTATAAACGGACGAAGAGCAGTCAAACGGTTTTATAGGACGATGAAGAGCAGTCAAACTGGTTTATAGGAGGATGAAGGGCAGTCAAACTGATTTATAAGCGGACGAAGAGCAGTCAAACTGATTTATAATCGGACGAAGAGCAGTCAAACTGATTTATAATCGGATGAAGAGCAGTCAAACTGATTTATAATCGGACGAAGAGCAGTCAAACTGATTTATAATCGGATGAAGAGCAGTCAAACTGTTTTATAAGAGGACGAAGAGCAGTCAAACTGATTTATAATCGGACGAAGAGCAGTCAAACTGATTTATAAACGGACGAAGAGCAGTCAAACGGTTTTATAAAAGGATGAAGAGCAGTCAAACTGTTTTATACGAGGATGTAGAGCAGTCAGACTGTTTTACAAGAGGATGAAGAGCAGTCAACCTGTTTTACAAGAGGATGAAGAGCAGTCAAACTGTTTTATAAGAGGATGAAGAGCAGTCTAACTGCGTTATAAAAGGATGAAGAGCAGTCAAACTGTTTTATAAGAGGAAAAAAGAGCAGTCAAACTGATTTATAATAGGATGAAGAGCAGGCAAACTGATTTATAAGAGGATGAAGAGCAGTCAAACTGTTTTATAAGCTGACGAAGAGCAGTCAAACTGATTTATAATCGGACGAAGAGCAGTCAAACTGATTTATAATCAGACGAAGAGCAGTCAAACGGTTTTATAAGAGGATGAAGAGCAGTCAAATTGATTTATAAGAGGATGAAGAGCAGTCAAACTGCTTTATAAAAGGATGAAGAGCAGTCAAACTGTTTTATACGAGGATGTAGAGCAGTCAGACTGTTTTACAAGAGGAGGAAGAGCAGTCAACCTGTTTTACAAGAGGATGAAGAGCAGTCAATCTGTTTTATAAGAGGATGAAGAGCAGTCAAACTGCTTTATAAAAGGATGAAGAGCAGTCAAACTGTTTTATAAGAGGACGAAGAGCAGTCAAACTGATTTATAATCGGATGAAGAGCAGTCAAACTGATTTATAAGAGGATGAAGAGCAGTCAAACTGCTTTATAAAAGGATGAAGAGCAGTCAAACTGTTTTATAAGAGGACGAAGAGCAGTCAAACTGATTTATAATCGGACGAAGAGCAGTCAAACTGATTTATAATCAGACGAAGAGCAGTCAAACGGTTTTATAAGAGGATGAAGAGCAGTCAAATTGATTTATAAGAGGATGAAGAGCAGTCAAACTGATTTTTAAGAGGATGTAGAGCAGTCAAACTGCTTTATAAAAGGATGAAGAGCAGTCAAACTGATTTATAATCGGACGAAGAGCAGTCAAACTGTTCTATAGGAGGATGAAGCGCAGTCAAACTGGTTTATAGGAGGATGAAGAGCAGTCAAACTGCTTTATAAGAGGATGAAGAGCAGTCAAACTGATTTATAAGCGGACGAAGAGCAGTCAAACTGATTTATAATCGGACGAAGAGCAGTCAAACTGATTTATAAACGGACGAAGAGCAGTCAAACGGTTTTATAGGACGATGAAGAGCAGTCAAACTGGTTTATAGGAGGATGAAGGGCAGTCAAACTGATTTATAAGCGGACGAAGAGCAGTCAAACTGATTTATAATCGGACGAAGAGCAGTCAAACTGATTTATAATCGGATGAAGAGCAGTCAAACTGATTTATAATCGGACGAAGAGCAGTCAAACTGATTTATAATCGGATGAAGAGCAGTCAAACTGTTTTATAAGAGGACGAAGAGCAGTCAAACTGATTTATAATCGGACGAAGAGCAGTCAAACTGATTTATAAACGGACGAAGAGCAGTCAAACGGTTTTATAAAAGGATGAAGAGCAGTCAAACTGTTTTATACGAGGATGTAGAGCAGTCAGACTGTTTTACAAGAGGATGAAGAGCAGTCAACCTGTTTTACAAGAGGATGAAGAGCAGTCGAACTGTTTTATAAGAGGATGAAGAGCAGTCTAACTGCGTTATAAAAGGATGAAGAGCAGTCAAACTGTTTTATAAGAGGAAAAAAGAGCAGTCAAACTGATTTATAATAGGATGAAGAGCAGGCAAACTGATTTATAAGAGGATGAAGAGCAGTCAAACTGTTTTATAAGCTGACGAAGAGCAGTCAAACTGATTTATAATCGGACGAAGAGCAGTCAAACTGATTTATAATCAGACGAAGAGCAGTCAAACGGTTTTATAAGAGGATGAAGAGCAGTCAAATTGATTTATAAGAGGATGAAGAGCAGTCAAACTGCTTTATAAAAGGATGAAGAGCAGTCAAACTGTTTTATACGAGGATGTAGAGCAGTCAGACTGTTTTACAAGAGGAGGAAGAGCAGTCAACCTGTTTTACAAGAGGATGAAGAGCAGTCAATCTGTTTTATAAGAGGATGAAGAGCAGTCAAACTGCTTTATAAAAGGATGAAGAGCAGTCAAACTGTTTTATAAGAGGACGAAGAGCAGTCAAACTGATTTATAATCGGATGAAGAGCAGTCAAACTGATTTATAAGAGGATGAAGAGCAGTCAAACTGCTTTATAAAAGGATGAAGAGCAGTCAAACTGTTTTATAAGAGGACGAAGAGCAGTCAAACTGATTTATAATCGGACGAAGAGCAGTCAAACTGATTTATAATCAGACGAAGAGCAGTCAAACGGTTTTATAAGAGGATGAAGAGCAGTCAAATTGATTTATAAGAGGATGAAGAGCAGTCAAACTGCTTTATAAAAGGAGGAAGAGCAGTCAAACTGTTTTATACGAGGATGTAGAGCAGTCAGACGGTTTTACAAGAGGAGGAAGAGCAGTCAACCTGTTTTACAAGAGGATGAAGAGCAGTCAATCTGTTTTATAAGAGGATGAAGAGCAGTCAAACTGATTTATAATCGGACGAAGAGCAGTCAAACGGTTTTATAAGAGGATGAAGAGCAGTCAAATTGATTTATAAGAGGATGAAGAGCAGTCAAACTGATTTATAAGAGGATGTAGAGCAGTCAAACTGCTTTATAAAAGGATGAAGAGCAGTCAAACTGATTTATAATCGGACGAAGAGCAGTCAAACTGTTCTATAGGAGGATGAAGCGCAGTCAAACTGGTTTATAGGAGGATGAAGAGCAGTCAAACTGCTTTATAAGAGGACGAAGAGCAGTCAAACTGATTTATAATCGGATGAAGAGCAGTCAAACTGATTTATAATCGGACGAAGAGCAGTCAAACGGTTTTATAAGAGGATGAAGAGCAGTCAAATTGATTTATAAGAGGATGAAGAGCAGTCAAACTGATTTTTAAGAGGATGTAGAGCAGTCAAACTGCTTTATAAAAGGATGAAGAGCAGTCAAACTGATTTATAATCGGACGAAGAGCAGTCAAACTGTTCTATAGGAGGATGAAGCGCAGTCAAACTGGTTTATAGGAGGATGAAGAGCAGTCAAACTGCTTTATAAGAGGATGAAGAGCAGTCAAACTGATTTATAAGCGGACGAAGAGCAGTCAAACTGATTTATAATCGGACGAAGAGCAGTCAAACTGATTTATAAACGGACGAAGAGCAGTCAAACGGTTTTATAAAAGGATGAAGAGCAGTCAAACTGTTTTATACGAGGATGTAGAGCAGTCAGACTGTTTTACAAGAGGATGAAAACCAGTCAACCTGTTTTACAAGAGGATGAAGAGCAGTCAAACTGTTTTATAAGAGGATGAAGAGCAGTCTAACTGCGTTATAAAAGGATGAAGAGCAGTCAAACTGTTTTATAAGAGGAAAAAAGAGCAGTCAAACTGATTTATAATAGGATGAAGAGCAGGCAAACTGATTTATAAGAGGATGAAGAGCAGTCAAACTGTTTTATAAGCTGACGAAGAGCAGTCAAACTGATTTATAATCGGACGAAGAGCAGTCAAACTAATTTATAATCAGACGAAGAGCAGTCAAACGGTTTTATAAGAGGATGAAGAGCAGTCAAATTGATTTATAAGAGGATGAAGAGCAGTCAAACTGCTTTATAAAAGGATGAAGAGCAGTCAAACTGTTTTATACGAGGATGTAGAGCAGTCAGACTGTTTTACAAGAGGAGGAAGAGCAGTCAACCTGTTTTACAAGAGGATGAAGAGCAGTCAATCTGTTTTATAAGAGGATGAAGAGCAGTCAAACTGCTTTATAAAAGGATGAAGAGCAGTCAAACTGTTTTATAAGAGGACGAAGAGCAGTCAAACTGATTTATAATCGGATGAAGAGCAGTCAAACTGATTTATAAGAGGATGAAGAGCAGTCAAACTGCTTTATAAAAGGATGAAGAGCAGTCAAACTGTTTTATAAGAGGACGAAGAGCAGTCAAACTGATTTATAATCGGACGAAGAGCAGTCAAACTGATTTATAATCAGACGAAGAGCAGTCAAACGGTTTTATAAGAGGATGAAGAGCAGTCAAATTGATTTATAAAAGGATGAAGAGCAGTCAAACTGCTTTATAAAAGGATGAAGAGCAGTCAAACTGTTTTATACGAGGATGTAGAGCAGTCAGACGGTTTTACAAGAGGAGGAAGAGCAGTCAACCTGTTTTACAAGAGGATGAAGAGCAGTCAATCTGTTTTATAAGAGGATGAAGAGCAGTTAAACTGCTTTATAAAAGGATGAAGAGCAGTCAAACAGTTTTATAAGAGGACGAAGAGCAGTCAAACTGATTTATAAAAGGATGTAGAGCAGTCAAACTGTTTTAACAGAGGATGAAGAGCAGTCAAACTGATTTATAATCGGACGAAGAGCAGTCAAACGGTTTTATAAGAGGATGAAGAGCAGTCAAATTGATTTATAAGAGGATGAAGAGCAGTCAAACTGATTTATAAGAGGATGTAGAGCAGTCAAACTGCTTTATAAAAGGATGAAGAGCAGTCAAACTGATTTATAATCGGACGAAGAGCAGTCAAACTGTTCTATAGGAGGATGAAGCGCAGTCAAACTGGTTTATAGGAGGATGAAGAGCAGTCAAACTGCTTTATAAGAGGATGAAGAGCAGTCAAACTGATTTATAAGCGGACGAAGAGCAGTCAAACTGATTTATAATCGGACGAAGAGCAGTCAAACTGATTTATAAACGGACGAAGAGCAGTCAAACGGTTTTATAAAAGGATGAAGAGCAGTCAAACTGTTTTTTACGAGGATGTAGAGCAGTCAGACTGTTTTACAAGAGGATGAAGAGCAGTCAACCTGTTTTACAAGAGGATGAAGAGCAGTCAAACTGTTTTATAAGAGGATGAAGAGCAGTCAAACTGCGTTATAAAAGGATGAAGAGCAGTCAAACTGTTTTATAAGAGGACGAAGAGCAGTCAAACTGATTTATAATCGGACGAAGAGCAGTCAAACTGTTCTATTGGAGGATGAAGCGCAGTCAAACTGGTTTATAGGAGGATGAAGAGCAGTCAAACTGCTTTATAAGAGGATGAAGAGCAGTCAAACTGATTTATAAGCGCACGAAGAGCAGTCAAACTGATTTATAATCGGACAAAGAGCAGTCAAACTGTTCTATAGGAGGATGAAGCGCAGTCAAACTGGTTTATAGGAGGATGAAGAGCAGTCAAACTGCTTTATAAGAGGATGAAGAGCAGTCAAACTGATTTATAAACGGACGAAGAGCAGTCAAACTGCTTTATAAAAGGATGAAGAGCAGTCAAACTGTTTTATAAGCGGACGAAGAGCAGTTAAACTGAATTATAATCGGACGAAGAGCAGTCAAACTGATTTATAATCGGACGAAGAGCAGTCAAACTGATTTATAATCGGATGAATAGCAGTCAAACTGATTTATAAGAGGATGTAGAGCAGTCAAACTGCTTTATAAAAGGATGAAGAGCAGTCAAACTGTTTTATAAGAGGACGAAGAGCAGTCAAACTGCTTTATAAGAGGATGAAGAGCAGTTAAACTGATTTATAATCGGACGAAGAGCAGTCAAACTGTTCTATAGGAGGATGAAGCGCAGTCAAACTGGTTTATAGGAGGATGAAGAGCAGTCAAACTGCTTTATAAGAGGATGAAGAGCAGTTAAACTGATTTATAAGCGGACGAAGAGCAGTCAAACTGATTTATAATCGGACGAAGAGCAGTCAAACTGATTTATAAACGGACAAAGAGCAGTCAAACGGTTTTATAAAAGGATGAAGAGCAGTCAGACTGTTTTATACGAGGATGTAGAGCAGTCAGACTGTTTTACAAGAGGATGAAGAGCAGTCAACCTGTTTTACAAGAGGATGAAGAGCAGTCAAACTGTTTTATAAGAGGATGAAGAGCAGTCAAACTGCGTTATAAAAGGATGAAGAGCAGTCAAACAGTTTTATAAGAGGACGAAGAGCAGTCAAACTGATTTATAATCGGATGAAGAGCAGTCAAACTGATTTATAAGAGGATGAAGAGCAGTCAAACTGCTTTATAAAAGGATGAAGAGCAGTCAAACTGTTTTATAAGAGGACGAAGAGCAGTCAAACTGATTTATAATCGGACGAAGAGCAGTCAAACTGTTCTATAGGAGGATGAAGCGCAGTCAAACTGGTCTATAGGAGGATGAAGAGCAGTCAAACTGTTTTATAAGCGGACGAAGAGCAGTCAAACTGATTTATAAGAGGATGAAGAGCAGTCAAACTGCTTTATAAGAGGACGAAGAGCAGTCAAACTGATTTATAATCGGACGAAGAGCAGTCAAACTGTTCTATAGGAGGGTGAAGCGCAGTCAAACTGGTTTATAGGAGGATGAAGAGCAGTCAAACTGCTTTATAAAAGGATGAAGAGCAGTCAAACTGATTTATAAGAGGATGAAGAGCAGTCAAACTGCTTTATAAAAGGATGAAGAGCAGTCAAACTGTATTATAAGCGGACGAAGAGCAGTCAAACTGATTTATAATTGGACGAAGAGCAGTCAAACTGATTTATAATCGGACGAAGAGCAGTCAAACGGTTTTATAAGAGGATGAAGAGCAGTCAAATTGATTTATAAGAGGATGAAGAGCAGTCAAACTGCTTTATAAAAGGATGAAGAGCAGTCAAACTGTTTTATACGAGGATGTAGAGCGGTCAGACTGTTTTACAAGAGGATGAAGAGCAGTCAAACTGTTTTGCAAGAGGATGAAGAGCAGTCAAACTGCGTTATAAAAAGATGAAGAGCAGTCAAACTGTTTTATAAGAGGATGAAGAGCAGTCAAACAGTTTTATGAGGACGAGAAGAAGTCAAACTGATTTATAATCGGATGAAGAGCAGTCAAACTGATTTATAAGAGGATGAAGAGCAGTCAGACTGATTTATAATCGGATGAAGAGCAGTCAGACTGTTTTACAAGAGGATGAAGAGCAGTCAAACTGCTTTATAAAAGGATGAAGAGCAGTCAAACTGTTTTATACAAGGATGTAGAGCAGTCAGACTGTTTTACAAGAGGATGAAGAGCAGTCAACCTGTTTTACAAGAGGATGAAGATTAGTCAATCTGTTTTATAAGAGGATGAAGAGCAGTCAAACTGCTTTATAAAAGGATGAAGAGCAGTCAAACTGTTTTATAAGAGGACGAAGAGCAGTCACACTGATTTATAATCGGACGAAGAGCAGTCAAACTGCTTTATAAAAGGATGAAGAGCAGTCAAACTGTTTTATAAGCGGACGAAGAGCAGTCAAACTGATTTATAATCGGACGAAGAGCAGTCAAACTGATTTATAATCGGACGAAGAGCAGTCAAACGGTTTTATAAGAGGATGAAGAGCAGTCGAATTGATTTATAAGAGGATGAAGAGCAGTCAAACTGCTTTATATAAGGATGAAGAGCAGTCAAACTGTTTTATATGAGGATGTAGAGCGGTCAGACTGTTTTACAAGAGGATGAAGAACAGTCAAACTGTTTTATAAGAGGATGAAGAGCAGTCAAACTGCTTTATAAAAGGATGAAGAGCAGTCAAACTGTTTTATAAGAGGACGAAGAGCAGTCAAACTGCTTTATAAGAGGATGAAGAGCAGTTAAACTGATTTATAAGAGGACGAAGAGCAGTCAAACTGTTCTATAGGAGGATGAAGCGCAGTCAAACTGGTTTATAGGAGGATGAAGAGCAGTCAAACTGATTTATAAGAGGATGAAGAGCAGTCAAACTGCTTTATAAAAGGATGAAGAGCAGTCAAACTGTTTTATAAGAGGACGAAGAGCAGTCAAACTGATTTATAATCGGACGAAGAGCAGTCAAACTGATTTATAATCAGACGAAGAGCAGTCAAACGGTTTTATAAGAGGATGAAGAGCAGTCAAATTGATTTATAAGAGGATGAAGAGCAGTCAAACTGCTTTATAAAAGGAGGAAGAGCAGTCAAACTGTTTTATACGAGGATGTAGAGCAGTCAGACGGTTTTACAAGAGGAGGAAGAGCAGTCAACCTGTTTTACAAGAGGATGAAGAGCAGTCAATCTGTTTTATAAGAGGATGAAGAGCAGTCAAACTGATTTATAATCGGACGAAGAGCAGTCAAACGGTTTTATAAGAGGATGAAGAGCAGTCAAATTGATTTATAAGAGGATGAAGAGCAGTCAAACTGATTTATAAGAGGATGTAGAGCAGTCAAACTGCTTTATAAAAGGATGAAGAGCAGTCAAACTGATTTATAATCGGACGAAGAGCAGTCAAACTGTTCTATAGGAGGATGAAGCGCAGTCAAACTGGTTTATAGGAGGATGAAGAGCAGTCAAACTACTTTATAAGAGGACGAAGAGCAGTCAAACTGATTTATAATCGGATGAAGAGCAGTCAAACTGATTTATAATCGGACGAAGAGCAGTCAAACGGTTTTATAAGAGGATGAAGAGCAGTCAAATTGATTTATAAGAGGATGAAGAGCAGTCAAACTGATTTTTAAGAGGATGTAGAGCAGTCAAACTGCTTTATAAAAGGATGAAGAGCAGTCAAACTGATATATAATCGGACGAAGAGCAGTCAAACTGTTCTATAGGAGGATGAAGCGCAGTCAAACTGGTTTATAGGAGGATGAAGAGCAGTCAAACTGCTTTATAAGAGGATGAAGAGCAGTCAAACTGATTTATAAGCGGACGAAGAGCAGTCAAACTGATTTATAATCGGACGAAGAGCAGTCAAACTGATTTATAAACGGACGAAGAGCAGTCAAACGGTTTTATAGGACGATGAAGAGCAGTCAAACTGGTTTATAGGAGGATGAAGGGCAGTCAAACTGATTTATAAGCGGACGAAGAGCAGTCAAACTGATTTATAATCGGACGAAGAGCAGTCAAACTGATTTATAATCGGATGAAGAGCAGTCAAACTGATTTATAATCGGACGAAGAGCAGTCAAACTGATTTATAATCGGATGAAGAGCAGTCAAACTGTTTTATAAGAGGACGAAGAGCAGTCAAACTGATTTATAATCGGACGAAGAGCAGTCAAACTGATTTATAAACGGACGAAGAGCAGTCAAACGGTTTTATAAAAGGATGAAGAGCAGTCAAACTGTTTTATACGAGGATGTAGAGCAGTCAGACTGTTTTACAAGAGGATGAAGAGCAGTCAACCTGTTTTACAAGAGGATGAAGAGCAGTCAAACTGTTTTATAAGAGGATGAAGAGCAGTCTAACTGCGTTATAAAAGGATGAAGAGCAGTCAAACTGTTTTATAAGAGGAAAAAAGAGCAGTCAAACTGATTTATAATAGGATGAAGAGCAGGCAAACTGATTTATAAGAGGATGAAGAGCAGTCAAACTGTTTTATAAGCTGACGAAGAGCAGTCAAACTGATTTATAATCGGACGAAGAGCAGTCAAACTGATTTATAATCAGACGAAGAGCAGTCAAACGGTTTTATAAGAGGATGAAGAGCAGTCAAATTGATTTATAAGAGGATGAAGAGCAGTCAAACTGCTTTATAAGAGGATGAAGAGCAGTCAAACTGATTTATAAGAGGATGAAGAGCAGTCAAACTGATTTATAAGAGGATGTAGAGCAGTCAAACTGCTTTATAAAAGGATGAAGAGCAGTCAAACTGATTTATAATCGGACGAAGAGCAGTCAAACTGTTCTATAGGAGGATGAAGCGCAGTCAAACTGGTTTATAGGAGGATGAAGAGCAGTCAAACTACTTTATAAGAGGACGAAGAGCAGTCAAACTGATTTATAATCGGATGAAGAGCAGTCAAACTGATTTATAATCGGACGAAGAGCAGTCAAACGGTTTTATAAGAGGATGAAGAGCAGTCAAATTGATTTATAAGAGGATGAAGAGCAGTCAAACTGATTTTTAAGAGGATGTAGAGCAGTCAAACTGCTTTATAAAAGGATGAAGAGCAGTCAAACTGATATATAATCGGACGAAGAGCAGTCAAACTGTTCTATAGGAGGATGAAGCGCAGTCAAACTGGTTTATAGGAGGATGAAGAGCAGTCAAACTGCTTTATAAGAGGATGAAGAGCAGTCAAACTGATTTATAAGCGGACGAAGAGCAGTCAAACTGATTTATAATCGGACGAAGAGCAGTCAAACTGATTTATAAACGGACGAAGAGCAGTCAAACGGTTTTATAGGACGATGAAGAGCAGTCAAACTGGTTTATAGGAGGATGAAGGGCAGTCAAACTGATTTATAAGCGGACGAAGAGCAGTCAAACTGATTTATAATCGGACGAAGAGCAGTCAAACTGATTTATAATCGGATGAAGAGCAGTCAAACTGATTTATAATCGGACGAAGAGCAGTCAAACTGATTTATAATCGGATGAAGAGCAGTCAAACTGTTTTATAAGAGGACGAAGAGCAGTCAAACTGATTTATAATCGGACGAAGAGCAGTCAAACTGATTTATAAACGGACGAAGAGCAGTCAAACGGTTTTATAAAAGGATGAAGAGCAGTCAAACTGTTTTATACGAGGATGTAGAGCAGTCAGACTGTTTTACAAGAGGATGAAGAGCAGTCAACCTGTTTTACAAGAGGATGAAGAGCAGTCAAACTGTTTTATAAGAGGATGAAGAGCAGTCTAACTGCGTTATAAAAGGATGAAGAGCAGTCAAACTGTTTTATAAGAGGAAAAAAGAGCAGTCAAACTGATTTATAATAGGATGAAGAGCAGGCAAACTGATTTATAAGAGGATGAAGAGCAGTCAAACTGTTTTATAAGCTGACGAAGAGCAGTCAAACTGATTTATAATCGGACGAAGAGCAGTCAAACTGATTTATAATCAGACGAAGAGCAGTCAAACGGTTTTATAAGAGGATGAAGAGCAGTCAAATTGATTTATAAGAGGATGAAGAGCAGTCAAACTGCTTTATAAAAGGATGAAGAGCAGTCAAACTGTTTTATACGAGGATGTAGAGCAGTCAGACTGTTTTACAAGAGGAGGAAGAGCAGTCAACCTGTTTTACAAGAGGATGAAGAGCAGTCAATCTGTTTTATAAGAGGATGAAGAGCAGTCAAACTGCTTTATAAAAGGATGAAGAGCAGTCAAACTGTTTTATAAGAGGACGAAGAGCAGTCAAACTGATTTATAATCGGATGAAGAGCAGTCAAACTGATTTATAAGAGGATGAAGAGCAGTCAAACTGCTTTATAAAAGGATGAAGAGCAGTCAAACTGTTTTATAAGAGGACGAAGAGCAGTCAAACTGATTTATAATCGGACGAAGAGCAGTCAAACTGATTTATAATCAGACGAAGAGCAGTCAAACGGTTTTATAAGAGGATGAAGAGCAGTCAAATTGATTTATAAGAGGATGAAGAGCAGTCAAACTGATTTTTAAGAGGATGTAGAGCAGTCAAACTGCTTTATAAAAGGATGAAGAGCAGTCAAACTGATTTATAATCGGACGAAGAGCAGTCAAACTGTTCTATAGGAGGATGAAGCGCAGTCAAACTGGTTTATAGGAGGATGAAGAGCAGTCAAACTGCTTTATAAGAGGATGAAGAGCAGTCAAACTGATTTATAAGCGGACGAAGAGCAGTCAAACTGATTTATAATCGGACGAAGAGCAGTCAAACTGATTTATAAACGGACGAAGAGCAGTCAAACGGTTTTATAGGACGATGAAGAGCAGTCAAACTGGTTTATAGGAGGATGAAGGGCAGTCAAACTGATTTATAAGCGGACGAAGAGCAGTCAAACTGATTTATAATCGGACGAAGAGCAGTCAAACTGATTTATAATCGGATGAAGAGCAGTCAAACTGATTTATAATCGGACGAAGAGCAGTCAAACTGATTTATAATCGGATGAAGAGCAGTCAAACTGTTTTATAAGAGGACGAAGAGCAGTCAAACTGATTTATAATCGGACGAAGAGCAGTCAAACTGATTTATAAACGGACGAAGAGCAGTCAAACGGTTTTATAAAAGGATGAAGAGCAGTCAAACTGTTTTATACGAGGATGTAGAGCAGTCAGACTGTTTTACAAGAGGATGAAGAGCAGTCAACCTGTTTTACAAGAGGATGAAGAGCAGTCAAACTGTTTTATAAGAGGATGAAGAGCAGTCTAACTGCGTTATAAAAGGATGAAGAGCAGTCAAACTGTTTTATAAGAGGAAAAAAGAGCAGTCAAACTGATTTATAATAGGATGAAGAGCAGGCAAACTGATTTATAAGAGGATGAAGAGCAGTCAAACTGTTTTATAAGCTGACGAAGAGCAGTCAAACTGATTTATAATCGGACGAAGAGCAGTCAAACTGATTTATAATCAGACGAAGAGCAGTCAAACGGTTTTATAAGAGGATGAAGAGCAGTCAAATTGATTTATAAGAGGATGAAGAGCAGTCAAACTGCTTTATAAAAGGATGAAGAGCAGTCAAACTGTTTTATACGAGGATGTAGAGCAGTCAGACTGTTTTACAAGAGGAGGAAGAGCAGTCAACCTGTTTTACAAGAGGATGAAGAGCAGTCAATCTGTTTTATAAGAGGATGAAGAGCAGTCAAACTGCTTTATAAAAGGATGAAGAGCAGTCAAACTGTTTTATAAGAGGACGAAGAGCAGTCAAACTGATTTATAATCGGATGAAGAGCAGTCAAACTGATTTATAAGAGGATGAAGAGCAGTCAAACTGCTTTATAAAAGGATGAAGAGCAGTCAAACTGTTTTATAAGAGGACGAAGAGCAGTCAAACTGATTTATAATCGGACGAAGAGCAGTCAAACTGATTTATAATCAGACGAAGAGCAGTCAAACGGTTTTATAAGAGGATGAAGAGCAGTCAAATTGATTTATAAGAGGATGAAGAGCAGTCAAACTGCTTTATAAAAGGAGGAAGAGCAGTCAAACTGTTTTATACGAGGATGTAGAGCAGTCAGACGGTTTTACAAGAGGAGGAAGAGCAGTCAACCTGTTTTACAAGAGGATGAAGAGCAGTCAATCTGTTTTATAAGAGGATGAAGAGCAGTCAAACTGATTTATAATCGGACGAAGAGCAGTCAAACGGTTTTATAAGAGGATGAAGAGCAGTCAAATTGATTTATAAGAGGATGAAGAGCAGTCAAACTGATTTATAAGAGGATGTAGAGCAGTCAAACTGCTTTATAAAAGGATGAAGAGCAGTCAAACTGATTTATAATCGGACGAAGAGCAGTCAAACTGTTCTATAGGAGGATGAAGCGCAGTCAAACTGGTTTATAGGAGGATGAAGAGCAGTCAAACTGCTTTATAAGAGGACGAAGAGCAGTCAAACTGATTTATAATCGGATGAAGAGCAGTCAAACTGATTTATAATCGGACGAAGAGCAGTCAAACGGTTTTATAAGAGGATGAAGAGCAGTCAAATTGATTTATAAGAGGATGAAGAGCAGTCAAACTGATTTTTAAGAGGATGTAGAGCAGTCAAACTGCTTTATAAAAGGATGAAGAGCAGTCAAACTGATTTATAATCGGACGAAGAGCAGTCAAACTGTTCTATAGGAGGATGAAGCGCAGTCAAACTGGTTTATAGGAGGATGAAGAGCAGTCAAACTGCTTTATAAGAGGATGAAGAGCAGTCAAACTGATTTATAAGCGGACGAAGAGCAGTCAAACTGATTTATAATCGGACGAAGAGCAGTCAAACTGATTTATAAACGGACGAAGAGCAGTCAAACGGTTTTATAAAAGGATGAAGAGCAGTCAAACTGTTTTATACGAGGATGTAGAGCAGTCAGACTGTTTTACAAGAGGATGAAAACCAGTCAACCTGTTTTACAAGAGGATGAAGAGCAGTCAAACTGTTTTATAAGAGGATGAAGAGCAGTCTAACTGCGTTATAAAAGGATGAAGAGCAGTCAAACTGTTTTATAAGAGGAAAAAAGAGCAGTCAAACTGATTTATAATAGGATGAAGAGCAGGCAAACTGATTTATAAGAGGATGAAGAGCAGTCAAACTGTTTTATAAGCTGACGAAGAGCAGTCAAACTGATTTATAATCGGACGAAGAGCAGTCAAACTAATTTATAATCAGACGAAGAGCAGTCAAACGGTTTTATAAGAGGATGAAGAGCAGTCAAATTGATTTATAAGAGGATGAAGAGCAGTCAAACTGCTTTATAAAAGGATGAAGAGCAGTCAAACTGTTTTATACGAGGATGTAGAGCAGTCAGACTGTTTTACAAGAGGAGGAAGAGCAGTCAACCTGTTTTACAAGAGGATGAAGAGCAGTCAATCTGTTTTATAAGAGGATGAAGAGCAGTCAAACTGCTTTATAAAAGGATGAAGAGCAGTCAAACTGTTTTATAAGAGGACGAAGAGCAGTCAAACTGATTTATAATCGGATGAAGAGCAGTCAAACTGATTTATAAGAGGATGAAGAGCAGTCAAACTGCTTTATAAAAGGATGAAGAGCAGTCAAACTGTTTTATAAGAGGACGAAGAGCAGTCAAACTGATTTATAATCGGACGAAGAGCAGTCAAACTGATTTATAATCAGACGAAGAGCAGTCAAACGGTTTTATAAGAGGATGAAGAGCAGTCAAATTGATTTATAAAAGGATGAAGAGCAGTCAAACTGCTTTATAAAAGGATGAAGAGCAGTCAAACTGTTTTATACGAGGATGTAGAGCAGTCAGACGGTTTTACAAGAGGAGGAAGAGCAGTCAACCTGTTTTACAAGAGGATGAAGAGCAGTCAATCTGTTTTATAAGAGGATGAAGAGCAGTTAAACTGCTTTATAAAAGGATGAAGAGCAGTCAAACAGTTTTATAAGAGGACGAAGAGCAGTCAAACTGATTTATAAAAGGATGTAGAGCAGTCAAACTGTTTTAACAGAGGATGAAGAGCAGTCAAACTGATTTATAATCGGACGAAGAGCAGTCAAACGGTTTTATAAGAGGATGAAGAGCAGTCAAATTGATTTATAAGAGGATGAAGAGCAGTCAAACTGATTTATAAGAGGATGTAGAGCAGTCAAACTGCTTTATAAAAGGATGAAGAGCAGTCAAACTGATTTATAATCGGACGAAGAGCAGTCAAACTGTTCTATAGGAGGATGAAGCGCAGTCAAACTGGTTTATAGGAGGATGAAGAGCAGTCAAACTGCTTTATAAGAGGATGAAGAGCAGTCAAACTGATTTATAAGCGGACGAAGAGCAGTCAAACTGATTTATAATCGGACGAAGAGCAGTCAAACTGATTTATAAACGGACGAAGAGCAGTCAAACGGTTTTATAAAAGGATGAAGAGCAGTCAAACTGTTTTTTACGAGGATGTAGAGCAGTCAGACTGTTTTACAAGAGGATGAAGAGCAGTCAACCTGTTTTACAAGAGGATGAAGAGCAGTCAAACTGTTTTATAAGAGGATGAAGAGCAGTCAAACTGCGTTATAAAAGGATGAAGAGCAGTCAAACTGTTTTATAAGAGGACGAAGAGCAGTCAAACTGATTTATAATCGGACGAAGAGCAGTCAAACTGTTCTATTGGAGGATGAAGCGCAGTCAAACTGGTTTATAGGAGGATGAAGAGCAGTCAAACTGCTTTATAAGAGGATGAAGAGCAG
Source organism: Lampris incognitus (assembly GCF_029633865.1). Lineage (NCBI taxonomy): Eukaryota > Metazoa > Chordata > Actinopteri > Lampriformes > Lampridae > Lampris > Lampris incognitus. Next base: position 37,360,543 of record NC_079222.1, read on the forward strand.
TCAAACTGATTTATAAGCGCACGAAGAGCAGTCAAACTGATTTATAATCGGACAAAGAGCAGTCAAACTGTTCTATAGGAGGATGAAGCGCAGTCAAACTGGTTTATAGGAGGATGAAGAGCAGTCAAACTGCTTTATAAGAGGATGAAGAGCAGTCAAACTGATTTATAAACGGACGAAGAGCAGTCAAACTGCTTTATAAAAGGATGAAGAGCAGTCAAACTGTTTTATAAGCGGACGAAGAGCAGTTAAACTGAATTATAATCGGACGAAGAGCAGTCAAACTGATTTATAATCGGACGAAGAGCAGTCAAACTGATTTATAATCGGATGAATAGCAGTCAAACTGATTTATAAGAGGATGTAGAGCAGTCAAACTGCTTTATAAAAGGATGAAGAGCAGTCAAACTGTTTTATAAGAGGACGAAGAGCAGTCAAACTGCTTTATAAGAGGATGAAGAGCAGTTAAACTGATTTATAATCGGACGAAGAGCAGTCAAACTGTTCTATAGGAGGATGAAGCGCAGTCAAACTGGTTTATAGGAGGATGAAGAGCAGTCAAACTGCTTTATAAGAGGATGAAGAGCAGTTAAACTGATTTATAAGCGGACGAAGAGCAGTCAAACTGATTTATAATCGGACGAAGAGCAGTCAAACTGATTTATAAACGGACAAAGAGCAGTCAAACGGTTTTATAAAAGGATGAAGAGCAGTCAGACTGTTTTATACGAGGATGTAGAGCAGTCAGACTGTTTTACAAGAGGATGAAGAGCAGTCAACCTGTTTTACAAGAGGATGAAGAGCAGTCAAACTGTTTTATAAGAGGATGAAGAGCAGTCAAACTGCGTTATAAAAGGATGAAGAGCAGTCAAACAGTTTTATAAGAGGACGAAGAGCAGTCAAACTGATTTATAATCGGATGAAGAGCAGTCAAACTGATTTATAAGAGGATGAAGAGCAGTCAAACTGCTTTATAAAAGGATGAAGAGCAGTCAAACTGTTTTATAAGAGGACGAAGAGCAGTCAAACTGATTTATAATCGGACGAAGAGCAGTCAAACTGTTCTATAGGAGGATGAAGCGCAGTCAAACTGGTCTATAGGAGGATGAAGAGCAGTCAAACTGTTTTATAAGCGGACGAAGAGCAGTCAAACTGATTTATAAGAGGATGAAGAGCAGTCAAACTGCTTTATAAGAGGACGAAGAGCAGTCAAACTGATTTATAATCGGACGAAGAGCAGTCAAACTGTTCTATAGGAGGGTGAAGCGCAGTCAAACTGGTTTATAGGAGGATGAAGAGCAGTCAAACTGCTTTATAAAAGGATGAAGAGCAGTCAAACTGATTTATAAGAGGATGAAGAGCAGTCAAACTGCTTTATAAAAGGATGAAGAGCAGTCAAACTGTATTATAAGCGGACGAAGAGCAGTCAAACTGATTTATAATTGGACGAAGAGCAGTCAAACTGATTTATAATCGGACGAAGAGCAGTCAAACGGTTTTATAAGAGGATGAAGAGCAGTCAAATTGATTTATAAGAGGATGAAGAGCAGTCAAACTGCTTTATAAAAGGATGAAGAGCAGTCAAACTGTTTTATACGAGGATGTAGAGCGGTCAGACTGTTTTACAAGAGGATGAAGAGCAGTCAAACTGTTTTGCAAGAGGATGAAGAGCAGTCAAACTGCGTTATAAAAAGATGAAGAGCAGTCAAACTGTTTTATAAGAGGATGAAGAGCAGTCAAACAGTTTTATGAGGACGAGAAGAAGTCAAACTGATTTATAATCGGATGAAGAGCAGTCAAACTGATTTATAAGAGGATGAAGAGCAGTCAGACTGATTTATAATCGGATGAAGAGCAGTCAGACTGTTTTACAAGAGGATGAAGAGCAGTCAAACTGCTTTATAAAAGGATGAAGAGCAGTCAAACTGTTTTATACAAGGATGTAGAGCAGTCAGACTGTTTTACAAGAGGATGAAGAGCAGTCAACCTGTTTTACAAGAGGATGAAGATTAGTCAATCTGTTTTATAAGAGGATGAAGAGCAGTCAAACTGCTTTATAAAAGGATGAAGAGCAGTCAAACTGTTTTATAAGAGGACGAAGAGCAGTCACACTGATTTATAATCGGACGAAGAGCAGTCAAACTGCTTTATAAAAGGATGAAGAGCAGTCAAACTGTTTTATAAGCGGACGAAGAGCAGTCAAACTGATTTATAATCGGACGAAGAGCAGTCAAACTGATTTATAATCGGACGAAGAGCAGTCAAACGGTTTTATAAGAGGATGAAGAGCAGTCGAATTGATTTATAAGAGGATGAAGAGCAGTCAAACTGCTTTATATAAGGATGAAGAGCAGTCAAACTGTTTTATATGAGGATGTAGAGCGGTCAGACTGTTTTACAAGAGGATGAAGAACAGTCAAACTGTTTTATAAGAGGATGAAGAGCAGTCAAACTGCTTTATAAAAGGATGAAGAGCAGTCAAACTGTTTTATAAGAGGACGAAGAGCAGTCAAACTGCTTTATAAGAGGATGAAGAGCAGTTAAACTGATTTATAAGAGGACGAAGAGCAGTCAAACTGTTCTATAGGAGGATGAAGCGCAGTCAAACTGGTTTATAGGAGGATGAAGAGCAGTCAAACTGCTTTATAAGAGGATGAAGAGCAGTTAAACTGATTTATAAGCGGACGAAGAGCAGTCAAACTGATTTATAATCGGACGAAGAGCAGTCAAACTGATTTATAAACGGACAAAGAGCAGTCAAACGGTTTTATAAAAGGATGAAGAGCAGTCAGACTGTTTTATACGAGGATGTAGAGCAGTCAGACTGTTTTACAAGAGGATGAAGAGCAGTCAACCTGTTTTACAAGAGGATGAAGAGCAGTCAAACTGTTTTATAAGAGGATGAAGAGCAGTCAAACTGCGTTATAAAAGGATGAAGAGCAGTCAAACAGTTTTATAAGAGGACGAAGAGCAGTCAAACTGATTTATAATCGGATGAAGAGCAGTCAAACTGATTTATAAGAGGATGAAGAGCAGTCAAACTGCTTTATAAAAGGATGAAGAGCAGTCAAACTGTTTTATAAGAGGACGAAGAGCAGTCAAACTGATTTATAATCGGACGAAGAGCAGTCAAACTGTTCTATAGGAGGATGAAGAGCAGTCAAACTGCTTTATAAAAGGATGAAGAGCAGTCAAACTGTATTATAAGCGGACGAAGAGCAGTCAAACTGATTTATAATTGGACGAAGAGCAGTCAAACTGATTTATAATCGGACGAAGAGCAGTCAAACGCTTTTATAAGAGGATGAAGAGCAGTCAAATTGATTTATAAGAGGATGAAGAGCAGTCAAACTGCTTTATAAAAGGATGAAGAGCAGTCAAACAGTTTTATACGAGGATGTAGAGCGGTCAGACTGTTTTACAAGAGGATGAAGAGCAGTCAAACTGTTTTGCAAGAGGATGAAGAGCAGTCAAACTGCGTTATAAAAAGATGAAGAGCAGTCAAACTGTTTTATAAGAGGATGAAGAGCAGTCAAACAGTTTTATGAGGACGAGAAGAAGTCAAACTGATTTATAATCGGATGAAGAGCAGTCAAACTGATTTATAAGAGGATGAAGAGCAGTCAGACTGATTTATAATCGGATGAAGAGCAGTCAGACTGTTTTACAAGAGGATGAAGAGCAGTCAAACTGCTTTATAAAAGGATGAAGAGCAGTCAAACTGTTTTATACAAGGATGTAGAGCAGTCAGACTGTTTTACAAGAGGATGAAGAGCAGTCAACCTGTTTTACAAGAGGATGAAGATTAGTCAATCTGTTTTATAAGAGGATGAAGAGCAGTCAAACTGCTTTATAAAAGGATGAAGAGCAGTCAAACTGTTTTATAAGAGGACGAAGAGCAGTCAAACTGCTTTATAAGAGGATGAAGAGCAGTTAAACTGATTTATAATCGGACGAAGAGCAGTCAAACTGTTCTATAGGAGGATGAAGCGCAGTCAAACTGGTTTATAGGAGGATGAAGAGCAGTCAAACTGCTTTATAAGAGGATGAAGAGCAGTTAAACTGATTTATAAGCGGACGAAGAGCAGTCAAACTGATTTATAATCGTACGAAGAGCAGTCAAACTGATTTATAAACGGACAAAGAGCAGTCAAACGGTTTTATAAAAGGATGAAGAGCAGTCAGACTGTTTTATACGAGGATGTAGAGCAGTCAGACTGTTTTACAAGAGGATGAAGAGCAGTCAACCTGTTTTACAAGAGGATGAAGAGCAGTCAAACTGTTTTATAAGAGGATGAAGAGCAGTCAAACTGCGTTATAAAAGGATGAAGAGCAGTCAAACAGTTTTATAAGAGGACGAAGAGCAGTCAAACTGATTTATAATCGGATGAAGAGCAGTCAAACTGATTTATAAGAGGATGAAGAGCAGTCAAACTGCTTTATAAAAGGATGAAGAGCAGTCAAACTGTTTTATAAGAGGACGAAGAGCAGTCAAACTGATTTATAATCGGACGAAGAGCAGTCAAACTGTTCTATAGGAGGATGAAGCGCAGTCAAACTGGTCTATAGGAGGATGAAGAGCAGTCAAACTGTTTTATAAGCGGACGAAGAGCAGTCAAACTGATTTATAAGAGGACGAAGAGCAGTCAAACTGATTTATAATCGGACGAAGAGCAGTCAAACTGTTCTATAGGAGGGTGAAGCGCAGTCAAACTGGTTTATAGGAGGATGAAGAGCAGTCAAACTGCTTTATAAAAGGATGAAGAGCAGTCAAACTGATTTATAAGAGGATGAAGAGCAGTCAAACTGCTTTATAAAAGGATGAAGAGCAGTCAAACTGTATTATAAGCGGACGAAGAGCAGTCAAACTGATTTATAATTGGACGAAGAGCAGTCAAACTGATTTATAATCGGACGAAGAGCAGTCAAACGGTTTTATAAGAGGATGAAGAGCAGTCAAATTGATTTATAAGAGGATGAAGAGCAGTCAAACTGCTTTATAAAAGGATGAAGAGCAGTCAAACAGTTTTATACGAGGATGTAGAGCGGTCAGACTGTTTTACAAGAGGATGAAGAGCAGTCAAACTGTTTTGCAAGAGGATGAAGAGCAGTCAAACTGCGTTATAAAAAGATGAAGAGCAGTCAAACTGTTTTATAAGAGGATGAAGAGCAGTCAAACAGTTTTATGAGGACGAGAAGAAGTCAAACTGATTTATAATCGGATGAAGAGCAGTCAAACTGATTTATAAGAGGATGAAGAGCAGTCAGACTGATTTATAATCGGATGAAGAGCAGTCAGACTGTTTTACAAGAGGATGAAGAGCAGTCAAACTGCTTTATAAAAGGATGAAGAGCAGTCAAACTGTTTTATACAAGGATGTAGAGCAGTCAGACTGTTTTACAAGAGGATGAAGAGCAGTCAACCTGTTTTACAAGAGGATGAAGATTAGTCAATCTGTTTTATAAGAGGATGAAGAGCAGTCAAACTGCTTTATAAAAGGATGAAGAGCAGTCAAACTGTTTTATAAGAGGACGAAGAGCAGTCACACTGATTTATAATCGGACGAAGAGCAGTCAAACTGCTTTATAAAAGGATGAAGAGCAGTCAAACTGTTTTATAAGCGGACGAAGAGCAGTCAAACTGATTTATAATCGGACGAAGAGCAGTCAAACTTATTTATAATCGGACGAAGAGCAGTCAAACGGTTTTATAAGAGGATGAAGAGCAGTCGAATTGATTTATAAGAGGATGAAGAGCAGTCAAACTGCTTTATATAAGGATGAAGAGCAGTCAAACTGTTTTATATGAGGATGTAGAGCGGTCAGACTGTTTTACAAGAGGATGAAGAGCAGTCAAACTGTTTTATAAGAGGATGAAGAGCAGTCAAACTGCTTTATAAAAGGATGAAGAGCAGTCAAACAGTTTTATAAGAGGACGAAAAGCAGTCAAACTGATTTATAATCGGATGAAGAGCAGTCAAACAGATTTATAAGAGGATGAAGAGCAGTCAAACTGCGTTATAAAAAGATGAAGAGCAGTCAAACTGTTTTATAAAAGGACGAACAGCAGTCAAACTGATTTATAATCGGATGAAGAGCAGTCAAACTGTTTTATAAGAGGATGAAGAGCAGTCAAACTGATTTATAATCGAACGAAGAGCAGTCAAACTGTTCTATAGGACGATGAAGAGCAGTCAAACTGGTTTATAGGAGGATGAAGAGCAGTCAAACTGCTTTATAAGAGGATGAAGAGCAGTCAAACTGATTTATAAGCGGACGAAGAGCAGTCAAACTGATTTATAATCGGACGAAGAGCAGTCAAACTGATTTATAAACGGACGAAGAGCAGTCAAACTGCTTTATATAAGGATGAAGAGCAGTCAAACTGTTTTATACGAGGATGTAGAGCGGTCAGACTGTTTTACAAGAGGATGAAGAACAGTCAAACTGTTTTATAAGAGGATGAAGAGCAGTCAAACTGCTTTATAAAAGGATGAAGAGCAGTCAAACTGTTTTATAAGAGGACGAAGAGCAGTCAAACTGCTTTATAAGAGGATGAAGAGCAGTTAAACTGATTTATAATCGGACGAAGAGCAGTCAAACTGTTCTATAGGAGGATGAAGCGCAGTCAAACTGGTTTATAGGAGGATGAAGAGCAGTCAAACTGCTTTATAAGAGGATGAAGAGCAGTTAAACTGATTTATAAGCGGACGAAGAGCAGTCAAACTGATTTATAATCGGACGAAGAGCAGTCAAACTGATTTATAAACGGACAAAGAGCAGTCAAACGGTTTTATAAAAGGATGAAGAGCAGTCAGACTGTTTTATACGAGGATGTAGAGCAGTCAGACTGTTTTACAAGAGGATGAAGAGCAGTCAAACTGTTTTATAAGAGGATGAAGAGCAGTCAAACTGCTTTATAAAAGGATGAAGAGCAGTCAAACAGTTTTATAAGAGGACGAAAAGCAGTCAAACTGATTTATAATCGGATGAAGAGCAGTCAAACAGATTTATAAGAGGATGAAGAGCAGTCAAACTGCGTTATAAAAAGATGAAGAGCAGTCAAACTGTTTTATAAAAGGACGAACAGCAGTCAAACTGATTTATAATCGGATGAAGAGCAGTCAAACTGTTTTATAAGAGGATGAAGAGCAGTCAAACTGATTTATAATCGAACGAAGAGCAGTCAAACTGTTCTATAGGACGATGAAGAGCAGTCAAACTGGTTTATAGGAGGATGAAGAGCAGTCAAACTGCTTTATAAGAGGATGAAGAGCAGTCAAACTGATTTATAAGCGGACGAAGAGCAGTCAAACTGATTTATAATCGGACGAAGAGCAGTCAAACTGATTTATAAACGGACGAAGAGCAGTCAAACTGCTTTATATAAGGATGAAGAGCAGTCAAACTGTTTTATACGAGGATGTAGAGCGGTCAGACTGTTTTACAAGAGGATGAAGAACAGTCAAACTGTTTTATAAGAGGATGAAGAGCAGTCAAACTGCTTTATAAAAGGATGAAGAGCAGTCAAACTGTTTTATAAGAGGACGAAGAGCAGTCAAACTGCTTTATAAGAGGATGAAGAGCAGTTAAACTGATTTATAATCGGACGAAGAGCAGTCAAACTGTTCTATAGGAGGATGAAGCGCAGTCAAACTGGTTTATAGGAGGATGAAGAGCAGTCAAACTGCTTTATAAGAGGATGAAGAGCAGTTAAACTGATTTATAAGCGGACGAAGAGCAGTCAAACTGATTTATAATCGGACGAAGAGCAGTCAAACTGATTTATAAACGGACAAAGAGCAGTCAAACGGTTTTATAAAAGGATGAAGAGCAGTCAGACTGTTTTATACGAGGATGTAGAGCAGTCAGACTGTTTTACAAGAGGATGAAGAGCAGTCAACCTGTTTTACAAGAGGATGAAGAGCAGTCAAACTGTTTTATAAGAGGATGAAGAGCAGTCAAACTGCGTTATAAAAGGATGAAGAGCAGTCAAACAGTTTTATAAGAGGACGAAGAGCAGTCAAACTGATTTATAATCGGATGAAGAGCAGTCAAACTGATTTATAAGAGGATGAAGAGCAGTCAAACTGCTTTATAAAAGGATGAAGAGTAGTCAAACTGTTTTATAAGAGGACGAAGAGCAGTCAAACTGATTTATAATCGGACGAAGAGCAGTCAAACTGTTCTATAGGAGGATGAAGCGCAGTCAAACTGGTCTATAGGAGGATGAAGAGCAGTCAAACTGTTTTATAAGCGGACGAAGAGCAGTCAAACTGATTTATAAGAGGACGAAGAGCAGTCAAACTGATTTATAATCGGACGAAGAGCAGTCAAACTGTTCTATAGGAGGGTGAAGCGCAGTCAAACTGGTTTATAGGAGGATGAAGAGCAGTCAAACTGCTTTATAAAAGGATGAAGAGCAGTCAAACTGATTTATAAGAGGATGAAGAGCAGTCAAACTGCTTTATAAAAGGATGAAGAGCAGTCAAACTGTATTATAAGCGGACGAAGAGCAGTCAAACTGATTTATAATTGGACGAAGAGCAGTCAAACTGATTTATAATCGGACGAAGAGCAGTCAAACGGTTTTATAAGAGGATGAAGAGCAGTCAAATTGATTTATAAGAGGATGAAGAGCAGTCAAACTGCTTTATAAAAGGATGAAGAGCAGTCAAACAGTTTTATACGAGGATGTAGAGCGGTCAGACTGTTTTACAAGAGGATGAAGAGCAGTCAAACTGTTTTGCAAGAGGATGAAGAGCAGTCAAACTGCGTTATAAAAAGATGAAGAGCAGTCAAACTGTTTTATAAGAGGATGAAGAGCAGTCAAACAGTTTTATGAGGACGAGAAGAAGTCAAACTGATTTATAATCGGATGAAGAGCAGTCAAACTGATTTACAAGAGGATGAAGAGCAGTCAGACTGATTTATAATCGGATGAAGAGCAGTCAGACTGTTTTACAAGAGGATGAAGAGCAGTCAAACTGCTTTATAAAAGGATGAAGAGCAGTCAAACTGTTTTATACAAGGATGTAGAGCAGTCAGACTGTTTTACAAGAGGATGAAGAGCAGTCAACCTGTTTTACAAGAGGATGAAGATTAGTCAATCTGTTTTATAAGAGGATGAAGAGCAGTCAAACTGCTTTATAAAAGGATGAAGAGCAGTCAAACTGTTTTATAAGAGGACGAAGAGCAGTCAAACTGCTTTATAAGAGGATGAAGAGCAGTTAAACTGATTTATAATCGGACGAAGAGCAGTCAAACTGTTCTATAGGAGGATGAAGCGCAGTCAAACTGGTTTATAGGAGGATGAAGAGCAGTCAAACTGCTTTATAAGAGGATGAAGAGCAGTTAAACTGATTTATAAGCGGACGAAGAGCAGTCAAACTGATTTATAATCGTACGAAGAGCAGTCAAACTGATTTATAAACGGACAAAGAGCAGTCAAACGGTTTTATAAAAGGATGAAGAGCAGTCAGACTGTTTTATACGAGGATGTAGAGCAGTCAGACTGTTTTACAAGAGGATGAAGAGCAGTCAACCTGTTTTACAAGAGGATGAAGAGCAGTCAAACTGTTTTATAAGAGGATGAAGAGCAGTCAAACTGCGTTATAAAAGGATGAAGAGCAGTCAAACAGTTTTATAAGAGGACGAAGAGCAGTCAAACTGATTTATAATCGGATGAAGAGCAGTCAAACTGATTTATAAGAGGATGAAGAGCAGTCAAACTGCTTTATAAAAGGATGAAGAGCAGTCAAACTGTTTTATAAGAGGACGAAGAGCAGTCAAACTGTTCTATAGGAGGATGAAGCGCAGTCAAACTGGTCTATAGGAGGATGAAGAGCAGTCAAACTGTTTTATAAGCGGACGGAGAGCAGTCAAACTGATTTATAAGAGGACGAAGAGCAGTCAAACTGATTTATAATCGGACGAAGAGCAGTCAAACTGTTCTATAGGAGGGTGAAGCGCAGTCAAACTGGTTTATAGGAGGATGAAGAGCAGTCAAACTGCTTTATAAAAGGATGAAGAGCAGTCAAACTGATTTATAAGAGGATGAAGAGCAGTCAAACTGCTTTATAAAAGGATGAAGAGCAGTCAAACTGTATTATAAGCGGACGAAGAGCAGTCAAACTGATTTATAATTGGACGAAGAGCAGTCAAACTGATTTATAATCGGACGAAGAGCAGTCAAACGGTTTTATAAGAGGATGAAGAGCAGTCAAATTGATTTATAAGAGGATGAAGAGCAGTCAAACTGCTTTATAAAAGGATGAAGAGCAGTCAAACAGTTTTATACGAGGATGTAGAGCGGTCAGACTGTTTTACAAGAGGATGAAGAGCAGTCAAACTGTTTTGCAAGAGGATGAAGAGCAGTCAAACTGCGTTATAAAAAGATGAAGAGCAGTCAAACTGTTTTATAAGAGGATGAAGAGCAGTCAAACAGTTTTATGAGGACGAGAAGCAGTCAAACTGATTTATAATCGGATGAAGAGCAGTCAAACTGATTTATAAGAGGATGAAGAGCAGTCAGACTGATTTATAATCGGATGAAGAGCAGTCAGACTGTTTTACAAGAGGATGAAGAGCAGTCAAACTGCTTTATAAAAGGATGAAGAGCAGTCAAACTGTTTTATACAAGGATGTAGAGCAGTCAGACTGTTTTACAAGAGGATGAAGAGCAGTCAACCTGTTTTACAAGAGGATGAAGATTAGTCAATCTGTTTTATAAGAGGATGAAGAGCAGTCAAACTGCTTTATAAAAGGATGAAGAGCAGTCAAACTGTTTTATAAGAGGACGAAGAGCAGTCACACTGATTTATAATCGGACGAAGAGCAGTCAAACTGCTTTATAAAAGGATGAAGAGCAGTCAAACTGTTTTATAAGCGGACGAAGAGCAGTCAAACTGATTTATAATCGGACGAAGAGCAGTCAAACTTATTTATAATCGGACGAAGAGCAGTCAAACGGTTTTATAAGAGGATGAAGAGCAGTCGAATTGATTTATAAGAGGATGAAGAGCAGTCAAACTGCTTTATATAAGGATGAAGAGCAGTCAAACTGTTTTATATGAGGATGTAGAGCGGTCAGACTGTTTTACAAGAGGATGAAGAGCAGTCAAACTGTTTTATAAGAGGATGAAGAGCAGTCAAACTGCTTTATAAAAGGATGAAGAGCAGTCAAACAGTTTTATAAGAGGACGAAAAGCAGTCAAACTGATTTATAATCGGATGAAGAGCAGTCAAACAGATTTATAAGAGGATGAAGAGCAGTCAAACTGCGTTATAAAAAGATGAAGAGCAGTCAAACTGTTTTATAAAAGGACGAACAGCAGTCAAACTGATTTATAATCGGATGAAGAGCAGTCAAACTGTTTTATAAGAGGATGAAGAGCAGTCAAACTGATTTATAATCGAACGAAGAGCAGTCAAACTGTTCTATAGGACGATGAAGAGCAGTCAAACTGGTTTATAGGAGGATGAAGAGCAGTCAAACTGCTTTATAAGAGGATGAAGAGCAGTCAAACTGATTTATAATCGGACGAAGAGCAGTCAAACTGATTTATAAACGGACGAAGAGCAGTCAAACGGTTTTATAAAAGGATGAAGAGCAGTCAAACTGTTTTATACGAGGATGTAGAGCAGTCAGACTGTTTTACAAGAGGATGAAGAGCAGTCAACCTGTTTTACAAGAGGATGAAGAGCAGTCAAACTGTTTTATACGAGGATGTAGAGCAGTCAGACTGTTTTACAAGAGGATTAAGAGCAGTCAACCTGTTTTACAAGAGGATGAAGAGCAGTCAAACTGTTTTAGAAGAGGATGAAGAGCAGTCTAACTGCGTTATAAAAGGATGAAGAGCAGTCAAACTGTTTTATAAGAGGAAAAAAGAGCAGTCAAACTGATTTATAATAGGATGAAGAGCAGGCAAACTGATTTATAAGAGGATGAAGAGCAGTCAAACTGTTTTATAAGCTGACGAAGAGCAGTCAAACTGATTTATAATCGGACGAAGAGCAGTCAAACTGATTTATAATCAGACGAAGAGCAGTCAAACGGTTTTATAAGAGGATGAAGAGCAGTCAAATTGATTTATAAGAGGATGAAGAGCAGTCAAACTGCTTTATAAAAGGATGAAGAGCAGTCAAACTGTTTTATACGAGGATGTAGAGCAGTCAGACTGTTTTACAAGAGGAGGAAGAGCAGTCAACCTGTTTTACAAGAGGATGAAGAGCAGTCAAACTGCTTCATAAAAGGATGAAGAGCAGTCAAACTGTTTTATAAGAGGACGAAGAGCAGTCAAACTGATTTATAATCGGATGAAGAGCAGTCAAACTGATTTATAAGAGGATGAAGAGCAGTCAAACTGCTTTATAAAAGGATGAAGAGCAGTCAAACTGTTTTGTAGGAGGACGAAGAGCAGTCAAACTGATTTATAATCGGACTAAGAGCAGTCAAACTGTTCTATAGGAGGATTAAGCGCAGTCAAACTGGTTTATAGGAGGATGAAGAGCAGTCAAACTGCTTTATAAGAGGATGAAGAGCAGTCAAACTGATTTATAAGAGGATGAAGAGCAGTCAAACTGCTTTGTAAAAGGATGAAGAGCAGTCAAACTGATTTATAATCGGACGAAGAGCAGTCAAACGGTTTTATAAGAGGATGAAGAGCAGTCAAACTGCTTTATAAAAGGATGAAGAGCAGTCAAACTGTTTTATACGAGGATGTAGAGCGGTCAGACTGTTTTACAAGAGGATGAAGAGCAGTCAACCTGTTTTACAAGAGGATGAAGAGCAGTCAAACTGTTTTATAAGAGGATGAAGAGCAGTCAAACTGCTTTATAAAAGGATGAAGTGCAGTCAAACAGTTTTATAAGAGGACGAAAAGCAGTCAAACTGATTTATAATCGGATCAAGAGCAGTCAAACTGATTTATACGAGGATGAAGAGTAGTCAAACTGCGTTACAATAAGATGAAGAGCAGTCAAACTGTTTTATAAGAGGATGAAGAGCAGTCAAACTGATTTATAATCCGACGAAGAGCAGTCAAACTGTTCTATAGGAGGATGAAGAGCAGTCAAACTGGTTTATAGGAGGATGAAGAGCAGTCAAACTGCTTTATAAGAGGATGAAGAGCAGTCAAACTGATTTATAAGCGGACGAAGAGCAGTCAAACTGATTTATAATCGGACGAAGAGCAGTCAAACTGATTTATAAACGGACGAAGAGCAGTCAAACGGGTTTATAAAAGGATGAAGAGCAGTCAAACTGTTTTATACGAGGATGTAGAGGAGTCAGACTGTTTTACAAGAGGATGAAGAGCAGTCAACCTGTTTTACAAGAGGATGAAGAGCAGTCAAACTGCGTTATAAAAAGATGAAGAGCAGTCAAACTGTTTTATACGAGGATGTAGAGCAGTCAGACTGTTTTACAAGAGGAGGAAGAGCAGTCAACCTGTTTTACAAGAGGATGAAGAGCAGTCAATCTGTTTTATAAGAGGATGAAGAGCAGTCAAACTGCTTTATAAAAGGATGAAGAGCAGTCAAACTGTTTTATAAGATGACGAAGAGCAGTCAAAATGATTTATAATCGGATGAAGAGCAGTCAAACTGATTTATAAGAGGATGAAGAGCAGTCAAACTGCTTTATAAAAGGATGAAGAGCAGTCAAACTGTTTTATAAGAGGACGAAGAGCAGTCAAACTGATTTATAATCGGACGAAGAGCAGTCAAACTGTTCTATAGGAGGATGAAGCGCAGTCAAACTGGTTTATAGGAGGATGAAGAGCAGTCAAACTGGTTTATAGGAGGATGAAGAGCAGTCAAACTGCTTTATAAGAGGATGAAGAGCAGTCAAACTGATTTATAAGCGGACGAAGAGCAGTCAAACTGATTTATAATCGGACGAAGAGCAGTCAAACTGATTTATAAACGGACGTAGAGCAGTCAAACGGGTTTATAAAAGGATGAAGAGCAGTCAAACTGTTTTATACGAGGATGTAGAGGAGTCAGACTGTTTTACAAGAGGATGAAGAGCAGTCAACCTGTTTTATAAGAGGATGAAGAGCAGTCAAACTGATTTATAATCCGACGAAGAGCAGTCAAACTGTTCTATAGGAGGATGAAGAGCAGTCAAACTGGTTTATAGGAGGATGAAGAGCAGTCAAACTGCTTTATAAGAGGATGAAGAGCAGTCAAACTGATTTATAAGCGGACGAAGAGCAGTCAAACTGATTTATAATCGGACGAAGAGCAGTCAAACTGATTTATAAACGGACGAAGAGCAGTCAAACGGGTTTATAAAAGGATGAAGAGCAGTCAAACTGTTTTATACGAGGATGTAGAGGAGTCAGACTGTTTTACAAGAGGATGAAGAGCAGTCAACCTGTTTTACAAGAGGATGAAGAGCAGTCAAACTGCGTTATAAAAAGATGAAGAGCAGTCAAACTGTTTTATACGAGGATGTAGAGCAGTCAGACTGTTTTACAAGAGGAGGAAGAGCAGTCAACCTGTTTTACAAGAGGATGAAGAGCAGTCAATCTGTTTTATAAGAGGATGAAGAGCAGTCAAACTGCTTTATAAAAGGATGAAGAGCAGTCAAACTGTTTTATAAGAGGACGAAGAGCAGTCAAACTGATTTATAATCGGATGAAGAGCAGTCAAACTGATTTATAAGAGGATGAAGAGCAGTCAAACTGCTTTATAAAAGGATGAAGAGCAGTCAAACTGTTTTATAAGAGGACGAAGAGCAGTCAAACTGATTTATAAGCGGACGAAGAGCAGTCAAACTGATTTATAATCTGACAAAGAGCAGTCAAACTGATTTATAATCGGACGAAGAGCAGTCAAACGGTTTTATAAGACGATGAAGAGCAGTCAAATTGATTTATAAGAGGATGAAGAGCAGTCAAACTGCTTTATAAAAGGATGAAGAGCAGTCAAACTGTTTTATACGAGGATGTAGAGCGGTCAGACTGTTTTACAAGAGGATGAAGAGCAGTCAACCTGTTTTACAAGAGGATGAAGAGCAGTCAAACTGTTTTATAAGAGGATGAAGAGCAGTCAAACTGCTTTATAAAAGGATGAAGAGCAGTCAAACAGTTTTATAAGAGGACGAAAAGCAGTCAAACTGATTTATAATCGGATCAAGAGCAGTCAAACTGATTTATACGAGGATGAAGAGCAGTCAAACTGCGTTACAATAAGATGAAGAGCAGTCAAACTGTTTTATAAGAGGATGAAGAGCAGTCAAACTGATTTATAATCCAACGAAGAGCAGTCAAACTGTTCTATAGGAGGATGAAGAGCAGTCAAACTGGTTTATAGGAGGATGAAGAGCAGTCAAACTGCTTTATAAGAGGATGAAGAGCAGTCAAACTGATTTATAAGCGGACGAAGAGCAGTCAAACTGATTTATAATCGGACGAAGAGCAGTCAAACTGATTTATAAACGGACGAAGAGCAGTCAAACGGGTTTATAAAAGGATGAAGAGCAGTCAAACTGTTTTATACGAGGATGTAGAGGAGTCAGACTGTTTTACAAGAGGATGAAGAGCAGTCAACCTGTTTTACAAACGGATGAAGAGCAGTCAAACTGCGTTATAAAAAGATGAAGAGCAGTCAAACTGTTTTATAAGAGGATGAAGAGCAGTCAAACTGATTTATAATCGGATGAAGAGCAGTCAGACTGTTTTACAAGAGGATGAAGAGCAGTCAAACTGCTTTGTAAAAGGATGAAGAGCAGTCAAACTGTTTTATAAGAGGACGAAGAGCAGTCAAACTGATTTATAATCGGACGAAGAGCAGTCAAACTGTTCTATAGGAGGATGAAGCGCAGTCAAACTGGTTTATAGGAGGATGAAGAGCAGTCAAACTGCTTTATAAAAGGATGAAGAGCAGTCAAACTGTTTTATAAGCGGACGAAGAGCAGTCAAACTGATTTATAATCGGACGAAGAGCAGTCAAACTGATTTATAATCGGACGAAGAGCAGTCAAACTGATTTATAATCGGATGAATAGCTGTCAAACTGATTTATATGAGGATGAAGAGCAGTCAAACTGCTTTATAAAAGGATGAAGAGCAGTCAAACTGTTTTATAAGAAGACGAAGAGCAGTCAAACTGATTTATAATCGGACGAAGAGCAGTCAAACTGATTTATAAACCGACGAAGAGCAGTCAAACGGTTTTATAAAAGGATGAAGAGCAGTCAATCTGTTTTATACGAGGATGTAGAGCAGTCAGACTGTTTTACAAGAGGATGAAGAGCAGTCAACCTGTTTTACAAGAGGATGAAGAGCAGACAAACTGATTTATAAGCGGACGAAGAGCAGTCAAACTGATTTATAATCGGACGAAGAGCAGTCAAACTGATTTATAAACGGACGAAGAGCAGTCAAACGGTTTTATAAAAGGATGAAGAGCAGTCAAACTGTTTTATACGAGGATGTAGAGCAGTCAGACTGTTTTACAAGAGGATGAAGAGCAGTCAACCTGTTTTACAAGAGGATGAAGAGCAGTCAAACTGTTTTATAAGAGGATGAAGAGCAGTCAAACTGCGTTATAAAAGGATGAAGAGCAGTCAAACAGTTTTATAAGAGGACGAAGAGCAGTCAAACTGATTTATAATCGGATGAAGAGCAGTCAAACTGATTTATAAGAGGATGAAGAGCAGTCAAACTGCTTTATAAAAGGATGAAGCGCAGTCAAACTGTTTTATAAGCGGACGAAGAGCAGTCAAACTGATTTATAATCGGACGAAGAGCAGTCAAACTGTTCTATAGGAGGATGAAGCGCAGTCAAACTGGTCTATAGGAGGATGAAGAGCAGTCAAACTGTTTTATAAGCGGACGAAGAGCAGTCAAACTGATTTATAAGAGGATGAAGAGCAGTCAAACTGCTTTATAAGAGGACGAAGAGCAGTCAAACTGATTTATAATCGGACGAAGAGCAGTCAAACTGTTCTATAGGAGGGTGAAGCGCAGTCAAACTGGTTTATAGGAGGATGAAGAGCAGTCAAACTGCTTTATAAAAGGATGAAGAGCAGTCAAACTGATTTATAAGAGGATGAAGAGCAGTCAAACTGCTTTATAAAAGGATGAAGAGCAGTCACACTGTTTTATAAGCGGACGATGAGCAGTCAAACTGATTTATAATTGGACGAAGAGCAGTCAAACTGATTTATAATCGGACGAAGAACAGCCAAACGGTTTTATAAGAGGATGAAGAGCAGTCAAACTGTTTTATACGAGGATGTAGAGCGGTCAGACTGTTTTACAAGAGGATGAAGAGCAGTCAAACTGCGTTATAAAAAGATGAAGAGCAGTCAAACTGTTTTATAAGAGGATGAAGAGCAGTCAAACAGTTTTATGAGGACGAGAAGAAGTCAAACTGATTTATAATCGGATGAAGAGCAGTCAAACTGATTTATAAGAGGATGAAGAGCAGTCAGACTGATTTATAATCGGATGAAGAGCAGTCAGACTGTTTTACAAGAGGATGAAGAGCAGTCAAACTGCTTTGTAAAAGGATGAAGAGCAGTCAAACTGTTTTATAAGAGGACGAAGAGCAGTCAAACTGATTTATAATCGGACGAAGAGCAGTCAAACTGTTCTATAGGAGGATGAAGCGCAGTCAAACTGGTTTATAGGAGGATGAAGAGCAGTCAAACTGCTTTATAAAAGGATGAAGAGCAGTCAAACTGTTTTATAAGCGGACGAAGAGCAGTCAAACTGATTTATAATCGGACGAAGAGCAGTCAAACTGATTTATAATCGGACGAAGAGCAGTCAAACTGATTTATAATCGGATGAATAGCTGTCAAACTGATTTATATGAGGATGAAGAGCAGTCAAACTGCTTTATAAAAGGATGAAGAGCAGTCAAACTGTTTTATAAGAAGACGAAGAGCAGTCAAACTGATTTATAATCGGACGAAGAGCAGTCAAACTGATTTATAAACCGACGAAGAGCAGTCAAACGGTTTTATAAAAGGATGAAGAGCAGTCAATCTGTTTTATACGAGGATGTAGAGCAGTCAGACTGTTTTACAAGAGGATGAAGAGCAGTCAACCTGTTTTACAAGAGGATGAAGAGCAGACAAACTGATTTATAAGCGGACGAAGAGCAGTCAAACTGATTTATAATCGGACGAAGAGCAGTCAAACTGATTTATAAACGGACGAAGAGCAGTCAAACGGTTTTATAAAAGGATGAAGAGCAGTCAAACTGTTTTATACGAGGATGTAGAGCAGTCAGACTGTTTTACAAGAGGATGAAGAGCAGTCAACCTGTTTTACAAGAGGATGAAGAGCAGTCAAACTGTTTTATAAGAGGATGAAGAGCAGTCAAACTGCGTTATAAAAGGATGAAGAGCAGTCAAACAGTTTTATAAGAGGACGAAGAGCAGTCAAACTGATTTATAATCGGATGAAGAGCAGTCAAACTGATTTATAAGAGGATGAAGAGCAGTCAAACTGCTTTATAAAAGGATGAAGCGCAGTCAAACTGTTTTATAAGCGGACGAAGAGCAGTCAAACTGATTTATAATCGGACGAAGAGCAGTCAAACTGTTCTATAGGAGGATGAAGCGCAGTCAAACTGGTCTATAGGAGGATGAAGAGCAGTCAAACTGTTTTATAAGCGGACGAAGAGCAGTCAAACTGATTTATAAGAGGATGAAGAGCAGTCAAACTGCTTTATAAGAGGACGAAGAGCAGTCAAACTGATTTATAATCGGACGAAGAGCAGTCAAACTGTTCTATAGGAGGGTGAAGCGCAGTCAAACTGGTTTATAGGAGGATGAAGAGCAGTCAAACTGCTTTATAAAAGGATGAAGAGCAGTCAAACTGATTTATAAGAGGATGAAGAGCAGTCAAACTGCTTTATAAAAGGATGAAGAGCAGTCACACTGTTTTATAAGCGGACGATGAGCAGTCAAACTGATTTACAATTGGACGAAGAGCAGTCAAACTGATTTATAATCGGACGAAGAACAGCCAAACGGTTTTATAAGAGGATGAAGAGCAGTCAAACTGTTTTATACGAGGATGTAGAGCGGTCAGACTGTTTTACAAGAGGATGAAGAGCAGTCAAACTGCGTTATAAAAAGATGAAGAGCAGTCAAACTGTTTTATAAGAGGATGAAGAGCAGTCAAACAGTTTTATGAGGACGAGAAGAAGTCAAACTGATTTATAATCGGATGAAGAGCAGTCAAACTGATTTATAAGAGGATGAAGAGCAGTCAGACTGATTTATAATCGGATGAAGAGCAGTCAGACTGTTTTACAAGAGGATGAAGAGCAGTCAAACTGCTTTATAAAAGGATGAAGAGCAGTCAAACTGTTTTATACAAGGATGTAGAGCAGTCAGACTGTTTTACAAGAGGATGAAGAGCAGTCAACCTGTTTTACAAGAGGATGAAGATTAGTCAATCTGTTTTATAAGAGGATGAAGAGCAGTCAAACTGCTTTATAAAAGGATGAAGAGCAGTCAAAATGTTTTATAAGAGGACGAAGAGCAGTCACACTGATTTATAATCGGACGAAGAGCAGTCAAACTGCTTTATAAAATGATGAAGAGCAGTCAAACTGTTTTATAAGCGGACGAAGAGCAGTCAAACTGATTTATAATCGGACGAAGAGCAGTCAAACTTATTTATAATCGGACGAAGAGCAGTCAAACGGTTTTATAAGAGGATGAAGAGCAGTCGAATTGATTTATAAGAGGATGAAGAGCAGTCAAACTGCTTTATATAAGGATGAAGAGCAGTCAAACTGTTTTATATGAGGATGTAGAGCGGTCAGACTGTTTTACAAGAGGATGAAGAGCAGTCAAACTGTTTTATAAGAGGATGAAGAGCAGTCAAACTGCTTTATAAAAGGATGAAGAGCAGTCAAACTGTTTTATAAGAGGACGAAGAGCAGTCAAACTGCTTTATAAGAGGATGAAGAGCAGTTAAACTGATTTATAATCGGACGAAGAGCAGTCAAACTGTTCTATAGGAGGATGAAGCGCAGTCAAACTGGTTTATAGGAGGATGAAGAGCAGTCAAACTGCTTTATAAGAGGATGAAGAGCAGTTAAACTGATTTATAAGCGGACGAAGAGCAGTCAAACTGATTTATAATCGGACGAAGAGCAGTCAAACTGATTTATAAACGGACAGAGAGCAGTCAAACGGTTTTATAAAAGGATGAAGAGCAGTCAGACTGTTTTATACGAGGATGTAGAGCAGTCAGACTGTTTTACAAGAGGATGAAGAGCAGTCAACCTGTTTTACAAGAGGATGAAGAGCAGTCAAACTGTTTTATAAGAGGATGAAGAGCAGTCAAACTGCGTTATAAAAGGATGAAGAGCAGTCAAACAGTTTTATAAGAGGACGAAGAGCAGTCAAACTGATTTATAATCGGATGAAGAGCAGTCAAACTGATTTATAAGAGGATGAAGAGCAGTCAAACTGCTTTATAAAAGGATGAAGAGCAGTCAAACTGTTTTATAAGAGGACGAAGAGCAGTCAAACTGATTTATAATCGGACGAAGAGCAGTCAAACTGTTCTATAGGAGGATGAAGCGCAGTCAAACTGGTCTATGGGAGGATGAAGAGCAGTCAAACTGTTTTATAAGCGGACGAAGAGCAGTCAAACTGATTTATAAGAGGATGAAGAGCAGTCAAACTGCTTTATAAGAGGACGAAGAGCAGTCAAACTGATTTATAATCGGACGAAGAGCAGTCAAACTGTTCTATAGGAGGGTGAAGCGCAGTCAAACTGGTTTATAGGAGGATGAAGAGCAGTCAAACTGCTTTATAAAAGGATGAAGAGCAGTCAAACTGATTTATAAGAGGATGAAGAGCAGTCAAACTGCTTTATAAAAGGATGAAGAGCAGTCAAACTGTATTATAAGCGGACGAAGAGCAGTCAAACTGATTTATAATTGGACGAAGAGCAGTCAAACTGATTTATAATCGGACGAAGAGCAGTCAAACGGTTTTATAAGAGGATGAAGAGCAGTCAAATTGATTTATAAGAGGATGAAGAGCAGTCAAACTGCTTTATAAAAGGATGAAGAGCAGTCAAACTGTTTTATACGAGGATGTAGAGCGGTCAGACTGTTTTACAAGAGGATGAAGAGCAGTCAAACTGTTTTGCAAGAGGATGAAGAGCAGTCAAACTGCGTTATAAAAAGATGAAGAGCAGTCAAACTGTTTTATAAGAGGATGAAGAGCAGTCAAACAGTTTTATGAGGACGAGAAGAAGTCAAACTGATTTATAATCGGATGAAGAGCAGTCAAACTGATTTATAAGAGGATGAAGAGCAGTCAGACTGATTTATAATCGGATGAAGAGCAGTCAGACTGTTTTACAAGAGGATGAAGAGCAGTCAAACTGCTTTATAAAAGGATGAAGAGCAGTCAAACTGTTTTATACAAGGATGTAGAGCAGTCAGACTGTTTTACAAGAGGATGAAGAGCAGTCAACCTGTTTTACAAGAGGATGAAGATTAGTCAATCTGTTTTATAAGAGGATGAAGAGCAGTCAAACTGCTTTATAAAAGGATGAAGAGCAGTCAAACTGTTTTATAAGAGGACGAAGAGCAGTCACACTGATTTATAATCGGACGAAGAGCAGTCAAACTGCTTTATAAAAGGATGAAGAGCAGTCAAACTGTTTTATAAGCGGACGAAGAGCAGTCAAACTGATTTATAATCGGACGAAGAGCAGTCAAACTTATTTATAATCGGACGAAGAGCAGTCAAACGGTTTTATAAGAGGATGAAGAGCAGTCGAATTGATTTATAAGAGGATGAAGAGCAGTCAAACTGCTTTATATAAGGATGAAGAGAAGTCAAACTGTTTTATATGAGGATGTAGAGCGGTCAGACTGTTTTACAAGAGGATGAAGAGCAGTCAAACTGTTTTATAAGAGGATGAAGAGCAGTCAAACTGCTTTATAAAAGGATGAAGAGCAGTCAAACAGTTTTATAAGAGGACGAAAAGCAGTCAAACTGATTTATAATCGGATGAAGAGCAGTCAAACAGATTTATAAGAGGATGAAGAGCAGTCAAACTGCGTTATAAAAAGATGAAGAGCAGTCAAACTGTTTTATAAAAGGACGAACAGCAGTCAAACTGATTTATAATCGGATGAAGAGCAGTCAAACTGTTTTATAAGAGGATGAAGAGCAGTCAAACTGATTTATAATCGAACGAAGAGCAGTCAAACTGTTCTATAGGACGATGAAGAGCAGTCAAACTGGTTTATAGGAGGATGAAGAGCAGTCAAACTGCTTTATAAGAGGATGAAGAGCAGTCAAACTGATTTATAAGCGGACGAAGAGCAGTCAAACTGATTTATAATCGGACGAAGAGCAGTCAAACTGATTTATAAACGGACGAAGAGCAGTCAAACGGTTTTATAAAAGGATGAAGAGCAGTCAAACTGTTTTATACGAGGATGTAGAGCAGTCAGACTGTTTTACAAGAGGATGAAGAGCAGTCAACCTGTTTTACAAGAGGATGAAGAGCAGTCAAACTGTTTTATACGAGGATGTAGAGCAGTCAGACTGTTTTACAAGAGGATGAAGAGCAGTCAACCTGTTTTACAAGAGGATGAAGAGCAGTCAAACTGTTTTATAAGAGGATGAAGAGCAGTCTAACTGCGTTATAAAAGGATGAAGAGCAGTCAAACTGTTTTATAAGAGGAAAAAAGAGCAGTCAAACTGCTTTATAAAAGGATGAAGAGCAGTCAAACTGCTTTATAAAAGGATGAAAAGCAGTCAAACTGTTTTATAAGCGGACGAAGAGCAGTCAAACTGATTTATAATCGGACAAAGAGCAGTCAAACTGATTTATAAGAGGATGAAGAGCAGTCAAACTGCTTTATAAAAGGATGAAGAGCAGTCAAACTGCTTTATAAAAGGATGAAAAGCAGTCAAACTGTTTTATAAGCGGACGAAGAGCAGTCAAACTGATTTATAATCGGACAAAGAGCAGTCAAACTGTTCTATAGGAGGATGAAGCGCAGTCATACTCGTTTATAATCGGACGAAGAGGAGTCAAACTGATTTATAATCGGACGAAGAGCAGTCAAACTGTTCTATAGGAGGATGAAGCGCAGTCAAACTGATTTATAGGAGGATGAAGAGCAGTCAAACTGCTTTATAAGAGGATGAAGAGCAGTCAAACTGATTTATAAGAGGATGAAGAGCAGTCAAACTGTTTTATAAGCGGACGAAGAGCAGTCAAACTGATTTATAATCGGACGAAGAGCAGTCAAACTGTTTTATACGAGGATGTACAGCAGTCAGACTGTTTTACAAGAGGATGAAGAGCAGTCAACCTGTTTTACAAGAGGATGAAGAGCAGTCAAACTGTTTTATAAGAGGATGAAGAGCAGTCAAACTGCTTTATAAAAGGATGAAGAGCAGTCAAACTGTTTTATAAGAGGACGAAGAGCAGTCAAACTGATTTATAATCGGATGAAGAGCAGTCAAACTGATTTATAAGAGGATGAAGAGCAGTCAAACTGCTTTATAAAAGGATGAAGAGCAGTCAAACTGTTTTGTAAGAGGACGAAGAGCAGTCAAACTGATTTATAATCGGACGAAGAGCAGTCAAACTGTTCTATAGGAGGATGAAGCGCAGTCAAACTGGTTTATAGGAGGATGAAGAGCAGTCAAACTGCTTTATAAGAGGATGAAGAACAGTCAAACTGATTTATAAGAGGATGAAGAGCAGTCAAACTGATTTATAAGAGGATGAAGAGCAGTCAAACTGCTTTATAAAAGGATGAAGAGCAGTCAAACTGTTTTATACGAGGATGTAGAGCGGTCAGACTGTTTTACAAGAGGATGAAGAGCAGTCAACCTGTTTTACAAGAGGATGAAGAGCAGTCAAACTGTTTTATAAGAGGATGAAGAGCAGTCAAACTGCTTTATAAAAGGATGAAGAGCAGTCAAACTGATTTATAAGAGGATGAAGAGCAGTCAAACTGCTTTATAAAAGGATGAAGAGCAGTCAAACTGTTTTATAAGAGGACGAAAAGCAGTCAAACTGATTTATAATCGGATCAAGAGCAGTCAAACTGATTTATACGAGGATGAAGAGCAGTCAAACTGCGTTACAATAAGATGAAGAGCAGTCAAACTGTTTTATAAGAGGATGAAGAGCAGTCAAACTGATTTATAATCCGACGAAGAGCAGTCAAACTGTTCTATAGGAGGATGAAGAGCAGTCAAACTGGTTTATAGGAGGATGAAGAGCAGTCAAACTGCTTTATAAGAGGATGAAGAGCAGTCAAACTGATTTATAAGCGGACGAAGAGCAGTCAAACTGATTTATAATCGGACGAAGAGCAGTCAAACTGATTTATAAGAGGATGAAGAGCAGTCAAAATGATTTATAAGAGGATGAAGAGCAGTCAAACTGTTTTGTAAGAGGACGAAGAGCAGTCAAACTGATTTATAATCGGATGAAGAGCAGTCAAACTGATTTATAAGAGGATGAAGAGCAGTCAAACTGCTTTATAAAAGGATGAAGAGCAGTCAAACTGTTTTGTAAGAGGACGAAGAGCAGTCAAACTGATTTATAATCGGACGAAGAGCAGTCAAACTGTTCTATAGGAGGATGAAGCGCAGTCAAACTGGTTTATAGGAGGATGAAGAGCAGTCAAACTGCTTTATAAGAGGATGAAGAACAGTCAAACTGATTTATAAGAGGATGAAGAGCAGTCAAACTGATTTATAAGAGGATGAAGAGCAGTCAAACTGCTTTATAAAAGGATGAAGAGCAGTCAAACTGTTTTATACGAGGATGTAGAGCGGTCAGACTGTTTTACAAGAGGATGAAGAGCAGTCAACCTGTTTTACAAGAGGATGAAGAGCAGTCAAACTGTTTTATAAGAGGATGAAGAGCAGTCAAACTGCTTTATAAAAGGATGAAGAGCAGTCAAACTGATTTATAAGAGGATGAAGAGCAGTCAAACTGCTTTATAAAAGGATGAAGAGCAGTCAAACTGTTTTATAAGAGGACGAAAAGCAGTCAAACTGATTTATAATCGGATCAAGAGCAGTCAAACTGATTTATACGAGGATGAAGAGCAGTCAAACTGCGTTACAATAAGATGAAGAGCAGTCAAACTGTTTTATAAGAGGATGAAGAGCAGTCAAACTGATTTATAATCCGACGAAGAGCAGTCAAACTGTTCTATAGGAGGATGAAGAGCAGTCAAACTGGTTTATAGGAGGATGAAGAGCAGTCAAACTGCTTTATAAGAGGATGAAGAGCAGTCAAACTGATTTATAAGCGGACGAAGAGCAGTCAAACTGATTTATAATCGGACGAAGAGCAGTCAAACTGATTTATAAACGGACGAAGAGCAGTCAAACGGGTTTATAAAAGGATGAAGAGCAGTCAAACTGTTTTATACGAGGATGTAGAGGAGTCAGACTGTTTTACAAGAGGATGAAGAGCAGTCAACCTGTTTTACAAGAGGATGAAGAGCAGTCAAACTGCGTTATAAAAAGATGAAGAGCAGTCAAACTGTTTTATACGAGGATGTAGAGCAGTCAGACTGTTTTACAAGAGGAGGAAGAGCAGTCAACCTGTTTTACAAGAGGATGAAGAGCAGTCAATCTGTTTTATAAGAGGATGAAGAGCAGTCAAACTGCTTTATAAAAGGATGAAGAGCAGTCAAACTGTTTTATAAGAGGACGAAGAGCAGTCAAAATGATTTATAATCGGATGAAGAGCAGTCAAACTGATTTATAAGAGGATGAAGAGCAGTCCAACTGCTTTATAAAAGGATCAAGAGCAGTCAAACTGTTTTATAAGAGGACGAAGAGCAGTCAAACTGATTTATAATCGGACGAAGAGCAGTCAAACTGTTCTATAGGAGGATGAAGCGCAGTCAAACTGGTTTATAGGAGGATGAAGAGCAGTCAAACTGCTTTATAAGAGGATGAAGAGCAGTCAAACTGATTTATAAGCGGACGAAGAGCAGTCAAACTGATTTATAATCGGACGAAGAGCAGTCAAACTGATTTATAAACGGACGTAGAGCAGTCAAACGGGTTTATAAAAGGATGAAGAGCAGTCAAACTGTTTTATACGAGGATGTAGAGGAGTCAGACTGTTTTACAAGAGGATGAAGAGCAGTCAACCTGTTTTATAAGAGGATGAAGAGCAGTCAAACTGATTTATAATCCGACGAAGAGCAGTCAAACTGTTCTATAGGAGGATGAAGAGCAGTCAAACTGGTTTATAGGAGGATGAAGAGCAGTCAAACTGCTTTATAAGAGGATGAAGAGCAGTCAAACTGATTTATAAGCGGACGAAGAGCAGTCAAACTGATTTATAATCGGACGAAGAGCAGTCAAACTGATTTATAAACGGACGAAGAGCAGTCAAACGGGTTTATAAAAGGATGAAGAGCAGTCAAACTGTTTTATACGAGGATGTAGAGGAGTCAGACTGTTTTACAAGAGGATGAAGAGCAGTCAACCTGTTTTACAAGAGGATGAAGAGCAGTCAAACTGCGTTATAAAAAGATGAAGAGCAGTCAAACTGTTTTATACGAGGATGTAGAGCAGTCAGACTGTTTTACAAGAGGAGGAAGAGCAGTCAACCTGTTTTACAAGAGGATGAAGAGCAGTCAATCTGTTTTATAAGAGGATGAAGAGCAGTCAAACTGCTTTATAAAAGGATGAAGAGCAGTCAAACTGTTTTATAAGAGGACGAAGAGCAGTCAAACTGATTCATAATCGGATGAAGAGCAGTCAAACTGATTTATAAGAGGATGAAGAGCAGTCAAACTGCTTTATAAAAGGATGAAGAGCAGTCAAACTGTTTTATAAGAGGACGAAGAGCAGTCAAACTGATTTATAAGCGGACGAAGAGCAGTCAAACTGATTTATAATCTGACAAAGAGCAGTCAAACTGATTTATAATCGGACGAAGAGCAGTCAAACGGTTTTATAAGACGATGAAGAGCAGTCAAATTGATTTATAAGAGGATGAAGAGCAGTCAAACTGCTTTATAAAAGGATGAAGAGCAGTCAAACTGTTTTATACGAGGATGTAGAGCGGTCAGACTGTTTTACAAGAGGATGAAGAGCAGTCAACCTGTTTTACAAGAGGATGAAGAGCAGTCAAACTGTTTTATAAGAGGATGAAGAGCAGTCAAACTGCTTTATAAAAGGATGAAGAGCAGTCAAACAGTTTTATAAGAGGACGAAAAGCAGTCAAACTGATTTATAATCGGATCAAGAGCAGTCAAACTGATTTATACGAGGATGAAGAGCAGTCAAACTGCGTTACAATAAGATGAAGAGCAGTCAAACTCTTTTATAAGAGGATGAAGAGCAGTCAAACTGATTTATAATCCAACGAAGAGCAGTCAAACTGTTCTATAGGAGGATGAAGAGCAGTCAAACTGGTTTATAGGAGGATGAAGAGCAGTCAAACTGCTTTATAAGAGGATGAAGAGCAGTCAAACTGATTTATAAGCGGACGAAGAGCAGTCAAACTGATTTATAATCGGACGAAGAGCAGTCAAACTGATTTATAAACGGACGAAGAGCAGTCAAACGGGTTTATAAAAGGATGAAGAGCAGTCAAACTGTTTTATACGAGGATGTAGAGGAGTCAGACTGTTTTACAAGAGGATGAAGAGCAGTCAACCTGTTTTACAAAAGGATGAAGAGCAGTCAAACTGCGTTATAAAAAGATGAAGAGCAGTCAAACTGTTTTATAAGAGGATGAAGAGCAGTCAAACTGATTTATAATCGGATGAAGAGCAGTCAAACTGTTTTACAAGAGGATGAAGAGCAGTCAAACTGCTTTGTAAAAGGATGAAGAGCAGTCAAACTGTTTTATAAGAGGATGAAGAGCAGTCAAACTGATTTATAATCGGACGAAGAGCAGTCAAACTGTTCTATAGGAGGATGAAGCGCAGTCAAACTGGTTTATAGGAGGATGAAGAGCAGTCAAACTGCTTTAAAAAAGGATGAAGAGCAGTCAAACTGTTTTATAAGCGGACGAAGAGCAGTCAAACTGATTTATAATCGGACGGAGAGCAGTCAAACTGATTTATAATCGGACGAAGAGCAGTCAAACTGATTTATAATCGGATGAATAGCTGTCAAACTGATTTATAAGAGGATGAAGAGCAGTCAAACTGCTTTATAAAAGGATGAAGAGCAGTCAAACTGTTTTATAAGAGGACGAAGAGCAGTCAAACTGATTTATAATCGGACGAAGAGCAGTCAAACTGATTTATAAACGGACGAAGAGCAGTCAAACGGTTTTATAAAAGGATGAAGAGCAGTCAAACTGTTTTATACGAGGATGTAGAGCAGTCAGACTGTTTTACAAGAGGATGAAGAGCAGTCAACCTGTTTTACAAGAGGATGAAGAGCAGTCAAACTGTTTTATAAGAGGATGAAGAGCAGTCAAACTGCGTTATAAAAGGATGAAGAGCAGTCAAACAGTTTTAAAAGAGGACGAAGAGCAGTCAAACTGATTTATATTCGGATGAAGAGCAGTCAAACTGATTTATAAGAGGATGAAGAGCAGTCAAACTGCTTTATAAAAGGATGAAGCGCAGTCAAACTGTTTTATAAGAGGACGAAGAGCAGTCAAACTGATTTATAATCGGACGAAGAGCAGTCAAACTGTTCTATAGGAGGATGAAGCGCAGTCAAACTGGTCTATAGGAGGATGAAGAGCAGTCAAACTGTTTTATAAGCGGACGAAGAGCAGTCAAACTGATTTATAAGAGGATGAAGAGCAGTCAAACTGCCTTATAAGAGGACGAAGAGCAGTCAAACTGATTTATAATCGGACGAAGAGCAGACAAACTGTTCTATAGGAGGGTGAAGCGCAGTCAAACTGGTTTATAGGAGGATGAAGAGCAGTCAAACTGCTTTATAAAAGGATGAAGAGCAGTCAAACTGATTTATAAGAGGATGAAGAGCAGTCAAACTGCTTTATAAAAGGATGAAGAGCAGTCAAACTGTTTTATAAGCGGACGATGAGCAGTCAAACTGATTTATAATTGGACGAAGAGCAGTCAAACTGATTTATAATCGGACGAAGAGCAGCCAAACGGTTTTATAAGAGGATGAAGAGCAGTCAAACTGTTTTTTACGAGGATGTAGAGAGGTCAGACTGTTTTACAAGAGGATGAAGAGCAGTCAACCTGTTTTACAAGAGGATGAAGAGCAGTCAAACTGCGTTATAAAAAGATGAAGAGCAGTCAAACTGTTTTATAAGAGGATGAAGAGCAGTCAAACTGATTTATAATCGGATGAAGAGCAGTCAAACTGTTTTACAAGAGGATGAAGAGCAGTCAAACTGCTTTGTAAAAGGATGAAGAGCAGTCAAACTGTTTTATAAGAGGACGAAGAGCAGTCAAACTGATTTATAATCGGACGAAGAGCAGTCAAACTGTTCTATAGGAGGATGAAGAGCAGTCAAACTGCTTTATAAAAGGATGAAGAGCAGTCAAACTGTTTTATAAGCGGACGAAGAGCAGTCAAACTGATTTATAATCGGACGGAGAGCAGTCAAACTGATTTATAATCGGACGAAGAGCAGTCAAACTGATTTATAATCGGATGAATAGCTGTCGAACTGATTTATAAGAGGATGAAGAGCAGTCAAACTGCTTTATAAAAGGATGAAGAGCAGTCAAACTGTTTTATAAGAGGACGAAGAGCAGTCAAACTGATTTATAATCGGACGAAGAGCAGTCAAACTGATTTATAAACCGACGAAGAGCAGTCAAACGGTTTTATAAAAGGATGAAGAGCAGTCAATCTGTTTTATACGAGGATGTAGAGCAGTCAGACTGTTTTACAAGAGGATGAAGAGCAGTCAACCTGTTTTACAAGAGGATGAAGAGCAGACAAACTGATTTATAAGCGGACGAAGAGCAGTCAAACTGATTTATAATCGGACGAAGAGCAGTCAAACTGATTTATAAACGGACGAAGAGCAGTCAAATGGTTTTATAAAAGGATGAAGAGCAGTCAAACTGTTTTATACGAGGATGTAGAGCAGTCAGACTGTTTTACAAGAGGATGAAGAGCAGTCAACCTGTTTTACAAGAGGATGAAGAGCAGTCAAACTGTTTTATAAGAGGATGAAGAGCAGTCAAACTGCGTTATAAAAGGATGAAGAGCAGTCAAACAGTTTTAAAAGAGGACGAAGAGCAGTCAAACTGATTTATATTCGGATGAAGAGCAGTCAAACTGATTTATAAGAGGATGAAGAGCAGTCAAACTGCTTTATAAAAGGATGAAGCGCAGTCAAACTGTTTTATAAGAGGACGAAGAGCAGTCAAACTGTTCTATAGGAGGATGAAGCGCAGTCAAACTGGTCTATAGGAGGATGAAGAGCAGTCAAACTGTTTTATAAGCGGACGAAGAGCAGTCAAACTGATTTATAAGCGGACGAAGAGCAGTCAAACTGATTTATAATCTGACAAAGAGCAGTCAAACTGATTTATAATCGGACGAAGAGCAGTCAAACGGTTTTATAAGACGATGAAGAGCAGTCAAATTGATTTATAAGAGGATGAAGAGCAGTCAAACTGCTTTATAAAAGGATGAAGAGCAGTCAAACTGTTTTATACGAGGATGTAGAGCGGTCAGACTGTTTTACAAGAGGATGAAGAGCAGTCAACCTGTTTTACAAGAGGATGAAGAGCAGTCAAACTGTTTTATAAGAGGATGAAGAGCAGTCAAACTGCTTTATAAAAGGATGAAGAGCAGTCAAACAGTTTTATAAGAGGACGAAAAGCAGTCAAACTGATTTATAATCGGATCAAGAGCAGTCAAACTGATTTATACGAGGATGAAGAGCAGTCAAACTGCGTTACAATAAGATGAAGAGCAGTCAAACTCTTTTATAAGAGGATGAAGAGCAGTCAAACTGATTTATAATCCAACGAAGAGCAGTCAAACTGTTCTATAGGAGGATGAAGAGCAGTCAAACTGGTTTATAGGAGGATGAAGAGCAGTCAAACTGCTTTATAAGAGGATGAAGAGCAGTCAAACTGATTTATAAGCGGACGAAGAGCAGTCAAACTGATTTATAATCGGACGAAGAGCAGTCAAACTGATTTATAAACGGACGAAGAGCAGTCAAACGGGTTTATAAAAGGATGAAGAGCAGTCAAACTGTTTTATACGAGGATGTAGAGGAGTCAGACTGTTTTACAAGAGGATGAAGAGCAGTCAACCTGTTTTACAAAAGGATGAAGAGCAGTCAAACTGCGTTATAAAAAGATGAAGAGCAGTCAAACTGTTTTATAAGAGGATGAAGAGCAGTCAAACTGATTTATAATCGGATGAAGAGCAGTCAAACTGTTTTACAAGAGGATGAAGAGCAGTCAAACTGCTTTGTAAAAGGATGAAGAGCAGTCAAACTGTTTTATAAGAGGACGAAGAGCAGTCAAACTGATTTATAATCGGACGAAGAGCAGTCAAACTGTTCTATAGGAGGATGAAGCGCAGTCAAACTGGTTTATAGGAGGATGAAGAGCAGTCAAACTGCTTTATAAAAGGATGAAGAGCAGTCAAACTGTTTTATAAGCGGACGAAGAGCAGTCAAACTGATTTATAATCGGACGGAGAGCAGTCAAACTGATTTATAATCGGACGAAGAGCAGTCAAACTGATTTATAATCGGATGAATAGCTGTCAAACTGATTTATAAGAGGATGAAGAGCAGTCAAACTGCTTTATAAAAGGATGAAGAGCAGTCAAACTGTTTTATAAGAGGACGAAGAGCAGTCAAACTGATTTATAATCGGACGAAGAGCAGTCAAACTGATTTATAAACCGACGAAGAGCAGTCAAACGGTTTTATAAAAGGATGAAGAGCAGTCAATCTGTTTTATACGAGGATGTAGAGCAGTCAGACTGTTTTACAAGAGGATGAAGAGCAGTCAACCTGTTTTACAAGAGGATGAAGAGCAGACAAACTGATTTATAAGCGGACGAAGAGCAGTCAAACTGATTTATAATCGGACGAAGAGCAGTCAAACTGATTTATAAACGGACGAAGAGCAGTCAAACGGTTTTATAAAAGGATGAAGAGCAGTCAAACTGTTTTATACGAGGATGTAGAGCAGTCAGACTGTTTTACAAGAGGATGAAGAGCAGTCAACCTGTTTTACAAGAGGATGAAGAGCAGTCAAACTGTTTTATAAGAGGATGAAGAGCAGTCAAACTGCGTTATAAAAGGATGAAGAGCAGTCAAACAGTTTTAAAAGAGGACGAAGAGCAGTCAAACTGATTTATATTCGGATGAAGAGCAGTCAAACTGATTTATAAGAGGATGAAGAGCAGTCAAACTGCTTTATAAAAGGATGAAGCGCAGTCAAACTGTTTTATAAGAGGACGAAGAGCAGTCAAACTGATTTATAATCGGACGAAGAGCAGTCAAACTGTTCTATAGGAGGATGAAGCGCAGTCAAACTGGTCTATAGGAGGATGAAGAGCAGTCAAACTGTTTTATAAGCGGACGAAGAGCAGTCAAACTGATTTATAAGAGGATGAAGAGCAGTCAAACTGCCTTATAAGAGGACGAAGAGCAGTCAAACTGATTTATAATCGGACGAAGAGCAGACAAACTGTTCTATAGGAGGGTGAAGCGCAGTCAAACTGGTTTATAGGAGGATGAAGAGCAGTCAAACTGCTTTATAAAAGGATGAAGAGCAGTCAAACTGATTTATAAGAGGATGAAGAGCAGTCAAACTGCTTTATAAAAGGATGAAGAGCAGTCAAACTGTTTTATAAGCGGACGATGAGCAGTCAAACTGATTTATAATTGGACGAAGAGCAGTCAAACTGATTTATAATCGGACGAAGAGCAGCCAAACGGTTTTATAAGAGGATGAAGAGCAGTCAAACTGTTTTTTACGAGGATGTAGAGAGGTCAGACTGTTTTACAAGAGGATGAAGAGCAGTCAACCTGTTTTACAAGAGGATGAAGAGCAGTCAAACTGCGTTATAAAAAGATGAAGAGCAGTCAAACTGTTTTATAAGAGGATGAAGAGCAGTCAAACAGTTTTATGAGGACGAAAAGCAGTCAAACTGATTTATAATCGGATGAAGAGCAGTCAAACTGATTTATAAGAGGATGAAGAGCAGTCAAACTGCGTTATAAAAAGATGAAGAGCAGTCAAACTGTTTTATAAGAGGATGAAGAGCAGTCAAACTGATTTATAATCGGATGAAGAGCAGTCAGACTGTTTTACAAGAGGATGAAGAGCAGTCAAACTGCTTTATAAAAGGATGAAGAGCAGTCAAACTGTTTTATAAGCGCACGAAGAGCAGTCAAACTGATTTATAAACGGACGAAGAGCAGTCAAACGGGTTTATAAAAGGATGAAGAGCAGTCAAACTGTTTTATACGAGGATGTAGAGCAGTCAGACTGTTTTACAAGAGGATGAAGAGCAGTCAACCTGTTTTACAAGAGGATGAAGAGCAGTCAAACTGCGTTATAAAAAGATGAAGAGCAGTCAAACTGTTTTATAAGAGGATGAAGAGCAGTCAAACTGATTTATAATCGGATGAAGAGCAGTCAGACTGTTTTACAAGAGGATGAAGAGCAGTCAAACTGCTTTGTAAAAGGATGAAGAGCAGTCAAACTGTTTTATAAGAGGACGAAGAGCAGTCAAACTGATTTATAATCGGACGAAGAGCAGTCAAACTGTTCTATAGGAGGATGAAGCGTAGTCAAACTGGTTTATAGGAGGATGAAGAGCAGTCAAACTGCTTTATAAGAGGATGAAGAGCAGTCAAACTGCTTTATAAAAGGATGAAGAGCAGTCAAACTGTTTTATAAGCGGACGAAGAGCAGTCAAACTGATTTATAATCCGACGAAGAGCAGTCAAACTGATTTATAATCGGACGAAGAGCAGCAAACTGATTTATAATCGGATGAATAGCTGTCAACCTGATTTATAAGAGGATGAAGAGCAGTCAAACTGCTTTATAAAAGGATGAAGAGCAGTCAAACTGTTTTATAAGAGGACGAAGAGCAGTCAAACTGATTTATAATCGGACGAAGAGCAGTCAAACTGTTCTATAGGAGGATGAAGCGCAGTCAAACTGGTTTATAGGAGGATGAAGAGCAGTCAATCTGCTTTATAAGATGATGAAGAGCAGTCAAACTGATTTATAAGCGCACGAAGAGCAGTCAAACTGATTTATAATCGGACGAAGAGCAGTCAAACTGATTTATAAACGGACGAAGAGCAGTCAAACGGTTTTATAAAAGGATGAAGAGCAGTCAAACTGTTTTATACCAGGATGTAGAGCAGTCAGACTGTTTTACAAGAGGATGAAGAGCAGTCAACCTGTTTTACAAGAGGATGAAGAGCAGACAAACTGATTTATAAGCGGACGAAGAGCAGTCAAACTGATTTATAATCGGACGAAGAGCAGTCAAACTGATTTATAAACGGACGAAGAGCAGTCAAACGGTTTTATAAAAGGATGAAGAGCAGTCAGACTGTTTTACAAGAGGATGAAGAGCAGTCAACCTGTTTTACAAGAGGATGAAGAGCAGTCAAACTGTTTTATAAGAGGATGAAGAGCAGTCACACTGATTTATAATCGGACGAAGAGCAGTCAAACTGTTCTATAGGAGGATGTAGAGCAGTCAGACTGTTTTACAAGAGGATGAAGAGCAGTCAACCTGTTTTACAAGAGGATGAAGAGCAGTCAAACTGTTTTATAAGAGGATGAAGAGCAGTCAAACTGCATTATAAAAGGATGAAGAGCAGTCAAACAGTTTTATAAGAGGACGAAGAGCAGTCAAACTGATTTATAATCGGATGAAGAGCAGTCAAACTGATTTATAAGAGGATGAAGAGCAGTCAAACTGCTTTATAAAAGGATGAAGAGCAGTCAAACTGCGTTACAATAAGATGAAGAGCAGTCAAACTGTTTTATAAGAGGATGAAGAGCAGTCAAACTGATTTATAATCCAACGAAGAGCAGTCAAACTGTTCTATAGGAGGATGAAGAGCAGTCAAACTGGTTTATAGGAGGATGAAGAGCAGTCAAACTGCTTTATAAGAGGATGAAGAGCAGTCAAACTGATTTATAAGCGGACGAAGAGCAGTCAAACTGATTTATAATCGGACGAAGAGCAGTCAAACTGATTTATAAACGAACGAAGAGCAGTCAAACGGGTTTATAAAAGGATGAAGAGCAGTCAAACTGTTTTATACGAGGATGTAGAGGAGTCAGACTGTTTTACAAGAGGATGAAGAGCAGTCAACCTGTTTTACAAAAGGATGAAGAGCAGTCAAACTGCGTTATAAAAAGATGAAGAGCAGTCAAACTGTTTTATAAGAGGATGAAGAGCAGTCAAACTGATTTATAATCGGATGAAGAGCAGTCAGACTGTTTTACAAGAGGATGAAGAGCAGTCAAACTGCTTTGTAAAAGGATGAAGAGCAGTCAAACTGTTTTATAAGAGGACGAAGAGCAGTCAAACTGATTTATAATCGGACGAAGAGCAGTCAAACTGTTCTATAGGAGGATGAAGCGCAGTGAAACTGGTTTATAGGAGGATGAAGAGCAGTCAAACTGCTTTATAAAAGGATGAAGAGCAGTCAAACTGTTTTATAAGCGGACGAAGAGCAGTCAAACTGATTTATAATCGGACGGAGAGCAGTCAAACTGATTTATAGTCGGACGAAGAGCAGTCAAACTGATTTATAATCGGATGAATAGCTGTCAAACTGATTTATAAGAGGATGAAGAGCAGTCAAACTGCTTTATAAAAGGATGAAGAGCAGTCAAACTGTTTTATAAGAGGACAAAGAGCAGTCAAACTGATTTATAATCGGACGAAGAGCAGTCAAACTGATTTATAAACCGACGAAGAGCAGTCAAACGGTTTTATAAAAGGATGAAGAGCAGTCAATCTGTTTTATACGAGGATGTAGAGCAGTCAGACTGTTTTACAAGAGGATGAAGAGCAGTCAACCTGTTTTACAAGAGGATGAAGAGCAGACAAACTGATTTATAAGCGGACGAAGAGCAGTCAAACTGATTTATAATCGGACAAAAGCAGTCAAACTGATTTATAAACGGACGAAGAGCAGTCAAACGGTTTTATAAAAGGATGAAGAGCAGTCAAACTGTTTTATACGAGGATGTAGAGCAGTCAGACTGTTTTACAAGAGGATGAAGAGCAGTCAACCTGTTTTACAAGAGGATGAAGAGCAGTCAAACTGTTTTATAAGAGGATGAAGAGCAGTCAAACTGCGTTATAAAAGGATGAAGAGCAGTCAAACAGTTTTATAAGAGGACGAAGAGCAGTCAAACTGATTTATAATCGGATGAAGAGCAGTCAAACTGATTTATAATCGGATGAATAGCAGTCAAACTGAATTATAATCGGATGAAGAGCAGTCAAACTGATTTAAAAGAGGATGAAGAGCAGTCAAACTGCTTTATAAAAGGATGAAGAGCAGTCGAACTGTTTAATAAGAGGACGAAGAGCAGTCAAACTGTTTTATAAGCGGACGAACAGCAGTCAAACTGATTTATAATCGGACGAAGAGCAGTCAAACTGATTTATAATCGGACGAAGAGCAGTCAAACGGTTTTATAAGAGGATGAAGAGCAGTCAAATTGATTTATAAGAGGATGAAGAGCAGTCAAACTGCTTTATAAAAGGATGAAGAGAAGTCAAACTGTTTTATAAGAGGATGAAGAGCAGTCAAACTGATTTATAAGAGGATGAAGAGCAGTCAAACTGATTTATAAGAGGATGAAGAGCAGTGAAACTGCTTTATAAAACGATGAAGAGCAGTCAAACTGTTTTATAAGAGGACGAAGAGCAGTCAAACTGATTTATAAGAGGATGAAGAGCAGTCAAACTGATTTATAAGAGGATGAAGAGCAGTCAAACTGCTTTATAAAAGGATGAAGAGCAGTCAAACTGATTTATAAACGGACGAAGAGCAGTCAATAATCGGACGAAGAGCAGCCAAACTGTTCTATAGGAGGATGAAGCGCAGTCAAACTGTTTTACACGAGGATGTAGAGCAGTCAGACTGGTTTACAAGAGTATGAAGAGCAGTCAACCTGTTTTACAAGAGGTTGAAGAGCAGTCAAACTGTTTTATAAGAGGATGAAGAGCAGTCAAACTGATTTGTAAGAGGATGAAGAGCAGTCAAACTGATTTATAAGAGGATGAAGAGCAGTCAAACTGCTTTATAAAAGGATGAAGAGCAGTCAAACTGTTTTATAAGCAGACGAAGAGCAGCCAAACTGATTTATAATCGGACGAAGAACAGTCAAACTGATTTATAAAAGGATGAAGAGCAGTCAAACTGTTTTATAAGCGGATGAACCGCAGTCAAACTGATTTATAATCGGACGAAGAGCAGTCAAACTGATTTATAAGAGGATGAAGAGCAGTCAAACTGCTTTATAAGAGGATGAAGAGCAGTCAAACTGTTCTATAGAAGGATGAAGCGCAGTCAAACTGGTTTATATGAGGATGAAGAGCAGTCAAACTGCTTTATAAGAGGATGAAGAGCAGTCAAACTGCTTTATAAAACGATAAAGAGCAGTCAAACTGTTTTATAAGAGGACGAAGAGCAGTCAAACTGATTTAGAAGAGGATGAAGAGCAGTCAAACGTATTTAAAAGAGGATGAAGAGCAGTCAAACTGCTTTATAAAAGGATGAACAGCAGTCAAACTGATTTATATTCGGATGAACAGCAGTCAATAATCGGACGAAGAGCAGTCAAACTGTTATATAGGAGGACGAAGAGCAGTCAAACTGAATTATAATCGGATGAAGAGCAGTCAAACTGATTTATAAGAGGATGAAGAGCAGTCAAACTGCTTTATAAAAGGATGAAGAGCAGTCGAACTGTTTAATAAGAGGACGAAGAGCAGTCAAACTGTTTTATAAGCGGACGCACAGCAGTCAAACTGATTTATAATCGGACGAAGAGCACTCAAACTGATTTATAATCGGACGAAGAGCAGTCAAACGGTTTTATAAGAGGATGAAGAGCAGTCAAATTGATTTATAAGAGGATGAAGAGCAGTCAAACTGCTTTATAAAAGGATGTAGAGAAGTCAAACTGTTTTATAAGAGGATGAAGAGCAGTCAAACTGATTTATAAGAGGATGAAGAGCAGTGAAACTGCTTTATAAAACGATGAAGAGCAGTCAAACTGTTTTATAAGAGGACGAAGAGCAGTCAAACTGATTTATAAGAGGATGAAGAGCAGTCAAACTGATTTATAAGAGGATGAAGAGCAGTCAAACTGCTTTATAAAAGGATGAAGAGCAGTCAAACTGATTTATAAGCGGACGAACAGCAGTCAAACTGATTTATAATCGGACGAAGAGCAGTCAAACTGATTTATAATCGGACGAAGAGCAGTCAAACGGTTTTATAAGAGGATGAAGAGCAGTCAAATTGATTTATAAGAGGATGAAGAGCAGTCAAACTGCTTTATAAAAGGATGAAGAGAAGTCAAACTGTTTTATAAGAGGATGAAGAGCAGTCAAACTGATTTATAAGAGGATGAAGAGCAGTCAAACTGATTTATAAGAGGATGAAGAGCAGTGAAACTGCTTTATAAAACGATGAAGAGCAGTCAAACTGTTTTATAAGAGGACGAAGAGCAGTCAAACTGATTTATAAGAGGATGAAGAGCAGTCAAACTGATTTATAAGAGGATGAAAAGCAGTCAAACTGCTTTATAAAAGGATGAAGAGCAGTCAAACTGATTTATAAACGGACGAAGAGCAGTCAATAATCGGACGAAGAGCAGCCAAACTGTTCTATAGGAGGATGAAGCGCAGTCAAACTGTTTTACACGAGGATGTAGAGCAGTCAGACTGGTTTACAAGAGTATGAAGAGCAGTCAACCTGTTTTACAAGAGGTTGAAGAGCAGTCAAACTGCTTTATAAAAGGATGAAGAGCAGTCAAACTGTTTTATAAGCGGATTAACCGCAGTCAAACTGATTTATAATCGGACGAAGAGCAGTCAAACTTATTTATAAGAGGATGAAGAGAAGTCAAACTGCTTTATAAGAGGATGAAGAGCAGTCAAACTGTTCTATAGGAGGATGAAGCGCAGTCAAACTGGTTTATATGAGGATGAAGAGCAGTCAAACTGCTTTATAAAAGGATGAAGAGCAGTCAAACTGATTTATAATCGGATGAACAGCAGTCAATAATCGGACGAAGAGCAGTCAAACTGTTATATAGGAGGACGAAGAGCAGTCAAACTGAATTATAATCGGATGAAGAGCAGTCAAACTGATTTATAAGAGGATGAAGAGCAGTCAAACTGCTTTATAAAAGGATGAAGAGCAGTCAAACTGTTTAATAAGCGGACGAACAGCAGTCAAACTGATTTATAAGAGGACGAAGAGCAGTCAAACTGATTTATAATCGGACGAAGAGCAGTCAAACGGTTTTATAAGAGGATGAAGAGCAGTCAAATTGATTTATAAGAGGATGAAGAGCAGTCAAACTGATTTGTAAGAGGATAAAGAGCAGTCAAACTGATTTATAAGAGGATGAAGAGCAGTCAAACTGCTTTATAAAAGGATGAAGAGCAGTCAAACTGATTTATAAACGGACGAAGAGCAGTCAATAATCGGACGAAGAGCAGCCAAACTGTTCTATAGGAGGATGAAGCGCAGTCAACCTGTTTTACAAGAGGTTGAAGAGCAGTCAAACTGTTTTATAAGAGGATGAAGAGCAGTCAAACTGATTTATAAGAGGATGAAGAGCAGTCAAACTGCTTTATAAAAGGATGAAGAGCAGTCAAACTGTTTTATAAGCAGACGAAGAGCAGTCAAACTGATTTATAATCGGACGAAGAGCAGTCAAACTGATTTATAAAAGGATGAAGAGCAGTCAAACTGTTTTATAAGCGGATGAACCGCAGTCAAACTGATTTATAATCGGACGAAGAGCAGTCAAACTGATTTATAAGAGGATGAAGAGCAGTCAAACTGCTTTATAAGAGGATGAAGAGCAGTCAAACTGTTCTATAGAAGGATGAAGCGCAGTCAAACTGGTTTATATGAGGATGAAGAGCAGTCAAACTGCTTTATAAGAGGATGAAGAGCAGTCAAACTGCTTTATAAAACGATGAAGAGCAGTCAAACTGTTTTATAAGAGGACGAAGAGCAGTCAAACTGATTTAGAAGAGGATGAAGAGCAGTCAAACTTATTTAAAAGAGGATGAAGAGCAGTCAAACTGCTTTATAAAAGGATGAACAGCAGTCAAACTGATTTATATTCGGATGAACAGCAGTCAATAATCGGACGAAGAGCAGTCAAACTGTTATATAGGAGGACGAAGAGCAGTCAAACTGAATTATAATCGGATGAAGAGCAGTCAAACTGATTTAAAAGAGGATGAAGAGCAGTCAAACTGCTTTATAAAAGGATGAAGAGCAGTCGAACTGTTTAATAAGAGGACGAAGAGCAGTCAAACTGTTTTATAAGCGGACGAACAGCAGTCAAACTGATTTATAATCGGACGAAGAGCAGTCAAACTGATTTATAATCGGACGAAGAGCAGTCAAACGGTTTTATAAGAGGATGAAGAGCAGTCAAATTGATTTATAAGAGGATGAAGAGCAGTCAAACTGCTTTATAAAAGGATGAAGAGAAGTCAAACTGTTTTATAAGAGGATGAAGAGCAGTCAAACTGATTTATAAGAGGATGAAGAGCAGTCAAACTGATTTATAAGAGGATGAAGAGCAGTGAAACTGCTTTATAAAACGATGAAGAGCAGTCAAACTGTTTTATAAGAGGACGAAGAGCAGTCAAACTGATTTATAAGAGGATGAAGAGCAGTCAAACTGATTTATAAGAGGATGAAGAGCAGTCAAACTGCTTTATAAAAGGATGAAGAGCAGTCAAACTGATTTATAAACGGACGAAGAGCAGTCAATAATCGGACGAAGAGCAGCCAAACTGTTCTATAGGAGGATGAAGCGCAGTCAAACTGTTTTACACGAGGATGTAGAGCAGTCAGACTGGTTTACAAGAGTATGAAGAGCAGTCAACCTGTTTTACAAGAGGTTGAAGAGCAGTCAAATTGTTTTATAAGAGGATGAAGAGCAGTCAAACTGATTTGTAAGAGGATGAAGAGCAGTCAAACTGCTTTATAAAAGGATGAAGAGCAGTCAAACTGTTTTATAAGCGGATTAACCGCAGTCAAACTGATTTATAATCGGACGAAGAGCAGTCAAACTGATTTATAAGAGGATGAAGAGCAGTCAAACTGCTTTATAAGAGGATGAAGAGCAGTCAAACTGTTCTATAGGAGGATGAAGCGCAGTCAAACTGGTTTATATGAGGATGAAGAGCAGTCAAACTGCTTTATAAGAGGATGAAGAGCAGTCAAACTGATTTAAAAGAGGATGAAGAGCAGTCAAACTGCTTTATAAAAGGATGAAGAGCAGTCAAACTGATTTATAATCGGATGAACAGCAGTCAATAATCGGACGAAGAGCAGTCAAACTGTTATATAGGAGGACGAAGAGCACACAAACTGAATTATAATCGGATGAAGAGCAGTCAAACTGATTTATAAGAGGATGAAGAGCAGTCAAACTGCTTTATAAAAGGATGAAGAGCAGTCAAACTGTTTCATAAGAGGACGAAGAGCAGTCAAACTGTTTTATAAGCGGACGAACAGTAGTCAAACTGATTTATAATCGGACGAAGAGCAGTCAAACTGATTTATAATCGGACGAAGAGCAGTCAAACGGTTTTATAAGAGGATGAAGAGCGGTCAAACGGTTTTATAAGAGGATGAAGAGCAGTCAAATTGATTTATAAGAGGATGAAGAGCAGTCAAACTGCTTTATAAAAAGATGAAGCGCAGTCAAACTGTTTTATACGAGGATGTAGAGCAGTCAGACTGTTTTACAAGAGGTTGAAGAGCAGTCAACCTGTTTTACAAGAGGATGAAGAGCAGTCAAACCGCTTTATAAAAGGATGAAGAGCAGTCAAACTGTTCTATAGAAGGATGAAGCGCAGTCAAACTGGTTTATATGAGGATGAAGAGCAGTCAAACTGCTTTATAAGAGGATGAAGAGCAGTCAAACTGCTTTATAAAACGATGAAGAGCAGTCAAACTGTTTTATAAGAGGACG
The DNA here is from genome assembly GCF_029633865.1 of Lampris incognitus. Classification (NCBI taxonomy): domain Eukaryota; kingdom Metazoa; phylum Chordata; class Actinopteri; order Lampriformes; family Lampridae; genus Lampris; species Lampris incognitus. The sequence goes on from NC_079222.1 coordinate 37,402,729, forward strand.
AAGAGCAGTCAAACTGATTTAGAAGAGGATGAAGAGCAGTCAAACTTATTTAAAAGAGGATGAAGAGCAGTCAAACTGCTTTATAAAAGGATGAACAGCAGTCAAACTGATTTATATTCGGATGAACAGCAGTCAATAATCGGACGAAGAGCAGTCAAACTGTTATATAGGAGGACGAAGAGCAGTCAAACTGAATTATAATCGGATGAAGAGCAGTCAAACTGATTTAAAAGAGGATGAAGAGCAGTCAAACTGCTTTATAAAAGGATGAAGAGCAGTCGAACTGTTTAATAAGAGGACGAAGAGCAGTCAAACTGTTTTATAAGCGGACGAACAGCAGTCAAACTGATTTATAATCGGACGAAGAGCAGTCAAACTGATTTATAATCGGACGAAGAGCAGTCAAACGGTTTTATAAGAGGATGAAGAGCAGTCAAATTGATTTATAAGAGGATGAAGAGCAGTCAAACTGCTTTATAAAAGGATGAAGAGAAGTCAAACTGTTTTATAAGAGGATGAAGAGCAGTCAAACTGATTTATAAGAGGATGAAGAGCAGTCAAACTGATTTATAAGAGGATGAAGAGCAGTGAAACTGCTTTATAAAACGATGAAGAGCAGTCAAACTGTTTTATAAGAGGACGAAGAGCAGTCAAACTGATTTATAAGAGGATGAAGAGCAGTCAAACTGATTTATAAGAGGATGAAGAGCAGTCAAACTGCTTTATAAAAGGATGAAGAGCAGTCAAACTGATTTATAAACGGACGAAGAGCAGTCAATAATCGGACGAAGAGCAGCCAAACTGTTCTATAGGAGGATGAAGCGCAGTCAAACTGTTTTACACGAGGATGTAGAGCAGTCAGACTGGTTTACAAGAGTATGAAGAGCAGTCAACCTGTTTTACAAGAGGTTGAAGAGCAGTCAAACTGTTTTATAAGAGGATGAAGAGCAGTCAAACTGATTTGTAAGAGGATGAAGAGCAGTCAAACTGCTTTATAAAAGGATGAAGAGCAGTCAAACTGTTTTATAAGCGGATTAACCGCAGTCAAACTGATTTATAATCGGACGAAGAGCAGTCAAACTGATTTATAAGAGGATGAAGAGCAGTCAAACTGCTTTATAAGAGGATGAAGAGCAGTCAAACTGTTCTATAGGAGGATGAAGCGCAGTCAAACTGGTTTATATGAGGATGAAGAGCAGTCAAACTGCTTTATAAGAGGATGAAGAGCAGTCAAACTGTTTTAAAAGAGGACGAAGAGCAGTCAAACTGATTTATAAGAGGATGAAGAGCAGTCAAACTGATTTAAAAGAGGATGAAGAGCAGTCAAACTGCTTTATAAAAGGATGAAGAGCAGTCAAACTGATTTATAATCGGATGAACAGCAGTCAATAATCGGACGAAGAGCAGTCAAACTGTTATATAGGAGGACGAAGAGCACACAAACTGAATTATAATCGGATGAAGAGCAGTCAAACTGATTTATAAGAGGATGAAGAGCAGTCAAACTGCTTTATAAAAGGATGAAGAGCAGTCAAACTGTTTAATAAGAGGACGAAGAGCAGTCAAACTGTTTTATAAGCGGACGAACAGTAGTCAAACTGATTTATAATCGGACGAAGAGCAGTCAAACTGATTTATAATCGGACGAAGAGCAGTCAAACGGTTTTATAAGAGGATGAAGAGCGGTCAAACGGTTTTATAAGAGGATGAAGAGCAGTCAAATTGATTTATAAGAGGATGAAGAGCAGTCAAACTGCTTTATAAAAAGATGAAGCGCAGTCAAACTGTTTTATACGAGGATGTAGAGCAGTCAGACTGTTTTACAAGAGGTTGAAGAGCAGTCAACCTGTTTTACAAGAGGATGAAGAGCAGTCAAACCGCTTTATAAAAGGATGAAGAGCAGTCAAACTGATTTATAATCGGACGAAGAGCAGTCAAACTGTTCTATACGGGGATGAAGCGCAGTCAAACTGGTTTATAGGAGGATGAAGAGCAGTCAAACTATTTTATAAGAGGATGAAGAGCAGTCAAACTGATTTATAATCCGACGAAGAGCAGTCAAACTGTTCTATAGGAGGATGAAGCGCAGTCAAACTGGTTTATAGGAGGATGAAGAGCAGTCAAACTGCTTTATAGGAGGATGAAGAACAGTCAAACTGGTTTATAGGAAGATGAAGAGCAGTCAAACTATTTTATAAGAGGATGAAGAGCAGTCAAACTGATTTACAAGAGGATGAAGAGCAGTCAAACTGTTTTATAAGAGGATGAAGAGCAGTCAAACTGATTTATAAGAGGATGAAGAACAGTCAAACTGGTTTATAGGAGGATGAAGAGCAGTCAAACTATTTTATAAGAGGATGAAGAGCAGTCAAACTGATTTATAATCCGACGAAGAGCAGTCAAACTGTTCTATAGGAGGATGAAGCGCAGTCAAACTGGTTTATAAAAGGACGAAGAGCAGTCAAACTGATTTATAATCGGACGAAGAGCAGTCAAACTGTTCTATACGAGGATGAAGCGCAGTCAAACTGGTTTATAGGAGGATGAAGAGCAGTCAAACTGTTCTATAGGAGGATGAAGCGCAGTCAAACTGGTTTATATGAGGATGAAGAGCAGTCATACTGCTTTATAAGAGGATGAAGAACAGTCAAACTGCTTTATAAAACGATGAAGAGCAGTCAAACTGTTTTATAAGAGGACGAAGAGCAGTCAAACTGATTTATAAGAGGATGAAGAGCAGTCAAACTGGTTTATAGGAGGATGAAGAGCAGTCAAACTATTTTATAAGAGGATGAAGAGCAGTCAAACTGATTTATAATCCGACGAAGAGCAGTCAAACTGTTCTATAGGAGGATGAAGCGCAGTCAAACTGGTTTATAGGAGGATGAAAAGCAGTCAAACTGCTTTATAGGAGGATGAAGAGCAGTCAAACTTCTTTATAAAACGATGAAGAGCAGTCCAACTGTTTTATAAGAGGACGAAGAGCAGTCAAACTGATTTATAAGAGGATGAAGAGCATTCAAACTGATTTATAAGAGGATGAAGAGCAGTCAAACTGCTTTATAAAAGGCTGAAGAGCAGTCAAACTGATTTATAATCGGACGAAGAGCAGTCAATGATCGGACGAAGAGCAGTCAAACTCTTCTATAGGAGGATGAAGCGCAGTCAAACTGTTTTACACGAGGATTTAGAGCAGTCAGACTGGTTTACAAGAGGATGAAGAGCAGTCAGCCTGTTTTAGAAGAGGATGAAGAGCAGTCAACCTGTTTTACAAGAGGATGAAGAGCAGTCAAACTGTTTTATAAGAGGATGAAGAGCAGTCAAACTGATTTATAAGAGGATGAAGAGCAGTCAAACTGCTTTATAAAAGGATGAAGAGCAGTCAAACTGTTTAATAAGAGGACCAAGAGCAGTCAAACTGTTTTATAAGCGGACGAACAGCAGTCAAACTGATTTATAATCGGACGAAGAGCAGTCAAACTGATTTATAATCGGACGAAGAGCAGTCAAACGGTTTTATAAGAGGATAAAGAGCAGTCAAATTGATTCATAAGAGGATGAAGAGCAGTCAAACTGCTTTATAAAAAGATGAAGCGCAGTCAAACTGTTTTATACGAGGATGTAGAGCAGTCAGACTGTTTTACAAGAGGTTGAAGAGCAGTCAACCTGTTTTACAAGAGGATGAAGAGCAGTCAAACTGATTTAAAAGAGGATGAAGAGCAGTCAAACTGCTTTATAAAAGGATGAAGAGCAGTCAAACTGATTTATAATCGGATGAACAGCAGTCAATAATCGGACGAAGAGCAGTCAAACTGTTCTATAGGAGGATGAAGCGCAGTCAAACTGTTTTACACGAGGATGTAGAGCAGTCAGACTGGTTTACAAGAGTATGAAGAGCAGTCAACCTGTTTTACAAGAGGTTGAAGAGCAGTCAAACTGTTTTATAAGAGGATGAAGAGCAGTCAAACTGATTTATAAGAGGATGAAGAGCAGTCAAACTGCTTTATAAAAGGATGAAGAGCAGTCAAACTGTTTTATAAGCGGATGAACCGCAGTCAAACTGATTTATAATCGGACGAAGAGCAGTCAAACTGATTTATAAGAGGATGAAGAGCAGTCAAACTTCTTTATAAGAGGATGAAGAGCAGTCAAACTGTTCTATAGGAGGATGAAGCGCAGTCAAACTGGTTTATATGAGGATGAAGAGCAGTCAAACTGCTTTATAAGAGGATGAAGAGCAGTCAAACTGTTTTAAAAGAGGACGAAGAGCAGTCAAACTGATTTATAAGAGGATGAAGAGCAGTCAAACTGATTTAAAAGAGGATGAAGAGCAGTCAAACTGCTTTATAAAATCATGAAGAGCAGTCAAACTGATTTATAATCGGATGAACAGCAGTCAATAATCGGACGAAGAGCAGTCAAACTGTTATATAGGAGGACGAAGAGCACTCAAACTGAATTATAATCGGATGAAGAGCAGTCAAACTGATTTATAAGAGGATGAAGAGCAGTCAAACTGCTTTATAAAAGGATGAAGAGCAGTCAAACTGTTTCATAAGAGGACGAAGAGCAGTCAAACTGTTTTATAAGCGGACGAACAGTAGTCAAACTGATTTATAATCGGACGAAGAGCAGTCAAACTGATTTATAATCGGACGAAGAGCAGTCAAACGGTTTTATAAGAGGATGAAGAGCAGTCAAACTGATTTATAAGAGGATGAAGAGCAGTCAAACTGCATTATAAAAGGCTGAAGAGCAGTCAAACTGATTTATAAACGGACGAAGAGCAGTCAGTAATCGGACGAACAGCAGCCAAACTAATCTATAGGAGGATGAAGCGCAGTCAAACTGTTTTACACGAGGATGTAGAGCAGTCAGACTGGTTTACAAGAGGTTGAAGAGCAGTCAAACTGTTTTATAAGAGGATGAAGAGCAGTCAAACTGATTTATAAGAGGATGAAGAGCAGTCAAACTGCTTTATAAAAGGATGAAGAGCAGTCAAACTGTTTTATAAGCAGACGAAGAGCAGTCAAACTGATTTATAATAGGACGAAGAGCAGTCAAACTGATTTATAAAAGGATGAAGAGCAGTCAAACTGTTTTATAAGCGGATGAACCGCAATCAAACTGATTTATAATCGGACGAAGATCAGTCAAACTGATTTATAATAGGATGAAGAGCAGTCAAACTGCCTTATAAGAGGATGAAGAGCAGTCAAACTGATTTATAAAAGGATGAAGAGCAGTCAAACTGTTTTATAAGCAGACGAAGAGCAGTCAAACTGATTTATAATCGGACGAAGAGCAGTCAAACTGATTTATAAAAGGATGAAGAGCAGTCAAACTGTTTTATAAGCGGATGAACCGCAATCAAACTGATTTATAATCGGACGAAGATCAGTCAAACTGATTTATAAGAGGATGAAGAGCAGTCAAACTGCTTTATAAGAGGATGAAGAGCAGTCAAACTGTTCTATAGGAGGAAGAAGCGCAGTCAAACTGGTTTATATGAGGATGAAGAGCAGTCAAACTGCTTTATAAGAGGATGAAGAGCAGTCAAAATGCTTTATAAAACGATGAAGAGCAGTCAAACTGTTTTATAAGAGGACGAAGAGCAGTCAAACTGATTTATAAGAGGATGAAGAGCAGTCATACTGATTTAAAAGAGGATGAAGAGCAGTCAAACTGCTTTATAAAAGGATGAAGAGCAGTCAAACTGATTTATAATCGGATGAACAGCAGTCAATAATCGGACGAAGAGCAGTCAAACTGTTATATAGGAGGACGAAGAGCAGTCAAACTGAATTATAATCGGATGAAGAGCAGTCAAACTGATTTATAAAAGGATGAAGAGCAGTCAAACTGATTTATAAAAGGATGAAGAGCAGTCAAACTGTTTAATAAGAGGACGAAGAGCAGTCAAACTGTTTTATAAGCGGACGAACAGCAGTCAAACTGATTTATAATCGGACGAAGAGCAGTCAAACTGATTTATAATCGGACGAAGAGCAGTCAAACGGTTTTATAAGAGGATGAAGAGCAGTCAAATTGATTTATAAGAGGATGAAGAGCAGTCAAACTGCTTTATAAAAAGATGAAGCGCAGTCAAACTGTTTTATACGAGGATGTAGAGCAGTCAGACTGTTTTACAAGAGGTTGAAGAGCAGTCAACCTGATTTACAATAGGATGAAGAGCAGTCAAACCGCTTTATAAAAGGATGAAGAGCAGTCAAACTGATTTATAATCGGACGAAGAGCAGTCAAACTGTTCTATACGGGGATGAAGCGCAGTCAAACTGGTTTATAGGAGGATGAAGAGCAGTCAAACTATTTTATAAGAGGATGAAGAGCAGTCAAACTGATTTATAATCCGACGAAGAGCAGTGAAACTGTTCTATAGGAGGATGAAGCGCAGTCAAACTGGTTTATAGGAGGATGAAGAGCAGTCAAACTGCTTTATAGGAGGATGAAGAGCAGTCAAACTGCTTTATAAAACGATGAAGAGCAGTCCAACTGTTTTATAAGAGGACGAAGAGCAGTCAAACTGATTTATAAGAGGATGAAGAGCAGTCAAACTGATTTATAAGAGGATGAAGAGCAGTCAAACTGCTTTATAAAAGGCTGAAGAGCAGTCAAACTGATTTATAATCGGACGAAGAGCAGTCAATGATGGGACGAAGAGCAGTCAAACTCTTCTATAGGAGGATGAAGCGCAGTCAAACTGTTTTACACGAGGATTTAGAGCAGTCAGACTGGTTTACAAGAGGATGAAGAGCAGTCAGCCTGTTTTAGAAGAGGATGAAGAGCAGTCAACCTGTTTTACAAGAGGATGAGGAGCAGTCAAACTGTTTTATAAGAGGATGAAGAGCGGTCAAACGGTTTTATAAGAGGATGAAGAGCAGTCAAATTGATTTATAAGAGGATGAAGAGCAGTCAAACTGCTTTATAAAAAGATGAAGCGCAGTCAAACTGTTTTATACGAGGATGTAGAGCAGTCAGACTGTTTTACAAGAGGTTGAAGAGCAGTCAACCTGTTTTACAAGAGGATGAAGAGCAGTCAAAGCGCTTTATAAAAGGATGAAGAGCAGTCAAACTGATTTATAATCGGACGAAGAGCAGTCAAACTGTTCTATACGGGGATGAAGCGCAGTCAAACTGGTTTATAGGAGGATGAAGAGCAGTCAAACTATTTTATAAGAGGATGAAGAGCAGTCAAACTGATTTATAATCCGACGAAGAGCAGTCAAACTGTTCTATAGGACGATGAAGCGCAGTCAAACTGGTTTATAGGAGGATGAAGAGCAGTCAAACTGCTTTATAGGAGGATGAAGAGCAGTCAAACTGCTTTATAAAACGATGAAGAGCAGTCCAACTGTTTTATGAGGACGAAGAGCAGTCAAACTGATTTATAAGAGGATGAAGAGCAGTCAAACTGAATTATAAGAGGATGAAGAGCAGTCAAACTGCTTTATAAAAGGCTGAAGAGCAGTCAAACTGATTTATAATCGGACGAAGAGCAGTCAATGATCGGACGAAGAGCAGTCAAACTCTTCTATAGGAGGATGAAGCGCAGTCAAACTGTTTTACACGAGGATTTAGAGCAGTCAGACTGGTTTACAAGAGGATGAAGAGCAGTCAGCCTGTTTTATAAGAGGACGAAGAGCAGTCAAACTGATTTATAAGAGGATGAAGAGCAGTCAAACTGGTTTATAGGAGGATGAAGAGCAGTCAAACTATTTTATAAGAGGATGAAGAGCAGTCAAACTGATTTATAATCCGACGAAGAGCAGTCAAACTGTTCTATAGGAGGATGAAGCGCAGTCAAACTGGTTTATAGGAGGATGAAGAGCAGTCAAACTGCTTTATAGGAGGATGAAGAGCAGTCAAACTTCTTTATAAAACGATGAAGAGCAGTCCAACTGTTTTATAAGAGGACGAAGAGCAGTCAAACTGATTTATAAGAGGATGAAGAGCAGTCAAACTGATTTATAAGAGGATGAAGAGCAGTCAAACTGCTTTATAAAAGGCTGAAGAGCAGTCAAACTGATTTATAATCGGACGAAGAGCAGTCAATGATCGGACGAAGAGCAGTCAAACTCTTCTATAGGAGGATGAAGCGCAGTCAAACTGTTTTACACGAGGATTTAGAGCAGTCAGACTGGTTTACAAGAGGATGAAGAGCAGTCAGCCTGTTTTAGAAGAGGATGAAGAGCAGTCAACCTGTTTTACAAGAGGATGAAGAGCAGTCAAACTGTTTTATAAGAGGATGAAGAGCAGTCAAACTGATTTATAAGAGGATGAAGAGCAGTCAAACTGCTTTATAAAAGGATGAAGAGCATTCAAACTGTTTAATAAGAGGACGAAGAGCAGTCAAACTGTTTTATAAGCGGACGAACAGCAGTCAAACTGATTTATAATCGGACGAAGAGCAGTCAAACTGATTTATAATCGGACGAAGAGCAGTCAAACGGTTTTATAAGAGGATGAAGAGCAGTCAAATTGATTCATAAGAGGATGAAGAGCAGTCAAACTGCTTTATAAAAAGATGAAGCGCAGTCAAACTGTTTTATACGAGGATGTAGAGCAGTCAGACTGTTTTACAAGAGGTTGAAGAGCAGTCAACCTGTTTTACAAGAGGATGAAGAGCAGTCAAACTGATTTAAAAGAGGATGAAGAGCAGTCAAACTGCTTTATAAAAGGATGAAGAGCAGTCAAACTGATTTATAATCGGATGAACAGCAGTCAATAATCGGACGAAGAGCAGTCAAACTGTTCTATAGGAGGATGAAGCGCAGTCAAACTGTTTTACACGAGGATGTAGAGCAGTCAGACTGGTTTACAAGAGTATGAAGAGCAGTCAACCTGTTTTACAAGAGGTTGAAGAGCAGTCAAACTGTTTTATAAGAGGATGAAGAGCAGTCAAACTGATTTATAAGAGGATGAAGAGCAGTCAAACTGCTTTATAAAAGGATGAAGAGCAGTCAAACTGTTTTATAAGCGGATGAACCGCAGTCAAACTGATTTATAATCGGACGAAGAGCAGTCAAACTGATTTATAAGAGGATGAAGAGCAGTCAAACTTCTTTATAAGAGGATGAAGAGCAGTCAAACTGTTCTATAGGAGGATGAAGCGCAGTCAAACTGGTTTATATGAGGATGAAGAGCAGTCAAACTGCTTTATAAGAGGATGAAGAGCAGTCAAACTGTTTTAAAAGAGGACGAAGAGCAGTCAAACTGATTTATAAGAGGATGAAGAGCAGTCAAACTGATTTAAAAGAGGATGAAGAGCAGTCAAACTGCTTTATAAAAGGATGAAGAGCAGTCAAACTGATTTATAATCGGATGAACAGCAGTCAATAATCGGACGAAGAGCAGTCAAACTGTTATATAGGAGGACGAAGAGCACTCAAACTGAATTATAATCGGATGAAGAGCAGTCAAACTGATTTATAAGAGGATGAAGAGCAGTCAAACTGCTTTATAAAAGGATGAAGAGCAGTCAAACTGTTTCATAAGAGGACGAAGAGCAGTCAAACTGTTTTATAAGCGGACGAACAGTAGTCAAACTGATTTATAATCGGACGAAGAGCAGTCAAACTGATTTATAATCGGACGAAGAGCAGTCAAACGGTTTTATAAGAGGATGAAGAGCAGTCAAACTGATTTATAAGAGGATGAAGAGCAGTCAAACTGCTTTATAAAAGGCTGAAGAGCAGTCAAACTGATTTATAAACGGACGAAGAGCAGTCAGTAATCGGACGAACAGCAGCCAAACTAATCTATAGGAGGATGAAGCGCAGTCAAACTGTTTTACACGAGGATGTAGAGCAGTCAGACTGGTTTACAAGAGGTTGAAGAGCAGTCAAACTGTTTTATAAGAGGATGAAGAGCAGTCAAACTGATTTATAAGAGGATGAAGAGCAGTCAAACTGCTTTATAAAAGGATGAAGAGCAGTCAAACTGTTTTATAAGCAGACGAAGAGCAGTCAAACTGATTTATAATAGGACGAAGAGCAGTCAAACTGATTTATAAAAGGATGAAGAGCAGTCAAACTGTTTTATAAGCGGATGAACCGCAATCAAACTGATTTATAATCGGACGAAGATCAGTCAAACTGATTTATAATAGGATGAAGAGCAGTCAAACTGCCTTATAAGAGGATGAAGAGCAGTCAAACTGATTTATAAAAGGATGAAGAGCAGTCAAACTGTTTTATAAGCAGACGAAGAGCAGTCAAACTGATTTATAATCGGACGAAGAGCAGTCAAACTGATTTATAAAAGGATGAAGAGCAGTCAAACTGTTTTATAAGCGGATGAACCGCAATCAAACTGATTTATTATCGGACGAAGATCAGTCAAACTGATTTATAAGAGGATGAAGAGCAGTCAAACTGCTTTATAAGAGGATGAAGAGCAGTCAAACTGTTCTATAGGAGGAAGAAGCGCAGTCAAACTGGTTTATATGAGGATGAAGAGCAGTCAAACTGCTTTATAAGAGGATGAAGAGCAGTCAAAATGCTTTATAAAACGATGAAGAGCAGTCAAACTGTTTTATAAGAGGACGAAGAGCAGTCAAACTGATTTATAAGAGGATGAAGAGCAGTCATACTGATTTAAAAGAGGATGAAGAGCAGTCAAACTGCTTTATAAAAGGATGAAGAGCAGTCAAACTGATTTATAATCGGATGAACAGCAGTCAATAATCGGACGAAGAGCAGTCAAACTGTTATATAGGAGGACGAAGAGCAGTCAAACTGAATTATAATCGGATGAAGAGCAGTCAAACTGATTTATAAAAGGATGAAGAGCAGTCAAACTGCTTTATAAAAGGATGAAGAGCAGTCAAACTGTTTAATAAGAGGACGAAGAGCAGTCAAACTGTTTTATAAGCGGACGAACAGCAGTCAAACTGATTTATAATCGGACGAAGAGCAGTCAAACTGATTTATAATCGGACGAAGAGCAGTCAAACGGTTTTATAAGAGGATGAAGAGCAGTCAAATTGATTTATAAGAGGATGAAGAGCAGTCAAACTGCTTTATAAAAAGATGAAGCGCAGTCAAACTGTTTTATACGAGGATGTAGAGCAGTCAGACTGTTTTACAAGAGGTTGAAGAGCAGTCAACCTGATTTACAATAGGATGAAGAGCAGTCAAACCGCTTTATAAAAGGATGAAGAGCAGTCAAACTGATTTATAATCGGACGAAGAGCAGTCAAACTGTTCTATACGGGGATGAAGCGCAGTCAAACTGGTTTATAGGAGGATGAAGAGCAGTCAAACTATTTTATAAGAGGATGAAGAGCAGTCAAACTGATTTATAATCCGACGAAGAGCAGTGAAACTGTTCTATAGGAGGATGAAGCGCAGTCAAACTGGTTTATAGGAGGATGAAGAGCAGTCAAACTGCTTTATAGGAGGATGAAGAGCAGTCAAACTGCTTTATAAAACAGTCCAACTGTTTTATAAGAGGACGAAGAGCAGTCAAACTGATTTATAAGAGGATGAAGAGCAGTCAAACTGATTTATAAGAGGATGAAGAGCAGTCAAACTGCTTTATAAAAGGCTGAAGAGCAGTCAAACTGATTTATAATCGGACGAAGAGCAGTCAATGATGGGACGAAGAGCAGTCAAACTCTTCTATAGGAGGATGAAGCGCAGTCAAACTGTTTTACACGAGGATTTAGAGCAGTCAGACTGGTTTACAAGAGGATGAAGAGCAGTCAGCCTGTTTTAGAAGAGGATGAAGAGCAGTCAACCTGTTTTACAAGAGGATGAAGAGCAGTCAAACTGTTTTATAAGAGGATGAAGAGCGGTCAAACGGTTTTATAAGAGGATGAAGAGCAGTCAAATTGATTTATAAGAGGATGAAGAGCAGTCAAACTGCTTTATAAAAAGATGAAGCGCAGTCAAACTGTTTTATACGAGGATGTAGAGCAGTCAGACTGTTTTACAAGAGGTTGAAGAGCAGTCAACCTGTTTTACAAGAGGATGAAGAGCAGTCAAAGCGCTTTATAAAAGGATGAAGAGCAGTCAAACTGATTTATAATCGGACGAAGAGCAGTCAAACTGTTCTATACGGGGATGAAGCGCAGTCAAACTGGTTTATAGGAGGATGAAGAGCAGTCAAACTATTTTATAAGAGGATGAAGAGCAGTCAAACTGATTTATAATCCGACGAAGAGCAGTCAAACTGTTCTATAGGACGATGAAGCGCAGTCAAACTGGTTTATAGGAGGATGAAGAGCAGTCAAACTGCTTTATAGGAGGATGAAGAGCAGTCAAACTGCTTTATAAAACGATGAAGAGCAGTCCAACTGTTTTATGAGGACGAAGAGCAGTCAAACTGATTCATAAGAGGATGAAGAGCAGTCAAACTGATTTATAAGAGGATGAAGAGCAGTCAAACTGCTTTATAAAAGGCTGAAGAGCAGTCAAACTGATTTATAATCGGACGAAGAGCAGTCAATGATCGGACGAAGAGCAGTCAAACTCTTCTATAGGAGGATGAAGCGCAGTCAAACTGTTTTACACGAGGATTTAGAGCAGTCAGACTGGTTTACAAGAGGATGAAGAGCAGTCAGCCTGTTTTAGAAGAGGATGAAGAGCAGTCAACCTGTTTTACAAGAGGATGAAGAGCAGTCAAACTGTTTTATAAGAGGATGAAGAGCAGTCAAACTGATTTATAAGAGGATGAAGAGCAGTCAAACTGCTTTATAAAAGGATGAAGAGCAGTCAAACTGATTTATAAGAGGATGAAGAGCAGTCAAACCGCTTTATAAAAGGATGAAGAGCAGTCTACTGTTTTATAAGAGGACGAAGAGCAGTCAAAATGATTTATAAAAGGATGAAGAGCAGTCAAACTGATTTATAAGAGGATGAAGAGCAGTCAAACCGCTTTATAAAAGGATGAAGAGCAGTCAAACTGATTTAAAAGAGGATGAAGAGCAGTCAAACTGCTTTATAAAAGGATGAAGAGCAGTCAAACTGATTTATAATCGGATGAAGAGCAGTCAATAATCGGACGAAGAGCAGTCAAACTGTTATATAGGAGGACGAAGAGCACTCAAACTGAATTATAATCGGATGAAGAGCAGTCAAACTGATTTATAAGAGGATGAAGAGCAGTCAAACTGCTTTATAAAAGGATGAAGAGCAGTCAAACTGTTTCATATGAGGACGAAGAGCAGTCAAACTGTTTTATAAGCGGACGAACAGTAGTCAAACTGATTTATAATCGGACGAAGAGCAGTCAAACTGATTTATAATCGGACGAAGAGCAGTCAAACGGTTTTATAAGAGGATGAAGAGCAGTCAAACTGATTTATAAGAGGATGAAGAGCAGTCAAACTGCTTTATAAAAGGCTGAAGAGCAGTCAAACTGATTTATAAACGGACGAAGAGCAGTCAGTAATCGGACGAACAGCAGCCAAACTAATCTATAGGAGGATGAAGCGCAGTCAAACTGTTTTACACGAGGATGTAGAGCAGTCAGACTGGTTTACAAGAGGTTGAAGAGCAGTCAAACTGTTTTATAAGAGGATGAAGAGCAGTCAAACTGATTTATAAGAGGATGAAGAGCAGTCAAACTGCTTTATAAAAGGATGAAGAGCAGTCAAACTGTTTTATAAGCAGACGAAGAGCAGTCAAACTGATTTATAATAGGACGAAGAGCAGTCAAACTGATTTATAAAAGGATGAAGAGCAGTCAAACTGTTTTATAAGCGGATGAACCGCAATCAAACTGATTTATAATCGGACGAAGATCAGTCAAACTGATTTATAATAGGATGAAGAGCAGTCAAACTGCCTTATAAGAGGATGAAGAGCAGTCAAACTGATTTATAAAAGGATGAAGAGCAGTCAAACTGTTTTATAAGCAGACGAAGAGCAGTCAAACTGATTTATAATCGGACGAAGAGCAGTCAAACTGATTTATAAAAGGATGAAGAGCAGTCAAACTGTTTTATAAGCGGATGAACCGCAATCAAACTGATTTATAATCGGACGAAGATCAGTCAAACTGATTTATAAGAGGATGAAGAGCAGTCAAACTGCTTTATAAGAGGATGAAGAGCAGTCAAACTGTTCTATAGGAGGAAGAAGCGCAGTCAAACTGGTTTATATGAGGATGAAGAGCAGTCAAACTGCTTTATAAGAGGATGAAGAGCAGTCAAACTGCTTTATAAAACGATGAAGAGCAGTCAAACTGTTTTATAAGAGGACGAAGAGCAGTCAAACTGATTTATAAGAGGATGAAGAGCAGTCATACTGATTTAAAAGAGGATGAAGAGCAGTCAAACTGCTTTATAAAAGGATGAAGAGCAGTCAAACTGATTTATAATCGGATGAACAGCAGTCAATAATCGGACGAAGAGCAGTCAAACTGTTATATAGGAGGACGAAGAGCAGTCAAACTGAATTATAATCGGATGAAGAGCAGTCAAACTGATTTATAAAAGGATGAAGAGCAGTCAAACTGATTTATAAAAGGATGAAGAGCAGTCAAACTGTTTAATAAGAGGACGAAGAGCAGTCAAACTGTTTTATAAGCGGACGAACAGCAGTCAAACTGATTTATAATCGGACGAAGAGCAGTCAAACTGATTTATAATCGGACGAAGAGCAGTCAAACGGTTTTATAAGAGGATGAAGAGCAGTCAAATTGATTTATAAGAGGATGAAGAGCAGTCAAACTGCTTTATAAAAAGATGAAGCGCAGTCAAACTGTTTTATACGAGGATGTAGAGCAGTCAGACTGTTTTACAAGAGGTTGAAGAGCAGTCAACCTGATTTACAATAGGATGAAGAGCAGTCAAACCGCTTTATAAAAGGATGAAGAGCAGTCAAACTGATTTATAATCGGACGAAGAGCAGTCAAACTGTTCTATACGGGGATGAAGCGCAGTCAAACTGGTTTATAGGAGGATGAAGAGCAGTCAAACTATTTTATAAGAGGATGAAGAGCAGTCAAACTGATTTATAATCCGACGAAGAGCAGTCAAACTGTTCTATAGGAGGATGAAGCGCAGTCAAACTGGTTTATAGGAGGATGAAGAGCAGTCAAACTGCTTTATAGGAGGATGAAGAGCAGTCAAACTGCTTTATAAAACGATGAAGAGCAGTCCAACTGTTTTATAAGAGGACGAAGAGCAGTCAAACTGATTTATAAGAGGATGAAGAGCAGTCAAACTGATTTATAAGAGGATGAAGAGCAGTCAAACTGCTTTATAAAAGGCTGAAGAGCAGTCAAACTGATTTATAATCGGACGAAGAGCAGTCAATGATCGGACGAAGAGCAGTCAAACTCTTCTATAGGAGGATGAAGCGCAGTCAAACTGTTTTACACGAGGATTTAGAGCAGTCAGACTGGTTTACAAGAGGATGAAGAGCAGTCAGCCTGTTTTAGAAGAGGATGAAGAGCAGTCAACCTGTTTTACAAGAGGATGAAGAGCAGTCAAACTGTTTTATAAGAGGATGAAGAGCGGTCAAACGGTTTTATAAGAGGATGAAGAGCAGTCAAATTGATTTATAAGAGGATGAAGAGCAGTCAAACTGCTTTATAAAAAGATGAAGCGCAGTCAAACTGTTTTATACGAGGATGTAGAGCAGTCAGACTGTTTTACAAGAGGTTGAAGAGCAGTCAACCTGTTTTACAAGAGGATGAAGAGCAGTCAAACCGCTTTATAAAAGGATGAAGAGCAGTCAAACTGATTTATAATCGGACGAAGAGCAGTCAAACTGTTCTATACGGGGATGAAGCGCAGTCAAACTGGTTTATAGGAGGATGAAGAGCAGTCAAACTATTTTATAAGAGGATGAAGAGCAGTCAAACTGATTTATAATCCGACGAAGAGCAGTCAAACTGTTCTATAGGAGGATGAAGCGCAGTCAAACTGGTTTATAGGAGGATGAAGAGCAGTCAAACTGCTTTATAGGAGGATGAAGAGCAGTCAAACTGCTTTATAAAACGATGAAGAGCAGTCCAACTGTTTTATGAGGACGAAGAGCAGTCAAACTGATTTATAAGAGGATGAAGAGCAGTCAAACTGATTTATAAGAGGATGAAGAGCAGTCAAACTGCTTTATAAAAGGCTGAAGAGCAGTCAAACTGATTTATAATCGGACGAAGAGCAGTCAATGATCGGACGAAGAGCAGTCAAACTCTTCTATAGGAGGATGAAGCGCAGTCAAACTGTTTTACACGAGGATTTAGAGCAGTCAGACTGGTTTACAAGAGGATGAAGAGCAGTCAGCCTGTTTTAGAAGAGGATGAAGAGCAGTCAACCTGTTTTACAAGAGGATGAAGAGCAGTCAAACTGTTTTATAAGAGGATGAAGAGCAGTCAAACTGATTTATAAGAGGATGAAGAGCAGTCAAACTGCTTTATAAAAGGATGAAGAGCAGTCAAACTGATTTATAAGAGGATGAAGAGCAGTCAAACCGCTTTAAAAAAGGATGAAGAGCAGTCTACTGTTTTATAAGAGGACGAAGAGCAGTCAAAATGATTTATAATCGGATGAAGAGCAGTCAAACAGATTTATAAGAGGATGAAGAGCAGTCAAACTGCTTTATAAAAGGACGAAGAGCAGTCAAACTGATTTATAATCGGACGAAGAGCAGTCAAACTGTTCTATACGAGGATGAAGCGCAGTCAAACTGGTTTATAGGAGGATGAAGAGCAGTCAAACTGTTCTATAGGAGGATGAAGCGCAGTCAAACTGGTTTATATGAGGATGAAGAGCAGTCAAACTGCTTTATAAGAGGATGAAGAACAGTCAAACTGCTTTATAAAACGATGAAGAGCAGTCAAACTGTTTTATAAGAGTACGAAGAGCAGTCAAACTGATTTATAAGAGGATGAAGAGCAGTCAAACTGATTTAAAAGAGGATGAAGAGCAGTCAAACTGCTTTATAAAAGGATGAAGAGCAGTCAAACTGATTTATAATCGGATGAACAGCAGTCAATAATGGGACGAAGAGCAGTCAAACTGTTATATAGGAGGACGAAGAGCAGTCAAACTGAATTATAATCGGATGAAGAGCAGTCAAACTGATTTATAAGAGGATGAAGAGCAGTCAAACTGCTTTATAAAAGCATGAAGAGCAGTCAAACTGTTTTATAAGAGGACGAAGAGCAGTCAAACTGATTTATAAAAGGATGAAGAGCAGTCAAACTGATTTATAATCGGATGAACAGCAGTCAATAATCGGACGAAGAGCAGCCAAACTGTTATATAGGAGGACGAAGAGCACTCAAACTGAATTATAATCGGATGAAGACCAGTCAAACTGAATTATAAGAGGATGAAGAGCAGTCAAACTGCTTTATAAAAGGATGAAGAGCAGTCAAACTGTTTCATAAGAGGACGAAGAGCAGTCAAACTGTTTTATAAGCGGACGAACAGTAGTCAAACTGATTTATAATCGGACGAAGAGCAGTCAAACTGATTTATAATCGGACGAAGAGCAGTCAAACGGTTTTATAAGAGGATGAAGAGCAGTCAAACTGATTTATAAGAGGATGAAGAGCAGTCAAACTGATTTATAAGAGGATGAAGAGCAGTGAAACTGCTTTATAAAACGATGAAGAGCAGTCAAACTGTTTTATAAGAGGACGAAGAGCAGTCAAACTGATTTGTAAGAGGATGAAGAGCAGTCAAACTGATTTATAAGAGGATGAAGAGCAGTCAAACTGATTTATAAGAGGATGAAGAGCAGTCAAACTGTTTTATAAGCGGACGAAGAGCAATCAAACTGTTTTATAAGCGGACGAACAGCAGTCAAACTGATTTATAATCGGACGAAGAGCAGTCAAACTGTTCTATACGAGGATGAAGCGCAGTCAAACTGGTTTATAGGAGGATGAAGAGCAGTCAAACTGTTCTATAGAAGGATGAAGCGCAGTCAAACTGGTTTATATGAGGATGAAGAGCAGTCAAACTGCTCTATAAGAGGATGAAGTGCAGTCAAACTGCTTAATAAAACGATGAAGAGCAGTCAAACTGTTTTATAAGAGGACGAAGAGCAGTCAAACTGATTTATAAGAGGATGAAGAGCAGTCAAACTGATTTAAAAGAGGATGAAGAGCAGTCAAACTGCTTTATAAAAGGATGAAGAGCAGTCAAACTGATTTATAATCGGATGAACAGCAGTCAATAATCGGACGAAGAGCAGTCAAACTGTTATATAGGAGGACGAAGAGCAGTCAAACTGAATTATAATCGGATGAAGAGCAGTCAAACTGATTTATAAGAGGATGAAGAGCAGTCAAACTGCTTTATAAAAGGATGAAGAGCAGTCAAACTGTTTAATAAGAGGACGTAGAGCAGTCAAACTGTTTTATAAGCGGACGAACAGCAGTCAAACTGATTTATAATCGGACGAAGAGCAGTCAAACTGATTTATAATCGGACGCAGAGCAGTCAAACGGTTTTATAAGAGGATGAAGAGCAGTCAAACTGCTTTATAAAAGGATGAAGAGCAGTCAAACTGATTTATAATCGGATGAACAGCAATCAATAATGGGACGAAGAGCAGTCAAACTGTTATATAGGAGGACGAAGAGCAGTCAAACTGAATTATAATCGGATGAAGAGCAGTCAAACTGATTTATAAGAGGATGAAGAGCAGTCAAACTGCTTTATAAAACGATGAAGAGCAGTCAAACTGTTTTATAAGCGGACGAACAGCAGTCAAACTGATTTATAATCGGACGAAGAGCAGTCAAACTGTTCTATACGAGGATGAAGCGCAGTCAAACTGGTTTATAGGAGGATGAAGAGCAGTCAAACTGTTCTATAGGAGGATGAAGCGCAGTCAAACTGGTTAATATGAGGATGAAGAGCAGTCAAACTGCTCTATAAGAGGATGAAGAGCAGTCAAACTGCTTTATAAAACGATGAAGAGCAGTCAAACTGTTTTATAAGAGGAAGAAGAGCAGTCAAACTGATTTATAAGAGGATGAAGAGCAGTCAAACTGATTTAAAAGAGGATGAAGAGCAGTCAAACTGCTTTATAATCGGATGAACAGCAGTCAATAATCGGACGAAGAGCAGTCAAACTGTTATATAGGAGGACGAAGAGCAGTCAAACTGAATTATAATCGGATGAAGAGCAGTCAAACTGATTTATAAGAGGATGAAGAGCAGTCAAACTGCTTTATAAAAGGATGAAGAGCAGTCAAACTGTTTAATAAGAGGACGTAGAGCAGTCAAACTTTTTTATAAGCGGACGAAGAGCAGTCAAACTGATTTATAATCGGACGAAGAGCAGTCAAACTGATTTATAATCGGACGCAGAGCAGTAAAACGATTTTATAAGAGGATGAAGAGCAGTCAAATTGATTTATAAGAGGATGAAGAGCAGTCAAACTGATTTAAAAGAGGATGAAGAGCAGTCAAACTGCTTTATAAAAGGATGAAGAGCAGTCAAACTGATTTATAATCGGATGAACAGCAGTCAATAATGGGACGAAGAGCAGTCAAACTGTTATATAGGAGGACGAAGAGCAGTCAAACTGAATTATAATCGGATGAAGAGCAGTCAAACTGATTTATAAGAGGATGAAGAGCAGTCAAACTGCTTTATAAAACGATGAAGAGCAGTCAAACTGTTTTATAAGCGGACGAACAGCAGTCAAACTGATTTATAATCGGACGAAGAGCAGTCAAACTGTTCTATACGAGGATGAAGCGCAGTCAAACTGGTTTATAGGAGGATGAAGAGCAGTCAAACTGTTCTATAGGAGGATGAAGCGCAGTCAAACTGGTTAATATGAGGATGAAGAGCAGTCAAACTGCTCTATAAGAGGATGAAGAGCAGTCAAACTGCTTTATAAAACGATGAAGAGCAGTCAAACTGTTTTATAAGAGGAAGAAGAGCAGTCAAACTGATTTATAAGAGGATGAAGAGCAGTCAAACTGATTTAAAAGAGGATGAAGAGCAGTCAAACTGCTTTATAAAAGGATGAAGAGCAGTCAAACTGATTTATTATCGGATGAATAGCAGTCAATAATCGGACGAAGAGCAGTCAAACTGTTATATAGGAGGACGAAGAGCAGTCAAACTGAATTATAATCGGATGAAGAGCAGTCAAACTGATTTATAAGAGTATGAAGAGCAGTCAAACTGCTTTATAAAAGGATGAAGAGCAGTCAAACTGTTTAATAAGCCGACGAACAGCAGTCAAACTGATTTATAATCGGACGAAGAGCAGTCAAACTGCTTTATAAAAGGATGAAGAGCAGTCAAACTGAATTATAATCGGATGAACAGCAGTCAATAATCGGACGAAGAGCAGTCAAACTGTTATATAGGAGGACGAAGAGCAGTCAAACTGAATTATAATCGGATGAAGAGCAGTCAAACTGATTTATAAGAGGATGAAGAGCAGTCAAACTGCTTTATAAAACGATGAAGAGCAGTCAAACTGTTTAATAAGCGGACGAACAGCAGTCAAACTGATTTATAATCGAACGAAGAGCAGTCAAACTGATTTATAATCGGACGAAGAGCAGTCAACCGGTTTTATAAGAGGATGAAAAGCAGTCAAACTGATTTAAAAGAGGATGAAGAGCAGTCAAACTGCTTTATAAAAGGATGAAGAGCAGTCAAACTGATTTATAATCGGATGAACAGCAGTCAATAATCGGACGAAGAGCAGTCAAACTGTTATATAGGAGGACGAAGAGCAGTCAAACTGAATTATAATCGGATGAAGAGCAGTCAAACTGATTTATAAGAGGATGAAGAGCAGTCAAACTGCTTTATAAAAGGATGAAGAGCAGTCAAACTGTTTAATAAGAGGACAAAGAGCAGTCAAACTGTTTTATAAGCGGACGAACAGCAGTCAAACTGTTTTATAATCGGACGAAGAGCAGTCAAACTGTTCTATACGAGGATGAAGCGCAGTCAAACTGGTTTATAGGAGGATGAAGAGCAGTCAAACTGTTCTATAGGAGGATGAAGCGCAGTCAAACTGGTTTATATGAGGATGAAGAGCAGTCAAACTGCTCTATAGGAGGATGAAGCGCAGTCAAACTGGTTTATATGAGGATGAAGAGCAGTCAAACTGCTCTATAAGAGGATGAAGAGCAGTCAAACTGCTTAATAAAACGATGAAGAGCAGTCAAACTGTTTTATAAGAGGACGAAGAGCAGTCAAACTGATTTATAAGAGGATGAAGAGCAGTCAAACTGATTTAAAAGAGGATGAAGAGCAGTCAAACTGCTTTATAAAAGGATGAAGAGCAGTCAAACTGATTTATAATCGGATGAACAGCAGTCAATAATCGGACGAAGAGCAGTCAAACTGTTATATAGGAGGACGAAGAGCAGTCAAACTGAATTATAATCGGATGAAGAGCAGTCAAACTGATTTATAAGAGGATGAAGAGCAGTCAAACTGCTTTATAAAAGGATGAAGAGCAGTCAAACTGTTTAATAAGAGGACGAAGAGCAGTCAAACTGTTTTATAAGCGGACGAACAGCATTCAAACTGATTTATAATCGGACGAAGAGCAGTCAAACTGATTTATAATCGGACGCAGAGCAGTCAAACGGTTTTATAAGAGGATGAAGAGCAGTCAAATTGATTTATAAGAGGATGAAGAGCAGTCAAACTGATTTAAAAGAGGATGAAGAGCAGTCAAACTGCTTTATAAAAGGATGAAGAGCAGTCAAACTGATTTATAATCGGATGAACAGCAGTCAATAATGGGACGAAGAGCAGTCAAACTGTTATATAGGAGGACGAAGAGCAGTCAAACTGAATTATAATCGGATGAAGAGCAGTCAAACTGATTTATAAGAGGATGAAGAGCAGTCAAACTGCTTTATAAAACGATGAAGAGCAGTCAAACTGTTTTATAAGCGGACGAACAGCAGTCAAACTGATTTATAATCGGACGAAGAGCAGTCAAACTGTTCTATACGAGGATGAAGCGCAGTCAGACTGGTTTATAGGAGGATGAAGAGCAGTCAAACTGTTCTATAGGAGGATGAAGCGCAGTCAAACTGGTTTATATGAGGATGAAGAGCAGTCAAACTGCTCTATAAGAGGATGAAGAGCAGTCAAACTGCTTTATAAAACGATGAAGAGCAGTCAAACTGTTTTATAAGAGGACGAAGAGCAGTCAAACTGATTTAAAAGAGGATGAAGAGCAGTCAAACTGCTTTACAAAAGGATGAAGAGCAGTCAAACTGATTTATAATCGGATGAACAGCAGTCAATAATGGGACGAAGAGCAGTCAAACTGTTATATAGGAGGACGAAGAGCAGTCAAACTGAATTATAATCGGATGAAGAGCAGTCAAACTGATTTATAAGAGGATGAAGAGCAGTCAAACTGCTTTATAAAACGATGAAGAGCAGTCAAACTGTTTAATAAGCGGACGAACAGCAGTCAAACTGATTTATAATCGGACGAAGAGCAGTCAAACTGATTTATAATCGGACGAAGAGCAGTCAAACGGTTTTTTAAGAGGATGAAGAGCAGTCAAATTGATTTATAAGAGGATGAAGAGCAGTCAAGCGGTTTTATAAGAGGATGAAGAGCAGTCAAATTGATTTATAAGAGGATGAAGAGCAGTCAAACTGCTTTATAAAAGGATGAAGAGCAGTCAAACTGTTTAATAAGAGGACGAAGAGCAGTCAAACTGTTTTATAAGCGGACGAACAGCAGTCAAACTGATTTATAATTGGACGAAGAGCAGTCAAACTGATTTTTAATCGGACGCAGAGCAGTCAAACGGTTTTATAAGAGGATGAAGAGCAGTCAAATTGATTTATAAGAGGATGAAGAGCAGTCAAACTGATTTAAAAGAGGATGAAGAGCAGTCAAACTGCTTTATAAAAGGATGAAGAGCAGTCAAACTGATTTATAATCGGATGAACAGCAGTCAATAATGGGACGAAGAGCAGTCAAACTGTTATATAGGAGGACGAAGAGCAGTCAAACTGAATTATAATCGGATGAAGAGCTGTCAAACTGATTTATAAGAGGATGAAGAGCAGTCAAACTGCTTTATAAAACGATGAAGAGCAGTCAAACTGTTTTATAAGCGGACGAACAGCAGTCAAACTGATTTATAATCGGACGAAGAGCAGTCAAACTGTTCTATACGAGGATGAAGCGCAGTCAAACTGGTTTATAGGAGGATGAAGAGCAGTCAAACTGTTCTATAGGAGGATGAAGCGCAGTCAAACTGGTTTATATGAGGATGAAGAGCAGTCCTACTGCTCTATAAGAGGATGAAGAGCAGTCAAACTGCTTTATAAAACGATGAAGAGCAGTCAAACTGTTTTATAAGAGGACGAAGAGCAGTCAAACTGATTTATAAGAGGATGAAGAGCAGTCAAACTGATTTAAAAGAGGATGAAGAGCAGTCAAACTGCTTTATAAAAGGATGAAGAGCAGTCAAACTGATTTATAATCGGATGAACAGCAGTCAATAATCGGACGAAGAGCAGTCAAACTGTTATATAGGAGGACGAAGAGCAGTCAAACTGAATTATAATCGGATGAAGAGCAGTCAAACTGATTTATAAGAGGATGAAGAGCAGTCAAACTGCTTTATAAAAGGATGAAGAGCAGTCAAACTGTTTAATAAGCGGACGAACAGCAGTCAAACTGATTTATTATCGGACGAAGAGCAGTCAAACTGATTTATAATCGGACGAAGAGCAGTCAAACGGTTTTATAAGAGGATGAAGAGCAGTCAAATTGATTTATAAGAGGATGAAGAGCAGTCAAACGGTTTTATAAGAGGATGAAGAGCAGTCAAATTGATTTATAAGAGGATGAAGAGCAGTCAAACTGATTTATAATCGGACGAAGAGCAGTCAAACTGATTTATAATCGGACGAAGAGCAGTCAAACGGTTTTATAAGAGGATGATGAGCAGTCAAATTGATTTATAAGAGGATGAAGAGCAGTAAAACTGCTTTATAAAAGGATGAAGAGCAGTCAAACTGTTTTATAAGAGGACGAAGAGCAGTCAAACTGATTTATAAGAGGATGAAGAGCAGTCAAACTGATTTATAGGAGGATGAAGAGCAGTCAAACTGCTTTATAAAACGATGAAGAGCAGTCAAACTGTTTTATAAGAGGACGAAGAGCAGTCAAACTGATTTGGAAGAGGATGAAGAGCAGTCAAACTGATTTATAAGAGGATGAAGAGCAGTCAAACTGTTTTATAAGAGGACGAAGAGCAGTCAAACTGATTTGTAAGAGGATGAAGAGCAGTCAAACTGATTTATAAGAGGATGAAGAGCAGTCAAACTGCTTTATAAAAGGATGAAGAGCAGTCAAACTGCTTTATAAAAGGACGAAGAGCAGTCAAACTGAATTATAATCGGATGAAGAGCAGTCAAACTGATTTATAAGAGGATGAAGAGCAGTCAAACTGATTTATAAAAGGATGAAGAGCAGTCAACCTGTTTTACAAGAGGTTGAAGAGCAGTCAAACTGTTTTATAAGAGGATGAAGAGCAGTCAAACTGATTTATAAAACGATTGAAGAGCAGTCAAACTGCTTTATAAAAGGATGAAGAGCAGTCAAACTGTTTTATAAGCAGACGAAGAGCAATCAAACTGATTTATAATTGGACGAAGAGCAGTCAAACTGATTTATAAAAGGATGAAGAGCAGTCAAACTGTTTTATAAGCGGATGAACCGCAGTCAAACTGATTTATAATCGGACGAAAAGCAGTCAAACTGATTTATAAGAGGATGAAGAGCAGTCAAACTGCTTTATAAGAGGATGAAGAGCAGTCAAACTGTTCTATAGGAGGATGAAGCGCAGTCAAAATGGTTTATATGAGGATGAAGAGCAGTCAAACTGCTTTATAAGAGGATGAAGAGCAGTCAAACTGCTTTATAAAACGATGAAGAGCAGTCAAACTGTTTTATAAGAGGACGAAGAGCAGTCAAACGGATTTAGAAGAGGATGAAGAGCAGTCAAACTGCTTTATAAAGGATGAAGAGCAGTCAAACTGATTTAAAAGAGGATGAAGAGCAGTCAAACTGCTTTATAAAGGATGAAGAGCAGTCAAACTGATTTAAAAGAGGATGAAGAGCAGTCAAACTGCTTTATAAAGGATGAAGAGCAGTCAAACTGATTTATAATCGGATGAACAGCAGTCAATAATCGGACGAAGAGCAGTCAAACTGCTATATAGGAGGACGAAGAGCAGTCAAACTGAATTATAATTGGACGAAGAGCAGTCAAACTGATTTATAATCGGACGAAGAGCAGTCAAACGGTTTTATAAGAGGATGAAGAGCAGTCAAACGGTTTTATAAGAGGATGAAGAGCAGTCAAATTGATTTATAAGAGGATGAAGAGCAGTCAAACTGATTTATAATCGGACGAAGAGCAGTCAAACTGATTTATAATCGGACGAAGAGCAGTCAAACGGTTTTATAAGAGGATGAAGAGCAGTCAAATTGATTTATAAGAAGATGAAGAGCAGTCAAACTGCTTTATAAAAGGATGAAGAGAAGTCAAACTGTTTTATAAGAGGACGAAGAGCAGTCAAACTGATTTATAAGAGGATGAAGAGCAGTCAAACTGATTTATAAGAGGATGAAGAGCAGTGAAACTGCTTTATAAAACGATGAAGAGCAGTCAAACTGTTTTAAAAGAGGACGAAGAGCAGTCAAACTGATTTATAAGAGGATGAAGAGCAGTCAAACTGCTTTATAAAAGGATGAAGAGCAGTCAAACTGATTTATAAACGGACGAAGAGCAGTCAATAATCGGACGAAGAGCAGCCAAACTGTTCTATAGGAGGATGAAGCGCAGTCAAACTGTTTTACACGAGGATGTAGAGCAGTCAGACTGGTTTACAAGAGTATGAAGAGCAGTCAACCTGTTTTACAAAAGGTTGAAGAGCAGTCAAACTATTTTATAAGAGGATGAAGAGCAGTCAAACTGATTTATAAGAGGATGAAGAGCAGTCAAACTGCTTTATAAAAGGATGAAGAGCAGTCAAACTGATTTATAATCTGACGAAGAGCAGTCAAACTGATTTATAAGAAGATGAAGAGCAGTCAAACTGCTTTATAAGAGGATGAAGAGAAGTCAAACTGTTCTATAGGAGGATGAAGCGCAGTCAAACTGGTTTATATGAGGATGAAGAGCAGTCAAACTGCTTTATAAGAGGATGAAGAGCAGTCCTTCTGTTTTATAAGAGGACGAAGAGCAGTCAAACTGATTTATAAGAGGATGAAGAGCAGTCAAACTGATTTAAAAGAGGATGAAGAGCAGTCAAACTGCTTTATAAAAGGATGAAGAGCAGTCAAACTGATTTATAATCGGATGAACAGCAGTCAATAATCGGACGAAGAGCAGTCAAACTGTTATATAGGAGGACGAAGAGCACTCAAACTGAATTATAATCGGATGAAGAGCAGTCAAACTGATTTATAAGAGGATGAAGAGCAGTCAATCTGCTTTATAAAAGGATGAAGAGCGGTCAAACTGTTTCATAAGAGGACGAAGAGCAGTCAAACTGTTTTATAAGCGGACGAACAGTATTTAAACTGATTTATAATCGGACGAAGAGCAGTCAAACTGATTTATAATCCGACGAAGAGCAGTCAAACGGTTTTATAAGAGGATGAAGAGCAGTCAAACTGCTTTATAAAAGGATGAAGAGCAGTCAAAGTGATTTATAAACGGACGAAGAGCAGCCAATAATCGGACGAAGAGCAGCCAAACTGTTCTATAGGAGGATGAAGCGCAGTCAAACTGTTTTACACGAGGATGTAGAGCAGTCAGACTGGTTTACAAGAGTATGAAGAGCAGTCAACCTGTTTAAGAAGAGTTTGAAGAGCAGTCAAACTGTTTTATAAGAGGATGAAGAGCAGTCAAACTGATTTATAAGAGGATGAAGAGCAGTCAAACTGATTTATAATCGGACGAAGAGCAGTCAAACTGATTTATAAAAGGATGAAGAGCAGTCAAACTGTTTTATAAGCGGATGAACCGCAGTCAAACTGATTTATAATCAGACGAAGAGCAGTCAAACTGATTTATAAGAGGATGAAGAGCAGTCAAACTGCTTTATAAGAGGATGAAGAGCAGTCAAACTGTTCTATAGGAGGATAAAGCGCAGTCAAACTGGTTTATATGAGGATGAAGAGCAGTCAAACTGCTTTATAAGAGGATGAAGAGCAGTCAAACTGCTTTATAAAACGATGAAGAGCAGTCAAACTGTTTTATAAGAGGACGAAGAGCAGTCAAACTGATTTATAAGAGGATGAAGAGCAGTCAAACTGATTTAAAAGAGGATGAAGAGCAGTCAAACTGCTTTATAAAACGATGAAGAGCAGTCAAACTGTTTTATAAGAGGACGAAGAGCAGTCAAACTGATTTATAAGAGGATGAAAAGCAGTCAAACTGATTTAAAAGAGGATGAAGAGCAGTCAAACTGCTTTATAAAACGATGAAGAGCAGTCAAACTGTTTAATAAGCGGACGAACAGCAGTCAAACTGATTTATAATCGGACGAAGAGCAGTCAAACTGATTTATAATCGGACGAAGAGCAGTCAAACGGTTTTATAAGAGGATGAAGAGCAGTCAAACTGATTTAAAAGAGGATGAAGAGCAGTCAAACTGCTTTATAAAAGGATGAAGAGCAGTCAAACTGATTTATAATCGGATGAACAGCAGTCAATAATCGGACGAAGAGCAGTCAAACTGTTATATAGGAGGACGAAGAGCAGTCAAACTGAATTATAATCAGATGAAGAGCAGTCAAACTGATTTATAAGAGGATGAAGAGCAGTCAAACTGCTTTATAAAAGGATGAAGAGCAGTCAAACTGTTTAATAAGAGGACGAAGTGCAGTCAAATTGTTTTATAAGCGGACGAACAGCAGTCAAACTGATTTATAATCGGACGAAGAGCAGTCAAACTGATTTATAATCGGACGCAGAGCAGTCAAACGGTTTTATAAGAGGATGAAGAGCAGTCAAATTGATTTATAAGAGGATGAAGAGCAGTCAAACTGATTTAAAAGAGGATGAAGAGCAGTCAAACTGCTCTATAAAAGAATGAAGAGCAGTCAAACTGATTTATAATCGGATGAACAGCAGTCAATAATGGGACGAAGAGCAGTCAAACTGTTATATAGGAGGACGAAGAGCAGTCAAACTGAATTATAATCGGATGAAGAGCAGTCAAACTGATTTATAAGCGGACGAACAGCAGTCAAACTGATTTATAATCGGACGAAGAGCAGTCAAACTGTGCTATACGAGGATGAAGCGCAGTCAAACTGGTTTATAGGAGGATGAAGAGCAGTCAAACTGTTCTATAGGAGGATGAAGCGCAGTCAAACTGGTTTATATGAGGATGAAGAGCAGTCAAACTGCTCTATAAGAGGATGAAGAGCAGTCAAACTGCTTTATAAAACGATGAAGAGCAGTCAAACTGTTTTATAAGCGGACGAACAGCAGTCAAACTGATTTATAATCGGACGAAGAGCAGTCAAACTGTTCTATACGAGGATGAAGCGCAGTCAAACTGGTTTATAGGAGGATGAAGAGCAGTCAAACTTTTCTATAGGAGGATGAAGCGCAGTCAAACTGGTTTATATGAGGATGAAGAGCAGTCAAACTGCTCTATAAGAGGATGAAGAGCAGTCAAACTGCTTTATAAAACGATGAAGAGCAGTCAAACTGTTTTATAAGAGGACGAAGAGCAGTCAAACTGATTTATAAGAGGATGAAGAGCAGTCAAACTGGTTAAAAAGAGGATGAAGAACAGTCAAACTGCTTTATAAAAGGATGAAGAGCAGTCAAACTGATTTATAATCGGATGAACAGCAGTCAATAATCGGACGAAGAGCAGTCAAACTGTTATATAGGAGGACGAAGAGCAGTCAAACTGAATTATAATCGGATGAAGAGCAGTCAAAATGATTTATAAGAGGAATAAGAGCAGTCAAACTGCTTTATAAAACGATGAAGAGCAGTCAAACTGTTTAATAAGCGGACGAACAGCAGTCAAACTGATTTATAATCGGACGAAGAGCAGTAAAACTGATTTATAATCGGACGAAGAGCAGTCAAACGGTTTTATAAGAGGATGAAGAGCAGTCAAATTGATTTATAAGAGGATGAAGAGCAGTCAAGCGGTTTTATATGAGGATGAAGAGCAGTCAAATTGATTTATAAGAGGATGAAGAGCAGTCAAACTGCTTTATAAAAGGATGAAGAGCAGTCCAACTGTTTAATAAGAGGACGAAGAGCAGTCAAACTGTTTTATAAGCGGACGAACAGCAGTCAAACTGATTTATAATTGGACGAAGAGCAGTCAAACTGATTTATAATCGGACGCAGAGCAGTCAAACGGTTTTATAAGAGGATGAAGAGCAGTCAAATTGATTTATAAGAGGATGAAGAGCAGTCAAACTGATTTAAAAGAGGATGAAGAGCAGTCAAACTGCTTTATAAAAGGATGAAGAGCAGTCAAACTGATTTATAATCGGATGAACAGCAGTCAATAATGGGACGAAGAGCAGTCAAACTGTTATATAGGAGGACGAAGAGCAGTCAAACTGAATTATAATCGGATGAAGAGCAGTCAAACTGATTTATAAGAGGATGAAGAGCAGTCAAACTGCTTAATAAAACGATGAAGAGCAGTCAAACTGTTTTATAAGCGGACGAATAGCAGTCAAACTGATTTATAATCGGACGAAGAGCAGTCAAACTGTTCTCTACGAGGATGAAGCGCAGTCAAACTGGTTTATAGGAGGATGAAGAGCAGTCAAACTGTTCTATAGGAGGATGAAGCGCAGTCAAACTGGTTTATAAGAGGATGAAGAGCAGTCAAACTGCTTTATAAAACGATGAAGAGCAGTCAAACTGTTTTATAAGAGGACGAAGAGCAGTCAAACTGATTTATAAGAGGATGAAGAGCAGTCAAACTGATTTAAAAGAGGATGAAGAGCAGTCAAACTGCTTTATAAAAGGATGAAGAGCAGTCAAACTGATTTATAATCGGATGAACAGCAGTCAATAAGCGGACGAACAGCAGTCAAACTGATTTATAATCGGACGAAGAGCAGTCAAACTGATTTATAATCGGACGAAGAGCAGTCAAACGGTTTTATAAGAGGATGAAGAGCAGTCAAATTGATTTATAAGAGGATGAAGAGCAGTCAAACGGTTTTATAAGAGGATGAAGAGCAGTCAAATTGATTTAAAAGAGGATGAAGAGCAGTCAAACTGATTTATAATCGGACGAAGAGCAGTCAAACTGATTTATAATCGGACGAAGTGCAGTCAAACGGTTTTATAAGAGGATGAAGAGCAGTCAAATTGATTTATATGAGGATGAAGAGCAGTCAAACTGCTTTATAAAAAGATGAAGAGCAGTCAAACTGTTTTATAAGAGGACGAAGAGCAGTCAAACTGATTTAAAAGAGGATGAAGAGCAGTCAAAATGATTTATAAGAGGATGAAGAGCAGTGAAACTGCTTTATAAAACGATGAAGAGCAGTCAAACTGTTTTATAAGAGGACAAAGAGCAGTCAAACTGATTTGTAAGAGGATGAAGAGCAGTCAAACTGATTTATAAGAGGATGAAGAGCAGTCAAACTGCTTTATAAAAGGATGAAGAGCAGTCAAACTGATTTATAAACGGACGAAGAGCAGTCAATAATCGGACGAAGAGCAGCCAAACTGTTCTATAGGAGGATGAAGCGCAGTCAAACTGTTTTACACGAGGATGTAGAGCAGTCAGACTGGTTTACATGAGTATGAAGAGCAGTCAACCTGTTTTACAAGAGGTTGAAGAGCAGTCAAACTGTTTTATAAGAGGATGAAGAGCAGTCAAACTGATTTATAAAAGGATGAAGAGCAGTCAACCTGTTTTACAAGAGGTTGAAGAGCAGTCAAACTGTTTTATAAGAGGATGAAGAGCAGTCAAACTGATTTATAAAAGGATGAAGAGCAGTCAAACTGCTTTATAAAAGGATGAAGAGCAGTCAAACTGTTTTATAAGCGGATAAACCGCAGTCAAACTGTTTAATAAGCGGACGAACAGCAGTCAAACTGATTTATAATCGGACGAAGAGCAGTAAAACTGATTTATAATCGGACGAACAGCAGTCAAACGGTTTTATAAGAGGATGAAGAGCAGTCAAATTGATTTATAAGAGGATGAAGAGCGGTCAAACTGCTTTATAAAAGGATGAAGAGCATTCAAACTGTTTTATAAGAGGACGAAGAGCAGTCAAACTGATTTATAAGAGGATGAAGAGCAGTCAAACTGATTTATAAGAGGATGAAGAGCAGTGAAACTGCTTTATAAAACGATGAAGAGCAGTCAAACTGTTTTATAAGAGGACGAAGAGCAGTCAAACTGATTTGTAAGAGGATGAAGAGCAGTCAAACTGATTTATAAGAGGATGAAGAGCAGTCAAACTGCTTTATAAAAGGATGAAGAGCAGTCAAACTGATTTATAAACGGACGAAGAGCAGTCAATAATCGGACGAAGAGCAGCCAAACTGTTCTATAGGATGATGAAGCGCAATCAAACTGTTTTACACGAGGATGTAGAGCAGTCAGACTGGTTTACAAGAGTATGAAGAGCAGTCAACCTGTTTTACAAGAGGTTGAAGAGCAGTCAAACTGTTTTATAAGAGGATGAAGAGCAGTCAAACTGATTTATAAAAGGATGAAGAGCAGTCAACCTGTTTTACAAGAGGTTGAAGAGCAGTCAAACTGTTTTATAAGAGGATGAAGAGCAGTCAAACTGATTTATAAAAGGATGAAGAGCAGTCAAACTGCTTTATAAAAGGATGAAGAGCAGTCAAACTGTTTTATAAGCAGACGAAGAGCAGTCAAACTGATTTATAATCGGACGAAGAGCAGTCAAACTGATTTATAAAAGGATGAAGAGCAGTCAAACTGTTTTATAAGCGGATGAACCGCAGTCAAACTGTTTAATAAGCGGACGAACAGCAGTCAAACTGATTTATAATCGGACGAAGAGCAGTAAAACTGATTTATAATCGGACGAAGAGCAGTCAAACGGTTTTATAAGAGGATGAAGAGCAGTCAAATTGATTTATAAGAGGATGAAGAGCAGTCAAGCGGTTTTATAAGAGGATGAAGAGCAGTCAAATTGATTTATAAGAGGATGAAGAGCAGTCAAACTGCTTTATAAAAGGATGAAGAGCAGTCAAACTGTTTAATAAGAGGACGAAGAGCAGTCAAACTGTTTTATAAGCGGACGAACAGCAGTCAAACTGATTTATAATTGGACGAAGAGCAGTCAAACTGATTTATAATCGGACGCAGAGCAGTCAAACGGTTTTATAAGAGGATGAAGAGCAGTCAAATTGATTTATAAGAGGATGAAGAGCAGTCAAACTGATTTAAAAGAGGATGAAGAGCAGTCAAACTGCTTTATAAAAGGATGAAGAGCAGTCAAACTGATTTATAATCGGATGAACAGCAGTCAATAATGGGACGAAGAGCAGTCAAACTGTTATATAGGAGGACGAAGAGCAGTCAAACTGAATTATAATCGGATGAAGAGCAGTCAAACTGATTTATAAGAGGATGAAGAGCAGTCAAACTGCTTTATAAAACGATGAAGAGCAGTCAAACTGTTTTATAAGCGGACGAACAGCAGTCAAACTGATTTATAATCGGACGAAGAGCAGTCAAACTGTTCTATACGAGGATGAAGCGCAGTCAAACTGGTTTATAGGAGGATGAAGAGCAGTCAAACTGTTCTATAGGAGGATGAAGCGCAGTCAAACTGGTTTATATGAGGATGAAGAGCAGTCAAACTGCTCTATAAGAGGATGAAGAGCAGTCAAACTGCTTTATAAAACGATGAAGAGCAGACAAACTGTTTTATAAGAGGACGAAGAGCAGTCAAACTGATTTATAAGAGGATGAAGAGCAGTCAAACTGATTTAAAAGAGGATGAAGAGCAGTCAAACTGCTTTATAAAAGGATGAAGAGCAGTCAAACTGATTTATAATCGGATGAACAGCAGTCAATAAGCGGACGAACAGCAGTCAAACTGATTTATAATCGGACGAAGAGCAGTCAAACTGATTTATAATCGGACGAAGAGCAGTCAAACGGTTTTATAAGAGGATGAAGAGCAGTCAAATTGATTTATAAGAGGATGAAGAGCAGTCAAACGGTTTTATAAGAGGATGAAGAGCAGTCAAATTGATTTATAAGAGGATGAAGAGCAGTCAAACTGATTTATAATCGGACGAAGAGCAGTCAAACTGATTTATAATCGGACGAAGTGCAGTCAAACGGTTTTATAAGAGGATGAAGAGCAGTCAAATTGATTTATAAGAGGATGAAGAGCAGTCAAACTGCTTTATAAAAGGATGAAGAGCAGTCAAACTGTTTTATAAGAGGACGAAGAGCAGTCAAACTGATTTATAAGAGGATGAAGAGCATTCAAACTGATTTATAAGAGGATGAAGAGCAGTGAAACTGCTTTATAAAACGATGAAGAGCAGTCAAACTGTTTTATAAGAGGACGAAGAGCAGTCAAACTGATTTGTAAGAGGATGAAGAGCAGTCAAACTGATTTATAAGAGGATGAAGAGCAGTCAAACTGCCTTATAAAAGGATGAAGAGCAGTCAAACTGATTTATAAACGGACGAAGAGCAGTCAATAATCGGACGAAGAGCAGCCAAACTGTTCTATAGGAGGATGAAGCGCAGTCAAACTGTTTTACACGAGGATGTAGAGCAGTCAGACTGGTTTATAATCGGACGAAGAGCAGTCAAACTGATTTATAAAAGAATGAAGAGCAGTCAAACTGTTTTATAAGCGGATGAACCGCAGTCAAACTGATTTATAATCAGACGAAGAGCAGTCAAACTGATTTATAAGAGGATGAAGAGCAGTCAAACTGTTTTATAAGAGGATGAAGAGCAGTCAAACTGTTCTATAGGAGGATGAAGCGCAGTCAAACTGTTTTATATGAGGATGAGGAGCAGTCAAACTGATTTATAAGAGGATGAAGAGCAGTCAAACTGATTTATAATCGGACGAAGAGCAGTCAAACTGATTTATAAAAGAATGAAGAGCAGTCAAACTGTTTTATAAGCGGATGAACCGCAGTCAAACTGATTTATAATCAGACGAAGAGCAGTCAAACTGATTTATAAGAGGATGAAGAGCAGTCAAACTGCTTTATAAGAGGATGAAGAGCAGTCAAACTGTTTTATAAGCGGACGAATAGCAGTCAAACTGATTTATAATCGGACGAAGAGCAGTCAAACTGTTCTCTACGAGGATGAAGCGCAGTCAAACTGGTTTATAGGAGGATGAAGAGCAGTCAAACTGTTCTATAGGAGGATGAAGCGCAGTCAAACTGGTTTATAAGAGGATGAAGAGCAGTCAAACTGCTTTATAAAACGATGAAGAGCAGTCAAACTGTTTTATAAGAGGACGAAGAGCAGTCAAACTGATTTATAAGAGGATGAAGAGCAGTCAAACTGATTTAAAAGAGGATGAAGAGCAGTCAAACTGCTTTATAAAAGGATGAAGAGCAGTCAAACTGATTTATAATCGGATGAACAGCAGTCAATAAGCGGACGAACAGCAGTCAAACTGATTTATAATCGGACGAAGAGCAGTCAAACTGATTTATAATCGGACGAAGAGCAGTCAAACGGTTTTATAAGAGGATGAAGAGCAGTCAAATTGATTTATAAGAGGATGAAGAGCAGTCAAACGGTTTTATAAGAGGATGAAGAGCAGTCAAATTGATTTATAAGAGGATGAAGAGCAGTCAAACTGATTTATAATCGGACGAAGAGCAGTCAAACTGATTTATAATCGGACGAAGTGCAGTCAAACGGTTTTATAAGAGGATGAAGAGCAGTCAAATTGATTTATAAGAGGATGAAGAGCAGTCAAACTGCTTTATAAAAAGATGAAGAGCAGTCAAACTGTTTTATAAGAGGACGAAGAGCAGTCAAACTGATTTAAAAGAGGATGAAGAGCAGTCAAAATGATTTATAAGAGGATGAAGAGCAGTGAAACTGCTTTATAAAACGATGAAGAGCAGTCAAACTGTTTTATAAGAGGACAAAGAGCAGTCAAACTGATTTGTAAGAGGATGAAGAGCAGTCAAACTGATTTATAAGAGGATGAAGAGCAGTCAAACTGCTTTATAAAAGGATGAAGAGCAGTCAAACTGATTTATAAACGGACGAAGAGCAGTCAATAATCGGACGAAGAGCAGCCAAACTGTTCTATAGGAGGATGAAGCGCAGTCAAACTGTTTTACACGAGGATGTAGAGCAGTCAGACTGGTTTACATGAGTATGAAGAGCAGTCAACCTGTTTTACAAGAGGTTGAAGAGCAGTCAAACTGTTTTATAAGAGGATGAAGAGCAGTCAAACTGATTTATAAAAGGATGAAGAGCAGTCAACCTGTTTTACAAGAGGTTGAAGAGCAGTCAAACTGTTTTATAAGAGGATGAAGAGCAGTCAAACTGATTTATAAAAGGATGAAGAGCAGTCAAACTGCTTTATAAAAGGATGAAGAGCAGTCAAACTGTTTTATAAGCGGATAAACCGCAGTCAAACTGTTTAATAAGCGGACGAACAGCAGTCAAACTGATTTATAATCGGACGAAGAGCAGTAAAACTGATTTATAATCGGACGAACAGCAGTCAAACGGTTTTATAAGAGGATGAAGAGCAGTCAAATTGATTTATAAGAGGATGAAGAGCGGTCAAACTGCTTTATAAAAGGATGAAGAGCAGTCAAACTGTTTTATAAGAGGACGAAGAGCAGTCAAACTGATTTATAAGAGGATGAAGAGCAGTCAAACTGATTTATAAGAGGATGAAGAGCAGTGAAACTGCTTTATAAAACGATGAAGAGCAGTCAAACTGTTTTATAAGAGGACGAAGAGCAGTCAAACTGATTTGTAAGAGGATGAAGAGCAGTCAAACTGATTTATAAGAGGATGAAGAGCAGTCAAACTGCTTTATAAAAGGATGAAGAGCAGTCAAACTGATTTATAAGCGGACGAATAGCAGTCAAACTGTTCTCTACGAGGATGAAGCGCAGTCAAACTGGTTTATAGGAGGATGAAGAGCAGTCAAACTGTTCTATAGGAGGATGAAGCGCAGTCAAACTGGTTTATAAGAGGATGAAGAGCAGTCAAACTGCTTTATAAAACGATGAAGAGCAGTCAAACTGTTTTATAAGAGGACGAAGAGCAGTCAAACTGATTTATAAGAGGATGAAGAGCAGTCAAACTGATTTAAAAGAGGATGAAGAGCAGTCAAACTGCTTTATAAAAGGATGAAGAGCAGTCAAACTGATTTATAATCGGATGAACAGCAGTCAATAAGCGGACGAACAGCAGTCAAACTGATTTATAATCGGACGAAGAGCAGTCAAACTGATTTATAATCGGACGAAGAGCAGTCAAACGGTTTTATAAGAGGATGAAGAGCAGTCAAATTGATTTATAAGAGGATGAAGAGCAGTCAAACGGTTTTATAAGAGGATGAAGAGCAGTCAAATTGATTTATAAGAGGATGAAGAGCAGTCAAACTGATTTATAATCGGACGAAGAGCAGTCAAACTGATTTATAATCGGACGAAGTGCAGTCAAACGGTTTTATAAGAGGATGAAGAGCAGTCAAATTGATTTATATGAGGATGAAGAGCAGTCAAACTGCTTTATAAAAAGATGAAGAGCAGTCAAACTGTTTTATAAGAGGACGAAGAGCAGTCAAACTGATTTAAAAGAGGATGAAGAGCAGTCAAAATGATTTATAAGAGGATGAAGAGCAGTGAAACTGCTTTATAAAACGATGAAGAGCAGTCAAACTGTTTTATAAGAGGACAAAGAGCAGTCAAACTGATTTGTAAGAGGATGAAGAGCAGTCAAACTGATTTATAAGAGGATGAAGAGCAGTCAAACTGCTTTATAAAAGGATGAAGAGCAGTCAAACTGATTTATAAACGGACGAAGAGCAGTCAATAATCGGACGAAGAGCAGCCAAACTGTTCTATAGGAGGATGAAGCGCAGTCAAACTGTTTTACACGAGGATGTAGAGCAGTCAGACTGGTTTACATGAGTATGAAGAGCAGTCAACCTGTTTTACAAGAGGTTGAAGAGCAGTCAAACTGTTTTATAAGAGGATGAAGAGCAGTCAAACTGATTTATAAAAGGATGAAGAGCAGTCAACCTGTTTTACAAGAGGTTGAAGAGCAGTCAAACTGTTTTATAAGAGGATGAAGAGCAGTCAAACTGATTTATAAAAGGATGAAGAGCAGTCAAACTGCTTTATAAAAGGATGAAGAGCAGTCAAACTGTTTTATAAGCGGATAAACCGCAGTCAAACTGTTTAATAAGCGGACGAACAGCAGTCAAACTGATTTATAATCGGACGAAGAGCAGTAAAACTGATTTATAATCGGACGAACAGCAGTCAAACGGTTTTATAAGAGGATGAAGAGCAGTCAAATTGATTTATAAGAGGATGAAGAGCGGTCAAACTGCTTTATAAAAGGATGAAGAGCATTCAAACTGTTTTATAAGAGGACGAAGAGCAGTCAAACTGATTTATAAGAGGATGAAGAGCAGTCAAACTGATTTATAAGAGGATGAAGAGCAGTGAAACTGCTTTATAAAACGATGAAGAGCAGTCAAACTGTTTTATAAGAGGACGAAGAGCAGTCAAACTGATTTGTAAGAGGATGAAGAGCAGTCAAACTGATTTATAAGAGGATGAAGAGCAGTCAAACTGCTTTATAAAAGGATGAAGAGCAGTCAAACTGATTTATAAACGGACGAAGAGCAGTCAATAATCGGACGAAGAGCAGCCAAACTGTTCTATAGGATGATGAAGCGCAATCAAACTGTTTTACACGAGGATGTAGAGCAGTCAGACTGGTTTACAAGAGTATGAAGAGCAGTCAACCTGTTTTACAAGAGGTTGAAGAGCAGTCAAACTGTTTTATAAGAGGATGAAGAGCAGTCAAACTGATTTATAAAAGGATGAAGAGCAGTCAAACTGCTTTATAAAAGGATGAAGAGCAGTCAAACTGTTTTATAAGCAGACGAAGAGCAGTCAAACTGATTTATAATCGGACGAAGAGCAGTCAAACTGATTTATAAAAGGATGAAGAGCAGTCAAACTGTTTTATAAGCGGATGAACCGCAGTCAAACTGTTTAATAAGCGGACGAACAGCAGTCAAACTGATTTATAATCGGACGAAGAGCAGTAAAACTGATTTATAATTGGACGAAGAGCAGTCAAACTGATTTATAATCGGACGCAGAGCAGTCAAACGGTTTTATAAGAGGATGAAGAGCAGTCAAATTGATTTATAAGAGGATGAAGAGCAGTCAAGCGGTTTTATAAGAGGATGAAGAGCAGTCAAATTGATTTATAAGAGGATGAAGAGCAGTCAAACTGCTTTATAAAAGGATGAAGAGCAGTCAAACTGTTTAATAAGAGGACGAAGAGCAGTCAAACTGTTTTATAAGCGGACGAACAGCAGTCAAACTGATTTATAATTGGACGAAGAGCAGTCAAACTGATTTATAATCGGACGCAGAGCAGTCAAACGGTTTTATAAGAGGATGAAGAGCAGTCAAATTGATTTATAAGAGGATGAAGAGCAGTCAAACTGATTTAAAAGAGGATGAAGAGCAGTCAAACTGCTTTATAAAAGGATGAAGAGCAGTCAAACTGATTTATAATCGGATGAACAGCAGTCAATAATGGGACGAAGAGCAGTCAAACTGTTATATAGGAGGACGAAGAGCAGTCAAACTGAATTATAATCGGATGAAGAGCAGTCAAACTGATTTATAAGAGGATGAAGAGCAGTCAAACTGCTTTATAAAACGATGAAGAGCAGTCAAACTGTTTTATAAGCGGACGAACAGCAGTCAAACTGATTTATAATCGGACGAAGAGCAGTCAAACTGTTCTATACGAGGATGAAGCGCAGTCAAACTGGTTTATAGGAGGATGAAGAGCAGTCAAACTGTTCTATAGGAGGATGAAGCGCAGTCAAACTGGTTTATATGAGGATGAAGAGCAGTCAAACTGCTCTATAAGAGGATGAAGAGCAGTCAAACTGCTTTATAAAACGATGAAGAGCAGACAAACTGTTTTATAAGAGGACGAAGAGCAGTCAAACTGATTTATAAGAGGATGAAGAGCAGTCAAACTGATTTAAAAGAGGATGAAGAGCAGTCAAACTGCTTTATAAAAGGATGAAGAGCAGTCAAACTGATTTATAATCGGATGAACAGCAGTCAATAAGCGGACGAACAGCAGTCAAACTGATTTATAATCGGACGAAGAGCAGTCAAACTGATTTATAATCGGACGAAGAGCAGTCAAACGGTTTTATAAGAGGATGAAGAGCAGTCAAATTGATTTATAAGAGGATGAAGAGCAGTCAAACGGTTTTATAAGAGGATGAAGAGCAGTCAAATTGATTTATAAGAGGATGAAGAGCAGTCAAACTGATTTATAATCGGACGAAGAGCAGTCAAACTGATTTATAATCGGACGAAGTGCAGTCAAACGGTTTTATAAGAGGATGAAGAGCAGTCAAATTGATTTATAAGAGGATGAAGAGCAGTCAAACTGCTTTATAAAAGGATGAAGAGCAGTCAAACTGTTTTATAAGAGGACGAAGAGCAGTCAAACTGATTTATAAGAGGATGAAGAGCATTCAAACTGATTTATAAGAGGATGAAGAGCAGTGAAACTGCTTTATAAAACGATGAAGAGCAGTCAAACTGTTTTATAAGAGGACGAAGAGCAGTCAAACTGATTTGTAAGAGGATGAAGAGCAGTCAAACTGATTTATAAGAGGATGAAGAGCAGTCAAACTGCCTTATAAAAGGATGAAGAGCAGTCAAACTGATTTATAAACGGACGAAGAGCAGTCAATAATCGGACGAAGAGCAGCCAAACTGTTCTATAGGAGGCTGAAGCGCAGTCAAACTGTTTTACACGAGGATGTAGAGCAGTCAGACTGGTTTATAATCGGACGAAGAGCAGTCAAACTGATTTATAAAAGAATGAAGAGCAGTCAAACTGTTTTATAAGCGGATGAACCGCAGTCAAACTGATTTATAATCAGACGAAGAGCAGTCAAACTGATTTATAAGAGGATGAAGAGCAGTCAAACTGTTTTATAAGAGGATGAAGAGCAGTCAAACTGTTCTATAGGAGGATGAAGCGCAGTCAAACTGTTTTATATGAGGATGAGGAGCAGTCAAACTGATTTATAAGAGGATGAAGAGCAGTCAAACTGATTTATAATCGGACGAAGAGCAGTCAAACTGATTTATAAAAGAATGAAGAGCAGTCAAACTGTTTTATAAGCGGATGAACCGCAGTCAAACTGATTTATAATCAGACGAAGAGCAGTCAAACTGATTTATAATCGGATGAACAGCAGTCAATAATGGGACGAAGAGCAGTCAAACTGTTATATAGGAGGACGAAGAGCAGTCAAACTGAATTATAATCGGATGAAGAGCAGTCAAACTGATTTATAAGAGGATGAAGAGCAGTCAAACTGCTTTATAAAACGATGAAGAGCAGTCAAACTGTTTTATAAGCGGACGAACAGCAGTCAAACTGATTTATAATCGGACGAAGAGCAGTCAAACTGTTCTATACGAGGATGAAGCGCAGTCAAACTGGTTTATAGGAGGATGAAGAGCAGTCAAACTGTTCTATAGGAGGATGAAGCGCAGTCAAACTGGTTTATATGAGGATGAAGAGCAGTCAAACTGCTCTATAAGAGGATGAAGAGCAGTCAAACTGCTTTATAAAACGATGAAGAGCAGACAAACTGTTTTATAAGAGGACGAAGAGCAGTCAAACTGATTTATAAGAGGATGAAGAGCAGTCAAACTGATTTAAAAGAGGATGAAGAGCAGTCAAACTGCTTTATAAAAGGATGAAGAGCAGTCAAACTGATTTATAATCGGATGAACAGCAGTCAATAAGCGGACGAACAGCAGTCAAACTGATTTATAATCGGACGAAGAGCAGTCAAACTGATTTATAATCGGACGAAGAGCAGTCAAACGGTTTTATAAGAGGATGAAGAGCAGTCAAATTGATTTATAAGAGGATGAAGAGCAGTCAAACGGTTTTATAAGAGGATGAAGAGCAGTCAAATTGATTTATAAGAGGATGAAGAGCAGTCAAACTGATTTATAATCGGACGAAGAGCAGTCAAACTGATTTATAATCGGACGAAGTGCAGTCAAACGGTTTTATAAGAGGATGAAGAGCAGTCAAATTGATTTATAAGAGGATGAAGAGCAGTCAAACTGCTTTATAAAAGGATGAAGAGCAGTCAAACTGTTTTATAAGAGGACGAAGAGCAGTCAAACTGATTTATAAGAGGATGAAGAGCATTCAAACTGATTTATAAGAGGATGAAGAGCAGTGAAACTGCTTTATAAAACGATGAAGAGCAGTCAAACTGTTTTATAAGAGGACGAAGAGCAGTCAAACTGATTTGTAAGAGGATGAAGAGCAGTCAAACTGATTTATAAGAGGATGAAGAGCAGTCAAACTGCCTTATAAAAGGATGAAGAGCAGTCAAACTGATTTATAAACGGACGAAGAGCAGTCAATAATCGGACGAAGAGCAGCCAAACTGTTCTATAGGAGGCTGAAGCGCAGTCAAACTGTTTTACACGAGGATGTAGAGCAGTCAGACTGGTTTATAATCGGACGAAGAGCAGTCAAACTGATTTATAAAAGAATGAAGAGCAGTCAAACTGTTTT
The DNA here is from genome assembly GCF_029633865.1 of Lampris incognitus. Classification (NCBI taxonomy): domain Eukaryota; kingdom Metazoa; phylum Chordata; class Actinopteri; order Lampriformes; family Lampridae; genus Lampris; species Lampris incognitus. Next base: position 37,444,557 of record NC_079222.1, read on the forward strand.
ATAAGCGGATGAACCGCAGTCAAACTGATTTATAATCAGACGAAGAGCAGTCAAACTGATTTATAAGAGGATGAAGAGCAGTCAAACTGTTTTATAAGAGGATGAAGAGCAGTCAAACTGTTCTATAGGAGGATGAAGCGCAGTCAAACTGTTTTATATGAGGATGAGGAGCAGTCAAACTGATTTATAAGAGGATGAAGAGCAGTCAAACTGATTTATAATCGGACGAAGAGCAGTCAAACTGATTTATAAAAGAATGAAGAGCAGTCAAACTGTTTTATAAGCGGATGAACCGCAGTCAAACTGATTTATAATCAGACGAAGAGCAGTCAAACTGATTTATAAGAGGATGAAGAGCAGTCAAACTGCTTTATAAGAGGATGAAGAGCAGTCAAACTGTTTTATAAGCGGACGAATAGCAGTCAAACTGATTTATAATCGGACGAAGAGCAGTCAAACTGTTCTCTACGAGGATGAAGCGCAGTCAAACTGGTTTATAGGAGGATGAAGAGCAGTCAAACTGTTCTATAGGAGGATGAAGCGCAGTCAAACTGGTTTATAAGAGGATGAAGAGCAGTCAAACTGCTTTATAAAACGATGAAGAGCAGTCAAACTGTTTTATAAGAGGACGAAGAGCAGTCAAACTGATTTATAAGAGGATGAAGAGCAGTCAAACTGTTTTATAAGAGGATGAAGAGCAGTCAAACTGATTTATAATCGGATGAACAGCAGTCAATAAGCGGACGAACAGCAGTCAAACTGATTTATAATCGGACGAAGAGCAGTCAAACTGATTTATAATCGGACGAAGAGCAGTCAAACGGTTTTATAAGAGGATGAAGAGCAGTCAAATTGATTTATAAGAGGATGAAGAGCAGTCAAACGGTTTTATAAGAGGATGAAGAGCAGTCAAATTGATTTATAAGAGGATGAAGAGCAGTCAAACTGATTTATAATCGGACGAAGAGCAGTCAAACTGATTTATAATCGGACGAAGTGCAGTCAAACGGTTTTATAAGAGGATGAAGAGCAGTCACATTGATTTATAAGAGGATGAAGAGCAGTCAAACTGCTTTATAAAAAGATGAAGAGCAGTCAAACTGTTTTATAAGAGGACGAAGAGCAGTCAAACTGATTTAAAAGAGGATGAAGAGCAGTCAAAATGATTTATAAGAGGATGAAGAGCAGTGAAACTGCTTTATAAAACGATGAAGAGCAGTCAAACTGTTTTATAAGAGGACAAAGAGCAGTCAAACTGATTTGTAAGAGGATGAAGAGCAGTCAAACTGATTTATAAGAGGATGAAGAGCAGTCAAACTGCTTTATAAAAGGATGAAGAGCAGTCAAACTGATTTATAAACGGACGAAGAGCAGTCAATAATCGGACGAAGAGCAGCCAAACTGTTCTATAGGAGGATGAAGCGCAGTCAAACTGTTTTACACGAGGATGTAGAGCAGTCAGACTGGTTTACATGAGTATGAAGAGCAGTCAACCTGTTTTACAAGAGGTTGAAGAGCAGTCAAACTGTTTTATAAGAGGATGAAGAGCAGTCAAACTGATTTATAAAAGGATGAAGAGCAGTCAACCTGTTTTACAAGAGGTTGAAGAGCAGTCAAACTGTTTTATAAGAGGATGAAGAGCAGTCAAACTGATTTATAAAAGGATGAAGAGCAGTCAAACTGCTTTATAAAAGGATGAAGAGCAGTCAAACTGTTTTATAAGCGGATAAACCGCAGTCAAACTGTTTAATAAGCGGACGAACAGCAGTCAAACTGATTTATAATCGGACGAAGAGCAGTAAAACTGATTTATAATCGGACGAACAGCAGTCAAACGGTTTTATAAGAGGATGAAGAGCAGTCAAATTGATTTATAAGAGGATGAAGAGCGGTCAAACTGCTTTATAAAAGGATGAAGAGCAGTCAAACTGTTTTATAAGAGGACGAAGAGCAGTCAAACTGATTTATAAGAGGATGAAGAGCAGTCAAACTGATTTATAAGAGGATGAAGAGCAGTGAAACTGCTTTATAAAACGATGAAGAGCAGTCAAACTGTTTTATAAGAGGACGAAGAGCAGTCAAACTGATTTGTAAGAGGATGAAGAGCAGTCAAACTGATTTATAAGAGGATGAAGAGCAGTCAAACTGCTTTATAAAAGGATGAAGAGCAGTCAAACTGATTTATAAACGGACGAAGAGCAGTCAATAATCGGACGAAGAGCAGCCAAACTGTTCTATAGGATGATGAAGCGCAATCAAACTGTTTTACACGAGGATGTAGAGCAGTCAGACTGGTTTACAAGAGTATGAAGAGCAGTCAACCTGTTTTACAAGAGGTTGAAGAGCAGTCAAACTGTTTTATAAGAGGATGAAGAGCAGTCAAACTGATTTATAAAAGGATGAAGAGCAGTCAACCTGTTTTACAAGAGGTTGAAGAGCAGTCAAACTGTTTTATAAGAGGATGAAGAGCAGTCAAACTGATTTATAAAAGGATGAAGAGCAGTCAAACTGCTTTATAAAAGGATGAAGAGCAGTCAAACTGTTTTATAAGCAGACGAAGAGCAGTCAAACTGATTTATAATCGGACGAAGAGCAGTCAAACTGATTTATAAAAGGATGAAGAGCAGTCAAACTGTTTTATAAGCGGATGAACCGCAGTCAAACTGTTTAATAAGCGGACGAACAGCAGTCAAACTGATTTATAATCGGACGAAGAGCAGTAAAACTGATTTATAATCGGACGAAGAGCAGTCAAACGGTTTTATAAGAGGATGAAGAGCAGTCAAATTGATTTATAAGAGGATGAAGAGCAGTCAAGCGGTTTTATAAGAGGATGAAGAGCAGTCAAATTGATTTATAAGAGGATGAAGAGCAGTCAAACTGCTTTATAAAAGGATGAAGAGCAGTCAAACTGTTTAATAAGAGGACGAAGAGCAGTCAAACTGTTTTATAAGCGGACGAACAGCAGTCAAACTGATTTATAATTGGACGAAGAGCAGTCAAACTGATTTATAATCGGACGCAGAGCAGTCAAACGGTTTTATAAGAGGATGAAGAGCAGTCAAATTGATTTATAAGATGATGAAGAGCAGTCAAACGGTTTTATAAGAGGATGAAGAGCAGTCAAATTGATTTATAAGAGGATGAAGAGCAGTCAAACTGATTTATAATCGGACGAAGAGCAGTCAAACTGATTTATAATCGGACGAAGTGCAGTCAAACGGTTTTATAAGAGGATGAAGAGCAGTCAAATTGATTTATAAGAGGATGAAGAGCAGTCAAACTGCTTTATAAAAGGATGAAGAGCAGTCAAACTGTTTTATAAGAGGACGAAGAGCAGTCAAACTGATTTATAAGAGGATGAAGAGCATTCAAACTGATTTATAAGAGGATGAAGAGCAGTGAAACTGCTTTATAAAACGATGAAGAGCAGTCAAACTGTTTTATAAGAGGACGAAGAGCAGTCAAACTGATTTGTAAGAGGATGAAGAGCAGTCAAACTGATTTATAAGAGGATGAAGAGCAGTCAAACTGCCTTATAAAAGGATGAAGAGCAGTCAAACTGATTTATAAACGGACGAAGAGCAGTCAATAATCGGACGAAGAGCAGCCAAACTGTTCTATAGGAGGATGAAGCGCAGTCAAACTGTTTTACACGAGGATGTAGAGCAGTCAGACTGGTTTATAATCGGACGAAGAGCAGTCAAACTGATTTATAAAAGAATGAAGAGCAGTCAAACTGTTTTATAAGCGGATGAACCGCAGTCAAACTGATTTATAATCAGACGAAGAGCAGTCAAACTGATTTATAAGAGGATGAAGAGCAGTCAAACTGTTTTATAAGAGGATGAAGAGCAGTCAAACTGTTCTATAGGAGGATGAAGCGCAGTCAAACTGTTTTATATGAGGATGAGGAGCAGTCAAACTGATTTATAAGAGGATGAAGAGCAGTCAAACTGATTTATAATCGGACGAAGAGCAGTCAAACTGATTTATAAAAGAATGAAGAGCAGTCAAACTGTTTTATAAGCGGATGAACCGCAGTCAAACTGATTTATAATCAGACGAAGAGCAGTCAAACTGATTTATAAGAGGATGAAGAGCAGTCAAACTGCTTTATAAGAGGATGAAGAGCAGTCAAACTGTTCTATAGGAGGATGAAGCGCAGTCAAACTGTTTTATATGAGGATGAAGAGCAGTCAAACTGCTTTATAAGAGGATGAAGAGCAGTCAAACTGCTATATAAAACGATGAAGAGCAGTCAAACTGTTTTATAAGAGGACGAAGAGCAGTCAAACTGATTTAGAAGAGGATGAAGAGCAGTCAAACTGATTTAAAAGAGGATGAAGAGCAGTCAAACTGTTTAATAAGAGGACGAAGAGCAGTCAAACTGTTTTATAAGCGGACGAACAGCAGTCAAACTGATTTATAATTGGACGAAGAGCAGTCAAACTGATTTATAATCGGACGCAGAGCAGTCAAACGGTTTTATAAGAGGATGAAGAGCAGTCAAATTGATTTATAAGAGGATGAAGAGCAGTCAAACTGATTTAAAAGAGGATGAAGAGCAGTCAAACTGCTTTATAAAAGGATGAAGAGCAGTCAAACTGATTTATAATCGGATGAACAGCAGTCAATAATGGGACGAAGAGCAGTCAAACTGTTATATAGGAGGACGAAGAGCAGTCAAACTGAATTATAATCGGATGAAGAGCAGTCAAACTGATTTATAAGAGGATGAAGAGCAGTCAAACTGCTTTATAAAACGATGAAGAGCAGTCAAACTGTTTTATAAGCGGACGAACAGCAGTCAAACTGATTTATAATCGGACGAAGAGCAGTCAAACTGTTCTATACGAGGATGAAGCGCAGTCAAACTGGTTTATAGGAGGATGAAGAGCAGTCAAACTGTTCTATAGGAGGATGAAGCGCAGTCAAACTGGTTTATATGAGGATGAAGAGCAGTCAAACTGCTCTATAAGAGGATGAAGAGCAGTCAAACTGCTTTATAAAACGATGAAGAGCAGACAAACTGTTTTATAAGAGGACGAAGAGCAGTCAAACTGATTTATAAGAGGATGAAGAGCAGTCAAACTGATTTAAAAGAGGATGAAGAGCAGTCAAACTGCTTTATAAAAGGATGAAGAGCAGTCAAACTGATTTATAATCGGATGAACAGCAGTCAATAAGCGGACGAACAGCAGTCAAACTGATTTATAATCGGACGAAGAGCAGTCAAACTGATTTATAATCGGACGAAGAGCAGTCAAACGGTTTTATAAGAGGATGAAGAGCAGTCAAATTGATTTATAAGAGGATGAAGAGCAGTCAAACGGTTTTATAAGAGGATGAAGAGCAGTCAAATTGATTTATAAGAGATGAAGAGCAGTCAAACTGATTTATAATCGGACGAAGAGCAGTCAAACTGATTTATAATCGGACGAAGTGCAGTCAAACGGTTTTATAAGAGGATGAAGAGCAGTCAAATTGATTTATAAGAGGATGAAGAGCAGTCAAACTGCTTTATAAAAGGATGAAGAGCAGTCAAACTGTTTTATAAGAGGACGAAGAGCAGTCAAACTGATTTATAAGAGGATGAAGAGCATTCAAACTGATTTATAAGAGGATGAAGAGCAGTGAAACTGCTTTATAAAACGATGAAGAGCAGTCAAACTGTTTTATAAGAGGACGAAGAGCAGTCAAACTGATTTGTAAGAGGATGAAGAGCAGTCAAACTGATTTATAAGAGGATGAAGAGCAGTCAAACTGCCTTATAAAAGGATGAAGAGCAGTCAAACTGATTTATAAACGGACGAAGAGCAGTCAATAATCGGACGAAGAGCAGCCAAACTGTTCTATAGGAGGATGAAGCGCAGTCAAACTGTTTTACACGAGGATGTAGAGCAGTCAGACTGGTTTACAAGAGTATGAAGAGCAGTCAACCTGTTTTACAAGAGGTTGAAGAGCAGTCAAACTGTTTTATAAGAGGATGAAGAGCAGTCAAACTGTTCTATAGGAGGATGAAGCGCATTCAAACTGTTTTACACGAGGATGTAGAGCAGTCAGACTGGTTTACAAGAGTATGAAGAGCAGTCAACCTGTTTTACAAGAGTTTGAAGAGCAGTCAAACTGTTTTATAAGAGGATGAGGAGCAGTCAAACTGATTTATAAGAGGATGAAGAGCAGTCAAACTGATTTATAATCGGACGAAGAGCAGTCAAACTGATTTATAAAAGAATGAAGAGCAGTCAAACTGTTTTATAAGCGGATGAACCGCAGTCAAACTGATTTATAATCAGACGAAGAGCAGTCAAACTGATTTATAAGAGGATGAAGAGCAGTCAAACTGCTTTATAAAAGAGATGAAGAGCAGTCAAACTGTTCTATAGGAGGATGAAGCGCAGTCAAACTGCTTTATAAGAGGATGAAGAGCAGTCAAACTGCTATATAAAACGATGAAGAGCAGTCAAACTGTTTTATAAGAGGACGAAGAGCAGTCAAACTGATTTAGAAGAGGATGAAGAGCAGTCAAACTGATTTAAAAGAGGATGAAGAGCAGTCAAACTGCTTTATAAAAGGATGAAGAGCAGTCAAACTGATTTATAATCGGATGAACAGCAGTCAATAATCGGACGAAGAGCAGTCAAACTGCTATATAGGAAGACGAAGAGCAGTCAAACTGAATTATAATCGGACGAAGAGCAGTCAAACTGATTTATAATCGGACGAAGAGCAGTCAAACGGTTTTATAAAAGGACGAAGAGCAGTCAAACTGTTTAATAAGAGGACGAAGAGCAGTCAAACTGTTTTATAAGCGGACGAACAGCAGTCAAACTGATTTATAATCGGACGAAGAGCACTCAAACTGATTTATAATCGGACGAAGAGCAGTCAAACGGTTTTATAAAAGGATGAAGCGCAGTCAAACTGTTTTATACGAGGATGTAGAGCAGTCAGACTGTTTTACAAGAGGTTGAAGAGCAGTCAACCTGTTTTACAAGAGGATGAAGAGCAGTCAAACTGTTTTATAAGAGGATGAAGAGCAGTCAAACTGCTTTATAAAAGGATGAAGAGCAGTCAAACTGATTTATAATCGGATGAACAGCAGTCAATAATCGGACGAAGAGCAGTCAAACTGTTTTATAAGAGGATGAAGAGCAGTCAAACTGATTTATAAGAGGATGAAGAGCAGTCAAACTGCTTTATAAAAGGATGAAGAGCAGTCAAACTGATTTATAATCGGACGAAGAGCAGTCAAACTGATTTATAAGAGGATGAAGAGCAGTCAAAATGCTTTATAAGAGGATGAAGAGCAGTCAAACTGTTCTATAGGAGGATGAAGCGCAGTCAAACTGGTTTATATGAGGATGAAGAGCAGTCAAACTGCTTTATAAGAGGATGAAGAGCAGTCAAACTGTTTTATAAGAGGACGAAGAGCAGTCAAACTGATTTATAAGAGGATGAAGAGCAGTCAAACTGATTTAAAAGAGGATGAAGAGCAGTCAAACTGCTTTATAAAAGGATGAAGAGCAGTCAAACTGATTTATAATCGGATGAACAGCAGTCAATAATCGGACGAAGAGCAGTCAAACTGTTAAATAGGAGGACGAAAAGCTCTCAAACTGAATTATAATCGGATGAAGAGCTGTCAAACTGATTTATAAGAGGATGAAGAGCAGTCAAACTGCTTTATAAAAGGATGAAGAGCAGTCAAACTGTTTCATAAGAGGACGAAGAGCAGTCAAACTGTTTTATAAGCGGACGAACAGTAGTCAAACTGATTTATAATCGGACGAAGAGCAGTCAAACTGATTTATAATCGGACGAAGAGCAGTCAAACGGTTTTATAAGAGGATGAAGAGCAGTCAAACTGCTTTATAAAAGGATGAAGAGCAGTCAAAGTGATTTATAAACGGACGAAGAGCAGTCAATAATCGGACGAAGAGCAGCCAAACTGTTCTATAGGAGGATGAAGCGCAGTCAAACTGTTTTACACGAGGATGTAGAGCAGTCAGACTGGTTTACAAGAGTATGAAGAGCAGTCAACCTGTTTTACAAGAGTTTGAAGAGCAGTCAAACTGTTTTATAAGAGGATGAGGAGCAGTCAAACTGATTTATAAGAGGATGAAGAGCAGTCAAACTGATTTATAATCGGACGAAGAGCAGTCAAACTGATTTATAAAAGAATGAAGAGCAGTCAAACTGTTTTATAAGCGGATGAACCGCAGTCAAACTGATTTATAAGAGGATGAAGAGCAGTCAAACTGATTTAAAAGAGGATGAAGAGCAGTCAAACTGCTTTATAAAATGATGACGAGCAGTCAAACTGATTTATAATCGGATGAACAGCAGTCAATAATCGGACGAAGAGCAGTCAAACTGTTATATAGGAGGACGAAGAGAAGTCAAACTGAATTATAATCGGATGAAGAGCAGTCAAACTGATTTATAAGAGGATGAAGAGCAGTCAAACTGCTTTATAAAAGGATGAAGAGCAGTCAAACTGTTTAATAAGAGGACGAAGAGCAGTCAAACTGTTTTATAAGCGGACGAACAGCAGTCAAACTGATTTATAATCGGACGAAGAGCAGTCAAACTGATTTATAATCGGACGAAGAGCAGTCAAACGGTTTTATAAAAGGATGAAGAGCAGTCAAATTGATTTATAAGAGGATGAAGAGCAGTCAAACTGCTTTATAAAAAGATGAAGCGCAGTCAAACTGTTTTATACGAGGATGTAGAGCAGTCAGACTGTTTTACAAGAGGTTGAAGAGCAGTCAACCTGTTTTACAAGAGGATGAAGAGCAGTCAAACTGTTTTATAAGAGGATGAAGAGCAGTCAAACTGCTTTATAAAAGGATGAAGAGCAGTCAAACTGATTTATAATCGGATGAACAGCAGTCAATAATCGGACGAAGAGCAGTCAAACTGTTTTATAAGAGGATGAAGAGCAGTCAAACTGATTTATAAGAGGATGAAGAGCAGTCAAACTGCTTTATAAAAGGATGAAGAGCAGTCAAACTGATTTATAATCGGACGAAGAGCAGTCAAACTGATTTATAAGAGGATGAAGAGCAGTCAAAATGCTTTATAAGAGGATGAAGAGCAGTCAAACTGTTCTATAGGAGGATGAAGCGCAGTCAAACTGGTTTATATGAGGATGAAGAGCAGTCAAACTGATTTATAATCGGACGAAGTGCAGTCAAACGGTTTTATAAGAGGATGAAGAGCAGTCAAATTGATTTATAAGAGGATGAAGAGCAGTCAAACTGCTTTATAAAAGGATGAAGAGCAGTCAAACTGTTTTATAAGAGGACGAAGAGCAGTCAAACTGATTTATAAGAGGATGAAGAGCAGTCAAACTGTTTTATAAGAGGACGAAGAGCAGTCAAACTGATTTATAAGAGGATGAAGAGCAGTCAAACTGATTTATAATCGGATGAACAGCAGTCAATAATCGGACGAAGAGCAGTCAAACTGTTATATAGGAGGACGAAAAGCTCTCAAACTGAATTATAATCGGATGAAGAGCTGTCAAACTGATTAATAAGAGGATGAAGAGCAGTCAAACTGCTTTATAAAAGGATGAAGAGCAGTCAAACTGTTTCATAAGAGGACGAAGAGCAGTCAAACTGTTTTATAAGCGGACGAACAGTAGTCAAACTGATTTATAATCGGACGAAGAGCAGTCAAACTGATTTATAATCGGACGAAGAGCAGTCAAACGGTTTTATAAGAGGATGAAGAGCAGTCAAACTGCTTTATAAAAGGATGAAGAGCAGTCAAAGTGATTTATAAACGGACGAAGAGCAGTCAATAATCGGACGAAGAGCAGCCAAACTGTTCTATAGGAGGATGAAGCGCAGTCAAACTGTTTTACACAAGGATGTAGAGCAGTCAGACTGGTTTACAAGAGTATGAAGAGCAGTCAACCTGTTTTACAAGAGTTTGAAGAGCAGTCAAACTGTTTTATAAGAGGATGAGGAGCAGTCAAACTGATTTATAAGAGGATGAAGAGCAGTCAAACTGATTTATAATCGGACGAAGAGCAGTCAAACTGATTTATAAAAGAATGAAGAGCAGTCAAACTGTTTTATAAGCGGATGAACCGCAGTCAAACTGATTTATAATCAGACGAAGAGCAGTCAAACTGATTTATAAGAGGATGAAGAGCAGTCAAACTGCTTTATAAGAGGATGAAGAGCAGTCAAACTGTTCTATAGGAGGATAAAGCGCAGTCAAACTGGTTTATATGAGGATGAAGAGCAGTCAAACTGCTTTATAAGAGGATGAAGAGCAGTCAAACTGCTTTATAAAACGATGAAGAGCAGTCAAACTGTTTTATAAGAGGACGAAGAGCAGTCAAACTGATTTATAAGAGGATGAAGAGCAGTCAAACTGATTTAAAAGAGGATGAAGAGCAGTCAAACTGCTTTATAAAATGATGACGAGCAGTCAAACTGATTTATAGTTAGTTGAAGAGCAGTCAAATTGTTTTATAAGAGGACGAGGAGCAGTCAAACTGATTTAGAAGAGGATGAAGAGCAGTCAAACTGATTTAAAAGAGTATGAAGAGCAGTCAAACTGCTTTATAAAAGGATGAAGAGCAGTCAAACTGATTTATAATCGGATGAAGAGCAGTCAAACTGATTTATAAGAGGATGAAGTGCAGTGAAACTGCTTTATAAAACGATGAAGAGCAGTCAAACTGTTTTATAAGAGGACGAAGAGCAGTCAAACTGATTTATAAGAGGATGAAGAGCAGTCAAACTGATTTATAAGAGGATGAAGAGCAGTCAAACTGCTTTATAAAAGGATGAAGAGCAGTCAAACTGATTTATAAACGGACGAAGAGCAGTCAATAATCGGACGAAGAGCAGCCAAACTGTTCTATAGGAGGATGAAGCGCAGTCAAACTGTTTTACACGAGGATGTAGAGCAGTCAGACTGGTTTACAAGAGTATGAAGAGCAGTCAACCTGTTTTACAAGAGGTTGAAGAGCACTCAAACTGTTTTATAAGAGGATGAAGAGCAGTCAAACTGATTTATAAGAGGATGAAGAGCAGTCAAACTGCTTTATAAAAGGATGAAGAGCAGTCAAACTGTTTTATAAGCAGACGAAGAGCAGGCAAACTGATTTATAATCGGACGAAGAGCAGTCAAACTGATTTATAAAAGGATGAAGAGCAGTCAAACTGTTTTATAAGCGGATGAACCGCAGTCAAACTGATTTATAATCGGACGAAGAGCAGTCAAACTGATTTATGAGAGGATGAAGAGCAGTCAAACTGCTTTATAAGAGGATGAAGAGCAGTCAAACTGTTCTATAGGAGGATGAAGCACAGTCAAACTGGTTTATATGAGGATGAAGAGCAGTCAAACTGCTTTATAAGACGATGAAGAGCAGTCAAACTGTTTTATAAGAGGACGAAGAGCAGTCAAACTAATTTATAAGAGGATGAGGAGCAGTCAAACTGATTTAAAAGAGGATGAAGAGCAGTCAAACTGCTTTATAAAAGGATGAAGAGCAGTCAAACTGATTTATAATCGGATGAACAGCAGTCAATAATCGGACGAAGAGCAGTCAAACTGTTATATAGGAGGACGAAGAGCACTCAAACTGAATTATAATCGGATGAAGAGCAGTCAAACTGATTTATAAGAGGATGAAGAGCAGTCAAACTGCTTTATAAAAGGATGAAGAGCAGTCAAACTGTTTCATAAGAGGACGAAGAGCAGTCAAACTGTTTTATAAGCGGACGAACAGTAGTCAAACTGATTTATAATCGGACGAAGAGCAGTCAAACTGATTTATAATCGGACGAAGAGCAGTCAAACGGTTTTATAAGAGGATGAAGAGCAGTCAAACTGATTTATAAGAGGATGAAGAGCAGTCAAACTGCTTTATAAAAGGATGAAGAGCAGTCAAACTGATTTATAATCGGATGAACAGCAGTCAATAATCGGACGAAGAGCAGCCAAACTGTTATATAGGAGGACGAAGAGCACTCAAACTGAATTATAATCGGATGAAGACCAGTCAAACTGATTTATAAGAGGATGAAGAGCAGTCAAACTGCTTTATAAAAGGATGAAGAGCAGTCAAACTGTTTCATAAGAGGACGAAGAGCAGTCAAACTGTTTTATAAGCGGACGAACAGTAGTCAAACTGATTTATAATCGGACGAAGAGCAGTCAAACTGATTTATAATCGGACGAAGAGCAGTCAAACGGTTTTATAAGAGGATGAAGAGCAGTCAAACTGATTTATAAGAGGATGAAGAGCAGTCAAACTGATTTATAAGAGGATGAAGAGCAGTGAAAATGGTTTATAAAACGATGAAGAGCAGTCAAACTGTTTTATAAGAGGACGAAGAGCAGTCAAACTGATTTGTAAGAGGATGAAGAGCAGTCAAACTGATTTATAAGAGGATGAAGAGCAGTCAAACTGATTTATAAGAGGATGAAGAGCAGTCAAACTGTTTTATAAGCGGACGAAGAGCAATCAAACTGTTTTATAAGCGGACGAACAGCAGTCAAACTGATTTATAATCGGACGAAGAGCAGTCAAACTGTTCTATACGAGGATGAAGCGCAGTCAAACTGGTTTAGAGGAGGATGAAGAGCAGTCAAACTGTTCTATAGGAGGATGAAGCGCAGTCAAACTGGTTTATATGAGGATGAAGAGCAGTCAAACTGCTCTATAAGAGGATGAAGTGCAGTCAAACTGCTTAATAAAACGATGAAGAGCAGTCAAACTGTTTTATAAGAGGACGAAGAGCAGTCAAACTGATTTATAAGAGGATGAAGAGCAGTCAAACTGATTTAAAAGAGGATGAAGAGCAGTCAAACTGCTTTATAAAAGGATGAAGAGCAGTCAAACTGATTTATAATCGGATGAACAGCAGTCAATAATCGGACGAAGAGCAGTCAAACTGTTATATAGGAGGACGAAGAGCAGTCAAACTGAATTATAATCGGATGAAGAGCAGTCAAACTGATTTATAAGAGGATGAAGAGCAGTCAAACTGCTTTATAAAAGGATGAAGAGCAGTCAAACTGTTTAATAAGAGGACGTAGAGCAGTCAAACTGTTTTATAAGCGGACGAACAGCAGTCAAACTGATTTATAATCGGACGAAGAGCAGTCAAACTGATTTATAATCGGACGCAGAGCAGTCAAACGGTTTTATAAGAGGATGAAGAGCAGTCAAATTGATTTATAAGAGGATGAAGAGCAGTCAAACTGATTTAAAAGAGGATGAAGAGCAGTCAAACTGCTTTATAAAAGGATGAAGAGCAGTCAAACTGATTTATAATCGGATGAACAGCAATCAATAATGGGACGAAGAGCAGTCAAACTGTTATATAGGAGGACGAAGAGCAGTCAAACTGAATTATAATCGGATGAAGAGCAGTCAAACTGATTTATAAGAGGATGAAGAGCAGTCAAACTGCTTTATAAAACGATGAAGAGCAGTCAAACTGTTTTATAAGCGGACGAACAGCAGTCAAACTGATTTATAATCGGACGAAGAGCAGTCAAACTGTTCTATACGAGGATGAAGCGCAGTCAAACTGGTTTATAGGAGGATGAAGAGCAGTCAAACTGTTCTATAGGAGGATGAAGCGCAGTCAAACTGGTTAATATGAGGATGAAGAGCAGTCAAACTGCTCTATAAGAGGATGAAGAGCAGTCAAACTGCTTTATAAAACGATGAAGAGCAGTCAAACTGTTTTATAAGAGGAAGAAGAGCAGTCAAACTGATTTATAAGAGGATGAAGAGCAGTCAAACTGATTTAAAAGAGGATGAAGAGCAGTCAAACTGCTTTATAATCGGATGAACAGCAGTCAATAATCGGACGAAGAGCAGTCAAACTGTTATATAGGAGGACGAAGAGCAGTCAAACTGAATTATAATCGGATGAAGAGCAGTCAAACTGATTTATAAGAGGATGAAGAGCAGTCAAACTGCTTTATAAAAGGATGAAGAGCAGTCAAACTGTTTAATAAGAGGACGTAGAGCAGTCAAACTTTTTTATAAGCGAACGAAGAGCAGTCAAACTGATTTATAATCGGACGAAGAGCAGTCAAACTGATTTATAATCGGACGCAGAGCAGTCAAACGATTTTATAAGAGGATGAAGAGCAGTCAAATTGATTTATAAGAGGATGAAGAGCAGTCAAACTGATTTAAAAGAGGATGAAGAGCAGTCAAACTGCTTTATAAAAGGATGAAGAGCAGTCAAACTGATTTATAATCGGATGAACAGCAGTCAATAATGGGACGAAGAGCAGTCAAACTGTTATATAGGAGGACGAAGAGCAGTCAAACTGAATTATAATCGGATGAAGAGCAGTCAAACTGATTTATAAGAGGATGAAGAGCAGTCAAACTGCTTTATAAAACGATGAAGAGCAGTCAAACTGTTTTATAAGCGGACGAACAGCAGTCAAACTGATTTATAATCGGACGAAGAGCAGTCAAACTGTTCTATACGAGGATGAAGCGCAGTCAAACTGGTTTATAGGAGGATGAAGAGCAGTCAAACTGTTCTATAGGAGGATGAAGCGCAGTCAAACTGGTTAATATGAGGATGAAGAGCAGTCAAACTGCTCTATAAGAGGATGAAGAGCAGTCAAACTGCTTTATAAAACGATGAAGAGCAGTCAAACTGTTTTATAAGAGGAAGAAGAGCAGTCAAACTGATTTATAAGAGGATGAAGAGCAGTCAAACTGATTTAAAAGAGGATGAAGAGCAGTCAAACTGCTTTATAAAAGGATGAAGAGCAGTCAAACTGATTTATTATCGGATGAATAGCAGTCAATAATCGGACGAAGAGCAGTCAAACTGTTATATAGGAGGACGAAGAGCAGTCAAACTGAATTATAATCGGATGAAGAGCAGTCAAACTGATTTATAAGAGTATGAAGAGCAGTCAAACTGCTTTATAAAAGGATGAAGAGCAGTCGAACTGTTTCATAAGAGGACGAAGAGCAGTCAAACTGTTTTATAAGCGGACGAACAGTAGTCAAACTGATTTATAATCGGACGAAGAGCAGTCAAACTGATTTATAGTCGGACGAAGAGCAGTCAAACGGTTTTATAAGAGGATGAAGAGCAGTCAAACTGATTTATAAGAGGATGAAGAGCAGTCAAACTGCTTTATAAAAGGATGAAGAGCAGTCAAACTGATTTATAATCGGATGAACAGCAGTCAATAATCGGACGAAGAGCAGCCAAACTGTTATATAGGAGGACGAAGAGCACTCAAACTGAATTATAATCGGATGAAGACCAGTCAAACTGATTTATAAGAGGATGAAGAGCAGTCAAACTGCTTTATAAAAGGATGAAGAGCAGTCAAACTGTTTCATAAGAGGACGAAGAGCAGTCAAACTGTTTTATAAGCGGACGAACAGTAGTCAAACTGATTTATAATCGGACGAAGAGCAGTCAAACTGATTTATAATCGGACGAAGAGCAGTCAAACGGTTTTATAAGAGGATGAAGAGCAGTCAAACTGATTTATAAGAGGATGAAGAGCAGTCAAACTGATTTATAAGAGCATGAAGAGCAGTGAAACTGCTTTATAAAACGATGAAGAGCAGTCAAACTGTTTTATAAGAGGACGAAGAGCAGTCAAACTGATTTGTAAGAGGATGAAGAGCAGTCAAACTGATTTATAAGAGGATGAAGAGCAGTCAAACTGATTTATAAGAGGATGAAGAGCAGTCAAACTGTTTTATAAGCGGACGAAAAGCAATCAAACTGTTTTATAAGCGGACGAACAGCAGTCAAACTGATTTATAATCGGACGAAGAGCAGTCAAACTGTTCTATACGAGGATGAAGCGCAGTCAAACTGGTTTATAGGAGGATGAAGAGCAGTCAAACTGTTCTATAGGAGGATGAAGCGCAGTCAAACTGGTTTATATGAGGATGAAGAGCAGTCAAACTGCTCTATAAGAGGATGAAGTGCAGTCAAACTGCTTAATAAAACGATAAAGAGCAGTCAAACTGTTTTATAAGAGGACGAAGAGCAGTCAAACTGATTTATAAAAGGATGAAGAGCAGTCAAACTGATTTATAATCGGATGAACAGCAGTCAATAATCGGACGAAGAGCAGTCAAACTGTTATATAGGAGGACGAAGAGCAGTCAAACTGAATTATAATCGGATGAAGAGCAGTCAAACTGATTTATAAGAGGATGAAGAGCAGTCAAACTGCTTTATAAAAGGATGAAGAGCAGTCAAACTGTTTAATAAGAGGACGTAGAGCAGTCAAACTGTTTTATAAGCGGACGAACAGCAGTCAAACTGATTTATAATCGGACGAAGAGCAGTCAAACTGATTTATAATCGGACGCAGAGCAGTCAAACGGTTTTATAAGAGGATGAAGAGCAGTCAAATTGATTTATAAGAGGATGAAGAGCAGTCAAACTGATTTAAAAGAGGATGAAGAGCAGTCAAACTGCTTTATAAAAGGATGAAGAGCAGTCAAACTGATTTATAATCGGATGAACAGCAATCAATAATGGGACGAAGAGCAGTCAAACTGTTATATAGGAGGACGAAGAGCAGTCAAACTGAATTATAATCGGATGAAGAGCAGTCAAACTGATTTATAAGAGGATGAAGAGCAGTCAAACTGCTTTATAAAACGATGAAGAGCAGTCAAACTGTTTTATAAGCGGACGAACAGCAGTCAAACTGATTTATAATCGGACGAAGAGCAGTCAAACTGTTCTATACGAGGATGAAGCGCAGTCAAACTGGTTTATAGGAGGATGAAGAGCAGTCAAACTGTTCTATAGGAGGATGAAGCGCAGTCAAACTGGTTAATATGAGGATGAAGAGCAGTCAAACTGCTCTATAAGAGGATGAAGAGCAGTCAAACTGCTTTATAAAACGATGAAGAGCAGTCAAACTGTTTTATAAGAGGAAGAAGAGCAGTCAAACTGATTTATAAGAGGATGAAGAGCAGTCAAACTGATTTAAAAGAGGATGAAGAGCAGTCAAACTGCTTTATAATCGGATGAACAGCAGTCAATAATCGGACGAAGAGCAGTCAAACTGTTATATAGGAGGACGAAGAGCAGTCAAACTGAATTATAATCGGATGAAGAGCAGTCAAACTGATTTATAAGAGGATGAAGAGCAGTCAAACTGCTTTATAAAAGGATGAAGAGCAGTCAAACTGTTTAATAAGAGGACGTAGAGCAGTCAAACTTTTTTATAAGCGGACGAAGAGCAGTCAAACTGATTTATAATCGGACGAAGAGCAGTCAAACTGATTTATAATCGGACGCAGAGCAGTCAAACGATTTTATAAGAGGATGAAGAGCAGTCAAATTGATTTATAAGAGGATGAAGAGCAGTCAAACTGATTTAAAAGAGGATGAAGAGCAGTCAAACTGGTTTATAAAAGGATGAAGAGCAGTCAAACTGATTTATAATCGGATGAACAGCAGTCAATAATGGGACGAAGAGCAGTCAAACTGTTATATAGGAGGACGAAGAGCAGTCAAACTGAATTATAATCGGATGAAGAGCAGTCAAACTGATTTATAAGAGGATGAAGAGCAGTCAAACTGCTTTATAAAACGATGAAGAGCAGTCAAACTGTTTTATAAGCGGACGAACAGCAGTCAAACTGATTTATAATCGGACGAAGAGCAGACAAACTGTTCTATACGAGGATGAAGCGCAGTCAAACTGGTTTATAGGAGGATGAAGAGCAGTCAAACTGTTCTATAGGAGGATGAAGCGCAGTCAAACTGGTTAATATGAGGATGAAGAGCAGTCAAACTGCTCTATAAGAGGATGAAGAGCAGTCAAACTGCTTTATAAAACGATGAAGAGCAGTCAAACTGTTTTATAAGAGGAAGAAGAGCAGTCAAACTGATTTATAAGAGGATGAAGAGCAGTCAAACTGATTTAAAAGAGGATGAAGAGCAGTCAAACTGCTTTATAAAAGGATGAAGAGCAGTCAAACTGATTTATTATCGGATGAATAGCAGTCAATAATCGGACGAAGAGCAGTCAAACTGTTATATAGGAGGACGAAGAGCAGTCAAACTGAATTATAATCGGATGAAGAGCATTCAAACTGATTTAGAAGAGTATGAAGAGCAGTCAAACTGCTTTATAAAAGGATGAAGAGCAGTCAAACTGTTTAATAAGCCGACGAACAGCAGTCAAACTGATTTATAATCGGACGAAGAGCAGTCAAACTGATTTATAATCGGACGAAGAGCAGTCAAACGGTTTTATAAGAGGATGAAGAGCAGTCAAATTGATTTATAAGAGGATGAAGAGCAGTCAAACGGTTTTATAAGAGGATGAAGAGCAGTCAAATTGATTTATAAGAGGATGAAGAGCAGTCAAACTGATTTATAATAGGACGAAGAGCAGTGAAACTGATTTACAATCCGACGAAGAGCAGTCAAACTGCTTTATAAAAGGATGAAGAGCAGTCAAACTGTTTTATAAGAGGACGAAGAGCAGTAAAACCGATTTATAAGAGGATGAAGAGCAGTCAAACTGATTTATAAGAGGATGAAGAGCAGTGAAACTGCTTTATAAAACGATGAAGAGCAGTCAAACTGTTTTATAAGAGGACGAAGAGCAGTCAAACTGATTTGTAAGAGGATGAAGAGCAGTCAAACTGATTTATAAGAGGATGAAGAGCAGTCAAACTGCTTTATAAAAGGATGAAGAGCAGTCAAACTGATTTATAAACGGACGAAGAGCAGTCAATAATCGGACGAAGAGCAGCCAAACTGTTCTATAGGAGGATGAAGCGCAGTCAAACTGGTTTACACGAGGTTGAAGAGCAGTCAGACTGGTTTACAAGAGTATGAAGAGCAGTCAACCTGTTTTACAAGAGGTTGAAGAGCAGTCAAACTGTTTTATAAGAGGATGAAGAGCAGTCAAACTGATTTATAAGAGGATGAAGAGCAGTCAAACTGCTTTATAAAAGGATGAAGAGCAGTCAAACTGTTTTATAAGCAGACGAAGAGCAGTCAAACTGATTTATAATCGTACGAAGAGCAGTCAAACTGATTTATAAAAGGATGAAGAGCAGTCAAACTGTTTTATAAGCGGATGAACCGCAGTCAAACTGATTTATAATCGGACGAAGAGCAGTCAAACTGATTTATAAGAGGATGAAGAGCAGTCAAACTGCTTTATAAGAGGATGAAGAGCAGTCAAACTGTTCTCTAGGAGGATGAAGCGCAGTCAAACTGGTTTATATGAGGATGAAGAGCAGTCAAACTGCTTTATAAGAGGATGAAGAGCAGTCAAACTTCTTTATAAAACGATGAAGAGCAGTCAAACTGTTTTATAAGAGGACGAGGAGCAGTCAAACTGATTTAGAAGAGGATGAAGAGCAGTCAAACTGATTTAAAAGAGGATGAACCGCAGTCAAACTGATTTATAATCGGACGAAGAGCAGTCAAACTGATTTATAAGAGGATGAAGAGCAGTCAAACTGCTTTATAAGAGGATGAAGAGCAGTCAAACTGTTCTATAGGAGGATGAAGCGCAGTCAAACTGGTTTATATGAGGATGAAGAGCAGTCAAACTGCTTTATAAGAGGATGAAGAGCAGTCAAACTTCTTTATAAAACGATGAAGAGCAGTCAAACTGTTTTATAAGAGGACGAGGAGCAGTCAAACTGATTTAGAAGAGGATGAAGAGCAGTCAAACTGATTTAAAAGAGTATGAAGAGCAGTCAAACTGCTTTATAAAAGGATGAAGAGCAGTCAAACTGATTTATAATCGGATGAAGAGCAGTCAAACTGATTTATAAGAGGATGAAGTGCAGTGAAACTGCTTTATAAAACGATGAAGAGCAGTCAAACTGTTTTATAAGAGGACGAAGAGCAGTCAAACTGATTTATAAGAGGATGAAGAGCAGTCAAACTGATTTATAAGAGGATGAAGAGCAGTCAAACTGCTTTATAAAAGGATGAAGAGCAGTCAAACTGATTTATAAACGGACGAAGAGCAGTCAATAATCGGACGAAGAGCAGCCAAACTGTTCTATAGGAGGATGAAGCGCAGCCAAACTGTTTTACACGAGGATGTAGAGCAGTCAGACTGGTTTACAAGAGTATGAAGAGCAGTCAACCTGTTTTACAAGAGGTTGAAGAGCACTCAAACTGTTTTATAAGAGGATGAAGAGCAGTCAAACGGTTTTATAAGAGGATGAAGAGCAGTCAAATTGATTTATAAGAGGATGAAGAGCAGTCAAACTGATTTATAATCGGACGAAGAGCAGTGAAACTGATTTATTATCCGACGAAGAGCAGTCAAACTGCTTTATAAAAGGATGAAGAGCAGTCAAACTGTTTTATAAGAGGACGAAGAGCAGTAAAACTGATTTATAAGAGGATGAAGAGCAGTCAAACTGATTTATAAGAGGATGAAGAGCAGTGAAACTGCTTTATAAAACGATGAAGAGCAGTCAAACTGTTTTATAAGAGGACGAAGAGCAGTCAAACTGATTTGTAAGATGATGAAGAGCAGTCAAACTGATTTATAAGAGGATGAAGAGCAGTCAAACTGCTTTATAAAACGATGAAGAGCAGTCAAACTGATTTATAAACGGACGAAGAGCAGTCAATAATCGGACGAAGAGCAGCCAAACTGTTCTATAGGAGGATGAAGCGCAGTCAAACTGGTTTACACGAGGTTGAAGAGCAGTCAGACTGGTTTACAAGAGTATGAAGAGCAGTCAACCTGTTTTACAAGAGGTTGAAGAGCAGTCAAACTGTTTTATAAGAGGATGAAGAGCAGTCAAACTGATTTATAAGAGGATGAAGAGCAGTCAAACTGCTTTATAAAAGGATGAAGAGCAGTCAAACTGTTTTATAAGCAGACGAAGAGCAGTCAAACTGATTTATAATCGGACGAAGAGCAGTCAAACTGATTTATAAAAGGATGAAGAGCAGTCAAACTGTTTTATAAGCGGATGAACCGCAGTCAAACTGATTTATAATCGGACGAAGAGCAGTCAAACTGATTTATAAGAGGATGAAGAGCAGTCAAACTGCTTTATAAGAGGATGAAGAGCAGTCAAACTGTTCTCTAGGAGGATGAAGCGCAGTCAAACTGGTTTATATGAGGATGAAGAGCAGTCAAACTGCTTTATAAGAGGATGAAGAGCAGTCAAACTTCTTTATAAAACGATGAAGAGCAGTCAAACTGTTTTATAAGAGGACGAGGAGCAGTCAAACTGATTTAGAAGAGGATGAAGAGCAGTCAAACTGATTTAAAAGAGGATGAACCGCAGTCAAACTGATTTATAATCGGACGAAGAGCAGTCAAACTGATTTATAAGAGGATGAAGAGCAGTCAAACTGCTTTATAAGAGGATGAAGAGCAGTCAAACTGTTCTATAGGAGGATGAAGCGCAGTCAAACTGGTTTATATGAGGATGAAGAGCAGTCAAACTGCTTTATAAGAGGATGAAGAGCAGTCAAACTTCTTTATAAAACGATGAAGAGCAGTCAAACTGTTTTATAAGAGGACGAGGAGCAGTCAAACTGATTTAGAAGAGGATGAAGAGCAGTCAAACTGATTTAAAAGAGTATGAAGAGCAGTCAAACTGCTTTATAAAAGGATGAAGAGCAGTCAAACTGATTTATAATCGGATGAAGAGCAGTCAAACTGATTTATAAGAGGATGAAGTGCAGTGAAACTGCTTTATAAAACGATGAAGAGCAGTCAAACTGTTTTATAAGAGGACGAAGAGCAGTCAAACTGATTTATAAGAGGATGAAGAGCAGTCAAACTGATTTATAAGAGGATGAAGAGCAGTCAAACTGCTTTATAAAAGGATGAAGAGCAGTCAAACTGATTTATAAACGGACGAAGAGCAGTCAATATTCGGACGAAGAGCAGCCAAACTGTTCTATAGGAGGATGAAGCGCAGTCAAACTGTTTTACACGAGGATGTAGAGCAGTCAGACTGGTTTACAAGAGTATGAAGAGCAGTCAACCTGTTTTACAAGAGGTTGAAGAGCACTCAAACTGTTTTATAAGAGGATGAAGAGCAGTCAAACTGATTTATAAGAGGATGAAGAGCAGTCAAACTGCTTTATAAAAGGATGAAGAGCAGTCAAACTGTTTTATAAGCAGACGAAGAGCAGGCAAACTGATTTATAATCGGACGAAGAGCAGTCAAACTGATTTATAAAAGGATGAAGAGCAGTCAAACTGTTTTATAAGCGGATGAACCGCAGTCAAACTGATTTATAATCGGACGAAGAGCAGTCAAACTGATTTATGAGAGGATGAAGAGCAGTCAAACTGCTTTATAAGAGGATGAAGAGCAGTCAAACTGTTCTATAGGAGGATGAAGCATAGTCAAACTGGTATATATGAGGATGAAGAGCAGTCAAACTGCTTTATAAGACGATGAAGAGCAGTCAAACTGTTTTATAAGAGGACGAAGAGCAGTCAAACTGATTTATAAGAGGATGAGGAGCAGTCAAACTGATTTAAAAGAGGATGAAGAGCAGTCAAACTGCTTTATAAAAGGATGAAGAGCAGTCAAACTGATTTATAATCGGATGAACAGCAGTCAATAATCGGACGAAGAGCAGTCAAACTGTTATATAGGAGGACGAAGAGCACTCAAACTGAATTATAATCGGATGAAGAGCAGTCAAACTGATTTATAAGAGGATGAAGAGCAGTCAAACTGCTTTATAAAAGGATGAAGAGCAGTCAAACTGTTTCATAAGAGGACGAAGAGCAGTCAAACTGTTTTATAAGCGGACGAACAGTAGTCAAACTGATTTATAATCGGACGAAGAGCAGTCAAACTGATTTATAATCAGACGAAGAGCAGTCAAACGGTTTTATAAGAGGATGAAGAGCAGTCAAACTGATTTATAAGAGGATGAAGAGCAGTCAAACTGCTTTATAAAAGGATGAAGAGCAGTCAAACTGATTATAATCGGATGAACAGCAGTCAATAATCGGACGAAGAGCAGCCAAACTGTTATATAGGAGGACGAAGAGCACTCAAACTGAATTATAATCGGATGAAGACCAGTCAAACTGATTTATAAGAGGATGAAGAGCAGTCAAACTGCTTTATAAAAGGATGAAGAGCAGTCAAACTGTTTCATAAGAGGACGAAGAGCAGTCAAACTGTTTTATAAGCGGACGAACAGTAGTCAAACTGATTTATAATCGGACGAAGAGCAGTCAAACTGATTTATAATCGGACGAAGAGCAGTCAAACGGTTTTATAAGAGGATGAAGAGCAGTCAAACTGATTTATAAGAGGATGAAGAGCAGTCAAACTGATTTATAAGAGGATGAAGAGCAGTGAAACTGCTTTATAAAACGATGAAGAGCAGTCAAACTGTTTTATAAGAGGACGAAGAGCAGTCAAACTGATTTGTAAGAGGATGAAGAGCAGTCAAACTGATTTATAAGAGGATGAAGAGCAGTCAAACTGCTTTATAAAAGGATGAAGAGCAGTCAAACTGATTTATAAACGGACGAAGAGCAGTCAATAATCGGACGAAGAGCAGCCAAACTGTTCTATAGGAGGATGAAGCGCAGTCAAACTGGTTTACACGAGGACGTAGAGCAGTCAGACTGGTTTACAAGAGTATGAAGAGCAGTCAACCTGTTTTACAAGAGGTTGAAGAGCAGTCAAACTGTTTTATAAGAGGATGAAGAGCAGTCAAACTGATTTATAAGACGATGAAGAGCAGTCAAACTGCTTTATAAAAGGATGAAGAGCAGTCAAACTGTTTTATAAGCAGACGAAGAGCAGTCAAACTGATTTATAATCGGACGAAGAGCAGTCAAACTGATTTATAAAAGGATGAAGAGCAGTCAAACTGTTTTATAAGCGGATGAACCGCAGTCAAACTGATTTATAATCGGACGAAGAGCAGTCAAACTGCTTTATAAGAAGATGAAGAGCAGTCAAACTGTTCTAATGGAGGATGAAGCGCAGTCAAACTGGTTTATATGAGGATGAAGAGCAGTCAAACTGCTTTATAATCGGATGAACAGCAATCAATAATGGGACGAAGAGCAGTCAAACTGTTATATAGGAGGACGAAGAGCAGTCAAACTGAATTATAATCGGATGAAGAGCAGTCAAACTGATTTATAAGCGGACGAACAGCAGTCAAACTGATTTATAATCGGACGAAGAGCAGTCAAACTGTTCTATACGAGGATGAAGCGCAGTCAAACTGGTTTATAGGAGGATGAAGAGCAGTCAAACTGCTCTATAAGAGATTGAAGAGCAGTCAAACTGCTTTATAAAACGATGAAGAGCAGTCAAACTGTTTTATAAGAGGAAGAAGAGCAGTCAAACTGATTTATAAGAGGATGAAGAGCAGTCAAACTGATTTAAAAGAGGATGAAGAGCAGTCAAACTGCTTTATAATCGGATGAACAGCAGTCAATAATCGGACGAAGAGCAGTCAAACTGTTATATAGGAGGACGAAGAGCAGTCAAACTGAATTATAATCGGATGAAGAGCAGTCAAACTGATTTATAAGAGGATGAAGAGCAGTCAAACTGCTTTATAAAAGGATGAAGAGCAGTCAAACTGTTTAATAAGAGGACGTAGAGCAGTCAAACTTTTTTATAAGCGGACGAAGAGCAGTCAAACTGATTTATAAGAGGATGAAGAGCAGTCAAACTGATTTAAAAGAGGATGAAGAGCAGTCAAACTGCTTTATAATCGGATGAACAGCAGTCAATAATCGGGCGAAGAGCAGTCAAACTGTTATATAGGAGGACGAAGAGCAGTCAAACTGAATTATAATCGGATGAAGAGCAGTCAAACTGATTTATAAGAGGATGAAGAGCAGTCAAACTGCTTTATAAAAGGATGAAGAGCAGTCAAACTGTTTAATAAGAGGACGTAGAGCAGTCAAACTTTTTTATAAGCGGACGAAGAGCAGTCAAACTGATTTATAATCGGACGAAGAGCAGTCAAACTGATTTATAATCGGACGCAGATCAGTCAAACGATTTTATAAGAGGATGAAGAGCAGTCAAATTGATTTATAAGAGGATGAAGAGCAGTCAAACTGATTTAAAAGAGGATGAAGCGCAGTCAAACTGCTTTATAAAAGGATGAAGAGCAGTCAAACTGTTTAATAAGAGGACGTAGAGCAGTCAAACTGTTTTATTACTCGGACGAACAGCAGTCAAACTGATTTATAATCGGACGAAGAGCAGTCAAACTGATTTATAATCGGACGCAGAGCAGTCAAACGGTTTTATAAGAGGATGAAGAGCAGTCAAATTGATTTATAAGAGGATGAAGAGCAGTCAAACTGATTTAAAAGAGGATGAAGAGCAGTCAAACTGCTTTATAAAAGGATGAAGAGCAGTCAAACTGATTTATAATCGGATGAACAGCAATCAATAATGGGACGAAGAGCAGTCAAACTGTTATATAGGAGGACGAAGAGCAGTCAAACTGAATTATAATCGGATGAAGAGCAGTCAAACTGATTTATAAGAGTATGAAGAGCAGTCAAACTGCTTTATAAAACGATGAAGAGCAGTCAAACTGTTTTATAAGCGGACGAACAGCAGTCAAACTGATTTATAATCGGACGAAGAGCAGTCAAACTGTTCTATACGAGGATGAAGCGCAGTCAAACTGGTTTATAGGAGGATGAAGAGCAGTCAAACTGTTCTATAGGAGGATGAAGCGCAGTCAAACTGGTTAATATGAGGATGAAGAGCAGTCATACTGCTCTATAAGAGGATGAAGAGCAGTCAAACTGCTTTATAAAACGATGAAGAGCAGTCAAACTGTTTTATAAGAGGAAGAAGAGCAGTCAAACTGATTTATAAGAGGATGAAGAGCAGTCAAACTGATTTAAAAGAGGATGAAGAGCAGTCAAACTGCTTTATAATCGGATGAACAGCAGTCAATAATCGGACGAAGAGCAGTCTAACTGTTATATAGGAGGACGAAGAGCAGTCAAACTGAATTATAATCGGATGAAGAGCAGTCAAACTGATTTATAAGAGGATGAAGAGCAGTCAAACTGCTTTATAAAAGGATGAAGAGCAGTCAAACTGTTTAATAAGAGGACGTAGAGCAGTCAAACTTTTTTATAAGCGGACGAAGAGCAGTCAAACTGATTTATAATCGGACGAAGAGCAGTCAAACTGATTTATAATCGGACGCAGAGCAGTCAAACGATTTTATAAGAGGATGAAGAGCAGTCAAATTGATTTATAAGAGGATGAAGAGCAGTCAAACTGATTTAAAAGAGGATGAAGAGCAGTCAAACTGCTTTATAAAAGGATGAAGAGCAGTCAAACTGATTTATAATCGGATGAACAGCAGTCAATAATGGGACGAAGAGCAGTCAAACTGTTATATAGGAGGACGAAGAGCAGTCAAACTGAATTATAATCGGATGAAGAGCAGTCAAACTGATTTATAAGAGGATGAAGAGCAGTCAAACTGCTTTATAAAACGATGAAGAGCAGTCAAACTGTTTTATAAGCGGACGAACAGCAGTCAAACTGATTTATAATCGGACGAAGAGCAGTCAAACTGTTCTATACGAGGATGAAGCGCAGTCAAACTGGTTTATAGGAGGATGAAGAGCAGTCAAACTGTTCTATAGGAGGATGAAGCGCAGTCAAACTGGTTAATATGAGGATGAAGAGCAGTCAAACTGCTCTATAAGAGGATGAAGAGCAGTCAAACTGCTTTATAAAACGATGAAGAGCAGTCAAACTGTTTTATAAGAGGAAGAAGAGCAGTCAAACTGATTTATAAGAGGATGAAGAGCAGTCAAACTGATTTAAAAGAGGATGAAGAGCAGTCAAACTGCTTTATAAAAGGATGAAGAGCAGTCAAACTGATTTATTATCGGATGAATAGCAGTCAATAATCGGACGAAGAGCAGTCAAACTGTTATATAGGAGGACGAAGAGCAGTCAAACTGAATTATAATCGGATGAAGAGCAGTCAAACTGATTTATAAGAGTATGAAGAGCAGTCAAACTGCTTTATAAAAGGATGAAGAGCAGTCAAACTGTTTAATAAGCCGACGAACAGCAGTCAAACTGATTTATAATCGGACGAAGAGCAGTCAAACTGATTTATAATCGGACGAAGAGCAGTCAAACGGTTTTATAAGAGGATGAAGAGCAGTCAAATTGATTTATAAGAGGATGAAGAGCAGTCAAACGGTTTTATAAGAGGATGAAGAGCAGTCAAATTGATTTATAAGAGGATGAAGAGCAGTCAAACTGATTTATAATCGGACGAAGAGCAGTCAAACTGATTTATAATCGGACGAAGAGCAGTCAAACTGCTTTATAAAAGGATGAAGAGCAGTCAAACTGTTTTATAAGAGGACGAAGAGCAGTAAAACTGATTTATAAGAGGATGAAGAGCAGTCAAACTGATTTATAAGAGGATGAAGAGCAGTGAAACTGCTTTATAAAACGACGAAGAGCTGTCAAACTGTTTTATAAGAGGACGAAGAGCAGTCAAACTGATTTGTAAGAGGATGAAGAGCAGTCAAACTGATTTATAAGAGGATGAAGAGCAGTCAAACTGCTTTATAAAAGGATGAAGAGCAGTCAAACTGATTTATAAACGGACGAAGAGCAGTCAATAATCGGACGAAGAGCAGCCAAACTGTTCTATAGGAGGATGTAGCGCAGTCAAACTGGTTTACACGAGGACGTAGAGCAGTCAGACTGGTTTACAAGAGTATGAAGAGCAGTCAACCTGTTTTACAAGAGGTTGAAGAGCAGTCAAACTGTTTTATAAGAGGATGAAGAGCAGTCAAACTGATTTATAAGAGGATGAAGAGCAGTCAAACTGCTTTATAAAAGGATGAAGAGCAGTCAAACTGTTTTATAAGCAGACGAAGAGCAGTCAAACTGATTTATAATCGGACGAAGAGCAGTCAAACTGATTTATAAAAGGATGAAGAGCAGTCAAACTGTTTTATAAGCGGATGAACCGCAGTCAAACTGATTTATAATCGGACGAAGAGCAGTCAAACTGATTTATAAGAGGATGAAGAGCAGTCAAACTGCTTTATAAGAGGATGAAGAGCAGTCAAACTGTTCTATAGGAGGATGAAGCGCAGTCAAACTGGTTTATATGAGGATGAAGAGCAGTCAAACTGCTTTATAAGAGGATGAAGAGCAGTCAAACTTCTTTATAAAACGATGAAGAGCAGTCAAACTGTTTTATAAGAGGACGAGGAGCAGTCAAACTGATTTAGAAGAGGATGAAGAGCAGTCAAACTGATTTAAAAGAGGATGAACCGCAGTCAAACTGATTTATAATCGGACGAAGAGCAGTCAAACTGATTTATAAGAGGATGAAGAGCAGTCAAACTGCTTTATAAGAGGATGAAGAGCAGTCAAACTGTTCTATAGGAGGATGAAGCGCAGTCAAACTGGTTTATATGAGGATGAAGAGCAGTCAAACTGCTTTATAAGAGGATGAAGAGCAGTCAAACTTCTTTATAAAACGATGAAGAGCAGTCAAACTGTTTTATAAGAGGACGAGGAGCAGTCAAACTGATTTAGAAGAGGATGAAGAGCAGTCAAACTGATTTAAAAGAGTATGAAGAGCAGTCAAACTGCTTTATAAAATGATGAAGAGCAGTCAAACTGATTTATAATCGGATGAAGAGCAGTCAAACTGATTTATAAGAGGATGAAGTGCAGTGAAACTGCTTTATAAAACGATGAAGAGCAGTCAAACTGTTTTATAAGAGGACGAAGAGCAGTCAAACTGATTTATAAGAGGATGAAGAGCAGTCAAACTGATTTATAAGAGGATGAAGAGCAGTCAAACTGCTTTATAAAAGGATGAAGAGCAGTCAAACTGATTTATAAACGGACGAAGAGCAGTCAATAATCGGACGAAGAGCAGCCAAACTGTTCTATAGGAGGATGAAGCGCAGTCAAACTGTTTTACACGAGGATGTAGAGCAGTCAGACTGGTTTACAAGAGTATGAAGAGCAGTCAACCTGTTTTACAAGAGGTTGAAGAGCAGTCAAACTGTTTTATAAGAGGATGAAGAGCAGTCAAACTGATTTATAAGAGGATGAAGAGCAGTCAAACTGCTTTATAAAAGGATGAAGAGCAGTCAAACTGTTTTATAAGCAGACGAAGAGCAGGCAAACTGATTTATAATCGGACGAAGAGCAGTCAAACTGATTTATAAAAGGATGAAGAGCAGTCAAACTGTTTTATAAGCGGATGAACCGCAGTCAAACTGATTTATAATCGGACGAAGAGCAGTCAAACTGATTTATGAGAGGATGAAGAGCAGTCAAACTGCTTTATAAGAGGATGAAGAGCAGTCAAACTGTTCTATAGGAGGATGAAGCACAGTCAAACTGGTTTATATGAGGATGAAGAGCAGTCAAACTGCTTTATAAGACGATGAAGAGCAGTCAAACTGTTTTATAAGAGGACGAAGAGCAGTCAAACTGATTTATAAGAGGATGAGGAGCAGTCAAACTGATTTAAAAGAGGATGAAGAGCAGTCAAACTGCTTTATAAAAGGATGAAGAGCAGTCAAACTGCTTTATAAAAGGATGAAGAGCAGTCAAACTGTTTAATAAGCCGACGAACAGCAGTCAAACTGATTTATAATCGGACGAAGAGCAGTCAAACTGATTTATAATCGGACGAAGAGCAGTCAAACGGTTTTATAAGAGGATGAAGAGCAGTCAAATTGATTTATAAGAGGATGAAGAGCAGTCAAACGGTTTTATAAGAGGATGAAGAGCAGTCAAATTGATTTATAAGAGGATGAAGAGCAGTCAAACTGATTTATAATCGGACGAAGAGCAGTCAAACTGATTTATAATCGGACGAAGAGCAGTCAAACTGCTTTATAAAAGGATGAAGAGCAGTCAAACTGTTTTATAAGAGGACGAAGAGCAGTAAAACTGATTTATAAGAGGATGAAGAGCAGTCAAACTGATTTATAAGAGGATGAAGAGCAGTGAAACTGCTTTATAAAACGACGAAGAGCTGTCAAACTGTTTTATAAGAGGACGAAGAGCAGTCAAACTGATTTGTAAGAGGATGAAGAGCAGTCAAACTGATTTATAAGAGGATGAAGAGCAGTCAAACTGCTTTATAAAAGGATGAAGAGCAGTCAAACTGATTTATAAACGGACGAAGAGCAGTCAATAATCGGACGAAGAGCAGCCAAACTGTTCTATAGGAGGATGAAGCGCAGTCAAACTGGTTTACACGAGGACGTAGAGCAGTCAGACTGGTTTACAAGAGTATGAAGAGCAGTCAACCTGTTTTACAAGAGGTTGAAGAGCAGTCAAACTGTTTTATAAGAGGATGAAGAGCAGTCAAACTGATTTATAAGAGGATGAAGAGCAGTCAAACTGCTTTATAAAAGGATGAAGAGCAGTCAAACTGTTTTATAAGCAGACGAAGAGCAGTCAAACTGATTTATAATCGGACGAAGAGCAGTCAAACTGATTTATAAAAGGATGAAGAGCAGTCAAACTGTTTTATAAGCGGATGAACCGCAGTCAAACTTATTTATAATCGGACGAAGAGCAGTCAAACTGATTTATAAGAGGATGAAGAGCAGTCAAACTGCTTTATAAGAGGATGAAGAGCAGTCAAACTGTTCTATAGGAGGATGAAGCGCAGTCAAACTGGTTTATATGAGGATGAAGAGCAGTCAAACTGCTTTATAAGAGGATGAAGAGCAGTCAAACTTCTTTATAAAACGATGAAGAGCAGTCAAACTGTTTTATAAGAGGACGAGGAGCAGTCAAACTGATTTAGAAGAGGATGAAGAGCAGTCAAACTGATTTAAAAGAGGATGAACCGCAGTCAAACTGATTTATAATCGGACGAAGAGCAGTCAAACTGATTTATAAGAGGATGAAGAGCAGTCAAACTGCTTTATAAGAGGATGAAGAGCAGTCAAACTGTTCTATAGGAGGATGAAGCGCAGTCAAACTGGTTTATATGAGGATGAAGAGCAGTCAAACTGCTTTATAAGAGGATG
Organism: Lampris incognitus; assembly: GCF_029633865.1. Taxonomy (NCBI): domain Eukaryota; kingdom Metazoa; phylum Chordata; class Actinopteri; order Lampriformes; family Lampridae; genus Lampris; species Lampris incognitus. Next base: position 37,475,619 of record NC_079222.1, read on the forward strand.
AAGAGCAGTCAAACTTCTTTATAAAACGATGAAGAGCAGTCAAACTGTTTTATAAGAGGACGAGGAGCAGTCAAACTGATTTAGAAGAGGATGAAGAGCAGTCAAACTGATTTAAAAGAGTATGAAGAGCAGTCAAACTGCTTTATAAAATGATGAAGAGCAGTCAAACTGATTTATAATCGGATGAAGAGCAGTCAAACTGATTTATAAGAGGATGAAGTGCAGTGAAACTGCTTTATAAAACGATGAAGAGCAGTCAAACTGTTTTATAAGAGGACGAAGAGCAGTCAAACTGATTTATAAGAGGATGAAGAGCAGTCAAACTGATTTATAAGAGGATGAAGAGCAGTCAAACTGCTTTATAAAAGGATGAAGAGCAGTCAAACTGATTTATAAACGGACGAAGAGCAGTCAATAATCGGACGAAGAGCAGCCAAACTGTTCTATAGGAGGATGAAGCGCAGTCAAACTGTTTTACACGAGGATGTAGAGCAGTCAGACTGGTTTACAAGAGTATGAAGAGCAGTCAACCTGTTTTACAAGAGGTTGAAGAGCAGTCAAACTGTTTTATAAGAGGATGAAGAGCAGTCAAACTGATTTATAAGAGGATGAAGAGCAGTCAAACTGCTTTATAAAAGGATGAAGAGCAGTCAAACTGTTTTATAAGCAGACGAAGAGCAGGCAAACTGATTTATAATCGGACGAAGAGCAGTCAAACTGATTTATAAAAGGATGAAGAGCAGTCAAACTGTTTTATAAGCGGATGAACCGCAGTCAAACTGATTTATAATCGGACGAAGAGCAGTCAAACTGATTTATGAGAGGATGAAGAGCAGTCAAACTGCTTTATAAGAGGATGAAGAGCAGTCAAACTGTTCTATAGGAGGATGAAGCACAGTCAAACTGGTTTATATGAGGATGAAGAGCAGTCAAACTGCTTTATAAGACGATGAAGAGCAGTCAAACTGTTTTATAAGAGGACGAAGAGCAGTCAAACTGATTTATAAGAGGATGAGGAGCAGTCAAACTGATTTAAAAGAGGATGAAGAGCAGTCAAACTGCTTTATAAAAGGATGAAGAGCAGTCAAACTGCTTTATAAAAGGATGAAGAGCAGTCAAACTGTTTAATAAGCCGACGAACAGCAGTCAAACTGATTTATAATCGGACGAAGAGCAGTCAAACTGATTTATAATCGGACGAAGAGCAGTCAAACGGTTTTATAAGAGGATGAAGAGCAGTCAAATTGATTTATAAGAGGATGAAGAGCAGTCAAACGGTTTTATAAGAGGATGAAGAGCAGTCAAATTGATTTATAAGAGGATGAAGAGCAGTCAAACTGATTTATAATCGGACGAAGAGCAGTCAAACTGATTTATAATCGGACGAAGAGCAGTCAAACTGCTTTATAAAAGGATGAAGAGCAGTCAAACTGATTTATAAGAGGACGAAGAGCAGTCAAACTGATTTATAAGAGGATGAAGAGCTGTCAAACTGTTTTATAAGAGGACGAAGAGCAGTCAAACTGTTCTATAGGAGGATGAAGCGCAGTCAAACTGGTTTATATGAGGATGAAGAGCAGTCAAACTGCTTTATAAGAGGATGAAGAGCAGTCAAACTTCTTTATAAAACGATGAAGAGCAGTCAAACTGTTTTATAAGAGGACGAGGAGCAGTCAAACTGATTTAGAAGAGGATGAAGAGCAGTCAAACTGATTTAAAAGAGGATGAACCGCAGTCAAACTGATTTATAATCGGACGAAGAGCAGTCAAACTGATTTATAAGAGGATGAAGAGCAGTCAAACTGCTTTATAAGAGGATGAAGAGCAGTCAAACTGTTCTATAGGAGGATGAAGCGCAGTCAAACTGGTTTATATGAGGATGAAGAGCAGTCAAACTGCTTTATAAGAGGATGAAGAGCAGTCAAACTTCTTTATAAAACGATGAAGAGCAGTCAAACTGTTTTATAAGAGGACGAGGAGCAGTCGAACTGATTTAGAAGAGGATGAAGAGCAGTCAAACTGATTTAAAAGAGTATGAAGAGCAGTCAAACTGCTTTATAAAATGATGAAGAGCAGTCAAACTGATTTATAATCGGATGAAGAGCAGTCAAACTGATTTATAAGAGGATGAAGTGCAGTGAAACTGCTTTATAAAACGATGAAGAGCAGTCAAACTGTTTTATAAGAGGACGAAGAGCAGTCAAACTGATTTATAAGAGGATGAAGAGCAGTCAAACTGATTTATAAGAGGATGAAGAGCAGTCAAACTGCTTTATAAAAGGATGAAGAGCAGTCAAACTGATTTATAAACGGACGAAGAGCAGTCAATAATCGGACGAAGAGCAGCCAAACTGTTCTATAGGAGGATGAAGCGCAGTCAAACTGTTTTACACGAGGATGTAGAGCAGTCAGACTGGTTTACAAGAGTATGAAGAGCAGTCAACCTGTTTTACAAGAGGTTGAAGAGCAGTCAAACTGTTTTATAAGAGGATGAAGAGCAGTCAAACTGATTTATAAGAGGATGAAGAGCAGTCAAACTGCTTTATAAAAGGATGAAGAGCAGTCAAACTGTTTTATAAGCAGACGAAGAGCAGGCAAACTGATTTATAATCGGACGAAGAGCAGTCAAACTGATTTATAAAAGGATGAAGAGCAGTCAAACTGTTTTATAAGCGGATGAACCGCAGTCAAACTGATTTATAATCGGACGAAGAGCAGTCAAACTGATTTATGAGAGGATGAAGAGCAGTCAAACTGCTTTATAAGAGGATGAAGAGCAGTCAAACTGTTCTATAGGAGGATGAAGCACAGTCAAACTGGTTTATATGAGGATGAAGAGCAGTCAAACTGCTTTATAAGACGATGAAGAGCAGTCAAACTGTTTTATAAGAGGACGAAGAGCAGTCAAACTGATTTATAAGAGGATGAGGAGCAGTCAAACTGATTTAAAAGAGGATGAAGAGCAGTCAAACTGCTTTATAAAAGGATGAAGAGCAGTCAAACTGATTTATAATCGGATGAACAGCAGTCAATAATCGGACGAAGAGCAGTCAAACTGTTATATAGGAGGACGAAGAGCAGTCAAATTGATTTATAAGAGGATGAAGAGCAGTCAAACGGTTTTATAAGAGGATGAAGAGCAGTCAAATTGATTTATAAGAGGATGAAGAGCAGTCAAACTGATTTATAATCGGACGAAGAGCAGTCAAACTGATTTATAATCGGACGAAGAGCAGTCAAACTGCTTTATAAAAGGATGAAGAGCAGTCAAACTGTTTTATAAGAGGACGAAGAGCAGTAAAACTGATTTATAAGAGGATGAAGAGCAGTCAAACTGATTTATAAGAGGATGAAGAGCAGTGAAACTGCTTTATAAAACGACGAAGAGCTGTCAAACTGTTTTATAAGAGGACGAAGAGCAGTCAAACTGATTTGTAAGAGGATGAAGAGCAGTCAAACTGATTTATAAGAGGATGAAGAGCAGTCAAACTGCTTTATAAAAGGATGAAGAGCAGTCAAACTGATTTATAAACGGACGAAGAGCAGTCAATAATCGGACGAAGAGCAGCCAAACTGTTCTATAGGAGGATGAAGCGCAGTCAAACTGGTTTACACGAGGACGTAGAGCAGTCAGACTGGTTTACAAGAGTATGAAGAGCAGTCAACCTGTTTTACAAGAGGTTGAAGAGCAGTCAAACTGTTTTATAAGAGGATGAAGAGCAGTCAAACTGATTTATAAGAGGATGAAGAGCAGTCAAACTGCTTTATAAAAGGATGAAGAGCAGTCAAACTGTTTTATAAGCAGACGAAGAGCAGTCAAACTGATTTATAATCGGACGAAGAGCAGTCAAACTGATTTATAAAAGGATGAAGAGCAGTCAAACTGTTTTATAAGCGGATGAACCGCAGTCAAACTGATTTATAATCGGACGAAGAGCAGTCAAACTGATTTATAAGAGGATGAAGAGCAGTCAAACTGCTTTATAAGAGGATGAAGAGCAGTCAAACTGTTCTATAGGAGGATGAAGCGCAGTCAAACTGGTTTATATGAGGATGAAGAGCAGTCAAACTGCTTTATAAGAGGATGAAGAGCAGTCAAACTTCTTTATAAAACGATGAAGAGCAGTCAAACTGTTTTATAAGAGGACGAGGAGCAGTCAAACTGATTTAGAAGAGGATGAAGAGCAGTCAAACTGATTTAAAAGAGGATGAACCGCAGTCAAACTGATTTATAATCGGACGAAGAGCAGTCAAACTGATTTATAAGAGGATGAAGAGCAGTCAAACTGCTTTATAAGAGGATGAAGAGCAGTCAAACTGTTCTATAGGAGGATGAAGCGCAGTCAAACTGGTTTATATGAGGATGAAGAGCAGTCAAACTGCTTTATAAGAGGATGAAGAGCAGTCAAACTTCTTTATAAAACGATGAAGAGCAGTCAAACTGTTTTATAAGAGGACGAGGAGCAGTCAAACTGATTTAGAAGAGGATGAAGAGCAGTCAAACTGATTTAAAAGAGTATGAAGAGCAGTCAAACTGCTTTATAAAATGATGAAGAGCAGTCAAACTGATTTATAATCGGATGAAGAGCAGTCAAACTGATTTATAAGAGGATGAAGTGCAGTGAAACTGCTTTATAAAACGATGAAGAGCAGTCAAACTGTTTTATAAGAGGACGAAGAGCAGTCAAACTGATTTATAAGAGGATGAAGAGCAGTCAAACTGATTTATAAGAGGATGAAGAGCAGTCAAACTGCTTTATAAAAGGATGAAGAGCAGTCAAACTGATTTATAAACGGACGAAGAGCAGTCAATAATCGGACGAAGAGCAGCCAAACTGTTCTATAGGAGGATGAAGCGCAGTCAAACTGTTTTACACGAGGATGTAGAGCAGTCAGACTGGTTTACAAGAGTATGAAGAGCAGTCAACCTGTTTTACAAGAGGTTGAAGAGCAGTCAAACTGTTTTATAAGAGGATGAAGAGCAGTCAAACTGATTTATAAGAGGATGAAGAGCAGTCAAACTGCTTTATAAAAGGATGAAGAGCAGTCAAACTGTTTTATAAGCAGACGAAGAGCAGGCAAACTGATTTATAATCGGACGAAGAGCAGTCAAACTGATTTATAAAAGGATGAAGAGCAGTCAAACTGTTTTATAAGCGGATGAACCGCAGTCAAACTGATTTATAATCGGACGAAGAGCAGTCAAACTGATTTATGAGAGGATGAAGAGCAGTCAAACTGCTTTATAAGAGGATGAAGAGCAGTCAAACTGTTCTATAGGAGGATGAAGCACAGTCAAACTGGTTTATATGAGGATGAAGAGCAGTCAAACTGCTTTATAAGACGATGAAGAGCAGTCAAACTGTTTTATAAGAGGACGAAGAGCAGTCAAACTGATTTATAAGAGGATGAGGAGCAGTCAAACTGATTTAAAAGAGGATGAAGAGCAGTCAAACTGCTTTATAAAAGGATGAAGAGCAGTCAAACTGATTTATAATCGGATGAACAGCAGTCAATAATCGGACGAAGAGCAGTCAAACTGTTATATAGGAGGACGAAGAGCACTCAAACTGAATTATAATCGGATGAAGAGCAGTCAAACTGATTTATAAGAGGATGAAGAGCAGTCAAACTGCTTTATAAAAGGATGAAGAGCAGTCAAACTGTTTTATAAGCAGACGAAGAGCAGTCAAACTGATTTATAATCGGACGAAGAGCAGTCAAACTGATTTATAAAAGGATGAAGAGCAGTCAAACTGTTTTATAAGCGGATGAACCGCAGTCAAACTGATTTATAATCGGACGAAGAGCAGTCAAACTGATTTATAAGAGGATGAAGAGCAGTCAAACTGCTTTATAAGAGGATGAAGAGCAGTCAAACTGTTCTATAGGAGGATGAAGCGCAGTCAAACTGGTTTATATGAGGATGAAGAGCAGTCAAACTGCTTTATAAGAGGATGAAGAGCAGTCAAACTTCTTTATAAAACGATGAAGAGCAGTCAAACTGTTTTATAAGAGGACGAGGAGCAGTCAAACTGATTTAGAAGAGGATGAAGAGCAGTCAAACTGATTTAAAAGAGGATGAACCGCAGTCAAACTGATTTATAATCGGACGAAGAGCAGTCAAACTGATTTATAAGAGGATGAAGAGCAGTCAAACTGCTTTATAAGAGGATGAAGAGCAGTCAAACTGTTCTATAGGAGGATGAAGCGCAGTCAAACTGGTTTATATGAGGATGAAGAGCAGTCAAACTGCTTTATAAGAGGATGAAGAGCAGTCAAACTTCTTTATAAAACGATGAAGAGCAGTCAAACTGTTTTATAAGAGGACGAGGAGCAGTCAAACTGATTTAGAAGAGGATGAAGAGCAGTCAAACTGATTTAAAAGAGTATGAAGAGCAGTCAAACTGCTTTATAAAAGGATGAAGAGCAGTCAAACTGATTTATAATCGGATGAAGAGCAGTCAAACTGATTTATAAGAGGATGAAGTGCAGTGAAACTGCTTTATAAAACGATGAAGAGCAGTCAAACTGTTTTATAAGAGGACGAAGAGCAGTCAAACTGATTTATAAGAGGATGAAGAGCAGTCAAACTGATTTATAAGAGGATGAAGAGCAGTCAAACTGCTTTATAAAAGGATGAAGAGCAGTCAAACTGATTTATAAACGGATGAAGAGCAGTCAATAATCGGACGAAGAGCAGCCAAACTGTTCTATAGGAGGATGAAGCGCAGTCAAACTGTTTTACACGAGGATGTAGAGCAGTCAACCTGTTTTACAAGAGGTTGAAGAGCAGTCAAACTGTTTTATAAGAGGATGAAGAGCAGTCAAACTGATTTATAAGAGGATGAAGAGCAGTCAAACTGCTTTATAAAAGGATGAAGAGCAGTCAAACTGTTTTATAAGCAGACGAAGAGCAGGCAAACTGATTTATAATCGGACGAAGAGCAGTCAAACTGATTTATAAAAGGATGAAGAGCAGTCAAACTGTTTTATAAGCGGATGAACCGCAGTCAAACTGATTTATAATCGGACGAAGAGCAGTCAAACTGATTTATGAGAGGATGAAGAGCAGTCAAACTGTTCTATAGGAGGATGAAGCACAGTCAAACTGGTTTATATGAGGATGAAGAGCAGTCAAACTGCTTTATAAGACGATGAAGAGCAGTCAAACTGTTTTATAAGAGGACGAAGAGCAGTCAAACTGATTTATAAGAGGATGAGGAGCAGTCAAACTGATTTAAAAGAGGATGAAGAGCACTCAAACTGCTTTATAAGAGGATGAAGAGCAGTCAAACTGTTCTATAGGAGGATGAAGCACAGTCAAACTGGTTTATATGAGGATGAAGAGCAGTCAAACTGCTTTATAAGACGATGAAGAGCAGTCAAACTGTTTTATAAGAGGACGAAGAGCAGTCAAACTGATTTATAAGAGGATGAGGAGCAGTCAAACTGATTTAAAAGAGGATGAAGAGCAGTCAAACTGCTTTATAAAAGGATGAAGAGCAGTCAAACTGATTTATAATCGGATGAACAGCAGTCAATAATCGGACGAAGAGCAGTCAAACTGTTATATAGGAGGACGAAGAGCACTCAAACTGAATTATAATCGGATGAACAGCAGTCAAACTGATTTATAAGAGGATGAAGAGCAGTCAAACTGCTTTATAAAAGGATGAAGAGCAGTCAAACTGTTTCATAAGAGGACGAAGAGCAGTCAAACTGTTTTATAAGCGGACGAACAGTAGTCAAACTGATTTATAATCGGACGAAGAGCAGTCAAACTGATTTATAATCGGACGAAGAGCAGTCAAACGGTTTTATAAGAGGATGAAGAGCAGTCAAACTGATTTATAAGAGGATGAAGAGCAGTCAAACTGCTTTATAAAAGGATGAAGAGCAGTCAAACTGATTTATAATCGGATGAACAGCAGTCAATAATCGGACGAAGAGCAGCCAAACTGTTATATAGGAGGACGAAGAGCACTCAAACTGAATTATAATCGGATGAAGAGCAGTCAAACGGTTTTATAAGAGGATGAAGAGCAGTCAAACTGATTTATAAGAGGATGAAGAGCAGTCAAACTGATTTATAAGAGGATGAAGAGCAGTGAAACTGCTTTATAAAACGATGAAGAGCAGTCAAACTGTTTTATAAGAGGACGAAGAGCAGTCAAACTGATTTGTAAGAGGATGAAGAGCAGTCAAACTGATTTATAAGAGGATGAAGAGCAGTCAAACTGCTTTATAAAAGGATGAAGAGCAGTCAAACTGATTTATAAACGGACGAAGAGCAGTCAATAATCGGACGAAGAGCAGCCAAACTGTTCTATAGGAGGATGAAGCGCAGTCAAACTGGTTTACACGAGGACGTAGAGCAGTCAGACTGGTTTACAAGAGTATGAAGAGCAGTCAACCTGTTTTACAAGAGGTTGAAGAGCAGTCAAACTGTTTTATAAGAGGATGAAGAGCAGTCAAACTGATTTATAAGAGGATGAAGAGCAGTCAAACTGCTTTATAAAAGGATGAAGAGCAGTCAAACTGTTTTATAAGCAGACGAAGAGCAGTCAAACTGATTTATAATCGGACGAAGAGCAGTCAAACTGATTTATAAAAGGATGAAGAGCAGTCAAACTGTTTTATAAGCGGATGAACCGCAGTCAAACTGATTTATAATCGGACGAAGAGCAGTCAAACTGCTTTATAAGAGGATGAAGAGCAGTCAAACTGTTCTAATGGAGGATGAAGCGCAGTCAAACTGGTTTATATGAGGATGAAGTGCAGTCAAACTGCTTTATAAGAGGATGAAGAGCAGTCAAACTTCTTTATAAAACGATGAAGAGCAGTCAAACTGTTTTATAAGAGGACGAGGAGCAGTCAAACTGATTTAGAAGAGGATGAAGAGCAGTCAAACTGATTTAAAAGAGGATGAACCGCAGTCAAACTGATTTATAATCGGACGAAGAGCAGTCAAACTGATTTATAAGAGGATGAAGAGCAGTCAAACTGCTTTATAAGAGGATGAAGAGCAGTCAAACTTCTTTATAAAACGATGAAGAGGAGTCAAACTGTTTTATAAGAGGACGAGGAGCAGTCAAACTGATTTAGAAGAGGATGAAGAGCAGTCAAACTGATGTAAAGAGGATGAAGAGCAGTCAAACTGCTTTATAAAAGGATGAAGAGCAGTCAAACTGATTTATAATCGGATGAACAGCAGCCAATAATCGGACGAAGAGCAGTCAAACTGTTATATAGGAGGACGAAGAGCAGTCAAACTGAATTATAATCGGATGAAGAGCAATCAAACTGATTTATAAGAGGATGAAGAGCAGTCAAACTGCTTTATAAAAGGATGAAGAGCAGTCAAACTGTTTAATAAGAGGACGAAGAGCAGTCAAACTGTTTTATAAGCGGACGAACAGCAGTCAAACTGATTTATAATCGGACGAAGAGCAGTCAAACTGATTTATAATCGGACGAAGAGCAGTCAAACGGTTTTATAAGAGGATGAAGAGCAGTCAAATTGATTTATAAGAGGATGAAGAGCAGTCAAACCGTTTTATAAGAGGATGAAGAGCAGTCAAATTGATTTATAAGAGGATGAAGAGCAGTCAAACTGATTTATAATCGGACGAAGAGCAGTCAAACTGATTTATAATCGGACGAAGAGCAGTCAAACGGTTTTATAAGAGGATGAAGAGCAGTCAAATTGATTTATAAGAGGATGAAGAGCAGTCAAACTGCTTTATAAAAGGATGAAGAGAAGTCAAACTGTTTTATAAGAGGACGAAGAGCAGTCAAACTGATTTATAAGAGGATGAAGAGCAGTCAAACTGATTTATAAGAGGATGAAGAGCAGTGAAACTGCTTTATAAAACGATGAAGAGCAGTCAAACTGTTTTATAAGAGGACGAAGAGCAGTCAAACTGATTTATAAGAGGATGAAGAGCAGTCAAACTGACTTATAAGAGGATGAAGAGCAGTCAGACTGCTTTATAAAAGGATGAAGAGCAGTCAAACTGATTTATAAACGGACGAAGAGCAGTCAATAATCGGACGAAGAGCAGCAAAACTGTTCTATAGGAGGATGAAGCGCAGTCAAACTGTTTTACACGAGGATGTAGAGCAGTCAGACTGGTTTACAAGAGTATGAAGAGCAGTCAACCTGTTTTACAAGAGGTTGAAGAGCAGTCAAACTGTTTTATAAGAGGATGAAGAGCAGTCAAACTGATTTATAAGAGGATGAAGAGCAGTCAAACTGCTTTATAAAAGGATGAAGAGCAGTCAAACTGTTTTGTAAGCGGATGACCCGCAGTCAAACTGATTTATAATCGGACGAAGAGCAGTCAAACTGATTTATAAGAGGATGAAGAGCAGTCAAACTGCTTTATAAGAGGATGAAGAGCAGTCAAACTGTTCTATAGGAGGATGAAGCGCATTCAAACTGGTTTATATGAGGATGAAGAGCAGTCAAACTGCTTTATAAGAGGATGAAGAGCAGTCAAACTGCTTTAAAAGAGGACGAAGAGCAGTCAAACTGATTTATAAGAGGATGAAGAGCAGTCAAACTGCTTTATAAAAGGATGAAGAGCAGTCAAACTGTTTTATAAGCAGACGAAGAGCAGGCAAACTGATTTATAATCGGACGAAGAGCAGTCAAACTGATTTATAAAAGGATGAAGAGCAGTCAAACTGTTTTATAAGCGGATGAACCGCAGTCAAACTGATTTATAATCGGACGAAGAGCAGTCAAACTGATTTATGAGAGGATGAAGAGCAGTCAAACTGCTTTATAAGAGGATGAAGAGCAGTCAAACTGGTTTATATGAGGATGAAGAGCAGTCAAACTGCTTTATAAGACGATGAAGAGCAGTTAAACTGTTTTATAAGAGGACGAAGAGCAGTCAAACTGATTTATAATCGGACGAAGAGCAGTCAAACTGATTTATAATCGGACGAAGAGCAGTCAAACGGTTTTATAAGAGGATGAAGAGCAGTCAAACTGATTTATAAGAGGATGAAGAGCAGTCAAACTGCTTTATAAAAGGATGAAGAGCAGTCAAACTGATTTATAATCGGATGAACAGCAGTCAATAATCGGACGAAGAGCAGCCAAACTGTTATATAGGAGGACGAAGAGCACTCAAACTGAATTATAATCGGATGAAGAGCAGTCAAACTGATTTATAAGAGGATGAAGAGCAGTCAAACTGCTTTATAAAAGGATGAAGAGCAGTCAAACTGTTTCATAAGAGGACGAAGAGCAGTCAAACTGTTTTATAAGCGGACGACCAGTAGTCAAACTGATTTATAATCGGACGAAGAGCAGTCAAACTGATTTATAATCGGACGAAGAGCAGTCAAACTGATTTATAATCGGACGAAGAGCAGTCAAACGGTTTTATAAGAGGATGAAGAGCAGTCAAATTGATTTATAAGAGGATGAAGAGCAGTCAAACGGTTTTATAAGAGGATGAAGAGCAGTCAAATTGATTTATAAGAGGATGAAGAGCAGTCAAACTGATTTATAATCGGACGAAGAGCAGTCAAACTGATTTATAATCGGACGAAGAGCAGTCAAACGGTTTTATAAGAGGATGAAGAGCAGTCAAATTGATTTATAAGAGGATGAAGAGCAGTCAAACTGCTTTATAAAAGGATGAAGAGAAGTCAAACTGTTTTATAAGAGGACGAAGAGCAGTCAAACTGATTTATAAGAGGATGAAGAGCAGTCAAACTGATTTATAAGAGGATGAAGAGCAGTGAAACTGCTTTATAAAACGATGAAGAGCAGTCAAACTGTTTTATAAGAGGACGAAGAGCAGTCAAACTGATTTATAAGAGGATGAAGAGCAGTCAAACTGATTTATAAGAGGATGAAGAGCAGTCAAACTGCTTTATAAAAGGATGAAGAGCAGTCAAACTGATTTATAAACGGACGAAGAGCAGTCAATAATCGGACGAAGAGCAGCCAAACTGTTCTATAGGAGGATGAAGCGCAGTCAAACTGTTTTACACGAGGATGTAGAGCAGTCAGACTGGTTTACAAGAGTATGAAGAGCAGTCAACCTGTTTTACAAGAGGTTGAAGAGCAGTCAAACTGTTTTATAAGAGGATGAAGAGCAGTCAAACTGTTTTACACGAGGATGTAGAGCAGTCAACCTGTTTTACAAGAGGTTGAAGAGCAGTCAAACTGTTTTATAAGAGGATGAAGAGCAGTCAAACTGATTTATAAGAGGATGAAGAGCAGTCAAACTGCTTTATAAAAGGATGAAGAGCAGTCAAACTGTTTTATAAGCAGACGAAGAGCAGGCAAACTGATTTATAATCGGACGAAGAGCAGTCAAACTGATTTATAAAAGGATGAAGAGCAGTCAAACTGTTTTATAAGCGGATGAACCGCAGTCAAACTGATTTATAATCGGACGAAGAGCAGTCAAACTGATTTATGAGAGGATGAAGAGCAGTCAAACTGCTTTATAAGAGGATGAAGAGCAGTCAAACTGTTCTATAGGAGGATAAAGCACAGTCAAACTGGTTTATATGAGGATGAAGAGCAGTCAAACTGCTTTATAAGACGATGAAGAGCAGTCAAACTGTTTTATAAGAGGACGAAGAGCAGTCAAACTGATTTATAAGAGGATGAGGAGCAGTCAAACTGATTTAAAAGAGGATGAAGAGCAGTCAAACTGCTTTATAAAAGGATGAAGAGCAGTCAAACTGATTTATAATCGGATGAACAGCAGTCAATAATCGGACGAAGAGCAGTCAAACTGTTATATAGGAGGACGAAGAGCACTCAAACTGAATTATAATCGGATGAACAGCAGTCAAACTGATTTATAAGAGGATGAAGAGCAGTCAAACTGCTTTATAAAAGGATGAAGAGCAGTCAAACTGTTTCATAAGAGGACGAAGAGCAGTCAAACTGTTTTATAAGCGGACGAACAGTAGTCAAACTGATTTATAATCGGACGAAGAGCAGTCAAACTGATTTATAATCGGACGAAGAGCAGTCAAACGGTTTTATAAGAGGATGAAGAGCAGTCAAACTGATTTATAAGAGGATGAAGAGCAGTCAAACTGCTTTATAAAAGGATGAAGAGCAGTCAAACTGATTTATAATCGGATGAACAGCAGTCAATAATCGGACGAAGAGCAGCCAAACTGTTATATAGGAGGACGAAGAGCACTCAAACTGAATTATAATCGGATGAAGAGCAGTCAAACGGTTTTATAAGAGGATGAAGAGCAGTCAAACTGATTTATAAGAGGATGAAGAGCAGTCAAACTGATTTATAAGAGGATGAAGAGCAGTGAAACTGCTTTATAAAACGATGAAGAGCAGTCAAACTGTTTTATAAGAGGACGAAGAGCAGTCAAACTGATTTGTAAGAGGATGAAGAGCAGTCAAACTGATTTATAAGAGGATGAAGAGCAGTCAAACTGCTTTATAAAAGGATGAAGAGCAGTCAAACTGATTTATAAACGGACGAAGAGCAGTCAATAATCGGATGAAGAGCAGCCAAACTGTTCTATAGGAGGATGAAGCGCAGTCAAACTGTTTTACACGAGGATGTAGAGCAGTCAGACTGGTTTACAAGAGTATGAAGAGCAGTCAACCTGTTTTACAAGAGGTTGAAGAGCAGTCAAACTGTTTTATAAGAGGATGAAGAGCAGTCAAACTGTTTTACACGAGGATGTAGAGCAGTCAACCTGTTTTACAAGAGGTTGAAGAGCAGTCAAACTGTTTTATAAGAGGATGAAGAGCAGTCAAACTGATTTATAAGAGGATGAAGAGCAGTCAAACTGCTTTATAAAAGGATGAAGAGCAGTCAAACTGTTTTATAAGCAGACGAAGAGCAGGCAAACTGATTTATAATCGGACGAAGAGCAGTCAAACTGATTTATAAAAGGATGAAGAGCAGTCAAACTGTTTTATAAGCGGATGAACCGCAGTCAAACTGATTTATAATCGGACGAAGAGCAGTCAAACTGATTTATGAGAGGATGAAGAGCAGTCAAACTGCTTTATAAGAGGATGAAGAGCAGTCAAACTGTTCTATAGGAGGATAAAGCACAGTCAAACTGGTTTATATGAGGATGAAGAGCAGTCAAACTGCTTTATAAGACGATGAAGAGCAGTCAAACTGTTTTATAAGAGGACGAAGAGCAGTCAAACTGATTTATAAGAGGATGAGGAGCAGTCAAACTGATTTAAAAGAGGATGAAGAGCAGTCAAACTGCTTTATAAAAGGATGAAGAGCAGTCAAACTGATTTATAATCGGATGAACAGCAGTCAATAATCGGACGAAGAGCAGTCAAACTGTTATATAGGAGGACGAAGAGCACTCAAACTGAATTATAATCGGATGAACAGCAGTCAAACTGATTTATAAGAGGATGAAGAGCAGTCAAACTGCTTTATAAAAGGATGAAGAGCAGTCAAACTGTTTCATAAGAGGACGAAGAGCAGTCAAACTGTTTTATAAGCGGACGAACAGTAGTCAAACTGATTTATAATCGGACGAAGAGCAGTCAAACTGATTTATAATCGGACGAAGAGCAGTCAAACGGTTTTATAAGAGGATGAAGAGCAGTCAAACTGATTTATAAGAGGATGAAGAGCAGTCAAACTGCTTTATAAAAGGATGAAGAGCAGTCAAACTGATTTATAATCGGATGAACAGCAGTCAATAATCGGACGAAGAGCAGCCAAACTGTTATATAGGAGGACGAAGAGCACTCAAACTGAATTATAATCGGATGAAGAGCAGTCAAACGGTTTTATAAGAGGATGAAGAGCAGTCAAACTGATTTATAAGAGGATGAAGAGCAGTCAAACTGATTTATAAGAGGATGAAGAGCAGTGAAACTGCTTTATAAAACGATGAAGAGCAGTCAAACTGTTTTATAAGAGGACGAAGAGCAGTCAAACTGATTTGTAAGAGGATGAAGAGCAGTCAAACTGATTTATAAGAGGATGAAGAGCAGTCAAACTGCTTTATAAAAGGATGAAGAGCAGTCAAACTGATTTATAAACGGACGAAGAGCAGTCAATAATCGGACGAAGAGCAGCCAAACTGTTCTATAGGAGGATGAAGCGCAGTCAAACTGGTTTACACGAGGACGTAGAGCAGTCAGACTGGTTTACAAGAGTATGAAGAGCAGTCAACCTGTTTTACAAGAGGTTGAAGAGCAGTCAAACTGTTTTATAAGAGGATGAAGAGCAGTCAAACTGATTTATAAGAGGATGAAGAGCAGTCAAACTGCTTTATAAAAGGATGAAGAGCAGTCAAACTGTTTTATAAGCAGACGAAGAGCAGTCAAACTGATTTATAATCGGACGAAGAGCAGTCAAACTGATTTATAAAAGGATGAAGAGCAGTCAAACTGTTTTATAAGCGGATGAACCGCAGTCAAACTGATTTATAATCGGACGAAGAGCAGTCAAACTGCTTTATAAGAGGATGAAGAGCAGTCAAACTGTTCTAATGGAGGATGAAGCGCAGTCAAACTGGTTTATATGAGGATGAAGTGCAGTCAAACTGCTTTATAAGAGGATGAAGAGCAGTCAAACTTCTTTATAAAACGATGAAGAGCAGTCAAACTGTTTTATAAGAGGACGAGGAGCAGTCAAACTGATTTAGAAGAGGATGAAGAGCAGTCAAACTGATTTAAAAGAGGATGAACCGCAGTCAAACTGATTTATAATCGGACGAAGAGCAGTCAAACTGATTTATAAGAGGATGAAGAGCAGTCAAACTGCTCTATAAGAGGATGAAGAGCAGTCAAACTTCTTTATAAAACGATGAAGAGGAGTCAAACTGTTTTATAAGAGGACGAGGAGCAGTCAAACTGATTTAGAAGAGGATGAAGAGCAGTCAAACTGATGTAAAGAGGATGAAGAGCAGTCAAACTGCTTTATAAAAGGATGAAGAGCAGTCAAACTGATTTATAATCGGATGAACAGCAGCCAATAATCGGACGAAGAGCAGTCAAACTGTTATATAGGAGGACGAAGAGCAGTCAAACTGAATTATAATCGGATGAAGAGCAATCAAACTGATTTATAAGAGGATGAAGAGCAGTCAAACTGCTTTATAAAAGGATGAAGAGCAGTCAAACTGTTTAATAAGAGGACGAAGAGCAGTCAAACTGTTTTATAAGCGGACGAACAGCAGTCAAACTGATTTATAATCGGACGAAGAGCAGTCAAACTGATTTATAATCGGACGAAGAGCAGTCAAACGGTTTTATAAGAGGATGAAGAGCAGTCAAATTGATTTATAAGAGGATGAAGAGCAGTCAAACCGTTTTATAAGAGGATGAAGAGCAGTCAAATTGATTTATAAGAGGATGAAGAGCAGTCAAACTGATTTATAATCGGACGAAGAGCAGTCAAACTGATTTATAATCGGACGAAGAGCAGTCAAACGGTTTTATAAGAGGATGAAGAGCAGTCAAATTGATTTATAAGAGGATGAAGAGCAGTCAAACTGCTTTATAAAAGGATGAAGAGAAGTCAAACTGTTTTATAAGAGGACGAAGAGCAGTCAAACTGATTTATAAGAGGATGAAGAGCAGTCAAACTGATTTATAAGAGGATGAAGAGCAGTGAAACTGCTTTATAAAACGATGAAGAGCAGTCAAACTGTTTTATAAGAGGACGAAGAGCAGTCAAACTGTTATATAGGAGGACGAAGAGCAGTCAAACTGAATTATAATCGGATGAAGAGCAATCAAACTGATTTATAAGAGGATGAAGAGCAGTCAAACTGCTTTATAAAAGGATGAAGAGCAGTCAAACTGTTTAATAAGAGGACGAAGAGCAGTCAAACTGTTTTATAAGCGGACGAACAGCAGTCAAACTGATTTATAATCGGACGAAGAGCAGTCAAACTGATTTATAATCGGACGAAGAGCAGTCAAACGGTTTTATAAGAGGATGAAGAGCAGTCAAATTGATTTATAAGAGGATGAAGAGCAGTCAAACCGTTTTATAAGAGGATGAAGAGCAGTCAAATTGATTTATAAGAGGATGAAGAGCAGTCAAACTGATTTATAATCGGACGAAGAGCAGTCAAACTGATTTATAATCGGACGAAGAGCAGTCAAACGGTTTTATAAGAGGATGAAGAGCAGTCAAATTGATTTATAAGAGGATGAAGAGCAGTCAAACTGCTTTATAAAAGGATGAAGAGAAGTCAAACTGTTTTATAAGAGGACGAAGAGCAGTCAAACTGATTTATAAGAGGATGAAGAGCAGTCAAACTGATTTATAAGAGGATGAAGAGCAGTGAAACTGCTTTATAAAACGATGAAGAGCAGTCAAACTGTTTTATAAGAGGACGAAGAGCAGTCAAACTGATTTATAAGAGGATGAAGAGCAGTCAAACTGATTTATAAGAGGACGAAGAGCAGTCAGACTGCTTTATAAAAGGATGAAGAGCAGTCAAACTGATTTATAAGAGGATGAAGAGCAGTGAAACAGCTTTATAAAACGATGAAGAGCAGTCAAACTGTTTTATAAGAGGACGAAGAGCAGTCAAACTGATTTGTAAGAGGATGAAGAGCAGTCAAACTGATTTATAAGAGGATGAAGAGCAGTCAAACTGCTTTATAAAAGGATGAAGAGCAGTCAAACTGATTTATAAACGGACGAAGAGCAGTCAATAATCGGACGAAGAGCAGCAAAACTGTTCTATAGGAGGATGAAGCGCAGTCAAACTGTTTTACACGAGGATGTAGAGCAGTCAGACTGGTTTACAAGAGTATGAAGAGCAGTCAACCTGTTTTACAAGAGGTTGAAGAGCAGTCAAACTGTTTTATAAGAGGATGAAGAGCAGTCAAACTGATTTATAAGAGGATGAAGAGCAGTCAAACTGCTTTATAAAAGGATGAAGAGCAGTCAAACTGTTTTGTAAGCGGATGACCCGCAGTCAAACTGATTTATAATCGGACGAAGAGCAGTCAAACTGATTTATAAGAGGATGAAGAGCAGTCAAACTGCTTTATAAGAGGATGAAGAGCAGTCAAACTGTTCTATAGGAGGATGAAGCGCATTCAAACTGGTTTATATGAGGATGAAGAGCAGTCAAACTGCTTTATAAGAGGATGAAGAGCAGTCAAACTGCTTTAAAAGAGGACGAAGAGCAGTCAAACTGATTTATAAGAGGATGAAGAGCAGTCAAACTGCTTTATAAAAGGATGAAGAGCAGTCAAACTGTTTTATAAGCAGACGAAGAGCAGGCAAACTGATTTATAATCGGACGAAGAGCAGTCAAACTGATTTATAAAAGGATGAAGAGCAGTCAAACTGTTTTATAAGCGGATGAACCGCAGTCAAACTGATTTATAATCGGACGAAGAGCAGTCAAACTGATTTATGAGAGGATGAAGAGCAGTCAAACTGCTTTATAAGAGGATGAAGAGCAGTCAAACTGGTTTATATGAGGATGAAGAGCAGTCAAACTGCTTTATAAGACGATGAAGAGCAGTTAAACTGTTTTATAAGAGGACGAAGAGCAGTCAAACTGATTTATAATCGGACGAAGAGCAGTCAAACTGATTTATAATCGGACGAAGAGCAGTCAAACGGTTTTATAAGAGGATGAAGAGCAGTCAAACTGATTTATAAGAGGATGAAGAGCAGTCAAACTGCTTTATAAAAGGATGAAGAGCAGTCAAACTGATTTATAATCGGATGAACAGCAGTCAATAATCGGACGAAGAGCAGCCAAACTGTTATATAGGAGGACGAAGAGCACTCAAACTGAATTATAATCGGATGAAGAGCAGTCAAACTGATTTATAAGAGGATGAAGAGCAGTCAAACTGCTTTATAAAAGGATGAAGAGCAGTCAAACTGTTTCATAAGAGGACGAAGAGCAGTCAAACTGTTTTATAAGCGGACGACCAGTAGTCAAACTGATTTATAATCGGACGAAGAGCAGTCAAACTGATTTATAATCGGACGAAGAGCAGTCAAACGGTTTTATAAGAGGATGAAGAGCAGTCAAATTGATTTATAAGAGGATGAAGAGCAGTCAAACTGCTTTATAAAAGGATGAAGAGAAGTCAAACTGTTTTATAAGAGGATGAAGAGCAGTGAAACTGATTTATAAAACGATGAAGAGCAGTCAAACTGTTTTATAAGAGGACGAAGAGCAGTCAAACTGTTATATAGGAGGACGAAGAGCAGTCAAACTGAATTATAATCGGATGAAGAGCAATCAAACTGATTTATAAGAGGATGAAGAGCAGTCAAACTGCTTTATAAAAGGATGAAGAGCAGTCAAACTGTTTAATAAGAGGACGAAGAGCAGTCAAACTGTTTTATAAGCGGACGAACAGCAGTCAAACTGATTTATAATCGGACGAAGAGCAGTCAAACTGATTTATAATCGGACGAAGAGCAGTCAAACGGTTTTATAAGAGGATGAAGAGCAGTCAAATTGATTTATAAGAGGATGAAGAGCAGTCAAACCGTTTTATAAGAGGATGAAGAGCAGTCAAATTGATTTATAAGAGGATGAAGAGCAGTCAAACTGATTTATAATCGGACGAAGAGCAGTCAAACTGATTTATAATCGGACGAAGAGCAGTCAAACGGTTTTATAAGAGGATGAAGAGCAGTCAAATTGATTTATAAGAGGATGAAGAGCAGTCAAACTGCTTTATAAAAGGATGAAGAGAAGTCAAACTGTTTTATAAGAGGACGAAGAGCAGTCAAACTGATTTATAAGAGGATGAAGAGCAGTCAAACTGATTTATAAGAGGATGAAGAGCAGTGAAACTGCTTTATAAAACGATGAAGAGCAGTCAAACTGTTTTATAAGAGGACGAAGAGCAGTCAAACTGATTTATAAGAGGATGAAGAGCAGTCAAACTGATTTATAAGAGGACGAAGAGCAGTCAGACTGCTTTATAAAAGGATGAAGAGCAGTCAAACTGATTTATAAGAGGATGAAGAGCAGTGAAACTGCTTTATAAAACGATGAAGAGCAGTCAAACTGTTTTATAAGAGGACGAAGAGCAGTCAAACTGATTTGTAAGAGGATGAAGAGCAGTCAAACTGATTTATAAGAGGATGAAGAGCAGTCAAACTGCTTTATAAAAGGATGAAGAGCAGTCAAACTGATTTATAAACGGACGAAGAGCAGTCAATAATCGGACGAAGAGCAGCAAAACTGTTCTATAGGAGGATGAAGCGCAGTCAAACTGTTTTACACGAGGATGTAGAGCAGTCAGACTGGTTTACAAGAGTATGAAGAGCAGTCAACCTGTTTTACAAGAGGTTGAAGAGCAGTCAAACTGTTTTATAAGAGGATGAAGAGCAGTCAAACTGATTTATAAGAGGATGAAGAGCAGTCAAACTGCTTTATAAAAGGATGAAGAGCAGTCAAACTGTTTTGTAAGCGGATGACCCGCAGTCAAACTGATTTATAATCGGACGAAGAGCAGTCAAACTGATTTATAAGAGGATGAAGAGCAGTCAAACTGCTTTATAAGAGGATGAAGAGCAGTCAAACTGTTCTATAGGAGGATGAAGCGCATTCAAACTGGTTTATATGAGGATGAAGAGCAGTCAAACTGCTTTATAAGAGGATGAAGAGCAGTCAAACTGCTTTAAAAGAGGACGAAGAGCAGTCAAACTGATTTATAAGAGGATGAAGAGCAGTCAAACTGCTTTATAAAAGGATGAAGAGCAGTCAAACTGTTTTATAAGCAGACGAAGAGCAGGCAAACTGATTTATAATCGGACGAAGAGCAGTCAAACTGATTTATAAAAGGATGAAGAGCAGTCAAACTGTTTTATAAGCGGATGAACCGCAGTCAAACTGATTTATAATCGGACGAAGAGCAGTCAAACTGATTTATGAGAGGATGAAGAGCAGTCAAACTGCTTTATAAGAGGATGAAGAGCAGTCAAACTGGTTTATATGAGGATGAAGAGCAGTCAAACTGCTTTATAAGACGATGAAGAGCAGTTAAACTGTTTTATAAGAGGACGAAGAGCAGTCAAACTGATTTATAATCGGACGAAGAGCAGTCAAACTGATTTATAATCGGACGAAGAGCAGTCAAACGGTTTTATAAGAGGATGAAGAGCAGTCAAACTGATTTATAAGAGGATGAAGAGCAGTCAAACTGCTTTATAAAAGGATGAAGAGCAGTCAAACTGATTTATAATCGGATGAACAGCAGTCAATAATCGGACGAAGAGCAGCCAAACTGTTATATAGGAGGACGAAGAGCACTCAAACTGAATTATAATCGGATGAAGAGCAGTCAAACTGATTTATAAGAGGATGAAGAGCAGTCAAACTGCTTTATAAAAGGATGAAGAGCAGTCAAACTGTTTCATAAGAGGACGAAGAGCAGTCAAACTGTTTTATAAGCGGACGACCAGTAGTCAAACTGATTTATAATCGGACGAAGAGCAGTCAAACTGATTTATAATCGGACGAAGAGCAGTCAAACTGATTTATAATCGGACGAAGAGCAGTCAAACGGTTTTATAAGAGGATGAAGAGCAGTCAAATTGATTTATAAGAGGATGAAGAGCAGTCAAACGGTTTTATAAGAGGATGAAGAGCAGTCAAATTGATTTATAAGAGGATGAAGAGCAGTCAAACTGATTTATAATCGGACGAAGAGCAGTCAAACTGATTTATAATCGGACGAAGAGCAGTCAAACGGTTTTATAAGAGGATGAAGAGCAGTCAAATTGATTTATAAGAGGATGAAGAGCAGTCAAACTGCTTTATAAAAGGATGAAGAGAAGTCAAACTGTTTTATAAGAGGACGAAGAGCAGTCAAACTGATTTATAAGAGGATGAAGAGCAGTCAAACTGATTTATAAGAGGATGAAGAGCAGTGAAACTGCTTTATAAAACGATGAAGAGCAGTCAAACTGTTTTATAAGAGGACGAAGAGCAGTCAAACTGATTTATAAGAGGATGAAGAGCAGTCAAACTGATTTATAAGAGGATGAAGAGCAGTCAAACTGCTTTATAAAAGGATGAAGAGCAGTCAAACTGATTTATAAACGGACGAAGAGCAGTCAATAATCGGACGAAGAGCAGCCAAACTGTTCTATAGGAGGATGAAGCGCAGTCAAACTGTTTTACACGAGGATGTAGAGCAGTCAGACTGGTTTACAAGAGTATGAAGAGCAGTCAACCTGTTTTACAAGAGGTTGAAGAGCAGTCAAACTGTTTTATAAGAGGATGAAGAGCAGTCAAACTGTTTTACACGAGGATGTAGAGCAGTCAACCTGTTTTACAAGAGGTTGAAGAGCAGTCAAACTGTTTTATAAGAGGATGAAGAGCAGTCAAACTGATTTATAAGAGGATGAAGAGCAGTCAAACTGCTTTATAAAAGGATGAAGAGCAGTCAAACTGTTTTATAAGCAGACGAAGAGCAGGCAAACTGATTTATAATCGGACGAAGAGCAGTCAAACTGATTTATAAAAGGATGAAGAGCAGTCAAACTGTTTTATAAGCGGATGAACCGCAGTCAAACTGATTTATAATCGGACGAAGAGCAGTCAAACTGATTTATGAGAGGATGAAGAGCAGTCAAACTGCTTTATAAGAGGATGAAGAGCAGTCAAACTGTTCTATAGGAGGATAAAGCACAGTCAAACTGGTTTATATGAGGATGAAGAGCAGTCAAACTGCTTTATAAGACGATGAAGAGCAGTCAAACTGTTTTATAAGAGGACGAAGAGCAGTCAAACTGATTTATAAGAGGATGAGGAGCAGTCAAACTGATTTAAAAGAGGATGAAGAGCAGTCAAACTGCTTTATAAAAGGATGAAGAGCAGTCAAACTGATTTATAATCGGATGAACAGCAGTCAATAATCGGACGAAGAGCAGTCAAACTGTTATATAGGAGGACGAAGAGCACTCAAACTGAATTATAATCGGATGAACAGCAGTCAAACTGATTTATAAGAGGATGAAGAGCAGTCAAACTGCTTTATAAAAGGATGAAGAGCAGTCAAACTGTTTCATAAGAGGACGAAGAGCAGTCAAACTGTTTTATAAGCGGACGAACAGTAGTCAAACTGATTTATAATCGGACGAAGAGCAGTCAAACTGATTTATAATCGGACGAAGAGCAGTCAAACGGTTTTATAAGAGGATGAAGAGCAGTCAAACTGATTTATAAGAGGATGAAGAGCAGTCAAACTGCTTTATAAAAGGATGAAGAGCAGTCAAACTGATTTATAATCGGATGAACAGCAGTCAATAATCGGACGAAGAGCAGCCAAACTGTTATATAGGAGGACGAAGAGCACTCAAACTGAATTATAATCGGATGAAGAGCAGTCAAACGGTTTTATAAGAGGATGAAGAGCAGTCAAACTGATTTATAAGAGGATGAAGAGCAGTCAAACTGATTTATAAGAGGATGAAGAGCAGTGAAACTGCTTTATAAAACGATGAAGAGCAGTCAAACTGTTTTATAAGAGGACGAAGAGCAGTCAAACTGATTTGTAAGAGGATGAAGAGCAGTCAAACTGATTTATAAGAGGATGAAGAGCAGTCAAACTGCTTTATAAAAGGATGAAGAGCAGTCAAACTGATTTATAAACGGACGAAGAGCAGTCAATAATCGGACGAAGAGCAGCCAAACTGTTCTATAGGAGGATGAAGCGCAGTCAAACTGTTTTACACGAGGATGTAGAGCAGTCAGACTGGTTTACAAGAGTATGAAGAGCAGTCAACCTGTTTTACAAGAGGTTGAAGAGCAGTCAAACTGTTTTATAAGAGGATGAAGAGCAGTCAAACTGTTTTACACGAGGATGTAGAGCAGTCAACCTGTTTTACAAGAGGTTGAAGAGCAGTCAAACTGTTTTATAAGAGGATGAAGAGCAGTCAAACTGATTTATAAGAGGATGAAGAGCAGTCAAACTGCTTTATAAAAGGATGAAGAGCAGTCAAACTGTTTTATAAGCAGACGAAGAGCAGGCAAACTGATTTATAATCGGACGAAGAGCAGTCAAACTGATTTATAAAAGGATGAAGAGCAGTCAAACTGTTTTATAAGCGGATGAACCGCAGTCAAACTGATTTATAATCGGACGAAGAGCAGTCAAACTGATTTATGAGAGGATGAAGAGCAGTCAAACTGCTTTATAAGAGGATGAAGAGCAGTCAAACTGTTCTATAGGAGGATAAAGCACAGTCAAACTGGTTTATATGAGGATGAAGAGCAGTCAAACTGCTTTATAAGACGATGAAGAGCAGTCAAACTGTTTTATAAGAGGACGAAGAGCAGTCAAACTGATTTATAAGAGGATGAGGAGCAGTCAAACTGATTTAAAAGAGGATGAAGAGCAGTCAAACTGCTTTATAAAAGGATGAAGAGCAGTCAAACTGATTTATAATCGGATGAACAGCAGTCAATAATCGGACGAAGAGCAGTCAAACTGTTATATAGGAGGACGAAGAGCACTCAAACTGAATTATAATCGGATGAACAGCAGTCAAACTGATTTATAAGAGGATGAAGAGCAGTCAAACTGCTTTATAAAAGGATGAAGAGCAGTCAAACTGTTTCATAAGAGGACGAAGAGCAGTCAAACTGTTTTATAAGCGGACGAACAGTAGTCAAACTGATTTATAATCGGACGAAGAGCAGTCAAACTGATTTATAATCGGACGAAGAGCAGTCAAACGGTTTTATAAGAGGATGAAGAGCAGTCAAACTGATTTATAAGAGGATGAAGAGCAGTCAAACTGCTTTATAAAAGGATGAAGAGCAGTCAAACTGATTTATAATCGGATGAACAGCAGTCAATAATCGGACGAAGAGCAGCCAAACTGTTATATAGGAGGACGAAGAGCACTCAAACTGAATTATAATCGGATGAAGAGCAGTCAAACGGTTTTATAAGAGGATGAAGAGCAGTCAAACTGATTTATAAGAGGATGAAGAGCAGTCAAACTGATTTATAAGAGGATGAAGAGCAGTGAAACTGCTTTATAAAACGATGAAGAGCAGTCAAACTGTTTTATAAGAGGACGAAGAGCAGTCAAACTGATTTGTAAGAGGATGAAGAGCAGTCAAACTGATTTATAAGAGGATGAAGAGCAGTCAAACTGCTTTATAAAAGGATGAAGAGCAGTCAAACTGATTTATAAACGGACGAAGAGCAGTCAATAATCGGACGAAGAGCAGCCAAACTGTTCTATAGGAGGATGAAGCGCAGTCAAACTGGTTTACACGAGGACGTAGAGCAGTCAGACTGGTTTACAAGAGTATGAAGAGCAGTCAACCTGTTTTACAAGAGGTTGAAGAGCAGTCAAACTGTTTTATAAGAGGATGAAGAGCAGTCAAACTGATTTATAAGAGGATGAAGAGCAGTCAAACTGCTTTATAAAAGGATGAAGAGCAGTCAAACTGTTTTATAAGCAGACGAAGAGCAGTCAAACTGATTTATAATCGGACGAAGAGCAGTCAAACTGATTTATAAAAGGATGAAGAGCAGTCAAACTGTTTTATAAGCGGATGAACCGCAGTCAAACTGATTTATAATCGGACGAAGAGCAGTCAAACTGCTTTATAAGAGGATGAAGAGCAGTCAAACTGTTCTAATGGAGGATGAAGCGCAGTCAAACTGGTTTATATGAGGATGAAGTGCAGTCAAACTGCTTTATAAGAGGATGAAGAGCAGTCAAACTTCTTTATAAAACGATGAAGAGCAGTCAAACTGTTTTATAAGAGGACGAGGAGCAGTCAAACTGATTTAGAAGAGGATGAAGAGCAGTCAAACTGATTTAAAAGAGGATGAACCGCAGTCAAACTGATTTATAATCGGACGAAGAGCAGTCAAACTGATTTATAAGAGGATGAAGAGCAGTCAAACTGCTCTATAAGAGGATGAAGAGCAGTCAAACTTCTTTATAAAACGATGAAGAGGAGTCAAACTGTTTTATAAGAGGACGAGGAGCAGTCAAACTGATTTAGAAGAGGATGAAGAGCAGTCAAACTGATGTAAAGAGGATGAAGAGCAGTCAAACTGCTTTATAAAAGGATGAAGAGCAGTCAAACTGATTTATAATCGGATGAACAGCAGCCAATAATCGGACGAAGAGCAGTCAAACTGTTATATAGGAGGACGAAGAGCAGTCAAACTGAATTATAATCGGATGAAGAGCAATCAAACTGATTTATAAGAGGATGAAGAGCAGTCAAACTGCTTTATAAAAGGATGAAGAGCAGTCAAACTGTTTAATAAGAGGACGAAGAGCAGTCAAACTGTTTTATAAGCGGACGAACAGCAGTCAAACTGATTTATAATCGGACGAAGAGCAGTCAAACTGATTTATAATCGGACGAAGAGCAGTCAAACGGTTTTATAAGAGGATGAAGAGCAGTCAAATTGATTTATAAGAGGATGAAGAGCAGTCAAACCGTTTTATAAGAGGATGAAGAGCAGTCAAATTGATTTATAAGAGGATGAAGAGCAGTCAAACTGATTTATAATCGGACGAAGAGCAGTCAAACTGATTTATAATCGGACGAAGAGCAGTCAAACGGTTTTATAAGAGGATGAAGAGCAGTCAAATTGATTTATAAGAGGATGAAGAGCAGTCAAACTGCTTTATAAAAGGATGAAGAGAAGTCAAACTGTTTTATAAGAGGACGAAGAGCAGTCAAACTGATTTATAAGAGGATGAAGAGCAGTCAAACTGATTTATAAGAGGATGAAGAGCAGTGAAACTGCTTTATAAAACGATGAAGAGCAGTCAAACTGTTTTATAAGAGGACGAAGAGCAGTCAAACTGATTTATAAGAGGATGAAGAGCAGTCAAACTGATTTATAAGAGGACGAAGAGCAGTCAGACTGCTTTATAAAAGGATGAAGAGCAGTCAAACTGATTTATAAGAGGATGAAGAGCAGTGAAACTGCTTTATAAAACGATGAAGAGCAGTCAAACTGTTTTATAAGAGGACGAAGAGCAGTCAAACTGATTTGTAAGAGGATGAAGAGCAGTCAAACTGATTTATAAGAGGATGAAGAGCAGTCAAACTGCTTTATAAAAGGATGAAGAGCAGTCAAACTGATTTATAAACGGACGAAGAGCAGTCAATAATCGGACGAAGAGCAGCCAAACTGTTCTATAGGAGGATGAAGCGCAGTCAAACTGGTTTACACGAGGACGTAGAGCAGTCAGACTGGTTTACAAGAGTATGAAGAGCAGTCAACCTGTTTTACAAGAGGTTGAAGAGCAGTCAAACTGTTTTATAAGAGGATGAAGAGCAGTCAAACTGATTTATAAGAGGATGAAGAGCAGTCAAACTGCTTTATAAAAGGATGAAGAGCAGTCAAACTGTTTTATAAGCAGACGAAGAGCAGTCAAACTGATTTATAATCGGACGAAGAGCAGTCAAACTGATTTATAAAAGGATGAAGAGCAGTCAAACTGTTTTATAAGCGGATGAACCGCAGTCAAACTGATTTATAATCGGACGAAGAGCAGTCAAACTGCTTTATAAGAGGATGAAGAGCAGTCAAACTGTTCTAATGGAGGATGAAGCGCAGTCAAACTGGTTTATATGAGGATGAAGTGCAGTCAAACTGCTTTATAAGAGGATGAAGAGCAGTCAAACTTCTTTATAAAACGATGAAGAGCAGTCAAACTGTTTTATAAGAGGACGAGGAGCAGTCAAACTGATTTAGAAGAGGATGAAGAGCAGTCAAACTGATTTAAAAGAGGATGAACCGCAGTCAAACTGATTTATAATCGGACGAAGAGCAGTCAAACTGATTTATAAGAGGATGAAGAGCAGTCAAACTGCTTTATAAGAGGATGAAGAGCAGTCAAACTTCTTTATAAAACGATGAAGAGGAGTCAAACTGTTTTATAAGAGGACGAGGAGCAGTCAAACTGATTTAGAAGAGGATGAAGAGCAGTCAAACTGATGTAAAGAGGATGAAGAGCAGTCAAACTGCTTTATAAAAGGATGAAGAGCAGTCAAACTGATTTATAATCGGATGAACAGCAGCCAATAATCGGACGAAGAGCAGTCAAACTGTTATATAGGAGGACGAAGAGCAGTCAAACTGAATTATAATCGGATGAAGAGCAATCAAACTGATTTATAAGAGGATGAAGAGCAGTCAAACTGCTTTATAAAAGGATGAAGAGCAGTCAAACTGTTTAATAAGAGGACGAAGAGCAGTCAAACTGTTTTATAAGCGGACGAACAGCAGTCAAACTGATTTATAATCGGACGAAGAGCAGTCAAACTGATTTATAATCGGACGAAGAGCAGTCAAACGGTTTTATAAGAGGATGAAGAGCAGTCAAATTGATTTATAAGAGGATGAAGAGCAGTCAAACCGTTTTATAAGAGGATGAAGAGCAGTCAAATTGATTTATAAGAGGATGAAGAGCAGTCAAACTGATTTATAATCGGACGAAGAGCAGTCAAACTGATTTATAATCGGACGAAGAGCAGTCAAACGGTTTTATAAGAGGATGAAGAGCAGTCAAATTGATTTATAAGAGGATGAAGAGCAGTCAAACTGCTTTATAAAAGGATGAAGAGAAGTCAAACTGTTTTATAAGAGGACGAAGAGCAGTCAAACTGATTTATAAGAGGATGAAGAGCAGTCAAACTGATTTATAAGAGGATGAAGAGCAGTGAAACTGCTTTATAAAACGATGAAGAGCAGTCAAACTGTTTTATAAGAGGACGAAGAGCAGTCAAACTGATTTATAAGAGGATGAAGAGCAGTCAAACTGATTTATAAGAGGACGAAGAGCAGTCAGACTGCTTTATAAAAGGATGAAGAGCAGTCAAACTGATTTATAAACGGACGAAGAGCAGTCAATAATCGGACGAAGAGCAGCAAAACTGTTCTATAGGAGGATGAAGCGCAGTCAAACTGTTTTACACGAGGATGTAGAGCAGTCAGACTGGTTTACAAGAGTATGAAGAGCAGTCAACCTGTTTTACAAGAGGTTGAAGAGCAGTCAAACTGTTTTATAAGAGGATGAAGAGCAGTCAAACTGATTTATAAGAGGATGAAGAGCAGTCAAACTGCTTTATAAAAGGATGAAGAGCAGTCAAACTGTTTTGTAAGCGGATGACCCGCAGTCAAACTGATTTATAATCGGACGAAGAGCAGTCAAACTGATTTATAAGAGGATGAAGAGCAGTCAAACTGCTTTATAAGAGGATGAAGAGCAGTCAAACTGTTCTATAGGAGGATGAAGCGCATTCAAACTGGTTTATATGAGGATGAAGAGCAGTCAAACTGCTTTATAAGAGGATGAAGAGCAATCAAACTGCTTTAAAAGAGGACGAAGAGCAGTCAAACTGATTTATAAGAGGATGAAGAGCAGTCAAACTGCTTTATAAAAGGATGAAGAGCAGTCAAACTGTTTTATAAGCAGACGAAGAGCAGGCAAACTGATTTATAATCGGACGAAGAGCAGTCAAACTGATTTATAAAAGGATGAAGAGCAGTCAAACTGTTTTATAAGCGGATGAACCGCAGTCAAACTGATTTATAATCGGACGAAGAGCAGTCAAACTGATTTATGAGAGGATGAAGAGCAGTCAAACTGCTTTATAAGAGGATGAAGAGCAGTCAAACTGGTTTATATGAGGATGAAGAGCAGTCAAACTGCTTTATAAGACGATGAAGAGCAGTTAAACTGTTTTATAAGAGGACGAAGAGCAGTCAAACTGATTTATAATCGGACGAAGAGCAGTCAAACTGATTTATAATCGGACGAAGAGCAGTCAAACGGTTTTATAAGAGGATGAAGAGCAGTCAAACTGATTTATAAGAGGATGAAGAACAGTCAAACTGCTTTATAAAAGGATGAAGAGCAGTCAAACTGATTTATAATCGGATGAACAGCAGTCAATAATCGGACGAAGAGCAGCCAAACTGTTATATAGGAGGACGAAGAGCACTCAAACTGAATTATAATCGGATGAAGAGCAGTCAAACTGATTTATAAGAGGATGAAGAGCAGTCAAACTGCTTTATAAAAGGATGAAGAGCAGTCAAACTGTTTCATAAGAGGACGA
Organism: Lampris incognitus; assembly: GCF_029633865.1. Taxonomy (NCBI): domain Eukaryota; kingdom Metazoa; phylum Chordata; class Actinopteri; order Lampriformes; family Lampridae; genus Lampris; species Lampris incognitus. Next base: position 37,505,694 of record NC_079222.1, read on the forward strand.
AGAGCAGTCAAACTGTTTTATAAGCGGACGAACAGTAGTCAAACTGATTTATAATCGGACGAAGAGCAGTCAAACTGATTTATAATCGGACGAAGAGCAGTCAAACTGATTTATAATCGGACGAAGAGCAGTCAAACGGTTTTATAAGAGGATGAAGAGCAGTCAAATTGATTTATAAGAGGATGAAGAGCAGTCAAACGGTTTTATAAGAGGATGAAGAGCAGTCAAATTGATTTATAAGAGGATGAAGAGCAGTCAAACTGATTTATAATCGGACGAAGAGCAGTCAAACTGATTTATAATCGGACGAAGAGCAGTCAAACGGTTTTATAAGAGGATGAAGAGCAGTCAAATTGATTTATAAGAGGATGAAGAGCAGTCAAACTGCTTTATAAAAGGATGAAGAGAAGTCAAACTGTTTTATAAGAGGACGAAGAGCAGTCAAACTGATTTATAAGAGGATGAAGAGCAGTCAAACTGATTTATAAGAGGATGAAGAGCAGTGAAACTGCTTTATAAAACGATGAAGAGCAGTCAAACTGTTTTATAAGAGGACGAAGAGCAGTCAAACTGATTTATAAGAGGATGAAGAGCAGTCAAACTGATTTATAAGAGGATGAAGAGCAGTCAAACTGCTTTATAAAAGGATGAAGAGCAGTCAAACTGATTTATAAACGGACGAAGAGCAGTCAATAATCGGACGAAGAGCAGCCAAACTGTTCTATAGGAGGATGAAGCGCAGTCAAACTGTTTTACACGAGGATGTAGAGCAGTCAGACTGGTTTACAAGAGTATGAAGAGCAGTCAACCTGTTTTACAAGAGGTTGAAGAGCAGTCAAACTGTTTTATAAGAGGATGAAGAGCAGTCAAACTGATTTATAAGAGGATGAAGAGCAGTCAAACTGCTTTATAAAAGGATGAAGAGCAGTCAAACTGTTTTATAAGCGGATGACCCGCAGTCAAACTGATTTATAATCGGACGAAGAGCAGTCAAACTGATTTATAAGAGGATGAATAGCAGTCAAACTGCTTTATAAGAGGATGAAGAGCAGTCAAACTGTTCTATAGGAGGATGAAGCGCATTCAAACTGGTTTATATGAGGATGAAGAGCAGTCAAACTGCTTTATAAGAGGATGAAGAGCAGTCAAACTGCTTTAAAAGAGGACGAAGAGCAGTCAAACTGATTTATAAGAGGATGAAGAGCAGTCAAACTGCTTTATAAAAGGATGAAGAGCAGTCAAACTGTTTTATAAGCAGACGAAGAGCAGGCAAACTGATTTATAATCGGACGAAGAGCAGTCAAACTGATTTATAAAAGGATGAAGAGCAGTCAAACTGTTTTATAAGCGGATGAACCGCAGTCAAACTGATTTATAATCGGACGAAGAGCAGTCAAACTGATTTATGAGAGGATGAAGAGCAGTCAAACTGCTTTATAAGAGGATGAAGAGCAGTCAAACTGGTTTATATGAGGATGAAGAGCAGTCAAACTGCTTTATAAGACGATGAAGAGCAGTTAAACTGTTTTATAAGAGGACGAAGAGCAGTCAAACTGATTTATAAGACGATGAAGAGCAGTTAAACTGATTTATAATCGGACGAAGAGCAGTCAAACTGATTTATAATCGGACGAAGAGCAGTCAAACGGTTTTATAAGAGGATGAAGAGCAGTCAAACTGATTTATAAGAGGATGAAGAGCAGTCAAACTGCTTTATAAAAGGATGAAGAGCAGTCAAACTGATTTATAATCGGATGAACAGCAGTCAATAATCGGACGAAGAGCAGCCAAACTGTTATATAGGAGGACGAAGAGCACTCAAACTGAATTATAATCGGATGAAGAGCAGTCAAACTGATTTATAAGAGGATGAAGAGCAGTCAAACTGCTTTATAAAAGGATGAAGAGCAGTCAAACTGTTTCATAAGAGGACGAAGAGCAGTCAAACTGTTTTATAAGCGGACGAACAGTAGTCAAACTGATTTATAATCGGACGAAGAGCAGTCAAACTGATTTATAATCGGACGAAGAGCAGTCAAACGGTTTTATAAGAGGATGAAGAGCAGTCAAACTGATTTATAAGAGGATGAAGAGCAGTCAAACTGATTTATAAGAGGATGAAGAGCAGTGAAACTGCTTTATAAAACGATGAAGAGCAGTCAAACTGTTTTATAAGAGGACGAAGAGCAGTCAAACTGATTTGTAAGAGGATGAAGAGCAGTCAAACTGATTTATAAGAGGATGAAGAGCAGTCAAACTGCTTTATAAAAGGATGAAGAGCAGTCAATAATCGGACGAAGAGCAGTCAAACTGTTATATAGGAGGACGAAGAGCACTCAAACTGAATTATAATTGGATGAAGAGCAGTCAAACTGATTTATAAGAGGATGAAGAGCAGTCAAACTGCTTTATAAAAGGATGAAGAGCAGTCAAACTGTTTCATAAGAGGACGAAGAGCAGTCAAACTGTTTTATAAGCGGACGAACAGTAGTCAAACTGATTTATAATCGGACGAAGAGCAGTCAAACTGATTTATAATCGGACGAAGAGCAGTCAAACGGTTTTATAAGAGGATGAAGAGGAGTCAAAATGATTTATAAGAGGATGAAGAGCAGTCAAACTGCTTTATAAAAGGATGAAGATCAGTCAAACTGAATTATAATCGGATGAAGAGCAGTCAAACTGATTTATAAGATGATGAAGAGCAGTCAAACTGCTTTATAAAAGGATGAAGAGCAGTCAAACTGTTTCATAAGAGGACGAAGAGCAGTCAAACTGTTTTATAAGCGGACGAACAGTAGTCAAACTGATTTATAATCGGACGAAGAGCAGTCAAACTGATTTATAATCGGACGAAGAGCAGTCAAACGGTTTTATAAGAGGATGAAGAGCAGTCAAACTGATTTATAAGAGGATGAAGAGCAGTCAAACTGCTTTATAAAAGGATGAAGAGCAGTCAATCTGTTTTATAAGCAGACGAAGAGCAGTCAAACTGATTTATAATCGGACGAAGAGCAGTCAAACTGATTTATAAAAGGATGAAGAGCAGTCAAACTGTTTTATAAGCGGATGAACCGCAGTCAAACTGATTTATAATCGGACGAAGAGCAGTCAAACTGCTTTATAAGAGGATGAAGAGCAGTCAAACTGTTCTAATGGAGGATGAAGCGCAGTCAAACTGGTTTATATGAGGATGAAGAGCAGTCAAACTGCTTTATAAGAGGATGAAGAGCAGTCAAACTTCTTTATAAAACGATGAAGAGCAGTCAAACTGTTTTATAAGAGGACGAGGAGCAGTCAAACTGATTTAGAAGAGGATGAAGAGCAGTCAAACTGATGTAAAGAGGATGAAGAGCAGTCAAACTGCTTTATAAAAGGATGAAGAGCAGTCAAACTGATTTATAATCGGATGAACAGCAGTCAATAATCGGACGAAGAGCAGTCAAACTGTTATATAGGAGGACGAAGAGCAGTCAAAACTGAATTATAATCGGATGAAGAGCAATCAAACTGATTTATAAGAGGATGAGGAGCAGTCAAACTGCTTTATAAAAGGATGAAGAGCAGTCAAACTGTTTAATAAGAGGACGAAGAGCAGTCAAACTGTTTTATAAGCGGACGAACAGCAGTCAAACTGATTTATAATCGGACGAAGAGCAGTCAAACTGATTTATAATCGGACGAAGAGCAGTCAAACGGTTTATAAGAGGATGAAGAGCAGTCAAACTGCTTTATAAAAGGATGAAGAGCAGTCAAACTGTTTTATAAGAGGACGAAGAGCAGTCAAACTGATTTATAAGAGGATGAAGAGCAGTCAAACTGATTTATAAGAGGATGAAGAGCAGTGAAACTGCTTTATAAAACGATGAAGAGCAGTCAAACTGTTTTATAAGAGGACGAAGAGCAGTCAAACTGATTTATAAGAGGATGAAGAGCAGTCAAACTGATTTATAAGAGGATGAATAGCAGTCAAACTGCTTTATAAAAGGATGAAGAGCAGTCAAACTGATTTATAAACGGACGAAGAGCAGTCAATAATCGGACGAAGAGCAGACAAACTGTTCTATAGGAGGATGAAGCGCAGTCAAACTGTTTTACACGAGGATGTAGAGCAGTCAGACTGGTTTACAAGAGTATGAAGAGCAGTCAACCTGTTTTACAAGAGGTTGAAGAGCAGTCAAACTGTTTTATAAGAGGATGAAGAGCAGTCAAACTGATTTATAAGAGGATGAAGAGCAGTCAAACTGCTTTATAAAAGGATGAAGAGCAGTCAAACTGTTTTATAAGCGGATGACCCGCAGTTAAACTGATTTATAATCGGACGAAGAGCAGTCAAACTGATTTATAAGAGGATGAAGAGCACTCAAACTGCTTTATAAGAGGATGAAGAGCAGTCAAACTGTTCTATAGGAGGATGAAGCGCAGTCAAACTGGTTTATATGAGGATGAAGAGCAGTCAAACTGCTTTATAAGAGGATGAAGAGCAGTCAAACTGCTTTAAAAGAGGACGAAGAGCAGTCAAACTGATTTATAATCGGACGAAGAGCAGTCAAACTGATTTATGAGAGGATGAAGAGCAGTCAAACTGCTTTATAAGAGGATGAAGAGCAGTCAAACTGGTTTATATGAGGATGAAGAGCAGTCAAACTGCTTTATAAGAGGATGAAGAGCAGTCAAACTGTTCTATAGGAGGATGAAGCGCAGTCAAACTGGTTTATATGAGGATGAAGAGCAGTCAAACTGCTTTATAAGAGGATGAAGAGCAGTCAAACTGCTTTAAAAGAGGACGAAGAGCAGTCAAACTGATTTATAATCGGACGAAGAGCAGTCAAACTGATTTATGAGAGGATGAAGAGCAGTCAAACTGCTTTATAAGAGGATGAAGAGCAGTCAAACTGGTTTATATGAGGATGAAGAGCAGTCAAACTGCTTTATAAGACGATGAAGAGCAGTCAAACTGTTTTATAAGAGGACGAAGAGCAGTCAAACTGATTTATAAGAGGATGAGGTGCAGTCAAACTGATTTAAAAGAGGATGAAGAGCAGTCAAACTGCTTTATAAAAGGATGAAGAGCAGTCAAACTGATTTATAATCGGATGAACAGCAGTCAATAATCGGACGAAGAGCAGTCAAACTGTTATATAGGAGGACGAGGAGCACTCAAACTGAATTATAATCGGATGAAGAGCAGTCAAACTGATTTATAAGAGGATGAAGAGCAGTCAAACTGCTTTATAAAAGGATGAAGAGCAGTCAAACTGTTTCATAAGAGGACGAAGAGCAGTCAAACTGTTTTATAAGCGGACGAACAGTAGTCAAACTGATTTATAATCGGACGAAGAGCAGTCAAACTGATTTATAATCGGACGAAGAGCAGTCAAACGGTTTTATAAGAGGATGAAGAGCAGTCAAACTGATTTATAAGAGGATGAAGAGCAGTCAAACTGCTTTATAAAAGGATGAAGAGCAGTCAAACTGATTTATAATCGGATGAACAGCAGTCAATAATCGGACGAAGAGCAGCCAAACTGTTATATAGGAGGACGAAGAGCACTCAAACTGAATTATAATCGGATGAAGAGCAGTCAAACTGATTAATAAGAGGATGAAGAGCAGTCAAACTGCTTTATAAAAGGATGAAGAGCAGTCAAACTGTTTCATAAGAGGACGAAGAGCAGTCAAACTGTTTTATAAGCGGACGAACAGTAGTCAAACTGATTTATAATCGGACGAAGAGCAGTCAAACTGATTTATAATCGGACGAAGAGCAGTCAAACGGTTTTATAAGAGGATGAAGAGCAGTCAAACTGATTTATAAGAGGATGAAGAGCAGTCAAACTGATTTATAAGAGGATGAAGAGCAGTGAAACTGCTTTATAAAACGATGAAGAGCAGTCAAACTGTTTTATAAGAGGACGAAGAGCAGTCAAACTGATTTGTAAGAGGATGAAGAGCAGTCAAACTGATTTATAAGAGGATGAAGAGCAGTCAAACTGCTTTATAAAAGGATGAAGAGCAGTCAAACTGATTTATAAACGGACGAAGAGCAGTCAATAATCGGACGAAGAGCAGCCAAACTGTTCTATAGGAGGATGAAGCGCAGTCAAACTGGTTTACACGAGGACGTAGAGCAGTCAGACTGGTTTACAAGAGTATGAAGAGCAGTCAACCTGTTTTACAAGAGGTTGAAGAGCAGTCAAACTGTTTTATAATAGGATGAAGAGCAGTCAAACTGATTTATAAGAGGATGAAGAGCAGTCAAACTGCTTTATAAAAGGATGAAGAGCAGTCAATCTGTTTTATAAGCAGACGAAGAGCAGTCAAACTGATTTATAATCGGACGAAGAGCAGTCAAACTGATTTATAAAAGGATGAAGAGCAGTCAAACTGTTTTATAAGCGGATGAACCGCAGTCAAACTGATTTATAATCGGACGAAGAGCAGTCAAACTGCTTTATAAGAGGATGAAGAGCAGTCAAACTGTTCTAATGGAGGATGAAGCGCAGTCAAACTGGTTTATATGAGGATGAAGAGCAGTCAAACTGCTTTATAAGAGGATGAAGAGCAGTCAAACTTCTTTATAAAACGATGAAGAGCAGTCAAACTGTTTTATAAGAGGACGAGGAGCAGTCAAACTGATTTAGAAGAGGATGAAGAGCAGTCAAACTGATTTAAAAGAGGATGAACCGCAGTCAAACTGATTTATAATCGGACGAAGAGCAGTCAAACTGATTTATAAGAGGATGAAGAGCAGTCAAACTGCTTTATAAGAGGATGAAGAGCAGTCAAACTGTTCTATAGGAGGATGAAGCGCAGTCAAACTGGTTTATATGAAGATGAAGAGCAGTCAAACTGCTTTATAAGAGGATGAAGAGCAGTCAAACTTCTTTATAAAACGATGAAGAGCAGTCAAACTGTTTTATAAGAGGACGAGGAGCAGTCAAACTGATTTAGAAGAGGATGAAGAGCAGTCAAACTGATGTAAAGAGGATGAAGAGCAGTCAAACTGCTTTATAAAAGGATGAAGAGCAGTCAAACTGATTTATAATCGGATGAACAGCAGTCAATAATCGGACGAAGAGCAGTCAAACTGTTATATAGGAGGACGAAGAGCAGTCAAACTGAATTATAATCGGATGAAGAGCAGTCAAACTGATTTATAAGAGGATGAAGAGCAGTCAAACTGCTTTATAAAAGGATGAAGAGCAGTCAAACTGTTTAATAAGAGGACGAAGAGCAGTCAAACTGTTTTATAAGCGGACGAACAGCAGTCAAACTGATTTATAATCGGACGAAGAGCAGTCAAACTGATTTATAATCGGACGAAGAGCAGTCAAACGGTTTTATAAGAGGATGAAGAGCAGTCAAATTGATTTATAAGAGGATGAAGAGCAGTCAAACGGTTTTATAAGAGGATGAAGAGCAGTCAAATTGATTTATAAGAGGATGAAGAGCAGTCAAACTGATTTATAATCGGACGAAGAGCAGTCAAACTGATTTATAATCGGACGAAGAGCAGTCAAACGGTTTTATAAGAGGATGAAGAGCAGTCAAATTGATTTATAAGAGGATGAAGAGCAGTCAAACTGCTTTATAAAAGGATGAAGAGAAGTCAAACTGTTTTATAAGAGGACGAAGAGCAGTCAAACTGATTTATAAGAGGATGAACAGCAGTCAAACTGATTTATAAGAGGATGAAGAGCAGTGAAACTGCTTTATAAAACGATGAAGAGCAGTCAAACTGTTTTATAAGAGGACGAAGAGCAGTCAAACTGCTTTATAAAAGGATGAAGAGCAGTCAAACTGATTTATAAACGGACGAAGAGCAGTCAATAATCGGACGAAGAGCAGCCAAACTGTTCTATAGGAGGATGAAGCGCAGTCAAACTGTTTTACACGAGGATGTAGAGCAGTCAGACTGGTTTACAAGAGTATGAAGAGCAGTCAACCTGTTTTACAAGAGGTTGAAGAGCAGTCAAACTGTTTTATAAGAGGATGAAGAGCAGTCACACTGATTTATAAGAGGATGAAGAGCAGTCAAACTGCTTTATAAAAGGATGAAGAGCAGTCAAACTGTTTTATAAGCAGACGAAGAGCAGGCAAACTGATTTATAATCGGACGAAGAGCAGTCAAACTGATTTATAAAAGGATGAAGAGCAGTCAAACTGTTTTATAAGCGGATGAACCGCAGTCAAACTGATTTATAATCGGACGAAGAGCAGTCAAACTGATTTATGAGAGGATGAAGAGCAGTCAAACTGCTTTATAAGAGGATGAAGAGCAGTCAAACTGTTCTATAGGAGGATGAAGCACAGTCAAACTGGTTTATATGAGGATGAAGAGCAGTCAAACTTCTTTATAAGACGATGAAGAGCAGTCAAACTGTTTTATAAGAGGACGAAGAGCAGTCAAACTGATTTATAAGAGGATGAGGAGCAGTCAAACTGATTTAAAAGAGGATGAGGAGCATTCAAACTGCTTTATAAAAGGATGAAGAGCAGTCAAACTGATTTATAATCGGATGAACAGCAGTCAATAATCGGACGAAGAGCAGTCAAACTGTTATATAGGAGGACGAAGAGCACTCAAACTGAATTATAATCGGATGAAGAGCTGTCAAACTGATTTATAAGAGGATGAAGAGCAGTCAAACTGCTTTATAAAAGGATGAAGAGCAGTCAAACTGTTTCATAAGAGGACGAAGAGCAGTCAAACTGTTTTATAAGCGGACGAACAGTAGTCAAACTGATTTATAATCGGACGAAGAGCAGTCAAACTGATTTATAATCGGACGAAGAGCAGTCAAACGGTTTTATAAGAGGATGAAGAGCAGTCAAACTGATTTATAAGAGGACGAAGAGCAGTCAAACTGCTTTATAAAAGGATGAAGCGCAGTCAAACTTATTTATAATCGGATGAACAGCAGTCAATAATCGGACGAAGAGCAGCCAAACTGTTATATAGGAGGACGAAGAGCACTCAAACTGAATTATAATCGGATGAAGAGCAGTCAAACTGATTTATAAGAGGATGAAGAGCAGTCAAACTGCTTTATAAAAGGATGAAGAGCAGTCAAACTGTTTCATAAGAGGACGAAGAGCAGTCAAACTGTTTTATAAGCGGACGAACAGTAGTCAAACTGATTTATAATCGGACGAAGAGCAATCAAACTGATTTATAATCGGACGAAGAACAGTCAAACGGTTTTATAAGAGGATGAAGAGCAGTCAAACTGATTTATAAAAGGATGAAGAGCAGTCAAACTGCTTTATAAAAGGATGAAGAGCAGTCAAACTGATTTATAAACGGACGAAGAGCAGTCAATAATCGGACGAAGAGCAGCCAAACTGTTCTATAGGAGGATGAAGCGCAGTCAAACTGTTTTACACGAGGATGTAGAGCAGTCAGACTGGTTTACAAGAGTATGAAGAGCAGTCAACCTGTTTTACAAGAGGTTGAAGAGCAGTCAAACTGTTTTATAAGAGGATGAAGAGCAGTCAAACTGATTTATAAGAGGATGAAGAGCAGTCAAACTGCTTTATAAAAGTATGAAGAGCAGTCAAACTGTTTTATAAGCAGACGAAGAGCAGTCAAACTGATTTATAATCGGATGAACAGCAGTCAATAATCGGACGAAGAGCAGTCAAACTGTTATATAGGAGGACGAAGAGCAGTCAAACTGAATTATAATCGGATGAAGAGCAGTCAAACTGATTTATAAGAGGATGAAGAGCAGTCAAACTGCTTTATAAAAGGATGAAGAGCAGTCAAACTGCTTTATAAAAGGATGAAGAGCAGTCAAACTGTTTTATAAAAGGATGAAGAGCAGTCAAACTGTTTTATAAGCAGACGAAGAGCAGTCAAACTGATTTATAATCGGATGAACAGCAGTAAATAATCGGACGAACAGCAGTCAAACTGTTATATAGGAGGACGAAGAGCAGTCAAACTGAATTATAATCGGATGAAGAGCAGTCAAACTGATTTATAAGAGGATGAAGAGCAGTCAAACTGCTTTATAAAAGGATGAAGAGCAGTCAAACTGTTTAATAAGAGGACGAAGAGCAGTCAAACTGTTTTATAAGCGGACGAACAGCAGTCAAACTGATTTATAATCGGACGAAGAGCAGTCAAACTGATTTATAATCGGACGAAGAGCAGTCAAACGGTTTTGAAAGAGGATGAAGAGCAGTCAAACTGCTTTACACGAGGATGTAGAGCAGTCAGACTGGTTTACAAGAGTATGAAGAGCAGTCAACCTGTTTTACAAGAGGTTGAAGAGCAGTCAAACTGTTTTATAAGAGGATGAAGAGCAGTCAAACTGATTTATAAGAGGATGAAGAGCAGTCAAACTGCTTTATAAAAGGATGAAGAGCAGTCAAACTGTTTTATAAGCAGACGAAGAGCAGTCAAACTGATTTATAATCGGACGAAGAGCAGTCAAACTGATTTATAAAAGGATGAAGAGCAGTCAAACTGTTTTATAAGCGGATGAACCGCAGTCAAATTGATTTATAATCGGACGAAGAGCAGTCAAACTGATTTATAAGAGGATGAAGAGCAGTCAAACTGCTTTATAAGAGGATGAAGAGCAGTCAAACTGTTCTATAGGAGGATAAAGCGCAGTCAAACTGGTTTATATGAGGATGAAGAGCAGTCAAACTGCTTTATAAGAGGATGAAGAGCAGTCAAACTGCTTTATAAAACGATGAAGAGCAGTTAAACTGTTTTATAAGAGGACGAAGAGCAGTCAAACTGATTTATAAGAGGTTGAAGAACAGTCAAACTGATTTAAAAGAGGATGAAGAGCAGTCAAACCGCTTTATAAAAGGATGAAGAGCAGTCAAACTGATTTATAATCGGATGAACAGCAGTCAATAATCGGACGAAGAGCAGTCAAACTGTTATATAGGAGGACGAAGAGCAGTCAAACTGAATTATAATCGCATGAAGAGCAGTCAAACTGATTTATAAGAGGATGAAGAGCAGTCAAACTGCTTTATAAAAGGATGAAGAGCAGTCAAACTGTTTAATAAGAGGACGAAGAGCAGTCAAACTGTTTTATAAGCGGACGAACAGCAGTCAAACTGATTTATAATCGGACGAAGAGCAGTCAAACTGATTTATAATCGGACGAAGAGCAGTCAAACGGTTTTGAAAGAGGATGAAGAGCAGTCAAACTGCTTTACACGAGGATGTAGAGCAGTCAGACTGGTTTACAAGAGTATGAAGAGCAGTCAACCTGTTTTACAAGAGGTTGAAGAGCAGTCAAACTGGTTTATAAGAGGATGAAGAGCAGTCAAACTGATTTATAAGAGGATGAAGAGCAGTCAAACTGCTTTATAAAAGGATGAAGAGCAGTCAAACTGTTTTATAAGCAGACGAAGAGCAGTCAAACTGATTTATAATCGGACGAAGAGCAGTCAAACTGATTTATAAAAGGATGAAGAGCAGTCAAACTGTTTTATAAGCGGATGAACCGCAGTCAAATTGATTTATAATCGGACGAAGAGCAGTCAAACTGATTTATAAGAGGATGAAGAGCAGTCAAACTGCTTTATAAGAGGATGAAGAGCAGTCAAACTGTTCTATAGGAGGATAAAGCGCAGTCAAACTGGTTTATATGAGGATGAAGAGCAGTCAAACTGCTTTATAAGAGGATGAAGAGCAGTCAAACTGCTTTATAAAACGATGAAGAGCAGTTAAACTGTTTTATAAGAGGACGAAGAGCAGTCAAACTGATTTATAAGAGGTTGAAGAACAGTCAAACTGATTTAAAAGAGGATGAAGAGCAGTCAAACCGCTTTATAAAAGGATGAAGAGCAGTCAAACTGATTTATAATCGGATGAACAGCAGTCAATAATCGGACGAAGAGCAGTCAAACTGTTATATAGGAGGACGAAGAGCAGTCAAACTGAATTATAATCGCATGAAGAGCAGTCAAACTGATTTATAAGAGGATGAAGAGCATTCAAACTGCTTTATAAAAGGATGAAGAGCAGTCAAACTGTTTAATTAAAAGACGAAGAGCAGTCAAACTGTTTTATAAGCGGACGAAAAGCAGTCAAACTGATTTATAATCGGACGAAGAGCAGTCAAACTGATTTATAAGAGGATGAAGAGCAGTCAAACTGATTTATAAGAGGATGAAGAGCAGTCAAACTGCTTTATAAAAGGATGAAGAGCAGTCAAACTGATTTATAAACGGACGAAGAGCAGTCAATAATCGGACGAAGAGCAGCCAAACTGTTCTATAGGAGGATGAAGCGCAGTCAAACTGTTTTACACGAGGATGTAGAGCAGTCAGACTGGTTTACAAGAGTATGAAGAGCAGTCAACCTGTTTTACAAGAGGTTGAAGAGCAGTCAAACTGTTTTATAAGAGGATGAAGAGCAGTCAAACTGATTTATAAGAGGATGAAGAGCAGTCAAACTGATTTATAAAAGGATGAAGAGCAGTCAAACTGTTTTATAAGCTGATGAACCGCAGTCAAACTGATTTATAATCGGACGAAGAGCAGTCAAACTGATTTATGAGAGGATGAAGAGCAGTCAAACTGCTTTATAAGAGGATGAAGAGCAGTCAAACTGTTCTATAGGAGGATGAAGCACAGTCAAACTGGTTTATATGAGGATGAAGAGCAGTCAAACTGCTTTATAAGACGATGAAGAGCAGTCCAACTGTTTTATAAGAGGACGAAGAGCAGTCAAACTGATTTATACGAGGATGAGGAGCAGTTAAACTGATTTAAAAGAGGATGAAGAGCAGTCAAACTGCTTTATAAAAGGATGAAGAGCAGTCAAACTGATTTATAATCGGATGAACAGCGGTCAATAATCGGACGAAGAGCAGTCAAACTGTTATATAGGGGGACGAAGAGCACTCAAACTGAATTATAATCGGATGAAGAGCAGTCAAACTGATTTATAAGAGGATGAAGAGCAGTCAAACTGCTTTATAAAAGGATGAAGAGCAGTCAAACTGTTTCATAAGAGGACGAAGAGCAGTCAAACTGTTTTATAAGCGGACGAACAGTAGTCAAACTGATTTATAATCGGACGAAGAGCAGTCAAACTGATTTATAATCGGACGAAGAGCAGTCAAACGGTTTTATAAGAGGATGAAGAGCAGTCAAACTGATTTATAAGAGGATGAAGAGCAGTCAAACTGCTTTATAAAAGGATGAAGAGCAGTCAAACTGATTTATAATCGGATGAACAGCAGTCAATAATCGGACGAAGAGCAGCCAAACTGTTATATAGGAGGACGAAGAGCACTCAAACTGAATTATAATCGGATGAAGAGCAGTCAAACTGATTTATAAGAGGATGAAGAGCAGTCAAACTGCTTTATAAAAGGATGAAGAGCAGTCAAACTGTTTCATAAGAGGACGAAGAGCAGTCAAACTGTTTTATGAGCGGACGAACAGTAGTCAAACTGATTTATAATCGGACGAAGAGCAGTCAAACTGATTTATAATCGGACGAAGAGCAGTCAAACGGTTTTATAAGAGGATGAAGAGCAGTCAAACTGATTTATAAAAGGATGAAGAGCAGTCAAACTGCTTTATAAAAGGATGAAGAGCAGTCAAATTGATTTATAAACGGACGAAGAGCAGTCAATAATCGGACGAAGAGCACCCAAACTGTTCTATAGGAGGATGAAGCGCAGTCAAACTGTTTTACACGAGGATGTAGAGCAGTCAGACTGGTTTACAAGAGTATGAAGAGCAGTCAACCTGTTTTACAAGAGGTTGAAGAGCAGTCAAACTGTTTTATAAGAGGATGAAGAGCAGTCAAACTGATTTATAAGAGGATGAAGAGCAGTCAAACTGCTTTATAAAAGGATGAAGAGCAGTCAAACTGTTTTATAAGCAGACGAAGAGCAGTCAAACTGATTTATAATCGGACGAAGAGCAGTCAAACTGATTTATAAAAGGATGAAGAGCAGTCAAACTGTTTTATAAGCGGATGAACCGCTGTCAAATTGATTTATAATCGGACGAAGAGCAGTCAAACTGATTTATAAGAGGATGAAGAGCAGTCAAACTGCTTTATAAGAGGATGAAGAGCAGTCAAACTGTTCTATAGGAGGATAAAGCGCAGTCAAACTGGTTTATATGAGGATGAAGAGCAGTCAAACTGCTTTATAAGAGGATGAAGAGCAGTCAAACTGCTTTATAAAACGATGAAGAGCAGTTAAACTGTTTTATAAGAGGACGAAGAGCAGTCAAACTGATTTATAAGTGGATGAAGAACAGTCAAACTGATTTAAAAGAGGATGAAGAGCAGTCAAACCGCTTTATAAAAGGATGAAGAGCAGTCAAACTGATTTATAATCGGATGAACAGCAGTCAATAATCGGACGAAGAGCAGTCAAACTGTTATATAGGAGGACGAAGAGCAGTCAAACTGAATTATAATCGCATGAAGAGCAGTCAATCTGATTTATAAGAGGATGAAGAGCATTCAAACTGCTTTATAAAAGGATGAAGAGCAGTCAAACTGTTTAATTAAAAGACGAAGAGCAGTCAAACTGTTTTATAAGCGGACGAACAGCAGTCAAACTGATTTATAATCGGACGAAGAGCAGTCAAAATGATTTATAATCGGAAGAAGAGCAGTCAAACTGATTTATAAGAGGATGAAGAGCAGTGAAACTGCTTTATAAAACGATGAAGAGCAGTCAAACTGTTTTATAAGAGGACGAAGAGCAGTCAAACTGATTTATAAGAGGATGAACAGCAGTCAAACTGATTTATAAGAGGATGAAGAGCAGTCAAACTGCTTTATAAAAGGATGAAGAGCAGTCAGACTGATTTATAAACGGACGAAGAGCAGTCAATAATCGGACGAAGAGCAGCCAAACTGTTCTATAGGAGGATGAAGCGCAGTCAAACTGTTTTACACGAGGATGTAGAGCAGTCAGACTGGTTTACAAGAGTATGAAGAGCAGTCAACCTGTTTTACAAGAGGTTGAAGAGCAGTCAAACTGTTTTATAAGAGGATGAAGAGCAGTCAAACTGATTTATAAGAGGATGAAGAGCAGTCAAACTGATTTACAAAAGGATGAAGAGCAGTCAAACTGTTTTATAAGCTGATGAACCGCAGTCAAACTGATTTATAATCGGACGAAGAGCAGTCAAACTAATTTATGAGAGGATGAAGAGCAGTCAAACTGCTTTATAAGAGGATGAAGAGCAGTCAAACTGTTCTATAGGAGGATGAAGCACAGTCAAACTGGTTTATATGACGATGAAGAGCAGTCAAACTGCTTTATAAGACGATGAAGAGCAGTCCAACTGTTTTATAAGAGGACGAAGAGCAGTCAAACTGATTTATAAGAGGATGAGGAGCAGTCAAACTGATTTAAAAGAGGATGAAGAGCAGTCAAACTGCTTTATAAAAGGATGAAGAGCAGTCAAACTGATTTATAATCGGATGAACAGCAGTCAATAATCGGACGAAGAGCAGTCAAACTGTTATATAGGAGGACGAAGAGCACTCAAACTGAATTATAATCGGATGAAGAGCAGTCAAACTGATTTATAAGAGGATGAAGAGCAGTCAAACTGCTTTATAAAAGGATGAAGAGCAGTCAAACTGTTTCATAAGAGGACGAAGAGCAGTCAAACTGTTTTATAAGCGGACGAACAGTAGTCAAACTGATTTATAATCGGATGAAGAGCAGTCAAACTGATTTATAATCGGACGAAGAGCAGTCAAACGGTTTTATAAGAGGATGAAGAGCAGTCAAACTGATTTATAAGAGGATGAAGAGCAGTCAAACTGCTTTATAAAAGGATGAAGAGCAGTCAAACTGATTTATAATCGGATGAACAGCAGTCAATAATCGGACGAAGAGCAGCCAAACTGTTATATAGGAGGACGAAGAGCACTTAAACTGAATTATAATCGGATGAAGAGCAGTCAAACTGATTTATAAGAGGATGAAGAGCAGTCAAACTGCTTTATAAAATGATGAAGAGCAGTCAAACTGTTTCATAAGAGGACGAAGAGCAGTCAAACTGTTTTATAAGCGGACGAACAGTAGTCAAACTGATTTATAATCGGACGAAGAGCAGTCAAACTGATTTATAATCGGACGAAGAGCAGTCAAACGGTTTTATAAGAGGATGAAGAGCAGTCAAACTGATTTATAAAAGGATGAAGAGCAGTCAAACTGCTTTATAAAAGGATGAAGAGCAGTCAAATTGATTTATAAACGGACGAAGAGCAGTCAATAATCGGACGAAGAGCAGCCAAACTGTTCTATAGGAGGATGAAGCGCAGTCAAACTGTTTTACACGAGGATGTAGAGCAGTCAGACTGGTTTACAAGAGTATGAAGAGCAGTCAACCTGTTTTACAAGAGGTTGAAGAGCAGTCAAACTGTTTTATAAGAGGATGAAGAGCAGTCAAACTGATTTATAAGAGGATGAAGAGCAGTCAAACTGCTTTATAAAAGGATGAAGAGCAGTCAAACTGTTTTATAAGCAGACGAAGAGCAGTCAAACTGATTTATAATCGGACGAAGAGCAGTCAAACTGATTTATAAAAGGATGAAGAGCAGTCAAACTGTTTTATAAGCGGATGAACCGCAGTCAAATTGATTTATAATCGGACGAAGAGCAGTCAAACTGCTTTATAAGAGGATGAAGAGCAGTCAAACTGCTTTATAAGAGGATGAAGAGCAGTCAAACTGTTCTATAGGAGGATAAAGCGCAGTCAAACTGGTTTATATGAGGATGAAGAGCAGTCAAACTGCTTTATAAGAGGATGAAGAGCAGTCAAACTGCTTTATAAAACGATGAAGAGCAGTTGAACTGTTTTATAAGAGGACGAAGAGCAGTCAAACTGATTTATAAGAGGATGAAGAACAGTCAAACTGATTTAAAAGAGGATGAAGAGCAGTCAAACCGCTTTATAAAAGGATGAAGAGCAGTCAAACTGATTTATAATCGGATGAACAGCAGTCAATAATCGGACGAAGAGCAGTCAAACTGTTATATAGGAGGACGAAGAGCAGTCAAACTGAATTATAATCGCATGAAGAGCAGTCAAACTGATTTATAAGAGGATGAAGAGCATTCAAACTGCTTTATAAAAGGATGAAGAGCAGTCAAACTGTTTAATTAAAAGACGAAGAGCAGTCAAACTGTTTTATAAGCGGACGAACAGCAGTCAAACTGATTTATAATCGGACGAAGAGCAGTCAAACTGATTTATAATCGGAAGAAGAGCAGTCAAACTGTTTTATAAAAGGATGAAGAGCAGTCAAACTGTTTTATAAGCGGATGAACCGCAGTCAAACTGATTTATAATCGGACGAAGAGCAGTCAAACTGCTTTATAAGAGGATGAAGAGCAGTCAAACTGTTCTAATGGAGGATGAAGCGCAGTCAAACTGGTTTATATGAGGATGAAGAGCAGTCAAACTGCTTTATAAGAGGATGAAGAGCAGTCAAACTTCTTTATAAAACGATGAAGAGCAGTCAAACTGTTTTATAAGAGGACGAGGAGCAGTCAAACTGATTTAGAAGAGGATGAAGAGCAGTCAAACTGATTTAAAAGAGGATGAACCGCAGTCAAACTGATTTATAATCGGACGAAGAGCAGTCAAACTGATTTATAAGAGGATGAAGAGCAGTCAAACTGCTTTATAAGAGGATGAAGAGCAGTCAAACTGTTCTATAGGAGGATGAAGCGCAGTCAAACTGGTTTATATGAGGATGAAGAGCAGTCAAACTGCTTTATAAGAGGATGAAGAGCAGTCAAACTTCTTTATAAAACGATGAAGAGCAGTCAAACTGTTTTATAAGAGGACGAGGAGCAGTCAAACTGATTTAGAAGAGGATGAAGAGCAGTCAAACTGATGTAAAGAGGATGAAGAGCAGTCAAACTGCTTTATAAAAGGATGAAGAGCAGTCAAACTGATTTATAATCGGATGAACAGCAGTCAATAATCGGACGAAGAGCAGTCAAACTGTTATATAGGAGGACGAAGAGCAGTCAAACTGAATTATAATCGGATGAAGAGCAGTCAAACTGATTTATAAGAGGATGAAGAGCAGTCAAACTGCTTTATAAAAGGATGAAGAGCAGTCAAACTGTTTAATAAGAGGACGAAGAGCAGTCAAACTGTTTTATAAGCGGACGAACAGCAGTCAAACTGATTTATAATCGGACGAAGAGCAGTCAAACTGATTTATAATCGGACGAAGAGCAGTCAAACGGTTTTATAAGAGGATGAAGAGCAGTCAAATTGATTTATAAGAGGATGAATAGCAGTCAAACGGTTTTATAAGAGGATGAAGAGCAGTCAAATTGATTTATAAGAGGATGAAGAGCAGTCAAACTGATTTATAATCGGACGAAGAGCAGTCAAACTGATTTATAATCGGACGAAGAGCAGTCAAACGGTTTTATAAGAGGATGAAGAGCAGTCAAATTGATTTATAAGAGGATGAAGAGCAGTCAAACTGCTTTATAAAAGGATGAAGAGAAGTCAAACTGTTTTATAAGAGGACGAAGAGCAGTCAAACTGATTTATAAGAGGATGAAGAGCAGTCAAACTGATTTATAAGAGGATGAAGAGCAGTGAAACTGCTTTATAAAACGATGAAGAGCAGTCAAACTGTTTTATAAGAGGACGAAGAGCAGTCAAACTGATTTATAAGAGGATGAAGAGCAGTCAAACTGATTTATAAGAGGATGAAGAGCAGTCAAACTGCTTTATAAAAGGATGAAGAGCAGTCAAACTGATTTATAAACGGACGAAGAGCAGTCAATAATCGGACGAAGAGCAGCCAAACTGTTCTATAGGAGGATGAAGCGCAGTCAAACTGTTTTACACGAGGATGTAGAGCAGTCAGCCTGGTTTACAAAGAGTATGAAGAGCAGTCAACCTGTTTTACAAGAGGTTGAAGAGCAGTCAAACTGTTTTATAAGAGGATGAAGAGCAGTCAAACTGATTTATAAGAGGATGAAGAGCAGTCAAACTGCTTTATAAAAGGATGAAGAGCAGTCAAACTGTTTTATAAGCGGATGAACCGCAGTCAAACTGATTTATAATCGGACGAAGAGCAGTCAAACTGATTTATGAGAGGATGAAGAGCAGTCAAACTGCTTTATAAGAGGATGAAGAGCAGTCAAACTGTTCTATAGGAGGATGAAGCACAGTCAAACTGGTTTATATGAGGATGAAGAGCAGTCAAACTGCTTTATAAGACGATGAAGAGCAGTCAAACTGTTTTATAAGAGGACGAAGAGCAGTCAAACTGATTTATAAGAGGATGAGGAGCAGTCAAACTGATTTAAAAGAGGATGAAGAGCAGTCAAACTGCTTTATAAAAGGATGAAGAGCAGTCAAACTGATTTATAATCGGATGAACAGCAGTCAATAATCGGACGAAGAGCAGTCAAACTGTTATATAGGAGGACGAAGAGCACTCAAACTGAATTATAATCGGATGAAGAGCAGTCAAACTGATTTATAAGAGGATGAAGAGCAGTCAAACTGCTTTATAAAAGGATGAAGAGCAGTCAAACTGTTTCATAAGAGGACGAAGAGCAGTCAAACTGTTTTATAAGCGGACGAACAGTAGTCAAACTGATTTATAATCGGATGAAGAGCAGTCAAACTGATTTATAATCGGACGAAGAGCAGTCAAACGGTTTTATAAGAGGATGAAGAGCAGTCAAACTGATTTATAAGAGGATGAAGAGCAGTCAAACTGCTTTATAAAAGGATGAAGAGCAGTCAAACTGATTTATAATCGGATGAACAGCAGTCAATAATCGGACGAAGAGCAGCCAAACTGTTATATAGGAGGACGAAGAGCACTCAAACTGAATTATAATCGGATGAAGAGCAGTCAAACTGATTTATAAGAGGATGAAGAGCAGTCAAACTGCTTTATAAAAGGATGAAGAGCAGTCAAACTGTTTCATAAGAGGACGAAGAGCAGTCAAACTGTTTTATAAGCGGACGAACAGTAGTCAAACTGATTTATAATCGGACGAAGAGCAGTCAAACTGATTTATAATCGGACGAAGAGCAGTCAAACGGTTTTATAAGAGGATGAAGAGCAGTCAAACTGATTTATAAAAGGATGAAGAGCAGACAAACTGCTTTATAAAAGGATGAATAGCAGTCAAATTGATTTATAAACGGACGAAGAGCAGTCAATAATCGGACGAAGAGCAGCCAAACTGTTCTATAGGAGGATGAAGCGCAGTCAAACTGTTTTACACGAGGATGTAGAGCAGTCAGACTGGTTTACAAGAGTATGAAGAGCAGTCAACCTGTTTTACAAGAGGTTGAAGAGCAGTCAAACTGTTTTATAAGAGGATGAAGAGCAGTCAAACTGATTTATAAGAGGATGAAGAGCAGTCAAACGGCTTTATAAAAGGATGAAGAGCAGTCAAACTGTTTTATAAGCAGACGAAGAGCAGTCAAACTGATTTATAATCGGACGAAGAGCAGTCAAACTGATTTATAAAAGGATGAAGAGCAGTCAAACTGTTTTATAAGCGGATGAACCGCAGTCAAATTGATTTATAATCGGACGAAGAGCAGTCAAACTGCTTTATAAGAGGATGAAGAGCAGTCAAACTGCTTTATAAGAGGATGAAGAGCAGTCAAACTGTTCTATAGGAGGATAAAGCGCAGTCAAACTGGTTTATATGAGGATGAAGAGCAGTCAAACTGCTTTATAAGAGGATGAAGAGCAGTCAAACTGCTTTATAAAACGATGAAGAGCAGTTGAACTGTTTTATAAGAGGACGAAGAGCAGTCAAACTGATTTATAAGAGGATGAAGAACAGTCAAACTGATTTAAAAGAGGATGAAGAGCAGTCAAACCGCTTTATAAAAGGATGAAGAGCAGTCAAACTGATTTATAATCGGATGAACAGCAGTCAATAATCGGACGAAGAGCAGTCAAACTGTTATATAGGAGGACGAAGAGCAGTCAAACTGAATTATAATCGCATGAAGAGCAGTCAAACTGATTTATAAGAGGATGAAGAGCCTTCAAACTGCTTTATAAAAGGATGAAGAGCAGTCAAACTGTTTAATTAAAAGACGAAGAGCAGTCAAACTGTTTTATAAGCGGACGAACAGCAGTCAAACTGATTTATAATCGGACGAAGAGCAGTCAAACTGATTTATAATCGGAAGAAGAGCAGTCAAACTGTTTTATAAAAGGATGAAGAGCAGTCAAACTGTTTTATAAGCGGATGAACCGCAGTCAAACTGATTTATAATCGGACGAAGAGCAGTCAAACTGCTTTATAAGAGGATGAAGAGCAGTCAAACTGTTCTAATGGAGGATGAAGCGCAGTCAAACTGGTTTATATGAGGATGAAGAGCAGTCAAACTGCTTTATAAGAGGATGAAGAGCAGTCAAACTTCTTTATAAAACGATGAAGAGCAGTCAAACTGTTTTATAAGAGGACGAGGAGCAGTCAAACTGATTTAGAAGAGGATGAAGAGCAGTCAAACTGATTTAAAAGAGGATGAACCGCAGTCAAACTGATTTATAATCGGACGAAGAGCAGTCAAACTGATTTATAAGAGGATGAAGAGCAGTCAAACTGCTTTATAAGAGGATGAAGAGCAGTCAAACTGTTCTATAGGAGGATGAAGCGCAGTCAAACTGGATTATATGAGGATGAAGAGCAGTCAAACTGCTTTATAAGAGGATGAAGAGCAGTCAAACTTCTTTATAAAACGATGAAGAGCAGTCAAACTGTTTTATAAGAGGACGAGGAGCAGTCAAACTGATTTAGAAGAGGATGAAGAGCAGTCAAACTGATGTAAAGAGGATGAAGAGCAGTCAAACTGCTTTATAAAAGGATGAAGAGCAGTCAAACTGATTTATAATCGGATGAACAGCAGTCAATAATCGGACGAAGAGCAGTCAAACTGTTATATAGGAGGACGAAGAGCAGTCAAACTGAATTATAATCGGATGAAGAGCAGTCAAACTGATTTATAAGAGGATGAAGAGCAGTCAAACTGCTTTATAAAAGGATGAAGAGCAGTCAAACTGTTTAATAAGAGGACGAAGAGCAGTCAAACTGTTTTATAAGCGGACGAACAGCAGTCAAACTGATTTATAATCGGACGAAGAGCAGTCAAACTGATTTATAATCGGACGAAGAGCAGTCAAACGGTTTTATAAGAGGATGAAGAGCAGTCAAATTGATTTATAAGAGGATGAATAGCAGTCAAACGGTTTTATAAGAGGATGAAGAGCAGTCAAACTGATTTATAATCGGACGAAGAGCAGTCAAACTGATTTATAATCGGACGAAGAGCAGTCAAACGGTTTTATAAGAGGATGAAGAGCAGTCAAATTGATTTATAAGAGGATGAAGAGCAGTCAAACTGCTTTATAAAAGGATGAAGAGAAGTCAAACTGTTTTATAAGAGGACGAAGAGCAGTCAAACTGATTTATAAGAGGATGAAGAGCAGTCAAACTGATTTATAAGAGGATGAAGAGCAGTGAAACTGCTTTATAAAACGATGAAGAGCAGTCAAACTGTTTTATAAGAGGACGAAGAGCAGTCAAACTGATTTATAAGAGGATGAAGAGCAGTCAAACTGATTTATAAGAGGATGAAGAGCAGTCAAACTGCTTTATAAAAGGATGAAGAGCAGTCAAACTGATTTATAAACGGACGAAGAGCAGTCAATAATCGGACGAAGAGCAGCCAAACTGTTCTATAGGAGGATGAAGCGCAGTCAAACTGTTTTACACGAGGATGTAGAGCAGTCAGACTGGTTTACAAAGAGTATGAAGAGCAGTAAACCTGTTTTACAAGAGGTTGAAGAGCAGTCAAACTGTTTTATAAGAGGATGAAGAGCAGTCAAACTGATTTATAAGAGGATGAAGAGCAGTCAAACTGCTTTATAAAAGGATGAAGAGCAGTCAAACTGTTTTATAAGCAGACGAAGAGCAGGCAAACTGATTTATAATCGGACGAAGAGCAGTCAAACTGATTTATAAAAGGATGAAGAGCAGTCAAACTGTTTTATAAGCGGATGAACCGCAGTCAAACTGATTTATAATCGGACGAAGAGCAGTCAAACTGATTTATGAGAGGATGAAGAGCAGTCAAACTGCTTTATAAGAGGATGAAGAGCAGTCAAACTGTTCTATAGGAGGATGAAGCACAGTCAAACTGGTTTATATGAGGATGAAGAGCAGTCAAACTGCTTTATAAGACGATGAAGAGCAGTCAAACTGTTTTATAAGGGGACGAAGAGCAGTCAAACTGATTTATAAGAGGATGAGGAGCAGTCAAACTGATTTAAAAGAGGATGAAGAGCAGTCAAACTGCTTTATAAAAGGATGAAGAGCAGTCAAACTGATTTATAATCGGATGAACAGCAGTCAATAATCTGACGAAGAGCAGTCAAACTGTTATATAGGAGGACGAAGAGCACTCAAACTGAATTATAATCGGATGAAGAGCAGTCAAACTGATTTATAAGAGGATGAAGAGCAGTCAAACTGCTTTATAAAATGATGAAGAGCAGTCAAACTGTTTCATAAGAGGACGAAGAGCAGTCAAACTGTTTTATAAGCGGACGAACAGTAGTCAAACTGATTTATAATCGGACGAAGAGCAGTCAAACTGATTTATAATCGGACGAAGAGCAGTCAAAATGATTTATAATCGGACGAAGAGCAGTCAAACTGATTTATAAGAGGATGAAGAGCAGTCAAACTGCTTTATAAAAGGATGAAGAGCAGTCAAACTGATTTATAATCGGATGAACAGCAGTCAATAATCGGACGAAGAGCAGCCAAACTGTTATATAGGAGGACGAACAGCACTCAAACTGAATTATAATCGGATGAAGAGCAGTCAAACTGATTTATTAGAGGACGAAGAGCAGTCAAACTGCTTTATAAAAGGATGAAGAGCAGTCAAACTGTTTCATAAGAGGACGAAGAGCAGTCAAACTGTTTTATAAGCGGACGAACAGTAGTCAAACTGATTTATAATCGGACGAAGAGCAGTCAAACTGATTTATAATCGGACGAAGAGCAGTCAAACGGTTTTATAAGAGGATGAAGAGCAGTCAAACTGATTTATAAAAGGATGAAGAGCAGTCAAACTGCTTTATAAAAGGATGAAGAGCAGTCAAACTGATTTATAAACGGACGAAGAGCAGTCAATAATCGGACGAAGAGCAGCCAAACTGTTCTATAGGAGGATGAAGCGCAGTCAGACTGGTTTACAAGAGTATGAAGAGCAGTCAACCTGTTTTACAAGAGGTTGAAGAGCAGTCAAACTGATTTATAAGAGGATGAAGAGCAGTCAAACTGATTTATAAGAGGATGAAGAGCAGTCAAACTGCTTTATAAAAGGATGAAGAGCAGTCAAACTGTTTTATAAGCAGACGAAGAGCAGTCAAACTGATTTATAATCGGACGAAGAGCAGTCAAACTGATTTATAAAAGGATGAAGAGCAGTCAAACTGTTTTATAAGCGGATGAACCGCAGTCAAATTGATTTATAATCGGACGAAGAGCAGTCAAACTGATTTATAAGAGGATGAAGAGCAGTCAAACTGCTTTATAAGAGGATGAGGAGCAGTCAAACTGTTCTATAGGAGGATAAAGCGCAGTCAAACTGGTTTATATGAGGATGAAGAGCAGTCAAACTGCTTTATAAGAGGATGAAGAGCAGTCAAACTGCTTTATAAAACGATGAAGAGCAGTTAAACTGTTTTATAAGAGGACGAAGAGCAGTCAAACTGATTTATAAGAGGATGAAGAACAGTCAAACTGATTTAAAAGAGGATGAAGAGCAGTCAAACTGCTTTATAAAAGGATGAAGAGCAGTCAAACTGATTTATAATCGGATGAACAGCAGTCAATAATCGGACGAAGAGCAGTCAAACTGTTATATAGGAGGACGAAGAGCAGTCAAACTGAATTATAATCGCATGAAGAGCAGTCAAACTGATTTATAAGAGGATGAAGAGCAGTCAAACTGCTTTATAAAAGGATGAAGAGCAGTCAAACTGTTTAATAAGAGGACGAAGAGCAGTCAAACTGTTTTATAAGCGGACGAACAGCAGTCAAACTGATTTATAATCGGACGAAGATCAGTCAAACTGATTTATAATCGGAAGAAGAGCAGTCAAACGGTTTTATAAGAGGATGAAGAGCAGTCAAATTGATTTATAAGAGGATGAAGAGCAGTCAAACTGCTTTATAAAAAGATGAAGCGCAGTCAAACTGTTTTATACGAGGATGTAGAGCAGTCAGACTGTTTTACAAGAGGTTGAAGAGCAGTCAACCTGTTTTACAAGAGGATGAAGAGCAGTCAAACAGCTTTATAAAAGGATGAAGAGCAGTCAAACTGATTTATAATCGGACGAAGAGCAGTCAAACTGTTCTATACGGGGATGAGGCGCAGTCAAACTGGTTTATAGGAGGATGAAGAGCAGTCAAACTATTTTATAAGAGGATGAAGAGCAGTCAAACTGATTTATAATCCGACGAAGAGCAGTCAAACTGTTCTATAGGAGGATGAAGCGCAGTCAAACTGGTTTATAGGAGGATGAAGAGCAGTCAAACTGCTTTATAGGAGGATGAAGAGCAGTCAAACTGCTTTATAAAACGATGAAGAGCAGTCCAACTGTTTTATAAGAGGACGAAGAGCAGTCAAACTGCTTTATAAAAGGCTGAAGAGCAGTCAAACTGATTTATAATCGGACGAAGAGCAGTCAATGATCGGACGAAGAGCAGTCAAACTCTTCTATAGGAGGATGAAGCGCAGTCAAACTGTTTTACACGAGGATTTAGAGCAGTCAGACTGGTTTACAAGAGGATGAAGAGCAGTCAGCCTGTTTTAGAAGAGGATGAAGAGCAGTCAAACTGTTTTATAAGAGAATGAAGAGCAGTCAAACTGCTTTATAAAAGGATGAAGAGCAGTCAAACTGTTTTATAAGAGGACGAAGAGCAGTCAAACTGTTTTATAAGCGGACGAACAGCAGTCAAACTGATTTATAATCGGACGAAGAGCAGTCAAACTGATTTATAATCAGACGAAGAGCAGTCAAACGGTTTTATAAGAGGATGAAGAGCAGTCAAACTGCTTTATAAAAAGATGAAGCGCAGTCAAACTGTTTTATACGAGGATGTAGAGCAGTCAGACTGTTTTACAAGAGGTTGAAGAGCAGTCAACCTGTTTTACAAGAGGATGAAGAGCAGTCAAACCGCTTTATAAAAGGATGAAGAGCAGTCAAACTGATTTATAATAGGACGAAGAGCAGTCAAACTGTTCTATACGGGGATGAAGCGCAGTCAAACTGGTTTATAGGAGGATGAAGAGCAGTCAAACTATTTTATAAGAGGATGAAGAGCAGTCAAACTGATTTATAATCCGACGAAGAGCAGTCAAACTGTTCTATAGGAGGATGAAGCGCAGTCAAACTGGTTTATAGGAGGATGAAGAGCAGTCAAACTGCTTTATAGGAGGATGAAGAGCAGTCAAACTGCTTTATAAAACGATGAAGAGCAGTCCAACTGTTTTATAAGAGGACGAAGAGCAGTCAAACTGATTTATAAGAGGATGAAGAGCAGTCAAACTGATTTATAAGAGGATGAAGAGCAGTCAAACTGCTTTATAAAAGGCTGAAGAGCAGTCAAACTGATTTATAATCGGACGAAGAGCAGTCAATGATCGGACGAAGAGCAGTCAAACTCTTCTATAGGAGGATGAAGCGCAGTCAAACTGAATTATAATCGCATGAAGAGCAGTCAAACTGATTTATAAGAGGATGAAGAGCCTTCAAACTGCTTTATAAAAGGATGAAGAGCAGTCAAACTGTTTAATTAAAAGACGAAGAGCAGTCAAACTGTTTTATAAGCGGACGAACAGCAGTCAAACTGATTTATAATCGGACGAAGAGCAGTCAAACTGATTTATAATCGGAAGAAGAGCAGTCAAACTGTTTTATAAAAGGATGAAGAGCAGTCAAACTGTTTTATAAGCGGATGAACCGCAGTCAAACTGATTTATAATCGGACGAAGAGCAGTCAAACTGCTTTATAAGAGGATGAAGAGCAGTCAAACTGTTCTAATGGAGGATGAAGCGCAGTCAAACTGGTTTATATGAGGATGAAGAGCAGTCAAACTGCTTTATAAGAGGATGAAGAGCAGTCAAACTTCTTTATAAAACGATGAAGAGCAGTCAAACTGTTTTATAAGAGGACGAGGAGCAGTCAAACTGATTTAGAAGAGGATGAAGAGCAGTCAAACTGATTTAAAAGAGGATGAACCGCAGTCAAACTGATTTATAATCGGACGAAGAGCAGTCAAACTGATTTATAAGAGGATGAAGAGCAGTCAAACTGCTTTATAAGAGGATGAAGAGCAGTCAAACTGTTCTATAGGAGGATGAAGCGCAGTCAAACTGGATTATATGAGGATGAAGAGCAGTCAAACTGCTTTATAAGAGGATGAAGAGCAGTCAAACTTCTTTATAAAACGATGAAGAGCAGTCAAACTGTTTTATAAGAGGACGAGGAGCAGTCAAACTGATTTAGAAGAGGATGAAGAGCAGTCAAACTGATGTAAAGAGGATGAAGAGCAGTCAAACTGCTTTATAAAAGGATGAAGAGCAGTCAAACTGATTTATAATCGGATGAACAGCAGTCAATAATCGGACGAAGAGCAGTCAAACTGTTATATAGGAGGACGAAGAGCAGTCAAACTGAATTATAATCGGATGAAGAGCAGTCAAACTGATTTATAAGAGGATGAAGAGCAGTCAAACTGCTTTATAAAAGGATGAAGAGCAGTCAAACTGTTTAATAAGAGGACGAAGAGCAGTCAAACTGTTTTATAAGCGGACGAACAGCAGTCAAACTGATTTATAATCGGACGAAGAGCAGTCAAACTGATTTATAATCGGACGAAGAGCAGTCAAACGGTTTTATAAGAGGATGAAGAGCAGTCAAATTGATTTATAAGAGGATGAATAGCAGTCAAACGGTTTTATAAGAGGATGAAGAGCAGTCAAACTGATTTATAATCGGACGAAGAGCAGTCAAACTGATTTATAATCGGACGAAGAGCAGTCAAACGGTTTTATAAGAGGATGAAGAGCAGTCAAATTGATTTATAAGAGGATGAAGAGCAGTCAAACTGCTTTATAAAAGGATGAAGAGAAGTCAAACTGTTTTATAAGAGGACGAAGAGCAGTCAAACTGATTTATAAGAGGATGAAGAGCAGTCAAACTGATTTATAAGAGGATGAAGAGCAGTGAAACTGCTTTATAAAACGATGAAGAGCAGTCAAACTGTTTTATAAGAGGACGAAGAGCAGTCAAACTGATTTATAAGAGGATGAAGAGCAGTCAAACTGATTTATAAGAGGATGAAGAGCAGTCAAACTGCTTTATAAAAGGATGAAGAGCAGTCAAACTGATTTATAAACGGACGAAGAGCAGTCAATAATCGGACGAAGAGCAGCCAAACTGTTCTATAGGAGGATGAAGCGCAGTCAAACTGTTTTACACGAGGATGTAGAGCAGTCAGACTGGTTTACAAAGAGTATGAAGAGCAGTAAACCTGTTTTACAAGAGGTTGAAGAGCAGTCAAACTGTTTTATAAGAGGATGAAGAGCAGTCAAACTGATTTATAAGAGGATGAAGAGCAGTCAAACTGCTTTATAAAAGGATGAAGAGCAGTCAAACTGTTTTATAAGCAGACGAAGAGCAGGCAAACTGATTTATAATCGGACGAAGAGCAGTCAAACTGATTTATAAAAGGATGAAGAGCAGTCAAACTGTTTTATAAGCGGATGAACCGCAGTCAAACTGATTTATAATCGGACGAAGAGCAGTCAAACTGATTTATGAGAGGATGAAGAGCAGTCAAACTGCTTTATAAGAGGATGAAGAGCAGTCAAACTGTTCTATAGGAGGATGAAGCACAGTCAAACTGGTTTATATGAGGATGAAGAGCAGTCAAACTGCTTTATAAGACGATGAAGAGCAGTCAAACTGTTTTATAAGGGGACGAAGAGCAGTCAAACTGATTTATAAGAGGATGAGGAGCAGTCAAACTGATTTAAAAGAGGATGAAGAGCAGTCAAACTGCTTTATAAAAGGATGAAGAGCAGTCAAACTGATTTATAATCGGATGAACAGCAGTCAATAATCTGACGAAGAGCAGTCAAACTGTTATATAGGAGGACGAAGAGCACTCAAACTGAATTATAATCGGATGAAGAGCAGTCAAACTGATTTATAAGAGGATGAAGAGCAGTCAAACTGCTTTATAAAATGATGAAGAGCAGTCAAACTGTTTCATAAGAGGACGAAGAGCAGTCAAACTGTTTTATAAGCGGACGAACAGTAGTCAAACTGATTTATAATCGGACGAAGAGCAGTCAAACTGATTTATAATCGGACGAAGAGCAGTCAAAATGATTTATAATCGGACGAAGAGCAGTCAAACTGATTTATAAGAGGATGAAGAGCAGTCAAACTGCTTTATAAAAGGATGAAGAGCAGTCAAACTGATTTATAATCGGATGAACAGCAGTCAATAATCGGACGAAGAGCAGCCAAACTGTTATATAGGAGGACGAACAGCACTCAAACTGAATTATAATCGGATGAAGAGCAGTCAAACTGATTTATTAGAGGACGAAGAGCAGTCAAACTGCTTTATAAAAGGATGAAGAGCAGTCAAACTGTTTCATAAGAGGACGAAGAGCAGTCAAACTGTTTTATAAGCGGACGAACAGTAGTCAAACTGATTTATAATCGGACGAAGAGCAGTCAAACTGATTTATAATCGGACGAAGAGCAGTCAAACGGTTTTATAAGAGGATGAAGAGCAGTCAAACTGATTTATAAAAGGATGAAGAGCAGTCAAACTGCTTTATAAAAGGATGAAGAGCAGTCAAACTGATTTATAAACGGACGAAGAGCAGTCAATAATCGGACGAAGAGCAGCCAAACTGTTCTATAGGAGGATGAAGCGCAGTCAGACTGGTTTACAAGAGTATGAAGAGCAGTCAACCTGTTTTACAAGAGGTTGAAGAGCAGTCAAACTGATTTATAAGAGGATGAAGAGCAGTCAAACTGATTTATAAGAGGATGAAGAGCAGTCAAACTGCTTTATAAAAGGATGAAGAGCAGTCAAACTGTTTTATAAGCAGACGAAGAGCAGTCAAACTGATTTATAATCGGACGAAGAGCAGTCAAACTGATTTATAAAAGGATGAAGAGCAGTCAAACTGTTTTATAAGCGGATGAACCGCAGTCAAATTGATTTATAATCGGACGAAGAGCAGTCAAACTGATTTATAAGAGGATGAAGAGCAGTCAAACTGCTTTATAAGAGGATGAGGAGCAGTCAAACTGTTCTATAGGAGGATAAAGCGCAGTCAAACTGGTTTATATGAGGATGAAGAGCAGTCAAACTGCTTTATAAGAGGATGAAGAGCAGTCAAACTGCTTTATAAAACGATGAAGAGCAGTTAAACTGTTTTATAAGAGGACGAAGAGCAGTCAAACTGATTTATAAGAGGATGAAGAACAGTCAAACTGATTTAAAAGAGGATGAAGAGCAGTCAAACTGCTTTATAAAAGGATGAAGAGCAGTCAAACTGATTTATAATCGGATGAACAGCAGTCAATAATCGGACGAAGAGCAGTCAAACTGTTATATAGGAGGACGAAGAGCAGTCAAACTGAATTATAATCGCATGAAGAGCAGTCAAACTGATTTATAAGAGGATGAAGAGCAGTCAAACTGCTTTATAAAAGGATGAAGAGCAGTCAAACTGTTTAATAAGAGGACGAAGAGCAGTCAAACTGTTTTATAAGCGGACGAACAGCAGTCAAACTGATTTATAATCGGACGAAGATCAGTCAAACTGATTTATAATCGGAAGAAGAGCAGTCAAACGGTTTTATAAGAGGATGAAGAGCAGTCAAATTGATTTATAAGAGGATGAAGAGCAGTCAAACTGCTTTATAAAAAGATGAAGCGCAGTCAAACTGTTTTATACGAGGATGTAGAGCAGTCAGACTGTTTTACAAGAGGTTGAAGAGCAGTCAACCTGTTTTACAAGAGGATGAAGAGCAGTCAAACAGCTTTATAAAAGGATGAAGAGCAGTCAAACTGATTTATAATCGGACGAAGAGCAGTCAAACTGTTCTATACGGGGATGAGGCGCAGTCAAACTGGTTTATAGGAGGATGAAGAGCAGTCAAACTATTTTATAAGAGGATGAAGAGCAGTCAAACTGATTTATAATCCGACGAAGAGCAGTCAAACTGTTCTATAGGAGGATGAAGCGCAGTCAAACTGGTTTATAGGAGGATGAAGAGCAGTCAAACTGCTTTATAGGAGGATGAAGAGCAGTCAAACTGCTTTATAAAACGATGAAGAGCAGTCCAACTGTTTTATAAGAGGACGAAGAGCAGTCAAACTGCTTTATAAAAGGCTGAAGAGCAGTCAAACTGATTTATAATCGGACGAAGAGCAGTCAATGATCGGACGAAGAGCAGTCAAACTCTTCTATAGGAGGATGAAGCGCAGTCAAACTGTTTTACACGAGGATTTAGAGCAGTCAGACTGGTTTACAAGAGGATGAAGAGCAGTCAGCCTGTTTTAGAAGAGGATGAAGAGCAGTCAAACTGTTTTATAAGAGAATGAAGAGCAGTCAAACTGCTTTATAAAAGGATGAAGAGCAGTCAAACTGTTTTATAAGAGGACGAAGAGCAGTCAAACTGTTTTATAAGCGGACGAACAGCAGTCAAACTGATTTATAATCGGACGAAGAGCAGTCAAACTGATTTATAATCAGACGAAGAGCAGTCAAACGGTTTTATAAGAGGATGAAGAGCAGTCAAACTGCTTTATAAAAAGATGAAGCGCAGTCAAACTGTTTTATACGAGGATGTAGAGCAGTCAGACTGTTTTACAAGAGGTTGAAGAGCAGTCAACCTGTTTTACAAGAGGATGAAGAGCAGTCAAACCGCTTTATAAAAGGATGAAGAGCAGTCAAACTGATTTATAATAGGACGAAGAGCAGTCAAACTGTTCTATACGGGGATGAAGCGCAGTCAAACTGGTTTATAGGAGGATGAAGAGCAGTCAAACTATTTTATAAGAGGATGAAGAGCAGTCAAACTGATTTATAATCCGACGAAGAGCAGTCAAACTGTTCTATAGGAGGATGAAGCGCAGTCAAACTGGTTTATAGGAGGATGAAGAGCAGTCAAACTGCTTTATAGGAGGATGAAGAGCAGTCAAACTGCTTTATAAAACGATGAAGAGCAGTCCAACTGTTTTATAAGAGGACGAAGAGCAGTCAAACTGATTTATAAGAGGATGAAGAGCAGTCAAACTGATTTATAAGAGGATGAAGAGCAGTCAAACTGCTTTATAAAAGGCTGAAGAGCAGTCAAACTGATTTATAATCGGACGAAGAGCAGTCAATGATCGGACGAAGAGCAGTCAAACTCTTCTATAGGAGGATGAAGCGCAGTCAAACTGTTTTACACGAGGATTTAGAGCAGTCAGACTGGTTTACAAGAGGAAGAAGAGCAGTCAGCCTGTTTTAGAAGAGGATGAAGAGCAGTCAAACTGTTTTATAAGAGAATGAAGAGCAGTCAAACGGTTTTATAAGAGGATGAAGAGCAGTCAAATTGATTTATAAGAGGATGAAGAGCAGTCAAACTGCTTTATAAAAAGATGAAGCGCAGTCAAACTGTTTTATACGAGGATGTAGAGCAGTCAGACTGTTTTACAAGAGGTTGAAGAGCAGTCAACCTGTTTTACAAGAGGATGAAGAGCAGTCAAACCGCTTTATAAAAGGATGAAGAGCAGTCAAACTGATTTATAATCGGACGAAGAGCAGTCAAACTGTTCTATACGGGGATGAAGCGCAGTCAAACTGGTTTATAGGAGGATGAAGAGCAGTCAAACTATTTTATAAGAGGATGAAGAGCAGTCAAACTGATTTATAATCCGACGAAGAGCAGTCAAACTGTTCTATAGGAGGATGAAGCGCAGTCAAACTGGTTTATAGGAGGATGAAGAGCAGTCAAACTGCTTTATAGGAGGATGAAGAGCAGTCAAACTGCTTTATAAAACGATGAAGAGCAGTCCAACTGTTTTATAAGAGGACGAAGAGCAGTCAAACTGATTTATAAGAGGATGAAGAGCAGTCAAACTGCTTTATAAAAGGCTGAAGAGCAGTCAAACTGATTTATAATCGGACGAAGAGCAGTCAATGATCGGACGAAGAGCAGTCAAACTCTTCTATAGGAGGATGAAGCGCAGTCAAACTGTTTTACACGAGGATTTAGAGCAGTCAGACTGGTTTACAAGAGGATGAAGAGCAGTCAGCCTGTTTTAGAAGAGGATGAAGAGCAGTCAAACTGTTTTATAAGAGAATGAAGAGCAGTCAAACTGCTTTATAAAAGGATGAAGAGCAGTCAAACTGTTTTATAAGAGGACGAAGAGCAGTCAAACTGTTTTATAAGCAGACGAACAGCAGTCAAACTGATTTATAATCGGACGAAGAGCAGTCAAACTGATTTATAATCAGACGAAGAGCAGTCAAACGGTTTTATAAGAGGATGAAGAGCAGTCAAACTGCTTTATAAAAAGATGAAGCGCAGTCAAACTGTTTTAACGAGGATGTAGAGCAGTCAGACTGTTTTACAAGAGGTTGAAGAGCAGTCAACCTGTTTTACAAGAGGATGAAGAGCAGTCAAACCGCTTTATAAAAGGATGAAGAGCAGTCAAACTGATTTATAATCGGACGAAGAGCAGTCAAACTGTTCTATACGGGGATGAAGCGCAGTCAAACTGGTTTATAGGAGGATGAAGAGCAGTCAAACTATTTTATAAGAGGATGAAGAGAAGTCAAACTGATTTATAATCCGACGAAGAGCAGTCAAACTGTTCTATAGGAGGATGAAGCGCAGTCAAACTGGTTTATAGGAGGATGAAGAGCAGTCAAACTGCTTTATAGGAGGATGAAGAGCAGTCAAACTGCTTTATAAAACGATGAAGAGCAGTCCAACTGTTTTATAAGAGGACGAAGAGCAGTCAAACTGATTTATAAGAGGATGAAGAGCAGTCAAACTGATTTATAAGAGGATGAAGAGCAGTCAAACTGCTTTATAAAAGGCTGAAGAGCAGTCAAACTGATTTATAATCGGACGAAGAGCAGTCAATGATCGGACGAAGAGCAGTCAAACTCTTCTATAGGAGGATGAAGCGCAGTCAAACTGTTTTACACGAGGATTTAGAGCAGTCAGACTGGTTTACAAGAGGATGAAGAGCAGTCAGCCTGTTTTAGAAGAGGATGAAGAGCAGTCAAACTGTTTTATAAGAGAATGAAGAGCAGTCAAACTGCTTTATAAAAGGATGAAGAGCAGTCACACTGTTTTATAAGAGGACGAAGAGCAGTCAAACTGTTTTATAAGCGGACGAACAGCAGTCAAACTGATTTATAATCGGACGAAGAGCAGTCAAACTGATTTAGAAGAGGATGAAGAGCAGTCAAACTGATTTAAAAGAGGATGAACCGCAGTCAAACAAATTTATAATCGGACGAAGAGCAGTCAAACTGATTTATAAGAGGATGAAGAGCAGTCAAACTGCTTTATAAGAGGATGAAGAGCAGTCAAACTGTTCTATAGGAGGATGAAGCGCAGTCAAACTGGTTTATATGAGGATGAAGAGCAGTCAAACTGCTTTATAAGAGGATGAAGAGCAGTCAAACTTCTTTATAAAACGATGAAGAGCAGTCAAACTGTTTTATAAGAGGACGAGGAGAAGTCAAACTGATTTAGAAGAGGATGAAGAGCAGTCAAACTGATGTAAAGAGGATGAAGAGCAGTCAAACTGCTTTATAAAAGGCTGAAGAGCAGTCAAACTGATTTATAATCGGATGAACAGCAGTCAATAATCGGACGAAGAGCAGTCAAACTGTTATATAGGAGGACGAAGAGCAGTCAAACTGAATTATAATCGGATGAAGAGCAGTCAAACTGATTTATAAGAGGATGAAGAGCAGTCAAACTGCTTTATAAAAGGATGAAGAGCAGTCAAACTGTTTAATAAGAGGACGAAGAGCAGTCAAACTGTTTTATAAGCGGACTAACAGCAGTCAAACTGATTTATAATCGGACGAAGAGCAGTCAAACTGATTTATAATCGGACGAAGAGCAGTCAAACGGTTTTATAAGAGGATGAAGAGCAGTCAAATTGATTTATAAGAGGATGAAGAGCAGTCAAACGGTTTTATAAGAGGATGAAGAGCAGTCAAATTGATTTATAAGAGGATGAAGAGCAGTCAAACTGATTTATAATCGGACGAAGAGCAGTCAAACTGATTTATAATCGGACGAAGAGCAGTCAAACGGTTTTATAAGAGGATGAAGAGCAGTCAAATTGATTTATAAGAGGATGAAGAGCAGTCAAACTGCTTTATAAAAGGATGAAGAGAAGTCAAACTGTTTTATAAGAGGACGAAGAGCAGTCAAACTGATTTATAAGAGGATGAAGAGCAGTCAAACTGATTTATAAGAGGATGAAGAGCAGTGAAACTGCTTTATAAAACGATGAAGAGCAGTCAAACTGTTTTATAAGAGGACGAAGAGCAGTCAAACTGATTTATAAGAGGATGAAGAGCAGTCAAACTGATTTATAAGAGGATGAAGAGCAGTCAAACTGCTTTATAAAAGGATGAAGAGGAGTCAAACTGATTTATAAACGGACGAAGAGCAGTCAATAATCGGACGAAGAGCAGCCAAACTGTTCTATAGGAGGATGAAGCGCGGTCAAACTGTTTTACACGAGGATTTAGAGCAGTCAGACTGGTTTACAAGAGTATGAAGAGCAGTCAACCTGTTTTACAAGAGGTTGAAGAGCAGTCAAACTGTTTTATAAGAGGATGAAGAGCAGTCAAACTGATTTATAAGAGGATGAAGAGCAGTCAAACTGCTTTATAAAAGGATGAAGAGCAGTCAAACTGTTTTATAAGCAGACGAAGAGCAGGCAAACTGATTTATAATCGGACGAAGAGCAGTCAAACTGATTTATAAAAGGATGAAGAGCAGTCAAACTGTTTTATAAGCGGATGAACCGCAGTCAAACTGATTTATAATCGGACGAAGAGCAGTCAAACTGATTTATGAGAGGATGAAGAGCAGTCAAACTGCTTTATAAGAGGATGAAGAGCAGTCAAACTTTCTATAGGAGGATGAAGCACAGTCAAACTGGTTTATATGAGGATGAAGAGCAGTCAAACTGCTTTATAAGACGATGAAGAGCAGTCAAACTGTTTTATAAGAGGACGAAGAGCAGTCAAACTGATTTATAAGAGGATGAGGAGCAGTCAAACTGATTTAAAAGAGGATGAAGAGCAGTCAAACTGCTTTATAAAAGGATGAAGAGCAGTCAAACTGTTTTATAAGCAGACGAAGAGCAGTCAAACTGATTTATAATCGGACCAAGAGCAGTCAAACTGCTTTATAAGAGGATGAAGAGCAGTCAAACTTCTTTATAAAACGATGAAGAGCAGTCAAACTGTTTTATAAGAGGACGAGGAGCAGTCAAACTGATTTAGAAGAGGATGAAGAGCAGTCAAACTGTTTTATAAGAGGACGAAGAGCAGTCAAACTGATTTATAAGAGGATGAAGAGCAGTCAAACTGATTTATAAGAGGATGAAGAGCAGTCAAACTGCTTTATAAAAGGATGAAGAGCAGTCAAACTGTTTCATAAGAGGACGAAGAGCAGTCAAATTGTTTTATAAGCGGACGAACAGTAGTCAAACTGATTTATAATCGGACGAAGAGCAGTCAAACTGATTTATAATCGGACGAAGAGCAGTCAAACGGTTTTATAAGAGGATGAAGAGCAGTCAAACTGATTTATAAGAGGATGAAGAGCAGTCAAACTGCTTTGTAAAAGGATGAAGAGCAGTCAAGCTGATTTATAATCGGATGAACAGCAGTCAATAATCGGACGAAGAGCAGCCAAACTGTTATATAGGAGGACGAAGAGCACTCAAACTGAATTATAATCGGATGAAGAGCAGTCAAACTGCTTTATAAGAGAATGAAGAGCAGTCAAACTGCTTTATAAAAGGATGAAGAGCAGTCAAACTGTTTCATAAGAGGACGAAGAGCAGTCAAACTGTTTTATAAGCGGACGAACAGTAGTCAAACTGATTTATAATCGGACGAAGAGCAGTCAAACTGATTTATAATCGGACGAAGAGCAGTCAAACGGTTTTATAAGAGGATGAAGAGCAGTCAAACTGATTTATAAAAGGATGAAGAGCAGTCAAACTGCTTTATAAAAGGATGAAGAGCAGTCAAACTGATTTATAAACGGACGAAGAGCAGTCAATAATCGGACGAAGAGCAGCCAAACTGTTCTATAGGAGGATGAAGCGCAGTCAAACTGTTTTACACGAGGATGTAGAGCAGTCAGACTGGTTTACAAGAGTATGAAGAGCAGTCAACCTGTTTTACAAGAGGTTGAAGAGCAGTCAAACTGTTTTATAAGGGGATGAAGAGCAGTCAAACTGATTTATAAGAGGATGAAGAGCAGTCAAACTGCTTTATAAAAGGATGAAGAGCAGTCAAACTGTTTTATAAGCAGACGAAGAGCAGTCAAACTGATTTATAATCGGACGAAGAGCAGTCAAACTGATTTATAAAAGGATGAAGAGCAGTCAAACTGTTTTATAAGCGGATGAACCGCAGTCAAATTGATTTATAATCGGACGAAGAGCAGTCAAACTGATTTATAAGAGGATGAAGAGCAGTCAAACTGCTTTATAAGAGGATGAAGAGCAGTCAAACTGTTCTATAGGAGGATAAAGCGCAGTCAAACTGGTTTATATGAGGATGAAGAGCAGTCAAACTGCTTTATAAGAGGATGAAGAGCAGTCAAACTGCTTTATAAAACGATGAAGAGCAGTTAAACTGTTTTATAAGAGGACGAAGAGCAGTCAAACTGATTTATAAGAGGATGAAGAACAGTCAAACTGATTTAAAAGAGGATGAAGAGCAGTCAAACTGCTTTATAAAACGATGAAGAGCAGTCCAACTGTTTTATAAGAGGACGAAGAGCAGTCAAACTGATTTATAAGAGGATGAAGAGCAGTCAAACTGATTTATAAGAGGATGAAGAGCAGTCAAACTGCTTTATAAAAGGCTGAAGAGTAGTCAAACTGATTTATAATCGGACGAAGAGCAGTCAATGATCGGACGAAGAGCAGTCAAACTCTTCTATAGGAGGATGAAGCGCAGTCAAACTGTTTTACACGAGGATTTAGAGCAGTCAGACTGGTTTACAAGAGGATGAAGAGCAGTCAGCCTGTTTTAGAAGAGGATGAAGAGCAGTCAAACTGTTTTATAAGAGAATGAAGAGCAGTCAAACTGCTTTATAAAAGGATGAAGAGCAGTCACACTGTTTTATAAGAGGACGAAGAGCAGTCAAACTGTTTTATAAGCGGACGAACAGCAGTCAAACTGATTTATAATCGGACGAAGAGCAGTCAAACTGATTTAGAAGAGGATGAAGAGCAGTCAAACTGATTTAAAAGAGGATGAAGAGCAGTCAAATTGATTTATAAGAGGATGAAGAGCAGTCAAACTGATTTATAAGAGGATGAAGAGCAGTCAAACTGCTTTATAAGAGGATGAAGAGCAGTCAAACTGTTCTATAGGAGGATGAAGCGCAGTCAAACTGGTTTATGTGAGGATGAAGAGCAGTCAAACTGCTTTATAAGAGGATGAAGAGCAGTCAAACTTCTTTATAAAACGATGAAGAGCAGTCAAACTGTTTTATAAGAGGACGAGGAGAAGTCAAACTGATTTAGAAGAGGATGAAGAGCAGTCAAACTGATGTAAAGAGGATGAAGAGCAGTCAAACTGCTTTATAAAAGGATGAAGAGCAGTCAAACTGATTTATAATCGGATGAACAGCAGTCAATAATCGGACGAAGAGCAGTCAAACTGTTATATAGGAGGACGAAGAGCAGTCAAACTGAATTATAATCGGATGAAGAGCAGTCAAACTGATTTATAAGAGGATGAAGAGCAGTCAAACTGCTTTATAAAAGGATGAAGAGCAGTCAAACTGTTTAATAAGAGGACGAAGAGCAGTCAAACTGTTTTATAAGCGGACTAACAGCAGTCAAACTGATTTATAATCGGACGAAGAGCAGTCAAACTGATTTATAATCGGACGAAGAGCAGTCAAACGGTTTTATAAGAGGATGAAGAGCAGTCAAATTGATTTATAAGAGGATGAAGAGCAGTCAAACGGTTTTATAAGAGGATGAAGAGCAGTCAAATTGATTTATAAGAGGATGAAGAGCAGTCAAACTGATTTATAATCGGACGAAGAGCAGTCAAACTGATTTATAATCGGACGAAGAGCAGTCAAACGGTTTTATAAGAGGATGAAGAGCAGTCAAATTGATTTATAAGAGGATGAAGAGCAGTCAAACTGCTTTATAAAAGGATGAAGAGAAGTCAAACTGTTTTATAAGAGGACGAAGAGCAGTCAAACTGATTTATAAGAGGATGAAGAGCAGTCAAACTGATTTATAAGAGGATGAAGAGCAGTGAAACTGCTTTATAAAACGATGAAGAGCAGTCAAACTGAATTATAATCGGATGAAGAGCAGTCAAACTGCTTTATAAGAGAATGAAGAGCAGTCAAACTGCTTTATAAAAGGATGAAGAGCAGTCAAACTGTTTCATAAGAGGACGAAGAGCAGTCAAACTGTTTTATAAGCGGACGAACAGTAGTCAAACTGATTTATAATCGGACGAAGAGCAGTCAAACTGATTTATAATCGGACGAAGAGCAGTCAAACGGTTTTATAAGAGGATGAAGAGCAGTCAAACTGTTTTACACGAGGATGTAGAGCAGTCAGACTGGTTTACAAGAGTATGAAGAGCAGTCAACCTGTTTTACAAGAGGTTGAAGAGCAGTCAAACTGTTTTATAAGAGGATGAAGAGCAGTCAAACTGATTTATAAGAGGATGAAGAGCAGTCAAACTGCTTTATAAAAGGATGAAGAGCAGTCAAACTGTTTTATAAGCAGACGAAGAGCAGTCAAACTGATTTATAATCGGACGAAGAGCAGTCAAACTGATTTATAAAAGGATGAAGAGCAGTCAAACTGTTTTATAAGCGGATGAACCGCAGTCAAATTGATTTATAATCGGACGAAGAGCAGTCAAACTGATTTATAAGAGGATGAAGAGCAGTCAAACTGCTTTATAAGAGGATGAAGAGCAGTCAAACTGTTCTATAGGAGGATAAAGCGCAGTCAAACTGGTTTATATGAGGATGAAGAGCAGTCAAACTGCTTTATAAGAGGATGAAGAGCAGTCAAACTGCTTTATAAAACGATGAAGAGCAGTTAAACTGTTTTATAAGAGGACGAAGAGCAGTCAAACTGATTTATAAGAGGATGAAGAACAGTCAAACTGATTTAAAAGAGGATGAAGAGCAGTCAAACTGCTTTATAAAACGATGAAGAGCAGTCCAACTGTTTTATAAGAGGACGAAGAGCAGTCAAACTGATTTATAAGAGGATGAAGAGCAGTCAAACTGATTTATAAGAGGATGAAGAGCAGTCAAACTGCTTTATAAAAGGCTGAAGAGTAGTCAAACTGATTTATAATCGGACGAAGAGCAGTCAATGATCGGACGAAGAGCAGTCAAACTCTTCTATAGGAGGATGAAGCGCAGTCAAACTGTTTTACACGAGGATTTAGAGCAGTCAGACTGGTTTACAAGAGGATGAAGAGCAGTCAGCCTGTTTTAGAAGAGGATGAAGAGCAGTCAAACTGTTTTATAAGAGAATGAAGAGCAGTCAAACTGCTTTATAAAAGGATGAAGAGCAGTCACACTGTTTTATAAGAGGACGAAGAGCAGTCAAACTGTTTTATAAGCGGACGAACAGCAGTCAAACTGATTTATAATCGGACGAAGAGCAGTCAAACTGATTTAGAAGAGGATGAAGAGCAGTCAAACTGATTTAAAAGAGGATGAACCGCAGTCAAACAAATTTATAATCGGACGAAGAGCAGTCAAACTGATTTATAAGAGGATGAAGAGCAGTCAAACTGCTTTATAAGAGGATGAAGAGCAGTCAAACTGTTCTATAGGAGGATGAAGCGCAGTCAAACTGGTTTATATGAGGATGAAGAGCAGTCAAACTGCTTTATAAGAGGATGAAGAGCAGTCAAACTTCTTTATAAAACGATGAAGAGCAGTCAAACTGTTTTATAAGAGGACGAGGAGAAGTCAAACTGATTTAGAAGAGGATGAAGAGCAGTCAAACTGATGTAAAGAGGATGAAGAGCAGTCAAACTGCATTATAAAAGGATGAAGAGCAGTCAAACTGATTTATAATCGGATGAACAGCAATCAATAATCGGACGAAGAGCAGTCAAACTGTTATATAGGAGGACGAAGAGCAGTCAAACTGAATTATAATTCGATGAAGAGCAGTCAAACTGATTTATAAGAGGATGAAGAGCAGTCAAACTGCTTTATAAAAGGATGAAGAGCAGTCAAACTGTTTAATAAGAGGACGAAGAGCAGTCAAACTGTTTTATAAGCGGACTAACAGCAGTCAAACTGATTTATAATCGGACGAAGAGCAGTCAAACTGATTTATAATCGGACGAAGAGCAGTCAAACGGTTTTATAAGAGGATGAAGAGCAGTCAAATTGATTTATAAGAGGATGAAGAGCAGTCAAACGGTTTTATAAGAGGATGAAGAGCAGTCAAATTGATTTATAAGAGGATGAAGAGCAGTCAAACTGATTTATAATCGGACGAAGAGCAGTCAAACTGATTTATAATCGGACGAAGAGCAGTCAAACGGTTTTATAAGAGGATGAAGAGCAGTCAAATTGATTTATAAGAGGATGAAGAGCAGTCAAACTGCTTTATAAAAGGATGAAGAGAAGTCAAACTGTTTTATAAGAGGACGAAGAGCAGTCAAACTGATTTATAAGAGGATGAAGAGCAGTCAAACTGATTTATAAGAGGATGAAGAGCAGTGAAACTGCTTTATAAAACGATGAAGAGCAGTCAAACTGTTTTATAAGAGGACGAAGAGCAGTCAAACTGATTTATATGAGGATGA
Source organism: Lampris incognitus (assembly GCF_029633865.1). NCBI lineage: Eukaryota > Metazoa > Chordata > Actinopteri > Lampriformes > Lampridae > Lampris > Lampris incognitus. The sequence continues at coordinate 37,547,905 of NC_079222.1, forward strand.
AGAGCAGTCAAACTGATTTATAAGAGGATGAAGAGCAGTCAAACTGCTTTATAAAAGGATGAAGAGGAGTCAAACTGATTTATAAACGGACGAAGAGCAGTCAATAATCGGACGAAGAGCAGCCAAACTGTTCTATAGGAGGATGAAGCGCAGTCAAACTGTTTTACACGAGGATTTAGAGCAGTCAGACTGGTTTACAAGAGTATGAAGAGCAGTCAACCTGTTTTACAAGAGGTTGAAGAGCAGTCAAACTGTTTTATAAGAGGATGAAGAGCAGTCAAACTGATTTATAAGAGGATGAAGAGCAGTCAAACTGCTTTATAAAAGGATGAAGAGCAGTCAAACTGTTTTATAAGCAGACGAAGAGCAGGCAAACTGATTTATAATCGGACGAAGAGCAGTCAAACTGATTTATAAAAGGATGAAGAGCAGTCAAACTGTTTTATAAGCGGATGAACCGCAGTCAAACTGATTTATAATCGGACGAAGAGCAGTCAAACTGATTTATGAGAGGATGAAGAGCAGTCAAACTGCTTTATAAGAGGATGAAGAGCAGTCAAACTGTTCTATAGGAGGATGAAGCACAGTCAAACTGGTTTATATGAGGATGAAGAGCAGTCAAACTGCTTTATAAGACGATGAAGAGCAGTCAAACTGTTTTATAAGAGGACGAAGAGCAGTCAAACTGATTTATAAGAGGATGAGGAGCAGTCAAACTGATTTAAAAGAGGATGAAGAGCAGTCAAACTGCTTTATAAAAGGATGAAGAGCAGTCAAACTGTTTTATAAGAGGACGAAGAGCAGTCAAACTGTTTTATAAGCGGACGAACAGCAGTCAAACTGATTTATAATCGGACGAAGAGCAGTCAAACTGATTTATAATCGGACCAAGAGCAGTCAAACTGCTTTATAAGAGGATGAAGAGCAGTCAAACTTCTTTATAAAACGATGAAGAGCAGTCAAACTGTTTTATAAGAGGACGAGGAGCAGTCAAACTGATTTAGAAGAGGATGAAGAGCAGTCAAACTGATTTAAAAGAGGATGAACCGCAGTCAAACTGATTTATAATCGGACGAAGAGCAGTCAAACTGATTTATAATCGGACGAAGAGCAGTCAAACGGTTTTATAAGAGGATGAAGAGCAGTCAAACTGTTCTATAGGAGGATGAAGCGCAGTCAAACTGGTTTATATGAGGATGAAGAGCAGTCAAACTGCTTTATAAGAGGATGAAGAGCAGTCAAACTGATTTAGAAGAGGATGAAGAGCAGTCAAACTGATGTAAAGAGGATGAAGAGCAGTCAAACTGCTTTATAAAAGGATGAAGAGCAGTCAAACTGATTTATAATCGGATGAACAGCAGTCAATAATCGGACGAAGAGCAGTCAAACTGTTATATAGGAGGACGAAGAGCAGTCAAACTGAATTATAATCGGATGAAGAGCAGTCAAACTGATTTATAATAGGATGAAGAGCAGTCAAACTGCTTTATAAAAGGATGAAGAGCAGTCAAACTGTTTAATAAGAGGACGAAGAGCAGTCAAACTGTTTTATAAGCGGACTAACAGCAGTCAAACTGATTTATAATCGGACGAAGAGCAGTCAAACTGATTTATAATCGGACGAAGAGCAGTCAAACGGTTTTATAAGAGGATGAAGAGCAGTCAAATTGATTTATAAGAGGATGAAGAGCAGTCAAACGGTTTTATAAGAGGATGAAGAGCAGTCAAATTGATTTATAAGAGGATGAAGAGCAGTCAAACTGATTTATAATCGGACGAAGAGCAGTCAAACTGATTTATAATCGGACGAAGAGCAGTCAAACGGTTTTATAAGAGGATGAAGAGCAGTCAAATTGATTTATAAGAGGATGAAGAGCAGTCAAACTGCTTTATAAAAGGATGAAGAGAAGTCAAACTGTTTTATAAGAGGACGAAGAGCAGTCAAACTGATTTATAAGAGGATGAAGAGCAGTCAAACTGATTTATAAGAGGATGAAGAGCAGTGAAACTGCTTTGTAAAACGATGAAGAGCAGTCAAACTGTTTTATAAGAGGACGAAGAGCAGTCAAACTGATTTATAAGAGGATGAAGAGCAGTCAAACTGATTTATAAGAGGATGAAGAGCAGTCAAACTGCTTTATAAAAGGATGAAGAGCAGTCAAACTGGTTTATAAACGGACGAAGAGCAGTCAATAATCGGACGAAGAGCAGCCAAACTGTTCTATAGGAGGATGAAGCGCAGTCAAACTGTTTTACACGAGGATTTAGAGCAGTCAGACTGGTTTACAAGAGTATGAAGAGCAGTCAACCTGTTTTACAAGAGGTTGAAGAGCAGTCAAACTGTTTTATAAGAGGATGAAGAGCAGTCAAACTGATTTATAAGAGGATGAAGAGCAGTCAAACTGCTTTATAAAAGGATGAAGAGCAGTCAAACTGTTTTATAAGCAGACGAAGAGCAGGCAAACTGATTTATAATCGGACGAAGAGCAGTCAAACTGATTTATGAGAGGATGAAGAGCAGTCAAACTGCTTTATAAGAGGATGAAGAGCAGTCAAACTGTTCTATAGGAGGATGAAGCACAGTCAAACTGGTTTATATGAGGATGAAGAGCAGTCAAACTGCTTTATAAGACGATGAAGAGCAGTCAAACTGTTTTATAAGAGGACGAAGAGCAGTCAAACTGATTTATAAGAGGATGAGGAGCAGTCAAACTGATTTAAAAGAGGATGAAGAGCAGTCAAACTGCTTTATAAAAGGATGAAGAGCAGTCAAACTGTTTTATAAGAGGACGAAGAGCAGTCAAACTGTTTTATAAGCGGACGAACAGCAGTCAAACTGATTTATAATCGGACGAAGAGCAGTCAAACTGATTTATAATCGGACCAAGAGCAGTCAAACTGCTTTATAAGAGGATGAAGAGCAGTCAAACTTCTTTATAAAACGATGAAGAGCAGTCAAACTGTTTTATAAGAGGACGAGGAGCAGTCAAACTGATTTAGAAGAGGATGAAGAGCAGTCAAACTGATTTAAAAGAGGATGAACCGCAGTCAAACTGATTTATAATCGGACGAAGAGCAGTCAAACTGATTTATAAGAGGATGAAGAGCAGTCAAACTGCTTTATAAGAGGATGAAGAGCAGTCAAACTGTTCTATAGGAGGATGAAGCGCAGTCAAACTGGTTTATATGAGGATGAAGAGCAGTCAAACTGCTTTATAAGAGGATGAAGAGCAGTCAAACTTCTTTATAAAACGATGAAGAGCAGTCAAACTGTTTTATAAGAGGACGAGGAGCAGTCAAACTGATTTAGAAGAGGATGAAGAGCAGTCAAACTGATGTAAAGAGGATGAAGAGCAGTCAAACTGCTTTATAAAAGGATGAAGAGCAGTCAAACTGATTTATAATCGGATGAACAGCAGTCAATAATCGGACGAAGAGCAGTCAAACTGTTATATAGGAGGACGAAGAGCAGTCAAACTGAATTATAATCGGATGAAGAGCAGTCAAACTGATTTATAATAGGATGAAGAGCAGTCAAACTGCTTTATAAAAGGATGAAGAGCAGTCAAACTGTTTAATAAGAGGACGAAGAGCAGTCAAACTGTTTTATAAGCGGACTAACAGCAGTCAAACTGATTTATAATCGGACGAAGAGCAGTCAAACTGATTTATAATCGGACGAAGAGCAGTCAAACGGTTTTATAAGAGGATGAAGAGCAGTCAAATTGATTTATAAGAGGATGAAGAGCAGTCAAACGGTTTTATAAGAGGATGAAGAGCAGTCAAATTGATTTATAAGAGGATGAAGAGCAGTCAAACTGATTTATAATCGGACGAAGAGCAGTCAAACTGATTTATAATCGGACGAAGAGCAGTCAAACGGTTTTATAAGAGGATGAAGAGCAGTCAAATTGATTTATAAGAGGATGAAGAGCAGTCAAACTGCTTTATAAAAGGATGAAGAGAAGTCAAACTGTTTTATAAGAGGACGAAGAGCAGTCAAACTGATTTATAAGAGGATGAAGAGCAGTCAAACTGATTTATAAGAGGATGAAGAGCAGTGAAACTGCTTTATAAAACGATGAAGAGCAGTCAAACTGTTTTATAAGAGGACGAAGAGCAGTCAAACTGATTTATAAGAGGATGAAGAGCAGTCAAACTGATTTATAAGAGGATGAAGAGCAGTCAAACTGCTTTATAAAAGGATGAAGAGCAGTCAAACTGGTTTATAAACGGACGAAGAGCAGTCAATAATCGGACGAAGAGCAGCCAAACTGTTCTATAGGAGGATGAAGCGCAGTCAAACTGTTTTACACGAGGATTTAGAGCAGTCAGACTGGTTTACAAGAGTATGAAGAGCAGTCAACCTGTTTTACAAGAGGTTGAAGAGCAGTCAAACTGTTTTATAAGAGGATGAAGAGCAGTCAAACTGATTTATAAGAGGATGAAGAGCAGTCAAACTGCTTTATAAAAGGATGAAGAGCAGTCAAACTGTTTTATAAGCAGACGAAGAGCAGGCAAACTGATTTATAATCGGACGAAGAGCAGTCAAACTGATTTATAAAAAGATGAAGAGCAGTCAAACTGTTTTATAAGCGGATGAACCGCAGTCAAACTGATTTATAATCGGACGAAGAGCAGTCAAACTGATTTATGAGAGGATGAAGAGCAGTCAAACTGCTTTATAAGAGGATGAAGAGCAGACAAACTGTTCTATAGGAGGATGAAGCACAGTCAAACTGGTTTATATGAGGATGAAGAGCAGTCAAACTGCTTTATAAGACGATGAAGAGCAGTCAAACTGTTTTATAAGAGGACGAAGAGCAGTCAAACTGATTTATAAGAGGATGAGGAGCAGTCAAACTGATTTAAAAGAGGATGAAGAGCAGTCAAACTGCTTTATAAAAGGATGAAGAGCAGTCAAACTGATTTATAATGGGATGAACAGCAGTCAATAATCGGACGAAGAGCAGTCAAACTGTTATAAAGGAGGACGAATAGCACTCAAACTGAATTATAATCGGATGAAGAGCAGTCAAACTGATTTATAAGAGGATGAAGAGCAGTCAAACTGCTTTATAAAAGGATGAAGAGCAGTCAAACTGTTTCATAAGAGGACGAAGAGCAGTCAAATTGTTTTATAAGCGGACGAACAGTAGTCAAACTGATTTATAATCGGACGAAGAGCAGTCAAACTGATTTATAATCGGACGAAGAGCAGTCAAACGGTTTTATAAGAGGATGAAGAGCAGTCAAACTGATTTATAAGAGGATGAAGAGCAGTCAAACTGCTTTGTAAAAGGATGAAGAGCAGTCAAGCTGATTTATAATCGGATGAACAGCAGTCAATAATCGGACGAAGAGCAGCCAAACTGTTATATAGGAGGACGAAGAGCACTCAAACTGAATTATAATCGGATGAAGAGCAGTCAAACTGCTTTATAAGAGAATGAAGAGCAGTCAAACTGCTTTATAAAAGGATGAAGAGCAGTCAAACTGTTTCATAAGAGGACGAAGAGCAGTCAAACTGTTTTATAAGCGGACGAACAGTAGTCAAACTGATTTATAATCGGACGAAGAGCAGTCAAACTGATTTATAATCGGACGAAGAGCAGTCAAACGGTTTTATAAGAGGATGAAGAGCAGTCAAACTGATTTATAAAAGGATGAAGAGCAGTCAAACTGCTTTATAAAAGGATGAAGAGCAGTCAAACTGATTTATAAACGGACGAAGAGCAGTCAATAATCGGACGAAGAGCAGCCAAACTGTTCTATAGGAGGATGAAGCGCAGTCAAACTGTTTTACACGAGGATGTAGAGCAGTCAGACTGGTTTACAAGAGTATGAAGAGCAGTCAACCTGTTTTACAAGAGGTTGAAGAGCAGTCAAACTGTTTTATAAGAGGATGAAGAGCAGTCAAACTGATTTATAAGAGGATGAAGAGCAGTCAAACTGCTTTATAAAAGGATGAAGAGCAGTCAAACTGTTTTATAAGCAGACGAAGAGCAGTCAAACTGATTTATAATCGGACGAAGAGCAGTCAAACTGATTTATAAAAGGATGAAGAGCAGTCAAACTGTTTTATAAGCGGATGAACCGCAGTCAAATTGATTTATAATCGGACGAAGAGCAGTCAAGCTGATTTATAAGAGGATGAAGAGCAGTCAAACTGCTTTATAAGAGGATGAAGAGCAGTCAAACTGTTCTATAGGAGGATAAAGCGCAGTCAAACTGGTTTATATGAGGATGAAGAGCAGTCAAACTGCTTTATAAGAGGATGAAGAGCAGTCAAACTGCTTTATAAAACGATGAAGAGCAGTTAAACTGTTTTATAAGAGGACGAAGAGCAGTCAAACTAATTTATAAGAGGATGAAGAACAGTCAAACTGATTTAAAAGAGGATGAAGAGCAGTCAAACTGCTTTATAAAAGGATGAAGAGCAGTCAAACTGATTTATAATCGGATGAACAGCAGTCAATAATCGGACGAAGAGCAGTCAAACTGTTATATAGGAGGACGAATAGCAGTCAAACTGAATTATAATCGCATGAAGAGCAGTCAAACTGATTTATAAGAGGATGAAGAGCAGTCAAACTGTTTTATAAAAGGATGAAGAGCAGTCAAACTGTTTAATAAGAGGACGAAGAGCAGTCAAACTGTTTTATAAGCGGACGAACAGCAGTCAAACTGATTTATAATCGGACGAAGAGCAGTCAAACTGATTTATAATCGGAAGAAGAGCAGTCAAACGGTTTTATAAGAGGATGAAGAGCAGTCAAATTGATTTATAAGAGGATGAAGAGCAGTCAAACTGTTTTATAGTCCGACGAAGAGCAGTCAAACTGTTTTATAAGCGGACTAACAGCAGTCAAACTGATTTATAATCGGACGAAGAGCAGTCAAACTGATTTATAATCGGACGAAGAGCAGTCAAACGGTTTTATAAGAGGATGAAGAGCAGTCAAATTGATTTATAAGAGGATGAAGAGCAGTCAAACGGTTTTATAAGAGGATGAAGAGCAGTCAAATTGATTTATAAGAGGATGAAGAGCAGTCAAACTGATTTATAAGAGGACGAAGAGCAGTCAAACTGATTTATAATCGGACGAAGAGCAGTCAAACGGTTTTATAAGAGGATGAAGAGCAGTCAAATTGATTTATAAGAGGATGAAGAGCAGTCAAACTGCTTTATAAAAGGATGAAGAGAAGTCAAACTGTTTTATAAGAGGACGAAGAGCAGTCAAACTGATTTATAAGAGGATGAAGAGCAGTCAAACTGATTTATAAGAGGATGAAGAGCAGTGAAACTGCTTTATAAAACGATGAAGAGCAGTCAAACTGTTTTATAAGAGGACGAAGAGCAGTCAAACTGATTTATAAGAGGATGAAGAGCAGTCAAACCGATTTATAAGAGGATGAAGAGCAGTCAAACTGCTTTATAAAAGGATGAAGAGCAGTCAAACTGGTTTATAAACGGACGAAGAGCAGTCAATAATCGGACGAAGAGCAGCCAAACTGTTCTATAGGAGGATGAAGCGCAGTCAAACTGTTTTACACGAGGATTTAGAGCAGTCAGACTGGTTTACAAGAGTATGAAGAGCAGTCAACCTGTTTTACAAGAGGTTGAAGAGCAGTCAAACTGTTTTATAAGAGGATGAAGAGCAGTCAAACTGATTTATAAGAGGATGAAGAGCAGTCAAACTGCTTTATAAAAGGATGAAGAGCAGTCAAACTGTTTTATAAGCAGACGAAGAGCAGGCAAACTGATTTATAATCGGACGAAGAGCAGTCAAACTGATTTATAAAAGGATGAAGAGCAGTCAAACTGTTTTATAAGCGGATGAACCGCAGTCAAACTGATTTATAATCAGACGAAGAGCAGTCAAACTGATTTATGAGAGGATGAAGAGCAGTCAAACTGCTTTATAAGAGGATGAAGAGCAGTCAAACTGTTCTATAGGAGGATGAAGCACAGTCAAACTGGTTTATATGAGGATGAAGAGCAGTCAAACTGCTTTATAAGACGATGAAGAGCAGTCAAACTGTTTTATAAGAGGACGAAGAGCAGTCAAACTGATTTATAAGAGGATGAGGAGCAGTCAAACTGATTTAAAAGAGGATGAAGAGCAGTCAAACTGCTTTATAAAAGGATGAAGAGCAGTCAAACTGATTTATAATGGGATGAACAGCAGTCAATAATCGGACGAAGAGCAGTCAAACTGTTATAAAGGAGGACGAATAGCACTCAAACTGATTTATAATCGGATGAAGAGCAGTCAAACTGATTTATAAGAGGATGAAGAGCAGTCAAACTGCTTTATAAAAGGATGAAGAGCAGTCAAACTGTTTCATAAGAGGACGAAGAGCAGTCAAATTGTTTTATAAGCGGACGAACAGTAGTCAAACTGATTTATAATCGGACGAAGAGCAGTCAAACTGATTTATAATCGGACGAAGAGCAGTCAAACGGTTTTATAAGAGTCTGAAGAGCAGTCAAACTGATTTATAAGAGGATGAAGAGCAGTCAAACTGCTTTGTAAAAGGATGAAGAGCAGTCAAGCTGATTTATAATCGGATGAACAGCAGTCAATAATCGGACGAAGAGCAGCCAAACTGTTATATAGGAGGACGAAGAGCACTCAAACTGAATTATAATCGGATGAAGAGCAGTCAAACTGCTTTATAAGAGAATGAAGAGCAGTCAAACTGCTTTATAAAAGGATGAAGAGCAGTCAAACTGTTTCATAAGAGGACGAAGAGCAGTCAAACTGTTTTATAAGCGGACGAACAGTAGTCAAACTGATTTATAATCGGACGAAGAGCAGTCAAACTGATTTATAATCGGACGAAGAGCAGTCAAACGGTTCTATAAGAGGATGAAGAGCAGTCAAACTGATTTATAAAAGGATGAAGAGCAGTCAAACTGCTTTATAAAAGGATGAAGAGCAGTCAAACTGATTTATAAACGGACGAAGAGCAGTCAATAATCGGACGAAGAGCAGCCAAACTGTTCTATAGGAGGATGAAGCGCAGTCAAACTGTTTTACACGAGGATGTAGAGCAGTCAGACTGGTTTACAAGAGTATGAAGAGCAGTCAACCTGTTTTACAAGAGGTTGAAGAGCAGTCAAACTGTTTTATAAGAGGATGAAGAGCAGTCAAACTGATTTATAAGAGGATGAAGAGCAGTCAAACTGCTTTATAAAAGGATGAAGAGCAGTCAAACTGTTTTATAAGCAGACGAAGAGCAGTCAAACTGATTTATAATCGGACGAAGAGCAGTCAAACTGATTTATAAAAGGATGAAGAGCAGTCAAACTGTTTTATAAGCGGATGAACCGCAGTCAAATTGATTTATAATCGGACGAAGAGCAGTCAAACTGATTTATAAGAGGATGAAGAGCAGTCAAACTGCTTTATAAGAGGATGAAGAGCAGTCAAACTGTTCTATAGGAGGATAAAGCGCAGTCAAACTGGTTTATATGAGGATGAAGAGCAGTCAAACTGCTTTATAAGAGGATGAAGAGCAGTCAAACTGCTTTATAAAACGATGAAGAGCAGTTAAACTGTTTTATAAGAGGACGAAGAGCAGTCAAACTGATTTATAAGAGGATGAAGAACAGTCAAACTGATTTAAAAGAGGATGAAGAGCAGTCAAACTGCTTTATAAAAGGATGAAGAGCAGTCAAACTGATTTATAATCGGATGAACAGCAGTCAATAATCGGACGAAGAGCAGTCAAACTGTTATATAGGAGGACGAATAGCAGTCAAACTGAATTATAATCGCATGAAGAGCAGTCAAACTGATTTATAAGAGGATGAAGAGCAGTCAAACTGTTTTATAAAAGGATGAAGAGCAGTCAAACTGTTTAATAAGAGGACGAAGAGCAGTCAAACTGTTTTATAAGCGGACGAACAGCAGTCAAACTGATTTATAATCGGACGAAGAGCAGTCAAACTGATTTATAATCGGAAGAAGAGCAGTCAAACGGTTTTATAAGAGGATGAAGAGCAGTCAAATTGATTTATAAGAGGATGAAGAGCAGTCAAACTGTTTTATAATCCGACGAAGAGCAGTCAAACTGTTCTATAGGAGGATGAAGCGCAGTCAAACTGGTTTATAGGAGGATGAAGAGCAGTCAAACAGCTTTATAGGAGGATGAAGAGCAGTCAAACTGTTTTATAAGAGGACGAGGAGCAGTCAAACTGATTTAGAAGAGGATGAAGAGCAGTCAAACTGATGTAAAGAGGATGAAGAGCAGTCAAACTGCTTTATAAAAGGATGAAGAGCAGTCAAACTGATTTATAATCGGATGAACAGCAGTCAATAATCGGACGAAGAGCAGTCAAACTGTTATATAGGAGGACGAAGAGCAGTCAAACTGAATTATAATCGGATGAAGAGCAGTCAAACTGATTTATAAGAGGATGAAGAGCAGTCAAACTGCTTTATAAAAGGATGAAGAGCAGTCAAACTGTTTAAGAAGAGGACGAAGAGCAGTCAAACTGTTTTATAAGCGGACTAACAGCAGTCAAACTGATTTATAATCGGACGAAGAGCAGTCAAACTGATTTATAATCGGACGAAGAGCAGTCAAACGGTTTTATAAGAGGATGAAGAGCAGTCAAATTGATTTATAAGAGGATGAAGAGCAGTCAAACGGTTTTATAAGAGGATGAAGAGCAGTCAAATTGATTTATAAGAGGATGAAGAGCAGTCAAACTGATTTATATTCGGACGAAGAGCAGTCAAACTGATTTATAATCGGACGAAGAGCAGTCAAACGGTTTTATAAGAGGATGAAGAGCAGTCAAATTGATTTATAAGAGGATGAAGAGCAGTCAAACTGCTTTATAAAAGGATGAAGAGAAGGCCAACTGTTTTATAAGAGGACGAAGAGCAGTCAAACTGATTTATGAGGATGAAGAGCAGTCAAACTGATTTATAAGAGGATGAAGAGCAGTGAAACTGCTTTATAAAACGATGAAGAGCAGTCAAACTGTTTTATAAGAGGACGCAGAGCAGTCAAACTGATTTATAAGAGGATGAAGAGCAGTCAAACTGATTTATAAGAGGATGAAGAGCAGTCAAACTGCTTTATAAAAGGATGAAGAGCAGTCAAACTGATTTATAAACGGACGAAGAGCAGTCAATAATCGGACGAAGAGCAGCCAAACTGTTCTATAGGAGGATGAAGCGCAGTCAAACTGTTTTACACGAGGATTTAGAGCAGTCAGACTGGTTTACAAGAGTATGAAGAGCAGTCAACCTGTTTTACAAGAGGTTGAAGAGCAGTCAAACTGTTTTATAAGAGGATGAAGAGCAGTCAAACTGATTTATAAGAGGATGAAGAGCAGTCAAACTGCTTTATAAAAGGATGAAGAGCAGGCAAACTGTTTTATAAGCAGACGAAGAGCAGGCAAACTGATTTATAATCGGACGAATAGCAGTCAAACTGATTTATAAAAGGATGAAGAGCAGTCAAACTGTTTTATAAGCGGATGAACCGCAGTCAAACTGATTTATAATCGGACGAAGAGCAGTCAAACTGATTTATGAGAGGATGAAGAGCAGTCAAACTGCTTTATAAGAGGATGAAGAGCAGTCAAACTGTTCTATAGGAGGATGAAGCACAGTCAAACTGGTTTATATGAGGATGAAGAGCAGTCAAACTGCTTTATAAGACGATGAAGAGCAGTCAAACTGTTTTATAAGAGGACGAAGAGCAGTCAAACTGATTTATAAGAGGATGAGGAGCAGTCAAACTGATTTAAAAGAGGATGAAGAGCAGTCAAACTGCTTTATAAAAGGATGAAGAGCAGTCAAACTGATTTATAATCGGATGAACAGCAGTCAATAATCGGACGAAGAGCAGTCAAACTGTTATATAGGAGGACGAAGAGCACTCAAACTGAATTATAATCGGATGAAGAGCAGTCAAACTGATTTATAAGAGGATGAAGAGCAGTCAAACTGTTTTATAAGCAGACGAAGAGCAGTCAAACTGATTTATAATCGGACGAAGAGCAGTCAAACTGATTTATAAAAGGATGAAGAGCAGTCAAACTGTTTTATAAGCGGATGAACCGCAGTCAAATTGATTTATAATCGGACGAAGAGCAGTCAAACTGATTTATAAGAGGATGAAGAGCAGTCAAACTGTTTTATAAGCAGACGAAGAGCAGTCAAACTGATTTATAATCGGACGAAGAGCAGTCAAACTGATTTATAAAAGGATGAAGAGCAGTCAAACTGTTTTATAAGCGGATGAACCGCAGTCAAATTGATTTATAATCGGACGAAGAGCAGTCAAACTGATTTATAAGAGGATGAAGAGCAGTCAAACTGCTTTATAAGAGGATGAAGAGCAGTCAAACTGTTCTATAGGAGGATAAAGCGCAGTCAAACTGGTTTATATGAGGATGAAGAGCAGTCAAACTGCTTTATAAGAGGATGAAGAGCAGTCAAACTGCTTTATAAAACGATGAAGAGCAGTTAAACTGTTTCATAAGAGGACGAAGAGCAGTCAAACTGATTTATAAGAGGATGAAGAACAGTCAAACTGATTTAAAAGAGGATGAAGAGCAGTCAAACTGCTTTATAAAAGGATGAAGAGCAGTCAAACTGATTTATAATCGGATGAACAGCAGTCAATAATCGGACGAAGAGCAGTCAAACTGTTATATAGGAGGACGAATAGCAGTCAAACTGAATTATAATCGCATGAAGAGCAGTCAAACTGATTTATAAGAGGATGAAGAGCAGTCAAACTGTTTTATAAAAGGATGAAGAGCAGTCAAACTGTTTAATAAGAGGACGAAGAGCAGTCAAACTGTTTTATAAGCGGACGAACAGCAGTCAAACTGATTTATAATCGGACGAAGAGCAGTCAAACTGATTTATAATCGGAAGAAGATCAGTCAAACGGTTTTATAAGAGGATGAAGAGCAGTCAAATTGATTTATAAGAGGATGAAGAGCAGTCAAACTGTTTTATAATCCGACGAAGAGCAGTCAAACTGTTCTATAGGAGGATGAAGCGCAGTCAAACTGGTTTATAGGAGGATGAAGAGCAGTCAAACAGCTTTATAGGAGGATGAAGAGCAGTCAAACTGTTTTATAAGAGGACGAGGAGCAGTCAAACTGATTTAGAAGAGGATGAAGAGCAGTCAAACTGATGTAAAGAGGATGAAGAGCAGTCAAACTGCTTTATAAAAGGATGAAGAGCAGTCAAACTGATTTATAATCGGATGAACAGCAGTCAATAATCGGACGAAGAGCAGTCAAACTGTTATATAGGAGGACGAAGAGCAGTCAAACTGAATTATAATCGGATGAAGAGCAGTCAAACTGATTTATGAGAGGATGAAGAGCAGTCAAACTGCTTTATAAAAGGATGAAGAGCAGTCAAACTGTTTAATAAGAGGACGAAGAGCAGTCAAACTGTTTTATAAGCGGACTAACAGCAGTCAAACTGATTTGTAATCGGACGAAGAGCAGTCAAACTGATTTATAATCGGACGAAGAGCAGTCAAACGGTTTTATAAGAGGATGAAGAGCAGTCAAATTGATTTATAAGAGGATGAAGAGCAGTCAAACGGTTTTATAAGAGGATGAAGAGCAGTCAAATTGATTTATAAGAGGATGAAGAGCAGTCAAACTGATTTATATTCGGACGAAGAGCAGTCAAACTGATTTATAATCGGACGAAGAGCAGTCAAACGGTTTTATAAGAGGATGAAGAGCAGTCAAATTGATTTATAAGAGGATGAAGAGCAGTCAAACTGCTTTATAAAAGGATGAAGAGAAGGCCAACTGTTTTATAAGAGGACGAAGAGCAGTCAAACTGATTTATGAGGATGAAGAGCAGTCAAACTGATTTATAAGAGGATGAAGAGCAGTGAAACTGCTTTATAAAACGATGAAGAGCAGTCAAACTGTTTTATAAGAGGACGAAGAGCAGTCAAACTGATTTATAAGAGGATGAAGAGCAGTCAAACTGATTTATAAGAGGATGAAGAGCAGTCAAACTGCTTTATAAAAGGATGAAGAGCAGTCAAACTGATTTATAAACGGACGAAGAGCAGTCAATAATCGGACGAAGAGCAGCCAAACTGTTCTATAGGAGGATGAAGCGCAGTCAAACTGTTTTACACGAGGATTTAGAGCAGTCAGACTGGTTTACAAGAGTATGAAGAGCAGTCAACCTGTTTTACAAGAGGTTGAAGAGCAGTCAAACTGTTTTATAAGAGGATGAAGAGCAGTCAAACTGATTTATAAGAGGATGAAGAGCAGTCAAACTGCTTTATAAAAGGATGAAGAGCAGTCAAACTGTTTTATAAGCAGACGAAGAGCAGGCAAACTGATTTATAATCGGACGAATAGCAGTCAAACTGATTTATAAAAGGATGAAGAGCAGTCAAACTGTTTTATAAGCGGATGAACCGCAGTCAAACTGATTTATAATCGGACGAAGAGCAGTCAAACTGATTTATGAGAGGATGAAGAGCAGTCAAACTGCTTTATAAGAGGATGAAGAGCAGTCAAACTGTTCTATAGGAGGATGAAGCACAGTCAAACTGGTTTATATGAGGATGAAGAGCAGTCAAACTGCTTTATAAGACGATGAAGAGCAGTCAAACTGTTTTATAAGAGGACGAAGAGCAGTCAAACTGATTTATAAGAGGATGAGGAGCAGTCAAACTGATTTAAAAGAGGATGAAGAGCAGTCAAACTGCTTTATAAAAGGATGAAGAGCAGTCAAACTGATTTATAATCGGATGAACAGCAGTCAATAATCGGACGAAGAGCAGTCAAACTGTTATATAGGAGGACGAAGAGCACTCAAACTGAATTATAATCGGATGAAGAGCAGTCAAACTGATTTATAAGAGGATGAAGAGCAGTCAAACTGCTTTATAAAAGGATGAAGAGCAGTCAAACTGTTTCATAAGAGGACGAAGAGCAGTCAAACTGTTTTATAAGCGGACGAACAGTAGTCAAACTGATTTATAATCGGACGAAGAGCAGTCAAACTGATTTATAATCGGACGAAGAGCAGTCAAACGGTTTTATAAGAGGATGAAGAGCAGTCAAACTGATTTATAAGAGGATGAAGAGCAGTCAAACTGCTTTATAAAAGGATGAAGAGCAGTCAAGCTGATTTATAATCGGATGAACAGCAGTCAATAATCGGACGAAGAGCAGCCAAACTGTTATATAGGAGGACGAAGAGCACTCAAACTGAATTATAATCGGATGAAGAGCAGTCAAACTGCTTTATAAGAGGATGAAGAGCAGTCAAACTGCTTTATAAAAGGATGAAGATCAGTCAAACTGTTTCATAAGAGGACGAAGAGCAGTCAAACTGTTTTATAAGCGGACGAACAGTAGTCAAACTGATTTATAATCGGACGAAGAGCAGTCAAACTGATTTATAATCGGACGAAGAGCAGTCAAACGGTTTTATAAGAGGATGAAGAGCAGTCAAACTGATTTATAAAAGGATGAAGAGCAGTCAAACTGCTTTATAAAAGGATGAAGAGCAGTCAAACTGATTTATAATCGGACGAAGAGCAGGCAATAATCGGACGAAGAGCAGCCAAACTGTTCTATAGGAGGATGAAGCGCAGTCAAACTGTTTTACACGAGGATGTAGAGCAGTCAGACTGGTTTACAAGAGTATGAAGAGCAGTCAACCTGTTTTACAAGAGGTTGAAGAGCAGTCAAACTGTTTTATAAGAGGATGAAGAGCAGTCAAACTGATTTATAAGAGGATGAAGAGCAGTCAAACTGCTTTATAAAAGGATGAAGAGCAGTCAAACTGTTTTATAAGCAGACGAAGAGCAGTCAAACTGATTTATAATCGGACGAAGAGCAGTCAAACTGATTTATAAAAGGATGAAGAGCAGTCAAACTGTTTTATAAGCGGATGAACCGCAGTCAAATTGATTTATAATCGGACGAAGAGCAGTCAAACTGATTTATAAGAGGATGAAGAGCAGTCAAACTGCTTTATAAGAGGATGAAGAGCAGTCAAACTGTTCTATAGGAGGATAAAGCGCAGTCAAACTGGTTTATATGAGGATGAAGAGCAGTCAAACTGCTTTATAAGAGGATGAAGAGCAGTCAAACTGCTTTATAAAACGATGAAGAGCAGTTAAACTGTTTTATAAGAGGACGAAGAGCAGTCAAACTGATTGATAAGAGGATGAAGAACAGTCAAACTGATTTAAAAGAGGATGAAGAGCAGTCAAACTGCTTTATAAAAGGATGAAGAGCAGTCAAACTGATTTATAATCGGATGAACAGCAGTCAATAATCGGACGAAGAGCAGTCAAACTGTTATATAGGAGGACGAATAGCAGTCAAACTGAATTATAATCGCATGAAGAGCAGTCAAACTGATTTATAAGAGGATGAAGAGCAGTCAAACTGCTTTATAAAAGGATGAAGAGCAGTCAAACTGTTTAATAAGAGGACGAAGAGCAGTCAAACTGTTTTATAAGCGGACGAACAGCAGTCAAACTGATTTATAATCGGACGAAGAGCAGTCAAACTGATTTATAATCGGAAGAAGAGCAGTCAAACGGTTTTATAAGAGGATGAAGAGCAGTCAAATTGGTTTATAAGAGGATGAAGAGCAGTCAAACTGTTTTATAATCCGACGAAGAGCAGTCAAACTGTTCTATAGGAGGATGAAGCGCAGTCAAACTGGTTTATAGGAGGATGAAGAGCAGTCAAACAGCTTTATAGGAGGATGAAGAGCAGTCAAACTGTTTTATAAGAGGACGAGGAGCAGTCAAACTGATTTAGAAGAGGATGAAGAGCAGTCAAACTGATGTAAAGAGGATGAAGAGCAGTCAAACTGCTTTATAAAAGGATGAAGAGCAGTCAAACTGATTTATAATCGGATGAACAGCAGTCAATAATCGGACGAAGAGCAGTCAAACTGTTATATAGGAGGACGAAGAGCAGTCAAACTGAATTATAATCGGATGAAGAGCAGTCAAACTGATTTATAAGAGGATGAAGAGCAGTCAAACTGCTTTATAAAAGGATGAAGAGCAGTCAAACTGTTTAATAAGAGGACGAAGAGCAGTCAAACTGTTTTATAAGCGGACTAACAGCAGTCAAACTGATTTATAATCGGACGAAGAGCAGTCAAACTGATTTATAATCGGACGAAGAGCAGTCAAACGGTTTTATAAGAGGATGAAGAGCAGTCAAATTGATTTATAAGAGGATGAAGAGCAGTCAAACGGTTTTATAAGAGGATGAAGAGCAGTCAAATTGATTTATAAGAGGATGAAGAGCAGTCAAACTGATTTATATTCGGACGAAGAGCAGTCAAACTGATTTATAATCGGACGAAGAGCAGTCAAACGGTTTTATAAGAGGATGAAGAGCAGTCAAATTGATTTATAAGAGGATGAAGAGCAGTCAAACTGCTTTATAAAAGGATGAAGAGAAGGCCAACTGTTTTATAAGAGGACGAAGAGCAGTCAAACTGATTTATGAGGATGAAGAGCAGTCAAACTGATTTATAAGAGGATGAAGAGCAGTGAAACTGCTTTATAAAACGATGAAGAGCAGTCAAACTGTTTTATAAGAGGACGAAGAGCAGTCAAACTGATTTATAAGAGGATGAAGAGCAGTCAAACTGATTTATAAGAGGATGAAGAGCAGTCAAACTGCTTTATAAAAGGATGAAGAGCAGTCAAACTGATTTATAAACGGACGAAGAGCAGTCAATAATCGGACGAAGAGCAGCCAAACTGTTCTATAGGAGGATGAAGCGCAGTCAAACTGTTTTACACGAGGATTTAGAGCAGTCAGACTGGTTTACAAGAGTATGAAGAGCAGTCAACCTGTTTTACAAGAGGTTGAAGAGCAGTCAAACTGTTTTATAAGAGGATGAAGAGCACTCAAACTGAATTATAATCGGATGAAGAGCAGTCAAACTGATTTATAAGAGGATGAAGAGCAGTCAAACTGTTTTATAAGCAGACGAAGAGCAGTCAAACTGATTTATAATCGGACGAAGAGCAGTCAAACTGATTTATAAAAGGATGAAGAGCAGTCAAACTGTTTTATAAGCGGATGAACCGCAGTCAAATTGATTTATAATCGGACGAAGAGCAGTCAAACTGATTTATAAGAGGATGAAGAGCAGTCAAACTGTTTTATAAGCAGACGAAGAGCAGTCAAACTGATTTATAATCGGACGAAGAGCAGTCAAACTGATTTATAAAAGGATGAAGAGCAGTCAAACTGTTTTATAAGCGGATGAACCGCAGTCAAATTGATTTATAATCGGACGAAGAGCAGTCAAACTGATTTATAAGAGGATGAAGAGCAGTCAAACTGCTTTATAAGAGGATGAAGAGCAGTCAAACTGTTCTATAGGAGGATAAAGCGCAGTCAAACTGGTTTATATGAGGATGAAGAGCAGTCAAACTGCTTTATAAGAGGATGAAGAGCAGTCAAACTGCTTTATAAAACGATGAAGAGCAGTTAAACTGTTTTATAAGAGGACGAAGAGCAGTCAAACTGATTTATAAAAGGATGAAGAACAGTCAAACTGATTTAAAAGAGGATGAAGAGCAGTCAAACTGCTTTATAAAAGGATGAAGAGCAGTCAAACTGATTTATAATCGGATGAACAGCAGTCAATAATCGGACGAAGAGCAGTCAAACTGTTATATAGGAGGACGAATAGCAGTCAAACTGAATTATAATCGCATGAAGAGCAGTCAAACTGATTTATAAGAGGATGAAGAGCAGTCAAACTGTTTTATAAAAGGATGAAGAGCAGTCAAACTGTTTAATAAGAGGACGAAGAGCAGTCAAACTGTTTTATAAGCGGACGAACAGCAGTCAAACTGATTTATAATCGGACGAAGAGCAGTCAAACTGATTTATAATCGGAAGAAGAGCAGTCAAACGGTTTTATAAGAGGATGAAGAGCAGTCAAATTGATTTATAAGAGGATGAAGAGCAGTCAAACTGTTTTATAATCCGACGAAGAGCAGTCAAACTGTTCTATAGGAGGATGAAGCGCAGTCAAACTGGTTTATAGGAGGATGAAGAGCAGTCAAACAGCTTTATAGGTGGATGAAGAGCAGTCAAACTGTTTTATAAGAGGACGAGGAGCAGTCAAACTGATTTAGAAGAGGATGAAGAGCAGTCAAACTGATGTAAAGAGGATGAAGAGCAGTCAAACTGCTTTATAAAAGGATGAAGAGCAGTCAAACTGATTTATAATCGGATGAACAGCAGTCAATAATCGGACGAAGAGCAGTCAAACTGTTATATAGGAGTACGAAGAGCAGTTAAACTGAATTATAATCGGATGAAGAGCAGTCAAACTGATTTATAAGAGGATGAAGAGCAGTCAAACTGCTTTATAAAAGGATGAAGAGCAGTCAAACTGTTTAATAAGAGGACGAAGAGCAGTCAAACTGTTTTATAAGCGGACTAACAGCAGTCAAACTGATTTATAATCGGACGAAGAGCAGTCAAACTGATTTATAATCGGACGAAGAGCAGTCAAACGGTTTTATAAGAGGATGAAGAGCAGTCAAATTGATTTATAAGAGGATGAAGAGCAGTCAAACGGTTTTATAAGAGGATGAAGAGCAGTCAAATTGATTTATAAGAGGATGAAGAGCAGTCAAACTGATTTATATTCGGACGAAGAGCAGTCAAACTGATTTATAATCGGACGAAGAGCAGTCAAACGGTTTTATAAGAGGATGAAGAGCAGTCAAATTGATTTATAAGAGGATGAAGAGCAGTCAAACTGCTTTATAAAAGGATGAAGAGAAGGCCAACTGTTTTATAAGAGGACGAAGAGCAGTCAAACTGATTTATGAGGATGAAGAGCAGTCAAACTGATTTATAAGAGGATGAAGAGCAGTGAAACTGCTTTATAAAACGATGAAGAGCAGTCAAACTGTTTTATAAGAGGACGAAGAGCAGTCAAACTGATTTATAAGAGGATGAAGAGCAGTCAAACTGATTTATAAGAGGATGAAGAGCAGTCAAACTGCTTTATAAAAGGATGAAGAGCAGTCAAACTGATTTATAAACGGACGAAGAGCAGTCAATAATCGGACGAAGAGCAGCCAAACTGTTCTATAGGAGGATGAAGCGCAGTCAAACTGTTTTACACGAGGATTTAGAGCAGTCAGACTGGTTTACAAGAGTATGAAGAGCAGTCAACCTGTTTTACAAGAGGTTGAAGAGCAGTCAAACTGTTTTATAAGAGGATGAAGAGCAGTCAAACTGATTTATAAGAGGATGAAGAGCAGTCAAACTGCTTTATAAAAGGATGAAGAGCAGTCAAACTGTTTTATAAGCAGACGAAGAGCAGGCAAACTGATTTATAATCGGACGAATAGCAGTCAAACTGATTTATAAAAGGATGAAGAGCAGTCAAACTG
Source organism: Lampris incognitus (assembly GCF_029633865.1). NCBI lineage: Eukaryota > Metazoa > Chordata > Actinopteri > Lampriformes > Lampridae > Lampris > Lampris incognitus. The sequence continues at coordinate 37,568,353 of NC_079222.1, forward strand.
TTTTATAAGCGGATGAACCGCAGTCAAACTGATTTATAATCGGACGAAGAGCAGTCAAACTGATTTATGAGAGGATGAAGAGCAGTCAAACTGCTTTATAAGAGGATGAAGAGCAGTCAAACTGTTCTATAGGAGGATGAAGCACAGTCAAACTGGTTTATATGAGGATGAAGAGCAGTCAAACTGCTTTATAAGACGATGAAGAGCAGTCAAACTGTTTTATAAGAGGACGAAGAGCAGTCAAACTGATTTATAAGAGGATGAGGAGCAGTCAAACTGATTTAAAAGAGGATGAAGAGCAGTCAAACTGCTTTATAAAAGGATGAAGAGCAGTCAAACTGATTTATAATCGGATGAACAGCAGTCAATAATCGGACGAAGAGCAGTCAAACTGTTATATAGGAGGACGAAGAGCACTCAAACTGAATTATAATCGGATGAAGAGCAGTCAAACTGATTTATAAGAGGATGAAGAGCAGTCAAACTGCTTTATAAAAGGATGAAGAGCAGTCAAACTGTTTCATAAGAGGACGAAGAGCAGTCAAACTGTTTTATAAGCGGACGAACAGTAGTCAAACTGATTTATAATCGGACGAAGAGCAGTCAAACTGATTTATAATCGGACGAAGAGCAGTCAAACGGTTTTATAAGAGGATGAAGAGCAGTCAAACTGATTTATAAGAGGATGAAGAGCAGTCAAACTGCTTTATAAAAGGATGAAGAGCAGTCAAGCTGATTTATAATCGGATGAACAGCAGTCAATAATCGGACGAAGAGCAGCCAAACTGTTATATAGGAGGACGAAGAGCACTCAAACTGAATTATAATCGGATGAAGAGCAGTCAAACTGCTTTATAAGAGGATGAAGAGCAGTCAAACTGCTTTATAAAAGGATGAAGATCAGTCAAACTGTTTCATAAGAGGACGAAGAGCAGTCAAACTGTTTTATAAGCGGACGAACAGTAGTCAAACTGATTTATAATCGGACGAAGAGCAGTCAAACTGATTTATAATCGGACGAAGAGCAGTCAAACGGTTTTATAAGAGGATGAAGAGCAGTCAAACTGATTTATAAAAGGATGAAGAGCAGTCAAACTGCTTTATAAAAGGATGAAGAGCAGTCAAACTGATTTATAATCGGACGAAGAGCAGTCAATAATCGGACGAAGAGCAGCCAAACTGTTCTATAGGAGGATGAAGCGCAGTCAAACTGTTTTACACGAGGATGTAGAGCAGTCAGACTGGTTTACAAGAGTATGAAGAGCAGTCAACCTGTTTTACAAGAGGTTGAAGAGCAGTCAAACTGTTTTATAAGAGGATGAAGAGCAGTCAAACTGATTTATAAGAGGATGAAGAGCAGTCAAACTGCTTTATAAAAGGATGAAGAGCAGTCAAACTGTTTTATAAGCAGACGAAGAGCAGTCAAACTGATTTATAATCGGACGAAGAGCAGTCAAACTGATTTATAAAAGGATGAAGAGCAGTCAAACTGTTTTATAAGCGGATGAACCGCAGTCAAATTGATTTATAATCGGACGAAGAGCAGTCAAACTGATTTATAAGAGGATGAAGAGCAGTCAAACTGATTTAAAAGAGGATGAAGAGCAGTCAAACTGCTTTATAAAAGGATGAAGAGCAGTCAAACTGATTTATAATCGGATGAACAGCAGTCAATAATCGGACGAAGAGCAGTCAAACTGTTATATAGGAGGACGAAGAGCACTCAAACTGAATTATAATCGGATGAAGAGCAGTCAAACTGATTTATAAGAGGATGAAGAGCAGTCAAACTGCTTTATAAAAGGATGAAGAGCAGTCAAACTGTTTCATAAGAGGACGAAGAGCAGTCAAACTGTTTTATAAGCGGACGAACAGTAGTCAAACTGATTTATAATCGGACGAAGAGCAGTCAAACTGATTTATAATCGGACGAAGAGCAGTCAAACGGTTTTATAAGAGGATGAAGAGCAGTCAAACTGATTTATAAGAGGATGAAGAGCAGTCAAACTGCTTTATAAAAGGATGAAGAGCAGTCAAGCTGATTTATAATCGGATGAACAGCAGTCAATAATCGGACGAAGAGCAGCCAAACTGTTATATAGGAGGACGAAGAGCACTCAAACTGAATTATAATCGGATGAAGAGCAGTCAAACTGCTTTATAAGAGGATGAAGAGCAGTCAAACTGCTTTATAAAAGGATGAAGATCAGTCAAACTGTTTCATAAGAGGACGAAGAGCAGTCAAACTGTTTTATAAGCGGACGAACAGTAGTCAAACTGATTTATAATCGGACGAAGAGCAGTCAAACTGATTTATAATCGGACGAAGAGCAGTCAAACGGTTTTATAAGAGGATGAAGAGCAGTCAAACTGATTTATAAAAGGATGAAGAGCAGTCAAACTGCTTTATAAAAGGATGAAGAGCAGTCAAACTGATTTATAATCGGACGAAGAGCAGTCAATAATCGGACGAAGAGCAGCCAAACTGTTCTATAGGAGGATGAAGCGCAGTCAAACTGTTTTACACGAGGATGTAGAGCAGTCAGACTGGTTTACAAGAGTATGAAGAGCAGTCAACCTGTTTTACAAGAGGTTGAAGAGCAGTCAAACTGTTTTATAAGAGGATGAAGAGCAGTCAAACTGATTTATAAGAGGATGAAGAGCAGTCAAACTGCTTTATAAAAGGATGAAGAGCAGTCAAACTGTTTTATAAGCAGACGAAGAGCAGTCAAACTGATTTATAATCGGACGAAGAGCAGTCAAACTGATTTATAAAAGGATGAAGAGCAGTCAAACTGTTTTATAAGCGGATGAACCGCAGTCAAATTGATTTATAATCGGACGAAGAGCAGTCAAACTGATTTATAAGAGGATGAAGAGCAGTCAAACTGCTTTATAATAGGATGAAGAGCAGTCAAACTGTTCTATAGGAGGATAAAGCGCAGTCAAACTGGTTTATATGAGGATGAAGAGCAGTCAAACTGCTTTATAAGAGGATGAAGAGCAGTCAAACTGCTTTATAAAACGATGAAGAGCAGTTAAACTGTTTTATAAGAGGACGAAGAGCAGTCAAACTGATTTATAAGAGGATGAAGAACAGTCAAACTGATTTAAAAGAGGATGAAGAGCAGTCAAACTGCTTTATAAAAGGATGAAGAGCAGTCAAACTGATTTATAATCGGATGAACAGCAGTCAATAATCGGACGAAGAGCAGTCAAACTGTTATATAGGAGGACGATTAGCAGTCAAACTGAATTATAATCGCATGAAGAGCAGTCAAACTGATTTATAAGAGGATGAAGAGCAGTCAAACTGCTTTATAAAAGGATGAAGAGCAGTCAAACTGTTTAATAAGAGGACGAAGAGCAGTCAAACTGTTTTATAAGCGGACGAACAGCAGTCAAACTGATTTATAATCGGACGAAGAGCAGTCAAACTGATTTATAATCGGAAGAAGAGCAGTCAAACGGTTTTATAAGAGGATGAAGAGCAGTCAAATTGATTTATAAGAGGATGAAGAGCAGTCAAACTGTTTTATAATCCGACGAAGAGCAGTCAAACTGTTCTATAGGAGGATGAAGCGCAGTCAAACTGGTTTATAGGAGGATGAAGAGCAGTCAAACAGCTTTATAGGAGGATGAAGAGCAGTCAAACTGCTTTATAAAACGATGAAGAGCAGTCCAACTGTTTTATAAGAGGACGAAGAGCAGTCAAACTGATTTATAAGAGGATGAAGAGCAGTCAAACTGCTTTATAAAAGGCTGAAGAGCAGTCAAACTGATTTATAATCGGACGAAGAGCAGTCAATGATCGGACGAAGAGCAGTCAAACTCTTCTATAGGAGGATGAAGCGCAGTCAAACTGTTTTACACGAGGATTTAGAGCAGTCAGACTGGTTTACAAGAGGATGAAGAGCAGTCAGCCTGTTTTAGAAGAGGATGAAGAGCAGTCAAACTGTTTTATAAGAGAATGAAGAGCAGTCAAACTGCTTTATAAAAGGATGAAGAGCAGTCAAACTGTTTTATAAGAGGACGAAGATCAGTCAAACTGTTTTATAAGCGGACGAAGAGCAGTCAAACTGATTTATAATCGGACGAAGAGCAGTCAAACGGTTTTATAAGAGGATGAAGAGCAGTCAAACTGCTTTATAAAAAGATGAAGCGCAGTCAAACTGTTTTATACGAGGATGTAGAGCAGTCAGACTGTTTTACAAGAGGTTGAAGAGCAGTCAACCTGTTTTACAAGAGGATGAAGAGCAGTCAAACCGCTTTATAAAAGGATGAAGAGCAGTCAAACTGATTTATAATCGGACGAAGAGCAGTCAAACTGTTCTATACGGGGATGAAGTGCAGTCAAACTGGTTTATAGGAGGATGAAGAGCAGACAAACTATTTTATAAGAGGATGAAGAGCAGTCAAACTGATTTATAATCCGACGAAGAGCAGTCAAACTGCTTTATAAAACGATGAAGAGCAGTCCAACTGTTTTATAAGAGGACGAAGAGCAGTCAAACTGATTTATAAGAGGATGAAGAGCAGTCAAACTGATTTATAAAAGGATGAAGAGCAGTCAAACTGATTTATAATCGGATGAACAGCAGTCAATAATCGGACGAAGAGCAGTCAAAATGTTATATAGGAGGACGAATAGCAGTCAAACTGAATTATAATCGCATGAAGAGCAGTCAAACTGATTTATAAGAGGATGAAGAGCAGTCAAACTGCTTTATAAAAGGATGAAGAGCAGTCAAACTGTTTAATAAGAGGACGAAGAGCAGTCAAACTGTTTTATAAGCGGACGAACAGCAGTCAAACTGATTTATAATCGGACGAAGAGCAGTCAAACTGATTTATAATCGGAAGAAGAGCAGTCAAACGGTTTTATAAGAGGATGAAGAGCAGTCAAATTGATTTATAAGAGGATGAAGAGCAGTCAAACTGTTTTATAATCCGACGAAGAGCAGTCAAACTGTTCTATAGGAGGATGAAGCGCAGTCAAACTGGTTTATAGGAGGATGAAGAGCAGTCAAACAGCTTTATAGGAGGATGAAGAGCAGTCAAACTGCTTTATAAAACGATGAAGAGCAGTCCAACTGTTTTATAAGAGGACGAAGAGCAGTCAAACTGATTTATAAGAGGATGAAGAGCAGTCAAACTGCTTTATAAAAGGCTGAAGAGCAGTCAAACTGATTTATAATCGGACGAAGAGCAGTCAATGATCGGACGAAGAGCAGTCAAACTCTTCTATAGGAGGATGAAGCGCAGTCAAACTGTTTTACACGAGGATTTAGAGCAGTCAGACTGGTTTACAAGAGGATGAAGAGCAGTCAGCCTGTTTTAGAAGAGGATGAAGAGCAGTCAAACTGTTTTATAAGAGAATGAAGAGCAGTCAAACTGCTTTATAAAAGGATGAAGAGCAGTCAAACTGTTTTATAAGAGGACGAAGATCAGTCAAACTGTTTTATAAGCGGACGAAGAGCAGTCAAACTGATTTATAATCGGACGAAGAGCAGTCAAACGGTTTTATAAGTGGATGAAGAGCAGTCAAACTGCTTTATAAAAAGATGAAGCGCAGTCAAACTGTTTTATACGAGGATGTAGAGCAGTCAGACTGTTTTACAAGAGGTTGAAGAGCAGTCAACCTGTTTTACAAGAGGATGAAGAGCAGTCAAACCGCTTTATAAAAGGACGAAGAGCAGTCAAACTGATTTATAATCGGACGAAGAGCAGTCAAACTGTTCTATACGGGGATGAAGCGCAGTCAAACTGGTTTATAGGAGGATGAAGAGCAGACAAACTATTTTATAAGAGGATGAAGAGCAGTCAAACTGATTTATAATCCGACGAAGAGCAGTCAAACTGTTCTATAGGAGGATGAAGCGCAGTCAAACTGGTTTATAGGAGGATGAAGAGCAGTCAAACTGCTTTATAGGAGGATGAAGAGCAGTCAAACTGCTTTATAAAACGATGAAGAGCAGTCCAACTGTTTTATAAGAGGACGAAGAGCAGTCAAACTGATTTATAAGAGGATGAAGAGCAGTCAAACTGATTTATAAAAGGATGAAGAGCAGTCAAACTGATTTATAATCGGATGAACAGCAGTCAATAATCGGACGAAGAGCAGTCAAACTGTTATATAGGAGGACGAATAGCAGTCAAACTGAATTATAATCGCATGAAGAGCAGTCAAACTGATTTATAAGAGGATGAAGAGCAGTCAAACTGCTTTATAAAAGGATGAAGAGCAGTCAAACTGTTTAATAAGAGGACGAAGAGCAGTCAAACTGATTTATAATCGGACGAAGAGCAGTCAAACTGATTTATAATCGGAAGAAGAGCAGTCAAACGGTTTTATAAGAGGATGAAGAGCAGTCAAATTGATTTATAAGAGGATGAAGAGCAGTCAAACTGTTTTATAATCCGACGAAGAGCAGTCAAACTGTTCTATAGGAGGATGAAGCGCAGTCAAACTGGTTTATAGGAGGATGAAGAGCAGTCAAACAGCTTTATAGGAGGATGAAGAGCAGTCAAACTGCTTTATAAAACGATGAAGAGCAGTCCAACTGTTTTATAAGAGGACGAAGAGCAGTCAAACTGATTTATAAGAGGATGAAGAGCAGTCAAACTGCTTTATAAAAGGCTGAAGAGCAGTCAAACTGATTTATAATCGGACGAAGAGCAGTCAATGATCGGACGAAGAGCAGTCAAACTCTTCTATAGGAGGATGAAGCGCAGTCAAACTGTTTTACACGAGGATTTAGAGCAGTCAGACTGGTTTACAAGAGGATGAAGAGCAGTCAGCCTGTTTTAGAAGAGGATGAAGAGCAGTCAAACTGTTTTATAAGAGAATGAAGAGCAGTCAAACTGCTTTATAAAAGGATGAAGAGCAGTCAAACTGTTTTATAAGAGGACGAAGATCAGTCAAACTGTTTTATAAGCGGACGAACAGCAGTCAAACTGATTTATAATCGGACGAAGAGCAGTCAAACTGATTTATAATCGGACGAAGAGCAGTCAAACGGTTTTATAAGAGGATGAAGAGCAGTCAAACTGCTTTATAAAAAGATGAAGCGCAGTCAAACTGTTTTATACGAGGATATAGAGCAGTCAGACTGTTTTACAAGAGGTTGAAGAGCAGTCAACCTGTTTTACAAGAGGATGAAGAGCAGTCAAACCGCTTTATAAAAGGATGAAGAGCAGTCAAACTGATTTATAATCGGACGAAGAGCAGTCAAACTGTTCTATACGGGGATGAAGCGCAGTCAAACTGGTTTATAGGAGGATGAAGAGCAGACAAACTATTTTATAAGAGGATGAAGAGCAGTCAAACTGATTTATAATCCGACGAAGAGCAGTCAAACTGTTCTATAGGAGGATGAAGCGCAGTCAAACTGGTTTATAGGAGGATGAAGAGCAGTCAAACTGCTTTATAGGAGGTTGAAGAGCAGTCAAACTGCTTTATAAAACGATGAAGAGCAGTCCAACTGTTTTATAAGAGGACGAAGAGCAGTCAAACTGATATATAAGAGGATGAAGAGCAGTCAAACTGATTTATAAGAGGATGAAGAGCAGTCAAACTGCTTTATAAAAGGCTGAAGAGCAGTCAAACTGATTTATAATCGGACGAAGAGCAGTCAATGATCGGACGAAGAGCAGTCAAACTCTTCTATAGGAGGATGAAGCGCAGTCAAACTGTTTTACACGAGGATTTAGAGCAGTCCGACTGGTTTACAAGAGGATGAAGAGCAGTCAGCCTGTTTTAGAAGAGGATGAAGAGCAGTCAAACTGTTTTATAAGAGAATGAAGAGCAGCCAAACTGCTTTATAAAAGGATGAAGAGCAGTCAAACTGTTTTATAAGAGGACGAAGAGCAGTCAAACTGTTTTATAAGCGGACGAACAGCAGTCAAACTGATTTATAATCGGACGAAGAGCAGTCAAACTGATTTATAATCGGACGAAGAGCAGTCAATGATCGGACGAAGAGCAGTCAAACTCTTCTATAGGAGGATGAAGCGCAGTCAAACTGTTTTACACGAGGATTTAGAGCAGTCAGACTGGTTTACAAGAGGATGAAGAGCAGTCAACCTGTTTTAGAAGAGGATGAAGAGCAGTCAAACTGTTTTATAAGAGAATGAAGAGCAGTCAAACTGCTTTATAAAAGGATGAAGAGCAGTCAAACTGTTTTATAAGAGGACGAAGAGCAGTCAAACTGTTTTATAAGCGGACGAACAGCAGTCAAACTGATTTATAATCGGACGAAGAGCAGTCAAACTGATTTATAATCGGACGAAGAGCAGTCAAACGGTTTTATAAGAGGATGAAGAGCAGTCAAACTGCTTTATAAAAAGATGAAGCGCAGTCAAACTGTTTTATACGAGGATGTAGAGCAGTCAGACTGTTTTACAAGAGGTTGAAGAGCAGTCAACCTGTTTTACAAGAGGATGAAGAGCAGTCAAACCGCTTTATAAAAGGATGAAGAGCAGTCAAACTGATTTATAATCGGACGAAGAGCAGTCAAACTGTTCTATACGGGGACGAAGCGCAGTCAAACTGGTTTATAGGAGGATGAAAAGCAGTCAAACTATTTTATAAGAGGATGAAGAGCAGTCAAACTGATTTATAATCCGACGAAAAGCAGTCAAACTGTTCTATAGGAGGATGAAGCGCAGTCAAACTGGTTTATAGGAGGATGAAGAGCAGTCAAACTGCTTTATAGGAGGATGAAGAGCAGTCAAACTGCTTTATAAAACGATGAAGAGCAGTCCAACTGTTTTATAAGAGGACGAAGAGCAGTCAAACTGATTTATAAGAGGATGAAGAGCAGTCAAACTGATTTATAAGAGGATGAAGAGCAGTCAAACTGCTTTATAAAAGGCTGAAGAGCAGTCAAACTGATTTATAATCGGACGAAGAGCAGTCAATGATCGGACGAAGAGCAGTCAAACTCTTCTATAGGAGGATGAAGCGCAGTCAAACTGTTTTACACGAGGATTTAGAGCAGTCAGACTGGTTTACAAGAGGATGAAGAGCAGTCAGCCTGTTTTAGAAGAGGATGAAGAGCAGTCAAACTGTTTTATAAGAGAATGAAGAGCAGTCAAACTGCTTTATAAAAGGATGAAGAGCAGTCAAACTGTTTTATAAGAGGACGAAGAGCAGTCAAACTGTTTTATAAGCGGACGAACAGCAGTCAAACTGATTTATAATCGGACGAAGAGCAGTCAAACTGATTTATAATCGGACGAAGAGCAGTCAAACTGCTTTATAAGAGGATGAAGAGCAGTCAAACTTCTTTATAAAACGATGAAGAGCAGTCAAACTGTTTTATAAGAGGACGAGGAGCAGTCAAACTGATTTAGAAGAGGATGAAGAGCAGTCAAACTGATTTAAAAGAGGATGAACCGCAGTCAAACTGATTTATAATCGGACGAAGAGCAGTCAAACTGATTTACAAGAGGATGAAGAGCAGTCAAACTGCTTTATAAGAGGATGAAGAGCAGTCAAACTGTTCTATAGGAGGATGAAGCGCAGTCATACTGGTTTATATGAGGATGAAGAGCAGTCAAACTGCTTTATAAGAGGATGAAGAGCAGTCAAACTTCTTTATAAAACGATGAAGAGCAGTCAAACTGTTTTATAAGAGGATGAAGAGCAGTCAAACTGCTTTATAAAAGGATGAAGAGCAGTCAAACTGTTTAATAAGAGGACGAAGAGCAGTCAAACTGTTTTATAAGCGGACGAACAGCAGTCAAACTGATTTATAATCGGACGAAGAGCAGTCAAACTGATTTATAATCGGAAGAAGAGCAGTCAAACGGTTTTATAAGAGGATGAAGAGCAGTCCAATTGATTTATAAGAGGATGAAGAGCAGTCAAAATGTTTTATAAGCAGACGAAGAGCAGTCAAACTGTTCTATAGGAGGATGAAGCGCAGTCAAACTGGTTTATAGGAGGATGAAGAGCAGTCAAACAGCTTTATAGGAGGATGAAGAGCAGTCAAACTGCTTTATAAAACGATGAAGAGCAGTCCAACTGTTTTATAAGAGGACGAAGAGCAGTCAAACTGATTTATAAGAGGATGAAGAGCAGTCAAACTGCTTTATAAAAGGCTGAAGAGCAGTCAAACCGCTTTATAAAAGGATGAAGAGCAGTCAAACTGATTTATAATCGGACGAAGAGCAGTCAAACTGTTCTATACGGGGATGAAGCGAAGTCAAACTGGTTTATAGGAGGATGAAGAGCAGACAAACTATTTTATAAGAGGATGAAGAGCAGTCAAACTGATTTATAATCCGACGAAGAGCAGTCAAACTGTTCTATAGGAGGATGAAGCGCAGTCAAACTGGTTTATAGGAGGATGAAGAGCAGTCAAACTGCTTTATAGGAGGATGAAGAGCAGTCAAACTGCTTTATAAAACGATGAAGAGCAGTCCAACTGTTTTATAAGAGGACGAAGAGCAGTCAAACTGATTTATAAGAGGATGAAGAGCAGTCAAACTGATTTATAAAAGGATGAAGAGCAGTCAAACTGATTTATAATCGGATGAACAGCAGTCAATAATCGGACGAAGAGCAGTCAAACTGTTATATAGGAGGACGAATAGCAGTCAAACTGAATTATAATCGCATGAAGAGCAGTCAAACTGATTTATAAGAGGATGAAGAGCAGTCAAACTGCTTTATAAAAGGATGAAGAGCAGTCAAACTGTTTAATAAGAGGACGAAGAGCAGTCAAACTGTTTTATAAGCGGACGAACAGCAGTCAAACTGATTTATAATCGGACGAAGAGCAGTCAAACTGATTTATAATCGGAAGAAGAGCAGTCAAACGGTTTTATAAGAGGATGAAGAGCAGTCAAATTGATTTATAAGAGGATGAAGAGCAGTCAAACTGTTTTATAATCCGACGAAGAGCAGTCAAACTGTTCTATAGGAGGATGAAGCGCAGTCAAACTGGTTTATAGGAGGATGAAGAGCAGTCAAACAGCTTTATAGGAGGATGAAGAGCAGTCAAACTGCTTTATAAAACGATGAAGAGCAGTCCAACTGTTTTATAAGAGGACGAAGAGCAGTCAAACTGATTTATAAGAGGATGAAGAGCAGTCAAACTGCTTTATAAAAGGCTGAAGAGCAGTCAAACTGATTTATAATCGGACGAAGAGCAGTCAATGATCGGACGAAGAGCAGTCAAACTCTTCTATAGGAGGATGAAGCGCAGTCAAACTGTTTTACACGAGGATTTAGAGCAGTCAGACTGGTTTACAAGAGGATGAAGAGCAGTCAGCCTGTTTTAGAAGAGGATGAAGAGCAGTCAAACTGTTTTATAAGAGAATGAAGAGCAGTCAAACTGCTTTATAAAAGGATGAAGAGCAGTCAAACTGTTTTATAAGAGGACGAAGATCAGTCAAACTGTTTTATAAGCGGACGAACAGCAGTCAAACTGATTTATAATCGGACGAAGAGCAGTCAAACGGTTTTATAAGTGGATGAAGAGCAGTCAAACTGCTTTATAAAAAGATGAAGCGCAGTCAAACTGTTTTATACGAGGATGTAGAGCAGTCAGACTGTTTTACAAGAGGTTGAAGAGCAGTCAACCTGTTTTACAAGAGGATGAAGAGCAGTCAAACCGCTTTATAAAAGGATGAAGAGCAGTCAAACTGATTTATAATCGGACGAAGAGCAGTCAAACTGTTCTATACGGGGATGAAGCGCAGTCAAACTGGTTTATAGGAGGATGAAGAGCAGACAAACTATTTTATAAGAGGATGAAGAGCAGTCAAACTGATTTATAATCCGACGAAGAGCAGTCAAACTGTTCTATAGGAGGATGAAGCGCAGTCAAACTGGTTTATAGGAGGATGAAGAGCAGTCAAACTGCTTTATAGGAGGATGAAGAGCAGTCAAACTGCTTTATAAAACGATGAAGAGCAGTCCAACTGTTTTATAAGAGGACGAAGAGCAGTCAAACTGATTTATAAGAGGATGAAGAGCAGTCAAACTGATTTATAAAAGGATGAAGAGCAGTCAAACTGATTTATAATCGGATGAACAGCAGTCAATAATCGGACGAAGAGCAGTCAAACTGTTATATAGGAGGACGAATAGCAGTCAAACTGAATTATAATCGCATGAAGAGCAGTCAAACTGATTTATAAGAGGATGAAGAGCAGTCAAACTGCTTTATAAAATGATGAAGAGCAGTCAAACTGTTTAATAAGAGGATGAAGAGCAGTCAAACTGTTTTATAAGCGGACGAACAGCAGTCAAACTGATTTATAATCGGACGAAGAGCAGTCAAACTGATTTATAATCGGAAGAAGAGCAGTCAAACGGTTTTATAAGAGGATGAAGAGCAGTCAAATTGATTTATAAGAGGATGAAGAGCAGTCAAACTGTTTTATAATCCGACGAAGAGCAGTCAAACTGTTCTATAGGAGGATGAAGCGCAGTCAAACTGGTTTATAGGAGGATGAAGAGCAGTCAAACAGCTTTATAGGAGGATGAAGAGCAGTCAAACTGCTTTATAAAACGATGAAGAGCAGTCCAACTGTTTTATAAGAGGACGAAGAGCAGTCAAACTGATTTATAAGAGGATGAAGAGCAGTCAAACTGCTTTATAAAAGGCTGAAGAGCAGTCAAACTGATTTATAATCGGACGAAGAGCAGTCAATGATCGGACGAAGAGCAGTCAAACTCTTCTATAGGAGGATGAAGCGCAGTCAAACTGTTTTACACGAGGATTTAGAGCAGTCAGACTGGTTTACAAGAGGATGAAGAGCAGTCAGCCTGTTTTAGAAGAGGATGAAGAGCAGTCAAACTGTTTTATAAGAGAATGAAGAGCAGTCAAACTGCTTTATAAAAGGATGAAGAGCAGTCAAACTGTTTTATAAGAGGACGAAGATCAGTCAAACTGTTTTATAAGCGGACGAACAGCAGTCAAACTGATTTATAATCGGACGAAGAGCAGTCAAACGGTTTTATAAGTGGATGAAGAGCAGTCAAACTGCTTTATAAAAAGATGAAGCGCAGTCAAACTGTTTTATACGAGGATGTAGAGCAGTCAGACTGTTTTACAAGAGGTTGAAGAGCAGTCAACCTGTTTTACAAGAGGATGAAGAGCAGTCAAACCGCTTTATAAAAGGATGAAGAGCAGTCAAACTGATTTATAATCGGACGAAGAGCAGTCAAACTGATTTATAATCGGACGAAGAGCAGTCAAACTGTTCTATACGGGGATGAAGCGCAGTCAAACTGGTTTATAGGAGGATGAAGAGCAGACAAACTATTTTATAAGAGGATGAAGAGCAGTCAAACTGATTTATAATCCGACGAAGAGCAGTCAAACTGTTCTATAGGATGATGAAGCGCAGTCAAACTGGTTTATAGGAGGATGAAGAGCAGTCAGACTGCTTTATAGGAGGATGAAGAGCAGTCAAACTGCTTTATAAAACGATGAAGAGCAGTCCAACTGTTTTATAAGAGGACGAAGAGCAGTCAAACTGATTTATAAGAGGATGAAGAACAGTCAAACTGATTTATAAGAGGATGAAGAGCAGTCAAACTGCTTTATAAAAGGCTGAAGAGCAGTCAAACTGATTTATAATCGGACGAAGAGCAGTCAATGATCGGACGAAGAGCAGTCAAACTCTTCTATAGGAGGATGAAGCGCAGTCAAACTGTTTTACACGAGGATTTAGAGCAGTCAGACTGGTTTACAAGAGGATGAAGAGCAGTCAGCCTGTTTTAGAAGAGGATGAAGAGCAGTCAAACTGTTTTATAAGAGAATGAAGAGCAGTCAAACTGCTTTATAAAAGGATGAAGAGCAGTCAAACTGTTTTATAAGAGGACGAAGAGCAGTCAAACTGTTTTATAAGCTGAAGAACAGCAGTCAAACTGATTTATAATCTGACGAAGAGCAGTCAAACTGGTTTATAATCGGACGAAGAGCAGTCAATGATCGGACGAAGAGCAGTCAAACTCTTCTATAGGAGGATGAAGCGCAGTCAAACTGTTTTACACGAGGATTTAGAGCAGTCAGACTGGTTTACAAGAGGATGAAGAGCAGTCAGCCTGTTTTAGAAGAGGATGAAGAGCAGTCAAACTGTTTTATAAGAGAATGAAGAGCAGTCAAACTGCTTTATAAAAGGATGAAGAGCAGTCAAACGGTTTTATAAGAGGATGAAGAGCAGTCAAATTGATTTATAAGAGGATGAAGAGCAGTCAAACTGTTTTATAATCCGACGAAGAGCAGTCAAACTGTTCTATAGGAGGATGAAGCGCAGTCAAACTGGTTTATAGGAGGATGAAGAGCAGTCAAACAGCTTTATAGGAGGATGAAGAGCAGTCAAACTGCTTTATAAAACGATGAAGAGCAGTCCAACTGTTTTATAAGAGGACGAAGAGCAGTCAAACTGATTTATAAGAGGATGAAGAGCAGTCAAACTGCTTTATAAAAGGCTGAAGAGCAGTCAAACTGATTTATAATCGGACGAAGAGCAGTCAATGATCGGACGAAGAGCAGTCAAACTCTTCTATAGGAGGATGAAGCGCAGTCAAACTGTTTTACACGAGGATTTAGAGCAGTCAGACTGGTTTACAAGAGGATGAAGAGCAGTCAGCCTGTTTTAGAAGAGGATGAAGAGCAGTCAAACTGTTTTATAAGAGAATGAAGAGCAGTCAAACTGCTTTATAAAAGGATGAAGAGCAGTCAAACTGTTTTATAAGAGGACGAAGATCAGTCAAACTGTTTTATAAGCGGACGAACAGCAGTCAAACTGATTTATAATCGGACGAAGAGCAGTCAAACGGTTTTATAAGTGGATGAAGAGCAGTCAAACTGCTTTATAAAAAGATGAAGCGCAGTCAAACTGTTTTATACGAGGATGTAGAGCAGTCAGACTGTTTTACAAGAGGTTGAAGAGCAGTCAACCTGTTTTACAAGAGGATGAAGAGCAGTCAAACCGCTTTATAAAAGGATGAAGAGCAGTCAAACTGATTTATAATCGGACGAAGAGCAGTCAAACTGTTCTATACGGGGATGAAGCGCAGTCAAACTGGTTTATAGGAGGATGAAGAGCAGACAAACTATTTTATAAGAGGATGAAGAGCAGTCAAACTGATTTATAATCCGACGAAGAGCAGTCAAACTGTTCTATAGGAGGATGAAGCGCAGTCAAACTGGTTTATAGGAGGATGAAGAGCAGTCAAACTGCTTTATAGGAGGATGAAGAGCAGTCAAACTGCTTTATAAAACGATGAAGAGCAGTCCAACTGTTTTATAAGAGGACGAAGAGCAGTCAAACTGATTTATAAGAGGATGAAGAGCAGTCAAACTGATTTATAAAAGGATGAAGAGCAGTCAAACTGATTTATAATCGGATGAACAGCAGTCAATAATCGGACGAAGAGCAGTCAAACTGTTATATAGGAGGACGAATAGCAGTCAAACTGAATTATAATCGCATGAAGAGCAGTCAAACTGATTTATAAGAGGATGAAGAGCAGTCAAACTGCTTTATAAAATGATGAAGAGCAGTCAAACTGTTTAATAAGAGGATGAAGAGCAGTCAAACTGTTTTATAAGCGGACGAACAGCAGTCAAACTGATTTATAATCGGACGAAGAGCAGTCAAACTGATTTATAATCGGAAGAAGAGCAGTCAAACGGTTTTATAAGAGGATGAAGAGCAGTCAAATTGATTTATAAGAGGATGAAGAGCAGTCAAACTGTTTTATAATCCGACGAAGAGCAGTCAAACTGTTCTATAGGAGGATGAAGCGCAGTCAAACTGGTTTATAGGAGGATGAAGAGCAGTCAAACAGCTTTATAGGAGGATGAAGAGCAGTCAAACTGCTTTATAAAACGATGAAGAGCAGTCCAACTGTTTTATAAGAGGACGAAGAGCAGTCAAACTGATTTATAAGAGGATGAAGAGCAGTCAAACTGCTTTATAAAAGGCTGAAGAGCAGTCAAACTGATTTATAATCGGACGAAGAGCAGTCAATGATCGGACGAAGAGCAGTCAAACTCTTCTATAGGAGGATGAAGCGCAGTCAAACTGTTTTACACGAGGATTTAGAGCAGTCAGACTGGTTTACAAGAGGATGAAGAGCAGTCAGCCTGTTTTAGAAGAGGATGAAGAGCAGTCAAACTGTTTTATAAGAGAATGAAGAGCAGTCAAACTGCTTTATAAAAGGATGAAGAGCAGTCAAACTGTTTTATAAGAGGACGAAGATCAGTCAAACTGTTTTATAAGCGGACGAACAGCAGTCAAACTGATTTATAATCGGACGAAGAGCAGTCAAACGGTTTTATAAGTGGATGAAGAGCAGTCAAACTGCTTTATAAAAAGATGAAGCGCAGTCAAACTGTTTTATACGAGGATGTAGAGCAGTCAGACTGTTTTACAAGAGGTTGAAGAGCAGTCAACCTGTTTTACAAGAGGATGAAGAGCAGTCAAACCGCTTTATAAAAGGATGAAGAGCAGTCAAACTGATTTATAATCGGACGAAGAGCAGTCAAACTGATTTATAATCGGACGAAGAGCAGTCAAACTGTTCTATACGGGGATGAAGCGCAGTCAAACTGGTTTATAGGAGGATGAAGAGCAGACAAACTATTTTATAAGAGGATGAAGAGCAGTCAAACTGATTTATAATCCGACGAAGAGCAGTCAAACTGTTCTATAGGATGATGAAGCGCAGTCAAACTGGTTTATAGGAGGATGAAGAGCAGTCAGACTGCTTTATAGGAGGATGAAGAGCAGTCAAACTGCTTTATAAAACGATGAAGAGCAGTCCAACTGTTTTATAAGAGGACGAAGAGCAGTCAAACTGATTTATAAGAGGATGAAGAACAGTCAAACTGATTTATAAGAGGATGAAGAGCAGTCAAACTGCTTTATAAAAGGCTGAAGAGCAGTCAAACTGATTTATAATCGGACGAAGAGCAGTCAATGATCGGACGAAGAGCAGTCAAACTCTTCTATAGGAGGATGAAGCGCAGTCAAACTGTTTTACACGAGGATTTAGAGCAGTCAGACTGGTTTACAAGAGGATGAAGAGCAGTCAGCCTGTTTTAGAAGAGGATGAAGAGCAGTCAAACTGTTTTATAAGAGAATGAAGAGCAGTCAAACTGCTTTATAAAAGGATGAAGAGCAGTCAAACTGTTTTATAAGAGGACGAAGAGCAGTCAAACTGTTTTATAAGCTGAAGAACAGCAGTCAAACTGATTTATAATCTGACGAAGAGCAGTCAAACTGGTTTATAATCGGACGAAGAGCAGTCAATGATCGGACGAAGAGCAGTCAAACTCTTCTATAGGAGGATGAAGCGCAGTCAAACTGTTTTACACGAGGATTTAGAGCAGTCAGACTGGTTTACAAGAGGATGAAGAGCAGTCAGCCTGTTTTAGAAGAGGATGAAGAGCAGTCAAACTGTTTTATAAGAGAATGAAGAGCAGTCAAACTGCTTTATAAAAGGATGAAGAGCAGTCAAACTGTTTTATAAGAGGACGAAGAGCAGTCAAACTGTTTTATAAGCGGACGAACAGCAGTCAAACTGATTTATAATCGGACGAAGAGCAGTCAAACTGATTTATAATCGGACGAAGAGCAGTCAAACGGTTTTATAAGAGGATGAAGAGCAGTCAAACTGCTTTATAAAAAGATGAAGCGCAGTCAAACTGTTTTATACGAGGATGTAGAGCAGTCAGACTGTTTTACAAGAGGTTGAAGAGCAGTCAACCTGTTTTACAAGAGGATGAAGAGCAGTCAAACCGCTTTATAAAAGGATGAAGAGCAGTCAAACTGATTTATAATCGGACGAAGAGCAGTCAAACTGTTCTATACGGGGATGAAGCGCAGTCAAACTGGTTTATAGGAGGATGAAGAGCAGTCAAACTATTTTATAAGAGGATGAAGAGCAGTCAAACTGATTTATAATCCAACGAAGAGCAGTCAAACTGTTCTATAGGAGGATGAAGCGCAGTCAAACTGGTTTATAGGAGGATGAAGAGCAGTCAAACTGCTTTATAGGAGGATGAAGAGCAGTCAAACTGCTTTATAAAACGATGAAGAGCAGTCCAACTGTTTTATAAGAGGACGAAGAGCAGTCAAACTGATTTATAAGAGGATGAAGAGCAGTCAAACTGATTTATAAGAGGATGAAGAGCAGTCAAACTGCTTTATAAAAGGCTGAAGAGCAGTCAAACTGATTTATAATCGGACGAAGAGCAGTCAATGATCGGACGAAGAGCAGTCAAACTCTTCTATAGGAGGATGAAGCGCAGTCAAACTGTTTTACACGAGGATTTAGAGCAGTCAGACTGGTTTACAAGAGGATGAAGAGCAGTCAGCCTGTTTTAGAAGAGGATGAAGAGCAGTCAAACTGTTTTATAAGAGAATGAAGAGCAGTCAAACTGCTTTATAAAAGGATGAAGAGCAGTCAAACTGTTTTATAAGAGGACGAAGAGCAGTCAAACTGTTTTATAAGCGGACGAACAGCAGTCAAACTGATTTATAATCGGACGAAGAGCAGTCAAACTGATTTATAATCGGACGAAGAGCAGTCAAACTGCTTTATAAGAGGATGAAGAGCAGTCAAACTTCTTTATAAAACGATGAAGAGCAGTCAAACTGTTTTATAAGAGGACGAGGAGCAGTCAAACTGATTTAGAAGAGGATGAAGAGCAGTCAAACTGATTTAAAAGAGGATGAACCGCAGTCAAACTGATTTATAATCGGACGAAGAGCAGTCAAACTGATTTATAAGAGGATGAAGAGCTGTCAAACTGCTTTATAAGAGGATGAAGAGCAGTCAAACTGTTCTATAGGAGGATGAAGCGCAGTCAAACTGGTTTATATGAGGATGAAGAGCAGTCAAACTGCTTTATAAGAGGATGAAGAGCAGTCAAACTTCTTTATAAAACGATGAAGAGCAGTCAAACTGTTTTATAAGAGGACGAGGAGCAGTCAAACTGATTTAGAAGAGGATGAAGAGCAGTCAAACTGATGTAAAGAGGATGAAGAGCAGTCAAACTGCTTTATAAAAGGATGAAGAGCAGTCAAACTGATTTATAATCGGATGAACAGCAGTCAATAATCGGACGAAGAGCAGTCAAACTGTTATATAGGAGGACGAAGAGCAGTCAAACTGAATTATAATCGGATGAAGAGCAGTCAAACTGATTTATAAGAGGATGAAGAGCAGTCAAACTGCTTTATAAAAGGATGAAGAGCAGTCAAACTGTTTAATAAGAGGACGAAGAGCAGTCAAACTGTTTTATAAGCGGACTAACAGCAGTCAAACTGATTTATAATCGGACGAAGAGCAGTCAAACTGATTTATAATCGGACGAAGAGCAGTCAAACGGTTTTATAAGAGGATGAAGAGCAGTCAAATTGATTTAAAAGAGGATGAAGAGCAGTCAAACGGTTTTATAAGAGGATGAAGAGCAGTCAAATTGATTTATAAGAGGATGAAGAGCAGTCAAACTGATTTATAATCGGACGAAGAGCAGTCAAACTGATTTATAATCGGACGAAGAGCAGTCAAACGGTTTTATAAGAGGATGAAGAGCTGTCAAATTGATTTATAAGAGGATGAAGAGCAGTCAAACTGCTTTATAAAAGGATGAAGAGCAGTCAAACTGTTTTATAAGAGGACGAAGAGCAGTCAAACTGATTTATAAGAGGATGAAGAGCAGTCAAACGGTTTTATAAGAGGATGAAGAGCAGTCAAATTGATTTATAAGAGGATGAAGAGCAGTCAAACTGATTTATAATAGGACGAAGAGCAGTCAAACTGTTTTATAAACGGACGAAGAGCAGTCAATAATCGGACGAAGAGCAGCCAAACTGTTCTATAGGAGGACGAAGAGCAGTCAAACTGTTTTACACGAGGATGTAGAGCAGTCAGACTGGTTTACAAGAGTATGAAGAGCAGTCAACCTGTTTTACAAGAGGTTGAAGAGCAGTCAAACTGTTTTATAAGAGGATGAAGAGCAGTCAAGCTGAATTACAATCCGACGAAGAGCAGTCAAACTGATTTATAAGAGTATGAAGAGCAGTCAAACTGCTTTATAAAAGGATGAAGAGCAGTCAAACTGTTTAATAAGAGGACGAAGAGCAGTCAAACTGTTTTATAAGCGGACGAACAGCAGTCAAACTGATTTATAATCGGACGAAGAGCAGTCAAACTGATTTATAATCGGACGAAGAGCAGTCAAACGGTTTTATAAGAGGATGAAGAGCAGTCAAATTGATTTATAAGAGGATGAAGAGCAGTCAAACGGTTTTATAAGAGGATGAAGAGCAGTCAAATTGATTTATAAGAGGATGAAGAGCAGTCAAACTGATTTATAATCGGACGAAGAGCAGTCAAACTGATTTATAATCGGACGAAGAGCAGTCAAACGGTTTTATAAGAGGATGAAGAGCAGTCAAATTGATTTATAAGAGGATGAAAAGCAGTCAAACTGATTTATAATCGGACGAAGAGCAGTCAAACTGATTTATAATCGGACGAAGAGCAGTCAAACGGTTTTATAAGAGGATGAAGAGCAGTCAAATTGATTTATAAGAGGATGAAGAGCAGTCAAACTGCTTTATAAAAGGATGAAGAGAAGTCAAACTGTTTTATAAGAGGACGAAGAGCAGTCAAACTGATTTATAAGAGGATGAAGAGCAGTGAAACTGATTTATAAGAGGATGAAGAGCAGTGAAACTGCTTTATAAAACGATGAAGAGCAGTCAAACTGTTTTATAAGAGGACGAAGAGCAGTCAAACTGATTTATAAGAGGATGAAGAGCAGTCAAACTGATTTATAAGAGGATGAAGAGCAGTCAAACTGTTTTATAAGAGGATGAAGAGCAGTCAAACTGATTTATAAGAGGATAAAGAGCAGTCAAACTGCTTTTTAAAAGGATGAAGAGCAGTCAAACTGATTTATAAGAGGATGAAGAGCAGTCAAACTGTTTTATAAGCAGACGAAGAGCAGTCAAACTGATTTATAATCGGACGAAGAGCAGTCAAACTGATTTATAAAAGGATGAAGAGCAGTCAAACTGTTTTATAAGCAGATGAACCGCAGTCAAACTGATTTATAATCGGACGAAGAGCAATCAAACTGATTTATAAGAGGATGAAGAGCAGTCAAACTGCTTTATAAGAGGATGAAGAGCAGTCAAACTGTTCTATACGGGGATGAAGCGCAGTCAAACTGGTTTATAGGAGGATGAAGAGCAGACAAACTATTTTATAAGAGGATGAAGAGCAGTCAAACTGATTTATAATCCGACGAAGAGCAGTCAAACTGTTCTATAGGAGGATGAAGCGCAGTCAAACTGGTTTATAGGAGGATGAAGAGCAGTCAAACTGCTTTATAGGAGGATGAAGAGCAGTCAAACTGCTTTATAAAACGATGAAGAGCAGTCCAACTGTTTTATAAGAGGACGAAGAGCAGTCAAACTGATTTATAAGAGGATGAAGAGCAGTCAAACTGATTTATAAAAGGATGAAGAGCAGTCAAACTGATTTATAATCGGATGAACAGCAGTCAATAATCGGACGAAGAGCAGTCAAACTGTTATATAGGAGGACGAATAGCAGTCAAACTGAATTATAATCGCATGAAGAGCAGTCAAACTGATTTATAAGAGGATGAAGAGCAGTCAAACTGCTTTATAAAAGGATGAAGAGCAGTCAAACTGTTTAATAAGAGGACGAAGAGCAGTCAAACTGATTTATAATCGGACGAAGAGCAGTCAAACTGATTTATAATCGGAAGAAGAGCAGTCAAACGGTTTTATAAGAGGATGAAGAGCAGTCAAATTGATTTATAAGAGGATGAAGAGCAGTCAAACTGTTTTATAATCCGACGAAGAGCAGTCAAACTGTTCTATAGGAGGATGAAGCGCAGTCAAACTGGTTTATAGGAGGATGAAGAGCAGTCAAACAGCTTTATAGGAGGATGAAGAGCAGTCAAACTGCTTTATAAAACGATGAAGAGCAGTCCAACTGTTTTATAAGAGGACGAAGAGCAGTCAAACTGATTTATAAGAGGATGAAGAGCAGTCAAACTGCTTTATAAAAGGCTGAAGAGCAGTCAAACTGATTTATAATCGGACGAAGAGCAGTCAATGATCGGACGAAGAGCAGTCAAACTCTTCTATAGGAGGATGAAGCGCAGTCAAACTGTTTTACACGAGGATTTAGAGCAGTCAGACTGGTTTACAAGAGGATGAAGAGCAGTCAGCCTGTTTTAGAAGAGGATGAAGAGCAGTCAAACTGTTTTATAAGAGAATGAAGAGCAGTCAAACTGCTTTATAAAAGGATGAAGAGCAGTCAAACTGTTTTATAAGAGGACGAAGATCAGTCAAACTGTTTTATAAGCGGACGAACAGCAGTCAAACTGATTTATAATCGGACGAAGAGCAGTCAAACTGATTTATAATCGGACGAAGAGCAGTCAAACGGTTTTATAAGAGGATGAAGAGCAGTCAAACTGCTTTATAAAAAGATGAAGCGCAGTCAAACTGTTTTATACGAGGATATAGAGCAGTCAGACTGTTTTACAAGAGGTTGAAGAGCAGTCAACCTGTTTTACAAGAGGATGAAGAGCAGTCAAACCGCTTTATAAAAGGATGAAGAGCAGTCAAACTGATTTATAATCGGACGAAGAGCAGTCAAACTGTTCTATACGGGGATGAAGCGCAGTCAAACTGGTTTATAGGAGGATGAAGAGCAGACAAACTATTTTATAAGAGGATGAAGAGCAGTCAAACTGATTTATAATCCGACGAAGAGCAGTCAAACTGTTCTATAGGAGGATGAAGCGCAGTCAAACTGGTTTATAGGAGGATGAAGAGCAGTCAAACTGCTTTATAGGAGGTTGAAGAGCAGTCAAACTGCTTTATAAAACGATGAAGAGCAGTCCAACTGTTTTATAAGAGGACGAAGAGCAGTCAAACTGATATATAAGAGGATGAAGAGCAGTCAAACTGATTTATAAGAGGATGAAGAGCAGTCAAACTGCTTTATAAAAGGCTGAAGAGCAGTCAAACTGATTTATAATCGGACGAAGAGCAGTCAATGATCGGACGAAGAGCAGTCAAACTCTTCTATAGGAGGATGAAGCGCAGTCAAACTGTTTTACACGAGGATTTAGAGCAGTCCGACTGGTTTACAAGAGGATGAAGAGCAGTCAGCCTGTTTTAGAAGAGGATGAAGAGCAGTCAAACTGTTTTATAAGAGAATGAAGAGCAGCCAAACTGCTTTATAAAAGGATGAAGAGCAGTCAAACTGTTTTATAAGAGGACGAAGAGCAGTCAAACTGTTTTATAAGCGGACGAACAGCAGTCAAACTGATTTATAATCGGACGAAGAGCAGTCAAACTGATTTATAATCGGACGAAGAGCAGTAAATGATCGGACGAAGAGCAGTCAAACTCTTCTATAGGAGGATGAAGCGCAGTCAAACTGTTTTACACGAGGATTTAGAGCAGTCAGACTGGTTTACAAGAGGATGAAGAGCAGTCAGCCTGTTTTAGAAGAGGATGAAGAGCAGTCAAACTGTTTTATAAGAGAATGAAGAGCAGTCAAACTGCTTTATAAAAGGATGAAGAGCAGTCAAACTGTTTTATAAGAGGACGAAGAGCAGTCAAACTGTTTTATAAGCGGACGAACAGCAGTCAAACTGATTTATAATCGGACGAAGAGCAGTCAAACTGATTTATAATCGGACGAAGAGCAGTCAAACGGTTTTATAAGAGGATGAAGAGCAGTCAAACTGCTTTATAAAAAGATGAAGCGCAGTCAAACTGTTTTATACGAGGATGTAGAGCAGTCAGACTGTTTTACAAGAGGTTGAAGAGCAGTCAACCTGTTTTACAAGAGGATGAAGAGCAGTCAAACCGCTTTATAAAAGGATGAAGAGCAGTCAAACTGATTTATAATCGGACGAAGAGCAGTCAAACTGTTCTATACGGGGACGAAGCGCAGTCAAACTGGTTTATAGGAGGATGAAAAGCAGTCAAACTATTTTATAAGAGGATGAAGAGCAGTCAAACTGATTTATAATCCGACGAAAAGCAGTCAAACTGTTCTATAGGAGGATGAAGCGCAGTCAAACTGGTTTATAGGAGGATGAAGAGCAGTCAAACTGCTTTATAGGAGGATGAAGAGCAGTCAAACTGCTTTATAAAACGATGAAGAGCAGTCCAACTGTTTTATAAGAGGACGAAGAGCAGTCAAACTGATTTATAAGAGGATGAAGAGCAGTCAAACTGATTTATAAGAGGATGAAGAGCAGTCAAACTGCTTTATAAAAGGCTGAAGAGCAGTCAAACTGATTTATAATCGGACGAAGAGCAGTCAATGATCGGACGAAGAGCAGTCAAACTCTTCTATAGGAGGATGAAGCGCAGTCAAACTGTTTTACACGAGGATTTAGAGCAGTCAGACTGGTTTACAAGAGGATGAAGAGCAGTCAGCCTGTTTTAGAAGAGGATGAACAGCAGTCAAACTGTTTTATAAGAGAATGAAGAGCAGTCAAACTGCTTTATAAAAGGATGAAGAGCAGTCAAACTGTTTTATAAGAGGACGAAGAGCAGTCAAACTGTTTTATAAGCGGACGAACAGCAGTCAAACTGATTTATAATCGGACGAAGAGCAGTCAAACTGATTTATAATCGGACGAAGAGCAGTCAAACTGCTTTATAAGAGGATGAAGAGCAGTCAAACTTCTTTATAAAACGATGAAGAGCAGTCAAACTGTTTTATAAGAGGACGAGGAGCAGTCAAACTGATTTAGAAGAGGATGAAGAGCAGTCAAACTGATTTAAAAGAGGATGAACCGCAGTCAAACTGATTTATAATCGGACGAAGAGCAGTCAAACTGATTTACAAGAGGATGAAGAGCAGTCAAACTGCTTTATAAGAGGATGAAGAGCAGTCAAACTGTTCTATAGGAGGATGAAGCGCAGTCATACTGGTTTATATGAGGATGAAGAGCAGTCAAACTGCTTTATAAGAGGATGAAGAGCAGTCAAACTTCTTTATAAAACGATGAAGAGCAGTCAAACTGTTTTATAAGAGGATGAAGAGCAGTCAAACTGCTTTATAAAAGGATGAAGAGCAGTCAAACTGTTTAATAAGAGGACGAAGAGCAGTCAAACTGTTTTATAAGCGGACGAACAGCAGTCAAACTGATTTATAATCGGACGAAGAGCAGTCAAACTGATTTATAATCGGAAGAAGAGCAGTCAAACGGTTTTATAAGAGGATGAAGAGCAGTCCAATTGATTTATAAGAGGATGAAGAGCAGTCAAAATGTTTTATAAGCAGACGAAGAGCAGTCAAACTGTTCTATAGGAGGATGAAGCGCAGTCAAACTGGTTTATAGGAGGATGAAGAGCAGTCAAACAGCTTTATAGGAGGATGAAGAGCAGTCAAACTGCTTTATAAAACGATGAAGAGCAGTCCAACTGTTTTATAAGAGGACGAAGAGCAGTCAAACTGATTTATAAGAGGATGAAGAGCAGTCAAACTGCTTTATAAAAGGCTGAAGAGCAGTCAAACCGCTTTATAAAAGGATGAAGAGCAGTCAAACTGATTTATAATCGGACGAAGAGCAGTCAAACTGTTCTATACGGGGATGAAGCGAAGTCAAACTGGTTTATAGGAGGATGAAGAGCAGACAAACTATTTTATAAGAGGATGAAGAGCAGTCAAACTGATTTATAATCCGACGAAGAGCAGTCAAACTGTTCTATAGGAGGATGAAGCGCAGTCAAACTGGTTTATAGGAGGATGAAGAGCAGTCAAACTGCTTTATAGGAGGATGAAGAGCAGTCAAACTGCTTTATAAAACGATGAAGAGCAGTCCAACTGTTTTATAAGAGGACGAAGAGCAGTCAAACTGATTTATAAGAGGATGAAGAGCAGTCAAACTGATTTATAAAAGGATGAAGAGCAGTCAAACTGATTTATAATCGGATGAACAGCAGTCAATAATCGGACGAAGAGCAGTCAAACTGTTATATAGGAGGACGAATAGCAGTCAAACTGAATTATAATCGCATGAAGAGCAATCAAACTGATTTATAAGAGGATGAAGAGCAGTCAAACTGCTTTATAAAAGGATGAAGAGCAGTCAAACTGTTTAATAAGAGGACGAAGAGCAGTCAAACTGTTTTATAAGCGGACGAACAGCAGTCAAACTGATTTATAATCGGACGAAGAGCAGTCAAACTGATTTATAATCGGAAGAAGAGCAGTCAAACGGTTTTATAAGAGGATGAAGAGCAGTCAAATTGATTTATAAGAGGATGAAGAGCAGTCAAACTGTTTTATAATCCGACGAAGAGCAGTCAAACTGTTCTATAGGAGGATGAAGCGCAGTCAAACTGGTTTATAGGAGGATGAAGAGCAGTCAAACAGCTTTATAGGAGGATGAAGAGCAGTCAAACTGCTTTATAAAACGATGAAGAGCAGTCCAACTGTTTTATAAGAGGACGAAGAGCAGTCAAACTGATTTATAAGAGGATGAAGAGCAGTCAAACTGCTTTATAAAAGGCTGAAGAGCAGTCAAACTGATTTATAATCGGACGAAGAGCAGTCAATGATCGGACGAAGAGCAGTCAAACTCTTCTATAGGAGGATGAAGCGCAGTCAAACTGTTTTACACGAGGATTTAGAGCAGTCAGACTGGTTTACAAGAGGATGAAGAGCAGTCAGCCTGTTTTAGAAGAGGATGAAGAGCAGTCAAACTGTTTTATAAGAGAATGAAGAGCAGTCAAACTGCTTTATAAAAGGATGAAGAGCAGTCAAACTGTTTTATAAGAGGACGAAGATCAGTCAAACTGTTTTATAAGCGGACGAACAGCAGTCAAACTGATTTATAATCGGACGAAGAGCAGTCAAACGGTTTTATAAGTGGATGAAGAGCAGTCAAACTGCTTTATAAAAAGATGAAGCGCAGTCAAACTGTTTTATACGAGGATGTAGAGCAGTCAGACTGTTTTACAAGAGGTTGAAGAGCAGTCAACCTGTTTTACAAGAGGATGAAGAGCAGTCAAACCGCTTTATAAAAGGATGAAGAGCAGTCAAACTGATTTATAATCGGACGAAGAGCAGTCAAACTGTTCTATACGGGGATGAAGCGCAGTCAAACTGGTTTATAGGAGGATGAAGAGCAGACAAACTATTTTATAAGAGGATGAAGAGCAGTCAAACTGATTTATAATCCGACGAAGAGCAGTCAAACTGTTCTATAGGAGGATGAAGCGCAGTCAAACTGGTTTATAGGAGGATGAAGAGCAGTCAAACTGCTTTATAGGAGGATGAAGAGCAGTCAAACTGCTTTATAAAACGATGAAGAGCAGTCCAACTGTTTTATAAGAGGACGAAGAGCAGTCAAACTGATTTATAAGAGGATGAAGAGCAGTCAAACTGATTTATAAAAGGATGAAGAGCAGTCAAACTGATTTATAATCGGATGAACAGCAGTCAATAATCGGACGAAGAGCAGTCAAACTGTTATATAGGAGGACGAATAGCAGTCAAACTGAATTATAATCGCATGAAGAGCAGTCAAACTGATTTATAAGAGGATGAAGAGCAGTCAAACTGCTTTATAAAAGGATGAAGAGCAGTCAAACTGTTTAATAAGAGGACGAAGAGCAGTCAAACTGTTTTATAAGCGGACGAACAGCAGTCAAACTGATTTATAATCGGACGAAGAGCAGTCAAACTGATTTATAATCGGAAGAAGAGCAGTCAAACGGTTTTATAAGAGGATGAAGAGCAGTCAAATTGATTTATAAGAGGATGAAGAGCAGTCAAACTGTTTTATAATCCGACGAAGAGCAGTCAAACTGTTCTATAGGAGGATGAAGCGCAGTCAAACTGGTTTATAGGAGGATGAAGAGCAGTCAAACAGCTTTATAGGAGGATGAAGAGCAGTCAAACTGCTTTATAAAACGATGAAGAGCAGTCCAACTGTTTTATAAGAGGACGAAGAGCAGTCAAACTGATTTATAAGAGGATGAAGAGCAGTCAAACTGCTTTATAAAAGGCTGAAGAGCAGTCAAACTGATTTATAATCGGACGAAGAGCAGTCAATGATCGGACGAAGAGCAGTCAAACTCTTCTATAGGAGGATGAAGCGCAGTCAAACTGTTTTACACGAGGATTTAGAGCAGTCAGACTGGTTTACAAGAGGATGAAGAGCAGTCAGCCTGTTTTAGAAGAGGTTGAAGAGCAGTCAAACTGTTTTATAAGAGAATGAAGAGCAGTCAAACTGCTTTATAAAAGGATGAAGAGCAGTCAAACTGTTTTATAAGAGGACGAAGATCAGTCAAACTGTTTTATAAGCGGACGAACAGCAGTCAAACTGATTTATAATCGGACGAAGAGCAGTCAAACGGTTTTATAAGTGGATGAAGAGCAGTCAAACTGCTTTATAAAAAGATGAAGCGCAGTCAAACTGTTTTATACGAGGATGTAGAGCAGTCAGACTGTTTTACAAGAGGTTGAAGAGCAGTCAACCTGTTTTACAAGAGGATGAAGAGCAGTCAAACCGCTTTATAAAAGGATGAAGAGCAGTCAAACTGATTTATAATCGGACGAAGAGCAGTCAAACTGATTTATAATCGGACGAAGAGCAGTCAAACTGTTCTATACGGGGATGAAGCGCAGTCAAACTGGTTTATAGGAGGATGAAGAGCAGACAAACTATTTTATAAGAGGATGAAGAGCAGTCAAACTGATTTATAATCCGACGAAGAGCAGTCAAACTGTTCTATAGGATGATGAAGCGCAGTCAAACTGGTTTATAGGAGGATGAAGAGCAGTCAGACTGCTTTATAGGAGGATGAAGAGCAGTCAAACTGCTTTATAAAACGATGAAGAGCAGTCCAACTGTTTTATAAGAGGACGAAGAGCAGTCAAACTGATTTATAAGAGGATGAAGAACAGTCAAACTGATTTATAAGAGGATGAAGAGCAGTCAAACTGCTTTATAAAAGGCTGAAGAGCAGTCAAACTGATTTATAATCGGACGAAGAGCAGTCAATGATCGGACGAAGAGCAGTCAAACTCTTCTATAGGAGGATGAAGCGCAGTCAAACTGTTTTACACGAGGATTTAGAGCAGTCAGACTGGTTTACAAGAGGATGAAGAGCAGTCAGCCTGTTTTAGAAGAGGATGAAGAGCAGTCAAACTGTTTTATAAGAGAATGAAGAGCAGTCAAACTGCTTTATAAAAGGATGAAGAGCAGTCAAACTGTTTTATAAGAGGACGAAGAGCAGTCAAACTGTTTTATAAGCTGAAGAACAGCAGTCAAACTGATTTATAATCGGACGAAGAGCAGTCAAACTGGTTTATAATCGGACGAAGAGCAGTCAATGATCGGACGAAGAGCAGTCAAACTCTTCTATAGGAGGATGAAGCGCAGTCAAACTGTTTTACACGAGGATTTAGAGCAGTCAGACTGGTTTACAAGAGGATGAAGAGCAGTCAGCCTGTTTTAGAAGAGGATGAAGAGCAGTCAAACTGTTTTATAAGAGAATGAAGAGCAGTCAAACTGCTTTATAAAAGGATGAAGAGCAGTCAAACTGTTTTATAAGAGGACGAAGAGCAGTCAAACTGTTTTATAAGCGGACGAACAGCAGTCAAACTGATTTATAATCGGACGAAGAGCAGTCAAACTGATTTATAATCGGACGAAGAGCAGTCAAACGGTTTTATAAGAGGATGAAGAGCAGTCAAACTGCTTTATAAAAAGATGAAGCGCAGTCAAACTGTTTTATACGAGGATGTAGAGCAGTCAGACTGTTTTACAAGAGGTTGAAGAGCAGTCAACCTGTTTTACAAGAGGATGAAGAGCAGTCAAACCGCTTTATAAAAGGATGAAGAGCAGTCAAACTGATTTATAATCGGACGAAGAGCAGTCAAACTGTTCTATACGGGGATGAAGCGCAGTCAAACTGGTTTATAGGAGGATGAAGAGCAGTCAAACTATTTTATAAGAGGATGAAGAGCAGTCAAACTGATTTATAATCCGACGAAGAGCAGTCAAACTGTTCTATAGGAGGATGAAGCGCAGTCAAACTGGTTTATAGGAGGATGAAGAGCAGTCAAACTGCTTTATAGGAGGATGAAGAGCAGTCAAACTGCTTTATAAAACGATGAAGAGCAGTCCAACTGTTTTATAAGAGGACGAAGAGCAGTCAAACTGATTTATAAGAGGATGAAGAGCAGTCAAACTGATTTATAAGAGGATGAAGAGCAGTCAAACTGCTTTATAAAAGGCTGAAGAGCAGTCAAACTGATTTATAATCGGACGAAGAGCAGTCAATGATCGGACGAAGAGCAGTCAAACTCTTCTATAGGAGGATGAAGCGCAGTCAAACTGTTTTACACGAGGATTTAGAGCAGTCAGACTGGTTTACAAGAGGATGAAGAGCAGTCAGCCTGTTTTAGAAGAGGATGAAGAGCAGTCAAACTGTTTTATAAGAGAATGAAGAGCAGTCAAACTGCTTTATAAAAGGATGAAGAGCAGTCAAACTGTTTTATAAGAGGACGAAGAGCAGTCAAACTGTTTTATAAGCTGAAGAACAGCAGTCAAACTGATTTATAATCGGACGAAGAGCAGTCAAACTGGTTTATAATCGGACGAAGAGCAGTCAATGATCGGACGAAGAGCAGTCAAACTCTTCTATAGGAGGATGAAGCGCAGTCAAACTGTTTTACACGAGGATTTAGAGCAGTCAGACTGGTTTACAAGAGGATGAAGAGCAGTCAGCCTGTTTTAGAAGAGGATGAAGAGCAGTCAAACTGTTTTATAAGAGAATGAAGAGCAGTCAAACTGCTTTATAAAAGGATGAAGAGCAGTCAAACTGTTTTATAAGAGGACGAAGAGCAGTCAAACTGTTTTATAAGCGGACGAACAGCAGTCAAACTGATTTATAATCGGACGAAGAGCAGTCAAACTGATTTATAATCGGACGAAGAGCAGTCAAACGGTTTTATAAGAGGATGAAGAGCAGTCAAACTGCTTTATAAAAAGATGAAGCGCAGTCAAACTGTTTTATACGAGGATGTAGAGCAGTCAGACTGTTTTACAAGAGGTTGAAGAGCAGTCAACCTGTTTTACAAGAGGATGAAGAGCAGTCAAACCGCTTTATAAAAGGATGAAGAGCAGTCAAACTGATTTATAATCGGACGAAGAGCAGTCAAACTGTTCTATACGGGGATGAAGCGCAGTCAAACTGGTTTATAGGAGGATGAAGAGCAGTCAAACTATTTTATAAGAGGATGAAGAGCAGTCAAACTGATTTATAATCCGACGAAGAGCAGTCAAACTGTTCTATAGGAGGATGAAGCGCAGTCAAACTGGTTTATAGGAGGATGAAGAGCAGTCAAACTGCTTTATAGGAGGATGAAGAGCAGTCAAACTGCTTTATAAAACGATGAAGAGCAGTCCAACTGTTTTATAAGAGGACGAAGAGCAGTCAAACTGATTTATAAGAGGATGAAGAGCAGTCAAACTGATTTATAAGAGGATGAAGAGCAGTCAAACTGCTTTATAAAAGGCTGAAGAGCAGTCAAACTGATTTATAATCGGACGAAGAGCAGTCAATGATCGGACGAAGAGCAGTCAAACTCTTCTATAGGAGGATGAAGCGCAGTCAAACTGTTTTACACGAGGATTTAGAGCAGTCAGACTGGTTTACAAGAGGATGAAGAGCAGTCAGCCTGTTTTAGAAGAGGATGAAGAGCAGTCAAACTGTTTTATAAGAGAATGAAGAGCAGTCAAACTGCTTTATAAAAGGATGAAGAGCAGTCAAACTGTTTTATAAGAGGACGAAGAGCAGTCAAACTGTTTTATAAGCGGACGAACAGCAGTCAAACTGATTTATAATCGGACGAAGAGCAGTCAAACTGATTTATAATCGGACGAAGAGCAGTCAAACTGCTTTATAAGAGGATGAAGAGCAGTCAAACTTCTTTATAAAACGATGAAGAGCAGTCAAACTGTTTTATAAGAGGACGAGGAGCAGTCAAACTGATTTAGAAGAGGATGAAGAGCAGTCAAACTGATTTAAAAGAGGATGAACCGCAGTCAAACTGATTTATAATCGGACGAAGAGCAGTCAAACTGATTTATAAGAGGATGAAGAGCTGTCAAACTGCTTTATAAGAGGATGAAGAGCAGTCAAACTGTTCTATAGGAGGATGAAGCGCAGTCAAACTGGTTTATATGAGGATGAAGAGCAGTCAAACTGCTTTATAAGAGGATGAAGAGCAGTCAAACTTCTTTATAAAACGATGAAGAGCAGTCAAACTGTTTTATAAGAGGACGAGGAGCAGTCAAACTGATTTAGAAGAGGATGAAGAGCAGTCAAACTGATGTAAAGAGGATGAAGAGCAGTCAAACTGCTTTATAAAAGGATGAAGAGCAGTCAAACTGATTTATAATCGGATGAACAGCAGTCAATAATCGGACGAAGAGCAGTCAAACTGTTATATAGGAGGACGAAGAGCAGTCAAACTGAATTATAATCGGATGAAGAGCAGTCAAACTGATTTATAAGAGGATGAAGAGCAGTCAAACTGCTTTATAAAAGGATGAAGAGCAGTCAAACTGTTTAATAAGAGGACGAAGAGCAGTCAAACTGTTTTATAAGCGGACTAACAGCAGTCAAACTGATTTATAATCGGACGAAGAGCAGTCAAACTGATTTATAATCGGACGAAGAGCAGTCAAACGGTTTTATAAGAGGATGAAGAGCAGTCAAATTGATTTAAAAGAGGATGAAGAGCAGTCAAACGGTTTTATAAGAGGATGAAGAGCAGTCAAATTGATTTATAAGAGGATGAAGAGCAGTCAAACTGATTTATAATCGGACGAAGAGCAGTCAAACTGATTTATAATCGGACGAAGAGCAGTCAAACGGTTTTATAAGAGGATGAAGAGCTGTCAAATTGATTTATAAGAGGATGAAGAGCAGTCAAACTGCTTTATAAAAGGATGAAGAGCAGTCAAACTGTTTTATAAGAGGACGAAGAGCAGTCAAACTGATTTATAAGAGGATGAAGAGCAGTCAAACGGTTTTATAAGAGGATGAAGAGCAGTCAAATTGATTTATAAGAGGATGAAGAGCAGTCAAACTGATTTATAATAGGACGAAGAGCAGTCAAACTGTTTTATAAACGGACGAAGAGCAGTCAATAATCGGACGAAGAGCAGCCAAACTGTTCTATAGGAGGACGAAGAGCAGTCAAACTGTTTTACACGAGGATGTAGAGCAGTCAGACTGGTTTACAAGAGTATGAAGAGCAGTCAACCTGTTTTACAAGAGGTTGAAGAGCAGTCAAACTGTTTTATAAGAGGATGAAGAGCAGTCAAGCTGAATTACAATCCGACGAAGAGCAGTCAAACTGATTTATAAGAGTATGAAGAGCAGTCAAACTGCTTTATAAAAGGATGAAGAGCAGTCAAACTGTTTAATAAGAGGACGAAGAGCAGTCAAACTGTTTTATAAGCGGACGAACAGCAGTCAAACTGATTTATAATCGGACGAAGAGCAGTCAAACTGATTTATAATCGGACGAAGAGCAGTCAAACGGTTTTATAAGAGGATGAAGAGCAGTCAAATTGATTTATAAGAGGATGAAGAGCAGTCAAACGGTTTTATAAGAGGATGAAGAGCAGTCAAATTGATTTATAAGAGGATGAAGAGCAGTCAAACTGATTTATAATCGGACGAAGAGCAGTCAAACTGATTTATAATCGGACGAAGAGCAGTCAAACGGTTTTATAAGAGGATGAAGAGCAGTCAAATTGATTTATAAGAGGATGAAAAGCAGTCAAACTGATTTATAATCGGACGAAGAGCAGTCAAACTGATTTATAATCGGACGAAGAGCAGTCAAACGGTTTTATAAGAGGATGAAGAGCAGTCAAATTGATTTATAAGAGGATGAAGAGCAGTCAAACTGCTTTATAAAAGGATGAAGAGAAGTCAAACTGTTTTATAAGAGGACGAAGAGCAGTCAAACTGATTTATAAGAGGATGAAGAGCAGTGAAACTGATTTATAAGAGGATGAAGAGCAGTGAAACTGCTTTATAAAACGATGAAGAGCAGTCAAACTGTTTTATAAGAGGACGAAGAGCAGTCAAACTGATTTATAAGAGGATGAAGAGCAGTCAAACTGATTTATAAGAGGATGAAGAGCAGTCAAACTGTTTTATAAGAGGATGAAGAGCAGTCAAACTGATTTATAAGAGGATAAAGAGCAGTCAAACTGCTTTTTAAAAGGATGAAGAGCAGTCAAACTGATTTATAAGAGGATGAAGAGCAGTCAAACTGTTTTATAAGCAGACGAAGAGCAGTCAAACTGATTTATAATCGGACGAAGAGCAGTCAAACTGATTTATAAAAGGATGAAGAGCAGTCAAACTGTTTTATAAGCAGATGAACCGCAGTCAAACTGATTTATAATCGGACGAAGAGCAATCAAACTGATTTATAAGAGGATGAAGAGCAGTCAAACTGCTTTATAAGAGGATGAAGAGCAGTCAAACTGCTCTATAGGAGGATAAAGCGGAGTCAAACTGGTTTATATGAGGATGAAGAGCAGTCAAACTGATTTATAAGAGGATGAAGAGCAGTCAAACTGATTTATAAGAGGATGAAGAGCAGTCAAACTGCTTTATAAGAGGATGAAGAGCAGTCAAACTGTTCTATAGGAGGATGAAGCGCAGTCAAACTGGTTTATATGAGGATGAAGAGCAGTCAAACTGCTTTATAAGAGGATAAAGAGCAGTCAAACTTCTTTATAAAACGATGAAGAGCAGTCAAACTGTTTTATAAGAGGACGAGGAGCAGTCAAACTGATTTAGAAGAGGATGAAGAGCAGTCAAACTGATTTAAAAGAGGATGAAGAGCAGTCAACCTGTTTTACAAGAGGTTGAAGAGCAGTCAAACTGTTTTATAAGAGGATGAAGAGCAGTCAAACTGAATTATAATCGGATGAAGAGCAGTCAAACTGATTTATAAGAGGATGAAGAGCAGTCAAACTGATTTATAAGAGGATGAAGAGCAGTGAAACTGCTTTATAAAACGATGAAGAGCAGTCAAACTGTTTTATAAGAGGACGAAGAGCAGTCAAACTGATTTATAAGAGGATGAAGAGCAGTCAAACAAATTTATAAGAGGATGAAGAGCAGTCAAACTGTTTTATAAGAGGATGAAGAGCAGTCAAACTGATTTATAAGAGGATGAAGAGCAGTCAAGCTGCTTTATAAAAGGATGAAGAGCAGTCAAACTGATTTATAAGAGGATGAAGAGCAGTCAAACTGTTTTATAAGCAGACGAAGAGCAGTCAAACTGATTTATAATCGGACGAAGAGCAGTCAAACTGATTTATAAAAGGATGAAGAGCAGTCAAACTGTTTTATAAGCGGATGAACCGCAGTCAAACTGATTTATAATCGGACGAAGAGCAGTCAAACTGATTTATAAGAGGATGAAGAGCAGTCAAACTGCTTTATAAGAGGATGAAGAGCAGTCAAACTGCTCTATAGGAGGATAAAGCGGAGTCAAACAGGTTTATATGAGGATGAAGAGCAGTCAAACTGATTTATAAGAGGATGAAGAGCAGTCAAACTGATTTATAAGAGGATGAAGAGCAGTCAAACTGCTTTATAAGAGGATGAAGAGCAGTCAAACTGTTCTATAGGAGGATGAAGCGCAGTCAAACTGGTTTATATGAGGATGAAGAGCAGTCAAACTGCTTTATAAGAGGATGAAGAGCAGTCAAACTTCTTTATAAAACGATGAAGAGCAGTCAAACTGTTTTATAAGAGGACGAGGAGCAGTCAAACTGATTTAGAAGAGGATGAAGAGCAGTCAAACTGATTTAAAAGAGGATGAAGAGCAGTCAAACTGCTTTATAAAAGGATGAAGAGCAGTCAAACTGATTTATAATCGGATGAACAGCAGTCAATAATCGGACGAAGAGCAGTCAAACTGTTATATAGGAGGACGAAGAGCAGTCAAACTGAATTATAATCGGATGAAGAGCAGTCAAACTGTTTAATAAGAGGACGAAGAGCAGTCAAACTGTTTTATAAGCGGACGAACAGCAGTCAAACTGATTTATAATCGGACGAAGAGCAGTCAAACTGATTTATAATCGGACGAAGAGCAGTCAAACGGTTTTATAAGAGGATGAAGAGCAGTCAAATTGATTTATAAGAGGATGAAGAGCAGTCAAACGGTTTTATAAGAGGATGAAGAGCAGTCAAATTGATTTATAAGAGGATGAAGAGCAGTCAAACTGATTTATAATCGGACGAAGAGCAGTCAAACTGATTTATAATCGGACGAAGAGCAGTCAAACGGTTTTATAAGAGGATGAAGAGCAGTCAAATTGATTTATAAGAGGATGAAGAGCAGTCAAACTGCTTTATAAAAGGACGAAGAGAAGTCAAACTGTTTTATAAGAGGACGAAGAGCAGTCAAACTGATTTATAAGAGGATGAAGAGCAGTCAAACTGATTTATAAGAGGATGAAGAGCAGTGAAACTGCTTTATAAAACGATGAAGAGCAGTCAAACTGTTTTATAAGAGGACGAGGAGCAGTCAAACTGATTTAGAAGAGGATGAAGAGCAGTCAAACTGATTTAAAAGAGGATGAAGAGCAGTCAAACTGCTTTATAAAAGGATGAAGAGCAGTCAAACTGATTTATAATCGGATGAACAGCAGTCAATAATCGGACGAAGAGCAGTCAAACTGTTATATAGGAGGACGAAGAGCAGTCAAACTGAATTATAATCGGATGAAGAGCAGTCAAACTGTTTAATAAGAGGACGAAGAGCAGTCAAACTGTTTTATAAGCGGACGAACAGCAGTCAAACTGATTTATAATCGGACGAAGAGCAGTCAAACTGATTTATAATCGGACGAAGAGCAGTCAAACGGTTTTATAAGAGGATGAAGAGCAGTCAAATTGATTTATAAGAGGATGAAGAGCAGTCAAACGGTTTTATAAGAGGATGAAGAGCAGTCAAATTGATTTATAAGAGGATGAAGAGCAGTCAAACTGATTTATAATCGGACGAAGAGCAGTCAAACTGATTTATAATCGGACGAAGAGCAGTCAAACGGTTTTATAAGAGGATGAAGAGCAGTCAAATTGAT
This sequence comes from Lampris incognitus, assembly GCF_029633865.1. Lineage (NCBI taxonomy): Eukaryota > Metazoa > Chordata > Actinopteri > Lampriformes > Lampridae > Lampris > Lampris incognitus. The sequence continues at coordinate 37,605,564 of NC_079222.1, forward strand.
TTATAAGAGGATGAAGAGCAGTCAAACTGCTTTATAAAAGGACGAAGAGAAGTCAAACTGTTTTATAAGAGGACGAAGAGCAGTCAAACTGATTTATAAGAGGATGAAGAGCAGTCAAACTGATTTATAAGAGGATGAAGAGCAGTGAAACTGCTTTATAAAACGATGAAGAGCAGTCAAACTGTTTTATAAGAGGACGAAGAGCAGTCAAACTGATTTATAAGAGGATGAAGAGCAGTCAAACTGATTTATACGAGGATGAAGAGCAGTCAAACTGCTTTATAAAAGGATGAAGAGCAGTCAAACTGATTTATAAACGGACGAAGAGCAGTCAATAATCGGACGAAGAGCAGCCAAACTGTTCTATAGGAGGATGAAGCGCAGTCAAACTGTTTTACACGAGGATGTAGAGCAGTCAGACTGGTTTACAAGAGTATGAAGAGCAGTCAACCTGTTTTACAAGAGGTTGAAGAGCAGTCAAACTGTTTTATAAGAGGATGAATAGCAGTCAAACTGAATTATAATCGGATGAAGAGCAGTCAAACTGATTTATAAGAGGATGAAGAGCAGTCAAACTGCTTTATAAAAGGATGAAGAGCAGTCAAACTGTTTAATAAGAGGATGAAGAGCAGTCAAACTGTTTTATAAGCGGACGAACAGCAGTCAAACTGATTTATAATCGGACGAAGAGCAGTCAAACTGATTTATAATCGGACGAAGAGCAGTCAAACGGTTTTATAAGAGGATGAAGAGCAGTCAAATTGATTTATAAGAGGATGAAGAGCAGTCAAACGGTTTTATAAGAGGATGAAGAGTAGTCAAATTTATTTATAAGAGGATGAAGAGCAGTCAAACTGATTTATAATCGGACGAAGAGCAGTCAAACTGATTTATAATCGGACGAAGAGCAGTCAAACGGTTTTATAAGAGGATGAAGAGCTGTCAAATTGATTTATAAGAGGATGAAGAGCAGTCAAACTGCTTTATAAAAGGATGAAGAGCAGTCAAACTGTTTTATAAGAGGACGAAGAGCAGTCAAATTGATTTATAAGAGGATGAAGAGCAGTCAAACGGTTTTATAAGAGGATGAAGAGCAGTCAAATTGATTTATAAGAGGATGAAGAGCAGTCAAACTGATTTATAATAGGACGAAGAGCAGTCAAACTGTTTTACACGAGGATGTAGAGCAGTCAGACTGGTTTACAAGAGTATGAAGAGCAGTCAACCTGTTTTACAAGAGGTTGAAGAGCAGTCAAACTGTTTTATAAGAGGATGAAGAGCAGTCAAACTGAATTACAATCCGACGAAGAGCAGTCAAACTGATTTATAAGAGTATGAAGAGCAGTCAAACTGCTTTATAAAAGGATGAAGAGCAGTCAAACTGTTTTATAAGAGGACGAAGAGCAGTCAAACTGTTTTATAAGCGGACGAACAGCAGTCAAACTGATTTATAATCGGACGAAGAGCAGTCAAACTGATTTATAATCGGACGAAGAGCAGTCAAACGGTTTTATAAGAGGATGAAGAGCAGTCAAATTGATTTATAAGAGGATGAAGAGCAGTCAAACGGTTTTATAAGAGGATGAAGAGCAGTGAAATTGATTTATAAGAGGATGAAGAGCAGTCAAACTGATTTATAATCGGACGAAGAGCAGTCAAACTGATTTATAATCGGACGAAGAGCAGTCAAACGGTTTTATAAGAGGATGAAGAGCAGTCAAATTGATTTATAAGAGGATGAAGAGCAGTCAAACTGATTTATAATCGGACGAAGAGCAGTCAAACTGATTTATAATCGGACGAAGAGCAGTCAAACGGTTTTATAAGAGGATGAAGAGCAGTCAAATTGATTTATAAGAGGATGAAGAGCAGTCAAACTGCTTTATAAAAGGATGAAGAGAAGTCAAACTGTTTTATAAGAGGACGAAGAGCAGTCAAACTGATTTATAAGAGGATGAAGAGCAGTCAAACTGATTTATAAGAGGATGAAGAGCAGTGAAACTGCTTTATAAAACGATGAAGAGCAGTCAAACTGTTTTATAAGAGGACGAAGAGCAGTCAAACTGATTTATAAGAGGATGAAGAGCAGTCAAACTGATTTATAAGAGGATGAAGAGCAGTCAAACTGCTTTATAAAAGGATGAAGAGCAGTCAAATTGATTTATAAACGGACGAAGAGCAGTCAATAATCGGACGAAGAGCAGCCAAACTGTTCTATAGGAGGATGAAGCGCAGTCAAACTGTTTTACACGAGGATGTAGAGCAGTCAGACTGGTTTACAAGAGTATGAAGAGCAGTCAACCTGTTTTACAAGAGGTTGAAGAGCAGTCAAACTGTTTTATAAGAGGATGAATAGCAGTCAAACTGAATTATAATCGGATGAAGAGCAGTCAAACTGATTTATAAGAGGATGAAGAGCAGTCAAACTGCTTTATAAAAGGATGAAGAGCAGTCAAACTGTTTAATAAGAGGATGAAGAGCAGTCAAACTGTTTTATAAGCGGACGAACAGCAGTCAAACTGATTTATAATCGGACGAAGAGCAGTCAAACTGATTTATAATCGGACGAAGAGCAGTCAAACGGTTTTATAAGAGGATGAAGAGCAGTCAAATAGATTTATAAGAGGATGAAGAGCAGTCAAACGGTTTTATAAGAGGATGAAGAGTAGTCAAATTTATTTATAAGAGGATGAAGAGCAGTCAAACTGATTTATAATCGGACGAAGAGCAGTCAAACTGATTTATAATCGGACGAAGAGCAGTCAAACGGTTTTATAAGAGGATGAAGAGCTGTCAAATTGATTTATAAGAGGATGAAGAGCAGTCAAACTGCTTTATAAAAGGATGAAGAGCAGTCAAACTGTTTTATAAGAGGACGAAGAGCAGTCAAACTGATTTATAAGAGGATGAAGAGCAGTCAAACGGTTTTATAAGAGGATGAAGAGCAGTCAAATTGATTTATAAGAGGATGAAGAGCAGTCAAACTGATTTATAATAGGACGAAGAGCAGTCAAACTGTTTTATAAACGGACGAAGAGCAGTCAATAATTGGACGAAGAGCAGCCAAACTGTTCTATAGGAGGACGAAGAGCAGTCAAACTGTTTTACACGAGGATGTAGAGCAGTCAGACTGGTTTACAAGAGTATGAAGAGCAGTCAACCTGTTTTACAAGAGGTTGAAGAGCAGTCAAACTGTTTTATAAGAGGATGAAGAGCAGTCAAACTGAATTACAATCCGACGAAGAGCAGTCAAACTGATTTATAAGAGTATGAAGAGCAGTCAAACTGCTTTATAAAAGGATGAAGAGCAGTCAAACTGTTTAATAAGAGGACGAAGAGCAGTCAAACTGTTTTATAAGCGGACGAACAGCAGTCAAACTGATTTATAATCGGACGAAGAGCAGTCAAACTGATTTATAATCGGACGAAGAGCAGTCAAACGGTTTTATAAGAGGATGAAGAGCAGTCAAATTGATTTATAAGAGGATGAAGAGCAGTCAAACGGTTTTATAAGAGGATGAAGAGCAGTGAAATTGATTTATAAGAGGATGAAGAGCAGTCAAACTGATTTATAATCGGACGAAGAGCAGTCAAACTGATTTATAATCGGACGAAGAGCAGTCAAACGGTTTTATAAGAGGATGAAGAGCAGTCAAATTGATTTATAAGAGGATGAAGAGCAGTCAAACTGATTTATAATCGGACGAAGAGCAGTCAAACTGATTTATAATCGGACGAAGAGCAGTCAAACGGTTTTATAAGAGGATGAAGAGCAGTCAAATTGATTTATAAGAGGATGAAGAGCAGTCAAACTGCTTTATAAAAGGATGAAGAGAAGTCAAACTGTTTTATAAGAGGACGAAGAGCAGTCAAACTGATTTATAAGAGGATGAAGAGCAGTCAAACTGATTTATAAGAGGATGAAGAGCAGTCAAACTGCTTTATAAAAGGATGAAGAGCAGTCAAACTGATTTATAAACGGACGAAGAGCAGTCAATAATCGGACGAAGAGCAGCCAAACTTCTATAGGAGGATGAAGCGCAGTCAAACGGTTTTACACGAGGATGTAGAGCAGTCAGACTGGTTTACAAGAGTATGAAGAGCAGTCAACCTGTTTTACAAGAGGTTGAAGAGCAGTCAATCTGTTTTATAAGAGGATGAAGAGCAGTCAAACTGATTTATAAGAGGATGAAGAGCAGTCAAACTGCTTTATAAAAGGATGAAGAGCAGTCAAACTGTTTTATAAGCAGACGAAGAGCAGGCAAACTGATTTATAATCGGACGAAGAGCAGTCAAACTGATTTATAAAAGGATGAAGAGCAGTCAAACTGTTTTATAAGCGGATGAACCGCAGTCAAACTGATTTATAATCGGACGAAGAGCAGTCAAACTGATTTATAAGAGGATGAAGAGCAGTCAAACTGCTTTATAAGAGGATGAAGAGCAGTCAAACTGTTTTATAAGAGGACGAAGAGCAGTCAAACTGATTTATAAGAGGATGAGGAGCAGTCAAACTGATTTAAAAGAGGATGAAGAGCAGTCAAACTGCTTTATAAAATGATGAAGAGCAGTCAAATTGATTTATAATCGGATGAACAGCAGTCAATAATCGGACGAAGAGCAGTCAAACTGTTATATAGGAGGACGAAGAGCACTCAAACTGATTTATAATCGGACGAAGAGCAGTCAAACGGTTTTATAAGAGGATGAAGAGCAGTCAAACTGCTTTATAAAAAGATGAAGCGCAGTCAAACTGTTTTATACGAGGATGTAGAGCAGTCAGACTGTTTTACAAGAGTTTGAAGAGCAGTCAACCTGTTTTACAAGAGGATGAAGAGCAGTCAAACCGCTTTATAAAAGGATGAAGAGCAGTCAAACTGATTTATAATCGGACGAAGAGCAGTCAAACTGTTCTATACGGGGATGAAGCGCAGTCAAACTGGTTTATAGGAGGATGAAGAGCAGTCAAACTATTTTATATGAGGATGAAGAGCAGTCAAACTGATTTATAATCCGACGAAGAGCAGTCAAACTGTTCTATAGGAGGTTGAAGCGCAGTCAAACTGGTTTATAGGAGGATGAAGAGCAGTCAAACTGCTTTATAGGAGGATGAAGAGCAGTCAAACTGCTTTATAAAAGGCTGAAGAGCAGTCAAACTGATTTATAATCGGACGAAGAGCAGTCAATGATCGGACGAAGAGCAGTCAAACTCTTCTATAGGAGGATGAAGCGCAGTCAAACTGTTTTACACGAGGATTTAGAGCAGTCAGACTGGTTTACAAGAGGATGAAGAGCAGTCAAACTGTTTTATAAGAGAATGAAGAGCAGTCAAACTGCTTTATAAAAGGATGAAGAGCAGTCAAACTGTTCTATAGGAGGATGAAGCGCAGTCAAACTGGTTTATAGGAGGATGAAGAGCAGTCAAACTGCTTTATAGGAGGATGAAGAGCAGTCAAACTGCTTTATAAAACGATGAAGAGCAGTCCAACTGTTTTATAAGAGGACGAAGAGCAGTCAAACTGATTTATAAGAGGATGAAGAGCAGTCAAACTGATTTATAAGAGGATGAAGAGCAGTCAAACTGCTTTATAAAAGGCTGAAGAGCAGTCAAACTGATTTATAATCGGGCGAAGAGCAGTCAATGATCGGACGAAGAGCAGTCAAACTCTTCTATAGGAGGATGAAGCGCAGTCAAACTGGTTTATAGGAGGATGAAGAGCAGTCCAACTGTTTTATAAGAGGACGAAGAGCAGTCAAACTGATTTATAAGAGGATGAAGAGCAGTCAAACTGATTTATAAGAGGATGAAGAGCAGTCAAACTGCTTTATAAAAGGATGAAGAGCAGTCAAACTGATTTATAAGAGGATGAAGAGCAGTCAAACTGTTTTATAAGCAGACGAAGAGCAGTCAAACTGATTTATAATCGGACGAAGAGCAGTCAAACTGATTTATAAAAGGATGAAGAGCAGTCAAACTGTTTTATAAGCGGATGAACCGCAGTCAAACTGATTTATAATCGGACGAAGAGCAGTCAAACTGATTTATAAGAGGATGAAGAGCAGTCAAACTGCTTTATAAGAGGATGAAGAGCAGTCAAACTGCTCTATAGGAGGATAAAGCGCAGTCAAACTTGTTTATATGAGGATGAAGAGCAGTCAAACTGATTTATAAGAGGATGAAGAGCAGTCAAACTGATTTATAAGAGGATGAAGAGCAGTCAAACTGCTTTATAAGAGGATGAAGAGCAGTCAAACTGTTCTATAGGAGGATGAAGCGCAGTCAAACTGGTTTATATGAGGATGAAGAGCAGTCAAACTGCTTTATAAGAGGATGAAGAGCAGTCAAACTTCTTTATAAAACGATGAAGAACAGTCAAACTGTTTTATAAGAGGACGAGGAGCTGTCAAACTGATTTAGAAGAGGATGAAGAGCAGTCAAACTGATTTAAAAGAGGATGAAGAGCAGTCAAACTGCTTTATAAAAGGATGAAGAGCAGTCAAACTGATTTATAATCGGATGAACAGCAGTCAATAATCGGACGAAGAGCAGTCAAACTGTTATATAGGAGGACGAAGAGCAGTCAAACTGAATTATAATCGGATGAAGAGCAGTCAAACGGTTTAATAAGAGGACGAAGAGCAGTCAAACTGTTTTATAAGCGGACGAACAGCAGTCAAACTGATTTATAATCGGACGAAGAGCAGTCAAACTGATTTATAATCGGACGAAGAGCAGTCAAACGGTTTTATAAGAGGATGAAGAGCAGTCAAATTGATTTATAAGAGGATGAAGAGCAGTCAAACGGTTTTATAAGAGGATGAAGAGCAGTCAAATTGATTTATAAGAGGATGAAGAGCAGTCAAACTGATTTATAATCGGACGAAGAGCAGTCAAACTGATTTATAATCGGACGAAGAGCAGTCAAACGGTTTTATAAGAGGATGAAGAGCAGTCAAATTGATTTATAAGAGGATGAAGAGCAGTCAAACTGCTTTATAAAAGGATGAAGAGAAGTCAAACTGTTTTATAAGAGGACGAAGAGCAGTCAAACTGATTTATAAGAGGATGAAGAGCAGTCAAACTGATTTATAAGAGGATGAAGAGCAGTGAAACTGCTTTATAAAAGGCTGAAGAGCAGTCAAACTGATTTATAATCGGGCGAAGAGCAGTCAATGATCGGACGAAGAGCAGTCAAACTCTTCTATAGGAGGATGAAGCGCAGTCAAACTGGTTTATAGGAGGATGAAGAGCAGTCCAACTGTTTTATAAGAGGACGAAGAGCAGTCAAACTGATTTATAAGAGGATGAAGAGCAGTCAAACTGATTTATAAGAGGATGAAGAGCAGTCAAACTGCTTTATAAAAGGATGAAGAGCAGTCAAACTGATTTATAAGAGGATGAAGAGCAGTCAAACTGTTTTATAAGCAGACGAAGAGCAGTCAAACTGATTTATAATCGGACGAAGAGCAGTCAAACTGATTTATAAAAGGATGAAGAGCAGTCAAACTGTTTTATAAGCGGATGAACCGCAGTCAAACTGATTTATAATCGGACGAAGAGCAGTCAAACTGATTTATAAGAGGATGAAGAGCAGTCAAACTGCTTTATAAGAGGATGAAGAGCAGTCAAACTGCTCTATAGGAGGATAAAGCGCAGTCAAACTTGTTTATATGAGGATGAAGAGCAGTCAAACTGATTTATAAGAGGATGAAGAGCAGTCAAACTGATTTATAAGAGGATGAAGAGCAGTCAAACTGCTTTATAAGAGGATGAAGAGCAGTCAAACTGTTCTATAGGAGGATGAAGCGCAGTCAAACTGGTTTATATGAGGATGAAGAGCAGTCAAACTGCTTTATAAGAGGATGAAGAGCAGTCAAACTTCTTTATAAAACGATGAAGAACAGTCAAACTGTTTTATAAGAGGACGAGGAGCTGTCAAACTGATTTAGAAGAGGATGAAGAGCAGTCAAACTGATTTAAAAGAGGATGAAGAGCAGTCAAACTGCTTTATAAAAGGATGAAGAGCAGTCAAACTGATTTATAATCGGATGAACAGCAGTCAATAATCGGACGAAGAGCAGTCAAACTGTTATATAGGAGGACGAAGAGCAGTCAAACTGAATTATAATCGGATGAAGAGCAGTCAAACGGTTTAATAAGAGGACGAAGAGCAGTCAAACTGTTTTATAAGCGGACGAACAGCAGTCAAACTGATTTATAATCGGACGAAGAGCAGTCAAACTGATTTATAATCGGACGAAGAGCAGTCAAACGGTTTTATAAGAGGATGAAGAGCAGTCAAATTGATTTATAAGAGGATGAAGAGCAGTCAAACGGTTTTATAAGAGGATGAAGAGCAGTCAAATTGATTTATAAGAGGATGAAGAGCAGTCAAACTGATTTATAATCGGACGAAGAGCAGTCAAACTGATTTATAATCGGACGAAGAGCAGTCAAACGGTTTTATAAGAGGATGAAGAGCAGTCAAATTGATTTATAAGAGGATGAAGAGCAGTCAAACTGCTTTATAAAAGGATGAAGAGAAGTCAAACTGTTTTATAAGAGGACGAAGAGCAGTCAAACTGATTTATAAGAGGATGAAGAGCAGTCAAACTGATTTATAAGAGGATGAAGAGCAGTGAAACTGCTTTATAAAACGATGAAGAGCAGTCAAACTGTTTTATAAGAGGACGAAGAGCAGTCAAACTGATTTATAAGAGGATGAAGAGCAGTCAAACTGATTTATAAGAGGATGAAGAGCAGTCAAACTGCTTTATAAAAGGATGAAGAGCAGTCAAACTGATTTATAAACGGACGAAGAGCAGTCAATAATCGGACGAAGAGCAGCCAAACTGTTCTATAGGAGGATGAAGCGCAGTCAAACTGTTTTACACGAGGATGTAGAGCAGTCAGACTGGTTTACAAGAGTATGAAGAGCAGTCAACCTGTTTTACAAGAGGTTGAAGAGCAGTCAAACTGTTTTATAAGAGGATGAAGAGCAGTCAAACTGAATTATAATCGGATGAAGAGCAGTCAAACAGATTTATAAGAGGATGAAGAGCAGTCAAACTGCTTTATAAAAGGATGAAGAGCAGTCAAACTGTTTAATAAGAGGACGAAGAGCAGTCAAACTGTTTTATAAGCGGACGAACAGCAGTCAAACTGATTTATAATCGGACGAAGAGCAGTCAAACTGATTTATAATCGGACGAAGAGCAGTCAAACGGTTTTATAAGAGGATGAAGAGCAGTCAAATTGATTTATAAGAGGATGAAGAGCAGTCAAACGGTTTTATAAGAGGATGAAGAGCAGTCAAATTGATTTATAAGAGGATGAAGAGCAGTCAAACTGATTTATAATCGGACGAAGAGCAGTCAAACTGATTTATAATCGGACGAAGAGCAGTCAAACTGATTTATAATCGGACGAAGAGCAGTGAAACTGCTTTATAAAACGATGAAGAGCAGTCAAACTGTTTTATAAGAGGACGAAGAGCAGTCAAACTGATTTATAAGAGGATGAAGAGCAGTCAAACTGATTTATACGAGGATGAAGAGCAGTCAAACTGCTTTATAAAAGGATGAAGAGCAGTCAAACTGATTTATAAACGGACGAAGAGCAGTCAATAATCGGACGAAGAGCAGCCAAACTGTTCTATAGGAGGATGAAGCGCAGTCAAACTGTTTTACACGAGGATGTAGAGCAGTCAGACTGGTTTACAAGAGTATGAAGAGCAGTCAACCTGTTTTACAAGAGGTTGAAGAGCAGTCAAACTGTTTTATAAGAGGATGAAGAGCAGTCAAACTGAATTATAATCGGATGAAGAGCAGTCAAACTGATTTATAAGAGGATGAAGAGCAGTCAAACTGCTTTATAAAAGGATGAAGAGCAGTCAAACTGTTTAATAAGAGGATGAAGAGCAGTCAAACTGTTTTATAAGCGGACGAACAGCAGTCAAACTGATTTATAATCGGACGAAGAGCAGTCAAACTGATTTATAATCGGACGAAGAGCAGTCAAACGGTTTTATAAGAGGATGAAGAGCAGTCAAATTGATTTATAAGAGGATGAAGAGCAGTCAAACGGTTTTATAAGAGGATGAAGAGTAGTCAAATTTATTTATAAGAGGATGAAGAGCAGTCAAACTGATTTATAATCGGACGAAGAGCAGTCAAACTGATTTATAATCGGACGAAGAGCAGTCAAACGGTTTTATAAGAGGATGAAGAGCAGTCAAATTGATTTATAAGAGGATGAAGAGCAGTCAAACTGCTTTATAAAAGGATGAAGAGCAGTCAAACTGTTTTATAAGAGGACGAAGAGCTGTCAAACTGATTTATAAGAGGATGAAGAGCAGTCAAACGGTTTTATAAGAGGATGAAGAGCAGTCAAATTTATTTATAAGAGGATGAAGAGCAGTCAAACTGATTTATAATAGGACGAAGAGCAGTCAAACTGTTTTATAAACGGACGAAGAGCAGTCAATAATCGGACGAAGAGCAGCAAAACTGTTCTATAGGAGGACGAAGAGCAGTCAAACTGTTTTACACGAGGATGTAGAGCAGTCAGACTGGTTTACAAGAGTATGAAGAGCAGTCAACCTGTTTTACAAGAGGTTGAAGAGCAGTCAAACTGTTTTATAAGAGGATGAAGAGCAGTCAAACTGAATTACAATCCGACGAAGAGCAGTCAAACTGATTTATAAGAGGATGAAGAGCAGTCAAACTGCTTTATAAAAGGATGAAGAGCAGTCAAACTGTTTAATAAGAGGACGAAGAGCAGTCAAACTGTTTTAAAAGCGGACGAACAGCAGTCAAACTGATTTATAATCGGACGAAGAGCAGTCAAACTGATTTATAATCGGACGAAGAGCAGTCAAACGGTTTTATAAGAGGATGAAGAGCAGTCAAATTGATTTATAAGAGGATGAAGAGCAGTCAAACGGTTTTATAAGAGGATGAAGAGCAGTCAAATTGATTTATAAGAGGATGAAGAGCAGTCAAACTGATTTATAATCGGACGAAGAGCAGTCAAACTGATTTATAATCGGACGAAGAGCAGTCAAACGGTTTTATAAGAGGATGAAGAGCAGTCAAATTGATTTATAAGAGGATGAAGAGCAGTCAAACTGATTTATAATCGGACGAAGAGCAGTCAAACTGATTTATAATCGGACGAAGAGCAGTCAAACGGTTTTATAAGAGGATGAAGAGCAGTCAAATTGATTTATAAGAGGATGAAGAGCAGTCAAACTGCTTTATAAAAGGATGAAGAGAAGTCAAACTGTTTTATAAGAGGACGAAGAGCAGTCAAACTGATTTATAAGAGGATGAAGAGCAGTCAAACTGATTTATAAGAGGATGAAGAGCAGTGAAACTGCTTTATAAAACGATGAAGAGCAGTCAAACTGTTTTATAAGAGGACGAAGAGCAGTCAAACTGATTTATAAGAGGATGAAGAGCAGTCAAACTGATTTATAAGAGGATGAAGAGCAGTCAAACTGCTTTATAAAAGGATGAAGAGCAGTCAAACTGATTTATAAACGGACGAAGAGCAGTCAATAATCGGACGAAGAGCAGCCAAACTTCTATAGGAGGATGAAGCGCAGTCAAACGGTTTTACACGAGGATGTAGAGCAGTCAGACTGGTTTACAAGAGTATGAAGAGCAGTCAACCTGTTTTACAAGAGGTTGAAGAGCAGTCAATCTGTTTTATAAGAGGATGAAGAGCAGTCAAACTGATTTATAAGAGGATGAAGAGCAGTCAAACTGCTTTATAAAAGGATGAAGAGCAGTCAAACTGTTTTATAAGCAGACGAAGAGCAGGCAAACTGATTTATAATCGGACGAAGAGCAGTCAAACTGATTTATAAAAGGATGAAGAGCAGTCAAACTGTTTTATAAGCGGATGAACCGCAGTCAAACTGATTTATAATCGGACGAAGAGCAGTCAAACTGATTTATAAGAGGATGAAGAGCAGTCAAACTGCTTTATAAGAGGATGAAGAGCAGTCAAACTGTTTTATAAGAGGACGAAGAGCAGTCAAACTGATTTATAAGAGGATGAGGAGCAGTCAAACTGATTTAAAAGAGGATGAAGAGCAGTCAAACTGCTTTATAAAATGATGAAGAGCAGTCAAATTGATTTATAATCGGATGAACAGCAGTCAATAATCGGACGAAGAGCAGTCAAACTGTTTTATAAGAGGATGAAGAGCAGTCAAACTGCTTTATAAAAAGATGAAGCGCAGTCAAACTGTTTTATACGAGGATGTAGAGCAGTCAGACTGTTTTACAAGAGTTTGAAGAGCAGTCAACCTGTTTTACAAGAGGATGAAGAGCAGTCAAACCGCTTTATCAAAGGATGAAGAGCAGTCAAACTGATTTATAATCGGACGAAGAGCAGTCAAACTGTTCTATACGGGGATGAAGCGCAGTCAAACTGGTTTATAGGAGGATGAAGAGCAGTCAAACTATTTTATATGAGGATGAAGAGCAGTCAAACTGATTTATAATCCGACGAAGAGCAGTCAAACTGTTCTATAGGAGGTTGAAGCGCAGTCAAACTGGTTTATAGGAGGATGAAGAGCAGTCAAACTGCTTTATAGGAGGATGAAGAGCAGTCAAACTGCTTTATAAAAGGCTGAAGAGCAGTCAAACTGATTTATAATCGGACGAAGAGCAGTCAATGATCGGACGAAGAGCAGTCAAACTCTTCTATAGGAGGATGAAGCGCAGTCAAACTGTTTTACACAAGGATTTAGAGCAGTCAGACTGGTTTACAAGAGAATGAAGAGCAGTCAAACTGTTTTATAAGAGAATGAAGAGCAGTCATACTGCTTTATAAAAGGATGAAGAGCAGTCAAACTGTTCTATAGGAGGATGAAGCGCAGTCAAACTGGTTTATAGGAAGATGAAGAGCAGTCAAACTGCTTCATAGGAGGATGAAGAGCAGTCAAACTGCTTTATAAAACGATGAAGAGCAGTCCAACTGTTTTATAAGAGGACGAAGAGCAGTCAAACTGATTTATAAGAGGATGAAGAGCAGTCAAACTGATTTATAAGAGGATGAAGAGCAGTCAAACTGCTTTATAAAAGGCTGAAGAGCAGTCAAACTGATTTATAATCGGACGAAGAGCAGTCAATGATCGGACGAAGAGCAGTCAAACTCTTCTATAGGAGGATGAAGCGCAGTCAAACTGGTTTATAGGAGGATGAAGAGCAGTCCAACTGTTTTATAAGAGGACGAAGAGCAGTCAAACTGATTTATAAGAGGATGAAGAGCAGTCAAACTGATTTATAAGAGGATGAAGAGCAGTCAAACTGCTTTATAAAAGGATGAAGAGCAGTCAAACTGATTTATAAGAGGATGAAGAGCAGTCAAACTGTTTTATAAGCAGACGAAGAGCAGTCAAACTGATTTATAATCGGACGAAGAGCAGTCAAACTGATTTATAAAAGGATGAAGAGCAGTCAAACTGATTTATAAGAGGATGAAGAGCAGTCAAACTGCTTTATAAGAGGATGAAGAGCAGTCAAACTGCTCTATAGGAGGATAAAGCGCAGTCAAACTTGTTTATATGAGGATGAAGAGCAGTCAAACTGATTTATAAGAGGATGAAGAGCAGTCAAACTGATTTATAAGAGGATGAAGAGCAGTCAAACTGCTTTATAAGAGGATGAAGAGCAGTCAAACTGTTCTATAGGAGGATGAAGCGCAGTCAAACTGGTTTATATGAGGATGAAGAGCAGTCAAACTGCTTTATAAGAGGATGAAGAGCAGTCAAACTTCTTTATAAAACGATGAAGAACAGTCAAACTGTTTTATAAGAGGACGAGGAGCTGTCAAACTGATTTAGAAGAGGATGAAGAGCAGTCAAACTGATTTAAAAGAGGATGAAGAGCAGTCAAACTGCTTTATAAAAGGATGAAGAGCAGTCAAACTGATTTATAATCGGATGAACAGCAGTCAATAATCGGATGAAGAGCAGTCAAACTGTTATATAGGAGGACGAAGAGCAGTCAAACTGAATTATAATCGGATGAAGAGCAGTCAAACTGTTTAATAAGAGGACGAAGAGCAGTCAAACTGTTTTATAAGCGGACGAACAGCAGTCAAACTGATTTATAATCGGACGAAGAGCAGTCAAACTGATTTATAATCGGACGAAGAGCAGTCAAACGGTTTTATAAGAGGATGAAGAGCAGTCAAATTGATTTATAAGAGGATGAAGAGCAGTCAAACGGTTTTATAAGAGGATGAAGAGCAGTCAAATTGATTTATAAGAGGATGAAGAGCAGTCAAACTGATTTATAATCGGACGAAGAGCAGTCAAACTGATTTATAATCGGACGAAGAGCAGTCAAACGGTTTTATAAGAGGATGAAGAGCAGTCAAATTGATTTATAAGAGGATGAAGAGCAGTCAAACTGCTTTATAAAAGGATGAAGAGAAGTCAAACTGTTTTATAAGAGGACGAAGAGCAGTCAAACTGATTTATAAGAGGATGAAGAGCAGTCAAACTGATTTATAAGAGGATGAAGAGCAGTGAAACTGCTTTATAAAACGATGAAGAGCAGTCAAACTGTTTTATAAGAGGACGAAGAGCAGTCAAACTGATTTATAAGAGGATGAAGAGCAGTCAAACTGATTTATAAGAGGATGAAGAGCAGTCAAACTGCTTTATAAAAGGATGAAGAGCAGTCAAACTGATTTATAAACGGACGAAGAGCAGTCAATAATCGGACGAAGAGCAGCCAAACTGTTCTATAGGAGGTTGAAGCGCAGTCAAACTGTTTTACACGAGGATGTAGAGCAGTCAGACTGGTTTACAAGAGAATGAAGAGCAGTCAACCTGTTTTACAAGAGGTTGAAGAGCAGTCAAACTGTTTTATAAGAGGATGAAGAGCAGTCAAACTGAATTATAATCGGATGAAGAGCAGTCAAACAGATTTATAAGAGGATGAAGAGCAGTCAAACTGCTTTATAAAAGGATGAAGAGCAGTCAAACTGTTTAATAAGAGGACGAAGAGCAGTCAAACTGTTTTATAAGCGGACGAACAGCAGTCAAACTGATTTATAATCGGACGAAGAGCAGTCAAACTGATTTATAATCGGACGAAGAGCAGTCAAACGGTTTTATAAGAGGATGAAGAGCAGTCAAATTGATTTATAAGAGGATGAAGAGCAGTCAAACGGTTTTATAAGAGGATGAAGAGCAGTCAAATTGATTTATAAGACGATGAAGAGCAGTCAAACTGATTTATAATCGGACGAAGAGCAGTCAAACTGATTTATAATCGGACGAAGAGCAGTCAAACGGTTTTATAAGAGGATGAAGAGCAGTCAAATTGATTTATAAGAGGATGAAGAGCAGTCAAACTCCTTTATAAAAGGATGAAGAGCAGTCAAACTGTTTTATAAGAGGACGAAGAGCAGTAAAACTGATTTGTAAGAGGATGAAGAGCAGTCAAACGGTTTTATAAGAGGATGAAGAGCAGTCAAATTGATTTATAAGAGGATGAAGAGCAGTCAAACTGATTTATAATCGGACGAAGAGCAGTCAAACTGATTTATAATCGGACGAAGAGCAGTCAAACGGTTTTATACGAGGATGAAGAGCAGTCAAATTGATTTATAAGAGGATGAAGAGCAGTCAAACTGCTTTATAAAAGGATGAAGAGAAGTCAAACTGTTTTATAAGAGGACGAAGAGCAGTCAAACTGATTTATAAGAGGATGAAGAGCAGTCAAACTGATTTATAAGAGGATGAAGAGCAGTGAAACTGCTTTATAAAACGATGAAGAGCAGTCAAACTGTTTTATAAGAGGACGAAGAGCAGTCAAACTGATTTATAAGAGGATTAAGAGCAGTCAAACTGATTTATAAGAGGATGAAGAGCAGTCAAACTGTTTTATAAGAGGATGAAGAGCAGTCAAACTGATTTATAAGAGGATGAAGAGCAGTCAAACTGCTTTATAAAAGGATGAAGAGCAGTCAAACTGATTTATAAGAGGATGAACAGCAGTCAATAATCGGACGAAGAGCAGTCAAACTGTTATATAGGAGGACGAAGAGCAGTCAAACTGATTTATAATCGGACGAAGAGCAGTCAAACTGATTTATAATCGGACGAAGAGCAGTCAAACGGTTTTATAAGAGGATGAAGAGCAGTCAAATTGATTTATAAGAGGATGAAGAGCAGTCAAACGGTTTTATAAGAGGATGAAGAGTAGTCAAATTTATTTATAAGAGGATGAAGAGCAGTCAAACTGATTTATAATCGGACGAAGAGCAGTCAAACTGATTTATAATCGGACGAAGAGCAGTCAAACGGTTTTATAAGAGGATGAAGAGCAGTCAAATTGATTTATAAGAGGATGAAGAGCAGTCAAACTGCTTTATAAAAGGATGAAGAGCAGTCAAACTGTTTTATAAGAGGACGAAGAGCTGTCAAACTGATTTATAAGAGGATGAAGAGCAGTCAAACGGTTTTATAAGAGGATGAAGAGCAGTCAAATTTATTTATAAGAGGATGAAGAGCAGTCAAACTGATTTATAATAGGACGAAGAGCAGTCAAACTGTTTTATAAACGGACGAAGAGCAGTCAATAATCGGACGAAGAGCAGCCAAACTGTTCTATAGGAGGACGAAGAGCAGTCAAACTGTTTTACACGAGGATGTAGAGCAGTCAGACTGGTTTACAAGAGTATGAAGAGCAGTCAACCTGTTTTACAAGAGGTTGAAGAGCAGTCAAACTGTTTTATAAGAGGATGAAGAGCAGTCAAACTGAATTACAATCCGACGAAGAGCAGTCAAACTGATTTATAAGAGGATGAAGAGCAGTCAAACTGCTTTATAAAAGGATGAAGAGCAGTCAAACTGTTTAATAAGAGGACGAAGAGCAGTCAAACTGTTTTAAAAGCGGACGAACAGCAGTCAAACTGATTTATAATCGGACGAAGAGCAGTCAAACTGATTTATAATCGGACGAAGAGCAGTCAAACGGTTTTATAAGAGGATGAAGAGCAGTCAAATTGATTTATAAGAGGATGAAGAGCAGTCAAACGGTTTTATAAGAGGATGAAGAGCAGTCAAATTGATTTATAAGAGGATGAAGAGCAGTCAAACTGATTTATAATCGGACGAAGAGCAGTCAAACTGATTTATAATCGGACGAAGAGCAGTCAAACGGTTTTATAAGAGGATGAAGAGCAGTCAAATTGATTTATAAGAGGATGAAGAGCAGTCAAACTGATTTATAATCGGACGAAGAGCAGTCAAACTGATTTATAATCGGACGAAGAGCAGTCAAACGGTTTTATAAGAGGATGAAGAGCAGTCAAATTGATTTATAAGAGGATGAAGAGCAGTCAAACTGCTTTATAAAAGGATGAAGAGAAGTCAAACTGTTTTATAAGAGGACGAAGAGCAGTCAAACTGATTTATAAGAGGATGAAGAGCAGTCAAACTGATTTATAAGAGGATGAAGAGCAGTGAAACTGCTTTATAAAACGATGAAGAGCAGTCAAACTGTTTTATAAGAGGACGAAGAGCAGTCAAACTGATTTATAAGAGGATGAAGAGCAGTCAAACTGATTTATAAGAGGATGAAGAGCAGTCAAACTGCTTTATAAAAGGATGAAGAGCAGTCAAACTGATTTATAAACGGACGAAGAGCAGTCAATAATCGGACGAAGAGCAGCCAAACTTCTATAGGAGGATGAAGCGCAGTCAAACGGTTTTACACGAGGATGTAGAGCAGTCAGACTGGTTTACAAGAGTATGAAGAGCAGTCAACCTGTTTTACAAGAGGTTGAAGAGCAGTCAATCTGTTTTATAAGAGGATGAAGAGCAGTCAAACTGATTTATAAGAGGATGAAGAGCAGTCAAACTGCTTTATAAAAGGATGAAGAGCAGTCAAACTGTTTTATAAGCAGACGAAGAGCAGGCAAACTGATTTATAATCGGACGAAGAGCAGTCAAACTGATTTATAAAAGGATGAAGAGCAGTCAAACTGTTTTATAAGCGGATGAACCGCAGTCAAACTGATTTATAATCGGACGAAGAGCAGTCAAACTGCTTTATAAGAGGATGAAGAGCAGTCAAACTGTTTTATAAGAGGACGAAGAGCAGTCAAACTGATTTATAAGAGGATGAGGAGCAGTCAAACTGATTTAAAAGAGGATGAAGAGCAGTCAAACTGCTTTATAAAATGATGAAGAGCAGTCAAATTGATTTATAATCGGATGAACAGCAGTCAATAATCGGACGAAGAGCAGTCAAACTGTTATATAGGAGGACGAAGAGCACTCAAACTGATTTATAATCGGACGAAGAGCAGTCAAACGGTTTTATAAGAGGATGAAGAGCAGTCAAACTGCTTTATAAAAAGATGAAGCGCAGTCAAACTGTTTTATACGAGGATGTAGAGCAGTCAGACTGTTTTACAAGAGTTTGAAGAGCAGTCAACCTGTTTTACAAGAGGATGAAGAGCAGTCAAACCGCTTTATCAAAGGATGAAGAGCAGTCAAACTGATTTATAATCGGACGAAGAGCAGTCAAACTGTTCTATACGGGGATGAAGCGCAGTCAAACTGGTTTATAGGAGGATGAAGAGCAGTCAAACTATTTTATATGAGGATGAAGAGCAGTCAAACTGATTTATAATCCGACGAAGAGCAGTCAAACTGTTCTATAGGAGGTTGAAGCGCAGTCAAACTGGTTTATAGGAGGATGAAGAGCAGTCAAACTGCTTTATAGGAGGATGAAGAGCAGTCAAACTGCTTTATAAAAGGCTGAAGAGCAGTCAAACTGATTTATAATCGGACGAAGAGCAGTCAATGATCGGACGAAGAGCAGTCAAACTCTTCTATAGGAGGATGAAGCGCAGTCAAACTGTTTTACACAAGGATTTAGAGCAGTCAGACTGGTTTACAAGAGAATGAAGAGCAGTCAAACTGTTTTATAAGAGAATGAAGAGCAGTCATACTGCTTTATAAAAGGATGAAGAGCAGTCAAACTGTTCTATAGGAGGATGAAGCGCAGTCAAACTGGTTTATAGGAAGATGAAGAGCAGTCAAACTGCTTTATAGGAGGATGAAGAGCAGTCAAACTGCTTTATAAAACGATGAAGAGCAGTCCAACTGTTTTATAAGAGGACGAAGAGCAGTCAAACTGATTTATAAGAGGATGAAGAGCAGTCAAACTGATTTATAAGAGGATGAAGAGCAGTCAAACTGCTTTATAAAAGGCTGAAGAGCAGTCAAACTGATTTATAATCGGACGAAGAGCAGTCAATGATCGGACGAAGAGCAGTCAAACTCTTCTATAGGAGGATGAAGCGCAGTCAAACTGGTTTATAGGAGGATGAAGAGCAGTCCAACTGTTTTATAAGAGGACGAAGAGCAGTCAAACTGATTTATAAGAGGATGAAGAGCAGTCAAACTGATTTATAAGAGGATGAAGAGCAGTCAAACTGCTTTATAAAAGGATGAAGAGCAGTCAAACTGATTTATAAGAGGATGAAGAGCAGTCAAACTGTTTTATAAGCAGACGAAGAGCAGTCAAACTGATTTATAATCGGACGAAGAGCAGTCAAACTGATTTATAAAAGGATGAAGAGCAGTCAAACTGATTTATAAGAGGATGAAGAGCAGTCAAACTGCTTTATAAGAGGATGAAGAGCAGTCAAACTGCTCTATAGGAGGATAAAGCGCAGTCAAACTTGTTTATATGAGGATGAAGAGCAGTCAAACTGATTTATAAGAGGATGAAGAGCAGTCAAACTGATTTATAAGAGGATGAAGAGCAGTCAAACTGCTTTATAAGAGGATGAAGAGCAGTCAAACTGTTCTATAGGAGGATGAAGCGCAGTCAAACTGGTTTATATGAGGATGAAGAGCAGTCAAACTGCTTTATAAGAGGATGAAGAGCAGTCAAACTTCTTTATAAAACGATGAAGAACAGTCAAACTGTTTTATAAGAGGACGAGGAGCTGTCAAACTGATTTAGAAGAGGATGAAGAGCAGTCAAACTGATTTAAAAGAGGATGAAGAGCAGTCAAACTGCTTTATAAA
The DNA here is from genome assembly GCF_029633865.1 of Lampris incognitus. Taxonomy (NCBI): domain Eukaryota; kingdom Metazoa; phylum Chordata; class Actinopteri; order Lampriformes; family Lampridae; genus Lampris; species Lampris incognitus. The sequence continues at coordinate 37,625,645 of NC_079222.1, forward strand.
AGGATGAAGAGCAGTCAAACTGATTTATAATCGGATGAACAGCAGTCAATAATCGGATGAAGAGCAGTCAAACTGTTATATAGGAGGACGAAGAGCAGTCAAACTGAATTATAATCGGATGAAGAGCAGTCAAACTGTTTAATAAGAGGACGAAGAGCAGTCAAACTGTTTTATAAGCGGACGAACAGCAGTCAAACTGATTTATAATCGGACGAAGAGCAGTCAAACTGATTTATAATCGGACGAAGAGCAGTCAAACGGTTTTATAAGAGGATGAAGAGCAGTCAAATTGATTTATAAGAGGATGAAGAGCAGTCAAACGGTTTTATAAGAGGATGAAGAGCAGTCAAATTGATTTATAAGAGGATGAAGAGCAGTCAAACTGATTTATAATCGGACGAAGAGCAGTCAAACTGATTTATAATCGGACGAAGAGCAGTCAAACGGTTTTATAAGAGGATGAAGAGCAGTCAAATTGATTTATAAGAGGATGAAGAGCAGTCAAACTGCTTTATAAAAGGATGAAGAGAAGTCAAACTGTTTTATAAGAGGACGAAGAGCAGTCAAACTGATTTATAAGAGGATGAAGAGCAGTCAAACTGATTTATAAGAGGATGAAGAGCAGTGAAACTGCTTTATAAAACGATGAAGAGCAGTCAAACTGTTTTATAAGAGGACGAAGAGCAGTCAAACTGATGTATAAGAGGATGAAGAGCAGTCAAACTGATTTATAAGAGGATGAAGAGCAGTCAAACTGCTTTATAAAAGGATGAAGAGCAGTCAAACTGATTTATAAACGGACGAAGAGCAGTCAATAATCGGACGAAGAGCAGCCAAACTGTTCTATAGGAGGATGAAGCGCAGTCAAACTGTTTTACACGAGGATGTAGAGCAGTCAGACTGGTTTACAAGAGTATGAAGAGCAGTCAACCTGTTTTACAAGAGGTTGAAGAGCAGTCAAACTGTTTTATAAGAGGATGAAGAGCAGTCAAACTGAATTATAATCGGATGAAGAGCAGTCAAACAGATTTATAAGAGGATGAAGAGCAGTCAAACTGCTTTATAAAAGGATGAAGAGCAGTCAAACTGTTTAATAAGAGGACGAAGAGCAGTCAAACTGTTTTATAAGCGGACGAACAGCAGTCAAACTGATTTATAATCGGACGAAGAGCAGTCAAACTGATTTATAATCGGACGAAGAGCAGTCAAACGGTTTTATAAGAGGATGAAGAGCAGTCAAATTGATTTATAAGAGGATGAAGAGCAGTCAAACGGTTTTATAAGAGGATGAAGAGCAGTCAAATTGATTTATAAGACGATGAAGAGCAGTCAAACTGATTTATAATCGGACGAAGAGCAGTCAAACTGATTTATAATCGGACGAAGAGCAGTCAAACGGTTTTATAAGAGGATGAAGAGCAGTCAAATTGATTTATAAGAGGATGAAGAGCAGTCAAACTGCTTTATAAAAGGATGAAGAGCAGTCAAACTGTTTTATAAGAGGACGAAGAGCAGTAAAACTGATTTGTAAGAGGATGAAGAGCAGTCAAACGGTTTTATAAGAGGATGAAGAGCAGTCAAATTGATTTATAAGAGGATGAAGAGCAGTCAAACTGATTTATAATCGGACGAAGAGCAGTCAAACTGATTTATAATCGGACGAAGAGCAGTCAAACGGTTTTATACGAGGATGAAGAGCAGTCAAATTGATTTATAAGAGGATGAAGAGCAGTCAAACTGCTTTATAAAAGGATGAAGAGAAGTCAAACTGTTTTATAAGAGGACGAAGAGCAGTCAAACTGATTTATAAGAGGATGAAGAGCAGTCAAACTGATTTATAAGAGGATGAAGAGCAGTGAAACTGCTTTATAAAACGATGAAGAGCAGTCAAACTGTTTTATAAGAGGACGAAGAGCAGTCAAACTGATTTATAAGAGGATTAAGAGCAGTCAAACTGATTTATAAGAGGATGAAGAGCAGTCAAACTGTTTTATAAGAGGATGAAGAGCAGTCAAACTGATTTATAAGAGGATGAAGAGCAGTCAAACTGCTTTATAAAAGGATGAAGAGCAGTCAAACTGATTTATAAGAGGATGAACAGCAGTCAATAATCGGACGAAGAGCAGTCAAACTGTTATATAGGAGGACGAAGAGCAGTCAAACTGAATTATAATCGGATGAAGAGCAGTCAAACTGTTTAATAAGAGGACGAAGAGCAGTCAAACTGTTTTATAAGCGGACGAACAGCAGTCAAACTGATTTATAATCGGACGAAGAGCAGTCAAACTGATTTATAATCGGACGAAGAGCAGTCAAACGGTTTTATAAGAGGATGAAGAGCAGTCAAATTGATTTATAAGAGGATGAAGAGCAGTCAAACGGTTTTATAAGAGGATGAAGAGCAGTCAAATTGATTTATAAGAGGATGAAGAGCAGTCAAACTGATTTATAATCGGACGAAGAGCAGTCAAACTGATTTATAATCGGACGAAGAGCAGTCAAACGGTTTTATAAGAGGATGAAGAGCAGTCAAATTGATTTATAAGAGGATGAAGAGCAGTCAAACTGCTTTATAAAAGGATGAAGAGAAGTCAAACTGTTTTATAAGAGGACGAAGAGCAGTCAAACTGATTTATAAGAGGATGAAGAGCAGTCAAACTGATTTATAAGAGGATGAAGAGCAGTGAAACTGCTTTATAAAACGATGAAGAGCAGTCAAACTGTTTTATAAGAGGACGAAGAGCAGTCAAACTGATTTATAAGAGGATGAAGAGCAGTCAAACTGATTTATAAGAGGATGAAGAGCAGTCAAACTGCTTTATAAAAGGATGAAGAGCAGTCAAACTGATTTATAAACGGACGAAGAGCAGTCAATAATCGGACGAAGAGCAGCCAAACTGTTCTATAGGAGGATGAAGCGCAGTCAAACTGTTTTACACGAGGATGTAGAGCAGTCAGACTGGTTTACAAGAGTATGAAGAGCAGTCAACCTGTTTTACAAGAGGTTGAAGAGCAGTCAGACTGTTTTATAAGAGGATGAAGAGCAGTCAAACTGAATTATAATCGGATGAAGAGCAGTCAAACAGATTTATAAGAGGATGAAGAGCAGTCAAACTGCTTTATAAAAGGATGAAGAGCAGTCAAACTGTTTAATAAGAGGACGAAGAGCAGTCAAACTGTTTTATAAGCGGACGAACAGCAGTCAAACTGATTTATAATCGGACGAAGAGCAGTCAAACTGATTTATAATCGGACGAAGAGCAGTCAAACGGTTTTATAAGAGGATGAAGAGCAGTCAAATTGATTTATAAGAGGATGAAGAGCAGTCAAACGGTTTTATAAGAGGATGAAGAGCAGTCAAATTGATTTATAAGACGATGAAGAGCAGTCAAACTGATTTATAATCGGACGAAGAGCAGTCAAACTGATTAATAAGAGGACGAAGAGCAGTCAAACTGATTTATAATCGGACGAAGAGCAGTGAAACTGCTTTATAAAACGATGAAGAGCAGTCAAACTGTTTTATAAGAGGACGAAGAGCAGTCAAACTGATTTATAAGAGGATGAAGAGCAGTCAAACTGATTTATACGAGGATGAAGAGCAGTCAAACTGCTTTATAAAAGGATGAAGAGCAGTCAAACTGATTTATAAACGGACGAAGAGCAGTCAATAATCGGACGAAGAGCAGCCAAACTGTTCTATAGGAGGATGAAGCGCAGTCAAACTGTTTTACACGAGGATGTAGAGCAGTCAGACTGGTTTACAAGAGTATGAAGAGCAGTCAACCTGTTTTACAAGAGGTTGAAGAGCAGTCAAACTGTTTTATAAGACGATGAAGAGCAGTCAAACTGAATTATAATCGGATGAAGAGCAGTCAAACTGATTTATAAGAGGATGAAGAGCAGTCAAACTGCTTTATAAAAGGATGAAGAGCAGTCAAACTGTTTAATAAGAGGATGAAGAGCAGTCAAACTGTTTTATAAGCGGACGAACAGCAGTCAAACTGATTTTTAATCGGACGAAGAGCAGTCAAACTGATTTATAATCGGACGAAGAGCAGTCAAACGGTTTTATAAGAGGATGAAGAGCAGTCAAATTGATTTATAAGAGGATGAAGAGCAGTCAAACGGTTTTATAAGAGGATGAAGAGTAGTCAAATTTATTTATAAGAGGATGAAGAGCAGTCAAACTGATTTATAATCGGACGAAGAGCAGTCAAACTGATTTATAATCGGACGAAGAGCAGTCAAACGGTTTTATAAGAGGATGAAGAGCAGTATAATTGATTTATAAGAGGATGAAGAGCAGTCAAACTGCTTTATAAAAGGATGAAGAGCAGTCAAACTGTTTTATAAGAGGACGAAGAGCAGTCAAACTGATTTATAAGAGGATGAAGAGCAGTCAAACGGTTTTATAAGAGGATGAAGAGCAGTCAAATTGATTTATAAGAGGATGAAGAGCAGTCAAACTGATTTATAATAGGACGAAGAGCAGTCAAACTGTTTTATAAACGGACGAAGAGCAGTCAATAATCGGACGAAGAGCAGCCAAACTGTTCTATAGGAGGACGAAGAGCAGTCAAACTGTTTTACACGAGGATGTAGAGCAGTCAGACTGGTTTACAAGAGTATGAAGAGCAGTCAACCTGTTTTACAAGAGGTTGAAGAGCAGTCAAACTGTTTTATAAGAGGATGAAGAGCAGTCAAACTGAATTACAATCCGACGAAGAGCAGTCAAACTGATTTATAAGAGGATGAAGAGCAGTCAAACTGCTTTATAAAAGGATGAAGAGCAGTCAAACTGTTTAATAAGAGGATGAAGAGCAGTCAAACTGTTTTAAAAGCGGACGAACAGCAGTCAAACTGATTTATAATCGGACGAAGAGCAGTCAAACTGATTTATAATCGGACGAAGAGCAGTCAAACGGTTTTATAAGAGGATGAAGAGCAGTCAAATTGATTTATAAGAGGATGAAGAGCAGTCAAACGGTTTTATAAGAGGATGAAGAGCAGTCAAATTGATTTATAAGAGGATGAAGAGCAGTCAAACTGATTTATAATCGGACGAAGAGCAGTCAAACTGATTTATAATCGGACGAAGAGCAGTCAAACGGTTTTATAAGAGGATGAAGAGCAGTCAAATTGATTTATAAGAGGATGAAGAGCAGTCAAACTGATTTATAATCGGACGAAGAGCAGTCAAACTGATTTATAATCGGACGAAGAGCAGTCAAACGGTTTTATAAGAGGATGAAGAGCAGTCAAATTGATTTATAAGAGGATGAAGAGCAGTCAAACTGCTTTATAAAAGGATGAAGAGAAGTCAAACTGTTTTATAAGAGGACGAAGAGCAGTCAAACTGATTTATAAGAGGATGAAGAGCAGTCAAACTGATTTATAAGAGGATGAAGAGCAGTGAAACTGCTTTATAAAACGATGAAGAGCAGTCAAACTGTTTTATAAGAGGACGAAGAGCAGTCAAACTGATTTATAAGAGGATGAAGAGCAGTCAAACTGATTTATAAGAGGATGAAGAGCAGTCAAACTGCTTTATAAAAGGATGAAGAGCAGTCAAAATGATTTATAAACGGACGAAGAGCAGTCAATAATCGGACGAAGAGCAGCCAAACTTCTATAGGAGGATGAAGCGCAGTCAAACGGTTTTACACGAGGATGTAGAGCAGTCAGACTGGTTTACAAGAGTATGAAGAGCAGTCAACCTGTTTTACAAGAGGTTGAAGAGCAGTCAATCTGTTTTATAAGAGGATGAAGAGCATTCAAACTGATTTATAAGAGGATGAAGAGCAGTCAAACTGCTTTATAAAAGGATGAAGAGCAGTCAAACTGTTTTATAAGCAGACGAAGAGCAGGCAAACTGATTTATAATCGGACGAAGAGCAGTCAAACTGATTTATAAAAGGATGAAGAGCAGTCAAACTGTTTTATAAGCGGATGAACCGCAGTCAAACTGATTTATAATCGGACGAAGAGCAGTCAAACTGATTTATAAGAGGATGAAGAGCAGTCAAACTGCTTTATAAGAGGATGAAGAGCAGTCAAACTGTTTTATAAGAGGACGAAGAGCAGTCAAACTGATTTATAAGAGGATGAGGAGCAGTCGAACTGATTTAAAAGAGGATGAAGAGCAGTCAAACTGCTTTATAAAATGATGAAGAGCAGTCAAATTCATTTATAATCGGATGAACAGCAGTCAATAATCGGACGAAGAGCAGTCAAACTGTTATATAGGAGGACGAAGAGCACTCAAACTGATTTATAATCGGACGAAGAGCAGTCAAACGGTTTTATAAGAGGATGAAGAGCAGTCAAACTGCTTTATAAAAAGATGAAGCGCAGTCAAACTGTTTTATACGAGGATGTAGAGCAGTCAGACTGTTTTACAAGAGTTTGAAGAGCAGTCAACCTGTTTTACAAGAGGATGAAGAGCAGTCAAACCGCTTTATAAAAGGATGAAGAGCAGTCAAACTGATTTATAATCGGACGAAGAGCAGTCAAACTGTTCTATACGGGGATGAAGCGCAGTCAAACTGGTTTATAGGAGGATGAAGAGCAGTCAAACTATTTTATATGAGGATGAAGAGCAGTCAAACTGATTTATAATCCGACGAAGAGCAGTCAAACTGTTCTATAGGAGGTTGAAGCGCAGTCAAACTGGTTTATAGGAGGATGAAGAGCAGTCAAACTGCTTTATAGGAGGATGAAGAGCAGTCAAACTGCTTTATAAAAGGCTGAAGAGCAGTCAAACTGATTTATAATCGGACGAAGAGCAGTCAATGATCGGACGAAGAGCAGTCAAACTCTTCTATAGGAGGATGAAGCGCAGTCAAACTGTTTTACACGAGGATTTAGAGCAGTCAGACTGGTTTACAAGAGGATGAAGAGCAGTCAAACTGTTTTATAAGAGAATGAAGAGCAGTCAAACTGCTTTATAAAAGGATGAAGAGCAGTCAAACTGTTCTATAGGAGGATGAAGCGCAGTCAAACTGGTTTATAGGAAGATGAAGAGCAGTCAAACTGCTTTATAGGAGGATGAAGAGCAGTCAAACTGCTTTATAAAACGATGAAGAGCAGTGCAACTGTTTTATAAGAGGACGAAGAGCAGTCAAACTGATTTATAAGAGGATGAAGAGCAGTCAAACTGATTTATAAGAGGATGAAGAGCAGTCAAACTGCTTTATAAAAGGCTGAAGAGCAGTCAAACTGATTTATAATCGGACGAAGAGCAGTCAATGATCGGACGAAGAGCAGTCAAACTCTTCTATAGGAGGATGAAGCGCAGTCAAACTGGTTTATAGGAGGATGAAGAGCAGTCCAACTGTTTTATAAGAGGACGAAGAGCAGTCAAACTGATTTATAAGAGGATGAAGAGCAGTCAAACTGATTTATAAGAGGATGAAGAGCAGTCAAACTGCTTTATAAAAGGATGAAGAGCAGTCAAACTGATTTATAAGAGGATGAAGAGCAGTCAAACTGTTTTATAAGCAGACGAAGAGCAGTCAAACTGATTTATAATCGGACGAAGAGCAGTCAAACTGATTTATAAAAGGATGAAGAGCAGTCAAACTGTTTTATAAGCGGATGAACCGCAGTCAAACTGATTTATAATCGGACGAAGAGCAGTCAAACTGATTTATAAGAGGATGAAGAGCAGTCAAACTGCTTTATAAGAGGATGAAGAGCAGTCAAACTGCTCTATAGGAGGATAAAGCGCAGTCAAACTTGTTTATATGAGGATGAAGAGCAGTCAAACTGATTTATAAGAGGATGAAGAGCAGTCAAACTGATTTATAAGAGGATGAAGAGCAGTCAAACTGCTTTATAAGAGGATGAAGAGCAGTCAAACTGTTCTATAGGAGGATGAAGCGCAGTCAAACTGGTTTATATGAGGATGAAGAGCAGTCAAACTGCTTTATAAGAGGATGAAGAGCAGTCAAACTTCTTTATAAAACGATGAAGAACAGTCAAACTGTTTTATAAGAGGACGAGGAGCTGTCAAACTGATTTAGAAGAGGATGAAGAGCAGTCAAACTGATTTAAAAGAGGATGAAGAGCAGTCAAACTGCTTTATAAAAGGATGAAGAGCAGTCAAACTGATTTATAATCGGATGAACAGCAGTCAATAATCGGACGAAGAGCAGTCAAACTGTTATATAGGAGGACGAAGAGCAGTCAAACTGAATTATAATCGGATGAAGAGCAGTCAAACTGTTTAATAAGAGGACGAAGAGCAGTCAAACTGTTTTATAAGCGGATGAACAGCAGTCAAACTGATTTATAATCGGACGAAGAGCAGTCAAACTGATTTATAATCGGACGAAGAGCAGTCAAACGGTTATATAAGAGGATGAAGAGCAGTCAAATTGATTTATAAGAGGATGAAGAGCAGTCAAACGGTTTTATAAGAGGATGAAGAGCAGTCAAATTGATTTATAAGAGGATGAAGAGCAGTCAAACTGATTTATAATCGGACGAAGAGCAGTCAAACTGATTTATAATCGGACGAAGAGCAGTCAAACGGTTTTATAAGAGGATGAAGAGCAGTCAAATTGATTTATAAGAGGATGAAGAGCAGTCAAACTGCTTTATAAAAGGATGAAGAGAAGTCAAACTGTTTTATAAGAGGACGAAGAGCAGTCAAACTGATTTATAAGAGGATGAAGAGCAGTCAAACTGATTTATAAGAGGATGAAGAGCAGTGAAACTGCTTTATAAAACGATGAAGAGCAGTCAAACTGTTTTATAAGAGGACGAAGAGCAGTCAAACTGATTTATAAGAGGATGAAGAGCAGTCAAACTGATTTATAAGAGGATGAAGAGCAGTCCAACTGTTTTATAAGAGGACGAAGAGCAGTCAAACTGATTTATAAGAGGATGAAGAGCAGTCAAACTGATTTATAAGAGGATGAAGAGCAGTCAAACTGCTTTATAAAAGGATGAAGAGCAGTCAAACTGATTTATAAGAGGATGAAGAGCAGTCAAACTGTTTTATAAGCAGACGAAGAGCAGTCAAACTGATTTATAATCGGACGAAGAGCAGTCAAACTGATTTATAAAAGGATGAAGAGCAGTCAAACTGTTTTATAAGCGGATGAACCGCAGTCAAACTGATTTATAATCGGACGAAGAGCAGTCAAACTGATTTATAAGAGGATGAAGAGCAGTCAAACTGCTTTATAAGAGGATGAAGAGCAGTCAAACTGCTCTATAGGAGGATAAAGCGCAGTCAAACTTGTTTATATGAGGATGAAGAGCAGTCAAACTGATTTATAAGAGGATGAAGAGCAGTCAAACTGATTTATAAGAGGATGAAGAGCAGTCAAACTGCTTTATAAGAGGATGAAGAGCAGTCAAACTGTTCTATAGGAGGATGAAGCGCAGTCAAACTGGTTTATATGAGGATGAAGAGCAGTCAAACTGCTTTATAAGAGGATGAAGAGCAGTCAAACTTCTTTATAAAACGATGAAGAACAGTCAAACTGTTTTATAAGAGGACGAGGAGCTGTCAAACTGATTTAGAAGAGGATGAAGAGCAGTCAAACTGATTTAAAAGAGGATGAAGAGCAGTCAAACTGCTTTATAAAAGGATGAAGAGCAGTCAAACTGATTTATAATCGGATGAACAGCAGTCAATAATCGGACGAAGAGCAGTCAAACTGTTATATAGGAGGACGAAGAGCAGTCAAACTGAATTATAATCGGATGAAGAGCAGTCAAACTGTTTAATAAGAGGACGAAGAGCAGTCAAACTGTTTTATAAGCGGATGAACAGCAGTCAAACTGATTTATAATCGGACGAAGAGCAGTCAAACTGATTTATAATCGGACGAAGAGCAGTCAAACGGTTATATAAGAGGATGAAGAGCAGTCAAATTGATTTATAAGAGGATGTAGAGCAGTCAGACTGGTTTACAAGAGTATGAAGAGCAGTCAACCTGTTTTACAAGAGGTTGAAGAGCAGTCAAACTGTTTTATAAGAGGATGAAGAGCAGTCAAACTGAATTACAATCCGACGAAGAGCAGTCAAACTGATTTATAAGAGGATGAAGAGCAGTCAAACTGCTTTATAAAAGGATGAAGAGCAGTCAAACTGTTTAATAAGAGGATGAAGAGCAGTCAAACTGTTTTAAAAGCGGACGAACAGCAGTCAAACTGATTTATAATCAGACGAAGAGCAGTCAAACTGATTTATAATCGGACGAAGAGCAGTCAAACGGTTTTATAAGAGGATGAAGAGCAGTCAAATTGATTTATAAGAGGATGAAGAGCAGTCAAACGGTTTTATAAGAGGATGAAGAGCAGTCAAATTGATTTATAAGAGGATGAAGAGCAGTCAAACTGATTTATAATCGGACGAAGAGCAGTCAAACTGATTTATAATCGGACGAAGAGCAGTCAAACGGTTTTATAAGAGGATGAAGAGCAGTCAAATTGATTTATAAGAGGATGAAGAGCAGTCAAACTGATTTATAATCGGACGAAGAGCAGTCAAACTGATTTATAATCGGACGAAGAGCAGTCAAACGGTTTTATAAGAGGATGAAGAGCAGTCAAATTGATTTATAAGAGGATGAAGAGCAGTCAAACTGCTTTATAAAAGGATGAAGAGAAGTCAAACTGTTTTATAAGAGGACGAAGAGCAGTCAAACTGATTTATAAGAGGATGAAGAGCAGTCAAACTGATTTATAAGAGGATGAAGAGCAGTGAAACTGCTTTATAAAACGATGAAGAGCAGTCAAACTGTTTTATAAGAGGACGAAGAGCAGTCAAACTGATTTATAAGAGGATGAAGAGCAGTCAAACTGATTTATAAGAGGATGAAGAGCAGTCAAACTGCTTTATAAAAGGATGAAGAGCAGTCAAAATGATTTATAAACGGACGAAGAGCAGTCAATAATCGGACGAAGAGCAGCCAAACTTCTATAGGAGGATGAAGCGCAGTCAAACGGTTTTACACGAGGATGTAGAGCAGTCAGACTGGTTTACAAGAGTATGAAGAGCAGTCAACCTGTTTTACAAGAGGTTGAAGAGCAGTCAATCTGTTTTATAAGAGGATGAAGAGCATTCAAACTGATTTATAAGAGGATGAAGAGCAGTCAAACTGCTTTATAAAAGGATGAAGAGCAGTCAAACTGTTTTATAAGCAGACGAAGAGCAGGCAAACTGATTTATAATCGGACGAAGAGCAGTCAAACTGATTTATAAAAGGATGAAGAGCAGTCAAACTGTTTTATAAGCGGATGAACCGCAGTCAAACTGATTTATAATCGGACGAAGAGCAGTCAAACTGATTTATAAGAGGATGAAGAGCAGTCAAACTGCTTTATAAGAGGATGAAGAGCAGTCAAACTGTTTTATAAGAGGACGAAGAGCAGTCAAACTGATTTATAAGAGGATGAGGAGCAGTCGAACTGATTTAAAAGAGGATGAAGAGCAGTCAAACTGCTTTATAAAATGATGAAGAGCAGTCAAATTCATTTATAATCGGATGAACAGCAGTCAATAATCGGACGAAGAGCAGTCAAACTGTTATATAGGAGGACGAAGAGCACTCAAACTGATTTATAATCGGACGAAGAGCAGTCAAACGGTTTTATAAGAGGATGAAGAGCAGTCAAACTGCTTTATAAAAAGATGAAGCGCAGTCAAACTGTTTTATACGAGGATGTAGAGCAGTCAGACTGTTTTACAAGAGTTTGAAGAGCAGTCAACCTGTTTTACAAGAGGATGAAGAGCAGTCAAACCGCTTTATAAAAGGATGAAGAGCAGTCAAACTGATTTATAATCGGACGAAGAGCAGTCAAACTGTTCTATACGGGGATGAAGCGCAGTCAAACTGGTTTATAGGAGGATGAAGAGCAGTCAAACTATTTTATATGAGGATGAAGAGCAGTCAAACTGATTTATAATCCGACGAAGAGCAGTCAAACTGTTCTATAGGAGGTTGAAGCGCAGTCAAACTGGTTTATAGGAGGATGAAGAGCAGTCAAACTGCTTTATAGGAGGATGAAGAGCAGTCAAACTGCTTTATAAAAGGCTGAAGAGCAGTCAAACTGATTTATAATCGGACGAAGAGCAGTCAATGATCGGACGAAGAGCAGTCAAACTCTTCTATAGGAGGATGAAGCGCAGTCAAACTGTTTTACACGAGGATTTAGAGCAGTCAGACTGGTTTACAAGAGGATGAAGAGCAGTCAAACTGTTTTATAAGAGAATGAAGAGCAGTCAAACTGCTTTATAAAAGGATGAAGAGCAGTCAAACTGTTCTATAGGAGGATGAAGCGCAGTCAAACTGGTTTATAGGAAGATGAAGAGCAGTCAAACTGCTTTATAGGAGGATGAAGAGCAGTCAAACTGCTTTATAAAACGATGAAGAGCAGTGCAACTGTTTTATAAGAGGACGAAGAGCAGTCAAACTGATTTATAAGAGGATGAAGAGCAGTCAAACTGATTTATAAGAGGATGAAGAGCAGTCAAACTGCTTTATAAAAGGCTGAAGAGCAGTCAAACTGATTTATAATCGGACGAAGAGCAGTCAATGATCGGACGAAGAGCAGTCAAACTCTTCTATAGGAGGATGAAGCGCAGTCAAACTGGTTTATAGGAGGATGAAGAGCAGTCCAACTGTTTTATAAGAGGACGAAGAGCAGTCAAACTGATTTATAAGAGGATGAAGAGCAGTCAAACTGATTTATAAGAGGATGAAGAGCAGTCAAACTGCTTTATAAAAGGATGAAGAGCAGTCAAACTGATTTATAAGAGGATGAAGAGCAGTCAAACTGTTTTATAAGCAGACGAAGAGCAGTCAAACTGATTTATAATCGGACGAAGAGCAGTCAAACTGATTTATAAAAGGATGAAGAGCAGTCAAACTGTTTTATAAGCGGATGAACCGCAGTCAAACTGATTTATAATCGGACGAAGAGCAGTCAAACTGATTTATAAGAGGATGAAGAGCAGTCAAACTGCTTTATAAGAGGATGAAGAGCAGTCAAACTGCTCTATAGGAGGATAAAGCGCAGTCAAACTTGTTTATATGAGGATGAAGAGCAGTCAAACTGATTTATAAGAGGATGAAGAGCAGTCAAACTGATTTATAAGAGGATGAAGAGCAGTCAAACTGCTTTATAAGAGGATGAAGAGCAGTCAAACTGTTCTATAGGAGGATGAAGCGCAGTCAAACTGGTTTATATGAGGATGAAGAGCAGTCAAACTGCTTTATAAGAGGATGAAGAGCAGTCAAACTTCTTTATAAAACGATGAAGAACAGTCAAACTGTTTTATAAGAGGACGAGGAGCTGTCAAACTGATTTAGAAGAGGATGAAGAGCAGTCAAACTGATTTAAAAGAGGATGAAGAGCAGTCAAACTGCTTTATAAAAGGATGAAGAGCAGTCAAACTGATTTATAATCGGATGAACAGCAGTCAATAATCGGACGAAGAGCAGTCAAACTGTTATATAGGAGGACGAAGAGCAGTCAAACTGAATTATAATCGGATGAAGAGCAGTCAAACTGTTTAATAAGAGGACGAAGAGCAGTCAAACTGTTTTATAAGCGGATGAACAGCAGTCAAACTGATTTATAATCGGACGAAGAGCAGTCAAACTGATTTATAATCGGACGAAGAGCAGTCAAACGGTTATATAAGAGGATGAAGAGCAGTCAAATTGATTTATAAGAGGATGAAGAGCAGTCAAACGGTTTTATAAGAGGATGAAGAGCAGTCAAATTGATTTATAAGAGGATGAAGAGCAGTCAAACTGATTTATAATCGGACGAAGAGCAGTCAAACTGATTTATAATCGGACGAAGAGCAGTCAAACGGTTTTATAAGAGGATGAAGAGCAGTCAAATTGATTTATAAGAGGATGAAGAGCAGTCAAACTGCTTTATAAAAGGATGAAGAGAAGTCAAACTGTTTTATAAGAGGACGAAGAGCAGTCAAACTGATTTATAAGAGGATGAAGAGCAGTCAAACTGATTTATAAGAGGATGAAGAGCAGTGAAACTGCTTTATAAAACGATGAAGAGCAGTCAAACTGTTTTATAAGAGGACGAAGAGCAGTCAAACTGATTTATAAGAGGATGAAGAGCAGTCAAACTGATTTATAAGAGGATGAAGAGCAGTCCAACTGTTTTATAAGAGGACGAAGAGCAGTCAAACTGATTTATAAGAGGATGAAGAGCAGTCAAACTGATTTATAAGAGGATGAAGAGCAGTCAAACTGCTTTATAAAAGGATGAAGAGCAGTCAAACTGATTTATAAGAGGATGAAGAGCAGTCAAACTGTTTTATAAGCAGACGAAGAGCAGTCAAACTGATTTATAATCGGACGAAGAGCAGTCAAACTGATTTATAAAAGGATGAAGAGCAGTCAAACTGTTTTATAAGCGGATGAACCGCAGTCAAACTGATTTATAATCGGACGAAGAGCAGTCAAACTGATTTATAAGAGGATGAAGAGCAGTCAAACTGCTTTATAAGAGGATGAAGAGCAGTCAAACTGCTCTATAGGAGGATAAAGCGCAGTCAAACTTGTTTATATGAGGATGAAGAGCAGTCAAACTGATTTATAAGAGGATGAAGAGCAGTCAAACTGATTTATAAGAGGATGAAGAGCAGTCAAACTGCTTTATAAGAGGATGAAGAGCAGTCAAACTGTTCTATAGGAGGATGAAGCGCAGTCAAACTGGTTTATATGAGGATGAAGAGCAGTCAAACTGCTTTATAAGAGGATGAAGAGCAGTCAAACTTCTTTATAAAACGATGAAGAACAGTCAAACTGTTTTATAAGAGGACGAGGAGCTGTCAAACTGATTTAGAAGAGGATGAAGAGCAGTCAAACTGATTTAAAAGAGGATGAAGAGCAGTCAAACTGCTTTATAAAAGGATGAAGAGCAGTCAAACTGATTTATAATCGGATGAACAGCAGTCAATAATCGGACGAAGAGCAGTCAAACTGTTATATAGGAGGACGAAGAGCAGTCAAACTGAATTATAATCGGATGAAGAGCAGTCAAACTGTTTAATAAGAGGACGAAGAGCAGTCAAACTGTTTTATAAGCGGATGAACAGCAGTCAAACTGATTTATAATCGGACGAAGAGCAGTCAAACTGATTTATAATCGGACGAAGAGCAGTCAAACGGTTATATAAGAGGATGAAGAGCAGTCAAATTGATTTATAAGAGGATGAAGAGCAGTCAAACGGTTTTATAAGAGGATGAAGAGCAGTCAAATTGATTTATAAGAGGATGAAGAGCAGTCAAACTGATTTATAATCGGACGAAGAGCAGTCAAACTGATTTATAATCGGACGAAGAGCAGTCAAACGGTTTTATAAGAGGATGAAGAGCAGTCAAATTGATTTATAAGAGGATGAAGAGCAGTCAAACTGCTTTATAAAAGGATGAAGAGAAGTCAAACTGTTTTATAAGAGGACGAAGAGCAGTCAAACTGATTTATAAGAGGATGAAGAGCAGTCAAACTGATTTATAAGAGGATGAAGAGCAGTGAAACTGCTTTATAAAACGATGAAGAGCAGTCAAACTGTTTTATAAGAGGACGAAGAGCAGTCAAACTGATTTATAAGAGGATGAAGAGCAGTCAAACTGATTTATAAGAGGATGAAGAGCAGTCAAACTGCTTTATAAAAGGATGAAGAGCAGTCAAACTGATTTATAAACGGACGAAGAGCAGTCAATAATCGGACGAAGAGCAGCCAAACTGTTCTATAGGAGGATGAAGCGCAGTCAAACTGTTTTACACGAGGATGTAGAGCAGTCAGACTGGTTTACAAGAGTATGAAGAGCAGTCAACCTGTTTTACAAGAGGTTGAAGAGCAGTCAAACTGTTTTATAAGAGGATGAAGAGCAGTCAAACTGAATTATAATCGGATGAAGAGCAGTCAAACAGATTTATAAGAGGATGAAGAGCAGTCAAACTGCTTTATAAAAGGATGAAGAGCAGTCAAACGGTTTAATAAGAGGACGAAGAGCAGTCAAACTGTTTTATAAGCGGACGAACAGCAGTCAAACTGATTTATAATCGGACGAAGAGCAGTCAAACTGATTTATAATCGGACGAAGAGCAGTCAAACGGTTTTATAAGAGGATGAAGAGCAGTCAAATTGATTTATAAGAGGATGAAGAGCAGTCAAACGGTTTTATAAGAGGATGAAGAGCAGTCAAATTGATTTATAAGACGATGAAGAGCAGTCAAACTGATTTATAATCGGACGAAGAGCAGTCAAACTGATTTATAATCGGACGAAGAGCAGTCAAACGGTTTTATAAGAGGATGAAGAGCAGTCAAATTGATTTATAAGAGGATGAAGAGCAGTCAAACTGCTTTATAAAAGGATGAAGAGCAGTCAAACTGTTTTATAAGAGGACGAAGAGCAGTCAAACTGATTTGTAAGAGGATGAAGAGCAGTCAAACGGTTTTATAAGAGGATGAAGAGCAGTCAAATTGATTTATAAGAGGATGAAGAGCAGTCAAACTGATTTATAATCGGACGAAGAGCAGTCAAACTGATTTATAATCGGACGAAGAGCAGTCAAACGGTTTTATAAGAGGATGAAGAGCAGTCAAATTGATTTATAAGAGGATGAAGAGCAGTCAAACTGCTTTATAAAAGGATGAAGAGAAGTCAAACTGTTTTATAAGAGGACGAAGAGCAGTCAAACTGATTTATAAGAGGATGAAGAGCAGTCAAACTGATTTATAAGAGGATGAAGAGCAGTGAAACTGCTTTATAAAACGATGAAGAGCAGTCAAACTGTTTTATAAGAGGACGAAGAGCAGTCAAACTGATTTATAAGAGGATTAAGAGCAGTCAAACTGATTTATAAGAGGATGAAGAGCAGTCAAACTGTTTTATAAGAGGATGAAGAGCAGTCAAACTGATTTATAAGAGGATGAAGAGCAGTCAAACTGCTTTATAAAAGGATGAAGAGCAGTCAAACTGATTTATAAGAGGATGAAGAGCAGTCAAACTGTTTTATAAGCAGACGAAGAGCAGTCAAACTGATTTATAAGAGGATGAAGAGCAGTCAAACTGCTTTATAAGAGGATGAAGAGCAGTCAAACTGCTCTATAGGAGGATAAAGCGCAGTCAAACTGGTTTATATGAGGATGAAGAGCAGTCAAACTGATTTATAAGAGGATGAAGAGCAGTCAAACTGCTGTATAAGAGGATGAAGAGCAGTCAAACTGCTTTATAAGAGGATGAAGAGCAGTCAAACTGTTCTATAGGAGGATGAAGTGCAGTCAAACTGGTTTATATGAGGATGAAGAGCAGTCAAACTGCTTTATAAGAGGATGAAGAGCAGTCAAACTTCTTTATAAAACGATGAAGAGCAGTCAAACTGTTTTATAAGAGGACGAGGAGCAGTCAAACTGATTTAGAAGAGGATGAAGAGCAGTCAAACTGATTTAAAAGAGGATGAAGAGCAGTCAAACTGCTTTATAAAAGGATGAAGAGCAGTCAAACTGATTTATAATCGGATAAACAGCAGTCAATAATTGGACGAAGAGCAGTCAAACTGTTATATAGGAGGACGAAGAGCACTCAAACTGATTTATAATCGGACGAAGAGCAGTCAAACGGTTTTATAAGAGGATGAAGAGCAGTCAAACTGCTTTATAAAAAGATGAAGCGCAGTCAAACTGTTTTATACGAGGATGTAGAGCAGTCAGACTGTTTTACAAGAGTTTGAAGAGCAGTCAACCTGTTTTACAAGAGGATGAAGAGCAGTCAAACCGCTTTATAAAAGGATGAAGAGCAGTCAAACTGATTTATAATTGGACGAAGAGCAGTCAAACTGTTCTATACGGGGATGAAGCGCAGTCAAACTGGTTTATAGGAGGATGAAGAGCAGTCAAACTATTTTATAAGAGGATGAAGAGCAGTCAAACTGATTTATAATCCGACGAAGAGCAGTCAAACTGTTCTATAGGAGGTTGAAGCGCAGTCAAACTGGTTTATAGGAGGATGAAGAGCAGTCAAACTGCTTTATAGGAGGATGAGGAGCAGTCAAACTGCTTTATAAAAGGCTGAAGAGCAGTCAAACTGATTTATAATCGGACGAAGAGCAGTCAATGATCGGACGAAGAGCAGTCAAACTCTTCTATAGGAGGATGAAGCGCAGTCAAACTGTTTTACACGAGGATTTAGAGCAGTCAGACTGGTTTACAAGAGGATGAAGAGCAGTCAAACTGTTTTATAAGAGAATGAAGAGCAGTCAAACTGCTTTATAAAAGGATGAAGAGCAGTCAAACTGTTCTACAGGAGGATGAAGCGCAGTCAAACTGGTTTATAGGAGGATGAAGAGCAGTCAAACTGCTTTATAGGAGGATGAAGAGCAGTCAAACTGCTTTATAAAACGATGAAGAGCAGTCCAACTGTTTTATAAGAGGACGAAGAGCAGTCAAACTGATTTATAAGAGGATGAAGAGCAGTCAAACTGATTTATAAGAGGATGAAGAGCAGTCAAACTGCTTTATAAAAGGCTGAAGAGCAGTCAAACTGATTTATAATCGGACGAAGAGCAGTCAATGATCGGACGAAGAGCAGTCAAACTCTTCTATAGGAGGATGAAGCGCAGTCAAACTGTTTTACACGAGGATTTAGAGCAGTCAGACTGGTTTACAAGAGGATGAAGAGCAGTCAAACTGTTTTATAAGAGAATGAAGAGCAGTCAAACTGCTTTATAAAATGATGAAGAGCAGTCAAACTGTTTTATAAGAGGACGAAGAGCAGTCAAACTGTTTTATAAGCGGACGAACAGCAGTCAAACTGATTTATAATCGGACGAAGAGCAGTCAAACTGATTTATAATCGGACGAAGAGCAGTCAAACGGTTTTATAAGAGGATGAAGAGCAGTCAAATTGATTTATAAGAGGATGAAGAGAAGTCAAACTGCTTTATAAAAGGATGAAGAGCAGTCAAACTGTTTTATACGAGGATGTAGAGCAGTCAGACTGTTTTACAAGAGGTTGAAGAGCAGTCAACCTGTTTTACAAGAGGATGAAGAGCAGTCAAACTGTTTTATAAGAGGATGAAGAGCAGTCAAACTGATTTATAAGAGGATGAAGAGCAGTCAAACTGCTTTATAAAAGGATGAAGAGCAGTCAAACTGATTTATAAGAGGATGAAGAGCAGTCAAACTGTTTTATAAGCAGACGAAGAGCAGTCAAACTGATTTATAATCGGACGAAGAGCAGTCAAACTGATTTATAAAAGGATGAAGAGCAGTCAAACTGTTTTATAAGCGGATGAACCGCAGTCAAACTGATTTATAATCGGACGAAGAGCAGTCAAACTGATTTATAAGAGGATGAAGAGCAGTCAAACTGCTTTATAAGAGGATGAAGAGCAGTCAAACTGCTCTATAGGAGGATAAAGCGCAGTCAAACTGGTTTATATGAGGATGAAGAGCAGTCAAACTGATTTATAAGAGGATGAAGAGCAGTCAAACTGATTTATAAGAGGATGAAGAGCAGTCAAACTGCTTTATAAGAGGATGAAGAGCAGTCAAACTGTTCTATAGGAGGATGAAGCGCAGTCAAACTGGTTTATATGAGGATGAAGAGCAGTCAAACTGCTTTATAAGAGGATGAAGAGCAGTCAAACTTCTTTATAAAACGATGAAGAGCAGTCAACCTGTTTTATAAGAGGACGAGGAGCAGTCAAACTGATTTAGAAGAGGATGAAGAGCAGTCAAACTGATTTAAAAGAGGATGAAGAGCAGTCAAACTGCTTTATAAAAGGATGAAGAGCAGTCAAACTGATTTATAATCGGATGAACAGCAGTCAATAATCGGACGAAGAGCAGTCAAACTGTTATATAGGAGGACGAAGAGCAGTCAAACTGAATTATAATCGGATGAAGAGCAGTCAAACTGTTTAATAAGAGGACGAAGAGCAGTCAAACTGTTTTATAAGCGGACGAACAGCAGTCAAACTGATTTATAATCGGACGAAGAGCAGTCAAACTGATTTATAATCGGACGAAGAGCAGTCAAACGGTTTTATAAGAGGATGAAGAGCAGTCAAATTGATTTATAAGAGGATGAAGAGCAGTCAAACGGTTTTATAAGAGGATGAAGAGCAGTCAAATTGATTTATAAGAGGATGAAGAGCAGTCAAACTGATTTATAATCGGACGAAGAGCAGTCAAACTGATTTATAATCGGACGAAGAGCAGTCAAACGGTTTTATAAGAGGATGAAGAGCAGTCAAATTGATTTATAAGAGGATGAAGAGCAGTCAAACTGCTTTATAAAAGGATGAAGAGAAGTCAAACTGTTTTATAAGAGGACGAAGAGCAGTCAAACTGATTTATAAGAGGATGAAGAGCAGTCAAACTGATTTATAAGAGGATGAAGAGCAGTGAAACTGCTTTATAAAACGATGAAGAGCAGTCAAACTGTTTTATAAGAGGACGAAGAGCAGTCAAACTGATTTATAAGAGGATGAAGAGCAGTCTAACTGATTTATAAGAGGATGAAGAGCAGTCAAACTGCTTTATAAAAGGATGAAGAGCAGTCAAACTGATTTATAAACGGACGAAGAGCAGTCAATAATCGGACGAAGAGCAGCCAAACTGTTCTATAGGAGGATGAAGCGCAGTCAAACTGTTTTACACGAGGATGTAGAGCAGTCAGACTGGTTTACAAGAGTATGAAGAGCAGTCAACCTGTTTTACAAGAGGTTGAAGAGCAGTCAAACTGTTTTATAAGAGGATGAAGAGCAGTCAAACTGAATTATAATCGGATGAAGAGCAGTAAAACTGATTTATAAGAGGATGAAGAGCAGTCAAACTGCTTTATAAAAGGATGAAGAGCAGTCAAACTGTTTAATAAGAGGACGAAGAGCAGTCAAACTGTTTTATAAGCGGACGAACAGCAGTCAAACTGATTTATAATCGGACGAAGAGCAGTCAAACTGATTTAAAATCGGACGAAGAGCAGTCAAACGGTTTTATAAGAGGATGAAGAGCAGTCAAATTGATTTATAAGAGGATGAAGAGCAGTCAAACGGTTTTATAAGAGGATGAAGAGCAGTCAAATTGATTTATAAGAGGATGAAGAGCAGTCAAACTGATTTATAATCGGACGAAGAGCAGTCAAACTGATTTATAATCGGACGAAGAGCAGTCAAACGGTTTTATAAGAGGATGAAGAGCAGTCAAATTGATTTATAAGAGGATGAAGAGCAGTCAAACTGCTTTATAAAAGGATGAAGAGCAGTCAAACTGTTTTATAAGAGGACGAAGAGCAGTCAAACTGATTTATAAGAGGGTGAAGAGCAGTCAAACGGTTTTATAAGAGGATGAAGAGCAGTCAAACTGTTCTATAGGAGGATGAAGCGCAGTCAAACTGTTTTACACGAGGATTTAGAGCAGTCAGACTGGTTTACAAGAGGATGAAGAGCAGTCAAACTGTTTTATAAGAGAATGAAGAGCAGTCAAACTGCTTTATAAAAGGATGAAGAGCAGTCAAACTGTTCTATAGGAGGATGAAGCGCAGTCAAACTGGTTTATAGGAGGATGAAGAGCAGTCAAACTGCTTTATAGGAGGATGAAGAGCAGTCAAACTGCTTTATAAAACGATGAAGAGCAGTCCAACTGTTTTATAAGAGGACGAAGAGCAGTCAAACTGACTTATAAGAGGATGAAGAGCAGTCAAACTGATTTATAAGAGGATGAAGAGCAGTCAAACTGCTTTATAAAAGGCTGAAGAGCAGTCAAACTGATTTATAATCGGACGAAGAGCAGTCAATAATCGGACGAAGAGCAGTCAAACTCTTCTATAGGAGGATGAAGCGCAGTCAAACTGTTTTACACGAGGATTTAGAGCAGTCAGACTGGTTTACAAGAGGATGAAGAGCAGTCAAACTGTTTTATAAGAGAATGAAGAGCAGTCAAACTGCTTTATAAAATGATGAAGAGCAGTCAAACTGTTTTATAAGAGGACGAAGAGCAGTCAAACTGTTTTATAAGCGGACGAACAGCAGTCAAACTGATTTATAATCGGACGAAGAGCAGTCAAACTGATTTATAATCGGACGAAGAGCAGTCAAACGGTTTTATAAGAGGATGAAGAGCAGTCAAATTGATTTATAAGAGGATGAAGAGAAGTCAAACTGCTTTATAAAAGGATGAAGAGCAGTCAAACTGTTTTATACGAGGATGTAGAGCAGTCAGACTGTTTTACAAGAGGTTGAAGAGCAGTCAACCTGTTTTACAAGAGGATGAAGAGCAGTCAAACTGTTTTATAAGAGGATGAAGAGCAGTCAAACTGAATTATAATCGGATGAAGAGCAGTCAAACAGATTTATAAGAGGATGAAGAGCAGTCAAACTGCTTTATAAAAGGATGAAGAGCAGTCAAACTGTTTAATAAGAGGACGAAGAGCAGTCAAACTGTTTTATAAGCGGACGAACAGCAGTCAAACTGATTTATAATCGGACGAAGAGCAGTCAAACTGATTTATAATCGAACGAAGAGCAGTCAAACGGTTTTATAAGAGGATGAAGAGCAGTCAAATTGATTTATAAGAGGATGAAGAGCAGTCAAACGGTTTTATAAGAGGATGAAGAGCAGTCAAATTGATTTATAAGACGATGAAGAACAGTCAAACTGATTTATAATCGGACGAAGAGCAGTCAAACTGATTTATAATCGGACGAAGAGCAGTCAAACGGTTTTATAAGAGGATGAAGAGCAGTCAAATTGATTTATAAGAGGATGAAGAGCAGTCAAACTGCTTTATAAAAGGATGAAGAGCAGTCAAACTGTTTTATAAGAGGACGAAGAGCAGTCAAACTGATTTGTAAGAGGATGAAGAGCAGTCAAACGGTTTTATAAGAGGATGAAGAGCAGTCAAATTGATTTATAAGAGGATGAAGAGCAGTCAAACTGATTTATAATCGGACGAAGAGCAGTCAAACTGATTTATAATCGGACGAAGAGCAGTCAAACGGTTTTATAAGAGGATGAAGAGCAGTCAAATTGATTTATAAGAGGATGAAGAGCAGTCAAACTGCTTTATAAAAGGATGAAGAGAAGTCAAACTGTTTTATAAGAGGACGAAGGGCAGTCAAACTGATTTATAAGAGGATGAAGAGCAGTCAAACTGATTTATAAGAGGATGAAGAGCAGTGAAACTGCTTTATAAAACGATGAAGAGCAGTCAAACTGTTTTATAAGAGGACGAAGAGCAGTCAAACTGATTTATAAGAGGATTAAGAGCAGTCAAACTGATTTATAAGAGGATGAAGAGCAGTCAAACTGTTTTATAAGAGGATGAAGAGCAGTCAAACTGATTTATAAGAGGATGAAGAGCAGTCAAACTGCTTTATAAAAGGATGAAGAGCAGTCAAACTGATTTATAAGAGGATGAAGAGCAGTCAAACTGTTTTATAAGCAGACGAAGAGCAGTCAAACTGATTTATAAGAGGATGAAGAGCAGTCAAACTGCTTTATAAGAGGATGAAGAGCAGTCAAACTGCTCTATAGGAGGATAAAGCGCAGTCAAACTGGTTTATATGAGGATGAAGAGCAGTCAAACTGATTTATAAGAGGATGAAGAGCAGTCAAACTGCTTTATAAGAGGATGAAGAGCAGTCAAACTGCTTTATAAGAGGATGAAGAGCAGTCAAACTGTTCTATAGGAGGATGAAGTGCAGTCAAACTGGTTTATATGAGGATGAAGAGCAGTCAAACTGCTTTATAAGAGGATGAAGAGCAGTCAAACTTCTTTATAAAACGATGAAGAGCAGTCAAACTGTTTTATAAGAGGACGAGGAGCAGTCAAACTGATTTAGAAGAGGATGAAGAGCAGTCAAACTGATTTAAAAGAGGATGAAGAGCAGTCAAACTGCTTTATAAAAGGATGAAGAGCAGTCAAACTGATTTATAATCGGATGAACAGCAGTCAATAATTGGACGAAGAGCAGTCAAACTGTTATATTGGAGGACGAAGAGCACTCAAACTGATTTATAATCGGACGAAGAGCAGTCAAACGGTTTTATAAGAGGATGAAGAGCAGTCAAACTGCTTTATAAAAAGATGAAGCGCAGTCAAACTGTTTTATACGAGGATGTAGAGCAGTCAGACTGTTTTACAAGAGTTTGAAGAGCAGTCAACCTGTTTTACAAGAGGATGAAGAGCAGTCAAACCGCTTTATAAAAGGATGAAGAGCAGTCAAACTGATTTATAATTGGACGAAGAGCAGTCAAACTGTTCTATACGGGGATGAAGCGCAGTCAAACTGGTTTATAGGAGGATGAAGAGCAGTCAAACTATTTTATAAGAGGATGAAGAGCAGTCAAACTGATTTATAATCCGACGAAGAGCAGTCAAACTGTTCTATAGGAGGTTGAAGCGCAGTCAAACTGGTTTATAGGAGGATGAAGAGCAGTCAAACTGCTTTATAGGAGGATGAGGAGCAGTCAAACTGCTTTATAAAAGGCTGAAGAGCAGTCAAACTGATTTATAATCGGACGAAGAGCAGTCAATGATCGGACGAAGAGCAGTCAAACTCTTCTATAGGAGGATGAAGCGCAGTCAAACTGTTTTACACGAGGATTTAGAGCAGTCAGACTGGTTTACAAGAGGATGAAGAGCAGTCAAACTGTTTTATAAGAGAATGAAGAGCAGTCAAACTGCTTTATAAAAGGATGAAGAGCAGTCAAACTGTTCTACAGGAGGATGAAGCGCAGTCAAACTGGTTTATAGGAGGATGAAGAGCAGTCAAACTGCTTTATAGGAGGATGAAGAGCAGTCAAACTGCTTTATAAAACGATGAAGAGCAGTCCAACTGTTTTATAAGAGGACGAAGAGCAGTCAAACTGATTTATAAGAGGATGAAGAGCAGTCAAACTGATTTATAAGAGGATGAAGAGCAGTCAAACTGCTTTATAAAAGGCTGAAGAGCAGTCAAACTGATTTATAATCGGACGAAGAGCAGTCAATGATCGGACGAAGAGCAGTCAAACTCTTCTATAGGAGGATGAAGCGCAGTCAAACTGTTTTACACGAGGATTTAGAGCAGTCAGACTGGTTTACAAGAGGATGAAGAGCAGTCAAACTGTTTTATAAGAGAATGAAGAGCAGTCAAACTGCTTTATAAAATGATGAAGAGCAGTCAAACTGTTTTATAAGAGGACGAAGAGCAGTCAAACTGTTTTATAAGCGGACGAACAGCAGTCAAACTGATTTATAATCGGACGAAGAGCAGTCAAACTGATTTATAATCGGACGAAGAGCAGTCAAACGGTTTTATAAGAGGATGAAGAGCAGTCAAATTGATTTATAAGAGGATGAAGAGAAGTCAAACTGCTTTATAAAAGGATGAAGAGCAGTCAAACTGTTTTATACGAGGATGTAGAGCAGTCAGACTGTTTTACAAGAGGTTGAAGAGCAGTCAACCTGTTTTACAAGAGGATGAAGAGCAGTCAAACTGTTTTATAAGAGGATGAAGAGCAGTCAAACTGATTTATAAGAGGATGAAGAGCAGTCAAACTGCTTTATAAAAGGATGAAGAGCAGTCAAACTGATTTATAAGAGGATGAAGAGCAGTCAAACTGTTTTATAAGCAGACGAAGAGCAGTCAAACTGATTTATAATCGGACGAAGAGCAGTCAAACTGATTTATAAAAGGATGAAGAGCAGTCAAACTGTTTTATAAGCGGATGAACCGCAGTCAAACTGATTTATAATCGGACGAAGAGCAGTCAAACTGATTTATAAGAGGATGAAGAGCAGTCAAACTGCTTTATAAGAGGATGAAGAGCAGTCAAACTGCTCTATAGGAGGATAAAGCGCAGTCAAACTGGTTTATATGAGGATGAAGAGCAGTCAAACTGATTTATAAGAGGATGAAGAGCAGTCAAACTGATTTATAAGAGGATGAAGAGCAGTCAAACTGCTTTATAAGAGGATGAAGAGCAGTCAAACTGTTCTATAGGAGGATGAAGCGCAGTCAAACTGGTTTATATGAGGATGAAGAGCAGTCAAACTGCTTTATAAGAGGATGAAGAGCAGTCAAACTTCTTTATAAAACGATGAAGAGCAGTCAACCTGTTTTATAAGAGGACGAGGAGCAGTCAAACTGATTTAGAAGAGGATGAAGAGCAGTCAAACTGATTTAAAAGAGGATGAAGAGCAGTCAAACTGCTTTATAAAAGGATGAAGAGCAGTCAAACTGATTTATAATCGGATGAACAGCAGTCAATAATCGGACGAAGAGCAGTCAAACTGTTATATAGGAGGACGAAGAGCAGTCAAACTGAATTATAATCGGATGAAGAGCAGTCAAACTGTTTAATAAGAGGACGAAGAGCAGTCAAACTGTTTTATAAGCGGACGAACAGCAGTCAAACTGATTTATAATCGGACGAAGAGCAGTCAAACTGATTTATAATCGGACGAAGAGTAGTCAAACGGTTTTATAAGAGGATGAAGAGCAGTCAAATTGATTTATAAGAGGATGAAGAGCAGTCAAACTGCTTTATAAAAGGATGAAGAGCAGTCAAACTGTTTTATACGAGGATGTAGAGCGGTCAGACTGTTTTACAAGAGGATGAAGAGCAGTCAACCTGTTTTACAAGAGGATGAAGAGCAGTCAAACTGATTTATAATCGGATGAAGAGCAGTCAAACTGATTTATAAGAGGATGAAGAGCAGTCAAACTGCGTTATAAAAAGATGAAGAGCAGTCAAACTGTTTTATAAGAGGATGAAGAGCAGTCAAACTGATTTATAATCGGATGAAGAGCAGTCAGACTGTTTTACAAGAGGATGAAGAGCAGTCAACCTGTTTTACAAGAGGATGAAGCGCAGTCAAACTGATTTATAAGAGGATGAAGAGCAGTCAAACTGCTTTATAAAAGGATGAAGAGCAGTCAAACTGTTTTATAAGAGGACGAAGAGCAGTCAAACTGATTTATAATCGGACGAAGAGCAGTCAAACTGTTCTATAGGAGGATGAAGCGCAGTCAAACTGGTTTATAGGAGGATGAAGAGCAGTCAAACTGCTTTATAAGAGGATGAAGAGCAGTCAAACTGATTTATAAGCGCACGAAGAGCAGTCAAACTGATTTATAATCGGACGAAGAGCAGTCAAACTGATTTATAAACGGACGAAGAGCAGTCAAACGGTTTTATAAAAGGATGAAGAGCAGTCAAACTGTTTTATACGAGGATGTAGAGCAGTCAGACTGTTTTACAAGAGGATGAAGAGCAGTCAACCTGTTTTACAAGAGGATGAAGAGCAGACAAACTGTTTTATAAGAGGATGAATAGCAGTCAAACTGCGTTATAAAAGGATGAAGAGCAGTCAAACTGTTTTATAAGAGGACGAAGAGCAGTCAAACTGATTTATAATCGGACGAAGAGCAGTCAAACTGTTCTATAGGAGGATGAAGCTCAGTCAAACTGGTTTATAGGAGGATGAAGAGCAGTCAAACTGCTTTATAAGAGGATGAAGAGCAGTCAAACTGATTTATAAGCGCACGAAGAGCAGTCAAACTGATTTATAATCGGACAAAGAGCAGTCAAACTGTTCTATAGGAGGATGAAGCGCAGTCAAACTGGTTTATAGGAGGATGAAGAGCAGTCAAACTGCTTTATAAGAGGATGAAGAGCAGTCAAACTGATATATAAGAGGATGTAGAGCAGTCAGACTGTTTTAAAAGAGGATGAAGAGCAGTCAACCTGTTTTATAAGAGGACGAAGAGCAGTCAAACTGATTTATAATCGGACGAAGAGCAGTCAAACTGTTCTATAGGATGATGAAGCGCAGTCAAACTGGTTTATAGGAGGATGAAGAGCAGTCAAACTGCTTTATAAGAGGATGAAGAGCAGTCAAACTGATTTATAAGCGGACGAAGAGCAGTCAAACTGATTTATAATCGGACGAAGAGCAGTCAAACTGATTTATGAACGGACGAAGAGCAGTCAAACGGTTTTATAAAAGGAGGAAGAGCAGTCAAACTGTTTTATACGAGGATGTAGAGCAGTCAGACTGTTTTACAAGAGGATGAAGAGCAGTCAACCTGTTTTACAAGAGGATGAAGAGCAGTCAAACTGTTTTATAAGAGGATGAAGAGCAGTCAAACTGCGTTATAAAAGGATGAAGAGCAGTCAAACAGTTTTATAAGAGGACGAAGAGCAGTCAAACTGATTTATAATCGGATGAAGAGCAGTCAAACTGATTTATAAGAGGATGAAGAGCAGTCAAACTGCTTTATAAAAGGATGAAGCGCAGTCAAACTGTTTTATAAGAGGACGAAGAGCAGTCAAACTGATTTATAATCCGACGAAGAGCAGTCAAACTGATTTATAAGAGGATGAAGAGCAGTCAAACTGCTTTATAAGAGGACGAAGAGCAGTCAAACTGATTTATAATTGGACGAAGAGCAGTCAAACTGTTCTATAGGAGGGTGAAGCGCAGTCAAACTGGTTTATAGGAGGATAAAGAGCAGTAAAACTGCTTTATAAAAGGATGAAGAGCAGTCAAACTGCTTTATAAGAGGATGAAGAGCAGTCAAACTGATTTATAAGCGCACGAAGAGCAGTCAAACTGATTTATAATCGGACAAAGAGCAGTCAAACTGTTCTATAGGAGGATGAAGCGCAGTCAAACTGGTTTATAGGAGGATGAAGAGCAGTCAAACTGCTTTATAAGAGGATGAAGAGCAGTCAAACTGATTTATAATAGGATGTAGAGCAGTCAGACTGTTTTACAAGAGGATGAAGAGCAGTCAACCTGTTTTATAAGAGGACGAAGAGCAGTCAAACTGATTTATAAAAGGACGAAGAGCAGTCAAACTGTTCTATAGGATGATGAAGCGCAGTCAAACTGGTTTATAGGAGGATGAAGAGCAGTCAAACTGCTTTATAAGAGGATGAAGAGCAGTCAAACTGATTTATAAGCGGACGAAGAGCAGTCAAACTGATTTATAATCGGACGAAGAGCAGTCAAACTGATTTATAAACGGACGAAGAGCAGTCAAACGGTTTTATAAAAGGATGAAGAGCAGTCAAATTGTTTTATACGAGGATGTAGAGCAGTCAGACTGTTTTACAAGAGGATGAAGAGCAGTCAACCTGTTTTACAAGAGGATGAAGAGCAGTCAAACAGTTTTATAAGAGGACGAAGAGCAGTCAAACTGATTTATAATCGGATGAAGAGCAGTCAAACTGATTTATAAGAGGATGAAGAGCAGTCAAACTGCTTTATAAAAGGATGAAGCGCAGTCAAACTGTTTTATAAGAGGACGAAGAGCAGTCAAACTGACTTATAATCGGACGAAGAGCAGTCAAACTGTTCTATAGGAGGATGAAGCGCAGTCAAACTGGTCTATAGGAGGATGAAGAGCAGTCAAACTGTTTTATAAGCGGACTAAGAGCAGTCAAACTGATTTATAAGAAGATGAAGAGCAGTCAAACTGCTTTATAAGAGGACGAAGAGCAGTCAAACTGATTTATAATCGGACGAAGAGCAGTCAAACTGTTCTATAGGAGGGTGAAGCGCAGTCAAACTGGTTTATAGGAGGATGAAGAGCAGTCAAACTGCTTTATAAAAGGATGAAGAGCAGTCAAACTGATTTATAAGAGGATGAAGAGCAGTCAAACTGCTTTATAAAAGGATGAAGAGCAGTCAAACTGTTTTATAAGCGGACGAAGAGCAGTCAAACTGATTTATAATTGGACGAAGAGCAGTCAAACTGATTTATAATCGGACGAAGAGTAGTCAAACGGTTTTATAAGAGGATGAAGAGCAGTCAAATTGATTTATAAGAGGATGAAGAGCAGTCAAACTGCTTTATAAAAGGATGAAGAGCAGTCAAACTGTTTTATACGAGGATGTAGAGCGGTCAGACTGTTTTACAAGAGGATGAAGAGCAGTCAACCTGTTTTACAAAAGGATGAAGAGCAGTCAAACTGATTTATATTCGGATGAAGAGCAGTCAAACTGATTTATAAGAGGATGAAGAGCAGTCAAACTGCGTTATAAAAAGATGAAGAGCAGTCAAACTGTTTTATAAGAGGATGAAGAGCAGTCAAACTGTTTTACAAGAGGATGAAGAGCAGTCAAACTGCTTTATAAAAGGATGAAGAGCAGTCAAACTGTTTTATAAGCGCACGAAGAGCAGTCAAACTGATTTATAATCGGACGAAGAGCAGTCAAACTGTTCTATAGGAGGATGAAGCGCAGTCAAACTGGTTTATAGGAGGATGAAGAGCAGTCAAACTGCTTTATAAGCGGACGAAGAGCAGTCAAACTGTTTTACATCGGACGAAGAGCAGTCAAACTGATTTATAATTGGACGAAGAGCAGTCAAACTGAATTATAATCGGATGAATAGCAGTCAAACTGATTTATAAGAGGATGTAGAGCAGTCAAACTGCTTTATAAAAGGATGAAGAGCAGTCAAACTGATTTATAATCGGACGAAGAGCAGTCAAACTGTTCTATAGGAGGATGAAGCGCAGTCAAACTGGTTTATAGGAGGATGAAGAGCAGTCAAACTTCTTTATAAGAGGATGAAGAGCAGTCAAACGGTTTTATAAAAGGATGAAGAGCAGTCAAACTGTTTTATACGAGGATGTAGAGCAGTCAGACTGTTTTACAAGAGGATGAAGAGCAGTCAACCTGTTTTACAAGAGGATGAAGAGCAGTCAAACTGTTTTATAAGAGGATGAAGAGCAGTCAAACTGCGTTATAAAAGGATGAAGAGCAGTCAAACTGTTTTATAAGAGGACGAAGAGCAGTCAAACTGATTTATAATCGGACGAAGAGCAGTCAAACTGTTCTATAGGATGATGAAGCGCAGTCAAACTGGTTTATAGGAGGATGAAGAGCAGTCAAACTGCTTTATAAGAGGATGAAGAGCAGTCAAACTGATTTATAAGCGGACGAAGAGCAGTCAAACTGATTTATAATCGGACGAAGAGCAGTCAAACTGATTTATGAACGGACGAAGAGCAGTCAAACGGTTTTATAAAAGGAGGAAGAGCAGTCAAACTGTTTTATACGAGGACGAAGAGCAGTAAAACTGATGTAGGATGTAGAGCAGTCAGATTGGTTTACAAGAGTATGAAGAGCAGTCAACCTGTTTTACAAGAGGTTGAAGAGCAGTCAGACTGTTTTACAAGAGGATGAAGAGCAGTCAACCTGTTTTACAAGAGGATGAAGAGCAGTCAAACTGTTTTATAAGAGGATGAAGAGCAGTCAAACTGCGTTATAAAAGGATGAAGAGCAGTCAAACAGTTTTATAAGAGGACGAAGAGCAGTCAAACTGATTTATAATCGGATGAAGAGCAGTCAAACTGATTTATAAGAGGATGAAGAGCAGTCAAACTGCTTTATAAAAGGATGAAGCGCAGTCAAACTGTTTTATAAGAGGACGAAGAGCAGTCAAACTGATTTATAATCCGACGAAGAGCAGTCAAACTGATTTATAAGAGGATGAAGAGCAGTCAAACTGCTTTATAAGAGGACGAAGAGCAGTCAAACTGATTTATAATCGGACGAAGAGCAGTCAAACTGTTCTATAGCAGGGTGAAGCGCAGTCAAACTGGTTTATAGGAGGATAAAGAGCAGTAAAACTGCTTTATAAAAGGATGAAGAGCAGTCAAACTGCTTTATAAGAGGATGAAGAGCAGTCAAACTGATTTATAAGCGCACGAAGAGCAGTCAAACTGATTTATAATCGGACAAAGAGCAGTCAAACTGTTCTATAGGAAGATGAAGCGCAGTCAAACTGGTTTATAGGAGGATGAAGAGCAGTCAAACTGCTTTATAAGAGGATGAAGAGCAGTCAAACTGATTTATAATAGGATGTAGAGCAGTCAGACTGTTTTACAAGAGGATGAAGAGCAGTCAACCTGTTTTATAAGAGGACGAAGAGCAGTCAAACTGATTTATAAAAGGACGAAGAGCAGTCAAACTGTTCTATAGGATGATGAAGCGCAGTCAAACTGGTTTATAGGAGGATGAAGAGCAGTCAAACTGCTTTATAAGAGGATGAAGAGCAGTCAAACTGATTTATAAGCGGACGAAGAGCAGTCAAACTGATTTATAATCGGACGAAGAGCAGTCAAACTGATTTATAAACGGACGAAGAGCAGTCAAACGGTTTTATAAAAGGATGAAGAGCAGTCAAACTGTTTTATACGAGGATGTAGAGCAGTCAGACTGTTTTACAAGAGGATGAAGAGCAGTCAACCTGTTTTACAAGAGGATGAAGAGCAGTCAAACAGTTTTATAAGAGGACGAAGAGCAGTCAAACTGATTTATAATCGGATGAAGAGCAGTCAAACTGATTTATAAGAGGATGAAGAGCAGTCAAACTGCTTTATAAAAGGATGAAGCGCAGTCAAACTGTTTTATAAGAGGACGAAGAGCAGTCAAACTGACTTATAATCGGACGAAGAGCAGTCAAACTGTTCTATAGGAGGATGAAGCGCAGTCAAACTGGTCTATAGGAGGATGAAGAGCAGTCAAACTGTTTTATAAGAGGACGAAGAGCAGTCAAACTGATTTATAATCGGACGAAGAGCAGTCAAACTGTTCTATAGGAGGGTGAAGCGCAGTCAAACTGGTTTATAGGAGGATGAAGAGCAGTCAAACTGCTTTATAAAAGGATGAAGAGCAGTCAAACTGATTTATAAGAGGATGAAGAGCAGTCAAACTGCTTTATAAAAGGATGAAGAGCAGTCAAACTGTTTTATAAGCGGACGAAGAGCAGTCAAACTGATTTATAATTGGACGAAGAGCAGTCAAACTGATTTATAATCGGACGAAGAGTAGTCAAACGGTTTTATAAGAGGATGAAGAGCAGTCAAATTGATTTATAAGAGGATGAAGAGCAGTCAAACTGCTTTATAAAAGGATGAAGAGCAGTCAAACTGTTTTATACGAGGATGTAGAGCGGTCAGACTGTTTTACAAGAGGATGAAGAGCAGTCAACCTGTTTTACAAGAGGATGAAGAGCAGTCAAACTGATTTATATTCGGATGAAGAGCAGTCAAACTGATTTATAAGAGGATGAAGAGCAGTCAAACTGCGTTATAAAAAGATGAAGAGCAGTCAAACTGTTTTATAAGAGGATGAAGAGCAGTCAAACTGTTTTACAAGAGGATGAAGAGCAGTCAAACTGCTTCATAAAAGGATGAAGAGCAGTCAAACTGTTTTATAAGCGCACGAAGAGCAGTCAAACTGATTTATAATCGGACGAAGAGCAGTCAAACTGTTCTATAGGAGGATGAAGCGCAGTCAAACTGGTTTATAGGAGGATGAAGAGCAGTCAAACTGCTTTATAAGCGGACGAAGAGCAGTCAAACTGTTTTACATCGGACGAAGAGCAGTCAAACTGATTTATAATTGGACGAAGAGCAGTCAAACTGAATTATAATCGGATGAATAGCAGTCAAACTGATTTATAAGAGGATGTAGAGCAGTCAAACTGCTTTATAAAAGGATGAAGAGCAGTCAAACTGATTTATAATCGGACGAAAAGCAGTCAAACTGTTCTATAGGAGGATGAAGCGCAGTCAAACTGGTTTATAGGAGGATGAAGAGCAGTCAAACTTCTTTATAAGAGGATGAAGAGCAGTCAAACGGTTTTATAAAAGGATGAAGAGCAGTCAAACTGTTTTATACGAGGATGTAGAGCAGTCAGACTGTTTTACAAGAGGATGAAGAGCAGTCAACCTGTTTTACAAGAGGATGAAGAGCAGTCAAACTGTTTTATAAGAGGATGAAGAGCAGTCAAACTGCGTTATAAAAGGATGAAGAGCAGTCAAACTGTTTTATAAGAGGACGAAGAGCAGTCAAACTGATTTATAATCGGACGAAGAGCAGTCAAACTGTTCTCTAGGAGGATGAAGCGCAGTCAAACTGGTTTATAGGAGGATGAAGAGCAGTCAAACTGCTTTATAAGAGGATGAAGAGCAGTCAAACTGATTTATAAGCGCACGAAGAGCAGTCAAACTGATTTATAATCGGACAAAGAGCAGTCAAACTGTTCTATAGGAGGATGAAGCGCAGTCAAACTGGTTTATAGGAGGATGAAGAGCAGTCAAACTGCTTTATAAGAGGATGAAGAGCAGTCAAACTGCTTTATAAAAGGATGAAGAGCAGTCAAACTGTTTTATAAGCGGACGAAGAGCAGTCAAACTGATTTATAATCGGACGAAGAGCAGTCAAACTGATTTATAATCGGACGAAGAGCAGTCAAACTGATTTATAATCGGATGAATAGCTGTCAAACTGATTTATAAGAGGATGAAGAGCAGTCAAACTGCTTTATAAAACGATGAAGAGCAGTCAAACTCTTTTATAAGAGGACGAAGAGCAGTCAAACTGATTTATAATCGGACGAAGAGCAGTCAAACTGTTCTATAGGAGGATGAAGCGCAGTCAAACTGGTTTATAGGAGGATGAAGAGCAGTCAAACTGCTTTATAAGCGGACGAAGAGCAGTCAAACTGATTTACATCGGACGAAGAGCAGTCAAACTGATTTATAATTGGACGAAGAGCAGTCAAACTGAATTATGATCGGATGAATAGCAGTCAAACTGATTTATAAGAGGATGTAGAGCAGTCAAACTGCTTTATAAAAGGATGAAGAGCAGTCAAACTGATTTATAATCGGACGAAGAGCAGTCAAACTGTTCTATAGGAGGATGAAGCGCAGTCAAACTGGTTTATAGGAGGATGAAGAGCAGTCAAACTGCTTTATAAGAGGATGAAGAGCAGTCAAACTGATTTATAAGCGGACGAAGAGCAGTCAAACTGATTTATAATCGGACGAAGAGCAGTCAAACTGATTTATAAACGGACGAAGAGCAGTCAAACGGTTTTATAAAAGGATGAAGAGCAGTCAAACTGTTTTATACGAGGATGTAGAGCAGTCAGACTGTTTTACAAGAGGATGAAGAGCAGTCAACCTGTTTTACAAGAGGATGAAGAGCAGTCAAACTGTTTTATAAGAGGATGAAGAGCAGTCAAACTGCGTTATAAAAGGATGATGAGCAGTCAAACTGTTTTATAAGAGGACGAAGAGCAGTCAAACTGATTTATAATCGGACGAAGAGCAGTCAAACTGTTCTATAGGAGGATGAAGCGCAGTCAAACTGGTTTATAGGAGGATGAAGAGCAGTCAAACTGCTTTATAAGAGGATGAAGAGCAGTCAAACTGATTTATAAGCGCACGAAGAGCAGTCAAACTGATTTATAATCGGACAAAGAGCAGTCAAACTGTTCTATAGGAGGATGAAGCGCAGTCAAACTGGTTTATAGGAGGATGAAGAGCAGTCAAACTGCTTTATAAGAGGTTGAAGAGCAGTCAAACTGCTTTATAAAAGGATGAAGAGCAGTCAAACTGTTTTATAAGCGGACGAAGAGCAGTCAAACTGATTTATAATCGGACGAAGAGCAGTCAAACTGATTTATAATCGGACGAAGAGCAGTCAAACTGTTCTATAGGAGGATGAAGCGCAGTCAAACTGGTTTATAGGAGGATGAAGAGCAGTCAAACTGCTTTATAAGCGGACGAAGAGCAATCAAACTGATTTACATCGGACGAAGAGCAGTCAAACTGATTTATAATTGGACGAAGAGCAGTCAAACTGAATTATAATCGGATGAATAGCAGTCAAACTGATTTATAAGAGGATGTAGAGCAGTCAAACTGCTTTATAAAAGGATGAAGAGCAGTCAAACTGATTTATAATCGGACGAAGAGCAGTCAAACTGTTCTATAGGAGGATGAAGCGCAGTCAAACTGGTTTATAGGAGGATGAAGAGCAGTCAAACTGCTTTATAAGAGGATGAAGAGCAGTCAAACTGATTTATAAGCGGACGAAGAGCAGTCAAACTGATTTATAATCGGACGAAGAGCAGTCAAACTGATTTATAAACGGACGAAGAGCAGTCAAACGGTTTTATAAAAGGATGAAGAGCAGTCAAACTGTTTTATACGAGGATGTAGAGCAGTCAGACTGTTTTACAAGAGGATGAAGAGCAGTCAACCTGTTTTACAAGAGGATGAAGAGCAGTCAAACTGTTTTATAAGAGGATGAAGAGCAGTCAAACTGTTCTATAGGAGGATGAAGCGCAGTCAAACTGGTTTATAGGAGGATGAAGAGCAGTCAAACTGCTTTATAAAAGGATGAAGAGCAGTCAAACTGATTTATAAGCGCACGAAGAGCAGTCAAACTGATTTATAATCGGACAAAGAGCAGTCAAACTGTTCTATAGGAGGATGAAGCGCAATCAAACTGGTTTATTGGAGGATGAAGAGCAGTCAAACTGCTTTATAAGAGGATGAAGAGCAGTCAAACTGATTTATAAGCGGACGAAGAGCAGTCAAACTGATTTATAATCGGACGAAGAGCAGTCAAACTGATTTATAAACGGACGAAGAGCAGTCAAACAGTTTTATAAAAGGATGAAGAGCAGTCAAACTGTTTTATACGAGGATGTAGAGCAGTCAGACTGTTTTACAAGAGGATGAAGAGCAGTCAACCTGTTTTACAAGAGGATGAAGAGCAGTCAAATTGTTTTATAAGAGGATGAAGAGCAGTCAAACTGCGTTATAAAAGGATGAAGAGCCGTCAAACAGTTTTATAAGAGCACGAAGAGCAGTCAAACTGATTTATAATCGGATGAAGAGCAGTCAAACTGTTTTATACGAGGATGTAGAGCAGTCAGACTGTTTTACAAGAGGATGAAGAGCAGTCAACCTGTTTTACAAGAGGATGAAGAGCAGTCAAACTGTTTTATAAGAGGATGAAGAGCAGTCAAACTGTTCTATAGGAGGATGAAGCGCAGTCAAACTGGTTTATAGGAGGATGAAGAGCAGTCAAACTGCTTTATAAAAGGATGAAGAGCAGTCAAACTGATTTATAAGCGCACGAAGAGCAGTCAAACTGATTTATAATCGGACAAAGAGCAGTCAAACTGTTCTATAGGAGGATGAAGCGCAATCAAACTGGTTTATTGGAGGATGAAGAGCAGTCAAACTGCTTTATAAGAGGATGAAGAGCAGTCAAACTGATTTATAAGCGGACGAAGAGCAGTCAAACTGATTTATAATCGGACGAAGAGCAGTCAAACTGATTTATAAACGGACGAAGAGCAGTCAAACAGTTTTATAAAAGGATGAAGAGCAGTCAAACTGTTTTATACGAGGATGTAGAGCAGTCAGACTGTTTTACAAGAGGATGAAGAGCAGTCAACCTGTTTTACAAGAGGATGAAGAGCAGTCAAATTGTTTTATAAGAGGATGAAGAGCAGTCAAACTGCGTTATAAAAGGATGAAGAGCCGTCAAACAGTTTTATAAGAGCACGAAGAGCAGTCAAACTGATTTATAATCGGATGAAGAGCAGTCAAACTGATTTATAAGAGGATGAAGAGCAGTCAAACTGCTTTATAAAAGGATGAAGCGCAGTCAAACTGTTTTATAAGAGGACGAAGAGCAGTCAAACTGATTTATAATCGGACGAAGAGCAGTCAAACTGTTCTATAGGAGGATGAAGCGCAGTCAAACTGGTCTATAGGAGGATGAAGAGCAGTCAAACTGTTTTATAAGCGGACGAAGAGCAGTCAAACTGATTTATAAGAGGATGAAGAGCAGTCAAACTGCTTTATAAGAGGACGAAGAGCAGTCAAACTGTTCTATAGGAGGGTGAAGCGCAGTCAAACTGGTTTATAGGAGGATGAAGAGCAGTCAAACTGTTTTATAAGCGGACGAAGAGCAGTCTAACTGATTTATAATCGGACGAAGAGCAGTCAAACTGATTTATAATCGGACGAAGAGCAGTCAAACTGTTCTATAGGAGGATGAAGCGCAGTCAAACTGGTTTTTAGGAGGATGAAGAGCAGTCAAACTGCTTTATAAGCGGACGAAGAGCAGTCAAACTGATTTACATCGGACGAAGAGCAGTCAAACTGATTTATAATTGGACGAAGAGCAGTCAAACTGAATTATAATCGGATGAATAGCAGTCAAACTGATTTATAAGAGGATGTAGAGCAGTCAAACTGCTTTATAAAAGGATGAAGAGCAGTCAAACTGATTTATAATCGGACGAAGAGCAGTCAAACTGTTCTATAGGAGGATGAAGCGCAGTCAAACTGGTTTATAGGAGGATGAAGAGCAGTCAAACTGCTTTATAAGAGGATGAAGAGCAGTCAAACTGATTTATAAGCGGACGAAGAGCAGTCAAACTGATTTATAATCGGACGAAGAGCAGTCAAACTGATTTATAAACGGACGAAGAGCAGTCAAACGGTTTTATAAAAGGATGAAGAGCAGTCAAACTGTTTTATACGAGGATGTAGAGCAGTCAGACTGTTTTACAAGAGGATGAAGAGCAGTCAACCTGTTTTACAAGAGGATGAAGAGCAGTCAAACTGTTTTATAAGAGGATGAAGAGCAGTCAAACTGCGTTATAAAAGGATGAAGAGCAGTCAAACTGTTTTATAAGAGGACGAAGAGCAGTTAAACTGATTTATAATCGGACGAAGAGCAGTCAAACTGTTCTATAGGAGGATGAAGCGCAGTCAAACTGGTTTATAGGAGGATGAAGAGCAGTCAAACTGCTTTATAAGATGATGAAGAGCAGTCAAACTGATTTATAAGCGCACGAAGAGCAGTCAAACTGATTTATAATCGGACAAAGAGCAGTCAAACTGTTCTATAGGAGGATGAAGCGCAGTCAAACTGGTTTATAGGAGGATGAAGAGCAGTCAAACTGCTTTATAAGAGGATGAAGAGCAGTCAAACTGCTTTATAAAAGGATGAAGAGCAGTCAAACTGTTTTATAAGCGGACGAAGAGCAGTCAAACTGATTTATAATCGGACGAAGAGCAGTCAAACTGATTTATAATCGGACGAAGAGCAGTCAAACTGATTTATAATCGGATGAATAGCTGTCAAACTGATTTATAAACAGACGAAGAGCAGTCAAACGGTTTTATAAAAGGATGAAGAGCAGTCAACCTGTTTTATACGAGGATGTAGAGCAGTCAGACTGTTTTACAAGAGGATGAAGAGCAGTCAACCTGTTTTATAAGAGGATGAAGAGCAGTCAAACTGAGTTATAAAAGGATGAAGAGCAGTCAAACTGTTTTATAAGAGGACGAAGAGCAGTCAAACTGATTTATATCGGACGAAGAGCAGTCAAACTGTTCTATAGGAGGATGAAGCGCAGTCAAACTGGTTTATAGGAGGATGAAGAGCAGTCAAACTGCTTTGTAAGAGGATGAAGAGTAGTCAAACTGATTTATAAGCGCACGAAGAGCAGTCAAACTGATTTATAAGAGAATGAAGAGCAGTCAAACTGCTTTATAAAAGGATGAAGAGCAGTCAAACTGTTCTATAGGAGGATGAAGCGCAGTCAAACTGGTTTATAGGAAGATGAAGAGCAGTCAAACTGCTTTATAGGAGGATGAAGAGCAGTCAAACTGCTTTATAAAACGATGAAGAGCAGTGCAACTGTTTTATAAGAGGACGAAGAGCAGTCAAACTGATTTATAAGAGGATGAAGAGCAGTCAAACTGATTTATAAGAGGATGAAGAGCAGTCAAACTGCTTTATAAAAGGCTGAAGAGCAGTCAAACTGATTTATAATCGGACGAAGAGCAGTCAATGATCGGACGAAGAGCAGTCAAACTCTTCTATAGGAGGATGAAGCGCAGTCAAACTGGTTTATAGGAGGATGAAGAGCAGTCCAACTGTTTTATAAGAGGACGAAGAGCAGTCAAACTGATTTATAAGAGGATGAAGAGCAGTCAAACTGATTTATAAGAGGATGAAGAGCAGTCAAACTGCTTTATAAAAGGATGAAGAGCAGTCAAACTGATTTATAAGAGGATGAAGAGCAGTCAAACTGTTTTATAAGCAGACGAAGAGCAGTCAAACTGATTTATAATCGGACGAAGAGCAGTCAAACTGATTTATAAAAGGATGAAGAGCAGTCAAACTGTTTTATAAGCGGATGAACCGCAGTCAAACTGATTTATAATCGGACGAAGAGCAGTCAAACTGATTTATAAGAGGATGAAGAGCAGTCAAACTGCTTTATAAGAGGATGAAGAGCAGTCAAACTGCTCTATAGGAGGATAAAGCGCAGTCAAACTTGTTTATATGAGGATGAAGAGCAGTCAAACTGATTTATAAGAGGATGAAGAGCAGTCAAACTGATTTATAAGAGGATGAAGAGCAGTCAAACTGCTTTATAAGAGGATGAAGAGCAGTCAAACTGTTCTATAGGAGGATGAAGCGCAGTCAAACTGGTTTATATGAGGATGAAGAGCAGTCAAACTGCTTTATAAGAGGATGAAGAGCAGTCAAACTTCTTTATAAAACGACGAAGAACAGTCAAACTGTTTTATAAGAGGACGAGGAGCTGTCAAACTGATTTAGAAGAGGATGAAGAGCAGTCAAACTGATTTAAAAGAGGATGAAGAGCAGTCAAACTGCTTTATAAAAGGATGAAGAGCAGTCAAACTGATTTATAATCGGATGAACAGCAGTCAATAATCGGACGAAGAGCAGTCAAACTGTTATATAGGAGGACGAAGAGCAGTCAAACTGAATTATAATCGGATGAAGAGCAGTCAAACTGTTTAATAAGAGGACGAAGAGCAGTCAAACTGTTTTATAAGCGGATGAACAGCAGTCAAACTGATTTATAATCGGACGAAGAGCAGTCAAACTGATTTATAATCGGACGAAGAGCAGTCAAACGGTTATATAAGAGGATGAAGAGCAGTCAAATTGATTTATAAGAGGATGAAGAGCAGTCAAACGGTTTTATAAGAGGATGAAGAACAGTCAAATTGATTTATAAGAGGATGAAGAGCAGTCAAACTGATTTATAATCGGACGAAGAGCAGTCAAACTGATTTATAATCGGACGAAGAGCAGTCAAACGGTTTTATAAGAGGATGAAGAGCAGTCAAATTGATTTATAAGAGGATGAAGAGCAGTCAAACTGCTTTATAAAAGGATGAAGAGAAGTCAAACTGTTTTATAAGAGGACGAAGAGCAGTCAAACTGATTTATAAGAGGATGAAGAGCAGTCAAACTGATTTATAAGAGGATGAAGAGCAGTGAAACTGCTTTATAAAACGATGAAGAGCAGTCAAACTGTTTTATAAGAGGACGAAGAGCAGTCAAACTGATTTATAAGAGGATGAAGAGCAGTCAAACTGCTTTATAAAAGGATGAAGAGCAGTCAAACTGATTTATAAGAGGATGAAGAGCAGTCAAACTGTTTTATAAGCAGACGAAGAGCAGTCAAACTGATTTATAATCGGACGAAGAGCAGTCAAACTGATTTATAAAAGGATGAAGAGCAGTCAAACTGTTTTATAAGCGGATGAACCGCAGTCAAACTGATTTATAATCGGACGAAGAGCAGTCAAACTGATTTATAAGAGGATGAAGAGCAGTCAAACTGCTTTATAAGAGGATGAAGAGCAGTCAAACTGCTCTATAGGAGGATAAAGCGCAGTCAAACTTGTTTATATGAGGATGAAGAGCAGTCAAACTGATTTATAAGAGGATGAAGAGCAGTCAAACTGATTTATAAGAGGATGAAGAGCAGTCAAACTGCTTTATAAGAGGATGAAGAGCAGTCAAACTGTTCTATAGGAGGATGAAGCGCAGTCAAACTGGTTTATATGAGGATGAAGAGCAGTCAAACTGCTTTATAAGAGGATGAAGAGCAGTCAAACTTCTTTATAAAACGATGAAGAACAGTCAAACTGTTTTATAAGAGGACGAGGAGCTGTCAAACTGATTTAGAAGAGGATGAAGAGCAGTCAAACTGATTTAAAAGAGGATGAAGAGCAGTCAAATTGATTTATAAGAGGATGAAGAGCAGTCAAACTGATTTATAATCGGACGAAGAGCAGTCAAACTGATTTATAATCGGACGAAGAGCAGTCAAACGGTTTTATAAGAGGATGAAGAGCAGTCAAATTGATTTATAAGAGGATGAAGAGCAGTCAAACTGCTTTATAAAAGGATGAAGAGAAGTCAAACTGTTTTATAAGAGGACGAAGAGCAGTCAAACTGATTTATAAGAGGATGAAGAGCAGTCAAACTGATTTATAAGAGGATGAAGAGCAGTGAAACTGCTTTATAAAACGATGAAGAGCAGTCAAACTGTTTTATAAGAGGACGAAGAGCAGTCAAACTGATTTATAATCGGACGAAGAGCAGTCAAACTGATTTATAATCGGACGAAGAGCAGTCAAACGGTTTTATAAGAGGATGAAGAGCAGTCAAATTGATTTATAAGAGGATGAAGAGCAGTCAAACTGCTTTATAAAAGGATGAAGAGAAGTCAAACTGTTTTATAAGAGGACGAAGAGCAGTCAAACTGATTTATAAGAGGATGAAGAGCAGTCAAACTGATTTATAAGAGGATGAAGAGCAGTGAAACTGCTTTATAAAACGATGAAGAGCAGTCAAACTGTTTTATAAGAGGACGAAGAGCAGTCAAACTGATTTATAAGAGGATGAAGAGCAGTCAAACTGCTTTATAAAAGGATGAAGAGCAGTCAAACTGATTTATAAGAGGATGAAGAGCAGTCAAACTGTTTTATAAGCAGACGAAGAGCAGTCAAACTGATTTATAATCGGACGAAGAGCAGTCAAACTGATTTATAAAAGGATGAAGAGCAGTCAAACTGTTTTATAAGCGGATGAACCGCAGTCAAACTGATTTATAATTGGACGAAGAGCAGTCAAACTGATTTATAAGAGGATGAAGAGCAGTCAAACTGCTTTATAAGAGGATGAAGAGCAGTCAAACTGCTCTATAGGAGGATAAAGCGCAGTCAAACTTGTTTATATGAGGATGAAGAGCAGTCAAACTGATTTATAAGAGGATGAAGAGCAGTCAAACTGATTTATAAGAGGATGAAGAGCAGTCAAACTGCTTTATAAGAGGATGAAGAGCAGTCAAACTGTTCTATAGGAGGATGAAGCGCAGTCAAACTGGTTTATATGAGGATGAAGAGCAGTCAAACTGCTTTATAAGAGGATGAAGAGCAGTCAAACTTCTTTATAAAACGATGAAGAACAGTCAAACTGTTTTATAAGAGGACGAGGAGCTGTCAAACTGATTTAGAAGAGGATGAAGAGCAGTCAAACTGATTTAAAAGAGGATGAAGAGCAGTCAAACTGCTTTATAAAAGGATGAAGAGCAGTCAAACTGATTTATAATCGGATGAACAGCAGTCAATAATCGGACGAAGAGCAGTCAAACTGTTATATAGGAGGACGAAGAGCAGTCAAACTGAATTATAATCGGATGAAGAGCAGTCAAACTGTTTAATAAGAGGACGAAGAGCAGTCAAACTGTTTTATAAGCGGATGAACAGCAGTCAAACTGATTTATAATCGGACGAAGAGCAGTCAAACTGATTTATAATCGGACGAAGAGCAGTCAAACGGTTATATAAGAGGATGAAGAGCAGTCAAATTGATTTATAAGAGGATGAAGAGCAGTCAAACGGTTTTATAAGAGGATGAAGAGCAGTCAAATTGATTTATAAGAGGATGAAGAGCAGTCAAACTGATTTATAATCGGACGAAGAGCAGTCAAACTGATTTATAATCGGACGAAGAGCAGTCAAACGGTTTTATAAGAGGATGAAGAGCAGTCAAATTGATTTATAAGAGGATGAAGAGCAGTCAAACTGCTTTATAAAAGGATGAAGAGAAGTCAAACTGTTTTATAAGAGGACGAAGAGCAGTCAAACTGATTTATAAGAGGATGAAGAGCAGTCAAACTGATTTATAAGAGGATGAAGAGCAGTGAAACTGCTTTATAAAACGATGAAGAGCAGTCAAACTGTTTTATAAGAGGACGAAGAGCAGTCAAACTGATTTATAAGAGGATGAAGAGCAGTCAAACTGATTTATAAGAGGATGAAGAGCAGTCAAACTGCTTTATAAAAGGATGAAGAGCAGTCAAACTGATTTATAAACGGACGAAGAGCAGTCAATAATCGGACGAAGAGCAGCCAAACTGTTCTATAGGAGGATGAAGCGCAGTCAAACTGTTTTACACGAGGATGTAGAGCAGTCAGACTGGTTTACAAGAGTATGAAGAGCAGTCAACCTGTTTTACAAGAGGTTGAAGAGCAGTCAAACTGTTTTATAAGAGGATGAAGAGCAGTCAAACTGAATTATAATCGGATGAAGAGCAGTCAAACAGATTTATAAGAGGATGAAGAGCAGTCAAACTGCTTTATAAAAGGATGAAGAGCAGTCAAATTGTTTAATAAGAGGACGAAGAGCAGTCAAACTGTTTTATAAGCGGACGAACAGCAGTCAAACTGATTTATAATCGGACGAAGAGCAGTCAAACTGATTTATAATCGGACGAAGAGCAGTCAAACGGTTT
Organism: Lampris incognitus; assembly: GCF_029633865.1. Classification (NCBI taxonomy): domain Eukaryota; kingdom Metazoa; phylum Chordata; class Actinopteri; order Lampriformes; family Lampridae; genus Lampris; species Lampris incognitus. The sequence goes on from NC_079222.1 coordinate 37,670,122, forward strand.
TATAAGAGGATGAAGAGCAGTCAAATTGATTTATAAGAGGATGAAGAGCAGTCAAACGGTTTTATAAGAGGATGAAGAGCAGTCAAATTGATTTATAAGACGATGAAGAGCAGTCAAACTGATTTATAATCGGACGAAGAGCAGTCAAACTGATTTATAATCGGACGAAGAGCAGTCAAACGGTTTTATAAGAGGATGAAGAGCAGTCAAATTGATTTATAAGAGGATGAAGAGCAGTCAAACTGCTTTATAAAAGGATGAAGAGCAGTCAAACTGTTTTATAAGAGGACGAAGAGCAGTCAAACTGATTTGTAAGAGGATGAAGAGCAGTCAAACGGTTTTATAAGAGGATGAAGAGCAGTCAAATTGATTTATAAGAGGATGAAGAGCAGTCAAACTGATTTATAATCGGACGAAGAGCAGTCAAACTGATTTATAATCGGACGAAGAGCAGTCAAACGGTTTTATAAGAGGATGAAGAGCAGTCAAATTGATTTATAAGAGGATGAAGAGCAGTCAAACTGCTTTATAAAAGGATGAAGAGAAGTCAAACTGTTTTATAAGAGGACGAAGAGCAGTCAAACTGATTTATAAGAGGATGAAGAGCAGTCAAACTGATTTATAAGAGGATGAAGAGCAGTGAAACTGCTTTATAAAACGATGAAGAGCAGTCAAACTGTTTTATAAGAGGACGAAGAGCAGTCAAACTGATTTATAAGAGGATTAAGAGCAGTCAAACTGATTTATAAGAGGATGAAGAGCAGTCAAACTGTTTTATAAGAGGATGAAGAGCAGTCAAACTGATTTATAAGAGGATGAAGAGCAGTCAAACTGCTTTATAAAAGGATGAAGAGCAGTCAAACTGATTTATAAGAGGATGAAGAGCAGTCAAACTGTTTTATAAGAATACGAAGAGCAGTCAAACTGATTTATAAGAGGATGAAGAGCAGTCAAACTGCTTTATAAGAGGATGAAGAGCAGTCAAACTGCTCTATAGGAGGATAAAGCGCAGTCAAACTGGTTTATATGAGGATGAAGAGCAGTCAAACTGATTTATAAGAGGATGAAGAGCAGTCAAACTGCTTTATAAGAGGATGAAGAGCAGTCAAACTGCTTTATAAGAGGATGAAGAGCAGTCAAACTGTTCTATAGGAGGATGAAGTGCAGTCAAACTGGTTTATATGAGGATGAAGAGCAGTCAAACTGCTTTATAAGAGGATGAAGAGCAGTCAAACTTCTTTATAAAACGATGAAGAGCAGTCAAACTGTTTTATAAGAGGACGAGGAGCAGTCAAACTGATTTAGAAGAGGATGAAGAGCAGTCAAACTGATTTAAAAGAGGATGAAGAGCAGTCAAACTGCTTTATAAAAGGATGAAGAGCAGTCAAACTGATTTATAATCGGATGAACAGCAGTCAATAATTGGACGAAGAGCAGTCAAACTGTTATATAGGAGGACGAAGAGCACTCAAACTGATTTATAATCGGACAAAGAGCAGTCAAACGGTTTTATAAGAGGATGAAGAGCAGTCAAACTGCTTTATAAAAAGATGAAGCGCAGTCAAACTGTTTTATACGAGGATGTAGAGCAGTCAGACTGTTTTACAAGAGTTTGAAGAGCAGTCAACCTGTTTTACAAGAGGATGAAGAGCAGTCAAACCGCTTTATAAAAGGATGAAGAGCAGTCAAACTGATTTATAATTGGACGAAGAGCAGTCAAACTGTTCTATACGGGGATGAAGCGCAGTCAAACTGGTTTATAGGAGGATGAAGAGCAGTCAAACTATTTTATAAGAGGATGAAGAGCAGTCAAACTGATTTATAATCCGACGAAGAGCAGTCAAACTGTTCTATAGGAGGTTGAAGCGCAGTCAAACTGGTTTATAGGAGGATGAAGAGCAGTCAAACTGCTTTATAGGAGGATGAGGAGCAGTCAAACTGCTTTATAAAAGGCTGAAGAGCAGTCAAACTGATTTATAATCGGACGAAGAGCAGTCAATGATCGGACGAAGAGCAGTCAAACTCTTCTATAGGAGGATGAAGCGCAGTCAAACTGTTTTACACGAGGATTTAGAGCAGTCAGACTGGTTTACAAGAGGATGAAGAGCAGTCAAACTGTTTTATAAGAGAATGAAGAGCAGTCAAACTGCTTTATAAAAGGATGAAGAGCAGTCAAACTGTTCTACAGGAGGATGAAGCGCAGTCAAACTGGTTTATAGGAGGATGAAGAGCAGTCAAACTGCTTTATAGGAGGATGAAGAGCAGTCAAACTGCTTTATAAAACGATGAAGAGCAGTCCAACTGTTTTATAAGAGGACGAAGAGCAGTCAAACTGATTTATAAGAGGATGAAGAGCAGTCAAACTGATTTATAAGAGGATGAAGAGCAGTCAAACTGCTTTATAAAATGATGAAGAGCAGTCAAACTGTTTTATAAGAGGACGAAGAGCAGTCAAACTGTTTTATAAGCGGACGAACAGCAGTCAAACTGATTTATAATCGGACGAAGAGCAGTCAAACTGATTTATAATCGGACGAAGAGCAGTCAAACGGTTTTATAAGAGGATGAAGAGCAGTCAAATTGATTTATAAGAGGATGAAGAGAAGTCAAACTGCTTTATAAAAGGATGAAGAGCAGTCAAACTGTTTTATACGAGGATGTAGAGCAGTCAGACTGTTTTACAAGAGGTTGAAGAGCAGTCAACCTGTTTTACAAGAGGATGAAGAGCAGTCAAACTGTTTTATAAGAGGATGAAGAGCAGTCAAACTGATTTATAAGAGGATGAAGAGCAGTCAAACTGCTTTATAAAAGGATGAAGAGCAGTCAAACTGATTTATAAGAGGATGAAGAGCAGTCAAACTGTTTTATAAGCAGACGAAGAGCAGTCAAACTGATTTATAATCGGACGAAGAGCAGTCAAACTGATTTATAAAAGGATGAAGAGCAGTCAAACTGTTTTATAAGCGGATGAACCGCAGTCAAACTGATTTATAATCGGACGAAGAGCAGTCAAACTGATTTATAAGAGGATGAAGAGCAGTCAAACTGCTTTATAAGAGGATGAAGAGCAGTCAAACTGCTCTATAGGAGGATAAAGCGCAGTCAAACTGGTTTATATGAGGATGAAGAGCAGTCAAACTGATTTATAAGAGGATGAAGAGCAGTCAAACTGATTTATAAGAGGATGAAGAGCAGTCAAACTGCTTTATAAGAGGATGAAGAGCAGTCAAACTGTTCTATAGGAGGATGAAGCGCAGTCAAACTGGTTTATATGAGGATGAAGAGCAGTCAAACTGCTTTATAAGAGGATGAAGAGCAGTCAAACTTCTTTATAAAACGATGAAGAGCAGTCAACCTGTTTTATAAGAGGACGAGGAGCAGTCAAACTGATTTAGAAGAGGATGAAGAGCAGTCAAACTGATTTAAAAGAGGATGAAGAGCAGTCAAACTGCTTTATAAAAGGATGAAGAGCAGTCAAACTGATTTATAATCGGATGAACAGCAGTCAATAATCGGACGAAGAGCAGTCAAACTGTTATATAGGAGGACGAAGAGCAGTCAAACTGAATTATAATCGGATGAAGAGCAGTCAAACTGTTTAATAAGAGGACGAAGAGCAGTCAAACTGTTTTATAAGCGGACGAACAGCAGTCAAACTGATTTATAATCGGACGAAGAGCAGTCAAACTGATTTATAATCGGACGAAGAGCAGTCAAACGGTTTTATAAGAGGATGAAGAGCAGTCAAATTGATTTATAAGAGGATGAAGAGCAGTCAAACGGTTTTATAAGAGGATGAAGAGCAGTCAAATTGATTTATAAGAGGATGAAGAGCAGTCAAACTGATTTATAATCGGACGAAGAGCAGTCAAACTGATTTATAATCGGACGAAGAGCAGTCAAACGGTTTTATAAGAGGATGAAGAGCAGTCAAATTGATTTATAAGAGGATGAAGAGCAGTCAAACTGCTTTATAAAAGGATGAAGAGAAGTCAAACTGTTTTATAAGAGGACGAAGAGCAGTCAAACTGATTTATAAGAGGATGAAGAGCAGTCAAACTGATTTATAAGAGGATGAAGAGCAGTGAAACTGCTTTATAAAACGATGAAGAGCAGTCAAACTGTTTTATAAGAGGACGAAGAGCAGTCAAACTGATTTATAAGAGGATGAAGAGCAGTCAAACTGCTTTATAAGAGGATGAAGAGCAGTCAAACTGCTCTATAGGAGGATAAAGTGCAGTCAAACTGGTTTATATGAGGATGAAGAGCAGTCAAACTGATTTATAAGAGGATGAAGAGCAGTCAAACTGATTTATAAGAGGATGAAGAGCAGTCAAACTGCTTTATAAGAGGATGAAGAGCAGTCAAACTTCTTTATAAAACGATGAAGAGCAGTCAACCTGTTTTATAAGAGGACGAGGAGCAGTCAAACTGATTTAGAAGAGGATGAAGAGCAGTCAAACTGATTTAAAAGAGGATGAAGAGCAGTCAAACTGCTTTATAAAAGGATGAAGAGCAGTCAAACTGATTTATAATCGGATGAACAGCAGTCAATAATCGGACGAAGAGCAGTCAAACTGTTATATAGGAGGACGAAGAGCAGTCAAACTGAATTATAATCGGATGAAGAGCAGTCAAACTGTTTAATAAGAGGACGAAGAGCAGTCAAACTGTTTTATAAGCGGACGAACAGCAGTCAAACTGATTTATAATCGGACGAAGAGCAGTCAAACTGATTTATAATCGGACGAAGAGCAGTCAAACGGTTTTATAAGAGGATGAAGAGCAGTCAAATTGATTTATAAGAGGATGAAGAGCAGTCAAACGGTTTTATAAGAGGATGAAGAGCAGTCAAATTGATTTATAAGAGGATGAAGAGCAGTCAAACTGATTTATAATCGGACGAAGAGCAGTCAAACTGATTTATAATCGGACGAAGAGCAGTCAAACGGTTTTATAAGAGGATGAAGAGCAGTCAAATTGATTTATAAGAGGATGAAGAGCAGTCAAACTGCTTTATAAAAGGATGAAGAGAAGTCAAACTGTTTTATAAGAGGACGAAGAGCAGTCAAACTGATTTATAAGAGGATGAAGAGCAGTCAAACTGATTTATAAGAGGATGAAGAGCAGTGAAACTGCTTTATAAAACGATGAAGAGCAGTCAAACTGTTTTATAAGAGGACGAAGAGCAGTCAAACTGATTTATAAGAGGATGAAGAGCAGTCAAACTGCTTTATAAGAGGATGAAGAGCAGTCAAACTGCTCTATAGGAGGATAAAGTGCAGTCAAACTGGTTTATATGAGGATGAAGAGCAGTCAAACTGATTTATAAGAGGATGAAGAGCAGTCAAACTGATTTATAAGAGGATGAAGAGCAGTCAAACTGCTTTATAAGAGGATGAAGAGCAGTCAAACTGTTCTATAGGAGGATGAAGCGCAGTCAAACTGGTTTATATGAGGATGAAGAGCAGTCAAACTGCTTTATAAGAGGATGAAGAGCAGTCAAACTTCTTTATAAAACGATGAAGAGCAGTCAACCTGTTTTATAAGAGGACGAGGAGCAGTCAAACTTCTTTATAAAACGATGAAGAGCAGTCAACCTGTTTTATAAGAGGACGAGGAGCAGTCAAACTGATTTAGAAGAGGATGAAGAGCAGTCAAACTGATTTAAAAGAGGATGAAGAGCAGTCAAACTGCTTTATAAAAGGATGAAGAGCAGTCAAACTGATTTATAATCGGATGAACAGCAGTCAATAATCGGACGAAGAGCAGTCAAACTGTTATATAGGAGGACGAAGAGCAGTCAAACTGAATTATAATCGGATGAAGAGCAGTCAAACTGTTTAATAAGAGGACGAAGAGCAGTCAAACTGTTTTATAAGCGGACGAACAGCAGTCAAACTGATTTATAATCGGACGAAGAGCAGTCAAACTGATTTATAATCGGACGAAGAGCAGTCAAACGGTTTTATAAGAGGATGAAGAGCAGTCAAATTGATTTATAAGAGGATGAAGAGCAGTCAAACGGTTTTATAAGAGGATGAAGAGCAGTCAAATTGATTTATAAGAGGATGAAGAGCAGTCAAACTGATTTATAATCGGACGAAGAGCAGTCAAACTGATTTATAATCGGACGAAGAGCAGTCAAACGGTTTTATAAGAGGATGAAGAGCAGTCAAATTGATTTATAAGAGGATGAAGAGCAGTCAAACTGCTTTATAAAAGGATGAAGAGAAGTCAAACTGTTTTATAAGAGGACGAAGAGCAGTCAAACTGATTTATAAGAGGATGAAGAGCAGTCAAACTGATTTATAAGAGGATGAAGAGCAGTGAAACTGCTTTATAAAACGATGAAGAGCAGTCAAACTGTTTTATAAGAGGACGAAGAGCAGTCAAACTGATTTATAAGAGGATGAAGAGCAGTCAAACTGCTTTATAAGAGGATGAAGAGCAGTCAAACTGCTCTATAGGAGGATAAAGCGCAGTCAAACTGGTTTATATGAGGATGAAGAGCAGTCAAACTGATTTATAAGAGGATGAAGAGCAGTCAAACTGATTTATAAGAGGATGAAGAGCAGTCAAACTGCTTTATAAGAGGATGAAGAGCAGTCAAACTGTTCTATAGGAGGATGAAGCGCAGTCAAACTGGTTTATATGAGGATGAAGAGCAGTCAAACTGCTTTATAAGAGGATGAAGAGCAGTCAAACTTCTTTATAAAACGATGAAGAGCAGTCAACCTGTTTTATAAGAGGACGAGGAGCAGTCAAACTGATTTAGAAGAGGATGAAGAGCAGTCAAACTGATTTAAAAGAGGATGAAGAGCAGTCAAACTGCTTTATAAAAGGATGAAGAGCAGTCAAACTGATTTATAATTTGATGAACAGCAGTCAATAATCGGACGAAGAGCAGTCAAACTGTTATATAGGAGGACGAAGAGCAGTCAAACTGAATTATAATCGGATGAAGAGCAGTCAAACTGTTTAATAAGAGGACGAAGAGCAGTCAAACTGTTTTATAAGCGGACGAACAGCAGTCAAACTGATTTATAATCGGACGAAGAGCAGTCAAACTGATTTATAATCGGACGAAGAGCAGTCAAACGGTTTTATAAGAGGATGAAGAGCAGTCAAATTGATTTATAAGAGGATGAAGAGCAGTCAAACGGTTTTATAAGAGGATGAAGAGCAGTCAAATTGATTTATAAGAGGATGAAGAGCAGTCAAACTGATTTATAATCGGACGAAGAGCAGTCAAACTGATTTATAATCGGACGAAGAGCAGTCAAACGGTTTTATAAGAGGATGAAGAGCAGTCAAATTGATTTATAAGAGGATGAAGAGCAGTCAAACTGCTTTATAAAAGGATGAAGAGAAGTCAAACTGTTTTATAAGAGGACGAAGAGCAGTCAAACTGATTTATAAGAGGATGAAGAGCAGTCAAACTGATTTATAAGAGGATGAAGAGCAGTGAAACTGCTTTATAAAACGATGAAGAGCAGTCAAACTGTTTTATAAGAGGACGAAGAGCAGTCAAACTGATTTATAAGAGGATGAAGAGCAGTCTAACTGCTTTATAAAAGGATGAAGAGCAGTCAAACTGATTTATAAACGGACGAAGAGCAGTCAATAATCGGACGAAGAGCAGCCAAACTGTTCTATAGGAGGATGAAGCGCAGTCAAACTGTTTTACACGAGGATGTAGAGCAGTCAGACTGGTTTACAAGAGTATGAAGAGCAGTCAACCTGTTTTACAAGAGGTTGAAGAGCAGTCAAACTGTTTTATAAGAGGATGAAGAGCAGTCAAACTGAATTATAATCGGATGAAGAGCAGTAAAACTGATTTATAAGAGGATGAAGAGCAGTCAAACTGCTTTATAAAAGGATGAAGAGCAGTCAAACTGTTTAATAAGAGGACGAAGAGCAGTCAAACTGTTTTATAAGCGGACGAACAGCAGTCAAACTGATTTATAATCGGACGAAGAGCAGTCAAACTGATTTAAAATCGGACGAAGAGCAGTCAAACGGTTTTATAAGAGGATGAAGAGCAGTCAAATTGATTTATAAGAGGATGAAGAGCAGTCAAACGGTTTTATAAGAGGATGAAGAGCAGTCAAATTGATTTATAAGAGGATGAAGAGCAGTCAAACTGATTTATAATCGGACGAAGAGCAGTCAAACTGATTTATAATCGGACGAAGAGCAGTCAAACGGTTTTATAAGAGGATGAAGAGCAGTCAAATTGATTTATAAGAGGATGAAGAGCAGTCAAACTGCTTTATAAAAGAATGAAGAGCAGTCAAACTGTTTTATAAGAGGACGAAGAGCAGTCAAACTGATTTATAAGAGGGTGAAGAGCAGTCAAACGGTTTTATAAGAGGATGAAGAGCAGTCAAACTGTTCTATAGGAGGATGAAGCGCAGTCAAACTGTTTTACACGAGGATTTAGAGCAGTCAGACTGGTTTACAAGAGGATGAAGAGCAGTCAAACTGTTTTATAAGAGAATGAAGAGCAGTCAAACTGCTTTATAAAAGGATGAAGAGCAGTCAAACTGTTCTATAGGAGGATGAAGCGCAGTCAAACTGGTTTATAGGAGGATGAAGAGCAGTCAAACTGCTTTATAGGAGGATGAAGAGCAGTCAAACTGCTTTATAAAACGATGAAGAGCAGTCCAACTGTTTTATAAGAGGACGAAGAGCAGTCAAACTGACTTATAAGAGGATGAAGAGCAGTCAAACTGATTTATAAGAGGATGAAGAGCAGTCAAACTGCTTTATAAAAGGCTGAAGAGCAGTCAAACTGATTTATAATCGGACGAAGAGCAGTCAATAATCGGACGAAGAGCAGTCAAACTCTTCTATAGGAGGATGAAGCGCAGTCAAACTGTTTTACACGAGGATTTAGAGCAGTCAGACTGGTTTACAAGAGGATGAAGAGCAGTCAAACTGTTTTATAAGAGAATGAAGAGCAGTCAAACTGCTTTATAAAATGATGAAGAGCAGTCAAACTGTTTTATAAGAGGACGAAGAGCAGTCAAACTGATTTATAAGAGGATGAAGAGCAGTCAAACTGCTTTATAAGAGGATGAAGAGCAGTCAAACTGCTCTATAGGAGGATAAAGCGCAGTCAAACTGGTTTATATGAGGATGAAGAGCAGTCAAACTGATTTATAAGAGGATGAAGAGCAGTCAAACTGATTTATAAGAGGATGAAGAGCAGTCAAACTGCTTTATAAGAGGATGAAGAGCAGTCAAACTGTTCTATAGGAGGATGAAGCGCAGTCAAACTGGTTTATATGAGGATGAAGAGCAGTCAAACTGCTTTATAAGAGGATGAAGAGCAGTCAAACTTCTTTATAAAACGATGAAGAGCAGTCAACCTGTTTTATAAGAGGACGAGGAGCAGTCAAACTGATTTAGAAGAGGATGAAGAGCAGTCAAACTGATTTAAAAGAGGATGAAGAGCAGTCAAACTGCTTTATAAAAGGATGAAGAGCAGTCAAACTGATTTATAATCGGATGAACAGCAGTCAATAATCGGACGAAGAGCAGTCAAACTGTTATATAGGAGGACGAAGAGCAGTCAAACTGAATTATAATCGGATGAAGAGCAGTCAAACTGTTTAATAAGAGGACGAAGAGCAGTCAAACTGTTTTATAAGCGGACGAACAGCAGTCAAACTGATTTATAATCGGACGAAGAGCAGTCAAACTGATTTATAATCGGACGAAGAGCAGTCAAACGGTTTTATAAGAGGATGAAGAGCAGTCAAATTGATTTATAAGAGGATGAAGAGCAGTCAAACGGTTTTATAAGAGGATGAAGAGCAGTCAAATTGATTTATAAGAGGATGAAGAGCAGTCAAACTGATTTATAATCGGACGAAGAGCAGTCAAACTGATTTATAATCGGACGAAGAGCAGTCAAACGGTTTTATAAGAGGATGAAGAGCAGTCAAATTGATTTATAAGAGGATGAAGAGCAGTCAAACTGCTTTATAAAAGGATGAAGAGAAGTCAAACTGTTTTATAAGAGGACGAAGAGCAGTCAAACTGATTTATAAGAGGATGAAGAGCAGTCAAACTGATTTATAAGAGGATGAAGAGCAGTGAAACTGCTTTATAAAACGATGAAGAGCAGTCAAACTGTTTTATAAGAGGACGAAGAGCAGTCAAACTGATTTATAAGAGGATGAAGAGCAGTCTAACTGCTTTATAAAAGGATGAAGAGCAGTCAAACTGATTTATAAACGGACGAAGAGCAGTCAATAATCGGACGAAGAGCAGCCAAACTGTTCTATAGGAGGATGAAGCGCAGTCAAACTGTTTTACACGAGGATGTAGAGCAGTCAGACTGGTTTACAAGAGTATGAAGAGCAGTCAACCTGTTTTACAAGAGGTTGAAGAGCAGTCAAACTGTTTTATAAGAGGATGAAGAGCAGTCAAACTGAATTATAATCGGATGAAGAGCAGTAAAACTGATTTATAAGAGGATGAAGAGCAGTCAAACTGCTTTATAAAAGGATGAAGAGCAGTCAAACTGTTTAATAAGAGGACGAAGAGCAGTCAAACTGTTTTATAAGCGGACGAACAGCAGTCAAACTGATTTATAATCGGACGAAGAGCAGTCAAACTGATTTAAAATCGGACGAAGAGCAGTCAAACGGTTTTATAAGAGGATGAAGAGCAGTCAAATTGATTTATAAGAGGATGAAGAGCAGTCAAACGGTTTTATAAGAGGATGAAGAGCAGTCAAATTGATTTATAAGAGGATGAAGAGCAGTCAAACTGATTTATAATCGGACGAAGAGCAGTCAAACTGATTTATAATCGGACGAAGAGCAGTCAAACGGTTTTATAAGAGGATGAAGAGCAGTCAAATTGATTTATAAGAGGATGAAGAGCAGTCAAACTGCTTTATAAAAGGATGAAGAGCAGTCAAACTGTTTTATAAGAGGACGAAGAGCAGTCAAACTGATTTATAAGAGGGTGAAGAGCAGTCAAACGGTTTTATAAGAGGATGAAGAGCAGTCAAACTGTTCTATAGGAGGATGAAGCGCAGTCAAACTGTTTTACACGAGGATTTAGAGCAGTCAGACTGGTTTACAAGAGGATGAAGAGCAGTCAAACTGTTTTATAAGAGAATGAAGAGCAGTCAAACTGCTTTATAAAAGGATGAAGAGCAGTCAAACTGTTCTATAGGAGGATGAAGCGCAGTCAAACTGGTTTATAGGAGGATGAAGAGCAGTCAAACTGCTTTATAGGAGGATGAAGAGCAGTCAAACTGCTTTATAAAACGATGAAGAGCAGTCCAACTGTTTTATAAGAGGACGAAGAGCAGTCAAACTGACTTATAAGAGGATGAAGAGCGGTCAAACTGATTTATAAGAGGATGAAGAGCAGTCAAACTGCTTTATAAAAGGCTGAAGAGCAGTCAAACTGATTTATAATCGGACGAAGAGCAGTCAATAATCGGACGAAGAGCAGTCAAACTCTTCTATATTAGGATGAAGCGCAGTCAAACTGTTTTACACGAGGATTTAGAGCAGTCAGACTGGTTTACAAGAGGATGAAGAGCAGTCAAACTGTTTTATAAGAGAATGAAGAGCAGTCAAACTGCTTTATAAAATGATGAAGAGCAGTCAAACTGTTTTATAAGAGGACGAAGAGCAGTCAAACTGTTTTATAAGCGGACGAACAGCAGTCAAACTGATTTATAATCGGACGAAGAGCAGTCAAACTGATTTATAATCGGACGAAGAGCAGTCAAACGGTTTTATAAGAGGATGAAGAGCAGTCAAATTGATTTATAAGAGGATGAAGAGAAGTCAAACTGCTTTATAAAAGGATGAAGAGCAGTCAAACTGTTTTATACGAGGATGTAGAGCAGTCAGACTGTTTTACAAGAGGTTGAAGAGCAGTCAACCTGTTTTACAAGAGGATGAAGAGCAGTCAAACTGTTTTATAAGAGGATGAAGAGCAGTCAAACTGAATTTTAATCGGATGAAGAGCAGTCAAACAGATTTATAAGAGGATGAAGAGCAGTCAAACTGCTTTATAAAAGGATGAAGAGCAGTCAAACTGTTTAATAAGAGGACGAAGAGCAGTCAAACTGTTTTATAAGCGGACGAACAGCAGTCAAACTGATTTATAATCGGACGAAGAGCAGTCAAACTGATTTATAATCGGACGAAGAGCAGTCAAACGGTTTTATAAGAGGATGAAGAGCAGTCAAATTGATTTATAAGAGGATGAAGAGCAGTCAAACGGTTTTATAAGAGGATGAAGAGCAGTCAAATTGATTTATAAGACGATGAAGAGCAGTCAAACTGATTTATAATCGGACGAAGAGCAGTCAAACTGATTTATAATCGGACGAAGAGCAGTCAAACGGTTTTATAAGAGGATGAAGAGCAGTCAAATTGATTTATAAGAGGATGAAGAGCAGTCAAACTGCTTTATAAAAGGATGAAGAGCAGTCAAACTGTTTTATAAGAGGACGAAGAGCAGTCAAACTGATTTGTAAGAGGATGAAGAGCAGTCAAACGGTTTTATAAGAGGATGAAGAGCAGTCAAATTGATTTATAAGAGGATGAAGAGCAGTCAAACTGATTTATAATCGGACGAAGAGCAGTCAAACTGATTTATAATCGGACGAAGAGCAGTCAAACGGTTTTATAAGAGGATGAAGAGCAGTCAAATTGATTTATAAGAGGATGAAGAGCAGTCAAACTGCTTTATAAAAGGATGAAGAGAAGTCAAACTGTTTTATAAGAGGACGAAGAGCAGTCAAACTGATTTATAAGAGGATGAAGAGCAGTCAAACTGATTTATAAGAGGATGAAGAGCAGTGAAACTGCTTTATAAAACGATGAAGAGCAGTCAAACTGTTTTATAAGAGGACGAAGAGCAGTCAAACTGATTTATAAGAGGATTAAGAGCAGTCAAACTGATTTATAAGAGGATGAAGAGCAGTCAAACTGTTTTATAAGAGGATGAAGAGCAGTCAAACTGATTTATAAGAGGATGAAGAGCAGTCAAACTGCTTTATAAAAGGATGAAGAGCAGTCAAACTGATTTATAAGAGGATGAAGAGCAGTCAAACTGTTTTATAAGCAGACGAAGAGCAGTCAAACTGATTTATAAGAGGATGAAGAGCAGTCAAACTGCTTTATAAGAGGATGAAGAGCAGTCAAACTGCTCTATAGGAGGATAAAGCGCAGTCAAACTGGTTTATATGAGGATGAAGAGCAGTCAAACTGATTTATAAGAGGATGAAGAGCAGTCAAACTGCTTTATAAGAGGATGAAGAGCAGTCAAACTGCTTTATAAGAGGATGAAGAGCAGTCAAACTGTTCTATAGGAGGATGAAGTGCAGTCAAACTGGTTTATATGAGGATGAAGAGCAGTCAAACTGCTTTATAAGAGGATGAAGAGCAGTCAAACTTCTTTATAAAACGATGAAGAGCAGTCAAACTGTTTTATAAGAGGACGAGGAGCAGTCAAACTGATTTAGAAGAGGATGAAGAGCAGTCAAACTGATTTAAAAGAGGATGAAGAGCAGTCAAACTGCTTTATAAAAGGATGAAGAGCAGTCAAACTGATTTATAATCGGATGAACAGCAGTCAATAATTGGACGAAGAGCAGTCAAACTGTTCTATAGGAGGATGAAGCGCAGTCAAACTGGTTTATAGGAGGATGAAGAGCAGTCAAACTGCTTTATAGGAGGATGAAGAGCAGTCAAACTGCTTTATAAAACGATGAAGAGCAGTCCAACTGTTTTATAAGAGGACGAAGAGCAGTAAAACTGACTTATAAGAGGATGAAGAGCAGTCAAACTGATTTATAAGAGGATGAAGAGCAGTCAAACTGCTTTATAAAAGGCTGAAGAGCAGTCAAACTGATTTATAATCGGACGAAGAGCAGTCAATAATCGGACGAAGAGCAGTCAAACTCTTCTATAGGAGGATGAAGCGCAGTCAAACTGTTTTACACGAGGATTTAGAGCAGTCAGACTGGTTTACAAGAGGATGAAGAGCAGTCAAACTGTTTTATAAGAGAATGAAGAGCAGTCAAACTGCTTTATAAAATGATGAAGAGCAGTCAAACTGTTTTATAAGAGGACGAAGAGCAGTCAAACTGTTTTATAAGCGGACGAACAGCAGTCAAACTGATTTATAATCGGACGAAGAGCAGTCAAACTGATTTATAATCGGACGAAGAGCAGTCAAACGGTTTTATAAGAGGATGAAGAGCAGTCAAATTGATTTATAAGAGGATGAAGAGAAGTCAAACTGCTTTATAAAAGGATGAAGAGCAGTCAAACTGTTTTATACGAGGATGTAGAGCAGTCAGACTGTTTTACAAGAGGTTGAAGAGCAGTCAACCTGTTTTACAAGAGGATGAAGAGCAGTCAAACTGTTTTATAAGAGGATGAAGAGCAGTCAAACTGAATTTTAATCGGATGAAGAGCAGTCAAACAGATTTATAAGAGGATGAAGAGCAGTCAAACTGCTTTATAAAAGGATGAAGAGCAGTCAAACTGTTTAATAAGAGGACGAAGAGCAGTCAAACTGTTTTATAAGCGGACGAACAGCAGTCAAACTGATTTATAATCGGACGAAGAGCAGTCAAACTGATTTATAATCGGACGAAGAGCAGTCAAACGGTTTTATAAGAGGATGAAGAGCAGTCAAATTGATTTATAAGAGGATGAAGAGCAGTCAAACTGCTTTATAAAAGGATGAAGAGCAGTCAAACTGTTTTATAAGAGGACGAAGAGCAGTCAAACTGATTTGTAAGAGGATGAAGAGCAGTCAAACGGTTTTATAAGAGGATGAAGAGCAGTCAAATTGATTTATAAGAGGATGAAGAGCAGTCAAACTGATTTATAATCGGACGAAGAGCAGTCAAACTGATTTATAATCGGACGAAGAGCAGTCAAACGGTTTTATAAGAGGATGAAGAGCAGTCAAATTGATTTATAAGAGGATGAAGAGCAGTCAAACTGCTTTATAAAAGGATGAAGAGAAGTCAAACTGTTTTATAAGAGGACGAAGAGCAGTCAAACTGATTTATAAGAGGATGAAGAGCAGTCAAACTGATTTATAAGAGGATGAAGAGCAGTCAAATTGATTTATAAGAGGATGAAGAGCAGTCAAACGGTTTTATAAGAGGATGAAGAGCAGTCAAATTGATTTATAAGAGGATGAAGAGCAGTCAAACTGATTTATAATCGGACGAAGAGCAGTCAAACTGATTTATAATCGGACGAAGAGCAGTCAAACGGTTTTATAAGAGGATGAAGAGCAGTCAAATTGATTTATAAGAGGATGAAGAGCAGTCAAACTGCTTTATAAAAGGATGAAGAGCAGTCAAACTGTTTTATAAGAGGACGAAGAGCAGTCAAACTGATTTGTAAGAGGATGAAGAGCAGTCAAACGGTTTTATAAGAGGATGAAGAGCAGTCAAATTGATTTATAAGAGGATGAAGAGCAGTCAAACTGATTTATAATCGGACGAAGAGCAGTCAAACTGATTTATAATCGGACGAAGAGCAGTCAAACGGTTTTATAAGAGGATGAAGAGCAGTCAAATTGATTTATAAGAGGATGAAGAGCAGTCAAACTGCTTTATAAAAGGATGAAGAGAAGTCAAACTGTTTTATAAGAGGACGAAGAGCAGTCAAACTGATTTATAAGAGGATGAAGAGCAGTCAAACTGATTTATAAGAGGATGAAGAGCAGTGAAACTGCTTTATAAAACGATGAAGAGCAGTCAAACTGTTTTATAAGAGGACGAAGAGCAGTCAAACTGATTTATAAGAGGATTAAGAGCAGTCAAACTGATTTATAAGAGGATGAAGAGCAGTCAAACTGTTTTATAAGAGGATGAAGAGCAGTCAAACTGATTTATAAGAGGATGAAGAGCAGTCAAACTGCTTTATAAAAGGATGAAGAGCAGTCAAACTGATTTATAAGAGGATGAAGAGCAGTCAAACTGTTTTATAAGCAGACGAAGAGCAGTCAAACTGATTTATAAGAGGATGAAGAGCAGTCAAACTGCTTTATAAGAGGATGAAGAGCAGTCAAACTGCTCTATAGGAGGATAAAGCGCAGTCAAACTGGTTTATATGAGGATGAAGAGCAGTCAAACTGATTTATAAGAGGATGAAGAGCAGTCAAACTGCTTTATAAGAGGATGAAGAGCAGTCAAACTGCTTTATAAGAGGATGAAGAGCAGTCAAACTGTTCTATAGGAGGATGAAGTGCAGTCAAACTGGTTTATATGAGGATGAAGAGCAGTCAAACTGCTTTATAAGAGGATGAAGAGCAGTCAAACTTCTTTATAAAACGATGAAGAGCAGTCAAACTGTTTTATAAGAGGACGAGGAGCAGTCAAACTGATTTAGAAGAGGATGAAGAGCAGTCAAACTGATTTAAAAGAGGATGAAGAGCAGTCAAACTGCTTTATAAAAGGATGAAGAGCAGTCAAACTGATTTATAATCGGACGAAGAGCAGTCAAACGGTTTTATAAGAGGATGAAGAGCAGTCAAATTGATTTATAAGAGGATGAAGAGCAGTCAAACTGCTTTATAAAAGGATGAAGAGAAGTCAAACTGTTTTATAAGAGGACGAAGAGCAGTCAAACTGATTTATAAGAGGATGAAGAGCAGTCAAACTGATTTATAAGAGGATGAAGAGCAGTGAAACTGCTTTATAAAACGATGAAGAGCAGTCAAACTGTTTTATAAGAGGACGAAGAGCAGTCAAACTGATTTATAAGAGGATTAAGAGCAGTCAAACTGATTTATAAGAGGATGAAGAGCAGTCAAACTGTTTTATAAGAGGATGAAGAGCAGTCAAACTGATTTATAAGAGGATGAAGAGCAGTCAAACTGCTTTATAAAAGGATGAAGAGCAGTCAAACTGATTTATAAGAGGATGAAGAGCAGTCAAACTGTTTTATAAGCAGACGAAGAGCAGTCAAACTGATTTATAAGAGGATGAAGAGCAGTCAAACTGCTTTATAAGAGGATGAAGAGCAGTCAAACTGCTCTATAGGAGGATAAAGCGCAGTCAAACTGGTTTATATGAGGATGAAGAGCAGTCAAACTGATTTATAAGAGGATGAAGAGCAGTCAAACTGCTTTATAAGAGGATGAAGAGCAGTCAAACTGCTTTATAAGAGGATGAAGAGCAGTCAAACTGTTCTATAGGAGGATGAAGTGCAGTCAAACTGGTTTATATGAGGATGAAGAGCAGTCAAACTGCTTTATAAGAGGATGAAGAGCAGTCAAACTTCTTTATAAAACGATGAAGAGCAGTCAAACTGTTTTATAAGAGGACGAGGAGCAGTCAAACTGATTTAGAAGAGGATGAAGAGCAGTCAAACTGATTTAAAAGAGGATGAAGAGCAGTCAAACTGCTTTATAAAAGGATGAAGAGCAGTCAAACTGATTTATAATCGGATGAACAGCAGTCAATAATTGGACGAAGAGCAGTCAAACTGTTATATAGGAGGACGAAGAGCACTCAAACTGATTTATAACCGACGAAGAGCAGTCAAACGGTTTTATAAGAGGATGAAGAGCAGTCAAACTGCTTTATAAAAAGATGAAGCGCAGTCAAACTGTTTTATACGAGGATGTAGAGCAGTCAGACTGTTTTACAAGAGTTTGAAGAGCAGTCAACCTGTTTTACAAGAGGATGAAGAGCAGTCAAACCGCTTTATAAAAGGATGAAGAGCAGTCAAACTGATTTATAATTGGACGAAGAGCAGTCAAACTGTTCTATACGGGGATGAAGCGCAGTCAAACTGGTTTATAGGAGGATGAAGAGCAGTCAAACTATTTTATAAGAGGATGAAGAGCAGTCAAACTGATTTATAAAAGGCTGAAGAGCAGTCAAACTGATTTATAATCGGACGAAGAGCAGTCAATGATCGGACGAAGAGCAGTCAAACTCTTCTATAGGAGGATGAAGCGCAGTCAAACTGTTTCACACGAGGATTTAGAGCAGTCAGACTGGTTTACAAGAGGATGAAGAGCAGTCAAACTGTTTTATAAGAAAATGAAGAGCAGTCAAACTGCTTTATAAAAGGATGAAGAGCAGTCAAACTGTTCTACAGGAGGATGAAGCGCAGTCAAACTGGTTTATAGGAGGATGAAGAGCAGTCAAACTGCTTTATAGGAGGATGAAGAGCAGTCAAACTGCTTTATAAAACGATGAAGAGCAGTCCAACTGTTTTATAAGAGGACGAAGAGCAGTCAAACTGATTTATAAGAGGATGAAGAGCAGTCAAACTGATTTATAAGAGGATGAAGAGCAGTCAAACTGCTTTATAAAAGGCTGAAGAGCAGTCAAACTGATTTATAATCGGACGAAGAGCAGTCAATGATCGGACGAAGAGCAGTCAAACTGTTTTACACGAGGATTTAGAGCAGTCAGACTGGTTTACAAGAGGATGAAGAGCAGTCAAACTGTTTTATAAGAGAATGAAGAGCAGTCAAACTGCTTTATAAAATGATGAAGAGCAGTCAAACTGTTTTATAAGAGGACGAAGAGCAGTCAAACGGTTTTATAAGCGGACGAACAGCAGTCAAACTGATTTATAATCGGACGAAGAGCAGTCAAACTGATTTATAATCGGACGAAGAGCAGTCAAACGGTTTTATAAGAGGATGAAGAGCAGTCAAATTGATTTATAAGAGGATGAAGAGAAGTCAAACTGCTTTATAAAAGGATGAAGAGCAGTCAAACTGTTTTATACGAGGATGTAGAGCAGTCAGACTGTTTTACAAGAGGTTGAAGAGCAGTCAACCTGTTTTACAAGAGGATGAAGAGCAGTCAAACTGTTTTATAAGAGGATGAAGAGCAGTCAAACTGATTTATAAGAGGATGAAGAGCAGTCAAACTGCTTTATAAAAGGATGAAGAGCAGTCAAACTGATTTATAAGAGGATGAAGAGCAGTCAAACTGTTTTATAAGCAGACGAAGAGCAGTCAAACTGATTTATAATCGGACGAAGAGCAGTCAAACTGATTTATAAAAGGATGAAGAGCAGTCAAACTGTTTTATAAGCGGATGAACCGCAGTCAAACTGATTTATAATCGGACGAAGAGCAGTCAAACTGATTTATAAGAGGATGAAGAGCAGTCAAACTGCTTTATAAGAGGATGAAGAGCAGTCAAACTGCTCTATAGGAGGATAAAGCGCAGTCAAACTGGTTTATATGAGGATGAAGAGCAGTCAAACTGATTTATAAGAGGATGAAGAGCAGTCAAACTGATTTATAAGAGGATGAAGAGCAGTCAATGATCGGACGAAGAGCAGTCAAACTGTTTTACACGAGGATTTAGAGCAGTCAGACTGGTTTACAAGAGGATGAAGAGCAGTCAAACTGTTTTATAAGAGAATGAAGAGCAGTCAAACTGCTTTATAAAATGATGAAGAGCAGTCAAACTGTTTTATAAGAGGACGAAGAGCAGTCAAACGGTTTTATAAGCGGACGAACAGCAGTCAAACTGATTTATAATCGGACGAAGAGCAGTCAAACTGATTTATAATCGGACGAAGAGCAGTCAAACGGTTTTATAAGAGGATGAAGAGCAGTCAAATTGATTTATAAGAGGATGAAGAGAAGTCAAACTGCTTTATAAAAGGATGAAGAGCAGTCAAACTGTTTTATACGAGGATGTAGAGCAGTCAGACTGTTTTACAAGAGGTTGAAGAGCAGTCAACCTGTTTTACAAGAGGATGAAGAGCAGTCAAACTGTTTTATAAGAGGATGAAGAGCAGTCAAACTGATTTATAAGAGGATGAAGAGCAGTCAAACTGCTTTATAAAAGGATGAAGAGCAGTCAAACTGATTTATAAGAGGATGAAGAGCAGTCAAACTGTTTTATAAGCAGACGAAGAGCAGTCAAACTGATTTATAATCGGACGAAGAGCAGTCAAACTGATTTATAAAAGGATGAAGAGCAGTCAAACTGTTTTATAAGCGGATGAACCGCAGTCAAACTGATTTATAATCGGACGAAGAGCAGTCAAACTGATTTATAAGAGGATGAAGAGCAGTCAAACTGCTTTATAAGAGGATGAAGAGCAGTCAAACTGCTCTATAGGAGGATAAAGCGCAGTCAAACTGGTTTATATGAGGATGAAGAGCAGTCAAACTGATTTATAAGAGGATGAAGAGCAGTCAAACTGATTTATAAGAGGATGAAGAGCAGTCAAACTGCTTTATAAGAGGATGAAGAGCAGTCAAACTGTTCTATAGGAGGATGAAGCGCAGTCAAACTGGTTTATATGAGGATGAAGAGCAGTCAAACTGCTTTATAAGAGGATGAAGAGCAGTCAAACTTCTTTATAAAACGATGAAGAGCAGTCAACCTGTTTTATAAGAGGACGAGGAGCAGTCAAACTGATTTAGAAGAGGATGAAGAGCAGTCAAACTGATTTAAAAGAGGATGAAGAGCAGTCAAACTGCTTTATAAAAGGATGAAGAGCAGTCAAACTGATTTATAATCGGATGAACAGCAGTCATTAATCGGACGAAGAGCAGTCAAACTGTTATATAGGAGGACGAAGAGCAGTCAAACTGAATTATAATCGGATGAAGAGCAGTCAAACTGTTTAATAAGAGGACGAAGAGCAGTCAAACTGTTTTATAAGCGGACGAACAGCAGTCAAACTGATTTATAATCGGACGAAGAGCAGTCAAACTGATTTATAATCGGACGAAGAGCAGTCAAACGGTTTTATAAGAGGATGAAGAGCAGTCAAATTGATTTATAAGAGGATGAAGAGCAGTCAAACGGTTTTATAAGAGGATGAAGAGCAGTCAAATTGATTTATAAGAGGATGAAGAGCAGTCAAACTGATTTATAATCGGACGAAGAGCAGTCAAACTGATTTATAATCAGACGAAGAGCAGTCAAACGGTTTTATAAGAGGATGAAGAGCAGTCAAATTGATTTATAAGAGGATGAAGAGCAGTCAAACTGCTTTATAAAAGGATGAAGAGAAGTCAAACTGTTTTATAAGAGGACGAAGAGCAGTCAAACTGATTTATAAGAGGATGAAGAGCAGTCAAACTGATTTATAAGAGGATGAAGAGCAGTGAAACTGCTTTATAAAACGATGAAGAGCAGTCAAACTGTTTTATAAGAGGACGAAGAGCAGTCAAACTGATTTATAAGAGGATGAAGAGCAGTCTAACTGATTTATAAGAGGATGAAGAGCAGTCAAACTGCTTTATAAAAGGAAGAAGAGCAGTCAAACTGATTTATAAACGGACGAAGAGCAGTCAATAATCGGACGAAGAGCAGCCAAACTGTTCTATAGGAGGATGAAGCGCAGTCAAACTGTTTTACACGAGGATGTAGAGCAGTCAGACTGGTTTACAAGAGTATGAAGAGCAGTCAACCTGTTTTACAAGAGGTTGAAGAGCAGTCAAACTGTTTTATAAGAGGATGAAGAGCAGTCAAACTGAATTATAATCGGATGAAGAGCAGTAAAACTGATTTATAAGAGGATGAAGAGCAGTCAAACTGCTTTATAAAAGGATGAAGAGCAGTCAAACTGTTTAATAAGAGGACGAAGAGCAGTCAAACTGTTTTATAAGCGGACGAACAGCAGTCAAACTGATTTATAATCGGACGAAGAGCAGTCAAACTGATTTAAAATCGGACGAAGAGCAGTCAAACGGTTTTATAAGAGGATGAAGAGCAGTCAAATTGATTTATAAGAGGATGAAGAGCAGTCAAACGGTTTTTTAAGAGGATGAAGAGCAGTCAAATTGATTTATAAGAGGATGAAGAGCAGTCAAACTGATTTATAATCGGACGAAGAGCAGTCAAACTGATTTATAATCGGACGAAGAGCAGTCAAACGGTTTTATAAGAGGATGAAGAGCAGTCAAATTGATTTATTATAGGATGAAGAGCAGTCAAACTGCTTTATAAAAGGATGAAGAGCAGTCAAACTGTTTTATAAGAGGACGAAGAGCAGTCAAACTGATTTATAAGAGGGTGAAGAGCAGTCAAACGGTTTTATAAGAGGATGAAGAGCAGTCAAACAGTTCTATAGGAGGATGAAGCGCAGTCAAACTGTTTTACACGAGGATTTAGAGCAGTCAGACGGGTTTACAAGAGGATGAAGAGCAGTCAAACTGTTTTATAAGAGAATGAAGAGCAGTCAAACTGCTTTATAAAAGGATGAAGAGCAGTCAAACTGTTCTATAGGAGGATGAAGCGCAGTCAAACTGGTTTATAGGAGGATGAAGAGCAGTCAAACTGCTTTATAGGAGGATGAAGAGCAGTCAAACTGCTTTATAAAACGATGAAGAGCAGTCCAACTGTTTTATAAAACGATGAAGAGCAGTCAACCTGTTTTATAAGAGGACGAGGAGCAGTCAAACTGATTTAGAAGAGGATGAAGAGCAGTCAAACTGATTTAAAAGAGGATGAAGAGCAGTCAAACTGCTTTATAAAAGGATGAAGAGCAGTCAAACTGATTTATAATCGGATGAACAGCAGTCAATAATCGGACGAAGAGCAGTCAAACTGTTATATAGGAGGACGAAGAGCAGTCAAACTGAATTATAATCGGATGAAGAGCAGTCAAACTGTTTAATAAGAGGACGAAGAGCAGTCAAACTGATTTATAATCGGACGAAGAGCAGTCAAACTGATTTATAATCGGACGAAGAGCAGTCAAACGGTTTTATAAGAGGATGAAGAGCAGTCAAATTGATTTATAAGAGGATGAAGAGCAGTCAAACGGTTTTATAAGAGGATGAAGAGCAGTCAAATTGATTTATAAGAGGATGAAGAGCAGTCAAACTGATTTATAATCGGACGAAGAGCAGTCAAACTGATTTATAATCGGACGAAGAGCAGTCAAACGGTTTTATAAGAGGATGAAGAGCAGTCAAATTGATTTATAAGAGGATGAAGAGCAGTCAAACTGCTTTATAAAAGGATGAAGAGAAGTCAAACTGTTTTATAAGAGGACGAAGAGCAGTCAAACTGATTTATGAGAGGATGAAGAGCAGTCAAACTGATTTATAAGAGGATGAAGAGCAGTGAAACTGCTTTATAAAACGATGAAGAGCAGTCAAACTGTTTTATAAGAGGACGAAGAGCAGTCAAACTGATTTATAAGAGGATGAAGAGCAGTCTAACTGATTTATAAGAGGATGAAGAGCAGTCAAACTGCTTTATAAAAGGATGAAGAGCAGTCAAACTGATTTATAAACGGACGAAGAGCAGTCAATAATCGGACGAAGAGCAGCCAAACTGTTCTATAGGAGGATGAAGCGCAGTCAAACTGTTTTACACGAGGATGTAGAGCAGTCAGACTGGTTTACAAGAGTATGAAGAGCAGTCAACCTGTTTTACAAGAGGTTGAAGAGCAGTCAAACTGTTTAATAAGAGGACGAAGAGCAGTCAAACTGTTTTATAAGCGGACGAACAGCAGTCAAACTGATTTATAATCGGACGAAGAGCAGTCAAACTGATTTAAAATCGGACGAAGAGCAGTCAAACGGTTTTATAAGAGGATGAAGAGCAGTCAAATTGATTTATAAGAGGATGAAGAGCAGTCAAACGGTTTTATAAGAGGATGAAGAGCAGTCAAATTGATTTATAAGAGGATGAAGAGCAGTCAAACTGATTTATAATCGGACGAAGAGCAGTCAAACTGATTTATAATCGGACGAAGAGCAGTCAAACGGTTTTATAAGAGGATGAAGAGCAGTCAAATTGATTTATAAGAGGATGAAGAGCAGTCAAACTGCTTTATAAAAGGATGAAGAGCAGTCAAACTGTTTTATAAGAGGACGAAGAGCAGTCAAACTGATTTATAAGAGGGTGAAGAGCAGTCAAACGGTTTTATAAGAGGATGAAGAGCAGTCAAACAGTTCTATAGGAGGATGAAGCGCAGTCAAACTGTTTTACACGAGGATTTAGAGCAGTCAGACGGGTTTACAAGAGGATGAAGAGCAGTCAAACTGTTTTATAAGAGAATGAAGAGCAGTCAAACTGCTTTATAAAAGGATGAAGAGCAGTCAAACTGTTCTATAGGAGGATGAAGCGCAGTCAAACTGGTTTATAGGAGGATGAAGAGCAGTCAAACTGCTTTATAGGAGGATGAAGAGCAGTCAAACTGCTTTATAAAACGATGAAGAGCAGTCCAACTGTTTTATAAGAGGACGAAGAGCAGTCAAACTGACTTATAAGAGGATGAAGAGCACTCAAACTGATTTATAAGAGGATGAAGAGCAGTCAAACTGTTTTATAAGCAGACGAAGAGCAGTCAAACTGATTTATAATCGGACGAAGAGCAGTCAAACTGATTTATAAAAGGATGAAGAGCAGTCAAACTGTTTTATAAGCGGATGAACCGCAGTCAAACTGATTTATAATCGGACGAAGAGCAGTCAAACTGATTTATAAGAGGATGAAGAGCAGTCAAACTGCTTTATAAGAGGATGAAGAGCAGTCAAACTGCTCTATAGGAGGATAAAGCGCAGTCAAACTTGTTTATATGAGGATGAAGAGCAGTCAAACTGATTTATAAGAGGATGAAGAGCAGTCAAACTGATTTATAAGAGGATGAAGAGCAGTCAAACTGCTTTATAAGAGGATGAAGAGCAGTCAAACTGTTCTATAGGAGGATGAAGCGCAGTCAAACTGGTTTATATGAGGATGAAGAGCAGTCAAACTGCTTTATAAGAGGATGAAGAGCAGTCAAACTTCTTTATAAAACGATGAAGAACAGTCAAACTGTTTTATAAGAGGACGAGGAGCTGTCAAACTGATTTAGAAGAGGATGAAGAGCAGTCAAACTGATTTAACAGAGGATGAAGAGCAGTCAAACTGCTTTATAAAAGGATGAAGAGCAGTCAAACTGATTTATAATCGGATGAACAGCAGTCAATAATCGGACGAAGAGCAGTCAAACTGTTATATAGGAGGACGAAGAGCAGTCAAACTGAATTATAATCGGATGAAGAGCAGTCAAACTGTTTAATAAGAGGACGAAGAGCAGTCAAACTGTTTTATAAGCGGACGAACAGCAGTCAAACTGATTTATAATCGGACGAAGAGCAGTCAAACTGATTTATAATCGGACGAAGAGCAGTCAAACGGTTTTATAAGAGGATGAAGAGCAGTCAAATTGATTTATAAGAGGATGAAGAGCAGTCAAACGGTTTTATAAGAGGATGAAGAGCAGTCAAATTGATTTATAAGAGGATGAAGAGCAGTCAAACTGATTTATAATCGGACGAAGAGCAGTCAAACTGATTTCTAATCGGACGAAGAGCAGTCAAACGGTTTTATAAGAGGATGAAGAGCAGTCAAATTGATTTATAAGAGGATGAAGAGCAGTCAAACTGCTTTATAAAAGGATGAAGAGAAGTCAAACTGTTTTATAAGAGGACGAAGAGCAGTCAAACTGATTTATAAGAGGATGAAGAGCAGTCAAACTGATTTATAAGAGGATGAAGAGCAGTGAAACTGCTTTATAAAACGATGAAGAGCAGTCAAACTGTTTTATAAGAGGACGAAGAGCAGTCAAACTGATTTATAAGAGGATGAAGAGCAGTCAAATTTGATTTATAAGAGGATGAAGAGCAGTCAAACTGCTTTATAAAAGGATGAAGAGCAGTCAAACTGATTTATAAACGGACGAAGAGCAGTCAATAATCGGACGAAGAGCAGCCAAACTGTTCAATAGGAGGATGAAGCGCAGTCAAACTGTTTTACACGAGGATGTAGAGCAGTCAGACTGGTTTACAAGAGTATGAAGAGCAGTCAACCTGTTTTACAAGAGGTTGAAGAGCAGTCAAACTGTTTTATAAGAGGATGAAGAGCAGTCAAACTGAATTATAATCGGATGAAGAGCAGTCAAACTGATTTATAAGAGGATGAAGAGCAGTCAAACTGCTTTATAAAAGGATGAAGAGCAGTCAAACTGTTTAATAAGAGGACGAAGAGCAGTCAAACTGTTTTATAAGCGGACGAACAGCAGTCAAACTGATTTATAATCGGACGAAGAGCAGTCAAACTGATTTATAAACGGACGAAGAGCAGTCAAACGGTTTTATAAGAGGATGAAGAGCAGTCAAACTGTTTTACACGAGGATTTAGAGCAGTCAGACTGGTTTACAAGAGGATGAAGAGCAGTCAAACTGTTTTATAAGAGAATGAAGAGCAGTCAAACTGCTTTATAAAAGGATGAAGAGCAGTCAAACTGTTTTATAAGAGGACGAAGAGCAGTCAAACTGTTTTATAAGCGGACGAACAGCAGTCAAACTGATTTATAATCGGACGAAGAGCAGTCAAACTGATTTATAATCGGACGAAGAGCAGTCAAACGGTTTTATAAGAGGATGAAGAGCAGTCAAATTGATTTATAAGAGGATGAAGAGCAGTCAAACTGATTTATAATCGGACGAAGAGCAGTCAAACTGATTTATAATCGGACGAAGAGCAGTCAAACGGTTTTATAAGAGGATGAAGAGCAGTCAAATTGATTTATAAGAGGATGAAGAGCAGTCAAACTGCTTTATAAAAGGATGAAGAGCAGTCAAACTGTTTTATAAGAGGACGAAGAGCAGTCAAACTGATTTGTAAGAGGATGAAGAGCAGTCAAACGGTTTTATAAGAGGATGAAGAGCAGTCAAATTGATTTATAAGAGGATGAAGAGCAGTCAAACTGATTTATAATCGGACGAAGAGCAGTCAAACGGTTTTATAAGAGGATGAAGAGCAGTCAAATTGATTTATAAGAGGATGAAGAGCAGTCAAACTGCTTTATAAAAGGATGAAGAGAAGTCAAACTGTTTTATAAGAGGACGAAGAGCAGTCAAACTGATTTATAAGAGGATGAAGAGCAGTCAAACTGATTTATAAGAGGATGAAGAGCAGTGAAACTGCTTTATAAAACGATGAAGAGCAGTCAAACTGTTTTATAAGAGGACGAAGAGCAGTCAAACTGATTTATAAGAGGATTAAGAGCAGTCAAACTGATTTATAAGAGGATGAAGAGCAGTCAAACTGTTTTATAAGAGGATGAAGAGCAGTCAAACTGATTTATAAGAGGATGAAGAGCAGTCAAACTGCTTTATAAAAGGATGAAGAGCAGTCAAACTGATTTATAAGAGGATGAAGAGCAGTCAAACTGTTTTATAAGCAGACGAAGAGCAGTCAAACTGATTTATAAGAGGATGAAGAGCAGTCAAACTGCTTTATAAGAGGATGAAGAGCAGTCAAACTGCTCTATAGGAGGATAAAGCGCAGTCAAACTGGTTTATATGAGGATGAAGAGCAGTCAAACTGATTTATAAGAGAATGAAGAGCAGTCAAACTGATTTATAAGAGGATGAAGAGCAGTCAAACTGCTTTATAAGAGGATGAAGAGCAGTCAAACTGTTCTATAGGAGGATGAAGTGCAGTCAAACTGGTTTATATGAGGATGAAGAGCAGTCAAACTGCTTTATAAGAGGATGAAGAGCAGTCAAACTTTTTTATAAAACGATGAAGAGCAGTCAAACTGTTTTATAAGAGGACGAGGAGCAGTCAAACTGATTTAGAAGAGGATGAAGAGCAGTCAAACTGATTTAAAAGAGGATGAAGAGCAGTCAAACTGCTTTATAAAAGGATGAAGAGCAGTCAAACTGATTTATAATCGGATGAACAGCAGTCAATAATCGGACGAAGAGCAGTCAAACTGTTATATAGGAGGACGAAGAGCACTCAAACTGATTTATAATCGGACGAAGAGCAGTCAAACGGTTTTATAAGAGGATGAAGAGCAGTCAAACTGCTTTATAAAAAGATGAAGCGCAGTCAAACTGATTTATAATCGGACGAAGAGCAGTCAAACTGTTCTATACGGGGATGAAGCGCAGTCAAACTGGTTTATAGGAGGATGAAGAGCAGTCAAACTATTTTATAAGAGGATGAAGAGCAGTCAAACTGATTTATAATCCGACGAAGAGCAGTCAAACTGTTATATAGGAGGTTGAAGCGCAGTCAAACTGGTTTATAGGAGGATGAAGAGCAGTCAAACTGCTTTATAGGAGGATGAAGAGCAGTCAAACTGCTTTATAAAAGGCTGAAGAGCAGTCAAACTGATTTATAATCGGACGAAGAGCAGTCAATGATCGGACGAAGAGCAGTCAAACTCTTCTATAGGAGGATGAAGCGCAGTCAAACTGTTTTACACGAGGATTTAGAGCAGTCAGACTGGTTTACAAGAGGATGAAGAGCAGTCAAACTGTTTTATAAGAGAATGAAGAGCAGTCAAACTGCTTTATAAAAGGATGAAGAGCAGTCAAACTGTTTTATAAGAGGACGAAGAGCAGTCAAACTGTTTTATAAGCGGACGAACAGCAGTCAAACTGATTTATAATCGGACGAAGAGCAGTCAAACTGATTTATAATCGGACGAAGAGCAGTCAAACGGTTTTATAAGAGGATGAAGAGCAGTCAAATTGATTTATAAGAGGATGAAGAGAAGTCAAACTGCTTTATAAAAGGATGAAGAGCAGTCAAACTGTTTTATACGAGGATGTAGAGCAGTCAGACTGTTTTACAAGAGGTTGAAGAGCAGTCAACCTGTTTTACAAGAGGATGAAGAGCAGTCAAACTGTTTTATAAGAGGATGAAGAGCAGTCAAACTGATTTATAAGAGGATGAAGAGCAGTCAAACTGCTTTATAAAAGGATGAAGAGCAGTCAAACTGATTTATAAGAGGATGAAGAGCAGTCAAACTGTTTTATAAGCAGACGA
This sequence comes from Lampris incognitus, assembly GCF_029633865.1. Lineage (NCBI taxonomy): Eukaryota > Metazoa > Chordata > Actinopteri > Lampriformes > Lampridae > Lampris > Lampris incognitus. Next base: position 37,698,926 of record NC_079222.1, read on the forward strand.
AGAGCAGTCAAACTGATTTATAATCGGACGAAGAGCAGTCAAACTGATTTATAAAAGGATGAAGAGCAGTCAAACTGTTTTATAAGCGGATGAACCGCAGTCAAACTGATTTATAATCGGACGAAGAGCAGTCAAACTGATTTATAAGAGGATGAAGAGCAGTCAAACTGCTTTATAAGAGGATGAAGAGCAGTCAAACTGCTCTATAGGAGGATAAAGCGCAGTCAAACTGGTTTATATGAGGATGAAGAGCAGTCAAACTGATTTATAAGAGGATGAAGAGCAGTCAAACTGATTTATAAGAGGATGAAGAGCAGTCAAACAGCTTTATAAGAGGATGAAGAGCAGTCAAACTGTTCTATAGGAGGATGAAGCGCAGTCAAACTGCTATATATGAGGATGAAGAGCAGTCAAACTGCTTTATAAGAGGATGAAGAGCAGTCAAACTTCTTTATAAAACGATGAAGAGCAGTCAAACTGTTTTATAAGAGGACGAGGAGCAGTCAAACTGATTTAGAAGAGGATGAAGAGCAGTCAAACTGATTTAAAAGAGGATGAAGAGCAGTCAAACTGCTTTATAAAAGGATGAAGAGCAGTCAAACTGATTTATAATCGGATGAACAGCAGTCAATAATCGGACGAAGAGCAGTCAAACTGTTATATAGGAGGACGAAGAGCAGTCAAACTGAATTATAATCGGATGAAGAGCAGTCAAACTGATTTATAATCGGACGAAGAGCAGTCAAACTGATTTATAATCGGACGAAGAGCAGTCAAACGGTTTTATAAGAGGATGAAGAGCAGTCAAATTGATTTATAAGAGGATGAAGAGCAGTCAAACTGCTTTATAAAAGGATGAAGAGCAGTCAAACTGTTTTATAAGAGGACGAAGAGCAGTCAAACTGATTTGTAAGAGGATGAAGAGCAGTCAAACGGTTTTATAAGAGGATGAAGAGCAGTCAAATTGATTTATAAGAGGATGAAGAGCAGTCAAACTGATTTATAATCGGACGAAGAGCAGTCAAACTGATTTATAATCGGACGAAGAGCAGTCAAACGGTTTTATAAGAGGATGAAGAGCAGTCAAATTGATTTATAAGAGGATGAAGAGCAGTCAAACTGCTTTATAAAAGGATGAAGAGAAGTCAAACTGTTTTATAAGAGGACGAAGAGCAGTCAAACTGATTTATAAGAGGATGAAGAGCAGTCAAACTGATTTATAAGAGGATGAAGAGCAGTGAAACTGCTTTATAAAACGATGAAGAGCAGTCAAACTGTTTTATAAGAGGACGAAGAGCAGTCAAACTGATTTATAAGAGGATTAAGAGCAGTCAAACTGATTTATAAGAGGATGAAGAGCAGTCAAACTGTTTTATAAGAGGATGAAGAGCAGTCAAACTGATTTATAAGAGGATGAAGAGCAGTCAAACTGCTTTATAAAAGGATGAAGAGCAGTCAAACTGATTTATAAGAGGATGAAGAGCAGTCAAACTGTTTTATAAGCAGACGAAGAGCAGTCAAACTGATTTATAAGAGGATGAAGAGCAGTCAAACTGCTTTATAAGAGGATGAAGAGCAGTCAAACTGCTCTATAGGAGGATAAAGCGCAGTCAAACTGGTCTACAGGAGGATGAAGCGCAGTCAAACTGATTTATAAGAGGATGAAGAGCAGTCAAACTGATTTATAAGAGGATGAAGAGCAGTCAAACTGCTTTATAAGAGGATGAAGAGCAGTCAAACTGTTCTATAGGAGGATGAAGTGCAGTCAAACTGGTTTATATGAGGATGAAGAGCAGTCAAACTGCTTTATAAGAGGATGAAGAGCAGTCAAACTTTTTTATAAAACGATGAAGAGCAGTCAAACTGTTTTATAAGAGGACGAGGAGCAGTCAAACTGATTTAGAAGAGGATGAAGAGCAGTCAAACTGATTTAAAAGAGGATGAAGAGCAGTCAAACTGCTTTATAAAAGGATGAAGAGCAGTCAAACTGATTTATAATCGGATGAACAGCAGTCAATAATCGGACGAAGAGCAGTCAAACTGTTATATAGGAGGACGAAGAGCACTCAAACTGATTTATAATCGGACGAAGAGCAGTCAAACGGTTTTATAAGAGGATGAAGAGCAGTCAAACTGCTTTATAAAAAGATGAAGCGCAGTCAAACTGATTTATAATCGGACGAAGAGCAGTCAAACTGTTCTATACGGGGATGAAGCGCAGTCAAACTGGTTTATAGGAGGATGAAGAGCAGTCAAACTATTTTATAAGAGGATGAAGAGCAGTCAAACTGATTTATAATCCGACGAAGAGCAGTCAAACTGTTCTATAGGAGGTTGAAGCGCAGTCAAACTGGTTTATAGGAGGATGAAGAGCAGTCAAACTGCTTTATAGGAGGATGAAGAGCAGTCAAACTGCTTTATAAAAGGCTGAAGAGCAGTCAAACTGATTTATAATCGGACGAAGAGCAGTCAATGATCGGACGAAGAGCAGTCAAACTCTTCTATAGGAGGATGAAGCGCAGTCAAACTGTTTTACACGAGGATTTAGAGCAGTCAGACTGGTTTACAAGAGGATGAAGAGCAGTCAAACTGTTTTATAAGAGAATGAAGAATAGTCAAACTGCTTTATAAAAGGATGAAGAGCAGTCAAACTGTTTTATAAGAGGACGAAGAGCAGTCAAACTGTTTTATAAGCGGACGAACAGCAGTCAAACTGATTTATAATCGGACGAAGAGCAGTCAAACTGATTTATAATCGGACGAAGAGCAGTCAAACGGTTTTATAAGAGGATGAAGAGCAGTCAAATTGATTTATAAGAGGATGAAGAGAAGTCAAACTGCTTTATAAAAGGATGAAGAGCAGTCAAACTGTTTTATACGAGGATGTAGAGCAGTCAGACTGTTTTACAAGAGGTTGAAGAGCAGTCAACCTGTTTTACAAGAGGATGAAGAGCAGTCAAACTGTTTTATAAGAGGATGAAGAGCAGTCAAACTGATTTATAAGAGGATGAAGAGCAGTCAAACTGCTTTATAAAAGGATGAAGAGCAGTCAAACTGATTTATAAGAGGATGAAGAGCAGTCAAACTGTTTTATAAGCAGACGAAGAGCAGTCAAACTGATTTATAATCGGACGAAGAGCAGTCAAACTGATTTATAAAAGGATGAAGAGCAGTCAAACTGTTTTATAAGCGGATGAACCGCAGTCAAACTGATTTATAATCGGACGAAGAGCAGTCAAACTGATTTATAAGAGGATGAAGAGCAGTCAAACTGCTTTATAAGAGGATGAAGAGCAGTCAAACTGCTCTATAGGAGGATAAAGCGCAGTCAAACTGGTTTATATGAGGATGAAGAGCAGTCAAACTGATTTATAAGAGGATGAAGAGCAGTCAAACTGATTTATAAGAGGATGAAGAGCAGTCAAACAGCTTTATAAGAGGATGAAGAGCAGTCAAACTGTTCTATAGGAGGATGAAGCGCAGTCAAACTGCTATATATGAGGATGAAGAGCAGTCAAACTGCTTTATAAGAGGATGAAGAGCAGTCAAACTTCTTTATAAAACGATGAAGAGCAGTCAAACTGTTTTATAAGAGGACGAGGAGCAGTCAAACTGATTTAGAAGAGGATGAAGAGCAGTCAAACTGATTTAAAAGAGGATGAAGAGCAGTCAAACTGCTTTATAAAAGGATGAAGAGCAGTCAAACTGATTTATAATCGGATGAACAGCAGTCAATAATCGGACGAAGAGCAGTCAAACTGTTATATAGGAGGACGAAGAGCAGTCAAACTGTTTTATAAGCGGACGAACAGCAGTCAAACTGATTTATAATCGGACGAAGAGCAGTCAAACTGATTTATAATCGGACGAAGAGCAGTCAAACGGTTTTATAAGAGGATGAAGAGCAGTCAAATTGATTTATAAGAGGATGAAGAGCAGTCAAACGGTTTTATAAGAGGATAAAGAGCAGTCAAATTGATTTATAAGAGGATGAAGAGCAGTCAAACTGATTTATAATCGGACGAAGAGCAGTCAAACTGATTTATAATCGGACGAAGAGCAGTCAAACGGTTTTATAAGAGGATGAAGAGCAGTCAAATTGATTTATAAGAGGATGAAGAGCAGTCAAACTGCTTTATAAAAGGATGAAGAGAAGTCAAACTGTTTTATAAGAGGACGAAGAGCAGTCAAACTGATTTATAAGAGGATGAAGAGCAGTGAAACTGCTTTATAAAACGATGAAGAGCAGTCAAACTGTTTTATAAGAGGTTGAAGCGCAGTCAAACTGGTTTATAGGAGGATGAAGAGCAGTCAAACTGCTTTATAGGAGGATGAAGAGCAGTCAAACTGCTTTATAAAAGGCTGAAGAGCAGTCAAACTGATTTATAATCGGACGAAGAGCAGTCAATGATCGGACGAAGAGCAGTCAAACTCTTCTATAGGAGGATGAAGCGCAGTCAAACTGTTTTACACGAGGATTTAGAGCAGTCAGACTGGTTTACAAGAGGATGAAGAGCAGTCAAACTGTTTTATAAGAGAATGAAGAGCAGTCAAACTGCTTTATAAAAGGATGAAGAGCAGTCAAACTGTTCTATAGGAGGATGAAGCGCAGTCAAACTGGTTTATAGGAGGATGAAGAGCAGTCAAACTGCTTTATAGGAGGATGAAGAGCAGTCAAACTGCTTTATAAAACGATGAAGAGCAGTCCAACTGTTTTATAAGAGGACGAAGAGCAGTCAAACTGATTTATAAGAGGATGAAGAGCAGTCAAACTGATTTATAAGAGGATGAAGAGCAGTCAAACTGCTTTATAAAAGGCTGAAGAGCAGTCAAACTGATTTATAATCGGACGAAGAGCAGTCAATGATCGGACGAAGAGCAGTCAAACTCTTCTATAGGAGGATGAAGCGCAGTCAAACTGTTTTACACGAGGATTTAGAGCAGTCAGACTGGTTTACAAGAGGATGAAGAGCAGTCAAACTGTTTTATAAGAGAATGAAGAGCAGTCAAACTGCTTTATAAAAGGATGAAGAGCAGTCAAACGGTTTTATAAGAGGATGAAGAGCAGTCAAATTGATTTATAAGAGGATGAAGAGCAGTCAAACTGCTTTATAAAAGGATGAAGAGCAGTCAAACTGTTTTATAAGAGGACGAAGAGCAGTCAAACTGATTTATAAGAGGATGAAGAGCAGTCAAACGGTTTTATAAGAGGATGAAGAACAGTCAAATTGCTTTATAAAAGGATGAAGAGCAGTCAAACTGTTTTATACGAGGATGTAGAGCAGTCAGACTGTTTTACAAGAGGTTGAAGAGCAGTCAACCTGTTTTACAAGAGGATGAAGAGCAGTCAAACTGTTTTATAAGAGGATGAAGAGCAGTCAAACTGATTTATAAGAGGATGAAGAGCAGTCAAACTGCTTTATAAAAGGATGAAGAGCAGTAAAACTGATTTATAAGAGGATGAAGAGCAGTCAAACTGTTTTATAAGCAGACGAAGAGCAGTCAAACTGATTTATAATCGGACGAAGAGCAGTCAAACTGATTTATAAAAGGATGAAGAGCAGTCAAACTGTTTTATAAGCGGATGAACCGCAGTCAAACTGATTTATAATCGGACGAAGAGCAGTCAAACTGATTTATAAGAGGATGAAGAGCAGTCAAACTGCTTTATAAGAGGATGAAGAGCAGTCAAACTGCTCTATAGGAGGATAAAGCGCAGTCAAACTGGTTTATATGAGGATGAAGAGCAGTCAAACTGATTTATAAGAGGATGAAGAGCAGTCAAACTGATTTATAAGAGGATGAAGAGCAGTCAAACAGCTTTATAAGAGGATGAAGAGCAGTCAAACTGTTCTATAGGAGGATGAAGCACAGTCAAACTGCTATATATGAGGATGAAGAGCAGTCAAACTGCTTTATAAGAGGATGAAGAACAGTCAAACTTCTTTATAAAACGATGAAGAGCAGTCAAACTGTTTTATAAGAGGACGAGGAGCAGTCAAACTGATTTAGAAGAGGATGAAGAGCAGTCAAACTGATTTAAAAGAGGATGAAGAGCAGTCAAACTGCTTTATAAAAGGATGAAGAGCAGTCAAACTGATTTATAATCGGATGAACAGCAGTCAATAATCGGACGAAGAGCAGTCAAACTGTTATATAGGAGGACGAAGAGCAGTCAAACTGAATTATAATCGGATGAAGAGCAGTCAAACTGTTTAATAAGAGGACGAAGAGCAGTCAAACTGTTTTATAAGCGGACGAACAGCAGTCAAACTGATTTATAATCGGACGAAGAGCAGTCAAACTGATTTATAATCGGACGAAGAGCAGTCAAACGGTTTTATAAGAGGATGAAGAGCAGTCAAATTGATTTATAAGAGGATGAAGAGCAGTCAAACGGTTTTATAAGAGGATGAAGAGCAGTCAAATTGATTTATAAGAGGATGAAGAGCAGTCAAACTGATTTATAATCGGACTAAGAGCAGTCAAACTGATTTATAATCGGACGAAGAGCAGTCAAACGGTTTTATAAGAGGATGAAGAGCAGTCAAATTGATTTATAAGAGGATGAAGAGCAGTCAAACTGCTTTATAAAAGGATGAAGAGAAGTCAAACTGTTTTATAAGAGGACGAAGAGCAGTCAAACTGATTTATAAGAGGATGAAGAGCAGTGAAACTGCTTTATAAAACGATGAAGAGCAGTCAAACTGTTTTATAAGAGGTTGAAGCGCAGTCAAACTGGTTTATAGGAGGATGAAGAGCAGTCAAACTGCTTTATAGGAGGATGAAGAGCAGTCAAACTGCTTTATAAAAGGCTGAAGAGCAGTCAAACTGATTTATAATCGGACGAAGAGCAGTCAATGATCGGACGAAGAGCAGTCAAACTCTTCTATAGGAGGATGAAGCGCAGTCAAACTGTTTTACACGAGGATTTAGAGCAGTCAGACTGGTTTACAATAGGATGAAGAGCAGTCAAACTGTTTTATAAGAGAATGAAGAGCAGTCAAACTGCTTTATAAAAGGATGAAGAGCAGTCAAACTGTTCTATAGGAGGATGAAGCGCAGTCAAACTGGTTTATAGGAGGATGAAGAGCAGTCAAACTGCTTTATAGGAGGATGAAGAGCAGTCAAACTGCTTTATGAAACGATGAAGAGCAGTCCAACTGTTTTATAAGAGGACGAAGAGCAGTCAAACTGATTTAGAAGAGGATGAAGAGCAGTCAAACTGATTTAAAAGAGGATGAAGAGCAGTCAAACTGCTTTATAAAAGGATGAAGAGCAGTCAAACTGATTTATAATCGGATGAACAGCAGTCAATAATCGGACGAAGAGCAGTCAAACTGTTATATAGGAGGACGAAGAGCAGTCAAACTGAATTATAATCGGATGAAGAGCAGTCAAACTGTTTTATAAGCGGACGAACAGCAGTCAAACTGATTTATAATCGGACGAAGAGCAGTCAAACTGATTTATAATCGGACGAAGAGCAGTCAAACGGTTTTATAAGAGGATGAAGAGCAGTCAAATTGATTTATAAGAGGATGAAGAGCAGTCAAACGGTTTTATAAGAGGATGAAGAGCAGTCAAATTGATTTATAAGAGGATGAGGAGCAGTCAAACTGATTTATAATCGGACGAAGAGCAGTCAAACTGATTCATAATCGGACGAAGAGCAGTCAAACGGTTTTATAAGAGGATGAAGAGCAGTCAAATTGATTTATAAGAGGATGAAGAGCAGTCAAACTGCTTTATAAAAGGATGAAGAGAAGTCAAACTGTTTTATAAGAGGACGAAGAGCAGTCAAACTGATTTATAAGAGGATGAAGAGCAGTCAAACTGATTTATAAGAGGATGAAGAGCAGTGAAACTGCTTTATAAAACGATGAAGAGCAGTCAAACTGTTTTATAAGAGGACGAAGAGCAGTCAAACTGATTTATAAGAGGATGAAGAGCAGTCAAACTGATTTATAAGAGGATGAAGAGCAGTCAAACTGCTTTATAAAAGGATGAAGAGCAGTCAAACTGATTTATAAACGGACGAAGAGCAGTCAATAATCGGACGAAGAGCAGCCAAACTGTTCTATAGGAGGATGAAGCGCAGTCAAACTGTTTTACACGAGGATGTAGAGCAGTCAGACTGGTTTACAAGAGTATGAAGAGCAGTCAACCTGTTTTACAAGAGGTTGAAGAGCAGTCAAACTGTTTTATAAGAGGATGAAGAGCAGTCAAACTGAATTATAATCGGATGAAGAGCAGTCAAACAGCTTTATAAGAGGATGAAGAGCAGTCAAACTGCTTTATAAAAGGATGAAGAGCAGTCAAACTGTTTAATAAGAGGACGAAGAGCAGTCAAACTGTTTTATAAGCGGATGAACAGCAGTCAAACTGATTTATAATCGGACGAAGAGCAGTCAAACTGATTTATAATCGGACGAAGAGCAGTCAAACGGTTTTATAAGAGGATGAAGAGCAGTCAAATTGATTTATAAGAGGATGAAGCGCAGTCAAACGGTTTTATAAGAGGATGAAGAGCAGTCAAATTGATTTATAAGAGGATGAAGAGCAGTCAAACTGATTTATAATCGGACGAAGAGCAGTCAAACTGATTTATAATCGGACGAAGAGCAGTCAAACGGTTTTATAAGAGGATGAAGAGCAGTCAAATTGATTTATAAGAGGATGAAGAGCAGTCAAACTGCTTTATAAAAGGATGAAGAGCAGTCAAACTGTTTTATAAGAGGACGAAGAGCAGTCAAACTGATTTATAAGAGGATGAAGAGCAGTCAAACGGTTTTATAAGAGGATGAAGAACAGTCAAATTGATTTATAAGAGGATGAAGAGCAGTCAAACTGATTTATAATCGGACGAAGAGCAGTCAAACTGATTTATAATCGGACGAAGAGCAGTCAAACGGTTTTATAAGAGGATGAAGAGCAGTCAAATTGATTTATAGGAGGATGAAGAGCAGTCAAACTGCTTTATAAAAGGATGAAGAGAAGTCAAACTGTTTTATAAGAGGACGAAGAGCAGTCGAACTGATTTATAAGAGGATGAAGAGCAGTCAAACTGATTTATAAGAGGATGAAGAGCAGTGAAACTGCTTTATAAAACGATGAAGAGCAGTCAAACTGTTTTATAAGAGGACGAAGAGCAGTCAAACTGATTTATAAGAGGATGAAGAGCAGTCAAACTGATTTATAAGAGGATGAAGAGCAGTCAAACTGCTTTATAAAAGGATGAAGAGCAGTCAAACTGATTTATAAACGGACGAAGAGCATTCAATAATCGGACGAAGAGCAGTCAAACTGCTCTATAGGAGGATAAAGCGCAGTCAAACTGTTTTATATGAGGATGAAGAGCAGTCAAACTGATTTATAAGAGGATGTAGAGCAGTCAGACTGGTTTACAAGAGTATGAAGAGCAGTCAACCTGTTTTACAAGAGGTTGAAGAGCAGTCAAACTGTTTTATAAGAGGATGAAGAGCAGTCAAACTGATTTATAAGAGGATGAAGAGCAGTCAAACTGCTTTATAAAAGGATGAAGAGCAGTCAAACTATTTTATAAGAGGACGAAGAGCAGTCAAACTGATTTATAAGAGGATGAGGAGCAGTCAAACTGATTTAAAAGAGGATGAAGAGCAGTCAAACTGCTTTATAAAATGATGAAGAGCAGTCAAACTGATTTATAATCCGACGAAGAGCAGTCAAACTGTTCTATAGGAGGATGAAGCGCAGTCAAACTGGTTTATAGGAGGATGAAGAGCAGTCAAACTGCTTTATAGGAGGATGAAGAGCAGTCAAACTGCTTTATAAAACGATGAAGAGCAGTCCAACTGTTTTATAAGAGGACGAAGAGCAGTCAAACTGATTTATAATCCGACGAAGAGCAGTCAAACTGTTCTATAGGAGGATGAAGCGCAGTCAAACTGGTTTATAGGAGGATGAAGAGCAGTCAAACTGCTTTATAGGAGGATGAAGAGCAGTCAAACTACTTTATAAAACGATGAAGAGCAGTCCAACTGTTTTATAAGAGGACAAAGAGCAGTCAAACTGATATATAAGAGGATGAAGAGCAGTCAAACTGATTTATAAGAGGATGAAGAGCAGTCAAACTGCTTTATAAAAGGCTGAAGAGCAGTCAAACTGATTTATAATCGGACGAAGAGCAGTCAATGATCGGACGAAGAGCAGTCAAACTCTTCTATAGGAGGATGAAGCGCAGTCAAACTGTTTTACACGAGGATTTAGAGCAGTCAGACTGGTTTACAAGAGGATGAAGAGCAGTCAGCCTGTTTTAGAAGAGGATGAAGAGCAGTCAAACTGATTTATAAGAGGATGTAGAGCAGTCAGACTGGTTTACAAGAGTATGAAGAGCAGTCAACCTGTTTTACAAGAGGTTGAAGAGCAGTCAAACTGTTTTATAAGAGGATGAAGAGCAGTCAAACTGATTTATAAGAGGATGAAGAGCAGTCAAACTGCTTTATAAAAGGATGAAGAGCAGTCAAACTATTTTATAAGAGGACGAAGAGCAGTCAAACTGATTTATAAGAGGATGAGGAGCAGTCAAACTGATTTAAAAGAGGATGAAGAGCAGTCAAACTGCTTTATAAAATGATGAAGAGCAGTCAAACTGATTTATAATCCGACGAAGAGCAGTCAAACTGTTCTATAGGAGGATGAAGCGCAGTCAAACTGGTTTATAGGAGGATGAAGAGCAGTCAAACTGCTTTATAGGAGGATGAAGAGCAGTCAAACTGCTTTATAAAACGATGAAGAGCAGTCCAACTGTTTTATAAGAGGACGAAGAGCAGTCAAACTGATTTATAATCCGACGAAGAGCAGTCAAACTGTTCTATAGGAGGATGAAGCGCAGTCAAACTGGTTTATAGGAGGATGAAGAGCAGTCAAACTGCTTTATAGGAGGATGAAGAGCAGTCAAACTGCTTTATAAAACGATGAAGAGCAGTCCAACTGTTTTATAAGAGGACGAAGAGCAGTCAAACTGATATATAAGAGGATGAAGAGCAGTCAAACTGATTTATAAGAGGATGAAGAGCAGTCAAACTGCTTTATAAAAGGCTGAAGAGCAGTCAAACTGATTTATAATCGGACGAAGAGCAGTCAATGATCGGACGAAGAGCAGTCAAACTCTTCTATAGGAGGATGAAGCGCAGTCAAACTGTTTTACACGAGGATTTAGAGCAGTCAGACTGGTTTACAAGAGGATGAAGAGCAGTCAGCCTGTTTTAGAAGAGGATGAAGAGCAGTCAAACTGTTTTATAAGAGAATGAAGAGCAGTCAAACTGCTTTATAAAAGGATGAAGAGCAGTCAAACTGTTTTATAAGAGGACGAAGAGCAGTCAAACTGTTTTATAAGCGGACGAACAGCAGTCAAACTGATTTATAATCGGACGAAGAGCAGTCAAACTGATTTATAATCGGACGAAGAGCAGTCAAACGGTTTTATAAGAGGATGAAGAGCAGTCAAATTGATTTATAAGAGGATGAAGAGAAGTCAAACTGCTTTATAAAAGGATGAAGAGCAGTCAAACTGTTTTATACGAGGATGTAGAGCAGTCAGACTGTTTTACAAGAGGTTGAAGAGCAGTCAACCTGTTTTACAAGAGGATGAAGAGCAGTCAAACTGTTTTATAAGAGGATGAAGAGCAGTCAAACTGATTTATAAGAGGATGAAGAGCAGTCAAACTGCTTTATAAAAGGATGAAGAGCAGTCAAACTGATTTATAAGAGGATGAAGAGCAGTCAAACTGTTTTATAAGCAGACGAAGAGCAGTCAAACTGATTTATAATAGGACGAAGAGCAGTCAAACTGATTTATAAAAGGATGAAGAGCAGTCAAACTCTTTTATAAGCGGATGAACCGCAGTCAAACTGATTTATAATCGGACGAAGAGCAGTCAAACGGTTTTATAAGAGGATGAAGAGCAGTCAAATTGATTTATAAGAGGATGAAGAGCAGTCAAACTGCTTTATAAAAGGATGAAGAGCAGTCAAACTGTTTTATAAGAGGACGAAGAGCAGTCAAACTGATTTATAAGAGGATGAAGAGCAGTCAAACGGTTTTATAAGAGGATGAAGAGCAGACAAATTGATTTATAAGAGGTTGAAGAGCAGTCAAACTGATTTATAATCGGACGAAGAGCAGTCAAACTGATTTATAATCGGACGAAGAGCAGTCAAACGGTTTTATAAGAGGATGAAGAGCAGTCAAATTGATTTATAAGAGGATGAAGAGCAGTCAAACTGCTTTATAAAAGGATGAAGAGAAGTCAAACTGTTTTATAAGAGGACGAAGAGCAGTCAAACTGATTTGTAAGAGGATGAAGAGCAGTCAAACTGATTTATAAGAGGATGAAGAGCAGTGAAACTGCTTTATAAAACGATGAAGAGCAGTCAAACTGTTTTATAAGAGGACGAAGAGCAGTCAAACTGATTTATAAGAGGATGAAGAGCAGTCAAACTGATTTATAAGAGGATGAAGAGCAGTCAAACTGTTTTATAAGAGGATGAAGAGCAGTCAAACTGATTTATAAGAGGATGAAGAGCAGTCAAACTGCTTAATAAAAGGATGAAGAGCAGTCAATCTGCTCTATAGGAGGATAAAGCGCAGTCAAACTGGTTTATATGAGGATGAAGAGCAGTCAAACTGATTTATAAGAGGATGAAGAGCAGTCAAACTGATTTATAAGAGGATGAAGAGCAGTCAAACTGCTTTATAAGAGGATGAAGAGCAGTCAAACTGTTCTATAGGAGGATGAAGCGCAGTCAAACTGGTTTATATGAGGATGAAGAGCAGTCAAACTGCTTTATAAGACGATGAAGAGCAGTCAAACTGCTTTATAAAAGGATGAAGAGCAGTCAAACTGATTTATAAGAGGATGAAGAGCAGTCAAACTGTTTTATAAGCAGACGAAGAGCAGTCAAACTGATTTATAATCGGACGAAGAGCAGTCAAACTGATTTATGAAAGGATGAAGAGCAGTCAAACTCTTTTATAAGCGGATGAACCGCAGTCAAACTGATTTATAATCGGACGAAGAGCAGTCAAACGGTTTTATAAGAGGATGAAGAGCAGTCAAATTGATTTATAAGAGGATGAAGAGCAGTCAAACTGCTTTATAAAAGGATGAAGAGCAGTCAAACTGTTTTATAAGAGGACGAAGAGCAGTCAAACTGATTTATAAGAGGATGAAGAGCAGTCAAACGGTTTTATAAGAGGATGAAGAGCAGTCAAATTGATTTATAAGAGGTTGAAGAGCAGTCAAACTGATTTATAATCGGACGAAGAGCAGTCAAACTGATTTATAATCGGACGAAGAGCAGTCAAACGGTTTTATAAGAGGATGAAGAGCAGTCAAATTGATTTATAAGAGGATAAAGAGCAGTCAAACTGCTTTATAAAAGGATGAAGAGAAGTCAAACTGTTTTATAAGAGGACGAAGAGCAGTCAAACTGATTTATAAGAGGATGAAGAGCAGTCAAACTGATTTATAAGAGGATGAAGAGCAGTGAAACTGCTTTATAAAACGATGAAGAGCAGTCAAACTGTTTTATAAGAGGACGAAGAGCAGTCAAACTGATTTATAAGAGGATGAAGAGCAGTCAAACTGATTTATAAGAGGATGAAGAGCAGTCAAACTGTTTTATAAGAGGATGAAGAGCAGTCAAACTGATTTATAAGAGGATGAAGAGCAGTCAAACTGCTTTATAAAAGGATGAAGAGCAGTCAAACTGATTTATAAGAGGATGAAGAGCAGTCAAACTGTTTTATAAGCAGACGAAGAGCAGTCAAACTGATTTATAAGAGGATGAAGAGCAGTCAAACTGCTTTATAAGAGGATGAAGAGCAGTCAAACTGCTCTATAGGAGGATAAAGCGCAGTCAAACTGGTTTATATGAGGATGAAGAGCAGTCAAACTGATTTATAAGAGGATGAAGAGCAGTCAAACTGATTTATAAGAGGATGAAGAGCAGTCAAACTGCTTTATAAGAGGATGAAGAGCAGTCAAACTGTTCTATAGGAGGATGAAGCGCAGTCAAACTGGTTTATATGAGGATGAAGAGCAGTCAAACTGCTTTATAAGAGGATGAAGAGCAGTCAAACTTCTTTATAAAACGATGAAGAGCAGTCAAACTGTTTTATAAGAGGACGAGGAGCAGTCAAACTGATTTAGAAGAGGATGAAGAGCAGTCAAGCTGATTTAAAAGAGGATGAAGAGCAGTCAAACTGCTTTATAAAAGGATGAAGAGCAGTCAAACTGATTTATAATCGGATGAACAGCAGTCAATAATCGGACGAAGAGCAGTCAAACTGTTATATAGGAGGACGAAGAGCAGTCAAACTGAATTATAATCGGATGAAGAGCAGTCAAACTGTTTAATAAGAGGACGAAGAGCAGTCAAACTGTTTTATAAGCGGACGAACAGCAGTCAAACTGATTTATAATCGGACGAAGAGCAGTCAAACTGATTTATAATCGGACGAAGAGCAGTCAAACGGTTTTATAAGAGGATGAAGAGCAGTCAAATTGATTTATAAGAGGATGAAGAGCAGTCAAACGGTTTTATAAGAGGATGAAGAGCAGTCAAATTGATTTATAAGAGGATGAAGAGCAGTCAAACTGATTTATAATCGGACGAAGAGCAGTCAAACTGATTTATAATCGGACGAAGAGCAGTCAAACGGTTTTATAAGAGGATGAAGAGCAGTCAAATTGATTTATAAGAGGATGAAGAGCAGTCAAACTGCTTTATAAAAGGACGAAGAGAAGTCAAACTGTTTTATAAGAGGACGAAGAGCAGTCAAACTGATTTATAAGAGGATGAAGAGCAGTCAAACTGATTTATAAGAGGATGAAGAGCAGTCAAACTGTTCTATAGGAGGATGAAGCGCAGTCAAACTGGTTTATATGAGGATGAAGAGCAGTCAAACTGCTTTATAAGAGGATGAAGAGCAGTCAAACTGCTTTATAAAAGGATGAAGAGCAGTCAAACTGATTTATAAGAGGATGAAGAGCAGTCAAACTGTTTTATAAGCAGACGAAGAGCAGTCAAACTGATTTATAATCGGACGAAGAGCAGTCAAACTGATTTATAAAAGGATGAAGAGCAGTCAAACTCTTTTATAAGCGGATGAACCGCAGTCAAACTGATTTATAATCGGACGAAGAGCAGTCAAACGGTTTTATAAGAGGATGAAGAGCAGTCAAATTGATTTATAAGAGGATGAAGAGCAGTCAAACTGCTTTATAAAAGGATGAAGAGCAGTCAAACTGTTTTATAAGAGGACGAAGAGCAGTCAAACTGATTTATAAGAGGATGAAGAGCAGTCAAACGGTTTTATAAGAGGATGAAGAGCAGTCAAATTGATTTATAAGAGGTTGAAGAGCAGTCAAACTGATTTATAATCGGACGAAGAGCAGTCAAACTGATTTATAATCGGACGAAGAGCAGTCAAACGGTTTTATAAGAGGATGAAGAGCAGTCAAATTGATTTATAAGAGGATGAAGAGCAGTCAAACTGCTTTATAAAAGGATGAAGAGAAGTCAAACTGTTTTATAAGAGGACGAAGAGCAGTCAAACTGATTTATAAGAGGATGAAGAGCAGTCAAACTGATTTATAAGAGGATGAAGAGCAGTGAAACTGCTTTATAAAACGATGAAGAGCAGTCAAACTGTTTTATAAGAGGACGAAGAGCAGTCAAACTGATTTATAAGAGGATGAAGAGCAGTCAAACTGATTTATAAGAGGATGAAGAGCAGTCAAACTGTTTTATAAGAGGATGAAGAGCAGTCAAACTGATTTATAAGAGGATGAAGAGCAGTCAAACTGCTTTATAAAAGGATGAAGAGCAGTCAAACTGATTTATAAGAGGATGAAGAGCAGTCAAACTGTTTTATAAGCAGACGAAGAGCAGTCAAACTGATTTATAAGAGGATGAAGAGCAGTCAAACTGCTTTATAAGAGGATGAAGAGCAGTCAAACTGCTCTATAGGAGGATAAAGCGCAGTCAAACTGGTTTATATGAGGATGAAGAGCAGTCAAACTGATTTATAAGAGGATGAAGAGCAGTCAAACTGATTTATAAGAGGATGAAGAGCAGTCAAACTGCTTTATAAGAGGATGAAGAGCAGTCAAACTGTTCTATAGGAGGATGAAGCGCAGTCAAACTGGTTTATATGAGGATGAAGAGCAGTCAAACTGCTTTATAAGAGGATGAAGAGCAGTCAAACTTCTTTATAAAACGATGAAGAGCAGTCAAACTGTTTTATAAGAGGACGAGGAGCAGTCAAACTGATTTAGAAGAGGATGAAGAGCAGTCAAGCTGATTTAAAAGAGGATGAAGAGCAGTCAAACTGCTTTATAAAAGGATGAAGAGCAGTCAAACTGATTTATAATCGGATGAACAGCAGTCAATAATCGGACGAAGAGCAGTCAAACTGTTATATAGGAGGACGAAGAGCAGTCAAACTGAATTATAATCGGATGAAGAGCAGTCAAACTGTTTAATAAGAGGACGAAGAGCAGTCAAACTGTTTTATAAGCGGACGAACAGCAGTCAAACTGATTTATAATCGGACGAAGAGCAGTCAAACTGATTTATAATCGGACGAAGAGCAGTCAAACGGTTTTATAAGAGGATGAAGAGCAGTCAAATTGATTTATAAGAGGATGAAGAGCAGTCAAACGGTTTTATAAGAGGATGAAGAGCAGTCAAATTGATTTATAAGAGGATGAAGAGCAGTCAAACTGATTTATAATCGGACGAAGAGCAGTCAAACTGATTTATAATCGGACGAAGAGCAGTCAAACGGTTTTATAAGAGGATGAAGAGCAGTCAAATTGATTTATAAGAGGATGAAGAGCAGTCAAACTGCTTTATAAAAGGACGAAGAGAAGTCAAACTGTTTTATAAGAGGACGAAGAGCAGTCAAACTGATTTATAAGAGGATGAAGAGCAGTCAAACTGATTTATAAGAGGATGAAGAGCAGTGAAACTGCTTTATAAAACGATGAAGAGCAGTCAAACTGTTTTATAAGAGGACGAAGAGCAGTCAAACTGATTTATAAGAGGATGAAGAGCAGTCAAACTGATTTATAAGAGGATGAAGAGCAGTCAAACTGCTTTATAAAAGGATGAAGAGCAGTCAAACTGATTTATAAACGGACGAAGAGCAGTCAATAATCGGACGAAGAGCAGCCAAACTGTTCTATAGGAGGATGAAGCGCAGTCAAACTGTTTTACACGAGGATGTAGAGCAGTCAGACTGGTTTACAAGAGTATGAAGAGCAGTCAACCTGTTTTACAAGAGGTTGAAGAGCAGTCAAACTGTTTTATAAGAGGATGAAGAGCAGTCAAACTGAATTATAATCGGATGAAGAGCAGTCAAACTGATTTATAAGAGGATGAAGAGCAGTCAAACTGCTTTATAAAAGGATGAAGAGCAGTCAAACTGTTTAATAAGAGGACGAAGAGCAGTCAAACTGTTTTATAAGCGGACGAACAGCAGTCAAACTGATTTATAATCGGACGAAGAGCAGTCAAACTGATTTATAATCGGACGAAGAGCAGTCAAACGGTTTTATAAGAGGATGAAGAGCAGTCAAATTGATTTATAAGAGGATGAAGAGCAGTCAAACGGTTTTATAAGAGGATGAAGAGCAGTCAAATTGATTTATAAGAGGATGAAGAGCAGTCAAACTGATTTATAATCGGACGAAGAGCAGTCAAACTGATTTATAATCGGACAAAGAGCAGTCAAACGGTTTTATAAGAGGATGAAGAGCAGTCAAATTGATTTATAAGAGGATGAAGAGCAGTCAAACTGCTTTATAAAAGGATGAAGAGCAGTCAAACTGTTTTATAAGAGGACGAAGAGCAGTCAAACTGATTTATAAGAGGATGAAGAGCAGTCAAACGGTTTTATAAGAGGATGAAGAGCAGTCAAATTGATTTATAAGAGGATGAAGAGCAGTCAAACTGATTTATAATCGGACGAAGAGCAGTCAAACTGATTTATAATCGGACGAAGAGCAGTCAAACGGTTTTATAAGAGGATGAAGAGCAGTCAAATTGATTTATAGGAGGATGAAGAGCAGTCAAACTGCTTTATAAAAGGATGAAGAGAAGTCAAACTGTTTTATAAGAGGACGAAGAGCAGTCAAACTGATTTATAAGAGGATGAAGAGCAGTCAAACTGATTTATAAGAGGATGAAGAGCAGTGAAACTGCTTTATAAAACGATGAAGAGCAGTCAAACTGTTTTATAAGAGGACGAAGAGCAGTCAAACTGATTTATAAGAGGATGAAGAGCAGTCAAACTGATTTATAAGAGGATGAAGAGCAGTCAAACTGCTTTATAAAAGGATGAAGAGCAGTCAAACTGATTTATAAACGGACGAAGAGCAGTCAATAATCGGACGAAGAGCAGTCAAACTGCTCTATAGGAGGATAAAGCGCAGTCAAACTGGTTTATATGAGGATGAAGAGCAGTCAGACTGGTTTACAAGAGTATGAAGAGCAGTCAACCTGTTTTACAAGAGGTTGAAGAGCAGTCAAACTGTTTTATAAGAGGATGAAGAGCAGTCAAACTGATTTATAAGAGGATGAAGAGCAGTCAAACTGCTTTATAAAAGGATGAAGAGCAGTCAAACTATTTTATAAGAGGACGAAGAGCAGTCAAACTGATTTATAAGAGGATGAGGAGCAGTCAAACTGATTTAAAAGAGGATGAAGAGCAGTCAAACTGCTTTATAAAATGATGAAGAGCAGTCAAACTGATTTATAATCCGACGAAGAGCAGTCAAACTGTTCTATAGGAGGATGAAGCGCAGTCAAACTGGTTTATAGGAGGATGAAGAGCAGTCAAACTGCTTTATAGGAGGATGAAGAGCAGTCAAACTGCTTTATAAAACGATGAAGAGCAGTCCAACTGTTTTATAAGAGGACGAAGAGCAGTCAAACTGATTTATAATCCGACGAAGAGCAGTCAAACTGTTCTATAGGAGGATGAAGCGCAGTCAAACTGGTTTATAGGAGGATGAAGAGCAGTCAAACTGCTTTATAGGAGGATGAAGAGCAGTCAAACTACTTTATAAAACGATGAAGAGCAGTCCAACTGTTTTATAAGAGGACGAAGAGCAGTCAAACTGATATATAAGAGGATGAAGAGCAGTCAAACTGATTTATAAGAGGATGAAGAGCAGTCAAACTGCTTTATAAAAGGCTGAAGAGCAGTCAAACTGATTTATAATCGGACGAAGAGCAGTCAATGATCGGACGAAGAGCAGTCAAACTCTTCTATAGGAGGATGAAGCGCAGTCAAACTGTTTTACACGAGGATTTAGAGCAGTCAGACTGGTTTACAAGAGGATGAAGAGCAGTCAAACTGCTTTATAGGAGGATGAAGAGCAGTCAAACTACTTTATAAAACGATGAAGAGCAGTCCAACTGTTTTATAAGAGGACGAAGAGCAGTCAAACTGATATATAAGAGGATGAAGAGCAGTCAAACTGATTTATAAGAGGATGAAGAGCAGTCAAACTGCTTTATAAAAGGCTGAAGAGCAGTCAAACTGATTTATAATCGGACGAAGAGCAGTCAATGATCGGACGAAGAGCAGTCAAACTCTTCTATAGGAGGATGAAGCGCAGTCAAACTGTTTTACACGAGGATTTAGAGCAGTCAGACTGGTTTACAAGAGGATGAAGAGCAGTCAACCTGTTTTAGAAGAGGATGAAGAGCAGTCAAACTGATTTATAAGAGGATGTAGAGCAGTCAGACTGGTTTACAAGAGTATGAAGAGCAGTCAACCTGTTTTACAAGAGGTTGAAGAGCAGTCAAACTGTTTTATAAGAGGATGAAGAGCAGTCAAACTGATTTATAAGAGGATGAAGAGCAGTCAAACTGCTTTATAAAAGGATGAAGAGCAGTCAAACTATTTTATAAGAGGACGAAGAGCAGTCAAACTGATTTATAAGAGGATGAGGAGCAGTCAAACTGATTTAAAAGAGGATGAAGAGCAGTCAAACTGCTTTATAAAATGATGAAGAGCAGTCAAACTGATTTATAATCCGACGAAGAGCAGTCAAACTGTTCTATAGGAGGATGAAGCGCAGTCAAACTGGTTTATAGGAGGATGAAGAGCAGTCAAACTGCTTTATAGGAGGATGAAGAGCAGTCAAACTGCTTTATAAAACGATGAAGAGCAGTCCAACTGTTTTATAAGAGGACGAAGAGCAGTCAAACTGATTTATAATCCGACGAAGAGCAGTCAAACTGTTCTATAGGAGGATGAAGCGCAGTCAAACTGGTTTATAGGAGGATGAAGAGCAGTCAAACTGCTTTATAGGAGGATGAAGAGCAGTCAAACTGCTTTATAAAACGATGAAGAGCAGTCCAACTGTTTTATAAGAGGACGAAGAGCAGTCAAACTGATATATAAGAGGATGAAGAGCAGTCAAACTGATTTATAAGAGGATGAAGAGCAGTCAAACTGCTTTATAAAAGGCTGAAGAGCAGTCAAACTGATTTATAATCGGACGAAGAGCAGTCAATGATCGGACGAAGAGCAGTCAAACTCTTCTATAGGAGGATGAAGCGCAGTCAAACTGTTTTACACGAGGATTTAGAGCAGTCAGACTGGTTTACAAGAGGATGAAGAGCAGTCAGCCTGTTTTAGAAGAGGATGAAGAGCAGTCAAACTGTTTTATAAGAGAATGAAGAGCAGTCAAACTGCTTTATAAAAGGATGAAGAGCAGTCAAACTGTTTTATAAGAGGACGAAGAGCAGTCAAACTGTTTTATAAGCGGACGAACAGCAGTCAAACTGATTTATAATCGGACGAAGAGCAGTCAAACTGATTTATAATCGGACGAAGAGCAGTCAAACGGTTTTATAAGAGGATGAAGAGCAGTCAAATTGATTTATAAGAGGATGAAGAGAAGTCAAACTGCTTTATAAAAGGATGAAGAGCAGTCAAACTGTTTTATACGAGGATGTAGAGCAGTCAGACTGTTTTACAAGAGGTTGAAGAGCAGTCAACCTGTTTTACAAGAGGATGAAGAGCAGTCAAACTGTTTTATAAGAGGATGAAGAGCAGTCAAACTGATTTATAAGAGGATGAAGAGCAGTCAAACTGCTTTATAAAAGGATGAAGAGCAGTCAAACTGATTTATAAGAGGATGAAGAGCAGTCAAACTGTTTTATAAGCAGACGAAGAGCAGTCAAACTGATTTATAATCGGACGAAGAGCAGTCAAACTGATTTATAAAAGGATGAAGAGCAGTCAAACTCTTTTATAAGCGGATGAACCGCAGTCAAACTGATTTATAATCGGACGAAGAGCAGTCAAACGGTTTTATAAGAGGATGAAGAGCAGTCAAATTGATTTATAAGAGGATGAAGAGCAGTCAAACTGCTTTATAAAAGGATGAAGAGCAGTCAAACTGTTTTATAAGAGGACGAAGAGCAGTCAAACTGATTTATAAGAGGATGAAGAGCAGTCAAACGGTTTTATAAGAGGATGAAGAGCAGACAAATTGATTTATAAGAGGTTGAAGAGCAGTCAAACTGATTTATAATCGGACGAAGAGCAGTCAAACTGATTTATAATCGGACGAAGAGCAGTCAAACGGTTTTATAAGAGGATGAAGAGCAGTCAAATTGATTTATAAGAGGATGAAGAGCAGTCAAACTGCTTTATAAAAGGATGAAGAGAAGTCAAACTGTTTTATAAGAGGACGAAGAGCAGTCAAACTGATTTGTAAGAGGATGAAGAGCAGTCAAACTGATTTATAAGAGGATGAAGAGCAGTGAAACTGCTTTATAAAACGATGAAGAGCAGTCAAACTGTTTTATAAGAGGACGAAGAGCAGTCAAACTGATTTATAAGAGGATGAAGAGCAGTCAAACTGATTTATAAGAGGATGAAGAGCAGTCAAACTGTTTTATAAGAGGATGAAGAGCAGTCAAACTGATTTATAAGAGGATGAAGAGCAGTCAAACTGCTTTATAAAAGGATGAAGAGCAGTCAAACTGCTCTATAGGAGGATAAAGCGCAGTCAAACTGGTTTATATGAGGATGAAGAGCAGTCAAACTGATTTATAAGAGGATGAAGAGCAGTCAAACTGATTTATAAGAGGATGAAGAGCAGTCAAACTGCTTTATAAGAGGATGAAGAGCAGTCAAACTGTTCTATAGGAGGATGAAGCGCAGTCAAACTGGTTTATATGAGGATGAAGAGCAGTCAAACTGCTTTATAAGACGATGAAGAGCAGTCAAACTGCTTTATAAAAGGATGAAGAGCAGTCAAACTGATTTATAAGAGGATGAAGAGCAGTCAAACTGTTTTATAAGCAGACGAAGAGCAGTCAAACTGATTTATAATCGGACGAAGAGCAGTCAAACTGATTTATGAAAGGATGAAGAGCAGTCAAACTCTTTTATAAGCGGATGAACCGCAGTCAAACTGATTTATAATCGGACGAAGAGCAGTCAAACGGTTTTATAAGAGGATGAAGAGCAGTCAAATTGATTTATAAGAGGATGAAGAGCAGTCAAACTGCTTTATAAAAGGATGAAGAGCAGTCAAACTGTTTTATAAGAGGACGAAGAGCAGTCAAACTGATTTATAAGAGGATGAAGAGCAGTCAAACGGTTTTATAAGAGGATGAAGAGCAGTCAAATTGATTTATAAGAGGTTGAAGAGCAGTCAAACTGATTTATAATCGGACGAAGAGCAGTCAAACTGATTTATAATCGGACGAAGAGCAGTCAAACGGTTTTATAAGAGGATGAAGAGCAGTCAAATTGATTTATAAGAGGATGAAGAGCAGTCAAACTGATTTATAAGAGGATGAAGAGCAGTCAAACTGTTTTATAAGAGGATGAAGAGCAGTCAAACTGCTTTATAAAACGATGAAGAGCAGTCAAACTGTTTTATAAGAGGACGAAGAGCAGTCAAACTGATTTATAAGAGGATGAAGAGCAGTCAAACTGATTTATAAGAGGATGAAGAGCAGTCAAACTGTTTTATAAGAGGATGAAGAGCAGTCAAACTGATTTATAAGAGGATGAAGAGCAGTCAAACTGCTTTATAAAAGGATGAAGAGCAGTCAAACTGATTTATAAGAGGATGAAGAGCAGTCAAACTGTTTTATAAGCAGACGAAGAGCAGTCAAACTGATTTATAAGAGGATGAAGAGCAGTCAAACTGCTTTATAAGAGGATGAAGAGCAGTCAAACTGCTCTATAGGAGGATAAAGCGCAGTCAAACTGGTTTATATGAGGATGAAGAGCAGTCAAACTGATTTATAAGAGGATGAAGAGCAGTCAAACTGATTTATAAGAGGATGAAGAGCAGTCAAACTGCTTTATAAGAGGATGAAGAGCAGTCAAACTGTTCTATAGGAGGATGAAGCGCAGTCAAACTGGTTTATATGAGGATGAAGAGCAGTCAAACTGCTTTATAAGAGGATGAAGAGCAGTCAAACTTCTTTATAAAACGATGAAGAGCAGTCAAACTGTTTTATAAGAGGACGAGGAGCAGTCAAACTGATTTAGAAGAGGATGAAGAGCAGTCAAGCTGATTTAAAAGAGGATGAAGAGCAGTCAAACTGCTTTATAAAAGGATGAAGAGCAGTCAAACTGATTTATAATCGGATGAACAGCAGTCAATAATCGGACGAAGAGCAGTCAAACTGTTATATAGGAGGACGAAGAGCAGTCAAACTGAATTATAATCGGATGAAGAGCAGTCAAACTGTTTAATAAGAGGACGAAGAGCAGTCAAACTGTTTTATAAGCGGACGAACAGCAGTCAAACTGATTTATAATCGGACGAAGAGCAGTCAAACTGATTTATAATCGGACGAAGAGCAGTCAAACGGTTTTATAAGAGGATGAAGAGCAGTCAAATTGATTTATAAGAGGATGAAGAGCAGTCAAACGGTTTTATAAGAGGATGAAGAGCAGTCAAATTGATTTATAAGAGGATGAAGAGCAGTCAAACTGATTTATAATCGGACGAAGAGCAGTCAAACTGATTTATAATCGGACGAAGAGCAGTCAAACGGTTTTATAAGAGGATGAAGAGCAGTCAAATTGATTTATAAGAGGATGAAGAGCAGTCAAACTGCTTTATAAAAGGACGAAGAGAAGTCAAACTGTTTTATAAGAGGACGAAGAGCAGTCAAACTGATTTATAAGAGGATGAAGAGCAGTCAAACTGATTTATAAGAGGATGAAGAGCAGTCAAACTGTTCTATAGGAGGATGAAGCGCAGTCAAACTGGTTTATATGAGGATGAAGAGCAGTCAAACTGCTTTATAAGAGGATGAAGAGCAGTCAAACTGCTTTATAAAAGGATGAAGAGCAGTCAAACTGATTTATAAGAGGATGAAGAGCAGTCAAACTGTTTTATAAGCAGACGAAGAGCAGTCAAACTGATTTATAATCGGACGAAGAGCAGTCAAACTGATTTATAAAAGGATGAAGAGCAGTCAAACTCTTTTATAAGCGGATGAACCGCAGTCAAACTGATTTATAATCGGACGAAGAGCAGTCAAACGGTTTTATAAGAGGATGAAGAGCAGTCAAATTGATTTATAAGAGGATGAAGAGCAGTCAAACTGCTTTATAAAAGGATGAAGAGCAGTCAAACTGTTTTATAAGAGGACGAAGAGCAGTCAAACTGATTTATAAGAGGATGAAGAGCAGTCAAACGGTTTTATAAGAGGATGAAGAGCAGTCAAATTGATTTATAAGAGGTTGAAGAGCAGTCAAACTGATTTATAATCGGACGAAGAGCAGTCAAACTGATTTATAATCGGACGAAGAGCAGTCAAACGGTTTTATAAGAGGATGAAGAGCAGTCAAATTGATTTATAAGAGGATGAAGAGCAGTCAAACTGCTTTATAAAAGGATGAAGAGAAGTCAAACTGTTTTATAAGAGGACGAAGAGCAGTCAAACTGATTTATAAGAGGATGAAGAGCAGTCAAACTGATTTATAAGAGGATGAAGAGCAGTGAAACTGCTTTATAAAACGATGAAGAGCAGTCAAACTGTTTTATAAGAGGACGAAGAGCAGTCAAACTGATTTATAAGAGGATGAAGAGCAGTCAAACTGATTTATAAGAGGATGAAGAGCAGTCAAACTGTTTTATAAGAGGATGAAGAGCAGTCAAACTGATTTATAAGAGGATGAAGAGCAGTCAAACTGCTTTATAAAAGGATGAAGAGCAGTCAAACTGATTTATAAGAGGATGAAGAGCAGTCAAACTGTTTTATAAGCAGACGAAGAGCAGTCAAACTGATTTATAAGAGGATGAAGAGCAGTCAAACTGCTTTATAAGAGGATGAAGAGCAGTCAAACTGCTCTATAGGAGGATAAAGCGCAGTCAAACTGGTTTATATGAGGATGAAGAGCAGTCAAACTGATTTATAAGAGGATGAAGAGCAGTCAAACTGATTTATAAGAGGATGAAGAGCAGTCAAACTGCTTTATAAGAGGATGAAGAGCAGTCAAACTGTTCTATAGGAGGATGAAGCGCAGTCAAACTGGTTTATATGAGGATGAAGAGCAGTCAAACTGCTTTATAAGAGGATGAAGAGCAGTCAAACTTCTTTATAAAACGATGAAGAGCAGTCAAACTGTTTTATAAGAGGACGAGGAGCAGTCAAACTGATTTAGAAGAGGATGAAGAGCAGTCAAGCTGATTTAAAAGAGGATGAAGAGCAGTCAAACTGCTTTATAAAAGGATGAAGAGCAGTCAAACTGATTTATAATCGGATGAACAGCAGTCAATAATCGGACGAAGAGCAGTCAAACTGTTATATAGGAGGACGAAGAGCAGTCAAACTGAATTATAATCGGATGAAGAGCAGTCAAACTGTTTAATAAGAGGACGAAGAGCAGTCAAACTGTTTTATAAGCGGACGAACAGCAGTCAAACTGATTTATAATCGGACGAAGAGCAGTCAAACTGATTTATAATCGGACGAAGAGCAGTCAAACGGTTTTATAAGAGGATGAAGAGCAGTCAAATTGATTTATAAGAGGATGAAGAGCAGTCAAACGGTTTTATAAGAGGATGAAGAGCAGTCAAATTGATTTATAAGAGGATGAAGAGCAGTCAAACTGATTTATAATCGGACGAAGAGCAGTCAAACTGATTTATAATCGGACGAAGAGCAGTCAAACGGTTTTATAAGAGGATGAAGAGCAGTCAAATTGATTTATAAGAGGATGAAGAGCAGTCAAACTGCTTTATAAAAGGACGAAGAGAAGTCAAACTGTTTTATAAGAGGACGAAGAGCAGTCAAACTGATTTATAAGAGGATGAAGAGCAGTCAAACTGATTTATAAGAGGATGAAGAGCAGTGAAACTGCTTTATAAAACGATGAAGAGCAGTCAAACTGTTTTATAAGAGGACGAAGAGCAGTCAAACTGATTTATAAGAGGATGAAGAGCAGTCAAACTGATTTATAAGAGGATGAAGAGCAGTCAAACTGCTTTATAAAAGGATGAAGAGCAGTCAAACTGATTTATAAACGGACGAAGAGCAGTCAATAATCGGACGAAGAGCAGCCAAACTGTTCTATAGGAGGATGAAGCGCAGTCAAACTGTTTTACACGAGGATGTAGAGCAGTCAGACTGGTTTACAAGAGTATGAAGAGCAGTCAACCTGTTTTACAAGAGGTTGAAGAGCAGTCAAACTGTTTTATAAGAGGATGAAGAGCAGTCAAACTGAATTATAATCGGATGAAGAGCAGTCAAACTGATTTATAAGAGGATGAAGAGCAGTCAAACTGCTTTATAAAAGGATGAAGAGCAGTCAAACTGTTTAATAAGAGGACAAAGAGCAGTCAAACTGTTTTATAAGCGGACGAACAGCAGTCAAACTGATTTATAATCGGACGAAGAGCAGTCAAACTGATTTATAATCGGACGAAGAGCAGTCAAACGGTTTTATAAGAGGATGAAGAGCAGTCAAATTGATTTATAAGAGGATGAAGAGCAGTCAAACGGTTTTATAAGAGGATGAAGAGCAGTCAAATTGATTTATAAGAGGATGAAGAGCAGTCAAACTGATTTATAATCGGACGAAGAGCAGTCAAACTGATTTATAATCGGACGAAGAGCAGTCAAACTGTTTTATAAGAGGACGAAGAGCTGTCAAACTGATTTATAAGAGGATGAAGAGCAGTCAAACGGTTTTATAAGAGGATGAAGAGCAGTCAAATTGATTTATAAGAGGATGAAGAGCAGTCAAACTGATTTATAATCGGACGAAGAGCAGTCAAACTGATTTATAATCGGACGAAGAGCAGTCAAACGGTTTTATAAGAGGATGAAGAGCAGTCAAATTGATTTATAGGAGGATGAAGAGCAGTCAAACTGCTTTATAAAAGGATGAAGAGAAGTCAAACTGTTTTATAAGAGGACGAAGAGCAGTCAAACTGATTTATAAGAGGATGAAGAGCAGTCAAACTGATTTATAAGAGGATGAAGAGCAGTGAAACTGCTTTATAAAACGATGAAGAGCAGTCAAACTGTTTTATAAGAGGACGAAGAGCAGTCAAACTGATTTATAAGAGGATGAAGAGCAGTCAAACTGATTTATAAGAGGATGAAGAGCAGTCAAACTGCTTTATAAAAGGATGAAGAGCAGTCAAACTGATTTATAAACGGACGAAGAGCAGTCAATAATCGGACGAAGAGCAGTCAAACTGCTCTATAGGAGGATAAAGCGCAGTCAAACTGGTTTATATGAGGATGAAGAGCAGTCAGACTGGTTTACAAGAGTATGAAGAGCAGTCAACCTGTTTTACAAGAGGTTGAAGAGCAGTCAAACTGTTTTATAAGAGGATGAAGAGCAGTCAAACTGATTTATAAGAGGATGAAGAGCAGTCAAACTGCTTTATAAAAGGATGAAGAGCAGTCAAACTATTTTATAAGAGTACGAAGAGCAGTCAAACTGATTTATAAGAGGATGAGGAGCAGTCAAACTGATTTAAAAGAGGATGAAGAGCAGTCAAACTGCTTTATAAAATGATGAAGAGCAGTCAAACTGATTTATAATCCGACGAAGAGCAGTCAAACTGTTCTATAGGAGGATGAAGCGCAGTCAAACTGGTTTATAGGAGGATGAAGAGCAGTCAAACTGCTTTATAGGAGGATGAAGAGCAGTCAAACTGCTTTATAAAACGATGAAGAGCAGTCCAACTGTTTTATAAGAGGACGAAGAGCAGTCAAACTGATTTATAATCCGACGAAGAGCAGTCAAACTGTTCTATAGGAGGATGAAGCGCAGTCAAACTGGTTTATAGGAGGATGAAGAGCAGTCAAACTGCTTTATAGGAGGATGAAGAGCAGTCAAACTGCTTTATAAAACGATGAAGAGCAGTCCAACTGTTTTATAAGAGGACGAAGAGCAGTCAAAATGATTTATAAGAGGATGAAGAGCAGTCAAACTGATTTATAAGAGGATGAAGAGCAGTCAAACTGCTTTATAAAAGGCTGAAGAGCAGTCAAACTGATTTATAATCGGACGAAGAGCAGTCAATGATCTGACGAAGAGCAGTCAAACTCTTCTATAGGAGGATGAAGCGCAGTCAAACTGTTTTACACGAGGATTTAGAGCAGTCAGACTGGTTTACAAGAGGATGAAGAGCAGTCAGCCTGTTTTAGAAGAGGATGAAGAGCAGTCAAACTGTTTTATAAGAGAATGAAGAGCAGTCAAACTGCTTTATAAAAGGATGAAGAGCAGTCAAACTGTTTTATAAGAGGACGAAGAGCAGTCAAACTGTTTTATAAGCGGACGAACAGCAGTCAAACTGATTTATAATCGGACGAAGAGCAGTCAAACTGATTTATAATCGGACGAAGAGCAGTCAAACGGTTTTATAAGAGGATGAAGAGCAGTCAAATTGATTTATAAGAGGATGAAGAGAAGTCAAACTGCTTTATAAAAGGATGAAGAGCAGTCAAACTGTTTTATACGAGGATGTAGAGCAGTCAGACTGTTTTACAAGAGGTTGAAGAGCAGTCAACCTGTTTTACAAGAGGATGAAGAGCAGTCAAACTGTTTTATAAGAGGATGAAGAGCAGTCAAACTGATTTATAAGAGGATGAAGAGCAGTCAAACTGCTTTATAAAAGGATGAAGAGCAGTCAAACTGATTTATAAGAGGATGAAGAGCAGTCAAACTGTTTTATAAGCAAACGAAGAGCAGTCAAACTGATTTATAATCGGACGAAGAGCAGTCAAACTGATTTATAAAAGGATGAAGAGCAGTCAAACTCTTTTATAAGCGGATGAACCGCAGTCAAACTGATTTATAATCGGACGAAGAGCAGTCAAACTGATTTATAAGAGGATGAAGAGCAGTCAAACTGCTTTATAAGAGGATGAAGAGCAGTCAAACTGCTGTATAGGAGGATAAAGCGCAGTCAAACTGGTTTATATGAGGATGAAGAGCAGTCAAACTGCTTTATAAGAGGATGAAGAGCAGTCAAACTGCTTTATAAAACGATGAAGAGCAGTTAAACTGTTTTATAAGAGGACGAAGAGCAGTCAAACTGATTTATAAGAGGATGAAGGGCAGTCAAACTGATTTAAAAGAGGATGAAGAGCAGTCAAACTGCTTTATAAAAGGATGAAGAGCAGTCAAACTGATTTATAATCGGATGAACAGCAGTCAATAATCGGACGAAGAGCAGTCAAACTGTTATATAGGAGGACGAAGAGCAGTCAAACTGCTTTATAAAAGGATGAAGAGCAGTCAAACTGATTTATAAACGGACAAAGAGCAGTCAATAATCGGACGAAGAGCAGTCAAACTGCTCTATAGGAGGATAAAGCGCAGTCAAACTGGTTTATATGAGGATGAAGAGCAGTCAAACTGATTTATAAGAGGATGAAGAGCAGTCAAACTGATTTATAAGAGGATGAAGAGCAGTCAAACTGCTTTATAAGAGGATGAAGAGCAGTCAAACTGTTCTATAGGAGGATGAAGCGCAGTCAAACTGGTTTATATGAGGATGAAGAGCAGTCAAACTGCTTTATAAGAGGATGAAGAGCAGTCAAACTTCTTTATAAAACGATGAAGAGCAGTCAAACTGTTTTATAAGAGGACGAGGAGCAGTCAAACTGATTTAGAAGAGGATGAAGAGCAGTCAAGCTGATTTAAAAGAGGATGAAGAGCAGTCAAACTGCTTTATAAAAGGATGAAGAGCAGTCAAACTGATTTATAATCGGATGAACAGCAGTCAATAATCGGACGAAGAGCAGTCAAACTGTTATATAGGAGGACGAAGAGCAGTCAAACTGAATTATAATCGGATGAAGAGCAGTCAAACTTTTTAATAAGAGGACGAAGAGCAGTCAAACTGTTTTATAAGCGGACGAACAGCAGTCAAACTGATTTATAATCGGACGAAGAGCAGTCAAACTGATTTATAATCGGACGAAGAGCAGTCAAACGGTTTTATAAGAGGATGAAGAGCAGTCAAATTGATTTATAAGAGGATGAAGAGCAGTCAAACTGTTTTATAAGCAAACGAAGAGCAGTCAAACTGATTTATAATCGGACGAAGAGCAGTCAAACTGATTTATAAAAGGATGAAGAGCAGTCAAACTCTTTTATAAGCGGATGAACCGCAGTCAAACTGATTTATAATCGGACGAAGAGCAGTCAAACTGATTTATAAGAGGATGAAGAGCAGTCAAACTGCTTTATAAGAGGATGAAGAGCAGTCAAACTGCTGTATAGGAGGATAAAGCGCAGTCAAACTGGTTTATATGAGGATGAAGAGCAGTCAAACTGCTTTATAAGAGGATGAAGAGCAGTCAAACTGCTTTATAAAACGATGAAGAGCAGTTAAACTGTTTTATAAGAGGACGAAGAGCAGTCAAACTGATTTATAAGAGGATGAAGGGCAGTCAAACTGATTTAAAAGAGGATGAAGAGCAGTCAAACTGCTTTATAAAAGGATGAAGAGCAGTCAAACTGATTTATAATCGGATGAACAGCAGTCAATAATCGGACGAAGAGCAGTCAAACTGTTATATAGGAGGACGAAGAGCAGTCAAACTGCTTTATAAAAGGATGAAGAGCAGTCAAACTGATTTATAAACGGACAAAGAGCAGTCAATAATCGGACGAAGAGCAGTCAAACTGCTCTATAGGAGGATAAAGCGCAGTCAAACTGGTTTATATGAGGATGAAGAGCAGTCAAACTGATTTATAAGAGGATGAAGAGCAGTCAAACTGATTTATAAGAGGATGAAGAGCAGTCAAACTGCTTTATAAGAGGATGAAGAGCAGTCAAACTGTTCTATAGGAGGATGAAGCGCAGTCAAACTGGTTTATATGAGGATGAAGAGCAGTCAAACTGCTTTATAAGAGGATGAAGAGCAGTCAAACTTCTTTATAAAACGATGAAGAGCAGTCAAACTGTTTTATAAGAGGACGAGGAGCAGTCAAACTGATTTAGAAGAGGATGAAGAGCAGTCAAGCTGATTTAAAAGAGGATGAAGAGCAGTCAAACTGCTTTATAAAAGGATGAAGAGCAGTCAAACTGATTTATAATCGGATGAACAGCAGTCAATAATCGGACGAAGAGCAGTCAAACTGTTATATAGGAGGACGAAGAGCAGTCAAACTGAATTATAATCGGATGAAGAGCAGTCAAACTTTTTAATAAGAGGACGAAGAGCAGTCAAACTGTTTTATAAGCGGACGAACAGCAGTCAAACTGATTTATAATCGGACGAAGAGCAGTCAAACTGATTTATAATCGGACGAAGAGCAGTCAAACGGTTTTATAAGAGGATGAAGAGCAGTCAAATTGATTTATAAGAGGATGAAGAGCAGTCAAACGGTTTTATAAGAGGATGAAGAGCAGTCAAATAGATTTATAAGAGGATGAAGAGCAGTCAAACTGATTTATAATCGGACGAAGAGCAGTCAAACTGATTTATAATCGGACGAAGAGCAGTCAAACGGTTTTATAAGAGGATGAAGAGCAGTCAAATTGATTTATAAGAGGATGAAGAGCAGTCAAACTGCTTTATAAAAAGATGAAGAGCAGTCAAACTGTTTTATAAGAGGACGAAGAGCAGTCAAACTGATTTATAAGAGGATGAAGAGCAGTCAAACGGTTTTAGAAGAGGATGAAGAGCAGTCAAATTGATTTATAAGAGGATGAAGAGCAGTCAAACTGATTTATAATCGGACGAAGGGCAGTCAAACTGATTTATAAGAGGACGAAGAGCAGTCAAACGGTTTTATAAGAGGATGAAGAGCAGTCAAATTGATTTATAGGAGGATGAAGAGCAGTCAAACTGCTTTATAAAAGGATGAAGAGAAGTCAAACTGTTTTATAAGAGGACGAAGAGCAGTCAAACTGATTTATAAGAGGATGAAGAGCAGTCAAACTGATTTATAAGAGGATGAAGAGCAGTGAAACTGCTTTATAAAACGATGAAGAGCAGTCAAACTGTTTTATAAGAGGACGAAGAGCAGTCAAACTGATTTATAAGAGGATGAAGAGCAGTCAAACTGATTTATAAGAGGATGAAGAGCAGTCAAACTGCTTTATAAAAGGATGAAGAGCAGTCAAACTGATTTATAAACGGACTAAGAGCAGTCAATAATCGGACGAAGAGCAGTCAAACTGCTCTATAGGAGGATAAAGCGCAGTCAAACTGGTTTATATGAGGATGAAGAGCAGTCAAACTGATTTATAAGAGGATGTAGAGCAGTCAGACTGGTTTACAAGAGTATGAAGAGCAGTCAACCTGTTTTACAAGAGGTTGAAGAGCAGTCAAACTGTTTTATAAGAGGAGGAAGAGCAGTCAAACTGATTTATAAGAGGATGAAGAGCAGTCAAACTGCTTTATAAAAGGATGAAGAGCAGTCAAACTGTTTTATAAAAGGATGAAGAGCAGTCAAACTGATTTATAAACGGACGAAGAGCAGTCAATAATCGGACGAAGAGCAGCCAAACTGTTCTATAGGAGGATGAAGCGCAGTCAAACTGTTTTACACGAGGATGTAGAGCAGTCAGACTGGTTTACAAGAGTATGAAGAGCAGTCAACCTGTTTTACAAGAGGTTGAAGAGCAGTCAAACTGTTTTATAAGAGGATGAAGAGCAGTCAAACTGAATTATAATCGGATGAAGAGCAGTCAAACTGATTTATAAGAGGATGAAGAGCAGTCAAACTGCTTTATAAAAGGATGAAGAGCAGTCAAACTGTTTAATAAGAGGACGAAGAGCAGTCAAACTGTTTTATAAGCGGACGAACAGCAGTCAAACTGATTTATAATCGGACGAAGAGCAGTCAAACTGATTTATAATCGGACGAAGAGCAGTCAAACGGTTTTATAAGAGGATGAAGAGCAGTCAAATTGATTTATAAGAGGATGAAGAGCAGTCAAACGGTTTTATAAGAGGATGAAGAGCAGTCAAATTGATTTATAAGAGGATGAAGAGCAGTCAAACTGATTTATAATCGGACGAAGAGCAGTCAAATTGATTTATAATCGGACGAAGAGCAGTCAAACGGTTTTATAAGAGGATGAAGAGCAGTCAAATTGATTTATAAGAGGATGAAGAGCAGTCAAACTGCTTTATAAAAGGATGAAGAGCAGTCAAACTGTTTTATAAGAGGACGAGGGGCAGTCAAACTGATTTATAAGAGGATGAAGAGCAGTCAAACGGTTTTATAAGAGGATGAAGAGCAGTCAAATTGATTTATAAGAGGATGAAGAGCAATCAAACTGATTTATAATCGGACGAAGAGCAGTCAAACTGATTTATAATCGGACGAAGAGCAGTCAAACGGTTTTATAAGAGGATGAAGAGCAGTCAAATTGATTTATAGGAGGATGAAGAGCAGTCAAACTGCTTTATAAAAGGATGAAGAGAAGTCAAACTGTTTTATAAGAGGACGAAGAGCAGTCAAACTGATTTATAAGAGGATGAAGAGCAGTCAAACTGATTTATAAGAGGATGAAGAGCAGTGAAACTGCTTTATAAAACGATGAAGAGCAGTCAAACTGTTTTATAAGAGGACGAAGAGCAGTCAAACTGATTTATAAGAGGATGAAGAGCAGTCAAACTGATTTATAAGAGGATGAAGAGCAGTCAAACTGCTTTATAAAAGGATGAAGAGCAGTCAAACTGATTTATAAACGGACGAAGAGCAGTCAATAATCGGACGAAGAGCAGTCAAACTGCTCTATAGGAGGATAAAGCGCAGTCAAACTGGTTTATATGAGGATGAAGAGCAGTCAAATTGATTTATAAGAGGATGAAGAGCAGTCAAACTGATTTATAATCGGACGAAGAGCAGTCAAACTGATTTATAAGAGGATGAGGAGCAGTCAAACTGATTTAAAAGAGGATGAAGAGCAGTCAAACTGCTTTATAAAATGATGAAGAGCAGTCAAACTGATTTATAATCCGACGAAGAGCAGTCAAACTGTTCTATAGGAGGATGAAGCGCAGTCAAACTGGTTTATAGGAGGATGAAGAGCAGTCAAACTGCTTTATAGGAGGATGAAGAGCAGTCAAACTGCTTTATAAAACGATGAAGAGCAGTCCAACTGTTTTATAAGAGGACGAAGAGCAGTCAAACTGATTTATAATCCGACGAAGAGCAGTCAAACTGTTCTATAGGAGGATGAAGCGCAGTCAAACTGGTTTATAGGAGGATGAAGAGCAGTCAAACTGCTTTATAGGAGGATGAAGAGCAGTCAAACTGATTTATAATCGGATGAACAGCAGTCAATAATCGGACGAAGAGCAGTCAAACTGTTATATAGGAGGACGAAGAGCAGTCAAACTGAATTATAATCGGATGAAGAGCAGTCAAACTGTTTAATAAGAGGACGAAGAGCAGTCAAACTGTTTTATAAGCGGACGAACAGCAGTCAAACTGATTTATAATCGGACGAAGAGCAGTCAAACTGATTTATAATCGGACGAAGAGCAGTCAAACGGTTTTATAAGAGGATGAAGAGCAGTCAAATTGATTTATAAGAGGATGAAGAGCAGTCAAACGGTTTTATAAGAGGATGAAGAGCAGTCAAATTGATTTATAAGAGGATGAAGAGCAGTCAAACTGATTTATAATCGGACGAAGAGCAGTCAAACTGATTTATAATCGGACGAAGAGCAGTCAAACGGTTTTATAAGAGGATGAAGAGCAGTCAAATTGATTTATAAGAGGATGAAGAGCAGTCAAACTGCTTTATAAAAGGACGAAGAGAAGTCAAACTGTTTTATAAGAGGACGAAGAGCAGTCAAACTGATTTATACGAGGATGAAGAGCAGTCAAACTGATTTATAAGAGGATGAAGAGCAGTGAAACTGCTTTATAAAACGATGAAGAGCAGTCAAACTGTTTTATAAGAGGACGAAGAGCAGTCAAACTGATTTATAAGAGGATGAAGAGCAGTCAAACTGATTTATAAGAGGATGAAGAGCAGTCAAACTGCTTTATAAAAGGATGAAGAGCAGTCAAACTGATTTATAAACGGACGAAGAGCAGTCAATAATCGGACGAAGAGCAGCCAAACTGTTCTATAGGAGGATGAAGCGCAGTCAAACTGTTTTACACGAGGATGTAGAGCAGTCAGACTGGTTTACAAGAGTATGAAGAGCAGTCAACCTGTTTTACAAGAGGTTGAAGAGCAGTCAAACTGTTTTATAAGAGGATGAAGAGCAGTCAAACTGAATTATAATCGGATGAAGAGCAGTCAAACTGATTTATAAGAGGATGAAGAGCAGTCAAACTGCTTTATAAAAGGATGAAGAGCAGTCAAACTGTTTAATAAGAGGACGAAGAGCAGTCAAACTGTTTTATAAGCGGACGAACAGCAGTCAAACTGATTTATAATCGGACGAAGAGCAGTCAAACTGATTTATAATCGGACGAAGAGCAGTCAAACGGTTTTATAAGAGGATGAAGAGCAGTCAAATTGATTTATAAGAGGATGAAGAGCAGTCAAACGGTTTTATAAGAGGATGAAGAGCAGTCAAATTGATTTATAAGAGGATGAAGAGCAGTCAAACTGATTTATAATCGGACGAAGAGCAGTCAAACTGATTTATAATCGGACGAAGAGCAGTCAAACGGTTTTATAAGAGGATGAAGAGCAGTCAAATTGATTTATAAGAGGATGAAGAGCAGTCAAACTGCTTTATAAAAGGATGAAGAGCAGTCAAACTGTTTTATAAGAGGACGAAGAGCAGTCAAACTGATTTATAAGAGGATGAAGAGCAGTCAAACGGTTTTATAAGAGGATGAAGAGCAGTCAAATTGATTTATAAGAGGATGAAGAGCAGTCAAACTGATTTATAAAAGGACGAAGAGCAGTCAAACTGATTTATAATCGGACGAAGAGCAGTCAAACGGTTTTATAAGAGGATGAAGAGCAGTCAAATTGATTTATAGGAGGATGAAGAGCAGTCAAACTGCTTTATAAAAGGATGAAGAGAAGTCAAACTGTTTTATAAGAGGACGAAGAGCA
Organism: Lampris incognitus; assembly: GCF_029633865.1. Lineage (NCBI taxonomy): Eukaryota > Metazoa > Chordata > Actinopteri > Lampriformes > Lampridae > Lampris > Lampris incognitus. The sequence goes on from NC_079222.1 coordinate 37,735,498, forward strand.
GTCAAACTGATTTATAAGAGGATGAAGAGCAGTCAAACTGATTTATAAGAGGATGAAGAGCAGTGAAACTGCTTTATAAAACGATGAAGAGCAGTCAAACTGTTTTATAAGAGGACGAAGAGCAGTCAAACTGATTTATAAGAGGATGAAGAGCAGTCAAATTGATTTATAAGAGGATGAAGAGCAGTCAAACTGCTTTATAAAAGGATGAAGAGCAGTCAAACTGATTTATAAACGGACGAAGAGCAGTCAATAATCGGACGAAGAGCAGTCAAACTGCTCTATAGGAGGATAAAGCGCAGTCAAACTGGTTTATATGAGGATGAAGAGCAGTCAAACTGATTTATAAGAGGATGTAGAGCAGTCAGACTGGTTTACAAGAGTATGAAGAGCAGTCAACCTGTTTTACAAGAGGTTGAAGAGCAGTCAAACTGTTTTATAAGAGGATGAAGAGCAGTCAAACTGATTTATAAGAGGATGAAGAGCAGTCAAACTGCTTTATAAAAGGATGAAGAGCAGTCAAACTATTTTATAAGAGGACGAAGAGCAGTCAAACTGATTTATAAGAGGACGAAGAGCAGTCAAATTGATTTATAGGAGGATGAAGAGCAGTCAAACTGCTTTATAAAAGGATGAAGAGAAGTCAAACTGTTTTATAAGAGGACGAAGAGCAGTCAAACTGATTTATAAGAGGATGAAGAGCAGTCAAACTGATTTATAAGAGGATGAAGAGCAGTGAAACTGCTTTATAAAACGATGAAGAGCAGTCAAACTGTTTTATAAGAGGACGAAGAGCAGTCAAACTGATTTATAAGAGGATGAAGAGCAGTCAAACTGATTTATAAGAGGATGAAGAGCAGTCAAACTGCTTTATAAAAGGATGAAGAGCAGTCAAACTGATTTATAAACGGACGAAGAGCAGTCAATAATCGGACGAAGAGCAGTCAAACTGCTCTATAGGAGGATAAAGCGCAGTCAAACTGGTTTATATGAGGATGAAGAGCAGTCAAATTGATTTATAAGAGGATGAAGAGCAGTCAAACTGATTTATAATCGGACGAAGAGCAGTCAAACTGATTTATAAGAGGATGAGGAGCAGTCAAACTGATTTAAAAGAGGATGAAGAGCAGTCAAACTGCTTTATAAAATGATGAAGAGCAGTCAAACTGATTTATAATCCGACGAAGAGCAGTCAAACTGTTCTATAGGAGGATGAAGCGCAGTCAAACTGGTTTATAGGAGGATGAAGAGCAGTCAAACTGCTTTATAGGAGGATGAAGAGCAGTCAAACTGCTTTATAAAACGATGAAGAGCAGTCCAACTGTTTTATAAGAGGACGAAGAGCAGTCAAACTGATTTATAATCCGACGAAGAGCAGTCAAACTGTTCTATAGGAGGATGAAGCGCAGTCAAACTGGTTTATAGGAGGATGAAGAGCAGTCAAACTGCTTTATAGGAGGATGAAGAGCAGTCAAACTGATTTATAATCGGATGAACAGCAGTCAATAATCGGACGAAGAGCAGTCAAACTGTTATATAGGAGGACGAAGAGCAGTCAAACTGAATTATAATCGGATGAAGAGCAGTCAAACTGTTTAATAAGAGGACGAAGAGCAGTCAAACTGTTTTATAAGCGGACGAACAGCAGTCAAACTGATTTATAATCGGACGAAGAGCAGTCAAACTGATTTATAATCGGACGAAGAGCAGTCAAACGGTTTTATAAGAGGATGAAGAGCAGTCAAATTGATTTATAAGAGGATGAAGAGCAGTCAAACGGTTTTATAAGAGGATGAAGAGCAGTCAAATTGATTTATAAGAGGATGAAGAGCAGTCAAACTGATTTATAATCGGACGAAGAGCAGTCAAACTGATTTATAATCGGACGAAGAGCAGTCAAACGGTTTTATAAGAGGATGAAGAGCAGTCAAATTGATTTATAAGAGGATGAAGAGCAGTCAAACTGCTTTATAAAAGGACGAAGAGAAGTCAAACTGTTTTATAAGAGGACGAAGAGCAGTCAAACTGATTTATACGAGGATGAAGAGCAGTCAAACTGATTTATAAGAGGATGAAGAGCAGTGAAACTGCTTTATAAAACGATGAAGAGCAGTCAAACTGTTTTATAAGAGGACGAAGAGCAGTCAAACTGATTTATAAGAGGATGAAGAGCAGTCAAACTGATTTATAAGAGGATGAAGAGCAGTCAAACTGCTTTATAAAAGGATGAAGAGCAGTCAAACTGATTTATAAACGGACGAAGAGCAGTCAATAATCGGACGAAGAGCAGCCAAACTGTTCTATAGGAGGATGAAGCGCAGTCAAACTGTTTTACACGAGGATGTAGAGCAGTCAGACTGGTTTACAAGAGTATGAAGAGCAGTCAACCTGTTTTACAAGAGGTTGAAGAGCAGTCAAACTGTTTTATAAGAGGATGAAGAGCAGTCAAACTGAATTATAATCGGATGAAGAGCAGTCAAACTGATTTATAAGAGGATGAAGAGCAGTCAAACTGCTTTATAAAAGGATGAAGAGCAGTCAAACTGTTTAATAAGAGGACGAAGAGCAGTCAAACTGTTTTATAAGCGGACGAACAGCAGTCAAACTGATTTATAATCGGACGAAGAGCAGTCAAACTGATTTATAATCGGACGAAGAGCAGTCAAACGGTTTTATAAGAGGATGAAGAGCAGTCAAATTGATTTATAAGAGGATGAAGAGCAGTCAAACGGTTTTATAAGAGGATGAAGAGCAGTCAAATTGATTTATAAGAGGATGAAGAGCAGTCAAACTGATTTATAATCGGACGAAGAGCAGTCAAACTGATTTATAATCGGACGAAGAGCAGTCAAACGGTTTTATAAGAGGATGAAGAGCAGTCAAATTGATTTATAAGAGGATGAAGAGCAGTCAAACTGCTTTATAAAAGGATGAAGAGCAGTCAAACTGTTTTATAAGAGGACGAAGAGCAGTCAAACTGATTTATAAGAGGATGAAGAGCAGTCAAACGGTTTTATAAGAGGATGAAGAGCAGTCAAATTGATTTATAAGAGGATGAAGAGCAGTCAAACTGATTTATAAAAGGACGAAGAGCAGTCAAACTGATTTATAATCGGACGAAGAGCAGTCAAACGGTTTTATAAGAGGATGAAGAGCAGTCAAATTGATTTATAGGAGGATGAAGAGCAGTCAAACTGCTTTATAAAAGGATGAAGAGAAGTCAAACTGTTTTATAAGAGGACGAAGAGCAGTCAAACTGATTTATAAGAGGATGAAGAGCAGTCAAACTGATTTATAAGAGGATGAAGAGCAGTGAAACTGCTTTATAAAACGATGAAGAGCAGTCAAACTGTTTTATAAGAGGACGAAGAGCAGTCAAACTGATTTATAAGAGGATGAAGAGCAGTCAAATTGATTTATAAGAGGATGAAGAGCAGTCAAACTGCTTTATAAAAGGATGAAGAGCAGTCAAACTGATTTATAAACGGACGAAGAGCAGTCAATAATCGGACGAAGAGCAGTCAAACTGCTCTATAGGAGGATAAAGCGCAGTCAAACTGGTTTATATGAGGATGAAGAGCAGTCAAACTGATTTATAAGAGGATGTAGAGCAGTCAGACTGGTTTACAAGAGTATGAAGAGCAGTCAACCTGTTTTACAAGAGGTTGAAGAGCAGTCAAACTGTTTTATAAGAGGATGAAGAGCAGTCAAACTGATTTATAAGAGGATGAAGAGCAGTCAAACTGCTTTATAAAAGGATGAAGAGCAGTCAAACTATTTTATAAGAGGACGAAGAGCAGTCAAACTGATTTATAAGAGGATGAGGAGCAGTCAAACTGATTTAAAAGAGGATGAAGAGCAGTCAAACTGCTTTATAAAACGATGAAGAGCAGTCCAACTGTTTTATAAGAGGACGAAGAGCAGTCAAACTGATTTATAAGAGGATGAAGAGCAGTCAAACTGATTTATAAGAGGATGAAGAGCAGTCAAACTGCTTTATAAAAGGCTGAAGAGCAGTCAAACTGATTTATAATCGGACGAAGAGCAGTCAATGATCGGACGAAGAGCAGTCAAACTCTTCTATAGGAGGATGAAGCGCAGTCAAACTGTTTTACACGAGGATTTAGAGCAGTCAGACTGGTTTACAAGAGGATGAAGAGCAGTCAGCCTGTTTTAGAAGAGGATGAAGAGCAGTCAAACTGTTTTATAAGAGAATGAAGAGCAGTCAAACTGCTTTATAAAAGGATGAAGAGCAGTCAAACTGTTTTATAAGAGGACGAAGAGCAGTCAAACTGTTTTATAAGCGGACCAACAGCAGTCAAACTGATTTATAATCGGACGAAGAGCAGTCAAACTGATTTATAATCGGACGAAGAGCAGTCAAACGGTTTTATAAGAGGATGAAGAGCAGTCAAATTGATTTATAAGAGGATGAAGAGAAGTCAAACTGCTTTATAAAAGGATGAAGAGCAGTCAAACTGTTTTATACGAGGATGTAGAGCAGTCAAACTGATTTATAAGAGGATGAAGAGCAGTCAAACTGCTTTATAAAAGGATGAAGAGCAGTCAAACTGATTTATAAGAGGATGAAGAGCAGTCAAACTGTTTTATAAGCAGACGAAGAGCAGTCAAACTGATTTATAATCGGACGAAGAGCAGTCAAACTGATTTATAAAAGGATGAAGAGCAGTCAAACTCTTTTATAAGCGGATGAACCGCAGTCAAACTGATTTATAATCGGACGAAGAGCAGTCAAACTGATTTATAAGAGGATGAAGAGCAGTCAAACTGCTTTATAAGAGGATGAAGAGCAGTCAAACTGCTCTATAGGAGGATAAAGCGCAGTCAAACTGGTTTATATGAGGATGAAGAGCAGTCAAACTGCTTTATAAGAGGATGAAGAGCAGTCAAACTGCTTTATAAAACGATGAAGAGCAGTTAAACTGTTTTATAAGAGGACGAAGAGCAGTCAAACTGATTTATAAGAGGATGAAGGGCAGTCAAACTGATTTAAAAGAGGATGAAGAGCAGTCAAACTGCTTTATAAAAGGATGAAGAGCAGTCAAACTGATTTATAATCGGATGAACAGCAGTCAATAATCGGACGAAGAGCAGTCAAACTGTTATATAGGAGGACGAAGAGCAGTCAAACTGCTTTATAAAAGGATGAAGAGCAGTCAAACTGATTTATAAACGGACAAAGAGCAGTCAATAATCGGACGAAGAGCAGTCAAACTGCTCTATAGGAGGATAAAGCGCAGTCAAACTGGTTTATATGAGGATGAAGAGCAGTCAAACTGATTTATAAGAGGATGAAGAGCAGTCAAACTGATTTATAAGAGGATGAAGAGCAGTCAAACTGCTTTATAAGAGGATGAAGAGCAGTCAAACTGTTCTATAGGAGGATGAAGCGCAGTCAAACTGGTTTATATGAGGATGAAGAGCAGTCAAACTGCTTTATAAGAGGATGAAGAGCAGTCAAACTTCTTTATAAAACGATGAAGAGCAGTCAAACTGTTTTATAAGAGGACGAGGAGCAGTCAAACTGATTTAGAAGAGGATGAAGAGCAGTCAAGCTGATTTAAAAGAGGATGAAGAGCAGTCAAACTGCTTTATAAAAGGATGAAGAGCAGTCAAACTGATTTATAATCGGATGAACAGCAGTCAATAATCGGACGAAGAGCAGTCAAACTGTTATATAGGAGGACGAAGAGCAGTCAAACTGAATTATAATCGGATGAAGAGCAGTCAAACTGTTTAATAAGAGGACGAAGAGCAGTCAAACTGTTTTATAAGCGGACGAACAGCAGTCAAACTGATTTATAATCGGACGAAGAGCAGTCAAACTGATTTATAATCGGACGAAGAGCAGTCAAACGTTTTTATAAGAGGATGAAGAGCAGTCAAATTGATTTATAAGAGGATGAAGAGCAGTCAAACGGTTTTATAAGAGGATGAAGAGCAGTCAAATTGATTTATAAGAGGATGAAGAGCAGTCAAACTGATTTATAATCGGACGAAGAGCAGTCAAACTGATTTATAATCGGACGAAGAGCAGTCAAACGGTTTTATAAGAGGATGAAGAGCAGTCAAATTGATTTATAAGAGGATGAAGAGCAGTCAAACTGCTTTATAAAAGGACGAAGAGAAGTCAAACTGTTTTATAAGAGGACGAAGAGCAGTCAAACTGATTTATACGAGGATGAAGAGCAGTCAAACTGATTTATAAGAGGATGAAGAGCAGTGAAACTGCTTTATAAAACGATGAAGAGCAGTCAAACTGTTTTATAAGAGGACGAAGAGCAGTCAAACTGATTTATAAGAGGATGAAGAGCAGTCAAACTGATTTATAAGAGGATGAAGAGCAGTCAAACTGCTTTATAAAAGGATGAAGAGCAGTCAAACTGATTTATAAACGGACGAAGAGCAGTCAATAATCGGACGAAGAGCAGCCAAACTGTTCTATAGGAGGATGAAGCGCAGTCAAACTGTTTTACACGAGGATGTAGAGCAGTCAGACTGGTTTACAAGAGTATGACGAGCAGTCAACCTGTTTTACAAGAGGTTGAAGAGCAGTCAAACTGTTTTATAAGAGGATGAAGAGCAGTCAAACTGAATTATAATCGGATGAAGAGCAGTCAAACTGATTTATAAGAGGATGAAGAGCAGTCAAACTGCTTTATAAAAGGATGAAGAGCAGTCAAACTGTTTAATAAGAGGACGAAGAGCAGTCAAATTGTTTTATAAGCGGACGAACAGCAGTCAAACTGATTTATAATCGGACGAAGAGCAGTCAAACTGATTTATAATCGGACGAAGAGCAGTCAAACGGTTTTATAAGAGGATGAAGAGCAGTCAAATTGATTTATAAGAGGATGAAGAGCAGTCAAACGGTTTTATAAGAGGATGAAGAGCAGTCAAATTGATTTATAAGAGGATGAAGAGCAGTCAAACTGATTTATAATCGGACGAAGAGCAGTCAAACTGATTTATAATCGGACGAAGAGCAGTCAAACGGTTTTATAAGAGGATGAAGAGCAGTCAAATTGATTTATAAGAGGATGAAGAGCAGTCAAACTGCTTTATAAAAGGATGAAGAGCAGTCAAACTGTTTTATAAGAGGACGAAGAGCAGTCAAACTGATTTATAAGAGGATGAAGAGCAGTCAAACGGTTTTATAAGAGGATGAAGAGCAGTCAAATTGATTTATAAGAGGCTGAAGAGCAGTCAAACTGATTTATAATCGGACGAAGAGCAGTCAAACTGATTTATAATCGGACGAAGAGCAGTCAAACGGTTTTATAAGAGGATAAAGAGCAGTCAAATTGATTTATAGGAGGATGAAGAGCAGTCAAACTGCTTTATAAAAGGATGAAGAGAAGTCAAACTGTTTTATAAGAGGACGAAGAGCAGTCAAACTGATTTATAAGAGGATGAAGAGCAGTCAAACTGATTTATAAGAGGATGAAGAGCAGTGAAACTGCTTTATAAAACGATGAAGAGCAGTCAAACTGTTTTATAAGAGGACGAAGAGCAGTCAAACTGATTTATAAGAGGATGAAGAGCAGTCAAACTGATTTATAAGAGGATGAAGAGCAGTCAAACTGCTTTATAAAAGGATGAAGAGCAGTCAAACTGATTTATAAACGGACGAAGAGCAGTCAATAATCGGACGAAGAGCAGTCAAACTGCTCTATAGGAGGATAAAGCGCAGTCAAACTGGTTTATATGAGGATGAAGAGCAGTCAAACTGATTTATAAGAGGATGTAGAGCAGTCAGACTGGTTTACAAGAGTATGAAGAGCAGTCAACCTGTTTTACAAGAGGTTGAAGAGCAGTCAAACTGTTTTATAAGAGGATGAAGAGCAGTCAAACTGATTTATAAGAGGATGAAGAGCAGTCAAACTGCTTTATAAAAGGATGAAGAACAGTCAAACTATTTTATAAGAGGACGAAGAGCAGTCAAACTGATTTATAAGAGGATGAGGAGCAGTCAAACTGATTAAAAAGAGGATGAAGAGCAGTCAAACTGCTTTATAAAATGATGAAGAGCAGTCAAACTGATTTATAATCCGACGAAGAGCAGTCAAACTGTTCTATAGGAGGATGAAGCGCAGTCAAACTGGTTTATAGGAGGATGAAGAGCAGTCAAACTGCTTTATAGGAGGATGAAGAGCAGTCAAACTGCTTTATAAAACGATGAAGAGCAGTCCAACTGTTTTATAAGAGGACGAAGAGCAGTAAAACTGATTTATAATCCGACGAAGAGCAGTCAAACTGTTCTATAGGAGGATGAAGCGCAGTCAAACTGGTTTATAGGAGGATGAAGAGCAGTCAAACTGCTTTATAGGAGGATGAAGAGCAGTCAAACTGCTTTATAAAACGATGAAGAGCAGTCCAACTGTTTTATAAGAGGACGAAGAGCAGTCAAACTGATTTATAAGAGGATGAAGAGCAGTCAAACTGATTTATAAGAGGATGAAGAGCAGTCAAACTGATTTATAAGAGGATGAAGAGCAGTCAAACTGCTTTATAAAAGGATGAAGAGCAGTCAAACTGATTTATAAGAGGATGAAGAGCAGTCAAACTGTTTTATAAGCAGACGAAGAGCAGTCAAACTGATTTATAATCGGAAGAAGAGCAGTCAAACTGATTTATAAAAGGATGAAGAGCAGTCAAACTCTTTTATAAGCGGATGAACCGCAGTCAAACTGATTTATAATCGGATGAAGAGCAGTCAAACTGATTTATAAGAGGATGAAGAGCAGTCAAACTGCTTTATAAGAGGATGAAGAGCAGTCAAACTGCTCTATAGGAGGATAAAGCGCAGTCAAACTGGTTTATATGAGGATGAAGAGCAGTCAAACTGCTTTATAAGAGGATGAAGAGCAGTCAAACTGCTTTATAAAACGATGAAGAGCAGTTAAACTGTTTTATAAGAGGACGAAGAGCAGTCAAACTGATTTATAAGAGGATGAAGGGAAGTCAAACTGATTTCAAAGAGGATGAAGAGCAGTCAAACTGCTTTATAAAAGGATGAAGAGCAGTCAAACTGATTTATAATCGGATGAACAGCAGTCAATAATCGGACGAAGAGCAGTCAAACTGTTATATAGGAGGACGAAGAGCAGTCAAACTGCTTTATTATAGGATGAAGAGCAGTCAAACTGATTTATAAACGGACAAAGAGCAGTCAATAATCGGACGAAGAGCAGTCAAACTGCTCTATAGGAGGATAAAGCGCAGTCAAACTGGTTTATATGAGGATGAAGAGCAGTCAAACTGATTTATAAGAGGATGTAGAGCAGTCAGACTGGTTTACAAGAGTATGAAGAGCAGTCAACCTGTTTTACAAGAGGTTGAAGAGCAGTCAAACTGTTTTATAAGAGGATGAAGAGCAGTCAAACTGATTTATAAGAGGATGAAGAGCAGTCAAACTGCTTTATAAAAGGATGAAGAGCAGTCAAACTATTTTATAAGAGGACGAAGAGCAGTCAAACTGATTTATAAGAGGATGAGGAGCAGTCAAACTGATTTAAAAGAGGATGAAGAGCAGTCAAACTGATTTATAATCCGACGAAGAGCAGTCAAACTGTTCTATAGGAGGATGAAGCGCAGTCAAACTGGTTTATAGGAGGATGAAGAGCAGTCAAACTGCTTTATAGGAGGATGAAGAGCAGTCAAACTGCTTTATAAAACGATGAAGAGCAGTCCAACTGTTTTATAAGAGGACGAAGAGCAGTCAAACTGATTTATAATCCGACGAAGAGCAGTCAAACTGTTCTATAGGAGGACGAAGAGCAGTCAAACTGTTTTATAAGCAGACGAACAGCAGTCAAACTGATTTATAATCGGACGAAGAGCAGTCAAACTGATTTATAATCGGACGAAGAGCAGTCAAACGGTTTTATAAGAGGACGAAGAGCAGTCAAACTGATTTATAAGAGGATGAAGAGCAGTCAAACTGATTTATAAGAGGATGAAGAGCAGTCAAACTGCTTTATAAAAGGCTGAAGAGCAGTCAAACTGATTTATAATCGGACGAAGAGCAGTCAATGATCGGACGAAGAGCAGTCAAACTCTTCTATAGGAGGATGAAGCGCAGTCAAACTGTTTTACACGAGGATTTAGAGCAGTCAGACTGGTTTACAAGAGGATGAAGAGCAGTCAGCCTGTTTTAGAAGAGGATGAAGAGCAGTCAAACTGTTTTATAAGAGAATGAAGAGCAGTCAAACTGCTTTATAAAAGGATGAAGAGCAGTCAAACTGTTTTATAAGAGGACGAAGAGCAGTCAAACTGTTTGATAAGCGGACGAACAGCAGTCAAACTGATTTATAATCGGACGAAGAGCAGTCAAACTGATTTATGATCGGACGAAGAGCAGTCAAACGGTTTTATAAGAGGATGAAGAGCAGTCAAATTGATTTACAAGAGGATGAAGAGAAGTCAAACTGCTTTATAAAAGGATGAAGAGCAGTCAAACTGTTTTATACGAGGATGTAGAGCAGTCAGACTGTTTTACACGAGGTTGAAGAGCAGTCAACCTGTTTTACAAGAGGATGAAGAGCAGTCAAACTGTTTTATAAGAGGATGAAGAGCAGTCAAACGGATTTATAAGAGGATGAAGAGCAGTCAAACTGCTTTATAAAAGGATGAAGAGCAGTCAAACTGATTTATAAGAGGATGAAGAGCAGTCAAACTGTTTTATAAGCAGACGAAGAGCAGTCAAACTGATTTATAATCGGACGAAGAGCAGTCAAACTGATTTATAAAAGGATGAAGAGCAGTCAAACTCTTTTATAAGCGGATGAACTGCAGTCAAACTGATTTATAATCGGACGAAGAGCAGTCAAACTGATTTATAAGAGGATGAAGAGCAGTCAAACTGCTTTATAAGAGGATGAAGAGCAGTCAAACTGCTCTATAGTAGGATAAAGCGCAGTCAAACTGGTTTATATGAGGATGAAGAGCAGTCAAACTGCTTTATAAGAGGATGAAGAGCAGTCAAACTGCTTTATAAAACGATGAAGAGCAGTTAAACTGTTTTATAAGAGGACGAAGAGCAGTCAAACTGATTTATAATCGGATGAACAGCAGTCAATAATCGGACGAAGAGCAGTCAAACTGTTATATAGGAGGACGAAGAGCAGTCAAACTGAATTATAATCGGATGAAGAGCAGTCAAACTGATTTATAATCGGACGAAGAGCAGTCAAACGGTTTTATAAGAGGATGAAGAGCAGTCAAACTGGTTTATAGAAGGATGAAGAGCAGTCAAACTATTTTATAAGAGGATGAAGAGCAGTCAAACTGATTTATAATCGGACGAAGAGCAGTCAAACTGTTCTATACGGGGATGAAGCGCAGTCAAACTGGTTTATAGAAGGATGAAGAGCAGTCAAACTATTTTATAAGAGGATGAAGAGCAGTCAAACTGATTTATAATCCGACGAAGAGCAGTCAAACTGTTCTATAGGAGGATGAAGCGCAGTCAAACTGGTTTATAGGAGGATGAAGAGCAGTCAAACTGTTTTTTTGGGGAGGATGAAGAGCAGTCAAACTGCTTTATAAAACGATGAAGAGCAGTCCAACTGTTTTATAAGAGGACGAAGAGCAGTCAAACTGATTTATAAGAGGATGAAGAACAGTCAAACTGATTTATAAGAGGATGAAGAGCAGTCAAACTGCTTTATAAAAGGCTGAAGAGCAGTCAAACTGATTTATAATCGGACGAAGAGCAGTCAACGATCGGACGAAGAGCAGTCAAACTCTTCTATAGGAGGATAAAGCGCAGTCAAACTGTTTTACACGAGGATTTAGAGCAGTCAGACTGGTTTACAAGAGGATGAAGAGCAGTCAGCCTGTTTTAGAAGAGGATGAAGAGCAGTCAAACTGTTTTATAAGAGAATGAAGAGCAGTCAAACTTCTTTATAAAAGGATGAAGAGCAGTCAAACTGTTTTATAAGAGGACGAAGAGCAGTCAAACTGTTTTATAAGCGGACGAACAGCAGTCAAACTGATTTATAATCGGACGAAGAGCAGTCAAACTGATTTATAATCGGACGAAGAGCAGTCAAACGGTTTTATAAGAGGATGAAGAGCAGTCAAATTGATTTATAAGAGGATGAAGAGAAGTCAAACTGCTTTATAAAAGGATGAAGAGCAGTCAAACTGTTTTATACGAGGATGTAGAGCAGTCAGACTGTTTTACAAGAGGTTGAAGAGCAGTCAACCTGTTTTACAAGAGGATGAAGAGCAGTCAAACTGTTTTATAAGAGGATGAAGAGCAGCCAAACTGATTTATAAGAGGATGAAGACTAGTCAAACTGCTTTATAAAAGGATGAAGAGCAGTCAAACTGATTTATAAGAGGATGAAGAGCAGTCAAACTGTTTTATAAGCAGACGAAGAGCAGTCAAACTGTTTTATAAGCAGACGAAGAGCAGTCAAACTGATTTATAATCGGACGAAGAGCAGTCAAACTGATTTATAAAAGGATGAAGAGCAGTCAAACTGTTTTATAAGCGGATGAACCGCAGTCAAACTGATTTATAATCGGACGAAGAGCAGTCAAACCGATTTATAAGAGGATGAAGAGCAGTCAAACTGCTTTATAAGAGGATGAAAAGCAGTCAAACTGCTCTATAGGAGGATAAAGCGCAGTCAAACTGGTTTATATGAGGATGAAGAGCAGTCAAACTGCTTTATAAGAGGATGAAGAGCAGTCAAACTGCTTTATAAAACGATGAAGAGCAGTTAAACTGTTTTATAAGAGGACGAAGAGCAGTCAAACTGATTTATAAGAGGATGAAGGGCAGTCAAACTGATTTAAAAGAGGATGAAGAGCAGTCAAACTGCTTTATAAAAGGATGAAGAGCAGTCAAACTGATTTATAATCGGATGAACAGCAGTCAATAATCGGACGAAGAGCAGTCAAACTGTTATATAGGAGGACGAAGAGCAGTCAAACTGCTTTATAAAAGGATGAAGAGCAGTCAAACTGATTTATAAACGGACAAAGAGCAGTCAATAATCGGACGAAGAGCAGTCAAACTGCTCTATAGGAGGATAAAGCGCAGTCAAACTGGTTTATATGAGGATGAAGAGCAGTCAAACTGATTTATAAGAGGATGAAGAGCAGTCAAACTGATTTATAAGAGGATGAAGAGCAGTCAAACTGCTATATAAGAGGATGAAGAGCAGTCAAACTGTTCTATAGGAGGATGAAGCGCAGTCAAACTGGTTTATATGAGGATGAAGAGCAGTCAAACTGCTTTATAAGAGGATGAAGAGCAGTCAAACTTCTTTATAAAACGATGAAGAGCAGTCAAACTGTTTTATAAGAGGACGAGGAGCAGTCAAACTGATTTAGAAGAGGATGAAGAGCAGTCAAGCTGATTTAAAAGAGGATGAAGAGCAGTCAAACTGCTTTATAAAAGGATGAAGAGCAGTCAAACTGATTTATAATCGGATGAACAGCAGTCAATAATCGGACGAAGAGCAGTCAAACTGTTATATAGGAGGACGAAGAGCAGTCAAACTGAATTATAATCGGATGAAGAGCAGTCAAACTGTTTAATAAGAGGACGAAGAGCAGTCAAACTGTTTTATAAGCGGACGAAGAGCAGTCAAACTGATTTATAATCGGACGAAGAGCAGTCAAACTGATTTATAATCGGACGAAGAGCAGTCAAACGGTTTTATAAGAGGATGAAGAGCAGTCAAATTGATTTATAAGAGGATGAAGAGCAGTCAAACGGTTTTATAAGAGGATGAAGAGCAGTCAAATTGATTTATAAGAGGATGAAGAGCAGTCAAACTGATTTATAATCGGACGAAGAGCAGTCAAACTGATTTATAATCGGACGAAGAGCAGTCAAACGGTTTTATAAGAGGATGAAGAGCAGTCAAATTGATTTATAAGAGGATGAAGAGCAGTCAAACTGCTTTATAAAAGGACGAAGAGAAGTCAAACTGTTTTATAAGAGGACGAAGAGCAGTCAAACTGATTTATAAGAGGATGAAGAGCAGTCAAACTGATTTATAAGAGGATGAAGAGCAGTGAAACTGCTTTATAAAACGATGAAGAGCAGTCAAACTGTTTTATAAGAGGACGAAGAGCAGTCAAACTGATTTATAAGAGGATGAAGAGCAGTCAAACTGATTTATAAGAGGATGAAGAGCAGTCAAACTGCTTTATAAAAGGATGAAGAGCAGTCAAACTGATTTATAAACGGACGAAGAGCAGTCAATAATCGGACGAAGAGCAGCCAAACTGTTCTATAGGAGGATGAAGCGCAGTCAAACTGTTTTACACGATGATGTAGAGCAGTCAGACTGGTTTACAAGAGTATGAAGAGCAGTCAACCTGTTTTACAAGAGGTTGAAGAGCAGTCAAACTGTTTTATAAGAGGATGAAGAGCAGTCAAACTGAATTATAATCGGATGAAGAGCAGTCAAACTGATTTATAAGAGGATGAAGAGCAGTCAAACTGCTTTATAAAAGGATGAAGAGCAGTCAAACTGTTTAATAAGAGGACGAAGAGCAGTCAAACTGTTTTATAAGCGGACGAACAGCAGTCAAACTGATTTATAATCGGACGAAGAGCAGTCAAACTGATTTATAATCGGACGAAGAGCAGTCAAACGGTTTTATAAGAGGATGAAGAGCAGTCAAATTGATTTATAAGAGGATGAAGAGCAGTCAAACGGTTTTATAAGAGGATGAAGAGCAGTCAAATTGATTTATAAGAGGATGAAGAGCAGTCAAACTGATTTATAATCGGACGAAGAGCAGTCAAACTGATTTATAATCGGACGAAGAGCAGTCAAACGGTTTTATAAGAGGATGAAGAGCAGTCAAATTGATTTATAAGAGGATGAAGAGCAGTCAAACTGCTTTATAAAAGGATGAAGAGCAGTCAAACTGTTTTATAAGAGGACGAAGAGCAGTCAAACTGATTTATAAGAGGATGAAGAGCATTCAAACGGTTTTATAAGAGGATGAAAAGCAGTCAAATTGATTTATAAGAGGATGAAGAGCAGTCAAACTGATTTATAATCGGACGAAGAGCAGTCAAACTGATTTATAATCGGACGAAGAGCAGTCAAACGGTTTTATAAGAGGATGAAGAGCAGTCAAATTGATTTATAGGAGGATGAAGAGCAGTCAAGCTGCTTTATAAAAGGATGAAGAGAAGTCAAACTGTTTTATAAGAGGACGAAGAGCAGTCAAACTGATTTATAAGAGGATGAAGAGCAGTCAAACTGATTTATAAGAGGATGAAGAGCAGTGAAACTGCTTTATAAAACGATGAAGAGCAGTCAAACTGTTTTATAAGAGGACGAAGAGCAGTCAAACTGATTTATAATCGGACGAAGAGCAGTCAAACTGATTTATAAGAGGATGAAGAGCAGTCAAACTGCTTTATAAAAGGATGAAGAGCAGTCAAACTGATTTATAAACGGACGAAGAGCAGTCAATAATCGGACGAAGAGCAGCCAAACTGTTCTATAGGAGGATGAAGCGCAGTCAAACTGTTTTACACGAGGATGTAGAGCAGTCAGACTGGTTTACAAGAGTATGAAGAGCAGTCAACCTGTTTTACAAGAGGTTGAAGAGCAGTCAAACTGTTTTATAAGAGGATGAAGAGCAGTCAAACTGAATTATAATCGGATGAAGAGCAGTCAAACTGATTTATAAGAGGATGAAGAGCAGTCAAACTGCTTTATAAAAGGATGAAGAGCAGTCAAACTGTTTAATAAGAGGACGAAGAGCAGTCAAACTGTTTTATAAGCGGACGAACAGCAGTCAAACTGATTTATAATCGGACGAAGAGCAGTCAAACTGATTTATAATCGGACGAAGAGCAGTCAAACGGTTTTATAAGAGGATGAAGAGCAGTCAAATTGATTTATAAGAGGATGAAGAGCAGTCAAACGGTTTTATAAGAGGATGAAGAGCAGTCAAATTGATTTATAAGAGGATGAAGAGCAGTCAAACTGATTTATAATCGGACGAAGAGCAGTCAAACTGATTTATAATCGGACGAAGAGCAGTCAAACGGTTTTATAAGAGGATGAAGAGCAGTCAAATTGATTTATAAGAGGATGAAGAGCAGTCAAACTGCTTTATAAAAGGATGAAGAGCAGTCAAACTGTTTTATAAGAGGACGAAGAGCAGTCAAACTGATTTATAAGAGGATGAAGAGCAGTCAAACGGTTTTATAAGAGGATGAAGAGCAGTCAAATTGATTTATAAGAGGATGAAGAGCAGTCAAACTGATTTATAATCGGACGAAGAGCAGTCAAACTGATTTATAATCGGACGAAGAGCAGTCAAACGGTTTTATAAGAGGATGAAGAGCAGTCAAATTGATTTATAGGAGGATGAAGAGCAGTCAAACTGCTTTATAAAAGGATGAAGAGAAGTCAAACTGTTTTATAAGAGGACGAAGAGCAGTCAAACTGATTTATAAGAGGATGAAGGGCAGTCAAACTGATTTAAAAGAGGATGAAGAGCAGTCAAACTGCTTTATAAAAGGATGAAGAGCAGTCAAACTGATTTATAATCGGATGAACAGCAGTCAATAATCGGACGAAGAGCAGTCAAACTGTTATATAGGAGGACGAAGAGCAGTCAAACTGCTTTATAAAAGGATGAAGAGCAGTCAAACTGATTTATAAACGGACAAAGAGCAGTCAATAATCGGACGAAGAGCAGTCAAACTGCTCTATAGGAGGATAAAGCGCAGTCAAACTGGTTTATATGAGGATGAAGAGCAGTCAAACTGATTTATAAGAGGATGAAGAGCAGTCAAACTGATTTATAAGAGGATGAAGAGCAGTCAAACTGCTTTATAAGAGGATGAAGAGCAGTCAAACTGTTCTATAGGAGGATGAAGCGCAGTCAAACTGGTTTATATGAGGATGAAGAGCAGTCAAACTGCTTTATAAGAGGATGAAGAGCAGTCAAACTTCTTTATAAAACGATGAAGAGCAGTCAAACTGTTTTATAAGAGGACGAGGAGCAGTCAAACTGATTTAGAAGAGGATGAAGAGCAGTCAAGCTGATTTAAAAGAGGATGAAGAGCAGTCAAACTGCTTTATAAAAGGATGAAGAGCAGTCAAACTGATTTATAATCGGATGAACAGCAGTCAATAATCGGACGAAGAGCAGTCAAACTGTTATATAGGAGGACGAAGAGCAGTCAAACTGAATTATAATCGGATGAAGAGCAGTCAAACTGTTTAATAAGAGGACGAAGAGCAGTCAAACTGTTTTATAAGCGGACGAAGAGCAGTCAAACTGATTTATAATCGGACGAAGAGCAGTCAAACTGATTTATAATCGGACGAAGAGCAGTCAAACGGTTTTATAAGAGGATGAAGAGCAGTCAAATTGATTTATAAGAGGATGAAGAGCAGTCAAACGGTTTTATAAGAGGATGAAGAGCAGTCAAATTGATTTATAAGAGGATGAAGAGCAGTCAAACTGATTTATAATCGGACGAAGAGCAGTCAAACTGATTTATAATCGGACGAAGAGCAGTCAAACGGTTTTATAAGAGGATGAAGAGCAGTCAAATTGATTTATAAGAGGATGAAGAGCAGTCAAACTGCTTTATAAAAGGACGAAGAGAAGTCAAACTGTTTTATAAGAGGACGAAGAGCAGTCAAACTGATTTATAAGAGGATGAAGAGCAGTCAAACTGATTTATAAGAGGATGAAGAGCAGTGAAACTGCTTTATAAAACGATGAAGAGCAGTCAAACTGTTTTATAAGAGGACGAAGAGCAGTCAAACTGATTTATAAGAGGATGAAGAGCAGTCAAACTGATTTATAAGAGGATGAAGAGCAGTCAAACTGCTTTATAAAAGGATGAAGAGCAGTCAAACTGATTTATAAACGGACGAAGAGCAGTCAATAATCGGACGAAGAGCAGCCAAACTGTTCTATAGGAGGATGAAGCGCAGTCAAACTGTTTTACACGATGATGTAGAGCAGTCAGACTGGTTTACAAGAGTATGAAGAGCAGTCAACCTGTTTTACAAGAGGTTGAAGAGCAGTCAAACTGTTTTATAAGAGGATGAAGAGCAGTCAAACTGAATTATAATCGGATGAAGAGCAGTCAAACTGATTTATAAGAGGATGAAGAGCAGTCAAACTGCTTTATAAAAGGATGAAGAGCAGTCAAACTGTTTAATAAGAGGACGAAGAGCAGTCAAACTGTTTTATAAGCGGACGAACAGCAGTCAAACTGATTTATAATCGGACGAAGAGCAGTCAAACTGATTTATAATCGGACGAAGAGCAGTCAAACGGTTTTATAAGAGGATGAAGAGCAGTCAAATTGATTTATAAGAGGATGAAGAGCAGTCAAACGGTTTTATAAGAGGATGAAGAGCAGTCAAATTGATTTATAAGAGGATGAAGAGCAGTCAAACTGATTTATAATCGGACGAAGAGCAGTCAAACTGATTTATAATCGGACGAAGAGCAGTCAAACGGTTTTATAAGAGGATGAAGAGCAGTCAAATTGATTTATAAGAGGATGAAGAGCAGTCAAACTGCTTTATAAAAGGATGAAGAGCAGTCAAACTGTTTTATAAGAGGACGAAGAGCAGTCAAACTGATTTATAAGAGGATGAAGAGCAGTCAAACGGTTTTATAAGAGGATGAAAAGCAGTCAAATTGATTTATAAGAGGATGAAGAGCAGTCAAACTGATTTATAATCGGACGAAGAGCAGTCAAACTGATTTATAATCGGACGAAGAGCAGTCAAACGGTTTTATAAGAGGATGAAGAGCAGTCAAATTGATTTATAGGAGGATGAAGAGCAGTCAAACTGCTTTATAAAAGGATGAAGAGAAGTCAAACTGTTTTATAAGAGGACGAAGAGCAGTCAAACTGATTTATAAGAGGATGAAGAGCAGTCAAACTGATTTATAAGAGGATGAAGAGCAGTGAAACTGCTTTATAAAACGATGAAGAGCAGTCAAACTGTTTTATAAGAGGACGAAGAGCAGTCAAACTGATTTCTAATCGGACGAAGAGCAGTCAAACTGATTTATAAGAGGATGAAGAGCAGTCAAACTGCTTTATAAAAGGATGAAGAGCAGTCAAACTGATTTATAAACGGACGAAGAGCAGTCAATAATCGGACGAAGAGCAGCCAAACTGTTCTATAAGAGGATGAAGCGCAGTCAAACTGTTTTACACGAGGATGTAGAGCAGTCAGACTGGTTTACAAGAGTATGAAGAGCAGTCAACCTGTTTTACAAGAGGTTGAAGAGCAGTCAAACTGTTTTATAAGAGGATGAAGAGCAGTCAAACTGAATTATAATCGGATGAAGAGCAGTCAAACTGATTTATAAGAGGATGAAGAGCAGTCAAACTGCTTTATAAAAGGATGAAGAGCAGTCAAACTGTTTAATAAGAGGACGAAGAGCAGTCAAACTGTTTTATAAGCGGACGAACAGCAGTCAAACTGATTTATAATCGGACGAAGAGCAGTCAAACTGATTTATAATCGGACGAAGAGCAGTCAAACGGTTTTATAAGAGGATGAAGAGCAGTCAAATTGATTTATAAGAGGATGAAGAGCAGTCAAACGGTTTTATAAGAGGATGAAGAGCAGTCAAATTGATTTATAAGAGGATGAAGAGCAGTCAAACTGATTTATAATCGGACGAAGAGCAGTCAAACTGATTTATAATCGGACGAAGAGCAGTCAAACGGTTTTATAAGAGGATGAAGAGCAGTCAAATTGATTTATAAGAGGATGAAGAGCAGTCAAACTGCTTTATAAAAGGATGAAGAGCAGTCAAACTGTTTTATAAGAGGACGAAGAGCAGTCAAACTGATTTATAAGAGGATGAAGAGCAGTCAAACGGTTTTATAAGAGGATGAAGAGCAGTCAAATTGATTTATAAGAGGATGAAGAGCAGTCAAACTGATTTATAATCGGACGAAGAGCAGTCAAACTGATTTATAATCGGACGAAGAGCAGTCAAACGGTTTTATAAGAGGATGAAGAGCAGTCAAATTGATTTATAGGAGGATGAAGAGCAGTCAAACTGCTTTATAAAAGGATGAAGAGAAGTCAAACTGTTTTATAAGAGGACGAAGAGCAGTCAAACTGATTTATAAGAGGATGAAGAGCAGTCAAACTGATTTATAAGAGGATGAAGAGCAGTGAAACTGCTTTATAAAACGATGAAGAGCAGTCAAACTGTTTTATAAGAGGACGAAGAGCAGTCAAACTGATTTATAAGAGGATGAAGAGCAGTCAAACTGATTTATAAGAGGATGAAGAGCAGTCAAACTGCTTTATAAAAGGATGAAGAGCAGTCAAACTGATTTATAAACGGACGAAGAGCAGTCAATAATCGGACGAAGAGCAGTCAAACTGCTCTATAGGAGGATAAAGCGCAGTCAAACTGGTTTATATGAGGATGAAGAGCAGTCAAACTGATTTATAAGAGGATGTAGAGCAGTCAGACTGGTTTACAAGAGTATGAAGAGCAGTCAACCTGTTTTACAAGAGGTTGAAGAGCAGTCAAACTGTTTTATAAGAGGATGAAGAGCAGTCAAACTGATTTATAAGAGGATGAAGAGCAGTCAAACTGCTTTATAAAAGGATGAAGAGCAGTCAAACTATTTTATAAGAGGACGAAGAGCAGTCAAACTGATTTATAAGAGGATGAGGAGCAGTCAAACTGATTTAAAAGAGGATGAAGAGCAGTCAAACTGCTTTATAAAATGATGAAGAGCAGTCAAACTGATTTATAATCCGACGAAGAGCAGTCAAACTGTTCTATAGGAGGATGAAGCGCAGTCAAACTGGTTTATAGGAGGATGAAGAGCAGTCAAACTGCTTTATAGGAGGATGAAGAGCAGTCAAACTGCTTTATAAAACGATGAAGAGCAGTCCAACTGTTTTATAAGAGCACGAAGAGCAGTCAAACTGATTTATAATCCGACGAAGAGCAGTCAAACTGTTCTATAGGAGGATGAAGCGCAGTCAAACTGGTTTATAGGAGGATGAAGAGCAGTCAAACTGCTTTATAGGAGGATGAAGAGCAGTCAAACTGCTTTATAAAACGATGAAGAGCAGTCCAACTGTTTTATAAGAGGACGAAGAGCAGTCAAACTGATTTATAAGAGGATGAAGAGCAGTCAAACTGATTTATAAGAGGATGAAGAGCAGTGAAACTGCTTTATAAAAGGCTGAAGAGCAGTCAAACTGATTTATAATCGGACGAAGAGCATTCAATGATCGGACGAAGAGCAGTCAAACTCTTCTATAGGAGGATGAAGCGCAGTCAAACTGTTTTACACGAGGATTTAGAGCAGTCAGACTGGTTTACAAGAGGATGAAGAGCAGTCAGCCTGTTTTAGAAGAGGATGAAGAGCAGTCAAACTGTTTTATAAGAGAATGAAGAGCAGTCAAACTGCTTTATAAAAGGATGAAGAGCAGTCAAACTGTTTTATAAGAGGACGAAGAGCAGTCAAACTGTTTTACAAGCGGACGAACAGCAGTCAAACTGATTTATAATCGGACGAAGAGCAGTCAAACTGATTTATAATCGGACGAAGAGCAGTCAAACGGTTTTATAAGAGGATGAAGAGCAGTCAAATTGATTTATAAGAGGATGAAGAGAAGTCAAACTGCTTTATAAAAGGATGAAGAGCAGTCAAACTGTTATATACGAGGATGTAGAGCAGTCAGACTGTTTTACAAGAGGTTGAAGAGCAGTCAACCTGTTTTACAAGAGGATGAAGAGCAGTCAAACTGTTTTATAAGAGGATGAAGAGCAGTCAAACTGATTTATAAGAGGATGAAGAGCAGTCAAACTGCTTTATAAAAGGATGAAGAGCAGTCAAACTGATTTATAAGAGGATGAAGAGCAGTCAAACTGTTTTATAAGCAGACGAAGAGCAGTCAAACTGATTTATAATCGGACGAAGAGCAGTCAAACTGATTTATAAAAGGATGAAGAGCAGTCAAACTCTTTTATAAGCGGATGAACCGCAGTCAAACTGATTTATAATCGGACGAAGAGCAGTCAAACTGATTTATAAGAGGATGAAGAGCAGTCAAACTGCTTTATAAGAGGATGAAGAGCAGTCAAACTGCTCTATAGGAGGATAAAGCGCAGTCAAACTGGTTTATATGAGGATGAAGAGCAGTCAAACTGCTTTATAAGAGGATGAAGAGCAGTCAAACTGCTTTATAAAACGATGAAGAGCAGTTAAACTGTTTTATAAGAGGACGAAGAGCAGTCAAACTGATTTATAAGAGGATGAAGGGCAGTCAAACTGATTTAAAAGAGGATGAAGAGCAGTCAAACTGCTTTATAAAAGGATGAAGAGCAGTCAAACTGATTTATAATCGGATGAACAGCAGTCAATAATCGGACGAAGAGCAGTCAAACTGTTATATAGGAGGACGAAGAGCAGTCAAACTGCTTTATAAAAGGATGAAGAGCAGTCAAACTGATTTATAAACGGACAAAGAGCAGTCAATAATCGGACGAAGAGCAGTCAAACTGCTCTATAGGAGGATAAAGCGCAGTCAAACTGGTTTATATGAGGATGAAGAGCAGTCAAACTGATTTATAAGAGGATGTAGAGCAGTCAGACTGGTTTACAAGAGTATGAAGAGCAGTCAAACTGCTTTATAAAAGGATGAAGAGCAGTCAAACTGTTTTATAAGAGGACGAAGAGCAGTCAAACTGATTTATAAGAGGATGAAGAGCAGTCAAACGGTTTTATAAGAGGATGAAGAGCAGTCAAATTGATTTATAAGAGGATGAAGAGCAGTCAAACTGATTTATAATCGGACGAAGAGCAGTCAAACTGATTTATAATCGGACGAAGAGCAGTCAAACGGTTTTATAAGAGGATGAAGAGCAGTCAAATTGATTTATAGGAGGATGAAGAGCAGTCAAACTGCTTTATAAAAGGATGAAGAGAAGTCAAACTGTTTTATAAGAGGACGAAGAGCAGTCAAACTGATTTATAAGAGGATGAAGAGCAGTCAAACTGATTTATAAGAGGATGAAGAGCAGTGAAACTGCTTTATAAAACGATGAAGAGCAGTCAAACTGTTTTATAAGAGGACGAAGAGCAGTCAAACTGATTTATAAGAGGATGAAGAGCAGTCAAACTGATTTATAAGAGGATGAAGAGCAGTCAAACTGCTTTATAAAAGGATGAAGAGCAGTCAAACTGATTTATAAACGGACGAAGAGCAGTCAATAATCGGACGAAGAGCAGTCAAACTGCTCTATAGGAGGATAAAGCGCAGTCAAACTGGTTTATATGAGGATGAAGAGCAGTCAAACTGATTTATAAGAGGATGTAGAGCAGTCAGACTGGTTTACAAGAGTATGAAGAGCAGTCAACCTGTTTTACAAGAGGTTGAAGAGCAGTCAAACTGTTTTATAAGAGGATGAAGAGCAGTCAAACTGATTTATAAGAGGATGAAGAGCAGTCAAACTGCTTTATAAAAGGATGAAGAGCAGTCAAACTATTTTATAAGAAGACGAAGAGCAGTCAAACTGATTTATAAGAGGATGAGGAGCAGTCAAACTGATTTAAAAGAGGATGAAGAGCAGTCAAACTGCTTTATAAAATGATGAAGAGCAGTCAAACTGATTTATAATCCGACGAAGAGCAGTCAAACTGTTCTATAGGAGGATGAAGCGCAGTCAAACTGGTTTATAGGAGGATGAAGAGCAGTCAAACTGCTTTATAGGAATATGAAGAGCAGTCAAACTGCTTTATAAAACGATGAAGAGCAGTCCAACTGTTTTATAAGAGCACGAAGAGCAGTCAAACTGATTTATAATCCGACGAAGAGCAGTCAAACTGTTCTATAGGAGGATGAAGCGCAGTCAAACTGGTTTATAGGAGGATGAAGAGCAGTCAAACTGCTTTATAGGAGGATGAAGAGCAGTCAAACTGCTTTATAAAACGATGAAGAGCAGTCCAACTGTTTTATAAGAGGACGAAGAGCAGTCAAACTGATTTATAAGAGGATGAAGAGCAGTCAAACTGATTTATAAGAGGATGAAGAGCAGTGAAACTGCTTTATAAAAGGCTGAAGAGCAGTCAAACTGATTTATAATCGGACGAAGAGCATTCAATGATCGGACGAAGAGCAGTCAAACTCTTCTATAGGAGGATGAAGCGCAGTCAAACTGTTTTACACGAGGATTTAGAGCAGTCAGACTGGTTTACAAGAGGATGAAGAGCAGTCAGCCTGTTTTAGAAGAGGATGAAGAGCAGTCAAACTGTTTTATAAGAGAATGAAGAGCAGTCAAACTGCTTTATAAAAGGATGAAGAGCAGTCAAACTGTTTTATAAGAGGACGAAGAGCAGTCAAACTGTTTTATAAGCGGACGAACAGCAGTCAAACTGATTTATAATCGGACGAAGAGCAGTCAAACTGATTTATAATCGGACGAAGAGCAGTCAAACGGTTTTATAAGAGGATGAAGAGCAGTCAAATTGATTTATAAGAGGATGAAGAGAAGTCAAACTGCTTTATAAAAGGATGAAGAGCAGTCAAACTGTTATATACGAGGATGTAGAGCAGTCAGACTGTTTTACAAGAGGTTGAAGAGCAGTCAACCTGTTTTACAAGAGGATGAAGAGCAGTCAAACTGTTTTATAAGAGGATGAAGAGCAGTCAAACTGATTTATAAGAGGATGAAGAGCAGTCAAACTGCTTTATAAAAGGATGAAGAGCAGTCAAACTGATTTATAAGAGGATGAAGAGCAGTCAAACTGTTTTATAAGCAGACGAAGAGCAGTCAAACTGATTTATAATCGGACGAAGAGCAGTCAAACTGATTTATAAAAGGATGAAGAGCAGTCAAACTCTTTTATAAGCGGATGAACCGCAGTCAAACTGATTTATAATCGGACGAAGAGCAGTCAAACTGATTTATAAGAGGATGAAGAGCAGTCAAACTGCTTTATAAGAGGATGAAGAGCAGTCAAACTGCTCTATAGGAGGATAAAGCGCAGTCAAACTGGTTTATATGAGGATGAAGAGCAGTCAAACTGCTTTATAAGAGGATGAAGAGCAGTCAAACTGCTTTATAAAACGATGAAGAGCAGTTAAACTGTTTTATAAGAGGACGAAGAGCAGTCAAACTGATTTATAAGAGGATGAAGGGCAGTCAAACTGATTTAAAAGAGGATGAAGAGCAGTCAAACTGCTTTATAAAAGGATGAAGAGCAGTCAAACTGATTTATAATCGGATGAACAGCAGTCAATAATCGGACGAAGAGCAGTCAAACTGTTATATAGGAGGACGAAGAGCAGTCAAACTGCTTTATAAAAGGATGAAGAGCAGTCAAACTGATTTATAAACGGACAAAGAGCAGTCAATAATCGGACGAAGAGCAGTCAAACTGCTCTATAGGAGGATAAAGCGCAGTCAAACTGGTTTATATGAGGATGAAGAGCAGTCAAACTGATTTATAAGAGGATGTAGAGCAGTCAGACTGGTTTACAAGAGTATGAAGAGCAGTCAACCTGTTTTACAAGAGGTTGAAGAGCAGTCAAACTGTTTTATAAGAGGATGAAGAGCAGTCAAACTGATTTATAAGAGGATGAAGAGCAGTCAAACTGCTTTATAATCAGACGAAGAGCAGTCAAACTGATTTATGATCGGACGAAGAGCAGTCAAACGGTTTTATAAGAGGATGAAGAGCAGTCAAATTGATTTATAAGAGGATGAAGAGAAGTCAAACTGCTTTATAAAAGGATGAAGAGCAGTCAAACTGTTTTATACGAGGATGTAGAGCAGTCAGACTGTTTTACACAAGGTTGAAGAGCAGTCAACCTGTTTTACAAGAGGATGAAGAGCAGTCAAACTGTTTTATAAGAGGATGAAGAGCAGTCAAACTGATTTATAAGAGGATGAAGAGCAGTCAAACTGCTTTATAAAAGGATGAAGAGCAGTCAAACTGATTTATAAGAGGATGAAGAGCAGTCAAACTGTTTTATAAGCAGACGAAGAGCAGTCAAACTGATTTATAATCGGACGAAGAGCAGTCAAACTGATTTATAAAAGGATGAAGAGCAGTCAAACTCTTTTATAAGCGGATGAACCGCAGTCAAACTGATTTATAATCGGACGAAGAGCAGTCAACTGATTTATAAGAGGATGAAGAGCAGTCAAACTGCTTTATAAGAGGATGAAGAGCAGTCAAACTGCTCTATAGTAGGATAAAGCGCAGTCAAACTGGTTTATATGAGGATGAAGAGCAGTCAAACTGCTTTATAAGAGGATGAAGAGCAGTCAAACTGCTTTATAAAACGATGAAGAGCAGTTAAACTGTTTTATAAGAGGACGAAGAGCAGTCAAACTGATTTATAAGAGGATGAAGGGCAGTCAAACTGATTTAAAAGAGGATGAAGAGCAGTCAAACTGCTTTATAAAAGGATGAAGAGCAGTCAAACTGATTTATAATCGGATGAACAGCAGTCAATAATCGGACGAAGAGCAGTCAAACTGTTATATAGGAGGACGAAGAGCAGTCAAACTGAATTATAATCGGATGAAGAGCAGTCAAACTGATTTATAAGAGGATGATGAGCAGTCAAACTGCTTTATAAAAGGATGAAGAGCAGTCAAACTGTTTAATAAGAGGACGAAGAGCAGTCAAACTGTTTTATAAGCAGACGAACAGCAGTCAAACTGATTTATAATCGGACGAAGAGCAGTCAAACTGATTTATAATCGGACGAAGAGCAGTCAAACGGTTTTATAAGAGGATGAAGAGCAGTCAAACTGGTTTATAGAAGGATGAAGAACAGTCAAACTATTTTATAAGAGGATGAAGAGCAGTCAAACTGATTTATAATCGGACGAAGAGCAGTCAAACTGTTCTATACGGGGATGAAGCGCAGTCAAACTGGTTTATAGAAGGATGAAGAGCAGTCAAACTATTTTATAAGAGGATGAAGAGCAGTCAAACTGATTTATAATCCGACGAAGAGCAGTCAAACTGTTCTATAGGAGGATGAAGCGCAGTCAAACTGGTTTATAGGAGGATGAAGAGCAGTCAAACTGCTTTATAGGAGGATGAAGAGCAGTCAAACTGCTTTATAAAACGATGAAGAGCAGTCCAACTGTTTTATAAGAGGACGAAGAGCAGTCAAACTGATTTATAAGAGGATGAAGAGCAGTCAAACTGATTTATAAGAGGATGAAGAGCAGTCAAACTGCTTTATAAAAGGCTGAAGAGCAGTCAAACTGATTTATAATCGGACGAAGAGCAGTCAACGATCGGACGAAGAGCAGTCAAACTCTTCTATAGGAGGATAAAGCGCAGTCAAACTGTTTTACACGAGGATTTAGAGCAGTCAGACTGGTTTACAAGAGGATGAAGAGCAGTCAGCCTGTTTTAGAAGAGGATGAAGAGCAGTCAAACTGTTTTATAAGAGAATGAAGAGCAGTCAAACTGCTTTATAAAAGGATGAAGAGCAGTCAAACTGTTTTATAAGAGGACGAAGAGCAGTCAAACTGTTTTATAAGCGGACGAACAGCAGTCAAACTGATTTATAATCGGACGAAGAGCAGTCAAACTGATTTATAATCGGACGAAGAGCAGTCAAACGGTTTTATAAGAGGATGAAGAGCAGTCAAATTGATTTATAAGAGGATGAAGAGAAGTCAAACTGCTTTATAAAAGGATGAAGAGCAGTCAAACTGTTTTATACGAGGATGTAGAGCAGTCAGACTGTTTTACAAGAGGTTGAAGAGCAGTCAACCTGTTTTACAAGAGGATGAAGAGCAGTCAAACTGTTTTATAAGAGGATGAAGAGCAGCCAAACTGATTTATAAGAGGATGAAGACTAGTCAAACTGCTTTATAAAAGGATGAAGAGCAGTCAAACTGATTTATAAGAGGATGAAGAGCAGTCAAACTGTTTTATAAGCAGACGAAGAGCAGTCAAACTGTTTTATAAGCAGAAGAAGAGCAGTCAAACTGATTTATAATCGGACGAAGAGCAGTCAAACTGATTTATAAAAGGATGAAGAGCAGTCAAACTGTTTTATAAGCGGATGAACCGCAGTCAAACTGATTTATAATCGGACGAAGAGCAGTCAAACTGATTTATAAGAGGATGAAGAGCAGTCAAACTGCTTTATAAGAGGATGAAAAGCAGTCAAACTGCTCTATAGGAGGATAATGCGCAGTCAAACTGGTTTATATGAGGATGAAGAGCAGTCAAACTGCTTTATAAGAGGATGAAGAGCAGTCAAACTGCTTTATAAAACGATGAAGAGCAGTTAAACTGTTTTATAAGAGGACGAAGAGCAGTCAAACTGATTTATAAGAGGATGAAGGGCAGTCAAACTGATTTAAAAGAGGATGAAGAGCAGTCAAACTGCTTTATAAAAGGATGAAGAGCAGTCAAACTGATTTATAATCGGATGAACAGCAGTCAATAATCGGACGAAGAGCAGTCAAACTGTTATATAGGAGGACGAAGAGCAGTCAAACTGAATTATAATCGGATGAAGAGCAGTCAAACTGATTTATAAGAGGATGATGAGCAGTCAAACTGCTTTATAAAAGGATGAAGAGCAGTCAAACTGTTTAATAAGAGGACGAAGAGCAGTCAAACTGTTTTATAAGCAGACGAACAGCAGTCAAACTGATTTATAATCGGACGAAGAGCAGTCAAACTGATTTATAATCGGACGAAGAGCAGTCAAACGGTTTTATAAGAGGATGAAGAGCAGTCAAACTGGTTTATAGAAGGATGAAGAACAGTCAAACTATTTTATAAGAGGATGAAGAGCAGTCAAACTGATTTATAATCGGACGAAGAGCAGTCAAACTGTTCTATACGGGGATGAAGCGCAGTCAAACTGGTTTATAGAAGGATGAAGAGCAGTCAAACTATTTTATAAGAGGATGAAGAGCAGTCAAACTGATTTATAATCCGACGAAGAGCAGTCAAACTGTTCTATAGGAGGATGAAGCGCAGTCAAACTGGTTTATAGGAGGATGAAGAGCAGTCAAACTGCTTTATAGGAGGATGAAGAGCAGTCAAACTGCTTTATAAAACGATGAAGAGCAGTCCAACTGTTTTATAAGAGGACGAAGAGCAGTCAAACTGATTTATAAGAGGATGAAGAGCAGTCAAACTGATTTATAAGAGGATGAAGAGCAGTCAAACTGCTTTATAAAAGGCTGAAGAGCAGTCAAACTGATTTATAATCGGACGAAGAGCAGTCAACGATCGGACGAAGAGCAGTCAAACTCTTCTATAGGAGGATAAAGCGCAGTCAAACTGTTTTACACGAGGATTTAGAGCAGTCAGACTGGTTTACAAGAGGATGAAGAGCAGTCAGCCTGTTTTAGAAGAGGATGAAGAGCAGTCAAACTGTTTTATAAGAGAATGAAGAGCAGTCAAACTGCTTTATAAAAGGATGAAGAGCAGTCAAACTGTTTTATAAGAGGACGAAGAGCAGTCAAACTGTTTTATAAGCGGACGAACAGCAGTCAAACTGATTTATAATCGGACGAAGAGCAGTCAAACTGATTTATAATCGGACGAAGAGCAGTCAAACGGTTTTATAAGAGGATGAAGAGCAGTCAAATTGATTTATAAGAGGATGAAGAGAAGTAAAACTGCTTTATAAAAGGATGAAGAGCAGTCAAACTGTTTTATACGAGGATGTAGAGCAGTCAGACTGTTTTACAAGAGGTTGAAGAGCAGTCAACCTGTTTTACAAGAGGATGAAGAGCAGTCAAACTGTTTTATAAGAGGATGAAGAGCAGCCAAACTGATTTATAAGAGGATGAAGACTAGTCAAACTGCTTTATAAAAGGATGAAGAGCAGTCAAACTGATTTATAAGAGGATGAAGAGCAGTCAAACTGTTTTATAAGCAGACGAAGAGCAGTCAAACTGTTTTATAAGCAGAAGAAGAGCAGTCAAACTGATTTATAATCGGACGAAGAGCAGTCAAACTGATTTATAAAAGGATGAAGAGCAGTCAAACTGTTTTATAAGCGGATGAACCGCAGTCAAACTGATTTATAATCGGACGAAGAGCAGTCAAACTGATTTATAAGAGGATGAAGAGCAGTCAAACTGCTTTATAAGAGGATGAAAAGCAGTCAAACTGCTCTATAGGAGGATAAAGCGCAGTCAAACTGGTTTATATGAGGATGAAGAGCAGTCAAACTGCTTTATAAGAGGATGAAGAGCAGTCAAACTGCTTTATAAAACGATGAAGAGCAGCTAAACTGTTTTATAAGAGGACGAAGAGCAGTCAAACTGATTTATAAGAGGATGAAGGGCAGTCAAACTGATTTAAAAGAGGATGAAGAGCAGTCAAACTGCTTTATAAAAGGATGAAGAGCAGTCAAACTGATTTATAATCAGATGAACAGCAGTCAATAATCGGACGAAGAGCAGTCAAACTGTTATATAGGAGGACGAAGAGCAGTCAAACTGAATTATAATCGGATGAAGAGCAGTCAAACTGATTTATAAGAGGATGAAGAGCAGTCAAACTGCTTTATAAAAGGATGAAGAGCAGTCAAACTGTTTAATAAGAGGACGAAGAGCAGTCAAACTGTTTTATAAGCAGACGAACAGCAGTCAAACTGATTTATAATCGGACGAAGAGCAGTCAAACTGATTTATAATCGGACGAAGAGCAGTCAAACGGTTTTATAAGAGGATGAAGAGCAGTCAAACTGGTTTATAGAAGGATGAAGAGCAGTCAAACTATTTTATAAGAGGATGAAGAGCAGTCAAACTGATTTATAATCGGACGAAGAGCAGTCAAACTGTTCTATACGGGGATGAAGCGCAGTCAAACTGGTTTATAGAAGGATGAAGAGCAGTCAAACTATTTTATAAGAGGATGAAGAGCAGTCAAACTGATTTATAATCCGACGAAGAGCAGTCAAACTGTTCTATAGGAGGATGAAGCGCAGTCAAACTGGTTTATAGGAGGATGAAGAGCAGTCAAACTGCTTTATAGGAGGATGAAGAGCAGTCAAACTGCTTTATAAAACGATGAAGAGCAGTCCAACTGTTTTATAAGAGGACGAAGAGCAGTCAAACTGATTTATAAGAGGATGAAGAGCAGTCAAACTGATTTATAAGAGGTTGAAGAGCAGTCAAACTGCTTTATAAAAGGCTGAAGAGCAGTCAAACTGATTTATAATCGGACGAAGAGCATTCAATGATCGGACGAAGAGCAGTCAAACTCTTCTATAGGAGGATGAAGCGCAGTCAAACTGTTTTACACGAGGATTTAGAGCAGTCAGACTGGTTTACAAGAGGATGAAGAGCAGTCAGCCTGTTTTACAAGAGGATGAAGAGCAGTCAAACTGTTTTATAAGAGAATGAAGAGCAGTCAAACTGCTTTATAAAAGGATGAAGAGCAGTCAAACTGTTTTATAAGAGGACGAAGAGCAGTCAAACTGTTTTATAAGCGGACGAACAGCAGTCAAACTGATTTATAATCGGACGAAGAGCAGTCAAACTGATTTATAATCGGACGAAGAGCAGTCAAACGGTTTTATAAGAGGATGAAGAGCAGTCAAATTGATTTATAAGAGGATGAAGAGCAGTCAAACTGCTTTATAAAAGGATGAAGAGCAGTCAAACTGTTTTATACGAGGATGTAGAGCAGTCAGACTGTTTTACAAGAGGTTGAAGAGCAGTCAACCTGTTTTACAAGAGGATGGAGAGCAGTCAAACTGTTTTATAAGAGGATGAAGAGCAGTCAAACTGATTTATAAGAGGATGAAGAGCAGTCAAACTGCTTTATAAAAGGATGAAGAGCAGTCAAACTGATTTATAAGAGGATGAAGAGCAGTCAAACCGCTTTATAAAAGGATGAAGAGCAGTCTACTGTTTTATAAGAGGACGAAGAGCAGTCAAAATGATTTATAATCGGATGAAGAGCAGTCAAACAGATTTATAAGAGGATGAAGAGCAGTCAAACTGCTTTATAAAAGGATGAAGAGCAGTCAAACTGATTTATAAGAGGATGAAGAGCAGTCAAACTGCTTTATAAGAGGATGAAGAGCAGTCAAACTGTTCTATAGGAGGATAAAGCGCAGTCAAACTGGTTTATATGAGGATGAAGAGCAGTCAAAATGCTTTATAAGAGGATGAAGAGCAGTCAAACTGCTTTATAAAACGATGAAGAGCAGTTAAACTGTTTTATAAGAGGACGAAGAGCAGTCAAACTGATTTATAAGAGGATGAAGAGCAGTCAAACTGATTTAAAAGAGGATGAAGAGCAGTCAAACTGCTTTATAAAAGGATGAAGAGCAGTCAAACTGATTTATAATCGGATAAACAGCAGTCAATAATCGGACGAAGAGCAGTCAAACTGTTATATAGGAGGACGAAGAGCAGTCAAACTGAATTATAATCGGATGAAGAGCAGTCAAACTGATTTATAAGAGGATGAAGAGCAGTCAAACTGCTTTATAAAAGGATGAAGAGAAGTCAAACTGTTTAATAAGAGGACGAAGAGCAGTCAAACTGTTTTATAAGCGGACGAACAGCAGTCAAACTGATTTATAATCGGACGAAGAGCAGTCAAACTGATTTATAATCCGACGAAGAGCAGTCAAACGGTTTTATAAGAGGATGAAGAGCAGTCAAACTGGTTTATAGAAGGATGAAGAGCAGTTAAACTATTTTATAAGAGGATGAAGAGCAGTCAAACTGATTTATAATCGGACGAAGAGCAGTCAAACTGTTCTATACGGGGATGAAGCGCAGTCAAACTGGTTTATAGAAGGATGAAGAGCAGTCAAACTATTTTATAAGAGGATGAAGAGCAGTCAAACTGATTTATAATCCGACGAAGAGCAGTCAAACTGTTCTATAGGAGGATGAAGCGCAGTCAAACTGGTTTATAGGAGGATGAAGAGCAGTCAAACTGCTTTATAGGAGGATGAAGAGCAGTCAAACTGGTTTATAAAACGATGAAGAGCAGTCCAACTGTTTTATAAGAGGACGAAGAGCAGTCAAACTGATTTATAAGAGGATGAAGAGCAGTCAAACTGATTTATAAGAGGATGAAGAGCAGTCAAACTGCTTTATAAAAGGCTGAAGAGCAGTCAAACTGATTTATAATCGGACGAAGAGCATTCAATGATCGGACGAAGAGCAGTCAAACTCTTCTATAGGAGGATGAAGCGCAGTCAAACTGTTTTACACGAGGATTTAGAGCAGTCAGACTGGTTTACAAGAGGATGAATAGCAGTCAGCCTGTTTTACAAGAGGATGAAGAGCTGTCAAACTGTTGTATAAGAGCATGAAGAGCAGTCAAACTGCTTTATAAAAGGATGAAGAGCAGTCAAACTGTTTTATAAGAGGACGAAGAGCAGTCAAACTGTTTTATAAGCGGACGAACAGCAGTCAAACTGATTTATAATCGGACGAAGAGCAGTCAAACTGATTTATAATCGGACGAAGAGCAGTCAAACGGTTTTATAAGAGGATGAAGAGCAGTCAAATTGATTTATAAGAGGATGAAGAGCAGTCAAACTGCTTTATAAAAGGATGAAGAGCAGTCAAACTGTTTTATACGAGGATGTAGAGCAGTCAGACTGTTTTACAAGAGGTTGAAGAGCAGTCAACCTGTTTTACAAGAGGATGAAGAGCAGTCAAACTGTTTTATAAGAGGATGAAGAGCAGTCAAACTGATTTATAAGAGGATGAAGAGCAGTCAAACTGCTTTATAAAAGGATGAAGAGCAGTCAAACTGATTTATAAGAGGATGAAGAGCAGTCAAACCGCTTTATAAAAGGATGAAGAGCAGTCTACTGTTTTATAAGAGGACGAAGAGCAGTCAAAATGATTTATAATCGGATGAAGAGCAGTCAAACAGATTTATAAGAGGATGAAGAGCAGTCAAACTGTTTTATAAGAGGACGAAGAGCAGTCAAACTGATTTATAAGAGGATGAAGAGCAGTCAAACTGATTTAAAAGAGGATGAAGAGCAGTCAAACTGCTTTATAAAAGGATGAAGAGCAGTCAAACTGATTTATAATCGGATAAACAGCAGTCAATAATCGGACGAAGAGCAGTCAAACTGTTATATAGGAGGACGAAGAGCAGTCAAACTGAATTATAATCGGATGAAGAGCAGTCAAACTGATTTATAAGAGGATGAAGAGCAGTCAAACTGCTTTATAAAAGGATGAAGAGAAGTCAAACTGTTTAATAAGAGGACGAAGAGCAGTCAAACTGTTTTATAAGCGGACGAACAGCAGTCAAACTGATTTATAATCGGACGAAGAGCAGTCAAACTGATTTATAATCCGACGAAGAGCAGTCAAACGGTTTTATAAGAGGATGAAGAGCAGTCAAACTGGTTTATAGAAGGATGAAGAGCAGTCAAACTATTTTATAAGAGGATGAAGAGCAGTCAAACTGATTTATAATCGGACGAAGAGCAGTCAAACTGTTCTATACGGGGATGAAGCGCAGTCAAACTGGTTTATAGAAGGATGAAGAGCAGTCAAACTATTTTATAAGAGGATGAAGAGCAGTCAAACTGATTTATAATCCGACGAAGAGCAGTCAAACTGTTCTATAGGAGGATGAAGCGCAGTCAAACTGGTTTATAGGAGGATGAAGAGCAGTCAAACTGCTTTATAGGAGGATGAAGAGCAGTCAAACTGGTTTATAAAACGATGAAGAGCAGTCCAACTGTTTTATAAGAGGACGAAGAGCAGTCAAACTGATTTATAAGAGGATGAAGAGCAGTCAAACTGATTTATAAGAGGATGAAGAGCAGTCAAACTGCTTTATAAAAGGCTGAAGAGCAGTCAAACTGATTTATAATCGGACGAAGAGCATTCAATGATCAGACGAAGAGCAGTCAAACTCTTCTATAGGAGGATGAAGAGCAGTCAAACTGTTTTACACGAGGATTTAGAGCAGTCAGACTGGTTTACAAGAGGATGAAGAGCAGTCAGCCTGTTTTACAAGAGGATGAAGAGCTGTCAAACTGTTTTATAAGAGCATGAAGAGCAGTCAAACTGCTTTATAAAAGGATGAAGAGCAGTCAAACTGTTTTATAAGAGGACGAAGAGCAGTCAAACTGTTTTATAAGCGGACGATCAGCAGTCAAACTGATTTATAATCGGACGAAGAGCAGTCAAACTGATTTATAATCGGACGAAGAGCAGTCAAACGGTTTTATAAGAGGATGAAGAGCAGTCAAATTGATTTATAAGAGGATGAAGAGCAGTCAAACTGCTTTATAAAAGGATGAAGAGCAGTCAAACTGTTTTATACGAGGATGTAGAGCAGTCAGACTGTTTTACAAGAGGTTGAAGAGCAGTCAACCTGTTTTACAAGAGGATGAAGAGCAGTCAAACTGTTTTATAAGAGGATGAAGAGCAGTCAAACTGATTTATAAGAGGATGAAGAGCAGTCAAACTGCTTTATAAAAGGATGAAGAGCAGTCAAACTGATTTATAAGAGGATGAAGAGCAGTCAAACCGCTTTATAAAAGGATGAAGAGCAGTCTACTGTTTTATAAGAGGACGAAGAGCAGTCAAAATGATTTATAATCGGATGAAGAGCAGTCAAACAGATTTATAAGAGGATGAAGAGCAGTCAAACTGCTTTATAAAAGGATGAAGAGCAGTCAAACTGATTTATAAGAGGATGAAGAGCAGTCAAACTGCTTTATAAGAGGATGAAGAGCAGTCAAACTGTTCTATAGGAGGATAAAGCGCAGTCAAACTGGTTTATATGAGGATGAAGAGCAGTCAAAATGCTTTATAAGAGGATGAAGAGCAGTCAAACTGCTTTATAAAACGATGAAGAGCAGTTAAACTGTTTTATAAGAGGACGAAGAGCAGTCAAACTGATTTATAAGAGGATGAAGAGCAGTCAAACTGATTTAAAAGAGGATGAAGAGCAGTCAAACTGCTTTATAAAAGGATGAAGAGCAGTCAAACTGATTTATAATCGGATAAACAGCAGTCAATAATCGGACGAAGAGCAGTCAAACTGTTATATAGGAGGACGAAGAGCAGTCAAACTGAATTATAATCGGATGAAGAGCAGTCAAACTGATTTATAAGAGGATGAAGAGCAGTCAAACTGCTTTATAAAAGGATGAAGAGAAGTCAAACTGTTTAATAAGAGGACGAAGAGCAGTCAAACTGTTTTATAAGCGGACGAACAGCAGTCAAACTGATTTATAATCGGACGAAGAGCAGTCAAACTGATTTATAATCCGACGAAGAGCAGTCAAACGGTTTTATAAGAGGATGAAGAGCAGTCAAACTGGTTTATAGAAGGATGAAGAGCAGTCAAACTATTTTATAAGAGGATGAAGAGCAGTCAAACTGATTTATAATCGGACGAAGAGCAGTCAAACTGTTCTATACGGGGATGAAGCGCAGTCAAACTGGTTTATAGAAGGATGAAGAGCAGTCAAACTATTTTATAAGAGGATGAAGAGCAGTCAAACTGATTTATAATCCGACGAAGAGCAGTCAAACTGTTCTATAGGAGGATGAAGCGCAGTCAAACTGGTTTATAGGAGGATGAAGAGCAGTCAAACTGCTTTATAGGAGGATGAAGAGCAGTCAAACTGGTTTATAAAACGATGAAGAGCAGTCCAACTGTTTTATAAGAGGACGAAGAGCAGTCAAACTGATTTATAAGAGGATGAAGAGCAGTCAAACTGATTTATAAGAGGATGAAGAGCAGTCAAACTGCTTTATAAAAGGCTGAAGAGCAGTCAAACTGATTTATAATCGGACGAAGAGCATTCAATGATCGGACGAAGAGCAGTCAAACTCTTCTATAGGAGGATGAAGCGCAGTCAAACTGTTTTACACGAGGATTTAGAGCAGTCAGACTGGTTTACAAGAGGATGAAGAGCAGTCAGCCTGTTTTACAAGAGGATGAAGAGCTGTCAAACTGTTTTATAAGAGCATGAAGAGCAGTCAAACTGCTTTATAAAAGGATGAAGAGCAGTCAAACTGTTTTATAAGAGGACGAAGAGCAGTCAAACTGTTTTATAAGCGGACGAACAGCAGTCAAACTGATTTATAATCGGACGAAGAGCAGTCAAACTGATTTATAATCGGACGAAGAGCAGTCAAACGGTTTTATAAGAGGATGAAGAGCAGTCAAATTGATTTATAAGAGGATGAAGAGCAGTCAAACTGCTTTATAAAAGGATGAAGAGCAGTCAAACTGTTTTATACGAGGATGTAGAGCAGTCAGACTGTTTTACAAGAGGTTGAAGAGCAGTCAACCTGTTTTACAAGAGGATGAAGAGCAGTCAAACTGTTTTATAAGAGGATGAAGAGCAGTCAAACTGATTTATAAGAGGATGAAGAGCAGTCAAACTGCTTTATAAAAGGATGAAGAGCAGTCAAACTGATTTATAAGAGGATGAAGAGCAGTCAAACCGCTTTATAAAAGGATGAAGAGCAGTCTACTGTTTTATAAGAGGACGAAGAGCAGTCAAACTGCTTTATAAAAGGATGAAGAGCAGTCAAACTGATTTATAAGAGGATGAAGAGAAGTCAAACTGCTTTATAAGAGGATGAAGAGCAGTCAAACTGTTCTATAGGAGGATAAAGCGCAGTCAAACTGGTTTATATGAGGATGAAGAGCAGTCAAAATGCTTTATAAGAGGATGAAGAGCAGTCAAACTGCTTTATAAAACGATGAAGAGCAGTTAAACTGTTTTATAAGAGGACGAAGAGCAGTCAAACTGATTTATAAGAGGATGAAGAGCAGTCAAACTGATTTAAAAGAGGATGAAGAGCAGTCAAACTGCTTTATAAAAGGATGAAGAGCAGTCAAACTGATTTATAATCGGATGAACAGCAGTCAATAATCGGACGAAGAGCAGTCAAACTGTTATATAGGAGGACGAAGAGCAGTCAAACTGAATTATAATCGGATGAAGAGCAGTCAAACTGATTTATAAGAGGATGAAGAGCAGTCAAACTGCTTTATAAAAGGATGAAGAGAAGTCAAACTGTTTAATAAGAGGACGAAGAGCAGTCAAACTGTTTTATAAGCGGACGAACAGCAGTCAAACTGATTTATAATCGGACGAAGAGCAGTCAAACTGATTTATAATCGGACGAAGAGCAGTCAAACGGTTTTATAAGAGGATGAAGAGCAGTCAAACTGGTTTATAGAAGGATGAAGAGCAGTCAAACTATTTTATAAGAGGATGAAGAGCAGTCAAACTGATTTATAATCGGACGAAGAGCAGTCAAACTGTTCTATACGGGGATGAAGCGCAGTCAAACTGGTTTATAGAAGGATGAAGAGCAGTCAAACTATTTTATAAGAGGATGAAGAGCAGTCAAACTGATTTATAATCCGACGAAGAGCAATCAAACTGTTCTATAGGAGGATGAAGCGCAGTCAAACTGGTTTATAGGAGGATGAAGAGCAGTCAAACTGCTTTATAGGAGGATGAAGAGCAGTCAAACTGGTTTATAAAACGATGAAGAGCAGTCAAACAGATTTATAAGAGGATGAAGAGCAGTCAAACTGCTTTATAAAAGGATGAAGAGCAGTCAAACTGATTTATAAGAGGATGAAGAGCAGTCAAACTGCTTTATAAGAGGATGAAGAGCAGTCAAACTGTTCTATAGGAGGATAAAGCGCAGTCAAACTGGTTTATATGAGGATGAAGAGCAGTCAAAATGCTTTATAAGAGGATGAAGAGCAGTCAAACTGCTTTATAAAACGATGAAGAGCAGTTAAACTGTTTTATAAGAGGACGAAGAGCAGTCAAACTGATTTATAAGAGGATGAAGAGCAGTCAAACTGATTTAAAAGAGGATGAAGAGCAGTCAAACTGCTTTATAAAAGGATGAAGAGCAGTCAAACTGATTTATAATCGGATAAACAGCAGTCAATAATCGGACGAAGAGCAGTCAAACTGTTATATAGGAGGACGAAGAGCAGTCAAACTGAATTATAATCGGATGAAGAGCAGTCAAACTGATTTATAAGAGGATGAAGAGCAGTCAAACTGCTTTATAAAAGGATGAAGAGAAGTCAAACTGTTTAATAAGAGGACGAAGAGCAGTCAAACTGTTTTATAAGCGGACGAACAGCAGTCAAACTGATTTATAATCGGACGAAGAGCAGTCAAACTGATTTATAATCGGACGAAGAGCAGTCAAACGGTTTTATAAGAGGATGAAGAGCAGTCAAACTGGTTTATAGAAGGATGAAGAGCAGTCAAACTATTTTATAAGAGGATGAAGAGCAGTCAAACTGATTTATAATCGGACGAAGAGCAGTCAAACTGTTCTATACGGGGATGAAGCGCAGTCAAACTGGTTTATAGAAGGATGAAGAGCAGTCAAACTATTTTATAAGAGGATGAAGAGCAGTCAAACTGATTTATAATCCGACGAAGAGCAGTCAAACTGTTCTATAGGAGGATGAAGCGCAGTCAAACTGGTTTATAGGAGGATGAAGAGCAGTCAAACTGCTTTATAGGAGGATGAAGAGCAGTCAAACTGGTTTATAAAACGA
The DNA here is from genome assembly GCF_029633865.1 of Lampris incognitus. NCBI lineage: Eukaryota > Metazoa > Chordata > Actinopteri > Lampriformes > Lampridae > Lampris > Lampris incognitus. The sequence goes on from NC_079222.1 coordinate 37,775,075, forward strand.
TGAAGAGCAGTCCAACTGTTTTATAAGAGGACGAAGAGCAGTCAAACTGATTTATAAGAGGATGAAGAGCAGTCAAACTGATTTATAAGAGGATGAAGAGCAGTCAAACTGCTTTATAAAAGGCTGAAGAGCAGTCAAACTGATTTATAATCGGACGAAGAGCATTCAATGATCGGACGAAGAGCAGTCAAACTCTTCTATAGGAGGATGAAGCGCAGTCAAACTGTTTTACACGAGGATTTAGAGCAGTCAGACTGGTTTACAAGAGGATGAAGAGCAGTCAGCCTGTTTTACAAGAGGATGAAGAGCAGTCAAACTGTTTTATAAGAGCATGAAGAGCAGTCAAACTGCTTTATAAAAGGATGAAGAGCAGTCAAACTGTTTTATAAGCGGACGAAGAGCAGTCAAACTGTTTTATAAGCGGACGAACAGCAGTCAAACTGATTTATAATCGGACGAAGAGCAGTCAAACTGATTTATAATCGGACGAAGAGCAGTCAAACGGTTTTATAAGAGGATGAAGAGCAGTCAAATTGATTTATAAGAGGATGAAGAGCAGTCAAACTGCTTTATAAAAGGATGAAGAGCAGTCAAACTGTTTTATACGAGGATGTAGAGCAGTCAGACTGTTTTACAAGAGGATGAAGAGCAGTCAAACTGATTTATAAGAGGATGAAGAGCAGTCAAACTGCTTTATAAAAGGATGAAGAGCAGTCAAACTGATTTATAAGAGGATGAAGAGCAGTCAAACCGCTTTATAAAAGGATGAAGAGCAGTCTACTGTTTTATAAGAGGACGAAGAGCAGTCAAAATGATTTATAATCGGATGAAGAGCAGTCAAACAGATTTATAAGAGGATGAAGAGCAGTCAAACTGCTTTATAAAAGGATGAAGAGCAGTCAAACTGATTTATAAGAGGATGAAGAGCAGTCAAACTGCTTTATAAGAGGATGAAGAGCAGTCAAACTGTTCTATAGGAGGATAAAGCGCAGTCAAACTGGTTTATATGAGGATGAAGAGCAGTCAAAATGCTTTATAAGAGGATGAAGAGCAGTCAAACTGCTTTATAAAACGATGAAGAGCAGTTAAACTGTTTTATAAGAGGACGAAGAGCAGTCAAACTGATTTATAAGAGGATGAAGAGCAGTCAAACTGATTTAAAAGAGGATGAAGAGCAGTCAAACTGCTTTATAAAAGGATGAAGAGCAGTCAAACTGATTTATAATCGGATGAACAGCAGTCAATAATCGGACGAAGAGCAGTCAAACTGTTATATAGGAGGACGACGAGCAGTCAAACTGAATTATAATCGGATGAAGAGCAGTCAAACTGATTTATAAGAGGATGAAGAGCAGTCAAACTGCTTTATAAAAGGACTAACAGAAGTCAAACTGTTTAATAAGAGGACGAAGAGCAGTCAAACTGTTTTATAAGCGGACGAACAGCAGTCAAACTGATTTATAATCAGACGAAGAGCAGTCAAACTGATTTATAATCGGACGAAGAGCAGTCAAACGGTTTTATAAGAGGATGAAGAGCAGTCAAACTGGTTTATAGAAGGATGAAGAGCAGTCAAACTATTTTATAAGAGGATGAAGAGCAGTCAAACTGATTTATAATCGGACGAAGAGCAGTCAAACTGTTCTATACGGGGATGAAGCGCAGTCAAACTGGTTTATAGAAGGATGAAGAGCAGTCAAACTATTTTATAAGAGGATGAAGAGCAGTCAAACTGATTTATAATCCGACGAAGAGCAGTCAAACTGTTCTATAGGAGGATGAAGCGCAGCCAAACTGGTTTATAGGAGGATGAAGAGCAGTCAAACTGCTTTATAGGAGGATGAAGAGCAGTCAAACTGGTTTATAAAACGATGAAGAGCAGTCCAACTGTTTTATAAGAGGACGAAGAGCAGTCAAACAGATTTATAAGAGGATGAAGAGCAGTCAAACTGATTTATAAGAGGATGAAGAGCAGTCAAACTGCTTTATAAAAGGCTGAAGAGCAGTCAAACTGATTTATAATCGGACGAAGAGCAGTCAATGATCGGACGAAGAGCAGTCAAACTCTTCTATAGGAGGATGAAGTGCAGTCAAACTGTTTTACACGAGGATTTAGAGCAGTCAGACTGGTTTACAAGAGGATGAAGAGCAGTCAGCCTGTTTTAGAAGAGGATGAAGAGCAGTCAAATTGATTTATAAGAGGATGAAGAGCAGTCAAACTGCTTTATAAAAGGATGAAGAGCAGTCAAACTGTTTTATACGAGGATGTAGAGCAGTCAGACTGTTTTACAAGAGGTTGAAGAGCAGTCAACCTGTTTTACAAGAGGTTGAAGAGCAGTCAAACTGTTTTATAAGAGGATGAAGAGCAGTCAAACTGATTTATAAGAGGATGAAGAGCAGTCAAACTGCTTTATAAAAGGATGAAGAGCAGTCAAACTGATTTATAAGAGGATGAAGAGCAGTCAAACCGCTTTATAAAAGGATGAAGAGCAGTCTACTGTTTTATAAGAGGACGAAGAGCAGTCAAAATGATTTATAATCGGATGAAGAGCAGTCAAACAGATTTATAAGAGGATGAAGAGCAGTCAAACTGCTTTATAAAAGGATGAAGAGCAGTCAAACTGATTTATAAGAGGATGAAGAGCAGTCAAACTGCTTTATAAGAGGATGAAGAGCAGTCAAACTGTTCTATAGGAGGATAAAGCGCAGTCAAACTGGTTTATATGAGGATGAAGAGCAGTCAAAATGCTTTATAAGAGGATGAAGAGCAGTCAAACTGCTTTATAAAACGATGAAGAGCAGTTAAACTGTTTTATAAGAGGACGAAGAGCAGTCAAACTGATTTATAAGAGGATGAAGAGCAGTCAAACTGATTTAAAAGAGGATGAAGAGCAGTCAAACTGCTTTATAAAAGGATGAAGAGCAGTCAAACTGATTTATAATCGGATGAACAGCAGTCAATAATCGGACGAAGAGCAGTCAAACTGTTATATAGGAGGACGAAGAGCAGTCAAACTGAATTATAATCGGATGAAGAGCAGTCAAACTGATTTATAAGAGGATGAAGAGCAGTCAAACTGCTTTATAAAAGGATGAAGAGAAGTCAAACTGTTTAATAAGAGGACGAAGAGCAGTCAAACTGTTTTATAAGCGGACGAACAGCAGTCAAACTGATTTATAATCGGACGAAGAGCAGTCAAACTGATTTATAAGAGGATGAAGAGCAGTCAAACTGGTTTATAGAAGGATGAAGAGCAGTCAAACTATTTTATAAGAGGATGAAGAGCAGTCAAACTGATTTATAATCGGACGAAGAGCAGTCAAACTGTTCTATACGGGGATGAAGCGCAGTCAAACTGGTTTATAGAAGGATGAAGAGCAGTCAAACTATTTTATAAGAGGATGAAGAGCAGTCAAACTGATTTATAATCCGACGAAGAGCAGTCAAACTGTTCTATAGGAGGATGAAGCGCAGTCAAACTGGTTTATAGGAGGATGAAGAGCAGTCAAACTGCTTTATAGGAGGATGAAGAGCAGTCAAACTGGTTTATAAAACGATGAAGAGCAGTCCAACTGTTTTATAAGAGGACGAAGAGCAGTCAAACTGATTTATAAGAGGATGAAGAGCAGTCAAACTGATTTATAAGAGGATGAAGAGCAGTCAAACTGCTTTATAAAAGGCTGAAGAGCAGTCAAACTGATTTATAATCGGACGAAGAGCATTCAATGATCGGACGAAGAGCAGTCAAACTCTTCTATAGGAGGATGAAGCGCAGTCAAACTGTTTTACACGAGGATTTAGAGCAGTCAGACTGGTTTACAAGAGGATGAAGAGCAGTCAGCCTGTTTTACAAGAGGATGAAGAGCAGTCAAACTGTTTTATAAGAGCATGAAGAGCAGTCAAACTGCTTTATAAAAGGATGAAGAGCAGTCAAACTGTTTTATAAGAGGACGAAGAGCAGTCAAACTGTTTTATAAGCGGACGAACAGCAGTCAAACTGATTTATAATCGGACGAAGAGCAGTCAAACTGATTTATAATCGGACGAAGAGCAGTCAAACGGTTTTATAAGAGGATGAAGAGCAGTCAAATTGATTTATAAGAGGATGAAGAGCAGTCAAACTGCTTTATAAAAGGATGAAGAGCAGTCAAACTGTTTTATACGAGGATGTAGAGCAGTCAGACTGTTTTACAAGAGGATGAAGAGCAGTCAAACTGATTTATAAGAGGATGAAGAGCAGTCAAACTGCTTTATAAAAGGATGAAGAGCAGTCAAACTGATTTATAAGAGGATGAAGAGCAGTCAAACCGCTTTATAAAAGGATGAAGAGCAGTCTACTGTTTTATAAGAGGACGAAGAGCAGTCAAAATGATTTATAATCGGATGAAGAGCAGTCAAACAGATTTATAAGAGGATGAAGAGCAGTCAAACTGCTTTATAAAAGGTTGAAGAGCAGTCAAACTGATTTATAAGAGGATGAAGAGCAGTCAAACTGCTTCATAAGAGGATGAAGAGCAGTCAAACTGCTTTATAAAAGGATGAAGAGCAGTCAAACTGTTTTATACGAGGATGTAGAGCAGTCAGACTGTTTTACAAGAGGATGAAGAGCAGTCAAACTGATTTATAAGAGGATGAAGAGCAGTCAAACTGCTTTATAAAAGGATGAAGAGCAGTCAAACTGATTTATAAGAGGATGAAGAGCAGTCAAACCGCTTTATAAAAGGTTGAAGAGCAGTCAAACTGATTTATAAGAGGATGAAGAGCAGTCAAACTGATTTATAAGAGGATGAAGAGCAGTCAAACTGCTTTATAAAAGGATGAAGAGAAGTCAAACTGTTTAATAAGAGGACGAAGAGCAGTCAAACTGTTTTATAAGCGGACGAACAGCAGTCAAACTGATTTATAATCGGACGAAGAGCAGTCAAACTGATTTATAATCGGACGAAGAGCAGTCAAACGGTTTTATAAGAGGATGAAGAGCAGTCAAACTGGTTTATAGAAGGATGAAGAGCAGTCAAACTATTTTATAAGAGGATGAAGAGCAGTCAAACTGATTTATAATCGGACGAAGAGCAGTCAAACTGTTCTATACGGGGATGAAGCGCAGTCAAACTGGTTTATAGAAGGATGAAGAGCAGTCAAACTATTTTATAAGAGGATGAAGAGCAGTCAAACTGATTTATAATCCGACGAAGAGCAGTCAAACTGTTCTATAGGAGGATGAAGCGCAGTCAAACTGGTTTATAGGAGGATGAAGAGCAGTCAAACTGCTTTATAGGAGGATGAAGAGCAGTCAAACTGGTTTATAAAACGATGAAGAGCAGTCCAACTGTTTTATAAGAGGACGAAGAGCAGTCAAACTGATTTATAAGAGGATGAAGAGCAGTCAAACTGATTTATAAGAGGATGAAGAGCAGTCAAACTGCTTTATAAAAGGCTGAAGAGCAGTCAAACTGATTTATAATCGGACGAAGAGCATTCAATGATCGGACGAAGAGCAGTCAAACTCTTCTATAGGAGGATGAAGCGCAGTCAAACTGTTTTACACGAGGATTTAGAGCAGTCAGACTGGTTTACAAGAGGATGAAGAGCAGTCAGCCTGTTTTACAAGAGGATGAAGAGCAGTCAAACTGTTTTATAAGAGCATGAAGAGCAGTCAAACTGCTTTATAAAAGGATGAAGAGCAGTCAAACTGTTTTATAAGAGGACGAAGAGCAGTCAAACTGTTTTATAAGCGGACGAACAGCAGTCAAACTGATTTATAATCGGACGAAGAGCAGTCAAACTGATTTATAATCGGACGAAGAGCAGTCAAACGGTTTTATAAGAGGATGAAGAGCAGTCAAATTGATTTATAAGAGGATGAAGAGCAGTCAAACTGATTTATAATCGGACGAAGAGCAGTCAAACGGTTTTATAAGAGGATGAAGAGCAGTCAAATTGATTTATAAGAGGATGAAGAGCAGTCAAACTGCTTTATAAAAGGATGAAGAGCAGTCAAACTGTTTTATACGAGGATGTAGAGCAGTCAGACTGTTTTACAAGAGGATGAAGAGCAGTCAAACTGATTTATAAGAGGATGAAGAGCAGTCAAACTGCTTTATAAAAGGATGAAGAGCAGTCAAACTGATTTATAAGAGGATGAAGAGCAGTCAAACCGCTTTATAAAAGGATGAAGAGCAGTCTACTGTTTTATAAGAGGACGAAGAGCAGTCAAAATGATTTATAATCGGATGAAGAGCAGTCAAACAGATTTATAAGAGGATGAAGAGCAGTCAAACTGCTTTATAAAAGGTTGAAGAGCAGTCAAACTGATTTATAAGAGGATGAAGAGCAGTCAAACTGCTTTATAAGAGGATGAAGAGCAGTCAAACTGCTTTATAAAAGGATGAAGAGCAGTCAAACTGTTTTATACGAGGATGTAGAGCAGTCAGACTGTTTTACAAGAGGATGAAGAGCAGTCAAACTGATTTATAAGAGGATGAAGAGCAGTCAAACTGCTTTATAAAAGGATGAAGAGCAGTCAAACTGATTTATAAGAGGATGAAGAGCAGTCAAACCGCTTTATAAAAGGTTGAAGAGCAGTCAAACTGATTTATAAGAGGATGAAGAGCAGTCAAACTGATTTATAAGAGGATGAAGAGCAGTCAAACTGCTTTATAAAAGGATGAAGAGAAGTCAAACTGTTTAATAAGAGGACGAAGAGCAGTCAAACTGTTTTATAAGCGGACGAACAGCAGTCAAACTGATTTATAATCGGACGAAGAGCAGTCAAACTGATTTATAATCGGACGAAGAGCAGTCAAACGGTTTTATAAGAGGATGAAGAGCAGTCAAACTGGTTTATAGAAGGATGAAGAGCAGTCAAACTATTTTATAAGAGGATGAAGAGCAGTCAAACTGATTTATAATCGGACGAAGAGCAGTCAAACTGTTCTATACGGGGATGAAGCGCAGTCAAACTGGTTTATAGAAGGATGAAGAGCAGTCAAACTATTTTATAAGAGGATGAAGAGCAGTCAAACTGATTTATAATCCGACGAAGAGCAGTCAAACTGTTCTATAGGAGGATGAAGCGCAGTCAAACTGGTTTATAGGAGGATGAAGAGCAGTCAAACTGCTTTATAGGAGGATGAAGAGCAGTCAAACTGGTTTATAAAACGATGAAGAGCAGTCCAACTGTTTTATAAGAGGACGAAGAGCAGTCAAACTGATTTATAAGAGGATGAAGAGCAGTCAAACTGATTTATAAGAGGATGAAGAGCAGTCAAACTGCTTTATAAAAGGCTGAAGAGCAGTCAAACTGATTTATAATCGGACGAAGAGCATTCAATGATCGGACGAAGAGCAGTCAAACTCTTCTATAGGAGGATGAAGCGCAGTCAAACTGTTTTACACGAGGATTTAGAGCAGTCAGACTGGTTTACAAGAGGATGAAGAGCAGTCAGCCTGTTTTACAAGAGGATGAAGAGCAGTCAAACTGTTTTATAAGAGCATGAAGAGCAGTCAAACTGCTTTATAAAAGGATGAAGAGCAGTCAAACTGTTTTATAAGAGGACGAAGAGCAGTCAAACTGTTTTATAAGCGGACGAACAGCAGTCAAACTGATTTATAATCGGACGAAGAGCAGTCAAACTGATTTATAATCGGACGAAGAGCAGTCAAACGGTTTTATAAGAGGATGAAGAGCAGTCAAATTGATTTATAAGAGGATGAAGAGCAGTCAAACTGCTTTATAAAAGGATGAAGAGCAGTCAAACTGTTTTATACGAGGATGTAGAGCAGTCAGACTGTTTTACAAGAGGATGAAGAGCAGTCAAACTGATTTATAAGAGGATGAAGAGCAGTCAAACTGCTTTATAAAAGGATGAAGAGCAGTCAAACTGATTTATAAGAGGATGAAGAGCAGTCAAACCGCTTTATAAAAGGATGAAGAGCAGTCTACTGTTTTATAAGAGGACGAAGAGCAGTCAAAATGATTTATAATCGGATGAAGAGCAGTCAAACAGATTTATAAGAGGATGAAGAGCAGTCAAACTGCTTTATAAAAGGTTGAAGAGCAGTCAAACTGATTTATAAGAGGATGAAGAGCAGTCAAACTGCTTTATAAGAGGATGAAGAGCAGTCAAACTGTTCTATAGGAGGATAAAGCGCAGTCAAACTGGTTTATATGAGGATGAAGAGCAGTCAAAATGCTTTATAAGAGGATGAAGAGCAGTCAAACTGCTTTATAAAACGATGAAGAGCAGTTAAACTGTTTTATAAGAGGACGAAGAGCAGTCAAACTGATTTATAAGAGGATGAAGAGCAGTCAAACTGATTTAAAAGAGGATGAAGAGCAGTCAAACTGCTTTATAAAAGGATGAAGAGCAGTCAAACTGATTTATAATCGGATGAACAGCAGTCAATAATTGGACGAAGAGCAGTCAAACTGTTATATAGGAGGACGACGAGCAGTCAAACTGAATTATAATCGGATGAAGAGCAGTCAAACTGATTTATAAGAGGATGAAGAGCAGTCAAACTGCTTTATAAAAGGATGAAGAGAAGTCAAACTGTTTAATAAGAGGACGAAGAGCAGTCAAACTGTTTTATAAGCGGACGAACAGCAGTCAAACTGATTTATAATCAGACGAAGAGCAGTCAAACTGATTTATAATCGGACGAAGAGCAGTCAAACGGTTTTATAAGAGGATGAAGAGCAGTCAAACTGGTTTATAGAAGGATGAAGAGCAGTCAAACTATTTTATAAGAGGATGAAGAGCAGTCAAACTGATTTATAATCGGACGAAGAGCAGTCAAACTGTTCTATACGGGGATGAAGCGCAGTCAAACTGGTTTATAGAAGGATGAAGAGCAGTCAAACTATTTTATAAGAGGATGAAGAGCAGTCAAACTGATTTATAATCCGACGAAGAGCAGTCAAACTGTTCTATAGGAGGATGAAGCGCAGTCAAACTGGTTTATAGGAGGATGAAGAGCAGTCAAACTGCTTTATAGGAGGATGAAGAGCAGTCAAACTGGTTTATAAAACGATGAAGAGCAGTCCAACTGTTTTATAAGAGGACGAAGAGCAGTCAAACAGATTTATAAGAGGATGAAGAGCAGTCAAACTGATTTATAAGAGGATGAAGAGCAGTCAAACTGCTTTATAAAAGGCTGAAGAGCAGTCAAACTGATTTATAATCGGACGAAGAGCAGTCAATGATCGGACGAAGAGCAGTCAAACTCTTCTATAGGAGGATGAAGCGCAGTCAAACTGTTTTACACGAGGATTTAGAGCAGTCAGACTGGTTTACAAGAGGATGAAGAGCAGTCAGCCTGTTTTAGAAGAGGATGAAGAGCAGTCAAATTGATTTATAAGAGGATGAAGAGCAGTCAAACTGCTTTATAAAAGGATGAAGAGCAGTCAAACTGTTTTATACGAGGATGTAGAGCAGTCAGACTGTTTTACAAGAGGTTGAAGAGCAGTCAACCTGTTTTACAAGAGGTTGAAGAGCAGTCAAACTGTTTTATAAGAGGATGAAGAGCAGTCAAACTGATTTATAAGAGGATGAAGAGCAGTCAAACTGCTTTAAAAAAGGATGAAGAGCAGTCAAACTGATTTATAAGAGGATGAAGAGCAGTCAAACCGCTTTATAAAAGGATGAAGAGCAGTCTACTGTTTTATAAGAGGACGAAGAGCAGTCAAAATGATTTATAATCGGATGAAGAGCAGTCAAACAGATTTATAAGAGGATGAAGAGCAGTCAAACTGCTTTATAAAAGGATGAAGAGCAGTCAAACTGTTTTATAAGAGGACGAAGAGCAGTCAAACTGATTTATAATCGGACGAAGTGCAGTCAAACTGTTCTATACGAGGATGAAGCGCAGTCAAACTGGTTTATAGGAGGATGAAGAGCAGTCAAACTGTTTTATAAGCAGACGAAGAGCAGTCAAACTGATTTATAATCGGACGAAGAGCAGTCAAACTGATTTATAAAAGGATGAAGAGCAGTCAAACTGTTTTATAAGCGGATGAACCGCAGTCAAACTGATTTATAATCGGACGAAGAGCAGTCAAACTGATTTATAAGAGGATGAAGAGCAGTCAAACTGCTTTATAAGAGGATGAAAAGCAGTCAAACTGCTCTATAGGAGGATAAAGCGCAGTCAAACTGGTTTATATGAGGATGAAGAGCAGTCAAACTGCTTTATAAGAGGATGAAGAGCAGTCAAACTGCTTTATAAAACGATGAAGAGCAGTTAAACTGTTTTATAAGAGGACGAAGAGCAGTCAAACTGATTTATAAGAGGATGAAGGGCAGTCAAACTGATTTAAAAGAGGATGAAGAGCAGTCAAACTGATTTATAATCGGATGAACAGCAGTCAATAATCGGACGAAGAGCAGTCAAACTGTTATATAGGAGGACGAAGAGCAGTCAAACTGAATTATAATCGGATGAAGAGCAGTCAAACTGATTTATAAGAGGATGAAGAGCAGTCAAACTGCTTTATAAAAGGATGAAGAGCAGTCAAACTGTTTAATAAGAGGACGAAGAGCAGTCAAACTGTTTTATAAGCAGACGAACAGCAGTCAAACTGATTTATAATCGGACGAAGAGCAGTCAAACTGATTTATAATCGGACGAAGAGCAGTCAAACTGTTTTATAAGAGGATGAAGAGCAGTCAAACTGGTTTATAGAAGGATGAAGAGCAGTCAAACTATTTTATAAGAGGATGAAGAGCAGTCAAACTGATTTATAATCGGACGAAGAGCAGTCAAACTGTTCTATACGGGGATGAAGCGCAGTCAAACTGGTTTATAGAAGGATGAAGAGCAGTCAAACTATTTTATAAGAGGATGAAGAGCAGTCAAACTGATTTATAATCCGACGAAGAGCAGTCAAACTGTTCTATAGGAGGATGAAGCGCAGTCAAACTGGTTTATAGGAGGATGAAGAGCAGTCAAACTGCTTTATAGGAGGATGAAGAGCAGTCAAACTGCTTTATAAAACGATGAAGAGCAGTCCAACTGTTTTATAAGAGGACGAAGAGCAGTCAAACTGATTTATAATCGGACGAAGAGCATTCAATGATCGGACGAAGAGCAGTCAAACTCTTCTATAGGAGGATGAAGCGCAGTCAAACTGTTTTACACGAGGATTTAGAGCAGTCAGACTGGTTTACAAGAGGATGAAGAGCAGTCAGCCTGTTTTACAAGAGGATGAAGAGCAGTCAAACTGTTTTATAAGAGAATGAAGAGCAGTCAAACTGCTTTATAAAAGGATGAAGAGCAGTCAAACTGTTTTATAAGAGGACGAAGAGCAGTCAAACTGTTTTATAAGCGGACGAACAGCAGTCAAACTGATTTATAATCGGACGAAGAGCAGTCAAACTGATTTATAATCGGACGAAGAGCATTCAAACGGTTTTATAAGAGGATGAAGAGCAGTCAAATTGATTTATAAGAGGATGAAGAGCAGTCAAACTGCTTTATAAAAGGATGAAGAGCAGTCAAACTGTTTTATACGAGGATGTAGAGCAGTCAGACTGTTTTACAAGAGGTTGAAGAGCAGTCAACCTGTTTTACAAGAGGATGAAGAGCAGTCAAACTGTTTTATAAGAGGATGAAGAGCAGTCAAACTGATTTATAAGAGGATGAAGAGCAGTCAAACTGCTTTATAAAAGGATGAAGAGCAGTCAAACTGATTTATAAGAGAATGAAGAGCAGTCAAACCGCTTTATAAAAGGATGAAGAGCAGTCTACTGTTTTATAAGAGGACGAAGAGCAGTCAAAATGATTTATAATCGGATGAAGAGCAGTCAAACAGATTTATAAGAGGATGAAGAGCAGTCAAACTGCTTTATAAAAGGATGAAGAGCAGTCAAACTGATTTATAAGAGGATGAAGAGCAGTCAAACTGTTCTATATGAGGATAAAGCGCAGTCAAACTGGTTTATATGAGGATGAAGAGCAGTCAAAATGCTTTATAAGAGGATGAAGAGCAGTCAAACTGCTTTATAAAACGATGAAGAGCAGTTAAACTGTTTTATAAGAGGACGAAGAGCAGTCAAACTGATTTATAAGAGGATGAAGAGCAGTCAAACTGATTTAAAAGAGGATGAAGAGCAGTCAAACTGCTTTATAAAAGGATGAAGAGCAGTCAAACTGATTTATAATCGGATGAACAGCAGTCAATAATCGGACGAAGAGCAGTCAAACTGTTATATAGGAGGACGAAGAGCAGTCAAACTGAATTATAATCGGATGAAGAGCAGTCAAACTGATTTATAAGAGGATGAAGAGCAGTCAAACTGCTTTATAAAAGGATGAAGAGAAGTCAAACTGTTTAATAAGAGGACGAAGAGCAGTCAAACTGTTTTATAAGCGGACGAACAGCAGTCAAACTGATTTATAATCGGACGAAGAGCAGTCAAACTGATTTATAATCGGACGAAGAGCAGTCAAACGGTTTTATAAGAGGATGAAGAGCAGTCAAATTGGTTTATAGAAGGATGAAGAGCAGTCAAACTATTTTATAAGAGGATGAAGAGCAGTCAAACTGATTTATAATCCGACGAAGAGCAGTCAAACTGTTCTATACGGGGATGAAGCGCAGTCAAACTGGTTTATAGAAGGATGAAGAGCAGTCAAACTATTTTATAAGAGGATGAAGAGCAGTCAAACTGATTTATAATCCGACGAAGAGCAGTCAAACTGTTCTATAGGAGGATGAAGCGCAGTCAAACTGTTTTACACGAGGATTTAGAGCAGTCAGACTGGTTTACAAGAGGATGAAGAGCAGTCAGCCTGTTTTAAAAGAGGATGAAGAGCAGTCAAATTGATTTATAAGAGGATGAAGAGCAGTCAAACTGCTTTATAAAAGGATGAAGAGCAGTCAAACTGTTTTATACGAGGATGTAGAGCAGTCAGACTGTTTTACAAGAGGTTGAAGAGCAGTCAACCTGTTTTACAAGAGGATGAAGAGCAGTCAAACTGTTTTATAAGAGGATGAAGAGCAGTCAAACTGATTTATAAGAGGATGAAGAGCAGTCAAACTGCTTTATAAAAGGTTGAAGAGCAGTCAAACTGATTTATAAGAGGATGAAGAGCAGTCAAACCGCTTTATAAAAGGATGAAGAGCAGTCTACTGTTTTATAAGAGGACGAAGAGCAGTCAAAATGATTTATAATCGGATGAAGAGCAGTCAAACAGATTTATAAGAGGATGAAGAGCAGTCAATCTGCTTTATAAAAGGATGAAGAGCAGTCAAACTGTTTTATAAGAGGACGAAGAGCAGTCAAACTGATTTATAATCGGACGAAGTGCAGTCAAACTGTTCTATACGAGAATGAAGCGCAGTCAAACTGGTTTATAGGAGGATGAAGAGCAGTCAAACTGTTCTATAGGAGGATGAAGCGCAGTCAAACTGGTTTATGTGAGGATGAAGAGCAGTCAAAATGCTTTATAAGAGGATGAAGAACAGTCAAACTGCTTTATAAAACGATGAAGAGCAGTCAAACTGTTTTATAAGAGGACGAAGAGCAGTCAAACTGATTTATAATCGGATGAACAACAGTCAATAATGGGACGAAGAGCAGTCAAACTGTTATATAGGAGGACGAAGACTAGTCAAACTGAATTATAATCGGATGAAGAGCAGTCAAACTGATTTATAAGAGGATGAAGAGCAGTCAAACTGCTTTATAAAAGCATGAAGAGCAGTCAAACTGTTTAATAAGAGGACGAAGAGCAATCAAACTGTTTTATAAGCGGACGAACAGCAGTCAAACTGATTCATAATCGGACGAAGAGCAGTCAAACTGTTCTATACGAGCATGAAGCGCAGTCAAACTGGTTATTAGGAGGATGAAGAGCAGTCAAACTGTTCTATAGGAGGATGAAGCGCAGTCAAACTGGTTTATATGAGGATGAAGAGCAGTCAAACTGCTCTATAAGAGGATGAAGAGCAGTCAAACTGCTTAATAAAACGATGAAGAGCAGTCAAACTGTTTTATAAGAGGACGAAGAGCAGTCAAACTGATTTATAAGAGGATGAAGAGCAGTCAAACTGATTTAAAAGAGGATGAAGAGCAGTCAAACTGCTTTATAAAAGGATGAAGAGCAGTCAAACTGATTTATAATCGGATGAACAGCAGTCAATAATCGGACGAAGAGCAGTCAAACTGTTATATAGGAGGACGAAGAGCAGTCAAACTGAATTATAGTCGGATGAAGAGCAGTCAAACTGATTTATAAGAGGATGAAGAGCAGTAAAACTGCTTTATAAAAGGATGAAGAGCAGTCAAACTGTTTAAAAAGAGGACGAAGAGCAGTCAAACTGATTTATAAGCGGACGAACAGCAGTCAAACTGATTTATAATCGGACGAAGAGCAGTCAAACTGATTTATAATCGGACGAAGAGCAGTCAAACGGTTTTATAAGAGGATGAAGAGCAGTCAAATTGATTTATAAGAGGATGAAGAGCAGTCAGACGGTTTTATAAGAGGATGAAGAGCAGTCAAATTGATTTATAAGAGGATGAAGAGCAGTCAAACTGATTTATAATTGGACGAAGAGCAGTCAAACTGATTTATAATCGGACGAAGAGCAGTCAAACGGTTTTATAAGAGGATGAAGAGCAGTCAAATTGATTTATAAGAGGATGAAGAGCAGTCAAACTGCTTTATAAAAGGATGAAGAGCAGTCAAACGGTTTTATAAGAGGACGAAGAGCAGTCAAACTGATTTATAAGAGGATGAAGAGCAGTCAAACTGATTTATAAGAGGATGAAGAGCAGTGAAACTGCTTTATAAAACGATGAAGAGCAGTCAAACTGTTTTATAAGAGAACGAAGTGCAGTCTAACTGATTTGTAAGAGGATGAAGAGCAGTCAAACTGAATTATAAGAGGATGAAGAGCAGTCAAACTGCTTTATAAAAGGATGAAGAGCAGTCAAACTGATTTATAAACGGACGAAGAGCAGTCAATAATCGGACGAAGAGCAGCCAAACTGTTCTATAGGAGGATGAAGCGCAGTCAAACTGTTTTACACGAGGATGTAGAGCAGTCAGACTGGTTTACAAGAGTATGAAGAGCAGTCAACCTGTTTTACAAGAGGTTGAAGAGCAGTCAAACTGTTTTATAAGAGGATGAAGAGCAGTCAAACTGATTTATAAGAGGATGAAGAGCAGTCAAACTGTTTTATAAGCAGACGAAGAGCAGTCAAACTGATTTATAATCGGACGAAGAGCAGTCAAACTGATTTATACAAGGATGAAGAGCAGTCAAACTTTTTTATAAGCGGATGAACCGCAGTCAAACTGCTTTATAAGAGGTTGAAGAGCAGTCAAACTGTTCTATAGGAGGATGAAGAGCAGTCAAACTGTTTTATGAGAGGACGAAGAGCAGTCAAACTGATTTATAAGAGGATGAAGAGCAGTCAAACTGATTTAAAAGAGGATGAAGAGCAGTCAAACTGCTTTATAAAAGGATGAAGAGCAGTCAAACTGATTTATAATCGGATGAACAGCAGTCAATAATCGGACGAAGAGCAGTCAAACTGTTATATAGGAGGACGAAGAGCAGTCAAACTGAATTATAATCGGATGAAGAGCAGTCAAACTGATTTATAAGAGGATGAAGAGCAGTCAAACTGCTTTATAAAAGGATGAAGAGCAGTCAAACTGATTTATAATCGGACGAAGAGCAGTCAAACTGTTCTATACGGGGATGAAGCGCAGTCAAACTGGTTTATAGAAGGATGAAGAGCAGTCAAACTATTTTATAAGAGGATGAAGAGCAGTCAAACTGATTTATAATCCGACGAAGAGCAGTCAAACTGTTCTATAGGAGGATGAAGCGCAGTCAAACTGGTTTATAGGAGGATGAAGAGCAGTCAAACTGCTTTATAGGAGGATGAAGAGCAGTCAAACTGCTTTATAAAACGATGAAGAGCAGTCCAACAGTTTTATAAGAGGACGAAGAGCAGTCAAACTGATTTATAAGAGGATGAAGAGCAGTCAAACTGATTTATAAGAGGATGAAGAGCAGTCAAACTGCTTTATAAAAGGCTGAAGAGCAGTCAAACGGTTTTATAAGAGGATGAAGAGCAGTCAAACTGATTTATAATCGGACGAAGAGCAGTCAAACTGTTCTATACGGGGATGAAGCGCAGTCAAACTGGTTTATAGAAGGATGAAGAGCAGTCAAACTATTTTATAAGAGGATGAAGAGCAGTCAAACTGATTTATAATCCTACGAAGAGCAGTCAAACTGTTCTATAGGAGGATGAAGCGCAGTCAAACTGTTTTACACGAGGATTTAGAGCAGTCAGACTGGTTTACAAGAGGATGAAGAGCAGTCAGCCTGTTTTAGAAGAGGATGAAGAGCAGTCAAATTGATTTATAAGAGGATGAAGAGCAGTCAAACTGCTTTATAAAAGGATGAAGAGCAGTCAAACTGTTTTATACGAGGATGTAGAGCAGTCAGACTGTTTTACAAGAGGTTGAAGAGCAGTCAACCTGTTTTACAAGAGGATGAAGAGCAGTCAAACTGTTTTATAAGAGGATGAAGAGCAGTCAAACTGATTTATAAGAGGATGAAGAGCAGTCAAACTGCTTTATAAAAGGTTGAAGAGCAGTCAAACTGATTTATAAGAGGATGAAGAGCAGTCAAACCGCTTTATAAAAGGATGAAGAGCAGTCTACTGTTTTATAAGAGGACGAAGAGCAGTCAAAATGATTTATAATCGGATGAAGAGCAGTCAAACAGATTTATAAGAGGATGAAGAGCAGTCAAACTGCTTTATAAAAGGATGAAGAGCAGTCAAACTGTTTTATAAGAGGACGAAGAGCAGTCAAACTGATTTATAATCGGACGAAGTGCAGTCAAACTGTTCTATACAAGGATGAAGCGCAGTCAAACTGGTTTATAGGAGGATGAAGAGCAGTAAAACTGTTCTATAGGAGGATGAAGCGCAGTCAAACTGGTTTATGTGAGGATGAAGAGCAGTCAAACTGCTTTATAAGAGGATGAAGAACAGTCAAACTGCTTTATAAAACGATGAAGAGCAGTCAAACTGTTTTATAAGAGGACGAAGAGCAGTCAAACTGATTTATAATCGGATGAACAACAGTCAATAATGGGACGAAGAGCAGTCAAACTGTTATATAGGAGGACGAAGACTAGTCAAACTGAATTATAATCGGATGAAGAGCAGTCAAACTGATTTATAAGAGGATGAAGAGCAGTCAAACTGCTTTATAAAAGCATGAAGAGCAGTCAAACTGTTTAATAAGAGGACGAAGAGCAATCAAACTGTTTTATAAGCGGACGAACAGCAGTCAAACTGATTCATAATCGGACGAAGAGCAGTCAAACTGTTCTATACGAGCATGAAGCGCAGTCAAACTGGTTTATAGGAGGATGAAGAGCAGTCAAACTGTTCTATAGGAGGATGAAGCGCAGTCAAACTGGTTTATATGAGGATGAAGAGCAGTCAAACTGCTCTATAAGAGGATGAAGAGCAGTCAAACTGCTTAATAAAACGATGAAGAGCAGTCAAACTGTTTTATAAGAGGACGAAGAGCAGTCAAACTGATTTATAAGAGGATGAAGAGCAGTCAAACTGATTTAAAAGAGGATGAAGAGCAGTCAAACTGCTTTATAAAAGGATGAAGAGCAGTCAAACTGATTTATAATCGGATGAACAGCAGTCAATAATCGGACGAAGAGCAGTCAAACTGTTATATAGGAGGACGAAGAGCAGTCAAACTGAATTATAGTCGGATGAAGAGCAGTCAAACTGATTTATAAGAGGATGAAGAGCAGTAAAACTGCTTTATAAAAGGATGAAGAGCAGTCAAACTGTTTAAAAAGAGGACGAAGAGCAGTCAAACTGATTTATAAGCGGACGAACAGCAGTCAAACTGATTTATAATCGGACGAAGAGCAGTCAAACTGATTTATAATCGGACGAAGAGCAGTCAAACGGTTTTATAAGAGGATGAAGAGCAGTCAAATTGATTTATAAGAGGATGAAGAGCAGTCAGACGGTTTTATAAGAGGATGAAGAGCAGTCAAATTGATTTCAAAGAGGATGAAGAGCAGTCAAACTGATTTATAATCGGACGAAGAGCAGTCAAACTGATTTATAATCGGACGAAGAGCAGTCAAACGGTTTTATAAGAGGATGAAGAGCAGTCAAATTGATTTATAAGAGGATGAAGAGCAGTCAAACTGCTTTATAAAAGGATGAAGAGCAGTCAAACTGTTTTATAAGAGGACGAAGAGCAGTCAAACTGATTTATAAGAGGATGAAGAGCAGTCAAACTGATTTATAAGAGGATGAAGAGCAGTGAAACTGCTTTATAAAACGATGAAGAGCAGTCAAACTGTTTTATAAGAGAACGAAGTGCAGTCTAACTGATTTGTAAGAGGATGAAGAGCAGTCAAACTGAATTATAAGAGGATGAAGAGCAGTCAAACTGCTTTATAAAAAGATGAAGAGCAGTCAAACTGATTTATAAACGGACGAAGAGCAGTCAATAATCGGACGAAGAGCAGCCAAACTGTTCTACAGGAGGATGAAGCGCAGTCAAACTGTTTTACACGAGGATGTAGAGCAGTCAGACTGGTTTACAAGAGTATGAAGAGCAGTCAACCTGTTTTACAAGAGGTTGAAGAGCAGTCAAACTGTTTTATAAGAGGATGAAGAGCAGTCAAACTGATTTATAAGAGGATGAAGAGCAGTCAAACTGTTTTATAAGCAGACGAAGAGCAGTCAAACTGATTTATAATCGGACGAAGAGCAGTCAAACTGATTTATACAAGGATGAAGAGCAGTCAAACTTTTTTATAAGCGGATGAACCGCAGTCAAACTGCTTTATAAGAGGTTGAAGAGCAGTCAAACTGTTCTATAGGAGGATGAAGCGCAGTCAAACTGGTTTATATGAGGATGAAGAGCAGTCAAACTGCTTTATAAGAGGATGAAGAGCAGTCAAACTGCTTTATAAAACGATGAAGAGCAGTCAAACTGTTTTATGAGAGGACGAAGAGCAGTCAAACTGATTTATAAGAGGATGAAGAGCAGTCAAACTGATTTAAAAGAGGATGAAGAGCAGTCAAACTGCTTTATAAAAGGATGAAGAGCAGTCAAACTGATCTATAATCGGATGAACAGCAGTCAATAATCGGACGAAGAGCAGTCAAACTGTTATATAGGAGGACGAAGAGCAGTCAAACTGAATTATAATCGGATGAAGAGCAGTCAAACTGATTTATAAGAGGATGAAGAGCAGTCAAACTGCTTTATAAAAGGATGAAGAGCAGTCAAACTGATTTATAATCGGACGAAGAGCAGTCAAACTGTTCTATACGGGGATGAAGCGCAGTCAAACTGGTTTATAGAAGGATGAAGAGCAGTCAAACTATTTTATAAGAGGATGAAGAGCAGTCAAACTGATTTATAATCCGACGAAGAGCAGTCAAACTGTTCTATAGGAGGATGAAGCGCAGTCAAACTGGTTTATAGGAGGATGAAGAGCAGTCAAACTGCTTTATAGGAGGATGAAGAGCAGTCAAACTGCTTTATAAAACGATGAAGAGCAGTCCAACAGTTTTATAAGAGGACGAAGAGCAGTCAAACTGATTTATAAGAGGATGAAGAGCAGTCAAACTGATTTATAAGAGGATGAAGAGCAGTCAAACTGCTTTATAAAAGGCTGAAGAGCAGTCAAACTGATTTATAATCGGACGAAGAGCAGTCAATGATCGGACGAAGAGCAGTCAAACTCTTCTATAGGAGGATGAAGCGCAGTCAAACTTTTTTACACGAGGATTTAGAGCAGTCAGACTGGTTTACAAGAGGATGAAGAGCAGTCAGCCTGTTTTAGAAGAGGATGAAGAGCAGTCAAATTGATTTATAAGAGGATGAAGAGCAGTCAAACTGCTTTATAAAAGGATGAAGAGCAGTCAAACTGTTTTATACGAGGATGTAGAGCAGTCAGACTGTTTTACAAGAGGTTGAAGAGCAGTCAACCTGTTTTACAAGAGGATGAAGAGCAGTCAAACTGTTTTATAAGAGGATGAAGAGCAGTCAAACTGATTTATAAGAGGATGAAGAGCAGTCAAACTGCTTTATAAAACGATGAAGAGCAGTCAAACTGTTTTATAAGAGAACGAAGTGCAGTCTAACTGATTTGTAAGAGGATGAAGAGCAGTCAAACTGAATTATAAGAGGATGAAGAGCAGTCAAACTGCTTTATAAAAAGATGAAGAGCAGTCAAACTGATTTATAAACGGACGAAGAGCAGTCAATAATCGGACGAAGAGCAGCCAAACTGTTCTACAGGAGGATGAAGCGCAGTCAAACTGTTTTACACGAGGATGTAGAGCAGTCAGACTGGTTTACAAGAGTATGAAGAGCAGTCAACCTGTTTTACAAGAGGTTGAAGAGCAGTCAAACTGTTTTATAAGAGGATGAAGAGCAGTCAAACTGATTTATAAGAGGATGAAGAGCAGTCAAACTGTTTTATAAGCAGACGAAGAGCAGTCAAACTGATTTATAATCGGACGAAGAGCAGTCAAACTGATTTATACAAGGATGAAGAGCAGTCAAACTTTTTTATAAGCGGATGAACCGCAGTCAAACTGCTTTATAAGAGGTTGAAGAGCAGTCAAACTGTTCTATAGGAGGATGAAGCGCAGTCAAACTGGTTTATATGAGGATGAAGAGCAGTCAAACTGCTTTATAAGAGGATGAAGAGCAGTCAAACTGCTTTATAAAACGATGAAGAGCAGTCAAACTGTTTTATGAGAGGACGAAGAGCAGTCAAACTGATTTATAAGAGGATGAAGAGCAGTCAAACTGATTTAAAAGAGGATGAAGAGCAGTCAAACTGCTTTATAAAAGGATGAAGAGCAGTCAAACTGATTTATAATCGGATGAACAGCAGTCAATAATCGGACGAAGAGCAGTCAAACTGTTATATAGGAGGACGAAGAGCAGTCAAACTGAATTATAATCGGATGAAGAGCAGTCAAACTGATTTATAAGAGGATGAAGAGCAGTCAAACTGCTTTATAAAAGGATGAAGAGCAGTCAAACTGATTTATAATCGGACGAAGAGCAGTCAAACTGTTCTATACGGGGATGAAGCGCAGTCAAACTGGTTTATAGAAGGATGAAGAGCAGTCAAACTATTTTATAAGAGGATGAAGAGCAGTCAAACTGATTTATAATCCGACGAAGAGCAGTCAAACTGTTCTATAGGAGGATGAAGCGCAGTCAAACTGGTTTATAGGAGGATGAAGAGCAGTCAAACTGCTTTATAGGAGGATGAAGAGCAGTCAAACTGCTTTATAAAACGATGAAGAGCAGTCCAACAGTTTTATAAGAGGACGAAGAGCAGTCAAACTGATTTATAAGAGGATGAAGAGCAGTCAAACTGATTTATAAGAGGATGAAGAGCAGTCAAACTGCTTTATAAAAGGCTGAAGAGCAGTCAAACTGATTTATAATCGGACGAAGAGCAGTCAATGATCGGACGAAGAGCAGTCAAACTCTTCTATAGGAGGATGAAGCGCAGTCAAACTTTTTTACACGAGGATTTAGAGCAGTCAGACTGGTTTACAAGAGGATGAAGAGCAGTCAGCCTGTTTTAGAAGAGGATGAAGAGCAGTCAAATTGATTTATAAGAGGATGAAGAGCAGTCAAACTGCTTTATAAAAGGATGAAGAGCAGTCAAACTGTTTTATACGAGGATGTAGAGCAGTCAGACTGTTTTACAAGAGGTTGAAGAGCAGTCAACCTGTTTTACAAGAGGATGAAGAGCAGTCAAACTGTTTTATAAGAGGATGAAGAGCAGTCAAACTGATTTATAAGAGGATGAAGAGCAGTCAAACTGCTTTATAAAAGGATGAAGAGCAGTCAAACTGATTTATAAGAGGATGAAGAGCAGTCAAACCGCTTTATAAAAGGATGAAGAGCAGTCTACTGTTTTATAAGAGGACGAAGAGCAGTCAAAATGATTTATAATCGGATGAAGAGCAGTCAAACCGATTTATAAGAGGATGAAGAGCAGTCAAACTGCTTTATAAAAGGATGAAGAGCAGTCAAACTGTTTTATAAGAGGACGAAGAGCAGTCAAACTGATTTATAATCGGACGAAGTGCAGTCAAACTGTTCTATACGAGGATGAAGCGCAGTCAAACTGGTTTATAGGAGGATGAAGAGCAGTCAAACTGTTCTATAGGAGGATCAAGCGCAGTCAAACTGGTTTATGTGAGGATGAAGAGCAGTCAAACTGCTTTATAAGAGGATGAAGAACAGTCAAACTGCTTTATAAAACGATGAAGAGCAGTCAAACTGTTTTATAAGAGGACGAAGAGCAGTCAAACTGATTTATAATCGGATGAACAGCAGTCAATAATGGGACGAAGAGCAGTCAAACTGTTATATAGGAGGACGAAGAGCAGTCAAACTGAATTATAATCGGATGAAGAGCAGTCAAACTGATTTATAAGAGGATGAAGAGCAGTCAAACTGCTTTATAAAAGCATGAAGAGCAGTCAAACTGTTTAATAAGAGGACGAAGAGCAATCAAACTGTTTTATAAGCGGACGAACAGCAGTCAAACTGATTTATAATCGGACGAAGAGCAGTCAAACTGTTCTATACGAGCATGAAGCGCAGTCAAACTGGTTTATAGGAGGATGAAGAGCAGTCAAACTGTTCTATAGGAGGATGAAGCGCAGTCAAACTGGTTTATATGAGGATGAAGAGCAGTCAAACTGCTCTATAAGAGGATGAAGAGCAGTCAAACTGCTTAATAAAACGATGAAGAGCAGTCAAACTGTTTTATACGAGGATGTAGAGCAGTCAGACTGTTTTACAAGAGGTTGAAGAGCAGTCAACCTGTTTTACAAGAGGATGAAGAGCAGTCAAACTGTTTTATAAGAGGATGAAGAGCAGTCAAACTGATTTATAAGAGGATGAAGAGCAGTCAAACTGCTTTATAAAACGATGAAGAGCAGTCAAACTGTTTTATAAGAGAACGAAGTGCAGTCTAACTGATTTGTAAGAGGATGAAGAGCAGTCAAACTGAATTATAAGAGGATGAAGAGCAGTCAAACTGCTTTATAAAAAGATGAAGAGCAGTCAAACTGATTTATAAACGGACGAAGAGCAGTCAATAATCGGACGAAGAGCAGCCAAACTGTTCTACAGGAGGATGAAGCGCAGTCAAACTGTTTTACACGAGGATGTAGAGCAGTCAGACTGGTTTACAAGAGTATGAAGAGCAGTCAACCTGTTTTACAAGAGGTTGAAGAGCAGTCAAACTGTTTTATAAGAGGATGAAGAGCAGTCAAACTGATTTATAAGAGGATGAAGAGCAGTCAAACTGTTTTATAAGCAGACGAAGAGCAGTCAAACTGATTTATAATCGGACGAAGAGCAGTCAAACTGATTTATACAAGGATGAAGAGCAGTCAAACTTTTTTATAAGCGGATGAACCGCAGTCAAACTGCTTTATAAGAGGTTGAAGAGCAGTCAAACTGTTCTATAGGAGGATGAAGCGCAGTCAAACTGGTTTATATGAGGATGAAGAGCAGTCAAACTGCTTTATAAGAGGATGAAGAGCAGTCAAACTGCTTTATAAAACGATGAAGAGCAGTCAAACTGTTTTATGAGAGGACGAAGAGCAGTCAAACTGATTTATAAGAGGATGAAGAGCAGTCAAACTGATTTAAAAGAGGATGAAGAGCAGTCAAACTGCTTTATAAAAGGATGAAGAGCAGTCAAACTGATTTATAATCGGATGAACAGCAGTCAATAATCGGACGAAGAGCAGTCAAACTGTTATATAGGAGGACGAAGAGCAGTCAAACTGAATTATAATCGGATGAAGAGCAGTCAAACTGATTTATAAGAGGATGAAGAGCAGTCAAACTGCTTTATAAAAGGATGAAGAGCAGTCAAACTGATTTATAATCGGACGAAGAGCAGTCAAACTGTTCTATACGGGGATGAAGCGCAGTCAAACTGGTTTATAGAAGGATGAAGAGCAGTCAAACTATTTTATAAGAGGATGAAGAGCAGTCAAACTGATTTATAATCCGACGAAGAGCAGTCAAACTGTTCTATAGGAGGATGAAGCGCAGTCAAACTGGTTTATAGGAGGATGAAGAGCAGTCAAACTGCTTTATAGGAGGATGAAGAGCAGTCAAACTGCTTTATAAAACGATGAAGAGCAGTCCAACAGTTTTATAAGAGGACGAAGAGCAGTCAAACTGATTTATAAGAGGATGAAGAGCAGTCAAACTGATTTATAAGAGGATGAAGAGCAGTCAAACTGCTTTATAAAAGGCTGAAGAGCAGTCAAACTGATTTATAATCGGACGAAGAGCAGTCAATGATCGGACGAAGAGCAGTCAAACTCTTCTATAGGAGGATGAAGCGCAGTCAAACTTTTTTACACGAGGATTTAGAGCAGTCAGACTGGTTTACAAGAGGATGAAGAGCAGTCAGCCTGTTTTAGAAGAGGATGAAGAGCAGTCAAATTGATTTATAAGAGGATGAAGAGCAGTCAAACTGCTTTATAAAAGGATGAAGAGCAGTCAAACTGTTTTATACGAGGATGTAGAGCAGTCAGACTGTTTTACAAGAGGTTGAAGAGCAGTCAACCTGTTTTACAAGAGGATGAAGAGCAGTCAAACTGTTTTATAAGAGGATGAAGAGCAGTCAAACTGATTTATAAGAGGATGAAGAGCAGTCAAACTGCTTTATAAAAGGATGAAGAGCAGTCAAACTGATTTATAAGAGGATGAAGAGCAGTCAAACCGCTTTATAAAAGGATGAAGAGCAGTCTACTGTTTTATAAGAGGACGAAGAGCAGTCAAAATGATTTATAATCGGATGAAGAGCAGTCAAACCGATTTATAAGAGGATGAAGAGCAGTCAAACTGCTTTATAAAAGGATGAAGAGCAGTCAAACTGTTTTATAAGAGGACGAAGAGCAGTCAAACTGATTTATAATCGGACGAAGTGCAGTCAAACTGTTCTATACGAGGATGAAGCGCAGTCAA
Source organism: Lampris incognitus (assembly GCF_029633865.1). Taxonomy (NCBI): domain Eukaryota; kingdom Metazoa; phylum Chordata; class Actinopteri; order Lampriformes; family Lampridae; genus Lampris; species Lampris incognitus. The sequence continues at coordinate 37,800,153 of NC_079222.1, forward strand.
ACTGGTTTATAGGAGGATGAAGAGCAGTCAAACTGTTCTATAGGAGGATCAAGCGCAGTCAAACTGGTTTATGTGAGGATGAAGAGCAGTCAAACTGCTTTATAAGAGGATGAAGAACAGTCAAACTGCTTTATAAAACGATGAAGAGCAGTCAAACTGTTTTATAAGAGGACGAAGAGCAGTCAAACTGATTTATAATCGGATGAACAGCAGTCAATAATGGGACGAAGAGCAGTCAAACTGTTATATAGGAGGACGAAGAGCAGTCAAACTGAATTATAATCGGATGAAGAGCAGTCAAACTGATTTATAAGAGGATGAAGAGCAGTCAAACTGCTTTATAAAAGCATGAAGAGCAGTCAAACTGTTTAATAAGAGGACGAAGAGCAATCAAACTGTTTTATAAGCGGACGAACAGCAGTCAAACTGATTTATAATCGGACGAAGAGCAGTCAAACTGTTCTATACGAGCATGAAGCGCAGTCAAACTGGTTTATAGGAGGATGAAGAGCAGTCAAACTGTTCTATAGGAGGATGAAGCGCAGTCAAACTGGTTTATATGAGGATGAAGAGCAGTCAAACTGCTCTATAAGAGGATGAAGAGCAGTCAAACTGCTTAATAAAACGATGAAGAGCAGTCAAACTGTTTTATAAGAGGACGAAGAGCAGTCAAACTGATTTATAAGAGGATGAAGAGCAGTCAAACTGATTTAAAAGAGGATGAAGAGCAGTCAAACTGCTTTATAAAAGGATGAAGAGCAGTCTAACTGATTTATAATCGGATGAACAGCAGTCAATAATCGGACGAAGAGCAGTCAAACTGTTATATAGGAGGACGAAGAGCAGTCAAACTGAATTATAGTCGGATGAAGAGCAGTCAAACTGATTTATAAGAGGATGAAGAGCAGTCAAACTGCTTTATAAAAGGATGAAGAGCAGTCAAACTGTTTAAAAAGAGGACGAAGAGCAGTCAAACTGTTTTATAAGCGGACGAACAGCAGTCAAACTGATTTATAATCGGACGAAGAGCAGTCAAACTGATTTATAATCGGACGAAGAGCAGTCAAACGGTTTTATAAGAGGATGAAGAGCAGTCAAATTGATTTATAAGAGGATGAAGAGCAGTCAAACGGTTTTATAAGAGGATGAAGAGCAGTCAAATTGATTTATAAGAGGATGAAGAGCAGTCAAACTGATTTATAATCGGACGAAGAGCAGTCAAACTGATTTATAATCGGACGAAGAGCAGTCAAACGGTTTTATAAGAGGATGAAGAGCAGTCAAATTGATTTATAAGAGGATGAAGAGCAGTCAAACTGCTTTATAAAAGGATGAAGAGCAGTCAAACTGTTTTATAAGAGGACGAAGAGCAGTCAAACTGATTTATAAGAGGATGAAGAGCAGTCAAACTGATTTATAAGAGGATGAAGAGCAGTGAAACTGCTTTATAAAACGATGAAGAGCAGTCAAACTGTTTTATAAGAGAACGAAGTGCAGTCAAACTGATTTGTAAGAGGATGAAGAGCAGTCAAACTGATTTATAAGAGGATGAAGAGCAGTCAAACTGCTTTATAAAAGGATGAAGAGCAGTCAAACTGATTTATAAACGGACGAAGAGCAGTCAATAATCGGACGAAGTGCAGCCAAACTGTTCTATAGGAGGATGAAGCGCAGTCAAACTGTTTTACACGAGGATGTAGAGCAGTCAGACTGGTTTACAAGAGTATGAAGAGCAGTCAACCTGTTTTACAAGTGGTTGAAGAGCAGTCAAACTGTTTTATAAGAGGATGAAGAGCAGTCAAACTGATTTATAAGAGGATGAAGAGCAGTCAAACTGTTTTATAAGCAGACGAAGAGCAGTCAAACTGATTTATAATCGGACGAAGAGCAGTCAAACTGATTTATACAAGGATGAAGAGCAGTCAAACTGATTTATAATCGGATGAACAGCAGTCAATAATCGGACGAAGAGCAGTCAAACTGTTATATAGGAGGACGAAGAGCAGTCAAACTGAATTATAATCGGATGAAGAGCAGTCAAACTGATTTATAAGAGGATGAAGAGCAGTCAAACTGCTTTATAAAAGGATGAAGAGCAGTCAAACTGATTTATAATCGGACGAAGAGCAGTCAAACTGTTCTATACGGGGATGAAGCGCAGTCAAACTGGTTTATAGAAGGATGAAGAGCAGTCAAACTATTTTATAAGAGGTTGAAGAGCAGTCAAACTGATTTATAATCCGACGAAGAGCAGTCAAACTGTTCTATAGGAGGATGAAGCGCAGTCAAACTGGTTTATAGGAGGATGAAGAGCAGTCAAACTGCTTTATAGGAGGATGAAGAGCAGTCAAACTGCTTTATAAAACGATGAAGAGCAGTCCAACAGTTTTATAAGAGGACGAAGAACAGTCAAACTGATTTATAAGAGGATGAAGAGCAGTCAAATTGATTTATAAGAGGATGAAGAGCAGTCAAACTGCTTTATAAAAGGCTGAAGAGCAGTCAAACTGATTTATAAGAGGACGAAGAGCAGTCAATGATCGGACGAAGAGCAGTCAAACTCTTCTATAGGAGGATGAAGCGCAGTCAAACTGTTTTACACGAGGATTTAGAGCAGTCAGACTGGTTTACAAGAGGATGAAGAGCAGTCAGCCTGTTTTAGAAGAGGATGAAGAGCAGTCAAATTTATTTATAAGAGGATGAAGAGCAGTCAAACTGCTTTATAAAAGGATGAAGAGCAGTCAAACTGTTTTATACGAGGATGTAGAGCAGTCAGACTGTTTTACAAGAGGTTGAAGAGCAGTCAACGTGTTTTACAAGAGGATGAAGAGCAGTCAAACTGTTTTATAAGAGGATGAAGAGCAGTCAAACTGATTTATAAGAGGATGAAGAGCAGTCAAACTGCTTTATAAAAGGATGAAGAGAAGTCAAACTGATTTATAAGAGGATGAAGAGCAGTCAAACCGCTTTATAAAAGGATGAAGAGCAGTCTACTGTTTTATAAGAGGACGAAGAGCAGTCAAAATGATTTATAATCGGATGAAGAGCAGTCAAACTGTTTTATAAGAGGACGAAGAGCAGTCAAACTGATTTATAATCGGACGAAGTGCAGTCAAACTGTTCTATACGAGGATGAAGCGCAGTCAAACTGGTTTATAGGAGGATGAAGAGCAGTCAAACTGTTCTATAGGAGGATGAAGCGCAGTCAAACTGGTTTATGTGAGGATGAAGAGCAGTCAAACTGCTTTATAAAAGGATGAAGAACAGTCAAACTGCTTTATAAAACGATGAAGAGCAGTCAAACTGTTTTATAAGAGGACGAAGAGCAGTCAAACTGATTTATAATCGGATGAACAGCAGTCAATAATGGGACGAAGAGCAGTCAAACTGTTATATAGGAGGACGAAGAGCAGTCAAACTGAATTATAATCGGATGAAGAGCAGTCAAACTGATTTATAAGAGGATGAAGAGCAGTCAAACTGTTTAATAAGAGGACGAAGAGCAATCAAACTGTTTTATAAGCGGACGAACAGCAGTCAAACTGATTTATAATCGGACGAAGAGCAGTCAAACTTTCTATACGAGCATGAAGCGCAGTCAAACTGGTTTATAGGAGGATGAAGAGCAGTCAAACTGTTCTATAGGAGGATGAAGCGCAGTCAAACTGGTTTATATGAGGATGAAGAGCAGTCAAACTGCTCTATAAGAGGATGAAGAGCAGTCAAACTGCTTAATAAAACGATGAAGAGCAGTCAAACTATTTTATAAGAGGACGAAGAGCAGTCAAACTGATTTATAAGAGGATGAAGAGCAGTCAAACTGATTTAAAAGAGGATGAAGAGCAGTCAAACTGCTTTATAAAAGGATGAAGAGCAGTCAAACTGATTTATAATCGGATGAACAGCAGTCAATAATCGGACGAAGAGCAGTCAAACTGTTATATAGGAGGACGAAGAGCAGTCAAACTGAATTATAGTCGGATGAAGAGCAGTCAAACTGATTTATAAGAGGATGAAGAGCAGTCAAACTGCTTTATAAAAGGATGAAGAGCAGTCAAACTGTTTAAAAAGAGGACGAAGAGCAGTCAAACTGTTTTATAAGCGGACGAACAGCAGTCAAACTGATTTATAATCGGACGAAGAGCAGTCAAACTGATTTATAATCGGACGAAGAGCAGTCAAACGGTTTTATAAGAGGATGAAGAGCAGTCAAATTGATTTATAAGAGGATGAAGAGCAGTCAAACGGTTTTATAAGAGGATGAAGAGCAGTCAAATTGATTTATAAGAGGATGAAGAGCAGTCAAACTGATTTATAATCGGACGAAGAGCAGTCAAACTGATTTATAATCGGACGAAGAGCAGTCAAACGGTTTTATAAGAGGATGAAGAGCAGTCAAATTGATTTATAAGAGGATGAAGAGCAGTCAAACTGCTTTATAAAAGGATGAAGAGCAGTCAAACTGTTTTATAAGAGGACGAAGAGCAGTCAAACTGATTTATAAGAGGATGAAGAGCAGTCAAACTGATTTATAAGAGGATGAAGAGCAGTGAAACTGCTTTATAAAACGATGAAGAGCAGTCAAACTGTTTTATAAGAGAACGAAGTGCAGTCAAACTGATTTGTAAGAGGATGAAGAGCAGTCAAACTGATTTATAAGAGGATGAAGAGCAGTCAAACTGCTTTATAAAAGGATGAAGAGCAGTCAAACTGATTTATAAACGGACGAAGAGCAGTCAATAATCTGACGAAGAGCAGCCAAACTGTTCTATAGGAGGATGAAGCGCAGTCAAACTGTTTTACACGAGGATGTAGAGCAGTCAGACTGGTTTACAAGAGTATGAAGAGCAGTCAACCTGTTTTACAAGAGGTTGAAGAGCAGTCAAACTGTTTTATAAGAGGATGAAGAGCAGTCAAACTGATTTATAAGAGGATGAAGAGCAGTCAAACTGTTTTATAAGCAGACGAAGAGCAGTCAAACTGATGTATAATCGGACGAAGAGCAGTCAAACTGATTTATACAAGGATGAAGAGCAGTCAAACTGTTTTATAAGCGGATGAACCGCAGTCAAACTGCTTTATAAGAGGTTGAAGAGCAGTCAAACTGTTCTATAGGAGGATGAAGCGCAGTCAAACTGGTTTATATGAGGATGAAGAGCAGTCAAACTGCTTTATAAGAGGATGAAGAGCAGTCAAACTGCTTTATAAAACGATGAAGAGCAGTCAAACTGTTTTATAAGAGGACGAAGAGCAGTCAAACTGATTTATAAGAGGATGAAGAGCAGTCAAACTGATTTAAAAGAGGATGAAGAGCAGTCAAACTGCTTTATAAAAGGATGAAGAGCAGTCAAACTGATTTATAATCGGATGCACAGCAGTCAATAATCGGACGAAGAGCAGTCAAACTGTTATATAGGAGGACGAAGAGCAGTCAAACTGAATTATAATCGGATGAAGAGCAGTCAAACTGATTTATAAGAGGATGAAGAGCAGTCAAACTGCTTTATAAAAGGATGAAGAGCAGTCAAACTGATTTATAATCGGACGAAGAGCAGTCAAACTGTTCTATACGGGGATGAAGCGCAGTCAAACTGGTTTATAGAAGGATGAAGAGCAGTCAAACTATTTTATAAGAGGATGAAGAGCAGTCAAACTGATTTATAATCCAACGAAGAGCAGTCAAACTGTTCTATAGGAGGATGAAGCGCAGTCAAACTGGTTTATAGGAGGATGAAGAGCAGTCAAACTGCTTTATAGGAGGATGAAGTGCAGTCAAACTGCTTTATAAAACGATGAAGAGCAGTCCAACTGATTTATTATCGGACGAAGAGCAGTCAATGATCGGACGAAGAGCAGTCAAACTCTTCTATAGGAGGATGAAGCGCAGTCAAACTGTTTTACACGAGGATTTAGAGCAGTCAGACTGGTTTACAAGAGGATGAAGAGCAGTCAGCCTGTTTTAGAAGAGGATGAAGAGCAGTCAAACTGTTTTATAAGAGAATGAAGAGCAGTCAAACTGCTTTATAAAAGGATGAAGAGCAGTCAAACTGTTTTATAAGAGGATGAAGAGCAGTCAAACTGATTTATAAGAGGATGAAGAGCAGTCAAACTGCTTTATAAAAGCATGAAGAGCAGTCAAACTGTTTAATAAGAGGACGAAGAGCAATCAAACTGTTTTATAAGCGGACGAACAGCAGTCAAACTGATTTATAATCGGACGAAGAGCAGTCAAACTTTCTATACGAGCATGAAGCGCAGTCAAACTGGTTTATAGGAGGATGAAGAGCAGTCAAACTGTTCTATAGGAGGATGAAGCGCAGTCAAACTGGTTTATATGAGGATGAAGAGCAGTCAAACTGCTCTATAAGAGGATGAAGAGCAGTCAAACTGCTTAATAAAACGATGAAGAGCAGTCAAACTGTTTTATAAGAGGACGAAGAGCAGTCAAACTGATTTATAAGAGGATGAAGAGCAGTCAACCTGATTTAAAAGAGGATGAAGAGCAGTCAAACTGCTTTATAAAAGGATGAAGAGCAGTCAAACTGATTTATAATCGGATGAACAGCAGTCAATAATCGGACGAAGAGCAGTCAAACTGTTATATAGGAGGACGAAGAGCAGTCAAACTGAATTATAGTCGGATGAAGAGCAGTCAAACTGATTTATAAGAGGATGAAGAGCAGTCAAACTGCTTTATAAAAGGATGAAGAGCAGTCAAACTGTTTAAAAAGAGGACGAAGAGCAGTCAAACTGTTTTATAAGCGGACGAACAGCAGTCAAACTGATTTATAACCGGACGAAGAGCAGTCAAACTGATTTATAATCGGACGAAGAGCAGTCAAACGGTTTTATAAGAGGATGAAGAGCAGTCAAATTGATTTATAAGAGGATGAAGAGCAGTCAAACGGTTTTATAAGAGGATGAAGAGCAGTCAAATTGATTTATAAGAGGATGAAGAGCAGTCAAACTGATTTATAATCGGACGAAGAGCAGTCAAACTGATTTATAATCGGACGAAGAGCAGTCAAACGGTTTTATAAGAGGATGAAGAGCAGTCAAATTGATTTATAAGAGGATGAAGAGCAGTCAAACTGCTCTATAAAAGGATGAAGAGCAGTCAAACTGTTTTATAAGAGGACGAAGAGCAGTCAAACTGATTTATAAGAGGATGAAGAGCAGTCAAACTGATTTATAAGAGGATGAAGAGCAGTGAAACTGCTTTATAAAACGATGAAGAGCAGTCAAACTGTTTTATAAGAGAACGAAGTGCAGTCAAACTGATTTGTAAGAGGATGAAGAGCAGTCAAACTGATTTATAAGAGGATGAAGAGCAGTCAAACTGCTTTATAAAAGGATGAAGAGCAGTCAAACTGATTTATAAACGGACGAAGAGCAGTCAATAATCGGACGAAGAGCAGCCAAACTGTTCTATAGGAGGATGAAGCGCAGTCAAACTGTTTTACACGAGGATGTAGAGCAGTCAGACTGGTTTACAAGAGTATGAAGAGCAGTCAACCTGTTTTACAAGAGGTTGAAGAGCAGTCAAACTGTTTTATAAGAGGATGAAGAGCAGTCAAACTGATTTATAAGAGGATGAAGAGCAGTCAAACTGTTTTATAAGCAGACGAAGAGCAGTCAAACTGAATTATAATCGGACGAAGAGCAGTCAAACTGATTTATACAAGGATGAAGAGCAGTCAAACTGTTTTATAAGCGGATGAACCGCAGTCAAACTGCTTTATAAGAGGTTGAAGAGCAGTCAAACTGTTCTATAGGAGGATGAAGCGCAGTCAAACTGGTTTATATGAGGATGAAGAGCAGTCAAACTGCTTTATAAGAGGATGAAGAGCAGTCAAACTGCTTTATAAAACGATGAAGAGCAGTCAAACTGTTTTATAAGAGGACGAAGAGCAGTCAAACTGATTTATAAGAGGATGAAGAGCAGTCAAACTGATTTAAAAGAGGATGAAGAGCAGTCAAACTGCTTTATAAAAGGATGAAGAGCAGTCAAACTGATTTATAATCGGATGCACAGCAGTCAATAATAGGACGAAGAGCAGTCAAACTGTTATATAGGAGGACGAAGAGCAGTCAAACTGAATTATAATCGGATGAAGAGCAGTCAAACTGATTTATAAGAGGATGAAGAGCAGTCAAACTGCTTTATAAAAGGATGAAGAGCAGTCAAACTGATTTATAATCGGACGAAGAGCAGTCAAACTGTTCTATACGGGGATGAAGCGCAGTCAAACTGGTTTATAGAAGGATGAAGAGCAGTCAAACTATTTTATAAGAGGATGAAGAGCAGTCAAACTGATTTATAATCCGACGAAGAGCAGTCAAACTGTTCTATAGGAGGATGAAGCGCAGTCAAACTGGTTTATAGGAGGATGAAGAGCAGTCAAACTGCTTTATAGGAGGATGAAGTGCAGTCAAACTGCTTTATGAAACGATGAAGAGCAGTCCAACTGATTTATAATCGGACGAAGAGCAGTCAATGATCGGACGAAGAGCAGTCAAACTCTTCTATAGGAGGATGAAGCGCAGTCAAACTGTTTTACACGAGGATTTAGAGCAGTCAGACTGGTTTACAAGAGGATGAAGAGCAGTCAGCCTGTTTTAGAAGAGGATGAAGAGCAGTCAAACTGTTTTATAAGAGAATGAAGAGCAGTCAAACTGCTTTATAAAAGGATGAAGAGCAGTCAAACTGTTTTATAAGAGGATGAAGAGCAGTCAAACTGATTTATAAGAGGATGAAGAGCAGTCAAACTGCTTTATAAAAGCATGAAGAGCAGTCAAACTGTTTAATAAGAGGACGAAGAGCAATCAAACTGTTTTATAAGCGGACGAACAGCAGTCAAACTGATTTATAATCGGACGAAGAGCAGTCAAACTGTTCTATACGAGCATGAAGCGTAGTCAAACTGGTTTATAGGAGGATGAAGAGCAGTCAAACTGTTCTATAGGAGGATGAAGCGCAGTCAAACTGGTTTATATGATGATGAAGAGCAGTCAAACTGCTCTATAAGAGGATGAAGAGCAGTCAAACTGCTTAATAAAACGATGAAGAGCAGTCAAACTGTTTTATAAGAGGACGAAGAGCAGTCAAACTGATTTATAAGAGGATGAAGAGCAGTCAAACTGATTTAAAAGAGGATGAAGAGCAGTCAAACTGCTTTATAAAAGGATGAAGAGCAGTCAAACTGATTTATAATCGGATGAACAGCAGTCAATAGTCGGGCGAAGAGCAGTCAAACTGTTATATAGGAGGACGAAGAGCAGTCAAACTGAATTATAGTCGGATGAAGAGCAGTCAAACTGATTTATAAGAGGATGAAGAGCAGTTAAACTGCTTTATAAAAGGATGAAGAGCAGTCAAACTGTTTAAAAAGAGGACGAAGAGCAGTCAAACTGTATTATAAGCGGACGAACAGCAGTCAAACTGATTTATAATCGGACGAAGAGCAGTCAAACTGATTTATAATCGGACGAAGAGCAGTCAAACTGTTTTATAAGAGGATGAAGAGCAGTCAAATTGATTTATAAGAGGATGAAGAGCAGTCAAACGGTTTTATAAGAGGATGAAGAGCAGTCAAATTGATTTATAAGAGGATGAAGAGCAGTCAAACTGATTTATAATCGGACGAAGAGCAGTCAAACTGATTTATAATCGGACGAAGAGCAGTCAAACGGTTTTATAAGAGGATGAAGAGCAGTCAAATTGATTTATAAGAGGATGAAGAGCAGTCAAACTGCTTCATAAAAGGATGAAGAGCAGTCAAACTGTTTTATAAGAGGACGAAGAGCAGTCAAACTGATTTATAAGAGGATGAAGAGCAGTCAAACTGATTTATAAGAGGATGAAGAGCAGTGAAACTGCTTTATAAAACGATGAAGAGCAGTCAAACTGTTTTATAAGAGGACGAAGAGCAATCAAACTGTTTTATAAGCGGACGAACAGCAGTCAAACTGATTTATAATCGGACGAAGAGCAGTCAAACTGTTCTATACGAGCATGAAGCGCAGTCAAACTGGTTTATAGGAGGATGAAGAGCAGTCAAACTGTTCTATAGGAGGATGAAGCGCAGTCAAACTGGTTTATATGAGGATGAAGAGCAGTCAAACTGCTCTATAAGAGGATGAAGAGCAGTCAAACTGCTTTATAATCGGATGAAGAGCAGTCAGACTGTTTTACAAGAGGAGAAAGAGCAGTGAAACTGCTTTATAAAACGATGAAGAGCAGTCAAACTGTTTTATAAGAGAACGAAGTGCAGTCAAACTGATTTGTAAGAGGATGAAGAGCAGTCAAACTGATTTATAAGAGGATGAAGAGCAGTCAAACTGCTTTATAAAAGGATGAAGAGCAGTCAAACTGATTTATAAACGGACGAAGAGCAGTCAATAATCGGACGAAGAGCAGCCAAACTGTTCTATAGGAGGATGAAGCGCAGTCAAACTGTTTTACACGAGGATGTAGAGCAGTCAGACTGGTTTACAAGAGTATGAAGAGCAGTCAACCTGTTTTACAAGAGGTTGAAGAGCAGTCAAACTGTTTTATAAGAGGATGAAGAGCAGTCAAACTGATTTATAAGAGGATGAAGAGCAGTCAAACTGTTTTATAAGCAGACGAAGAGCAGTCAAACTGATTTATAATCGGACGAAGAGCAGTCAAACTGATTTATACAAGGACGAAGAGCAGTCAAACTGATTTATAATCGGACGAAGAGCAGTCAAACTGTTTTATAAGAGGATGAAGAGCAGTCAAATTGATTTATAAGAGGATGAAGAGCAGTCAAACGGTTTTATAAGAGGATGAAGAGCAGTCAAATTGATTTATAAGAGGATGAAGAGCAGTCAAACTGATTTATAATCGGACGAAGAGCAGTCAAACTGAATTATAATCGGATGAAGAGCAGTCAAACTGATTTATAAGAGGATGAAGAGCAGTCAAACTGCTTTATAAAAGGATGAAGAGCAGTCAAACTGATTTATAATCGGACGAAGAGCAGTCAAACTGTTCTATACGGGGATGAAGCGCAGTCAAACTGGTTTATAGAAGGATGAAGAGCAGTCAAACTATTTTATAAGAGGATGAAGAGCAGTCAAACTGATTTATAATCCAACGAAGAGCAGTCAAACTGTTCTATAGGAGGATGAAGCGCAGTCAAACTGGTTTATAGGAGGATGAAGAGCAGTCAAACTGCTTTATAGGAGGATGAAGTGCAGTCAAACTGCTTTATAAAACGATGAAGAGCAGTCCAACTGATTTATTATCGGACGAAGAGCAGTCAATGATCGGACGAAGAGCAGTCAAACTCTTCTATAGGAGGATGAAGCGCAGTCAAACTGTTTTACACGAGGATTTAGAGCAGTCAGACTGGTTTACAAGAGGATGAAGAGCAGTCAGCCTGTTTTAGAAGAGGATGAAGAGCAGTCAAACTGTTTTATAAGAGAATGAAGAGCAGTCAAACTGCTTTATAAAAGGATGAAGAGCAGTCAAACTGTTTTATAAGAGGATGAAGAGCAGTCAAACTGATTTATAAGAGGATGAAGAGCAGTCAAACTGCTTTATAAAAGCATGAAGAGCAGTCAAACTGTTTAATAAGAGGACGAAGAGCAATCAAACTGTTTTATAAGCGGACGAACAGCAGTCAAACTGATTTATAATCGGACGAAGAGCAGTCAAACTTTCTATACGAGCATGAAGCGCAGTCAAACTGGTTTATAGGAGGATGAAGAGCAGTCAAACTGTTCTATAGGAGGATGAAGCGCAGTCAAACTGGTTTATATGAGGATGAAGAGCAGTCAAACTGCTCTATAAGAGGATGAAGAGCAGTCAAACTGCTTAATAAAACGATGAAGAGCAGTCAAACTGTTTTATAAGAGGACGAAGAGCAGTCAAACTGATTTATAAGAGGATGAAGAGCAGTCAACCTGATTTAAAAGAGGATGAAGAGCAGTCAAACTGCTTTATAAAAGGATGAAGAGCAGTCAAACTGATTTATAATCGGATGAACAGCAGTCAATAATCGGACGAAGAGCAGTCAAACTGTTATATAGGAGGACGAAGAGCAGTCAAACTGAATTATAGTCGGATGAAGAGCAGTCAAACTGATTTATAAGAGGATGAAGAGCAGTCAAACTGCTTTATAAAAGGATGAAGAGCAGTCAAACTGTTTAAAAAGAGGACGAAGAGCAGTCAAACTGTTTTATAAGCGGACGAACAGCAGTCAAACTGATTTATAACCGGACGAAGAGCAGTCAAACTGATTTATAATCGGACGAAGAGCAGTCAAACGGTTTTATAAGAGGATGAAGAGCAGTCAAATTGATTTATAAGAGGATGAAGAGCAGTCAAACGGTTTTATAAGAGGATGAAGAGCAGTCAAATTGATTTATAAGAGGATGAAGAGCAGTCAAACTGATTTATAATCGGACGAAGAGCAGTCAAACTGATTTATAATCGGACGAAGAGCAGTCAAACGGTTTTATAAGAGGATGAAGAGCAGTCAAATTGATTTATAAGAGGATGAAGAGCAGTCAAACTGCTCTATAAAAGGATGAAGAGCAGTCAAACTGTTTTATAAGAGGACGAAGAGCAGTCAAACTGATTTATAAGAGGATGAAGAGCAGTCAAACTGATTTATAAGAGGATGAAGAGCAGTGAAACTGCTTTATAAAACGATGAAGAGCAGTCAAACTGTTTTATAAGAGAACGAAGTGCAGTCAAACTGATTTGTAAGAGGATGAAGAGCAGTCAAACTGATTTATAAGAGGATGAAGAGCAGTCAAACTGCTTTATAAAAGGATGAAGAGCAGTCAAACTGATTTATAAACGGACGAAGAGCAGTCAATAATCGGACGAAGAGCAGCCAAACTGTTCTATAGGAGGATGAAGCGCAGTCAAACTGTTTTACACGAGGATGTAGAGCAGTCAGACTGGTTTACAAGAGTATGAAGAGCAGTCAACCTGTTTTACAAGAGGTTGAAGAGCAGTCAAACTGTTTTATAAGAGGATGAAGAGCAGTCAAACTGATTTATAAGAGGATGAAGAGCAGTCAAACTGTTTTATAAGCAGACGAAGAGCAGTCAAACTGAATTATAATCGGACGAAGAGCAGTCAAACTGATTTATACAAGGATGAAGAGCAGTCAAACTGTTTTATAAGCGGATGAACCGCAGTCAAACTGCTTTATAAGAGGTTGAAGAGCAGTCAAACTGTTCTATAGGAGGATGAAGCGCAGTCAAACTGGTTTATATGAGGATGAAGAGCAGTCAAACTGCTTTATAAGAGGATGAAGAGCAGTCAAACTGCTTTATAAAACGATGAAGAGCAGTCAAACTGTTTTATAAGAGGACGAAGAGCAGTCAAACTGATTTATAAGAGGATGAAGAGCAGTCAAACTGATTTAAAAGAGGATGAAGAGCAGTCAAACTGCTTTATAAAAGGATGAAGAGCAGTCAAACTGATTTATAATCGGATGCACAGCAGTCAATAATAGGACGAAGAGCAGTCAAACTGTTATATAGGAGGACGAAGAGCAGTCAAACTGAATTATAATCGGATGAAGAGCAGTCAAACTGATTTATAAGAGGATGAAGAGCAGTCAAACTGCTTTATAAAAGGATGAAGAGCAGTCAAACTGATTTATAATCGGACGAAGAGCAGTCAAACTGTTCTATACGGGGATGAAGCGCAGTCAAACTGGTTTATAGAAGGATGAAGAGCAGTCAAACTATTTTATAAGAGGATGAAGAGCAGTCAAACTGATTTATAATCCGACGAAGAGCAGTCAAACTGTTCTATAGGAGGATGAAGCGCAGTCAAACTGGTTTATAGGAGGATGAAGAGCAGTCAAACTGCTTTATAGGAGGATGAAGTGCAGTCAAACTGCTTTATGAAACGATGAAGAGCAGTCCAACTGATTTATAATCGGACGAAGAGCAGTCAATGATCGGACGAAGAGCAGTCAAACTCTTCTATAGGAGGATGAAGCGCAGTCAAACTGTTTTACACGAGGATTTAGAGCAGTCAGACTGGTTTACAAGAGGATGAAGAGCAGTCAGCCTGTTTTAGAAGAGGATGAAGAGCAGTCAAACTGTTTTATAAGAGAATGAAGAGCAGTCAAACTGCTTTATAAAAGGATGAAGAGCAGTCAAACTGTTTTATAAGAGGATGAAGAGCAGTCAAACTGATTTATAAGAGGATGAAGAGCAGTCAAACTGCTTTATAAAAGCATGAAGAGCAGTCAAACTGTTTAATAAGAGGACGAAGAGCAATCAAACTGTTTTATAAGCGGACGAACAGCAGTCAAACTGATTTATAATCGGACGAAGAGCAGTCAAACTGTTCTATACGAGCATGAAGCGTAGTCAAACTGGTTTATAGGAGGATGAAGAGCAGTCAAACTGTTCTATAGGAGGATGAAGCGCAGTCAAACTGGTTTATATGATGATGAAGAGCAGTCAAACTGCTCTATAAGAGGATGAAGAGCAGTCAAACTGCTTAATAAAACGATGAAGAGCAGTCAAACTGTTTTATAAGAGGACGAAGAGCAGTCAAACTGATTTATAAGAGGATGAAGAGCAGTCAAACTGATTTAAAAGAGGATGAAGAGCAGTCAAACTGCTTTATAAAAGGATGAAGAGCAGTCAAACTGATTTATAATCGGATGAACAGCAGTCAATAGTCGGGCGAAGAGCAGTCAAACTGTTATATAGGAGGACGAAGAGCAGTCAAACTGAATTATAGTCGGATGAAGAGCAGTCAAACTGATTTATAAGAGGATGAAGAGCAGTTAAACTGCTTTATAAAAGGATGAAGAGCAGTCAAACTGTTTAAAAAGAGGACGAAGAGCAGTCAAACTGTATTATAAGCGGACGAACAGCAGTCAAACTGATTTATAATCGGACGAAGAGCAGTCAAACTGATTTATAATCGGACGAAGAGCAGTCAAACTGTTTTATAAGAGGATGAAGAGCAGTCAAATTGATTTATAAGAGGATGAAGAGCAGTCAAACGGTTTTATAAGAGGATGAAGAGCAGTCAAATTGATTTATAAGAGGATGAAGAGCAGTCAAACTGATTTATAATCGGACGAAGAGCAGTCAAACTGATTTATAATCGGACGAAGAGCAGTCAAACGGTTTTATAAGAGGATGAAGAGCAGTCAAATTGATTTATAAGAGGATGAAGAGCAGTCAAACTGCTTCATAAAAGGATGAAGAGCAGTCAAACTGTTTTATAAGAGGACGAAGAGCAGTCAAACTGATTTATAAGAGGATGAAGAGCAGTCAAACTGATTTATAAGAGGATGAAGAGCAGTGAAACTGCTTTATAAAACGATGAAGAGCAGTCAAACTGTTTTATAAGAGGACGAAGAGCAATCAAACTGTTTTATAAGCGGACGAACAGCAGTCAAACTGATTTATAATCGGACGAAGAGCAGTCAAACTGTTCTATACGAGCATGAAGCGCAGTCAAACTGGTTTATAGGAGGATGAAGAGCAGTCAAACTGTTCTATAGGAGGATGAAGCGCAGTCAAACTGGTTTATATGAGGATGAAGAGCAGTCAAACTGCTCTATAAGAGGATGAAGAGCAGTCAAACTGCTTTATAATCGGATGAAGAGCAGTCAGACTGTTTTACAAGAGGAGAAAGAGCAGTGAAACTGCTTTATAAAACGATGAAGAGCAGTCAAACTGTTTTATAAGAGAACGAAGTGCAGTCAAACTGATTTGTAAGAGGATGAAGAGCAGTCAAACTGATTTATAAGAGGATGAAGAGCAGTCAAACTGCTTTATAAAAGGATGAAGAGCAGTCAAACTGATTTATAAACGGACGAAGAGCAGTCAATAATCGGACGAAGAGCAGCCAAACTGTTCTATAGGAGGATGAAGCGCAGTCAAACTGTTTTACACGAGGATGTAGAGCAGTCAGACTGGTTTACAAGAGTATGAAGAGCAGTCAACCTGTTTTACAAGAGGTTGAAGAGCAGTCAAACTGTTTTATAAGAGGATGAAGAGCAGTCAAACTGATTTATAAGAGGATGAAGAGCAGTCAAACTGTTTTATAAGCAGACGAAGAGCAGTCAAACTGATTTATAATCGGACGAAGAGCAGTCAAACTGATTTATACAAGGACGAAGAGCAGTCAAACTGATTTATAATCGGACGAAGAGCAGTCAAACTGTTTTATAAGAGGATGAAGAGCAGTCAAATTGATTTATAAGAGGATGAAGAGCAGTCAAACGGTTTTATAAGAGGATGAAGAGCAGTCAAATTGATTTATAAGAGGATGAAGAGCAGTCAAACTGATTTATAATCGGACGAAGAGCAGTCAAACTGATTTATAATCGGACGAAGAGCAGTCAAACGGTTTTATAAGAGGATGAAGAGCAGTCAAATTGATTTATAAGAGGATGAAGAGCAGTCAAACTGCTTTATAAAAGGATGAAGAGCAGTCAAACTGTTTTATAAGAGGACGAAGAGCAGTCAAACTGATTTATAAGAGGATGAAGAGCAGTCAAACTGATTTATAAGAGGATGAAGAGCAGTGAAACTGCTTTATAAAACGATGAAGAGCAGTCAAACTGTTTTATAAGAGGACGAAGAGCAATCAAACTGTTTTATAAGCGGACGAACAGCAGTCAAACTGATTTATAATCGGACGAAGAGCAGTCAAACTGTTCTATACGAGCATGAAGCGCAGTCAAACTGGTTTATAGGAGGATGAAGAGCAGTCAAACTGTTCTATAGGAGGATGAAGCGCAGTCAAACTGGTTTATATGAGGATGAAGAGCAGTCAAACTGCTCTATAAGAGGATGAAGAGCAGTCAAACTGCTTTATAATCGGATGAAGAGCAGTCAGACTGTTTTACAAGAGGAGAAAGAGCAGTGAAACTGCTTTATAAAACGATGAAGAGCAATCAAACTGTTTTATAAGAGAACGAAGTGCAGTCAAACTGATTTGTAAGAGGATGAAGAGCAGTCAAACTGATTTATAAGAGGATGAAGAGCAGTCAAACTGCTTTATAAAAGGATGAAGAGCAGTCAAACTGATTTATAAACGGACGAAGAGCAGTCAATAATCGGACGAAGAGCAGCCAAACTGTTCTATAGGAGGATGAAGCGCAGTCAAACTGTTTTACACGAGGATGTAGAGCAGTCAGACTGGTTTACAAGAGTATGAAGAGCAGTCAACCTGTTTTACAAGAGGTTGAAGAGCAGTCAAACTGTTTTATAAGAGGATGAAGAGCAGTCAAACTGATTTATAAGAGGATGAAGAGCAGTCAAACTGTTTTATAAGCAGACGAAGAGCAGTCAAACTGATTTATAATCGGACGAAGAGCAGTCAAACTGATTTATACAAGGATGAAGAGCAGTCAAACTGTTTTATAAGCGGATGAACCGCAGTCAAACTGCTTTATAAGAGGTTGAAGAGCAGTCAAACTGTTCTATAGGAGGATGAAGCGCAGTCAAACTGGTTTATATGAGGATGAAGAGCAGTCAAACTGCTTTATAAGAGGATGAAGAGCAGTCAAACTGCTTTATAAAACGATGAAGAGCAGTCAAACTGTTTTATAAGAGGACGAAGAGCAGTCAAACTGATTTATAAGAGGATGAAGAGCAGTCAAACTGATTTAAAAGAGGATGAAGAGCAGTCAAACTGCTTTATAAAAGGATGAAGAGCAGTCAAACTGATTTATAATCGGATGCACAGCAGTCAATAATAGGACGAAGAGCAGTCAAACTGTTATATAGGAGGACGAAGAGCAGTCAAACTGAATTATAATCGGATGAAGAGCAGTCAAACTGATTTATAAGAGGATGAAGAGCAGTCAAACTGCTTTATAAAAGGATGAAGAGCAGTCAAACTGATTTATAATCGGACGAAGAGCAGTCAAACTGTTCTATACGGGGATGAAGCGCAGTCAAACTGGTTTATAGAAGGATGAAGAGCAGTCAAACTATTTTATAAGAGGATGAAGAGCAGTCAAACTGATTTATAATCCGACGAAGAGCAGTCAAACTGTTCTATAGGAGGATGAAGCGCAGTCAAACTGGTTTATAGGAGGATGAAGAGCAGTCAAACTGCTTTATAGGAGGATGAAGTGCAGTCAAACTGCTTTATAAAACGATGAAGAGCAGTCCAACTGATTTATAATCGGACGAAGAGCAGTCAATGATCGGACGAAGAGCAGTCAAACTCTTCTATAGGAGGATGAAGCGCAGTCAAACTGTTTTACACGAGGATTTAGAGCAGTCAGACTGGTTTACAAGAGGATGAAGAGCAGTCAGCCTGTTTTAGAAGAGGATGAAGAGCAGTCAAACTGTTTTATAAGAGAATGAAGAGCAGTCAAACTGCTTTATAAAAGGATGAAGAGCAGTCAAACTGTTTTATAAGAGGATGAAGAGCAGTCAAACTGATTTATAAGAGGATGAAGAGCAGTCAAACTGCTTTATAAAAGCATGAAGAGCAGTCAAACTGTTTAATAAGAGGACGAAGAGCAATCAAACTGTTTTATAAGCGGACGAACAGCAGTCAAACTGATTTATAATCGGACGAAGAGCAGTCAAACTGTTCTATACGAGCATGAAGCGCAGTCAAACTGGTTTATAGGAGGATGAAGAGCAGTCAAACTGTTCTATAGGAGGATGAAGCGCAGTCAAACTGGTTTATATGAGGATGAAGAGCAGTCAAACTGCTCTATAAGAGGATGAAGAGCAGTCAAACTGCTTAATAAAACGATGAAGAGCAGTCAAACTGTTTTATAAGAGGACGAAGAGCAGTCAAACTGATTTATAAGAGGATGAAGAGCAGTCAAACTGATTTAAAAGAGGATGAAGAGCAGTCAAACTGCTTTATAAAAGGATGAAGAGCAGTCAAACTGATTTATAATCGGATGAACAGCAGTCAATAGTCGGGCGAAGAGCAGTCAAACTGTTATATAGGAGGACGAAGAGCAGTCAAACTGAATTATAGTCGGATGAAGAGCAGTCAAACTGATTTATAAGAGGATGAAGAGCAGTTAAACTGCTTTATAAAAGGATGAAGAGCAGTCAAACTGTTTAAAAAGAGGACGAAGAGCAGTCAAACTGTTTTATAAGCGGACGAACAGCAGTCAAACTGATTTATAATCGGACGAAGAGCAGTCAAACTGATTTATAATCGGACGAAGAGCAGTCAAACTGTTTTATAAGAGGATGAAGAGCAGTCAAATTGATTTATAAGAGGATGAAGAGCAGTCAAACGGTTTTATAAGAGGATGAAGAGCAGTCAAATTGATTTATAAGAGGATGAAGAGCAGTCAAATTGATTTATAATCCGACGAAGAGCAGTCAAACTGATTTATAATCGGACGAAGAGCAGTCAAACGGTTTTATAAGAGGATGAAGAGCAGTCAAATTGATTTATAAGAGGATGAAGAGCAGTCAAACTGATTTATAAGAGGATGAAGAGCAGTGAAACTGCTTTATAAAACGATGAAGAGCAGTCAAACTGTTTTATAATCGGACGAAGAGCAATCAAACTGTTTTATAAGCGGACGAACAGCAGTCAAACTGATTTATAATCGGACGAAGAGCAGTCAAACTGTTCTATACGAGCATGAAGCGCAGTCAAACTGGTTTATAGGAGGATGAAGAGCAGTCAAACTGTTCTATAGGAGGATGAAGCGCAGTCAAACTGGTTTATATGAGGATGAAGAGCAGTCAAACTGCTCTATAAGAGGATGAAGAGCAGTCAAACTGCTTTATAATCGGATGAAGAGCAGTCAGACTGTTTTACAAGAAGAGAAAGAGCAGTCAAACTGCTTTATAAAAGGATGAAGAGCAGTCAAACTGCTTTATAAGAGGATGAAGAGCAGTCAAACTGATTTATAATCGGACGAAGAGCAGTCAAACGGTTTTATAAGAGGATGAAGAGCAGTCAAATTGATTTATAAGAGGATGAAGAGCAGTCAAACTGCTTGATAAAAGGATGAAGAGCAGTCAAACTGTTTTATAAGAGGACGAAGAGCAGTCAAACTGATTTATAAGAGGATGAAGAGCAGTCAAACTGATTTATAAGAGGATGAAGAGCAGTGAAACTGCTTTATAAAACGATGAAGAGCAGTCAAACTGTTTTATAAGAGAACGAAGTGCAGTCAAACTGATTTGTAAGAGGATGAAGAGCAGTCAAACTGATTTATAAGAGGATGAAGAGCAGTCAAACTGCTTTATAAAAGGATGAAGAGCAGTCAAACTGATTTATAAACGGACGAAGAGCAGTCAATAATCGGACGAAGAGCAGCCAAACTGTTCTATAGGAGGATGAAGCGCAGTCAAACTGTTTTACACGAGGATGTAGAGCAGTCAGACTGGTTTACAAGAGTATGAAGAGCAGTCAACCTGTTTTACAAGAGGTTGAAGAGCAGTCAAACTGTTTTATAAGAGGATGAAGAGCAGTCAAACTGATTTATAAGAGGATGAAGAGCAGTCAAACTGTTTTATAAGCAGACGAAGAGCAGTCAAACTGATTTATAATCGGACGAAGAGCAGTCAAACTGATTTATACAAGGATGAAGAGCAGTCAAACTGTTTTATAAGCGGATGAACCGCAGTCAAACTGCTTTATAAGAGGTTGAAGAGCAGTCAAACTGTTCTATAGGAGGATGAAGCGCAGTCAAACTGGTTTATATGAGGATGAAGAGCAGTCAAACTGCTTTATAAGAGGATGAAGAGCAGTCAAACTGCTTTATAAAACGATGAAGAGCAGTCAAACTGTTTTATAAGAGGACGAAGAGCAGTCAAACTGATTTATAAGAGGATGAAGAGCAGTCAAACTGATTTAAAAGAGGATGAAGAGCAGTCAAACTGCTTTATAAAAGGATGAAGAGCAGTCAAACTGATTTATAATCGGATGCACAGCAGTCAATAATCGGACGAAGAGCAGTCAAACTGTTATATAGGAGGACGAAGAGCAGTCAAACTGAATTATAATCGGATGAAGAGCAGTCAAACTGATTTATAAGAGGATGAAGAGCAGTCAAACTGCTTTATAAAAGGATGAAGAGCAGTCAAACTGATTTATAAGAGGATGAAGAGCAGTAAAACTGCTTTATAAAAGGATGAAGAGCAGTCAAACTGTTTAAAAAGAGGACGAAGAGCAGTCAAACTGATTTATAAGCGGACGAACAGCAGTCAAACTGATTTATAATCGGACGAAGAGCAGTCAAACTGATTTATAATCGGACGAAGAGCAGTCAAACGGTTTTATAAGAGGATGAAGAGCAGTCAAATTGATTTATAAGAGGATGAAGAGCAGTCAGACGGTTTTATAAGAGGATGAAGAGCAGTCAAATTGATTTATAAGAGGATGAAGAGCAGTCAAACTGATTTATAATCGGACGAAGAGCAGTCAAACTGATTTATAATCGGACGAAGAGCAGTCAAACGGTTTTATAAGAGGATGAAGAGCAGTCAAATATATTTATAAGAGGATGAAGAGCAGTCAAACTGCTTTATAAAAGGATGAAGAGCAGTCAAACTGTTTTATAAGAGGACGAAGAGCAGTCAAACTGATTTATAAGAGGATGAAGAGCAGTCAAACTGATTTATAAGAGGATGAAGAGCAGTGAAACTGCTTTATAAAACGATGAAGAGCAGTCAAACTGTTTTATAAGAGAACGAAGTGCAGTCTAACTGATTTGTAAGAGGATGAAGAGCAGTCAAACTGATTTAAAAGAGGATGAAGAGCAGTCAAACTGCTTTATAAAAGGATGAAGAGCAGTCAAACTGATTTATAATCGGATGAACAGCAGTCAATAATCGGACGAAGAGCAGTCAAACTGTTATATAGGAGGACGAAGAGCAGTCAAACTGAATTATAATCGGATGAAGAGCAGTCAAACTGATTTATAAGAGGATGAAGAGCAGTCAAACTGCTTTATAAAAGGATGAAGAGCAGTCAAACTGTTTTATGAGAGGACGAAGAGCAGTCAAACTGATTTATAAGAGGATGAAGAGCAGTCAAACTGATTTAAAAGAGGATGAAGAGCAGTCAAACTGCTTTATAAAAGGATGAAGAGCAGTCAAACTGATTTATAATCGGACGAACAGCAGTCAATAATCGGACGAAGAGCAGTCAAACTGTTATATAGGAGGACGAAGAGCAGTCAAACTGAATTATAATCGGATGAAGAGCAGTCAAACTGATTTATAAGAGGATGAAGAGCAGTCAAACTGCTTTATAAAAGGATGAAGAGCAGTCAAACTGATTTATAATCGGACGAAGAGCAGTCAAACTGTTCTATACGGGGATGAAGCGCAGTCAAACTGGTTTATAGACGGATGAAGAGCAGTCAAACTATTTTATAAGAGGATGAAGAGCAGTCAAACTGATTTATAATCCGACGAAGAGCAGTCAAACTGTTCTATAGGAGGATGAAGCGCAGTCAAACTGGTTTATAGGAGGATGAAGAGCAGTCAAACTGCTTTATAGGAGGATGAAGAGCAGTCAAACTGCTTTATAAAACGATGAAGAGCAGTCCAACAGTTTTATAAGAGGACGAAGAGCAGTCAAACTGATTTATAAGAGGATGAAGAGCAGTCAAACTGATTTATAAGAGGATGAAGAGCAGTCAAACTGCTTTATAAAAGGCTGAAGAGCAGTCAAACTGATTTATAATCGGACGAAGAGCAGTCAATGATCGGACGAAGAGCAGTCAAACTCTTCTATAGGAGGATGAAGCGCAGTCAAACTGTTTTACACGAGGATTTAGAGCAGTCAGACTGGTTTACAAGAGGATGAAGAGCAGTCAGCCTGTTTTAGAAGAGGATGAAGAGCAGTCAAATTGATTTATAAGAGGATGAAGAGCAGTCAAACTGCTTTATAAAAGGATGAAGAGCAGTCAAACTGTTTTATACGAGGATGTAGAGCAGTCAGACTGTTTTACAAGAGGTTGAAGAGCAGTCAACCTGTTTTACAAGAGGACGAAGATCAGTCAAAATGATTTATAATCGGATGAAGTGCAGTCAAACTGTTCTAAACGAGGATGAAGCGCAGTCAACCTGTTTTACAAGAGGATGAAGAGCAGTCAAACTGATTTATAAGAGGATGAAGAGCAGTCAAACTGCTTTATAAAAGGATGAAGAGCAGTCATACTGATTTATAAGAGGATGAAGAGCAGTCAAACCGCTTTATAAAAGGATGAAGAGCAGTCTACTGTTTTATAAGAGGACGAAGAGCAGTCAAAATGATTTATAATCGGATGAAGAGCAGTCAAACTGATTTATAAGAGGATGAAGAGCAGTCAAACTGTTTTATAAGCAGACGAAGAGCAGTCAAACTGATTTATAATCGGACGAAGAGCAGTCAAACTGATTTATACAAGGATGAAGAGCAGTCAAACTGTTTTATAAGCGGATGAACCGCAGTCAAACTGCTTTATAAGAGGTTGAAGAGCAGTCAAACTGTTCTATAGGAGGATGAAGCGCAGTCAAACTGGTTTATATGAGGATGAAGAGCAGTCAAACTGCTTTATAAGAGGATGAAGAGCAGTCAAACTGCTTTATAAAACGATGAAGAGCAGTCAAACTGTTTTATAAGAGGACGAAGAGCAGTCAAACTGATTTATAAGAGGATGAAGAGCAGTCAAACTGATTTAAAAGAGGATGAAGAGCAGTCAAACTGCTTTATAAAAGGATGAAGAGCAGTCAAACTGATTTATAATCGGATGCACAGCAGTCAATAATCGGACGAAGAGCAGTCAAACTGTTATATAGGAGGACGAAGAGCAGTCAAACTGAATTATAATCGGATGAAGAGCAGTCAAACTGATTTATAAGAGGATGAAGAGCAGTCAAACTGCTTTATAAAAGGATGAAGAGCAGTCAAACTGATTTATAAGAGGATGAAGAGCAGTAAAACTGCTTTATAAAAGGATGAAGAGCAGTCAAACTGTTTAAAAAGAGGACGAAGAGCAGTCAAACTGATTTATAAGCGGACGAACAGCAGTCAAACTGATTTATAATCGGACGAAGAGCAGTCAAACTGATTTATAATCGGACGAAGAGCAGTCAAACGGTTTTATAAGAGGATGAAGAGCAGTCAAATTGATTTATAAGAGGATGAAGAGCAGTCAGACGGTTTTATAAGAGGATGAAGAGCAGTCAAATTGATTTATAAGAGGATGAAGAGCAGTCAAACTGATTTATAATCGGACGAAGAGCAGTCAAACTGATTTATAATCGGACGAAGAGCAGTCAAACGGTTTTATAAGAGGATGAAGAGCAGTCAAATATATTTATAAGAGGATGAAGAGCAGTCAAACTGCTTTATAAAAGGATGAAGAGCAGTCAAACTGTTTTATAAGAGGACGAAGAGCAGTCAAACTGATTTATAAGAGGATGAAGAGCAGTCAAACTGATTTATAAGAGGATGAAGAGCAGTGAAACTGCTTTATAAAACGATGAAGAGCAGTCAAACTGTTTTATAAGAGAACGAAGTGCAGTCTAACTGATTTGTAAGAGGATGAAGAGCAGTCAAACTGATTTAAAAGAGGATGAAGAGCAGTCAAACTGCTTTATAAAAGGATGAAGAGCAGTCAAACTGATTTATAATCGGATGAACAGCAGTCAATAATCGGACGAAGAGCAGTCAAACTGTTATATAGGAGGACGAAGAGCAGTCAAACTGAATTATAATCGGATGAAGAGCAGTCAAACTGATTTATAAGAGGATGAAGAGCAGTCAAACTGCTTTATAAAAGGATGAAGAGCAGTCAAACTGTTTTATGAGAGGACGAAGAGCAGTCAAACTGATTTATAAGAGGATGAAGAGCAGTCAAACTGATTTAAAAGAGGATGAAGAGCAGTCAAACTGCTTTATAAAAGGATGAAGAGCAGTCAAACTGATTTATAATCGGATGAACAGCAGTCAATAATCGGACGAAGAGCAGTCAAACTGTTATATAGGAGGACGAAGAGCAGTCAAACTGAATTATAATCGGATGAAGAGCAGTCAAACTGATTTATAAGAGGATGAAGAGCAGTCAAACTGCTTTATAAAAGGATGAAGAGCAGTCAAACTGATTTATAATCGGACGAAGAGCGGTCAAACTGTTCTATACGGGGATGAAGCGCAGTCAAACTGGTTTATAGAAGGATGAAGAGCAGTCAAACTATTTTATAAGAGGATGAAGAGCAGTCAAACTGATTTATAATCCGACGAAGAGCAGTCAAACTGTTCTATAGGAGGATGAAGCGCAGTCAAACTGGTTTATAGGAGGATGAAGAGCAGTCAAACTGCTTTATAGGAGGATGAAGAGCAGTCAAACTGCTTTATAAAACGATGAAGAGCAGTCCAACAGTTTTATAAGAGGACGAAGAGCAGTCAAACTGATTTATAAGAGGATGAAGAGCAGTCAAACTGATTTATAAGAGGATGAAGAGCAGTCAAACTGCTTTATAAAAGGCTGAAGAGCAGTCAAACTGATTTATAATCGGACGAAGAGCAGTCAATGATCGGACGAAGAGCAGTCAAACTCTTCTATAGGAGGATGAAGCGCAGTCAAACTGTTTTACACGAGGATTTAGAGCAGTCAGACTGGTTTACAAGAGGATGAAGAGCAGTCAGCCTGTTTTAGAAGAGGATGAAGAGCAGTCAAATTGATTTATAAGAGGATGAAGAGCAGTCAAACTGCTTTATAAAAGGATGAAGAGCAGTCAAACTGTTTTATACGAGGATGTAGAGCAGTCAGACTGTTTTACAAGAGGTTGAAGAGCAGTCAACCTGTTTTACAAGAGGACGAAGAGCAGTCAAAATGATTTATAATCGGATGAAGTGCAGTCAAACTGTTCTAAACGAGGATGAAGCGCAGTCAACCTGTTTTACAAGAGGATGAAGAGCAGTCAAACTGATTTATAAGAGGATGAAGAGCAGTCAAACTGCTTTATAAAAGGATGAAGAGCAGTCATACTGATTTATAAGAGGATGAAGAGCAGTCAAACCGCTTTATAAAAGGATGAAGAGCAGTCTACTGTTTTATAAGAGGACGAAGAGCAGTCAAAATGATTTATAATCGGATGAAGAGCAGTCAAACCGATTTATAAGAGGATGAAGAGCAGTCAAACTGCTTTATAAAAGGATGAAGAGCAGTCAAACTGTTTTATAAGAGGACGAAGAGCAGTCAAACTGATTTATAATCGGACGAAGTGCAGTCAAACTGTTCTAAACGAGGATGAAGCGCAGTCAAACTGGTTTATAGGAGGATGAAGAGCAGTCAAACTGTTCTATAGGAGGATCAAGCGCAGTCAAACTGGTTTATGTGAGGATGAAGAGCAGTCAAACTGCTTTATAAGAGGATGAAGAACAGTCAAACTGCTTTATAAAACGATGAAGAGCAGTCAAACTGTTTTATAAGAGGACGAAGAGCAGTCAAACTGATTTATAATCGGATGAACAGCAGTCAATAATGGGACGAAGAGCAGTCAAACTGTTATATAGGAGGACGAAGAGCAGTCAAACTGAATTATAATCGGATGAAGAGCAGTCAAACTGATTTATAAGAGGATGAAGAGCAGTCAAACTGCTTTATAAAAGCATGAAGAGCAGTCAAACTGTTTAATAAGAGGACGAAGAGCAATCAAACTGTTTTATAAGCGGACGAACAGCAGTCAAACTGATTTATAATCGGACAAAGAGCAGTCAAAATGTTCTATACGAGCATGAAGCGCAGTCAAACTGGTTTATAGGAGGATGAAGAGCAGTCAAACTGTTCTATAGGAGGATGAAGCGCAGTCAAACTGGTTTATATGAGGATGAAGAGCAGTCAAACTGCTCTATAAGAGGATGAAGAGCAGTCAAACTGCTTAATAAAACGATGAAGAGCAGTCAAACTGTTTTATAAGAGGACGAAGAGCAGTCAAACTGATTTATAAGAGGATGAAGAGCAGTCAAACTGATTTAAAAGAGGATGAAGAGCAGTCAAACTGCTTTATAAAAGGATGAAGAGCAGTCAAACTGATTTATAATCGGATGAACAGCAGTCAATAATCGGACGAAGAGCAGTCAAACTGTTATATAGGAGGACGAAGAGCAGTCAAACTGAATTATAGTCGGATGAAGAGCAGTCAAACTGATTTATAAGAGGATGAAGAGCAGTCAAACTGCTTTATAAAAGGATGAAGAGCAGTCAAACTGTTTAAAAAGAGGACGAAGAGCAGTCAAACTGTTTTATAAGCGGACGAACAGCAGTCAAACTGATTTATAATCGGACGAAGAGCAGTCAAACTGATTTATAATCGGACGAAGAGCAGTCAAACGGTTTTATAAGAGGATGATGAGCAGTCAAATTGATTTATAAGAGGATGAAGAGCAGTCAAACGGTTTTATAAGAGGATGAAGAGCAGTCAAATTGATTTATAAGAGGATGAAGAGCAGTCAAACTGATTTATAATCGGACGAAGAGCAGTCAAACTGATTTATAATCGGATGAAGAGCAGTCAAACTGATTTATACAAGGATGAAGAGCAGTCAAACTTTTTTATAAGCGGATGAACCGCAGTCAAACTGCTTTATAAGAGGTTGAAGAGCAGTCAAACTGTTCTATAGGAGGATGAAGCGCAGTCAAACTGGTTTATATGAGGATGAAGAGCAGTCAAACTGCTTTATAAGAGGATGAAGAGCAGTCAAACTGCTTTATAAAACGATGAAGAGCAGTCAAACTGTTTTATGAGAGGACGAAGAGCAGTCAAACTGATTTATAAGAGGATGAAGAGCAGTCAAACTGATTTAAAAGAGGATGAAGAGCAGTCAAACTGCTTTATAAAAGGATGAAGAGCAGTCAAACTGATTTATAATCGGATGAACAGCAGTCAATAATCGGACGAAGAGCAGTCAAACTGTTATATAGGAGGACGAAGAGCAGTCAAACTGAATTATAATCGGATGAAGAGCAGTCAAACTGATTTATAAGAGGATGAAGAGCAGTCAAACTGCTTTATAAAAGGATGAAGAGCAGTCAAACTGATTTATAATCGGACGAAGAGCAGTCAAACTGTTCTATACGGGGATGAAGCGCAGTCAAACTGGTTTATAGAAGGATGAAGAGCAGTCAAACTATTTTATAAGAGGATGAAGAGCAGTCAAACTGATTTATAATCCGACGAAGAGCAGTCAAACTGTTCTATAGGAGGATGAAGCGCAGTCAAACTGGTTTATAGGAGGATGAAGAGCAGTCAAACTGCTTTATAGGAGGATGAAGAGCAGTCAAACTGCTTTATAAAACGATGAAGAGCAGTCCAACAGTTTTATAAGAGGACTAAGAGCAGTCAAACTGATTTATAAGAGGATGAAGAGCAGTCAAACTGATTTATAAGAGGATGAAGAGCAGTCAAACTGCTTTATAAAAGGCTGAAGAGCAGTCAAACTGATTTATAATCGGAAGAAGAGCAGTCAATGATCGGACGAAGAGCAGTCAAACTCTTCTATAGGAGGATGAAGCGCAGTCAAACTGTTTTACACGAGGATTTAGAGCAGTCAGACTGGTTTACAAGAGGATGAAGAGCAGTCAGCCTGTTTTAGAAGAGGATGAAGAGCAGTCAAATTGATTTATAAGAGGATGAAGAGCAGTCAAACTGCTTTATAAAAGGATGAAGAGCAGTCAAACTGTTTTATACGAGGATGTAGAGCAGTCAGACTGTTTTACAAGAGGTTGAAGAGCAGTCAACCTGTTTTACAAGAGGATGAAGAGCAGTCAAACTGTTTTATAAGAGGATGAAGAGCAGTCAAACTGATTTATAAGAGGATGAAGAGCAGTCAAACTGCTTTATAAAAGGATGAAGAGCAGTCAAACTGATTTATAAGAGGATGAAGAGCAGTCAAACCGCTTTATAAAAGGATGAAGAGCAGTCTACTGTTTTATAAGAGGACGAAGAGCAGTCAAAATTATTTATAATCGGATGAAGAGCAGTCAAACCGATTTATAAGAGGATGAAGAGCAGTCAAACTGCTTTATAAAAGGATGAAGAGCAGTCAAACTGTTTTATAAGAGGACGAAGAGCAGTCAAACTGATTTATAATCGGACGAAGTGCAGTCAAACTGTTCTATACGAGGATGAAGCGCAGTCAAACTGGTTTATAGGAGGATGAAGAGCAGTCAAACTGTTCTATAGGAGGATCAAGCGCAGTCAAACTGGTTTATGTGAGGATGAAGAGCAGTCAAACTGCTTTATAAGAGGATGAAGAACAGTCAAACTGCTTTATAAAACGATGAAGAGCAGTCAAACTGTTTTATAAGAGGACGAAGAGCAGTCAAACTGATTTATAATCGGATGAACAGCAGTCAATAATGGGACGAAGAGCAGTCAAACTGTTATATAGGAGGACGAAGAGCAGTCAAACTGAATTATAATCGGATGAAGAGCAGTCAAACTGATTTATAAGAGGATGAAGAGCAGTCAAACTGCTTTATAAAAGCATGAAGAGCAGTCAAACTGTTTAATAAGAGGACGAAGAGCAATCAAACTGTTTTATAAGCGGACGAACAGCAGTCAAACTGATTTATAATTGGACGAAGAGCAGTCAAACTGTTCTATACGAGCATGAAGCGCAGTCAAACTGGTTTATAGGAGGATGAAGAGCAGTCAAACTGTTCTATAGGAGGATGAAGCGCAGTCAAACTGGTTTATATGAGGATGAAGAGCAGTCAAACTGCTCTATAAGAGGATGAAGAGCAGTCAAACTGCTTAATAAAACGATGAAGAGCAGTCAAACTGTTTTATAAGAGGACGAAGAGCAGTCAAACTGATTTATAAGAGGATGAAGAGCAGTCAAACTGATTTAAAAGAGGATGAAGAGCAGTCAAACTGCTTTATAAAAGGATGAAGAGCAGTCAAACTGATTTATAATCGGATGAACAGCAGTCAATAATCGGACGAAGAGCAGTCAAACTGTTATATAGGAGGACGAAGAGCAGTCAAACTGAATTATAGTCTGATGAAGAGCAGTCAAACTGATTTATAAGAGGATGAAGAGCAGTCAAACTGCTTTATAAAAGGATGAAGAGCAGTCAAACTGTTTAAAAAGAGGACGAAGAGCAGTCAAACTGTTTTATAAGCGGACGAACAGCAGTCAAACTGATTTATAATCGGACGAAGAGCAGTCAAACTGATTTATAATCGGACGAAGAGCAGTCAAACGGTTTTATAAGAGGATGAAGAGCAGTCAAATTGATTTATAAGAGGATGAAGAGCAGTCAAACGGTTTTATAAGAGGATGAAGAGCAGTCAAATTGATTTATAAGAGGATGAAGAGCAGTCAAACTGATTTATAATCGGACGAAGAGCAGTCAAACTGATTTATAATCGGACGAAGAGCAGTCAAACGGTTTTATAAGAGGATGAAGAGCAGTCAAATTGATTTATAAGAGGATGAAGAGCAGTCAAACTGCTTTATAAAAGGATGAAGAGCAGTCAAACTGTTTTATAAGAGGACGAAGAGCAGTCAAACTGATTTATAAGAGGATGAAGAGCAGTCAAACTGATTTATAAGAGGATGAAGAGCAGTGAAACTGCTTTATAAAACGATGAAGAGCAGTCAAACTGTTTTATAAGAGAACGAAGTGCAGTCAAACTGATTTGTAAGAGGATGAAGAGCAGTCAAACTGATTTATAAGAGGATGAAGAGCAGTCAAACTGCTTTATAAAAGGATGAAGAGCAGTCAAACTGATTTATAAACGGACGAAGAGCAGTCAATAATCGGACGAAGTGCAGCCAAACTGTTCTATAGGAGGATGAAGCGCAGTCAAACTGTTTTACACGAGGATGTAGAGCAGTCAGACTGGTTTACAAGAGTATGAAGAGCAGTCAACCTGTTTTACAAGAGGTTGAAGAGCAGTCAAACTGTTTTATAAGAGGATGAAGAGCAGTCAAACTGATTTATAAGAGGATGAAGAGCAGTCAAACTGTTTTATAAGCAGACGAAGAGCAGTCAAACTGATTTATAATCGGACGAAGAGCAGTCAAACTGATTTATACAAGGATGAAGAGCAGTCAAACTGTTTTATAAGCGGATGAACCGCAGTCAAACTGCTTTATAAGAGGTTGAAGAGCAGTCAAACTGATTTATAAGAGGATGAAGAGCAGTCAAACTGATTTAAAAGAGGATGAAGAGCAGTCAAACGGCTTTATAGAAGGATGAAGAGCAGTCAAACTGATTTATAATCGGATGAACAGCAGTCAATAATCGGACGAAGAGCAGTCAAACTGTTATATAGGAGGACGAAGAGCAGTCAAACTGAATTATAATCGGATGAAGAGCAGTCAAACTGATTTATAAGAGGATGAAGAGCAGTCAAACTGCTTTATAAAAGGATGAAGAGCAGTCAAACTGATTTATAATCGGACGAAGAGCAGTCAAACTGTTCTATACGGGGATGAAGCGCAGTCAAACTGGTTTATAGAAGGATGAAGAGCAGTCAAACTATTTTATAAGAGGATGAAGAGCAGTCAAACTGATTTATAATCCGACGAAGAGCAGTCAAACTGTTCTATAGGAGGATGAAGCGCAGTCAAACTGGTTTATAGGAGGATGAAGAGCAGTCAAACTGCTTTATAGGAGGATGAAGAGCAGTCAAACTGCTTTATAAAACGATGAAGAGCAGTCCAACAGTTTTATAAGAGGACGAAGAACAGTCAAACTGATTTATAAGAGGATGAAGAGCAGTCAAACTGATTTATAAGAGGATGAAGAGCAGTCAAACTGCTTTATAAAAGGCTGAAGAGCAGTCAAACTGATTTATAATCGGACGAAGAGCAGTCAATGATCGGACGAAGAGCAGTCAAACTCTTCTATAGGAGGATGAAGCGCAGTCAAACTGTTTTACACGAGGATTTAGAGCAGTCAGACTGGTTTACAAGAGGATGAAGAGCAGTCAGCCTGTTTTAGAAGAGGATGAAGAGCAGTCAAATTGATTTATAAGAGGATGAAGAGCAGTCAAACTGCTTTATAAAAGGATGAAGAGCAGTCAAACTGTTTTATACGAGGATGTAGAGCAGTCAGACTGTTTTACAAGAGGTTGAAGAGCAGTCAACGTGTTTTACAAGAGGATGAAGAGCAGTCAAACTGTTTTATAAGAGGATGAAGAGCAGTCAAACTGATTTATAAGAGGATGAAGAGCAGTCAAACTGCTTTATAAAAGGATGAAGAGAAGTCAAACTGATTTATAAGAGGATGAAGAGCAGTCAAACCGCTTTATAAAAGGATGAAGAGCAGTCTACAGTTTTATAAGAGGACGAAGAGCAGTCAAAATGATTTATAATCGGATGAAGAGCAGTCAAACAGATTTATAAGAGGATGAAGAGCAGTCAAACTGCTTTATAAAAGGATGAAGAGCAGTCAAACTGTTTTATAAGAGGACGAAGAGCAGTCAAACTGATTTATAATCGGACGAAGTGCAGTCAAACTGTTTTATACGAGGATGAAGCGCAGTCAAACTGGTTTATAGGAGGATGAAGAGCAGTCAAACTGTTCTATAGGAGGATGAAGCGCAGTCAAACTGGTTTATGTGAGGATGAAGAGCAGTCAAACTGCTTTATAAGAGGATGAAGAACAGTCAAACTGCTTTATAAAACGATGAAGAGCAGTCAAACTGTTTTATAAGAGGACGAAGAGCAGTCAAACTGATTTATAATCGGATGAACAGCAGTCAATAATGGGACGAAGAGCAGTCAAACTGTTATATAGAAGGACGAAGAGCAGTCAAACTGAATTATAATCGGATGAAGAGCAGTCCAACTGATTTATAAGAGGATGAAGAGCAGTCAAACTGTTTAATAAGAGGACGAAGAGCAATCAAACTGTTTTATAAGCGGACGAACAGCAGTCAAACTGATTTATAATCGGACGAAGAGCAGTCAAACTTTCTATACGAGCATGAAGCGCAGTCAAACTGGTTTATAGGAGGATGAAGAGCAGTCAAACTGTTCTATAGGAGGATGAAGCGCAGTCAAACTGGTTTATATGAGGATGAAGAGCAGTCAAACTGCTCTATAAGAGGATGAAGAGCAGTCAAACTGCTTAATAAAACGATGAAGAGCAGTCAAACTGTTTTATAAGAGGACGAAGAGCAGTCAAACTGATTTATAAGAGGATGAAGAGCAGTCAAACTGATTTAAAAGAGGATGAAGAGCAGTCAAACTGCTTTATAAAAGGATGAAGAGCAGTCAAACTGATTTATAATCGGATGAACAGCAGTCAATAATCGGACGAAGAGCAGTCAAACTGTTATATAGGAGGACGAAGAGCAGTCAAACTGAATTATAGTCGGATGAAGAGCAGTCAAACTGATTTATAAGAGGATGAAGAGCAGTCAAACTGCTTTATAAAAGGATGAAGAGCAGTCAAACTGTTTAAAAAGAGGACGAAGAGCAGTCAAACTGTTTTATAAGCGGACGAACAGCAGTCAAACTGATTTATAATCGGACGAAGAGCAGTCAAACTGATTTATAATCGGACGAAGAGCAGTCAAACGGTTTTATAAGAGGATGAAGAGCAGTCAAATTGATTTATAAGAGGATTAAGAGCAGTCAAACGGTTTTATAAGAGGGTGAAGAGCAGTCAAATTGATTTATAAGAGGATGAAGAGCAGTCAAACTGATTTATAAGCAGACGAAGAGCAGTCAAACTGATTTATAATCGGACGAAGAGCAGTCAAACTGATTTATACAAGGATGAAGAGCAGTCAAACTGTTTTATAAGCGGATGAACCGCAGTCAAACTGCTTTATAAGAGGTTGAAGAGCAGTCAAACTGTTCTATAGGAGGATGAAGCGCAGTCAAACTGGTTTATATGAGGATGAAGAGCAGTCAAACTGCTTTATAAGAGGATGAAGAGCAGTCAAACTGCTTTATAAAACGATGAAGAGCAGTCAAACTGTTTTATAAGAGGACGAAGAGCAGTCAAACTGATTTATAAGAGGATGAAGAGCAGTCAAACTGATTTAAAAGTGGATGAAGAGCAGTCAAACTGCTTTATAAAAGGATGAAGAGCAGTCAAACTGATTTATAATCGGATGCACAGCAGTCAATAATCGGACGAAGAGCAGTCAAACTGAATTATAATCGGATGAAGAGCAGTCAAACTGATTTATAAGAGGATGAAGAGCAGTCAAACTGCTTTATAAAAGGATGAAGAGCAGTCAAACTGATTTATAATCGGACGAAGAGCAGTCAAACTGTTCTATACGGGGATGAAGCGCAGTCAAACTGGTTTATAGAAGGATGAAGAGCAGTCAAACTATTTTATAAGAGGATGAAGAGCAGTCAAACTGATTTATAATCCGACGAAGAGCAGTCAAACTGTTCTATAGGAGGATGAAGCGCAGTCAAACTGGTTTATAGGAGGATGAAGAGCAGTCAAACTGCTTTATAGGAGGATGAAGTGCAGTCAAACTGCTTTATAAAACGATGAAGAGCAGTCCAACTGATTTATAATCGGACGAAGAGCAGTCAATGATCGGACGAAGAGCAGTTAAACTCTTCTATAGGAGGATGAAGCGCAGTCAAACTGTTTTACACGAGGATTTAGAGCAGTCAGACTGGTTTACAAGAGGATGAAGAGCAGTCAGCCTGTTTTAGAAGAGGATGAAGAGCAGTCAAACTGTTTTATAAGAGAATGAAGAGCAGTCAAACTGCTTTATAAAAGGATGAAGAGCAGTCAAACTGTTTTATAAGAGGATGAAGAGCAGTCAAACTGATTTATAAGCGGACGAACAGCAGTCAAACTGATTTATAATCGGACGAAGAGCAGTCAAACTGTTCTATACGAGCATGAAGCGCAGTCAACCTGGTTTATAGGAGGATGAAGAGCAGTCAAACTGTTCTATAGGAGGATGAAGCGCAGTCAAACTGGTTTATATGAGGATGAAGAGCAGTCAAACTGCTCTATAAGAGGATGAAGAGCAGTCAAACTGCTTAATAAAACGATGAAGAGCAGTCAAACTGTTTTATAAGAGGACGAAGAGCAGTCAAACTGATTTATAAGAGGATGAAGAGCAGTCAAACTGATTTAAAAGAGGATGAAGAGCAGTCAAACTGCTTTATAAAAGGATGAAGAGCAGTCAAACTGATTTATAATCGGATGAACAGCAGTCAATAGTCGGGCGAAGAGCAGTCAAACTGTTATATAGGAGGACGAAGAGCAGTCAAACTGAATTATAGTCGGATGAAGAGCAGTCAAACTGATTTATAAGAGGATGAAGAGCAGTTAAACTGCTTTATAAAAGGATGAAGAGCAGTCAAACTGTTTAAAAAGAGGACGAAGAGCAGTCAAACTGTTTTATAAGCGGACGAACAGCAGTCAAACTGATTTATAATCGGACGAAGAGCAGTCAAACTGATTTATAATCGGACGAAGAGCAGTCAAACGGTTTTATAAGAGGATGAAGAGCAGTCAAATTGATTTATAAGAGGATGAAGAGCAGTCAAACGGTTTTATAAGAGGATGAAGAGCAGTCAAATTGATTTATAAGAGGATGAAGAGCAGTCAAACTGATTTATAATCGGACGAAGAGCAGTCAAACTGTTTTATAAGAGGACGAAGAGCAGTCAAACGGTTTTATAAGAGGATGAAGAGCAGTCAAATTGATTTATAAGAGGATGAAGAGCAGTCAAACTGCTTTATAAAAGGATGAAGAGCAGTCAAACTGTTTTATAAGAGGACGAAGAGCAGTCAAACTGATTTATAAGAGGATGAAGAGCAGTCAAACTGATTTATAAGAGGATGAAGAGCAGTGAAACTGCTTTATAAAACGATGAAGAGCAGTCAAACTGTTTTATAAGAGGACGAAGAGCAATCAAACTGTTTTATAAGCGGACGAACAGCAGTCAAACTGATTTATAATCGGACGAAGAGCAGTCAAACTGTTCTATACGAGCATGAAGCGCAGTCAAACTGGTTTATAGGAGGATGAAGAGCAGTCAAACTGTTCTATAGGAGGATGAAGCGCAGTCAAACTGGTTTATATGAGGATGAAGAGCAGTCAAACTGCTCTATAAGAGGATGAAGAGCAGTCAAACTGCTTAATAAAACGATGAAGAGCAGTCAAACTGTTTTATAAGAGGATGAAGAGCAGTCAAACTGATTTATAAGAGGATGAAGAGCAGTCAAACTGATTTAAAAGAGGATGAAGAGCAGTCAAACTGCTTTATAAAAGGATGAAGAGCAGTCAAACTGATTTATAATCGGATGAACAGCAGTCAATAATCGGACGAAGAGCAGTCAAACTGTTATATAGGAGGACGAAGAGCAGTCAAACTGAATTATAGTCGGATGAAGAGCAGTCAAACTGATTTATAAGAGGATGAAGAGCAGTCAAACTGTTTAAAAAGAGGACGAAGAGCAGTCAAACTGTTTTATAAGCGGACGAACAGCAGTCAAACTGATTTATAATCGGACGAAGAGCAGTCAAACTGATTTATAATCGGACGAAGAGCAGTCAAACGGTTTTATAAGAGGATGAAGAGCAGTCAAATTGATTTATAAGAGGATGAAGAGCAGTCAAACGGTTTTATAAGAGGATGAAGAGCAGTCAAATTGATTTATAAGAGGATGAAGAGCAGTCAAACTGATTTATAATCGGACGAAGAGCAGTCAAACTGATTTATAATCGGACGAAGAGCAGTCAAACGGTTTTATAAGAGGATGAAGAGCAGTCAAATTGATTTATAAGAGGATGAAGAGCAGTCAAACTGCTTTATAAAAGGATGAAGAGCAGTCAAACTGTTTTATAAGAGGACGAAGAGCAGTCAAACTGATTTATAAGAGGATGAAGAGCAGTCAAACTGATTTATAAGAGGATGAAGAGCAGTGAAACTGCTTTATAAAACGATGAAGAGCAGTCAAACTGTTTTATAAGAGAACGAAGTGCAGTCAAACTGATTTGTAAGAGGATGAAGAGCAGTCAAACTGATTTATAAGAGGATGAAGAGCAGTCAAACTGCTTTATAAAAGGATGAAGAGCAGTCAAACTGATTTATAAACGGACGAAGAGCAGTCAATAATCGGACGAAGAGCAGCCAAACTGTTCTATAGGAGGATGAAGCGCAGTCAAACTGTTTTACACGAGGATGTAGAGCAGTCAGACTGGTTTACAAGAGTATGAAGAGCAGTCAACCTGTTTTACAAGAGGTTGAAGAGCAGTCAAACTGTTTTATAAGAGGGTGAAGAGCAGTCAAACTGATTTATAAGAGGATGAAGAGCAGTCAAACTGTTTTATAAGCAGACGAAGAGCAGTCAAACTGATTTATAATCGGACGAAGAGCAGTCAAACTGATTTATACAAGGATGAAGAGCAGTCAAACTGTTTTATAAGCGGATGAACCGCAGTCAAACTGCTTTATAAGAGGTTGAAGAGCAGTCAAACTGTTCTATAGGAGGATGAAGCGCAGTCAAACTGGTTTATATGAGGATGAAGAGCAGTCAAACTGCTTTATAAGAGGATGAAGAGCAGTCAAACTGCTTTATAAAACGATGAAGAGCAGTCAAACTGTTTTATAAGAGGACGAAGAGCAGTCAAACTGATTTATAAGAGGATGAAGAGCAGTCAAACTGATTTAAAAGAGGATGAAGAGCAGTCAAACTGCTTTATAAAAGGATGAAGAGCAGTCAAACTGATTTATAATCGGATGCACAGCAGTCAATAATCGGAAGAAGAGCAGTCAAACTGTTATATAGGAGGACGAAGAGCAGTCAAACTGAATTATAATCGGATGAAGAGCAGTCAAACTGATTTATAAGAGGATGAAGAGCAGTCAAACTGCTTTATAAAAGGATGAAGAGCAGTCAAACTGATTTATAAGAGGATGAAGAGCAGTAAAACTGCTTTATAAAAGGATGAAGAGCAGTCAAACTGTTTAAAAAGAGGACGAAGAGCAGTCAAACTGATTTATAAGCGGACGAACAGCAGTCAAACTGATTTATAATCGGACGAAGAGCAGTCTAACTGATTTATAATCGGACGAAGAGCAGTCAAACGGTTTTATAAGAGGATGAAGAGCAGTCAAATTGATTTATAAGAGGATGAAGAGCAGTCAGACGGTTTTATAAGAGGATGAAGAGCAGTCAAATTGATTTATAAGAGGATGAAGAGCAGTCAAACTGATTTATAATCGGACGAAGAGCAGTCAAACTGATTTATAATCGGACGAAGAGCAGTCAAACGGTTTTATAAGAGGATGAAGAGCAGTCAAATTGATTTATAAGAGGATGAAGAGCAGTCAAACTGCTTTATAAAAGGATGAAGAGCAGTCAAACTGTTTTATAAGAGGACGAAGAGCAGTCAAACTGATTTATAAGAGGATGAAGAGCAGTCAAACTGATTTAAAAGAGGATGAAGAGCAGTCAAACTGCTTTATAAAAGGATGAAGAGCAGTCAAACTGATTTATAATCGGATGCACAGCAGTCAATAATCGGACGAAGAGCAGTCAAACTGTTATATAGGAGGACGAAGAGCAGTCAAACTGAATTATAATCGGATGAAGAGCAGTCAAACTGATTTATAAGAGGATGAAGAGCAGTCAAACTGCTTTATAAAAGGATGAAGAGCAGTCAAACTGATTTATAAGAGGATGAAGAGCAGTAAAACTGCTTTATAAAAGGATGAAGAGCAGTCAAACTGTTTAAAAAGAGGACGAAGAGCAGTCAAACTGATTTATAAGCGGACGAACAGCAGTCAAACTGATTTATAAGAGGATGAAGAGCAGTCAAACTGATTTATAAGAGGATGAAGAGCAGTGAAACTGCTTTATAAAACGATGAAGAGCAGTCAAACTGTTTTATAAGAGAACGAAGTGCAGTCTAACTGATTTGTAAGAGGATGAAGAGCAGTCAAACTGAATTATAAGAGGATGAAGAGCAGTCAAACTGCTTTATAAAAGGATGAAGAGCAGTCAAACTGATTTATAAACGGACGAAGAGCAGTCAATAATCGGACGAGGAGCAGCCAAACTGTTCTATAGGAGGATGAAGCGCAGTCAAACTGTTTTACACGAGGATGTAGAGCAGTCAGACTGGTTTACAAGAGTATGAAGAGCAGTCAACCTGTTTTACAAGAGGTTGAAGAGCAGTCAAACTGTTTTATAAGAGGATGAAGAGCAGTCAAACTGATTTATAAGAGGATGAAGAGCAGTCAAACTGTTTTATAAGCAGACGAAGAGCAGTCAAACTGATTTATAATCGGACGAAGAGCAGTCAAACTGATTTATACAAGGATGAAGAGCAGTCAAACTTTTTTATAAGCTGATGAACCGCAGTCAAACTGCTTTATAAGAGGTTGAAGAGCAGTCAAACTGTTCTATAGGAGGATGAAGCGCAGTCAAACTGGTTTATATGAGGATGAAGAGCAGTCAAACTGCTTTATAAGAGGATGAAGAGCAGTCAAACTGCTTTATAAAACGATGAAGAGCAGTCAAACTGTTTTATGAGAGGACGAAGAGCAGTCAAACTGATTTATAAGAGGATGAAGAGCAGTCAAACTGATTTAAAAGAGGATGAAGAGCAGTCAAACTGCTTTATAAAAGGATGAAGAGCAGTCAAACTGATTTATAATCGGATGAACAGCAGTCAATAATCGGACGAAGAGCAGTCAAACTGTTATATAGGAGGACGAAGAGCAGTCAAACTGAATTATAATCGGATGAAGAGCAGTCAAACTGATTTATAAGAGGATGAAGAGCAGGCAAACTGCTTTATAAAATGATGAAGAGCAGTCAAACTGATTTATAATCGGACGAAGAGCAGTCAAACTGTTCTATACGGGGATGAAGCGCAGTCAAACTGGTTTACAGAAGGATGAAGAGCAGTCAAACTATTTTATAAGAGGATGAAGAGCAGTCAAACTGATTTATAATCCGACGAAGAGCAGTCAAACTGTTCTATAGGAGGATGAAGCGCAGTCAAACTGGTTTATAGGAGGATGAAGAGCAGTCAAACTGCTTTATAGGAGGATGAAGAGCAGTCAAACTGCTTTATAAAACGATGAAGAGCAGTCCAACAGTTT
This sequence comes from Lampris incognitus, assembly GCF_029633865.1. Taxonomy (NCBI): domain Eukaryota; kingdom Metazoa; phylum Chordata; class Actinopteri; order Lampriformes; family Lampridae; genus Lampris; species Lampris incognitus. The sequence continues at coordinate 37,840,195 of NC_079222.1, forward strand.
TATAAGAGGACGAAGAGCAGTCAAACTGATTTATAAGAGGATGAAGAGCAGTCAAACTGATTTATAAGAGGATGAAGAGCAGTCAAACTGCTTTATAAAAGGCTGAAGAGCAGTCAAACTGATTTATAATCGGACGAAGAGCAGTCAATGATCGGACGAAGAGCAGTCAAACTCTTCTATAGGAGGATGAAGCGCAGTCAAACTGTTTTACACGAGGATTTAGAGCAGTCAAACTGATTTATAATCGGACGAAGAGCAGTCAAACGGTTTTATAAGAGGATGAAGAGCAGTCAAATTGATTTATAAGAGGATGAAGAGCAGTCAAACCGCTTTATAAAAGGATGAAGAGCAGTCTACTGTTTTATAAGAGGACGAAGAGCAGTCAAAATGATTTATAATCGGATGAAGAGCAGTCAAACCGATTTATAAGAGGATGAAGAGCAGTCAAACTGCTTTATAAAAGGATGAAGAGCAGTCAAACTGTTTTATAAGAGGACGAAGAGCAGTCAAACTGATTTATAATCGGACGAAGTGCAGTCAAACTGTTCTATACGACGATGAAGCGCAGTCAAACTGGTTTATAGGAGGATGAAGAGCAGTCAAACTGTTCTATAGGAGGATCAAGCGCAGTCAAACTGGTTTATGTGAGGATGAAGAGCAGTCAAACTGCTTTATAAGAGGATGAAGAACAGTCAAACTGCTTTATAAAACGATGAAGAGCAGTCAAACTGTTTTATAAGAGGACGAAGAGCAGTCAAACTGATTTATAATCGGATGAACAGCAGTCAATAATGGGACGAAGAGCAGTCAAACTGTTATATAGTAGGACGAAGAGCAGTCAAACTGAATTATAATCGGATGAAGAGCAGTCAAACTGATTTATAAGAGGATGAAGAGCAGTCAAACTGCTTTATAAAAGCATGAAGAGCAGTCAAACTGTTTAATAAGAGGACGAAGAGCAATCAAACTGTTTTATAAGCGGACGAACAGCAGTCAAACTGATTTATAATCGGACGAAGAGCAGTCAAACTGTTCTATACGAGCATGAAGCGCAGTCAAACTGGTTTATAGGAGGATGAAGAGCAGTCAAACTGTTCTATAGGAGGATGAAGCGCAGTCAAACTGGTTTATATGAGGATGAAGAGCAGTCAAACTGCTCTATAAGAGGATGAAGAGCAGTCAAACTGCTTAATAAAACGATGAAGAGCAGTCAAACTGTTTTATAAGAGGACGAAGAGCAGTCAAACTGATTTAAAAGAGGATGAAGAGCAGTCAAACTGCTTTATAAAAGGATGAAGAGCAGTCAAACTGATTTATAATCGGATGAACAGCAGTCAATAATCGGACGAAGAGCAGTCAAACTGTTATATAGGAGGACGAAGAGCAGTCAAACTGAATTATAGTCGGATGAAGAGCAGTCAAACTGATTTATAAGAGGATGAAGAGCAGTCAAACTGCTTTATAAAAGGATGAAGAGCAGTCAAACTGTTTTATAAGCGGACGAACAGCAGTCAAACTGATTTATAATCGGACGAAGAGCAGTCAAACTGATTTATAATCGGACGAAGAGCAGTCAAACGGTTTTATAAGAGGATGAAGAGCAGTCAAATTGATTTATAAGAGGATGAAGAGCAGTCAAACGGTTTTATAAGAGGATGAAGAGCAGTCAAATTGATTTATAAGAGGATGAAGAGCAGTCAAACTGATTTATAATCGGACGAAGAGCAGTCAAACTGATTTATAATCGGACGAAGAGCAGTCAAACGGTTTTATAAGAGGATGAAGAGCAGTCAAATTGATTTATAAGAGGATGAAGAGCAGTCAAACTGCTTTATAAAAGGATGAAGAGCAGTCAAACTGTTTTATAAGAGGACGAAGAGCAGTCAAACTGATTTATAAGAGGATGAAGAGCAGTCAAACTGATTTATAAGAGGATGAAGAGCAGTGAAACTGCTTTATAAAACGATGAAGAGCAGTCAAACTGTTTTATAAGAGAACGAAGTGCAGTCAAACTGATTTGTAAGAGGATGAAGAGCAGTCAAACTGATTTATAAGAGGATGAAGAGCAGTCAAACTGCTTTATAAAAGGATGAAGAGCAGTCAAACTGATTTATAAACGGACGAAGAGCAGTCAATAATCGGACGAAGTGCAGCCAAACTGTTCTATAGGAGGATGAAGCGCAGTCAAACTGTTTTACACGAGGATGTAGAGCAGTCAGACTGGTTTACAAGAGTATGAAGAGCAGTCAACCTGTTTTACAAGAGGTTGAAGAGCAGTCAAACTGTTTTATAAGAGGATGAAGAGCAGTCAAACTGATTTATAAGAGGATGAAGAGCAGTCAAACTGTTTTATAAGCAGACGAAGAGCAGTCAAACTGATTTATAATCGGACGAAGAGCAGTCAAACTGATTTATACAAGGATGAAGAGCAGTCAAACTGTTTTATAAGCGGATGAACCGCAGTCAAACTGCTTTATAAGAGGTTGAAGAGCAGTCAAACTGATTTATAAGAGGATGAAGAGCAGTCAAACTGATTTAAAAGAGGATGAAGAGCAGTCAAACTGCTTTATAAAAGGATGAAGAGCAGTCAAACTGATTTATAATCGGATGAACAGCAGTCAATAATCGGACGAAGAGCAGTCAAACTGTTATATAGGAGGACGAAGAGCAGTCAAACTGAATTATAAACGGATGAAGAGCAGTCAAACTGATTTATAAGAGGATGAAGAGCAGTCAAACTGCTTTATAAAAGGATGAAGAGCAGTCAAACTGATTTATAATCGGACGAAGAGCAGTCAAACTGTTCTATACGGGGATGAAGCGCAGTCAAACTGGTTTATAGAAGGATGAAGAGCAGTCAAACTATTTTATAAGAGGATGAAGAGCAGTCAAACTGATTTATAATCCGACGAAGAGCAGTCAAACTGTTCTATAGGAGGATGAAGCGCAGTCAAACTGCTTTATAGGAGGATGAAGAGCAGTCAAACTGCTTTATAAAACGATGAAGAGCAGTCCAACAGTTTTATAAGAGGACGAAGAACAGTCAAACTGATTTATAAGAGGATGAAGAGCAGTCAAACTGATTTATAAGAGGATGAAGAGCAGTCAAACTGCTTTATAAAAGGCTGAAGAGCAGTCAAACTGATTTATAATCGGACGAAGAGCAGTCAATGATCGGACGAAGAGCAGTCAAACTCTTCTATAGGAGGATGAAGCGCAGTCAAACTGTTTTACACGAGGATTTAGAGCAGTCAGACTGGTTTACAAGAGGATGAAGAGCAGTCAGCCTGTTTTAGAAGAGGATGAAGAGCAGTCAAATTGATTTATAAGAGGATGAAGAGCAGTCAAACTGCTTTATAAAAGGATGAAGAGCAGTCAAACTGTTTTATACGAGGATGTAGAGCAGTCAGACTGTTTTACAAGAGGTTGAAGAGCAGTCAACGTGTTTTACAAGAGGATGAAGAGCAGTCAAACTGTTTTATAAGAGGATGAAAAGCAGTCAAACTGATTTATAAGAGGATGAAGAGCAGTCAAACTGCTTTATAAAAGGATGAAGAGAAGTCAAACTGATTTATAAGAGGATGAAGAGCAGTCAAACCGCTTTATAAAAGGATGAAGAGCAGTCTACTGTTTTATAAGAGGACGAAGAGCAGTCAAAATGATTTATAATCGGATGAAGAGCAGTCAAACAGATTTATAAGAGGATGAAGAGCAGTCAAACTGCTTTATAAAAGGATGAAGAGCAGTCAAACTGTTTTATAAGAGGACGAAGAGCAGTCAAACTGATTTATAATCGGACGAAGTGCAGTCAAACTGTTCTATACGAGGATGAAGCGCAGTCAAACTGGTTTATAGGAGGATGAAGAGCAGTCAAACTGTTCTATAGGAGGATGAAGCGCAGTCAAACTGGTTTATGTGAGGATGAAGAGCAGTCAAACTGCTTTATAAGAGGATGAAGAACAGTCAAACTGCTTTATAAAACGATGAAGAGCAGTCAAACTGTTTTATAAGAGGACGAAGAGCAGTCAAACTGATTTATAATCGGATGAACAGCAGTCAATAATGGGACGAAGAGCAGTCAAACTGTTATATAGGAGGACGAAGAGCAGTCAAACTGAATTATAATCGGATGAAGAGCAGTCAAACTGATTTATAAGAGGATGAAGAGCAGTCAAACTGTTTAATAAGAGGACGAAGAGCAATCAAACTGTTTTATAAGCGGACGAACAGCAGTCAAACTGATTTATAATCGGACGAAGAGCAGTCAAACTTTCTATACGAGCATGAAGCGCTGTCAAACTGGTTTATAGGAGGATGAAGAGCAGTCAAACTGTTCTATAGGAGGATGAAGCGCAGTCAAACTGGTTTATATGAGGATGAAGAGCAGTCAAACTGCTTAATAAAACGATGAAGAGCAGTCAAACTGTTTTATAAGAGGACGAAGAGCAGTCAAACTGATTTATAAGAGGATGAAGAGCAGTCAAACTGATTTAAAAGAGGATGAAGAGCAGTCAAACTGCTTTATAAAAGGATGAAGAGCAGTCAAACTGATTTATAATCGGATGAACAGCAGTCAATAATCGGACGAAGAGCAGTCAAACTGTTATATAGGAGGACGAAGAGCAGTCAAACTGAATTATAGTCGGATGAAGAGCAGTCAAACTGATTTATAAGAGGATGAAGAGCAGTCAAACTGCTTTATAAAAGGATGAAGAGCAGTCAAACTGTTTAAAAAGAGGACGAAGAGCAGTCAAACTGTTTTATAAGCGGACGAACAGCAGTCAAACTGATTTATAATCGGACGAAGAGCAGTCAAACTGATTTATAATCGGACGAAGAGCAGTCAAACGGTTTTATAAGAGGATGAAGAGCAGTCAAATTGATTTATAAGAGGATGAAGAGCAGTCAAACGGTTTTATAAGAGGATGAAGAGCAGTCAAATTGATTTATAAGAGGATGAAGAGCAGTCAAACTGATTTATAATCGGACGAAGAGCAGTCAAACTGATTTATTATCGGACGAAGAGCAGTCAAACGGTTTTATAAGAGGATGAAGAGCAGTCAAATTGATTTATAAGAGGATGAAGAGCAGTCAAACTGCTTTATAAAAGGATGAAGAGCAGTCAAACTGTTTTATAAGAGGACGAAGAGCAGTCAAACTGATTTATAAGAGGATGAAGAGCAGTCAAACTGATTTATAAGAGGATGAAGAGCAGTGAAACTGCTTTATAAAACGATGAAGAGCAGTCAAACTGTTTTATAAGAGAACGAAGTGCAGTCAAACTGATTTGTAAGAGGATGAAGAGCAGTCAAACTGATTTATAAGAGGATGAAGAGCAGTCAAACTGCTTTATAAAAGGATGAAGAGCAGTCAAACTGATTTATAAACGGACGAAGAGCAGTCAATAATCGGACGAAGAGCAGCCAAACTGTTCTATAGGAGGATGAAGCGCAGTCAAACTGTTTTACACGAGGATGTAGAGCAGTCAGACTGGTTTACAAGAGTATGAAGAGCAGTCAACCTGTTTTACAAGAGGTTGAAGAGCAGTCAAACTGTTTTATAAGAGGATGAAGAGCAGTCAAACTGATTTATAAGAGGATGAAGAGCAGTCAAACTGTTTTATAAGCAGACGAAGAGCAGTCAAACTGATTTATACAAGGATGAAGAGCAGTCAAACTGTTTTATAAGCGGATGAACCGCAGTCAAACTGCTTTATAAGAGGTTGAAGAGCAGTCAAACTGTTCTATAGGAGGATGAAGCGCAGTCAAACTGGTTTATATGAGGATGAAGAGCAGTCAAACTGCTTTATAAGAGGATGAAGAGCAGTCAAACTGCTTTATAAAACGATGAAGAGCAGTCAAACTGTTTTATAAGAGGACGAAGAGCAGTCAAACTGATTTATAAGAGGATGAAGAGCAGTCAAAATGATTTAAAAGAGGATGAAGAGCAGTCAAACTGCTTTATAAAAGGATGAAGAGCAGTCAAACTGATTTATAATCGGATGCACAGCAGTCAATAATTGGACGAAGAGCAGTCAAACTGTTATATAGGAGGACGAAGAGCAGTCAAACTGAATTATAATCGGATGAAGAGCAGTCAAACTGATTTATAAGAGGATGAAGAGCAGTCAAACTGCTTTATAAAAGGATGAAGAGCAGTCAAACTGATTTATAATCGGACGAAGAGCAGTCAAACTGTTCTATACGGGGATGAAGCGCAGTCAAACTGGTTTATAGAAGGATGAAGAGCAGTCAAACTATTTTATAAGAGGATGAAGAGCAGTCAAACTGATTTATAATCCGACGAAGAGCAGTCAAACTGTTCTATAGGAGGATGAAGCGCAGTCAAACTGGTTTATAGGAGGATGAAGAGCAGTCAAACTGCTTTATAGGAGGATGAAGTGCAGTCAAACTGCTTTATAAAACGATGAAGAGCAGTCCAACTGATTTATAATCGGACGAAGAGCAGTCAATGATCGGACGAAGAGCAGTCAAACTCTTCTATAGGAGGATGAAGCGCAGTCAAACTGTTTTACACGAGGATTTAGAGCAGTCAGACTGGTTTACAAGAGGATGAAGAGCAGTCAGCCTGTTTTAGAAGAGGATGAAGAGCAGTCAAACTGTTTTATAAGAGAATGAAGAGCAGTCAAACTGCTTTATAAAAGGATGAAGAGCAGTCAAACTGTTTTATAAGAGGATGAAGAGCAGTCAAACTTATTTATAAGAGGATGAAGAGCAGTCAAACTGCTTTATAAAAGCATGAAGAGCAGTCAAACTGTTTAATAAGAGGACGAAGAGCAATCAAACTGTTTTATAAGCGGACGAACAGCAGTCAAACTGATTTATAATCGGACGAAGAGCAGTCAAACTGTTCTATACGAGCATGAAGCGCAGTCAAACTGGTTTATAGGAGGATGAAGAGCAGTCAAACTGTTCTATAGGAGGATGAAGCGCAGTCAAACTGGTTTATATGAGGATGAAGAGCAGTCAAACTGCTCTATAAGAGGATGAAGAGCAGTCAAACTGCTTAATAAAACGATGAAGAGCAGTCAAACTGTTTTATAAGAGGACGAAGAGCAGTCAAACTGATTTATAAGAGGATGAAGAGCAGTCAAACTGATTTAAAAGAGGATGAAGAGCAGTCAAACTGCTTTATAAAAGGATGAAGAGCAGTCAAACTGATTTATAATCGGATGAACAGCAGTCAATAGTCGGGCGAAGAGCAGTCAAACTGTTATATAGGAGGACGAAGAGCAGTCAAACTGAATTATAGTCGGATGAAGAGCAGTCAAACTGATTTATAAGAGGATGAAGAGCAGTTAAACTGCTTTATAAAAGGATGAAGAGCAGTCAAACTGTTTAAAAAGAGGACGAAGAGCAGTCAAACTGTTTTATAAGCGGACGAACAGCAGTCAAACTGATTTATAATCGGACGAAGAGCAGTCAAACTGATTTATAATCGGACGAAGAGCAGTCAAACGGTTTTATAAGAGGATGAAGAGCAGTCAAATTGATTTATAAGAGGATGAAGAGCAGTCAAACGGTTTTATAAGAGGATGAAGAGCAGTCAAATTGATTTATAAGAGGATGAAGAGCAGTCAAACTGATTTATAATCGGACGAAGAGCAGTCAAACTGATTTATAGAAGGATGAAGAGCAGTCAAACTATTTTATAAGAGGATGAAGAGCAGTCAAACTGATTTATAATCCGACGAAGAGCAGTCAAACTGTTCTATAGGAGGATGAAGCGCAGTCAAACTGGTTTATAGGAGGATGAAGAGCAGTCAAACTGCTTTATTGGAGGATGAAGTGCAGTCAAACTGCTTTATAAAACGATGAAGAGCAGTCCAACAGTTTTATAAGAGGACGAAGAGCAGACAAACTGATTTATAAGAGGATGAAGAGCAGTCAAACTGATTTATAAGAGGATGAAGAGCAGTCAAACTGCTTTATAAAAGGCTGAAGAGCAGTCAAACTGATTTATAATTGGACGAAGAGCAGTCAATGATCGGACGAAGAGCAGTCAAACTCTTCTATAGGAGGATGAAGCGCAGTCAAACTGTTTTACAGGAGGATTTAGAGCAGTCAGACTGGTTTACAAGAGGATGAAGAGCAGTCAGCCTGTTTTAGAAGAGGATGAAGAGCAGTCAAACTGTTTTATAAGAGAATGAAGAGCAGTCAAACTGCTTTATAAAAGGATGAAGAGCAGTCAAACTGTTTTATAAGAGGATGAAGAGCAGTCAAACTGATTTATAAGAGGATGAAGAGCAGTCAAACTGCTTTATGAAAGCATGAAGAGCAGTCAAACTGTTTAATAAGAGGACGAAGAGCAATCAAACTGTTTTATAAGCGGACGAACAGCAGTCAAACTGATTTATAATCGGACGAAGAGCAGTCAAACTGATTTATAATCGGACGAAGAGCAGTCAAACTGATTTTTACAAGGATGAAGAGCAGTCAAACTTTTTTATAAGCGGATGAACCGCAGTCAAACTGCTTTATAAGAGGTTGAAGAGCAGTCAAACTGTTCTATAGGAGGATGAAGCGCAGTCAAACTGGTTTATATGAGGATGAAGAGCAGTCAAACTGCTTTATAAGAGGATGAAGAGCAGTCAAACTGCTTTATAAAACGATGAAGAGCAGTCAAACTGTTTTATAAGAGGACGAAGAGCAGTCAAACTGATTTATAAGAGGATGAAGAGCAGTCAAACTGATTTAAAAGAGGATGAAGAGCAGTCAAACTGCTTTATAAAAGGATGAAGAGCAGTCAAACTGATTTATAATCGGATGAACAGCAGTCAATAATCGGACGAAGAGCAGTCAAACTGTTATATAGGAGGACGAAGAGCAGTCAAACTGAATTATAATCGGATGAAGAGCAGTCAAACTGATTTATAAGAGGATGAAGAGCAGTCAAACTGCTTTATAAAAGGATGAAGAGCAGTCAAACTGATTTATAATCGGACGAAGAGCAGTCAAACTGTTCTATACGGGGATGAAGCGCAGTCAAACTGGTTTAAAGAAGGATGAAGAGCAGTCAAACTGAATTATAATCGGATGAAGAGCAGTCAAACTGATTTATACGAGGATGAAGAGCAGTCAAACTGCTTTATAAATGGATGAAGAGCAGTCAAACTGATTTATAATCGGACGAAGAGCAGTCAAACTGTTCTATACGGGGATGAAGCGCAGTCAAACTGGTTTATAGAAGGATGAAGAGCAGTCAAACTATTTTATAAGAGGATGAAGAGCAGTCAGACTAGTTTACAAGAGGATGAAGAGCAGTCAGCCTGTTTTAGAAGAGGATGAAGAGCAGTCATACTGATTTATAATCGGATGCACAGCAGTCAATAATAGGACGAAGAGCAGTCAAACTGTTATATAGGAGGACGAAGAGCAGTCAAACTGAATTATAATCGGATGAAGAGCAGTCAAACTGATTTATAAGAGGATGAAGAGCAGTCAAACTGCTTTATAAAAGGATGAAGAGCAGTCAAACTGATTTATAATCGGACGAAGAGCAGTCAAACTGTTCTATACGGGGATGAAGCGCAGTCAAACTGGTTTATAGAAGGATGAAGAGCAGTCAAACTATTTTATAAGAGGATGAAGAGCAGTCAAACTGATTTATAATCCGACGAAGAGCAGTCAAACTGTTCTATAGGAGGATGAAGCGCAGTCAAACTGGTTTATAGGAGGATGAAGAGCAGTCAAACTGCTTTATTGGAGGATGAAGTGCAGTCAAACTGCTTTATAAAACGATGAAGAGCAGTCCAACAGTTTTATAAGAGGACGAAGAGCAGTCAAACTGATTTATAAGAGGATGAAGAGCAGTCAAACTGATTTATAAGAGGATGAAGAGCAGTCAAACTGCTTTATAAAAGGATGAAGAGCAGTCAAACTGATTTATAATCGGACGAAGAGCAGTCAATGATCGGACGAAGAGCAGTCAAACTCTTCTATAGGAGGTTGAAGCGCAGTCAAACTGTTTTACAGGAGGATTTAGAGCAGTCAGACTGGTTTACAAGAGGATGAAGAGCAGTCAGCCTGTTTTAGAAGAGGATGAAGAGCAGTCAAACTGTTTTATAAGAGAATGAAGAGCAGTCAAACTGCTTTATAAAAGGATGAAGAGCAGTCAAACTGTTTTATAAGAGGATGAAGAGCAGTCAAACTGATTTATAAGAGGATGAAGAGCAGTCAAACTGCTTTATGAAAGCATGAAGAGCAGTCAAACTGTTTAATAAGAGGACGAAGAGCAATCAAACTGTTTTATATGCGGACGAACAGCAGTCAAACTGATTTATAATCGGACGAAGAGCAGTCAAACTGTTCTATACGAGCATGAAGCGCAGTCAAACTGGTTTATAGGAGGATGAAGAGCAGTCAAACTGTTCTATAGGAGGATGAAGCGCAGTCAAACTGGTTTATATGAGGATGAGGAGCAGTCAAACTGCTCTATAAGAGGATGAAGAGCAGTCAAACTGCTTAATAAAACGATGAAGAGCAGTCAAACTGTTTTATAAGAGGACGAAGAGCAGTCAAACTGATTTATAAGAGGATGAAGAGCAGTCAAACTGATTTAAAAGAGGATGAAGAGCAGTCAAACTGCTTTATAAAAGGATGAAGAGCAGTCAAACTGATTTATAATCGGATGAACAGCAGTCAATAGTCGGGCGAAGAGCAGTCAAACTGTTATATAGGAGTACGAAGAGCAGTCAAACTGAATTATAGTCGGATGAAGAGCAGTCAAACTGATTTATAAGAGGATGAAGAGCAGTCAAACTGCTTTATAAAAGGATGAAGAGCAGTCAAACTGTTTAAAAAGAGGACGAAGAGCAGTCAAACTGTTTTATAAGTGGACGAACAGCAGTCAAACTGATTTATAATCGGACGAAGAGCAGTCAAACTGATTTATAATCGGACGAAGAGCAGTCAAACGGTTTTATAAGAGGATGAAGAGCAGTCAAATTGATTTATAAGAGGATGAAGAGCAGTCAAACGGTTTTATAAGAGGATGAAGAGCAGTCAAATTGATTTATAAGAGGATGAAGAGCAGTCAAACTGATTTATAATCGGACGAAGAGCAGTCAAACTGATTTATAATCGGACGAAGAGCAGTCAAACGGTTTTATAAGAGGATGAAGAGCAGTCAAATTGATTTATAAGAGGAGGAAGAGCAGTCAAACTGCTTTGTAAAAGGATGAAGAGCAGTCAAACTGTTTTATAAGAGGACGAAGAGCAGTCAAACTGATTTATAAGAGGATGAAGAGCAGTCAAACTGATTTATAAGAGGATGAAGAGCAGTGAAACTGCTTTATAAAACGATGAAGAGCAGTCAAACTGTTTTATAAGAGAACGAAGTGCAGTCAAACTGATTTGTAAGAGGATGAAGAGCAGTCAAACTGATTTATAAGAGGATGAAGAGCAGTCAAACTGCTTTATAAAAGGATGAAGAGCAGTCAAACTGATTTATAAACGGACGAAGAGCAGTCAATAATCGGACGAAGAGCAGCCAAACTGTTGTATAGGAGGATGAAGCGCAGTCAAACTATTTTACACGAGGATGTAGAGCAGTCAGACTGGTTTACAAGAGTATGAAGAGCAGTCAACCTGTTTTACAAGAGGTTGAAGAGCAGTCAAACTGTTTTATAAGAGGATGAAGAGCAGTCAAACTGATTTATAAGAGGATGAAGAGCAGTCAAACTGTTTTATAAGCAGACGAAGAGCAGTCAAACTGATTTATAATCGGACGAAGAGCAGTCAAACTGATTTATACAAGGATGAAGAGCAGTCAAACTTTTTTATAAGCGGATGAACCGCAGTCAAACTGCTTTATAAGAGGTTGAAGAGCAGTCAAACTGTTCTATAGGAGGATGAAGCGCAGTCAAACTGGTTTATATGAGGATGAAGAGCAGTCAAACTGCTTTATAAGAGGATGAAGAGCAGTCAAACTGCTTTATAAAACGATGAAGAGCAGTCAAACTGTTTTATAAGAGGACGAAGAGCAGTCAAACTGATTTATAAGAGGATGAAGAGCAGTCAAACTGATTTAAAAGAGGATGAAGAGCAGTCAAACTGCTTTATAAAAGGATGAAGAGCAGTCAAACTGATTTATAATCGGATGAACAGCAGTCAATAATCGGACGAAGAGCAGTCAAACTGTTATATAGGAGGACGAAGAGCAGTCAAACTGAATTATAATCGGATGAAGAGCAGTCAAACTGATTTATAAGAGGATGAAGAGCAGTCAAACTGCTTTATAAAAGGATGAAGAGCAGTCAAACTGATTTATAATCGGACGAAGAGCAGTCAAACTGTTTTATAAGTGGACGAACAGCAGTCAAACTGATTTATAATCGGACGAAGAGCAGTCAAACTGATTTATAATCGGACGAAGAGCAGTCAAACGGTTTTATAAGAGGATGAAGAGCAGTCAAATTGATTTATAAGAGGATGAAGAGCAGTCAAACGGTTTTATAAGAGGATGAAGAGCAGTCAAATTGATTTATAAGAGGATGAAGAGCAGTCAAACTGATTTATAATCGGACGAAGAGCAGTCAAACTGATTTATAATCGGACGAAGAGCAGTCAAACGGTTTTATAAGAGGATGAAGAGCAGTCAAATTGATTTATAAGAGGAGGAAGAGCAGTCAAACTGCTTTGTAAAAGGATGAAGAGCAGTCAAACTGTTTTATAAGAGGACGAAGAGCAGTCAAACTGATTTATAAGAGGATGAAGAGCAGTCAAACTGATTTATAAGAGGATGAAGAGCAGTGAAACTGCTTTATAAAACGATGAAGAGCAGTCAAACTGTTTTATAAGAGAACGAAGTGCAGTCAAACTGATTTGTAAGAGGATGAAGAGCAGTCAAACTGATTTATAAGAGGATGAAGAGCAGTCAAACTGCTTTATAAAAGGATGAAGAGCAGTCAAACTGATTTATAAACGGACGAAGAGCAGTCAATAATCGGACGAAGAGCAGCCAAACTGTTGTATAGGAGGATGAAGCGCAGTCAAACTATTTTACACGAGGATGTAGAGCAGTCAGACTGGTTTACAAGAGTATGAAGAGCAGTCAACCTGTTTTACAAGAGGTTGAAGAGCAGTCAAACTGTTTTATAAGAGGATGAAGAGCAGTCAAACTGATTTATAAGAGGATGAAGAGCAGTCAAACTGTTTTATAAGCAGACGAAGAGCAGTCAAACTGATTTATAATCGGACGAAGAGCAGTCAAACTGATTTATACAAGGATGAAGAGCAGTCAAACTTTTTTATAAGCGGATGAACCGCAGTCAAACTGCTTTATAAGAGGTTGAAGAGCAGTCAAACTGTTCTATAGGAGGATGAAGCGCAGTCAAACTGGTTTATATGAGGATGAAGAGCAGTCAAACTGCTTTATAAGAGGATGAAGAGCAGTCAAACTGCTTTATAAAACGATGAAGAGCAGTCAAACTGTTTTATAAGAGGACGAAGAGCAGTCAAACTGATTTATAAGAGGATGAAGAGCAGTCAAACTGATTTAAAAGAGGATGAAGAGCAGTCAAACTGCTTTATAAAAGGATGAAGAGCAGTCAAACTGATTTATAATCGGATGAACAGCAGTCAATAATCGGACGAAGAGCAGTCAAACTGTTATATAGGAGGACGAAGAGCAGTCAAACTGAATTATAATCGGATGAAGAGCAGTCAAACTGATTTATAAGAGGATGAAGAGCAGTCAAACTGCTTTATAAAAGGATGAAGAGCAGTCAAACTGATTTATAATCGGACGAAGAGCAGTCAAACTGTTCTATACGGGGATGAAGCGCAGTCAAACTGGTTTATAGAAGGATGAAGAGCAGTCAAACTGAATTATAATCGGATGAAGAGCAGTCAAACTGATTTATAAGAGGATGAAGAGCAGTCAAACTGCTTTATAAAAGGATGAAGAGCAGTCAAACTGATTTATAATCGGACGAAGAGCAGTCAAACTGTTCTATACGGGGATGAAGCGCAGTCAAACTGGTTTATAGAAGGATGAAGAGCAGTCAAACTATTTTATAAGAGGATGAAGAGCAGTCAAACTGATTTATAATCCGACGAAGAGCAGTCAAACTGTTCTATAGGAGGATGAAGCGCAGTCAAACTGGTTTATAGGAGGATGAAGAGCAGTCAAACTGCTTTATAGGAGGTTGAAGAGCAGTCAAACTGTTTTATAAGAGGATGAAGAGCAGTCAAACTGATTTATAAGAGGATGAAGAGCAGTCAAACTGTTTTATAAGCAGACGAAGAGCAGTCAAACTGATTTATAATCGGACGAAGAGCAGTCAAACTGATTTATACAAGGATGAAGAGCAGTCAAACTTTTTTATAAGCGGATGAACCGCAGTCAAACTGCTTTATAGGAGGTTGAAGAGCAGTCAAACTGTTCTATAGGAGGATGAAGCGCAGTCAAACTGGTTTATATGAGGATGAAGAGCAGTCAAACTGCTTTATAAGAGTATGAAGAGCAGTCAAACTGCTTTATAAAACGATGAAGAGCAGTCAAACTGTTTTATAAGAGGATGAAGAGCAGTCAAACTGCTTTATAAGAGGATGAAGAACAGTCAAACTGCTTTATAAAACGATGAAGAGCAGTCAAACTGTTTTATAAGAGGACGAAGAGCAGTCAAACTGATTTATAATCGGATGAACAGCAGTCAATAATGGGACGAAGAGCAGTCAAACTGTTATATAGGAGGACGAAGAGCAGTCAAACTGAATTATAATCGGATGAAGAGCAGTCAAACTGATTTATAAGAGGATGAAGAGCAGTCAAACTGCTTTATAAAAGCATGAAGAGCAGTCAAACTGTTTAATAAGAGGACGAAGAGCAATCAAACTGTTTTATAAGCGGACGAACAGCAGTCAAACTGATTTATAATCGGACGAAGAGCAGTCAAACTGTTCTATACGAGCATGAAGCGCAGTCAAACTGGTTTATAGGAGGATGAAGAGCAGTCAAACTGTTCTATAGGAGGATGAAGCGCAGTCAAACTGGTTTATATGAGGATGAAGAGCAGTCAAACTGCTCTATAAGAGGATGAAGAGCAGTCAAACTGCTTAATAAAACGATGAAGAGCAGTCAAACTGTTTTATAAGAGGACGAAGAGCAGTCAAACTGATTTATAAGAGGATGAAGAGCAGTCAAACTGATTTATAATCGGATGAACAGCAGTCAATAATCGGACGAAGAGCAGTCAAACTGTTATATAGGAGGACGAAGAGCAGTCAAACTGAATTATAGTCGGATGAAGAGCAGTCAAACTGATTGTAAGAGGATGAAGAGCAGTCAAACTGCTTTATAAAAGGATGAAGAGCAGTCAAACTGTTTAAAAAGAGGACGAAGAGCAGTCAAACTGTTTTATAAGCGGACGAACAGCAGTCAAACTGATTTATAATCGGACGAAGAGCAGTCAAACTGATTTATAATCGGACGAAGAGCAGTCAAACGGTTTTATAAGAGGATGAAGAGCAGTCAAACTGATTTATAAGAGGATGAAGAGCAGTCAAACTGCTTTATGAAAGCATGAAGAGCAGTCAAACTGTTTAATAAGAGGACGAAGAGCAATCAAACTGTTTTATATGCGGACGAACAGCAGTCAAACTGATTTATAATCGGACGAAGAGCAGTCAAACTGTTCTATACGAGCATGAAGCGCAGTCAAACTGGTTTATAGGAGGATGAAGAGCAGTCAAACTGTTCTATAGGAGGATGAAGCGCAGTCAAACTGGTTTATATGAGGATGAGGAGCAGTCAAACTGCTCTATAAGAGGATGAAGAGCAGTCAAACTGCTTAATAAAACGATGAAGAGCAGTCAAACTGTTTTATAAGAGGACGAAGAGCAGTCAAACTGATTTATAAGAGGATGAAGAGCAGTCAAACTGATTTAAAAGAGGATGAAGAGCAGTCAAACTGCTTTATAAAAGGATGAAGAGCAGTCAAACTGATTTATAATCGGATGAACAGCAGTCAATAGTCGGGCGAAGAGCAGTCAAACTGTTATATAGGAGTACGAAGAGCAGTCAAACTGAATTATAGTCGGATGAAGAGCAGTCAAACTGATTTATAAGAGGATGAAGAGCAGTCAAACTGCTTTATAAAAGGATGAAGAGCAGTCAAACTGTTTAAAAAGAGGACGAAGAGCAGTCAAACTGTTTTATAAGTGGACGAACAGCAGTCAAACTGATTTATAATCGGACGAAGAGCAGTCAAACTGATTTATAATCGGACGAAGAGCAGTCAAACGGTTTTATAAGAGGATGAAGAGCAGTCAAATTGATTTATAAGAGGATGAAGAGCAGTCAAACGGTTTTATAAGAGGATGAAGAGCAGTCAAATTGATTTATAAGAGGATGAAGAGCAGTCAAACTGATTTATAATCGGACGAAGAGCAGTCAAACTGATTTATAATCGGACGAAGAGCAGTCAAACGGTTTTATAAGAGGATGAAGAGCAGTCAAATTGATTTATAAGAGGAGGAAGAGCAGTCAAACTGCTTTGTAAAAGGATGAAGAGCAGTCAAACTGTTTTATAAGAGGACGAAGAGCAGTCAAACTGATTTATAAGAGGATGAAGAGCAGTCAAACTGATTTATAAGAGGATGAAGAGCAGTGAAACTGCTTTATAAAACGATGAAGAGCAGTCAAACTGTTTTATAAGAGAACGAAGTGCAGTCAAACTGATTTGTAAGAGGATGAAGAGCAGTCAAACTGATTTATAAGAGGATGAAGAGCAGTCAAACTGCTTTATAAAAGGATGAAGAGCAGTCAAACTGATTTATAAACGTACGAAGAGCAGTCAATAATCGGACGAAGAGCAGCCAAACTGTTGTATAGGAGGATGAAGCGCAGTCAAACTATTTTACACGAGGATGTAGAGCAGTCAGACTGGTTTACAAGAGTATGAAGAGCAGTCAACCTGTTTTACAAGAGGTTGAAGAGCAGTCAAACTGTTTTATAAGAGGATGAAGAGCAGTCAAACTGATTTATAAGAGGATGAAGAGCAGTCAAACTGTTTTATAAGCAGACGAAGAGCAGTCAAACTGATTTATAATCGGACGAAGAGCAGTCAAACTGATTTATACAAGGATGAAGAGCAGTCAAACTTTTTTATAAGCGGATGAACCGCAGTCAAACTGCTTTATAAGAGGTTGAAGAGCAGTCAAACTGTTCTATAGGAGGATGAAGCGCAGTCAAACTGGTTTATATGAGGATGAAGAGCAGTCAAACTGCTTTATAAGAGGATGAAGAGCAGTCAAACTGCTTTATAAAACGATGAAGAGCAGTCAAACTGTTTTATAAGAGGACGAAGAGCAGTCAAACTGATTTATAAGAGGATGAAGAGCAGTCAAACTGATTTAAAAGAGGATGAAGAGCAGTCAAACTGCTTTATAAAAGGATGAAGAGCAGTCAAACTGATTTATAATCGGATGAACAGCAGTCAATAATCGGACGAAGAGCAGTCAAACTGTTATATAGGAGGACGAAGAGCAGTCAAACTGAATTATAATCGGATGAAGAGCAGTCAAACTGATTTATAAGAGGATGAAGAGCAGTCAAACTGCTTTATAAAAGGATGAAGAGCAGTCAAACTGATTTATAATCGGACGAAGAGCAGTCAAACTGTTCTATACGGGGATGAAGCGCAGTCAAACTGGTTTATAGAAGGATGAAGAGCAGTCAAACTGAATTATAATCGGATGAAGAGCAGTCAAACTGATTTATAAGAGGATGAAGAGCAGTCAAACTGCTTTATAAAAGGATGAAGAGCAGTCAAACTGATTTATAATCGGACGAAGAGCAGTCAAACTGTTCTATACGGGGATGAAGCGCAGTCAAACTGGTTTATAGAAGGATGAAGAGCAGTCAAACTATTTTATAAGAGGATGAAGAGCAGTCAAACTGATTTATAATCCGACGAAGAGCAGTCAAACTGTTCTATAGGAGGATGAAGCGCAGTCAAACTGGTTTATAGGAGGATGAAGAGCAGTCAAACTGCTTTATAGGAGGTTGAAGAGCAGTCAAACTGTTTTATAAGAGGATGAAGAGCAGTCAAACTGATTTATAAGAGGATGAAGAGCAGTCAAACTGTTTTATAAGCAGACGAAGAGCAGTCAAACTGATTTATAATCGGACGAAGAGCAGTCAAACTGATTTATACAAGGATGAAGAGCAGTCAAACTTTTTTATAAGCGGATGAACCGCAGTCAAACTGCTTTATAGGAGGTTGAAGAGCAGTCAAACTGTTCTATAGGAGGATGAAGCGCAGTCAAACTGGTTTATATGAGGATGAAGAGCAGTCAAACTGCTTTATAAGAGTATGAAGAGCAGTCAAACTGCTTTATAAAACGATGAAGAGCAGTCAAACTGTTTTATAAGAGGATGAAGAGCAGTCAAACTGCTTTATAAGAGGATGAAGAACAGTCAAACTGCTTTATAAAACGATGAAGAGCAGTCAAACTGTTTTATAAGAGGACGAAGAGCAGTCAAACTGATTTATAATCGGATGAACAGCAGTCAATAATGGGACGAAGAGCAGTCAAACTGTTATATAGGAGGACGAAGAGCAGTCAAACTGAATTATAATCGGATGAAGAGCAGTCAAACTGATTTATAAGAGGATGAAGAGCAGTCAAACTGCTTTATAAAAGCATGAAGAGCAGTCAAACTGTTTAATAAGAGGACGAAGAGCAATCAAACTGTTTTATAAGCGGACGAACAGCAGTCAAACTGATTTATAATCGGACGAAGAGCAGTCAAACTGTTCTATACGAGCATGAAGCGCAGTCAAACTGGTTTATAGGAGGATGAAGAGCAGTCAAACTGTTCTATAGGAGGATGAAGCGCAGTCAAACTGGTTTATATGAGGATGAAGAGCAGTCAAACTGCTCTATAAGAGGATGAAGAGCAGTCAAACTGCTTAATAAAACGATGAAGAGCAGTCAAACTGTTTTATAAGAGGACGAAGAGCAGTCAAACTGATTTATAAGAGGATGAAGAGCAGTCAAACTGATTTATAATCGGATGAACAGCAGTCAATAATCGGACGAAGAGCAGTCAAACTGTTATATAGGAGGACGAAGAGCAGTCAAACTGAATTATAGTCGGATGAAGAGCAGTCAAACTGATTGTAAGAGGATGAAGAGCAGTCAAACTGCTTTATAAAAGGATGAAGAGCAGTCAAACTGTTTAAAAAGAGGACGAAGAGCAGTCAAACTGTTTTATAAGCGGACGAACAGCAGTCAAACTGATTTATAATCGGACGAAGAGCAGTCAAACTGATTTATAATCGGACGAAGAGCAGTCAAACGGTTTTATAAGAGGATGAAGAGCAGTCAAACTGATTTATAAGAGGATGAAGAGCAGTCAAACGGTTTTATAAGAGGATGAAGAGCAGTCAAATTGATTTATAAGAGGATGAAGAGCAGTCAAACTGATTTATAATCGGACGAAGAGCAGTCAAACTGATTTATAATCGGACGAAGAGCAGTCAAACGGTTTTATAAGAGGATGAAGAGCAGTCAAATTGATTTATAAGAGGATGAAGAGCAGTCAAACTGCTTTATAAAAGGATGAAGAGCAGTCAAACTGTTTTATAAGAGGACGAAGAGCAGTCAAACTGATTTATAAGAGGATGAAGAGCAGTCAAACTGATTTATAAGAGGATGAAGAGCAGTGAAACTGCTTTATAAAACGATGAAGAGAAGTCAAACTGTTTTATAAGAGAACGAAGTGCAGTCAAACTGATTTGTAAGAGGATGAAGAGCAGTCAAACTGATTTATAAGAGGATGAAGAGCAGTCAAACTGCTTTATAAAAGGATGAAGAGCAGTCAAACTGATTTATAAACGGACGAAGAGCAGTCAATAATCGGACGAAGAGCAGCCAAACTGTTCTATAGGAGGATGAAGCGCAGTCAAACTGTTTTACACGAGGATGTAGAGCAGTCACACTGGTTTACAAGAGTATGAAGAGCAGTCAACCTGTTTTACAAGAGGTTGAAGAGCAGTCAAACTGTTTTATAAGAGGATGAAGAGCAGTCAAACTGATTTATAAGAGGATGAAGAGCAGTCAAACTGTTTTATAAGCAGACGAAGAGCAGTCAAACTGATTTATAATCGGACGAAGAGCAGTCAAACTGATTTATACAAGGATGAAGAGCAGTCAAACTGTTTTATAAGCGGATGAACCGCAGTCAAACTGCTTTATAAGAGGTTGAAGAGCAGTCAAACTGTTCTATAGGAGGATGAAGCGCAGTCAAACTGGTTTATATGAGAATGAAGAGCAGTCAAACTGCTTTATAAGAGGATGAAGAGCAGTCAAACCGCTTTATAAAACGATGAAGAGCAGTCAAACTGTTTTATAAGAGGACGAAGAGCAGTCAAACTGATTTATAAGAGGATGAAGAGCAGTCAAACTGATTTAAAAGAGGATGAAGAGCAGTCAAACTGCTTTATAAAAGGATGAAGAGCAGTCAAACTGATTTATAATCGGATGAACAGCAGTCAATAATCGGACGAAGAGCAGTCAAACTGTTATATAGGAGGACGAAGAGCAGTCAAACTGAATTATAATCGGATGAAGAGCAGTCAAACTGATTTATAAGAGGATGAAGAGCAGTCAAACTGCTTTATAAAAGGATGAAGAGCAGTCAAACTGATTTATAATCGGACGAAGAGCAGTCAAACTGTTCTATACAGGGATGAAGCGCAGTCAAACTGGTTTATAGAAGGATGAAGAGCAGTCAAACTATTTTATAAGAGGATGAAGAGCAGTCAAACTGATTTATAATCCGACGAAGAGCAGTCAAACTGTTCTATAGGAGGATGAAGCGCAGTCAAACTGGTTTATAGGAGGATGAAGAGCAGTAAACTGCTTTATAGGAGGATGAAGTGCAGTCAAACTGCTTTATAAAACGATGAAGAGCAGTCCAACAGTTTTATAAGAGGACGAAGAGCAGTCAAACTGATTTATAAGAGGATGAAGAGCAGTCAAACTGCTTTATAAAAGGATGAAGAGCAGTCAAACTGTTTTATAAGAGGACGAAGAGCAGTCAAACTGATTTATAAGAGGATGAAGAGCAGTCAAACTGATTTATAAGAGGATGAAGAGCAGTGAAACTGCTTTATAAAACGATGAAGAGCAGTCAAACTGTTTTATAAGAGAACGAAGTGCAGTCAAACTGATTTGTAAGAGGATGAAGAGCAGTCAAACTGATTTATAAGAGGATGAAGAGCAGTCAAACTGCTTTATAAAAGGATGAAGAGCAGTCAAACTGATTTATAAACGGACGAAGAGCAGTCAATAATCGGACGAAGAGCAGCCAAACTGTTCTATAGGAGGATGAAGCGCAGTCAAACTATTTTACACGAGGATGTAGAGCAGTCACACTGGTTTACAAGAGTATGAAGAGCAGTCAACCTGTTTTACAAGAGGTTGAAGAGCAGTCAAACTGTTTTATAAGAGGATGAAGAGCAGTCAAACTGATTTATAAGAGGATGAAGAGCAGTCAAACTGTTTTATAAGCAGACGAAGAGCAGTCAAACTGATTTATAATCGGACGAAGAGCAGTCAAACTGATTTATACAAGGATGAAGAGCAGTCAAACTGTTTTATAAGCGGATGAACCGCAGTCAAACTGCTTTATAAGAGGTTGAAGAGCAGTCAAACTGTTCTATAGGAGGATGAAGCGCAGTAAAACTGGTTTATATGAGAATGAAGAGCAGTCAAACTGCTTTATAAGAGGATGAAGAGCAGTCAAACTGCTTTATAAAACGATGAAGAGCAGTCAAACTGATTTATAAGAGGACGAAGAGCAGTCAAACTGATTTATAAGAGGATGAAGAGCAGTCAAACTGATTTAAAAGAGGATGAAGAGCAGTCAAACTGCTTTATAAAAGGATGAAGAGCAGTCAAACTGATTTATAATCGGATGAACAGCAGTCAATAATCGGACGAAGAGCAGTCAAACTGTTATATAGGAGGACGAAGAGCAGTCAAACTGAATTATAATCGGATGAAGAGCAGTCAAACTGATTTATAAGAGGATGAAGAGCAGTCAAACTGATTTATAAAAGGATGAAGAGCAGTCAAACTGATTTATAATCGGACGAAGAGCAGTCAAACTGTTCTATACAGGGATGAAGCGCAGTCAAACTGGTTTATAGAAGGATGAAGAGCAGTCAAACTATTTTATAAGAGGATGAAGAGCAGTCAAACTGATTTATAATCCGACGAAGAGCAGTCAAACTGTTCTATAGGAGGATGAAGCGCAGTCAAACTGGTTTATAGGAGGATGAAGAGCAGTCAAACTGCTTTATAGGAGGATGAAGTGCAGTCAAACTGCTTTATAAAACGATGAAGAGCAGTCCAACAGTTTTATAAGAGGACGAAGAGCAGTCAAACTGATTTATAAGAGGATGAAGAGCAGTCAAACTGATTTATAAGAGGATGAAGAGCAGTCAAACTGCTTTATAAAAGGCTGAAGAGCAGTCAAACTGATTTATAATCGGACGAAGAGCAGTCAATGATCGGACGAAGAGCAGTCAAACTCTTCTATAGGAGGATGAAGCGCAGTCAAACTGTTTTACACGAGGATTTAGAGCAGTCAGACTGGTTTACAAGAGGATGAAGAGCAGTCAGCCTGTTTTAGAAGAGGATGAAGAGCAGTCAAACTGTTTTATAAGAGAATGAAGAGCAGTCAAACTGCTTTATAAAAGGATGAAGAGCAGTCAAACTGTTTTATAAGAGGATGAAGAGCAGTCAAACTGATTTATAAGAGGATGAAGAGCAGTCAAACTGCTTTATAAAAGCATGAAGAGCAGTCAAACTGTTTAATAAGGGAACGAAGAGCAATCAAACTGTTTTATAAGCGGACGAACAGCAGTCAAACTGATTTATAATCGGACGAAGAGCAGTCAAACTGTTCTATACGAGCATGAAGCGCAGTCAAACTGGGTTATAGGAGGATGAAGAGCAGTCAAACTGTTCTATAGGAGGATGAAGCGCAGTCAAACTGGTTTATTTGAGGATGAAGAGCAGTCAAACTGCTCTATAAGAGGATGAAGAGCAGTCAAACTGCTTAATAAAACGATGAAGAGCAGTCAAACTGTTTTATAAGAGGACGAAGAGCAGTCAAACTGATTTATAAGAGGATGAAGAGCAGTCAAACTGTTTTATAAGCGGATGAAGAGCAGTCAAACTGCTTTATAAAAGGATGAAGAGCAGTCAAACTGATTTATAATCGGATGAACAGCAGTCAATAGTCGGGCGAAGAGCAGTCAAACTGTTATATAGGAGGACGAAGAGCAGTCAAACTGAAATATAGTCGGATGAAGAGCAGTCAAACTGATTTATAAGAGGATGAAGAGCAGTCAAACTGCTTTATAAAAGGATGAAGAGCAGTCAAACTGTTTAAAAAGAGGACGAAGAGCAGTCAAACTGTTTTATAAGCGGACGAACAGCAGTCAAACTGATTTATAATCGGACGAAGAGCAGTCAAACTGATTTATAATCGGACGAAGAGCAGTCAAACGGTTTTATAAGAGGATGAAGAGCAGTCAAATTGATTTATAAGAGGATGAAGAGCAGTCAAACGGTTTTATAAGAGGATGAAGAGCAGTCAAATTGATTTATAAGAGGATGAAGAGCAGTCAAACTGATTTATAATCGGACGAAGAGCAGTCAAACTGATTTATAATCGGACGAAGAGCAGTCAAACGGTTTTATAAGAGGATGAAGAGCAGTCAAATTGATTTATAAGAGGATGAAGAGCAGTCAAACTGCTTTATAAAAGGATGAAGAGCAGTCAAACTGTTTTATAAGAGGACGAAGAGCAGTCAAACTGATTTATAAGAGGATGAAGAGCAGTCAAACTGATTTATAAGAGGATGAAGAGCAGTGAAACTGCTTTATAAAACGATGAAGAGCAGTCAAACTGTTTTATAAGAGAACGAAGTGCAGTCAAACTGATTTGTAAGAGGATGAAGAGCAGTCAAACTGATTTATAAGAGGATGAAGAGCAGTCAAACTGCTTTATAAAAGGATGAAGAGCAGTCAAACTGATTTATAAACGTACGAAGAGCAGTCAATAATCGGACGAAGAGCAGCCAAACTTTTCTATAGGAGGATGAAGCGCAGTCAAACTGTTTTACACGAGGATGTAGAGCAGTCAGACTGGTTTACAAGAGTATGAAGAGCAGTCAACCTGTTTTACAAGAGGTTGAAGAGCAGTCAAACTGTTTTATAAGAGGATGAAGAGCAGTCAAACTGATTTATAAGAGGATGAAGAGCAGTCAAACTGTTTTATAAGCAGACGAAGAGCAGTCAAACTGATTTATAATCGGACGAAGAGCAGTCAAACTGATTTATACAAGGATGAAGAGCAGTCAAACTGTTTTATAAGCGGATGAACCGCAGTCAAACTGCTTTATAAGAGGTTGAAGAGCAGTCAAACTGTTCTATAGGAGGATGAAGCGCAGTCAAACTGGTTTATATGAGGATGAAGAGCAGTCAAACTGCTTTATAAGAGGATGAAGAGCAGTCAAACTGCTTTATAAAACGATGAAGAGCAGTCAAACTGTTTTATAAGAGGACGAAGAGCAGTCAAACTGATTTATAAGAGGATGAAGAGCAGTCAAACTGATTTAAAAGAGGATGAAGAGCAGTCAAACTGCTTTATAAAAGGATGAAGAGCAGTCAAACTGATTTATAATCGGATGAACAGCAGTCAATAATCGGACGAAGAGCAGTCAAACTGTTATATAGGAGGACGAAGAGCAGTCAAACTGAATTATAATCTGATGAAGAGCAGTCAAACTGATTTATAAGAGGATGAAGAGCAGTCAAACTGCTTTATAAAAGGATGAAGAGCAGTCAAACTGATTTATAATCGGACGAAGAGCAGTCAAACTGTTCTATACGGGGATGAAGCGCAGTCAAACTGGTTTATAGAAGGATGAAGAGCAGTCAAACTATTTTATAAGAGGATGAAGAGCAGTCAAACTGATTTATAATCCGACGAAGAGCAGTCAAACTGTTCTATAGGAGGATGAAGCGCAGTCAAACTGGTTTATAGGAGGATGAAGAGCAGTCAAACTGCATTATAGGAGGATGAAGAGCAGTCAAACTGCTTTATAAAACGATGAAGAGCAGTCCAACAGTTTTATAAGAGGACGAAGAGCAGTCAAACTGATTTATAAGAGGATGAAGAGCAGTCAAACTGATTTATAAGAGGATGAAGAGCAGTCAAACTGCTTTATAAAAGGCTGAAGAGCAGTCAAACTGATTTATAATCGGACGAAGAGCAGTCAATGATCGGACGAAGAGCAGTCAAACTCTTCTATAGGAGGATGAAGCGCAGTCAAACTGTTTTACACGAGGATTTAGAGCAGTCAGACTGGTTTACAAGAGGATGAAGAGCAGTCAGCCTGTTTTAGAAGAGGATGAAGAGCAGTCAAACTGTTTTATAAGAGAATGAAGAGCAGTCAAACTGCTTTATAAAAGGATGAAGAGCAGTCAAACTGTTTTATAAGAGGACGAAGAGCAGTCAAACTGTTTTATAAGCGGACGAACAGCAGTCAAACTGATTTATAATCGGACGAAGAGCAGTCAAACTGATTTATAATCGGACGAAGAGCAGTCAAACGGTTTTATAAGAGGATGAAGAGCAGTCAAATTGATTTATAAGAGGATGAAGAGCAGTCAAACTGCTTTATAAAAGGATGAAGAGCAGTCAAACTGTTTTATACGAGGATGTAGAGCAGTCAGACTGTTTTACAAGAGGTTGAAGAGCAGTCAACCTGTTTTACAAGAGGATGAAGAGCAGTCAAACTGTTTTATAAGAGGATGAAGAGCAGTCAAACTGATTTAAAAGAGGATGAAGAGCAGTCAAACTGCTTTATAAAAGGATGAAGAGCAGTCAAACTGATTTATAATCGGATGAACAGCAGTCAATAATCGGACGAAGAGCAGTCAAACTGTTATATAGGAGGACGAAGAGCAGTCAAACTGAATTATAGTCGGATGAAGAGCAGTCAAACTGATTTATAAGAGGATGAAGAGCAGTCAAACTGCTTTATAAAAGGATGAAGAGCAGTCAAACTGTTTAAAAAGAGGACGAAGAGCAGTCAAACTGTTTTATAAGCGGACGAACATCAGTCAAACTGATTTATAATCGGACGAAGAGCAGTCAAACTGATTTATAATCGGACGAAAAGCAGTCAAACGGTTTTATAAGAGGATGAAGAGCAGTCAAACGGTTTTATAAGAGGATGAAGAGCAGTCAAATTGATTTATAAGAGGATGAAGAGCAGTCAAACTGATTTATAATCGGACGAAGAGCAGTCAAACTGATTTATAATCGGACGAAGAGCAGTCAAACGGTTTTATAAGAGGATGAAGAGCAGTCAAATTGATTTATAAGAGGATGAAGAGCAGTCAAACTGCTTTATAAAAGGATGAAGAGCAGTCAAACTGTTTTATAAGAGGACGAAGAGCAGTCAAACTGATTTATAAGAGGATGAAGAGCAGTCAAACTGATTTATAAGAGGATGAAGAGCAGTGAAACTGCTTTATAAAACGATGAAGAGCAGTCAAACTGTTTTATAAGAGAACGAAGTGCAGTCAAACTGATTTGTAAGAGGATGAAGAGCAGTCAAACTGATTTATAAGAGGATGAAGAGCAGTCAAACTGCTTTATAAAAGGATGAAGAGCAGTCAAACTGATTTATAAACGGACGAAGAGCAGTCAATAATCGGACGAAGAGCAGCCAAACTGTTCTATAGGAGGATGAAGCGCAGTCAAACTGTTTTACACGAGGATGTAGAGCAGTCAGACTGGTTTACAAGAGTATGAAGAGCAGTCAACCTGTTTTACAAGAGGTTGAAGAGCAGTCAAACTGTTTTATAAGAGGATGAAGAACAGTCAAACTGATTTATAAGAGGATGAAGAGCAGTCAAACTGTTTTATAAGCAGACGAAGAGCAGTCAAACTGATTTATAATCGGACGAAGAGCAGTCAAACTGATTTATACAAGGATGAAGAGCAGTCAAACTGTTTTATAAGCGGATGAACCGCAGTCAAACTGCTTTATAAGAGGTTGAAGAGCAGTCAAACTGTTCTATAGGAGGATGAAGCGCAGTCAAACTGGTTTATATGAGGATGAAGAGCAGTCAAACTGCTTTATAAGAGGATGAAGAGCAGTCAAACTGCTTTATAAAACGATGAAGAGCAGTCAAACTGTTTTATAAGAGGACGAAGAGCAGTCAAACTGATTTATAAAAGGATGAAGAGCAGTCAAACTGATTTAAAAGAGGATGAAGAGCAGTCAAACTGCTTTATAAAAGGATGAAGAGCAGTCAAACTGATTTATAATCGGATGAACAGCAGTCAATAATCGGACGAAGAGCAGTCAAACTGTTATATAGGAGGACGAAGAGCAGTCAAACTGAATTATAATCGGATGAAGAGCAGTCAAACTGATTTATAAGAGGATGAAGAGCAGTCAAACTGCTTTATAAAAGGATGAAGAGCAGTCAAATTGATTTATAATCGGACGAAGAGCAGTCAAACTGTTCTATACGGGGATGAAGCGCAGTCAAACTGGTTTATAGAAGGATGAAGAGCAGTCAAACTATTTTATAAGAGGATGAAGAGCAGTCAAACTGATTTATAATCCGACGAAGAGCAGTCAAACTGTTCTATAGGAGGATGAAGCGCAGTCAAACTGGTTTATAGGAGGATGAAGAGCAGTCAAACTGCTTTATAGGAGGATGAAGTGCAGTCAAACTGCTTTATAAAACGATGAAGAGCAGTCCAACTGATTTATAATCGGACGAAGAGCAGTCAATGATCGGACGAAGAGCAGTCAAACTCTTCTATAGGAGGATGAAGCGCAGTCAAACTGTTTTACACGAGGATTTAGAGCAGTCAGACTGGTTTACAAGAGGATGAAGAGCAGTCAGCCTGTTTTAGAAGAGGATGAAGAGCAGTCAAACTGTTTTATAAGAGAATGAAGAGCAGTCAAACTGCTTTATAAAAGGATGAAGAGCAGTCAAACTGTTTTATAAGAGGATGAAGAGCAGTCAAACTGATTTATAAGAGGATGAAGAGCAGTCAAACTGCTTTATAAAAGCATGAAGAGCAGTCAAACTGTTTAATAAGAGGACGAAGAGCAATCAAACTGTTTTATAAGCGGACGAACAGCAGTCAAACTGATTTATAATCGGACGAAGAGCAGTCAAACTGTTCTATACGAGCATGAAGCGCAGTCAAACTGGTTTATAGGAGGATGAAGAGCAGTCAAACTGTTCTATAGGAGGATGAAGCGCAGTCAAACTGGTTTATATGAGGATGAAGAGCAGTCAAACTGCTCTATAAGAGGATGAAGAGCAGTCAAACTGCTTAATAAAACGATGAAGAGCAGTCAAACTGTGTTATAAGAGGACGAAGAGCAGTCAAACTGATTTATAAGAGGATGAAGAGCAGTCAAACTGATTTAAAAGAGGATGAAGAGCAGTCAAACTGCTTTATAAAAGGATGAAGAGCAGTCAAACTGATTTATAATCGGACGAAGAGCAGTCAAACTGATTTATAAGAGGATGAAGAGCAGTCAAACTGATTTAAAAGAGGATGAAGAGCAGTCAAACTGCTTTATAAAAGGATGAAGAGCAGTCAAACTGATTTATAATCGGATGAACAGCAGTCAATAATCGGACGAAGAGCAGTCAAACTGTTATATAGGAGGACGAAGAGCAGTCAAACTGAATTATAATCGGATGAAGAGCAGTCAAACTGATTTATAAGAGGATGAAGAGCAGTCAAACTGATTTATAAAAGGATGAAGAGCAGTCAAACTGATTTATAATCGGACGAATAGCAGTCAAACTGTTCTATACAGGGATGAAGCGCAGTCAAACTGGTTTATAGAAGGATGAAGAGCAGTCAAACTATTTTATAAGAGGATGAAGAGCAGTCAAATTGATTTATAATCCGACGAAGAGCAGTCAAACTGTTCTATAGGAGGATGAAGCGCAGTCAAACTGGTTTATAGGAGGATGAAGAGCAGTCAAACTGCTTTATAGGAGGATGAAGTGCAGTCAAACTGCTTTATAAAACGATGAAGAGCAGTCCAACAGTTTTATAAGAGGACGAAGAGCAGTCAAACTGATTTATAAGAGGATGAAGAGCAGTCAAACTGATTTATAAGAGGATGAAGAGCAGTCAAACTGCTTTATAAAAGGTTGAAGAGCAGTCAAACTGATTTATAATCGGACGAAGAGCAGTCAATGATCGGACGAAGAGCAGTCAAAGTCTTCTATAGGAGGATGAAGCGCAGTCAAACTGTTTTACACGAGGATTTAGAGCAGTCAGACTGGTTTACAAGAGGATGAAGAGCAGTCAGCCTGTTTTAGAAGAGGATGAAGAGCAGTCAAACTGTTTTATAAGAGAATGAAGAGCAGTCAAACTGCTTTATAAAAGGATGAAGAGCAGTCAAACTGTTTTATAAGAGGATGAAGAGCAGTCAAACTGATTTATAAGAGGATGAAGAGCAGTCAAACTGCTTTATAAAAGCATGAAGAGCAGTCAAACAGTTTAATAAGGGAACGAAGAGCAATCAAACAGTTTTATAAGCGGACGAACAGCAGTCAAACTGATTTATAATCGGACGAAGAGCAGTCAAACTGTTCTATACGAGCATGAAGCGCAGTCAAACTGGGTTATAGGAGGATGAAGAGCAGTCAAACTGTTCTATAGGAGGATGAAGCGCAGTCAAACTGGTTTATTTGAGGATGAAGAGCAGTCAAACTGCTCTATAAGAGGATGAAGAGCAGTCAAACTGCTTAATAAAACGATGAAGAGCAGTCAAACTGTTTTATAAGAGGACGAAGAGCAGTCAAACTGATTTATAAGAGGATGAAGAGCAGTCAAACTGTTTTATAAGCGGATGAAGAGCAGTCAAACTGCTTTATAAAAGGATGAAGAGCAGTCAAACTGATTTATAATCGGATGAACAGCAGTCAATAGTCGGGCGAAGAGCAGTCAAACTGTTATATAGGAGGACGAAGAGCAGTCAAACTGAAATATAGTCGGATGAAGAGCAGTCAAACTGATTTATAAGAGGATGAAGAGCAGTCAAACTGCTTTATAAAAGGATGAAGAGCAGTCAAACTGTTTAAAAAGAGGACGAAGAGCAGTCAAACTGTTTTATAAGCGGACGAACAGCAGTCAAACTGATTTATAATCGGACGAACAGCAGTCAAACTGATTTATAATCGGACGAAGAGCAGTCAAACGGTTTTATAAGAGGATGAAGAGCAGTCAAATTGATTTATAAGAGGATGAAGAGCAGTCAAACGGTTTTATAAGAGGATGAAGAGCAGTCAAATTGATTTATAAGAGGATGAAGAGCAGTCAAACTGATTTATAATCGGACGAAGAGCAGTCAAACTGATTTATAATCGGACGAAGAGCAGTCAAACGGTTTTATAAGAGGATGAAGAGCAGTCAAATTGATTTATAAGAGGATGAAGAGCAGTCAAACTGCTTTATAAAAGGATGAAGAGCAGTCAAACTGTTTTATAAGAGGACGAAGAGCAGTCAAACTGATTTATAAGAGGATGAAGAGCAGTCAAACTGATTTATAAGAGGATGAAGAGCAGTGAAACTGCTTTATAAAACGATGAAGAGCAGTCAAACTGTTTTATAAGAGAACGAAGTGCAGTCAAACTGATTTGTAAGAGGATGAAGAGCAGTCAAACTGATTTATAAGAGGATGAAGAGCAGTCAAACTGCTTTATAAAAGGATGAAGAGCAGTCAAACTGATTTATAAACGTACGAAGAGCAGTCAATAATCGGACGAAGAGCAGCCAAACTGTTCTATAGGAGGATGAAGCGCAGTCAAACTGTTTTACACGAGGATGTAGAGCAGTCAGACTGGTTTACAAGAGTATGAAGAGCAGTCAACCTGTTTTACAAGAGGTTGAAGAGCAGTCAAACTGTTTTATAAGAGGATGAAGAGCAGTCAAACTGATTTATAAGAGGATGAAGAGCAGTCAAACTGTTTTATAAGCAGACGAAGAGCAGTCAAACTGATTTATAATCGGACGAAGAGCAGTCAAACTGATTTATACAAGGATGAAGAGCAGTCAAACTGTTTTATAAGCGGATGAACCGCAGTCAAACTGCTTTATAAGAGGATGAAGAGCAGTCAAACTGCTTTATAAAAGGATGAAGAGCAGTCAAACTGATTTATAAACGTACGAAGAGCAGTCAATAATCGGACGAAGAGCAGCCAAACTGTTCTATAGGAGGATGAAGCGCAGTCAAACCGGTTTATATGAGGATGAAGAGCAGTCAAACTGCTTTATAAGAGGATGAAGAGCAGTCAAACTGCTTTATAAAACGATGAAGAGCAGTCAAACTGTTTTATAAGAGGACGAAGAGCAGTCAAACTGATTTATAAGAGGATGAAGAGCAGTCAAACTGATTTAAAAGAGGATGAAGAGCAGTCAAACTGCTTTATAAAAGGATGAAGAGCAGTCAAACTGATTTATAATCGGATGAACAGCAGTCAATAATCGGACGAAGAGCAGTCAAACTGTTATATAGGAGGACGAAGAGCAGTCAAACTGAATTATAATCTGATGAAGAGCAGTCAAACTGATTTATAAGAGGATGAAGAGCAGTCAAACTGCTTTATAAAAGGATGAAGAGCAGTCAAACTGATTTATAATCGGACGAAGAGCAGTCAAACTGTTCTATACAGGGATGAAGCGCAGTCAAACTGGTTTATAGAAGGATGAAGAGCAGTCAAACTATTTTATAAGAGGATGAAGAGCAGTCAAACTGATTTATAATCCGACGAAGAGCAGTCAAACTGTTCTATAGGAGGATGAAGCGCAGTCAAACTGGTTTATAGGAGGATGAAGAGCAGTCAAACTGCTTTATAGGAGGATGAAGAGCAGTCAAACTGCTTTATAAAACGATGAAGAGCAGTCCAACAGTTTTATAAGAGGACGAAGAGCAGTCAAACTGATTTATAAGAGGATGAAGAGCAGTCAAACTGATTTATAAGAGGACGAAGAGCAGTCAAACTGCTTTATAAAAGGCTGAAGAGCAGTCAAACTGATTTATAATCGGACGAAGAGCAGTCAATGATCGGACGAAGAGCAGTCAAACTCTTCTATAGGAGGATGAAGCGCAGTCAAACTGTTTTACACGAGGATTTAGAGCAGTCAGACTGGTTTACAAGAGGATGAAGAGCAGTCAGCCTGTTTTAGAAGAGGATGAAGAGCAGTCAAACTGTTTTATAAGAGAATGAAGAGCAGTCAAACTGCTTTATAAAAGGATGAAGAGCAGTCAAACTGTTTTATAAGAGGACGAAGAGCAGTCAAACTGTTTTATAAGCGGACGAACAGCAGTCAAACTGATTTATAATCGGACGAAGAGCAGTCAAACTGATTTATAATCGGACGAAGAGCAGTCAAACGGTTTTATAAGAGGATGAAGAGCAGTCAAATTGATTTATAAGAGGATGAAGAGCAGTCAAACTGCTTTATAAAAGGATGAAGAGCAGTCAAACTGTTTTATACGAGGATGTAGAGCAGTCAGACTGTTTTACAAGAGGTTGAAGAGCAGTCAACCTGTTTTACAAGAGGATGAAGAGCAGTCAAACTGTTTTATAAGAGGATGAAGAGCAGTCAAACTGATTTAAAAGAGGATGAAGAGCAGTCAAACTGCTTTATAAAAGGATGAAGAGCAGTCAAACTGATTTATAATCGGATGAACAGCAGTCAATAATCGGACGAAGAGCAGTCAAACTGTTATATAGGAGGACGAAGAGCAGTCAAACTGAATTATAGTCGGATGAAGAGCAGTCAAACTGATTTATAAGAGGATGAAGAGCAGTCAAACTGCTTTATAAAAGGATGAAGAGCAGTCAAACTGTTTAAAAAGAGGACGAAGAGCAGTCAAACTGTTTTATAAGCGGACGAACAGCAGTCAAACTGATTTATAATCGGACGAAGAGCAGTCAAACTGATTTATAATCGGACGAAAAGCAGTCAAACGGTTTTATAAGAGGATGAAGAGCAGTCAAACGGTTTTATAAGAGGATGAAGAGCAGTCAAATTGATTTATAAGAGGATGAAGAGCAGTCAAACTGATTTATAATCGGACGAAGAGCAGTCAAACTGATTTATAATCGGACGAAGAGCAGTCAAACGGTTTTATAAGAGGATGAAGAGCAGTCAAATTGATTTATAAGAGGATGAAGAGCAGTCAAACTGCTTTATAAAAGGATGAAGAGCAGTCAAACTGTTTTATAAGAGGACGAAGAGCAGTCAAACTGATTTATAAGAGGATGAAGAGCAGTCAAACTGATTTATAAGAGGATGAAGAGCAGTGAAACTGCTTTATAAAACGATGAAGAGCAGTCAAACTGTTTTATAAGAGAACGAAGTGCAGTCAAACTGATTTGTAAGAGGATGAAGAGCAGTCAAACTGATTTATAAGAGGATGAAGAGCAGTCAAACTGCTTTATAAAAGGATGAAGAGCAGTCAAACTGATTTATAAACGGACGAAGAGCAGTCAATAATCGGACGAAGAGCAGCCAAACTGTTCTATAGGAGGATGAAGCGCAGTCAAACTGTTTTACACGAGGATGTAGAGCAGTCAGACTGGTTTACAAGAGTATGAAGAGCAGTCAACCTGTTTTACAAGAGGTTGAAGAGCAGTCAAACTGTTTTATAAGAGGATGAAGAACAGTCAAACTGATTTATAAGAGGATGAAGAGCAGTCAAACTGTTTTATAAGCAGACGAAGAGCAGTCAAACTGATTTATAATCGGACGAAGAGCAGTCAAACTGATTTATACAAGGATGAAGAGCAGTCAAACTGTTTTATAAGCGGATGAACCGCAGTCAAACTGCTTTATAAGAGGTTGAAGAGCAGTCAAACTGTTCTATAGGAGGATGAAGCGCAGTCAAACTGGTTTATATGAGGATGAAGAGCAGTCAAACTGCTTTATAAGAGGATGAAGAGCAGTCAAACTGCTTTATAAAACGATGAAGAGCAGTCAAACTGTTTTATAAGAGGACGAAGAGCAGTCAAACTGATTTATAAAAGGATGAAGAGCAGTCAAACTGATTTAAAAGAGGATGAAGAGCAGTCAAACTGCTTTATAAAAGGATGAAGAGCAGTCAAACTGATTTATAATCGGATGAACAGCAGTCAATAATCGGACGAAGAGCAGTCAAACTGTTATATAGGAGGACGAAGAGCAGTCAAACTGAATTATAATCGGATGAAGAGCAGTCAAACTGATTTATAAGAGGATGAAGAGCAGTCAAACTGCTTTATAAAAGGATGAAGAGCAGTCAAATTGATTTATAATCGGACGAAGAGCAGTCAAACTGTTCTATACGGGGATGAAGCGCAGTCAAACTGGTTTATAGAAGGATGAAGAGCAGTCAAACTATTTTATAAGAGGATGAAGAGCAGTCAAACTGATTTATAATCCGACGAAGAGCAGTCAAACTGTTCTATAGGAGGATGAAGCGCAGTCAAACTGGTTTATAGGAGGATGAAGAGCAGTCAAACTGCTTTATAGGAGGATGAAGTGCAGTCAAACTGCTTTATAAAACGATGAAGAGCAGTCCAACTGATTTATAATCGGACGAAGAGCAGTCAATGATCGGACGAAGAGCAGTCAAACTCTTCTATAGGAGGATGAAGCGCAGTCAAACTGTTTTACACGAGGATTTAGAGCAGTCAGACTGGTTTACAAGAGGATGAAGAGCAGTCAGCCTGTTTTAGAAGAGGATGAAGAGCAGTCAAACTGTTTTATAAGAGAATGAAGAGCAGTCAAACTGCTTTATAAAAGGATGAAGAGCAGTCAAACTGTTTTATAAGAGGATGAAGAGCAGTCAAACTGATTTATAAGAGGATGAAGAGCAGTCAAACTGCTTTATAAAAGCATGAAGAGCAGTCAAACTGTTTAATAAGAGGACGAAGAGCAATCAAACTGTTTTATAAGCGGACGAACAGCAGTCAAACTGATTTATAATCGGACGAAGAGCAGTCAAACTGTTCTATACGAGCATGAAGCGCAGTCAAACTGGTTTATAGGAGGATGAAGAGCAGTCAAACTGTTCTATAGGAGGATGAAGCGCAGTCAAACTGGTTTATATGAGGATGAAGAGCAGTCAAACTGCTCTATAAGAGGATGAAGAGCAGTCAAACTGCTTAATAAAACGATGAAGAGCAGTCAAACTGTTTTATAAGAGGACGAAGAGCAGTCAAACTGATTTATAAGAGGATGAAGAGCAGTCAAACTGATTTAAAAGAGGATGAAGAGCAGTCAAACTGCTTTATAAAAGGATGAAGAGCAGTCAAACTGATTTATAATCGGATGAACAGCAGTCAATAGTCGGGCGAAGAGCAGTCAAACTGTTATATAGGAGGACGAAGAGCAGTCAAACTGAATTATAGTCGGATGAAGAGCAGTCAAACTGATTTATAAGAGGATGAAGAGCAGTTAAACTGCTTTATAAAAGGATGAAGAGCAGTCAAACTGTTTAAAAAGAGGACGAAGAGCAGTCAAACTGTTTTATAAGCGGACGAAGAGCAGTCAAACTGATTTATAATCGGACGAAGAGCAGTCAAACTGATTTATAATCGGACGAAGAGCAGTCAAACGGTTTTATAAGAGGATGAAGAGCAGTCA
Source organism: Lampris incognitus (assembly GCF_029633865.1). Lineage (NCBI taxonomy): Eukaryota > Metazoa > Chordata > Actinopteri > Lampriformes > Lampridae > Lampris > Lampris incognitus. Next base: position 37,875,943 of record NC_079222.1, read on the forward strand.
AATTGATTTATAAGAGGATGAAGAGCAGTCAAACGGTTTTATAAGAGGATGAAGAGCAGTCAAATTGATTTATAAGAGGATGAAGAGCAGTCAAACTGATTTATAATCGGACGAAGAGCAGTCAAACTGATTTATAATCTGACGAAGAGCAGTCAAACTGATTTATACAAGGATGAAGAGCAGTCAAACTGTTTTATAAGCGGATGAACCGCAGTCAAACTGCTTTATAAGAGGTTGAAGAGCAGTCAAACTGTTCTATAGGAGGATGAAGCGCAGTCAAACTGGTTTATATGAGGATGAAGAGCAGTCAAACTGCTTTATAAGAGGATGAAGAGCAGTCAAACTGCTTTATAAAACGATGAAGAGCAGTCAAACTGTTTTATAAGAGGACGAAGAGCAGTCAAACTGATTTATAAAAGGATGAAGAGCAGTCAAACTGATTTAAAAGAGGATGAAGAGCAGTCAAACTGCTTTATAAAAGGATGAAGAGCAGTCAAACTGATTTATAATCGGATGAACAGCAGTCAATAATCGGACGAAGAGCAGTCAAACTGTTATATAGGAGGACGAAGAGCAGTCAAACTGAATTATAATCGGATGAAGAGCAGTCAAACTGATTTATAAGAGGATGAAGAGCAGTCAAACTGCTTTATAAAAGGATGAAGAGCAGTCAAATTGATTTATAATCGGACGAAGAGCAGTCAAACTGTTCTATACGGGGATGAAGCGCAGTCAAACTGGTTTATAGAAGGATGAAGAGCAGTCAAACTATTTTATAAGAGGATGAAGAGCAGTCAAACTGATTTATAATCCGACGAAGAGCAGTCAAACTGTTCTATAGGAGGATGAAGCGCAGTCAAACTGGTTTATAGGAGGATGAAGAGCAGTCAAACTGCTTTATAGGAGGATGAAGTGCAGTCAAACTGCTTTATAAAACGATGAAGAGCAGTCCAACTGATTTATAATCGGACGAAGAGCAGTCAATGATCGGACGAAGAGCAGTCAAACTCTTCTATAGGAGGATGAAGCGCAGTCAAACTGTTTTACACGAGGATTTAGAGCAGTCAGACTGGTTTACAAGAGGATGAAGAGCAGTCAGCCTGTTTTAGAAGAGGATGAAGAGCAGTCAAACTGTTTTATAAGAGAATGAAGAGCAGTCAAACTGCTTTATAAAAGGATGAAGAGCAGTCAAACTGTTTTATAAGAGGATGAAGAGCAGTCAAACTGATTTATAAGAGGATGAAGAGCAGTCAAACTGCTTTATAAAAGCATGAAGAGCAGTCAAACTGTTTAATAAGAGGACGAAGAGCAATCAAACTGTTTTATAAGCGGACGAACAGCAGTCAAACTGATTTATAATCGGACGAAGAGCAGTCAAACTGTTCTATACGAGCATGAAGCGCAGTCAAACTGGTTTATAGGAGGATGAAGAGCAGTCAAACTGTTCTATAGGAGGATGAAGCGCAGTCAAACTGGTTTATATGAGGATGAAGAGCAGTCAAACTGCTCTATAAGAGGATGAAGAGCAGTCAAACTGCTTAATAAAACGATGAAGAGCAGTCAAACTGTTTTATAAGAGGACGAAGAGCAGTCAAACTGATTTATAAGAGGATGAAGAGCAGTCAAACTGATTTAAAAGAGGATGAAGAGCAGTCAAACTGCTTTATAAAAGGATGAAGAGCAGTCAAACTGATTTATAATCGGATGAACAGCAGTCAATAGTCGGGCGAAGAGCAGTCAAACTGTTATATAGGAGGACGAAGAGCAGTCAAACTGAATTATAGTCGGATGAAGAGCAGTCAAACTGATTTATAAGAGGATGAAGAGCAGTTAAACTGCTTTATAAAAGGATGAAGAGCAGTCAAACTGTTTAAAAAGAGGACGAAGAGCAGTCAAACTGTTTTATAAGCGGACGAAGAGCAGTCAAACTGATTTATAATCGGACGAAGAGCAGTCAAACTGATTTATAATCGGACGAAGAGCAGTCAAACGGTTTTATAAGAGGATGAAGAGCAGTCAAATTGATTTATAAGAGGATGAAGAGCAGTCAAACGGTTTTATAAGAGGATGAAGAGCAGTCAAATTGATTTATAAGAGGATGAAGAGCAGTCAAACTGATTTATAATCGGACGAAGAGCAGTCAAACTGATTTATAATCTGACGAAGAGCAGTCAAACGGTTTTATAAGAGGATGAAGAGCAGTCAAATTGATTTATAAGAGGATGAAGAGCAGTCAAACTGCTTTATAAAAGGATGAAGAGCAGTCAAACTGTTTTATAAGAGGACGAAGAGCAGTCAAACTGATTTATAAGAGGATGAAGAGCAGTCAAACTGATTTATAAGAGGATGAAGAGCAGTGAAACTGCTTTATAAAACGATGAAGAGCAGTCAAACTGTTTTATAAGAGGACGAAGAGCAATCAAACTGTTTTATAAGCGGACGAACAGCAGTCAAACTGATTTATAATCGGACGAAGAGCAGTCAAACTGTTCTATACGAGCATGAAGCGCAGTCAAACTGGTTTATAGGAGGATGAAGAGCAGTCAAACTGTTCTATAGGAGGATGAAGCGCAGTCAAACTGGTTTATATGAGGATGAAGAGCAGTCAAACTGCTCTATAAGAGGATGAAGAGCAGTCAAGCTGCTTAATAAAACGATGAAGAGCAGTCAAACTGTTTTATAAGAGGATGAAGAGCAGTCAAACTGATTTATAAGAGGATGAAGAGCAGTCAAACTGATTTAAAAGAGGATGAAGAGCAGTCAAACTGCTTTATAAAAGGATGAAGAGCAGTCAAACGAATTTATAATCGGATGAACAGCAGTCAATAATCGGACGAAGAGCAGTCAAACTGTTATATAGGAGGACGAAGAGCAGTCAAACTGAATTATAGTCGGATGAAGAGCAGTCAAACTGATTTATAAGAGGATGAAGAGCAGTCAAACTGCTTTATAAAAGGATGAAGAGCAGTCAAACTGTTTAAAAAGAGGACGAAGAGCAGTCAAACTGTTTTATAAGCGGACGAACAGCAGTCAAACTGATTTATAATCGGACGAAGAGCAGTCAAACTGATTTATAATCGGACGAAAAGTAGTCAAACGGTTTTATAAGAGGATGAAGAGCAGTCAAACGGTTTTATAAGAGGATGAAGAGCAGTCAAATTGATTTATAAGAGGATGAAGAGCAGTCAAACTGATTTATAATCGGACGAAGAGCAGTCAAACTGTTTTATACGGGGATGAAGCGCAGTCAAACTGGTTTATAGAAGGATGAAGAGCAGTCAAACTATTTTATAAGAGGATGAAGAGCAGTCAAACTGATTTATAATCCGACGAAGAGCAGTCAAACTGTTCTATAGGAGGATGAAGCGCAGTCAAACTGGTTTATAGGAGGATGAAGAGCAGTCAAACTGCTTTATAGGAGGTTGAAGAGCAGTCAAACTGTTTTATAAGAGGATGAAGAGCAGTCAAACTGATTTATAAGAGGATGAAGAGCAGTCAAACTGTTTTATAAGCAGACGAAGAGCAGTCAAACTGATTTATAATCGGACGAAGAGCAGTCAAACTGATTTATACAAGGATGAAGAGCAGTCAAACTTTTTTATAAGCGGATGAACCGCAGTCAAACTGCTTTATAGGAGGTTGAAGAGCAGTCAAACTGTTCTATAGGAGGATGAAGCGCAGTCAAACTGGTTTATATGAGGATGAAGAGCAGTCAAACTGCTTTATAAGAGTATGAAGAGCAGTCAAACTGCTTTATAAAACGATGAAGAGCAGTCAAACTGTTTTATAAGAGGATGAAGAGCAGTCAAACTGCTTTATAAGAGGATGAAGAACAGTCAAACTGCTTTATAAAACGATGAAGAGCAGTCAAACTGTTTTATAAGAGGACGAAGAGCAGTCAAACTGATTTATAATCGGATGAACAGCAGTCAATAATGGGACGAAGAGCAGTCAAACTGTTATATAGGAGGACGAAGAGCAGTCAAACTGAATTATAATCGGATGAAGAGCAGTCAAACTGATTTATAAGAGGATGAAGAGCAGTCAAACTGCTTTATAAAAGCATGAAGAGCAGTCAAACTGTTTAATAAGAGGACGAAGAGCAATCAAACTGTTTTATAAGCGGACGAACAGCAGTCAAACTGATTTATAATCGGACGAAGAGCAGTCAAACTGTTCTATACGAGCATGAAGCGCAGTCAAACTGGTTTATAGGAGGATGAAGAGCAGTCAAACTGTTCTATAGGAGGATGAAGCGCAGTCAAACTGGTTTATATGAGGATGAAGAGCAGTCAAACTGCTCTATAAGAGGATGAAGAGCAGTCAAACTGCTTAATAAAACGATGAAGAGCAGTCAAACTGTTTTATAAGAGGACGAAGAGCAGTCAAACTGATTTATAAGAGGATGAAGAGCAGTCAAACTGATTTATAATCGGATGAACAGCAGTCAATAATCGGACGAAGAGCAGTCAAACTGTTATATAGGAGGACGAAGAGCAGTCAAACTGAATTATAGTCGGATGAAGAGCAGTCAAACTGATTGTAAGAGGATGAAGAGCAGTCAAACTGCTTTATAAAAGGATGAAGAGCAGTCAAACTGTTTAAAAAGAGGACGAAGAGCAGTCAAACTGTTTTATAAGCGGACGAACAGCAGTCAAACTGATTTATAATCGGACGAAGAGCAGTCAAACTGATTTATAATCGGACGAAGAGCAGTCAAACGGTTTTATAAGAGGATGAAGAGCAGTCAAATTGATTTATGAGAGGATGAAGAGCAGTCAAACGGTTTTATAAGAGGATGAAGAGCAGTCAAACTGCTTTATAAAACGATGAAGAGCAGTCAAACTGATTTATAAGAGGACGAAGAGCAGTCAAACTGATTTATAAGAGGATGAAGAGCAGTCAAACTGATTTAAAAGAGGATGAAGAGCAGTCAAACTGCTTTATAAAAGGATGAAGAGCAGTCAAACTGATTTATAATCGGATGAACAGCAGTCAATAATCGGACGAAGAGCAGTCAAACTGTTATATAGGAGGACGAAGAGCAGTCAAACTGAATTATAATCGGATGAAGAGCAGTCAAACTGATTTATAAGAGGATGAAGAGCAGTCAAACTGATTTATAAAAGGATGAAGAGCAGTCAAACTGATTTATAATCGGACGAAGAGCAGTCAAACTGTTCTATACAGGGATGAAGCGCAGTCAAACTGGATTATAGAAGGATGAAGAGCAGTCAAACTATTTTATAAGAGGATGAAGAGCAGTCAAACTGATTTATAATCCGACGAAGAGCAGTCAAACTGTTCTATAGGAGGATGAAGCGCAGTCAAACTGGTTTATAGGAGGATGAAGAGCAGTCAAACTGCTTTATAGGAGGATGAAGTGCAGTCAAACTGCTTTATAAAACGATGAAGAGCAGTCCAACAGTTTTATAAGAGGACGAAGAGCAGTCAAACTGATTTATAAGAGGATGAAGAGCAGTCAAACTGATTTATAAGAGGATGAAGAGCAGTCAAACTGCTTTATAAAAGGCTGAAGAGCAGTCAAACTGATTTATAATCGGACGAAGAGCAGTCAATGATCGGACGAAGAGCAGTCAAACTCTTCTATAGGAGGATGAAGCGCAGTCAAACTGTTTTACACGAGGATTTAGAGCAGTCAGACTGGTTTACAAGAGGATGAAGAGCAGTCAGCCTGTTTTAGAAGAGGATGAAGAGCAGTCAAACTGTTTTATAAGAGAATGAAGAGCAGTCAAACTGCTTTATAAAAGGATGAAGAGCAGTCAAACTGTTTTATAAGAGGATGAAGAGCAGTCAAACTGATTTATAAGAGGATGAAGAGCAGTCAAACTGATTTAAAAGAGGATGAAGAGCAGTCAAACTGCTTTATAAAAGGATGAAGAGCAGTCAAACTGATTTATAATCGGATGAACAGCAGTCAATAATCGGACGAAGAGCAGTCAAACTGTTATATAGGAGGACGAAGAGCAGTCAAACTGAATTATAGTCGGATGAAGAGCAGTCAAACTGATTTATAAGAGGATGAAGAGCAGTCAAACTGCTTTATAAAAGGATGAAGAGCAGTCAAACTGTTTAAAAAGAGGACGAAGAGCAGTCAAACTGTTTTATAAGCGGACGAACAGCAGTCAAACTGATTTATAATCGGACGAAGAGCAGTCAAACTGATTTATAATCGGACGAAAAGTAGTCAAACGGTTTTATAAGAGGATGAAGAGCAGTCAAACGGTTTTATAAGAGGATGAAGAGCAGTCAAATTGATTTATAAGAGGATGAAGAGCAGTCAAACTGATTTATAATCGGACGAAGAGCAGTCAAACTGTTTTATACGGGGATGAAGCGCAGTCAAACTGGTTTATAGAAGGATGAAGAGCAGTCAAACTATTTTATAAGAGGATGAAGAGCAGTCAAACTGATTTATAATCCGACGAAGAGCAGTCAAACTGTTCTATAGGAGGATGAAGCGCAGTCAAACTGGTTTATAGGAGGATGAAGAGCAGTCAAACTGCTTTATAGGAGGTTGAAGAGCAGTCAAACTGTTTTATAAGAGGATGAAGAGCAGTCAAACTGATTTATAAGAGGATGAAGAGCAGTCAAACTGTTTTATAAGCAGACGAAGAGCAGTCAAACTGATTTATAATCGGACGAAGAGCAGTCAAACTGATTTATACAAGGATGAAGAGCAGTCAAACTTTTTTATAAGCGGATGAACCGCAGTCAAACTGCTTTATAGGAGGTTGAAGAGCAGTCAAACTGTTCTATAGGAGGATGAAGCGCAGTCAAACTGGTTTATATGAGGATGAAGAGCAGTCAAACTGCTTTATAAGAGTATGAAGAGCAGTCAAACTGCTTTATAAAACGATGAAGAGCAGTCAAACTGTTTTATAAGAGGATGAAGAGCAGTCAAACTGCTTTATAAGAGGATGAAGAACAGTCAAACTGCTTTATAAAACGATGAAGAGCAGTCAAACTGTTTTATAAGAGGACGAAGAGCAGTCAAACTGATTTATAATCGGATGAACAGCAGTCAATAATGGGACGAAGAGCAGTCAAACTGTTATATAGGAGGACGAAGAGCAGTCAAACTGAATTATAATCGGATGAAGAGCAGTCAAACTGATTTATAAGAGGATGAAGAGCAGTCAAACTGCTTTATAAAAGCATGAAGAGCAGTCAAACTGTTTAATAAGAGGACGAAGAGCAATCAAACTGTTTTATAAGCGGACGAACAGCAGTCAAACTGATTTATAATCGGACGAAGAGCAGTCAAACTGTTCTATACGAGCATGAAACGCAGTCAAACTGGTTTATAGGAGGATGAAGAGCAGTCAAACTGTTCTATAGGAGGATGAAGCGCAGTCAAACTGGTTTATATGAGGATGAAGAGCAGTCAAACTGCTCTATAAGAGGATGAAGAGCAGTCAAACTGCTTAATAAAACGATGAAGAGCAGTCAAACTGTTTTATAAGAGGACGAAGAGCAGTCAAACTGATTTATAAGAGGATGAAGAGCAGTCAAACTGATTTATAATCGGATGAACAGCAGTCAATAATCGGACGAAGAGCAGTCAAACTGTTATATAGGAGGACGAAGAGCAGTCAAACTGAATTATAGTCGGATGAAGAGCAGTCAAACTGATTGTAAGAGGATGAAGAGCAGTCAAACTGCTTTATAAAAGGATGAAGAGCAGTCAAACAGTTTAAAAAGAGGACGAAGAGCAGTCAAACTGTTTTATAAGCGGACGAACAGCAGTCAAACTGATTTATAATCGGACGAAGAGCAGTCAAACTGATTTATAATCGGACGAAGAGCAGTCAAACGGTTTTATAAGAGGATGAAGAGCAGTCAAATTGATTTATGAGAGGATGAAGAGCAGTCAAACGGTTTTATAAGAGGATGAAGAGCAGTCAAATTGATTTATAAGAGGATGAAGAGCAGTCAAACTGATTTATAATCGGACGAAGAGCAGTCAAACTGATTTATAATCGGACGAAGAGCAGTCAAACGGTTTTATAAGAGGATGAAGAGCAGTCAAATTGATTTATAAGAGGATGAAGAGCAGTCAAACTGCTTTATAAAAGGATGAAGAGCAGTCAAACTGTTTTATAAGAGGACGAAGAGCAGTCAAACTGATTTATAAGAGGATGAAGAGCAGTCAAACTGATTTATAAGAGGATGAAGAGCAGTGAAACTGCTTTATAAAACGATGAAGAGAAGTCAAACTGTTTTATAAGAGAACGAAGTGCAGTCAAACTGATTTGTAAGAGGATGAAGAGCAGTCAAACTGATTTATAAGAGGATGAAGAGCAGTCAAACTGCTTTATAAAAGGATGAAGAGCAGTCAAACTGATTTATAAACGGACGAAGAGCAGTCAATAATCGGACGAAGAGCAGCCAAACTGTTCTATAGGAGGATGAAGCGCAGTCAAACTGTTTTACACGAGGATGTAGAGCAGTCACACTGGTTTACAAGAGTATGAAGAGCAGTCAACCTGTTTTACAAGAGGTTGAAGAGCAGTCAAACTGTTTTATAAGAGGATGAAGAGCAGTCAAACTGATTTATAAGAGGATGAAGAGCAGTCAAACTGTTTTATAAGCAGACGAAGAGCAGTCAAACTGATTTATAATCGGACGAAGAGCAGTCAAACTGATTTATACAAGGATGAAGAGCAGTCAAACTGTTTTATAAGCGGATGAACCGCAGTCAAACTGCTTTATAAGAGGTTGAAGAGCAGTCAAACTGTTCTATAGGAGGATGAAGCGCAGTCAAACTGGTTTATATGAGAATGAAGAGCAGTCAAACTGCTTTATAAGAGGATGAAGAGCAGTCAAACCGCTTTATAAAACGATGAAGAGCAGTCAAACTGTTTTATAAGAGGACGAAGAGCAGTCAAACTGATTTATAAGAGGATGAAGAGCAGTCAAACTGATTTAAAAGAGGATGAAGAGCAGTCAAACTGCTTTATAAAAGGATGAAGAGCAGTCAAACTGATTTATAATCGGATGAACAGCAGTCAATAATCGGACGAAGAGCATTCAAACTGTTATATAGGAGGACGAAGAGCAGTCAAACTGAATTATAATCGGATGAAGAGCAGTCAAACTGATTTATAAGAGGATGAAGAGCAGTCAAACTGCTTTATAAAAGGATGAAGAGCAGTCAAACTGATTTATAATCGGACGAAGAGTAGTCAAACTGTTCTATACAGGGATGAAGCGCAGTCAAACTGGTTTATAGAAGGATGAAGAGCAGTCAAACTATTTTATAAGAGGATGAAGAGCAGTCAAACTGATTTATAATCCGACGAAGAGCAGTCAAACTGTTCTATAGGAGGATGAAGCGCAGTCAAACTGGTTTATAGGAGGATGAAGAGCAGTCAAACTGCTTTATAGGAGGATGAAGTGCAGTCAAACTGCTTTATAAAACGATGAAGAGCAGTCCAACAGTTTTATAAGAGGACGAAGAGCAGTCAAACTGATTTATAAGAGGATGAAGAGCAGTCAAACTGCTTTATAAAAGGATGAAGAGCAGTCAAACTGTTTTATAAGAGGACGAAGAGCAGTCAAACTGATTTATAAGAGGATGAAGAGCAGTCAAACTGATTTATAAGAGGATGAAGAGCAGTGAAACTGCTTTATAAAACGATGAAGAGCAGTCAAACTGTTTTATAAGAGAACGAAGTGCAGTCAAACTGATTTGTAAGAGGATGAAGAGCAGTCAAACTGATTTATAAGAGGATGAAGAGCAGTCAAACTGCTTTATAAAAGGATGAAGAGCAGTCAAACTGATTTATAAACGGACGAAGAGCAGTCAATAATCGGACGAAGAGCAGCCAAACTGTTCTATAGGAGGATGAAGCGCAGTCAAACTATTTTACACGAGGATGTAGAGCAGTCACACTGGTTTACAAGAGTATGAAGAGCAGTCAACCTGTTTTACAAGAGGTTGAAGAGCAGTCAAACTGTTTTATAAGAGGATGAAGAGCAGTCAAACTGATTTATAAGAGGATGAAGAGCAGTCAAACTGTTTTATAAGCAGACGAAGAGCAGTCAAACTGATTTATAATCGGACGAAGAGCAGTCAAACTGATTTATACAAGGATGAAGAGCAGTCAAACTGTTTTATAAGCGGATGAACCGCAGTCAAACTGCTTTATAAGAGGTTGAAGAGCAGTCAAACTGTTCTATAGGAGGATGAAGCGCAGTCAAACTGGTTTATATGAGAATGAAGAGCAGTCAAACTGCTTTATAAGAGGATGAAGAGCAGTCAAACTGCTTTATAAAACGATGAAGAGCAGTCAAACTGATTTATAAGAGGACGAAGAGCAGTCAAACTGATTTATAAGAGGATGAAGAGCAGTCAAACTGATTTAAAAGAGGATGAAGAGCAGTCAAACTGCTTTATAAAAGGATGAAGAGCAGTCAAACTGATTTATAATCGGATGAACAGCAGTCAATAATCGGACGAAGAGCAGTCAAACTGTTATATAGGAGGACGAAGAGCAGTCAAACTGAATTATAATCGGATGAAGAGCAGTCAAACTGATTTATAAGAGGATGAAGAGCAGTCAAACTGATTTATAAAAGGATGAAGAGCAGTCAAACTGATTTATAATCGGACGAAGAGCAGTCAAACTGTTCTATACAGGGATGAAGCGCAGTCAAACTGGATTATAGAAGGATGAAGAGCAGTCAAACTATTTTATAAGAGGATGAAGAGCAGTCAAACTGATTTATAATCCGACGAAGAGCAGTCAAACTGTTCTATAGGAGGATGAAGCGCAGTCAAACTGGTTTATAGGAGGATGAAGAGCAGTCAAACTGCTTTATAGGAGGATGAAGTGCAGTCAAACTGCTTTATAAAACGATGAAGAGCAGTCCAACAGTTTTATAAGAGGACGAAGAGCAGTCAAACTGATTTATAAGAGGATGAAGAGCAGTCAAACTGATTTATAAGAGGATGAAGAGCAGTCAAACTGCTTTATAAAAGGCTGAAGAGCAGTCAAACTGATTTATAATCGGACGAAGAGCAGTCAATGATCGGACGAAGAGCAGTCAAACTCTTCTATAGGAGGATGAAGCGCAGTCAAACTGTTTTACACGAGGATTTAGAGCAGTCAGACTGGTTTACAAGAGGATGAAGAGCAGTCAGCCTGTTTTAGAAGAGGATGAAGAGCAGTCAAACTGTTTTATAAGAGAATGAAGAGCAGTCAAACTGCTTTATAAAAGGATGAAGAGCAGTCAAACTGTTTTATAAGAGGATGAAGAGCAGTCAAACTGATTTATAAGAGGATGAAGAGCAGTCAAACTGCTTTATAAAAGCATGAAGAGCAGTCAAACTGTTTAATAAGGGAACGAAGAGCAATCAAACTGTTTTATAAGCGGACGAACAGCAGTCAAACTGATTTATAATCGGACGAAGAGCAGTCAAACTGTTCTATACGAGCATGAAGCGCAGTCAAACTGGGTTATAGGAGGATGAAGAGCAGTCAAACTGTTCTATAGGAGGATGAAGCGCAGTCAAACTGGTTTATTTGAGGATGAAGAGCAGTCAAACTGCTCTATAAGAGGATGAAGAGCAGTCAAACTGCTTAATAAAACGATGAAGAGCAGTCAAACTGTTTTATAAGAGGACGAAGAGCAGTCAAACTGATTTATAAGAGGATGAAGAGCAGTCAAACTGTTTTATAAGCGGATGAAGAGCAGTCAAACTGCTTTATAAAAGGATGAAGAGCAGTCAAACTGATTTATAATCGGATGAACAGCAGTCAATAGTCGGGCGAAGAGCAGTCAAACTGTTATATAGGAGGACGAAGAGCAGTCAAACTGAAATATAGTCGGATGAAGAGCAGTCAAACTGATTTATAAGAGGATGAAGAGCAGTCAAACTGCTTTATAAAAGGATGAAGAGCAGTCAAACTGTTTAAAAAGAGGACGAAGAGCAGTCAAACTGTTTTATAAGCGGACGAAAAGCAGTCAAACTGATTTATAATCGGACGAAGAGCAGTCAAACTGATTTATAATCGGACGAAGAGCAGTCAAACGGTTTTATAAGAGGATGAAGAGCAGTCAAATTGATTTATAAGAGGATGAAGAGCAGTCAAACGGTTTTATAAGAGGATGAAGAGCAGTCAAATTGATTTATAAGAGGATGAAGAGCAGTCAAACTGATTTATAATCGGACGAAGAGCAGTCAAACTGATTTATAATCGGACGAAGAGCAGTCAAACGGTTTTATAAGAGGATGAAGAGCAGTCAAATTGATTTATAAGAGGATGAAGAGCAGTCAAACTGCTTTATAAAAGGATGAAGAGCAGTCAAACTGTTTTATAAGAGGACGAAGAGCAGTCAAACTGATTTATAAGAGGATGAAGAGCAGTCAAACTGATTTATAAGAGGATGAAGAGCAGTGAAACTGCTTTATAAAACGATGAAGAGCAGTCAAACTGTTTTATAAGAGAACGAAGTGCAGTCAAACTGATTTGTAAGAGGATGAAGAGCAGTCAAACTGATTTATAAGAGGATGAAGAGCAGTCAAACTGCTTTATAAAAGGATGAAGAGCAGTCAAACTGATTTATAAACGTACGAAGAGCAGTCAATAATCGGACGAAGAGCAGCCAAACTTTTCTATAGGAGGATGAAGCGCAGTCAAACTGTTTTACACGAGGATGTAGAGCAGTCAGACTGGTTTACAAGAGTATGAAGAGCAGTCAACCTGTTTTACAAGAGGTTGAAGAGCAGTCAAACTGTTTTATAAGAGGATGAAGAGCAGTCAAACTGATTTATAAGAGGATGAAGAGCAGTCAAACTGTTTTATAAGCAGACGAAGAGCAGTCAAACTGATTTATAATCGGACGAAGAGCAGTCAAACTGATTTATACAAGGATGAAGAGCAGTCAAACTGTTTTATAAGCGGATGAACCGCAGTCAAACTGCTTTATAAGAGGTTGAAGAGCAGTCAAACTGTTCTATAGGAGGATGAAGCGCAGTCAAACTGGTTTATATGAGAATGAAGAGCAGTCAAACTGCTTTATAAGAGGATGAAGAGCAGTCAAACTGCTTTATACAACGATGAAGAGCAGTCAAACTGATTTATAAGAGGACGAAGAGCAGTCAAACTGATTTATAAGAGGATGAAGAGCAGTCAAACTGATTTAAAAGAGGATGAAGAGCAGTCAAACTGCTTTATAAAAGGATGAAGAGCAGTCAAACTGATTTATAATCGGATGAACAGCAGTCAATAATCGGACGAAGAGCAGTCAAACTGTTATATAGGAGGACGAAGAGCAGTCAAACTGAATTATAATCGGATGAAGAGCAGTCAAACTGATTTATAAGAGGATGAAGAGCAGTCAAACTGATTTATAAAAGGATGAAGAGCAGTCAAACTGATTTATAATCGGACGAAGAGCAGTCAAACTGTTCTATACAGGGATGAAGCGCAGTCAAACTGGTTTATAGAAGGATGAAGAGCAGTCAAACTATTTTATAAGAGGATGAAGAGCAGTCAAACTGATTTATAATCCGACGAAGAGCAGTCAAACTGTTCTATAGGAGGATGAAGCGCAGTCAAACTGGTTTATAGGAGGATGAAGAGCAGTCAAACTGCTTTATAGGAGGATGAAGTGCAGTCAAACTGCTTTATAAAACGATGAAGAGCAGTCCAACAGTTTTATAAGAGGACGAAGAGCAGTCAAACTGATTTATAAGAGGATGAAGAGCAGTCAAACTGATTTATAAGAGGATGAAGAGCAGTCAAACTGCTTTATAAAAGGCTGAAGAGCAGTCAAACTGATTTATAATCGGACGAAGAGCAGTCAATGATCGGACGAAGAGCAGTCAAACTCTTCTATAGGAGGATGAAGCGCAGTCAAACTGTTTTACACGAGGATTTAGAGCAGTCAGACTGGTTTACAAGAGGATGAAGAGCAGTCAGCCTGTTTTAGAAGAGGATGAAGAGCAGTCAAACTGTTTTATAAGAGAATGAAGAGCAGTCAAACTGCTTTATAAAAGGATGAAGAGCAGTCAAACTGTTTTATAAGAGGATGAAGAGCAGTCAAACTGATTTATAAGAGGATGAAGAGCAGTCAAACTGCTTTATAAAAGCATGAAGAGAAGTCAAACTGTTTAATAAGGGAACGAAGAGCAATCAAACTGTTTTATAAGCGGACGAACAGCAGTCAAACTGATTTATAATCGGACGAAGAGCAGTCAAACTGTTCTATACGAGCATGAAGCGCAGTCAAACTGGGTTATAGGAGGATGAAGAGCAGTCAAACTGTTCTATAGGAGGATGAAGCGCAGTCAAACTGGTTTATTTGAGGATGAAGAGCAGTCAAACTGCTCTATAAGAGGATGAAGAGCAGTCAAACTGCTTAATAAAACGATGAAGAGCAGTCAAACTGTTTTATAAGAGGACGAAGAGCAGTCAAACTGATTTATAAGAGGATGAAGAGCAGTCAAACTGTTTTATAAGCGGATGAAGAGCAGTCAAACTGCTTTATAAAAGGATGAAGAGCAGTCAAACTGATTTATAATCGGATGAACAGCAGTCAATAGTCGGGCGAAGAGCAGTCAAACTGTTATATAGGAGGACGAAGAGCAGTCAAACTGAAATATAGTCGGATGAAGAGCAGTCAAACTGATTTATAAGAGGATGAAGAGCAGTCAAACTGCTTTATAAAAGGATGAAGAGCAGTCAAACTGTTTAAAAAGAGGACGAAGAGCAGTCAAACTGTTTTATAAGCGGACGAAAAGCAGTCAAACTGATTTATAATCGGACGAAGAGCAGTCAAACTGATTTATAATCGGACGAAGAGCAGTCAAACGGTTTTATAAGAGGATGAAGAGCAGTCAAATTGATTTATAAGAGGATGAAGAGCAGTCAAACGGTTTTATAAGAGGATGAAGAGCAGTCAAATTGATTTATAAGAGGATGAAGAGCAGTCAAACTGATATATAATCGGACGAAGAGCAGTCAAACTGATTTATAATCGGACGAAGAGCAGTCAAACGGTTTTATAAGAGGATGAAGAGCAGTCAAATTGATTTATAAGAGGATGAAGAGCAGTCAAACTGCTTTATAAAAGGATGAAGAGCAGTCAAACTGTTTTATAAGAGGACGAAGAGCAGTCAAACTGATTTATAAGAGGATGAAGAGCAGTCAAACTGATTTATAAGAGGATGAAGAGCAGTGAAACTGCTTTATAAAACGATGAAGAGCAGTCAAACTGTTTTATAAGAGAACGAAGTGCAGTCAAACTGATTTGTAAGAGGATGAAGAGCAGTCAAACTGATTTATAAGAGGATGAAGAGCAGTCAAACTGCTTTATAAAAGGATGAAGAGCAGTCAAACTGATTTATAAACGTACGAAGAGCAGTCAATAATCGGACGAAGAGCAGCAAAACTTTTCTATAGGAGGATGAAGCGCAGTCAAACTGTTTTACACGAGGATGTAGAGCAGTCAGACTGGTTTACAAGAGTATGAAGAGCAGTCAACCTGTTTTACAAGAGGTTGAAGAGCAGTCAAACTGTTTTATAAGAGGATGAAGAGCAGTCAAACTGATTTATAAGAGGATGAAGAGCAGTCAAACTGTTTTATAAGCAGACGAAGAGCAGTCAAACTGATTTATAATCGGACGAAGAGCAGTCAAACTGATTTATACAAGGATGAAGAGCAGTCAAACTGTTTTATAAGCGGATGAACCGCAGTCAAACTGCTTTATAAGAGGTTGAAGAGCAGTCAAACTGTTCTATAGGAGGATGAAGCGCAGTCAAACTGGTTTATATGAGGATGAAGAGCAGTCAAACTGCTTTATAAGAGGATGAAGAGCAGTCAAACTGCTTTATAAAACGATGAAGAGCAGTCAAACTGTTTTATAAGAGGACGAAGAGCAGTCAAACTGATTTATAAGAGGATGAAGAGCAGTCAAACTGATTTAAAAGAGGATGAAGAGCAGTCAAACTGCTTTATAAAAGGATGAAGAGCAGTCAAACTGATTTATAATCGGATGAACAGCAGTCAATAATCGGACGAAGAGCAGTCAAACTGTTATATAGGAGGACGAAGAGCAGTCAAACTGAATTATAATCTGATGAAGAGCAGTCAAACTGATTTATAAGAGGATGAAGAGCAGTCAAACTGCTTTATAAAAGGATGAAGAGCAGTCAAACTGATTTATAATCGGACGAAGAGCAGTCAAACTGTTCTATACGGGGATGAAGCGCAGTCAAACTGGTTTATAGAAGGATGAAGAGCAGTCAAACTATTTTATAAGAGGATGAAGAGCAGTCAAACTGATTTATAATCCGACGAAGAGCAGTCAAACTGTTCTATAGGAGGATGAAGCGCAGTCAAACTGGTTTATAGGAGGATGAAGAGCAGTCAAACTGCTTTATAGGAGGATGAAGAGCAGTCAAACTGCTTTATAAAACGATGAAGAGCAGTCCAACAGTTTTATAAGAGGACGAAGAGCAGTCAAACTGATTTATAAGAGGATGAAGAGCAGTCAAACTGATTTATAAGAGGATGAAGAGCAGTCAAACTGCTTTATAAAAGGCTGAAGAGCAGTCAAACTGATTTATAATCGGACGAAGAGCAGTCAATGATCGGACGAAGAGCAGTCAAACTCTTCTATAGGAGGATGAAGCGCAGTCAAACTGTTTTACACGAGGATTTAGAGCAGTCAGACTGGTTTACAAGAGGATGAAGAGCAGTCAGCCTGTTTTAGAAGAGGATGAAGAGCAGTCAAACTGTTTTATAAGAGAATGAAGAGCAGTCAAACTGCTTTATAAAAGGATGAAGAGCAGTCAAACTGTTTTATAAGAGGACGAAGAGCAGTCAAACTGTTTTATAAGCGGACGAACAGCAGTCAAACTGATTTATAATCGGACGAAGAGCAGTCAAACTGATTTATAATCGGACGAAGAGCAGTCAAACGGTTTTATAAGAGGATGAAGAGCAGTCAAATTGATTTATAAGAGGATGAAGAGCAGTCAAACTGCTTTATAAAAGGATGAAGAGCAGTCAAACTGTTTTATACGAGGATGTAGAGCAGTCAGACTGTTTTACAAGAGGTTGAAGAGCAGTCAACCTGTTTTACAAGAGGATGAAGAGCAGTCAAACTGTTTTATAAGAGGATGAAGAGCAGTCAAACTGATTTAAAAGAGGATGAAGAGCAGTCAAACTGCTTTATAAAAGGATGAAGAGCAGTCAAACTGATTTATAATCGGATGAACAGCAGTCAATAATCGGACGAAGAGCAGTCAAACTGTTATATAGGAGGACGAAGAGCAGTCAAACTGAATTATAGTCGGATGAAGAGCAGTCAAACTGATTTATAAGAGGATGAAGAGCAGTCAAACTGCTTTATAAAAGGATGAAGAGCAGTCAAACTGTTTAAAAAGAGGACGAAGAGCAGTCAAACTGTTTTATAAGCGGACGAACAGCAGTCAAACTGATTTATAATCGGACGAAGAGCAGTCAAACTGATTTATAATCGGACGAAAAGCAGTCAAACGGTTTTATAAGAGGATGAAGAGCAGTCAAACGGTTTTATAAGAGGATGAAGAGCAGTCAAATTGATTTATAAGAGGATGAAGAGCAGTCAAACTGATTTATAATCGGACGAAGAGCAGTCAAACTGATTTATAATCGGACGAAGAGCAGTCAAACGGTTTTATAAGAGGATGAAGAGCAGTCAAATTGATTTATAAGAGGATGAAGAGCAGTCAAACTGCTTTATAAAAGGATGAAGAGCAGTCAAACTGTTTTATAAGAGGACGAAGAGCAGTCAAACTGATTTATAAGAGGATGAAGAGCAGTCAAACTGATTTATAAGAGGATGAAGAGCAGTGAAACTGCTTTATAAAACGATGAAGAGCAGTCAAACTGTTTTATAAGAGAACGAAGTGCAGTCAAACTGATTTGTAAGAGGATGAAGAGCAGTCAAACTGATTTATAAGAGGATGAAGAGCAGTCAAACTGCTTTATAAAAGGATGAAGAGCAGTCAAACTGATTTATAAACGGACGAAGAGCAGTCAATAATCTGACGAAGAGCAGCCAAACTGTTCTATAGGAGGATGAAGCGCAGTCAAACTGTTTTACACGAGGATGTAGAGCAGTCAGACTGGTTTACAAGAGTATGAAGAGCAGTCAACCTGTTTTACAAGAGGTTGAAGAGCAGTCAAACTGTTTTATAAGAGGATGAAGAACAGTCAAACTGATTTATAAGAGGATGAAGAGCAGTCAAACTGTTTTATAAGCAGACGAAGAGCAGTCAAACTGATTTATAATCGGACGAAGAGCAGTCAAACTGATTTATACAAGGATGAAGAGCAGTCAAACTGTTTTATAAGCGGATGAACCGCAGTCAAACTGCTTTATAAGAGGTTGAAGAGCAGTCAAACTGTTCTATAGGAGGATGAAGCGCAGTCAAACTGGTTTATATGAGGATGAAGAGCAGTCAAACTGCTTTATAAGAGGATGAAGAGCAGTCAAACTGCTTTATAAAACGATGAAGAGCAGTCAAACTGTTTTATAAGAGGACGAAGAGCAGTCAAACTGATTTATAAAAGGATGAAGAGCAGTCAAACTGATTTAAAAGAGGATGAAGAGCAGTCAAACTGCTTTATAAAAGGATGAAGAGCAGTCAAACTGATTTATAATCGGATGAACAGCAGTCAATAATCGGACGAAGAGCAGTCAAACTGTTATATAGGAGGACGAAGAGCAGTCAAACTGAATTATAATCGGATGAAGAGCAGTCAAACTGATTTATAAGAGGATGAAGAGCAGTCAAACTGCTTTATAAAAGGATGAAGAGCAGTCAAATTGATTTATAATCGGACGAAGAGCAGTCAAACTGTTCTATACGGGGATGAAGCGCAGTCAAACTGGTTTATAGAAGGATGAAGAGCAGTCAAACTATTTTATAAGAGGATGAAGAGCAGTCAAACTGATTTATAATCCGACGAAGAGCAGTCAAACTGTTCTATAGGAGGATGAAGCGCAGTCAAACTGGTTTATAGGAGGATGAAGAGCAGTCAAACTGCTTTATAGGAGGATGAAGTGCAGTCAAACTGCTTTATAAAACGATGAAGAGCAGTCCAACTGATTTATAATCGGACGAAGAGCAGTCAATGATCGGACGAAGAGCAGTCAAACTCTTCTATAGGAGGATGAAGCGCAGTCAAACTGTTTTACACGAGGATTTAGAGCAGTCAGACTGGTTTACAAGAGGATGAAGAGCAGTCAGCCTGTTTTAGAAGAGGATGAAGAGCAGTCAAACTGTTTTATAAGAGAATGAAGAGCAGTCAAACTGCTTTATAAAAGGATGAAGAGCAGTCAAACTGTTTTATAAGAGGATGAAGAGCAGTCAAACTGATTTATAAGAGGATGAAGAGCAGTCAAACTGCTTTATAAAAGCATGAAGAGCAGTCAAACTGTTTAATAAGAGGACGAAGAGCAATCAAACTGTTTTATAAGCGGACGAACAGCAGTCAAACTGATTTATAATCGGACGAAGAGCAGTCAAACTGTTCTATACGAGCATGAAGCGCAGTCAAACTGGTTTATAGGAGGATGAAGAGCAGTCAAACTGTTCTATAGGAGGATGAAGCGCAGTCAAACTGGTTTATATGAGGATGAAGAGCAGTCAAACTGCTCTATAAGAGGATGAAGAGCAGTCAAACTGCTTAATAAAACGATGAAGAGCAGTCAAACTGTTTTATAAGAGGACGAAGAGCAGTCAAACTGATTTATAAGAGGATGAAGAGCAGTCAAACTGATTTAAAAGAGGATGAAGAGCAGTCAAACTGCTTTATAAAAGGATGAAGAGCAGTCAAACTGATTTATAAGAGGACGAAGAGCAGTCAAACTGATTTATAAGAGGATGAAGAGCAGTCAAACTGATTTAAAAGAGGATGAAGAGCAGTCAAACTGCTTTATAAAAGGATGAAGAGCAGTCAAACTGATTTATAATCGGATGAACAGCAGTCAATAATCGGACGAAGAGCAGTCAAACTGTTATATAGGAGGACGAAGAGCAGTCAAACTGAATTATAATCGGATGAAGAGCAGTCAAACTGATTTATAAGAGGATGAAGAGCAGTCAAACTGATTTATAAAAGGATGAAGAGCAGTCAAACTGATTTATAATCGGACGAAGAGCAGTCAAACTGTTCTATACAGGGATGAAGCGCAGTCAAACTGGTTTATAGAAGGATGAAGAGCAGTCAAACTATTTTATAAGAGGATGAAGAGCAGTCAAACTGATTTATAATCCGACGAAGAGCAGTCAAACTGTTCTATAGGAGGATGAAGCGCAGTCAAACTGGTTTATAGGAGGATGAAGAGCAGTCAAACTGCTTTATAGGAGGATGAAGTGCAGTCAAACTGCTTTATAAAACGATGAAGAGCAGTCCAACAGTTTTATAAGAGGACGAAGAGCAGTCAAACTGATTTATAAGAGGATGAAGAGCAGTCAAACTGATTTATAAGAGGATGAAGAGCAGTCAAACTGCTTTATAAAAGGTTGAAGAGCAGTCAAACTGATTTATAATCGGACGAAGAGCAGTCAATGATCGGACGAAGAGCAGTCAAAGTCTTCTATAGGAGGATGAAGCGCAGTCAAACTGTTTTACACGAGGATTTAGAGCAGTCAGACTGGTTTACAAGAGGATGAAGAGCAGTCAGCCTGTTTTAGAAGAGGATGAAGAGCAGTCAAACTGTTTTATAAGAGAATGAAGAGCAGTCAAACTGCTTTATAAAAGGATGAAGAGCAGTCAAACTGTTTTATAAGAGGATGAAGAGCAGTCAAACTGATTTATAAGAGGATGAAGAGCAGTCAAACTGCTTTATAAAAGCATGAAGAGCAGTCAAACTGTTTAATAAGGGAACGAAGAGCAATCAAACTGTTTTATAAGCGGACGAACAGCAGTCAAACTGATTTATAATCGGACGAAGAGCAGTCAAACTGTTCTATACGAGCATGAAGCGCAGTCAAACTGGGTTATAGGAGGATGAAGAGCAGTCAAACTGTTCTATAGGAGGATGAAGCGCAGTCAAACTGGTTTATTTGAGGATGAAGAGCAGTCAAACTGCTCTATAAGAGGATGAAGAGCAGTCAAACTGCTTAATAAAACGATGAAGAGCAGTCAAACTGTTTTATAAGAGGACGAAGAGCAGTCAAACTGATTTATAAGAGGATGAAGAGCAGTCAAACTATTTTATAAGCGGATGAAGAGCAGTCAAACTGCTTTATAAAAGGATGAAGAGCAGTCAAACTGATTTATAATCGGATGAACAGCAGTCAATAGTCGGGCGAAGAGCAGTCAAACTGTTATATAGGAGGACGAAGAGCAGTCAAACTGAAATATAGTCGGATGAAGAGCAGTCAAACTGATTTATAAGAGGATGAAGAGCAGTCAAACTGCTTTATAAAAGGATGAAGAGCAGTCAAACTGTTTAAAAAGAGGACGAAGAGCAGTCAAACTGTTTTATAAGCGGACGAACAGCAGTCAAACTGATTTATAATCGGACGAAGAGCAGTCAAACTGATTTATAAGAGGACGAAGAGCAGTCAAACGGTTTTATAAGAGGATGAAGAGCAGTCAAATTGATTTATAAGAGGATGAAGAGCAGTCAAACGGTTTTATAAGAGGATGAAGAGCAGTCAAATTGATTTATAAGAGGATGAAGAGCAGTCAAACTGATTTATAATCGGACGAAGAGCAGTCAAACTGATTTATAATCGGACGAAGAGCAGTCAAACGGTTTTTTAAGAGGATGAAGCGCAGTCAAACTGTTTTATAAGAGGATGAAGAGCAGTCAAACTGATTTATAAGAGGATGAAGAGCAGTCAAACTGTTTTATAAGCAGACGAAGAGCAGTCAAACTGATTTATAATCGGACGAAGAGCAGTCAAACTGATTTATACAAGGATGAAGAGCAGTCAAACTGTTTTATAAGCGGATGAACCGCAGTCAAACTGCTTTATAAGAGGTTGAAGAGCAGTCAAACTGTTCTATAGGAGGATGAAGCGCAGTCAAACTGGTTTATATGAGGATGAAGAGCAGTCAAACTGCTTTATAAGAGGATGAAGAGCAGTCAAACTGCTTTATAAAACGATGAAGAGCAGTCAAACTGTTTTATAAGAGGACGAAGAGCAGTCAAACTGATTTATAAGAGGATGAAGAGCAGTCAAACTGATTTAAAAGAGGATGAAGAGCAGTCAAACTGCTTTATAAAAGGATGAAGAGCAGTCAAACTGATTTATAATCGGATGAACAGCAGTCAATAATCGGACGAAGAGCAGTCAAACTGTTATATAGGAGGACGAAGAGCAGTCAAACTGAATTACAATCTGATGAAGAGCAGTCAAACTGATTTATAAGAGGATGAAGAGCAGTCAAACTGCTTTATAAAAGGATGAAGAGCAGTCAAACTGATTTATAATCGGACGAAGAGCAGTCAAACTGTTCTATACGGGGATGAAGCGCAGTCAAACTGGTTTATAGAAGGATGAAGAGCAGTCAAACTATTTTATAAGAGGATGAAGAGCAGTCAAACTGATTTATAATCCGACGAAGAGCAGTCAAACTGTTCTATAGGAGGATGAAGCGCAGTCAAACTGGTTTATAGGAGGATGAAGAGCAGTCAAACTGCTTTATAGGAGGATGAAGAGCAGTCAAACTGCTTTATAAAACGATGAAGAACAGTCCAACAGTTTTATAAGAGGACGAAGAGCAGTCAAACTGATTTATAAGAGGATGAAGAGCAGTCAAACTGATTTATAAGAGGATGAAGAGCAGTCAAACTGCTTTATAAAAGGCTGAAGAGCAGTCAAACTGATTTATAATCGGACGAAGAGCAGTCAATGATCGGACGAAGAGCAGTCAAACTCTTCTATAGGAGGATGAAGCGCAGTCAAACTGTTTTACACGAGGATTTAGAGCAGTCAGACTGGTTTACAAGAGGATGAAGAGCAGTCAGCCTGTTTTAGAAGAGGATGAAGAGCAGTCAAACTGTTTTATAAGAGAATGAAGAGCAGTCAAACTGCTTTATAAAAGGATGAAGAGCAGTCAAACTGTTTTATAAGAGGACGAAGAGCAGTCAAACTGTTTTATAAGCGGACGAACAGCAGTCAAACTGATTTATAATCGGACGAAGAGCAGTCAAACTGATTTATAATCGGACGAAGAGCAGTCAAACGGTTTTATAAGAGGATGAAGAGCAGTCAAATTGATTTATAAGAGGATGAAGAGCAGTCAAACTGCTTTATAAAAGGATGAAGAGCAGTCAAACTGTTTTATACGAGGATGTAGAGCAGTCAGACTGTTTTACAAGAGGTTGAAGAGCAGTCAACCTGTTTTACAAGAGGATGAAGAGCAGTCAAACTGTTTTATAAGAGGATGAAGAGCAGTCAAACTGATTTAAAAGAGGATGAAGAGCAGTCAAACTGCTTTATAAAAGGATGAAGAGCAGTCAAACTGATTTATAATCGGATGAACAGCAGTCAATAATCGGACGAAGAGCAGTCAAACTGTTATATAGGAGGACGAAGAGCAGTCAAACTGAATTATAGTCGGATGAAGAGCAGTCAAACTGATTTATAAGAGGATGAAGAGCAGTCAAACTGCTTTATAAAAGGATGAAGAGCAGTCAAACTGTTTAAAAAGAGGACGAAGAGCAGTCAAACTGTTTTATAAGCGGACGAACAGCAGTCAAACTGATTTATAATCGGACGAAGAGCAGTCAAACTGATATATAATCGGACGAAAAGCAGTCAAACGGTTTTATAAGAGGATGAAGAGCAGTCAAACGGTTTTATAAGAGGATGAAGAGCAGTCAAATTGATTTATAAGAGGATGAAGAGCAGTCAAACTGATTTATAATCGGACGAAGAGCAGTCAAACTGATTTATAATCGGACGAAGAGCAGTCAAACGGTTTTATAAGAGGATGAAGAGCAGTCAAATTGATTTATAAGAGGATGAAGAGCAGTCAAACTGCTTTATAAAAGGATGAAGAGCAGTCAAACTGTTTTATAAGAGGACGAAGAGCAGTCAAACTGATTTATAAGAGGATGAAGAGCAGTCAAACTGATTTATAAGAGGATGAAGAGCAGTGAAACTGCTTTATAAAACGATGAAGAGCAGTCAAACTGTTTTATAAGAGAACGAAGTGCAGTCAAACTGATTTGTAAGAGGATGAAGAGCAGTCAAACTGATTTATAAGATGATGAAGAGCAGTCAAACTGCTTTATAAAAGGATGAAGAGCAGTCAAACTGATTTATAAACGGACGAAGAGCAGTCAATAATCGGACGAAGAGCAGCCAAACTGTTCTATAGGAGGATGAAGCGCAGTCAAACTGTTTTACACGAGGATGTAGAGCAGTCAGACTGGTTTACAAGAGTATGAAGAGCAGTCAACCTGTTTTACAAGAGGTTGAAGAGCAGTCAAACTGTTTTATAAGAGGATGAAGAACAGTCAAACTGATTTATAAGAGGATGAAGAGCAGTCAAACTGTTTTATAAGCAGACGAAGAGCAGTCAAACTGATTTATAATCGGACGAAGAGCAGTCAAACTGATTTATACAAGGATGAAGAGCAGTCAAACTGTTTTATAAGCGGATGAACCGCAGTCAAACTGCTTTATAAGAGGTTGAAGAGCAGTCAAACTGTTCTATAGGAGGATGAAGCGCAGTCAAACTGGTTTATATGAGGATGAAGAGCAGTCAAACTGCTTTATAAGAGGATGAAGAGCAGTCAAACTGCTTTATAAAACGATGAAGAGCAGTCAAACTGTTTTATAAGAGGACGAAGAGCAGTCAAACTGATTTATAAAAGGATGAAGAGCAGTCAAACTGATTTAAAAGAGGATGAAGAGCAGTCAAACTGCTTTATAAAAGGATGAAGAGCAGTCAAACTGATTTATAATCGGATGAACAGCAGTCAATAATCGGACGAAGAGCAGTCAAACTGTTATATAGGAGGACGAAGAGCAGTCAAACTGAATTATAATCGGATGAAGAGCAGTCAAACTGATTTATAAGAGGATGAAGAGCAGTCAAACTGCTTTATAAAAGGATGAAGAGCAGTCAAATTGATTTATAATCGGACGAAGAGCAGTCAAACTGTTCTATACGGGGATGAAGCGCAGTCAAACTGGTTTATAGAAGGATGAAGAGCAGTCAAACTATTTTATAAGAGGATGAAGAGCAGTCAAACTGATTTATAATCCGACGAAGAGCAGTCAAACTGTTCTATAGGAGGATGAAGCGCAGTCAAACTGGTTTATAGGAGGATGAAGAGCAGTCAAACTGCTTTATAGGAGGATGAAGTGCAGTCAAACTGCTTTATAAAACGATGAAGAGCAGTCCAACTGATTTATAATCGGACGAAGAGCAGTCAATGATCGGACGAAGAGCAGTCAAACTCTTCTATAGGAGGATGAAGCGCAGTCAAACTGTTTTACACGAGGATTTAGAGCAGTCAGACTGGTTTACAAGAGGATGAAGAGCAGTCAGCCTGTTTTAGAAGAGGATGAAGAGCAGTCAAACTGTTTTATAAGAGAATGAAGAGCAGTCAAACTGCTTTATAAAAGGATGAAGAGCAGTCAAACTGTTTTATAAGAGGATGAAGAGCAGTCAAACTGATTTATAAGAGGATGAAGAGCAGTCAAACTGCTTTATAAAAGCATGAAGAGCAGTCAAACTGTTTAATAAGAGGACGAAGAGCAATCAAACTGTTTTATAAGCGGACGAACAGCAGTCAAACTGATTTATAATCGGACGAAGAGCAGTCAAACTGTTCTATACGAGCATGAAGCGCAGTCAAACTGGTTTATAGGAGGATGAAGAGCAGTCAAACTGTTCTATAGGAGGATGAAGCGCAGTCAAACTGGTTTATATGAGAATGAAGAGCAGTCAAACTGCTCTATGAGAGGATGAAGAGCAGTCAAACTGCTTAATAAAACGATGAAGAGCAGTCAAACTGTTTTATAAGAGGACGAAGAGCAGTCAAACTGATTTATAAGAGGATGAAGAGCAGTCAAACTGATTTAAAAGAGGATGAAGAGCAGTCAAACTGCTTTATAAAAGGATGAAGAGCAGTCAAACTGATTTATAATCGGATGAACAGCAGTCAATAGTCGGGCGAAGAGCAGTCAAACTGTTATATAGGAGGACGAAGAGCAGTCAAACTGAATTATAGTCGGATGAAGAGCAGTCAAACTGATTTATAAGAGGATGAAGAGCAGTTAAACTGCTTTATAAAAGGATGAAGAGCAGTCAAACTGTTTAAAAAGAGGACGAAGAGCAGTCAAACTGTTTTATAAGCGGACGAACAGCAGTCAAACTGATTTATAATCGGACGAAGAGCAGTCAAACTGATTTATAATCGGACGAAGAGCAGTCAAACGGTTTTATAAGAGGATGAAGAGCAGTCAAATTGATTTATAAGAGGATGAAGAGCAGTCAAACGGTTTTATAAGAGGATGAAGAGCAGTCAAATTGATTTATAAGAGGATGAAGAGCAGTCAAACTGATTTATAATCGGACGAAGAGCAGTCAAACTGATTTATAATCTGACGAAGAGCAGTCAAACGGTTTTATAAGAGGATGAAGAGCAGTCAAATTGATTTATAAGAGGATGAAGAGCAGTCAAACTGCTTTATAAAAGGATGAAGAGCAGTCAAACTGTTTTATAAGAGGACGAAGAGCAGTCAAACTGATTTATAAGAGGATGAAGAGCAGTCAAACTGATTTATAAGAGGATGAAGAGCAGTGAAACTGCTTTATAAAACGATGAAGAGCAGTCAAACTGTTTTATAAGAGGACGAAGAGCAATCAAACTGTTTTATAAGCGGACGAACAGCAGTCAAACTGATTTATAATCGGACGAAGAGCAGTCAAACTGTTCTATACGAGCATGAAGCGCAGTCAAACTGGTTTATAGGAGGATGAAGAGCAGTCAAACTGTTCTATAGGAGGATGAAGCGCAGTCAAACTGGTTTATATGAGGATGAAGAGCAGTCAAACTGCTCTATAAGAGGATGAAGAGCAGTCAAGCTGCTTAATAAAACGATGAAGAGCAGTCAAACTGTTTTATAAGAGGATGAAGAGCAGTCAAACTGATTTATAAGAGGATGAAGAGCAGTCAAACTGATTTAAAAGAGGATGAAGAGCAGTCAAACTGCTTTATAAAAGGATGAAGAGCAGTCAAACTGATTTATAATCGGATGAACAGCAGTCAATAATCGGACGAAGAGCAGTCAAACTGTTATATAGGAGGACGAAGAGCAGTCAAACTGAATTATAGTCGGATGAAGAGCAGTCAAACTGATTTATAAGAGGATGAAGAGCAGTCAAACTGCTTTATAAAAGGATGAAGAGCAGTCAAACTGTTTAAAAAGAGGACGAAGAGCAGTCAAACTGTTTTATAAGCGGACGAACAGCAGTCAAACTGATTTATAATCGGACGAAGAGCAGTCAAACTGATTTATAATGGACGAAGAGCAGTCAAACGGTTTTATAAGAGGATGAAGAGCAGTCAAATTGATTTATAAGAGGATGAAGAGCAGTCAAACGGTTTTATAAGAGGATGAAGAGCAGTCAAATTGATTTATAAGAGGATGAAGTGCAGTCAAACTGATTTATAATCGGACGAAGAGCAGTCAAACTGATTTATAATCGGACGAAGAGCAGTCAAACGGTTTTATAAGAGGATGAAGAGCAGTCAAATTGATTTATAAGAGGATGAAGAGCAGTCAAACTGCTTTATAAAAGGATGAAGAGCAGTCAAACTGTTTTATAAGAGGACGAAGAGCAGTCAAACTGATTTATAAGAGGATGAAGAGCAGTCAAACTGATTTATAAGAGGATGAAGAGCAGTGAAACTGCTTTATAAAACGATGAAGAGCAGTCAAACTGTTTTATAAGGGAACGAAGTGCAGTCAAACTGATTTGTAAGAGGATGAAGAGCAGTCAAACTGATTTATAAGAGGATGAAGAGCAGTCAAACTGCTTTATAAAAGGATGAAGAGCAGTCAAACTGATTTATAAACGGACGAAGAGCAGTCAATAATCGGACGAAGAGCAGCCAAACTGTTCTATAGGAGGATGAAGCGCAGTCAAACTGTTTTACACGAGGATGTAGAGCAGTCAGACTGGTTTACAAGAGTATGAAGAGCAGTCAACCTGTTTTACAAGAGGTTGAAGAGCAGTCAAACTGTTTTATAAGAGGATGAAGAGCAGTCAAACTGATTTATAAGAGGATGAAGAGCAGTCAAACTGTTTTATAAGCAGACGAAGAGCAGTCAAACTGATTTATAATCGGACGAAGAGCAGTCAAACTGATTTATACAAGGATGAAGAGCAGTCAAACTGTTTTATAAGCGGATGAACCGCAGTCAAACTGCTTTATAAGAGGTTGAAGAGCAGTCAAACTGTTCTATAGGAGGATGAAGCGCAGTCAAACTGGTTTATATGAGGATGAAGAGCAGTCAAACTGCTTTATAAGAGGATGAAGAGCAGTCAAACTGCTTTATAAAACGATGAAGAGCAGTCAAACTGTTTTATAAGAGGACGAAGAGCAGTCAAACTGATTTATAAGAGGATGAAGAGCAGTCAAACTGATTTAAAAGAGGATGAAGAGCAGTCAAACTGCTTTATAAAAGGATGAAGAGCAGTCAAACTGATTTATAATCGGATGCACAGCAGTCAATAATAGGACGAAGAGCAGTCAAACTGTTATATAGGAGGACGAAGAGCAGTCAAACTGAATTATAATCGGATGAAGAGCAGTCAAACTGATTTATAAGAGGATGAAGAGCAGTCAAACTGCTTTATAAAAGGATGAAGAGCAGTCAAACTGATTTATAATCGGACGAAGAGCAGTCAAACTGTTCTATACGGGGATGAAGCGCAGTCAAACTGGTTTATAGAAGGATGAAGAGCAGTCAAACTATTTTATAAGAGGATGAAGAGCAGTCAAACTGATTTATAATCCGACGAAGAGCAGTCAAACTGTTCTATAGGAGGATGAAGCGCAGTCAAACTGGTTTATAGGAGGATGAAGAGCAGTCAAACTGCTTTATAGGAGGATGAAGTGCAGTCAAACTGCTTTATAAAACGATGAAGAGCAGTCCAACAGTTTTATAAGAGGACGAAGAGCAGTCAAACTGATTTATAAGAGGATGAAGAGCAGTCAAACTGATTTATAAGAGGATGAAGAGCAGTCAAACTGCTTTATAAAAGGCTGAAGAGCAGTCAAACTGATTTATAATCGGACGAAGAGCAGTCAATGATCGGACGAAGAGCAGTCAAACTCTTCTATAGGAGGATGAAGCGCAGTCAAACTGTTTTACACGAGGATTTAGAGCAGTCAGACTGGTTTACAAGAGGATGAAGAGCAGTCAGCCTGTTTTAGAAGAGGATGAAGAGCAGTCAAACTGTTTTATAAGAGAATGAAGAGCAGTCAAACTGCTTTATAAAAGGATGAAGAGCAGTCAAACTGTTTTATAAGAGGATGAAGAGCAGTCAAACTGATTTATAAGAGGATGAAGAGCAGTCAAACTGCTTTATAAAAGCATGAAGAGCAGTCAAACTGTTTAATAAGAGGACGAAGAGCAATCAAACTGTTTTATAAGCGGACGAACAGCAGTCAAACTGATTTATAATCGGACGAAGAGCAGTCAAACTGTTCTATACGAGCATGAAGCGCAGTCAAACTGGTTTATAGGAGGATGAAGAGCAGTCAAACTGTTCTATAGGAGGATGAAGCGCAGTCAAACTGGTTTATATGAGGATGAGGAGCAGTCAAACTGCTCTATAAGAGGATGAAGAGCAGTCAAACTGCTTAATAAAACGATGAAGAGCAGTCAAACTGTTTTATAAGAGGACGAAGAGCAGTCAAACTGATTTATAAGAGGATGAAGAGCAGTCAAACTGATTTAAAAGAGGATGAAGAGCAGTCAAACTGCTTTATAAAAGGATGAAGAGCAGTCAAACTGATTTATAATCGGATGAACAGCAGTCAATAGTCGGGCGAAGAGCAGTCAAACTGTTATATAGGAGGACGAAGAGCAGTCAAACTGAATTATAGTCGGATGAAGAGCAGTCAAACTGATTTATAAGAGGATGAAGAGCAGTCAAACTGCTTTATAAAAGGATGAAGAGCAGTCAAACTGTTTAAAAAGAGGACGAACAGCAGTCAAACTGATTTATAATCGGACGAAGAGCAGTCAAACTGATTTATAATCGGACGAAGAGCAGTCAAACGGTTTTATAAGAGGATGAAGAGCAGTCAAATTGATTAATAAGAGGATGAAGAGCAGTCAAACGGTTTTATAAGAGGATGAAGAGCAGTCAAATTGATTTATAAGAGGATGAAGAGCAGTCAAACTGATTTATAATCGGACGAAGAGCAGTCAAACTGATTTATAATCGGACGAAGAGCAGTCAAACGGTTTTATAAGAGGATGAAGAGCAGTCAAATTGATTTATAAGAGGATGAAGAGCAGTCAAACTGCTTTATAAAAGGATGAAGAGCAGTCAAACTGTTTTATAAGAGGACGAAGAGCAGTCAAACTGATTTATAAGAGGATGAAGAGCAGTCAAACTGATTTATAAGAGGATGAAGAGCAGTGAAACTGCTTTATAAAACGATGAAGAGCAGTCAAACTGTTTTATAAGAGAACGAAGTGCAGTCAAACTGATTTGTAAGAGGATGAAGAGCAGTCAAACTGATTTATAAGAGGATGAAGAGCAGTCAAACTGCTTTATAAAAGGATGAAGAGCAGTCAAACTGATTTATAAACGGACGAAGAGCAGTCAATAATCGGACGAAGAGCAGCCAAACTGTTCTATAGGAGGATGAAGCGCAGTCAAACTATTTTACACGAGGATGTAGAGCAGTCAGACTGGTTTACAAGAGTATGAAGAGCAGTCAACCTGTTTTACAAGAGGTTGAAGAGCAGTCAAACTGTTTTATAAGAGGATGAAGAGCAGTCAAACTGATTTATAAGAGGATGAAGAGCAGTCAAACTGTTTTATAAGCAGACGAAGAGCAGTCAAACTGATTTATAATCGGACGAAGAGCAGTCAAACTGATTTATACAAGGATGAAGAGCAGTCAAACTTTTTTATAAGCGGATGAACCGCAGTCAAACTGCTTTATAAGAGGTTGAAGAGCAGTCAAACTGTTCTATAGGAGGATGAAGCGCAGTCAAACTGGTTTATATGAGGATGAAGAGCAGTCAAACTGATTTATAAGAGGATGAAGAGCAGTCAAACTGCTTTATAAAACGATGAAGAGCAGTCAAACTGTTTTATAAGAGGACGAAGAGCAGTCAAACTGATTTATAAGAGGATGAAGAGCAGCCAAACTGATTTAAAAGAGGATGAAGAGCAGTCAAACTGCTTTATAAAAGGATGAAGAGCAGTCAAACTGATTTACAATCGGATGAACAGCAGTCAATAATCGGACGAAGAGCAGTCAAACTGTTATATAGGAGGACGAAGAGCAGTCAAACTGAATTATAATCGGATGAAGAGCAGTCAAACTGATTTATAAGAGGATGAAGAGCAGTCAAACTGCTTTATAAAAGGATGAAGAGCAGTCAAACTGATTTATAATCGGACGAAGAGCAGTCAAACTGTTCTATACGGGGATGAAGCGCAGTCAAACTGGTTTATAGAAGGATGAAGAGCAGTCAAACTGAATTATAATCGGACGAAGAGCAGTCAAACTGATTTATAAGAGGATGAAGAGCAGTCAAACTGCTTTATAAAAGGATGAAGAGCAGTCAAACTGATTTATAATCGGACGAAGAGCAGTCAAACTGTTCTATACGGGGATGAAGCGCAGTCAAACTGGTTTATAGAAGGATGAAGAGCAGTCAAACTATTTTATAAGAGGATGAAGAGCAGTCAAACTGATTTATAATCCGACGAAGAGCAGTCAAACTGTTCTATAGGAGGATGAAGCGCAGTCAAACTGGTTTATAGGAGGATGAAGAGCAGTCAAACTGCTTTATAGGAGGTTGAAGAGCAGTCAAACTGTTTTATAAGCAGACGAAGAGCAGTCAAACTGATTTATAATCGGACGAAGAGCAGTCAAACTGATTTATACAAGGATGAAGAGCAGTCAAACTTTTTCATAAGCGGATGAACCGCAGTCAAACTGCTTTATAAGAGGTTGAAGAGCAGTCAAACTGTTCTATAGGAGGATGAAGCGCAGTCAAACTGGTTTATATGAGGATGAAGAGCAGTCAAACTGCTTTATAAGAGGATGAAGAGCAGTCAAACTGCTTTATAAAACGATGAAGAGCAGTCAAACTGTTTTATAAGAGGATGAAGAGCAGTCAAACTGCTTTATAAGAGCATGAAGAACAGTCAAACTGCTTTATAAAACGATGAAGAGCAGTCAAACTGTTTTATAAGAGGACGAAGAGCAGTCAAACTGATTTATAATCGGATGAACAGCAGTCAATAATGGGACGAAGAGCAGTCAAACTGTTATATAGGAGGACGAAGAGCAGTCAAACTGAATTATAATCGGATGAAGAGCAGTCAAACTGATTTATAAGAGGATGAAGAGCAGTCAAACTGCTTTATAAAAGCATGAAGAGCAGTCAAACTGTTTAATAAGAGGACGAAGAGCAATCAAACTGTTTTATAAGCGGACGAACAGCAGTCAAACTGATTTATAATCGGACGAAGAGCAGTCAAACTGTTCTATACGAGCATGAAGCGCAGTCAAACTGGTTTATAGGAGGATGAAGAGCAGTCAAACTGTTCTATAGGAGGATGAAGCGCAGTCAAACTGGTTTATATGAGGATGAAGAGCAGTCAAACTGCTCTATAAGAGGATGAAGAGCAGTCAAACTGCTTAATAAAACGATGAAGAGCAGTCAAACTGTTTTATAAGAGGACGAAGAGCAGTCAAACTGATTTATAAGAGGATGAAGAGCAGTCAAACTGATTCAAAAGAGGATGAAGAGCAGTCAAACTGCTTTATAAAAGGATGAAGAGCAGTCAAACTGATTTATAATCGGATGAACAGCAGTCAATAATCGGACGAAGAGCAGTCAAACTGTTATATAGGAGGACGAAGAGCAGTCAAACTGAATAATAGTCGGATGAAGAGCAGTCAAACTGATTGTAAGAGGATGAAGAGCAGTCAAACTGCTTTGTAAAAGGATGAAGAGCAGTCAAACTGTTTAAAAAGAGGACGAAGAGCAGTCAAACTGTTTTATAAGCGGACGAACAGCAGTCAAACTGATTTATAATCGGACGAAGAGCAGTCAAACGGTTTTATAAGAGGATGAAGAGCAGTCAAATTGATTTATAAGAGGATGAAGAGCAGTCAAACGGTTTTATAAGAGGATGAAGAGCAGTCAAATTGATTTATAAGAGGATGAAGAGCAGTCAAACTGAATTATAATTGGACGAAGAGCAGTCAAACTGATTTATAATCGGACGAAGAGCAGTCAAACGGTTTTATAAGAGGATGAAGAGCAGTCAAATTGATTTATAAGAGGATGAAGAGCAGTCAAACTGCTTTATAAAAGGATGAAGAGCAGTCAAACTGTTTTATAAGAGGACGAAGAGCAGTCAAACTGATTTATAAGAGGATGAAGAGCAGTCAAACTGATTTATAAGAGGATGAAGAGCAGTGAAACTGCTTTATAAAACGATGAAGAGCAGTCAAACTGTTTTATAAGAGAACGAAGTGCAGTCAAACTGATTTGTAAGAGGATGAAGAGCAGTCAAACTGATTTATAAGAGGATGAAGAGCAGTCAAACTGCTTTATAAAAGGATGAAGAGCAGTCAAACTGATTTATAAACGGACGAAGAGCAGTCAATAATCGGACGAAGAGCAGCCAAACTGTTCTATAGGAGGATGAAGCGCAGTCAAACTGTTTTACACGAGGATGTAGAGCAGTCACACTGGTTTACAAGAGTATGAAGAGCAGTCAACCTGTTTTACAAGAGGTTGAAGAGCAGTCAAACTGTTTTATAAGAGGATGAAGAGCAGTCAAACTGATTTATAAGAGGATGAAGAGCAGTCAAACTGTTTTATAAGCAGACGAAGAGCAGTCAAACTGATTTATAATCGGACGAAGAGCAGTCAAACTGATTTATACAAGGATGAAGAGCAGTCAAACTGTTTTATAAGCGGAGGAACCGCAGTCAAACTGCTTTATAAGAGGTTGAAGAGCAGTCAAACTGTTCTATAGGAGGATGAAGCGCAGTCAAACTGGTTTATATGAGAATGAAGAGCAGTCAAACTGCTTTATAAGAGGATGAAGAGCAGTCAAACTGCTTTATAAAACGATGAAGAGCAGTCAAACTGTTTTATAAGAGGACGAAGAGCAGTCAAACTGATTTATAAGAGGATGAAGAGCAGTCAAACTGATTTAAAAGAGGATGAAGAGCAGTCAAACTGCTTTATAAAAGGATGAAGAGCAGTCAAACTGATTTATAATCGGATGAACAGCAGTCAATAATCGGACGAAGAGCAGTCAAACTGTTATATAGGAGGACGAAGAGCAGTCAAACTGAATTATAATCGGATGAAGAGCAGTCAAACTGATTTATAAGAGGATGAAGAGCAGTCAAACTGCTTTATAAAAGGATGAAGAGCAGTCAAACTGATTTATAATCGGACGAAGAGCAGTCAAACTGTTCTATACAGGGATGAAGCGCAGTCAAACTGGTTTATAGAAGGATGAAGAGCAGTCAAACTATTTTATAAGAGGATGAAGAGCAGTCAAACTGATTTATAATCCGACGAAGAGCAGTCAAACTGTTCTATAGAAGGATGAAGCGCAGTCAAACTGGTTTATAGGAGGATGAAGAGCAGTCAAACTGCTTTATAGGAGGATGAAGTGCAGTCAAACTGCTTTATAAAACGATGAAGAGCAGTCCAACAGTTTTATAAGAGGACGAAGAGCAGTCAAACTGATTTATAAGAGGATGAAGAGCAGTCAAACTGCTTTATAAAAGGATGAAGAGCAGTCAAACTGTTTTATAAGAGGACGAAGAGCAGTCAAACTGATTTATAAGAGGATGAAGAGCAGTCAAACTGATTTATAAAACGATGAAGAGCAGTCAAACTGTTTTATAAGAGAACGAAGTGCAGTCAAACTGATTTGTAAGAGGATGAAGAGCAGTCAAACTGATTTATAAGAGGATGAAGAGCAGTCAAACTGCTTTATAAAAGGATGAAGAGCAGTCAAACTGATTTATAAACGGACGAAGAGCAGTCAATAATCGGACGAAGAGCAGCCAAACTGTTCTATAGGAGGATGAAGCGCAGTCAAACTGTTTTACACGAGGATGTAGAGCAGTCACACTGGTTTACAAGAGTATGAAGAGCAGTCAACCTGTTTTACAAGAGGTTGAAGAGCAGTCAAACTGTTTTATAAGAGGATGAAGAGCAGTCAAACTGATTTATAAGAGGATGAAGATCAGTCAAACTGTTTTATAAGCAGACGAAGAGCAGTCAAACTGATTTATAATCGGACGAAGAGCAGTCAAACTGATTTATACAAGGATGAAGAGCAGTCAAACTGTTTTATAAGCGGATGAACCGCAGTCAAACTGCTTTATAAGAGGTTGAAGAGCAGTCAAACTGTTCTATAGGAGGATGAAGCGCAGTCAAACTGGTTTATATGAGAATGAAGAGCAGTCAAACTGCTTTATAAGAGGATGAAGAGCAGTCAAACTGCTTTATAAAAGGATGAAGAGCAGTCAAACTGATTTATAAGAGGACGAAGAGCAGTCAAACTGATTTATAAGAGGATGAAGAGCAGTCAAACTGATTTAAAAGAGGATGAAGAGCAGTCAAACTGCTTTATAAAAGGATGAAGAGCAGTCAAACTGATTTATAATCGGATGAACAGCAGTCAATAATCGGACGAAGAGCAGTCAAACTGTTATATAGGAGGACGAAGAGCAGTCAAACTGAATTATAATCGGATGAAGAGCAGTCAAACTGATTTATAAGAGGATGAAGAGCAGTCAAACTGCTTTATAAAAGGATGAAGAGCAGTCAAACTGATTTATAATCGGACGAAGAGCAGTCAAACTGTTCTATACAGGGATGAAGCGCAGTCAAACTGGTTTATAGAAGGATGAAGAGCAGTCAAACTATTTTATAAGAGGATGAAGAGCAGTCAAACTGATTTATAATCCGACGAAGAGCAGTCAAACTGTTCTATAGGAGGATGAAGCGCAGTCAAACTGGTTTATAGGAGGATGAAGAGCAGTCAAACTGCTTTATAGGAGGATGAAGTGCAGTCAAACTGCTTTATAAAACGATGAAGAGCAGTCCAACAGTTTTATAAGAGGACGAAGAGCAGTCAAACTGATTTATAAGAGGATGAAGAGCAGTCAAACTGATTTATAAGAGGATGAAGAGCAGTCAAACTGCTTTATAAAAGGCTGAAGAGCAGTCAAACTGATTTATAATCGGACGAAGAGCAGTCAATGATCGGACGAAGAGCAGTTAAACTCTTCTATAGGAGGATGAAGCGCAGTCAAACTGTTTTACACGAGGATTTAGAGCAGTCAGACTGGTTTACAAGAGGATGAAGAGCAGTCAGCCTGTTTTAGAAGAGGATGAAGAGCAGTCAAACTGTTTTATAAGAGAATGAAGAGCAGTCAAACTGCTTTATAAAAGGATGAAGAGCAGTCAAACTGTTTTATAAGAGGATGAAGAGCAGTCAAACTGAATTATAAGAGGATGAAGAGCAGTCAAACTGCTTTATAAAAGCATGAAGAGCAGTCAAACTGTTTAATAAGGGAACGAAGAGCAATCAAACTGTTTTATAAGCGGACGAACAGCAGTCAAACTGATTTATAATCGGACGAAGAGCAGTCAAACTGTTCTATACGAGCATGAAGCGCAGTCAAACTGGTTTATAGGAGGATGAAGAGCAGTCAAACTGTTCTATAGGAGGATGAAGCGCAGTCAAACTGGTTTATTTGAGGATGAAGAGCAGTCAAACTGCTCTATAAGAGGATGAAGAGCAGTCAAACTGCTTAATAAAACGATGAAGAGCAGTCAAACAGTTTTATAAGAGGACGAAGAGCAGTCAAACTGATTTATAAGAGGATGAAGAGCAGTCAAACTGTTTTATAAGCGGATGAAGAGCAGTCAAACTGCTTTATAAAAGGCTGAAGAGCAGTCAAACTGATTTATAATCGGACGAAGAGCAGTCAATGATCGGACAAAGAGCAGTCAAACTCTTCTATAGGAGGATGAAGCGCAGTCAAACTGTTTTACACGAGGATTTAGAGCAGTCAGACTGGTTTACAAGAGGATGAAGAGCAGTCAGCCTGTTTTAGAAGAGGATGAAGAGCAGTCAAACTGTTTTATAAGAGAATGAAGAGCAGTCAAACTGCTTTATAAAAGGATGAAGAGCAGTCAAACTGTTTTATAAGAGGACGAAGAGCAGTCAAACTGTTTTATAAGCGGACGAACAGCAGTCAAACTGATTTATAATCGGACGAAGAGCAGTCAAACTGATTTATAATCGGACGAAGAGCAGTCAAACGGTTTTATAAGAGGATGAAGAGCAGTCAAATTGATTTATAAGAGGATGAAGAGCAGTCAAACTGCTTTATAAAAGGATGAAGAGCAGTCAAACTGTTTTATACGAGGATGTAGAGCAGTCAGACTGTTTTACAAGAGGTTGAAACGCAGTCAACCTGTTTTACAAGAGGATGAAGAGCAGTCAAACTGTTTTATAAGAGGATGAAGAGCAGTCAAACTGATTTATAAGAAGATGAAGAGCAGTCAAACTGCTTTATAAAAGGATGAAGAGCAGTCAAACTGATTTATAAGAGGATGAAGAGCAGTCAAACCGCTTTATAAAAGGATGAAGAGCAGTCTACTGTTTTATAAGAGGACGAAGAGCAGTCAAAATGATTTATAATCGGATGAAGAGCAGTCAAACAGATTTATAAGAGGATGAAGAGCAGTCAAACTGCTTTATAAAAGGATGAAGAGCAGTCAAACTGTTTTATAAGAGGACGAAGAGCAGTCAAACTGATTCATAATCGGACGAAGAGCAGTCAAACTGTTCTATACGAGGATGAAGCGCAGTCAAACTGGTTTATAGGAGGACGAAGAGCAGTCAAACTGATTTATAATCGGACGAAGAGCAGTCAAACTGTTCTATACGAGGATGAAGCGCAGTCAAACTGATTTATAAGAGGATGAAGAGCAGTCAAACCGCTTTATAAAACGATTAAGAGCAGTCAAACTGTTTTATAAGAGGACGAAGAGCAGTCAAACTGATTTATAAGAGGATGAAGGGCAGTCAAACTGATTTAAAAGAGGTTGAAGAGCAGTCAAACTGCTTTATAAAAGGATGAAGAGCAGTCAAACTGATTTATAATCGGATGAACAGCAGTCAATAATGGGACGAAGAGCAGTCAAACTGAATTATAATCGGATGAAGAGCAGTCAAACTGATTTATAAGAGGATGAAGAGCAGTTAAACTGCTTTATAAAAGCATGAAGAGCAGTCAAACTGTTTAATAAGAGGAAGAAGAGCAATCAAACTGTTTTATAAGCGGACGAACAGCAGTCAAACTGATTTATAATCGGACGAAGAGCAGTCAAACTGTTCTATACGAGGATGAAGCGCAGTCAAACTGGTTTATAGGAGGATGAAGAGCAGTCAAACTGCTTTATAGGAGGATGAAGAGCAGTCAAACGGCTTTATAAAACGATGAAGAGCAGTCCAACTGTTTTATAAGAGGACGAAGAGCAGTCAAACTGATTTATAAGAGGATGAAGAGCAGTCAAACTGATTTATAAGAGGATGAAGAGCAGTCAAACTGCTTTATAAAAGGCTGAAGAGCAGTCAAACTGATTTATAATCGGACGAAGAGCAGTCAATGATCGGACCAAGAGCAGTCAAACTCTTCTATATGAGGATGAAGCGCAGTCAAACTGTTTTACACGAGGATTTAGAGCATTCAGACTGGTTTACAAGAGGATGAAGAGCAGTCAGACTGTTTTAGAAGAGGATGAAGAGCAGTCAAACTGTTTGATAAGAGAATGAAGAGCAGTCAAACTGCTTTATAAAAGGATGAAGAGCAGTCAAACTGTTTTATAAGAGGACGAAGAGCAGTCAAACTGTTTTATAAGCGGACGAACAGCAGTCAAACTGATTTATAATCGGACGAACAGCAGTCAAACTGATTTATAATCGGACGAAGAGCAGTCAAACGGTTTTATAAGAGGATGAAGAGCAGTCAAATTGATTTATAAGAGGATGAAGAGCAGTCAAACTGCTTTATAAAAGGATGAAGAGCAGTCAAACTGTTTTATACGAGGATGTAGAGCAGTCAGACTGTTTTACAAGAGGTTGAAGAGCAGTCAACCTGTTTTACAAGAGGATGAAGAGCAGTCAAACTGTTTTATAAGAGGATGAAGAGCAGTCAAACTGATTTATAAGAGGATGAAGAGCAGTCAAACTGCTTTATAAAAGGATGAAGAGCAGTCAAACTGATTTATAAGAGGATGAAGAGCAGTCAAACCGCTTTATAAAAGGATGAAGAGCAGTCTACTGTTTTATAAGAGGACGAAGAGCAGTCAAAATGATTTATAATCGGATGAAGAGCAGTCAAACAGATTTATAAGAGGATGAAGAGCAGTCAAACTGCTTTATAAAAGGATGAAGAGCAGTCAAACTGTTTTATAAGAGGACGAAGAGCAGTCAAACTGATTTATAATCGGACGAAGAGCAGTCAAACTGTTCTATACGAGGATGAAGCACAGTCAAACTGGTTTATAGGAGGATGAAGAGCAGTCAAACTGTTCTATAGGAGGATGAAGCGCAGTCAAACTGGTTTATGTGAGGATGAAAAGCAGGCAAACTGATTTATAAGAGGATGAAGAGCAGTCAGACTGTTTTAGAAGAGGATGAAGAGCAGTCAAACTGTTTTATAAGAGAATGAAGAGCAGTCAAACTGCTTTATAAAAGGATGAAGAGCAGTCAAACTGTTTTATAAGAGGACGA
Source organism: Lampris incognitus (assembly GCF_029633865.1). Classification (NCBI taxonomy): domain Eukaryota; kingdom Metazoa; phylum Chordata; class Actinopteri; order Lampriformes; family Lampridae; genus Lampris; species Lampris incognitus. Next base: position 37,916,011 of record NC_079222.1, read on the forward strand.
AGAGCAGTCAAACTGTTTTATAAGCGGACGAACAGCAGTCAAACTGATTTATAATCGGACGAACAGCAGTCAAACTGATTTATAATCGGACGAAGAGCAGTCAAACGGTTTTATAAGAGGATGAAGAGCAGTCAAATTGATTTATAAGAGGATGAAGAGCAGTCAAACTGCTTTATAAAAGGATGAAGAGCAGTCAAACTGTTTTATACGAGGATGTAGAGCAGTCAGACTGTTTTACAAGAGGTTGAAGAGCAGTCAACCTGTTTTACAAGAGGATGAAGAGCAGTCAAACTGTTTTTTAAGAGGATGAAGAGCAGTCAAACTGATTTATAAGAGGATGAAGAGCAGTCAAACTGCTTTATAAAAGGATGAAGAGCAGTCAAACTGATTTATAAGAGGATGAAGAGCAGTCAAACCGCTTTATAAAAGGATGAAGAGCAGTCTACTGTTTTATAAGAGGACGAAGAGCAGTCAAAATGATTTATAATCGGATGAAGAGCAGTCAAACAGATTTATAAGAGGATGAAGAGCAGTCAAACTGCTTTATAAAAGGATGAAGAGCAGTCAAACTGATTTATAATCGGACGAAGAGCAGTCAAACTGTTCTATACAGGGATGAAGCGCAGTCAAACTGGTTTATAGAAGGATGAAGAGCAGTCAAACTATTTTATAAGAGGATGAAGAGCAGTCAAACTGATTTATAATCCGACGAAGAGCAGTCAAACTGTTCTATAGGAGGATGAAGCGCAGTCAAACTGCTTTATAGGAGGATGAAGAGCAGTCAAACGGCTTTATAAAACGATGAAGAGCAGTCCAACTGTTTTATAAGAGGACGAAGAGCAGTCAAACTGATTTATAAGAGGATGAAGAGCAGTCATACTGATTTATAAGAGGATGAAGAGCAGTCAAACTGCTTTATAAAAGGCTGAAGAGCAGTCAAACTGATTTATAATCGGACGAAGAGCAGTCAATGATCGGACCAAGAGCAGTCAAACTCTTCTATATGAGGATGAAGCGCAGTCAAACTGTTTTACACGAGGATTTAGAGCATTCAGACTGGTTTACAAGAGGATGAAGAGCAGTCAGACTGTTTTAGAAGAGGATGAAGAGCAGTCAAACTGTTTTATAAGAGAATGAAGAGCAGTCAAACTGCTTTATAAAAGGATGAAGAGCAGTCAAACTGTTTTATAAGAGGACGAAGAGCAGTCAAACTGTTTTATAAGCGGACGAACAGCAGTCAAACTGATTTATAATCGGACGAACAGCAGTCAAACTGATTTATAATCGGACGAAGAGCAGTCAAACGGTTTTATAAGAGGATGAAGAGCAGTCAAATTGATTTATAAGAGGATGAAGAGCAGTCAAACTGCTTTATAAAAGGATGAAGAGCAGTCAAACTGTTTTATACGAGGATGTAGAGCAGTCAGACTGTTTTACAAGAGGTTGAAGAGCAGTCAACCTGTTTTACAAGAGGATGAAGAGCAGTCAAACTGTTTTATAAGAGGATGAAGAGCAGTCAAACTGATTTATAAGAGGATGAAGAGCAGTCAAACTGCTTTATAAAAGGATGAAGAGCAGTCAAACTGATTTATAAGAGGATGAAGAGCAGTCAAACCGCTTTATAAAAGGATGAAGAGCAGTCTACTGTTTTATAAGAGGACGAAGAGCAGTCAAAATGATTTATAATCGGATGAAGAGCAGTCAAACAGATTTATAAGAGGATGAAGAGCAGTCAAACTGCTTTATAAAAGGATGAAGAGCAGTCAAACTGTTTTATAAGAGGACGAAGAGCAGTCAAACTGATTTATAATCGGACGAAGAGCAGTCAAACTGTTCTATACGAGGATGAAGCACAGTCAAACTGGTTTATAGGAGGATGAAGAGCAGTCAAACTGTTCTATAGGAGGATGAAGCGCAGTCAAACTGGTTTATGTGAGGATGAAAAGCAGGCAAACTGATTTATAAGAGGATGAAGAGCAGTCAGACTGTTTTAGAAGAGGATGAAGAGCAGTCAAACTGTTTTATAAGAGAATGAAGAGCAGTCAAACTGCTTTATAAAAGGATGAAGAGCAGTCAAACTGTTTTATAAGAGGACGAAGAGCAGTCAAACTGTTTTATAAGCGGACGAACAGCAGTCAAACTGATTTATAATCGGACGAACAGCAGTCAAACTGATTTATAATCGGACGAAGAGCAGTCAAACGGTTTTATAAGAGGATGAAGAGCAGTCAAATTGATTTATAAGAGGATGAAGAGCAGTCAAACTGCTTTATAAAAGGATGAAGAGCAGTCAAACTGTTTTATACGAGGATGTAGAGCAGTCAGACTGTTTTACAAGAGGTTGAAGAGCAGTCAACCTGTTTTACAAGAGGATGAAGAGCAGTCAAACTGTTTTTTAAGAGGATGAAGAGCAGTCAAACTGATTTATAAGAGGATGAAGAGCAGTCAAACTGCTTTATAAAAGGATGAAGAGCAGTCAAACTGATTTATAAGAGGATGAAGAGCAGTCAAACCGCTTTATAAAAGGATGAAGAGCAGTCTACTGTTTTATAAGAGGACGAAGAGCAGTCAAAATGATTTATAATCGGATGAAGAGCAGTCAAACAGATTTATAAGAGGATGAAGAGCAGTCAAACTGCTTTATAAAAGGATGAAGAGCAGTCAAACTGATTTATAATCGGACGAAGAGCAGTCAAACTGTTCTATACAGGGATGAAGCGCAGTCAAACTGGTTTATAGAAGGATGAAGAGCAGTCAAACTATTTTATAAGAGGATGAAGAGCAGTCAAACTGATTTATAATCCGACGAAGAGCAGTCAAACTGTTCTATAGGAGGATGAAGCGCAGTCAAACTGGTTTATAGGAGGATGAAGAGCAGTCAAACTGCTTTATAGGAGGATGAAGTGCAGTCAAACTGCTTTATAAAACGATGAAGAGCAGTCCAACAGTTTTATAAGAGGACGAAGAGCAGTCAAACTGATTTATAAGAGGATGAAGAGCAGTCAAACTGATTTATAAGAGGATGAAGAGCAGTCAAACTGCTTTATAAAAGGCTGAAGAGCAGTCAAACTGATTTATAATCGGACGAAGAGCAGTCAATGATCGGACGAAGAGCAGTCAAACTCTTCTATAGGAGGATGAAGCGCAGTCAAACTGTTTTACACGAGGATTTAGAGCAGTCAGACTGGTTTACAAGAGGATGAAGAGCAGTCAGCCTGTTTTAGAAGAGGATGAAGAGCAGTCAAACTGTTTTATAAGAGAATGAAGAGCAGTCAAACTGCTTTATAAAAGGATGAAGAGCAGTCAAACTGTTTTATAAGAGGATGAAGAGCAGTCAAACTGATTTATAAGAGGATGAAGAGCAGTCAAACTGCTTTATAAAAGCATGAAGAGCAGTCAAACTGTTTAATAAGGGAACGAAGAGCAATCAAACTGTTTTATAAGCGGACGAACAGCAGTCAAACTGATTTATAATCGGACGAAGAGCAGTCAAACTGTTCTATACGAGCATGAAGCGCAGTCAAACTGGTTTATAGGAGGATGAAGAGCAGTCAAACTGTTCTATAGGAGGATGAAGCGCAGTCAAACTGGTTTATTTGAGGATGAAGAGCAGTCAAACTGCTCTATAAGAGGATGAAGAGCAGTCAAACTGCTTAATAAAACGATGAAGAGCAGTCCAACAGTTTTATAAGAGGACGAAGAGCAGTCAAACTGATTTATAAGAGGATGAAGAGCAGTCAAACTGTTTTATAAGCGGATGAAGAGCAGTCAAACTGCTTTATAAAAGGCTGAAGAGCAGTCAAACTGATTTATAATCGGACGAAGAGCAGTCAATGATCGGACAAAGAGCAGTCAAACTCTTCTATAGGAGGATGAAGCGCAGTCAAACTGTTTTACACGAGGATTTAGAGCAGTCAGACTGGTTTACAAGAGGATGAAGAGCAGTCAGCCTGTTTTAGAAGAGGATGAAGAGCAGTCAAACTGTTTTATAAGAGAATGAAGAGCAGTCAAACTGCTTTATAAAAGGATGAAGAGCAGTCAAACTGTTTTATAAGAGGATGAAGAGCAGTCAAACTGATTTATAAGAGGATGAAGAGCAGTCAAACTGCTTTATAAAAGCATGAAGAGCAGTCAAACTGTTTAATAAGGGAACGAAGAGCAATCAAACTGTTTTATAAGCGGACGAACAGCAGTCAAACTGATTTATAATCGGACGAAGAGCAGTCAAACTGTTCTATACGAGCATGAAGCGCAGTCAAACTGGTTTATAGGAGGATGAAGAGCAGTCAAACTGTTCTATAGGAGGATGAAGCGCAGTCAAACTGGTTTATTTGAGGATGAAGAGCAGTCAAACTGCTCTATAAGAGGATGAAGAGCAGTCAAACTGCTTAATAAAACGATGAAGAGCAGTCCAACAGTTTTATAAGAGGACGAAGAGCAGTCAAACTGATTTATAAGAGGATGAAGAGCAGTCAAACTGTTTTATAAGCGGATGAAGAGCAGTCAAACTGCTTTATAAAAGGCTGAAGAGCAGTCAAACTGATTTATAATCGGACGAAGAGCAGTCAATGATCGGACAAAGAGCAGTCAAACTCTTCTATAGGAGGATGAAGCGCAGTCAAACTGTTTTACACGAGGATTTAGAGCAGTCAGACTGGTTTACAAGAGGATGAAGAGCAGTCAGCCTGTTTTAGAAGAGGATGAAGAGCAGTCAAACTGTTTTATAAGAGAATGAAGAGCAGTCAAACTGCTTTATAAAAGGATGAAGAGCAGTCAAACTGTTTTATAAGAGGACGAAGAGCAGTCAAACTGTTTTATAAGCGGACGAACAGCAGTCAAACTGATTTATAATCGGACGAAGAGCAGTCAAACTGATTTATAATCGGACGAAGAGCAGTCAAACGGTTTTATAAGAGGATGAAGAGCAGTCAAATTGATTTATAAGAGGATGAAGAGCAGTCAAACTGCTTTATAAAAGGATGAAGAGCAGTCAAACTGTTTTATACGAGGATGTAGAGCAGTCAGACTGTTTTACAAGAGGTTGAAGAGCAGTCAACCTGTTTTACAAGAGGATGAAGAGCAGTCAAACTGTTTTATAAGAGGATGAAGAGCAGTCAAACTGATTTATAAGAAGATGAAGAGCAGTCAAACTGCTTTATAAAAGGATGAAGAGCAGTCAAACTGATTTATAAGAGGATGAAGAGCAGTCAAACCGCTTTATAAAAGGATGAAGAGCAGTCTACTGTTTTATAAGAGGACGAAGAGCAGTCAAAATGATTTATAATCGGATGAAGAGCAGTCAAACAGATTTATAAGAGGATGAAGAGCAGTCAAACTGCTTTATAAAAGGATGAAGAGCAGTCAAACTGTTTTATAAGAGGACGAAGAGCAGTCAAACTGATTCATAATCGGACGAAGAGCAGTCAAACTGTTCTATACGAGGATGAAGCGCAGTCAAACTGGTTTATAGGAGGACGAAGAGCAGTCAAACTGATTTATAATCGGACGAAGAGCAGTCAAACTGTTCTATACGAGGATGAAGCGCAGTCAAACTGATTTATAAGAGGATGAAGAGCAGTCAAACCGCTTTATAAAACGATGAAGAGCAGTCAAACTGTTTTATAAGAGGACGAAGAGCAGTCAAACTGATTTATAAGAGGATGAAGGGCAGTCAAACTGATTTAAAAGAGGTTGAAGAGCAGTCAAACTGCTTTATAAAAGGATGAAGAGCAGTCAAACTGATTTATAATCGGATGAACAGCAGTCAATAATGGGACGAAGAGCAGTCAAACTGAATTATAATCGGATGAAGAGCAGTCAAACTGATTTATAAGAGGATGAAGAGCAGTTAAACTGCTTTATAAAAGCATGAAGAGCAGTCAAACTGTTTAATAAGAGGAAGAAGAGCAATCAAACTGTTTTATAAGCGGACGAACAGCAGTCAAACTGATTTATAATCGGACGAAGAGCAGTCAAACTGTTCTATACGAGGATGAAGCGCAGTCAAACTGGTTTATAGGAGGATGAAGAGCAGTCAAACTGCTTTATAGGAGGATGAAGAGCAGTCAAACGGCTTTATAAAACGATGAAGAGCAGTCCAACTGTTTTATAAGAGGATGAAGAGCAGTCAAACTGATTTATAAGAGGATGAAGAGCAGTCAAACTGATTTATAAGAGGATGAAGAGCAGTCAAACTGCTTTATAAAAGGCTGAAGAGCAGTCAAACTGATTTATAATCGGACGAAGAGCAGTCAATGATCGGACCAAGAGCAGTCAAACTCTTCTATATGAGGATGAAGCGCAGTCAAACTGTTTTACACGAGGATTTAGAGCATTCAGACTGGTTTACAAGAGGATGAAGAGCAGTCAGACTGTTTTAGAAGAGGATGAAGAGCAGTCAAACTGTTTTATAAGAGAATGAAGAGCAGTCAAACTGCTTTATAAAAGGATGAAGAGCAGTCAAACTGTTTTATAAGAGGACGAAGAGCAGTCAAACTGTTTTATAAGCGGACGAACAGCAGTCAAACTGATTTATAATCGGACGAACAGCAGTCAAACTGATTTATAATCGGACGAAGAGCAGTCAAACGGTTTTATAAGAGGATGAAGAGCAGTCAAATTGATTTATAAGAGGATGAAGAGCAGTCAAACTGTTTTATAAGAGGACGAAGAGCAGTCAAACTGATTCGTAATCGGACGAAGAGCAGTCAAACTGTTCTATACGAGGATGAAGCGCAGTCAAACTGGTTTATAGGAGGACGAAGAGCAGTCAAACTGATTTATAATCGGACGAAGAGCAGTCAAACTGTTCTATACGAGGATGAAGCGCAGTCAAACTGATTTATAAGAGGATGAAGAGCAGTCAAACCGCTTTATAAAACGATGAAGAGCAGTCAAACTGTTTTATAAGAGGACGAAGAGCAGTCAAACTGATTTATAAGAGGATGAAGGGCAGTCAAACTGATTTAAAAGAGGTTGAAGAGCAGTCAAACTGCTTTATAAAAGGATGAAGAGCAGTCAAACTGATTTATAATCGGATGAACAGCAGTCAATAATGGGACGAAGAGCAGTCAAACTGAATTATAATCGGATGAAGAGCAGTCAAACTGATTTATAAGAGGATGAAGAGCAGTTAAACTGCTTTATAAAAGCATGAAGAGCAGTCAAACTGTTTAATAAGAGGAAGAAGAGCAATCAAACTGTTTTATAAGCGGACGAACAGCAGTCAAACTGATTTATAATCGGACGAAGAGCAGTCAAACTGTTCTATACGAGGATGAAGCGCAGTCAAACTGGTTTATAGGAGGATGAAGAGCAGTCAAACTGCTTTATAGGATGATGAAGAGCAGTCAAACGGCTTTATAAAACGATGAAGAGCAGTCCAACTGTTTTATAAGAGGACGAAGAGCAGTCAAACTGATTTATAAGAGGATGAAGAGCAGTCAAACTGATTTATAAGAGGATGAAGAGCAGTCAAACTGCTTTATAAAAGGCTGAAGAGCAGTCAAACTGATTTATAATCGGACGAAGAGCAGTCAATGATCGGACCAAGAGCAGTCAAACTCTTCTATATGAGGATGAAGCGCAGTCAAACTGTTTTACACGAGGATTTAGAGCATTCAGACTGGTTTACAAGAGGATGAAGAGCAGTCAGACTGTTTTAGAAGAGGATGAAGAGCAGTCAAACTGTTTTATAAGAGAATGAAGAGCAGTCAAACTGCTTTATAAAAGGATGAAGAGCAGTCAAACTGTTTTATAAGAGGACGAAGAGCAGTCAAACTGTTTTATAAGCGGACGAACAGCAGTCAAACTGATTTATAATCGGACGAACAGCAGTCAAACTGATTTATAATCGGACGAAGAGCAGTCAAACGGTTTTATAAGAGGATGAAGAGCAGTCAAATTGATTTATAAGAGGATGAAGAGCAGTCAAACTGCTTTATAAAAGGATGAAGAGCAGTCAAACTGTTTTATACGAGGATGTAGAGCAGTCAGACTGTTTTACAAGAGGTTGAAGAGCAGTCAACCTGTTTTACAAGAGGATGAAGAGCAGTCAAACTGTTTTATAAGAGGATGAAGAGCAGTCAAACTGATTTATAAGAGGATGAAGAGCAGTCAAACTGCTTTATAAAAGGATGAAGAGCAGTCAAACTGATTTATAAGAGGATGAAGAGCAGTCAAACCGCTTTATAAAAGGATGAAGAGCAGTCTACTGTTTTATAAGAGGACGAAGAGCAGTCGAAATGATTTATAATCGGATGAAGAGCAGTCAAACAGATTTATAAGAGGATGAAGAGCAGTCAAACTGCTTTATAAAAGGATGAAGAGCAGTCAAACTGTTTTATAAGAGGACGAAGAGCAGTCAAACTGATTTATAATCGGACGAAGAGCAGTCAAACTGTTCTATACGAGGATGAAGCACAGTCAAACTGGTTTATAGGAGGATGAAGAGCAGTCAAACTGTTCTATAGGAGGATGAAGCGCAGTCAAACTGGTTTATGTGAGGATGAAAAGCAGGCAAACTGATTTATAAGAGGATGAAGAGCAGTCAGACTGTTTTAGAAGAGGATGAAGAGCAGTCAAACTGTTTTATAAGAGAATGAAGAGCAGTCAAACTGCTTTATAAAAGGATGAAGAGCAGTCAAACTGTTTTATAAGAGGACGAAGAGCAGTCAAACTGTTTTATAAGCGGACGAACAGCAGTCAAACTGATTTATAATCGGACGAACAGCAGTCAAACTGATTTATAATCGGACGAAGAGCAGTCAAACGGTTTTATAAGAGGATGAAGAGCAGTCAAATTGATTTATAAGAGAATGAAGAGCAGTCAAACTGCTTTATAAAAGGATGAAGAGCAGTCAAACTGTTTTATACGAGGATGTAGAGCAGTCAGACTGTTTTACAAGAGGTTGAAGAGCAGTCAACCTGTTTTACAAGAGGATGAAGAGCAGTCAAACTGTTTTTTAAGAGGATGAAGAGCAGTCAAACTGATTTATAAGAGGATGAAGAGCAGTCAAACTGCTTTATAAAAGGATGAAGAGCAGTCAAACTGATTTATAAGAGGATGAAGAGCAGTCAAACCGCTTTATAAAAGGATGAAGAGCAGTCTACTGTTTTATAAGAGGACGAAGAGCAGTCAAAATGATTTATAATCGGATGAAGAGCAGTCAAACAGATTTATAAGAGGATGAAGAGCAGTCAAACTGCTTTATAAAAGGATGAAGAGCAGTCAAACTGTTTTATAAGAGGACGAAGAGCAGTCAAACTGATTTATAATCGGACGAAGAGCAGTCAAACTGTTCTATACGAGGATGAAGCACAGTCAAACTGGTTTATAGGAGGATGAAGAGCAGTCAAACTGTTCTATAGGAGGATGAAGCGCAGTCAAACTGGTTTATGTGAGGATGAAAAGCAGGCAAACTGATTTATAAGAGGATGAAGAGCAGTCAAACTGATTTAAAAAAGGTTGAAGAGCAGTCAAACTGCTTTATAAAAGGATGAAGAGCAGTCAAACTGATTTATAATCGGATGAACAGCAGTCAATAATGGGACGAAGAGCAGTCAAACTGTTATATAGGAGGACGAAGAGCAGTCAAACTGAATTATAATCGGATGAAGAGCAGTCAAACTGATTTATAAGAGGATGAAGAGCAGTCAAACTGCTTTATAAAAGCATGAAGAGCAGTCAAACTGTTTAATAAGAGGACGAAGAGCAGTCAAACTGTTCTATACGAGGATGAAGCGCAGTCAAACTGGTTTATAGGAGGATGAAGAGCAGTCAAACTGCTTTATAGGAGGATGAAGAGCAGTCAAACTGCTTTATAAAACGATGAAGAGCAGTCCAACTGTTTTATAAGAGGACGAAGAGCAGTCAAACTGATTTATAAGAGGATGAAGAGAAGTCAAACTGATTTATAAGAGGATGAAGAGCAGTCAAACTGCTTTATAAAAAGCTGAAGAGCAGTCAAACTGATTTATAATCGGACGAAGAGCAGTCAATGATCGGACCAAGAGCAGTCAAACTCTTCTATAGGAGGATGAAGCGCAGTCAAACTGTTTTACACGAGGATTTAGAGCAGTCAGACTGGTTTACAAGAGGATGAAGAGCAGTCAGCCTGTTTTAGAAGAGGATGAAGAGCAGTCAAACTGTTTTATAAGAGGACGAAGAGCAGTCAAACTGTTTTTTAAGCGGACGAACAGCAGTCAAACTGATTTATAATCGGACGAACAGCAGTCAAACTGATTTATAATCGGACGAAGAGCAGTCAAACGGTTTTATAAGAGGATGAAGAGCAGTCAAATTGATTTATAAGAGGATGAAGAGCAGTCAAGCTGCTTTATAAAAGGATGAAGAGCAGTCAAACTGTTTTATACGAGGATGTAGAGCAGTCAGACTGTTTTACAAGAGGTTGAAGAGCAGTCAACCTGTTTTACAAGAGGATGAAGAGCAGTCAAACTGTTTTATAAGAGGATGAAGAGCAGTCAAACTGATTTATAAGAGGATGAAGAGCAGTCAAACCGCTTTATAAAAGGATGAAGAGCAGTCTACTGTTTTATAAGAGGACGAAGAGCAGTCAAACTGATTTATAAGAGGATGAAGAGCAGTCAAACTGATTTAAAAGAGGATGAAGAGCAGTCAAACTGCTTTATAAAAGGATGAAGAGCAGTCAAACTGATTTATAATCGGATGAACAGCAGTCAATAATGGGACGAAGAGCAGTCAAACTGTTATATAGGAGGACGAAGAGCAGTCAAACTGAATTATAATCGGATGAAGAGCAGTCAAACTGATTTATAAGAGGATGAAGAGCAGTCAAACTGCTTTATAAAAGCATGAAGAGCAGTCAAACTGTTTAATAAGAGGACGAAGAGCAATCAAACTGTTTTATAAGCGGACGAACAGCAGTCAAACTGATTTATAATCGGACGAAGAGCAGTCAAACTGTTCTATACGAGGATGAAGCGCAGTCAAACTGGATTATAGGAGGATGAAGAGCAGTCAAACTGTTCTATAGGAGGATGAAGCGCAGTCAAACTGGTTTATATGAGGATGAAGAGCAGTCAAACTGCTCTATAAGAGGATGAAGAGCAGTCAAACTGCTTAATAAAACGATGAAGAGCAGTCAAACTGTTTTATAAGTGGACGAAGAGCAGTCAAACTGATTTATAAGAGGATGAAGAGCAGTCAAACTGATTTAAAAGAGGATGAAGAGCAGTCAAACTGCTTTATAAAAGGATGAAGAGCAGTCAAACTGATTTATAATCGGATGAACAGCAGTCAATAATCGGACGAAGAGCAGTCAAACTGTTATATAGGAGGACGAAGAGCAGTCAAACTGAATTATAGTCGGATGAAGAGCAGTCAAACTGATTTATAAGAGGATGAAGAGCAGTCAAACTGCTTTATAAAAGGATGAAGAGCAGTCAAACTGTTTAAAAAGAGGACGAAGAGCAGTCAAACTGTTTTATAAGCGGACGAACAGCAGTCAAACTGATTTATAATCGGACGAAGAGCAGTCAAACTGATTTATAATCGGACGAAGAGCAGTCAAACGGTTTTATAAGAGGATGAAGAGCAGTCAAATTGATTTATAAGAGGATGAAGAGCAGTCAAACGGTTTTATAAGAGGATGAAGAGCAGTCAAATTGATTTATAAGAGGATGAAGAGCAGTCAAACTGATTTATAATCGGACGAAGAGCAGTCAAACTGATTTATAATCGGACGAAGAGCAGTCAAACGGTTTTATAAGAGGATGAAGAGCAGTCAAATTGATTTATAAGAGGATGAAGAGCAGTCAAACTGCTTTATAAAAGGATGAAGAGCAGTCAAACTGTTTTATAAGAGGACGAAGAGCAGTCAAACTGATTTATAAGAGGATGAAGAGCAGTCAAACTGATTTATAAGAGGATGAAGAGCAGTGAAACTGCTTTATAAAACGATGAAGAGCAGTCAAACTGTTTTATAAGAGAACGAAGTGCAGTCAAACTGATTTGTAAGAGGATGAAGAGCAGTCAAACTGATTTATAAGAGGATGAAGAGCAGTCAAACTGCTTTATAAAAGGATGAAGAGCAGTCAAACTGATTTATAAACGGACGAAGAGCAGTCAATAATCGGACGAAGAGCAGCCAAACTGTTCTATAGGAGGATGAAGCGCAGTCAAACTGTTTTACACGAGGATGTAGAGCAGTCAGACTGGTTTACAAGAGTATGAAGAGCAGTCAACCTGTTTTACAAGAGGTTGAAGAGCAGTCAAACTGTTTTATAAGAGGATGAAGAGCAGTCAAACTGATTTATAAGAGGATGAAGAGCAGTCAAACTGTTTTATAAGCAGACGAAGAGCAGTCAAACTGATTTATAATCGGACGAAGAGCAGTCAAACTGATTTATACAAGGATGAAGAGCAGTCAAACTGTTTTATAAGCGGATGAACCGCAGTCAAACTGCTTTATAAGAGGTTGAAGAGCAGTCAAACTGTTCTATAGGAGGATGAAGCGCAGTCAAACTGGTTTATATGAGGATGAAGAGCAGTCAAACTGCTTTATAAGAGGATGAAGAGCAGTCAAACTGCTTTATAAAACGATGAAGAGCAGTCAAACTGTTTTATAAGAGGACGAAGAGCAGTCAAACTGATTTATAAGAGGATGAAGAGCAGTCAAACTGATTTAAAAGAGGATGTAGAGCAGTCAAACTGCTTTATAAAAGGATGAAGAGCAGTCAAACTGATTTATAATCGGATAAACAGCAGTCAATAATCGGACGAAGAGCAGTCAAACTGTTATATAGGAGGACGAAGAGCAGTCAAACTGAATTATAATCGGATGAAGAGCAGTCAAACTGATTTATAAGAGGATGAAGAGCAGTCAAACTGCTTTATAAAAGGATGAAGAGCAGTCAAACTGATTTATAATCGGACGAAGAGCAGTCAAACTGTTCTATACGGGGATGAAGCGCAGTCAAACTGGTTTATAGAAGGATGAAGAGCAGTCAAACTATTTTATAAGAGGATGAAGAGCAGTCAAACTGATTTATAATCCGACGAAGAGCAGTCAAACTGTTCTATAGGAGGATGAAGCGCAGTCAAACTGGTTTATAGGAGGATGAAGAGCAGTCAAACTGCTTTATAGGAGGATGAAGAGCAGTCAAACTGCTTTATAAAACGATGAAGAGCAGTCCAACAGTTTTATAAGAGGACGAAGAGCAGTCAAACTGATTTATAAGAGGATGAAGAGCAGTCAAACTGATTTATAAGAGGATGAAGAGCAGTCAAACTGCTTTATAAAAGGCTGAAGAGCAGTCACACTGATTTATAATCGGACGAAGAGCAGTCAATGATGGGACGAAGAGCAGTCAAACTCTTCTATAGGAGGATGAAGCGCAGTCAAACTGTTTTACACGAGGATTTAGAGCAGTCAGACTGGTTTACAAGAGGATGAAGAGCAGTCAGCCTGTTTTAGAAGAGGATGAAGAGCAATCAAACTGTTTTATAAGAGAATGAAGAGCAGTCAAACTGCTTTATAAAAGGATGAAGAGCAGTCAAACTGTTTTATAAGAGGACGAAGAGCAGTCAAACTGTTTTATAAGCGGACGAACAGCAGTCAAACTGATTTATAATCGGACGAAGAGCAGTCAAACTGATTTATAATCGGACGAAGAGCAGTCAAACGGTTTTATAAGAGGATGAAGAGCAGTCAAATTGATTTATAAGAGGATGAAGAGCAGTCAAACTGCTTTATAAAAGGATGAAGAGCAGTCAAACTGTTTTATACGAGGATGTAGAGCAGTCAGACTGTTTTACAAGAGGTTGAAGAGCAGTCAACCTGTTTTACAAGAGGATGAAGAGCAGTCAAACTGTTTTATAAGAGGATGAAGAGCAGTCAAACTGATTTATAAGAAGATGAAGAGCAGTCAAACTGCTTTATAAAAGGATGAAGAGCAGTCAAACTGATTTATAAGAGGATGAAGAGCAGTCAAACCGCTTTATAAAAGGATGAAGAGCAGTCTACTGTTTTATAAGAGGACGAAGAGCAGTCAAAATGATTTATAATCGGATGAAGAGCAGTCAAACAGATTTATAAGAGGATGAAGAGCAGTCAAACTGCTTTATAAAAGGATGAAGAGCAGTCAAACTGTTTTATAAGAGGACGAAGAGCAGTCAAACTGATTTATAATCGGACGAAGAGCAGTCAAACTGTTCTATACGAGGATGAAGCGCAGTCAAACTGGTTTATAGGAGGACGAAGAGCAGTCAAACTGATTTATAATCGGACGAAGAGCAGTCAAACTGTTCTATACGAGGATGAAGCGCAGTCAAACTGATTTATAAGAGGATGAAGAGCAGTCAAACCCCTTTATAAAACGATGAAGAGCAGTCAAACTGTTTTATAAGAGGACGAAGAGCAGTCAAACTGATTTATAAGAGGATGAAGGGCAGTCAAACTGATTTAAAAGAGGTTGAAGAGCAGTCAAACTGCTTTATAAAAGGATGAAGAGCAGTCAAACTGATTTATAATCGGATGAACAGCAGTCAATAATGGGACGAAGAGCAGTCAAACTGTTATATAGGAGGACGAAGAGCAGTCAAACTGAATTATAATCGGTTGAAGAGCAGTCAAACTGATTTATAAGAGGATGAAGAGCAGTCAAACTGCTTTATAAAAGCATGAAGAGCAGTCAAACTGTTTAATAAGAGGACGAAGAGCAATCAAACTGTTTTATAAGCGGACGAACAGCAGTCAAACTGATTTATAATCGGACGAAGAGCAGTCAAACTGTTCTATACGAGCATGAAGCGCAGTCAAACTGGTTTATAGGAGGATGAAGAGCAGTCAAACTGTTCTATAGGAGGATGAAGCGCAGTCAAACTGGTTTATATGAGGATGAAGAGCAGTCAAACTGCTCTATAAGAGGATGAAGAGCAGTCAAACTGCTTAATAAAACGATGAAGAGCAGTCAAACTGTTTTATAAGAGGACGAAGAGCAGTCAAACTGATTTATAAGAGGATGAAGAGCAGTCAAACTGATTTAAAAGAGGATGAAGAGCAGTCAAACTGCTTTATAAAAGGATGAAGAGCAGTCAAACTGATTTATAATCGGATGAACAGCAGTCAATAGTCGGGCGAAGAGCAGTCAAACTGTTATATAGGAGGACGAAGAGCAGTCAAACTGAATTATAGTCGGATGAAGAGCAGTCAAACTGATTTATAAGAGGATGAAGAGCAGTCAAACTGCTTTATAAAAGGATGAAGAGCAGTCAAACTGTTTAAAAAGAGGACGAAGAGCAGTCAAACTGTTTTATAAGCGGACGAACAGCAGTCAAACTGATTTATAATCGGACGAAGAGCAGTCAAACTGATTTATAATCGGACGAAGAGCAGTCAAACTGTTCTATACGGGGATGAAGCGCAGTCAAACTGGTTTATAGAAGGATGAAGAGCAGTCAAACTATTTTATAAGAGGATGAAGAGCAGTCAAACTGATTTATAATCCGACGAAGAGCAGTCAAACTGTTCTATAGGAGGATGAAGCGCAGTCAAACTGGTTTATAGGAGGATGAAGAGCAGTCAAACTGCTTTATAGGAGGATGAAGAGCAGTCAAACTGCTTTATAAAACGATGAAGAGCAGTCCAACAGTTTTATAAGAGGACGAAGAGCAGTCAAACTGATTTATAAGAGGATGAAGAGCAGTCAAACTGATTTATAAGAGGATGAAGAGCAGTCAAACTGCTTATAAAAGGCTGAAGAGCAGTCAAACTGATTTATAATCGGACGAAGAGCAGTCAATGATGGGACGAAGAGCAGTCAAACTCTTCTATAGGAGGATGAAGCGCAGTCAAACTGTTTTACACGAGGATTTAGAGCAGTCAGACTGGTTTACAAGATGATGAAGAGCAGTCAGCCTGTTTTAGAAGAGGATGAAGAGCAGTCAAACTGTTTTATAAGAGAATGAAGAGCAGTCAAACTGCTTTATAAAAGGATGAAGAGCAGTCAAACTGTTTTATAAGAGGACGAAGAGCAGTCAAACTGTTTTATAAGCGGACGAACAGCAGTCAAACTGATTTATAATCGGACGAAGAGCAGTCAAACTGATTTATAATCGGACGAAGAGCAGTCAAACGGTTTTATAAGAGGATGAAGAGCAGTCAAATTGATTTATAAGAGGATGAAGAGCAGTCAAACTGCTTTATAAAAGGATGAAGAGCAGTCAAACTGTTTTATACGAGGATGTAGAGCAGTCAGACTGTTTTACAAGAGGTTGAAGAGCAGTCAACCTGTTTTACAAGAGGATGAAGAGCAGTCAAACTGTTTTATAAGAGGATGAAGAGCAGTCAAACTGATTTATAAGAAGATGAAGAGCAGTCAAACTGCTTTATAAAAGGATGAAGAGCAGTCAAACTGATTTATAAGAGGATGAAGAGCAGTCAAACCGCTTTATAAAAGGATGAAGAGCAGTCTACTGTTTTATAAGAGGACGAAGAGCAGTCAAAATGATTTATAATCGGATGAAGAGCAGTCAAACAGATTTATAAGAGGATGAAGAGCAGTCAAACTGCTTTATAAAAGGATGAAGAGCAGTCAAACTGTTTTATAAGAGGACGAAGAGCAGTCAAACTGATTTATAATCGGACGAAGAGCAGTCAAACTGTTCTATACGAGGATGAAGCGCAGTCAAACTGGTTTATAGGAGGACGAAGAGCAGTCAAACTGATTTATAATCGGACGAAGAGCAGTCAAACTGTTCTATACGAGGATGAAGCGCAGTCAAACTGATTTATAAGAGGATGAAGAGCAGTCAAACCCCTTTATAAAACGATGAAGAGCAGTCAAACTGTTTTATAAGAGGACGAAGAGCAGTCAAACTGATTTATAAGAGGATGAAGGGCAGTCAAACTGATTTAAAAGAGGTTGAAGAGCAGTCAAACTGCTTTATAAAAGGATGAAGAGCAGTCAAACTGATTTATAATCGGATGAACAGCAGTCAATAATGGGACGAAGAGCAGTCAAACTGTTATATAGGAGGACGAAGAGCAGTCAAACTGAATTATAATCGGATGAAGAGCAGTCAAACTGATTTATAAGAGGATGAAGAGCAGTCAAACTGCTTTATAAAAGCATGAAGAGCAGTCAAACTGTTTAATAAGAGGACGAAGAGCAATCAAACTGTTTTATAAGCGGACGAACAGCAGTCAAACTGATTTATAATCGGACGAAGAGCAGTCAAACTGTTCTATACGAGCATGAAGCGCAGTCAAACTGGTTTATAGGAGGATGAAGAGCAGTCAAACTGTTCTATAGGAGGATGAAGCGCAGTCAAACTGGTTTATATGAGGATGAAGAGCAGTCAAACTGCTCTATAAGAGGATGAAGAGCAGTCAAACTGCTTAATAAAACGATGAAGAGCAGTCAAACTGTTTTATAAGAGGACGAAGAGCAGTCAAACTGATTTATAAGAGGATGAAGAGCAGTCAAACTGATTTAAAAGAGGATGAAGAGCAGTCAAACTGCTTTATAAAAGGATGAAGAGCAGTCAAACTGATTTATAATCGGATGAACAGCAGTCAATAGTCGGGCGAAGAGCAGTCAAACTGTTATATAGGAGGACGAAGAGCAGTCAAACTGAATTATAGTCGGATGAAGAGCAGTCAAACTGATTTATAAGAGGATGAAGAGCAGTCAAACTGCTTTATAAAAGGATGAAGAGCAGTCAAACTGTTTAAAAAGAGGACGAAGAGCAGTCAAACTGTTTTATAAGCGGACGAACAGCAGTCAAACTGATTTATAATCGGACGAAGAGCAGTCAAACTGATTTATAATCGGACGAAGAGCAGTCAAACGGTTTTATAAGAGGATGAAGAGCAGTCAAATTGATTTATAAGAGGATGAAGAGCAGTCAAACGGTTTTATAAGAGGATGAAGAGCAGTCAAATTGATTTATAAGAGGATGAAGAGCAGTCAAACTGATTTATAATCGGACGAAGAGCAGTCAAACTGATTTATAATCGGACGAAGAGCAGTCAAACGGTTTTATAAGAGGATGAAGAGCAGTCAAATTGATTTATAAGAGGATGAAGAGCAGTCAAACTGCTTTATAAAAGGATGAAGAGCAGTCAAACTGTTTTATAAGAGGACGAAGAGCAGTCAAACTGATTTATAAGAGGATGAAGAGCAGTCAAACTGATTTATAAGAGGATGAAGAGCAGTGAAACTGCTTTATAAAACAATGAAGAGCAGTCAAACTGTTTTATAAGAGAACGAAGTGCAGTCAAACTGATTTGTAGGAGGATGAAGAGCAGTCAAACTGATTTATAAGAGGATGAAGAGCAGTCAAACTGCTTTATAAAAGGATGAAGAGCAGTCAAACTGATTTATAAACGGACGAAGAGCAGTCAATAATCGGACGAAGAGCAGCCAAACTGTTCTATAGGAGGATGAAGCGCAGTCAAACTGTTTTACACGAGGATGTAGAGCAGTCACACTGGTTTACAAGAGTATGAAGAGCAGTCAAACTGTTTTATAAGAGGGTGAAGAGCAGTCAAACTGATTTATAAGAGGATGAAGAGCAGTCAAACTGTTTTATAAGCAGACGAAGAGCAGTCAAACTGATTTATAATCGGACGAAGAGCAGTCAAACTGATTTATACAAGGATGAAGAGCAGTCAAACTGTTTTATAAGCGGATGAACCGCAGTCAAACTGCTTTATAAGAGGTTGAAGAGCAGTCAAACTGTTCTATAGGAGGATGAAGCGCAGTCAAACTGGTTTATATGAGGATGAAGAGCAGTCAAACTGCTTTATAAGAGGATGAAGAGCAGTCAAACTGCTTTATAAAACGATGAAGAGCAGTCAAACTGTTTTATAAGAGGACGAAGAGCAGTCAAACTGATTTATAAGAGGATGAAGAGCAGTCAAACTGATTTAAAAGAGGATGAAGAGCAGTCAAACTGCTTTATAAAAGGATAAAGAGCAGTCAAACTGATTTATAATCGGATGAACAGCAGTCAATAATCGGACGAAGAGCAGTCAAACTGATTTATAATCGGACGAAGAGCAGTCAAACTGTTCTATACGGGGATGAAGCGCAGTCAAACTGGTTTATAGAAGGATGAAGAGCAGTCAAACTATTTTATAAGAGGATGAAGAGCAGTCAAACTGATTTATAATCCGACGAAGAGCAGTCAAACTGTTCTATAGGAGGATGAAGCGCAGTCAAACTGGTTTATAGGAGGATGAAGAGCAGTCAAACTGCTTTATAGGAGGATGAAGAGCAGTCAAACTGCTTTATAAAACGATGAAGAGCAGTCCAACAGTTTTATAAGAGGACGAAGAGCAGTCAAACTGATTTATAAGAGGATGAAGAGCAGTCAAACTGATTTATAAGAGGATGAAGAGCAGTCAAAATGCTTTATAAAAGGCTGAAGAGCAGTCAAACTGATTTATAATCGGATGAAGAGCAGTCAATGATCGGACGAAGAGCAGTCAAACTCTTCTATAGGAGGATGAAGCGCAGTCAAACTGTTTTACACGAGGATTTAGAGCAGTCAGACTGGTTTACAAGAGGATGAAGAGCAGTCAGCCTGTTTTAGAAGAGGATGAAGAGCAGTCAAACTGTTTTATAAGAGAATGAAGAGCAGTCAAACTGCTTTATAAAAGGATGAAGAGCAGCCAACTGTTTTATAAGAGGACGAAGAGCAGTCAAACTGTTTTATAAGCGGACGAACAGCAGTCAAACTGATTTATAATCGGACGAAGAGCAGTCAAACTGATTTATAATCGGACGAAGAGCAGTCAAACGGTTTTATAAGAGGATGAAGAGCAGTCAAATTGATTTATAAGAGGATGAAGAGCAGTCAAACTGCTTTATAAAAGGATGAAGAGCAGTCAAACTGTTTTATACGAGGATGTAGAGCAGTCAGACTGTTTTACAAGAGGTTGAAGAGCAGTCAACCTGTTTTACAAGAGGATGAAGAGCATTCAAACTGTTTTATAAGAGGATGAAGAGCAGTCAAACTGATTTATAAGAAGATGAAGAGCAGTCAAACTGCTTTATAAAAGGATGAAGAGCAGTCAAACTGATTTATAAGAGGATGAAGAGCAGTCAAACCGCTTTATAAAAGGATGAAGAGCAGTCTACTGTTTTATAAGAGGACGAAGAGCAGTCAAAATGATTTATAATCGGATGAAGAGCAATCAAACAGATTTATAAGAGGATGAAGAGCAGTCAAACTGCTTTATAAAAGGATGAAGAGCAGTCAAACTGTTTTATAAGAGGACGAAGAGCAGTCAAACTGATTTGTAATCGGACGAAGAGCAGTCAAACTGTTCTATACGAGGATGAAGCGCAGTCAAACTGGTTTATAGGAGGACGAAGAGCAGTCAAACTGATTTATAATCGGACGAAGAGCAGTCAAACTGTTCTATACGAGGATGAAGCGCAGTCAAACTGATTTATAAGAGGATGAAGAGCAGTCAAACCGCTTTATAAAACGATGAAGAGCAGTCAAACTGTTTTATAAGAGGACGAAGAGCAGTCAAACTGATTTATAAGAGGATGAAGGGCAGTCAAACTGATTTAAAAGAGGTTGAAGAGCAGTCAAACTGCTTTATAAAAGGATGAAGAGCAGTCAAACTGATTTATAATCGGATGAACAGCAGTCAATAATGGGACGAAGAGCAGTCAAACTGTTATATAGGAGGACGAAGAGCAGTCAAACTGAATTATAATCTGATGAAGAGCATTCAAACTGCTTTATAAAAGCATGAAGAGCAGTCAAACTGTTTAATAAGAGGACGAGGGGCAATCAAACTGTTTTATAAGCGGACGAACAGCAGTCAAACTGATTTATAATCGGACGAAGAGCAGTCAAACTGTTCTATACGAGCATGAAGCGCAGTCAAACTGGTTTATAGGAGGATGAAGAGCAGTCAAACTGTTCTATAGGAGGATGAAGCGCAGTCAAACTGGTTTATATGAGGATGAAGAGCAGTCAAACTGCTCTATAAGAGGATGAAGAGCAGTCAAACTGCTTAATAAAACGATGAAGAGCAGTCAAACTGTTTTATAAGAGGACGAAGAGCAGTCAACCTGATTTATAAGAGGATGAAGAGCAGTCAAACTGATTTAAAAGAGGATGAAGAGCAGTCAAACTGCTTTATAAAAGGATGAAGAGCAGTCAAACTGATTTATAATCGGATGAACAGCAGTCAATAGTCGGGCGAAGAGCAGTCAAACTGTTATATAGGAGGACGAAGAGCAGTCAAACTGAATTATAGTCGGATGAAGAGCAGTCAAACTGATTTATAAGAGGATGAAGAGCAGTCAAACTGCTTTATAAAAGGATGAAGAGCAGTCAAACTGTTTAAAAAGAGGACGAAGAGCAGTCAAACTGTTTTATAAGCGGACGAACAGCAGTCAAACTGATTTATAATCGGACGAAGAGCAGTCAAACTGATTTATAATCGGACGAAGAGCAGTCAAACGGTTTTATAAGAGGATGAAGAGCAGTCAAATTGATTTATAAGAGGATGAAGAGCAGTCAAACGGTTTTATAAGAGGATGAAGAGCAGTCAAATTGATTTATAAGAGGATGAAGAGCAGTCAAACTGATTTATAATCGGACGAAGAGCAGTCAAACTGATTTATAATCGGACGAAGAGCAGTCAAACGGTTTTATAAGAGGATGAAGAGCAGTCAAATTGATTTATAAGAGGATGAAGAGCAGTCAAACTGCTTTATAAAAGGATGAAGAGCAGTCAAACTGTTTTATAAGAGGACGAAGAGCAGTCAAACTGATTTATAAGAGGATGAAGAGCAGTCAAACTGATTTATAAGAGGATGAAGAGCAGTGAAACTGCTTTATAAAACGACGAAGAGCAGTCAAACTGTTTTATAAGAGAACGAAGTGCAGTCAAACTGATTTGTAAGAGGATGAAGAGCAGTCAAACTGATTTATAAGAGGATGAAGAGCAGTCAAACTGCTTTATAAAAGGATGAAGAGCAGTCAAACTGATTTATAAACGGACGAAGAGCAGTCAATAATCGGACGAAGAGCAGCCAAACTGTTCTATAGGAGGATGAAGCGCAGTCAAACTGTTTTACACGAGGATGTAGAGCAGTCAGACTGGTTTACAAGAGTATGAAGAGCAGTCAACCTGTTTTACAAGAGGTTGAAGAGCAGTCAAACTGTTTTATAAGAGGATGAAGAGCAGTCAAACTGATTTATAAGAGGATGAAGAGCAGTCAAACTGTTTTATAAGCAGACGAAGAGCAGTCAAACTGATTTATAATCGGACGAAGAGCAGTCAAACTGATTTATACAAGGATGAAGAGCAGTCAAACTGTTTTATAAGCGGATGAACCGCAGTCAAACTGCTTTATAAGAGGTTGAAGAGCAGTCAAACTGTTCTATAGGAGGATGAAGCGCAGTCAAACTGGTTTATATGAGGATGAAGAGCAGTCAAACTGCTTTATAAGAGGATGAAGAGCAGTCAAACTGCTTTATAAAACGATGAAGAGCAGTCAAACTGTTTTATAAGAGGACGAAGAGCAGTCAAACTGATTTATAAGAGGATGAAGAGCAGTCAAACTGATTTAAAAGAGGATGAAGAGCAGTCAAACTGCTTTATAAAAGGATGAAGAGCAGTCAAACTGATTTATAATCGGATGAACAGCAGTCAATAATCGGACGAAGAGCAGTCAAACTGTTATATAGGAGGACGAAGAGCAGTCAAACTGAATTATAATCGGATGAAGAGCAGTCAAACTGATTTATAAGAGGATGAAGAGCAGTCAAACTGCTTTATAAAAGGATGAAGAGCAGTCAAACTGATTTATAATCGGACGAAGAGCAGTCAAACTGTTCTATACGGGGATGAAGCGCAGTCAAACTGGTTTATAGAAGGATGAAGAGCAGTCAAACTATTTTATGAGAGGATGAAGAGCAGTCAAACTGATTTATAATCCGACGAAGAGCAGTCAAACTGTTCTATAGGAGGATGAAGCGCAGTCAAACTGGTTTATAGGAGGATGAAGAGCAGTCAAACTGCTTTATAGGAGGATGAAGAGCAGTCAAACTGCTTTATAAAACGATGAAGAGCAGTCCAACAGTTTTATAAGAGGACGAAGAACAGTCAAACTGATTTATAAGAGGATGAAGAGCAGTCAAACTGATTTATAAGAGGATGAAGAGCAGTCAAACTGCTTTATAAAAGGCTGAAGAGCAGTCAAACTGATTTATAATCGGACGAAGAGCAGTCAATGATCGGACGAAGAGCAGTCAAACTCTTCTATAGGAGGATGAAGCGCAGTCAAACTGTTTTACACGAGGATTTAGAGCAGTCAGACTGGTTTACAAGAGGATGAAGAGCAGTCAGCCTGTTTTAGAAGAGGATGAAGAGCAGTCAAACTGTTTTATAAGAGAATGAAGAGCAGTCAAACTGCTTTATAAAAGGATGAAGAGCAGTCAAACTGTTTAAAAAGAGGACGAAGAGCAGTCAAACTGTTTTATAAGCGGACGAACAGCAGTCAAACTGATTTATAATCGGACGAAGAGCAGTCAAACTGATTTATAATCGGACGAAGAGCAGTCAAACGGTTTTATAAGAGGATGAAGAGCAGTCAAATTGATTTATAAGAGGATGAAGAGCAGTCAAACTGCTTTATAAAAGGATGAAGAGCAGTCAAACTGTTTTATAAGAGGACGAAGAGCAGTCAAACTGATTTATAAGAGGATGAAGAGCAGTCAAACTGATTTATAAGAGGATGAAGAGCAGTGAAACTGCTTTATAAAACGATGAAGAGCAGTCAAACTGTTTTATAAGAGAACGAAGTGCAGTCAAACTGATTTGTAAGAGGATGAAGAGCAGTCAAACTGATTTATAAGAGGATGAAGAGCAGTCAAACTGCTTTATAAAAGGATGAAGAGCAGTCAAACTGATTTATAAACGGACGAAGAGCAGTCAATAATCGGACGAAGAGCAGCCAAACTGTTCTAAAGGAGGATGAAGCGCAGTCAAACTGTTTTACACGAGGATGTAGAGCAGTCACACTGGTTTACAAGAGTATGAAGAGCAGTCAACCTGTTTTACAAGAGGTTGAAGAGCAGTCAAACTGTTTTATAAGAGGATGAACAGCAGTCAAACTGATTTATAAGAGGATGAAGAGCAGTCAAACTGTTTTATAAGCAGACGAAGAGCAGTCAAACTGATTTATAATCGGACGAAGAGCAGTCAAACTGATTTATACAAGGATGAAGAGCAGTCAAACTGTTTTATAAGCGGATGAACCGCAGTCAAACTGCTTTATAAGAGGTTGAAGAGCAGTCAAACTGTTCTATAGGAGGATGAAGCGCAGTCAAACTGGTTTATATGAGGATGAAGAGCAGTCAAACTGCTTTATAAGAGGATGAAGAGCAGTCAAACTGCTTTATAAAACGATGAAGAGCAGTCAAACTGTTTTATAAGAGGACGAAGAGCAGTCAAACTGATTTATAAGAGGATGAAGAGCAGTCAAACTGATTTATAAAAGGATGAAGAGCAGTCAAACTGATTTATAATCGGATGAACAGCAGTCAATAATCGGACGAAGAGCAGTCAAACTGTTATATAGGAGGACGAAGAGCAGTCAAACTGAATTATAATCGGATGAAGAGCAGTCAAACTGATTTATAAGAGGATGAAGAGCAGTCAAACTGCTTTATAAAAGGATGAAGAGCAGTCAAACTGATTTATAATCGGACGAAGAGCAGTCAAACTGTTCTATACGGGGATGAAGCGCAGTCAAACTGGTTTATAGAAGGATGAAGAGCAGTCAAACTATTTTATGAGAGGATGAAGAGCAGTCAAACTGATTTATAATCCGACGAAGAGCAGTCAAACTGTTCTATAGGAGGATGAAGCGCAGTCAAACTGGTTTATAGGAGGATGAAGAGCAGTCAAACTGCTTTATAGGAAGATGAAGAGCAGTCAAACTGCTTTATAAAACGATGAAGAGCAGTCCAACAGTTTTATAAGAGGACGAAGAACAGTCAAACTGATTTATAAGAGGATGAAGAGCAGTCAAACTGATTTATAAGAGGATGAAGAGCAGTCAAACTGCTTTATAAAAGGCTGAAGAGCAGTCAAACTGATTTATAATCGGACGAAGAGCAGTCAATGATCGGACGAAGAGCAGTCAAACTCTTCTATAGGAGGATGAAGCGCAGTCAAACTGTTTTACACGAGGATTTAGAGCAGTCAGACTGGTATACAAGAGGATGAAGAGCAGTCAGCCTGTTTTAGAAGAGGATGAAGAGCAGTCAAACTGTTTTATAAGAGAATGAAGAGCAGTCAAACTGCTTTATAAAAGGATGAAGAGCAGTCAAACTGTTTAAAAAGAGGACGAAGCGCAGTCAAACTGTTTTATAAGCGGACGAACAGCAGTCAAACTGATTTATAATCGGACGAAGAGCAGTCAAACTGATTTATAATCGGACGAAGAGCAGTCAAACGGTTTTATAAGAGGATGAAGAGCAGTCAAATTGATTTATAAGAGGATGAAGAGCAGTCAAACGGTTTTATAAGAGAATGAAGAGCAGTCAAATTGATTTATAAGAGGATGAAGAGCAGTCAAACTGATACGAAGAGCAGTCAAACTGATTTATAATCGGACGAAGAGCAGTCAAACGGTTTTATAAGAGGATGAAGAGCAGTCAAATTGATTTATAAGAGGATGAAGAGCAGTCAAACTGCTTTATAAAAGGATGAAGAGCAGTCAAACTGTTTTATAAGAGGACGAAGAGCAGTCAAACTGATTTATAAGAGGATGAAGAGCAGTCAAACTGATTTATAAGAGGATGAAGAGCAGTGAAACTGCTTTATAAAACGATGAAGAGCAGTCAAACTGTTTTATAAGAGAACGAAGTGCAGTCAAACTGATTTGTAAGAGGATGAAGAGCAGTCAAACTGATTTATAAGAGGATGAAGAGCAGTCAAACTGCTTTATAAAAGGATGAAGAGCAGTCAAACTGATTTATAAACGGACGAAGAGCAGTCAATAATCGGACGAAGAGCAGCCAAACTGTTTTATAGGAGGATGAAGCGCAGTCAAACTGTTTTACACGAGGATGTAGAGCAGTCACACTGGTTTACAAGAGTATGAAGAGCAGTCAACCTGTTTTACAAGAGGTTGAAGAGCAGTCAAACTGTTTTATAAGAGGATGAAGAGCAGTCAAACTGATTTATAAGAGGATGAAGAGCAGTCAAACTCTTTTATAAGCAGACGAAGAGCAGTCAAACTGATTTATAATCGGACGAAGAGCAGTCAAACTGATTTATACAAGGATGAAGAGCAGTCAAACTGTTTTATAAGCGGAAGAACCGCAGTCAAACTGCTTTATAAGAGGTTGAAGAGCAGTCAAACTGTTCTATAGGAGGATGAAGCGCAGTCAAACTGGTTTATATGAGGATGAAGAGCAGTCAAACTGCTTTATAAAAGGATGAAGAGCAGTCAAACTGCTTTATAAAACGATGAAGAGCAGTCAAACTGTTTTATAAGAGAACGAAGAGCAGTCAAACTGATTTATAAGAGGATGAAGAGCAGTCAAACTGATTTAAAAGAGGATGAAGAGCAGTCAAACTGCTTTATAAAAGGATGAAGAGCAGTCAAACTGATTTATAATCGGATGAACAGCAGTCAATAATCGGACGAAGAGCAGTCAAACTGTTATATAGGAGGACGAAGAGCAGTCAAACTGAATTATAATCGGATGAAGAGCAGTCAAACTGATTTATAAGAGGATGAAGAGCAGTCAAACTGCTTTATAAAAGGATGAAGAGCAGTCAAACTGATTTATAATCGGACGAAGAGCAGTCAAACTGTTCTATACGGGGATGAAGCGCAGTCAAACTGGTTTATAGAAGGATGAAGAGCAGTCAAACTATTTTATGAGAGGATGAAGAGCAGTCAAACTGATTTATAATCCGACGAAGAGCAGTCAAACTGTTCTATAGGAGGATGAAGCGCAGTCAAACTGGTTTATAGGAGGATGAAGAGCAGTCAAACTGCTTTATAGGAGGATGAAGAGCAGTCAAACTGCTTTATAAAACGATGAAGAGCAGTCCAACAGTTTTATAAGAGGACGAAGAACAGTCAAACTGATTTATAAGAGGATGAAGAGCAGTCAAACTGATTTATAAGAGGATGAAGAGCAGTCAAACTGCTTTATAAAAGGCTGAAGAGCAGTCAAACTGATTTATAATCGGACGAAGAGCAGTCAATGATCGGACGAAGAGCAGTCAAACTCTTCTATAGGAGGATGAAGCGCAGTCAAACTGTTTTACACGAGGATTTAGAGCAGTCAGACTGGTTTACAAGAGGATGAAGAGCAGTCAGCCTGTTTTAGAAGAGGATGAAGAGCAGTCAAACTGTTTTATAAGAGAATGAAGAGCAGTCAAACTGCTTTATAAAAGGATGAAGAGCAGTCAAACTGTTTAAAAAGAGGACGAAGAGCAGTCAAACTGTTTTATAAGCGGACGAACAGCAGTCAAACTGATTTATAATCGGACGAAGAGCAGTCAAACTGATTTATAATCGGACGAAGAGCAGTCAAACGGTTTTATAAGAGGATGAAGAGCAGTCAAATTGATTTATAAGAGGATGAAGAGCAGTCAAACGGTTTTATAAGAGGATGAAGAGCAGTCAAATTGATTTATAAGAGGATGAAGAGCAGTCAAACTGATTTATAATCGGACGAAGAGCAGTCAAACTGATTTATAATCGGACGAAGAGCAGTCAAACGGTTTTATAAGAGGATGAAGAGCAGTCAAATTGATTTATAAGAGGATGAAGAGCAGTCAAACTGCTTTATAAAAGGATGAAGAGCAGTCAAACTGTTTTATAAGAGGACGAAGAGCAGTCAAACTGATTTATAAGAGGATGAAGAGCAGTCAAACTGATTTATAAGAGGATGAAGAGCAGTGAAACTGCTTTATAAAACGATGAAGAGCAGTCAAACTGTTTTATAAGAGAACGAAGTGCAGTCAAACTGATTTGTAAGAGGATGAAGAGCAGTCAAACTGATTTATAAGAGGATGAAGAGCAGTCAAACTGCTTTATAAAAGGATGAAGAGCAGTCAAACTGATTTATAAACGGACGAAGAGCAGTCAATAATCGGACGAAGAGCAGCCAAACTGTTCTATAGGAGGATGAAGCGCAGTCAAACTGTTTTACACGAGGATGTAGAGCAGTCACACTGGTTTACAAGAGTATGAAGAGCTGTCAACCTGTTTTACAAGAGGTTGAAGAGCAGTCAAACTGTTTTATAAGAGGATGAAGAGCAGTCAAACTGATTTATAAGAGGATGAAGAGCAGTCAAACTGTTTTATAAGCAGACGAAGAGCAGTCAAACTGATTTATAATCGGACGAAGAGCAGTCAAACTGATTTATACAAGGATGAAGAGCAGTCAAACTGTTTTATAAGCGGATGAACCGCAGTCAAACTGCTTTATAAGAGGTTGAAGAGCAGTCAAACTGTTCTATAGGAGGATGAAGCGCAGTCAAACTGGTTTATATGAGGATGAAGAGCAGTCAAACTGCTTTATAAGAGGTTGAAGAGCAGTCAAACTGATTTATAAGAGGATGAAGAGCAGTCAAACTGATTTAAAAGAGGATGAAGAGCAGTCAAACTGCTTTATAAAAGGATGAAGAGCAGTCAAACTGATTTATAATCGGATGAACAGCAGTCAATAATCGGACGAAGAGCAGTCAAACTGTTATATAGGAGGACGAAGAGCAGTCAAACTGAATTATAATCGGATGAAGAGCAGTCAAACTGATTTATAAGAGGATGAAGAGCAGTCAAACTGCTTTATAAAAGGATGAAGAGCAGTCAAACTGATTTATAATCGGACGAAGAGCAGTCAAACTGTTCTATACGGGGATGAAGCGCAGTCAAAATGGTTTATAGAAGGATGAAGAGCAGTCAAACTATTTTATGAGAGGATGAAGAGCAGTCAAACTGATTTATAATCCGACGAAGAGCAGTCAAACTGTTCTATAGGAGGATGAAGCGCAGTCAAACTGGTTTATAGGAGGATGAAGAGCAGTCAAACTGCTTTATAGGAGGATGAAGAGCAGTCAAACTGCTTTATAAAACGATGAAGAGCAGTCCAACAGTTTTATAAGAGGACGAAGAACAGTCAAACTGATTTATAAGAGGATGAAGAGAAGTCAAACTGATTTATAAGAGGATGAAGAGCAGTCAAACTGCTTTATAAAAGGCTGAAGAGCAGTCAAACTGATTTATAATCGGACGAAGAGCAGTCAATGATCGGACGAAGAGCAGTCAAACTCTTCTATAGGAGGATGAAGCGCAGTCAAACTGTTTTACACGAGGATTTAGAGCAGTCAGACTGGTTTACAAGAGGATGAAGAGCAGTCAGCCTGTTTTAGAAGAGGATGAAGAGCAGTCAAACTGTTTTATAAGAGAATGAAGAGCAGTCAAACTGCTTTATAAAAGGATGAAGAGCAGTCAAACTGTTTTATAAGAGGACGAAGAGCAGTCAAACTGTTTTATAAGCGGACGAACAGCAGTCAAACTGATTTATAATCGGACGAAGAGCAGTCAAACTGATTTATAATCGGACGAAGAGCAGTCAAACGGTTTTATAAGAGGTTGAAGAGCAGTCAAACTGTTCTATAGGAGGATGAAGCGCAGTCAAACTGGTTTATATGAGGATGAAGAGCAGTCAAACTGCTTTATAAAAGGATGAAGAGCAGTCAAACTGCTTTATAAAACGATGAAGAGCAGTCAAACTGTTTTATAAGAGAACGAAGAGCAGTCAAACTGATTTATAAGAGGATGAAGAGCAGTCAAACTGATTTAAAAGAGGATGAAGAGCAGTCAAACTGCTTTATAAAAGGATGAAGAGCAGTCAAACTGATTTATAATCGGATGAACAGCAGTCAATAATCGGACGAAGAGCAGTCAAACTGTTATATAGGAGGACGAAGAGTAGTCAAACTGAATTATAATCGGATGAAGAGCAGTCAAACTGATTTATAAGAGGATGAAGAGCAGTCAAACTGCTTTATAAAAGGATGAAGAGCAGTCAAACTGATTTATAATCGGACGAAGAGCAGTCAAACTGTTCTATACGGGGATGAAGCGCAGTCAAACTGGTTTATAGAAGGATGAAGAGCAGTCAAACTATTTTATGAGAGGATGAAGAGCAGTCAAACTGATTTATAATCCGACGAAGAGCAGTCAAACTGTTCTATAGGAGGATGAAGCGCAGTCAAACTGGTTTATAGGAGGATGAAGAGCAGTCAAACTGCTTTATAGGAGGATGAAGAGCAGTCAAACTGCTTTATAAAACGATGAAGAGCAGTCCAACAGTTTTATAAGAGGACGAAGAACAGTCAAACTGATTTATAAGAGGATGAAGAGCAGTCAAACTGATTTATAAGAGGATGAAGAGCAGTCAAACTGCTTTATAAAAGGCTGAAGAGCAGTCAAACTGATTTATAATCGGACGAAGAGCAGTCAATGATCGGACGAAGAGCAGTCAAACTCTTCTATAGGAGGATGAAGCGCAGTCAAACTGTTTTACACGAGGATTTAGAGCAGTCAGACTGGTTTACAAGAGGATGAAGAGCAGTCAGCCTGTTTTAGAAGAGGATGAAGAGCAGTCAAACTGTTTTATAAGAGAATGAAGAGCAGTCAAACTGCTTTATAAAAGGATGAAGAGCAGTCAAACTGTTTAAAAAGAGGACGAAGAGCAGTCAAACTGTTTTATAAGATGACGAACAGCAGTCAAACTGATTTATAATCGGACGAAGAGCAGTCAAACTGATTTATAATCGGACGAAGAGCAGTCAAACGGTTTTATAAGAGGATGAAGAGCAGTCAAATTGATTTATAAGAGGATGAAGAGCAGTCAAACTGATTTATAATCGGACGAAGAGCAGTCAAACTGATTTATAATCGGACGAAGAGCAGTCAAACGGTTTTATAAGAGGATGAAGAGCAGTCAAATTGATTTATAAGAGGATGAAGAGCAGTCAAACTGCTTTATAAAAGGATGAAGAGCAGTCAAACTGTTTTATAAGAGGACGAAGAGCAGTCAACTTGATTTATAAGAGGATGAAGAGTAGTCAAACTGATTTATAAGAGGATGAAGAGCAGTGAAACTGCTTTATAAAACGATGAAGAGCAGTCAAACTGTTTTATAAGAGAACGAAGTGCAGTCAAACTGATTTGTAAGAGGATGAAGAGCAGTCAAACTGATTTATAAGAGGATGAAGAGCAGTCAAACTGCTTTATAAAAGGATGAAGAGCAGTCAAACTGATTTATAAATGGACGAAGAGCAGTCAATAATCGGACGAAGAGCAGCCAAACTGTTCTATAGGAGGATGAAGCGCAGTCAAACTGTTTTACACGAGGATGTAGAGCAGTCATACTGGTTTACAAGAGTATGAAGAGCAGTCAACCTGTTTTACAAGAGGTTGAAGAGCAGTCAAACTGTTTTATAAGAGGATGAAGAGCAGTCAAACTGATTTATAAGAGGATGAAGAGCAGTCAAACTGTTTTATAAGCAGACGAAGAGCAGTCAAACTGATTTATAATCGGACGAAGAGCAGTCAAACTGATTTATACAAGGATGAAGAGCAGTCAAACTGTTTTATAAGCGGATGAACCGCAGTCAAACTGCTTTATAAGAGGTTGAAGAGCAGTCAAACTGTTCTATAGGAGGATGAAGCGCAGTCAAACTGGTTTATATGAGGATGAAGAGCAGTCAAACTGCTTTATAAGAGGATGAAGAGCAGTCAAACTGCTTTATAAAACGATGAAGAGCAGTCAAACTGTTTTATAAGAGGACGAAGAGCAGTCAAACTGATTTATAAGAGGATGAAGAGCAGTCAAACTGATTTAAAAGAGGATGAAGAGCAGTCAAACTGCTTTATAAAAGGATGAAGAGCAGTCAAACTGATTTATAATCGGATGAACAGCAGTCAATAATCGGACGAAGAGCAGTCAAACTGTTATATAGGAGGACGAAGAGCAGTCAAACTGAATTATAATCGGATGAAGAGCAGTCAAACTGATTTATAAGAGGATGAAGAGCAGTCAAACTGCTTTATAAAAGGATGAAGAGCAGTCAAACTGATTTATAATCGGACGAAGAGCAGTCAAAATGTTCTATACGGGGATGAAGCGCAGTCAAACTGGTTTATAGAAGGATGAAGAGCAGTCAAACTATTTTATGAGAGGATGAAGAGCAGTCAAACTGATTTATAATCCGACGAAGAGCAGTCAAACTGTTCTATAGGAGGATGAAGCGCAGTCAAACTGGTTTATAGGAGGATGAAGAGCAGTCAAACTGCTTTATAGGAGGATGAATAGCAGTCAAACTGCTTTATAAAACGATGAAGAGCAGTCCAACAGTTTTATAAGAGGACGAAGAACAGTCAAACTGATTTATAAGAGGATGAAGAGCAGTCAAACTGATTTATAAGAGGATGAAGAGCAGTCAAACTGCTTTATAAAAGGCTGAAGAGCAGTCAAACTGATTTATAATCGGACGAAGAGCAGTCAATGATCGGACGAAGAGCAGTCAAACTCTTCTATAGGAGGATGAAGCGCAGTCAAACTGTTTTACACGAGGATTTAGAGCAGTCAGACTGGTTTACAAGAGGATGAAGAGCAGTCAGCCTGTTTTAGAAGAGGATGAAGAGCAGTCAAACTGTTTTATAAGAGAATGAAGAGCAGTCAAACTGCTTTATAAAAGGATGAAGAGCAGTCAAACTGTTTAAAAAGAGGACGAAGAGCAGTCAAACTGTTTTATAAGCGGACGAACAGCAGTCAAACTGATTTATAATCGGACGAAGAGCAGTCAAACTGATTTATAATCGGACGAAGAGCAGTCAAACGGTTTTATAAGAGGATGAAGAGCAGTCAAATTGATTTATAAGAGGATGAAGAGCAGTCAAACGGTTTTATAAGAGGATGAAGAGCAGTCAAATTGATTTATAAGAGGATGAAGAGCAGTCAAACTGATTTATAATCGGACGAAGAGCAGTCAAACTGATTTATAATCGGACGAAGAGCAGTCAAACGGTTTTATAAGAGGATGAAGAGCAGTCAAATTGATTTATAAGAGGATGAAGAGCAGTCAAACTGCTTTATAAAAGGATGAAGAGCAGTCAAACTGTTTTATAAGAGGACGAAGAGCAGTCAAACTGATTTATAAGAGGATGAAGAGCAGTCAAACTGATTTATAAGAGGATGAAGAGCAGTGAAACTGCTTTATAAAACGATGAAGAGCAGTCAAACTGTTTTATAAGAGAACGAAGTGCAGTCAAACTGATTTGTAAGAGGATGAAGAGCAGTCAAACTGATTTATAAGAGGATGAAGAGCAGTCAAACTGCTTTATAAAAGGATGAAGAGCAGTCAAACTGATTTATAAACGGACGAAGAGCAGTCAATAATCGGACGAAGAGCAGCCAAACTGTTCTATAGGAGGATGAAGCGCAGTCAAACTGTTTTACACGAGGATGTAGAGCAGTCACACTGGTTTACAAGAGTATGAAGAGCTGTCAACCTGTTTTACAAGAGGTTGAAGAGCAGTCAAACTGTTTTATAAGAGGATGAAGAGCAGTCAAACTGATTTATAAGAGGATGAAGAGCAGTCAAACTGTTTTATAAGCAGACGAAGAGCAGTCAAACTGATTTATAATCGGACGAAGAGCAGTCAAACTGATTTATACAAGGATGAAGAGCAGTCAAACTGTTTTATAAGCGGATGAACCGCAGTCAAACTGCTTTATAAGAGGTTGAAGAGCAGTCAAACTGTTCTATAGGAGGATGAAGCGCAGTCAAACTGGTTTATATGAGGATGAAGAGCAGTCAAACTGCTTTATAAGAGGATGAAGAGCAGTCAAACTGCTTTATAAAACGATGAAGAGCAGTCAAACTGTTTTATAAGAG
Organism: Lampris incognitus; assembly: GCF_029633865.1. NCBI lineage: Eukaryota > Metazoa > Chordata > Actinopteri > Lampriformes > Lampridae > Lampris > Lampris incognitus. Next base: position 37,949,976 of record NC_079222.1, read on the forward strand.
GACGAAGAGCAGTCAAACTGATTTATAAGAGGATGAAGAGCAGTCAAACTGATTTAAAAGAGGATGAAGAGCAGTCAAACTGCTTTATAAAAGGATGAAGAGCAGTCAAACTGATTTATAATCGGATGAACAGCAGTCAATAATCGGACGAAGAGCAGTCAAACTGTTATATAGGAGGACGAAGAGCAGTCAAACTGAATTATAATCGGATGAAGAGCAGTCAAACTGATTTATAAGAGGATGAAGAGCAGTCAAACTGCTTTATAAAAGGATGAAGAGCAGTCAAACTGATTTATAATCGGACGAAGAGCAGTCAAACTGTTCTATACGGGGATGAAGCGCAGTCAAAATGGTTTATAGAAGGATGAAGAGCAGTCAAACTATTTTATGAGAGGATGAAGAGCAGTCAAACTGATTTATAATCCGACGAAGAGCAGTCAAACTGTTCTATAGGAGGATGAAGCGCAGTCAAACTGGTTTATAGGAGGATGAAGAGCAGTCAAACTGCTTTATAGGAGGATGAAGAGCAGTCAAACTGCTTTATAAAACGATGAAGAGCAGTCCAACAGTTTTATAAGAGGACGAAGAACAGTCAAACTGATTTATAAGAGGATGAAGAGCAGTCAAACTGATTTATAAGAGGATGAAGAGCAGTCAAACTGCTTTATAAAAGGCTGAAGAGCAGTCAAACTGATTTATAATCGGACGAAGAGCAGTCAATGATCGGACGAAGAGCAGTCAAACTCTTCTATAGGAGGATGAAGCGCAGTCAAACTGTTTTACACGAGGATTTAGAGCAGTCAGACTGGTTTACAAGAGGATGAAGAGCAGTCAGCCTGTTTTAGAAGAGGATGAAGAGCAGTCAAACTGTTTTATAAGAGAATGAAGAGCAGTCAAACTGCTTTATAAAAGGATGAAGAGCAGTCAAACTGTTTTATAAGAGGACGAAGAGCAGTCAAACTGTTTTATAAGCGGACGAACAGCAGTCAAACTGATTTATAATCGGACGAAGAGCAGTCAAACTGATTTATAATCGGACGAAGAGCAGTCAAACGGTTTTATAAGAGGATGAAGAGCAGTCAAATTGATTTATAAGAGGATGAAGAGCAGTCAAACTGCTTTATAAAAGGATGAAGAGTAGTCAAACTGTTTTATACGAGGATGTAGAGCAGTCAGACTGTTTTACAAGAGGTTGAAGAGCAGTCAACCTGTTTTACAAGAGGATGAAGAGCAGTCAAACTGTTTTATAAGAGGATGAAGAGCAGTCAAACTGATTTATAAGAAGATGAAGAGCAGTCAAACTGCTTTATAAAAGGATGAAGAGCAGTCAAACTGATTTATAAGAGGATGAAGAGCAGTCAAACCGCTTTATAAAAGGATGAAGAGCAGTCTACTGTTTTATAAGAGGACGAAGAGCAGTCAAAATGATTTATAATCGGATGAAGAGCAGTCAAACAGATTTATAAGAGGATGTAGAGCAGTCAAACTGCTTTATAAAAGGATGAAGAGCAGTCAAACTGTTTTATAAGAGGACGAAGAGCAGTCAAACTGATTTATAATCGGACGAAGAGCAGTCAAACTGTTCTATACGAGGATGAAGCGCAGTCAAACTGGTTTATAGGAGGACGAAGAGCAGTCAAACTGATTTATAATCGGACGAAGAGCAGTCAAACTGTTCTATACGAGGATGAAGCGCAGTCAAACTGATTTATAAGAGGATGAAGAGCAGTCAAACCGCTTTATAAAACGATGAAGAGCAGTCAAACTATTTTATAAGAGGATGAAGAGCAGTCAAACTGATTTATAAGAGGATGAAGGGCAGTCAAACTGATTTAAAAGAGGTTGAAGAGCAGTCAAACTGCTTTATAAAAGGATGAAGAGCAGTCAAACTGATTTATAATCGGATGAACAGCAGTCAATAATGGGACGAAGAGCAGTCAAACTGTTATATAGGAGGACGAAGAGCAGTCAAACTGAATTATAATCGGATGAAGAGCAGTCAAACTGATTTATAAGAGGATGAAGAGCAGTCAAACTGCTTTATAAAAGCATGAAGAGCAGTCAAATTGTTTAATAAGAGGACGAAGAGCAATCAAACTGTTTTATAAGCGGACGAACAGCAGTCAAACTGATTTATAATCGGACGAAGAGCAGTCAAACTGTTCTATACGAGCATGAAGCGCAGTCAAACTGGTTTATAGGAGGATGAAGAGCAGTCAAACTGTTCTATAGGAGGATGAAGCGCAGTCAAACTGGTTTATATGAGGATGAAGAGCAGTCAAACTGCTCTATAAAAGGATGAAGAGCAGTCAAACTGCTTAATAAAACGATGAAGAGCAGTCAAACTGTTTTATAAGAGGACGAAGAGCAGTCAAACTGATTTATAAGAGGATGAAGAGCAGTCAAACTGATTTAAAAGAGGATGAAGAGCAGTCAAACTGCTTTATAAAAGGATGAAGAGCAGTCAAACTGATTTATAATCGGATGAATAGCAGTCAATAGTCGGGCGAAGAGCAGTCAAACTGTTATATAGGAGGACGAAGAGCAGTCAAACTGAATTATAGTCGGATGAAGAGCAGTCAAACTGATTTATAAGAGGATGAAGAGCAGTCAAACTGCTTTATAAAAGGATGAAGAGCAGTCAAACTGTTTAAAAAGAGGACGAAGAGCAGTCAAACTGTTTTATAAGCGGACGAACAGCAGTCAAACTGATTTATAATCGGACGAAGAGCAGTCAAACTGATTTATAATCGGACGAAGAGCAGTCAAACGGTTTTATAAGAGGATGAAGAGCAGTCAAATTGATTTATAAGAGGATGAAGAGCAGTCAAACGGTTTTATAAGAGGATGAAGAGCAGTCAAATTGATTTATAAGAGGATGAAGAGCAGTCAAACTGATTTATAATCGGACGAAGAGCAGTCAAACTGATTTATAATCGGACGAAGAGCAGTCAAACGGTTTTATAAGAGGATGAAGAGCAGTCAAATTGATTTATAAGAGGATGAAGAGCAGTCAAACTGCTTTATAAAAGGATGAAGAGCAGTCAAACTGTTTTATAAGAGGACGAAGAGCAGTCAAACTGATTTATAAGAGGATGAAGAGCAGTCAAACTGATTTATAAGAGGATGAAGAGCAGTGAAACTGCTTTATAAAACGATGAAGAGCAGTCAAACTGTTTTATAAGAGAACGAAGTGCAGTCAAACTGATTTGTAAGAGGATGAAGAGCAGTCAAACTGATTTATAAGAGGATGAAGAGCAGTCAAACTGCTTTATAAAAGGATGAAGAGCAGTCAAACTGATTTATAAACGGACGAAGAGCAGTCAAAAATCGGACGAAGAGCAGCCAAACTGTTCTATAGGAGGATGAAGCGCAGTCAAACTGTTTTACACGAGGATGTAGAGCAGTCAGACTGGTTTACAAGAGTATGAAGAGCAGTCAACCTGTTTTACAAGAGGTTGAAGAGCAGTCAAACTGTTTTATAAGAGGATGAAGAGCAGTCAAACTGATTTATAAGAGGATGAAGAGCAGTCAAACTGTTTTATAAGCAGATGAAGAGCAGTCAAACTGATTTATAATCGGACGAAGAGCAGTCAAACTGATTTATACAAGGATGAAGAGCAGTCAAACTGTTTTATAAGCGGATGAACCGCAGTCAAACTGCTTTATAAGAGGTTGAAGAGCAGTCAAACTGTTCTATAGGAGGATGAAGCGCAGTCAAACTGGTTTATATGAGGATGAAGAGCAGTCAAACTGCTTTATAAGAGGATGAAGAGCAGTCAAACTGCTTTATAAAACGATGAAGAGCAGTCAAACTGTTTTATAAGAGGACGAAGAGCAGTCAAACTGATTTATAAGAGGATGAAGAGCAGTCAAACTGATTTAAAAGAGGATGAAGAGCAGTCAAACTGCTTTATAAAAGGATGAAGAGCAGTCAAACTGATTTATAATCGGATGAACAGCAGTCAATAATCGGACGAAGAGCAGTCAAACTGTTATATAGGAGGACGAAGAGCAGTCAAACTGAATTATAATCGGATGAAGAGCAGTCAAACTGATTTATAAGAGGATGAAGAGCAGTCAAAATGCTTTATAAAAGGATGAAGAGCAGTCAAACTGTTTAAAAAGAGGACGAAGAGCAGTCAAACTGTTTTATAAGCGGACGAACAGCAGTCAAACTGATTTATAATCGGACGAAGAGCAGTCAAACTGATTTATAATCGGACGAAGAGCAGTCAAACGGTTTTATAAGAGGATGAAGAGCAGTCAAATTGATTTATAAGAGGATGAAGAGCAGTCAAACGGTTTTATAAGAGGATGAAGAGCAGTCAAATTGATTTATAAGAGGATGAAGAGCAGTCAAACTGATTTATAATCGGACGAAGAGCAGTCAAACTGATTTATAATCGGACGAAGAGCAGTCAAACGGTTTTATAAGAGGATGAAGAGCAGTCAAATTGATTTATAAGAGGATGAAGAGCAGTCAAACTGCTTTATAAAAGGATGAAGAGCAGTCAAACTGTTTTATAAGAGGACGAAGAGCAGTCAAACTGATTTATAAGGGGATGAAGAGCAGTCAAACTGATTTATAAGAGGATGAAGAGCAGTGAAACTGCTTTATAAAACGATGAAGAGCAGTCAAACTGTTTTATAAGAGAACGAAGTGCAGCCAAACTGATTTGTAAGAGGATGAAGAGCAGTCAAACTGATTTATAAGAGGATGAAGAGCAGTCAAACTGCTTTATAAAAGGATGAAGAGCAGTCAAACTGATTTATAAACGGACGAAGAGCAGTCAATAATCGGACGAAGAGCAGCCAAACTGTTCTATAGGAGGATGAAGCGCAGTCAAACTGTTTTACACGAGGATGTAGAGCAGTCACACTGGTTTACAAGAGTATGAAGAGCAGTCAACCTGTTTTACAAGAGGTTGAAGAGCAGTCAAACTGTTTTATAAGAGGATGAAGAGCAGTCAAACTGATTTATAAGAGGATGAAGAGCAGTCAAACTGTTTTATAAGCAGACGAAGAGCAGTCAAACTGATTTATAATCGGACGAAGAGCAGTCAAACTGATTTATACAAGGATGAAGAGCAGTCAAACTGTTTTATAAGCGGATGAACCGCAGTCAAACTGCTTTATAAGAGGTTGAAGAGCAGTCAAACTGTTCTATAGGAGGATGAAGCGCAGTCAAACTGGTTTATATGAGGATGAAGAGCAGTCAAACTGCTTTATAAGAGGATGAAGAGCAGTCAAACTGCTTTATAAAACGATGAAGAGCAGTCAAACTGTTTTATAAGAGGACGAAGAGCAGTCAAACTGATTTATAAGAGGATGAAGAGCAGTCAAACTGATTTAAAAGAGGATGAAGAGCAGTCAAACTGCTTTATAAAAGGATGAAGAGCAGTCAAACTGATTTATAATCGGATGAACAGCAGTCAATAATCGGACGAAGAGCAGTCAAACTGTTATATAGGAGGACGAAGAGCAGTCAAACTGAATTATAATCGGATGAAGAGCAGTCAAACTGATTTATAAGAGGATGAAGAGCAGTCAAACTGCTTTATAAAAGGATGAAGAGCAGTCAAACTGTTTAAAAAGAGGACGAAGAGCAGTCAAACTGTTTTATAAGCGGACGAACAGCAGTCAAACTGATTTATAATCGGACGAAGAGCAGTCAAACTGATTTATAATCGGACGAAGAGCAGTCAAACGGTTTTATAAGAGGATGAAGAGCAGTCAAATTGATTTATAAGAGGATGAAGAGCAGTCAAACGGTTTTATAAGAGGATGAAGAGCAGTCAAATTGATTTATAAGAGGATGAAGAGCAGTCAAACTGATTTATAATCGGACGAAGAGCAGTCAAACTGATTTATAATCGGACGAAGAGCAGTCAAACGGTTTTATAAGAGGATGAAGAGCAGTCAAATTGATTTATAAGAGGATGAAGAGCAGTCAAACTGCTTTATAAAAGGATGAAGAGCAGTCAAACTGTTTTATAAGAGGACGAAGAGCAGTCAAACTGATTTATAAGAGGATGAAGAGCAGTCAAACTGATTTATAAGAGGATGAAGAGCAGTGAAACTGCTTTATAAAACGATGAAGAGCAGTCAAACTGTTTTATAAGAGAACGAAGTGCAGTCAAACTGATTTGTAAGAGGATGAAGAGCAGTCAAACTGATTTATAAGAGGATGAAGAGCAGTCAAACTGCTTTATAAAAGGATGAAGAGCAGTCAAACTGATTTATAAACGGACGAAGAGCAGTCAATAATCGGACGAAGAGCAGCCAAACTGTTCTATAGGAGGATGAAGCGCAGTCAAACTGTTTTACACGAGGATGTAGAGCAGTCACACTGGTTTACAAGAGTATGAAGAGCAGTCAACCTGTTTTACAAGAGGTTGAAGAGCAGTCAAACTGTTTTATAAGAGGATGAAGAGCAGTCAAACTGATTTATAAGAGGATGAAGAGCAGTCAAACTGTTTTATAAGCAGACGAAGAGCAGTCAAACTGATTTATAATCGGACGAAGAGCAGTCAAACTGATTTATACAAGGATGAAGAGCAGTCAAACTGTTTTATAAGCGGATGAACCGCAGTCAAACTGCTTTATAAGAGGTTGAAGAGCAGTCAAACTGTTCTATAGGAGGATGAAGCGCAGTCAAACTGGTTTATATGAGGATGAAGAGCAGTCAAACTGCTTTATAAGAGGATGAAGAGCAGTCAAACTGCTTTATAAAAGGATGAAGAGCAGTCAAACTGATTTATAATCGGATGAACAGCAGTCAATAATCGGACGAAGAGCAGTCAAACTGTTATATAGGAGGACGAAGAGCAGTCAAACTGAATTATAATCGGATGAAGAGCAGTCAAACTGATTTATAAGAGGATGAAGAGCAGTCAAACTGCTTTATAAAAGGATGAAGAGCAGTCAAACTGATTTATAATCGGACGAAGAGCAGTCAAACTGTTCTATACGGGGATGAAGCGCAGTCAAACTGGTTTATAGAAGGATGAAGAGCAGTCAAACTATTTTATGAGAGGATGAAGAGCAGTCAAACTGATTTATAATCCGACGAAGAGCAGTCAAACTGTTCTATAGGAGGATGAAGCGCAGTCAAACTGGTTTATAGGAGGATGAAGAGCAGTCAAACTGCTTTATAGGAGGATGAAGAGCAGTCAAACTGCTTTATAAAACGATGAAGAGCAGTCCAACAGTTTTATAAGAGGACGAAGAACAGTCAAACTGATTTATAAGAGGATGAAGAGCAGTCAAACTGATTTATAAGAGGATGAAGAGCAGTCAAACTGCTTTATAAAAGGCTGAAGAGCAGTCAAACTGATTTATAATCGGACGAAGAGCAGTCAATGATCGGACGAAGAGCAGTCAAACTCTTCTATAGGAGGATGAAGCGCAGTCAAACTGTTTTACACGAGGATTTAGAGCAGTCAGACTGGTTTACAAGAGGATGAAGAGCAGTCAGCCTGTTTTAGAAGAGGATGAAGAGCAGTCAAACTGTTTTATAAGAGAATGAAGAGCAGTCAAACTGCTTTATAAAAGGATGAAGAGCAGTCAAACTGTTTTATAAGAGGACGAAGAGCAGTCAAACTGTTTTATAAGCGGACGAACAGCAGTCAAACTGATTTATAATCGGACGAAGAGCAGTCAAACTGATTTATAATCGGACGAAGAGCAGTCAAACGGTTTTATAAGAGGATGAAGAGCAGTCAAATTGATTTATAAGAGGATGAAGAGCAGTCAAACTGCTTTATAAAAGGATGAAGAGCAGTCAAACTGTTTTATACGAGGATGTAGAGCAGTCAGACTGTTTTACAAGAGGTTGAAGAGCAGTCAACCTGTTTTACAAGAGGATGAAGAGCAGTCAAACTGTTTTATAAGAGGATGAAGAGCAGTCAAACTGATTTATAATCGGACGAAGAGCAGTCAAACTGTTCTATACGAGGATGAAGCGCAGTCAAACTGATTTATAAGAGGATGAAGAGCAGTCAAACCGCTTTATAAAACGATGAAGAGCAGTCAAACTGTTTTATAAGAGGACGAAGAGCAGTCAAACTGATTTATAAGAGGATGAAGGGCAGTCAAACTGATTTAAAAGAGGTTGAAGAGCAGTCAAACTGCTTTATAAAAGGATGAAGAGCAGTCAAACTGATTTATAATCGGATGAACAGCAGTCAATAATGGGACGAAGAGCAGTCAAACTGTTATATAGGAGGACGAAGAGCAGTCAAACTGAATTATAATCGGATGAAGAGCAGTCAAACTGATTTATATGAGGATGAAGAGCAGTCAAACTGCTCTATAAGAGGATGAAGAGCAGTCAAACTGCTTAATAAAACGATGAAGAGCAGTCAAACTGTTTTATAAGAGGACGAAGAGCAGTCAAACTGATTTATAAGAGGATGAAGAGCAGTCAAACTGATTTAAAAGAGGATGAAGAGCAGTCAAACTGCTTTATAAAAGGATGAAGAGCAGTCAAACTGATTTATAATCGGATGAACAGCAGTCAATAGTCGGGCGAAGAGCAGTCAAACTGTTATATAGGAGGATGAAGAGCAGTCAAACTGAATTATAGTCGGATGAAGAGCAGTCAAACTGATTTATAAGAGGATGAAGAGCAGTCAAACTGCTTTATAAAAGGATGAAGAGCAGTCAAACTGTTTAAAAAGAGGACGAAGAGCAGTCAAACTGTTTTATAAGCGGACGAACAGCAGTCAAACTGATTTATAATCGGACGAAGAGCAGTCAAACTGATTTATAATCGGACGAAGAGCAGTCAAACGGTTTTATAAGAGGATGAAGAGCAGTCAAATTGATTTATAAGAGGATGAAGAGCAGTCAAACGGTTTTATAAGAGGATGAAGAGCAGTCAAATTGATTTATAAGAGGATGAAGAGCAGTCAAACTGATTTATAAGAGGATGAAGAGCAGTCAAATTGATTTATAAGAGGACGAAGAGCAGTCAAACGGTTTTATAAGAGGATGAAGAGCAGTCAAATTGTTTTATAAGAGGATGAAGAGCAGTCAAACTGCTTTATAAAAGGATGAAGAGCAGTCAAACTGTTTTATAAGAGGACGAAGAGCAGTCAAACTGATTTATAAGAGGATGAAGAGCAGTCAAACTGATTTATAAGAGGATGAAGAGCAGTGAAACTGCTTTATAAAACGATGAAGAGCAGTCAAACTGTTTTATAAGAGAACGAAGTGCAGTCAAACTGATTTGTAAGAGGATGAAGAGCAGTCAAACTGATTTATAAGAGGATGAAGAGCAGTCAAACTGCTTTATAAAAGGATGAAGAGCAGTCAAACTGATTTATAAACGGACGAAGAGCAGTCAATAATCGGACGAAGAGCAGCCAAACTGTTCTATAGGACGATGAAGCGCAGTCAAACTGTTTTACAGGAGGATGTAGAGCAGTCACACTGGTTTACAAGAGTATGAAGAGCAGTCAACCTGTTTTACAAGAGGTTGAAGAGCAGTCAAACTGTTTTATAAGAGGATGAAGAGCAGTCAAACTGATTTATAAGAGGATGAAGAGCAGTCAAACTGTTTTATAAGCAGACGAAGAGCAGTCAAACTGATTTATAATCGGACGAAGAGCAGTCAAACTGATTTATACAAGGATGAAGAGCAAGTCAAACTGTTTTATAAGCGGATGAACCGCAGTCAAACTGCTTTATAAGAGGTTGAAGAGCAGTCAAACTGTTCTATAGGAGGATGAAGCGCAGTCAAACTGGTTTATATGAGGATGAAGAGCAGTCTACTGTTTTATAAGAGGACGAAGAGCAGTCAAAATGATTTATAATCGGATGAAGAGCAGTCAAACAGATTTATAAGAGGATGAAGAGCAGTCAAACTGCTTTATAAAAGGATGAAGAGCAGTCAAACTGTTTTATAAGAGGACGAAGAGCAGTCAAACTGATTTATAATCGGACGAAGAGCAGTCAAACTTTTCTATACGAGGATGAAGCGCAGTCAAACTGGTTTATAGGAGGACGAAGAGCAGTCAAACTGATTTATAATCGGACGAAGAGCAGTCAAACTGTTCTATACGAGGATGAAGCGCAGTCAAACTGATTTATAAGAGGATGAAGAGCAGTCAAACCGCTTTATAAAACGATGAAGAGCAGTCAAACTGTTTTATAAGAGGACGAAGAGCAGTCAAACTGATTTATAAGAGGATGAAGGGCAGTCAAACTGATTTAAAAGAGGTTGAAGAGCAGTCAAACTGCTTTATAAAAGGATGAAGAGCAGTCAAACTGATTTATAATCGGATGAACAGCAGTCAATAATGGGACGAAGAGCAGTCAAACTGTTATATAGGAGGACGAAGAGCAGTCAAACTGAATTATAATCGGATGAAGAGCAGTCAAACTGATTTATATGAGGATGAAGAGCAGTCAAACTGCTCTATAAGAGGATGAAGAGCAGTCAAACTGCTTAATAAAACGATGAAGAGCAGTCAAACTGTTTTATAAGAGGACGAAGAGCAGTCAAACTGATTTATAAGAGGATGAAGAGCAGTCAAACTGATTTAAAAGAGGATGAAGAGCAGTCAAACTGCTTTATAAAAGGATGAAGAGCAGTCAAACTGATTTATAATCGGATGAACAGCAGTCAATAGTCGGGCGAAGAGCAGTCAAACTGTTATATAGGAGGATGAAGAGCAGTCAAACTGAATTATAGTCGGATGAAGAGCAGTCAAACTGATTTATAAGAGGATGAAGAGCAGTCAAACTGCTTTATAAAAGGATGAAGAGCAGTCAAACTGTTTAAAAAGAGGACGAAGAGCAGTCAAACTGTTTTATAAGCGGACGAACAGCAGTCAAACTGATTTATAATCGGACGAAGAGCAGTCAAACTGATTTATAATCGGACGAAGAGCAGTCAAACGGTTTTATAAGAGGATGAAGAGCAGTCAAATTGATTTATAAGAGGATGAAGAGCAGTCAAACGGTTTTATAAGAGGATGAAGAGCAGTCAAATTGATTTATAAGAGGATGAAGAGCAGTCAAACTGATTTATAATCGGACGAAGAGCAGTCAAACTGATTTATAATCGGACGAAGAGCAGTCAAACGGTTTTATAAGAGGATGAAGAGCAGTCAAATTGTTTTATAAGAGGATGAAGAGCAGTCAAACTGCTTTATAAAAGGATGAAGAGCAGTCAAACTGTTTTATAAGAGGACGAAGAGCAGTCAAACTGATTTATAAGAGGATGAAGAGCAGTCAAACTGATTTATAAGAGGATGAAGAGCAGTCAAACTGCTTTATAAAACGATGAAGAGCAGTCAAACTGTTTTATAAGAGAACGAAGTGCAGTGAAAATGATTTGTAAGAGGATGAAGAGCAGTCAAACTGATTTATAAGAGGATGAAGAGCAGTCAAACTGCTTTATAAAAGGATGAAGAGCAGTCAAACTGATTTATAAACGGACGAAGAGCAGTCAATAATCGGACGAAGAGCAGCCAAACTGTTCTATAGGAGGATGAAGCGCAGTCAAACTGTTTTACACGAGGATGTAGAGCAGTCACACTGGTTTACAAGAGTATGAAGAGCAGTCAACCTGTTTTACAAGAGGTTGAAGAGCAGTCAAACTGTTTTATAAGTGGATGAAGAGCAGTCAAACTGATTTATAAGAGGATGAAGAGCAGTCAAACTGTTTTATAAGCAGACGAAGAGCAGTCAAACTGATTTATAATCGGACGAAGAGCAGTCAAACTGATTTATACAAGGATGAAGAGCAAGTCAAACTGTTTTATAAGCGGATGAACCGCAGTCAAACTGCTTTATAAGAGGTTGAAGAGCAGTCAAACTGTTCTATAGGAGGATGAAGCGCAGTCAAACTGGTTTATATGAGGATGAAGAGCAGTCAAACTGCTTTATAAGAGGATGAAGAGCAGTCAAACTGCTTTATAAAACGATGAAGAGCAGTCAAACTGTTTTATAAAAGGACGAAGAGCAGTCAAACTGATTTATAAGAGGATGAAGAGCAGTCAAACTGATTTAAAAGAGGATGAAGAGCAGTCAAACTGCTTTATAAAAGGATGAAGAGCAGTCAAACTGATTTATAATCGGATGAACAGCAGTCAATAATCGGACGAAGAGCAGTCAAACTGTTATATAGGAGGACGAAGAGCAGTCAAACTGAATTATAATCGGATGAAGAGCAGTCAAACTGATTTATAAGAGGATGAAGAGCAGTCAAACTGCTTTATAAAAGGATGAAGAGCAGTCAAACTGATTTATAATCGGACGAAGAGCAGTCAAACTGTTCTATACGGGGATGAAGCGCAGTCAAACTGGTTTATAGAAGGATGAAGAGCAGTCAAACTATTTTATAAGAGGATGAAGAGCAGTCAAACTGATTTATAATCCGACGAAGAGCAGTCAAACTGTTCTATAGGAGGATGAAGCGCAGTCAAACTGGTTTATAGGAGGATGAAGAGCAGTCAAACTGCTTTATAGGAGGATGAAGAGCAGTCAAACTGCTTTATAAAACGATGAAGAGCAGTCCAACAGTTTTATAAGAGGACGAAGAGCAGTCAAACTGATTTATAAGAGGATGAAGAGCAGTCAAACTGATTTATAAGAGGATGAAGAGCAGTCAAACTGCTTTATAAAAGGCTGAAGAGCAGTCAAACTGATTTATAATCGGACGAAGAGCAGTCAATGATCGGACGAAGAGCAGTCAAACTCTTCTATAGGAGGATGAAGCGCAGTCAAACTGTTTTACACGAGGATTTAGAGCAGTCAGACTGGTTTACAAGAGGATGAAGAGCAGTCAGCCTGTTTTAGAAGAGGATGAAGAGCAGTCAAACTGTTTTATAAGAGAATGAAGAGCAGTCAAACTGCTTTATAAAAGGATGAAGAGCAGTCAAACTGTTTTATAAGAGGACGAAGAGCAGTCAAACTGTTTTATAAGCGGACGAACAGCAGTCAAACTGATTTATAATCGGACGAAGAGCAGTCAAACTGATTTATAATCGGACGAAGAGCAGTCAAACGGTTTTATAAGAGGATGAAGAGCAGTCAAATTGATTTATAAGAGGATGAAGAGCAGTCAAACTGCTTTATAAAAGGATGAAGAGCAGTCAAACTGTTTTATACGAGGATGTAGAGCAGTCAGACTGTTTTACAAGAGGTTGAAGAGCAGTCAACCTGTTTTACAAGAGGATGAAGAGCAGTCAAACTGTTTTATAAGAGGATGAAGAGCAGTCAAACTGATTTATAAGAAGATGAAGAGCAGTCAAACTGCTTTATAAAAGGATGAAGAGCAGTCAAACTGATTTATAAGAGGATGAAGAGCAGTCAAACCGCTTTATAAAAGGATGAAGAGCATTCTACTGTTTTATAAGAGGACGAAGAGCAGTCAAAATGATTTATAATCGGATGAAGAGCAGTCAAACAGATTTATAAGAGGATGAAGAGCAGTCAAACTGCTTTATAAAAGGATGAAGAGCAGTCAAACTGTTTTATAAGAGGACGAAGAGCAGTCAAACTGATTTATAATCGGACGAAGAGCAGTCAAACTGTTCTATACGAGGATGAAGCGCAGTCAAACTGGTTTATAGGAGGACGAAGAGCAGTCAAACTGATTTATAATCGGACGAAGAGCAGTCAAACTGTTCTATACGAGGATGAAGCGCAGTCAAACTGATTTATAAGAGGATGAAGAGCAGTCAAACCGCTTTATAAAACGATGAAGAGCAGTCAAACTGTTTTATAAGAGGACGAAGAGCAGTCAAAGTGATTTATAAGAGGATGAAGGGCAGTCAAACTGATTTAAAAGAGGTTGAAGAGCAGTCAAACTGCTTTATAAAAGGATGAAGAGCAGTCAAACTGATTTATAATCGGATGAACAGCAGTCAATAATGGGACGAAGAGCAGTCAAACTGAATTATAATCGGATGAAGAGCAGTCAAACTGATTTATAAGAGGATGAAGAGCAGTCAAACTGCTTTATAAAAGCATGAAGAGCAGTCAAACTGTTTAATAAGAGGACGAAGAGCAATCAAACTGTTTTATAAGCGGACGAACAGCAGTCAAACTGATTTATAATCGGACGAAGAGCAGTCAAACTGTTCTATACGAGGATGAAGCGCAGTCAAACTGGTTTATAGGAGGATGAAGAGCAGTCAAATTGATTTATAAGAGGATGAAGAGCAGTCAAACTGCTTTATAAAAGGATGAAGAGCAGTCAAACTGTTTTATACGAGGATGTAGAGCAGTCAGACTGTTTTACAAGAGGTTGAAGAGCAGTCAACCTGTTTTACAAGAGGATGAAGAGCAGTCAAACTGTTTTATAAGAGGATGAAGAGCAGTCAAACTGATTTATAAGAGGATGAAGAGCAGTCAAACTGCTTTATAAAAGGATGAAGAGCAGTCAAACTGATTTATAAGAGGATGAAGAGCAGTCAAACCGCTTTATAAAAGGATGAAGAGCAGTCTACTGTTTTATAAGAGGACGAAGAGCAGTCAAAATGATTTATAATCGGATGAAGAGCAGTCAAACAGATTTATAAGAGGATGAAGAGCAGTCAAACTGCTTTATAAAAGGATGAAGAGCAGTCAAACTGTTTTATAAGAGGACGAAGAGCAGTCAAACTGATTTATAATCGGACGAAGAGCAGTCAAACTGTTCTATACGAGGATGAAGCGCAGTCAAACTGGTTTATAGGAGGATGAAGAGCAGTCAAACTGTTCTATAGGAGGATGAAGCGCAGTCAAACTGGTTTATGTGAGGATGAAAAGCAGTCAAACTGATTTATAAGAGGATGAAGAGCAGTCAAACTGATTTAAAAGAGGTTGAAGAGCAGTCAAACTGCTTTATAAAAGGATGAAGAGCAGTCAAACTGATTTATAATCGGATGAACAGCAGTCAATAATGGGACGAAGAGCAGTCAAACTGTTATATAGGAGGACGAAGAGCAGTCAAACTGAATTATAATCGGATGAAGAGCAGTCAAACTGATTTATAAGAGGATGAAGAGCAGTCAAACTGCTTTATAAAAGCATGAAGAGCAGTCAACCTGTTTAATAAGAGGCCGAAGAGCAATCAAACTGTTTTATAAGCGGACGAACAGCAGTCAAACTGATTTATAAACGGTCGAAGAGCAGTCAAACTGTTCTATACGAGGATGAAGCGCAGTCAAACTGGTTTATAGGAGGATGAAGAGCAGTCAAACTGCTTTATAGGAGGATGAAGAGCAGTCAAACTGCTTTATAAAACGATGAAGAGCAGTCCAACTGTTTTATAAGAGGACGAAGAGCAGTCAAACTGATTTATAAGAGGATGAAGAGAAGTCAAACTGATTTATAAGAGGATGAAGAGCAGTCAAACTGCTTTATAAAAAGCTGAAGAGCAGTCAAACTGATTTATAATCGGACGAAGAGCAGTCAATGATCGGACCAAGAGCAGTCAAACTCTTCTATAGGAGGATGAAGCGCAGTCAAACTGTTTTACACGAGGATTTAGAGCAGTCAGACTGGTTTACAAGAGGATGAAGAGCAGTCAGCCTGTTTTAGAAGAGGATGAAGAGCAGTCAAACTGTTTTATAAGAGGACGAAGAGCAGTCAAACTGTTTTTTAAGCGGACGAACAGCAGTCAAACTGATTTATAATCGGACGAACAGCAGTCAAACTGATTTATAATCGGACGAAGAGCAGTCAAACGGTTTTATAAGAGGATGAAGAGCAGTCAAATTGATTTATAAGAGGATGAAGAGCAGTCAAACTGCTTTATAAAAGGATGAAGAGCAGTCAAACTGTTTTATACGAGGATGTAGAGCAGTCAGACTGTTTTACAAGAGGTTGAAGAGCAGTCAACCTGTTTTACAAGAGGATGAAGAGCAGTCAAACTGTTTTATAAGAGGATGAAGAGCAGTCAAACTGATTTATAAGAGGATGAAGAGCAGTCAAACTGCTTTATAAAAGGATGAAGTGCAGTCAAACTGATTTATAAGAGGATGAAGAGCAGTCAAACCGCTTTATAAAAGGATGAAGAGCAGTCTACTGTTTTATAAGAGGACGAAGAGCAGTCAAACTGATTTATAAGAGGATGAAGAGCAGTCAAACTGATTTAAAAGAGGATGAATTGCAGTCAAACTGCTTTATAAAAGGATGAAGAGCAGTCAAACTGATTTATAATCGGATGAACAGCAGTCAATAATGGGACGAAGAGCAGTCAAACTGTTATATAGGAGGACGAAGAGCAGTCAAACTGAATTATAATCGGATGAAGAGCAGTCAAACTGATTTATAAGAGGATGAAGAGCAGTCAAACTGCTTTATAAAAGCATGAAGAGCAGTCAAACTGTTTAATAAGAGGACGAAGAGCAATCAAACTGTTTTATAAGCGGACGAACAGCAGTCAAACTGATTTATAATCGGACGAAGAGCAGTCAAACTTTTCTATACGAGGATGAAGCGCAGTCAAACTGGATTATAGGAGGATGAAGAGCAGTCAAACTGTTCTATAGGAGGATGAAGCGCAGTCAAACTGGTTTATATGAGGATGAAGAGCAGTCAAACTGCTCTATAAGAGGATGAAGAGCAGTCAAACTGCTTAATAAAACGATGAAGAGCAGTCAAACTGTTTTATAAGTGGACGAAGAGCAGTCAAACTGATTTATAAGAGGATGAAGAGCAGTCAAACTGATTTAAAAGAGGATGAAGAGCAGTCAAACTGCCTTATAAAAGGATGAAGAGCAGTCAAACTGATTTATAATCGGATGAACAGCAGTCAATAATCGGACGAAGAGCAGTCAAACTGTTATATAGGAGGACGAAGAGCAGTCAAACTGAATTATAATCGGATGAAGAGCAGTCAAACTGATTTATAAGAGGATGAAGAGCAGTCAAACTGCTTTATAAAAGGATGAAGAGCAGTAAAACTGTTTAAAAAGTGGACGAAGAGCAGTCAAACTGTTTTATAAGCGGACGAACAGCAGTCAAACTGATTTATAATCGGACGAAGAGCAGTCAAACGGTTTTATAAGAGGATGAAGAGCAGTCAAATTGATTTATAAGAGGATGAAGAGCAGTCAAACGGTTTTATAAGAGGATGAAGAGCAGTCAAATTGATTTATAAGAGGATGAAGAGCAGTCAAACTGATTTATAATCGGACGAAGAGCAGTCGAACTGATTTATAATCGGACGAAGAGCAGTCAAACGGTTTTATAAGAGGATGAAGAGCAGTCAAATTGATTTATAAGAGGATGAAGAGCAGTCAAACTGCTTTATAAAAGGATGAAGAGCAGTCAAACTGTTTTATAAGAGGACGAAGAGCAGTCAAACTGATTTATAAGAGGATGAAGAGCAGTCAAACTGATTTATAAGAGGATGAAGAGCAGTGAAACTGCTTTATAAAACGATGAAGAGCAGTCAAACTGTTTTATAAGAGGACGAAGTGCAGTCAAACTGATTTGTAAGAGGATGAAGAGCAGTCAAACTGATTTATAAGAGGATGAAGAGCAGTCAAACTGCTTTATAAAAGGATGAAGAGCAGTCAAACTGATTTATAAACGGACGAAGAGCAGTCAATAATCGGACGAAGAGCAGCCAAACTGTTCTATAGGAGGATGAAGCGCAGTCAAACTGTTTTACACGAGGATGTAGAGCAGTCAGACTGGTTTACAAGAGTATGAAGAGCAGTCAACATGTTTTACAAGAGGTTGAAGAGCAGTCAAACTGTTTTATAAGAGGATGAAGAGCAGTCAAACTGCTTTATAAAAGGATGAAGAGCAGTCAAACTGTTTTATAAGCAGACGAAGAGCAGTCAAACTGATTTATAATCGGACGAAGAGCAGTCAAACTGATTTATAAAAGGATGAAGAGCAGTCAAACTGTTTTATAAGCGGATGAACCGCAGTCAAACTGATTTATAATCGGACGAAGAGCAGTCAAACTGATTTATAAGAGGATGAAGAGCAGTCAAACTGCTTTATAAGAGGATGAAGAGCAGTCAAACTGTTCTATAGGAGGATGAAGCGCAGTCAAACTGGTTTATATGAGGATGAAGAGCAGTCAAACTTCTTTATAAGAGGATGAAGAGCAGTCAAACTGCTTTATAAAACGATGAAGAGCAGTCAAACTGTTTTATAAGAGGACGAAGAGCAGTCAAACTGATTTATAAGAGGATGAAGAGCAGTCAAAATGATTTAAAAGAGGATGAAGAGCAGTCAAACTGCTTTATAAAAGGATGAAGAGCAGTCAAACTGATTTATAATCGGATGAACAGCAGTCAATAATCGGACGAAGAGCAGTCAAAATGTTATATAGGAGGACGAAGAGCAGTCAAACTGAATTATAATCGGATGAAGAGCAGTCAAACTGATTTATAAGAGGATGAAGAGCAGTCAAACTGCTTTATAAAAGGATGAAGAGTAGTCAAACTGTTTAATAAGAGGACGAAGAGCAGTCAAACTGTTTTATAAGCGGACGAACAGCAGTCAAACTGATTTATAAGAGGATGAAGAGCAGTCAAACTGTTCTATAGGAGGATAAAGCGCTGTCAAACTGGTTTATATGAGGATGAAGAGCAGTCAAACTGCTTTATAAGAGGATGAAGAGCAGTCAAACTGCTTTATAAAACGATGAAGAGCAGTTAAACTGTTATATAAGAGGACGAAGAGCAGTCAAACTGATTTATAAGAGGATGAAGAGCAGTCAAACTGATTTAAAAGAGGATGAAGAGCAATCAAACTGCTTTATAAAAGGATGAAGAGCAGTCAAACTGATTTATAATCGGATGAACAGCAGTCAATAATCGGACGAAGGGCAGTCAAACTGTTATATAGGAGGACGAAGAGCAGTCAAACTGAATTATAATCGGATGAAGAGCAGTCAAACTGATTTATAAGAGGATGAAGAGCAGTCAAACTGCTTTATAAAAGGATGTAGAGCAGTCAGACTGTTTTACAAGAGGTTGAAGAGCAGTCAACCTGTTTTACAAGAGGATGAAGAGCAGTCAAACTGCTTTATAAAAGGATGAAGAGCAGTCAAACTGTTCTATACGGGGATGAAGCGCAGTCAAACTGGTTTATAGGAGTATGAAGAGCAGTCAAACTATTTTATAAGAGGATGAAGAGCAGTCAAACTGATTTAAAATCCGACGAAGAGCAGTCAAACTGTTCTATAGGAGGATGAAGCGCAGTCAAACTGGTTTATAGGAGGATGAAGAGCAGTCAAACAGCTTTATAGGAGGATGAAGAGCAGTCAAACTGCTTTATAAAACGATGAAGAGCAGTCCAACTGTTTTATAAGAGGACGAAGAGCAGTCAAACATTTATAAGAGGATGAAGATCAGTCAAACTGATTTATAAGAGGATGAAGAGCAGTCAAACTGCTTTATAAAAGGCTGAAGAGCAGTCAAACTGATTTATAATAGGACGAAGAGCAGTCAATGATCGGACGAAGAGCAGTCAAACTCTTCTATAGGAGGATGAAGCGCAGTCAAACTGTTTTACACGAGGATTTAGAGCAGTCAGACTGGTTTACAAGAGGATGAAGAGCAGTCAGCCTGTTTTAGAAGAGGATGAAGAGCAGTCAAACTGTTTTATAAGAGAATGAAGAGCAGTCAAACTGCTTTATAAAAGGATGAAGAGCAGTCAAACTGTTTTATGAGAGGACGAAGAGCAGTCAAACTGTTTTATAAGAGGACGAACAGCAGTCAAACTGATTTATAATCGGACGAAGAGCAGTCAACCTGATTTATAATCGGACGAAGAGCAGTCAAACGGTTTTATAAGAGGATGAAGAGCAGTCAAATTGATTTATAAGAGGATGAAGAGCAGTCAAACTGCTTTATAAAAGGATGAAGAGCAGTCAAACTGTTTTATACGAGGATGTAGAGCAGTCAGACTGTTTTACAAGAGGTTGAAGAGCAGTCAACCTGTTTTACAAGAGGATGAAGAGCAGTCAAATTGTTTTATAAGAGGATGAAGAGCAGTCAAACTGATTTATAAGAGGATGAAGAGCAGTCAAACTGCTTTATAAAAGGATGAAGTGCAGTCAAACTGATTTATAAGAGGATGAAGAGCAGTCAAACCGCTTTATAAAAGGATGAAGAGCATTCTACTGTTTTATAAGAGGACGAAGAGCAGTCAAACTGTTCTATACGAGGATGAAGCGCAGTCAAACTGGTTTATAGGAGGATGAAGAGCAGTCAAACTGTTCTATAGGAGGATGAAGCGCAGTCAAACTGGTTTATGTGAGGATGAAGAGCAGTCAAATTGCTTTATAAGAGGATGAAGAACAGTCAAACTGCTTTATAAAACGATGAAGAGCAGTCAAACTGTTTTATAAGAGGACGAAGAGCAGTCAAACTGATTTATAAGAGGATGAAGAGCAGTCAAACGGATTTAAAAGAGGATGAAGAGCAGTTAAACTGCTTTATAAAAGGATGAAGAGCAGTCAAACTGATTTATAATCGGATGAACAGCAGTCAATAATTGGACGAAGAGCAGTCAAACTGTTATATAGGAGGACGAAGAGCAGTCAAACTGAATTATAATCGGATGAAGAGCAGTGAAACTGATTTATAAGAGGATGAAGAGCAGTCAAACCGCTTTATAAAAGGATGAAGAGCAGTCAAACTGTTTAAAAAGAGGACGAAGAGCAGTCAAACTGTTTTATAAGCGGACGAACAGCATTCAAACTGATTTATAATCGGACGAAGAGCAGTCAAACGGTTTTATAAGAGGATGAAGAGCAGTCAAATTGATTTATAAGAGGATGAAGAGCAGTCAAACGGTTTTATAAGAGGATGAAGAGCAGTCAAATTGATTTATAAGAGGATGAAGAGCAGTCAAACTGATTTATAATCGGACGAAGAGCAGTCAAACTGATTTATAATCGGACGAAGAGCAGTCAAACGGTTTTATAAGAGGATGAAGAGCAGTCAAATTGATTTATAAGAGGATGAAGAGCAGTCAAACTGCTTTATAAAAAGATGAAGCGCAGTCAAACTGTTTTATACGAGGATGTAGAGCAGTCAGACTGTTTTACAAGAGGTTGAAGAGCAGTCAACCTGTTTTACAAGAGGATGAAGAGCAGTCAAACCGCTTTATAAAAGGATGAAGAGCAGTCAAACTGATTTATAATCGGACGAAGAGCAGTCAAACTGTTCTATACGGGGATGAAGCGCAGTCAAACTGGTTTATAGGAGGATGAAGAGCAGTCAAACTATTTTATAAGAGGATGAAGAGCAGTCAAACTGATTTAAAATCCGACGAAGAGCAGTCAAACTGTTCTATAGGAGGATGAAGCGCAGTCAAACTGGTTTATAGGAGGATGAAGAGCAGTCAAACAGCTTTATAGGAGGATGAAGAGCAGTCAAACTGCTTTATAAAACGATGAAGAGCAGTCCAACTGTTTTATAAGAGGACGAAGAGCAGTCAAACATTTATAAGAGGATGAAGATCAGTCAAACTGATTTATAAGAGGATGAAGAGCAGTCAAACTGCTTTATAAAAGGCTGAAGAGCAGTCAAACTGATTTATAATAGGACGAAGAGCAGTCAATGATCGGACGAAGAGCAGTCAAACTCTCCTATAGGAGGATGAAGCGCAGTCAAACTGTTTTACACGAGGATTTAGAGCAGTCAGACTGGTTTACAAGAGGATGAAGAGCAGTCAGCCTGTTTTAGAAGAGGATGAAGAGCAGTCAAACTGTTTTATAAGAGAATGAAGAGCAGTCAAACTGCTTTATAAAAGGATGAAGAGCAGTCAAACTGTTTTATGAGAGGACGAAGAGCAGTCAAACTGTTTTATAAGAGGACGAACAGCAGTCAAACTGATTTATAATCGGACGAAGAGCAGTCAAACTGATTTATAATCGGACGAAGAGCAGTCAAACGGTTTTATAAGAGGATGAAGAGCAGTCAAATTGATTTATAAGAGGATGAAGAGCAGTCAAACTGCTTTATAAAAGGATGAAGAGCAGTCAAACTGTTTTATATGAGGATGTAGAGCAGTCAGACTGTTTTACAAGAGGTTGAAGAGCAGTCAACCTGTTTTACAAGAGGATGAAGAGCAGTCAAACTGTTTTATAAGAGGATGAAGAGCAGTCAAACTGATTTATAAGAGGATGAAGAGCAGTCAAACTGCTTTATAAAAGGATGAAGAGCAGTCAAACTGATTTATAAGAGGATGAAGAGCAGTCAAACCGCTTTATAAAAGGATGAAGAGCAGTCTACTGTTTTATAAGAGGACGAAGAGCAGTCAAAATGATTTATAATCGGATGGAGAGCAGTCAAACAGATTTATAAGAGGATGAAGAGCAGTCAAACTGCTTTATAAAAGGATGAAGAGCAGTCAAACTGTTTTATAAGAGGACGAAGAGCAGTCAAACTGATTTATAATCGGACGAAGAGCAGTCAAACTGTTCTATACGAGGATGAAGCGCAGTCAAACTGGTTTATAGGAGGATGAAGAGCAGTCAAACTGTTCTATAGGAGGATGAAGCGCAGTCAAACTGGTTTATATGAGGATGAAGAGCAGTCAAATTGCTTTATAAGAGGATGAAGAACAGTCAAACTGCTTTATAAAACGATGAAGAGCAGTCAAACTGCTTTATAGGAGGACGAAGAGCAGTCAAACTGATTTATAATCGGATGAAGAGCAGTCAAACTGATTTAAAAGAGGATGAAGAGCAGTTAAACTGCTTTATAAAAGGATGAAGAGCAGTCAAACTGATTTATAATCGGATGAACAGCAGTCAATAATCGGACGAAGAGCAGTCAAAATGTTATATAGGAGGACGAAGAGCAGTCAAACTGAATTATAATCGGATGAAGAGCAGTCAAACTGATTTATAAGAGGATGAAGAGCAGTCAAACCGCTTTATAAAAGGATGAAGAGCAGTCAAACTGTTTAAAAAGAGGACGAAGAGCAGTCAAACTGTTTTATAAGCGGACGAACAGCAGTCAAACTGATTTATAATCGGACGAAGAGCAGTCAAACTGATTTATAATCGGACGAAGAGCAGTCAAACGGTTTTATAAGAGGATGAAGAGCAGTCAAATTGATTTATAAGAGGATGAAGAGCAGTCAAACGGTTTTATAAGAGGATGAAGAGCAGTCAAATTGATTTATAAGAGGATGAAGAGCAGTCAAACTGATTTATAATCGGACGAAGAGCAGTCAAACTGATTTATAATCGGACGAAGAGCAGTCAAACGGTTTTATAAGAGGATGAAGAGCAGTCAAATTGATTTATAAGAGGATGAAGAGCAGTCAAACTGTTTTATAAGAGGACGAAGAGCAGTCAAACTGATTTATAAGAGGATGAAGAGCAGTCAAACTGATTTATAAGAGGATGAAGAGCAGTCAAACTGCTTTATAAAACGATGAAGAGCAGTCAAACTGTTTTATAAGAGGACGAAGTGCAGTCAAACTGATTTGTAAGAGGATGAAGAGCAGTCAAACTGATTTATAAGAGGATGAAGAGCAGTCAAACTGCTTTATAAAAGGATGAAGAGCAGTAGAACTGATTTATAAACGGACGAAGAGCAGTCAATAATCGGACGAAGAGCAGCCAAACTGTTCTATAGGAGGATGAAGCGCAGTCAAACTGTTTTACACGAGGATGTAGAGCAGTCAGACTGGTTTACAAGAGTATGAAGAGCAGTCAACATGTTTTACAAGAGGTTGAAGAGCAGTCAAACTGTTTTATAAGAGGATGAAGAGCAGTCAAACTGATTTATAAGAGGATGAAGAGCAGTCAAACTGCTTTATAAAAGGATGAAGAGCAGTCAAACTGTTTTATAAGCAGACGAAGAGCAGTCAAACTGATATATAATCGGACGAAGGGCAGTCAAACTGATTTATAAAAGGATGAAGAGCAGTCAAACTGTTTTATAAGCGGATGAACCGCAGTCAAACTGATTTATAATCGGACGAAGAGCAGTCAAACTGATTTATAAGAGGAGGAAGAGCAGTCAAACTGCTTTATAAGAGGATGAAGAGCAGTCAAACTGTTCTATAGGAGGATGAAGAGCAGTCAAACTGATTTATAAGAGGACGAAGAGCAGTCAAACTGTTCTATACGAGGATGAAGCGCAGTCAAACTGGTTTATAGGAGGATGAAGAGCAGTCAAACTGTTCTTTAGGAGGATGAAGCGCAGTCAAACTGGTTTATGTGAGGATGAAGAGCAGTCAAATTGCTTTATAAGAGGATGAAGAACAGTCAAACTGCTTTATAAAACAATGAAGAGCAGTCAAACTGCTTTATAGGAGGACGAAGAGCAGTCAAACTGATTTATAAGAGGATGAAGAGCAGTCAAACTGATTTAAAAGAGGATGAAGAGCAGTTAAACTGCTTTATAAAAGGATGAAGAGCAGTCAAACTGATTTATAATCGGATGAACAGCAGTCAATAATGGGACGAAGAGCAGTCAAACTGTTATATAGGAGGACGAAGAGCAGTCAAACTGAATTATAATCGGATGAAGAGCAGTCAAACTGATTTATAAGAGGATGAAGATCAGTCAAACCGCTTTATAAAAGGATGAAGAGCAGTCAAACTGTTTAAAAAGAGGACGAAGAGCAGTCAAACTGTTTTATAAGCGGACGAACAGCAGTCAAACTGATTTATAATCGGACGAAGAGCAGTCAAACTGA
The DNA here is from genome assembly GCF_029633865.1 of Lampris incognitus. Classification (NCBI taxonomy): domain Eukaryota; kingdom Metazoa; phylum Chordata; class Actinopteri; order Lampriformes; family Lampridae; genus Lampris; species Lampris incognitus. Next base: position 37,974,615 of record NC_079222.1, read on the forward strand.
TTTATAATCGGACGAAGAGCAGTCAAACGGTTTTATAAGAGGATGAAGAGCAGTCAAATTGATTTATAAGAGGATGAAGAGCAGTCAAACGGTTTTATAAGAGGATGAAGAGCAGTCAAATTGATTTATAAGAGGATGAAGAGCAGTCAAACTGATTTATAATCGGACGAAGAGCAGTCAAACTGATTTATAATCGGACGAAGAGCAGTCAAACGGTTTTATAAGAGGATGAAGAGCAGTCAAATTGATTTATAAGAGGATGAAGAGCAGTCAAACTGCTTTATAAAAGGATGAAGAGCAGTCAAACTGTTTTATAAGAGGACGAAGAGCAGTCAAACTGATTTATAAGAGGATGAAGAGCAGTCAAACTGATTTATAAGAGGATGAAGAGCAGTCAAACTGCTTTATAAAACGATGAAGAGCAGTCAAACTGTTTTATAAGAGGACGAAGTGCAGTCAAACTGATTTGTAAGAGGATGAAGAGCAGTCAAACTGATTTATAAGAGGATGAAGAGCAGTCAAACTGCTTTATAAAAGGATGAAGAGCAGTAGAACTGATTTATAAACGGACGAAGAACAGTCAATAATCGGACGAACAGCAGCCAAACTGTTCTATAGGAGGATGAAGCGCAGTCAAACTGTTTTACACGAGGATGTAGAGCAGTCAGACTGGTTTACAAGAGTATGAAGAGCAGTCAACATGTTTTACAAGAGGTTGAAGAGCAGTCAAACTGTTTTATAAGAGGATGAAGAGCAGTCAAACTGATTTATAAGAGGATGAAGAGCAGTCAAACTGCTTTATAAAAGGATGAAGAGCAGTCAAACTGTTTTATAAGCAGACGAAGAGCAGTCAAACTGATATATAATCGGACGAAGAGCAGTCAAACTGATTTATAAAAGGATGAAGAGCAGTCAAACTGTTTTATAAGCGGATGAACCGCAGTCAAACTGATTTATAATCGGACGAAGAGCAGTCAAACCGATTTATAAGAGGATGAAGAGCAGTCAAACTGCTTTATAAGAGGATGAAGAGCAGTCAAACTGTTCTATAGGAGGATGAAGCGCAGTCAAACTGGTTTATATGAGGATGAAGAGCAGTCAAACTGCTTTATAAGAGGATGAAGAGCAGTCAAACTGCTTTATAAAACGATGAAGAGCAGTCAAACTGTTTTATAAGAGGACGAAGAGCAGTCAAACTGATTTATAAGAGGATGAAGAGCAGTCAAAATGATTTAAAAGAGGATGAAGAGCAGTCAAACTGCTTTATAAAAGGATGAAGAGCAGTCAAACTGATTTATAATCGGATGAACAGCAGTCAATAATCGGACGAAGAGCAGTCAAACTGTTATATAGGAGGACGAAGAGCAGTCAAACTGAATTATAATCGGATGAAGAGCAGTCAAACTGATTTATAAGAGGATGAAGAGCAGTCAAACTGCTTTATAAAAGGATGAAGAGTAGTCAAACTGTTTAATAAGAGGACGAAGAGCAGTCAAACTGTTTTATAAGCGGACGAACAGCAGTCAAACTGATTTATAAGAGAATGAAGAGCAGTCAAACTGTTCTATAGGAGGATAAAGCGCAGTCAAACTGGTTTATATGAGGATGAAGAGCAGTCAAACTGCTTTATAAGAGGATGAAGAGCAGTCAAACTGCTTTATAAAACGATGAAGAGCAGTTAAACTGTTATATAAGAGGACGAAGAGCAGTCAAACTGATTTATAAGAGGATGAAGAGCAGTCAAACTGATTTAAAAGAGGATGAAGAGCAGTCAAACTGCTTTATAAAAGGATGAAGAGCAGTCAAACTGATTTATAATCGGATGAACAGCAGTCAATAATCGGACGAAGAGCAGTCAAACTGTTATATAGGAGGACGAAGAGCAGTCAAACTGAATTATAATCGGATGAAGAGCAGTCAAACTGATTTATAAGAGGATGAAGAGCAGTCAAACTGCTTTATAAAAGGATGAAGAGCAGTCAAACTGTTTAATAAGAGCACGAAGAGCAGTCAAACTGTTTTATAAGCGGACGAACAGCAGTCAAACTGATTTATAATCGGACGAAGAGCAGTGAAACTGATTTTTAATCGGACGAAGAGCAGTCAAACGGTTTTATAAGAGGATGAAGAGCAGTCAAATTGATTTATAAGAGGATGAAGAGCAGTCAAACTGCTTTATAAAAAGATGAAGCGCAGTCAAACTGTTTTATACGAGGATGTAGAGCAGTCAGACTGTTTTACAAGAGGTTGAAGAGCAGTCAACCTGTTTTACAAGAGGATGAAGAGCAGTCAAACCGCTTTATAAAAGGATGAAGAGCAGTCAAACTGATTTATAATCGGACGAAGAGCAGTCAAACTGTTCTATACGGGGATGAAGCGCAGTCAAACTGGTTTATAGGAGGATGAAGAGCAGTCAAACTATTTTATAAGAGGATGAAGAGCAGTCAAACTGATTTAAAATCCGACGAAGAGCAGTCAAACTGTTCTATAGGAGGATGAAGCGCAGTCAAACTGGTTTATAGGAGGATGAAGAGCAGTCAAACAGCTTTATAGGAGGATGAAGAGCAGTCAAACTGCTTTATAAAACGATGAAGAGCAGTCCAACTGTTTTATAAGAGGACGAAGAGCAGTCAAACTGATATATAAGAGGATGAAGAGCAGTCAAACTGATTTATAAGAGGATGAAGAGCAGTCAAACTCCTTTATAAAAGGCTGAAGAGCAGTCAAACTGATTTATAATCGGACGAAGAGCAGTCAATGATCGGACGAAGAGCAGTCAAACTCTTCTATAGGAGGATGAAGCGCAGTCAAACTGTTTTACACGAGGATTTAGAGCAGTCAGACTGGTTTACAAGAGGATGAAGAGCAGTCAGCCTGTTTTAGAAGAGGATGAAGAGCAGTCAAACTGTTTTATAAGAGAATGAAGAGCAGTCAAACTGCTTTATAAAAGGATGAAGAGCAGTCAAACTGTTTTATGAGAGGACGAAGAGCAGTCAAACTGTTTTATAAGAGGACGAACAGCAGTCAAACTGATTTATAATCGGACGAAGAGCAGTCAAACTGATTTATAATCGGACGAAGAGCAGTCAAACGGTTTTATAAGAGGATGAAGAGCAGTCAAATTGATTTATAAGAGGATGAAGAGCAGTCAAACTGCTTTATAAAAGGATGAAGAGCAGTCAAACTGTTTTATACGAGGATGTAGAGCAGTCAGACTGTTTTACAAGAGGTTGAAGAGCAGTCAACCTGTTTTACAAGAGGATGAAGAGCAGTCAAACTGTTTTATAAGAGGATGAAGAGCAGTCAAACTGATTTATAAGAGGATGAAGAGCAGTCAAACTGCTTTATAAAAGGATGAAGAGCAGTCAAACTGATTTATAAGAGGATGAAGAGCAGTCAAACCGCTTTATAAAAGGATGAAGAGCAGTCTACTGTTTTATAAAACAACGAAGAGCAGACAAAATGTTTTATAATCGGATGAAGAGCAGTCAAACAGATTTATAAGAGGATGAAGAGCAGTCAAACTGCTTTATAAAAGGATGAAGAGCAGTCAAACTGTTTTATAAGAGGACGAAGAGCAGTCAAACTGATTTATAATCGGACGAAGAGCAGTCAAACTGTCCTATACGAGGATGAAGCGCAGTCAAACTGGTTTATAGGAGGATGAAGAGCAGTCAAACTGTTCTATAGGAGGATGAAGCGCAGTCAAACTGGTTTATGTGAGGATGAAGAGCAGTCAAACTGCTTTATAAGAGGATGAAGAACAGTCAAACTGCTTTATAAAACGATGAAGAGCAGTCAAACTGTTTTATAAGAGGACGAAGAGCAGTCAAACTGATTTATAAGAGGATGAAGAGCAGTCAAACTGATTTAAAAAAGGATGAAGAGCAGTCAAACTGCTTTATAAAAGAATGAAGAGCAGTCAAACTGATTTATAATCGGATGAACAGCAGTCAATAATGGGACGAAGAGCAGTCAAACTGTTATATAGGAGGACGAAGAGCAGTCAAACTGAATTATAATCGGATGAAGAGCAGTCAAACTGATTTATAAGAGGATGAAGAGCAGTCAAACTGCTTTATAAAAGCATGAAGAGCAGTCAAACTGTTTAATAAGAGGACGAAGAGCAATCAAACTGTTTTATAAGCGGACGAACAGCAGTAAAACTGATTTATAATCCGACGAAGAGCAGTCAAACTGTTCTATACGAGGATGAAGCGCAGTCAAACTGGTTTATAGGAGGATGAAGAGCAGTCAAACTGTTCTATAGGAGGATGAAGCGCAGTCAAACTGGTTTATATGAGGATGAAGAGCAGTCAAACTGCTCTATAAGAGGATGAAGAGCAGTCAAACTGCTTAATAAAACGATGAAGAGCAGTCAAACTGTTTTATAAGAGGACGAAGAGCAGTCAAACTGATTTATAAGAGGATGAAGAGCAGTCAAACTGATTTAAAAGAGGATGAAGAGCAGTCAAACTGCTTTATAAAAGGATGAAGAGCAGTCAAACTGATTTATAAGAGGATAAAGAGCAGTCAAACTGCTTTATAAAAGGATGAAGAGCAGTCAAACTGTTTAAAAAGAGGACGAAGAGCAGTCAAACTGTTTTATAAGCGGACGAACAGCAGTCAAACTGATTTATAATAGGACGAAGAACAGTCAAACTGATTTATAATCGGACGAAGAGCAGTCAAACAGTTTTATAAGAGGATGAAGAGCAGTCAAATTGATTTATAAGAGGATGAAGAGCAGTCAAACGGTTTTATAAGAGGATGAAGAGCAGTCAAATTGATTTATAAGAGGATGAAGAGCAGTCAAACTGATTTATAATCGGACGAAGAGCAGTCAAACTGATTTATAATCGGACGAAGAGCAGTCAAACGGTTTTATAAGAGGATGAAGAGCAGTCAAATTGATTTATAAGAAGATGAAGAGCTGTCAAACTGCTTTATAAAAGGATGAAGAGCAGTCAAACTGTTTTATAAGAGGACGAAGAGCAGTCAAACTGATTTATAAGAGGATGAAGAGCAGTCAAACTGATTTATAAGAGGATGAAGAGCAGTGAAACTGCTTTATAAAACGATGAAGAGCAGTCAAACTGTTTTATAAGAGGACGAAGTGCAGTCAAACTGATTTGTAAGAGGATGAAGAGCAGTCAAACTGATTTATAAGAGGATGAAGAGCAGTCAAACTGATTTATAAACGGACGAAGAGCAGTCAATAATCGGACGAAGAGCAGCCAAACTGTTCTATAGGAGGATGAAGCGCAGTCAAACTGTTTTACACGAGGATGTAGAGCAGTCAGACTGGTTTACAAGAGTATGAAGAGCAGTCAACCTGTTTTACAAGAGGTTGAAGAGCAGTCAAACTGTTTTATAAGAGGATGAAGAGCAGTCAAACTGATTTATAAGAGGATGAAGAGCAGTCAAACTGTTTTATAAGCAGACGAAGAGCAGTCAAACTGATTTATAATCGGACGAAGAGCAGTCAAACTGATTTATAAAAGGATGAAGAGGAGTCAAACTGTTTTATAAGCGGATGAACCGCAGTCAAACTGATTTATAATCGGACGAAGACCAGTCAAACTGATTTATAAGAGGATGAAGAGCAGTCAAACTGCTTTATAAGAGGATGAAGAGCAGTCAAACTGTTCTATAGGAGGATGAAGCGCAGTCAAACTGGTTTATATGAGGATGAAGAGCAGTCAAACTGCTTTATAAGAGGATGAAGAGCAGTCAAACTGCTTTATAAAACGATGAAGAGCAGTCAAACTGCTTTATAAAAGGATGAAGAGCAGTCAAACTGATTTATAATCGGATGAACAGCAGTCAATAATCGGACGAAGAGCAGTCAAACTGTTATATAGGAGGACGAAGAGCAGTCAAACTGAATTATAATCGGATGAAGAGCAGTCAAACTGATTTATAAGAGGATGAAGAGCAGTCAAACTGCTTTATAAAAGGATGAAGAGTAGTCAAACTGTTTAATAAGAGGACGAAGAGCAGTCAAACTGTTTTATAAGCGGACGAACAGCAGTCAAACTGATTTATAATCGGACGAAGAGCAGTCAAACTGATTTATAATCGGACGAAGAGCAGTCAAACGGTTTTATAAGAGGATGAAGAGCAGTCAAATTGATTTATAAGAGGATGAAGAGCAGTCAAACTGATTTATAATCTGACGAAGAGCAGTCAAACTGTTCTATAGGAGGATGAAGCGCAGTCAAACTGGTTTATAGGAGGATGAAGAGCACTCACACTGATTTATAAGAGGATGAAGAGCAGTCAAACTGCTTTATAAAAGGCTGAAGAGCAGTCAAACTGATTTATAATCGGACGAAGAGCAGTCAATGATCGGACGAAGAGCAGTCAAACTCTTCTATAGGAGGATGAAGCGCAGTCAAACTGTTTTACACGAGGATGTAGAGCAGTCAGACTGGTTTACAAGAGTATGAAGAGCAGTCAACCTGTTTTACAAGAGGTTGAAGAGCAGTCAAACTGTTTTATAAGAGGATGAAGAGCAGTCAAACTGATTTATAAGAGGATGAAGAGCAGTCAAACTGTTTTATAAGCAGACGAAGAGCAGTCAAACTGATTCATAATCGGACGAAGAGCAGTCAAACTGATTTATAAAAGGATGAAGAGGAGTCAAACTGTTTTATAAGCGGATGAACCGCAGTCAAACTGATTTATAATCGGACGAAGACCAGTCAAACTGATTTATAAGAGGATGAAGAGCAGTCAAACTGCTTTATAAGAGGATGAAGAGCAGTCAAACTGTTCTATAGGAGGATGAAGCGCAGTCAAACTGGTTTATATGAGGATGAAGAGCAGTCAAACTGCTTTATAAGAGGATGAAGAGCAGTCAAACTGCTTTATAAAACGATGAAGAGCAGTCAAACTGCTTTATAAAAGGATGAAGAGCAGTCAAACTGATTTATAATCGGATGAACAGCAGTCAATAATCGGACGAAGAGCAGTCAAACTGTTATATAGGAGGACGAAGAGCAGTCAAACTGGTTTATAGGAGGATGAAGAGCAGTCAAACTATTTTATAAGAGGATGAAGAGCAGTCAAACTGATTTAAAATCCGACGAAGAGCAGTCAAACTGTTCTATAGGAGGATGAAGCGCAGTCAAACTGGTTTATAGGAGGATGAAGAGCAGTCAAACAGCTTTTTAGGAGGATGAAGAGCAGTCAAACTGCTTTATAAAACGATGAAGAGCAGTCCAACTGTTTTATAAGAGGACGAAGAGCAGTCAAACTGATTTATAAGAGGATGAAGAGCAGTCAAACTGATTTATAAGAGGATGAAGAGCAGTCAAACTGCTTTATAAAAGGCTGAAGAGCAGTCAAACTGATTTATAATCGGACGAAGAGCAGTCAATGATCGGACGAAGAGCAGTCAAACTCTTCTATAGGAGGATGAAGCGCAGTCAAACTGTTTAACACGAGGATTTAGAGCAGTCAGACTGGTTTACAAGAGGATGAAGAGCAGTCAGCCTGTTTTAGAAGAGGATGAAGAGCAGTCAAACTGTTTTATAAGAGAATGAAGAGCAGTCAAACTGCTTTATAAAAGGATGAAGAGCAGTCAAACTGTTTTATGAGAGGACGAAGAGCAGTCAAACTGTTTTATAAGAGGACGAACAGCAGTCAAACTGATTTATAATCGGACGAAGAGCAGTCAAACTGATTTATAATTGGACGAAGAGCAGTCAAACGGTTTTATAAGAGGATGAAGAGCAGTCAAATTGATTTATAAGAGGATGAAGAGCAGTCAAACTGCTTTATAAAAGGATGAAGAGCAGTCAAACTGTTTTATACGAGGATGTAGAGCAGTCAGACTGTTTTACAAGAGGTTGAAGAGCAGTCAACCTGTTTTACAAGAGGATGAAGAGCAGTCAAACTGTTTTATAAGAGGATGAAGAGCAGTCAAACTGATTTATAAGAGGATGAAGAGCAGTCAAACTGCTTTATAAAAGGATGAAGAGCAGTCAAACTGATTTATAAGAGGATGAAGAGCAGTCAAACCGCTTTATAAAAGGATGAAGAGCAGTCTACTGTTTTATAAGAGGACGAAGAGCAGTCAAAATGATTTATAATCGGATGAAGAGCAGTCAAACAGATTTATAAGAGGATGAAGAGCAGTCAAACTGCTTTATAAAAGGATGAAGAGCAGTCAAACTGTTTTATAAGAGGACGAAGAGCAGTCAAACTGATTTATAATCGGACGAAGAGCAGTCAAACTGTTCTATACGAGGATGAAGCGCAGTCAAACCGGTTTATAGGAGGATGAAGAGCAGTCAAACTGTTCTATAGGAGGATGAAGCGCAGTCAAACTGGTTTATGTGAGGATGAAGAGCAGTCAAACTGCTTTATAAGAGGATGAAGAACAGTCAAACTGCTTTATAAAACGATGAAGAGCAGTCAAACTGTTTTATAAGAGGACGAAGAGCAGTCAAACTGATTTATAAGAGGATGAAGAGCAGTCAAACTGATTTAAAAGAGGATGAAGAGCAGTCAAACTGCTTTATAAAAGGATGAAGAGCAGTCAAACTGATTTATAATCGGATGAACAGCAGTCAATAATGGGACGAAGAGCAGTCAAACTGTTATATAGGAGGACGAAGAGCAGTCAAACTGAATTATAATCGGATGAAGAGCAGTCAAACTGATTTGTAAGAGGATGAAGAGAAGTCAAACTGCTTTATAAAAGCATGAAGAGCAGTCAAACTGTTTAATAAGAGGACGAAGAGCAATCAAACTGTTTTATAAGCGGACGAACAGCAGTAAAACTGATTTATAATCGGACGAAGAGCAGTCAAACTGTTCTATACGAGGATGAAGCGCAGTCAAACTGGTTTATAGGAGGATGAAGAGCAGTCAAACTGTTCTATAGGAGGATGAAGCGCAGTCAAACTGGTTTATATGAGGATGAAGAGCAGTCAAACTGCTCTATAAGAGGATGAAGAGCAGTCAAACTGCTTAATAAAACGATGAAGAGCAGTCAAACTGTTTTATAAGAGGACGAAGAGCAGTCAAACTGATTTATAAGAGGATGAAGAGCAGTCAAACTGTTTTATAAGCAGACGAAGAGCAGTCAAACTGATTCATAATCGGACGAAGAGCAGTCAAACTGATTTATAAAAGGATGAAGAGGAGTCAAACTGTTTTATAAGCGGATGAACCGCAGTCAAACTGATTTATAATCGGACGAAGACCAGTCAAACTGATTTATAAGAGGATGAAGAGCAGTCAAACTGCTTTATAAGAGGATGAAGAGCAGTCAAACTGTTCTATAGGAGGATGAAGCGCAGTCAAACTGGTTTATATGAGGATGAAGAGCAGTCAAACTGCTTTATAAGAGGATGAAGAGCAGTCAAACTGCTTTATAAAACGATGAAGAGCAGTCAAACTGCTTTATAAAAGGATGAAGAGCAGTCAAACTGATTTATAATCGGATGAACAGCAGTCAATAATCGGACGAAGAGCAGTCAAACTGTTCTATACGGGGATGAAGCGCAGTCAAACTGGTTTATAGGAGGATGAAGAGCAGTCAAACTATTTTATAAGAGGATGAAGAGCAGTCAAACTTATTTAAAATCCGACGAAGAGCATTCAAACTGTTCTATAGGAGGATGAAGCGCAGTCAAACTGGTTTATAGGAGGATGAAGAGCAGTCAAACAGCTTTATAGGAGGATGAAGAGCAGTCAAACTGCTTTATAAAACGATGAAGAGCAGTCCAACTGTTTTATAAGAGGACGAAGAGCAGTCAAACTGATTTATAAGAGGATGAAGAGCAGTCAAACTGATTTATAAGAGGATGAAGAGCAGTCAAACTGCTTTATAAAAGGCTGAAGAGCAGTCAAACTGATTTATAATCGGACGAAGAGCAGTCAATGATCGGACGAAGAGCAGTCAAACTCTTCTATAGGAGGATGAAGCGCAGTCAAACTGTTTTACACGAGGATTTAGAGCAGTCAGACTGGTTTACAAGAGGATGAAGAGCAGTCAGCCTGTTTTAGAAGGGGATGAAGAGCAGTCAAACTGTTTTATAAGAGAATGAAGAGCAGTCAAACTGCTTTATAAAAGGATGAAGAGCAGTCAAACTGTTTTATGAGAGGACGAAGAGCAGTCAAACTGTTTTATAAGAGGACGAACAGCAGTCAAACTGATTTATAATCGGACGAAGAGCAGTCAAACTGATTTATAATCGGACGAAGAGCAGTCAAACGGTTTTATAAGAGGATGAAGAGCAGTCAAATTGATTTATAAGAGGATGAAGAGCAGTCAAACTGCTTTATAAAAGGATGAAGAGCAGTCAAACTGTTTTATACGAGGATGTAGAGCAGTCAGACTGTTTTACAAGAGGTTGAAGAGCAGTCAACCTGTTTTACAAGAGGATGAAGAGCAGTCAAACTGTTTTATAAGAGGATGAAGAGCAGTCAAACTGATTTATAAGAGGATGAAGAGCAGTCAAACTGCTTTATAAAAGGATGAAGAGCAGTCAAACTGATTTATAAGAGGATGAAGAGCAGTCAAACCGCTTTATAAAAGGATGAAGAGCAGTCTACTGTTTTATAAAACAACGAAGAGCAGACAAAATGATTTATAATCGGATGAAGAGCAGTCAAACAGATTTATAAGAGGATGAAGAGCAGTCAAACTGCTTTATAAAAGGATGAAGAGCAGTCAAACTGTTTTATAAGAGGACGAAGAGCAGTCAAACTGATTTATAATCGGACGAAGAGCAGTCAAACTGTTCTATACGAGGATGAAGCGCAGTCAAACTGGTTTATAGGAGGATGAAGAGCAGTCAAACTGTTCTATAGGAGGATGAAGCGCAGTCAAACTGGTTTATGTGAGGATGAAGAGCAGTCAAACTGCTTTATAAGAGGATGAAGAACAGTTAAACTGCTTTATAAAACGATGAAGAGCAGTCAAACTGTTTTATAAGAGGACGAAGAGCAGTCAAACTGATTTATAAGAGGATGAAGAGCAGTCAAACTGATTTAAAAGAGGATGAAGAGCAGTCAAACTGCTTTATAAAAGAATGAAGAGCAGTCAAACTGATTTATAATCTGATGAACAGCAGTCAATAATGGGACGAAGAGCAGTCAAACTGTTATATAGGAGGACGAAGAGCAGTCAAACTGAATTATAATCGGATGAAGAGCAGTCTAACTGATTTATAAGAGGATGAAGAGCAGTCAAACTGCTTTATAAAAGCATGAAGAGCAGTCAAACTGTTTAATAAGAGGACGAAGAGCAATCAAACTGTTTTATAAGCGGACGAACAGCAGTAAAACTGATTTATAATCCGACGAAGAGCAGTCAAACTGTTCTATACGAGGATGAAGCGCAGTCAAACTGGTTTATAGGAGGATGAAGTGCAGTCAAACTGTTCTATAGGAGGATGAAGCGCAGTCAAACTGGTTTATATGAGGATGAAGAGCAGTCAAACTGCTCTATAAGAGGATGAAGAGCAGTCAAACTGCTTAATAAAACGATGAAGAGCAGTCAAACTGTTTTATAAGAGGACGAAGAGCAGTCAAACTGATTTATAAGAGGATGAAGAGCAGTCAAACTGATTTAAAAGAGGATGAAGAGCAGTCAAACTGCTTTATAAAAGGATGAAGAGCAGTCAAACTGATTTATAAGAGGATAAAGAGCAGTCAAACTGCTTTATAAAAGGATGAAGAGCAGTCAAACTGTTTAAAAAGAGGACGAAGAGCAGTCAAACTGTTTTATAAGCGGACGAACAGCAGTCAAACTGATTTATAATCGGACGAAGAGCAGTCAAACTGATTTATAATCGGACGAAGAGCAGTCAAACAGTTTTATAAGAGGATGAAGAGCAGTCAAATTGATTTATAAGAGGATGAAGAGCAGTCAAACGGTTTTATAAGAGGATGAAGAGCAGTCAAATTGATTTATAAGAGGATGAAGAGCAGTCAAACTGATTTATAATCGGACGAAGAGCAGTCAAACTGATTTATAATCGGACGAAGAGCAGTCAAACGGTTTTATAAGAGGATGAAGAGCAGTCAAATTGATTTATAAGAAGATGAAGAGCTGTCAAACTGCTTTATAAAAGGATGAAGAGCAGTCAAACTGTTTTATAAGAGGACGAAGAGCAGTCAAACTGATTTATAAGAGGATGAAGAGCAGTCAAACTGATTTATAAGAGGATGAAGAGCAGTGAAACTGCTTTATAAAACGATGAAGAGCAGTCAAACTGTTTTATAAGAGGACGAAGTGCAGTCAAACTGATTTGTAAGAGGATGAAGAGCAGTCAAACTGATTTATAAGAGGATGAAGAGCAGTCAAACTGATTTATAAACGGACGAAGAGCAGTCAATAATCGGACGAAGAGCAGCCAAACTGTTCTATAGGAGGATGAAGCGCAGTTAAACTGTTTTACACGAGGATGTAGAGCAGTCAGACTGGTTTACAAGAGTATGAAGAGCAGTCAACCTGTTTTACAAGAGGTTGAAGAGCAGTCAAACTGTTTTATAAGAGGATGAAGAGCAGTCAAACTGATTTATAAGAGGATGAAGAGCAGTCAAACTGTTTTATAAGCAGACGAAGAGCAGTCAAACTGATTTATAATCGGACGAAGAGCAGTCAAACTGATTTATAAAAGGATGAAGAGGAGTCAAACTGTTTTATAAGCGGATGAACCGCAGTCAAACTGATTTATAATCGGACGAAGACCAGTCAAACTGATTTATAAGAGGATGAAGAGCAGTCAAACTGCTTTATAAGAGGATGAAGAGCAGTCAAACTGTTCTATAGGAGGATGAAGCGCAGTCAAACTGGTTTATATGAGGATGAAGAGCAGTCAAACTGCTTTATAAGAGGATGAAGAGCAGTCAAACTGCTTTATAAAACGATGAAGAGCAGTCAAACTGCTTTATAAAAGGATGAAGAGCAGTCAAACTGATTTATAATCGGATGAACAGCAGTCAATAATCGGACGAAGAGCAGTCAAACTGTTATATAGGAGGACGAAGAGCAGTCAAACTGAATTATAATCGGATGAAGAGCAGTCAAACTGATTTATAAGAGGATGAAGAGCAGTCAAACTGCTTTATAAAAGGATGAAGAGTAGTCAAACTGTTTAATAAGAGGACGAAGAGCAGTCAAACTGTTTTATAAGCGGACGAACAGCAGTCAAACTGATTTATAATCGGACGAAGAGCAGTCAAACTGATTTATAATCGGACGAAGAGCAGTCAAACGGTTTTATAAGAGGATGAAGAGCAGTCAAATTGATTTATAAGAGGATGAAGAGCAGTCAAACTGATTTATAATCCGACGAAGAGCAGTCAAACTGTTCTATAGGAGGATGAAGCGCAGTCAAACTGGTTTATAGGAGGATGAAGAGCACTCAAACTGATTTATAAGAGGATGAAGAGCAGTCAAACTGCTTTATAAAAGGCTGAAGAGCAGTCAAACTGATTTATAATCGGACGAAGAGCAGTCAATGATCGGACGAAGAGCAGTCAAACTCTTCTATAGGAGGATGAAGCGCAGTCAAACTGTTTTACACGAGGATGTAGAGCAGTCAGACTGGTTTACAAGAGTATGAAGAGCAGTCAACCTGTTTTACAAGAGGTTGAAGAGCAGTCAAACTGTTTTATAAGAGGATGAAGAGCAGTAAAACTGATTTATAAGAGGATGAAGAGCAGTCAAACTGTTTTATAAGCAGACGAAGAGCAGTCAAACTGATTCATAATCGGACGAAGAGCAGTCAAACTGATTTATAAAAGGATGAAGAGGAGTCAAACTTTTTTATAAGCGGATGAACCGCAGTCAAACTGATTTATAATCGGACGAAGACCAGTCAAACTGATTTATAAGAGGATGAAGAGCAGTCAAACTGCTTTATAAGAGGATGAAGAGCAGTCAAACTGTTCTATAGGAGGATGAAGCGCAGTCAAACTGGTTTATATGAGGATGAAGAGCAGTCAAACTGCTTTATAAGAGGATGAAGAGCAGTCAAACTGCTTTATAAAACGATGAAGAGCAGTCAAACTGCTTTATAAAAGGATGAAGAGCAGTCAAACTGATTTATAATCGGATGAACAGCAGTCAATAATCGGACGAAGAGCAGTCAAACTGTTATATAGGAGGACGAAGAGCAGTCAAACTGGTTTATAGGAGGATGAAGAGCAGTCAAACTATTTTATAAGAGGATGAAGAGCAGTCAAACTGATTTAAAATCCGACGAAGAGCAGTCAAACTGTTCTATAGGAGGATGAAGCGCAGTCAAACTGGTTTATAGGAGGATGAAGAGCAGTCAAACAGCTTTATAGGAGGATGAAGAGCAGTCAAACTGCTTTATAAAACGATGAAGAGCAGTCCAACTGTTTTATAAGAGGACGAAGAGCAGTCAAACTGATTTATAAGAGGATGAAGAGCAGTCAAACTGATTTATAAGAGGATGAAGAGCAGTCAAACTGCTTTATAAAAGGCTGAAGAGCAGTCAAACTGATTTATAATCGGACGAAGAGCAGTCAATGATCGGACGAAGAGCAGTCAAACTCTTCTATAGGAGGATGAAGCGCAGTCAAACTGTTTAACACGAGGATTTAGAGCAGTCAGACTGGTTTACAAGAGGATGAAGAGCAGTCAGCCTGTTTTAGAAGAGGATGAAGAGCAGTCAAACTGTTTTATAAGAGAATGAAGAGCAGTCAAACTGCTTTATAAAAGGATGAAGAGCAGTCAAACTGTTTTATGAGAGGACGAAGAGCTGTCAAACTGTTTTATAAGAGGACGAACAGCAGTCAAACTGATTTATAATCGGACGAAGAGCAGTCAAACTGATTTATAATTGGACGAAGAGCAGTCAAACGGTTTTATAAGAGGATGAAGAGCAGTCAAATTGATTTATAAGAGGATGAAGAGCAGTCAAACTGCTTTATAAAAGGATGAAGAGCAGTCAAACTGTTTTATACGAGGATGTAGAGCAGTCAGACTGTTTTACAAGAGGTTGAAGAGCAGTCAACCTGTTTTACAAGAGGATGAAGAGCAGTCAAACTGTTTTATAAGAGGATGAAGAGCAGTCAAACTGATTTATACGAGGATGTAGAGCAGTCAGACTGTTTTACAAGAGGTTGAAGAGCAGTCAACCTGTTTTACAAGAGGATGAAGAGCAGTCAAACTGTTTTATAAGAGGATGAAGAGCAGTCAAACTGATTTATAAGAGGATGAAGAGCAGTCAAACTGCTTTATAAAACGATGAAGAGCAGTCAAACTGTTTTATAAGAGGACGAAGAGCAGTCAAACTGATTTATAAGAGGATGAAGAGCAGTCAAACTGATTTAAAAGAGGATGAAGAGCAGTCAAACTGCTTTATAAAAGAATGAAGAGCAGTCAAACTGATTTATAATCGGATGAACAGCAGTCAATAATGGGACGAAGAGCAGTCAAACTGTTATATAGGAGGACGAAGAGCAGTCAAACTGAATTATAATCGGATGAAGAGCAGTCTAACTGATTTATAAGAGGATGAAGAGCAGTCAAACTGCTTTATAAAAGCATGAAGAGCAGTCAAACTGTTTAATAAGAGGACGAAGAGCAATCAAACTGTTTTATAAGCGGACGAACAGCAGTAAAACTGATTTATAATCCGACGAAGAGCAGTCAAACTGTTCTATACGAGGATGAAGCGCAGTCAAACTGGTTTATAGGAGGATGAAGAGCAGTCAAACTGTTCTATAGGAGGATGAAGCGCAGTCAAACTGGTTTATATGAGGATGAAGAGCAGTCAAACTGCTCTATAAGAGGATGAAGAGCAGTCAAACTGCTTAATAAAACGATGAAGAGCAGTCAAACTGTTTTATAAGAGGACGAAGAGCAGTCAAACTGATTTATAAGAGGATGAAGAGCAGTCAAACTGATTTAAAAGAGGATGAAGAGCAGTCAAACTGCTTTATAAAAGGATGAAGAGCAGTCAAACTGATTTATAAGAGGATAAAGAGCAGTCAAACTGCTTTATAAAAGGATGAAGAGCAGTCAAACTGTTTAAAAAGAGGACGAAGAGCAGTCAAACTGTTTTATAAGCGGACGAACAGCAGTCAAACTGATTTATAATCGGACGAAGAGCAGTCAAACTGATTTATAATCGGACGAAGAGCAGTCAAACAGTTTTATAAGAGGATGAAGAGCAGTCAAATTGATTTATAAGAGGATGAAGAGCAGTCAAACGGTTTTATAAGAGGATGAAGAGCAGTCAAATTGATTTATAAGAGGATGAAGAGCAGTCAAACTGATTTATAATCGGACGAAGAGCAGTCAAACTGATTTATAATCGGACGAAGAGCAGTCAAACGGTTTTATAAGAGGATGAAGAGCAGTCAAATTGATTTATAAGAAGATGAAGAGCTGTCAAACTGCTTTATAAAAGGATGAAGAGCAGTCAAACTGTTTTATAAGAGGACGAAGAGCAGTAAAACTGATTTATAAGAGGATGAAGAGCAGTCAAACTGATTTATAAGAGGATGAAGAGCAGTGAAACTGCTTTATAAAACGATGAAGAGCAGTCAAACTGTTTTATAAGAGGACGAAGTGCAGTCAAACTGATTTGTAAGAGGATGAAGAGCAGTCAAACTGATTTATAAGAGGATGAAGAGCAGTCAAACTGATTTATAAACGGACGAAGAGCAGTCAATAATCGGACGAAGAGCAGCCAAACTGTTCTATAGGAGGATGAAGCGCAGTCAAACTGTTTTACACGAGGATGTAGAGCAGTCAGACTGGTTTACAAGAGTATGAAGAGCAGTCAACCTGTTTTACAAGAGGTTGAAGAGCAGTCAAACTGTTTTATAAGAGGATGAAGAGCAGTCAAACTGATTTATAAGAGGATGAAGAGCAGTCAAACTGTTTTATAAGCAGACGAAGAGCAGTCAAACTGATTCATAATCGGACGAAGAGCAGTCAAACTGATTTATAAAAGGATGAAGAGGAGTCAAACTTTTTTATAAGCGGATGAACCGCAGTCAAACTGATTTATAATCGGACGAAGACCAGTCAAACTGATTTATAAGAGGATGAAGAGCAGTCAAACTGCTTTATAAGAGGATGAAGAGCAGTCAAACTGTTCTATAGGAGGATGAAGCGCAGTCAAACTGGTTTATATGAGGATGAAGAGCAGTCAAACTGCTTTATAAGAGGATGAAGAGCAGTCAAACTGCTTTATAAAACGATGAAGAGCAGTCAAACTGCTTTATAAAAGGATGAAGAGCAGTCAAACTGATTTATAATCGGATGAACAGCAGTCAATAATCGGACGAAGAGCAGTCAAACTGTTATATAGGAGGACGAAGAGCAGTCAAACTGGTTTATAGGAGGATGAAGAGCAGTCAAACTATTTTATAAGAGGATGAAGAGCAGTCAAACTGATTTAAAATCCGACGAAGAGCAGTCAAACTGTTCTATAGGAGGATGAAGCGCAGTCAAACTGGTTTATAGGAGGATGAAGAGCAGTCAAACAGCTTTATAGGAGGATGAAGAGCAGTCAAACTGCTTTATAAAACGATGAAGAGCAGTCCAACTGTTTTATAAGAGGACGAAGAGCAGTCAAACTGATTTATAAGAGGATGAAGAGCAGTCAAACTGATTTATAAGAGGATGAAGAGCAGTCAAACTGCTTTATAAAAGGCTGAAGAGCAGTCAAACTGATTTATAATCGGACGAAGAGCAGTCAATGATCGGACGAAGAGCAGTCAAACTCTTCTATAGGAGGATGAAGCGCAGTCAAACTGTTTAACACGAGGATTTAGAGCAGTCAGACTGGTTTACAAGAGGATGAAGAGCAGTCAGCCTGTTTTAGAAGAGGATGAAGAGCAGTCAAACTGTTTTATAAGAGAATGAAGAGCAGTCAAACTGCTTTATAAAAGGATGAAGAGCAGTCAAACTGTTTTATGAGAGGACGAAGAGCTGTCAAACTGTTTTATAAGAGGACGAACAGCAGTCAAACTGATTTATAATCGGACGAAGAGCAGTCAAACTGATTTATAATTGGACGAAGAGCAGTCAAACGGTTTTATAAGAGGATGAAGAGCAGTCAAATTGATTTATAAGAGGATGAAGAGCAGTCAAACTGCTTTATAAAAGGATGAAGAGCAGTCAAACTGTTTTATACGAGGATGTAGAGCAGTCAGACTGTTTTACAAGAGGTTGAAGAGCAGTCAACCTGTTTTACAAGAGGATGAAGAGCAGTCAAACTGTTTTATAAGAGGATGAAGAGCAGTCAAACTGATTTATACGAGGATGTAGAGCAGTCAGACTGTTTTACAAGAGGTTGAAGAGCAGTCAACCTGTTTTACAAGAGGATGAAGAGCAGTCAAACTGTTTTATAAGAGGATGAAGAGCAGTCAAACTGATTTATAAGAGGATGAAGAGCAGTCAAACTGCTTTATAAAAGGATGAAGAGCAGTCAAACTGATTTATAAGAGGATGAAGAGCAGTCAAACCGCTTTATAAAAGGATGAAGAGCAGTCTACTGTTTTATAAAACAACGAAGAGCAGACAAAATGATTTATAATCGGATGAAGAGCAGTCAAACAGATTTATAAGAGGATGAAGAGCAGTCAAACTGCTTTATAAAAGGATGAAGAGCAGTCAAACTGTTTTATAAGAGGACGAAGAGCAGTCAAACTGATTTATAATCGGACGAAGAGCAGTCAAACTGTTCTATACGAGGATGAAGCGCAGTCAAACTGGTTTATAGGAGGATGAAGAGCAGTCAAACTGTTCTATAGGAGGATGAAGCGCAGTCAAACTGGTTTATGTGAGGATGAAGAGCAGTCAAACTGCTTTATAAGAGGATGAAGAACAGTTAAACTGCTTTATAAAACGATGAAGAGCAGTCAAACTGTTTTATAAGAGGACGAAGAGCAGTCAAACTGATTTATAAGAGGATGAAGAGCAGTCAAACTGATTTAAAAGAGGATGAAGAGCAGTCAAACTGCTTTATAAAAGAATGAAGAGCAGTCAAACTGATTTATAATCGGATGAACAGCAGTCAATAATGGGACGAAGAGCAGTCAAACTGTTATATAGGAGGACGAAGAGCAGTCAAACTGAATTATAATCGGATGAAGAGCAGTCTAACTGATTTATAAGAGGATGAAGAGCAGTCAAACTGCTTTATAAAAGCATGAAGAGCAGTCAAACTGTTTAATAAGAGGACGAAGAGCAATCAAACTGTTTTATAAGCGGACGAACAGCAGTAAAACTGATTTATAATCCGACGAAGAGCAGTCAAACTGTTCTATACGAGGATGAAGCGCAGTCAAACTGGTTTATAGGAGGATGAAGAGCAGTCAAACTGTTCTATAGGAGGATGAAGCGCAGTCAAACTGGTTTATATGAGGATGAAGAGCAGTCAAACTGCTCTATAAGAGGATGAAGAGCAGTCAAACTGCTTAATAAAACGATGAAGAGCAGTCAAACTGTTTTATAAGAGGACGAAGAGCAGTCAAACTGATTTATAAGAGGATGAAGAGCAGTCAAACTGATTTAAAAGAGGATGAAGAGCAGTCAAACTGCTTTATAAAAGGATGAAGAGCAGTCAAACTGATTTATAAGAGGATAAAGAGCAGTCAAACTGCTTTATAAAAGGATGAAGAGCAGTCAAACTGTTTAAAAAGAGGACGAAGAGCAGTCAAACTGTTTTATAAGCGGACGAACAGCAGTCAAACTGATTTATAATCGGACGAAGAGCAGTCAAACTGATTTATAATCGGACGAAGAGCAGTCAAACAGTTTTATAAGAGGATGAAGAGCAGTCAAATTGATTTATAAGAGGATGAAGAGCAGTCAAACGGTTTTATAAGAGGATGAAGAGCAGTCAAATTGATTTATAAGAGGATGAAGAGCAGTCAAACTGATTTATAATCGGACGAAGAGCAGTCAAACTGATTTATAATCGGACGAAGAGCAGTCAAACGGTTTTATAAGAGGATGAAGAGCAGTCAAATTGATTTATAAGAAGATGAAGAGCTGTCAAACTGCTTTATAAAAGGATGAAGAGCAGTCAAACTGTTTTATAAGAGGACGAAGAGCAGTAAAACTGATTTATAAGAGGATGAAGAGCAGTCAAACTGATTTATAAGAGGATGAAGAGCAGTGAAACTGCTTTATAAAACGATGAAGAGCAGTCAAACTGTTTTATAAGAGGACGAAGTGCAGTCAAACTGATTTGTAAGAGGATGAAGAGCAGTCAAACTGATTTATAAGAGGATGAAGAGCAGTCAAACTGATTTATAAACGGACGAAGAGCAGTCAATAATCGGACGAAGAGCAGCCAAACTGTTCTATAGGAGGATGAAGCGCAGTCAAACTGTTTTACACGAGGATGTAGAGCAGTCAGACTGGTTTACAAGAGTATGAAGAGCAGTCAACCTGTTTTACAAGAGGTTGAAGAGCAGTCAAACTGTTTTATAAGAGGATGAAGAGCAGTCAAACTGATTTATAAGAGGATGAAGAGCAGTCAAACTGTTTTATAAGCAGACGAAGAGCAGTCAAACTGATTTATAATCGGACGAAGAGCAGTCAAACTGATTTATAAAAGGATGAAGAGGAGTCAAACTGTTTTATAAGCGGATGAACCGCAGTCAAACTGATTTATAATCGGACGAAGACCAGTCAAACTGATTTATAAGAGGATGAAGAGCAGTCAAACTGCTTTATAAGAGGATGAAGAGCAGTCAAACTGTTCTATAGGAGGATGAAGCGCAGTCAAACTGGTTTATATGAGGATGAAGAGCAGTCAAACTGCTTTATAAGAGGATGAAGAGCAGTCAAACTGCTTTATAAAACGATGAAGAGCAGTCAAACTGCTTTATAAAAGGATGAAGAGCAGTCAAACTGATTTATAATCGGATGAACAGCAGTCAATAATCGGACGAAGAGCAGTCAAACTGTTATATAGGAGGACGAAGAGCAGTCAAACTGAATTATAATCGGATGAAGAGCAGTCAAACTGATTTATAAGAGGATGAAGAGCAGTCAAACTGCTTTATAAAAGGATGAAGAGTAGTCAAACTGTTTAATAAGAGGACGAAGAGCAGTCAAACTGTTTTATAAGCGGACGAACAGCAGTCAAACTGATTTATAATCGGACGAAGAGCAGTCAAACTGATTTATAATCGGACGAAGAGCAGTCAAACGGTTTTATAAGAGGATGAAGAGCAGTCAAATTGATTTATAAGAGGATGAAGAGCAGTCAAACTGATTTATAATCCGACGAAGAGCAGTCAAACTGTTCTATAGGAGGATGAAGCGCAGTCAAACTGGTTTATAGGAGGATGAAGAGCACTCAAACTGATTTATAAGAGGATGAAGAGCAGTCAAACTGCTTTATAAAAGGCTGAAGAGCAGTCAAACTGATTTATAATCGGACGAAGAGCAGTCAATGATCGGACGAAGAGCAGTCAAACTCTTCTATAGGAGGATGAAGCGCAGTCAAACTGTTTTACACGAGGATGTAGAGCAGTCAGACTGGTTTACAAGAGTATGAAGAGCAGTCAACCTGTTTTACAAGAGGTTGAAGAGCAGTCAAACTGTTTTATAAGAGGATGAAGAGCAGTCAAACTGATTTATAAGAGGATGAAGAGCAGTCAAACTGATTTATAAGCGGATGAACCGCAGTCAAACTGATTTATAATCGGACGAAGACCAGTCAAACTGATTTATAAGAGGATGAAGAGCAGTCAAACTGCTTTATAAGAGGATGAAGAGCAGTCAAACTGTTCTATAGGAGGATGAAGCGCAGTCAAACTGGTTTATATGAGGATGAAGAGCAGTCAAACTGCTTTATAAGAGGATGAAGAGCAGTCAAACTGCTTTATAAAACGATGAAGAGCAGTCAAACTGCTTTATAAAAGGATGAAGAGCAGTCAAACTGATTTATAATCGGATGAACAGCAGTCAATAATCGGACGAAGAGCAGTCAAACTGTTATATAGGAGGACGAAGAGCAGTCAAACTGGTTTATAGGAGGATGAAGAGCAGTCAAACTATTTTATAAGAGGATGAAGAGCAGTCAAACTGATTTAAAATCCGACGAAGAGCAGTCAAACTGTTCTATAGGAGGATGAAGCGCAGTCAAACTGGTTTATAGGAGGATGAAGAGCAGTCAAACAGCTTTATAGGAGGATGAAGAGCAGTCAAACTGCTTTATAAAACGATGAAGAGCAGTCCAACTGTTTTATAAGAGGACGAAGAGCAGTCAAACTGATTTATAAGAGGATGAAGAGCAGTCAAACTGATTTATAAGAGGATGAAGAGCAGTCAAACTGCTTTATAAAAGGCTGAAGAGCAGTCAAACTGATTTATAATCGGACGAAGAGCAGTCAATGATCGGACGAAGAGCAGTCAAACTCTTCTATAGGAGGATGAAGCGCAGTCAAACTGTTTAACACGAGGATTTAGAGCTGTCAGACTGGTTTACAAGAGGATGAAGAGCAGTCAGCCTGTTTTAGAAGAGGATGAAGAGCAGTCAAACTGTTTTATAAGAGAATGAAGAGCAGTCAAACTGCTTTATAAAAGGATGAAGAGCAGTCAAACTGTTTTATGAGAGGACGAAGAGCAGTCAAACTGTTTTATAAGAGGACGAACAGCAGTCAAACTGATTTATAATCGGACGAAGAGCAGTCAAACTGATTTATAATTGGACGAAGAGCAGTCAAACGGTTTTATAAGAGGATGAAGAGCAGTCAAATTGATTTATAAGAGGATGAAGAGCAGTCAAACTGCTTTATAAAAGGATGAAGAGCAGTCAAACTGTTTTATACGAGGATGTAGAGCAGTCAGACTGTTTTACAAGAGGTTGAAGAGCAGTCAACCTGTTTTACAAGAGGATGAAGAGCAGTCAAACTGTTTTATAAGAGGATGAAGAGCAGTCAAACTGATTTATAAGAGGATGAAGAGCAGTCAAACTGCTTTATAAAAGGATGAAGAGCAGTCAAACTGATTTATAAGAGGATGAAGAGCAGTCAAACCGCTTTATAAAAGGATGAAGAGCAGTCTACTGTTTTATAAGAGGACGAAGAGCAGTCAAAATGATTTATAATCGGATGAAGAGCAGTCAAACAGATTTATAAGAGGATGAAGAGCAGTCAAACTGCTTTATAAAAGGATGAAGAGCAGTCAAACTGTTTTATAAGAGGACGAAGAGCAGTCAAACTGATTTATAATCGGACGAAGAGCAGTCAAACTGTTCTATACGAGGATGAAGCGCAGTCAAACTGGTTTATAGGAGGATGAAGAGCAGTCAAACTGTTCTATAGGAGGATGAAGCGCAGTCAAACTGGTTTATGTGAGGATGAAGAGCAGTCAAACTGCTTTATAAGAGGATGAAGTACAGTCAAACTGCTTTATAAAACGATGAAGAGCAGTCAAACTGTTTTATAAGAGGACGAAGAGCAGTCAAACTGATTTATAAGAGGATGAAGAGCAGTCAAACTGATTTAAAAGAGGATGAAGAGCAGTCAAACTGCTTTATAAAAGGATGAAGAGCAGTCAAACTGATTTATAATCGGATGAACAGCAGTCAATAATGGGACGAAGAGCAGTCAAACTGTTATATAGGAGGACGAAGAGCAGTCAAACTGAATTATAATCGGATGAAGAGCAGTCAAACTGATTTATAAGAGGATGAAGAGCAGTCAAACTGCTTTATAAAAGCATGAAGAGCAGTCAAACTGTTTAATAAGAGGACGAAGAGCAATCAAACTGTTTTATAAGCGGACGAACAGCAGTAAAACTGATTTATAATCGGACGAAGAGCAGTCAAACTGTTCTATACGAGGATGAAGCGCAGTCAAACTGGTTTATAGGAGGATGAAGAGCAGTCAAACTGTTCTATAGGAGGATGAAGCGCAGTCAAACTGGTTTATTTGAGGATGAAGAGCAGTCAAACTGCTCTATAAGAGGATGAAGAGCAGTCAAACTGCTTAATAAAACGATGAAGAGCAGTCAAACTGTTTTATAAGAGGACGAAGAGCAGTCAAACTGATTTATAAGAGGATGAAGAGCAGTCAAACTGATTTAAAAGAGGATGAAGAGCAGTCAAACTGCTTTATAAAAGGATGAAGAGCAGTCAAACTGATTTATAAGAGGATGAAGAGCAGTCAAACTGCTTTATAAAAGGATGAAGAGCAGTCAAACTGTTTAAAAAGAGGACGAAGAGCAGTCAAACTGTTTTATAAGCGGACGAACAGCAGTCAAACTGATTTATAATCGGACGAAGAGCAGTCAAACTGATTTATAATCGGACGAAGAGCAGTCAAACAGTTTTATAAGAGGATGAAGAGCAGTCAAATTGATTTATAAGAGGATGAAGAGCAGTCAAACGGTTTTATAAGAGGATGAAGAACAGTCAAATTGATTTATACGAGGATGAAGAGCAGTCAAACTGATTTATAATCGGACGAAGAGCAGTCAAACTGATTTATAATCGGACGAAGAGCAGTCAAACGGTTTTATAAGAGGATGAAGAGCAGTCAAATTGATTTATAAGAAGATGAAGAGCTGTCAAACTGCTTTATAAAAGGATGAAGAGCAGTCAAACTGTTTTATAAGAGGACGAAGAGCAGTAAAACTGATTTATAAGAGGATGAAGAGCAGTCAAACTGATTTATAAGAGGATGAAGAGCAGTGAAACTGCTTTATAAAACGATGAAGAGCAGTCAAACTGTTTTATAAGAGGACGAAGTGCAGTCAAACTGATTTATAAGAGGATGAAGAGCAGTCAAACTGATTTATAAACGGACGAAGAGCAGTCAATAATCGGACGAAGAGCAGCCAAACTGTTCTATAGGAGGATGAAGCGCAGTCAAACTGTTTTACACGAGGATGTAGAGCAGTCAGACTGGTTTACAAGAGTATGAAGAGCAGTCAACCTGTTTTACAAGAGGTTAAAGAGCAGTCAAACTGTTTTATAAGAGGATGAAGAGCAGTCAAACTGATTTATAAGAGGATGAAGAGCAGTCAAACTGTTTTATAAGCAGACGAAGAGCAGTCAAACTGATTTATAATCGGACGAAGAGCAGTCAAACTGATTTATAAAAGGATGAAGAGGAGTCAAACTGTTTTATAAGCGGATGAACCGCAGTCAAACTGATTTATAATCGGACGAAGACCAGTCAAACTGATTTATAAGAGGATGAAGAGCAGTCAAACTGCTTTATAAGAGGATGAAGAGCAGTCAAACTGTTCTATAGGAGGATGAAGCGCAGTCAAACTGGTTTATACGAGGATGAAGAGCAGTCAAACTGCTTTATAAGAGGATGAAGAGCAGTCAAACTGCTTTATAAAACGATGAAGAGCAGTCAAACTGCTTTATAAAAGGATGAAGAGCAGTCAAACTGATTTATAATCGGATGAACAGCAGTCAATAATCGGACGAAGAGCAGTCAAACTGTTATATAGGAGGACGAAGAGCAGTCAAACTGAATTATAATCGGATGAAGAGCAGTCAAACTGATTTATAAGAGGATGAAGAGCAGTCAAACTGCTTTATAAAAGGATGAAGAGTATTCAAACTGTTTAATAAGAGGACGAAGAGCAGTCAAACTGTTTTATAAGCGGACGAACAGCAGTCAAACTGATTTATAATCGGACGAAGAGCAGTCAAACTGATTTATAATCGGACGAAGAGCAGTCAAACGGTTTTATAAGAGGATGAAGAGCAGTCAAATTGATTTATAAGAGGATGAAGAGCAGTCAAACTGATTTATAATCCGACGAAGAGCAGTCAAACTGTTCAATAGGAGGATGAAGCGCAGTCAAACTGGTTTATAGGAGGATGAAGAGCACTCAAACTGATTTATAAGAGGATGAAGAGCAGTCAAACTGCTTTATAAAAGGCTGAAGAGCAGTCAAACTGATTTATAATCGGACGAAGAGCAGTCAATGATCGGACGAAGAGCAGTCAAACTCTTCTATAGGAGGATGAAGCGCAGTCAAACTGTTTTACACGAGGATGTAGAGCAGTCAGACTGGTTTACAAGAGTATGAAGAGCAGTCAACCTGTTTTACAAGAGGTTGAAGAGCAGTCAAACTGTTTTATAAGAGGATGAAGAGCAGTCAAACTGATTTATAAGAGGATGAAGAGCAGTCAAACTGTTTTATAAGCAGACGAAGAGCAGTCAAACTGATTCATAATCGGACGAAGAGCAGTCAAACTGATTTATAAAAGGATGAAGAGGAGTCAAACTGTTTTATAAGCGGATGAACCGCAGTCAAACTGATTTATAATCGGACGAAGACCAGTCAAACTGATTTATAATCGGACGAAGAGCAGTCAAACTGCTTTATAAGAGGATGAAGAGCAGTCAAACTGTTCTATAGGAGGATGAAGCGCAGTCAAACTGGTTTATATGAGGATGAAGAGCAGTCAAACTGCTTTATAAAACGATGAAGAGCAGTCAAACTGCTTTATAAAAGGATGAAGAGCAGTCAAACTGATTTATAATCGGATGAACAGCAGTCAAACTGATTTATAATCGGATGAACAGCAGTCAATAATCGGACGAAGAGCAGTCAAACTGTTATATAGGAGGACGAAGAGCAGTCAAACTGAATTATAATCGGATGAAGAGCAGTCAAACTGATTTATAAGAGGATGAAGAGCAGTCAAACTGCTTTATAAAAGGATGAAGAGTAGTCAAACTGTTTAATAAGAGGACGAAGAGCAGTCAAACTGTTTTATAAGCGGACGAACAGCAGTCAAACTGATTTATAATCGGACGAAGAGCAGTCAAACTGATTTATAATCGGACGAAGAGCAGTCAAACGGTTTTATAAGAGGATGAAGAGCAGTCAAATTGATTTATAAGAGGATGAAGAGCAGTCAAACTGATTTATAATCCGACGAAGAGCAGTCAAACTGTTCTATAGGAGGATGAAGCGCAGTCAAACTGGTTTATAGGAGGATGAAGAGTACTCAAACTGATTTATAAGAGGATGAAGAGCAGTCAAACTGCTTTATAAAAGGCTGAAGAGCAGTCAAACTGATTTATAATCGGACGAAGAGCAGTCAATGATCGGACGAAGAGCAGTCAAACTCTTCTATAGGAGGATGAAGCGCAGTCAAACTGTTTTACACGAGGATGTAGAGCAGTCAGACTGGTTTACAAGAGGATGAAGAGCAGTCAACCTGTTTTACAAGAGGATGAAGAGCAGTCAAACTGTTTTATAAGAGAATGAAGAGCAGTCTAATTGCTTTATAAAAGGATGAAGAGCAGTCAAACTGTTTTATAAGAGGACGAAGAGCAGTCAAACTGAATTATAATCGGATGAAGAGCAGTCAAACTGATTTATAAGAGGATGAAGAGCAGTCAAACTGCTTTATAAAAGGATGAAGAGCAGTCAAACTGTTTTATAAGAGGACGAAGAGCAGTCAAACTGTTTTATAAGCGGACGAACAGCAGTCAAACTGATTTATAATCGGACGAAGAGCAGTCAAACTGTTTTATAATCGGACGAAGAGCAGTCAAACGGTTTTATAAGAGGATGAAGAGCAGTCAAACTGATTTATAATCGGACGAAGAGCAGTCAAACTGATTTATAATCGGACGAAGAGCAGTCAAACGGTTTTATAAGAGGATGAAGAGCAGTCAAATTGATTTATAAGAGGATGAAGAGAAGTCAAACTGTTTTATAAGAGGACGAAGAGCAGTCAAACTGATTTATAAGAGGATGAAGAGCAGTCAAACTGATTTATAAGAGGATGAAGAGCAGTGAAACTGCTTTATAAAACGATGAAGAGCAGTCAAACTGTTTTATAAGAGGACGAAGAGCAGTCAAACTGATTTATAAGAGGATGAAGAGCAATCAAACTGTTTTATAAGCGGACGAACAGCAGTCAAACTGATTTATAATCGGACGAAGAGCAGTCAAACTGTTCTATACGAGGATGAATCGCAGTCAAACTGGTTTATAGGAGGATGAAGAGCAGTCAAACTGCTTTATAGGAGGATGAAGAGCAGTCAAACTGATTTATAATCGGACGAAGAGCAGTCAATGATCGGACGAAGAGCAGTCAAACTCTTCTATAGGAGGATGAAGCGCAGTCAAACTGTTTTACACGAGGATGTAGAGCAGTCAAACTGATTTATAAGAGGATGAAGAGCAGTCAAACTGCTTTATAAAAGGATGAAGAGCAGTCAAACTGATTTATAAGAGGATGAAGAGCAGTCAAACCGCTTTATAAAAGGATGAAGAGCAGTCTACTGTTTTATAAGAGGACGAAGACCAGTCAAACTGATTTATAAGAGGATGAAGAGCAGTCAAACTGATTTAAAAGAGGATGAAGAGCAGTCAAACTGCTTTATAAAAGGATGAAGAGCAGTCAAACTGATTTATAATCGGACGAACAGCAGTCAATAATGGGACGAAGAGCAGTCAAACTGTTATATAGGAGGACGAAGAGCAGTCAAACTGAATTATAATCGGATGAAGAGCAGTCAAACTGATTTATAAGAGCATGAAGAGCAGTCAAACTGCTTTATAAAAGCATGAAGAGCAGTCAAACTGTTTAATAAGAGGACGAAGAGCAATCAAACTGTTTTATAAGCGGACGAACAGCAGTCAAACTGATTTATAATCGGACGAAGAGCAGTCAAACTGTTCTATACGAGGATGAAGCGCAGTCAAACTGGTTTATAGGAGGATGAAGAGCAGTCAAACTGTTCTATAGGAGGATGAAGCGCAGTCAAACTGGTTTATATGAGGATGAAGAGCAGTCAAACTGCTCTATAAGAGGATGAAGAGCAGTCAAACTGCTTAATAAAACGATGAAGAGCAGTCAAACTGTTTTATAAGAGGACGAAGAGCAGTCAAACTGATTTATAAGAGGATGAAGAGCAGTCAAACTGATTTAAAAGAGGATGAAGAGCAGTCAAACTGCTTTATAAAAGGATGAAGAGCAGTCAAACTGATTTATAATCGGATGAACAGCAGTCAATAATCTGACGAAGAGCAGTCAAACTGTTATATAGGAGGACGAAGAGCAGTCAAACTGAATTATAATCGGATGAAGAGCAGTCAAACTGATTTATAAGAGGATGAAGAGCAGTCAAACTGTTTTATAAGCGGATGAACCGCAGTCAAACTGTTTTATAAGCGGATGAACCGCAGTCAAACTGATTTATAATCGGACGAAGAGCAGTCAAACTGATTTATAAGAGGATGAAGAGCAGTCAAACTGCTTTATAAGAGGATGAAGAGCAGTCAAACTGTTCTATAGGAGGATGAAGCGCAGTCAAACTGGTTTATATGAGGATGAAGAGCAGTCAAACTGCTTTATAAGAGGATGAAGAGCAGTCAAACTGCTTTATAAAACGATGAAGAGCAGTCAAACTGTTTTATAAGAGAACGAAGAGCAGTCAAACTGATTTATAAGAGGATGAAGAGCAGTCAAAATGATTTAAAAGAGGATGAAGAGCAGTCAAACTGCTTTATAAAAGGATGAAGAGCAGTCAAACTGATTTATAATCGGATGAACAGCAGTCAATAATCGGACGAAGAGCAGTCAAACTGTTATATAGGAGGACGAAGAGCAGTCAAACTGAATTATAATCGGATGAAGAGCAGTCAAACTGATTTATAAGAGGATGAAGAGCAGTCAAACTGCTTTATAAAAGGATGAAGAGTAGTCAAACTGTTTAATAAAAGGACGAAGAGCAGTCAAACTGTTTTATAAGCGGACGAACAGCAGTCAAACTGATTTATAAGAGAATGAAGAGCAGTCAAACTGTTCTATAGGAGGATAAAGCGCAGTCAAACTGGTTTATATGAGGATGAAGAGCAGTCAAACTGCTTTATAAGAGGATGAAGAGCAGTCAAACTGCTTTATAAAACGATGAAGAGCAGTTAAACTGTTATATAAGAGGACGAAGAGCAGTCAAACTGATTTATAAGAGGATGAAGAGCAGTCAAACTGATTTAAAAGAGGATGAAGAGCAGTCAAACTGCTTTATAAAAGGATGAAGAGCAGTCAAACTGATTTATAATCGGATGAACAGCAGTCAATAATCGGACGAAGAGCAGTCAAACTGTTATATAGGAGGATGAAGAGCAGTCAAACTGTTCTATAGGAGGATGAAGCGCAGTCAAACTGGTTTATATGAGGATGAAGAGCAGTCAAACTGCTCTATAAGAGGATGAAGAGCAGTCAAACTGCTTAATAAAACGATGAAGAGCAGTCAAACTGTTTTATAAGAGGACGAAGAGCAGTCAAACTGATTTATAAGAGGATGAAGAGCAGTCAAACTGATTTAAAAGAGGATGAAGAGCAGTCAAACTGCTTTATAAAAGGATGAAGAGCAGTCAAACTGATTTATAATCGGATGAACAGCAGTCAATAATCTGACGAAGAGCAGTCAAACTGTTATATAGGAGGACGAAGAGCAGTCAAACTGAATTATAATCGGATGAAGAGCAGTCAAACTGATTTATAAGAGGATGAAGAGCAGTCAAACTGTTTTATAAGCGGATGAACCGCAGTCAAACTGTTTTATAAGCGGATGAACCGCAGTCAAACTGATTTATAATCGGACGAAGAGCAGTCAAACTGATTTATAAGAGGATGAAGAGCAGTCAAACTGCTTTATAAGAGGATGAAGAGCAGTCAAACTGTTCTATAGGAGGATGAAGCGCAGTCAAACTGGTTTATATGAGGATGAAGAGCAGTCAAACTGCTTTATAAGAGGATGAAGAGCAGTCAAACTGCTTTATAAAACGATGAAGAGCAGTCAAACTGTTTTATAAGAGGACGAAGAGCAGTCAAACTGATTTATAAGAGGATGAAGAGCAGTCAAAATGATTTAAAAGAGGATGAAGAGCAGTCAAACTGCTTTATAAAAGGATGAAGAGCAGTCAAACTGATTTATAATCGGATGAACAGCAGTCAATAATCGGACGAAGAGCAGTCAAACTGTTATATAGGAGGACGAAGAGCAGTCAAACTGAATTATAATCGGATGAAGAGCAGTCAAACTGATTTATAAGAGGATGAAGAGCAGTCAAACTGCTTTATAAAAGGATGAAGACTAGTCAAACTGTTTAATAAAAGGACGAAGAGCAGTCAAACTGTTTTATAAGCGGACGAACAGCAGTCAAACTGATTTATAAGAGAATGAAGAGCAGTCAAACTGTTCTATAGGAGGATAAAGCGCAGTCAAACTGGTTTATATGAGGATGAAGAGCAGTCAAACTGCTTTATAAGAGGATGAAGAGCAGTCAAACTGCTTTATAAAACGATGAAGAGCAGTTAAACTGTTATATAAGAGGACGAAGAGCAGTCAAACTGATTTATAAGAGGATGAAGAGCAGTCAAACTGATTTAAAAGAGGATGAAGAGCAGTCAAACTGCTTTATAAAAGGATGAAGAGCAGTCAAACTGATTTATAATCGGATGAACAGCAGTCAATAATCGGACGAAGAGCAGTCAAACTGTTATATAGGAGGACGAAGAGCAGTCAAACTGAATTATAATCGGATGAGGAGCAGTCAAACTGATTTATAAGAGGATGAAGAGCAGTCAAACTGCTTTATAAAAGGATGAAGAGCAGTCAAACTGTTTAATAAGAGCACGAAGAGCAGTCAAACTGTTTTATAAGCGGACGAACAGCAGTCAAACTGATTTATAATCGGACGAAGAGCAGTCAAACTGATTTATAATCGGACGAAGAGCAGTCAAACGGTTTTATAAGACGATGAAGAGCAGTCAAATTGATTTATAAGAGGATGAAGAGCAGTCAAACTGCTTTATAAAAAGATGAAGCGCAGTCAAACTGTTTTATACGAGGATGTAGAGCAGTCAGACTGTTTTACAAGAGGTTGAAGAGCAGTCAACCTGTTTTACAAGAGGATGAAGAGCAGTCAAACCGCTTTATAAAAGGATGAAGAGCAGTCAAACTGATTTATAATCGGACGAAGAGCAGTCAAACTGTTCTATACGGGGATGAAGCGCAGTCAAACTGGTTTATAGGAGGATGAAGAGCAGTCAAACTATTTTATAAGAGGATGAAGAGCAGTCAAACTGATTTATAAAACGATGAAGAGCAGTCCAACTGTTTTATAAGAGGACGAAGAGCAGTCAAACTGATTTATAAGAGGATGAAGAGCAGTCAAACTGATTTATAAGAGGATGAAGAGCAGTCAAACTGCTTTATAAAAGGCTGAAGAGCAGTCAAACTGATTTATAATCGGACGAAGAGCAGTCAATGATCGGACGAAGAGCAGTCAAACTCTTCTATAGGAGGATGAAGCGCAGTCAAACTGTTTTACACGAGGATTTAGAGCAGTCAGACTGGTTTACAAGAGGATGAAGAGCAGTCAGCCTGTTTTAGAAGAGGATGAAGAGCAGTCAAACTGTTTTATAAGAGAATGAAGAGCAGTCAAACTGCTTTATAAAAGGATGAAGAGCAGTCAAACTGTTTTATGAGAGGACGAAGAGCAGTCAAACTGTTTTATAAGAGGACGAACAGCAGTCAAACTGATTTATAATCGGACGAAGAGCAGTCAAACTGATTTATAATCGGACGAAGAGCAGTCAAACGGTTTTATAAGAGGATGAAGAGCAGTCAAATTGATTTATAAGAGGATGAAGAGCAGTCAAACTGCTTTATAAAAGGATGAAGAGCAGTCAAACTGTTTTATACGAGGATGTAGAGCAGTCAGACTGTTTTACAAGAGGTTGAAGAGCAGTCAACCTGTTTTACAAGAGGATGAAGAGCAGTCAAACTGTTTTATAAGAGGATGAAGAGCAGTCAAACTGATTTATAAGAGGATGAAGAGCAGTCAAACTGCTTTATAAAAGGATGAAGAGCAGTCAAACTGATTTATAAGAGGATGAAGAGCAGTCAAACCGCTTTATAAAAGGATGAAGAGCAGTCTACTGTTTTATAAAACGACGAAGAGCAGTCAAAATGATTTATAATCGGATGAAGAGCAGTCAAACAGATTTATAAGAGGATGAAGAGCAGTCAAACTGCTTAATAAAAGGATGAAGAGCAGTCAAACTGTTTTATAAGAGGACGAAGAGCAGTCAAACTGATTTATAATCGGACGAAGAGCAGTCAAACTGTTCTATACGAGGATGAAGCGCAGTCAAACTGGTTTATAGGAGGATGAAGAGCAGTCAAACTGTTCTATAGGAGGATGAAGCGCAGTCAAACTGGTTTATGTGAGGATGAAGAGCAGTCAAACTGCTTTATAAGAGGATGAAGAACAGTCAAACTGCTTTATAAAACGATGAAGAGCAGTCAAACTGTTTTATAAGAGGACGAAGAGCAGTCAAACTGATTTATAAGAGGATGAAGAGCAGTCAAACTGATTTAAAAGAGGATGAAGAGCAGTCAAACTGCTTTATAAAAGAATGAAGAGCAGTCAAACTGATTTATAATCGGATGAACAGCAGTCAATAATGGGACGAAGAGCAGTCAAACTGTTATATAGGAGGACGAA
Source organism: Lampris incognitus (assembly GCF_029633865.1). NCBI lineage: Eukaryota > Metazoa > Chordata > Actinopteri > Lampriformes > Lampridae > Lampris > Lampris incognitus. The sequence goes on from NC_079222.1 coordinate 38,008,102, forward strand.
GAGCAGTCAAACTGAATTATAATCGGATGAAGAGCAGTCAAACTGATTTATAAGAGGATGAAGAGCAGTCAAACTGCTTTATAAAAGCATGAAGAGCAGTCAAACTGTTTAATAAGAGGACGAAGAGCAATCAAACTGTTTTATAAGCGGACGAACAGCAGTAAAACTGATTTATAATCGGACGAAGAGCAGTCAAACTGTTCTATACGAGGATGAAGCGCAGTCAAACTGGTTTATAGGAGGATGAAGAGCAGTCAAACTGTTCTATAGGAGGATGAAGCGCAGTCAAACTGGTTTATATGAGGATGAAGAGCAGTCAAACTGCTCTATAAGAGGATGAAGAGCAGTCAAACTGCTTAATAAAACGATGAAGAGCAGTCAAACTGTTTTATAAGAGGACGAAGAGCAGTCAAACTGATTTATAAGAGGATGAAGAGCAGTCAAACTGATTTAAAAGAGGATGAAGAGCAGTCAAACTGCTTTATAAAAGGATGAAGAGCAGTCAAACTGATTTATAAGAGGATAAAGAGCAGTCAAACTGCTTTATAAAAGGATGAAGAGCAGTCAAACTGTTTAAAAAGAGGACGAAGAGCTGTCAAACTGTTTTATAAGCGGACGAACAGCAGTCAAACTGATTTATAATCGGACGAAGAGCAGTCAAACTGATTTATAATCGGACGAAGAGCAGTCAAACAGTTTTATAAGAGGATGAAGAGCAGTCAAATTGATTTATAAGAGGATGAAGAGCAGTCAAACGGTTTTATAAGAGGATGAAGAGCAGTCAAATTGATTTATAAGAGGATGAAGAGCAGTCAAACTGATTTATAATCGGACGAAGAGCAGTCAAACTGATTTATAATCGGACGAAGAGCAGTCAAACGGTTTTATAAGAGGATGAAGAGCAGTCAAATTGATTTATAAGAAGATGAAGAGCTGTCAAACTGCTTTATAAAAGGATGAAGAGCAGTCAAACTGTTTTATAAGAGGACGAAGAGCAGTCAAACTGATTTATAAGAGGATGAAGAGCAGTCAAACTGATTTATAAGAGGATGAAGAGCAGTGAAACTGCTTTATAAAACGATGAAGAGCAGTCAAACTGTTTTATAAGAGGACGAAGTGCAGTCAAACTGATTTGTAAGAGGATGAAGAGCAGTCAAACTGATTTATAAGAGGATGAAGAGCAGTCAAACTGATTTATAAACGGACGAAGAGCAGTCAATAATCGGACGAAGAGCAGCCAAACTGTTCTATAGGAGGATGAAGCGCAGTCAAACTGTTTTACACGAGGATGTAGAGCAGTCAGACTGGTTTACAAGAGTATGAAGAGCAGTCAACCTGTTTTACAAGAGGTTGAAGAGCAGTCAAACTGTTTTATAAGAGGATGAAGAGCAGTCAAACTGATTTATAAGAGGATGAAGAGCAGTCAAACTGTTTTATAAGCAGACGAAGAGCAGTCAAACTGATTTATAATCGGACGAAGAGCAGTCAAACTGATTTATAAAAGGATGAAGAGGAGTCAAACTGTTTTATAAGCGGATGAACCGCAGTCAAACTGATTTATAATCGGACGAAGACCAGTCAAACTGATTTATAAGAGGATGAAGAGCAGTCAAACTGCTTTATAAGAGGATGAAGAGCAGTCAAACTGTTCTATAGGAGGATGAAGCGCAGTCAAACTGGTTTATATGAGGATGAAGAGCAGTCAAACCGCTTTATAAGAGGATGAAGAGCAGTCAAACTGCTTTATAAAACGATGAAGAGGAGTCAAACTGCTTTATAAAAGGATGAAGAGCAGTCAAACTGATTTATAATCGGATGAACAGCAGTCAATAATCGGACGAAGAGCAGTCAAACTGTTATATAGGAGGACGAAGAGCAGTCAAACTGAATTATAATCGGATGAAGAGCAGTCAAACTGATTTATAAGAGGATGAAGAGCAGTCAAACTGCTTTATAAAAGGATGAAGAGTAGTCAAACTGTTTAATAAGAGGACGAAGAGCAGTCAAACTGTTTTATAAGCGGACGAACAGCAGTCAAACTGATTTATAATCGGACGAAGAGCAGTCAAACTGATTTATAATCGGACGAAGAGCAGTCAAACGGTTTTATAAGAGGATGAAGAGCAGTCAAATTGATTTATAAGAGGATGAAGAGCAGTCAAACTGATTTATAATCCGACGAAGAGCAGTCAAACTGTTCTATAGGAGGATGAAGCGCAGTCAAACTGGTTTATAGGAGGATGAAGAGCACTCAAACTGATTTATAAGAGGATGAAGAGCAGTCAAACTGCTTTATAAAAGGCTGAAGAGCAGTCAAACTGATTTATAATCGGACGAAGAGCAGTCAATGATCGGACGAAGAGCAGTCAAACTCTTCTATAGGAGGATGAAGCGCAGTCAAACTGTTTTACACGAGGATGTAGAGCAGTCAGACTGGTTTACAAGAGTATGAAGAGCAGTCAACCTGTTTTACAAGAGGTTGAAGAGCAGTCAAACTGTTTTATAAGAGGATGAAGAGCAGTCAAACTGATTTATAAGAGGATGAAGAGCAGTCAAACTGTTTTATAAGCAGACGAAGAGCAGTCAAACTGATTCATAATCGGACGAAGAGCAGTCAAACTGATTTATAAAAGGATGAAGAGGAGTCAAACTGTTTTATAAGCGGATGAACCGCAGTCAAACTGATTTATAATCGGACGAAGACCAGTCAAACTGATTTATAATAGGATGAAGAGCAGTCAAACTGCTTTATAAGAGGATGAAGAGCAGTCAAACTGTTCTATAGGAGGATGAAGCGCAGTCAAACTGGTTTATATGAGGATGAAGAGCAGTCAAACTGCTTTATAAGAGGATGAAGAGCAGTCAAACTGCTTTATAAAACGATGAAGAGCAGTCAAACTGCTTTATAAAAGGATGAAGAGCAGTCAAACTGATTTATAATCGGATGAACAGCAGTCAATAATCGGACGAAGAGCAGTCAAACTGTTATATAGGAGGACGAAGAGCAGTCAAACTGGTTTATAGGAGGATGAAGAGCAGTCAAACTATTTTATAAGAGGATGAAGAGCAGTCAAACTGATTTAAAATCCGACGAAGAGCAGTCAAACTGTTCTATAGGAGGATGAAGCGCAGTCAAACTGGTTTATAGGAGGATGAAGAGCAGTCAAACAGCTTTATAGGAGGATGAAGAGCAGTCAAACTGCTTTATAAAACGATGAAGAGCAGTCCAACTGTTTTATAAGAGGACGAAGAGCAGTCAAACTGATTTATAAGAGGATGAAGAGCAGTCAAACTGATTTATAAGAGGATGAAGAGCAGTCAAACTGCTTTATAAAAGGCTGAAGAGCAGTCAAACTGATTTATAATCGGACGAAGAGCAGTCAATGATCGGACGAAGAGCAGTCAAACTCTTCTATAGGAGGATGAAGCGCAGTCAAACTGTTTAACACGAGGATTTAGAGCAGTCAGACTGGTTTACAAGAGGATGAAGAGCAGTCAGCCTGTTTTAGAAGAGGATGAAGAGCAGTCAAACTGTTTTATAAGAGAATGAAGAGCAGTCAAACTGCTTTATAAAAGGATGAAGAGCAGTCAAACTGTTTTATGAGAGGACGAAGAGCAGTCAAACTGTTTTATAAGAGGACGAACAGCAGTCAAACTGATTTATAATCGGACGAAGAGCAGTCAAACTGATTTATAATCGGACGAAGAGCAGTCAAACGGTTTTATAAGAGGATGAAGAGCAGTCAAATTGATTTATAAGAGGATGAAGAGCAGTCAAACTGCTTTATAAAAGGATGAAGAGCAGTCAAACTGTTTTATACGAGGATGTAGAGCAGTCAGACTGTTTTACAAGAGGTTGAAGAGCAGTCAACCTGTTTTACAAGAGGATGAAGAGCAGTCAAACTGTTTTATAAGAGGATGAAGAGCAGTCAAACTGATTTATAAGAGGATGAAGAGCAGTCAAACTGCTTTATAAAAGGATGAAGAGCAGTCAAACTGATTTATAAGAGGATGAAGAGCAGTCAAACCGCTTTATAAAAGGATGAAGAGCAGTCTACTGTTTTATAAGAGGACGAAGAGCAGTCAAAATGATTTATAATCGGATGAAGAGCAGTCAAACAGATTTATAAGAGGATGAAGAGCAGTCAAACTGCTTTATTAAAGGATGAAGAGCAGTCAAACTGTTTTATAAGAGGACGAAGAGCAGTCAAACTGATTTATAATCGGACAAAGAGCAGTCAAACTGTTCTATACGAGGATGAAGCGCAGTCAAACTGGTTTATAGGAGGATGAAGAGCAGTCAAACTGTTCTATAGGAGGATGAAGCGCAGTCAAACTGGTTTATATGAGGATGAAGAGCAGTCAAACTGCTTTATAAGAGGATGAAGAACAGTCAAACTGCTTTATAAAACGATGAAGAGCAGTCAAACTGTTTTATAAGAGGACGAAGAGCAGTCAAACTGATTTATAAGAGGATGAAGAGCAGTCAAACTGATTTAAAAGAGGATGAAGAGCAGTCAAACTGTTTTATAAGAGGACGAAGAGCAGTCAAACTGTTTTATAAGAGGATGAAGAGCAGTCAAACTGATTTATAAGAGGATGAAGAGCAGTCAAACTGTTTTATAAGCAGACGAAGAGCAGTCAAACTGATTTATAATCGGACGAAGAGCAGTCAAACTGATTTATAAAAGGATGAAGAGGAGTCAAACTGTTTTATAAGCGGATGAACCGCAGTCAAACTGATTTATAATCGGACGAAGACCAGTCAAACTGATTTATAAGAGGATGAAGAGCAGTCAAACTGCTTTATAAGAGGATGAAGAGCAGTCAAACTGTTCTATAGGAGGATGAAGCGCAGTCAAACTGGTTTATATGAGGATGAAGAGCAGTCAAACCGCTTTATAAGAGGATGAAGAGCAGTCAAACTGCTTTATAAAACGATGAAGAGGAGTCAAACTGCTTTATAAAAGGATGAAGAGCAGTCAAACTGATTTATAATCGGATGAACAGCAGTCAATAATCGGACGAAGAGCAGTCAAACTGTTATATAGGAGGACGAAGAGCAGTCAAACTGAATTATAATCGGATGAAGAGCAGTCAAACTGATTTATAAGAGGATGAAGAGCAGTCAAACTGCTTTATAAAAGGATGAAGAGTAGTCAAACTGTTTAATAAGAGGACGAAGAGCAGTCAAACTGTTTTATAAGCGGACGAACAGCAGTCAAACTGATTTATAATCGGACGAAGAGCAGTCAAACTGATTTATAATCGGACGAAGAGCAGTCAAACGGTTTTATAAGAGGATGAAGAGCAGTCAAATTGATTTATAAGAGGATGAAGAGCAGTCAAACTGATTTATAATCCGACGAAGAGCAGTCAAACTGTTCTATAGGAGGATGAAGCGCAGTCAAACTGGTTTATAGGAGGATGAAGAGCACTCAAACTGATTTATAAGAGGATGAAGAGCAGTCAAACTGCTTTATAAAAGGCTGAAGAGCAGTCAAACTGATTTATAATCGGACGAAGAGCAGTCAATGATCGGACGAAGAGCAGTCAAACTCTTCTATAGGAGGATGAAGCGCAGTCAAACTGTTTTACACGAGGATGTAGAGCAGTCAGACTGGTTTACAAGAGTATGAAGAGCAGTCAACCTGTTTTACAAGAGGTTGAAGAGCAGTCAAACTGTTTTATAAGATGATGAAGAGCAGTCAAACTGATTTATAAGAGGATGAAGAGCAGTCAAACTGTTTTATAAGCAGACGAAGAGCAGTCAAACTGATTCATAATCGGACGAAGAGCAGTCAAACTGATTTATAAAAGGATGAAGAGGAGTCAAACTGTTTTATAAGCGGATGAACCGCAGTCAAACTGATTTATAATCGGACGAAGACCAGTCAAACTGATTTATAATAGGATGAAGAGCAGTCAAACTGCTTTATAAGAGGATGAAGAGCAGTCAAACTGTTCTATAGGAGGATGAAGCGCAGTCAAACTGGTTTATATGAGGATGAAGAGCAGTCAAACTGCTTTATAAGAGGATGAAGAGCAGTCAAACTGCTTTATAAAACGATGAAGAGCAGTCAAACTGCTTTATAAAAGGATGAAGAGCAGTCAAACTGATTTATAATCGGATGAACAGCAGTCAATAATCGGACGAAGAGCAGTCAAACTGTTATATAGGAGGACGAAGAGCAGTCAAACTGGTTTATAGGAGGATGAAGAGCAGTCAAACTATTTTATAAGAGGATGAAGAGCAGTCAAACTGATTTAAAATCCGACGAAGAGCAGTCAAACTGTTCTATAGGAGGATGAAGCGCAGTCAAACTGGTTTATAGGAGGATGAAGAGCAGTCAAACAGCTTTATAGGAGGATGAAGAGCAGTCAAACTGCTTTATAAAACGATGAAGAGCAGTCCAACTGTTTTATAAGAGGACGAAGAGCAGTCAAACTGATTTATAAGAGGATGAAGAGCAGTCAAACTGATTTATAAGAGGATGAAGAGCAGTCAAACTGCTTTATAAAAGGCTGAAGAGCAGTCAAACTGATTTATAATCGGACGAAGAGCAGTCAATGATCGGACGAAGAGCAGTCAAACTCTTCTATAGGAGGATGAAGCGCAGTCAAACTGTTTAACACGAGGATTTAGAGCAGTCAGACTGGTTTACAAGAGGATGAAGAGCAGTCAGCCTGTTTTAGAAGAGGATGAAGAGCAGTCAAACTGTTTTATAAGAGAATGAAGAGCAGTCAAACTGCTTTATAAAAGGATGAAGAGCAGTCAAACTGTTTTATGAGAGGACGAAGAGCAGTCAAACTGTTTTATAAGAGGACGAACAGCAGTCAAACTGATTTATAATCGGACGAAGAGCAGTCAAACTGATTTATAATCGGACGAAGAGCAGTCAAACGGTTTTATAAGAGGATGAAGAGCAGTCAAATTGATTTATAAGAGGATGAAGAGCAGTCAAACTGCTTTATAAAAGGATGAAGAGCAGTCAAACTGTTTTATACGAGGATGTAGAGCAGTCAGACTGTTTTACAAGAGGTTGAAGAGCAGTCAACCTGTTTTACAAGAGGATGAAGAGCAGTCAAACTGTTTTATAAGAGGATGAAGAGCAGTCAAACTGATTTATAAGAGGATGAAGAGCAGTCAAACTGCTTTATAAAAGGATGAAGAGCAGTCAAACTGATTTATAAGAGGATGAAGAGCAGTCAAACCGCTTTATAAAAGGATGAAGAGCAGTCTACTGTTTTATAAGAGGACGAAGAGCAGTCAAAATGATTTATAATCGGATGAAGAGCAGTCAAACAGATTTATAAGAGGATGAAGAGCAGTCAAACTGCTTTATAAAAGGATGAAGAGCAGTCAAACTGTTTTATAAGAGGACGAAGAGCAGTCAAACTGATTTATAATCGGACGAAGAGCAGTCAAACTGTTCTATACGAGGATGAAGCGCAGTCAAACTGGTTTATAGGAGGATGAAGAGCAGTCAAACTGTTCTATAGGAGGATGAAGCGCAGTCAAACTGGTTTATGTGAGGATGAAGAGCAGTCAAACTGCTTTATAAGAGGATGAAGAACAGTCAAACTGCTTTATAAAACGATGAAGAGCAGTCAAACTGTTTTATAAGAGGACGAAGAGCAGTCAAACTGATTTATAAGAGGATGAAGAGCAGTCAAACTGATTTAAAAGAGGATGAAGAGCAGTCAAACTGCTTTATAAAAGGATGAAGAGCAGTCAAACTGATTTATAATCGGATGAACAGCAGTCAATAATGGGACGAAGAGCAGTCAAACTGTTATATAGGAGGACGAAGAGCAGTCAAACTGAATTATAATCGGATGAAGAGCAGTCAAACTGATTTATAAGAGGATGAAGAGCAGTCAAACTGCTTTATAAAAGCATGAAGAGCAGTCAAACTGTTTAATAAGAGGACAAAGAGCAATCAAACTGTTTTATAAGCGGACGAACAGCAGTAAAACTGATTTATAATCGGACGAAGAGCAGTCAAACTGTTCTATACGAGGATGAAGCGCAGTCAAACTGGTTTATAGGAGGATGAAGAGCAGTCAAACTGTTCTATAGGAGGATGAAGCGCAGTCAAACTGGTTTATATGAGGATGAAGAGCAGTCAAACTGCTCTATAAGAGGATGAAGAGCAGTCAAACTGCTTAATAAAACGATGAAGAGCAGTCAAACTGTTTTATAAGAGGACGAAGAGCAGTCAAACTGATTTATAAGAGGATGAAGAGCAGTCAAACTGATTTAAAAGAGGATGAAGAGCAGTCAAACTGCTTTATAAAAGGATGAAGAGCAGTCAAACTGATTTATAAGAGGATGAAGAGCAGTCAAACTGCTTTATAAAAGGATGAAGAGCAGTCAAACTGTTTAAAAAGAGGACGAAGAGCAGTCAAACTGTTTTATAAGCGGACGAACAGCAGTCAAACTGATTTATAATCGGACGAAGAGCAGTCAAACTGATTTATAATCGGACGAAGAGCAGTCAAACAGTTTTATAAGAGGATGAAGAGCAGTCAAATTGATTTATAAGAGGATGAAGAGCAGTCAAACGGTTTTATAAGAGGATGAAGAGCAGTCAAATTGATTTATAAGAGGATGAAGAGCAGTCAAACTGATTTATAATCGGACGAAGAGCAGTCAAACTGATTTATAATCGGACGAAGAGCAGTCAAACGGTTTTATAAGAGGATGAAGAGCAGTCAAATTGATTTATAAGAAGATGAAGAGCTGTCAAACTGCTTTATAAAAGGATGAAGAGCAGTCAAACTGTTTTATAAGAGGACGAAGAGCAGTCAAACTGATTTATAAGAGGATGAAGAGCAGTCAAACTGATTTATAAGAGGATGAAGAGCAGTGAAACTGCTTTATAAAACGATGAAGAGCAGTCAAACTGTTTTATAAGAGGACGAAGTGCAGTCAAACTGATTTGTAAGAGGATGAAGAGCAGTCAAACTGATTTATAAGAGGATGAAGAGCAGTCAAACTGATTTATAAACGGACGAAGAGCAGTCAATAATCGGACGAAGAGCAGCCAAACTGTTCTATAGGAGGATGAAGCGCAGTCAAACTGTTTTACACGAGGATGTAGAGCAGTCAGACTGGTTTACAAGAGTATGAAGAGCAGTCAACCTGTTTTACAAGAGGTTAAAGAGCAGTCAAACTGTTTTATAAGAGGATGAAGAGCAGTCAAACTGATTTATAAGAGGATGAAGAGCAGTCAAACTGTTTTATAAGCAGACGAAGAGCAGTCAAACTGATTTATAATCGGACGAAGAGCAGTCAAACTGATTTATAAAAGGATGAAGAGGAGTCAAACTGTTTTATAAGCGGATGAACCGCAGTCAAACTGATTTATAATCGGACGAAGACCAGTCAAACTGATTTATAAGAGGATGAAGAGCAGTCAAACTGCTTTATAAGAGGATGAAGAGCAGTCAAACTGTTCTATAGGAGGATGAAGCGCAGTCAAACTGGTTTATATGAGGATGAAGAGCAGTCAAACTGCTTTATAAGAGGATGAAGAGCAGTCAAACTGCTTTATAAAACGATGAAGAGCAGTCAAACTGCTTTATAAAAGGATGAAGAGCAGTCAAACTGATTTATAATCGGATGAACAGCAGTCAATAATCGGACGAAGAGCAGTCAAACTGTTATATAGGAGGACGAAGAGCAGTCAAACTGAATTATAGTCGGATGAAGAGCAGTCAAACTGATTTATAAGAGGATGAAGAGCAGTCAAACTGCTTTATAAAAGGATGAAGAGTAGTCAAACTGTTTAATAAGAGGACGAAGAGCAGTCAAACTGTTTTATAAGCGGACGAACAGCAGTCAAACTGATTTATAATCGGACGAAGAGCAGTCAAACTGATTTATAATCGGACGAAGAGCAGTCAAACGGTTTTATAAGAGGATGAAGAGCAGTCAAATTGATTTATAAGAGGATGAAGAGCAGTCAAACTGATTTATAATCCGACGAAGAGCAGTCAAACTGTTCTATAGGAGGATGAAGCGCAGTCAAACTGGTTTATAGGAGGATGAAGAGCACTCAAACTGATTTATAAGAGGATGAAGAGCAGTCAAACTGCTTTATAAAAGGCTGAAGAGCAGTCAAACTGATTTATAATCGGACGAAGAGCAGTCAATGATCGGACGAAGAGCAGTCAAACTCTTCTATAGGAGGATGAAGCGCAGTCAAACTGTTTTACACGAGGATGTAGAGCAGTCAGACTGGTTTACAAGAGTATGAAGAGCAGTCAACCTGTTTTACAAGAGGTTGAAGAGCAGTCAAACTGTTTTATAAGAGGATGAAGAGCAGTCAAACTGATTTATAATCGGATGAACAGCAGTCAATAATCGGACGAAGAGCAGTCAAACTGTTATATAGGAGGACGAAGAGCAGTCAAACTGGTTTATAGGAGGATGAAGAGCAGTCAAACTATTTTATAAGAGGATGAAGAGCAGTCAAACTGATTTAAAATCCGACGAAGAGCAGTCAAACTGTTCTATAGGAGGATGAAGCGCAGTCAAACTGGTTTATAGGAGGATGAAGAGCAGTCAAACTGCTTTATAAAACGATGAAGAGCAGTCCAACTGTTTTATAAGAGGACGAAGAGCAGTCAAACTGATTTATAAGAGGATGAAGAGCAGTCAAACTGATTTATAAGAGGATGAAGAGCAGTCAAACTGCTTTATAAAAGGCTGAAGAGCAGTCAAACTGATTTATAATCGGACGAAGAGCAGTCAATGATCGGACGAAGAGCAGTCAAACTCTTCTATAGGAGGATGAAGCGCAGTCAAACTGTTTAACACGAGGATTTAGAGCAGTCAGACTGGTTTACAAGAGGATGAAGAGCAGTCAGCCTGTTTTAGAAGAGGATGAAGAGCAGTCAAACTGTTTTATAAGAGAATGAAGAGCAGTCAAACTGCTTTATAAAAGGATGAAGAGCAGTCAAACTGTTTTATGAGAGGACGAAGAGCAGTCAAACTGTTTTATAAGAGGACGAACAGCAGTCAAACTGATTTATAATCGGACGAAGAGCAGTCAAACTGATTTATAATCGGACGAAGAGCAGTCAAACGGTTTTATAAGAGGATGAAGAGCAGTCAAATTGATTTATAAGAGGATGAAGAGCAGTCAAACTGCTTTATAAAAGGATGAAGAGCAGTCAAACTGTTTTATACGAGGATGTAGAGCAGTCAGACTGTTTTACAAGAGGTTGAAGAGCAGTCAACCTGTTTTACAAGAGGATGAAGAGCAGTCAAACTGTTTTATAAGAGGATGAAGAGCAGTCAAACTGATTTATAAGAGGATGAAGAGCAGTCAAACTGCTTTATAAAAGGATGAAGAGCAGTCAAACTGATTTATAAGAGGATGAAGAGCAGTCAAACCGCTTTATAAAAGGATGAAGAGCAGTCTACTGTTTTATAAGAGGACGAAGAGCAGTCAAAATGATTTATAATCGGATGAAGAGCAGTCAAACAGATTTATAAGAGGATGAAGAGCAGTCAAACTGCTTTATAAAAGGATGAAGAGCAGTCAAACTGTTTTATAAGAGGACGAAGAGCAGTCAAACTGATTTATAATCGGACGAAGAGCAGTCAAACTGTTCTATACGAGGATGAAGCGCAGTCAAACTGGTTTATAGGAGGATGAAGAGCAGTCAAACTGTTCTATAGGAGGATGAAGCGCAGTCAAACTGGTTTATGTGAGGATGAAGAGCAGTCAAACTGCTTTATAAGAGGATGAAGAACAGTCAAACTGCTTTATAAAACGATGAAGAGCAGTCAAACTGTTTTATAAGAGGACGAAGAGCAGTCAAACTGATTTATAAGAGGATGAAGAGCAGTCAAACTGATTTAAAAGAGGATGAAGAGCAGTCAAACTGCTTTATAAAAGGATGAAGAGCAGTCAAACTGATTTATAATCGGATGAACAGCAGTCAATAATGGGACGAAGAGCAGTCAAACTGTTATATAGGAGGACGAAGAGCAGTCAAACTGAATTATAATCGGATGAAGAGCAGTCAAACTGATTTATAAGAGGATGAAGAGCAGTCAAACTGCTTTATAAAAGCATGAAGAGCAGTCAAACTGTTTAATAAGAGGACGAAGAGCAATCAAACTGTTTTATAAGCGGACGAACAGCAGTAAAACTGATTTATAATCGGACGAAGAGCAGTCAAACTGTTCTATACGAGGATGAAGCGCAGTCAAACTGGTTTATAGGAGGATGAAGAGCAGTCAAACTGTTCTATAGGAGGATGAAGCGCAGTCAAACTGGTTTATGTGAGGATGAAGAGCAGTCAAACTGCTTTATAAGAGGATGAAGAACAGTCAAACTGCTTTATAAAACGATGAAGAGCAGTCAAACTGTTTTATAAGAGGACGAAGAGCAGTCAAACTGATTTATAAGAGGATGAAGAGCAGTCAAACTGATTTAAAAGAGGATGAAGAGCAGTCAAACTGCTTTATAAAAGGATGAAGAGCAGTCAAACTGATTTATAATCGGATGAACAGCAGTCAATAATGGGACGAAGAGCAGTCAAACTGTTATATAGGAGGACGAAGAGCAGTCAAACTGAATTATAATCGGATGAAGAGCAGTCAAACTGATTTATAAGAGGATGAAGAGCAGTCAAACTGCTTTATAAAAGCATGAAGAGCAGTCAAACTGTTTAATAAGAGGACGAAGAGCAATCAAACTGTTTTATAAGCGGACGAACAGCAGTAAAACTGATTTATAATCGGACGAAGAGCAGTCAAACTGTTCTATACGAGGATGAAGCGCAGTCAAACTGGTTTATAGGAGGATGAAGAGCAGTCAAACTGGTTTATATGAGGATGAAGAGCAGTCAAACTGCTCTATAAGAGGATGAAGAGCAGTCAAACTGCTTAATAAAACGATGAAGAGCAGTCAAACTGTTTTATAAGAGGACGAAGAGCAGTCAAACTGATTTATAAGAGGATGAAGAGCAGTCAAACTGATTTAAAAGAGGATGAAGAGCAGTCAAACTGCTTTATAAAAGGATGAAGAGCAGTCAAACTGATTTATAAGAGGATGAAGAGCAGTCAAACTGCTTTATAAAAGGATGAAGAGCAGTCAAACTGTTTAAAAAGAGGACGAAGAGCAGTCAAACTGTTTTATAAGCGGACGAACAGCAGTCAAACTGATTTATAATCGGACGAAGAGCAGTCAAACTGATTTATAATCGGACGAAGAGCAGTCAAACAGTTTTATAAGAGGATGAAGAGCAGTCAAATTGATTTATAAGAGGATGAAGAGCAGTCAAACGGTTTTATAAGAGGATGAAGAGCAGTCAAATTGATTTATAAGAGGATGAAGAGCAGTAAAACTGATTTATAATCGGACGAAGAGCAGTCAAACTGATTTATAATCGGACGAAGAGCAGTCAAACGGTTTTATAAGAGGATGAAGAGCAGTCAAATTGATTTATAAGAAGATGAAGAGCTGTCAAACTGCTTTATAAAAGGATGAAGAGCAGTCAAACTGTTTTATAAGAGGACGAAGAGCAGTCAAACTGATTTATAAGAGGATGAAGAGCAGTCAAACTGATTTATAAGAGGATGAAGAGCAGTGAAACTGCTTTATAAAACGATGAAGAGCAGTCAAACTGTTTTATAAGAGGACGAAGTGCAGTCAAACTGATTTGTAAGAGGATGAAGAGCAGTCAAACTGATTTATAAGAGGATGAAGAGCAGTCAAACTGATTTATAAACGGACGAAGAGCAGTCAATAATCGGACGAAGAGCAGCCAAACTGTTCTATAGGAGGATGAAGCGCAGTCAAACTGTTTTACACGAGGATGTAGAGCAGTCAGACTGGTTTACAAGAGTATGAAGAGCAGTCAACCTGTTTTACAAGAGGTTAAAGAGCAGTCAAACTGTTTTATAAGAGGATGAAGAGCAGTCAAACTGATTTATAAGAGGATGAAGAGCAGTCAAACTGTTTTATAAGCAGACGAAGAGCAGTCAAACTGATTTATAATCGGACGAAGAGCAGTCAAACTGATTTATAAAAGGATGAAGAGGAGTCAAACTGTTTTATAAGCGGATGAACCGCAGTCAAACTGATTTATAATCGGACGAAGACCAGTCAAACTGATTTATAAGAGGATGAAGAGCAGTCAAACTGCTTTATAAGAGGATGAAGAGCAGTCAAACTGTTCTATAGGAGGATGAAGCGCAGTCAAACTGGTTTATATGAGGATGAAGAGCAGTCAAACTGCTTTATAAGAGGATGAAGAGCAGTCAAACTGCTTTATAAAACGATGAAGAGCAGTCAAACTGCTTTATAAAAGGATGAAGAGCAGTCAAACTGATTTATAATCGGATGAACAGCAGTCAATAATCGGACGAAGAGCAGTCAAACTGTTATATAGGAGGACGAAGAGCAGTCAAACTGAATTATAATCGGATGAAGAGCAGTCAAACTGATTTATAAGAGGATGAAGAGCAGTCAAACTGCTTTATAAAAGGATGAAGAGTAGTCAAACTGTTTAATAAGAGGACGAAGAGCAGTCAAACTGTTTTATAAGCGGACGAACAGCAGTCAAACTGATTTATAATCGGACGAAGAGCAGTCAAACTGATTTATAATCGGACGAAGAGCAGTCAAACGGTTTTATAAGAGGATGAAGAGCAGTCAAATTGATTTATAAGAGGATGAAGAGCAGTCAAACTGATTTATAATCCGACGAAGAGCAGTCAAACTGTTCTATAGGAGGATGAAGCGCAGTCAAACTGGTTTATAGGAGGATGAAGAGCACTCAAACTGATTTATAAGAGGATGAAGAGCAGTCAAACTGCTTTATAAAAGGCTGAAGAGCAGTCAAACTGATTTATAATCGGACGAAGAGCAGTCAATGATCGGACGAAGAGCAGTCAAACTCTTCTATAGGAGGATGAAGCGCAGTCAAACTGTTTTACACGAGGATGTAGAGCAGTCAGACTGGTTTACAAGAGTATGAAGAGCAGTCAACCTGTTTTACAAGAGGTTGAAGAGCAGTCAAACTGTTTTATAAGAGGATGAAGAGCAGTCAAACTGATTTATAAGAGGATGAAGAGCAGTCAAACTGTTTTATAAGCAGACGAAGAGCAGTCAAACTGATTCATAATCGGACGAAGAGCAGTCAAACTGATTTATAAAAGGATGAAGAGGAGTCAAACTGTTTTATAAGCGGATGAACCGCAGTCAAACTGATTTATAATCGGACGAAGACCAGTCAAACTGATTTATAAGAGGATGAAGAGCAGTCAAACTGCTTTATAAGAGGATGAAGAGCAGTCAAACTGTTCTATAGGAGGATGAAGCGCAGTCAAACTGGTTTATATGAGGATGAAGAGCAGTCAAACTGCTTTATAAGAGGATGAAGAGCAGTCAAACTGCTTTATAAAACGATGAAGAGCAGTCAAACTGCTTTATAAAAGGATGAAGAGCAGTCAAACTGATTTATAATCGGATGAACAGCAGTCAATAATCGGACGAAGAGCAGTCAAACTGTTATATAGGAGGACGAAGAGCAGTCAAACTAAATTATAATCGGATGAAGAGCAGTCAAACTGATTTATAAGAGGATGAAGAGCAGTCAAACTGCTTTATAAAAGGATGAAGAGTAGTCAAACTGTTTGATAAGAGGACGAAGAGCAGTCAAACTGTTTTATAAGCGGACGAACAGCAGTCAAACTGATTTATAATCGGACGAAGAGCAGTCAAACTGATTTATAATCGGACGAAGAGCAGTCAAACGGTTTTATAAGAGGATGAAGAGCAGTCAAATTGATTTATAAGAGGATGAAGAGCAGTCAAACTGATTTATAATCCGACGAAGAGCAGTCAAACTGTTCTATAGGAGAATGAAGCGCAGTCAAACTGGTTTATAGGAGGATGAAGAGCACTCAAACTGATTTATAAGAGGATGAAGAGCAGTCAAACTGCTTTATAAAAGGCTGAAGAGCAGTCAAACTGATTTATAATCGGACGAAGAGCAGTCAATGATCGGACGAAGAGCAGTCAAACTCTTCTATAGGAGGATGAAGCGCAGTCAAACTGTTTTACACGAGGATGTAGAGCAGTCAGACTGGTTTACAAGAGTATGAAGAGCAGTCAACCTGTTTTACAAGAGGTTGAAGAGCAGTCAAACTGTTTTATAAGAGGATGAAGAGCAGTCAAACTGATTTATAAGAGGATGAAGAGCAGTCAAACTGTTTTATAAGCAGACGAAGAGCAGTCAAACTGATTCATAATCGGACGAAGAGCAGTCAAACTGATTTATAAAAGGATGAAGAGGAGTCAAACTGTTTTATAAGCGGATGAACCGCAGTCAAACTGATTTATAATCGGACGAAGACCAGTCAAACTGATTTATAAGAGGATGAAGAGCAGTCAAACTGCTTTATAAGAGGATGAAGAGCAGTCAAACTGTTCTATAGGAGGATGAAGCGCAGTCAAACTGGTTTATATGAGGATGAAGAGCAGTCAAACTGCTTTATAAGAGGATGAAGAGCAGTCAAACTGCTTTATAAAACGATGAAGAGCAGTCAAACTGCTTTATAAAAGGATGAAGAGCAGTCAAACTGATTTATAATCGGATGAACAGCAGTCAATAATCGGACGAAGAGCAGTCAAACTGTTATATAGGAGGACGAAGAGCAGTCAAACTGAATTATAATCGGATGAAGAGCAGTCAAACTGATTTATAAGAGGATGAAGAGCAGTCAAACTGCTTTATAAAAGGATGAAGAGTAGTCAAACTGTTTGATAAGAGGACGAAGAGCAGTCAAACTGTTTTATAAGCGGACGAACAGCAGTCAAACTGATTTATAATCGGACGAAGAGCAGTCAAACTGATTTATAATCGGACGAAGAGCAGTCAAACGGTTTTATAAGAGGATGAAGAGCAGTCAAATTGATTTATAAGAGGATGAAGAGCAGTCAAACTGATTTATAATCCGACGAAGAGCAGTCAAACTGTTCTATAGGAGGATGAAGCGCAGTCAAACTGGTTTATAGGAGGATGAAGAGTACTCAAACTGATTTATAAGAGGATGAAGAGCAGTCAAACTGCTTTATAAAAGGCTGAAGAGCAGTCAAACTGATTTATAATCGGACGAAGAGCAGTCAATGATCGGACGAAGAGCAGTCAAACTCTTCTATAGGAGGATGAAGCGCAGTCAAACTGTTTTACACGAGGATGTAGAGCAGTCAGACTGGTTTACAAGAGGATGAAGAGCAGTCAACCTGTTTTACAAGAGGATGAAGAGCAGTCAAACTGTTTTATAAGAGAATGAAGAGCAGTCTAATTGCTTTATAAAAGGATGAAGAGCAGTCAAACTGTTTTATAAGAGGACGAAGAGCAGTCAAACTGAATTATAATCGGATGAAGAGCAGTCAAACTGATTTATAAGAGGATGAAGAGCAGTCAAACTGCTTTATAAAAGGTTGAAGAGCAGTCAAACTGTTTTATAAGAGGATGAAGAGCAGTCAAACTGATTTATAAGAGGATGAAGAGCAGTCAAACTGTTTTATAAGCAGACGAAGAGCAGTCAAACTGATTCATAATCGGACGAAGAGCAGTCAAACTGATTTATAAAAGGATGAAGAGGAGTCAAACTGTTTTATAAGCGGATGAACCGCAGTCAAACTGATTTATAATCGGACGAAGACCAGTCAAACTGATTTATAAGAGGATGAAGAGCAGTCAAACTGCTTTATAAGAGGATGAAGAGCAGTCAAACTGTTCTATAGGAGGATGAAGCGCAGTCAAACTGGTTTATATGAGGATGAAGAGCAGTCAAACTGCTTTATAAGAGGATGAAGAGCAGTCAAACTGCTTTATAAAACGATGAAGAGCAGTCAAACTGCTTTATAAAAGGATGAAGAGCAGTCAAACTGATTTATAATCGGATGAACAGCAGTCAATAATCGGACGAAGAGCAGTCAAACTGTTATATAGGAGGACGAAGAGCAGTCAAACTGAATTATAATCGGATGAAGAGCAGTCAAACTGATTTATAAGAGGATGAAGAGCAGTCAAACTGCTTTATAAAAGGATGAAGAGTAGTCAAACTGTTTGATAAGAGGACGAAGAGCAGTCAAACTGTTTTATAAGCGGACGAACAGCAGTCAAACTGATTTATAATCGGACGAAGAGCAGTCAAACTGATTTATAATCGGACGAAGAGCAGTCAAACGGTTTTATAAGAGGATGAAGAGCAGTCAAATTGATTTATAAGAGGATGAAGAGCAGTCAAACTGATTTATAATCCGACGAAGAGCAGTCAAACTGTTCTATAGGAGAATGAAGCGCAGTCAAACTGGTTTATAGGAGGATGAAGAGCACTCAAACTGATTTATAAGAGGATGAAGAGCAGTCAAACTGCTTTATAAAAGGCTGAAGAGCAGTCAAACTGATTTATAATCGGACGAAGAGCAGTCAATGATCGGACGAAGAGCAGTCAAACTCTTCTATAGGAGGATGAAGCGCAGTCGAACTGTTTTACACGAGGATGTAGAGCAGTCAGACTGGTTTACAAGAGTATGAAGAGCAGTCAACCTGTTTTACAAGAGGTTGAAGAGCAGTCAAACTGTTTTATAAGAGGATGAAGAGCAGTCAAACTGATTTATAAGAGGATGAAGAGCAGTCAAACTGTTTTATAAGCAGACGAAGAGCAGTCAAACTGATTCATAATCGGACGAAGAGCAGTCAAACTGATTTATAAAAGGATGAAGAGGAGTCAAACTGTTTTATAAGCGGATGAACCGCAGTCAAACTGATTTATAATCGGACGAAGACCAGTCAAACTGATTTATAAGAGGATGAAGAGCAGTCAAACTGCTTTATAAGAGGATGAAGAGCAGTCAAACTGTTCTATAGGAGGATGAAGCGCAGTCAAACTGGTTTATATGAGGATGAAGAGCAGTCAAACTGCTTTATAAGAGGATGAAGAGCAGTCAAACTGCTTTATAAAACGATGAAGAGCAGTCAAACTGCTTTATAAAAGGATGAAGAGCAGTCAAACTGATTTATAATCGGATGAACAGCAGTCAATAATCGGACGAAGAGCAGTCAAACTGTTATATAGGAGGACGAAGAGCAGTCAAACTGAATTATAATCGGATGAAGAGCAGTCAAACTGATTTATAAGAGGATGAAGAGCAGTCAAACTGCTTTATAAAAGGATGAAGAGTAGTCAAACTGTTTGATAAGAGGACGAAGAGCAGTCAAACTGTTTTATAAGCGGACGAACAGCAGTCAAACTGATTTATAATCGGACGAAGAGCAGTCAAACTGATTTATAATCGGACGAAGAGCAGTCAAACGGTTTTATAAGAGGATGAAGAGCAGTCAAATTGATTTATAAGAGGATGAAGAGCAGTCAAACTGATTTATAATCCGACGAAGAGCAGTCAAACTGTTCTATAGGAGGATGAAGCGCAGTCAAACTGGTTTATAGGAGGATGAAGAGTACTCAAACTGATTTATAAGAGGATGAAGAGCAGTCAAACTGCTTTATAAAAGGCTGAAGAGCAGTCAAACTGATTTATAATCGGACGAAGAGCAGTCAATGATCGGACGAAGAGCAGTCAAACTCTTCTATAGGAGGATGAAGCGCAGTCAAACTGTTTTACACGAGGATGTAGAGCAGTCAGACTGGTTTACAAGAGGATGAAGAGCAGTCAACCTGTTTTACAAGAGGATGAAGAGCAGTCAAACTGTTTTATAAGAGAATGAAGAGCAGTCTAATTGCTTTATAAAAGGATGAAGAGCAGTCAAACTGTTTTATAAGAGGACGAAGAGCAGTCAAACTGAATTATAATCGGATGAAGAGCAGTCAAACTGATTTATAAGAGGATGAAGAGCAGTCAAACTGCTTTATAAAAGGTTGAAGAGCAGTCAAACTGTTTTATAAGAGGATGAAGAGCAGTCAAACTGATTTATAAGAGGATGAAGAGCAGTCAAACTGTTTTATAAGCAGACGAAGAGCAGTCAAACTGATTCATAATCGGACGAAGAGCAGTCAAACTGATTTATAAAAGGATGAAGAGGAGTCAAACTGTTTTATAAGCGGATGAACCGCAGTCAAACTGATTTATAATCGGACGAAGACCAGTCAAACTGATTTATAAGAGGATGAAGAGCAGTCAAACTGCTTTATAAGAGGATGAAGAGCAGTCAAACTGTTCTATAGGAGGATGAAGCGCAGTCAAACTGGTTTATATGAGGATGAAGAGCAGTCAAACTGCTTTATAAGAGGATGAAGAGCAGTCAAACTGCTTTATAAAACGATGAAGAGCAGTCAAACTGCTTTATAAAAGGATGAAGAGCAGTCAAACTGATTTATAATCGGATGAACAGCAGTCAATAATCGGACGAAGAGCAGTCAAACTGTTATATAGGAGGACGAAGAGCAGTCAAACTGAATTATAATCGGATGAAGAGCAGTCAAACTGATTTATAAGAGGATGAAGAGCAGTCAAACTGCTTTATAAAAGGATGAAGAGTAGTCAAACTGTTTGATAAGAGGACGAAGAGCAGTCAAACTGTTTTATAAGCGGACGAACAGCAGTCAAACTGATTTATAATCGGACGAAGAGCAGTCAAACTGATTTATAATCGGACGAAGAGCAGTCAAACGGTTTTATAAGAGGATGAAGAGCAGTCAAATTGATTTATAAGAGGATGAAGAGCAGTCAAACTGATTTATAATCCGACGAAGAGCAGTCAAACTGTTCTATAGGAGGATGAAGCGCAGTCAAACTGGTTTATAGGAGGATGAAGAGTACTCAAACTGATTTATAAGAGGATGAAGAGCAGTCAAACTGCTTTATAAAAGGCTGAAGAGCAGTCAAACTGATTTATAATCGGACGAAGAGCAGTCAATGATCGGACGAAGAGCAGTCAAACTCTTCTATAGGAGGATGAAGCGCAGTCAAACTGTTTTACACGAGGATGTAGAGCAGTCAGACTGGTTTACAAGAGGATGAAGAGCAGTCAACCTGTTTTACAAGAGGATGAAGAGCAGTCAAACTGTTTTATAAGAGAATGAAAAGCAGTCTAATTGCTTTATAAAAGGATGAAGAGCAGTCAAACTGTTTTATAAGAGGACGAAGAGCAGTCAAACTGAATTATAATCGGATGAAGAGCAGTCAAACTGATTTATAAGAGGATGAAGAGCAGTCAAACTGCTTTATAAAAGGATGAAGAGCAGTCAAACTGTTTTATAAGAGGACGAAGAGCAGTCAAACTGTTTTATAAGCGGACGAACAGCAGTCAAACTGATTTATAATCGGACGAAGAGCAGTCAAACTGTTTTATAATCGGACGAAGAGCAGTCAAACGGTTTTATAAGAGGATGAAGAGCAGTCAAACTGATTTATAATCGGACGAAGAGCAGTCAAACTGATTTATAATCGGACGAAGAGCAGTCAAACGGTTTTATAAGAGGATGAAGAGCAGTCAAATTGATTTATAAGAGGATGAAGAGCAGTCAAACTGCTTTATAAAAGGATGAAGAGAAGTCAAACTGTTTTATAAGAGGACGAAGAGCAGTCAAACTGATTTATAAGAGGATGAAGAGCAGTCAAACTGATTTATAAGAGGATGAAGAGCAGTGAAACTGCTTTATAAAACGATGAAGAGCAGTCAAACTGTTTTATAAGAGGACGAAGAGCAGTCAAACTGATTTATAAGAGGATGAAGAGCAATCAAACTGTTTTATAAGCGGACGAACAGCAGTCAAACTGATTTATAATCGGACGAAGAGCAAACAAACTGTTCTATACGAGGATGAATCGCAGTCAAACTGGTTTATAGGAAGATGAAGAGCAGTCAAACTGCTTTATAGGAGGATGAAGAGCAGTCAAACTGCTTTATAAAACGATGAAGAGCAGTCCAACTGTTTTATAAGAGGACGAAGAGCAGTCAGACTGTTTTACAAGAGGTTGAAGAGCAGTCAACCTGTTTTACAAGAGGATGAAGAGCAGTCAAACTGCTTTATAAAAGGCTGAAGAGCAGTCAAACTGATTTATAATCGGACGAAGAGCAGTCAATGATCGGACGAAGAGCAGTCAAACTCTTCTATAGGAGGATGAAGCGCAGTCAAACTGTTTTACACGAGGATGTAGAGCAGTCAAACTGATTTATAAGAGGATGAAGAGCAGTCAAACTGCTTTATAAAAGGATGAAGAGCAGTCAAACTGATTTATAAGAGGATGAAGAGCAGTCAAACCGCTTTATAAAAGGATGAAGAGCAGTCTACTGTTTTATAAGAGGACGAAGACCAGTCAAACTGATTTATAAGAGGATGAAGAGCAGTCAAACTGATTTAAAAGAGGATGAAGAGCAGTCAAACTGCTTTATAAAAGGATGAAGAGCAGTCAAACTGATTTATAATCGGATGAACAGCAGTCAATAATGGGACGAAGAGCAGTCAAACTGTTATATAGGAGGACGAAGAGCAGTCAAACTGAATTATAATCGGATGAAGAGCAGTCAAACTGATTTATAAGAGGATGAAGAGCAGTCAAACTGCTTTATAAAAGCATGAAGAGCAGTCAAACTGTTTAATAAGAGGACGAAGAGCAATCAAACTGTTTTATAAGCGGACGAACAGCAGTCAAACTGATTTATAATCGGACGAAGAGCAGTCAAACTGTTCTATACGAGGATGAAGCGCAGTCAAACTGGTTTATAGGAGGATGAAGAGCAGTCAAACTGTTCTATAGGAGGATGAAGCGCAGTCAAACTGGTTTATAAGCGGACGAACAGCAGTCAAACTGATTTATAAGAGGATGAAGAGCAGTCAAACTGCTTTATAAAAGCATGAAGAGCAGTCAAACTGTTTAATAAGAGGACGAAGAGCAATCAAACTGTTTTATAAGCGGACGAACAGCAGTCAAACTGATTTATAATCGGACGAAGAGCAGTCAAACTGTTCTATACGAGGATGAAGCGCAGTCAAACTGGTTTATAGGAGGATGAAGAGCAGTCAAACTGTTCTATAGGAGGATGAAGAGCAATCAAACTGTTTTATAAGCGGACGAACAGCAGTCAAACTGATTTATAATCGGACGAAGAGCAGTCAAACTGTTCTATACGAGGATGAATCGCAGTCAAACTGGTTTATAGGAGGATGAAGAGCAGTCAAACTGCTTTATAGGAGGATGAAGAGCAGTCAAACTGCTTTATAAAACGATGAAGAGCAGTCCAACTGTTTTATAAGAGGACGAAGAGCAGTCAGACTGTTTTACAAGAGGTTGAAGAGCAGTCAACCTGTTTTACAAGAGGATGAAGAGCAGTCAAACTGCTTTATAAAAGGCTGAAGAGCAGTCAAACTGATTTATAATCGGACGAAGAGCAGTCAATGATCGGACGAAGAGCAGTCAAACTCTTCTATAGGAGGATGAAGCGCAGTCAAACTGTTTTACACGAGGATGTAGAGCAGTCAAACTGATTTATAAGAGGATGAAGAGCAGTCAAACTGCTTTATAAAAGGATGAAGAGCAGTCAAACTGATTTATAAGAGGATGAAGAGCAGTCAAACCGCTTTATAAAAGGATGAAGAGCAGTCTACTGTTTTATAAGAGGATGAAGACCAGTCAAACTGATTTATAAGAGGATGAAGAGCAGTCAAACTGATTTAAAAGAGGATGAAGAGCAGTCAAACTGCTTTATAAAAGGATGAAGAGCAGTCAAACTGATTTATAATCGGATGAACAGCAGTCAATAATGGGACGAAGAGCAGTCAAACTGTTATATAGGAGGACGAAGAGCAGTCAAACTGAATTATAATCGGATGAAGAGCAGTCAAACTGATTTATAAGAGGATGAAGAGCAGTCAAACTGCTTTATAAAAGCATGAAGAGCAGTCAAACTGTTTAATAAGAGGACGAAGAGCAATCAAACTGTTTTATAAGCGGACGAACAGCAGTCAAACTGATTTATAATCGGACGAAGAGCAGTCAAACTGTTCTATACGAGGATGAAGCGCAGTCAAACTGGTTTATAGGAGGATGAAGAGCAGTCAAACTGTTCTATAGGAGGATGAAGCGCAGTCAAACTGGTTTAAATGAGGATGAAGAGCAGTCAAACTGCTCTATAAGAGGATGAAGAGCAGTCAAACTGCTTAATAAAACGATGAAGAGCAGTCAAACTGTTTTATAAGAGGACGAAGAGCAGTCAAACTGATTTATAAGAGGATGAAGAGCAGTCAAACTGATTTAAAAGAGGATGAAGAGCAGTCAAACTGCTTTATAAAAGGATGAAGAGCAGTCAAACTGATTTATAATCGGATGAACAGCAGTCAATAATCGGACGAAGAGCAGTCAAACTGTTATATAGGAGGACGAAGAGCAGTCAAACTGAATTATAATCGGATGAAGAGCAGTCAAACTGATTTATAAGAGGATGAAGAGCAGTCAAACTGCTTTATAAAAGGATGAAGAGCAGTCAAACTGTTTAAAAAGAGGACGAAGAGCAGTCAAACTGTTTTATAAGCGGACGAACAGCAGTCAAACTGATTTATAATCGGACGAAGAGCAGTCAAACTGATTTATAATCTGACGAAGAGCAGTCAAACGGTTTTATAAGAGGATGAAGAGCAGTCAAATTGATTTATAAGAGGATGAAGAGCAGTCAAACGGTTTTATAAGAGGATGAAGAGCAGTCAAATTGATTTATAAGAGGATGAAGAGCAGTCAAACTGATTTATAATCGGACGAAGAGCAGTCAAACTGATTTATAATCGGACGAAGTGCAGTCAAACGGTTTTATAAGAGGATGAAGAGCAGTCAAATTGATTTATAAGAGGATGAAGAGCAGTCAAACTGCTTTATAAAAGGATGAAGAGCAGTCAAACTGTTTTATAAGAGGACGAAGAGCAGTCAAACTGATTTATAAGAGGATGAAGAGCAGTCAAACTGATTTATAAGAGGATGAAGAGCAGTGAAACTGCTTTATAAAACGATGAAGAGCAGTCAAACTGTTTTATAAGAGGACGAAGTGCAGTCAAACTGATTTGTAAGAGGATGAAGAGCAGTCAAATTGATTTATAAGAGGATGAAGAGCAGTCAAACTGCTTTATAAAAGGATGAAGAGCAGTGAAACTGATTTATAAACGGACGAAGAGCAGTCAATAATCGGACGAAGAGCAGCCAAACTGTTCTATAGGAGGATGAAGCGCAGTCAAACTGTTTTACACGAGGATGTAGAGCAGTCAGACTGGTTTACAAGAGTATGAAGAGCAGTCAACATGTTTTACAAGAGGTTGAAGAGCAGTCAAACTGTTTTATAAGAGGATGAAGAGCAGTCAAACTGATTTATAAGAGGATGAAGAGCAGTCAAACTGCTTTATAAAAGGATGAAGAGCAGTCAAACTGTTTTATAAGCAGACGAAGAGCAGTCAAACTGATTTATAATCGGACGAAGAGCAGTCAAACTGATTTATAAAAGGATGAAGAGCAGTCAAACTGTTTTATAAGCGGATGAACCGCAGTCAAACTGATTTATAATCGGACGAAGAAAAGTCAAACTGATTTATAAGAGGATGAAGAGCAGTCAAACTGCTTTATAAGAGGATGAAGAGCAGTCAAACTGTTCTATAGGAGGATGAAGCGCAGTCAAACTGGTTTATATGAGGATGAAGAGCAGTCAAACTGATTTATAAGAGGATGAAGAGCAGTCAAACTGCTTTATAAAAGGATGAAGAGCAGTCAAACTGTTTAATAAGAGGACGAAGAGCAGTCAACCTGTTTTATAAGCGGACGAACAGCAGTCAAACTGATTTATAATCGGACGAAGAGCAGTCAAACTGATTTATAATCGGACGAAGAGCAGTCAAACGGTTTTATAAGAGGATGAAGAGCAGTCAAATTGATTTATAAGAGGATGAAGAGCAGTCAAACTGCTTTATAAAAAGATGAAGCGCAGTCAAACTGTTTTATACGAGGATGTAGAGCAGTCAGACTGTTTTACAAGAGGTTGAAGAGCAGTCAACCTGTTTTACAAGAGGATGAAGAGCAGTCAAACCGCTTTATAAAAGGATGAAGAGCAGTCAAACTGATTTATAATCGGACGAAGAGCAGTCAAACTGTTCTATACGGGGATGAAGCGCAGTCAAACTGGTTTATAGGAGGATGAAGAGCAGTCAAACTATTTTATAAGAGGATGAAGAGCAGTCAAACTGATTTAATATCCGACGAAGAGCAGTCAAACTGTTCTATAGGAGGATGAAGCGCAGTCAAACTGGTTTATAGGAGGATGAAGAGCAGTCAAACAGCTTTATAGGAGGATGAAGAGCAGTCAAACTGCTTTATAAAACGATGAAGAGCAGTCAAACTGATTTATAAGAGGATGAAGAGCAGTCAAACTGCTTTATGAAAGGCTGAAGAGCAGTCAAACTGATTTATAATCGGAAGAAGAGCAGTCAATGATCGGACGAAGAGCAGTCAAACTCTTCTATAGGAGGATGAAGCGCAGTTAAACTGTTTTACACGAGGATTTAGAGCAGTCAGACTGGTTTACAAGAGGATGAAGAGCAGTCAGCCTGTTTTAGAAGAAGATGAAGAGCAGTCAAACTGTTTTATAAGAGAATGAAGAGCAGTCAAACTGCTTTATAAAAGGATGAAGAGCAGTCAAACTGTTTTATGAGAGGACGAAGAGCAGTCAAACTGTTTTATAAGAGGACGAACAGCAGTCAAACTGATTTATAATCGGACGAAGAGCAGTCAAACTGATTTATAATCGGACGAAGAGCAGTCAAACGGTTTTATAAGAGGATGAAGAGCAGTCAAACTATTTTATAAGAGGATGAAGAGCAGTCAAACTGATTTAAAATCCGACGAAGAGCAGTCAAACTGTTCTATAGGAGGATGAAGCGCAGTCAAACTGGTTTATAGGAGGATGAAGAGCAGTCAAACAGCTTTATAGGAGGATGAAGAGCAGTCAAACTGCTTTATAAAACGATGAAGAGCAGTCAAACTGATTTATAAGAGGATGAAGAGCAGTCAAACTGCTTTATAAAAGGCTGAAGAGCAGTCAAACTGATTTATAATCGGACGAAGAGCAGTCAATGATCGGACGAAGAGCAGTCAAACTCTTCTATAGGAGGATGAAGCGCAGTCAAACTGTTTTACACGAGGATTTAGAGCAGTCAGACTGGTTTACAAGAGGATGAAGAGCAGTCAGCCTGTTTTAGAAGAAGATGAAGAGCAGTCAAACTGTTTTATAAGAGAATGAAGAGCAGTCAAACTGCTTTATAAAAGGATGAAGAGCAGTCAAACTGTTTTATGAGAGGACGAAGAGCAGTCAAACTGTTTTATAAGAGGACGAACAGCAGTCAAACTGATTTATAATCGGACGAAGAGCAGTCAAACTGATTTATAATCGGACGAAGAGCAGTCAAACGGTTTTATAAGAGGATGAAGAGCAGTCAAATTGATTTATAAGAGGATGAAGAGCAGTAAAACTGCTTTATAAAAGGATGAAGAGCAGTCAAACTGTTTTATACGAGGATGTAGAGCAGTCAGACTGTTTTACAAGAGGTTGAAGAGCAGTCAACCTGTTTTACAAGAGGATGTGGAGCAGTCAAACTGTTTTATAAGAGGATGAAGAGCAGTCAAACTGATTTATAAAAGGATGAAGAGCAGTCAAACTGCTTTATAAAACGATGAAGAGCAGTCAAACTGATTTATAAGAGGATGAAGAGCAGTCAAACCGCTTTATAAAAGGATGAAGAGCAGTCTACTGTTTTATAAGAGGACGAAGAGCAGTCAAAATGATTTATAATAGGATGAAGAGCAGTCAAACAGATTTATAAGAGGATGAAGAGCAGTCAAACTGCTTTATAAAAGGATGAAGAGCAGTCAAACTGTTTTATAAGAGGACGAAGAGCAGTCAAACTGATTTATAATCGGACGAAGAGCAGTCAAACTGTTCTATACGAGGATGAAGCGCAGTCAAACTGGTTTATAGGAGGATGAAGAGCAGTCAAACTGTTCTATAGGAGGATGAAGCGCAGTCAAACTGGTTTATGTGAGGATGAAGAGCAGTCAAACTGCTTTATAAGAGGATGAAGAACAGTCAAACTGCTTTATAAAACGATGAAGAGCAGTCAAACTGTTTTATAAGAGGACGAAGAGCAGTCAAACTGATTTATAAGAGGATGAAGAGCAGTCAAACTGATTTAAAAGAGGATGAAGAGCAGTCAAACTGCTTTATAAAAGGATGAAGAGCAGTCAAACTGATTTATAATCGGATGAACAGCAGTCAATAATGGGACGAAGAGCAGTCAAACTGTTATATAGGAGGACGAAGAGCAGTCAAACTGAATTATAATCGGATGAAGAGCAGTCAAACTGATTTATAAGAGGATGAAGAGCAGTCAAACTGCTTTATTAAAGCATGAAGAGCAGTCAAACTGTTTAATAAGAAGACGAAGAGCAATCAAACTGTTTTATAAGCGGACGAACAGCAGTCAAACTGATTTATAATCGGACGAAGAGCAGTCAAACTGTTCTATACGAGGATGAAGCGCAGTCAAACTGGTTTATAGGAGGATGAAGAGCAGTCAAACTGTTCTATAGGAGGATGAAGCGCAGTCAAACTGGTTTATATGAGGATGAAGAGCAGTCAAACTGCTCTATAAGAGGATGAAGAGCAGTCAAACTGCTTAATAAAACGATGAAGAGCAGTCAAACTGTTTTATAAGAGGACGAAGAGCAGTCAAACTGAATTATAAGAGGATGAAGAGCAGTCAAACTGATTTAAAATAGGATGAAGAGCAGTCAAACTGCTTTATAAAAGGATGAAGAGCAGTCAAACTGATTTATAAGAGGATGAAGAGCAGTCAAACTGCTTTATAAAAGGATGAAGAGCAGTCAAACTGTTTAAAAAGAGGACGAAGAGCAGTCAAACTGTTTTATAAGCGGACGA
Source organism: Lampris incognitus (assembly GCF_029633865.1). Classification (NCBI taxonomy): domain Eukaryota; kingdom Metazoa; phylum Chordata; class Actinopteri; order Lampriformes; family Lampridae; genus Lampris; species Lampris incognitus. The sequence goes on from NC_079222.1 coordinate 38,037,070, forward strand.
AGAGCAGTCAAACTGTTTTATAAGAGGACGAAGAGCAGTCAAACTGATTTATAATCGGACGAAGAGCAGTCAAACGGTTTTATAAGAGGATGAAGAGCAGTCAAATTGATTTATAAGAGGATGAAGAGCAGTCAAACGGTTTTATAAGAGGATGAAGAGCAGTCAAATTGATTTATAAGAGGATGAACAGCAGTCAAACTGATTTATAATCGGACGAAGAGCAGTCAAACTGATTTATAATCGGACGAAGAGCAGTCAAACGGTTTTATAAGAGGATGAAGAGCAGTCAAATTGATTTATAAGAAGATGAAGAGCAGTCAAACTGCTTTATAAAAGGATGAAGAGCAGTCAAACTGTTTTATAAGAGGATGAAGAGCAGTCAAATTGATTTATAAGAAGATGAAGAGCAGTCAAACTGCTTTATAAAAGGATGAAGAGCAGTCAAACTGTTTTATAAGAGGACGAAGAGCAGTCAAACTGATTTATAAGAGGATGAAGAGCAGTCAAACTGATTTATAAGAGGATGAAGAGCAGTCAAACCGCTTTATAAAAGGATGAAGAGCAGTCAAACTGATTTATAATCGGACGAAGAGCAGTCAAACTGTTCTATACGGGGATGAAGCGCAGTCAAACTGGTTTATAGGAGGATGAAGAGCAGTCAAACTATTTTATAAGAGGATGAAGAGCAGTCAAACTGATTTAATATCCGACGAAGAGCAGTCAAACTGTTCTATAGGAGGATGAAGCGCAGTCAAACTGGTTTATAGGAGGATGAAGAGCAGTCAAACAGCTTTATAGGAGGATGAAGAGCAGTCAAACTGCTTTATAAAACGATGAAGAGCAGTCAAACTGATTTATAAGAGGATGAAGAGCAGTCAAACTGCTTTATAAAAGGCTGAAGAGCAGTCAAACTGATTTATAATCGGACGAAGAGCAGTCAATGATCGGACGAAGAGCAGTCAAACTCTTCTATAGGAGGATGAAGCGCAGTTAAACTGTTTTACACGAGGATTTAGAGCAGTCAGACTGGTTTACAAGAGGATGAAGAGCAGTCAGCCTGTTTTAGAAGAAGATGAAGAGCAGTCAAACTGTTTTATAAGAGAATGAAGAGCAGTCAAACTGCTTTATAAAAGGATGAAGAGCAGTCAAACTGTTTTATGAGAGGACGAAGAGCAGTCAAACTGTTTTATAAGAGGACGAACAGCAGTCAAACTGATTTATAATCGGACGAAGAGCAGTCAAACTGATTTATAATCGGACGAAGAGCAGTCAAACGGTTTTATAAGAGGATGAAGAGCAGTCAAACTATATTATAAGAGGATGAAGAGCAGTCAAACTGATTTAAAATCCGACGAAGAGCAGTCAAACTGTTCTATAGGAGGATGAAGCGCAGTCAAACTGGTTTATAGGAGGATGAAGAGCAGTCAAACAGCTTTATAGGAGGATGAAGAGCAGTCAAACTGCTTTATAAAACGATGAAGAGCAGTCAAACTGATTTATAAGAGGATGAAGAGCAGTCAAACTGCTTTATAAAAGGCTGAAGAGCAGTCAAACTGATTTATAATCGGACGAAGAGCAGTCAATGATCGGACGAAGAGCAGTCAAACTCTTCTATAGGAGGATGAAGCGCAGTCAAACTGTTTTACACGAGGATTTAGAGCAGTCAGACTGGTTTACAAGAGGATGAAGAGCAGTCAGCCTGTTTTAGAAGAAGATGAAGAGCAGTCAAACTGTTTTATAAGAGAATGAAGAGCAGTCAAACTGCTTTATAAAAGGATGAAGAGCAGTCAAACTGTTTTATGAGAGGACGAAGAGCAGTCAAACTGTTTTATAAGAGGACGAACAGCAGTCAAACTGATTTATAATCGGACGAAGAGCAGTCAAACTGATTTATAATCGGACGAAGAGCAGTCAAACGGTTTTATAAGAGGATGAAGAGCAGTCAAATTGATTTATAAGAGGATGAAGAGCAGTCAAACTGCTTTATAAAAGGATGAAGAGCAGTCAAACTGTTTTATACGAGGATGTAGAGCAGTCAGACTGTTTTACAAGAGGTTGAAGAGCAGTCAACCTGTTTTACAAGAGGATGTGGAGCAGTCAAACTGTTTTATAAGAGGATGAAGAGCAGTCAAACTGATTTATAAAAGGATGAAGAGCAGTCAAACTGCTTTATAAAACGATGAAGAGCAGTCAAACTGATTTATAAGAGGATGAAGAGCAGTCAAACCGCTTTATAAAAGGATGAAGAGCAGTCTACTGTTTTATAAGAGGACGAAGAGCAGTCAAAATGATTTATAATCGGATGAAGAGCAGTCAAACAGATTTATAAGAGGATGAAGAGCAGTCAAACTGCTTTATAAAAGGATGAAGAGCAGTCAAACTGTTTTATAAGAGGACGAAGAGCAGTCAAACTGATTTATAATCGGACGAAGAGCAGTCAAACTGTTCTATACGAGGATGAAGCGCAGTCAAACTGGTTTATAGGAGGATGAAGAGCAGTCAAACTGTTCTATAGGAGGATGAAGCGCAGTCAAACTGGTTTATGTGAGGATGAAGAGCAGTCAAACTGCTTTATAAGATGATGAAGAACAGTCAAACTGCTTTATAAAACGATGAAGAGCAGTCAAACTGTTTTATAAGAGGACGAAGAGCAGTCAAACTGATTTATAAGAGGATGAAGAGCAGTCAAACTGATTTAAAAGAGGATGAAGAGCAGTCAAACTGCTTTATAAAAGGATGAAGAGCAGTCAAACTGATTTATAATCGGATGAACAGCAGTCAATAATGGGACGAAGAGCAGTCAAACTGTTATATAGGAGGACGAAGAGCAGTCAAACTGAATTATAATCGGATGAAGAGCAGTCAAACTGATTTATAAGAGGATGAAGAGCAGTCAAACTGCTTTATTAAAGCATGAAGAGCAGTCAAACTGTTTAATAAGAGGACGAAGAGCAATCAAACTGTTTTATAAGCGGACGAACAGCAGTCAAACTGATTTATAATCGGACGAAGAGCAGTCAAACTGTTCTATACGAGGATGAAGCGCAGTCAAACTGGTTTATAGGAGGATGAAGAGCAGTCAAACTGTTCTATAGGAGGATGAAGCGCAGTCAAACTGGTTTATATGAGGATGAAGAGCAGTCAAACTGCTCTATAAGAGGATGAAGAGCAGTCAAACTGCTTAATAAAACGATGAAGAGCAGTCAAACTGTTTTATAAGAGGACGAAGAGCAGTCAAACTGATTTATAAGAGGATGAAGAGCAGTCAAACTGATTTAAAATAGGATGAAGAGCAGTCAAACTGCTTTATAAAAGGATGAAGAGCAGTCAAACTGATTTATAAGAGGATGAAGAGCAGTCAAACTGCTTTATAAAAGGATGAAGAGCAGTCAAACTGTTTAAAAAGAGGACGAAGAGCAGTCAAACTGTTTTATAAGCGGACGAAGAGCAGTCAAACTGTTTTATAAGAGGACGAAGAGCAGTCAAACTGATTTATAATCGGACGAAGAGCAGTCAAACGGTTTTATAAGAGGATGAAGAGCAGTCAAATTGATTTATAAGAGGATGAAGAGCAGTCAAACGGTTTTATAAGAGGATGAAGAGCAGTCAAATTGATTTATAAGAGGATGAACAGCAGTCAAACTGATTTATAATCGGACGAAGAGCAGTCAAACTGATTTATAATCGGACGAAGAGCAGTCAAACGGTTTTATAAGAGGATGAAGAGCAGTCAAATTGATTTATAAGAAGATGAAGAGCAGTCAAACTGCTTTATAAAAGGATGAAGAGCAGTCAAACTGTTTTATAAGAGGACGAAGAGCAGTCAAACTGATTTATAAGAGGATGAAGAGCAGTCAAACTGATTTATAAGAGGATGAAGAGCAGTGAAACTGCTTTATAAAACGATGAAGAGCAGTCAAACTGTTTTATAAGAGGACGAAGTGCAGTCAAACTGATTTGTAAGAGGAAGAAGAGCAGTCAAACTGATTTATAAGAGGATGAAGAGCAGTCAAACTGATTTATAAACGGACGAAGAGCAGTCAATAATCGGACGAAGAGCAGCCAAACTGTTCTATAGGAGGATGAAGCGCAGTCAAACTGTTTTACACGAGGATGTAGAGCAGTCAGACTGGTTTATATGAGGATGAAGAGCAGTCAAACTGCTCTATAAAAGGATGAAGAGCAGTCAAACTGTTTTATACGAGGATGTAGAGCAGTCAGACTGTTTTACAAGAGGTTGAAGAGCAGTCAACCTGTTTTACAAGAGGATGTAGAGCAGTCAAACTGTTTTATAAGAGGATGAAGAGCAGTCAAACTGATTTATAAAAGGATGAAGAGCAGTCAAACTGCTTTATAAAACGATGAAGAGCAGTCAAACTGATTTATAAGAGGATGAAGAGCAGTCAAACCGCTTTATAAAAGGATGAAGAGCAGTCTACTGTTTTATAAGAGGACGAAGAGCAGTCAAAATGATTTATAATCGGATGAAGAGCAGTCAAACAGATTTATAAGAGGATGAAGAGCAGTCAAACTGCTTTATAAAAGGATGAAGAGCAGTCAAACTGTTTTATAAGAGGACGAAGAGCAGTCAAACTGATTTATAATCGGACGAAGAGCAGTCAAACTGATCTATACGAGGATGAAGCGCAGTCAAACTGATCTATACGAGGATGAAGCGCAGTCAAACTGGTTTATAGGAGGATGAAGCGCAGTCAAACTGGTTTATGTGAGGATGAAGAGCAGTCAAACTGCTTTATAAGAGGATGAAGAACAGTCAAACTGCTTTATAAAACGATGAAGAGCAGTCAAACTGTTTTATAAGAGGACGAAGAGCAGTCAAACTGATTTATAAGAGGATGAAGAGCAGTCAAACTGATTTAAAAGAGGATGAAGAGCAGTCAAACTGCTTTATAAAAGGATGAAGAGCAGTCAAACTGATTTATAATCGGATGAACAGCAGTCAATAATGGGACGAAGAGCAGTCAAACTGTTATATAGGAGGACGAAGAGCAGTCAAACTGAATTATAATCGGATGAAGAGCAGTCAAACTGATTTATAAGAGGATGAAGAGCAGTCAAACTGCTTTATAAAAGCATGAAGAGCAGTCATACTGTTTAATAAGAGGACGAAGAGCAATCAAACTGTTTTATAAGCGGACGAACAGCAGTCAAACTGATTTATATTCGGACGAAGAGCAGTCAAACTGTTCTATACGAGGATGAAGCGCAGTCAAACTGGTTTATAGGAGGATGAAGAGCAGTCAAACTGTTCTATAGGAGGATGAAGCGCAGTCAAACTGGTTTATATGAGGATGAAGAGCAGTCAAACTGCTCTATAAGAGGATGAAGAGCAGTCAAACTGCTTTATAAAACGATGAAGAGCAGTCAAACTGCTTTATAAAAGGATGAAGAGCAGTCAAACTGATTTATAATCGGATGAACAGCAGTCATTAATCGGACGAAGAGCAGTCAAACTGTTATATAGGAGGACGAAGAGCAGTCAAACTGAATTATAATCGGATGAAGAGCAGTCAAACTGATTTATAAGAGGATGAAGAGCAGTCAAACTGCTTTATAAAAGGATGAAGAGTAGTCAAACTGTTTAATAAGAGGACGAAGAGCAGTCAAACTGTTTTATAAGCGGACGAACAGCAGTCAAACTGATTTATAATCGGACGAAGAGCAGTCAAACTGATTTATAATCGGACAAAGAGCAGTCAAACGGTTTTATAAGAGGATGAAGAGCAGTCAAATTGATTTATAAGAGGATGAAGAGCAGTCAAACTGATTTATAATCCGACGAAGAGCAGTCAAACTGTTCTATAGGAGGATGAAGCGCAGTCAAACTGGTTTATAGGAGGATGAAGAGCACTCAAACTGATTTATAAGAGGATGAAGAGCAGTCAAACTGCTTTATAAAAGGCTGAAGAGCAGTCAAACTGATTTATAATCGGACGAAGAGCAGTCAATGATCGGACGAAGAGCAGTCAAACTCTTCTATAGGAGGATGAAGCGCAGTCAAACTGTTTTACACGAGGATGTAGAGCAGTCAGACTGGTTTACAAGAGGATGAAGAGCAGTCAACCTGTTTTACAAGAGGATGAAGAGCAGTCAAACTGTTTTATAAGAGAATGAAGAGCAGTCTAATTGCTTTATAAAAGGATGAAGAGCAGTCAAACTGTTTTATAAGAGGACGAAGAGCAGTCAAACTGAATTATAATTGGATGAAGAGCAGTCAAACTGATTTATAAGAGGATGAAGAGCAGTCAAACTGCTTTATAAAAGGATGAAGAGCAGTCAAACTGTTTTATAAGAGGACGAAGAGCAGTCAAACTGTTTTATAAGCGGACGAACAGCAGTCAAACTGATTTATAATCGGACGAAGAGCAGTCAAACTGTTTTATAATCGGACGAAGAGCAGTCAAACTGCTTTATAAAAGGATGAAGAGCAGTCAAACTGTTTTATACGAGGATGTAGAGCAGTCAGACTGTTTTACAAGAGGATGAAGAGCAGTCAACCTGTTTTACAAGAGGATGAAGATTAGTCAATCTGTTTTATAAGAGGATGAAGAGCAGTCAAACTGCTTTATAAAAGGATGAAGAGCAGTCAAACTGTTTTATAAGAGGACGAAGAGCAGTCAAACTGATTTATAAGAGGATGAAGAGCAGTCAAACTGATTTATAAGAGGATGAAGAGCAGTGAAACTGCTTTATAAAACGATGAAGAGCAGTCAAACTGTTTTATAAGAGGACGAAGAGCAGTCAAACTGATTTATAAGAGGATGAAGAGCAATCAAACTGTTTTATAAGCGGACGAACAGCAGTCAAACTGATTTATAATCGGACGAAGAGCAGTCAAACTGTTCTATACGAGGATGAATCGCAGTCAAACTGGTTTATAGGAGGATGAAGAGCAGTCAAACTGCTTTATAGGAGGATGAAGAGCAGTCAAACTGCTTTATAAAACGATGAAGAGCAGTCTACTGTTTTATAAGAGGACGAAGAGCAGTCAAACTGATTTATAAGAGGATGAAGAGCAGTCAAACTGATTTAAAAGAGGATGAAGAGCAGTCAAACTGCTTTATAAAAGGATGAAGAGCAGTCAAACTGATTTATAATCGGATGAACAGCAGTCAATAATGGGACGAAGAGCAGTCAAACTGTTATATAGGAGGACGAAGAGCAGTCAAACTGAATTATAATCGGATGAAGAGCAGTCAAACTGATTTATAAGAGGATGAAGAGCAGTCAAACTGCTTTATAAAAGCATGAAGAGCAGTCAAACTGTTTAATAAGAGGACGAAGAGCAATCAAACTGTTTTATAAGCGGACGAACAGCAGTCAAACTGATTTATAATCGGACGAAGAGCAGTCATACTGTTCTATAGGAGGATGAAGCGCAGTCAAACTGGTTTATAAGAGGATGAAGAGCAGTCAAACTGCTCTATAAGAGGATGAAGAGCAGTCAAACTGCTTAATAAAACGATGAAGAGCAGTCAAACTGTTTTATAAGAGGACGAAGAGCAGTCAAACTGATTTATAAGAGGATGAAGAGCAGTCAAACTGATTTAAAAGAGGATGAAGAGCAGTCAAACTGCTTTATAAAAGGATGAAGAGCAGTCAAACTGATTTATAATCGGATGAACAGCAGTCAATAATGGGACGAAGAGCAGTCAAACTGTTATATAGGAGGACGAAGAGCAGTCAAACTGAATTATAATCGGATGAAGAGCAGTCAAACTGATTTATAAGAGGATGAAGAGCAGTCAAACTGCTTTATAAAAGGATGAAGAGCAGTCAAACTGTTTAAAAAGAGGACGAAGAGCAGTCAAACTGTTTTATAAGCGGACGAACAGCAGTCAAACTGATTTATAATCGGTCGAAGAGCAGTCAAACTGATTTATAATCGGACGAAGAGCAGTCAAACGGTTTTATAAGAGGATGAAGAGCAGTCAAATTGATTTATAAGAGGATGAAGAGCAGTCAAACGGTTTTATAAGAGGATGAAGAGCAGTCAAATTGATTTATAAGAGGATGAAGAGCAGTCAAACTGATTTATAATCGGACGAAGAGCAGTCAAACTGATTTATAATCGGACGAAGAGCAGTCAAACGGTTTTATAAGAGGATGAAGAGCAGTCAAATTGATTTATAAGAGGATGAAGAGCAGTCAAACTGCTTTATAAAAGGATGAGGAGCAGTCAAACTGTTTTATAAGAGGACGAAGAGCAGTCAAACTGATTTATAAGAGGATGAAGAGCAGTCAAACTGATTTATAAGAGGATGAAGAGCAGTGAAACTGCTTTATAAAACGATGAAGAGCAGTCAAACTGTTTTATAAGAGGACGAAGTGCAGTCAAACTGATTTGTAAGAGGATGAAGAGCAGTCAAACTGATTTATAAGAGGATGAAGAGCAGTCAAACTGCTTTATAAAAGGATGAAGAGCAGTCAAACTGATTTAAAATCCGACGAAGAGCAGCCAAACTGTTCTATAGGAGGATGAAGCGCAGTCAAACTGGTTTATAGGAGGATGAAGAGCAGTCAAACAGCTTTATAGGAGGATGAAGAGCAGTCAAACTGCTTTATAAAACGATGAAGAGCAGTCAAACTGATTTATAAGAGGATGAAGAGCAGTGAAACTGCTTTATAAAACGATGAAGAGCAGTCAAACTGTTTTATAAGAGGACGAAGAGCAGTCAAACTGATTTATAAGAGGATGAAGAGCAATCAAACTGTTTTATAAGCGGACGAACAGCAGTCAAACTGATTTATAATCGGACGAAGAGCAGTCAAACTGTTCTATACGAGGATGAATCGCAGTCAAACTGGTTTATAGGAGGATGAAGAGCAGTAAAACTGCTTTATAGGAGGATGAAGAGCAGTCAAACTGCTTTATAAAACGATGAAGAGCAGTCTACTGTTTTATAAGAGGACGAAGAGCAGTCAAACTGATTTATAAGAGGATGAAGAGCAGTCAAACTGATTTAAAAGAGGATGAAGAGCAGTCAAACTGCTTTATAAAAGGATGAAGAGCAGTCAAACTGATTTATAATCGGATGAACAGCAGTCAATAATGGGACGAAGAGCAGTCAAACTGTTATATAGGAGGACGAAGAGCAGTCAAACTGAATTATAATCGGATGAAGAGCAGTCAAACTGATTTATAAGAGGATGAAGAGCAGTCAAACTGCTTTATAAAAGCATGAAGAGCAGTCAAACTGTTTAATAAGAGGACGAAGAGCAATCAAACTGTTTTATAAGCGGACGAACAGCAGTCAAACTGATTTATAAGAGGATGAAGAGCAGTGAAACTGCTTTATAAAACGATGAAGAGCAGTCAAACTGTTTTATAAGAGGACGAAGTGCAGTCAAACTGATTTGTAAGAGGATGAAGAGCAGTCAAACTGATTTAAAAGAGGATGAAGAGCAGTCAAACTGCTTTATAAAAGGATGAAGAGCAGTCAAACTGATTTATAATCGGATGAACAGCAGTCAATAATCGGACGAAGAGCAGTCAAACTGTTATATAGGAGGACGAAGAGCAGTCAAACTAATTATAATCGGATGAAGAGCAGTCAAACTGATTTATAAAAGGATGAAGAGCAGTCAAACTGATTTAAAATCCGACGAAGAGCAGCCAAACTGTTCTATAGGAGGATGAAGCGCAGTCAAACTGGTTTATAGGAGGATGAAGAGCAGTCAAACAGCTTTATAGGAGGATGAAGAGCAGTCAAACTGCTTTATAAAACGATGAAGAGCAGTCAAACTGATTTATAAGAGGATGAAGAGCAGTGAAACTGCTTTATAAAACGATGAAGAGCAGTCAAACTGTTTTATAAGAGGACGAAGAGCAGTCAAACTGATTTATAAGAGGATGAAGAGCAATCAAACTGTTTTATAAGCGGACGAACAGCAGTCAAACTGATTTATAATCGGACGAAGAGCAGTCAAACTGTTCTATACGAGGATGAATCGCAGTCAAACTGGTTTATAGGAGGATGAAGAGCAGTAAAACTGCTTTATAGGAGGATGAAGAGCAGTCAAACTGCTTTATAAAACGATGAAGAGCAGTCTACTGTTTTATAAGAGGACGAAGAGCAGTCAAACTGATTTATAAGAGGATGAAGAGCAGTCAAACTGATTTATAATCGGATGAACAGCAGTCAATAATGGGACGAAGAGCAGTCAAACTGTTATATAGGAGGACGAAGAGCAGTCAAACTGAATTATAATCGGATGAAGAGCAGTCAAACTGATTTATAAGAGGATGAAGAGCAGTCAAACTGCTTTATAAAAGCATGAAGAGCAGTCAAACTGTTTAATAAGAGGACGAAGAGCAATCAAACTGTTTTATAAGCGGACGAACAGCAGTCAAACTGATTTATAATCGGACGAAGAGCAGTCAAACTGTTCTATACGAGGATGAAGCGCAGTCAAACTGGTTTATAGGAGGATGAAGAGCAGTCAAACTGTTCTATAGGAGGATGAAGCGCAGTCAAACTGGTTTATAAGAGGATGAAGAGCAGTCAAACTGCTCTATAAGAGGATGAAGAGCAGTCAAACTGCTTAATAAAACGATGAAGAGCAGTCAAACTGTTTTATAAGAGGACGAAGAGCAGTCAAACTGATTTATAAGAGGATGAAGAGCAGTCAAACTGATTTAAAAGAGGATGAAGAGCAGTCAAACTGCTTTATAAAAGGATGAAGAGCAGTCAAACTGATTTATAATCGGATGAACAGCAGTCAATAATCGGACGAAGAGCAGTCAAACTGTTATATAGGAGGACGAAGAGCAGTCAAACTAATTATAATCGGATGAAGAGCAGTCAAACTGATTTATAAGAGGATGAAGAGCAGTCAAACTGCTTTATAAAAGGATGAAGAGCAGTCAAACTGTTTAAAAAGAGGACGAAGAGCAGTCAAACTGTTTTATAAGCGGACGAACAGCGGTCAAACTGATTTATAATCGGACGAAGAGCAGTCAAACTGATTTATAACCGGACGAAGAGCAGTCAAACGGTTTTATAAGAGGATGAAGAGCAGTCAAATTGATTTATAAGAGGATGAAGAGCAGTCAAACGGTTTTATAAGAGGATGAAGAGCAGTCAAATTGATTTATAAGAGGATGAAGAGCAGTCAAACTGATTTATAATCGGACGAAGAGCAGTCAAACTGATTTATAATCGGACGAAGAGCAGTCAAACGGTTTTATAAGAGGATGAAGAGCAGTCAAATTGATTTATAAGAGGATGAAGAGCAGTCAAACTGCTTTATAAAAGGATGAAGAGCAGTCAAACTGTTTTATAAGAGGACGAAGAGCAGTCAAACTGATTTATAAGAGGATGAAGAGCTGTCAAACTGATTTATAAGAGGATGAAGAGCAGTGAAACTGCTTTATAAAACGATGAAGAGCAGTCAAACTGTTTTATAAGAGAACGAAGTGCAGTCAAACTGATTTGTAAGAGGATGAAGAGCAGTCAAACTGATTTATAAGAGGATGAAGAGCAGTCAAACTGCTTTATAAAAGGATGAAGAGCAGTCAAACTGATTTATAAACGGACGAAGAGCAGTCAATAATCGGACGAAGAGCAGCCAAACTGTTCTATAGGAGGATGAAGCGCAGTCAAACTGTTTTACACGAGGATGTAGAGCAGTCAGACTGGTTTACAAGAGTATGAAGAGCAGTCAACATGTTTTACAAGAGGTTGAAGAGCAGTCAAACTGTTTTATAAGAGGATGAAGAGCAGTCAAACTGATTTATAAGAGGATGAACCGCAGTCAAACTGATTTATAATCGGACGAAGAGCAGTCAAACTGATTTATAAGAGGATGAAGAGCGGTCAAACTGCTTTATAAGAGGATGAAGAGCAGTCAAACTGTTCTATAGGAGGATGAAGCGCAGTCAAACTGGTTTATATGAGGATGAAGAGCAGTCAAACTGCTTTATAAGAGGATGAAGAGCAGTCAAAGTGCTTTATAAAACGATGAAGAGCAGTTAAACTGTTATATAAGAGGACGAAGAGCAGTCAAACTGATTTATAAGAGGATGAAGAGCAGTCAAACTGATTTAAAAGAGGATGAAGAGCAGTCAAACTGCTTTATAAAAGGTTGAAGAGCAGTCAAACTGCTTTATAAGAGGATGAAGAGCAGTCAAACTGTTCTATAGGAGGATGAAGCGCAGTCAAACTGGTTTATATGAGGATGAAGAGCAGTCAAACTGCTTTATAAAACGATGAAGAGCAGTCAAACTGTTTTATAAGAGGACGAAGAGCAGTCAAACTGATTTATAAGAGGATGAAGAGCAGTCAAACTGATTTAAAAGAGGATGAAGAGCAGTCAAACTGCTTTATAAAAGGATGAAGAGCAGTCAAACTGATTTATAATCGGATGAACAGCAGTCAATAATCGGACGAAGAGCAGTCAAACTGATTTATAATCGGACGAAGAGCAGTCAAACGGTTTTATAAGAGGATGAAGAGCAGTCAAATTGATTTATAAGAGGATGAAGAGCAGTCAAACTGCTTTATAAAAGGATGAAGAGCAGTCAAACTGTTTTATAAGAGGACGAAGAGCAGTCAAACTGATTTATAAGAGGATGAAGAGCAGTCAAACTGATTTATAAGAGGATGAAGAGCAGTGAAACTGCTTTATAAAACGATGAAGAGCAGTCAAACTGTTTTATAAGAGGACGAAGTGCAGTCAAACTGATTTGTAAGAGGATGAAGAGCAGTCAAACTGATTTATAAGAGGATGAAGAGCAGTCAAACTGCTTTATAAAAGGATGAAGAGCAGTCAAACTGATTTAAAATCCGACGAAGAGCAGCCAAACTGTTCTATAGGAGGATGAAGCGCAGTCAAACTGGTTTATAGGAGGATGAAGAGCAGTCAAACAGCTTTATAGGAGGATGAAGAGCAGTCAAACTGCTTTATAAAACGATGAAGAGCAGTCAAACTGATTTATAAGAGGATGAAGAGCAGTGAAACTGCTTTATAAAACGATGAAGAGCAGTCAAACTGTTTTATAAGAGGACGAAGAGCAGTCAAACTGATTTATAAGAGGATGAAGAGCAATCAAACTGTTTTATAAGCGGACGAACAGCAGTCAAACTGATTTATAATCGGACGAAGAGCAGTCAAACTGTTCTATACGAGGATGAATCGCAGTCAAACTGGTTTATAGGAGGATGAAGAGCAGTAAAACTGCTTTATAGGAGGATGAAGAGCAGTCAAACTGCTTTATAAAACGATGAAGAGCAGTCTACTGTTTTATAAGAGGACGAAGAGCAGTCAAACTGATTTATAAGAGTATGAAGAGCAGTCAAACTGATTTAAAAGAGGATGAAGAGCAGTCAAACTGCTTTATAAAAGGATGAAGAGCAGTCAAACTGATTTATAATCGGATGAACAGCAGTCAATAATGGGACGAAGAGCAGTCAAACTGTTATATAGGAGGACGAAGAGCAGTCAAACTGAATTATAATCGGATGAAGAGCAGTCAAACTGATTTATAATCGGACGAAGAGCAGTCAAACTGATTTATAATCGGACGAAGAGCAGTCAAACGGTTTTATAAGAGGATGAAGAGCAGTCAAATTGATTTATAAGAGGATGAAGAGCAGTCAAACTGCTTTATAAAAGCATGAAGAGCAGTCAAACTGTTTAATAAGAGGACGAAGAGCAATCAAACTGTTTTATAAGCGGACGAACAGCAGTCAAACTGATTTATAATCGGACGAAGAGCAGTCAAACTGTTCTATACGAGGATGAAGCGCAGTCAAACTGGTTTATAGGAGGATGAAGAGCAGTCAAACTGTTCTATAGGAGGATGAAGCGCAGTCAAACTGGTTTATAAGAGGATGAAGAGCAGTCAAACTGCTCTATAAGAGGATGAAGAGCAGTCAAACTGCTTAATAAAACGATGAAGAGCAGTCAAACTGTTTTATAAGAGGACGAAGAGCAGTCAAACTGATTTATAAGAGGATGAAGAGCAGTCAAACTGATTTAAAAGAGGATGAAGAGCAGTCAAACTGCTTTATAAAAGGATGAAGAGCAGTCAAACTGATTTATAATCGGATGAACAGCAGTCAATAATCGTACGAAGAGCAGTCAAACTGTTATATAGGAGGACGAAGAGCAGTCAAACTGAATTATAATCGGATGAAGAGCAGTCAAACTGATTTATAAGAGGATGAAGAGCAGTCAAACTGCTTTATAAAAGGATGAAGAGCAGTCAAACTGTTTAAAAAGAGGACGAAGAGCAGTCAAACTGTTTTATAAGCGGACGAACAGCGGTCAAACTGATTTATAATCGGACGAAGAGCAGTCAAACTGATTTATAATCGGACGAAGAGCAGTCAAACGGTTTTATAAGAGGATGAAGAGCAGTCAAATTGATTTATAAGAGGATGAAGAGCAGTCAAACGGTTTTATAAGAGGATGAAGAGCAGTCAAATTGATTTATAAGAGGATGAAGAGCAGTCAAACTGATTTATAATCGGACGAAGAGCAGTCAAACTGATTTATAATCGGACGAAGAGCAGTCAAACGGTTTTATAAGAGGATGAAGAGCAGTCAAATTGATTTATAAGAGGATGAAGAGCAGTCAAACTGCTTTATAAAAGGATGAAGAGCAGTCAAACTGTTTTATAAGAGGACGAAGAGCAGTCAAACTGATTTATAAGAGGATGAAGAGCAGTCAAACTGATTTATAAGAGGATGAAGAGCAGTGAAACTGCTTTATAAAACGATGAAGAGCAGTCAAACTGTTTTATAAGGGAACGAAGTGCAGTCAAACTGATTTGTAAGAGGATGAAGAGCAGTCAAACTGATTTATAAGAGGATGAAGAGCAGTCAAACTGCTTTATAAAAGGATGAAGAGCAGTCAAACTGATTTATAAACGGACGAAGAGCAGTCAATAATCGGACGAAGAGCAGCCAAACTGTTCTATAGGAGGATGAAGCGCAGTCAAACTGTTTTACACGAGGATGTAGAGCAGTCAGACTGGTTTACAAGAGTATGAAGAGCAGTCAACATGTTTTACAAGAGGTTGAAGAGCAGTCAAACTGTTTTATAAGAGGATGAAGAGCAGTCAAACTGATTTATAAGAGGATGAAGAGCAGTCAAACTGCTTTATAAAAGGATGAAGATCAGTCAAACTGTTTTATAAGCAGACGAAGAGCAGTCAAACTGATTTATAATCGGACGAAGAGCAGTCAAACTGATTTATAAAAGGATGAAGAGCAGTCAAACTGTTTTATAAGCGGATGAACCGCAGTCAAACTGATTTATAATCGGACGAAGAGCAGTCAAACTGATTTATAAGAGGATGAAGAGCGGTCAAACTGCTTTATAAGAGGATGAAGAGCAGTCAAACTGTTCTATAGGAGGATGAAGCGCAGTCAAACTGGTTTATATGAGGATGAAGAGCAGTCAAACTGCTTTATAAGAGGATGAAGAGCAGTCAAACTGCTTTATAAAACGATGAAGAGCAGTTAAACTGTTATATAAGAGGACGAAGAGCAGTCAAACTGATTTATAGGAGGATGAAGAGCAGTAAAACTGCTTTATAGGAGGATGAAGAGCAGTCAAACTGCTTTATAAAACGATGAAGAGCAGTCTACTGTTTTATAAGAGGACGAAGAGCAGTCAAACTGATTTATAAGAGTATGAAGAGCAGTCAAACTGATTTAAAAGAGGATGAAGAGCAGTCAAACTGCTTTATAAAAGGATGAAGAGCAGTCAAACTGATTTATAATCGGATGAACAGCAGTCAATAATGGGACGAAGAGCAGTCAAACTGTTATATAGGAGGACGAAGAGCAGTCAAACTGAATTATAATCGGATGAAGAGCAGTCAAACTGATTTATAATCGGACGAAGAGCAGTCAAACTGATTTATAATCGGACGAAGAGCAGTCAAACGGTTTTATAAGAGGATGAAGAGCAGTCAAATTGATTTATAAGAGGATGAAGAGCAGTCAAACTGCTTTATAAAAGCATGAAGAGCAGTCAAACTGTTTAATAAGAGGACGAAGAGCAATCAAACTGTTTTATAAGCGGACGAACAGCAGTCAAACTGATTTATAATCGGACGAAGAGCAGTCAAACTGTTCTATACGAGGATGAAGCGCAGTCAAACTGGTTTATAGGAGGATGAAGAGCAGTCAAACTGTTCTATAGGAGGATGAAGCGCAGTCAAACTGGTTTATAAGAGGATGAAGAGCAGTCAAACTGCTCTATAAGAGGATGAAGAGCAGTCAAACTGCTTAATAAAACGATGAAGAGCAGTCAAACTGTTTTATAAGAGGACGAAGAGCAGTCAAACTGATTTATAAGAGGATGAAGAGCAGTCAAACTGATTTAAAAGAGGATGAAGAGCAGTCAAACTGCTTTATAAAAGGATGAAGAGCAGTCAAACTGATTTATAATCGGATGAACAGCAGTCAATAATCGGACGAAGAGCAGTCAAACTGTTATATAGGAGGACGAAGAGCAGTCAAACTGAATTATAATCGGATGAAGAGCAGTCAAACTGATTTATAAGAGGATGAAGAGCAGTCAAACTGCTTTATAAAAGGATGAAGAGCAGTCAAACTGTTTAAAAAGAGGACGAAGAGCAGTCAAACTGTTTTATAAGCGGACGAACAGCGGTCAAACTGATTTATAATCGGACGAAGAGCAGTCAAACTGATTTATAATCGGACGAAGAGCAGTCAAACGGTTTTATAAGAGGATGAAGAGCAGTCAAATTGATTTATAAGAGGATGAAGAGCAGTCAAACGGTTTTATAAGAGGATGAAGAGCAGTCAAATTGATTTATAAGAGGATGAAGAGCAGTCAAACTGATTTATAATCGGACGAAGAGCAGTCAAACTGATTTATAATCGGACGAAGAGCAGTCAAACGGTTTTATAATAGGATGAAGAGCAGTCAAATTGATTTATAAGAGGATGAAGAGCAGTCAAACTACTTTATAAAAGGATGAAGAGCAGTCAAACTGTTTTATAAGAGGACGAAGAGCAGTCAAACTGATTTATAAGAGGATGAAGAGCAGTCAAACTGATTTATAAGAGGATGAAGAGCAGTGAAACTGCTTTATAAAACGATGAAGAGCAGTCAAACTGTTTTATAAGAGAACGAAGTGCAGTCAAACTGATTTGTAAGAGGATGAAGAGCAGTCAAACTGATTTATAAGAGGATGAAGAGCAGTCAAACTGCTTTATAAAAGGATGAAGAGCAGTCAAACTGATTTATAAACGGACGAAGAGCAGTCAATAATCGGACGAAGAGCAGCCAAACTGTTCTATAGGAGGATGAAGCGCAGTCAAACTGTTTTACACGAGGATGTAGAGCAGTCAGACTGGTTTACAAGAGTATGAAGAGCAGTCAACATGTTTTACAAGAGGTTGAAGAGCAGTCAAACTGTTTTATAAGAGGATGAAGAGCAGTCAAACTGATTTATAAGAGGATGAAGAGCAGTCAAACTGCTTTATAAAAGGATGAAGATCAGTCAAACTGTTTTATAAGCAGACGAAGAGCAGTCAAACTGATTTATAATCGGACGAAGAGCAGTCAAACTGATTTATAAAAGGATGAAGAGCAGTCAAACTGTTTTATAAGCGGATGAACCGCAGTCAAACTGATTTATAATCGGACGAAGAGCAGTCAAACTGATTTATAAGAGGATGAAGAGCGGTCAAACTGCTTTATAAGAGGATGAAGAGCAGTCAAACTGTTCTATAGGAGGATGAAGCGCAGTCAAACTGGTTTATATGAGGATGAAGAGCAGTCAAACTGCTTTATAAGAGGATGAAGAGCAGTCAAAGTGCTTTATAAAACGATGAAGAGCAGTTAAACTGTTATATAAGAGGACGAAGAGCAGTCAAACTGATTTATAAGAGGATGAAGAGCAGTCAAACTGATTTAAAAGAGGATGAAGAGCAGTCAAACTGCTTTATAAAAGGTTGAAGAGCAGTCAAACTGCTTTATAAGAGGATGAAGAGCAGTCAAACTGTTCTATAGGAGGATGAAGCGCAGTCAAACTGGTTTATATGAGGATGAAGAGCAGTCAAACTGCTTTATAAAACGATGAAGAGCAGTCAAACTGTTTTATAAGAGGACGAAGAGCAGTCAAACTGATTTATAAGAGGATGAAGAGCAGTCAAACTGATTTATAAGAGGATGAAGAGCAGTCAAACTGCTTTATAAAAGGATGAAGAGCAGTCAAACTGTTTAAAAAGAGGACGAAGAGCAGTCAAACTGTTTTATAAGCGGACGAACAGCGGTCAAACTGATTTATAATCGGACGAAGAGCAGTCAAACTGATTTATAATCGGACGAAGAGCAGTCAAACGGTTTTATAAGAGGATGAAGAGCAGTCAAATTGATTTATAAGAGGATGAAGAGCAGTCAAACGGTTTTATAAGAGGATGAAGAGCAGTCAAATTGATTTATAAGAGGATGAAGAGCAGTCAAACTGATTTATAATCGGACGAAGAGCAGTCAAACTGATTTATAATCGGACGAAGAGCAGTCAAACGGTTTTATAAGAGGATGAAGAGCAGTCAAATTGATTTATAAGAGGATGAAGAGCAGTCAAACTGCTTTATAAAAGGATGAAGAGCAGTCAAACTGTTTTATAAGAGGACGAAGAGCAGTCAAACTGATTTATAAGAGGATGAAGAGCAGTCAAACTGATTTATAAGAGGATGAAGAGCAGTGAAACTGCTTTATAAAACGATGAAGAGCAGTCAAACTGTTTTATAAGAGAACGAAGTGCAGTCAAACTGATTTGTAAGAGGATGAAGAGCAGTCAAACTGATTTATAAGAGGATGAAGAGCAGTCAAACTGCTTTATAAAAGGATGAAGAGCAGTCAAACTGATTTATAAACGGACGAAGAGCAGTCAATAATCGGACGAAGAGCAGCCAAACTGTTCTATAGGAGGATGAAGCGCAGTCAAACTGTTTTACACGAGGATGTAGAGCAGTCAGACTGGTTTACAAGAGTATGAAGAGCAGTCAACATGTTTTACAAGAGGTTGAAGAGCAGTCAAACTGTTTTATAAGAGGATGAAGAGCAGTCAAACTGATTTATAAGAGGATGAAGAGCAGTCAAACTGCTTTATAAAAGGATGAAGATCAGTCAAACTGTTTTATAAGCAGACGGAGAGCAGTCAAACTGATTTATAATCGGACGAAGAGCAGTCAAACTGATTTATAAAAGGATGAAGAGCAGTCAAACTGTTTTATAAGTGGATGAACCGCAGTCAAACTGATTTATAATCGGACGAAGAGCAGTCAAACAGATTTATAAGAGGATGAAGAGCGGTCAAACTGCTTTATAAGAGGATGAAGAGCAGTCAAACTGTTCTATAGGAGGATGAAGCGCAGTCAAACTGGTTTATATGAGGATGAAGAGCAGTCAAACTGCTTTATAAGAGGATGAAGTGCAGTCAAAGTGCTTTATAAAACGATGAAGAGCAGTTAAACTGTTATATAAGAGGACGAAGAGCAGTCAAACTGATTTATAAGAGGATGAAGAGCAGTCAAACTGATTTAAAAGAGGATGAAGAGCAGTCAAACTGCTTTATAAAAGGTTGAAGAGCAGTCAAACTGCTTTATAAGAGGATGAAGAGCAGTCAAACTGTTCTATAGGAGGATGAAGCGCAGTCAAACTGGTTTATATGAGGATGAAGAGCAGTCAAACTGCTTTATAAAACGATGAAGAGCAGTCAAACTGTTTTATAAGAGGACGAAGAGCAGTCAAACTGATTTATAAGAGGATGAAGAGCAGTCAAACTGATTTAAAAGAGGATGAAGAGCAGTCAAACTGCTTTATAAAAGGATGTAGAGCAGTCAAACTGATTTATAATCGGATGAACAGCAGTCAATAATCGGACGAAGAGCAGTCAAACTGTTATATAGGAGGACGAAGAGCAGTCAAACTGAATTATAATCGGATGAAGAGCAGTCAAACTGATTTATAAGAGGATGAAGAGCAGTCAAACTGCTTTATAAAAGGATGAAGAGCAGTCAAACTGTTTAATAAGAGGACGAAGAGCAGTCAAACTGTTTTATAAGCGGACGAACAGCAGTCAAACTGATTTATAATCGGACGAAGAGCAGTCAAACTGATTTATAATTGGACGAAGAGCAGTCAAACGGTTTTATAAGAGGATGAAGAGCAGTCAAATTGATTTATAAGAGGATGAAGAGCAGTCAAACTGCTTTATAAAAAGATGAAGCGCAGTCAAACTGTTTTATACGAGGATGTAGAGCAGTCAGACTGTTTTACAAGAGGTTGAAGAGCAGTCAACCTGTTTTACAAGAGGATGAAGAGCAGTCAAACCGCTTTATAAAAGGATGAAGAGCAGTCAAACTGATTTATAATTGGACGAAGAGCAGTCAATAATCGGACGAAGAGCAGCCAAACTGTTCTATAGGAGGATGAAGCGCAGTCAAACTGTTTTACACGAGGATGTAGAGCAGTCAGACTGGTTTACAAGAGTATGAAGAGCAGTCAACATGTTTTACAAGAGGTTGAAGAGCAGTCAAACTGTTTTATAAGCAGACGAAGAGCAGTCAAACTGATTTATAAGAGGATGAAGAGCGGTCAAACTGCTTTATAAGAGGATGAAGAGCAGTCAAACTGTTCTATAGGAGGATGAAGCGCAGTCAAACTGGTTTATATGAGGATGAAGTGCAGTCAAACTGCTTTATAAGAGGATGAAGAGCAGTCAAAGTGCTTTATAAAACGATGAAGAGCAGTTAAACTGTTATATAAGAGGACGAAGAGCAGTCAAACTGATTTATAAGAGGATGAAGAGCAGTCAAACTGATTTAAAAGAGGATGAAGAGCAGTCAAACTGCTTTATAAAAGGTTGAAGAGCAGTCAAACTGATTTATAATCGGATGAACAGCAGTCAATAATCGGACGAAGAGCAGTCAAACTGTTATATAGGAGGACGAAGAGCAGTCAAACTGAATTATAATCGGATGAAGAGCAGTCAAACTGATTTATAAGAGGATGAAGAGCAGTCAAACTGCTTTATAAAAGGATGAAGAGCAGTCAAACTGTTTAATAAGAGGACGAAGAGCAGTCAAACTGTTTTATAAGCGGACGAACAGCAGTCAAACTGATTTATAATCGGACGAATAGCAGTCAAACTGATTTATAATCGGACGAAGAGCAGTCAAACGGTTTTATAAGAGGATGAAGAGCAGTCAAATTGATTTATAAGAGGATGAAGAGCAGTCAAACTGCTTTATAAAAAGATGAAGCACAGTCAAACTGTTTTATACGAGGATGTAGAGCAGTCAGACTGTTTTACAAGAGGTTGAAGAGCAGTCAACCTGTTTTACAAGAGGATGAAGAGCAGTCAAACCGCTTTATAAAAGGATGAAGAGCAGTCAAACTGATTTATAATTGGACGAAGAGCAGTCAAACTCTTCTATACGGGGATGAAGCGCAGTCAAACTGGTTTATAGGAGGATGAAGAGCAGTCAAACTATTTTATAAGAGGATGAAGAGCAGTCAAACTGATTTAAAATCCGACGAAGAGCAGTCAAACTGTTCTATAGGAGGATGAAGCGCAGTCAAACTGGTTTATAGGAGGATGAAGAGCAGTCAAACAGCTTTATAGGAGGATGAAGAGCAGTCAAACTGCTTTATAAAACGATGAAGAGCAGTCAAACTGATTTATAAGAGGATGAAGAGCAGTCAAACTGCTTTATAAAAGGCTGAAGAGCAGTCAAACTGATTTATAATCGGACGAAGAGCAGTCAATGATCGGACGAAGAGCAGTCAAACTCTTCTATAGGAGGATGAAGCGCAGTCAAACTGTTTTAGACGAGGATTTAGAGCAGTCAGACTGGTTTACAAGAGGATGAAGAGCAGTCAGCCTGTTTTAGAAGAGGATGAAGAGCAGTCAAACTGTTTTATAAGAGAATGAAGAGCAGTCAAACTGCTTTATAAAAGGATGAAGAGCAGTCAAACTGTTTTATGAGAGGACGAAGAGCAGTCAAACTGTTTTATAAGAGGACGAACAGCAGTCAAACTGATTTATAATCGGACGAAGAGCAGTCAAACTGATTTATAATCGGACGAAGAGCAGTCAAACGGTTTTATAAGAGGATGAAGAGCAGTCAAATTGATTTATAAGAGGATGAAGAGCAGTCAAACTGCTTTATAAAAGGATGAAGAGCAGTCAAACTGTTTTATACGAGGATGTAGAGCAGTCAGACTGTTTTACAAGAGGTTAAAGAGCAGTCAACCTGTTTTACAAGAGGATGTAGAGCAGTCAAACTGTTTTATAAGAGGATGAAGAGCAGTCAAACTGATTTATAAGAGGATGAAGAGCAGTCAAACCGCTTTATAAAAGGATGAAGAGCAGTCTACTGTTTTATAAGAGGACGAAGAGCAGTCAAAATGATTTATAATCGGATGAAGAGCAGTCAAACAGATTTATAAGAGGATGAAGAGCAGTCAAACTGCTTTATAAAAGGATGAAGAGCAGTCAAACTGTTTTATAAGAGGACGAAGAGCAGTCAAACTGATTTATAATCGGACGAAGAGCAGTCAAACTGTTCTATACGAGGATGAAGCGCAGTCAAACTGGTTTATAGGAGGATGAAGAGCAGTCAAACTGTTTTACAAGAGGTTGAAGAGCAGTCAACCTGTTTTACAAGAGGATGAAGAGCAGTCAAACCGCTTTATAAAAGGATGAAGAGCAGTCAAACTGATTTATAATTGGACGAAGAGCAGTCAAACTGTTCTATACGGGGATGAAGCGCAGTCAAACTGGTTTATAGGAGGATGAAGAGCAGTCAAACTATTTTATAAGAGGATGAAGAGCAGTCAAACTGATTTAAAATCCGACGAAGAGCAGTCAAACTGTTCTATAGGAGGATGAAGCGCAGTCAAACTGGTTTATAGGAGGATGAAGAGCAGTCAAACAGCTTTATAGGAGGATGAAGAGCAGTCAAACTGCTTTATAAAACGATGAAGAGCAGTCAAACTGATTTATAAGAGGATGAAGAGCAGTCAAACTGCTTTATAAGAGGATGAAGAGCAGTCAAAGTGCTTTATAAAACGATGAAGAGCAGTTAAACTGTTATATAAGAGGACGAAGAGCAGTCAAACTGATTTATAAGAGGATGAAGAGCAGTCAAACTGATTTAAAAGAGGATGAAGAGCAGTCAAACTGCTTTATAAAAGGTTGAAGAGCAGTGAAACTGATTTATAATCGGATGAACAGCAGTCAATAATCGGACGAAGAGCAGTCAAACTGTTATATAGGAGGACGAAGAGCAGTCAAACTGAATTATAATCGGATGAAGAGCAGTCAAACTGATTTATAAGAGGATGAAGAGCAGTCAAACTGCTTTATAAAAGGATGAAGAGCAGTCAAACTGTTTAATAAGAGGACGAAGAGCAGTCAAACTGTTTTATAAGCAGACGAACAGCAGTCAAACTGATTTATAATCGGACGAAGAGCAGTCAAACTGATTTATAATCGGACGAAGAGCAGTCAAACGGTTTTATAAGAGGATGAAGAGCAGTCAAATTGATTTATAAGAGGATGAAGAGCAGTCAAACTGCTTTATAAAAAGATGAAGCACAGTCAAACTGTTTTATACGAGGATGTAGAGCAGTCAGACTGTTTTACAAGAGGTTGAAGAGCAGTCAACCTGTTTTACAAGAGGATGAAGAGCAGTCAAACCGCTTTATAAAAGGATGAAGAGCAGTCAAACTGATTTATAATTGGACGAAGAGCAGTCAAACTCTTCTATACGGGGATGAAGCGCAGTCAAACTGGTTTATAGGAGGATGAAGAGCAGTCAAACTATTTTATAAGAGGATGAAGAGCAGTCAAACTGATTTAAAATCCGACGAAGAGCAGTCAAACTGTTCTATAGGAGGATGAAGCGCAGTCAAACTGGTTTATAGGAGGATGAAGAGCAGTCAAACAGCTTTATAGGAGGATGAAGAGCAGTCAAACTGCTTTATAAAACGATGAAGAGCAGTCAAACTGATTTATAAGAGGATGAAGAGCAGTCAAACTGCTTTATAAAAGGCTGAAGAGCAGTCAAACTGATTTATAATCGGACGAAGAGCAGTCAATGATCGGACGAAGAGCAGTCAAACTCTTCTATAGGAGGATGAAGCGCAGTCAAACTGTTTTAGACGAGGATTTAGAGCAGTCAGACTGGTTTACAAGAGGATGAAGAGCAGTCAGCCTGTTTTAGAAGAGGATGAAGAGCAGTCAAACTGTTTTATAAGAGAATGAAGAGCAGTCAAACTGCTTTATAAAAGGATGAAGAGCAGTCAAACTGTTTTATGAGAGGACGAAGAGCAGTCAAACTGTTTTATAAGAGGACGAACAGCAGTCAAACTGATTTATAATCGGACGAAGAGCAGTCAAACTGATTTATAATCGGACGAAGAGCAGTCAAACGGTTTTATAAGAGGATGAAGAGCAGTCAAATTGATTTATAAGAGGATGAAGAGCAGTCAAACTGCTTTATAAAAGGATGAAGAGCAGTCAAACTGTTTTATACGAGGATGTAGAGCAGTCAGACTGTTTTACAAGAGGTTAAAGAGCAGTCAACCTGTTTTACAAGAGGATGTAGAGCAGTCAAACTGTTTTATAAGAGGATGAAGAGCAGTCAAACTGATTTATAAGAGGATGAAGAGCAGTCAAACCGCTTTATAAAAGGATGAAGAGCAGTCTACTGTTTTATAAGAGGACGAAGAGCAGTCAAAATGATTTATAATCGGATGAAGAGCAGTCAAACAGATTTATAAGAGGATGAAGAGCAGTCAAACTGCTTTATAAAAGGATGAAGAGCAGTCAAACTGTTTTATAAGAGGACGAAGAGCAGTCAAACTGATTTATAATCGGACGAAGAGCAGTCAAACTGTTCTATACGAGGATGAAGCGCAGTCAAACTGGTTTATAGGAGGATGAAGAGCAGTCAAACTGTTTTACAAGAGGTTGAAGAGCAGTCAACCTGTTTTACAAGAGGATGAATAGCAGTCAAACCGCTTTATAAAAGGATGAAGAGCAGTCAAACTGATTTATAATTGGACGAAGAGCAGTCAAACTGTTCTATACGGGGATGAAGCGCAGTCAAACTGGTTTATAGGAGGATGAAGAGCAGTCAAACTATTTTATAAGAGGATGAAGAGCAGTCAAACTGATTTAAAATCCGACGAAGAGCAGTCAAACTGTTCTATAGGAGGATGAAGCGCAGTCAAACTGGTTTATAGGAGGATGAAGAGCAGTCAAACAGCTTTATAGGAGGATGAAGAGCAGTCAAACTGCTTTATAAAACGATGAAGAGCAGTCAAACTGATTTATAAGAGGATGAAGAGCAGTCAAACTGCTTTATAAAAGGCTGAAGAGCAGTCAAACTGATTTATAATCGGACGAAGAGCAGTCAATGATCGGACGAAGAGCAGTCAAACTCTTCTATAGGAGGATGAAGCGCAGTCAAACTGTTTTACACGAGGATTTAGAGCAGTCAGACTGGTTTACAAGAGGATGAAGAGCAGTCAAACTGTTTTATAAGAGAATGAAGAGCAGTCAAACTGCTTTATAAAAGGATGAAGAGCAGTCAAACTGTTTTATGAGAGGACGAAGAGCAGTCAAACTGTTTTATAAGAGGACGAAGAGCAGTCAAAATGATTTATAATCGGACGAAGAGCAGTCAAACGGTTTTATAAGAGGATGAAGAGCAGTCAAATTGATTTATAAGAGGATGAAGAGCAGTCAAACTGCTTTATAAAAGGATGAAGAGCATTCAAACTGTTTTATACGAATGTAGAGCAGTCAGACTGTTTTTCAAGAGGTTGAAGAGCAGTCAACCTGTTTTACAAGAGGATGTAGAGCAGTCAAACTGTTTTATAAGAGGATGAAGAGCAGTCAAACTGATTTATAAGAGGATGAAGAGCAGTCAAACCGCTTTATAAAAGGATGAAGAGCAGTCTACTGTTTTATAAGAGGACGAAGAGCAGTCAAAATGATTTATAATCGGATGAAGAGCAGTCAAACAGATTTATAAGAGGATGAAGAGCAGTCAAACTGCTTTATAAAAGGATGAAGAGCAGTCAAACTCTTTTATAAGAGGACGAAGAGCAGTCAAACTGATTTATAATGGACGAAGAGCAGTCAAACTGTTCTATACGAGGATGAAGCGCAGTCAAACTGGTTTATAGGAGGATGAAGAGCAGTCAAACTGTTCTATAGGAGGATGAAGCGCAGTCAAACTGGTTTATGTGAGGATGAAGAGCAGTCAAACTGCTTTATAAGAGGATGAAGAACAGTCAAACTGCTTTATAAAACGATGAAGAGCAGTCAAACTGTTTTATAAGAGGACGAAGAGCAGTCAAACTGATTTATAAGAGGATGAAGAGCAGTCAAACTGATTTAAAAGAGGATGAAGAGCAGTCAAACTGCTTTATAAAAGGATGAAGAGCAGTCAAACTGATTTATAATCGGATGAACAGCAGTCAATAATGGGACGAAGAGCAGTCAAACTGTTATATAGGAGGACGAAGAGCAGTCAAACTGAATTATAATCGGATGAAGAGCAGTCAAACTGATTTATAAGAGGATGAAGAGCAGTCAAACTGCTTTATAAAAGCATGAAGAGCAGTCAAACTGTTTAATAAGAGGACGAAGAGCAATCAAACTGTTTTATAAGCGGACGAACAGCAGTCAAACTGATTTATAATCGGACGAAGAGCAGTCAAACTGTTCTATACGAGGATGAAGCGCAGTCAAACTGGTTTATAGGAGGATGAAGAGCAGTCAAACTGTTCTATAGGAGGATGAAGCGCAGTCAAACTGGTTTATATGAGGATGAAGAGCAGTCAAACTGCTCTATAAGAGGATGAAGAGCAGTCAAACTGCTTAATAAAACGATGAAGAGCAGTCAAACTGTTTTATAAGAGGACGAAGAGCAGTCAAACTGATTTATAAGAGGATGAAGAGCAGTCAAACTGATTTAAAAGAGGATGAAGAGCAGTCAAACTGCTTTATAAAAGGATGAAGAGCAGTCAAACTGATTTATAAGAGGATGAAGAGCAGTCAAACTGATTTATAAGAGGATGAAGAGCAGTCAAACTGATTTAAAAGAGGATGAAGAGCAGTCAAACTGCTTTATAAAAGGATGAAGAGCAGTCAAACTGATTTATAAGAGGATGAAGAGCAGTCAAACTGCTTTATAAAAGGATGAAGAGCAGTCAAACTGTTTAAAAAGAGGACGAAGAGCAGTCAAACTGTTTTATAAGCGGACGAACAGCAGTCAAACTGTTTTATAAGAGGACGAAGAGCAGTCAAACTGATTTATAATCGGACGAAGAGCAGTCAAACGGTTTTATAAGAGGATGAAGAGCAGTCAAATTGATTTATAAGAGGATGAAGAGCAGTCAAACGGTTTTATAAGAGGATGAAGAGCAGTCAAATTGATTTATAAGAGGATGAAGAGCAGTCAAACTGATTTATAATCGGACGAAGAGCAGTCAAACTGATTTATAATCGGACGAAGAGCAGTCAAACGGTTTTATAAGAGGATGAAGAGCAGTCAAATTGATTTATAAGAAGATGAAGAGCAGTCAAACTGCTTTATAAAAGGATGAAGAGCAGTCAAACTGTTTTATAAGAGGACGAAGAGCAGTCAAACTGATTTATAAGAGGATGAAGAGCAATCAAACTGATTTATAAGAGGATGAAGAGCAGTGAAACTGCTTTATAAAACGATGAAGAGCAGTCAAACTGTTTTATAAGAGGACGAAGTGCAGTCAAACTGATTCGTAAGAGGAAGAAGAGCAGTCAAACTGATTTATAAGAGGACGAAGAGCAGTCAAAATGATTTATAATCGGATGAAGAGCAGTCAAACAGATTTATAAGAGGATGAAGAGCAGTCAAACTGCTTTATAAAAGGATGAAGAGCAGTCAAACTCTTTTATAAGAGGACGAAGAGCAGTCAAACTGATTTATAATGGACGAAGAGCAGTCAAACTGTTCTATACGAGGATGAAGCGCAGTCAAACTGGTTTATAGGAGGATGAAGAGCAGTCAAACTGTTCTATAGGAGGATGAAGCGCAGTCAAACTGGTTTATGTGAGGATGAAGAGCAGTCAAACTGCTTTATAAGAGGATGAAGAACAGTCAAACTGCTTTATAAAACGATGAAGAGCAGTCAAACTGTTTTATAAGAGGACGAAGAGCAGTCAAACTGATTTATAAGAGGATGAAGAGCAGTCAAACTGATTTAAAAGAGGATGAAGAGCAGTCAAACTGCTTTATAAAAGGATGAAGAGCAGTCAAACTGATTTATAATCGGATGAACAGCAGTCAATAATGGGACGAAGAGCAGTCAAACTGTTATATAGGAGGACGAAGAGCAGTCAATCTGAATTATAATCGGATGAAGAGCAGTCAAACTGATTTATAAGAGGATGAAGAGCAGTCAAACTGCTTTATAAAAGCATGAAGAGCAGTCAAACTGTTTAATAAGAGGACGAAGAGCAATCAAACTGTTTTATAAGCGGACGAACAGCAGTCAAACTGATTTATAATCGGACGAAGAGCAGTCAAACTGTTCTATACGAGGATGAAGCGCAGTCAAACTGGTTTATAGGAGGATGAAGAGCAGTCAAACTGTTCTATAGGAGGATGAAGCGCAGTCAAACTGGTTTATATGAGGATGAAGAGCAGTCAAACTGCTCTATAAGAGGATGAAGAGCAGTCAAACTGCTTAATAAAACGATGAAGAGCAGTCAAACTGTTTTATAAGAGGACGAAGAGCAGTCAAACTGATTTATAAGAGGATGAAGAGCAGTCAAACTGATTTAAAAGAGGATGAAGAGCAGTCAAACTGCTTTATAAAAGGATGAAGAGCAGTCAAACTGATTTATAAGAGGATGAAGAGCAGTCAAACTGATTTATAAGAGGATGAAGAGCAGTCAAACTGATTTAAAAGAGGATGAAGAGCAGTCAAACTGCTTTATAAAAGGATGAAGAGCAGTCAAACTGATTTATAAGAGGATGAAGAGCAGTCAAACTGCTTTATAAAAGGATGAAGAGCAGTCAAACTGTTTAAAAAGAGGACGAAGAGCAGTCAAACTGTTTTATAAGCGGACGAACAGCAGTCAAACTGTTTTATAAGAGGACGAAGAGCAGTCAAACTGATTTATAATCGGACGAAGAGCAGTCAAACGGTTTTATAAGAGGATGAAGAGCAGTCAAATTGATTTATAAGAGGATGAAGAGCAGTCAAACGGTTTTATAAGAGGATGAAGAGCAGTCAAATTGATTTATAAGAGGATGAAGAGCAGTCAAACTGATTTATAATCGGACGAAGAGCAGTCAAACTGATTTATAATCGGACGAAGAGCAGTCAAACGGTTTTATAAGAGGATGAAGAGCAGTCAAATTGATTTATAAGAAGATGAAGAGCAGTCAAACTGCTTTATAAAAGGATGAAGAGCAGTCAAACTGTTTTATAAGAGGACGAAGAGCAGTCAAACTGATTTATAAGAGGATGAAGAGCAATCAAACTGATTTATAAGAGGATGAAGAGCAGTGAAACTGCTTTATAAAACGATGAAGAGCAGTCAAACTGTTTTATAAGAGGACGAAGTGCAGTCAAACTGATTCGTAAGAGGAAGAAGAGCAGTCAAACTGATTTATAAGAGGATGAAGAGCAGTCAAACTGATTTATAAACGGACGAAGAGCAGTCAATAATCGGACGAAGAGCAGCCAAACTGTTCTATAGGAGGATGAAGCGCAGTCAAACTGTTTTACACGAGGATGTAGAGCAGTCAGACTGGTTTACAAGAGTATGAAGAACAGTCAACCTGTTTTACAAGAGGTTGAAGAGCAGTCAAACTGTTTTATAAGAGGATGAAGAGCAGTCAAACTGATTTATAAGAGGATGAAGAGCAGTCAAACTGATTTATAAGCGGATGAACCGCAGTCAAACTGATTTATAATCGGACGAAGACCAGTCAAACTGATTTATAAGA
The DNA here is from genome assembly GCF_029633865.1 of Lampris incognitus. NCBI lineage: Eukaryota > Metazoa > Chordata > Actinopteri > Lampriformes > Lampridae > Lampris > Lampris incognitus. Next base: position 38,067,109 of record NC_079222.1, read on the forward strand.
GGATGAAGAGCAGTCAAACTGCTTTATAAGAGGATGAAGAGCAGTCAAACTGTTCTATAGGAGGATGAAGCGCAGTCAAACTGGTTTATATGAGGATGAAGAGCAGTCAAACTGCTTTATAAAACGATGAAGAGCAGTCAAACTGTTTTATAAGAGGACGAAGAGCAGTCAAACTGATTTATAAGAGGATGAAGAGCAGTCAAACTGATTTAAAAGAGGATGAAGAGCAGTCAAACTGCTTTATAAAAGGATGAAGAGCAGTCAAACTGATTTATAATCGGATGAACAGCAGTCAATAATCGGACGAAGAGCAGTCAAACTGTTATATAGGAGGACGAAGAGCAGTCAAACTGAATTATAATCGGATGAAGAGCAGTCAAACTGATTTATAAGAGGATGAAGAGCAGTCAAACTGCTTTATAAAAGGATGAAGAGCAGTCAAACTGTTTAATAAGAGAACGAAGAGCAGTCAAACTGTTTTATAAGCGGACGAACAGCAGTCAAACTGATTTATAATCGGACGAAGAGCAGTCAAACTGATTTATAATCGGACGAAGAGCAGTCAAACGGTTTTATAAGAGGATGAAGAGCAGTCAAATTGATTTATAAGAGGATGAAGAGCAGTCAAACTGATTTATAATCCGACGAAGAGCAGTCAAACTGTTCTATAGGAGGATGAAGCGCAGTCAAACTGGTTTATAGGAGGATGAAGAGCACTCAAACTGATTTATAAGAGGATGAAGAGCAGTCAAACTGCTTTATAAAAAGCTGAAGAGCAGTCAAACTGATTTATAATCGGACGAAGAGCAGTCAATGATCGGACGAAGAGCAGTCAAACTCTTCTATAGGAGGATGAAGCGCAGTCAAACTGTTTTACACGAGGATGTAGAGCAGTCAGACTGGTTTACAAGAGGATGAAGAGCAGTCAACCTGTTTTACAAGAGGATGAAGAGCAGTCAAACTGTTTTATAAGAGAATGAAGAGCAGTCTAATTGCTTTATAAAAGGATGAAGAGCAGTCAAACTGTTTTATAAGAGGACGAACAGCAGTCAAACTGAATTATAATCGGATGAAGAGCAGTCAAACTGATTTATAAGAGGATGAAGAGCAGTCAAACTGCTTTATAAAAGGATGAAGAGCAGTCAAACTGTTTTATAAGAGGACGAAGAGCAGTCAAACTGTTTTATAAGCGGACGAACAGCAGTCAAACTGATTTATAATCGGACGAAGAGCAGTCAAACTGTTTTATAATCGGACGAAGAGCAGTCAAACGGTTTTATAAGAGGATGAAGAGCAGTCAAACTGATTTATAATCGGACGAAGAGCAGTCAAACTGATTTATAATCGGACGAAGAGCAGTCAAACGGTTTTATAAGAGGATGAAGAGCAGTCAAATTGATTTATAAGAGGATGAAGAGCAGTCAAACTGCTTTATAAAAGGATGAAGAGAAGTCAAACTGTTTTATAAGAGGACGAAGAGCAGTCAAACGGTTTTATAAGAGGATGAAGAGCAGTCAAATTGATTTATAAGAGGATGAAGAGCAGTCAAACTGATTTATAATCGGACGAAGAGCAGTCAAACTGTTTTATAATCGGACGAACAGCAGTCAAACTGAATTATAATCGGATGAAGAGCAGTCAAACTGATTTATAAGAGGATGAAGAGCAGTCAAACTGCTTTATAAAAGGATGAAGAGCAGTCAAACTGTTTTATAAGAGGACGAAGAGCAGTCAAACTGTTTTATAAGCGGACGAACAGCAGTCAAACTGATTTATAATCGGACGAAGAGCAGTCAAACTGTTTTATAATCGGACGAAGAGCAGTCAAACGGTTTTATAAGAGGATGAAGAGCAGTCAAACTGATTTATAATCGGACGAAGAGCAGTCAAACTGATTTATAATCGGACGAAGAGCAGTCAAACGGTTTTATAAGAGGATGAAGAGCAGTCAAATTGATTTATAAGAGGATGAAGAGCAGTCAAGCTGCTTTATAAAAGGATGAAGAGAAGTCAAACTGTTTTATAAGAGGACGAAGAGCAGTCAAACGGTTTTATAAGAGGATGAAGAGCAGTCAAATTGATTTATAAGAGGATGAAGAGCAGTCAAACTGATTTATAATCCGACGAAGAGCAGTCAAACTGTTCTATAGGAGGATGAAGCGCAGTCAAACTGGTTTATAGGAGGATGAAGAGCACTCAAACTGATTTATAAGAGGATGAAGAACAGTCAAACTGCTTTATAAAACGATGAAGAGCAGTCAAACTGTTTTATAAGAGGACGAAGAGCAGTCAAACTGATTTATAAGAGGATGAAGAGCAGTCAAACTGATTTAAAAGAGGATGAAGAGCAGTCAAACTGCTTTATAAAAGGATGAAGAGCAGTCAAACTGATTTATAATCGGATGAACAGCAGTCAATAATGGGACGAAGAGCAGTCAAACTGTTATATAGGAGGACGAAGAGCAGTCAAACTGAATTATAATCGGATGAAGAGCAGTCAAACTGATTTATAAGAGGATGAAGAGCAGTCAAACTGCTTTATAAAAGCATGAAGAGCAGTCAAACTGTTTAATAAGAGGACGAAGAGCAATCAAACTGTTTTATAAGCGGACGAACAGCAGTCAAACTGTTCTATACGAGGATGAAGCGCAGTCAAACTGGTTTATAGGAGGATGAAGAGCAGTCAAACTGTTCTATAGGAGGATGAAGCGCAGTCAAACTGGTTTATATGAGGATGAAGAGCAGTCAAACTGCTCTATAAGAGGATGAAGAGCAGTCAAACTGCTTAATAAAACGATGAAGAGCAGTCAAACTGTTTTATAAGAGGACGAAGAGCAGTCAAACTGATTTATAAGAGGATGAAGAGCAGTCAAACTGATTTAAAAGAGGATGAAGAGCAGTCAAACTGCTTTATAAAAGGATGAAGAGCAGTCAAACTGATTTATAAGAGGATGAAGAGCAGTCAAACTGATTTATAAGAGGATGAAGAGCAGTCAAACTGATTTAAAAGAGGATGAAGAGCAGTCAAACTGCTTTATAAAAGGATGAAGAGCAGTCAAACTGATTTATAAGAGGATGAAGAGCAGTCAAACTGCTTTATAAAAGGATGAAGAGCAGTCAAACTGTTTAAAAAGAGGACGAAGAGCAGTCAAACTGTTTTATAAGCGGACGAACAGCAGTCAAACTGTTTTATAAGAGGACGAAGAGCAGTCAAACTGATTTATAATCGGACGAAGAGCAGTCAAACGGTTTTATAAGAGGATGAAGAGCAGTCAAATTGATTTATAAGAGGATGAAGAGCAGTCAAACGGTTTTATAAGAGGATGAAGAGCAGTCAAATTGATTTATAAGAGGATGAAGAGCAGTCAAACTGATTTATAATCGGACGAAGAGCAGTCAAACTGATTTATAATCGGACGAAGAGCAGTCAAACGGTTTTATAAGAGGATGAAGAGCAGTCAAATTGATTTATAAGAAGATGAAGAGCAGTCAAACTGCTTTATAAAAGGATGAAGAGCAGTCAAACTGTTTTATAAGAGGACGAAGAGCAGTCAAACTGATTTATAAGAGGATGAAGAGCAATCAAACTGATTTATAAGAGGATGAAGAGCAGTGAAACTGCTTTATAAAACGATGAAGAGCAGTCAAACTGTTTTATAAGAGGACGAAGTGCAGTCAAACTGATTTGTAAGAGGAAGAAGAGCAGTCAAACTGATTTATAAGAGGATGAAGAGCAGTCAAACTGATTTATAAACGGACGAAGAGCAGTCAATAATCGGACGAAGAGCAGCCAAACTGTTCTATAGGAGGATGAAGCGCAGTCAAACTGTTTTACACGAGGATGTAGAGCAGTCAGACTGGTTTACAAGAGTATGAAGAGCAGTCAACCTGTTTTACAAGAGGTTGAAGAGCAGTCAAACTGTTTTATAAGAGGATGAAGAGCAGTCAAACTGATTTATAAGAGGATGAAGAGCAGTCAAACTGATTTATAAGCGGATGAACCGCAGTCAAACTGATTTATAATCGGACGAAGACCAGTCAAACTGATTTATAAGAGGATGAAGAGCAGTCAAACTGCTTTATAAGAGGATGAAGAGCAGTCAAACTGTTCTATAGGAGGATGAAGCGCAGTCAAACTGGTTTATATGAGGATGAAGAGCAGTCAAACTGCTTTATAAAACGATGAAGAGCAGTCAAACTGTTTTATAAGAGGACGAAGAGCAGTCAAACTGATTTATAAGAGGATGAAGAGCAGTCAAACTGATTTAAAAGAGGATGAAGAGCAGTCAAACTGCTTTATAAAAGGATGAAGAGCAGTCAAACTGATTTATAATCGGATGAACAGCAGTCAATAATCGGACGAAGAGCAGTCAAACTGTTATATAGGAGGACGAAGAGCAGTCAAGCTGAATTATAATCGGATGAAGAGCAGTCAAACTGATTTATAAGAGGATGAAGAGCAGTCAAACTGCTTTATAAAAGGATGAAGAGCAGTCAAACTGTTTAATAAGAGAACGAAGAGCAGTCAAACTGTTTTATAAGCGGACGAACAGCAGTCAAACTGATTTATAATCGGACGAAGAGCAGTCAAACTGATTTATAATCGGACGAAGAGCAGTCAAACGGTTTTATAAGAGGATGAAGAGCAGTCAAATTGATTTATAAGAGGATGAAGAGCAGTCAAACTGATTTATAATCCGACGAAGAGCAGTCAAACTGTTCTATAGGAGGATGAAGCGCAGTCAAACTGGTTTATAGGAGGATGAAGAGCACTCTAACTGATTTATAAGAGGATGAAGAGCAGTCAAACTGCTTTATAAAAAGCTGAAGAGCAGTCAAACTGATTTATAATCGGACGAAGAGCAGTCAATGATCGGACGAAGAGCAGTCAAACTCTTCTATAGGAGGATGAAGCGCAGTCAAACTGTTTTACACGAGGATGTAGAGCAGTCAGACTGGTTTACAAGAGGATGAAGAGCAGTCAACCTGTTTTACAAGAGGATGAAGAGCAGTCAAACTGTTTTATAAGAGAATGAAGAGCAGTCTAATTGCTTTATAAAAGGATGAAGAGCAGTCAAACTGTTTTATAAGAGGACGAACAGCAGTCAAACTGAATTATAATCGGATGAAGAGCAGTCAAACTGATTTATAAGAGGATGAAGAGCAGTCAAACTGCTTTATAAAAGGATGAAGAGCAGTCAAACTGTTTTATAAGAGGACGAAGAGCAGTCAAACTGTTTTATAAGCGGACGAACAGCAGTCAAACTGATTTATAATCGGACGAAGAGCAGTCAAACTGTTTTATAATCGGACGAAGAGCAGTCAAACGGTTTTATAAGAGGATGAAGAGCAGTCAAACTGATTTATAATCGGACGAAGAGCAGTCAAACTGATTTATAATCGGACGAAGAGCAGTCAAACGGTTTTATAAGAGGATGAAGAGCAGTCAAATTGATTTATAAGAGGATGAAGAGCAGTCAAACTGCTTTATAAAAGGATGAAGAGAAGTCAAACTGTTTTATAAGAGGACGAAGAGCAGTCAAACGGTTTTATAAGAGGATGAAGAGCAGTCAAATTGATTTATAAGAGGATGAAGAGCAGTCAAACTGATTTATAGTCGGACGAAGAGCAGTCAAACTGTTTTATAATCGGACGAACAGCAGTCAAACTGAATTATAATCGGATGAAGAGCAGTCAAACTGATTTATAAGAGGATGAAGAGCAGTCAAACTGCTTTATAAAAGGATGAAGAGCAGTCAAACTGTTTTATAAGAGGACGAAGAGCAGTCAAACTGTTAAATAAGCGGACGAACAGCAGTCAAACTGATTTATAATCGGACGAAGAGCAGTCAAACTGTTTTATAATCGGACGAAGAGCAGTCAAACGGTTTTATAAGAGGATGAAGAGCAGTCAAACTGATTTATAATCGGACGAAGAGCAGTCAAACTGATTTATAATCGGACGAAGAGCAGTCAAACGGTTTTATAAGAGGATGAAGAGCAGTCAAATTGATTTATAAGAGGATGAAGAGCAGTCAAACTGCTTTATAAAAGGATGAAGAGAAGTCAAACTGTTTTATAAGAGGACGAAGAGCAGTCAAACGGTTTTATAAGAGGATGAAGAGCAGTCAAATTGATTTATAAGAGGATGAAGAGCAGTCAAACTGATTTATAATCCGACGAAGAGCAGTCAAACTGTTCTATAGGAGGATGAAGCGCAGTCAAACTGGTTTATAGGAGGATGAAGAGCACTCAAACTGATTTATAAGAGGATGAAGAGCAGTCAAACTGCTTTATAAAAAGCTGAAGAGCAGTCAAACTGATTTATAATCGGACGAAGAGCAGTCAATGATCGGACGAAGAGCAGTCAAACTCTTCTATAGGAGGATGAAGCGCAGTCAAACTGTTTTACACGAGGATGTAGAGCAGTCAGACTGGTTTACAAGAGGATGAAGAGCAGTCAACCTGTTTTACAAGAGGATGAAAAGCAGTCAAACTGTTTTATAAGAGAATGAAGAGCAGTCTAATTGCTTTATAAAAGGATGAAGAGCAGTCAAACTGTTTTATAAGAGGACGAACAGCAGTCAAACTGAATTATAATCGGATGAAGAGCAGTCAAACTGATTTATAAGAGGATGAAGAGCAGTCAAACTGCTTTATAAAAGGATGAAGAGCAGTCAAACTGTTTTATAAGAGGACGAAGAGCAGTCAAACTGTTTTATAAGCGGACGAACAGCAGTCAAACTGATTTATAATCGGACGAAGAGCAGTCAAACTGTTTTATAATCGGACGAAGAGCAGTCAAACGGTTTTATAAGAGGATGAAGAGCAGTCAAACTGATTTATAATCGGACGAAGAGCAGTCAAACTGATTTATAATCGGACGAAGAGCAGTCAAACGGTTTTATAAGAGGATGAAGAGCAGTCAAATTGATTTATAAGAGGATGAAGAGCAGTCAAACTGCTTTATAAAAGGATGAAGAGAAGTCAAACTGTTTTATAAGAGGACGAAGAGCAGTCAAACTGATTTATAAGAGGATGAAGAGCAGTCAAACTGATTTATAAGAGGATGAAGAGCAGTGAAACTGCTTTATAAAACGATGAAGAGCAGTCAAACTGTTTTATAAGAGGACGAAGAGCAGTCAAACTGATTTATAAGAGGATGAAGAGCAATCAAACTGTTTTATAAGCGGACGAACAGCAGTCAAACTGATTTATAATCGGACGAAGAGCAGTCAAACTGTTCTATACGAGGATGAAGCGCAGTCAAACTGGTTTATAGGAGGATGAAGAGCAGTCAAACTGCTTTATAGGAGGATGAAGAGCAGTCAAACTGCTTTATAAAACGATGAAGAGCAGTCCAACTGTTTTATAAGAGGACGAAGAGCAGTCAAACTGATTTATAAGAGGATGAAGAGCACTCAAACTGATTTATAAGAGGATGAAGAGCAGTCAAACTGCTTTATAAAAGGCTGAAGAGCAGTCAAACTGATTTATAATCGGACGAAGAGCAGTCAATGACCGGACGAAGAGCAGTCAAACTCTTCTATAGGAGGATGAAGCGCAGTCAAACTGTTTTACACGAGGATGTAGAGCAGTCAGACTGGTTTACAAGAGGATGAAGAGCAGTCAACCTGTTTTACAAGAGGATGAAGAGCAGTCAAACTGTTTTATAAGAGAATGAAGAGCAGTCTAACTGCTTTATAAAAGGATGAAGAGCAGTCAAACTGTTTTATAAGAGGACGAAGAGCAGTCAAACTGAATTATAATCGGATGAAGAGCAGTCAAACTGATTTATAAGAGGGTGAAGAGCAGTCAAACTGCTTTATAAAAGGATGAAGAGCAGTCAAACTGTTTTATAAGAGCACGAAGAGCAGTCAAACTGATTTATAAGAGGATGAAGAGCAGTCAAACTGATTTAAAAGAGGATGAAGAGCAGTCAAACTGCTTTATAAAAGGATGAAGAGCAGTCAAACTGATTTATAAGAGGATGAAGAGCAGTCAAACTGCTTTATAAAAGGATGAAGAGCAGTCAAACTGTTTAAAAAGAGGACGAAGAGCAGTCAAACTGTTTTATAAGCGGACGAACAGCAGTCAAACTGATTTATAATCGGACGAAGAGCAGTCAAACTGATTTATAATCGGACGAAGAGCAGTCAAACGGTTTTATAAGAGGATGAAGAGCAGTCAAATTGATTTATAAGAGGATGAAGAGCAGTCAAACGGTTTTATAAGAGGATGAAGAGCAGTCAAATTGATTTATAAGAGGATGAAGAGCAGTCAAACTGATTTATAATCGGACGAAGAGCAGTCAAACTGATTTATAATCGGACGAAGAGCAGTCAAACGGTTTTATAAGAGGATGAAGAGCAGTCAAATTGATTTATAAGAAGATGAAGAGCAGTCAAACTGCTTTATAAAAGGATGAAGAGCAGTCAAACTGTTTTATAAGAGGACGAAGAGCAGTCAAACTGATTTATAAGAGGATGAAGAGCAGTCAAATTGATTTATAAGAGGATGAAGAGCAGTGAAACTGCTTTATAAAACGATGAAGAGCAGTCAAACTGTTTTATAAGAGGACGAAGTGCAGTCAAACTGATTTGTAAGAGGATGAAGAGCAGTCAAACTGATTTATAAGAGGATGAAGAGCAGGCAAACTGATTTATAAACGGACGAAGAGCAGTCAATAATCGGACGAAGAGCAGCCAAACTGTTCTATAGGAGGATGAAGCGCAGTCAAACTGTTTTACACGAGGATGTAGAGCAGTCAGACTGGTTTACAAGAGTATGAAGAGCAGTCAACCTGTTTTACAAGAGGTTGAAGAGCAGTCAAACTGTTTTATAAGAGGATGAAGAGCAGTCAAACTGATTTATAAGGGGATGAAGAGCAGTCAAACTGTTTTATAAGCAGACGAAGAGCAGTCAAACTGATTTATAATCGGACGAAGAGCAGTCAAACTGATTTATAAAAGGATGAAGAGGAGTCAAACTGTTTTATAAGCGGATGAACCGCAGTCAAACTGATTTATAATCGGACGAAGACCAGTCAAACTGATTTATAAGAGGATGAAGAGCAGTCAAACTGCTTTATAAGAGGATGAAGAGCAGTCAAACTGTTCTATAGGAGGATGAAGCGCAGTCAAACTGGTTTATATGAGGATGAAGAGCAGTCAAACTGCTTTATAAGAGGATGAAGAGCAGTCAAACTGCTTTATAAAACGATGAAGAGCAGTCAAACTGTTTTATAAGAGGACGAAGAGCAGTCAAACTGATTTATAAGAGGATGAAGAGCAGTCAAACTGATTTAAAAGAGGATGAAGAGCAGTCAAACTGCTTTATAAAAGGATGAAGAGCAGTCAAACTGATTTATAATCGGATGAACAGCAGTCAATAATCCGACGAAGAGCAGTCAAACTGTTATATAGGAGGACGAAGAGCAGTCAAACTGAATTATAATCGGATGAAGAGCAGTCAAACTGATTTATAAGAGGATGAAGAGCAGTCAAACTGCTTTATAAAAGGATGAAGAGTAGTCAAACTGTTTAATAAGAGGACGAAGAGCAGTCAAACTGTTTTATAAGCGGACGAACAGCAGTCAAACTGATTTATAATCGGACGAAGAGCAGTCAAACTGATTTATAATCGGACGAAGAGCAGTCAAACGGTTTTATAAGAGGATGAAGAGCAGTCAAATTGATTTATAAGAGGATGAAGAGCAGTCAAACTGATTTATAATCCGACGAAGAGCAGTCAAACTGTTCTATAGGAGGATGAAGCGCAGTCAAACTGGTTTATAGGAGGATGAAGAGCACTCAAACTGATTTATAAGAGGATGAAGAGCAGTCAAACTGCTTTATAAAAGGCTGAAGAGCAGTCAAACTGATTTATAATCGGACGAAGAGCAGTCAATGATCGGACGAAGAGCAGTCAAACTCTTCTATAGGAGGATGAAGCGCAGTCAAACTGTTTTACACGAGGATGTAGAGCAGTCAGACTGGTTTACAAGAGGATGAAGAGCAGTCAACCTGTTTTACAAGAGGATGAAGAGCAGTCAAACTGTTTTATAAGAGAATGAAGAGCAGTCTAATTGCTTTATAAAAGGATGAAGAGCAGTCAAACTGTTTTATAAGAGGACGAAGAGCAGTCAAACTGAATTATAATCGGATGAAGAGCAGTCAAACTGATTTATAAGAGGATGAAGAGCAGTCAAACTGCTTTATAAAAGGATGAAGAGCAGTCAAACTGTTTTATAAGAGGACGAAGAACAGTCAAACTGTTTTATAAGCGGACGAACAGCAGTCAAACTGATTTATAATCGGACGAAGAGCAGTCAAACTGTTTTATAATCGGACGAAGAGCAGTCAAATTGATTTATAAGAGGATGAATAGCAGTCATACTGCTTTATAAAAGGATGAAGAGAAGTCAAACTGTTTTATAAGAGGACGAAGAGCAGTCAAACTGATTTATAAGAGGATGAAGAGCAGTCAAACTGGTTTATATGAGGATGAAGAGCAGTCAAACTGCTCTATAAGAGGACGAAGAGCAGTCAAACTGCTTAATAAAACGATGAAGAGCAGTCAAACTGTTTTATAAGAGGACGAAGAGCAGTCAAACAGCTTTATAGGAGGATGAAGAGCAGTCAAACTGCTTTATAAAACGATGAAGAGCAGTCAAACTGATTTATAAGAGGATGAAGAGCAGTCAAACTGCTTTATAAAAGGCTGAAGAGCAGTCAAACTGATTTATAATCGGACGAAGAGCAGTCAATGATCGGACGAAGAGCAGTCAAACTCTTCTATAGGAGGATGAAGCGCAGTCAAACTGTTTTACACGAGGATTTAGAGCAGTCAGACTGGTTTACAAGAGGATGAAGAGCAGTCAGCCTGTTTTAGAAGAGGATGAAGAGCAGTCAAACTGTTTTATAAGAGAATGAAGAGCAGTCAAACTGCTTTATAAAAGGATGAAGAGCAGTCAAACTGTTTTATGAGAGGACGAAGAGCAGTCAAACTGTTTTATAAGAGGACGAAGAGCAGTCAAACTGATTTATAATCGGACGAAGAGCAGTCAAACGGTTTTATAAGAGGATGAAGAGCAGTCAAATTGATTTATAAGAGGATGAAGAGCAGTCAAACTGCTTTATAAAAGGATGAAGAGCAGTCAAACTGTTTTATACGAGGATGTAGAGCAGTCAGACTGTTTTACAAGAGGTTGAAGAGCAGTCAACCTGTTTTACAAGAGGATGTAGAGCAGTCAAACTGTTTTATAAGAGGATGAAGAGCAGTCAAACTGATTTATAAGAGGATGAAGAGCAGTCAAACCGCTTTATAAAAGGATGAAGAGCAGTCTACTGTTTTATAAGAGGACGAAGAGCAGTCAAAATGATTTATAATCGGATGAAGAGCAGTCAAACAGATTTATAAGAGGATGAAGAGCAGTCAAACTGCTTTATAAAAGGATGAAGAGCAGTCAAACTGTTTTATAAGAGGACGAAGAGCAGTCAAACTGATTTATAATCGGACGAAGAGCAGTCAAACTTTTCTATACGAGGATGAAGCGCAGTCAAACTGGTTTATAGGAGGATGAAGAGCAGTCAAACTGTTTTACAAGAGGTTGAAGAGCAGTCAACCTGTTTTACAAGAGGATGAAGAGCAGTCAAACCGCTTTATAAAAGGATGAAGAGCAGTCAAACTGATTTATAATTGGACGAAGAGCAGTCAAACTGTTCTATACGGGGATGAAGCGCAGTCAAACTGGTTTATAGGAGGATGAAGAGCAGTCAAACTATTTTATAAGAGGATGAAGAGCAGTCAAACTGATTTAAAATCCGACGAAGAGCAGTCAAACTGTTCTATAGGAGGATGAAGCGCAGTCAAACTGGTTTATAGGAGGATGAAGAGCAGTCAAACAGCTTTATAGGAGGATGAAGAGCAGTCAAACTGCTTTATAAAACGATGAAGAGCAGTCAAACTGATTTATAAGAGGATGAAGAGCAGTCAAACTGCTTTATAAAAGGCTGAAGAGCAGTCAAACTGATTTATAATCGGACGAAGAGCAGTCAATGATCGGACGAAGAGCAGTCAAACTCTTCTATAGGAGGATGAAGCGCAGTCAAACTGTTTTACACGAGGATTTAGAGCAGTCAGACTGGTTTACAAGAGGATGAAGAGCAGTCAAACTGTTTTATAAGAGAATGAAGAGCAGTCAAACTGCTTTATAAAAGGATGAAGAGCAGTCAAACTGTTTTATGAGAGGACGAAGAGCAGTCAAACTGTTTTATAAGAGGACGAACAGCAGTCAAACTGATTTATAATCGGACGAAGAGCAGTCAAACTGATTTATAATCGGACGAAGAGCAGTCAAACGGTTTTATAAGAGGATGAAGAGCAGTCAAATTGATTTATAAGAGGATGAAGAGCAGTCAAACTGCTTTATAAAAGGATGAAGAGCAGTCAAACTGTTTTATAAGAGGACGAAGAGCAGTCAAACTGATTTATAATGGACGAAGAGCAGTCAAACTGTTCTATACGAGGATGAAGCGCAGTCAAACTGGTTTATAGGAGGATGAAGAGCAGTCAAACTGTTCTATAGGAGGATGAAGCGCAGTCAAACTGGTTTATGTGAGGATGAAGAGCAGTCAAACTGCTTTATAAGAGGATGAAGAACAGTCAAACTGCTTTATAAAACGATGAAGAGCAGTCAAACTGTTTTATAAGAGGACGAAGAGCAGTCAAACTGATTTATAAGAGGATGAAGAGCAGTCAAACTGATTTAAAAGAGGATGAAGAGCAGTCAAACTGCTTTATAAAAGGATGAAGAGCAGTCAAACTGATTTATAATCGGATGAACAGCAGTCAATAATGGGACGAAGAGCAGTCAAACTGTTATATAGGAGGACGAAGAGCAGTCAAACTGAATTATAATCGGATGAAGAGCAGTCAAACTGATTTATAAGAGGATGAAGAGCAGTCAAACTGCTTTATAAAAGCATGAAGAGCAGTCAAACTGTTTAATAAGAGGACGAAGAGCAATCAAACTGTTTTATAAGCGGACGAACAGCAGTCAAACTGATTTATAATCGGACGAAGAGCAGTCAAACTGTTCTATACGAGGATGAAGCGCAGTCAAACTGGTTTATAGGAGGATGAAGAGCAGTCAAACTGTTCTATAGGAGGATGAAGCGCAGTCAAACTGGTTTATATGAGGATGAAGAGCAGTCAAACTGCTCTATAAGAGGATGAAGAGCAGTCAAACTGCTTAATAAAACGATGAAGAGCAGTCAAACTGTTTTATAAGAGGACGAAGAGCAGTCAAACTGATTTATAAGAGGATGAAGAGCAGTCAAACTGATTTAAAAGAGGATGAAGAGCAGTCAAACTGCTTTATAAAAGGATGAAGAGCAGTCAAACTGTTTAAAAAGAGGACGAAGAGCAGTCAAACTGTTTTATAAGCGGACGAACAGCAGTCAAACTGTTTTATAAGAGGACGAAGAGCAGTCAAACTGATTTATAATCGGACGAAGAGCAGTCAAACGGTTTTATAAGAGGATGAAGAGCAGTCAAATTGATTTATAAGAGGATGAAGAGCAGTCAAACGGTTTTATAAGAGGATGAAGAGCAGTCAAATTGATTTATAAGAGGATGAAGAGCAGTCAAACTGATTTATAATCGGACGAAGAGCAGTCAAACTGATTTATAATCGGACGAAGAGCAGTCAAACGGTTTTATAAGAGGATGAAGAGCAGTCAAATTGATTTATAAGAAGATGAAGAGCAGTCAAACTGCTTTATAAAAGGATGAAGAGCAGTCAAACTGTTTTATAAGAGGAAGAAGAGCAGTCAAACTGATTTATAAGAGGATGAAGAGCAGTCAAACTGATTTATAAGAGGATGAAGAGCAGTGAAACTGCTTTATAAAACGATGAAGAGCAGTCAAACTGTTTTATAAGAGGACGAAGTGCAGTCAAACTGATTTGTAAGAGGAAGAAGATCAGTCAAACTGATTTATAAGAGGATGAAGAGCAGTCAAACTGATTTATAAACGGACGAAGAGCAGTCAATAATCGGACGAAGAGCAGCCAAACTGTTCTATAGGAGGATGAAGCGCAGTCAAACTGTTTTACACGAGGATGTAGAGCAGTCAGACTGGTTTACAAGAGTATGAAGAGCAGTCAACCTGTTTTACAAGAGGTTGAAGAGCAGTCAAACTGTTTTATAAGAGGATGAAGAGCAGTCAAACTGATTTATAAGAGGATGAAGAGCAGTCAAACTGTTTTATAAGCGGATGAACCGCAGTCAAACTGATTTATAATCGGACGAAGACCAGTCAAACTGATTTATAAGAGGATGAAGAGCAGTCAAACTGCTTTATAAAAGGATGAAGAGCAGTCAAACTGTTCTATAGGAGGATGAAGCGCAGTCAAACTGGTTTATATGAGGATGAAGAGCAGTCAAACTGCTTTATAAAACGATGAAGTGCAGTCAAACTGTTTTATAAGAGGACGAAGAGCAGTCAAACTGATTTATAAGAGGATGAAGAGCAGTCAAACTGATTTAAAAGAGGATGAAGAGCAGTCAAACTGCTTTATAAAAGGATGAAGAGCAGTCAAACTGATTTATAATCGGATGAACAGCAGTCAATAATCGGACGAAGAGCAGTCAAACTGTTATATAGGAGGACGAAGAGCAGTTAAACTGAATTATAATCGGATGAAGAGCAGTCAAACTGATTTATAAGAGGATGAAGAGCAGTCAAACTGCTTTATAAAAGGATGAAGAGCAGTCAAACTGTTTAATAAGAGGACGAAGAGCAGTCAAACTGTTTTATAAGCGGACGAACAGCAGTCAAACTGATTTATAATCGGACGAAGAGCAGTCAAACTGATTTATAATCGGACGAAGAGCAGTCAAACGGTTTTATAAGAGGATGAAGAGCAGTCAAATTGATTTATAAGAGGATGAAGAGCAGTCAAACTGATTTATAATCCGACGAAGAGCAGTCAAACTGTTCTATAGGAGGATGAAGCGCAGTCAAACTGGTTTATAGGAGGATGAAGAGCACTCAAACTGATTTATAAGAGGATGAAGAGCAGTCAAACTGCTTTATAAAAGGCTGAAGAGCAGTCAAACTGATTCATAATCGGACGAAGAGCAGTCAATGATCGGACGAAGAGCAGTCAAACTCTTCTATAGGAGGATGAAGCGCAGTCAAACTGTTTTACACGAGGATGTAGAGCAGTCAGACTGGTTTACAAGAGGATGAAGAGCAGTCAACCTGTTTTACAAGAGGATGAAGAGCAGTCAAACTGTTTTATAAGAGAATGAAGAGCAGTCTAATTGCTTTATAAAAGGATGAAGAGCAGTCAAACTGTTTTATAAGAGGACGAAGAGCAGTCAAACTGAATTATAATCGGATGAAGAGCAGTCAAACTGATTTAGAAGAGGATGAAGAGCAGTCAAACTGCTTTATAAAGGATGAAGAGCAGTCAAACTGTTTTATAAGAGGACGAAGAGCAGTCTAACTGTTTTATAAGCGGACGAACAGCAGTCAAACTGATTTATAATCGGACGAAGAGCAGTCAAACTGTTTTATAATCGGACGAAGAGCAGTCAAACGGTTTTATAAGAGGATGAAGAGCAGTCAAACTGATTTATAATCGGACGAAGAGCAGTCAAACCTAATTTATAATCGGACGAAGAGCAGTCAAACGGTTTTATAAGAGGATGAAGAGCAGTCAAATTGATTTATAAGAGGATGAAGAGCAGTCAAACTGCTTTATAAAAGGATGAAGAGAAGTCAAACTGTTTTACAAGAGGACGAAGAGCAGTCAAACTGATTTATAAGAGGATGAAGAGCAGTCAAACTGATTTATAAGAGGATGAAGAGCAGTGAAACTGCTTTATAAAACGATGAAGAGCAGTCAAACTGTTTTATAAGAGGACGAAGAGCAGTCAAACTGATTTATAAGAGGATGAAGAGCAATCAAACTGTTTTATAAGCGGACGAACAGCAGTCAAACTGATTTATAATCGGACGAAGAGCAGTCAAACTGTTCTATACGAGGATGAAGCGCAGTCAAACTGGTTTATAGGAGGATGAAGAGCAGTCAAACTGCTTTATAGGAGGATGAAGAGCAGTCAAACTGCTTTATTAAACGATGAAGAGCAGTCCAACTGTTTTATAAGAGGACGAAGAGCAGTCAAACTGATTTATAAGAGGATGAAGAGCACTCAAACTGATTTATAAGAGGATGAAGAGCAGTCAAACTGCTTTATAAAAGGCTGAAGAGCAGTCAAACTGATTTATAATCGGACGAAGAGCAGTCAATGACCGGACGAAGAGCAGTCAAACTCTTCTATAGGAGGATGAAGCGCAGTCAAGCTGTTTTACACGAGGATGTAGAGCAGTCAGACTGGTTTACAAGAGGATGAAGAGCAGTCAACCTGTTTTACAAGAGGATGAAGAGCAGTCAAACTGTTTTATAAGAGAATGAAGAGCAGTCTAACTGCTTTATAAAAGGATGAAGAGCAGTCAAACTGTTTTATAAGAGGACGAAGAGCAGTCAAACTGAATTATAATCGGATGAAGAGCAGTCAAACTGATTTATAAGAGGGTGAAGAGCAGTCAAACTGCTTTATAAAAGGATGAAGAGCAGTCAAACTGTTTTATAAGAGCACGAAGAGCAGTCAAACTGATTTATAAGAGGATGAAGAGCAGTCAAACTGATTTAAAAGAGGATGACGAGCAGTCAAACTGCTTTATAAAAGGATGAAGAGCAGTCAAACTGATTTATAAGAGGATGAAGAGCAGTCAAACTGCTTTATAAAAGGATGAAGAGCAGTCAAACTGTTTAAAAAGAGGACGAAGAGCAGTCAAACTGTTTTATAAGCGGACGAACAGCAGTCAAACTGATTTATAATCGGACGAAGAGCAGTCAAACTGATTTATAATCGGACGAAGAGCAGTCAAACGGTTTTATAAGAGGATGAAGAGCAGTCAAATTGATTTATAAGAGGATGAAGAGCAGTGAAACGGTTTTATAAGAGAATGAAGAGCAGTCAAATTGATTTATAAGAGGATGAAGAGCAGTCAAACTGATTTATAATCGGACGAAGAGCAGTCAAACTGATTTATAATCGGACGAAGAGCAGTCAAACGGTTTTATAAGAGGATGAAGAGCAGTCAAATTGATTTATAAGAAGATGAAGAGCAGTCAAACTGCTTTATAAAAGGATGAAGAGCAGTCAAACTGTTTTATAAGAGGACGAAGAGCAGTCAAACTGATTTATAAGAGGATGAAGAGCAGTCAAATTGATTTATAAGAGGATGAAGAGCAGTGAAACTGCTTTATAAAACGATGAAGAGCAGTCAAACTGTTTTATAAGAGGACGAAGTGCAGTCAAACTGATTTGTAAGAGGATGAAGAGCAGTCAAACTGATTTATAAGAGGATGAAGAGCAGGCAAACTGATTTATAAACGGACGAAGAGCAGTCAAACTGATTTATAATCGGACGAAGAGCAGTCAAACGGTTTTATAAGAGGATGAAGAGCAGTCAAATTGATTTATAAGAGGATGAAGAGCAGTCAAACTGCTTTATAAAAGGATGAAGAGCAGACAAACTGTTTTATACGAGGATGTAGAGCAGTCAGACTGTTTTACAAGAGGTTGAAGAGCAGTCAACCTGTTTTACAAGAGGATGTAGAGCAGTCAAACTGTTTTATAAGAGGATGAAGAGCAGTCAAACTGATTTATAAGATGATGAAGAGCAGTCAAACCGCTTTATAAAAGGATGAAGAGCAGTCTACTGTTTTATAAGAGGACGAAGAGCAGTCAAAATGATTTATAATCGGATGAAGAGCAGTCAAACAGATTTATAAGAGGATGAAGAGCAGTCAAACTGCTTTATAAAAGGATGAAGAGCAGTCAAACTGTTTTATAAGAGGACGAAGAGCAGTCAAACTGATTTATAATCGGACGAAGAGCAGTCAAACTTTTCTATACGAGGATGAAGCGCAGTCAAACTGGTTTATAGGAGGATGAAGAGCAGTCAAACTGTTTTACAAGAGGTTGAAGAGCAGTCAACCTGTTTTACAAGAGGATGAAGAGCAGTCAAACCGCTTTATAAAAGGATGAAGAGCAGTCAAACTGATTTATAATTGGACGAAGAGCAGTCAAACTGTTCTATACGGGGATGAAGCGCAGTCAAACTGGTTTATAGGAGGATGAAGAGCAGTCAAACTATTTTATAAGAGGATGAAGAGCAGTCAAACTGATTTAAAATCCGACGAAGAGCAGTCAAACTGTTCTATAGGAGGATGAAGCGCAGTCAAACTGGTTTATAGGAGGATGAAGAGCAGTCAAACAGCTTTATAGGAGGATGAAGAGCAGTCAAACTGCTTTATAAAACGATGAAGAGCAGTCAAACTGATTTATAAGAGGATGAAGAGCAGTCAAACTGCTTTATAAAAGGCTGAAGAGCAGTCAAACTGATTTATAATCGGACGAAGAGCAGTCAATGATCGGACGAAGAGCAGTCAAACTCTTCTATAGGAGGATGAAGCGCAGTCAAACTGTTTTACACGAGGATTTAGAGCAGTCAGACTGGTTTACAAGAGGATGAAGAGCAGTCAAACTGTTTTATAAGAGAATGAAGAGCAGTCAAACTGCTTTATAAAAGGATGAAGAGCAGTCAAACTGTTTTATGAGAGGACGAAGAGCAGTCAAACTGTTTTATAAGAGGACGAACAGCAGTCAAACTGATTTATAATCGGACGAAGAGCAGTCAAACTGATTTATAATCGGACGAAGAGCAGTCAAACGGTTTTATAAGAGGATGAAGAGCAGTCAAATTGATTTATAAGAGGATGAAGAGCAGTCAAACTGCTTTATAAAGGATGAAGAGCAGTCAAACTGTTTTATACGAGGATGTAGAGCAGTCAGACTGTTTTACAAGAGGTTGAAGAGCAGTCAACCTGTTTTACAAGAGGATGTAGAGCAGTCAAACTGTTTTATAAGAGGATGAAGAGCAGTCAAACTGATTTATAAGAGGATGAAGAGCAGTCAAACCGCTTTATAAAAGGATGAAGAGCAGTCTACTGTTTTATAAGAGGACGAAGAGCAGTCAAAATGATTTATAATCGGATGAAGAGCAGTCAAACAGATTTATAAGAGGATGAAGAGCAGTCAAACTGCTTTATAAAAGGATGAAGAGCAGTCAAACTGTTTTATAAGAGGACGAAGAGCAGTCAAACTGATTTATAATGGACGAAGAGCAGTCAAACTGTTCTATACGAGGATGAAGCGCAGTCAAACTGGTTTATAGGAGGATGAAGAGCAGTCAAACTGTTCTATAGGAGGATGAAGCGCAGTCAAACTGGTTTATGTGAGGATGAAGAGCAGTCAAACTGCTTTATAAGAGGATGAAGAACAGTCAAACTGCTTTATAAAACGATGAAGAGCAGTCAAACTGTTTTATAAGAGGACGAAGAGCAGTCAAACTGATTTATAAGAGGATGAAGAGCAGTCAAACTGATTTAAAAGAGGATGAAGAGCAGTCAAACTGCTTTATAAAAGGATGAAGAGCAGTCAAACTGATTTATAATCGGATGAACAGCAGTCAATAATGGGACGAAGAGCAGTCAAACTGTTATATAGGAGGACGAAGAGCAGTCAAACTGAATTATAATCGGATGAAGAGCAGTCAAACTGATTTATAAGAGTATGAAGAGCAGTCAAACTGCTTTATAAAAGCATGAAGAGCAGTCAAACTGTTTAATAAGAGGACGAAGAGCAATCAAACTGTTTTATAAGCGGACGAACAGCAGTCAAACTGATTTATAATCGGACGAAGAGCAGTCAAACTGTTCTATACGAGGATGAAGCGCAGTCAAACTGGTTTATAGGAGGATGAAGAGCAGTCAAACTGTTCTATAGGAGGATGAAGCGCAGTCAAACTGGTTTATATGAGGATGAAGAGCAGTCAAACTGCTCTATAAGAGGATGAAGAGCAGTCAATGATCGGACGAAGAGCAGTCAAACTCTTCTATAGGAGGATGAAGCGCAGTCAAACTGTTTTACACGAGGATTTAGAGCAGTCAGACTGGTTTACAAGAGGATGAAGAGCAGTCAGCCTGTTTTAGAAGAGGATGAAGAGCAGTCAAACTGTTTTATAAGAGAATGAAGAGCAGTCAAACTGCTTTATAAAAGGATGAAGAGCAGTCAAACTGTTTTATGAGAGGACGAAGAGCAGTCAAACTGTTTTATAAGAGGACGAACAGCAGTCAAACTGATTTATAATCGGACGAAGAGCAGTCAAACTGATTTATAATCGGACGAAGAGCAGTCAAACGGTTTTATAAGAGGATGAAGAGCAGTCAAATTGATTTATAAGAGGATGAAGAGCAGTCAAACTGCTTTATAAAAGGATGAAGAGCAGTCAAACTGTTTTATACGAGGATGTAGAGCAGTCAGACTGTTTTACAAGAGGTTGAAGAGCAGTCAACCTGTTTTACAAGAGGATGTAGAGCAGTCAAACTGTTTTATAAGAGGATGAAGAGCAGTCAAACTGATTTATAAGAGGATGAAGAGCAGTCAAACCGCTTTATAAAAGGATGAAGAGCAGTCTACTGTTTTATAAGAGGACGAAGAGCAGTCAAAATGATTTATAATCGGATGAAGAGCAGTCAAACAGATTTATAAGAGGATGAAGAGCAGTCAAACTGCTTTATAAAAGCATGAAGAGCAGTCAAACTGTTTTATAAGAGGACGAAGAGCGGTCAAACTGATTTATAATCGGACGAAGAGCAGTCAAACTTTTCTATACGAGGATGAAGCGCAGTCAAACTGGTTTATAGGAGGATGAAGAGCAGTCAAACAGCTTTATAGGAGGATGAAGAGCAGTCAAACTGCTTTATAAAACGATGAAGAGCAGTCAAACTGATTTATAAGAGGATGAAGAGCAGTCAAACTGCTTTATAAAAGGCTGAAGAGCAGTCAAACTGATTTATAATCGGACGAAGAGCAGTCAATGATCGGACGAAGAGCAGTCAAACTCTTCTATAGGAGGATGAAGCGCAGTCAAACTGTTTTACACGAGGATTTAGAGCAGTCAGACTGGTTTACAAGAGGATGAAGAGCAGTCAGCCTGTTTTAGAAGAGGATGAAGAGCAGTCAAACTGTTTTATAAGAGAATGAAGAGCAGTCAAACTGCTTTATAAAAGGATGAAGAGCAGTCAAACTGTTTTATGAGAGGACGAAGAGCAGTCAAACTGTTTTATAAGAGGACGAACAGCAGTCAAACTGATTTATAATCGGACGAAGAGCAGTCAAACTGATTTATAATCGGACGAAGAGCAGTCAAACGGTTTTATAAGAGGATGAAGAGCAGTCAAATTGATTTATAAGAGGATGAAGAGCAGTCAAACTGCTTTATAAAAGCATGAAGAGCAGTCAAACTGTTTTATAAGAGGACGAAGAGCGGTCAAACTGATTTATAATCGGACGAAGAGCAGTCAAACTTTTCTATACGAGGATGAAGCGCAGTCAAACTGGTTTATAGGAGGATGAAGAGCAGTCAAACTGTTTTACAAGAGGTTGAAGAGCAGTCAACCTGTTTTACAAGAGGATGAAGAGCAGTCAAACCGCTTTATAAAAGGATGAAGAGCAGTCAAACTGATTTATAATTGGACGAAGAGCAGTCAAACTCTTCTATACGGGGATGAAGCGCAGTCAAACTGGTTTATAGGAGGATGAAGAGCAGTCAAACTATTTTATAAGAGGATGAAGAGCAGTCAAACTGATTTAAAATCCGACGAAGAGCAGTCAAACTGTTCTATAGGAGGATGAAGCGCAGTCAAACTGGTTTATAGGAGGATGAAGAGCAGTCAAACAGCTTTATAGGAGGATGAAGAGCAGTCAAACTGCTTTATAAAACGATGAAGAGCAGTCAAACTGATTTATAAGAGGATGAAGAGCAGTCAAACTGCTTTATAAAAGGCTGAAGAGCAGTCAAACTGATTTATAATCGGACGAAGAGCAGTCAATGATCGGACGAAGAGCAGTCAAACTCTTCTATAGGAGGATGAAGCGCAGTCAAACTGTTTTACACGAGGATTTAGAGCAGTCAGACTGGTTTACAAGAGGATGAAGAGCAGTCAAACTGTTTTATAAGAGAATGAAGAGCAGTCAAACTGCTTTATAAAAGGATGAAGAGCAGTCAAACTGTTTTATGAGAGGACGAAGAGCAGTCAAACTGTTTTATAAGAGGACGAACAGCAGTCAAACTGATTTATAATCGGACGAAGAGCAGTCAAACTGATTTATAATCGGACGAAGAGCAGTCAAACGGTTTTATAAGAGGATGAAGAGCAGTCAAATTGATTTATAAGAGGATGAAGAGCAGTCAAACTGCTTTATAAAGGATGAAGAGCAGTCAAACTGTTTTATACGAGGATGTAGAGCAGTCAGACTGTTTTACAAGAGGTTGAAGAGCAGTCAACCTGTTTTACAAGAGGATGTAGAGCAGTCAAACTGTTTTATAAGAGGATGAAGAGCAGTCAAACTGATTTATAAGAGGATGAAGAGCAGTCAAACCGCTTTATAAAAGGATGAAGAGCAGTCTACTGTTTTATAAGAGGACGAAGAGCAGTCAAAATGATTTATAATCGGATGAAGAGCAGTCAAACAGATTTATAAGAGGATGAAGAGCAGTCAAACTGCTTTATAAAAGGATGAAGAGCAGTCAAACTGTTTTATAAGAGGACGAAGAGCAGTCAAACTGATTTATAATGGACGAAGAGCAGTCAAACTGTTCTATACGAGGATGAAGCGCAGTCAAACTGGTTTATAGGAGGATGAAGAGCAGTCAAACTGTTCTATAGGAGGATGAAGCGCAGTCAAACTGGTTTATGTGAGGATGAAGAGCAGTCAAACTGCTTTATAAGAGGATGAAGAACAGTCAAACTGCTTTATAAAACGATGAAGAGCAGTCAAACTGTTTTATAAGAGGACGAAGAGCAGTCAAACTGATTTATAAGAGGATGAAGAGCAGTCAAACTGATTTAAAAGAGGATGAAGAGCAGTCAAACTGCTTTATAAAAGGATGAAGAGCAGTCAAACTGATTTATAATCGGATGAACAGCAGTCAATAATGGGACGAAGAGCAGTCAAACTGTTATATAGGAGGACGAAGAGCAGTCAAACTGAATTATAATCGGATGAAGAGCAGTCAAACTGATTTATAAGAGTATGAAGAGCAGTCAAACTGCTTTATAAAAGCATGAAGAGCAGTCAAACTGTTTAATAAGAGGACGAAGAGCAATCAAACTGTTTTATAAGCGGACGAACAGCAGTCAAACTGATTTATAATCGGACGAAGAGCAGTCAAACTGTTCTATACGAGGATGAAGCGCAGTCAAACTGGTTTATAGGAGGATGAAGAGCAGTCAAACTGTTCTATAGGAGGATGAAGCGCAGTCAAACTGGTTTATATGAGGATGAAGAGCAGTCAAACTGCTCTATAAGAGGATGAAGAGCAGTCAATGATCGGACGAAGAGCAGTCAAACTCTTCTATAGGAGGATGAAGCGCAGTCAAACTGTTTTACACGAGGATTTAGAGCAGTCAGACTGGTTTACAAGAGGATGAAGAGCAGTCAGCCTGTTTTAGAAGAGGATGAAGAGCAGTCAAACTGTTTTATAAGAGAATGAAGAGCAGTCAAACTGCTTTATAAAAGGATGAAGAGCAGTCAAACTGTTTTATGAGAGGACGAAGAGCAGTCAAACTGTTTTATAAGAGGACGAACAGCAGTCAAACTGATTTATAATCGGACGAAGAGCAGTCAAACTGATTTATAATCGGACGAAGAGCAGTCAAACGGTTTTATAAGAGGATGAAGAGCAGTCAAATTGATTTATAAGAGGATGAAGAGCAGTCAAACTGCTTTATAAAAGGATGAAGAGCAGTCAAACTGTTTTATACGAGGATGTAGAGCAGTCAGACTGTTTTACAAGAGGTTGAAGAGCAGTCAACCTGTTTTACAAGAGGATGTAGAGCAGTCAAACTGTTTTATAAGAGGATGAAGAGCAGTCAAACTGATTTATAAGAGGATGAAGAGCAGTCAAACCGCTTTATAAAAGGATGAAGAGCAGTCTACTGTTTTATAAGAGGACGAAGAGCAGTCAAAATGATTTATAATCGGATGAAGAGCAGTCAAACAGATTTATAAGAGGATGAAGAGCAGTCAAACTGCTTTATAAAAGCATGAAGAGCAGTCAAACTGTTTTATAAGAGGACGAAGAGCGGTCAAACTGATTTATAATCGGACGAAGAGCAGTCAAACTTTTCTATACGAGGATGAAGCGCAGTCAAACTGGTTTATAGGAGGATGAAGAGCAGTCAAACAGCTTTATAGGAGGATGAAGAGCAGTCAAACTGCTTTATAAAACGATGAAGAGCAGTCAAACTGATTTATAAGAGGATGAAGAGCAGTCAAACTGCTTTATAAAAGGCTGAAGAGCAGTCAAACTGATTTATAATCGGACGAAGAGCAGTCAATGATCGGACGAAGAGCAGTCAAACTCTTCTATAGGAGGATGAAGCGCAGTCAAACTGTTTTACACGAGGATTTAGAGCAGTCAGACTGGTTTACAAGAGGATGAAGAGCAGTCAGCCTGTTTTAGAAGAGGATGAAGAGCAGTCAAACTGTTTTATAAGAGAATGAAGAGCAGTCAAACTGCTTTATAAAAGGATGAAGAGCAGTCAAACTGTTTTATGAGAGGACGAAGAGCAGTCAAACTGTTTTATAAGAGGACGAACAGCAGTCAAACTGATTTATAATCGGACGAAGAGCAGTCAAACTGATTTATAATCGGACGAAGAGCAGTCAAACGGTTTTATAAGAGGATGAAGAGCAGTCAAATTGATTTATAAGAGGATGAAGAGCAGTCAAACTGCTTTATAAAAGGATGAAGAGCAGTCAAACTGTTTTATACGAGGATGTAGAGCAGTCAGACTGTTTTACAAGAGGTTGAAGAGCAGTCAACCTGTTTTACAAGAGGATGTAGAGCAGTCAAACTGTTTTATAAGAGGATGAAGAGCAGTCAAACTGATTTATAAGAGGATGAAGAGCAGTCAAACCGCTTTATAAAAGGATGAAGAGCAGTCTACTGTTTTATAAGAGGACGAAGAGCAGTCAAAATGATTTATAATCGGATGAAGAGCAGTCAAACAGATTTATAAGAGGATGAAGAGCAGTCAAACTGCTTTATAAAAGCATGAAGAGCAGTCAAACTGTTTTATAAGAGGACGAAGAGCGGTCAAACTGATTTATAATCGGACGAAGAGCAGTCAAACTTTTCTATACGAGGATGAAGCGCAGTCAAACTGGTTTATAGGAGGATGAAGAGCAGTCAAACTGTTTTACAAGAGGTTGAAGAGCAGTCAACCTGTTTTACAAGAGGATGAAGAGCAGTCAAACCGCTTTATAAAAGGATGAAGAGCAGTCAAACTGATTTATAATTGGACGAAGAGCAGTCAAACTGTTCTATACGGGGATGAAGCGCAGTCAAACTGGTTTATAGGAGGATGAAGAGCAGTCAAACTATTTTATAAGAGGATGAAGAGCAGTCAAACTGATTTAAAATCCGACGAAGAGCAGTCAAACTGTTCTATAGGAGGATGAAGCGCAGTCAAACTGGTTTATAGGAGGATGAAGAGCAGTCAAACAGCTTTATAGGAGGATGAAGAGCAGTCAAACTGCTTTATAAAACGATGAAGAGCAGTCAAACTGATTTATAAGAGGATGAAGAGCAGTCAAACTGCTTTATAAAAGGCTGAAGAGCAGTCAAACTGATTTATAATCGGACGAAGAGCAGTCAATGATCGGACGAAGAGCAGTCAAACTCTTCTATAGGAGGATGAAGCGCAGTCAAACTGTTTTACACGAGGATTTAGAGCAGTCAGACTGGTTTACAAGAGGATGAAGAGCAGTCAAACTGTTTTATAAGAGAATGAAGAGCAGTCAAACTGCTTTATAAAAGGATGAAGAGCAGTCAAACTGTTTTATGAGAGGACGAAGAGCAGTCAAACTGTTTTATAAGAGGACGAACAGCAGTCAAACTGATTTATAATCGGACGAAGAGCAGTCAAACTGATTTATAATCGGACGAAGAGCAGTCAAACGGTTTTATAAGAGGATGAAGAGCAGTCAAATTGATTTATAAGAGGATGAAGAGCAGTCAAACTGCTTTATAAAGGATGAAGAGCAGTCAAACTGTTTTATACGAGGATGTAGAGCAGTCAGACTGTTTTACAAGAGGTTGAAGAGCAGTCAACCTGTTTTACAAGAGGATGTAGAGCAGTCAAACTGTTTTATAAGAGGATGAAGAGCAGTCAAACTGATTTATAAGAGGATGAAGAGCAGTCAAACCGCTTTATAAAAGGATGAAGAGCAGTCTACTGTTTTATAAGAGGACGAAGAGCAGTCAAAATGATTTATAATCGGATGAAGAGCAGTCAAACAGATTTATAAGAGGATGAAGAGCAGTCAAACTGCTTTATAAAAGGATGAAGAGCAGTCAAACTGTTTTATAAGAGGACGAAGAGCAGTCAAACTGATTTATAATGGACGAAGAGCAGTCAAACTGTTCTATACGAGGATGAAGCGCAGTCAAACTGGTTTATAGGAGGATGAAGAGCAGTCAAACTGTTCTATAGGAGGATGAAGCGCAGTCAAACTGGTTTATGTGAGGATGAAGAGCAGTCAAACTGCTTTATAAGAGGATGAAGAACAGTCAAACTGCTTTATAAAACGATGAAGAGCAGTCAAACTGTTTTATAAGAGGACGAAGAGCAGTCAAACTGATTTATAAGAGGATGAAGAGCAGTCAAACTGATTTAAAAGAGGATGAAGAGCAGTCAAACTGCTTTATAAAAGGATGAAGAGCAGTCAAACTGATTTATAATCGGATGAACAGCAGTCAATAATGGGACGAAGAGCAGTCAAACTGTTATATAGGAGGACGAAGAGCAGTCAAACTGAATTATAATCGGATGAAGAGCAGTCAAACTGATTTATAAGAGTATGAAGAGCAGTCAAACTGCTTTATAAAAGCATGAAGAGCAGTCAAACTGTTTAATAAGAGGACGAAGAGCAATCAAACTGTTTTATAAGCGGACGAACAGCAGTCAAACTGATTTATAATCGGACGAAGAGCAGTCAAACTGTTCTATACGAGGATGAAGCGCAGTCAAACTGGTTTATAGGAGGATGAAGAGCAGTCAAACTGTTCTATAGGAGGATGAAGCGCAGTCAAACTGGTTTATATGAGGATGAAGAGCAGTCAAACTGCTCTATAAGAGGATGAAGAGCAGTCAAACTGCTTAATAAAACGATGAAGAGCAGTCAAACTGTTTTATAAGAGGACGAAGAGCAGTCAAACTGATTTATAAGAGGATGAAGAGCAGTCAAACTGATTTAAAAGAGGATGAAGAGCAGTCAAACTGCTTTATAAAAGGATGAAGAGCAGTCAAACTGATTTATAAGAGGATGAAGAGCAGTCAAACTGCTTTATAAAAGGATGAAGAGCAGTCAAACTGTTTAAAAAGAGGACGAAGAGCAGTCAAACTGTTTTATAAGCGGACGAACAGCAGTCAAACTGTTTTATAAGAGGACGAAGAGCAGTCAAACTGATTTATAATCGGACGAAGAGCAGTCAAACGGTTTTATAAGAGGATGAAGAGCAGTCAAATTGATTTATAAGAGGATGAAGAGCAGTCAAACGGTTTTATAAGAGGATGAAGAGCAGTCAAATTGATTTATAAGAGGATGAAGAGCAGTCAAACTGATTTATAATCGGACGAAGAGCAGTCAAACTGATTTATAATCGGACGAAGAGCAGTCAAACGGTTTTATAAGAGGATGAAGAGCAGTCAAATTGATTTATAAGAAGATGAAGAGCAGTCAAACTGCTTTATAAAAGGATGAAGAGCAGTCAAACTGTTTTATAAGAGGAAGAAGAGCAGTCAAACTGATTTATAAGAGGATGAAGAGCAGTCAAACTGATTTATAAGAGGATGAAGAGCAGTGAAACTGCTTTATAAAACGATGAAGAGCAGTCAAACTGTTTTATAAGAGGACGAAGTGCAGTCAAACTGATTTGTAAGAGGAAGAAGAGCAGTCAAACTGATTTATAAGAGGATGAAGAGCAGTCAAACTGATTTATAAACGGACGAAGAGCAGTCAATAATCGGACGAAGAGAAGCCAAACTGTTCTATAGGAGGATGAAGCGCAGTCAAACTGTTTTACACGAGGATGTAGAGCAGTCAGACTGGTTTACAAGAGTATGAAGAGCAGTCAAACTGTTTTATAAGAGGATGAAGAGCAGTCAAACTGATTTATAAGAGGATGAAGAGCAGTCAAACTGTTTTATAAGCGGATGAACCGCAGTCAAACTGATTTATAATCGGACGAAGACCAGTCAAACCGATTTATAAGAGGATGTAGAGCAGTCAAACTGCTTTATAAGAGGATGAAGAGCAGTCAAACTGTTCTATAGGAGGATGAAGCGCAGTCAAACTGGTTTATATGAGGATGAAGAGCAGTCAAACTGCTTTATAAAACGATGAAGAGCAGTCAAACTGTTTTATAAGAGGACGAAGAGCAGTCAAACTGATTTATAAGAGGATGAAGAGCAGTCAAACTGATTTAAAAGAGGATGAAGAGCAGTCAAACTGCTTTATAAAAGGATGAAGAGCAGTCAAACTGATTTATAATCGGATGAACAGCAGTCAATAATCGGACGAAGAGCAGTCAAACTGTTATATAGGAGGACGCAGAGCAGTCAAACTGAATTATAATCGGATGAAGAGCAGTCAAACTGATTTATAAGAGGATGAAGAGCAGTCAAACTGCTTTATAAAAGGATGAAGAGCAGTCAAACTGTTTAATAAGAGGACGAAGAGCAGTCAAACTGTTTTATAAGCGGACGAACAGCAGTCAAACTGATTTATAATCGGACGAAGAGCAGTCAAACTGATTTATAATCGGACGAAGAGCAGTCAAACGGTTTTATAAGAGGATGAAGAGCAGTCAAATTGATTTATAAGAGGATGAAGAGCAGTCAAACTGATTTATAATCCGACGAAGAGCAGTCAAACTGTTCTATAGGAGGATGAAGCGCAGTCAAACTGGTTTATAGGAGGATGAAGAGCACTCAAACTGATTTATAAGAGGATGAAGAGCAGTCAAACTGCTTTATAAAAGGCTGAAGAGCAGTCAAACTGATTCATAATTGGACGAAGAGCAGTCAATGATCGGACGAAGAGCAGTCAAACTCTTCTATAGGAGGATGAAGCGCAGTCAAACTGTTTTACACGAGGATGTAGAGCAGTCAGACTGGTTTACAAGAGGATGAAGAGCAGTCAACCTGTTTTACAAGAGGATGAAGAGCAGTCAAACTGTTTTATAAGAGAATGAAGAGCAGTCTAATTGCTTTATAAAAGGATGAAGAGCAGTCAAACTGTTTTATAAGAGGACGAAGAGCAGTCAAACTGAATTATAATCGGATGAAGAGCAGTCAAACTGATTTATAAGAGGATGAAGAGCAGTCAAACTGCTTTATAAAAGGATGAAGAGCAGTCAAACTGTTTTATAAGAGGACGAAGAGCAGTCAAACTGATTTATAATCGGACGAAGAGCAGTCAAACTGTTTTATAATCGGACGAAGAGCAGTCAAACGGTTTTATAAGAGGATGAAGAGCAGTCAAACTGATTTATAATCGGACGAAGAGCAGTCAAACTGATTTATAATCGGACGAAGAGCAGTCAAACGGTTTTATAAGAGGATGAAGAGCAGTCAAATTGATTTATAAGAGGATGAAGAGCAGTCAAACTGCTTTATAAAAGGATGAAGAGAAGTTAAACTGTTTTATAAGAGGACGAAGAGCAGTCAAACTGATTTATAAGAGGATGAAGAGCAGTCAAACTGATTTATAAGAGGATGAAGAGCAGTGAAACTGCTTTATAAAACGATGAAGAGCAGTCAAACTGTTTTATAAGAGGACGAAGAGCAGTCAAACTGATTTATAATCGGATGAACAGCAGTCAATAATCGGACGAAGAGCAGTCAAACTGTTATATAGGAGGACGAAGAGCAGTCAAACTGAATTATAATCGGATGAAGAGCAGTCAAACTGATTTATAAGAGGATGAAGAGCAGTCAAACTGCTTTATAAAAGGATGAAGAGCAGTCAAACTGTTTAAAAAGAGGACGAAGAGCAGTCAAACTGTTTTATAAGCGGACGAACAGCGGTCAAACTGATTTATAATCGGACGAAGAGCAGTCAAACTGATTTATAATCGGACGAAGAGCAGTCAAACGGTTTTATAAGAGGATGAAGAGCAGTCAAATTGATTTATAAGAGGATGAAGAGCAGTCAAACGGTTTTATAAGAGGATGAAGAGCAGTCAAATTGATTTATAAGAGGATGAAGAGCAGTCAAACTGATTTATAATCGGACGAAGAGCAGTCAAACTGATTTATAATCGGACGAAGAGCAGTCAAACGGTTTTATAAGAGGATGAAGAGCAGTCAAATTGATTTATAAGAGGATGAAGAGCAGTCAAACTGCTTTATAAAAGGATGAAGAGCAGTCAAACTGTTTTATAAGAGGA
Organism: Lampris incognitus; assembly: GCF_029633865.1. NCBI lineage: Eukaryota > Metazoa > Chordata > Actinopteri > Lampriformes > Lampridae > Lampris > Lampris incognitus. The sequence goes on from NC_079222.1 coordinate 38,097,778, forward strand.
CGAAGAGCAGTCAAACTGATTTATAAGAGGATGAAGAGCTGTCAAACTGATTTATAAGAGGATGAAGAGCAGTGAAACTGCTTTATAAAACGATGAAGAGCAGTCAAACTGTTTTATAAGAGAACGAAGTGCAGTCAAACTGATTTGTAAGAGGATGAAGAGCAGTCAAACTGATTTATAAGAGGATGAAGAGCAGTCAAACTGCTTTATAAAAGGATGAAGAGCAGTCAAACTGATTTATAAACGGACGAAGAGCAGTCAATAATCGGACGAAGAGCAGCCAAACTGTTCTATAGGAGGATGAAGCGCAGTCAAACTGTTTTACACGAGGATGTAGAGCAGTCAGACTGGTTTACAAGAGTATGAAGAGCAGTCAACATGTTTTACAAGAGGTTGAAGAGCAGTCAAACTGTTTTATAAGAGGATGAAGAGCAGTCAAACTGATTTATAAGAGGATGAACCGCAGTCAAACTGATTTATAATCGGACGAAGAGCAGTCAAACTGATTTATAAGAGGATGAAGAGCGGTCAAACTGCTTTATAAGAGGATGAAGAGCAGTCAAACTGTTCTATAGGAGGATGAAGCGCAGTCAAACTGGTTTATATGAGGATGAAGAGCAGTCAAACTGCTTTATAAGAGGATGAAGAGCAGTCAAAGTGCTTTATAAAACGATGAAGAGCAGTTAAACTGTTATATAAGAGGACGAAGAGCAGTCAAACTGATTTATAAGAGGATGAAGAGCAGTCAAACTGATTTAAAAGAGGATGAAGAGCAGTCAAACTGCTTTATAAAAGGTTGAAGAGCAGTCAAACTGCTTTATAAGAGGATGAAGAGCAGTCAAACTGTTCTATAGGAGGATGAAGCGCAGTCAAACTGGTTTATATGAGGATGAAGAGCAGTCAAACTGCTTTATAAAACGATGAAGAGCAGTCAAACTGTTTTATAAGAGGACGAAGAGCAGTCAAACTGATTTATAAGAGGATGAAGAGCAGTCAAACTGATTTAAAAGAGGATGAAGAGCAGTCAAACTGCTTTATAAAAGGATGAAGAGCAGTCAAACTGATTTATAATCGGATGAACAGCAGTCAATAATCGGACGAAGAGCAGTCAAACTGATTTATAATCGGACGAAGAGCAGTCAAACGGTTTTATAAGAGGATGAAGAGCAGTCAAATTGATTTATAAGAGGATGAAGAGCAGTCAAACTGCTTTATAAAAGGATGAAGAGCAGTCAAACTGTTTTATAAGAGGACGAAGAGCAGTCAAACTGATTTATAAGAGGATGAAGAGCAGTCAAACTGATTTATAAGAGGATGAAGAGCAGTGAAACTGCTTTATAAAACGATGAAGAGCAGTCAAACTGTTTTATAAGAGGACGAAGTGCAGTCAAACTGATTTGTAAGAGGATGAAGAGCAGTCAAACTGATTTATAAGAGGATGAAGAGCAGTCAAACTGCTTTATAAAAGGATGAAGAGCAGTCAAACTGATTTAAAATCCGACGAAGAGCAGCCAAACTGTTCTATAGGAGGATGAAGCGCAGTCAAACTGGTTTATAGGAGGATGAAGAGCAGTCAAACAGCTTTATAGGAGGATGAAGAGCAGTCAAACTGCTTTATAAAACGATGAAGAGCAGTCAAACTGATTTATAAGAGGATGAAGAGCAGTGAAACTGCTTTATAAAACGATGAAGAGCAGTCAAACTGTTTTATAAGAGGACGAAGAGCAGTCAAACTGATTTATAAGAGGATGAAGAACAATCAAACTGTTTTATAAGCGGACGAACAGCAGTCAAACTGATTTATAATCGGACGAAGAGCAGTCAAACTGTTCTATACGAGGATGAATCGCAGTCAAACTGGTTTATAGGAGGATGAAGAGCAGTAAAACTGCTTTATAGGAGGATGAAGAGCAGTCAAACTGCTTTATAAAACGATGAAGAGCAGTCTACTGTTTTATAAGAGGACGAAGAGCAGTCAAACTGATTTATAAGAGTATGAAGAGCAGTCAAACTGATTTAAAAGAGGATGAAGAGCAGTCAAACTGCTTTATAAAAGGATGAAGAGCAGTCAAACTGATTTATAATCGGATGAACAGCAGTCAATAATGGGACGAAGAGCAGTCAAACTGTTATATAGGAGGACGAAGAGCAGTCAAACTGAATTATAATCGGATGAAGAGCAGTCAAACTGATTTATAATCGGACGAAGAGCAGTCAAACTGATTTATAATCGGACGAAGAGCAGTCAAACGGTTTTATAAGAGGATGAAGAGCAGTCAAATTGATTTATAAGAGGATGAAGAGCAGTCAAACTGCTTTATAAAAGCATGAAGAGCAGTCAAACTGTTTAATAAGAGGACGAAGAGCAATCAAACTGTTTTATAAGCGGACGAACAGCAGTCAAACTGATTTATAATCGGACGAAGAGCAGTCAAACTGTTCTATACGAGGATGAAGCGCAGTCAAACTGGTTTATAGGAGGATGAAGAGCAGTCAAACTGTTCTATAGGAGGATGAAGCGCAGTCAAACTGGTTTATAAGAGGATGAAGAGCAGTCAAACTGCTTAATAAAACGATGAAGAGCAGTCAAACTGTTTTATAAGAGGACGAAGAGCAGTCAAACTGATTTATAAGAGGATGAAGAGCAGTCAAACTGATTTAAAAGAGGATGAAGAGCAGTCAAACTGCTTTATAAAAGGATGAAGAGCAGTCAAACTGATTTATAATCGGATGAACAGCAGTCAATAATCGGACGAAGAGCAGTCAAACTGTTATATAGGAGGACGAAGAGCAGTCAAACTGAATTATAATCGGATGAAGAGCAGTCAAACTGATTTATAAGAGGATGAAGAGCAGTCAAACTGCTTTATAAAAGGATGAAGAGCAGTCAAACTGTTTAAAAAGAGGACGAAGAGCAGTCAAACTGTTTTATAAGCGGACGAACAGCGGTCAAACTGATTTATAATCGGACGAAGAGCAGTCAAACTGATTTATAATCGGACGAAGAGCAGTCAAACGGTTTTATAAGAGGATGAAGAGCAGTCAAATTGATTTATAAGAGGATGAAGAGCAGTCAAACGGTTTTATAAGAGGATGAAGAGCAGTCAAATTGATTTATAAGAGGATGAAGAGCAGTCAAACTGATTTATAATCGGACGAAGAGCAGTCAAACTGATTTATAATCGGACGAAGAGCAGTCAAACGGTTTTATAAGAGGATGAAGAGCAGTCAAATTGATTTATAAGAGGATGAAGAGCAGTCAAACTGCTTTATAAAAGGATGAAGAGCAGTCAAACTGTTTTATAAGAGGACGAAGAGCAGTCAAACTGATTTATAAGAGGATGAAGAGCAGTCAAACTGATTTATAAGAGGATGAAGAGCAGTGAAACTGCTTTATAAAACGATGAAGAGCAGTCAAACTGTTTTATAAGAGAACGAAGTGCAGTCAAACTGATTTGTAAGAGGATGAAGAGCAGTCAAACTGATTTATAAGAGGATGAAGAGCAGTCAAACTGCTTTATAAAAGGATGAAGAGCAGTCAAACTGATTTATAAACGGACGAAGAGCAGTCAATAATCGGACGAAGAGCAGCCAAACTGTTCTATAGGAGGATGAAGCGCAGTCAAACTGTTTTACACGAGGATGTAGAGCAGTCAGACTGGTTTACAAGAGTATGAAGAGCAGTCAACATGTTTTACAAGAGGTTGAAGAGCAGTCAAACTGTTTTATAAGAGGATGAAGAGCAGTCAAACTGATTTATAAGAGGATGAAGAGCAGTCAAACTGCTTTATAAAAGGATGAAGATCAGTCAAACTGTTTTATAAGCAGACGAAGAGCAGTCAAACTGATTTATAATCGGACGAAGAGCAGTCAAACTGATTTATAAAAGGATGAAGAGCAGTCAAACTGTTTTATAAGCGGATGAACCGCAGTCAAACTGATTTATAATCGGACGAAGAGCAGTCAAACTGATTTATAAGAGGATGAAGAGCGGTCAAACTGCTTTATAAGAGGATGAAGAGCAGTCAAACTGTTCTATAGGAGGATGAAGCGCAGTCAAACTGGTTTATATGAGGATGAAGAGCAGTCAAACTGCTTTATAAGAGGATGAAGAGCAGTCAAACTGCTTTATAAAACGATGAAGAGCAGTTAAACTGTTATATAAGAGGACGAAGAGCAGTCAAACTGATTTATAGGAGGATGAAGAGCAGTAAAACTGCTTTATAGGAGGATGAAGAGCAGTCAAACTGCTTTATAAAACGATGAAGAGCAGTCTACTGTTTTATAAGAGGACGAAGAGCAGTCAAACTGATTTATAAGAGTATGAAGAGCAGTCAAACTGATTTAAAAGAGGATGAAGAGCAGTCAAACTGCTTTATAAAAGGATGAAGAGCAGTCAAACTGATTTATAATCGGATGAACAGCAGTCAATAATGGGACGAAGAGCAGTCAAACTGTTATATAGGAGGACGAAGAGCAGTCAAACTGAATTATAATCGGATGAAGAGCAGTCAAACTGATTTATAATCGGACGAAGAGCAGTCAAACTGACTTATAATCGGACGAAGAGCAGTCAAACGGTTTTATAAGAGGATGAAGAGCAGTCAAATTGATTTATAAGAGGATGAAGAGCAGTCAAACTGCTTTATAAAAGCATGAAGAGCAGTCAAACTGTTTAATAAGAGGACGAAGAGCAATCAAACTGTTTTATAAGCGGACGAAGAGCAGTCAAACTGATTTATAATCGGACGAAGAGCAGTCAAACTGTTCTATACGAGGTTGAAGCGCAGTCAAACTGGTTTATAGGAGGATGAAGAGCAGTCAAACTGTTCTATAGGAGGATGAAGCGCAGTCAAACTGGTTTATAAGAGGATGAAGAGCAGTCAAACTGCTCTATAAGAGGATGAAGAGCAGTCAAACTGCTTAATAAAACGATGAAGAGCAGTCAAACTGTTTTATAAGAGGACGAAGAGCAGTCAAACTGATTTATAAGAGGATGAAGAGCAGTCAAACTGATTTAAAAGAGGATGAAGAGCAGTCAAACTGCTTTATAAAAGGATGAAGAGCAGTCAAACTGATTTATAATCGGATGAACAGCAGTCAATAATCGGACGAAGAGCAGTCAAACTGTTATATAGGAGGACGAAGAGCAGTCAAACTGAATTATAATCGGATGAAGAGCAGTCAAACTGATTTATAAGAGGATGAAGAGCAGTCAAACTGCTTTATAAAAGGATGAAGAGCAGTCAAACTGTTTAAAAAGAGGACGAAGAGCAGTCAAACTGTTTTATAAGCGGACGAACAGCGGTCAAACTGATTTATAATCGGACGAAGAGCAGTCAAACTGATTTATAATCGGACGAAGAGCAGTCAAACGGTTTTATAAGAGGATGAAGAGCGGTCAAACTGCTTTATAAGAGGATGAAGAGCAGTCAAACTGTTCTATAGGAGGATGAAGCGCAGTCAAACTGGTTTATATGAGGATGAAGAGCAGTCAAACTGCTTTATAAGAGGATGAAGAGCAGTCAAAGTGCTTTATAAAACGATGAAGAGCAGTTAAACTGTTATATAAGAGGACGAAGAGCAGTCAAACTGATTTATAAGAGGATGAAGAGCAGTCAAACTGATTTAAAAGAGGATGAAGAGCAGTCAAACTGCTTTATAAAAGGTTGAAGAGCAGTCAAACTGCTTTATAAGAGGATGAAGAGCAGTCAAACTGTTCTATAGGAGGATGAAGCGCAGTCAAACTGGTTTATATGAGGATGAAGAGCAGTCAAACTGCTTTATAAAACGATGAAGAGCAGTCAAACTGTTTTATAAGAGGACGAAGAGCAGTCAAACTGATTTATAAGAGGATGAAGAGCAGTCAAACTGATTTATAAGAGGATGAAGAGCAGTCAAACTGCTTTATAAAAGGATGAAGAGCAGTCAAACTGTTTAAAAAGAGGACGAAGAGCAGTCAAACTGTTTTATAAGCGGACGAACAGCGGTCAAACTGATTTATAATCGGACGAAGAGCAGTCAAACTGATTTATAATCGGACGAAGAGCAGTCAAACGGTTTTATAAGAGGATGAAGAGCAGTCAAATTGATTTATAAGAGGATGAAGAGCAGTCAAACGGTTTTATAAGAGGATGAAGAGCAGTCAAATTGATTTATAAGAGGATGAAGAGCAGTCAAACTGATTTATAATCGGACGAAGAGCAGTCAAACTGATTTATAATCGGACGAAGAGCAGTCAAACGGTTTTATAAGAGGATGAAGAGCAGTCAAATTGATTTATAAGAGGATGAAGAGCAGTCAAACTGCTTTATAAAAGGATGAAGAGCAGTCAAACTGTTTTATAAGAGGACGAAGAGCAGTCAAACTGATTTATAAGAGGATGAAGAGCAGTCAAACTGATTTATAAGAGGATGAAGAGCAGTGAAACTGCTTTATAAAACGATGAAGAGCAGTCAAACTGTTTTATAAGAGAACGAAGTGCAGTCAAACTGATTTGTAAGAGGATGAAGAGCAGTCAAACTGATTTATAAGAGGATGAAGAGCAGTCAAACTGCTTTATAAAAGGATGAAGAGCAGTCAAACTGATTTATAAACGGACGAAGAGCAGTCAATAATCGGACGAAGAGCAGCCAAACTGTTCTATAGGAGGATGAAGCGCAGTCAAACTGTTTTACACGAGGATGTAGAGCAGTCAGACTGGTTTACAAGAGTATGAAGAGCAGTCAACATGTTTTACAAGAGGTTGAAGAGCAGTCAAACTGTTTTATAAGAGGATGAAGAGCAGTCAAACTGATTTATAAGAGGATGAAGAGCAGTCAAACTGCTTTATAAAAGGATGAAGATCAGTCAAACTGTTTTATAAGCAGACGAAGAGCAGTCAAACTGATTTATAATCGGACGAAGAGCAGTCAAACTGATTTATAAAAGGATGAAGAGCAGTCAAACTGTTTTATAAGCGGATGAACCGCAGTCAAACTGATTTATAATCGGACGAAGAGCAGTCAAACAGATTTATAAGAGGATGAAGAGCGGTCAAACTGCTTTATAAGAGGATGAAGAGCAGTCAAACTGTTCTATAGGAGGATGAAGCGCAGTCAAACTGGTTTATATGAGGATGAAGAGCAGTCAAACTGCTTTATAAGAGGATGAAGAGCAGTCAAAGTGCTTTATAAAACGATGAAGAGCAGTTAAACTGTTATATAAGAGGACGAAGAGCAGTCAAACTGATTTATAAGAGGATGAAGAGCAGTCAAACTGATTTAAAAGAGGATGAAGAGCAGTCAAACTGCTTTATAAAAGGTTGAAGAGCAGTCAAACTGCTTTATAAGAGGATGAAGAGCAGTCAAACTGTTCTATAGGAGGATGAAGCGCAGTCAAACTGGTTTATATGAGGATGAAGAGCAGTCAAACTGCTTTATAAAACGATGAAGAGCAGTCAAACTGTTTTATAAGAGGACGAAGAGCAGTCAAACTGATTTATAAGAGGATGAAGAGCAGTCAAACTGATTTAAAAGAGGATGAAGAGCAGTCAAACTGCTTTATAAAAGGATGAAGAGCAGTCAAACTGATTTATAATCGGATGAACAGCAGTCAATAATCGGACGAAGAGCAGTCAAACTGTTATATAGGAGGACGAAGAGCAGTCAAACTGAATTATAATCGGATGAAGAGCAGTCAAACTGATTTATAAGAGGATGAAGAGCAGTCAAACTGCTTTATAAAAGGATGAAGAGCAGTCAAACTGTTTAATAAGAGGACGAAGAGCAGTCAAACTGTTTTATAAGCGGACGAACAGCAGTCAAACTGATTTATAATCGGACGAAGAGCAGTCAAACTGATTTATAATTGGACGAAGAGCAGTCAAACGGTTTTATAAGAGGATGAAGAGCAGTCAAATTGATTTATAAGAGGATGAAGAGCAGTCAAACTGCTTTATAAAAAGATGAAGCGCAGTCAAACTGTTTTATACGAGGATGTAGAGCAGTCAGACTGTTTTACAAGAGGTTGAAGAGCAGTCAACCTGTTTTACAAGAGGATGAAGAGCAGTCAAACCGCTTTATAAAAGGATGAAGAGCAGTCAAACTGATTTATAATTGGACGAAGAGCAGTCAATAATCGGACGAAGAGCAGCCAAACTGTTCTATAGGAGGATGAAGCGCAGTCAAACTGTTTTACACGAGGATGTAGAGCAGTCAGACTGGTTTACAAGAGTATGAAGAGCAGTCAACATGTTTTACAAGAGGTTGAAGAGCAGTCAAACTGTTTTATAAGCAGACGAAGAGCAGTCAAACTGATTTATAAGAGGATGAAGAGCGGTCAAACTGCTTTATAAGAGGATGAAGAGCAGTCAAACTGTTCTATAGGAGGATGAAGCGCAGTCAAACTGGTTTATATGAGGATGAAGTGCAGTCAAACTGCTTTATAAGAGGATGAAGAGCAGTCAAAGTGCTTTATAAAACGATGAAGAGCAGTTAAACTGTTATATAAGAGGACGAAGAGCAGTCAAACTGATTTATAAGAGGATGAAGAGCAGTCAAACTGATTTAAAAGAGGATGAAGAGCAGTCAAACTGCTTTATAAAAGGTTGAAGAGCAGTCAAACTGATTTATAATCGGATGAACAGCAGTCAATAATCGGACGAAGAGCAGTCAAACTGTTATATAGGAGGACGAAGAGCAGTCAAACTGAATTATAATCGGATGAAGAGCAGTCAAACTGATTTATAAGAGGATGAAGAGCAGTCAAACTGCTTTATAAAAGGATGAAGAGCAGTCAAACTGTTTAATAAGAGGACGAAGAGCAGTCAAACTGTTTTATAAGCGGACGAACAGCAGTCAAACTGATTTATAATCGGACGAAGAGCAGTCAAACTGATTTATAATCGGACGAAGAGCAGTCAAACGGTTTTATAAGAGGATGAAGAGCAGTCAAATTGATTTATAAGAGGATGAAGAGCAGTCAAACTGCTTTATAAAAAGATGAAGCACAGTCAAACTGTTTTATACGAGGATGTAGAGCAGTCAGACTGTTTTACAAGAGGTTGAAGAGCAGTCAACCTGTTTTACAAGAGGATGAAGAGCAGTCAAACCGCTTTATAAAAGGATGAAGAGCAGTCAAACTGATTTATAATTGGACGAAGAGCAGTCAAACTCTTCTATACGGGGATGAAGCGCAGTCAAACTGGTTTATAGGAGGATGAAGAGCAGTCAAACTATTTTATAAGAGGATGAAGAGCAGTCAAACTGATTTAAAATCCGACGAAGAGCAGTCAAACTGTTCTATAGGAGGATGAAGCGCAGTCAAACTGGTTTATAGGAGGATGAAGAGCAGTCAAACAGCTTTATAGGAGGATGAAGAGCAGTCAAACTGCTTTATAAAACGATGAAGAGCAGTCAAACTGATTTATAAGAGGATGAAGAGCAGTCAAACTGCTTTATAAAAGGCTGAAGAGCAGTCAAACTGATTTATAATCGGACGAAGAGCAGTCAATGATCGGACGAAGAGCAGTCAAACTCTTCTATAGGAGGATGAAGCGCAGTCAAACTGTTTTAGACGAGGATTTAGAGCAGTCAGACTGGTTTACAAGAGGATGAAGAGCAGTCAGCCTGTTTTAGAAGAGGATGAAGAGCAGTCAAACTGTTTTATAAGAGAATGAAGAGCAGTCAAACTGCTTTATAAAAGGATGAAGAGCAGTCAAACTGTTTTATGAGAGGACGAAGAGCAGTCAAACTGTTTTATAAGAGGACGAACAGCAGTCAAACTGATTTATAATCGGACGAAGAGCAGTCAAACTGATTTATAATCGGACGAAGAGCAGTCAAACGGTTTTATAAGAGGATGAAGAGCAGTCAAATTGATTTATAAGAGGATGAAGAGCAGTCAAACTGCTTTATAAAAGGATGAAGAGCAGTCAAACTGTTTTATACGAGGATGTAGAGCAGTCAGACTGTTTTACAAGAGGTTAAAGAGCAGTCAACCTGTTTTACAAGAGGATGTAGAGCAGTCAAACTGTTTTATAAGAGGATGAAGAGCAGTCAAACTGATTTATAAGAGGATGAAGAGCAGTCAAACCGCTTTATAAAAGGATGAAGAGCAGTCTACTGTTTTATAAGAGGACGAAGAGCAGTCAAAATGATTTATAATCGGATGAAGAGCAGTCAAACAGATTTATAAGAGGATGAAGAGCAGTCAAACTGCTTTATAAAAGGATGAAGAGCAGTCAAACTGTTTTATAAGAGGACGAAGAGCTGTCAAACTGATTTATAATCGGACGAAGAGCAGTCAAACTGTTCTATACGAGGATGAAGCGCAGTCAAACTGGTTTATAGGAGGATGAAGAGCAGTCAAACTGTTTTACAAGAGGTTGAAGAGCAGTCAACCTGTTTTACAAGAGGATGAAGAGCAGTCAAACCGCTTTATAAAAGGATGAAGAGCAGTCAAACTGATTTATAATTGGACGAAGAGCAGTCAAACTGTTCTATACGGGGATGAAGCGCAGTCAAACTGGTTTATAGGAGGATGAAGAGCAGTCAAACTATTTTATAAGAGGATGAAGAGCAGTCAAACTGATTTAAAATCCGACGAAGAGCAGTCAAACTGTTCTATAGGAGGATGAAGCGCAGTCAAACTGGTTTATAGGAGGATGAAGAGCAGTCAAACAGCTTTATAGGAGGATGAAGAGCAGTCAAACTGCTTTATAAAACGATGAAGAGCAGTCAAACTGATTTATAAGAGGATGAAGAGCAGTCAAACTGCTTTATAAAAGGCTGAAGAGCAGTCAAACTGATTTATAATCGGACGAAGAGCAGTCAATGATCGGACGAAGAGCAGTCAAACTCTTCTATAGGAGGATGAAGCGCAGTCAAACTGTTTTACACGAGGATTTAGAGCAGTCAGACTGGTTTACAAGAGGATGAAGAGCAGTCAAACTGTTTTATAAGAGAATGAAGAGCAGTCAAACTGCTTTATAAAAGGATGAAGAGCAGTCAAACTGTTTTATGAGAGGACGAAGAGCAGTCAAACTGTTTTATAAGAGGACGAACAGCAGTCAAACTGATTTATAATCGGACGAAGAGCAGTCAAAATGATTTATAATCGGACGAAGAGCAGTCAAACGGTTTTATAAGAGGATGAAGAGCAGTCAAATTGATTTATAAGAGGATGAAGAGCAGTCAAACTGCTTTATAAAAGGATGAAGAGCATTCAAACTGTTTTATACGAATGTAGAGCAGTCAGACTGTTTTTCAAGAGGTTGAAGAGCAGTCAACCTGTTTTACAAGAGGATGTAGAGCAGTCAAACTGTTTTATAAGAGGATGAAGAGCAGTCAAACTGATTTATAAGAGGATGAAGAGCAGTCAAACCGCTTTATAAAAGGATGAAGAGCAGTCTACTGTTTTATAAGAGGACGAAGAGCAGTCAAAATGATTTATAATCGGATGAAGAGCAGTCAAACAGATTTATAAGAGGATGAAGAGCAGTCAAACTGCTTTATAAAAGGATGAAGAGCAGTCAAACTCTTTTATAAGAGGACGAAGAGCAGTCAAACTGATTTATAATGGACGAAGAGCAGTCAAACTGTTCTATACGAGGATGAAGCGCAGTCAAACTGGTTTATAGGAGGATGAAGAGCAGTCAAACTGTTCTATAGGAGGATGAAGCGCAGTCAAACTGGTTTATGTGAGGATGAAGAGCAGTCAAACTGCTTTATAAGAGGATGAAGAACAGTCAAACTGCTTTATAAAACGATGAAGAGCAGTCAAACTGTTTTATAAGAGGACGAAGAGCTGTCAAACTGATTTATAAGAGGATGAAGAGCAGTCAAACTGATTTAAAAGAGGATGAAGAGCAGTCAAACTGCTTTATAAAAGGATGAAGAGCAGTCAAACTGATTTATAATCGGATGAACAGCAGTCAATAATGGGACGAAGAGCAGTCAAACTGTTATATAGGAGGACGAAGAGCAGTCAAACTGAATTATAATCGGATGAAGAGCAGTCAAACTGATTTATAAGAGGATGAAGAGCAGTCAAACTGCTTTATAAAAGCATGAAGAGCAGTCAAACTGTTTAATAAGAGGACGAAGAGCAATCAAACTGTTTTATAAGCGGACGAACAGCAGTCAAACTGATTTATAATCGGACGAAGAGCAGTCAAACTGTTCTATACGAGGATGAAGCGCAGTCAAACTGGTTTATAGGAGGATGAAGAGCAGTCAAACTGTTCTATAGGAGGATGAAGCGCAGTCAAACTGGTTTATATGAGGATGAAGAGCAGTCAAACTGCTCTATAAGAGGATGAAGAGCAGTCAAACTGCTTAATAAAACGATGAAGAGCAGTCAAACTGTTTTATAAGAGGACGAAAAGCAGTCAAACTGATTTATAAGAGGATGAAGAGCAGTCAAACTGATTTAAAAGAGGATGAAGAGCAGTCAAACTGCTTTATAAAAGGATGAAGAGCAGTCAAACTGATTTATAAGAGGATGAAGAGCAGTCAAACTGATTTATAAGAGGATGAAGAGCAGTCAAACTGATTTAAAAGAGGATGAAGAGCAGTCAAACTGCTTTATAAAAGGATGAAGAGCAGTCAAACTGATTTATAAGAGGATGAAGAGCAGTCAAACTGCTTTATAAAAGGATGAAGAGCAGTCAAACTGTTTAAAAAGAGGACGAAGAGCAGTCAAACTGTTTTATAAGCGGACGAACAGCAGTCAAACTGTTTTATAAGAGGACGAAGAGCAGTCAAACTGATTTATAATCGGACGAAGAGCAGTCAAACGGTTTTATAAGAGGATGAAGAGCAGTCAAATTGATTTATAAGAGGATGAAGACCAGTCAAACGGTTTTATAAGAGGATGAAGAGCAGTCAAATTGATTTATAAGAGGATGAAGAGCAGTCAAACTGATTTATAATCGGACGAAGAGCAGTCAAACTGATTTATAATCGGACGAAGAGCAGTCAAACGGTTTTATAAGAGGATGAAGAGCAGTCAAATTGATTTATAAGAAGATGAAGAGCAGTCAAACTGCTTTATAAAAGGATGAAGAGCAGTCAAACTGTTTTATAAGAGGACGAAGAGCAGTCAAACTGATTTATAAGAGGATGAAGAGCAATCAAACTGATTTATAAGAGGATGAAGAGCAGTGAAACTGCTTTATAAAACGATGAAGAGCAGTCAAACTGTTTTATAAGAGGACGAAGTGCAGTCAAACTGATTTGTAAGAGGAAGAAGAGCAGTCAAACTGATTTATAAGAGGATGAAGAGCAGTCAAACTGATTTATAAACGGACGAAGAGCAGTCAATAATCGGACGAAGAGCAGCCAAACTGTTCTATAGGAGGATGAAGCGCAGTCAAACTGTTTTACACGAGGATGTAGAGCAGTCAGACTGGTTTACAAGAGTATGAAGAACAGTCAACCTGTTTTACAAGAGGTTGAAGAGCAGTCAAACTGTTTTATAAGAGGATGAAGAGCAGTCAAACTGATTTATAAGAGGATGAAGAGCAGTCAAACTGATTTATAAGCGGATGAACCGCAGTCAAACTGATTTATAATCGGACGAAGACCAGTCAAACTGATTTATAAGAGGATGAAGAGCAGTCAAACTGCTTTATAAGAGGATGAAGAGCAGTCAAACTGTTCTATAGGAGGATGAAGCGCAGTCAAACTGGTTTATATGAGGATGAAGAGCAGTCAAACTGCTTTATAAAACGATGAAGAGCAGTCAAACTGTTTTATAAGAGGACGAAGAGCAGTCAAACTGATTTATAAGAGGATGAAGAGCAGTCAAACTGATTTAAAAGAGGATGAAGAGCAGTCAAACTGCTTTATAAAAGGATGAAGAGCAGTCAAACTGATTTATAATCGGATGAACAGCAGTCAATAATCGGACGAAGAGCAGTCAAACTGTTATATAGGAGGACGAAGAGCAGTCAAACTGAATTATAATCGGATGAAGAGCAGTCAAACTGATTTATAAGAGGATGAAGAGCAGTCAAACTGCTTTATAAAAGGATGAAGAGCAGTCAAACTGTTTAATAAGAGAACGAAGAGCAGTCAAACTGTTTTATAAGCGGACGAACAGCAGTCAAACTGATTTATAATCGGACGAAGAGCAGTCAAACTGATTTATAATCGGACGAAGAGCAGTCAAACGGTTTTATAAGAGGATGAAGAGCAGTCAAATTGATTTATAAGAGGATGAAGAGCAGTCAAACTGATTTATAATCCGACGAAGAGCAGTCAAACTGTTCTATAGGAGGATGAAGCGCAGTCAAACTGGTTTATAGGAGGATGAAGAGCACTCAAACTGATTTATAAGAGGATGAAGAGCAGTCAAACTTCTTTATAAAAAGCTGAAGAGCAGTCAAACTGATTTATAATCGGACGAAGAGCAGTCAATGATCGGACGAAGAGCAGTCAAACTCTTCTATAGGAGGATGAAGCGCAGTCAAACTGTTTTAAACGAGGATGTAGAGCAGTCAGACTGGTTTACAAGAGGATGAAGAGCAGTCAACCTGTTTTACAAGAGGATGAAGAGCAGTCAAACTGTTTTATAAGAGAATGAAGAGCAGTCTAATTGCTTTATAAAAGGATGAAGAGCAGTCAAACTGTTTTATAAGAGGACGAACAGCAGTCAAACTGAATTATAATCGGATGAAGAGCAGTCAAACTGATTTATAAGAGGATGAAGAGCAGTCAAACTGCTTTATAAAAGGATGAAGAGCAGTCAAACTGTTTTATAAGAGGACGAAGAGCAGTCAAACTGTTTTATAAGCGGACGAACAGCAGTCAAACTGATTTATAATCGGACGAAGAGCAGTCAAACTGTTTTATAATCGGACGAAGAGCAGTCAAACGGTTTTATAAGAGGATGAAGAGCAGTCAAACTGATTTATAATCGGACGAAGAGCAGTCAAACTGATTTATAATCGGACGAAGAGCAGTCAAACGGTTTTATAAGAGGATGAAGAGCAGTCAAATTGATTTATAAGAGGATGAAGAGCAGTCAAACTGCTTTATAAAAGGATGAAGAGAAGTCAAACTGTTTTATAAGAGGACGAAGAGCAGTCAAACGGTTTTATAAGAGGATGAAGAGCAGTCAAATTGATTTATAAGAGGATGAAGAGCAGTCAAACTGATTTATAATCGGACGAAGAGCAGTCAAACTGTTTTATAATCGGACGAACAGCAGTCAAACTGAATTATAATCGGATGAAGAGCAGTCAAACTGATTTATAAGAGGATGAAGAGCAGTCAAACTGCTTTATAAAAGGATGAAGAGCAGTCAAACTGTTTTATAAGAGGACGAAGAGCAGTCAAACTGTTTTATAAGCGGACGAACAGCAGTCAAACTGATTTATAATCGGACGAAGAGCAGTCAAACTGTTTTATAATCGGACGAAGAGCAGTCAAACGGTTTTATAAGAGGATGAAGAGCAGTCAAACTGATTTATAATCGGACGAAGAGCAGTCAAACTGATTTATAATCGGACGAAGAGCAGTCAAACGGTTTTATAAGAGGATGAAGAGCAGTCAAACTGAATTATAATCGGATGAAGAGCAGTCAAGCTGCTTTATAAAAGGATGAAGAGAAGTCAAACTGTTTTATAAGAGGACGAAGAGCAGTCAAACGGTTTTATAAGAGGATGAAGAGCAGTCAAATTGATTTATAAGAGGATGAAGATCAGTCAAACTGATTTATAATCCGACGAAGAGCAGTCAAACTGTTCTATAGGAGGATGAAGCGCAGTCAAACTGGTTTATAGGAGGATGAAGAGCACTCAAACTGATTTATAAGAGGATGAAGAACAGTCAAACTGCTTTATAAAACGATGAAGAGCAGTCAAACTGTTTTATAAGAGGACGAAGAGCAGTCAAACTGATTTATAAGAGGATGAAGAGCAGTCAAACTGATTTAAAAGAGGATGAAGAGCAGTCAAACTGCTTTATAAAAGGATGAAGAGCAGTCAAACTGATTTATAATCGGATGAACAGCAGTCAATAATGGGACGAAGAGCAGTCAAACTGTTATATAGGAGGACGAAGAGCAGTCAAACTGAATTATAATCGGATGAAGAGCAGTCAAACTGATTTATAAGAGGATGAAGAGCAGTCAAACTGCTTTATAAAAGCATGAAGAGCAGTCAAACTGTTTAATAAGAGGACGAAGAGCAATCAAACTGTTTTATAAGCGGACGAACAGCAGTCAAACTGTTCTATACGAGGATGAAGCGCAGTCAAACTGGTTTATAGGAGGATGAAGAGCAGTCAAACTGTTCTATAGGAGGATGAAGCGCAGTCAAACTGGTTTATATGAGGATGAAGAGCAGTCAAACTGCTCTATAAGAGGATGAAGAGCAGTCAAACTGCTTAATAAAACGATGAAGAGCAGTCAAACTGTTTTATAAGAGGACGAAGAGCAGTCAAACTGATTTATAAGAGGATGAAGAGCAGTCAAACTGATTTAAAAGAGGATGAAGAGCAGTCAAACTGCTTTATAAAAGGATGAAGAGCAGTCAAACTGATTTATAAGAGGATGAAGAGCAGTCAAACTGATTTATAAGAGGATGAAGAGCAGTCAAACTGATTTAAAAGAGGATGAAGAGCAGTCAAACTGCTTTATAAAAGGATGAAGAGCAGTCAAACTGATTTATAAGAGGATGAAGAGCAGTCAAACTGCTTTATAAAAGGATGAAGAGCAGTCAAACTGTTTAAAAAGAGGACGAAGAGCAGTCAAACTGTTTTATAAGCGGACGAAGAGCAGTCAAACGGTTTTATAAGAGGATGAAGAGCAGTCACATTGATTTATAAGAGGATGAAGAGCAGTCAAACGGTTTTATAAGAGGATGAAGAGCAGTCAAATTGATTTATAAGAGGATGAAGAGCAGTCAAACTGATTTATAATCGGACGAAGAGCAGTCAAACTGATTTATAATCGGACGAAGAGCAGTCAAACGGTTTTATAAGAGGATGAAGAGCAGTCAAATTGATTTATAAGAAGATGAAGAGCAGTCAAACTGCTTTATAAAAGGATGAAGAGCAGTCAAACTGTTTTATAAGAGGACGAAGAGCAGTCAAACTGATTTATAAGAGGATGAAGAGCAATCAAACTGATTTATAAGAGGATGAAGAGCAGTGAAACTGCTTTATAAAACGATGAAGAGCAGTCAAACTGTTTTATAAGAGGACGAAGTGCAGTCAAACTGATTTGTAAGAGGAAGAAGAGCAGTCAAACTGATTTATAAGAGGATGAAGAGCAGTCAAACTGATTTATAAACGGACGAAGAGCAGTCAATAATCGGACGAAGAGCAGCCAAACTGTTCTATAGGAGGATGAAGCGCAGTCAAACTGTTTTACACGAGGATGTAGAGCAGTCAGACTGGTTTACAAGAGTATGAAGAGCAGTCAACCTGTTTTACAAGAGGTTGAAGAGCAGTCAAACTGTTTTATAAGAGGATGAAGAGCAGTCAAACTGATTTATAAGAGGATGAAGAGCAGTCAAACTGATTTATAAGCGGATGAACCGCAGTCAAACTGATTTATAATCGGACGAAGACCAGTCAAACTGATTTATAAGAGGATGAAGAGCAGTCAAACTGCTTTATAAGAGGATGAAGAGCAGTCAAACTGTTCTATAGGAGGATGAAGCGCAGTCAAACTGGTTTATATGAGGATGAAGAGCAGTCAAACTGCTTTATAAAACGATGAAGAGCAGTCAAACTGTTTTATAAGAGGACGAAGAGCAGTCAAACTGATTTATAAGAGGATGAAGAGCAGTCAAACTGATTTAAAAGAGGATGAAGAGCAGTCAAACTGCTTTATAAAAGGATGAAGAGCAGTCAAACTGATTTATAATCGGATGAACAGCAGTCAATAATCGGACGAAGAGCAGTCAAACTGTTATATAGGAGGACGAAGAGCAGTCAAACTGAATTATAATCGGATGAAGAGCAGTCAAACTGATTTATAAGAGGATGAAGAGCAGTCAAACTGCTTTATAAAAGGATGAAGAGCAGTCAAACTGTTTAATAAGAGAACGAAGAGCAGTCAAACTGTTTTATAAGCGGACGAACAGCAGTCAAACTGATTTATAATCGGACGAAGAGCAGTCAAACTGATTTATAATCGGACGAAGAGCAGTCAAACGGTTTTATAAGAGGATGAAGAGCAGTCAAATTGATTTATAAGAGGATGAAGAGCAGTCAAACTGATTTATAATCCGACGAAGAGCAGTCAAACTGTTCTATAGGAGGATGAAGCGCAGTCAAACTGGTTTATAGGAGGATGAAGAGCACTCAAACTGATTTATAAGAGGATGAAGAGCAGTCAAACTGCTTTATAAAAAGCTGAAGAGCAGTCAAACTGATTTATAATCGGACGAAGAGCAGTCAATGATCGGACGAAGAGCAGTCAAACTCTTCTATAGGAGGATGAAGCGCAGTCAAACTGTTTTACACGAGGATGTAGAGCAGTCAGACTGGTTTACAAGAGGATGAAGAGCAGTCAACCTGTTTTACAAGAGGATGAAGAGCAGTCAAACTGTTTTATAAGAGAATGAAGAGCAGTCTAATTGCTTTATAAAAGGATGAAGAGCAGTCAAACTGTTTTATAAGAGGACGAACAGCAGTCAAACTGAATTATAATCGGATGAAGAGCAGTCAAACTGATTTATAAGAGGATGAAGAGCAGTCAAACTGCTTTATAAAAGGATGAAGAGCAGTCAAACTGTTTTATAAGAGGACGAAGAGCAGTCAAACTGTTTTATAAGCGGACGAACAGCAGTCAAACTGATTTATAATCGGACGAAGAGCAGTCAAACTGTTTTATAATCGGACGAAGAGCAGTCAAACGGTTTTATAAGAGGATGAAGAGCAGTCAAACTGATTTATAATCGGACGAAGAGCAGTCAAACTGATTTATAATCGGACGAAGAGCAGTCAAACGGTTTTATAAGAGGATGAAGAGCAGTCAAATTGATTTATAAGAGGATGAAGAGCAGTCAAACTGCTTTATAAAAGGATGAAGAGAAGTCAAACTGTTTTATAAGAGGACGAAGAGCAGTCAAACGGTTTTATAAGAGGATGAAGAGCAGTCAAATTGATTTATAAGAGGATGAAGAGCAGTCAAACTGATTTATAATCGGACGAAGAGCAGTCAAACTGTTTTATAATCGGACGAACAGCAGTCAAACTGAATTATAATCGGATGAAGAGCAGTCAAACTGATTTATAAGAGGATGAAGAGCAGTCAAACTGCTTTATAAAAGGATGAAGAGCAGTCAAACTGTTTTATAAGAGGACGAAGAGCAGTCAAACTGTTTTATAAGCGGACGAACAGCAGTCAAACTGATTTATAATCGGACGAAGAGCAGTCAAACTGTTTTATAATCGGACGAAGAGCAGTCAAACGGTTTTATAAGAGGATGAAGAGCAGTCAAACTGATTTATAATCGGACGAAGAGCAGTCAAACTGATTTATAATCGGACGAAGAGCAGTCAAACGGTTTTATAAGAGGATGAAGAGCAGTCAAATTGATTTATAAGAGGATGAAGAGCAGTCAAACTGCTTTATAAAAGGATGAAGAGAAGTCAAACTGTTTTATAAGAGGACGAAGAGCAGTCAAACGGTTTTATAAGAGGATGAAGAGCAGTCAAATTGATTTATAAGAGGATGAAGAGCAGTCAAACTGATTTATAATCCGACGAAGAGCAGTCAAACTGTTCTATAGGAGGATGAAGCGCAGTCAAACTGGTTTATAGGAGGATGAAGAGCACTCAAACTGATTTATAAGAGGATGAAGAGCAGTCAAACTGCTTTATAAAAAGCTGAAGAGCAGTCAAACTGATTTATAATCGGACGAAGAGCAGTCAATGATCGGACGAAGAGCAGTCAAACTCTTCTATAGGAGGATGAAGCGCAGTCAAACTGTTTTACACGAGGATGTAGAGCAGTCAGACTGGTTTACAAGAGGATGAAGAGCAGTCAACCTGTTTTACAAGAGGATGAAAAGCAGTCAAACTGTTTTATAAGAGAATGAAGAGCAGTCTAATTGCTTTATAAAAGGATGAAGAGCAGTCAAACTGTTTTATAAGAGGACGAACAGCAGTCAAACTGAATTATAATCGGATGAAGAGCAGTCAAACTGATTTATAAGAGGATGAAGAGCAGTCAAACTGCTTTATAAAAGGATGAAGAGCAGTCAAACTGTTTTATAAGAGGACGAAGAGCAGTCAAACTGTTTTATAAGCGGACGAACAGCAGTCAAACTGATTTATAATCGGACGAAGAGCAGTCAAACTGTTTTATAATCGGACGAAGAGCAGTCAAACGGTTTTATAAGAGGATGAAGAGCAGTCAAACTGATTTATAATCGGACGAAGAGCAGTCAAACTGATTTATAATCGGACGAAGAGCAGTCAAACGGTTTTATAAGAGGATGAAGAGCAGTCAAATTGATTTATAAGAGGATGAAGAGCAGTCAAACTGCTTTATAAAAGGATGAAGAGAAGTCAAACTGTTTTATAAGAGGACGAAGAGCAGTCAAACTGATTTATAAGAGGATGAAGAGCAGTCAAACTGATTTATAAGAGGATGAAGAGCAGTGAAACTGCTTTATAAAACGATGAAGAGCAGTCAAACTGTTTTATAAGAGGACGAAGAGCAGTCAAACTGATTTATAAGAGGATGAAGAGCAATCAAACTGTTTTATAAGCGGACGAACAGCAGTCAAACTGATTTATAATCGGACGAAGAGCAGTCAAACTGTTCTATACGAGGATGAAGCGCAGTCAAACTGGTTTATAGGAGGATGAAGAGCAGTCAAACTGCTTTATAGGAGGATGAAGAGCAGTCAAACTGCTTTATAAAACGATGAAGAGCAGTCCAACTGTTTTATAAGAGGACGAAGAGCAGTCAAACTGATTTATAAGAGGATGAAGAGCACTCAAACTGATTTATAAGAGGATGAAGAGCAGTCAAACTGCTTTATAAAAGGCTGAAGAGCAGTCAAACTGATTTATAATCGGACGAAGAGCAGTCAATGACCGGACGAAGAGCAGTCAAACTCTTCTATAGGAGGATGAAGCGCAGTCAAACTGTTTTACACGAGGATGTAGAGCAGTCAGACTGGTTTACAAGAGGATGAAGAGCAGTCAACCTGTTTTACAAGAGGATGAAGAGCAGTCAAACTGTTTTATAAGAGAATGAAGAGCAGTCTAACTGCTTTATAAAAGGATGAAGAGCAGTCAAACTGTTTTATAAGAGGACGAAGAGCAGTCAAACTGAATTATAATCGGATGAAGAGCAGTCAAACTGATTTATAAGAGGGTGAAGAGCAGTCAAACTGCTTTATAAAAGGATGAAGAGCAGTCAAACTGTTTTATAAGAGCACGAAGAGCAGTCAAACTGATTTATAAGAGGATGAAGAGCAGTCAAACTGATTTAAAAGAGGATGAAGAGCAGTCAAACTGCTTTATAAAAGGATGAAGAGCAGTCAAACTGATTTATAAGAGGATGAAGAGCAGTCAAACTGCTTTATAAAAGGATGAATTGCAGTCAAACTGTTTAAAAAGAGGACGAAGAGCAGTCAAACTGTTTTATAAGCGGACGAACAGCAGTCAAACTGATTTATAATCGGACGAAGAGCAGTCAAACTGATTTATAATCGGACGAAGAGCAGTCAAACGGTTTTATAAGAGGATGAAGAGCAGTCAAATTGATTTATAAGAGGATGAAGAGCAGTCAAACGGTTTTATAAGAGGATGAAGAGCAGTCAAATTGATTTATAAGAGGATGAAGAGCAGTCAAACTGATTTATAATCGGACGAAGAGCAGTCAAACTGATTTATAATCGGACGAAGAGCAGTCAAACGGTTTTATAAGAGGATGAAGAGCAGTCAAATTGATTTATAAGAAGATGAAGAGCAGTCAAACTGCTTTATAAAAGGATGAAGAGCAGTCAAACTGTTTTATAAGAGGACGAAGAGCAGTCAAACTGATTTATAAGAGGATGAAGAGCAGTCAAATTGATTTATAAGAGGATGAAGAGCAGTGAAACTGCTTTATAAAACGATGAAGAGCAGTCAAACTGTTTTATAAGAGGACGAAGTGCAGTCAAACTGATTTGTAAGAGGATGAAGAGCAGTCAAACTGATTTATAAGAGGATGAAGAGCAGGCAAACTGATTTATAAACGGACGAAGAGCAGTCAATAATCGGACGAAGAGCAGCCAAACTGTTCTATAGGAGGATGAAGCGCAGTCAAACTGTTTTACACGAGGATGTAGAGCAGTCAGACTGGTTTACAAGAGTATGAAGAGCAGTCAACCTGTTTTACAAGAGGTTGAAGAGCAGTCAAACTGTTTTATAAGAGGATGAAGAGCAGTCAAACTGATTTATAAGAGGATGAAGAGCAGTCAAACTGTTTTATAAGCAGACGAAGAGCAGTCAAACTGATTTATAATCGGACGAAGAGCAGTCAAACTGATTTATAAAAGGATGAAGAGGAGTCAAACTGTTTTATAAGCGGATGAACCGCAGTCAAACTGATTTATAATCGGACGAAGACCAGTCAAACTGATTTATAAGAGGATGAAGAGCAGTCAAACTGCTTTATAAGAGGATGAAGAGCAGTCAAACTGTTCTATAGGAGGATGAAGCGCAGTCAAACTGGTTTATATGAGGATGAAGAGCAGTCAAACTGCTTTATAAGAGGATGAAGAGCAGTCAAACTGCTTTATAAAACGATGAAGAGCAGTCAAACTGTTTTATAAGAGGACGAAGAGCAGTCAAACTGATTTATAAGAGGATGAAGAGCAGTCAAACTGATTTAAAAGAGGATGAAGAGCAGTCAAACTGCTTTATAAAAGGATGAAGAGCAGTCAAACTGATTTATAATCGGATGAACAGCAGTCAATAATCCGACGAAGAGCAGTCAAACTGTTATATAGGAGGACGAAGAGCAGTCAAACTGAATTATAATCGGATGAAGAGCAGTCAAACTGATTTATAAGAGGATGAAGAGCAGTCAAACTGCTTTATAAAAGGATGAAGAGTAGTCAAACTGTTTAATAAGAGGACGAAGAGCAGTCAAACTGTTTTATAAGCGGACGAACAGCAGTCAAACTGATTTATAATCGGACGAAGAGCAGTCAAACTGATTTATAATCGGACGAAGAGCAGTCAAACGGTTTTATAAGAGGATGAAGAGCAGTCAAATTGATTTATAAGAGGATGAAGAGCAGTCAAACTGATTTATAATCCGACGAAGAGCAGTCAAACTGTTCTATAGGAGGATGAAGCGCAGTCAAACTGGTTTATAGGAGGATGAAGAGCACTCAAACTGATTTATAAGAGGATGAAGAGCAGTCAAACTGCTTTATAAAAGGCTGAAGAGCAGTCAAACTGATTTATAATCGGACGAAGAGCAGTCAATGATCGGACGAAGAGCAGTCAAACTCTTCTATAGGAGGATGAAGCGCAGTCAAACTGTTTTACACGAGGATGTAGAGCAGTCAGACTGGTTTACAAGAGGATGAAGAGCAGTCAACCTGTTTTACAAGAGGATGAAGAGCAGTCAAACTGTTTTATAAGAGAATGAAGAGCAGTCTAATTGCTTTATAAAAGGATGAAGAGCAGTCAAACTGTTTTATAAGAGGACGAAGAGCAGTCAAACTGAATTATAATCGGATGAAGAGCAGTCAAACTGATTTATAAGAGGATGAAGAGCAGTCAAACTGCTTTATAAAAGGATGAAGAGCAGTCAAACTGTTTTATAAGAGGACGAAGAACAGTCAAACTGTTTTATAAGCGGACGAACAGCAGTCAAACTGATTTATAATCGGACGAAGAGCAGTCAAACTGTTTTATAATCGGACGAAGAGCAGTCAAATTGATTTATAAGAGGATGAATAGCAGTCATACTGCTTTATAAAAGGATGAAGAGAAGTCAAACTGTTTTATAAGAGGACGAAGAGCAGTCAAACTGATTTATAAGAGGATGAAGAGCAGTCAAACTGGTTTATATGAGGATGAAGAGCAGTCAAACTGCTCTATAAGAGGACGAAGAGCAGTCAAACTGCTTAATAAAACGATGAAGAGCAGTCAAACTGTTTTATAAGAGGACGAAGAGCAGTCAAACAGCTTTATAGGAGGATGAAGAGCAGTCAAACTGCTTTATAAAACGATGAAGAGCAGTCAAACTGATTTATAAGAGGATGAAGAGCAGTCAAACTGCTTTATAAAAGGCTGAAGAGCAGTCAAACTGATTTATAATCGGACGAAGAGCAGTCAATGATCGGACGAAGAGCAGTCAAACTCTTCTATAGGAGGATGAAGCGCAGTCAAACTGTTTTACACGAGGATTTAGAGCAGTCAGACTGGTTTACAAGAGGATGAAGAGCAGTCAGCCTGTTTTAGAAGAGGATGAAGAGCAGTCAAACTGTTTTATAAGAGAATGAAGAGCAGTCAAACTGCTTTATAAAAGGATGAAGAGCAGTCAAACTGTTTTATGAGAGGACGAAGAGCAGTCAAACTGTTTTATAAGAGGACGAAGAGCAGTCAAACTGATTTATAATCGGACGAAGAGCAGTCAAACGGTTTTATAAGAGGATGAAGAGCAGTCAAATTGATTTATAAGAGGATGAAGAGCAGTCAAACTGCTTTATAAAAGGATGAAGAGCAGTCAAACTGTTTTATACGAGGATGTAGAGCAGTCAGACTGTTTTACAAGAGGTTGAAGAGCAGTCAACCTGTTTTACAAGAGGATGTAGAGCAGTCAAACTGTTTTATAAGAGGATGAAGAGCAGTCAAACTGATTTATAAGAGGATGAAGAGCAGTCAAACCGCTTTATAAAAGGATGAAGAGCAGTCTACTGTTTTATAAGAGGACGAAGAGCAGTCAAAATGATTTATAATCGGATGAAGAGCAGTCAAACAGATTTATAAGAGGATGAAGAGCAGTCAAACTGCTTTATAAAAGGATGAAGAGCAGTCAAACTGTTTTATAAGAAGACGAAGAGCAGTCAAACTGATTTATAATCGGACGAAGAGCAGTCAAACTTTTCTATACGAGGATGAAGCGCAGTCAAACTGGTTTATAGGAGGATGAAGAGCAGTCAAACTGTTTTACAAGAGGTTGAAGAGCAGTCAACCTGTTTTACAAGAGGATGAAGAGCAGTCAAACCGCTTTATAAAAGGATGAAGAGCAGTCAAACTGATTTATAATTGGACGAAGAGCAGTCAAACTGTTCTATACGGGGATGAAGCGCAGTCAAACTGGTTTATAGGAGGATGAAGAGCAGTCAAACTATTTTATAAGAGGATGAAGAGCAGTCAAACTGATTTAAAATCCGACGAAGAGCAGTCAAACTGTTCTATAGGAGGATGAAGCGCAGTCAAACTGGTTTATAGGAGGATGAAGAGCAGTCAAACAGCTTTATAGGAGGATGAAGAGCAGTCAAACTGCTTTATAAAACGATGAAGAGCAGTCAAACTGATTTATAAGAGGATGAAGAGCAGTCAAACTGCTTTATAAAAGGCTGAAGAGCAGTCAAACTGATTTATAATCGGACGAAGAGCAGTCAATGATCGGACGAAGAGCAGTCAAACTCTTCTATAGGAGGATGAAGCGCAGTCAAACTGTTTTACACGAGGATTTAGAGCAGTCAGACTGGTTTACAAGAGGATGAAGAGCAGTCAAACTGTTTTATAAGAGAATGAAGAGCAGTCAAACTGCTTTATAAAAGGATGAAGAGCAGTCAAACTGTTTTATGAGAGGACGAAGAGCAGTCAAACTGTTTTATAAGAGGACGAACAGCAGTCAAACTGATTTATAATCGGACGAAGAGCAGTCAAACTGATTTATAATCGGACGAAGAGCAGTCAAACGGTTTTATAAGAGGATGAAGAGCAGTCAAATTGATTTATAAGAGGATGAAGAGCAGTCAAACTGCTTTATAAAAGGATGAAGATCAGTCAAACTGTTTTATACGAGGATGTAGAGCAGTCAGCCTGTTTTACAAGAGGTTGAAGAGCAGTCAACCTGTTTTATAAGAGGATGTAGAGCAGTCAAACTGTTTTATAAGAGGATGAAGAGCAGTCAAACTGATTTATAAGAGGATGAAGAGCAGTCAAACCGCTTTATAAAAGGATGAAGAGCAGTCTACTGTTTTATAAGAGGACGAAGAGCAGTCAAAATGATTTATAATCGGATGAAGAGCAGTCAAACAGATTTATAAGAGGATGAAGAGCAGTCAAACTGCTTTATAAAAGGATGAAGAGCAGTCAAACTGTTTTATAAGAGGACGAAGAGCAGTCAAACTGATTTATAATGGACGAAGAGCAGTCAAACTGTTCTATACGAGGATGAAGCGCAGTCAAACTGGTTTATAGGAGGATGAAGAGCAGTCAAACTGTTCTATAGGAGGATGAAGCGCAGTCAAACTGGTTTATGTGAGGATGAAGAGCAGTCAAACTGCTTTATAAGAGGATGAAGAACAGTCAAACTGCTTTATAAAACGATGAAGAGCAGTCAAACTGTTTTATAAGAGGACGAAGAGCAGTCAAACTGATTTATAAGAGGATGAAGAGCAGTCAAACTGATTTAAAAGAGGATGAAGAGCAGTCAAACTGCTTTATAAAAGGATGAAGAGCAGTCAAACTGATTTATAATCGGATGAACAGCAGTCAATAATGGGACGAAGAGCAGTCAAACTGTTATATAGGAGGACGAAGAGCAGTCAAACTGAATTATAATCGGATGAAGAGCAGTCAAACTGATTTATAAGAGGATGAAGAGCAGTCAAACTGCTTTATAAAAGCATGAAGAGCAGTCAAACTGTTTAATAAGAGGACGAAGAGC
Source organism: Lampris incognitus (assembly GCF_029633865.1). Taxonomy (NCBI): domain Eukaryota; kingdom Metazoa; phylum Chordata; class Actinopteri; order Lampriformes; family Lampridae; genus Lampris; species Lampris incognitus. The sequence continues at coordinate 38,124,640 of NC_079222.1, forward strand.
AATCAAACTGTTTTATAAGCGGACGAACAGCAGTCAAACTGATTTATAATCGGACGAAGAGCAGTCAAACTGTTCTATACGAGGATGAAGCGCAGTCAAACTGGTTTATAGGAGGATGAAGAGCAGTCAAACTGTTCTATAGGAGGATGAAGCGCAGTCAAACTGGTTTATATGAGGATGAAGAGCAGTCAAACTGCTCTATAAGAGGATGAAGAGCAGTCAAACTGCTTAATAAAACGATGAAGAGCAGTCAAACTGTTTTATAAGAGGACGAAGAGCAGTCAAACTGATTTATAAGAGGATGAAGAGCAGTCAAACTGATTTAAAAGAGGATGAAGAGCAGTCAAACTGCTTTATAAAAGGATGAAGAGCAGTCAAACTGTTTAAAAAGAGGACGAAGAGCAGTCAAACTGTTTTATAAGCGGACGAACAGCAGTCAAACTGATTTATAAGAGGATGAAGAGCAGTCAAACTGATTTATAATCGGACGAAGAGCAGTCAAACGGTTTTATAAGAGGATGAAGAGCAGTCAAATTGATTTATAAGAGGATGAAGAGCAGTCAAACGGTTTTATAAGAGGATGAAGAGCAGTCAAATTGATTTATAAGAGGATGAAGAGCAGTCAAACTGATTTATAATCGGACGAAGAGCAGTCAAACTGATTTATAATCGGACGAAGAGCAGTCAAACGGTTTTATAAGAGGATGAAGAGCAGTCAAATTGATTTATAAGAAGATGAAGAGCAGTCAAACTGCTTTATAAAAGGATGAAGAGCAGTCAAACTGTTTTATAAGAGGAAGAAGAGCAGTCAAACTGATTTATAAGAGGATGAAGAGCAGTCAAACTGATTTATAAGAGGATGAAGAGCAGTGAAACTGCTTTATAAAACGATGAAGAGCAGTCAAACTGTTTTATAAGAGGACGAAGTGCAGTCAAACTGATTTGTAAGAGGAAGAAGATCAGTCAAACTGATTTATAAGAGGACGAAGAGCAGTCAAACTGTTCTATACGAGGATGAAGCGCAGTCAAACTGGTTTATAGGAGGATGAAGAGCAGTCAAACTGCTTTATAGGAGGATGAAGAGCAGTCAAACTGCTTTATAAAACGATGAAGAGCAGTCCAACTGTTTTATAAGAGGACGAAGAGCAGTCAAACTGATTTATAAGAGGATGAAGAGCACTCAAACTGATTTATAAGAGGATGAAGAGCAGTCAAACTGCTTTATAAAAGGCTGAAGAGCAGTCAAACTGATTTATAATCGGACGAAGAGCAGTCAATGACCGGACGAAGAGCAGTCAAACTCTTCTATAGGAGGATGAAGCGCAGTCAAACTGTTTTACACGAGGATGTAGAGCAGTCAGACTGGTTTACAAGAGGATGAAGAGCAGTCAACCTGTTTTACAAGAGGATGAAGAGCAGTCAAACTGTTTTATAAGAGAATGAAGAGCAGTCTAACTGCTTTATAAAAGGATGAAGAGCAGTCAAACTGTTTTATAAGAGGACGAAGAGCAGTCAAACTGAATTATAATCGGATGAAGAGCAGTCAAACTGATTTATAAGAGGGTGAAGAGCAGTCAAACTGCTTTATAAAAGGATGAAGAGCAGTCAAACTGTTTTATAAGAGCACGAAGAGCAGTCAAACTGATTTATAAGAGGATGAAGAGCAGTCAAACTGATTTAAAAGAGGATGAAGAGCAGTCAAACTGCTTTATAAAAGGATGAAGAGCAGTCAAACTGATTTATAAGAGGATGAAGAGCAGTCAAACTGCTTTATAAAAGGATGAATTGCAGTCAAACTGTTTAAAAAGAGGACGAAGAGCAGTCAAACTGTTTTATAAGCGGACGAACAGCAGTCAAACTGATTTATAATCGGACGAAGAGCAGTCAAACTGATTTATAATCGGACGAAGAGCAGTCAAACGGTTTTATAAGAGGATGAAGAGCAGTCAATTTGATTTATAAGAGGATGAAGAGCAGTCAAACGGTTTTATAAGAGGATGAAGAGCAGTCAAATTGATTTATAAGAGGATGAAGAGCAGTCAAACTGATTTATAATCGGACGAAGAGCAGTCAAACTGATTTATAATCGGACGAAGAGCAGTCAAACGGTTTTATAAGAGGATGAAGAGCAGTCAAATTGATTTATAAGAAGATGAAGAGCAGTCAAACTGCTTTATAAAAGGATGAAGAGCAGTCAAACTGTTTTATAAGAGGACGAAGAGCAGTCAAACTGATTTATAAGAGGATGAAGAGCAGTCAAATTGATTTATAAGAGGATGAAGAGCAGTGAAACTGCTTTATAAAACGATGAAGAGCAGTCAAACTGTTTTATAAGAGGACGAAGTGCAGTCAAACTGATTTTTAAGAGGATGAAGAGCAGTCAAACTGATTTATAAGAGGATGAAGAGCAGGCAAACTGATTTATAAACGGACGAAGAGCAGTCAATAATCGGACGAAGAGCAGCCAAACTGTTCTATAGGAGGATGAAGCGCAGTCAAACTGTTTTACACGAGGATGTAGAGCAGTCAGACTGGTTTACAAGAGTATGAAGAGCAGTCAACCTGTTTTACAAGAGGTTGAAGAGCAGTCAAACTGTTTTATAAGAGGATGAAGAGCAGTCAAACTGATTTATAAGAGGATGAAGAGCAGTCAAACTGTTTTATAAGCAGACGAAGAGCAGTCAAACTGATTTATAATCGGACGAAGAGCAGTCAAACTGATTTATAAAAGGATGAAGAGGAGTCAAACTGTTTTATAAGCGGATGAACCGCAGTCAAACTGATTTATAATCGGACGAAGACCAGTCAAACTGATTTATAAGAGGATGAAGAGCAGTCAAACTGCTTTATAAGAGGATGAAGAGCAGTCAAACTGTTCTATAGGAGGATGAAGCGCAGTCAAACTGGTTTATATGAGGATGAAGAGCAGTCAAACTGCTTTATAAGAGGATGAAGAGCAGTCAAACTGCTTTATAAAACGATGAAGAGCAGTCAAACTGTTTTATAAGAGGACGAAGAGCAGTCAAACTGATTTATAAGAGGATGAAGAGCAGTCAAACTGATTTAAAAGAGGATGAAGAGCAGTCAAACTGCTTTATAAAAGGATGAAGAGCAGTCAAACTGATTTATAATCGGATGAACAGCAGTCAATAATCCGACGAAGAGCAGTCAAACTGTTATATAGGAGGACGAAGAGCAGTCAAACTGAATTATAATCGGATGAAGAGCAGTCAAACTGATTTATAAGAGGATGAAGAGCAGTCAAACTGCTTTATAAAAGGATGAAGAGTAGTCAAACTGTTTAATAAGAGGACGAAGAGCAGTCAAACTGTTTTATAAGCGGACGAACAGCAGTCAAACTGATTTATAATCGGACGAAGAGCAGTCAAACTGATTTATAATCGGACGAAGAGCAGTCAAACGGTTTTATAAGAGGATGAAGAGCAGTCAAATTGATTTATAAGAGGATGAAGAGCAGTCAAACTGATTTATAATCCGACGAAGAGCAGTCAAACTGTTCTATAGGAGGATGAAGCGCAGTCAAACTGGTTTATAGGAGGATGAAGAGCACTCAAACTGATTTATAAGAGGATGAAGAGCAGTCAAACTGCTTTATAAAAGGCTGAAGAGCAGTCAACTGATTTATAATCGGACGAAGAGCAGTCAATGATCGGACGAAGAGCAGTCAAACTCTTCTATAGGAGGATGAAGCGCAGTCAAACTGTTTTACACGAGGATGTAGAGCAGTCAGACTGGTTTACAAGAGGATGAAGAGCAGTCAACCTGTTTTACAAGAGGATGAAGAGCAGTCAAACTGTTTTATAAGAGAATGAAGAGCAGTCTAATTGCTTTATAAAAGGATGAAGAGCAGTCAAACTGTTTTATAAGAGGACGAAGAGCAGTCAAACTGAATTATAATCGGATGAAGAGCAGTCAAACTGATTTATAAGAGGATGAAGAGCAGTCAAACTGCTTTATAAAAGGATGAAGAGCAGTCAAACTGTTTTATAAGAGGACGAAGAACAGTCAAACTGTTTTATAAGCGGACGAACAGCAGTCAAACTGATTTATAATCGGACGAAGAGCAGTCAAACTGTTTTATAATCGGACGAAGAGCAGTCAAATTGATTTATAAGAGGATGAATAGCAGTCATACTGCTTTATAAAAGGATGAAGAGAAGTCAAACTGTTTTATAAGAGGACGAAGAGCAGTCAAACTGATTTATAAGAGGATGAAGAGCAGTCAAACTGGTTTATATGAGGATGAAGAGCAGTCAAACTGCTCTATAAGAGGACGAAGAGCAGTCAAACTGCTTAATAAAACGATGAAGAGCAGTCAAACTGTTTTATAAGAGGACGAAGAGCAGTCAAACAGCTTTATAGGAGGATGAAGAGCAGTCAAACTGCTTTATAAAACGATGAAGAGCAGTCAAACTGATTTATAAGAGGATGAAGAGCAGTCAAACTGCTTTATAAAAGGCTGAAGAGCAGTCAAACTGATTTATAATCGGACGAAGAGCAGTCAATGATCGGACGAAGAGCAGTCAAACTCTTCTATAGGAGGATGAAGCGCAGTCAAACTGTTTTACACGAGGATTTAGAGCAGTCAGACTGGTTTACAAGAGGATGAAGAGCAGTCAGCCTGTTTTAGAAGAGGATGAAGAGCAGTCAAACTGTTTTATAAGAGAATGAAGAGCAGTCAAACTGCTTTATAAAAGGATGAAGAGCAGTCAAACTGTTTTATGAGAGGACGAAGAGCAGTCAAACTGTTTTATAAGAGGACGAAGAGCAGTCAAACTGATTTATAATCGGACGAAGAGCAGTCAAACGGTTTTATAAGAGGATGAAGAGCAGTCAAATTGATTTATAAGAGGATGAAGAGCAGTCAAACTGCTTTATAAAAGGATGAAGAGCAGTCAAACTGTTTTATACGAGGATGTAGAGCAGTCAGACTATTTTACAAGAGGTTGAAGAGCAGTCAACCTGTTTTACAAGAGGATGTAGAGCAGTCAAACTGTTTTATAAGAGGATGAAGAGCAGTCAAACTGATTTATAAGAGGATGAAGAGCAGTCAAACTGCTTTATAAAAGGATGAAGAGCAGTCTACTGTTTTATAAGAGGACGAAGAGCAGTCAAAATGATTTATAATCGGATGAAGAGCAGTCAAACAGATTTATAAGAGGATGAAGAGCAGTCAAACTGCTTTATAAAAGGATGAAGAGCAGTCAAACTGTTTTATAAGAAGACGAAGAGCAGTCAAACTGATTTATAATCGGACGAAGAGCAGTCAAACTTTTCTATACGAGGATGAAGCGCAGTCAAACTGGTTTATAGGAGGATGAAGAGCAGTCAAACTGTTTTACAAGAGGTTGAAGAGCAGTCAACCTGTTTTACAAGAGGATGAAGAGCAGTCAAACCGCTTTATAAAAGGATGAAGAGCAGTCAAACTGATTTATAATTGGACGAAGAGCAGTCAAACTGTTCTATACGGGGATGAAGCGCAGTCAAACTGGTTTATAGGAGGATGAAGAGCAGTCAAACTATTTTATAAGAGGATGAAGAGCAGTCAAACTGATTTAAAATCCGACGAAGAGCAGTCAAACTGTTCTATAGGAGGATGAAGCGCAGTCAAACTGGTTTATAGGAGGATGAAGAGCAGTCAAACAGCTTTATAGGAGGATGAAGAGCAGTCAAACTGCTTTATAAAACGATGAAGAGCAGTCAAACTGATTTATAAGAGGATGAAGAGCAGTCAAACTGCTTTATAAAAGGCTGAAGAGCAGTCAAACTGATTTATAATCGGACGAAGAGCAGTCAATGATCGGACGAAGAGCAGTCAAACTCTTCTATAGGAGGATGAAGCGCAGTCAAACTGTTTTACACGAGGATTTAGAGCAGTCAGACTGGTTTACAAGAGGATGAAGAGCAGTCAAACTGTTTTATAAGAGAATGAAGAGCAGTCAAACTGCTTTATAAAAGGATGAAGAGCAGTCAAACTGTTTTATGAGAGGACGAAGAGCAGTCAAACTGTTTTATAAGAGGACGAACAGCAGTCAAACTGATTTATAATCGGACGAAGAGCAGTCAAACTGATTTATAATCGGACGAAGAGCAGTCAAACGGTTTTATAAGAGGATGAAGAGCAGTCAAATTGATTTATAAGAGGATGAAGAGCAGTCAAACTGCTTTATAAAAGGATGAAGAGCAGTCAAACTGTTTTATACGAGGATGTAGAGCAGTCAGCCTGTTTTACAAGAGGTTGAAGAGCAGTCAACCTGTTTTATAAGAGGATGTAGAGCAGTCAAACTGTTTTATAAGAGGATGAAGAGCAGTCAAACTGATTTATAAGAGGATGAAGAGCAGTCAAACCGCTTTATAAAAGGATGAAGAGCAGTCTACTGTTTTATAAGAGGACGAAGAGCAGTCAAAATGATTTATAATCGGATGAAGAGCAGTCAAACAGATTTATAAGAGGATGAAGAGCAGTCAAACTGCTTTATAAAAGGATGAAGAGCAGTCAAACTGTTTTATAAGAGGACGAAGAGCAGTCAAACTGATTTATAATGGACGAAGAGCAGTCAAACTGTTCTATACGAGGATGAAGCGCAGTCAAACTGGTTTATAGGAGGATGAAGAGCAGTCAAACTGTTCTATAGGAGGATGAAGCGCAGTCAAACTGGTTTATGTGAGGATGAAGAGCAGTCAAACTGCTTTATAAGAGGATGAAGAACAGTCAAACTGCTTTATAAAACGATGAAGAGCAGTCAAACTGTTTTATAAGAGGACGAAGAGCAGTCAAACTGATTTATAAGAGGATGAAGAGCAGTCAAACTGATTTAAAAGAGGATGAAGAGCAGTCAAACTGCTTTATAAAAGGATGAAGAGCAGTCAAACTGATTTATAATCGGATGAACAGCAGTCAATAATGGGACGAAGAGCAGTCAAACTGTTATATAGGAGGACGAAGAGCAGTCAAACTGAATTATAATCGGATGAAGAGCAGTCAAACTGATTTATAAGAGGATGAAGAGCAGTCAAACTGCTTTATAAAAGCATGAAGAGCAGTCAAACTGTTTAATAAGAGGACGAAGAGCAATCAAACTGTTTTATAAGCGGACGAACAGCAGTCAAACTGATTTATAATCGGACGAAGAGCAGTCAAACTGTTCTATACGAGGATGAAGCGCAGTCAAACTGGTTTATAGGAGGATGAAGAGCAGTCAAACTGTTCTATAGGAGGATGAAGCGCAGTCAAACTGGTTTATATGAGGATGAAGAGCAGTCAAACTGCTCTATAAGAGGATGAAGAGCAGTCAAACTGCTTAATAAAACGATGAAGAGCAGTCAAACTGTTTTATAAGAGGACGAAGAGCAGTCAAACTGATTTATAAGAGGATGAAGAGCAGTCAAACTGATTTAAAAGAGGATGAAGAGCAGTCAAACTGCTTTATAAAAGGATGAAGAGCAGTCAAACTGTTTAAAAAGAGGACGAAGAGCAGTCAAACTGTTTTATAAGCGGACGAACAGCAGTCAAACTGTTTTATAAGAGGACGAAGAGCAGTCAAACTGATTTATAATCGGACGAAGAGCAGTCAAACGGTTTTATAAGAGGATGAAGAGCAGTCAAATTGATTTATAAGAGGATGAAGAGCAGTCAAACGGTTTTATAAGAGGATGAAGAGCAGTCAAATTGATTTATAAGAGGATGAAGAGCAGTCAAACTGATTTATAATCGGACGAAGAGCAGTCAAACTGATTTATAATCGGACGAAGAGCAGTCAAACGGTTTTATAAGAGGATGAAGAGCAGTCAAATTGATTTATAAGAAGATGAAGAGCAGTCAAACTGCTTTATAAAAGGATGAAGAGCAGTCAAACTGTTTTATAAGAGGAAGAAGAGCAGTCAAACTGATTTATAAGAGGATGAAGAGCAGTCAAACTGATTTATAAGAGGATGAAGAGCAGTGAAACTGCTTTATAAAACGATGAAGAGCAGTCAAACTGTTTTATAAGAGGACGAAGTGCAGTCAAACTGATTTGTAAGAGGAAGAAGATCAGTCAAACTGATTTATAAGAGGATGAAGAGCAGTCAAACTGATTTATAAACGGACGAAGAGCAGTCAATAATCGGACGAAGAGCAGCCAAACTGTTCTATAGGAGGATGAAGCGCAGTCAAACTGTTTTACACGAGGATGTAGAGCAGTCAGACTGGTTTACAAGAGTATGAAGAGCAGTCAACCTGTTTTACAAGAGGTTGAAGAGCAGTCAAACTGTTTTATAAGAGGATGAAGAGCAGTCAAACTGATTTATAAGAGGATGAAGAGCAGTCAAACTGTTTTATAAGCGGATGAACCGCAGTCAAACTGATTTATAATCGGACGAAGACCAGTCAAACTGATTTATAAGAGGATGAAGAGCAGTCAAACTGCTTTATAAAAGGATGAAGAGCAGTCAAACTGTTCTATAGGAGGATGAAGCGCAGTCAAACTGGTTTATATGAGGATGAAGAGCAGTCAAACTGCTTTATAAAACGATGAAGAGCAGTCAAACTGTTTTATAAGAGGACGAAGAGCAGTCAAACTGATTTATAAGAGGATGAAGAGCAGTCAAACTGATTTAAAAGAGGATGAAGAGCAGTCAAACTGCTTTATAAAAGGATGAAGAGCAGTCAAACTGATTTATAATCGGATGAACAGCAGTCAATAATCGGACGAAGAGCAGTCAAACTGTTATATAGGAGGACGAAGAGCAGTCAAACTGAATTATAATCGGATGAAGAGCAGTCAAACTGATTTATAAGAGGATGAAGAGCAGTCAAACTGCTTTATAAAAGGATGAAGAGCAGTCAAACTGTTTAATAAGAGGACGAAGAGCAGTCAAACTGTTTTATAAGCGGACGAACAGCAGTCAAACTGATTTATAATCGGACGAAGAGCAGTCAAACTGATTTATAATCGGACGAAGAGCAGTCAAACGGTTTTATAAGAGGATGAAGAGCAGTCAAATTGATTTATAAGAGGATGAAGAGCAGTCAAACTGATTTATAATCCGACGAAGAGCAGTCAAACTGTTCTATAGGAGGATGAAGCGCAGTCAAACTGGTTTATAGGAGGATGAAGAGCACTCAAACTGATTTATAAGAGGATGAAGAGCAGTCAAACTGCTTTATAAAAGGCTGAAGAGCAGTCAAACTGATTCATAATCGGACGAAGAGCAGTCAATGATCGGACGAAGAGCAGTCAAACTCTTCTATAGGAGGATGAAGCGCAGTCAAACTGTTTTACACGAGGATGTAGAGCAGTCAGACTGGTTTACAAGAGGATGAAGAGCAGTCAACCTGTTTTACAAGAGGATGAAGAGCAGTCAAACTGTTTTATAAGAGAATGAAGAGCAGTCTAATTGCTTTATAAAAGGATGAAGAGCAGTCAAACTGTTTTATAAGAGGACGAAGAGCAGTCAAACTGAATTATAATCGGATGAAGAGCAGTCAAACTGATTTAGAAGAGGATGAAGAGCAGTCAAACTGCTTTATAAAAGGATGAAGAGCAGTTAAACTGTTTTATAAGAGGACGAAGAGCAGTCTAACTGTTTTATAAGCGGACGAACAGCAGTCAAACTGATTTATAATCGGACGAAGAGCAGTCAAACTGTTTTATAATCGGACGAAGAGCAGTCAAACGGTTTTATAAGAGGATGAAGAGCAGTCAAACTGATTTATAATCGGACGAAGAGCAGTCAAACTGATTTATAATCGGACGAAGAGCAGTCAAACGGTTTTATAAGAGGATGAAGAGCAGTCAAATTGATTTATAAGAGGATGAAGAGCAGTCAAACTGCTTTATAAAAGGATGAAGAGAAGTCAAACTGTTTTACAAGAGGACGAAGAGCAGTCAAACTGATTTATAAGAGGATGAAGAGCAGTCAAACTGATTTATAAGAGGATGAAGAGCAGTGAAACTGCTTTATAAAACGATGAAGAGCAGTCAAACTGTTTTATAAGAGGACGAAGAGCAGTCAAACTGATTTATAAGAGGATGAAGAGCAATCAAACTGTTTTATAAGCGGACGAACAGCAGTCAAACTGATTTATAATCGGACGAAGAGCAGTCAAACTGTTCTATACGAGGATGAAGCGCAGTCAAACTGGTTTATAGGAGGATGAAGAGCAGTCAAACTGCTTTATAGGAGGATGAAGAGCAGTCAAACTGCTTTATTAAACGATGAAGAGCAGTCCAACTGTTTTATAAGAGGACGAAGAGCAGTCAAACTGATTTATAAGAGGATGAAGAGCACTCAAACTGATTTATAAGAGGATGAAGAGCAGTCAAACTGCTTTATAAAAGGCTGAAGAGCAGTCAAACTGATTTATAATCGGACGAAGAGCAGTCAATGACCGGACGAAGCGCAGTCAAACTGTTTTACACGAGGATGTAGAGCAGTCAGACTGGTTTACAAGAGGATGAAGAGCAGTCAACCTGTTTTACAAGAGGATGAAGAGCAGTCAAACTGTTTTATAAGATAATGAAGAGCAGTCTAACTGCTTTATAAAAGGATGAAGAGCAGTCAAACTGTTTTATAAGAGGACGAAGAGCAGTCAAACTGAATTATAATCGGATGAAGAGCAGTCAAACTGATTTATAAGAGGGTGAAGAGCAGTCAAACTGCTTTATAAAAGGATGAAGAGCAGTCAAACTGTTTTATAAGAGCACGAAGAGCAGTCAAACTGATTTATAAGAGGATGAAGAGCAGTCAAACTGATTTAAAAGAGGATGACGAGCAGTCAAACTGCTTTATAAAAGGATGAAGAGCAGTCAAACTGATTTATAAGAGGATGAAGAGCAGTCAAACTGCTTTATAAAAGGATGAAGAGCAGTCAAACTGTTTAAAAAGAGGACGAAGAGCAGTCAAACTGTTTTATAAGCGGACGAACAGCAGTCAAACTGATTTATAATCGGACGAAGAGCAGTCAAACTGATTTATAATCGGACGAAGAGCAGTCAAACGGTTTTATAAGAGGATGAAGAGCAGTCAAATTGATTTATAAGAGGATGAAGAGCAGTGAAACGGTTTTATAAGAGAATGAAGAGCAGTCAAATTGATTTATAAGAGGATGAAGAGCAGTCAAACTGATTTATAATCGGACGAAGAGCAGTCAAACTGATTTATAATCGGACGAAGAGCAGTCAAACGGTTTTATAAGAGGATGAAGAGCAGTCAAATTGATTTATAAGAAGATGAAGAGCAGTCAAACTGCTTTATAAAAGGATGAAGAGCAGTCAAACTGTTTTATAAGAGGACGAAGAGCAGTCAAACTGATTTATAAGAGGATGAAGAGCAGTCAAATTGATTTATAAGAGGATGAAGAGCAGTGAAACTGCTTTATAAAACGATGAAGAGCAGTCAAACTGTTTTATAAGAGGACGAAGTGCAGTCAAACTGATTTGTAAGAGGATGAAGAGCAGTCAAACTGATTTATAAGAGGATGAAGAGCAGGCAAACTGATTTATAAACGGACGAAGAGCAGTCAAACTGATTTATAATCGGACGAAGAGCAGTCAAACGGTTTTATAAGAGGATGAAGAGCAGTCAAATTGATTTATAAGAGGATGAAGAGCAGTCAAACTGCTTTATAAAAGGATGAAGAGCAGACAAACTGTTTTATACGAGGATGTAGAGCAGTCAGACTGTTTTACAAGAGGTTGAAGAGCAGTCAACCTGTTTTACAAGAGGATGTAGAGCAGTCAAACTGTTTTATAAGAGGATGAAGAGCAGTCAAACTGATTTATAAGATGATGAAGAGCAGTCAAACCGCTTTATAAAAGGATGAAGAGCAGTCTACTGTTTTATAAGAGGACGAAGAGCAGTCAAAATGATTTATAATCGGATGAAGAGCAGTCAAACAGATTTATAAGAGGATGAAGAGCAGTCAAACTGCTTTATAAAAGGATGAAGAGCAGTCAAACTGTTTTATAAGAGGACGAAGAGCAGTCAAACTGATTTATAATCGGACGAAGAGCAGTCAAACTTTTCTATACGAGGATGAAGCGCAGTCAAACTGGTTTATAGGAGGATGAAGAGCAGTCAAACTGTTTTACAAGAGGTTGAAGAGCAGTCAACCTGTTTTACAAGAGGATGAAGAGCAGTCAAACCGCTTTATAAAAGGATGAAGAGCAGTCAAACTGATTTATAATTGGACGAAGAGCAGTCAAACTGTTCTATACGGGGATGAAGCGCAGTCAAACTGGTTTATAGGAGGATGAAGAGCAGTCAAACTATTTTATAAGAGGATGAAGAGCAGTCAAACTGATTTAAAATCCGACGAAGAGCAGTCAAACTGTTCTATAGGAGGATGAAGCGCAGTCAAACTGGTTTATAGGAGGATGAAGAGCAGTCAAACAGCTTTATAGGAGGATGAAGAGCAGTCAAACTGCTTTATAAAACGATGAAGAGCAGTCAAACTGATTTATAAGAGGATGAAGAGCAGTCAAACTGCTTTATAAAAGGCTGAAGAGCAGTCAAACTGATTTATAATCGGACGAAGAGCAGTCAATGATCGGACGAAGAGCAGTCAAACTCTTCTATAGGAGGATGAAGCGCAGTCAAACTGTTTTACACGAGGATTTAGAGCAGTCAGACTGGTTTACAAGAGGATGAAGAGCAGTCAAACTGTTTTATAAGAGAATGAAGAGCAGTCAAACTGCTTTATAAAAGGATGAAGAGCAGTCAAACTGTTTTATGAGAGGACGAAGAGCAGTCAAACTGTTTTATAAGAGGACGAACAGCAGTCAAACTGATTTATAATCGGACGAAGAGCAGTCAAACTGATTTATAATCGGACGAAGAGCAGTCAAACGGTTTTATAAGAGGATGAAGAGCAGTCAAATTGATTTATAAGAGGATGAAGAGCAGTCAAACTGCTTTATAAAGGATGAAGAGCAGTCAAACTGTTTTATACGAGGATGTAGAGCAGTCAGACTGTTTTACAAGAGGTTGAAGAGCAGTCAACCTGTTTTACAAGAGGATGTAGAGCAGTCAAACTGTTTTATAAGAGGATGAAGAGCAGTCAAACTGATTTATAAGAGGATGAAGAGCAGTCAAACCGCTTTATAAAAGGATGAAGAGCAGTCCACTGTTTTATAAGAGGACGAAGAGCAGTCAAAATGATTTATAATCAGATGAAGAGCAGTCAAACAGATTTATAAGAGGATGAAGAGCAGTCAAACTGCTTTATAAAAGGATGAAGAGCAGTCAAACTGTTTTATAAGAGGACGAAGAGCAGTCAAACTGATTTATAATGGACGAAGAGCAGTCAAACTGTTCTATAGGAGGATGAAGCGCAGTCAAACTGGTTTATAGGAGGATGAAGAGCACTCAAACTGATTTATAAGAGGATGAAGAGCAGTCAAACTGCTTTATAAAAGGCTGAAGAGCAGTCAAACTGATTTATAATCGGACGAAGAGCAGTCAATGATCGGACGAAGAGCAGTCAAACTCTTCTATAGGAGGATGAAGCGCAGTCAAACTGTTTTACACGAGGATGTAGAGCAGTCAGACTGGTTTACAAGAGGATGAAGAGCAGTCAACCTGTTTTACAAGAGGATGAAGAGCAGTCAAACTGTTTTATAAGAGAATGAAGAGCAGTCTAATTGCTTTTTAAAAGGATGAAGAGCAGTCAAACTGTTTTATAAGAGGACGAAGAGCAGTCAAACTGAATTATAATCGGATGAAGAGCAGTCAAACTGATTTATAAGAGGATGAAGAGCAGTCAAACTGCTTTATAAAAGGATGAAGAGCAGTCAAACTGTTTTATAAGAGGACGAAGAACAGTCAAACTGTTTTATAAGCGGACGAACAGCAGTCAAACTGATTTATAATCGTCACGAAGAGCAGTCAAACTGTTTTATAATCGGACGAAGAGCAGTCAAATTGATTTATAAGAGGATGAAGAGCAGTCAAACTGCTTTATAAAAGGATGAAGAGAAGTCAAACAGTTTTATAAGAGGACGAAGAGCAGTCAAACTAATTTATAAGAGGATGAAGAGCAGTCAAACTGGTTTATATGAGGAAGAAGAGCAGTCAAACTGCTCTATAAGAGGACGAAGAGCAGTCAAACTGCTTAATAAAACGATGAAGAGCAGTCAAACTGTTTTATAAGAGGACGAAGAGCAGTCAAACAGCTTTATAGGAGGATGAAGAGCAGTCAAACTGCTTTATAAAACGATGAAGAGCAGTCAAACTGATTTATAAGAGGATGAAGAGCAGTCAAACTGCTTTATAAAAGGCTGAAGAGCAGTCAAACTGATTTATAATCGGACGAAGAGCAGTCAATGATCGGACGAAGAGCAGTCAAACTCTTCTATAGGAGGATGAAGCGCAGTCAAACTGTTTTACACGAGGATTTAGAGCAGTCAGACTGGTTTACAAGAGGATGAAGAGCAGTCAGCCTGTTTTAGAAGAGGATGAAGAGCAGTCAAACTGTTTTATAAGAGAATGAAGAGCAGTCAAACTGCTTTATAAAAGGATGAAGAGCAGTCAAACTGTTTTATGAGAGGACGAAGAGCAGTCAAACTGTTTTATAAGAGGACGAACAGCAGTCAAACTGATTTATAATCGGACGAAGAGCAGTCAAACTGATTTATAATCGGACGAAGAGCAGTCAAACGGTTTTATAAGAGGATGAAGAGCAGTCAGACTGCTTTATAAAAGGCTGAAGAGCAGTCAAACTGATTTATAATCGGACGAAGAGCAGTCAATGATCGGACGAAGAGCAGTCAAACTCTTCTATAGGAGGATGAAGCGCAGTCAAACTGTTTTACACGAGGATTTAGAGCAGTCAGACTGGTTTACAAGAGGATGAAGAGCAGTCAAACTGTTTTATAAGAGAATGAAGAGCAGTCAAACTGCTTTATAAAAGGATGAAGAGCAGTCAAACTGTTTTATGAGAGGACGAAGAGCAGTCAAACTGTTTTATAAGAGGACGAACAGCAGTCAAACTGATTTATAAAAGGATGAAGAGCAGTCAAACTGTTTTATACGAGGATGTAGAGCAGTCAGACTGTTTTATAAGAGGATGAAGAGCAGTCAAATTGATTTATAAGAGGATGAAGAGCAGTCAAACTGCTTTATAAAAGGCTGAAGAGCAGTCAAACTGATTTATAAGAGGATGAAGAGCAGTCAAACCGCTTTATAAAAGGATGAAGAGCAGTCTACTGTTTTATAAGAGGACGAAGAGCAGTCAAAATGATTTATAATCGGATGAAGAGCAGTCAAACAGATTTATAAGAGGATGAAGAGCAGTCAAACTGCTTTATAAAAGCATGAAGAGCAGTCAAACTGTTTTATAAGAGGACGAAGAGCGGTCAAACTGATTTATAATCGGACGAAGAGCAGTCAAACTTTTCTATACGAGGATGAAGCGCAGTCAAACTGGTTTATAGGAGGATGAAGAGCAGTCAAACTGTTTTACAAGAGGTTGAAGAGCAGTCAACCTGTTTTACAAGAGGATGAAGAGCAGTCAAACCGCTTTATAAAAGGATGAAGAGCAGTCAAACTGATTTATAATTGGACGAAGAGCAGTCAAACTGTTCTATACGGGGATGAAGCGCAGTCAAACTGGTTTATAGGAGGATGAAGAGCAGTCAAACTATTTTATAAGAGGATGAAGAGCAGTCAAACTGATTTAAAATCCGACGAAGAGCAGTCAAACTGTTCTATAGGAGGATGAAGCGCAGTCAAACTGGTTTATAGGAGGATGAAGAGCAGTCAAACAGCTTTATAGGAGGATGAAGAGCAGTCAAACTGCTTTATAAAACGATGAAGAGCAGTCAAACTGATTTATAAGAGGATGAAGAGCAGTCAGACTGCTTTATAAAAGGCTGAAGAGCAGTCAAACTGATTTATAATCGGACGAAGAGCAGTCAATGATCGGACGAAGAGCAGTCAAACTCTTCTATAGGAGGATGAAGCGCAGTCAAACTGTTTTACACGAGGATTTAGAGCAGTCAGACTGGTTTACAAGAGGATGAAGAGCAGTCAAACTGTTTTATAAGAGAATGAAGAGCAGTCAAACTGCTTTATAAAAGGATGAAGAGCAGTCAAACTGTTTTATGAGAGGACGAAGAGCAGTCAAACTGTTTTATAAGAGGACGAACAGCAGTCAAACTGATTTATAATCGGACGAAGAGCAGTCAAACTGATTTATAATCGGACGAAGAGCAGTCAAACGGTTTTATAAGAGGATGAAGAGCAGTCAAATTGATTTATAAGAGGATGAAGAGCAGTCAAACTGCTTTATAAAGGATGAAGAGCAGTCAAACTGTTTTATACGAGGATGTAGAGCAGTCAGACTGTTTTACAAGAGGTTGAAGAGCAGTCAACCTGTTTTACAAGAGGATGTAGAGCAGTCAAACTGTTTTATAAGAGGATGAAGAGCAGTCAAACTGATTTATAAGAGGATGAAGAGCAGTCAAACCGCTTTATAAAAGGATGAAGAGCAGTCTACTGTTTTATAAGAGGACGAAGAGCAGTCAAAATGATTTATAATCGGATGAAGAGCAGTCAAACAGATTTATAAGAGGATGAAGAGCAGTCAAACTGCTTTATAAAAGGATGAAGAGCAGTCAAACTGTTTTATAAGAGGACGAAGAGCAGTCAAACTGATTTATAATGGACGAAGAGCAGTCAAACTGTTCTATACGAGGATGAAGCGCAGTCAAACTGGTTTATAGGAGGATGAAGAGCAGTCAAACTGTTCTATAGGAGGATGAAGCGCAGTCAAACTGGTTTATGTGAGGATGAAGAGCAGTCAAACTGCTTTATAAGAGGATGAAGAACAGTCAAACTGCTTTATAAAACGATGAAGAGCAGTCAAACTGTTTTATAAGAGGACGAAGAGCAGTCAAACTGATTTATAAGAGGATGAAGAGCAGTCAAACTGATTTAAAAGAGGATGAAGAGCAGTCAAACTGCTTTATAAAAGGATGAAGAGCAGTCAAACTGATTTATAATCGGATGAACAGCAGTCAAACTGATTTATAAGAGTATGAAGAGCAGTCAAACTGCTTTATAAAAGCATGAAGAGCAGTCAAACTGTTTAATAAGAGGACGAAGAGCAATCAAACTGTTTTATAAGCGGACGAACAGCAGTCAAACTGATTTATAATCGGACGAAGAGCAGTCAAACTGTTCTATACGAGGATGAAGCGCAGTCAAACTGGTTTATAGGAGGATGAAGAGCAGTCAAACTGTTCTATAGGAGGATGAAGCGCAGTCAAACTGGTTTATATGAGGATGAAGAGCAGTCAAACTGCTCTATAAGAGGATGAAGAGCAGTCAAACTGCTTAATAAAACGATGAAGAGCAGTCAAACTGTTTTATAAGAGGACGAAGAGCAGTCAAACTGATTTATAAGAGGATGAAGAGCAGTCAAACTGATTTAAAAGAGGATGAAGAGCAGTCAAACTGCTTTATAAAAGGATGAAGAGCAGTCAAACTGATTTATAAGAGGATGAAGAGCAGTCAAACTGCTTTATAAAAGGATGAAGAGCAGTCAAACTGTTTAAAAAGAGGACGAAGAGCAGTCAAACTGTTTTATAAGCGGACGAACAGCAGTCAAACTGTTTTATAAGAGGACGAAGAGCAGTCAAACTGATTTATAATCGGACGAAGAGCAGTCAAACGGTTTTATAAGAGGATGAAGAGCAGTCAAATTGATTTATAAGAGGATGAAGAGCAGTCAAACGGTTTTATAAGAGGATGAAGAGCAGTCAAATTGATTTATAAGAGGATGAAGAGCAGTCAAACTGATTTATAATCGGACGAAGAGCAGTCAAACTGATTTATAATCGGACGAAGAGCAGTCAAACGGTTTTATAAGAGGATGAAGAGCAGTCAAATTGATTTATAAGAAGATGAAGAGCAGTCAAACTGCTTTATAAAAGGATGAAGAGCAGTCAAACTGTTTTATAAGAGTAAGAAGAGCAGTCAAACTGATTTATAAGAGGATGAAGAGCAGTCAAACTGATTTATAAGAGGATGAAGAGCAGTGAAACTGCTTTATAAAACGATGAAGAGCAGTCAAACTGTTTTATAAGAGGACGAAGTGCAGTCAAACTGATTTGTAAGAGGAAGAAGAGCAGTCAAACTGATTTATAAGAGGATGAAGAGCAGTCAAACTGATTTATAAACGGACGAAGAGCAGTCAATAATCGGACGAAGAGAAGCCAAACTGTTCTATAGGAGGATGAAGCGCAGTCAAACTGTTTTACACGAGGATGTAGAGCAGTCAGACTGGTTTACAAGAGTATGAAGAGCAGTCAACCTGTTTTACAAGAGGTTGAAGAGCAGTCAAACTGTTTTATTAGAGGATGAAGAGCAGTCAAACTGATTTATAAGAGGATGAAGAGCAGTCAAACTGTTTTATAAGCGGATGAACCGCAGTCAAACTGATTTATAATCGGACGAAGACCAGTCAAACCGATTTATAAGAGGATGTAGAGCAGTCAAACTGCTTTATAAGAGGATAAAGAGCAGTCAAACTGTTCTATAGGAGGATGAAGCGCAGTCAAACTGGTTTATATGAGGATGAAGAGCAGTCAAACTGCTTTATAAAACGATGAAGAGCAGTCAAACTGTTTTATAAGAGGACGAAGAGCAGTCAAACTGATTTATAAGAGGATGAAGAGCAGTCAAACTGATTTAAAAGAGGATGAAGAGCAGTCAAACTGCTTTATAAAAGGATGAAGAGCAGTCAAACTGATTTATAATCGGATGAACAGCAGTCAATAATCGGACGAAGAGCAGTCAAACTGTTATATAGGAGGACGAAGAGCAGTCAAACTGAATTATAATCGGATGAAGAGCAGTCAAACTGATTTATAAGAGGATGAAGAGCAGTCAAACTGCTTTATAAAAGGATGAAGAGCAGTCAAACTGTTTAATAAGAGGACGAAGAGCAGTCAAACTGTTTTATAAGCGGACGAACAGCAGTCAAACTGATTTATAATCGGACGAAGAGCAGTCAAACTGATTTATAATCGGACGAAGAGCAGTCAAACGGTTTTATAAGAGGATGAAGAGCAGTCAAATTGATTTATAAGAGGATGAAGAGCAGTCAAACTGATTTATAATCCGACGAAGAGCAGTCAAACTGTTCTATAGGAGGATGAAGCGCAGTCAAACTGGTTTATAGGAGGATGAAGAGCACTCAAACTGATTTATAAGAGGATGAAGAGCAGTCAAACTGCTTTATAAAAGGCTGAAGAGCAGTCAAACTGATTCATAATTGGACGAAGAGCAGTCAATGATCGGACGAAGAGCAGTCAAACTCTTCTATAGGAGGATGAAGCGCAGTCAAACTGTTTTACACGAGGATGTAGAGAAGTCAGACTGGTTTACAAGAGGATGAAGAGCAGTCAACCTGTTTTACAAGAGGATGAAGAGCAGTCAAACTGTTTTATAAGAGAATGAAGAGCAGTCTAATTGCTTTATAAAAGGATGAAGAGCAGTCAAACTGTTTTATAAGAGGACGAAGAGCAGTCAAACTGAATTATAATCGGATGAAGAGCAGTCAAACTGATTTATAAGAGGATGAAGAGCAGTCAAACTGCTTTATAAAAGGATGAAGAGCAGTCAAACTGTTTTATAAGAGGACGACGAGCAGTCAAACTGATTTATAATCGGACGAAGAGCAGTCAAACTGTTTTATAATCGGACGAAGAGCAGTCAAACGGTTTTATAAGAGGATGAAGAGCAGTCAAACTGATTTATAATCGGACGAAGAGCAGTCAAACTGATTTATAATCGGACGAAGAGCAGTCAAACGGTTTTATAAGAGGATGAAGAGCAGTCAAATTGATTTATAAGAGGATGAAGAGCAGTCAAACTGCTTTATAAAAGGATGAAGAGAAGTTAAACTGTTTTATAAGAGGACGAAGAGCAGTCAAACTGATTTATAAGAGGATGAAGAGCAGTCAAACTGATTTATAAGAGGATGAAGAGCAGTGAAACTGCTTTATAAAACGATGAAGAGCAGTCAAACTGTTTTATAAGAGGACGAAGAGCAGTCAAACTGATTTATAAGAGGATGAAGAGCAATCAAACTGTTTTATAAGCGGACGAACAGCAGTCAAACTGATTTATAATCGGACGAAGAGCAGTCAAACTGTTCTATACGAGGATGAAGCGCAGTCAAACTGGTTTATAGGAGGATGAAGAGCAGTCAAACTGCTTTATAGGAGGATGAAGAGCAGTCAAACTGCTTTATAAAACGATGAAGAGCAGTCCAACTGTTTTATAAGAGGACGAAGAGCAGTCAAACTGATTTATAAGAGGATGAAGAGCACTCAAACTGATTTATAAGAGGATGAAGAGCAGTCAAACTGCTTTATAAAAGGCTGAAGAGCAGTCAAACTGATTTATAATCGGACGAAGAGCAGTCAATGACCGGACGAAGAGCAGTCAAACTCTTCTATAGGAGGATGAAGCGCAGTCAAACTGTTTTACACGAGGATGTAGAGCAGTCAGACTGGTTTACAAGAGGATGAAGAGCAGTCAACCTGTTTTACAAGAGGATGAAGAGCAGTCAAACTGTTTTATAAGAGAATGAAGAGCAGTCTAACTGCTTTATAAAAGGATGAAGAGCAGTCAAACTGTTTTATAAGAGGACGAAGAGCAGTCAAACTGAATTATAATCGGATGAAGAGCAGTCAAACTGATTTATAAGAGGGTGAAGAGCAGTCAAACTGCTTTATAAAAGGATGAAGAGCAGTCAAACTGTTTTATAAGAGCACGAAGAGCAGTCAAACTGATTTATAAGAGGATGAAGAGCAGTCAAACTGATTTAAAAGAGGATGACGAGCAGTCAAACTGCTTTATAAAAGGATGAAGAGCAGTCAAACTGATTTATAAGAGGATGAAGAGCAGTCAAACTGCTTTATAAAAGGATGAAGAGCAGTCAAACTGTTTAAAAAGAGGACGAAGAGCAGTCAAACTGTTTTATAAGCGGACGAACAGCAGTCAAACTGATTTATAATCGGACGAAGAGCAGTCAAACTGATTTATAATCGGACGAAGAGCAGTCAAACGGTTTTATAAGAGGATGAAGAGCAGTCAAATTGATTTATAAGAGGATGAAGAGCAGTCAAACGGTTTTATAAGAGGATGAAGGGCAGTCAAATTGATTTATAAGAGGATGAAGAGCAGTCAAACTGATTTATAATCGGACGAAGAGCAGTCAAACTGATTTATAATCGGACGAAGAGCAGTCAAACGGTTTTATAAGAGGATGAAGAGCAGTCAAATTGATTTATAAGAAGATGAAGAGCAGTCAAACTGCTTTATAAAAGGATGAAGAGCAGTCAAACTGTTTTATAAGAGGACGAAGAGCAGTCAAACTGATTTATAAGAGGATGAAGAGCAGTCAAATTGATTTATAAGAGGATGAAGAGCAGTGAAACTGCTTTATAAAACGATGAAGAGCAGTCAAACTGTTTTATAAGAGGACGAAGTGCAGTCAAACTGATTTGTAAGAGGATGAAGAGCAGTCAAACTGATTTATAAGAGGATGAAGAGCAGGCAAACTGATTTATAAACGGACGAAGAGCAGTCAATAATCGGACGAAGAGCAGCCAAACTGTTCTATAGGAGGATGAAGCGCAGTCAAACTGTTTTACACGAGGATATAGAGCAGTCAGACTGGTTTACAAGAGTATGAAGAGCAGTCAACCTGTTTTACAAGAGGTTGAAGAGCAGTCAAACTGTTTTATAAGAGGATGAAGAGCAGTCAAACTGATTTATAAGAGGATGAAGAGCAGTCAAACTGTTTTATAAGCAGACGAAGAGCAGTCAAACTGATTTATAATCGGACGAAGAGCAGTCAAACTGATTTATAAAAGGATGAAGAGGAGTCAAACTGTTTTATAAGCGGATGAACCGCAGTCAAACTGATTTATAATCGGACGAAGACCAGTCAAACTGATTTATAAGAGGATGAAGAGCAGTCAAACTGCTTTATAAGAGGATGAAGAGCAGTCAAACTGTTCTATAGGAGGATGAAGCGCAGTCAAACTGGTTTATATGAGGATGAAGAGCAGTCAAACTGCTTTATAAGAGGATGAAGAGCAGTCAAACTGCTTTAAAAAACGATGAAGAGCAGTCAAACTGTTTTATAAGAGGACGAAGAGCAGTCAAACTGCTTTATAAAAGGATGAAGAGCAGTCAAACTGATTTATAATCGGATGAACAGCAGTCAATAATCCGACGAAGAGCAGTCAAACTGTTATATAGGAGGACGAAGAGCAGTCAAACAGAATTATAATCGGATGAAGAGCAGTCAAACTGATTTATAAGAGGATGAAGAGCAGTCAAACTGCTTTATAAAAGGATGAAGAGTAGTCAAACTGTTTAATAAGAGGACGAAGAGCAGTCAAATTGTTTTATAAGCGGACGAACAGCAGTCAAACTGATTTATAATCGGACGAAGAGCAGTCAAACTGATTTATAATCGGACGAAGAGCAGTCAAACTGTTTTATAAGAGGATGAAGAGCAGTCAAATTGATTTATAAGAGGATGAAGAGCAGTCAAACTGATTTATAATCCGACGAAGAGCAGTCAAACTGTTCTATAGGAGGATGAAGCGCAGTCAAACTGGTTTATAGGAGGATGAAGAGCACTCAAACTGATTTATAAGAGGATGAAGAGCAGTCAAACTGCTTTATAAAAGGCTGAAGAGCAGTCAAACTGATTTATAATCGGACGAAGAGCAGTCAATGATCGGACGAAGAGCAGTCAAACTCTTCTATAGGAGGATGAAGCGCAGTCAAACTGTTTTACACGAGGATGTAGAGCAGTCAGACTGGTTTACAAGAGGATGAAGAGCAGTCAACCTGTTTTACAAGAGGATGAAGAGCAGTCAAACTGTTTTATAAGAGAATGAAGAGCAGTCTAATTGCTTTATAAAAGGATGAAGAGCAGTCAAACTGTTTTATAAGAGGACGAAGAGCAGTCAAACTGAATTATAATCGGATGAAGAGCAGTCAAACTGATTTATAAGAGGATGAAGAGCAGTCAAACTGCTTTATAAAAGGATGAAGAGCAGTCAAACTGTTTTATAAGAGGACGAAGAACAGTCAAACTGTTTTATAAGCGGACGAACAGCAGTCAAACTGATTTATAATCGGACGAAGAGCAGTCAAACTGTTTTATAATCGGACGAAGAGCAGTCAAACGGTTTTATAAGAGAATGAAGAGCAGTCAAACTGATTTATAATCGGACGAAGAGCAGTCAAACTGATTTATAATCGGACGAAGAGCAGTCAAACGGTTTTATAAGAGGATGAAGAGCAGTCAAATTGATTTATAAGAGGATGAAGAGCAGTCAAACTGTTTTATAAGCAGACGAAGAGTAGTCAAACTGATTTATAATCGGACGAAGAGCAGTCAAACTGATTTATAAAAGGATGAAGAGGAGTCAAACTGTTTTATAAGCGGATGAACCGCAGTCAAACTGTTTTATAATCGGACGAAGACCAGTCAAACTGATTTATAAGAGGATGAAGAGCAGTCAAACTGCGTTATAAGAGGATGAAGAGCAGTCAAACTGTTCTACAGGAGGATGATGCGCAGTCAAACTGGTTTATATGAGGATGAAGAGCAGTCAAACTGCTTTATAAGAGGATGAAGAGCAGTCAAACTGCTTTAAAAAACGATGAAGAGCAGTCAAACTGTTTTATAAGAGGACGAAGAGCAGTCAAACTGCTTTATAAAAGGATGAAGAGCAGTCAAACTGATTTATAATCGGATGAACAGCAGTCAATAATCCGACGAAGAGCAGTCAAACTGTTATATAGGAGGACGAAGAGCAGTCAAACTGAATTATAATCGGATGAAGAGCAGTCAAACTGATTTATAAGAGGATGAAGAGCAGTCAAACTGCTTTATAAAAGGATGAAGAGTAGTCAAACTGTTTAATAAGAGGACGAAGAGCAGTCAAATTGTTTTATAAGCGGACGAACAGCAGTCAAACTGATTTATAATCGGACGAAGAGCAGTCAAACTGATTTATAATCGGACGAAGAGCAGTCAAACGGTTTTATAAGAGGATGAAGAGCAGTCAAATTGATTTATAAGAGGATGAAGAGCAGTCAAACTGATTTATAATCCGACGAAGAGCAGTCAAACTGTTCTATAGGAGGATGAAGCGCAGTCAAACTGGTTTATAGGACGATGAAGAGCACTCAAACTGATTTATAAGAGGATGAAGAGCAGTCAAACTGCTTTATAAAAGGCTGAAGAGCAGTCAAACTGATTTATAATCGGACGAAGAGCAGTCAATGATCGGACGAAGAGCAGTCAAACTCTTCTATAGGAGGATGAAGCGCAGTCAAACTGTTTTACACGAGGATGTAGAGCAGTCAGACTGGTTTACAAGAGGATGAAGAGCAGTCAACCTGTTTTACAAGAGGATGAAGAGCAGTCAAACTGTTTTATAAGAGAATGAAGAGCAGTCTAATTGCTTTATAAAAGGATGAAGAGCAGTCAAACTGTTTTATAAGAGGACGAAGAGCAGTCAAACTGAATTATAATCGGATGAAGAGCAGTCAAACTGATTTATAAGAGGATGAAGAGCAGTCAAACTGCTTTATAAAAGGATGAAGAGCAGTCAAACTGTTTTATAAGAGGACGAAGAACAGTCAAACTGTTTTATAAGCGGACGAACAGCAGTCAAACTGATTTATAATCGGACGAAGAGCAGTCAAACTGTTCTATACGAGGATGAAGCGCAGTCAAACTGGTTTATAGGAGGATGAAGAGCAGTCAAACTGCTTTATAGGAGGATGAAGAGCAGTCAAACTGCTTTATAAAACGATGAAGAGCAGTCCAACTGTTTTATAAGAGGACGAAGAGCAGTCAAACTGATTTATAAGAGGATGAAGAGCACTCAAACTGATTTATAAGAGGATGAAGAGCAGTCAAACTGCTTTATAAAAGGCTGAAGAGCAGTCAAACTGATTTATAATCGGACGAAGAGCAGTCAATGATCGGACAAAGAGCAGTCAAACTCTTCTATAGGAGGATGAAGCGCAGTCAAACTGTTTTACACGAGGATGTAGAGCAGTCAGACTGGTTTACAAGAGGATGAAGAGCAGTCAACCTGTTTTACAAGAGGATGAAGAGCAGTCAAACTGTTTTATAAGAGAATGAAGAGCAGTCTAACTGCTTTATAAAAGGATGAAGAGCAGTCAAACTGTTTTATAAGAGGACGAAGAGCAGTCAAACTGAATTATAATCGGATGAAGAGCAGTCAAACTGATTTATAAGAGGGTGAAGAGCAGTCAAACTGCTTTATAAAAGGATGAAGAGCAGTCAAACTGTTTTATAAGAGGACGAAGAGCAGTCAAACTGTTTTATAAGCGGACGAACAGCAGTCAAACTGATTTATAATCGGACGAAGAGCAGTCAAACTGTTTTATAATCGGACGAAGAGCAGTCAAACGGTTTTATAAGAGGATGAAGAGCAGTCAAATTGATTTATAAGAGGATGAAGAGCAGTCAAACGGTTTTATAAGAGGATGAAGAGCAGTCAAATTGATTTATAAGAGGATGAAGAGCAGTCAAACTGATTTATAATAGGACGAAGAGCAGTAAAACTGATTTATAATCGGACGAAGAGCAGTCAAACGGTTTTATAAGAGGATGAAGAGCAGTCAAATTGATTTATAAGAGGATGAAGAGCAGTCAAACTGCTTTATAAAAGGATGAAGAGAAGTCAAACTGTTTTATAAGAGGACGAAGAGCAGTCAAACTGATTTATAAGAGGATGAAGAGCGGTCAAACTGATTTATAAGAGGATGAATAGCAGTGAAACTGCTTTATAAAACGATGAAGAGCAGTCAAACTGTTTTATAAGAGGACTAAGAGCAGTCAAACTGATTTATAAGAGGATGAAGAGCAGTCAAACTGATTTATAAGAGGATGAAGAGCAGTCAAACTGCTTTATAAAAGGATGAAGAGCAGTCAAACTGATTTATAAGAGGATGAAGAGCAGTCAAACTGCTTTATAAAAGGATGAAGAGCAGTCAAACTGATTTATAAACGGACGAAGAGCAGTCAATAATCGGACGAAGAGCAGCCAAACTGTTCTATAGGAGGATGAAGCGCAGTCAAACTGTTTTACACGAGGATGTAGAGCAGTCAGACTGGTTTACAAGAGTATGAAGAGCAGTCAACCTGTTTTACAAGAGGTTGAAGAGCAGTCAAACTGTTTTATAAGAGGATGAAGAGCAGTCAAACTGATTTATAAGAGGATGAAGAGCAGTCATACTGCTTTATAAAAGGATGAAGAGCAGTCAAACTGTTTTATAAGCAGACGAAGAGCAGTCAAACTGATTTATAATCGGACGAAGAGCAGTCAAACTGATTTATAAAAGGATGAAGAGCAGTCAAACTGTTTTATAAGCGGATGAACCGCAGTCAAACTGATTTATAATCGGACGAAGAGCAGTCAAACTGATTTATAAGAGGATGAAGAGCAGTCAAACTGCTTTATAAGAGGATGAAGAGCAGTCAAACTGTTCTATAGGAGGATGAAGCGCAGTCAAACTGGTTTATATGAGGATAAAGAGCAGTCAAACTGCTTTATAAGAGGATGAAGAGCAGTCAAACTGCTTTATAAAACGATGAAGAGCAGTCAAACTGTTTTATAAGAGCACGAAGAGCAGTCAAACTGATTTATAAGAGGATGAAGAGCAGTCAAACTGATTTAAAAGAGGATGAAGAGCAGTCAAACTGCTTTATAAAAGGATGAAGAGCAGTCAAACTGATTTATAATCGGATGAACAGCAGTCAATAATCGGACGAAGAGCAGTCAAACTGTTATATAGGAGGACGAAGAGCAGTCAAACTGAATTATAATCGGTTGAAGAGCAGTCAAACTGATTTATAAGAGGATGAAGAGCAGTCAAACTGCTTTATAAAAGGATGAAGAGCAGTCAAACTGTTTAATAACAGGACGAAGAGCAGTCAAACTGTTTTATAAGCGGACGAACAGCAGTCAAACTGATTTATAATCGGACAAAGAGCAGTCAAACTGATTTATAATCGGACGAAGAGCAGTCAAACGGTTTTATAAGAGGATGAAGAGCAGTCAAATTGATTTATAAGAGGATGAAGAGCAGTCAAACTGCTTTATAAAAAGATGAAGCGCAGTCAAACTGTTTTATACGATGATGTAGAGCAGTCAGACTGTTTTACAAGAGGTTGAAGAGCAGTCAACCTGTTTTACAAGAGGATGAAGAGCAGTCAAACCGCTTTATAAAAGGATGAAGAGCAGTCAAACTGATTTATAATCGGACGAAGAGCAGTCAAACTGTTCTATACGGGGATGATGCGCAGTCAAACTGGTTTATAGGAGGATGAAGAGCAGTCAAACTATTTTATAAGAGGATGAAGAGCAGTCAAACTGTTCTATAGGAGGATGAAGCGCAGTCAAACTGGTTTATAGGAGGATGAAGAGCAGTCAAACAGCTTTATAGGTGGATGAAGAGCAGTCAAACTGCTTTATAAAACGATGAAGAGCAGTCCAACTGTTTTATAAGAGGACGAAGAGCAGTCAAACTGATTTATAAGAGGATGAAGAGCAGTCAAACTGATTTATAAGAGGATGAAGAGCAGTCAAACTGCTTTATAAAAGGCTGAAGAGCAGTCAAACTGATTTATAATCGGACGAAGAGCAGTCAATGATCGGACGAAGAGCAGTCAAACTCTTCTATAGGAGGATGAAGCGCAGTCAAACTGTTTTACACGAGGATTTAGAGCAGTCAGACTGGTTTACAAGAGGATGAAGAGCAGTCAGCCTGTTTTAGAAGAGGATGAAGAGCAGTCAAACTGTTTTATAAGAGAATGAAGAGCAGTCAAACTGCTTTATAAAAGGATGAAGAGCAGTCAAACTGTTTTATGAGAGGACGAAGAGCAGTCAAACGGTTTTATAAGAGGATGAAGAGCAGTCAAATTGATTTATAAGAGGATGAAGAGCAGTCAAACTGCTTTATAAAAGGATGAAGAGCAGTCAAACTGTTTTATACGAGGATGTAGAGCAGTCAGACTGTTTTACAAGAGGTTGAAGAGCAGTCAACCTGTTTTACAAGAGGATGAAGAGCAGTCAAACTGTTTTATAAGAGGATGAAGAGCAGTCAAACTGATTTATAAGAGGATGAAGAGCAGTCAAACCGCTTTATAAAAGGATGAAGAGCAGTCTACTGTTTTATAAGAGGACGAAGAGCAGTCAAAATGATTTATAATCGGATGAAGAGCAGTCAAACAGATTTATAAGAGGATGAAGAGCAGTCAAACTGATTTATAAAAGGATGAAGAGCAGTCAAACTGTTTTATAAGAGGACGAAGAGCAGTCAAACTGATTCATAATCAGACGAAGAGCAGTCAAACTGTTCTATACGAGGATGAAGCGCCTTCAAACTGGTTTATAGGAGGATGAAGAGCAGTCAAACTGTTCTATAGGAGGATGAAGCGCAGTCAAACTGGTTTATGTGAGGATGAAGAGCAGTCAAACTGCTTTATAAGAGGATGAAGAACAGTCAAACTGCTTTATAAAACGATGAAGAGCAGTCAAACTGTTTTATAAGAGGACGAAGAGCAGTCAAACTGATTTATAAGAGGATGAAGAGCAGTCAAACTGATTTAAAAGAGGATGAAGAGCAGTCAAACTGTTCTATAGGAGGATGAAGCGCAGTCAAACTGGTTTATGTGAGGATGAAGAGCAGTCAAACTGCTTTATAAGAGGATGAAGAACAGTCAAACTGCTTTATAAAACGATGAAGAGCAGTCAAACTGTTTTATAAGAGGACGAAGAGCAGTCAAACTGATTTATAAGAGGATGAAGAGCAGTCAAACTGATTTAAAAGAGGATGAAAAGCAGTCAAACTGCTTTATAAAAACATGAAGAGCAGTCAAACTGTTTTATAAGAGGACGAAGAGCAGTCAAACTGATTTATAAGAGGATGAAGAGCAATCAAACTGTTTTATAAGCGGACGAACAGCAGTCAAACTGATTTATAATCGGACGAAGAGCAGTCAAACTGTTCTATACGAGGATGAAGCGCAGTCAAACTGGTTTATAGGAGGATGAAGAGCAGTCAAACTGCTTTATAGGAGGTTGAAGAGCAGTCAAACTGCTTAATAAAACGATGAAGAGCAGTCAAACTGTTTTATAAGAGGACGAAGAGCAGTCAAACTGATTTATAAGAGGATGAAGAGCAGTCAAACTGATTTAAAAGAGGATGAAGAGCAGTCAAACTGCTTTATAAAAGGATGAAGAGCAGTCAAACTGATTTATAAGAGGATGAAGAGCAGTCAAACTGCTTTATAAAAGGATGAAGAGCAGTCAAACTGTTTAAAAAGAGGACGAAGAGCAGTCAAACTGTTTTATAAGCGGACGAACAGCAGTCAAACTGATTTATAATCGGACGAAGAGCAGTCAAACTGATTTATAATCGGACGAAGAGCAGTCAAACGGTTTTATAAGAGGATGAAGAGCAGTCAAATTTATTTATAAGAGGATGAAGAGCAGTCAAACTGCTTTATAAAAGGATGAAGAGCAGTCAAACTGTTTTATAAGAGGACGAAGAGCAGTCAAACTGATTTATAAGAGGATGAAGAGCAGTCAAACTGATTTATAAGAGGATGAAGAGCAGTGAAACTGCTTTATAAAACGATGAAGAGCAGTCAAACTGTTTTATAAGAGGACGAAGAGCAGTCAAACTGATTTATAAGAGGATGAAGAGCAGTCAAACTGATTTAAAAGAGGATGAAGAGCAGTCAAACTGCTTTATAAAAGGATGAAGAGCAGTCAAACTGATTTATAAGAGGATGAAGAGCAGTCAAACTGCTTTATAAAAGGATGAAGAGCAGTCAAACTGTTTAAAAAGAGGACGAAGAGCAGTCAAACTGTTTTATAAGCGGACGAACAGCAGTCAAACTGATTTATAATCGGACGAAGAGCAGTCAAACTGATTTATAATCGGACGAAGAGCAGTCAAACGGTTTTATAAGAGGATGAAGAGCAGTCAAATTTATTTATAAGAGGATGAAGAGCAGTCAAACTGCTTTATAAAAGGATGAAGAGCAGTCAAACTGTTTTATAAGAGGACGAAGAGCAGTCAAACTGATTTATAAGAGGATGAAGAGCAGTCAAACTGATTTATAAGAGGATGAAGAGCAGTGAAACTGCTTTATAAAACGATGAAGAGCAGTCAAACTGTTTTATAAGAGGACGAAGTGCAGTCAAACTGATTTGTAAGAGGATGAAGAGCAGTCAAACTGATTTATAAGAGGATGAAGAGCAGTCAAACTGATTTATAAAAGGATGAAGAGCAGTCAAACTGATTTATATACGGACGAAGAGCAGTCAATAATCGGACGAAGAGCAGCCAAACTGTTCTATAGGAGGATGAAGCGCAGTCAAACTGTTTTACACGAGGATGTAGAGCAGTCAGACTGGTTTACAAGAGTATGAAGAGCAGTCAACCTGTTTTACAAAAGGTTGAAGAGCAGTCAAACTGTTTTATAAGAGGATGAAGAGCAGTCAAACTGATTTATAAGAGGATGAAGAGCAGTCAAACTGTTTTATAAGCAGACGAAGAGCAGTCAAACTGATTTATAATCGGACTAAGAGCAGTCAAACTGATTTATAAAAGGATGAAGAGGAGTCAAACTGTTTTATAAGCGGATGAACCGCAGTCAAACTGATTTATAATCGGACGAAGAGCAGTCAAACTGATTTATAAGAGGATGAAGAGCAGTCAAACTGCTTTATAAGAGAATGAAGAGCAGTCAAACTGTTCTATAGGAGGATGAAGCGCAGTCAAACTGGTTTATATGAGGATGAAGAGCAGTCAAACTGCTTTATAAGAGGATGAAGAGCAGTCAAACTGCTTTATAAAACGATGAAGAGCAGTCAAACTGTTTTATAAGAGGACGAAGAGCAGTCAAACTGATTTATAAGAGGATGAAGAGCAGTCAAACTGATTTAAAAGAGGATGAAGAGCAGTCAAACTGCTTTATAAAAGGATGAAGAGCAGTCAAACTGATTTATAATCGGATGAACAGCAGTCAATAATCGGACGAAGAGCAGTCAAACTGTTATATAGGAGGACGAAGAGCAGTCAAACTGAATTATAATCGGATGAAGAGCAGTCAAACTGATTTATAAGAGGATGAAGAGCAGTCAAACTGCTTTATAAAAGGATGAAGAGTAGTCAAACTGTTTAATAAGAGGACGAAGAGCAGTCAAACTGTTTTATAAGCGGACGAACAGCAGTCAAACTGATTTATAATCCGACGAAGAGCAGTCAAACTGATTTATAATCGGACGAAGAGCAGTCAAACGGTTTTATAAGAGGATGAAGAGCAGTCAAATTGATTTATAAGAGGATGAAGAGCAGTCAAACTGATTTATAATCCGACGAAGAGCAGTCAAACTGTTCTATAGGAGGATGAAGCGCAGTCAAACTGGTTTATAGGAGGATGAAGAGCAGTCAAACTGCTTTATAGGAGGATGAAGAGCAGTCAAACTGCTTTATAAAAGGCTGAAGAGCAGTCAAACTGATTTATAATCGGACGAAGAGCAGTTAATGATCGGACGAAGAGCAGTCAAACTCTTCTATAGGAGGATGAAGCGCAGTCAAACTGTTTTACACGAGGATGTAGAGCAGTCAGACTGGTTTACAAGAGGATGAAGAGCAGTCAACCTGTTTTACAAGAAGATGAAGAGCAGTCAAACTGTTTTATAAGAGAATGAAGAGCAATCTAACTGCTTTATAAAAGGATGAAGAGCAGTCAAACTGTTTTATAAGAGGACGAAGAGCAGTCAAACTGAATTATAATCGGATGAAGAGCAGTCAAACTGATTTATAAGAGGATGAAGAGCAGTCAAACTGCTTTATAAAAGGATGAAGAACAGTCAAACTGTTTTATAAGAGGACGAAGAGCAGTCAAACTGTTTTATAAGCGGACGAACAGCAGTCAAACTGATTTATAATCGGACGAAGAGCAGTCAAACGGTTTTATAAGAGGATGAAGAGCAGTCAAACTGATTTATAATCGGACGAAGAGCAGTCAAACTGATTTATAATCGGACGAAGAGCAGTCAAACGGTTTTATAAGAGGATGAAGAGCAGTCAAATTGATTTATAAGAGGATGAAGAGCAGTCAAACTGCTTTATAAAAGGATGAAGAGAAGTCAAACTGTTTTATAAGAGGACGAAGAGCAGTCAAACTGATTTATAAGAGGATGAAGAGCAGTCAAACTGATTTATAAGAGGATGAAGAGCAGTGAAACTGCTTTATAAAATGATGAAGAGCAGTCAAACTGTTTTATAAGAGGACGAAGAGCAGTCAACCTGTTTTACAAGAGGATGTAGAGCAGTCAAACTGTTTTATAAGAGGATGAAGAGCAGTCAAACTGATTTATAAGAGGATGAAGAGCAGTCAAACCGCTTTATAAAAGGATGAAGAGCAGCCTACTGTTTTATAAGAGGACGAAGAGCAGTCAAAATGATTTATAATCGGATGAAGAGCAGTCAAACAGATTTATAAGAGGATGAAGAGCAGTCAAACTGTTTTATAAGAGGACGAAGAGCAGTCAAACTGATTTATAAGAGGATGAAGAGCAGTCAAACTGATTTAAAAGAGGATGAAGAGCAGTCAAACTGCTTTATAAAAGGATGAAGAGCAGTCAAACTGATTTATAAGAGGATGAAGAGCAGTCAAACTGCTTTATAAAAGGATGAAGAGCAGTCAAACTGTTTAAAAAGAGGACGAAGAGCAGTCAAACTGTTTTATAAGCGGACGAACAGCAGTCAAACTGATTTATAATCGGACGAAGAGCAGTCAAACTGATTTATAATCGGACGAAGAGCAGTCAAACGGTTTTATAAGAGGATGAAGAGCAGTCAAATTGATTTATAAGAGGATGAAGAGCAGTCAAACGGTTTTATAAGAGGATGAAGAGCAGTCAAATTGATTTATAAGAGGATGAAGAGCAGTCAAACTGATTTATAATCGGACGAAGAGCAGTCAAACGGTTTTATAAGAGGATGAAGAGCAGTCAAATTTATTTATAAGAGGATGAAGAGCAGTCAAACTGCTTTATAAAAGGATGAAGAGCAGTCAAACTGTTTTATAAGAGGACGAAGAGCAGTCAAACTGATTTATAAGAGGATGAAGAGCAGTCAAACTGATTTATAAGAGGATGAAGAGCAGTGAAACTGCTTTATAAAACGATGAAGAGCAGTCAAACTGTTTTATAAGAGGACGAAGTGCAGTCAAACTGATTTGTAAGAGGATGAAGAGCAGTCAAACTGATTTATAAGAGGATGAAGAGCAGTCAAACTGCTTTATAAAAGGATGAAGAGCAGTCAAACT
Organism: Lampris incognitus; assembly: GCF_029633865.1. Taxonomy (NCBI): domain Eukaryota; kingdom Metazoa; phylum Chordata; class Actinopteri; order Lampriformes; family Lampridae; genus Lampris; species Lampris incognitus. Next base: position 38,158,076 of record NC_079222.1, read on the forward strand.
GATTTATATACGGACGAAGAGCAGTCAATAATCGGACGAAGAGCAGCCAAACTGTTCTATAGGAGGATGAAGCGCAGTCAAACTGTTTTACACGAGGATGTAGAGCAGTCAGACTGGTTTACAAGAGTATGAAGAGCAGTCAACCTGTTTTACAAAAGGTTGAAGAGCAGTCAAACTGTTTTATAAGAGGATGAAGAGCAGTCAAACTGATTTATAAGAGGATGAAGAGCAGTCAAACTGTTTTATAAGCAGACGAAGAGCAGTCAAACTGATTTATAATCGGACTAAGAGCAGTCAAACTGATTTATAAAAGGATGAAGAGGAGTCAAACTGTTTTATAAGCGGATGAACCGCAGTCAAACTGATTTATAATCGGACGAAGAGCAGTCAAACTGATTTATAAGAGGATGAAGAGCAGTCAAACTGCTTTATAAGAGAATGAAGAGCAGTCAAACTGTTCTATAGGAGGATGAAGCGCAGTCAAACTGGTTTATATGAGGATGAAGAGCAGTCAAACTGCTTTATAAGAGGATGAAGAGCAGTCAAACTGCTTTATAAAACGATGAAGAGCAGTCAAACTGTTTTATAAGAGGACGAAGAGCAGTCAAACTGATTTAAAAGAGGATGAAGAGCAGTCAAACTGATTTAAAAGAGGATGAAGAGCAGTCAAACTGCTTTATAAAAGGATGAAGAGCAGTCAAACTGATTTATAATCGGATGAACAGCAGTCAATAATCGGACGAAGAGCAGTCAAACTGTTATATAGGAGGACGAAGAGCAGTCAAACTGAATTATAATCGGATGAAGAGCAGTCAAACTGATTTATAAGAGGATGAAGAGCAGTCAAACTGCTTTATAAAAGGATGAAGAGTAGTCAAACTGTTTAATAAGAGGACGAAGAGCAGTCAAACTGTTTTATAAGCGGACGAACAGCAGTCAAACTGATTTATAATCCGACGAAGAGCAGTCAAACTGATTTATAATCGGACGAAGAGCAGTCAAACGGTTTTATAAGAGGATGAAGAGCAGTCAAATTGATTTATAAGAGGATGAAGAGCAGTCAAACTGATTTATAATCCGACGAAGAGCAGTCAAACTGTTCTATAGGAGGATGAAGCGCAGTCAAACTGGTTTATAGGAGGATGAAGAGCAGTCAAACTGCTTTATAGGAGGATGAAGAGCAGTCAAACTGCTTTATAAAAGGCTGAAGAGCAGTCAAACTGATTTATAATCGGACGAAGAGCAGTTAATGATCGGACGAAGAGCAGTCAAACTCTTCTATAGGAGGATGAAGCGCAGTCAAACTGTTTTACACGAGGATGTAGAGCAGTCAGACTGGTTTACAAGAGGATGAAGAGCAGTCAACCTGTTTTACAAGAAGATGAAGAGCAGTCAAACTGTTTTATAAGAGAATGAAGAGCAGTCTAACTGCTTTATAAAAGGATGAAGAGCAGTCAAACTGTTTTATAAGAGGACGAAGAGCAGTCAAACTGAATTATAATCGGATGAAGAGCAGTCAAACTGATTTATAAGAGGATGAAGAGCAGTCAAACTGCTTTATAAAAGGATGAAGAACAGTCAAACTGTTTTATAAGAGGACGAAGAGCAGTCAAACTGTTTTATAAGCGGACGAACAGCAGTCAAACTGATTTATAATCGGACGAAGAGCAGTCAAACGGTTTTATAAGAGGATGAAGAGCAGTCAAACTGATTTATAATCGGACGAAGAGCAGTCAAACTGATTTATAATCGGACGAAGAGCAGTCAAACGGTTTTATAAGAGGATGAAGAGCAGTCAAATTGATTTATAAGAGGATGAAGAGCAGTCAAACTGCTTTATAAAAGGATGAAGAGAAGTCAAACTGTTTTATAAGAGGACGAAGAGCAGTCAAACTGATTTATAAGAGGATGAAGAGCAGTCAAACTGATTTATAAGAGGATGAAGAGCAGTGAAACTGCTTTATAAAATGATGAAGAGCAGTCAAACTGTTTTATAAGAGGACGAAGAGCAGTCAACCTGTTTTACAAGAGGATGTAGAGCAGTCAAACTGTTTTATAAGAGGATGAAGAGCAGTCAAACTGATTTATAAGAGGATGAAGAGCAGTCAAACCGCTTTATAAAAGGATGAAGAGCAGCCTACTGTTTTATAAGAGGACGAAGAGCAGTCAAAATGATGTATAATCGGATGAAGAGCAGTCAAACAGATTTATAAGAGGATGAAGAGCAGTCAAACTGTTTTATAAGAGGACGAAGAGCAGTCAAACTGATTTATAAGAGGATGAAGAGCAGTCAAACTGATTTAAAAGAGGATGAAGAGCAGTCAAACTGCTTTATAAAAGGATGAAGAGCAGTGAAACTGATTTATAAGAGGATGAAGAGCAGTCAAACTGCTTTATAAAAGGATGAAGAGCAGTCAAACTGTTTAAAAAGAGGACGAAGAGCAGTCAAACTGTTTTATAAGCGGACGAACAGCAGTCAAACTGATTTATAATCGGACGAAGAGCAGTCAAACTGATTTATAATCGGACGAAGAGCAGTCAAACGGTTTTATAAGAGGATGAAGAGCAGTCAAATTGATTTATAAGAGGATGAAGAGCAGTCAAACGGTTTTATAAGAGGATGAAGAGCAGTCAAATTGATTTATAAGAGGATGAAGAGCAGTCAAACTGATTTATAATCGGACGAAGAGCAGTCAAACGGTTTTATAAGAGGATGAAGAGCAGTCAAATTTATTTATAAGAGGATGAAGAGCAGGCAAACTGCTTTATAAAAGGATGAAGAGCAGTCAAACTGTTTTATAAGAGGACGAAGAGCAGTCAAACTGATTTATAAGAGGATGAAGAGCAGTCAAACTGATTTATAAGAGGATGAAGAGCAGTGAAACTGCTTTATAAAACGATGAAGAGCAGTCAAACTGTTTTATAAGAGGACGAAGTGCAGTCAAACTGATTTGTAAGAGGATGAAGAGCAGTCAAACTGATTTATAAGAGGATGAAGAGCAGTCAAACTGCTTTATAAAAGGATGAAGAGCAGTCAAACTGATTTATATACGGACGAAGAGCAGTCAATAATCGGACGAAGAGCAGCCAAACTGTTCTATAGGAGGATGAAGCGCAGTCAAACTGTTTTACACGAGGATGTAGAGCAGTCAGACTGGTTTACAAGAGTATGAAGAGCAGTCAACCTGTTTTACAAAAGGTTGAAGAGCAGTCAAACTGTTTTATAAGAGGATGAAGAGCAGTCAAACTGATTTATAAGAGGATGAAGAGCAGTCAAACTGTTTTATAAGCAGACGAAGAGCAGTCAAACTGATTTATAATCGGACTAAGAGCAGTCAAACTGATTTATAAAAGGATGAAGAGGAGTCAAACTGTTTTATAAGCGGATGAACCGCAGTCAAACTGATTTATAATCGGACGAAGAGCAGTCAAACTGATTTATAAGAGGATGAAGAGCAGTCAAACTGCCTTATAAGAGAATGAAGAGCAGTCAAACTGTTCTATAGGAGGATGAAGCGCAGTCAAACTGGTTTATATGAGGATGAAGAGCAGTCAAACTGCTTTATAAGAGGATGAAGAGCAGTCAAACTGCTTTATAAAACGATGAAGAGCAGTCAAACTGTTTTATAAGAGGACGAAGAGCAGTCAAACTGATTTATAAGAGGATGAAGAGCAGTCAAACTGATTTAAAAGAGGATGAAGAGCAGTCAAACTGCTTTATAAAAGGATGAAGAGCAGTCAAACTGATTTATAATCGGATGAACAGCAGTCAATAATCGGACGAAGAGCAGTCAAACTGTTATATAGGAGGACGAAGAGCAGTCAAACTGAATTATAATCGGATGAAGAGCAGTCAAACTGATTTATAAGAGGATGAAGAGCAGTCAAACTGCTTTATAAAAGGATGAAGAGTAGTCAAACTGTTTAATAAGAGGACGAAGAGCAGTCAAACTGTTTTATAAGCGGACGAACAGCAGTCAAACTGATTTATAATCCGACGAAGAGCAGTCAAACTGATTTATAATCGGACGAAGAGCAGTCAAACGGTTTTATAAGAGGATGAAGAGCAGTCAAATTGATTTATAAGAGGATGAAGAGCAGTCACACTGATTTATAATCCGACGAAGAGCAGTCAAACTGTTCTATAGGAGGATGAAGCGCAGTCAAACTGGTTTATAGGAGGATGAAGAGCAGTCAAACTGCTTTATAGGAGGATGAAGAGCAGTCAAACTGCTTTATAAAAGGCTGAAGAGCAGTCAAACTGATTTATAATCGGACGAAGAGCAGTTAATGATCGGACGAAGAGCAGTCAAACTCTTCTATAGGAGGATGAAGCGCAGTCAAACTGTTTTACACGAGGATGTAGAGCAGTCAGACTGGTTTACAAGAGGATGAAGAGCAGTCAACCTGTTTTACAAGAGGATGAAGAGCAGTCAAACTGTTTTATAAGAGAATGAAGAGCAGTCTAACTGCTTTATAAAAGGATGAAGAGCAGTCAAACTGTTTTATAAGAGGACGAAGAGCAGTCAAACTGAATTATAATCGGATGAAGAGCAGTCAAACTGATTTATAAGAGGATGAAGAGCAGTCAAACTGCTTTATAAAAGGATGAAGAACAGTCAAACTGTTTTATAAGAGGACGAAGAGCAGTCAAACTGTTTTATAAGCGGACGAACAGCAGTCAAACTGATTTATAATCGGACGAAGAGCAGTCAAACGGTTTTATAAGAGGATGAAGAGCAGTCAAACTGATTTATAATCGGACGAAGAGCAGTCAAACTGATTTATAATCGGACGAAGAGCAGTCAAACGGTTTTATAAGAGGATGAAGAGCAGTCAAATTGATTTATAAGAGGATGAAGAGCAGTCAAACTGCTTTATAAAAGGATGAAGAGAAGTCAAACTGTTTTATAAGAGGACGAAGAGCAGTCAAACTGATTTATAAGAGGATGAAGAGCAGTCAAACTGATTTATAAGAGGATGAAGAGCAGTGAAACTGCTTTATAAAATGATGAAGAGCAGTCAAACTGTTTTATAAGAGGACGAAGAGCAGTCAACCTGTTTTACAAGAGGATGTAGAGCAGTCAAACTGTTTTATAAGAGGATGAAGAGCAGTCAAACCGCTTTATAAAAGGATGAAGAGCAGCCTACTGTTTTATAAGAGGACGAAGAGCAGTCAAAATGATTTATAATCGGATGAAGAGCAGTCAAACAGATTTATAAGAGGATGAAGAGCAGTCAAACTGCTTTATAAAAGGATGAAGAGCAGTCAAACTGTTTTATAAGAGGACGAAGAGCAGTTAAACTGATTTATAATCGGACGAAGAGCAGTCAAACTGTTCTATACGAGGATGAAGCGCAGTCAAACTGGTTTATAGGAGGATGAAGAGCAGTCAAACTGTTTTACAAGAGGTTGAAGAGCAGTCAACCTGTTTTACAAGAGGATGAAGAGCAGTCAAACCGCTTTATAAAAGGATGAAGAGCAGTCAAACTGATTTATAATTGGACGAAGAGCAGTCAAACTGTTCTATACGGGGATGAAGCACAGTCAAACTGGTTTATAGGAGGATGAAGAGCAGTCAAACTATTTTATAAGAGGATGAAGAGCAGTCAAACTGATTTAAAATCCGACGAAGAGCAGTCAAACTGTTCTATAGGAGGATGAAGCGCAGTCAAACTGGTTTATAGGTGGATGAAGAGCAGTCAAACAGCTTTATAGGAGGATGAAGAGCAGTCAAACTGCTTTATAAAACGATGAAGAGCAGTCAAACTGATTTATAAGAGGATGAAGAGCAGTCAAACTGCTTTATAAAAGGCTGAAGAGCAGTCAAACTGTTTAATAAGAGGACGAAGAGCAGTCAACCTGTTTTACAAGAGGATGAAGAGCAGTCAAACTGATTTATAAGAGGATGAAGAGCAGTGAAACTGCTTTATAAAATGATGAAGAGCAGTCAAACTGTTTTATAAGAGGACGAAGAGCAGTCAACCTGTTTTACAAGAGGATGTAGAGCAGTCAAACTGTTTTATAAGAGGATGAAGAGCAGTCAAACTGATTTATAAGAGGATGAAGAGCAGTCAAACTGCTTTATAAAAGGCTGAAGAGCAGTCAAACTGTTTTATAAGAGGACGAAGAGCAGTCAAACTGATTTATTTATAAGGATGAAGAGCAGTCAAACTGATTTATAAGAGGATGAAGAGCAGTGAAACTGCTTTATAAAATGATGAAGAGCAGTCAAACTGTTTTATAAGAGGACGAAGAGCAGTCAACCTGTTTTACAAGAGGATGTAGAGCAGTCAAACTGTTTTATAAGAGGATGAAGAGCAGTCAAACTGATTTATAAGAGGATGAAGAGCAGTCAAACCGCTTTATAAAAGGATGAAGAGCAGCCTACTGTTTTATAAGAGGACGAAGAGCAGTCAAAATGATTTATAATCGGATGAAGAGCAGTCAAACAGATTTATAAGAGGATGAAGAGCAGTCAAACTGTTTTATAAGAGGACGAAGAGCAGTCAAACTGATTTATAAGAGGATGAAGAGCAGTCAAACTGATTTAAAAGAGGATGAAGAGCAGTCAAACTGCTTTATAAAAGGATGAAGAGCAGTCAAACTGATTTATAAGAGGATGAAGAGCAGTCAAACTGCTTTATAAAAGGATGAAGAGCAGTCAAACTGTTTAAAAAGAGGACGAAGAGCAGTCAAACTGTTTTATAAGCGGACGAACAGCAGTCAAACTGATTTATAATCGGACGAAGAGCAGTCAAACTGATTTATAATCGGACGAAGAGCAGTCAAACGGTTTTATAAGAGGATGAAGAGCAGTCAAATTGATTTATAAGAGGATGAAGAGCAGTCAAACGGTTTTATAAGAGGATGAAGAGCAGTCAAATTGATTTATAAGAGGATGAAGAGCAGTCAAACTGATTTATAATCGGACGAAGAGCAGTCAAACGGTTTTATAAGAGGATGAAGAGCAGTCAAATTTATTTATAAGAGGATGAAGAGCAGTCAAACTGCTTTATAAAAGGATGAAGAGCAGTCAAACTGTTTTATAAGAGGACGAAGAGCAGTCAAACTGATTTATAAGAGGATGAAGAGCAGTCAAACTGATTTATAAGAGGATGAAGAGCAGTGAAACTGCTTTATAAAACGATGAAGAGCAGTCAAACTGTTTTATAAGAGGACGAAGTGCAGTCAAACTGATTTGTAAGAGGATGAAGAGCAGTCAAACTGATTTATAAGAGGATGAAGAGCAGTCAAACTGCTTTATAAAAGGATGAAGAGCAGTCAAACTGATTTATATACGGACGAAGAGCAGTCAATAATCGGACGAAGAGCAGCCAAACTGTTCTATAGGAGGATGAAGCGCAGTCAAACTGTTTTACACGAGGATGTAGAGCAGTCAGACTGGTTTACAAGAGTATGAAGAGCAGTCAACCTGTTTTACAAAAGGTTGAAGAGCAGTCAAACTGTTTTATAAGAGGATGAAGAGCAGTCAAACTGATTTATAAGAGGATGAAGAGCAGTCAAACTGTTTTATAAGCAGACGAAGAGCAGTCAAACTGATTTATAATCGGACTAAGAGCAGTCAAACTGATTTATAAAAGGATGAAGAGGAGTCAAACTGTTTTATAAGCGGATGAACCGCAGTCAAACTGATTTATAATCGGACGAAGAGCAGTCAAAGTGATTTATAAGAGGATGAAGAGCAGTCAAAATGCTTTATAAGAGAATGAAGAGCAGTCAAACTGTTCTATAGGAGGATGAAGCGCAGTCAAACTGGTTTATATGAGGATGAAGAGCAGTCAAACTGCTTTATAAGAGGATGAAGAGCAGTCAAACTGCTTTATAAAACGATGAAGAGCAGTCAAACTGTTTTATAAGAGGACGAAGAGCAGTCAAACTGATTTATAAGAGGATGAAGAGCAGTCAAACTGATTTAAAAGAGGATGAAGAGCAGTCAAACTGCTTTATAAAAGGATGAAGAGCAGTCAAACTGATTTATAATCGGATGAACAGCAGTCAATAATCGGACGAAGAGCAGTCAAACTGTTATATAGGAGGACGAAGAGCAGTCAAACTGAATTATAATCGGATGAAGAGCAGTCAAACTGATTTATAAGAGGATGAAGAGCAGTCAAACTGCTTTATAAAAGGATGAAGAGTAGTCAAACTGTTTAATAAGAGGACGAAGAGCAGTCAAACTGTTTTATAAGCGGACGAACAGCAGTCAAACTGATTTATAATCCGACGAAGAGCAGTCAAACTGATTTATAATCGGACGAAGAGCAGTCAAACGGTTTTATAAGAGGATGAAGAGCAGTCAAATTGATTTATAAGAGGATGAAGAGCAGTCAAACTGATTTATAATCCGACGAAGAGCAGTCAAACTGTTCTATAGGAGGATGAAGCGCAGTCAAACTGGTTTATAGGAGGATGAAGAGCAGTCAAACTGCTTTATAGGAGGATGAAGAGCAGTCAAACTGCTTTATAAAAGGCTGAAGAGCAGTCAAACTGATTTATAATCGGACGAAGAGCAGTTAATGATCGGACGAAGAGCAGTCAAACTCTTCTATAGGAGGATGAAGCGCAGTCAAACTGTTTTACACGAGGATGTAGAGCAGTCAGACTGGTTTACAAGAGGATGAAGAGCAGTCAACCTGTTTTACAAGAAGATGAAGAGCAGTCAAACTGTTTTATAAGAGAATGAAGAGCAGTCTAACTGCTTTATAAAAGGATGAAGAGCAGTCAAACTGTTTTATAAGAGGACGAAGAGCAGTCAAACTGAATTATAATCGGATGATGAGCAGTCAAACTGATTTATAAGAGGATGAAGAGCAGTCAAACTGCTTTATAAAAGGATGAAGAACAGTCAAACTGTTTTATAAGAGGACGAAGAGCAGTCAAACTGTTTTATAAGCGGACGAACAGCAGTCAAACTGATTTATAATCGGACGAAGAGCAGTCAAACGGTTTTATAAGAGGATGAAGAGCAGTCAAACTGATTTATAATCGGACGAAGAGCAGTCAAACTGATTTATAATCGGACGAAGAGCAGTCAAACGGTTTTATAAGAGGATGAAGAGCAGTCAAATTGATTTATAAGAGGATGAAGAGCAGTCAAACTGCTTTATAAAAGGATGAAGAGAAGTCAAACTGTTTTATAAGAGGACGAAGAGCAGTCAAACTGATTTATAAGAGGATGAAGAGCAGTCAAACTGATTTATAAGAGGATGAAGAGCAGTGAAACTGCTTTATAAAATGATGAAGAGCAGTCAAACTGTTTTATAAGAGGACGAAGAGCAGTCAACCTGTTTTACAAGAGGATGTAGAGCAGTCAAACTGTTTTATAAGAGGATGAAGAGCAGTCAAACTGATTTATAAGAGGATGAAGAGCAGTCAAACCGCTTTATAAAAGGATGAAGAGCAGCCTACTGTTTTATAAGAGGACGAAGAGCAGTCAAAATGATTTATAATCGGATGAAGAGCAGTCAAACAGATTTATAAGAGGATGAAGAGCAGTCAAACTGTTTTATAAGAGGACGAAGAGCAGTCAAACTGATTTATAAGAGGATGAAGAGCAGTCAAACTGATTTAAAAGAGGATGAAGAGCAGTCAAACTGCTTTATAAAAGGATGAAGAGCAGTGAAACTGATTTATAAGAGGATGAAGAGCAGTCAAACTGCTTTATAAAAGGATGAAGAGCAGTCAAACTGTTTAAAAAAAGGACGAAGAGCAGTCAAACTGTTTTATAAGCGGACGAACAGCAGTCAAACTGATTTATAATCGGACGAAGAGCAGTCAAACTGATTTATAATCGGACGAAGAGCAGTCAAACGGTTTTATAAGAGGATGAAGAGCAGTCAAATTGATTTATAAGAGGATGAAGAGCAGTCAAACGGTTTTATAAGAGGATGAAGAGCAGTCAAATTGATTTATAAGAGGATGAAGAGCAGTCAAACTGATTTATAAAAGGATGAAGAGCAGTCAAACTGTTTTATAAGAGGACGAAGAGCAGTCAAACTGATTTATAAGAGGATGAAGAGCAGTCAAACTGATTTATAAGAGGATGAAGAGCAGTGAAACTGCTTTATAAAACGATGAAGAGCAGTCAAACTGTTTTATAAGAGGACGAAGTGCAGTCAAACTGATTTGTAAGAGGATGAAGAGCAGTCAAACTGATTTATAAGAGGATGAAGAGCAGTCAAACTGCTTTATAAAAGGATGAAGAGCAGTCAAACTGATTTATATACGGACGAAGAGCAGTCAATAATCGGACGAAGAGCAGCCAAACTGTTCTATAGGAGGATGAAGCGCAGTCAAACTGTTTTACACGAGGATGTAGAGCAGTCAGACTGGTTTACAAGAGTATGAAGAGCAGTCAACCTGTTTTACAAAAGGTTGAAGAGCAGTCAAACTGTTTTATAAGAGGATGAAGAGCAGTCAAACTGATTTATAAGAGGATGAAGAGCAGTCAAACTGTTTTATAAGCAGACGAAGAGCAGTCAAACTGATTTATAATCGGACTAAGAGCAGTCAAACTGATTTATAAAAGGATGAAGAGGAGTCAAACTGTTTTATAAGCGGATGAACCGCAGTCAAACTGATTTATAATCGGACGAAGAGCAGTCAAACTGATTTATAAGAGGATGAAGAGCAGTCAAACTGCCTTATAAGAGAATGAAGAGCAGTCAAACTGTTCTATAGGAGGATGAAGCGCAGTCAAACTGGTTTATATGAGGATGAAGAGCAGTCAAACTGCTTTATAAGAGGATGAAGAGCAGTCAAACTGCTTTATAAAACGATGAAGAGCAGTCAAACTGTTTTATAAGAGGACGAAGAGCAGTCAAACTGATTTATAAGAGGATGAAGAGCAGTCAAACTGATTTAAAAGAGGATGAAGAGCAGTCAAACTGCTTTATAAAAGGATGAAGAGCAGTCAAACTGATTTATAATCGGATGAACAGCAGTCAATAATCGGACGAAGAGCAGTCAAACTGTTATATAGGAGGACGAAGAGCAGTCAAACTGAATTATAATCGGATGAAGAGCAGTCAAACTGATTTATAAGAGGATGAAGAGCAGTCAAACTGCTTTATAAAAGGATGAAGAGTAGTCAAACTGTTTAATAAGAGGACGAAGAGCAGTCAAACTGTTTTATAAGCGGACGAACAGCAGTCAAACTGATTTATAATCCGACGAAGAGCAGTCAAACTGATTTATAATCGGACGAAGAGCAGTCAAACGGTTTTATAAGAGGATGAAGAGCAGTCAAATTGATTTATAAGAGGATGAAGAGCAGTCAAACTGATTTATAATCCGACGAAGAGCAGTCAAACTGTTCTATAGGAGGATGAAGCGCAGTCAAACTGGTTTATAGGAGGATGAAGAGCAGTCAAACTGCTTTATAGGAGGATGAAGAGCAGTCAAACTGCTTTATAAAAGGCTGAAGAGCAGTCAAACTGATTTATAATCGGACGAAGAGCAGTTAATGATCGGACGAGGAGCAGTCAAACTCTTCTATAGGAGGATGAAGCGCAGTCAAACTGTTTTACACGAGGATGTAGAGCAGTCAGACTGGTTTACAAGAGGATGAAGAGCAGTCAACCTGTTTTACAAGAGGATGAAGAGCAGTCAAACTGTTTTATAAGAGAATGAAGAGCAGTCTAACTGCTTTATAAAAGGATGAAGAGCAGTCAAACTGTTTTATAAGAGGACGAAGAGCAGTCAAACTGAATTATAATCGGATGAAGAGCAGTCAAACTGATTTATAAGAGGATGAAGAGCAGTCAAACTGCTTTATAAAAGGATGAAGAACAGTCAAACTGTTTTATAAGAGGACGAAGAGCAGTCAAACTGTTTTATAAGCGGACGAGCAGCAGTCAAACTGATTTATAATCGGACGAAGAGCAGTCAAACGGTTTTATAAGAGGATGAAGAGCAGTCAAACTGATTTATAATCGGACGAAGAGCAGTCAAACTGATTTATAATCGGACGAAGAGCAGTCAAACGGTTTTATAAGAGGATGAAGAGCAGTCAAATTGATTTATAAGAGGATGAAGAGCAGTCAAACTGCTTTATAAAAGGATGAAGAGAAGTCAAACTGTTTTATAAGAGGACGAAGAGCAGTCAAACTGATTTATAAGAGGATGAAGAGCAGTCAAACTGATTTATAAGAGGATGAAGAGCAGTGAAACTGCTTTATAAAATGATGAAGAGCAGTCAAACTGTTTTATAAGAGGACGAAGAGCAGTCAACCTGTTTTACAAGAGGATGTAGAGCAGTCAAACTGTTTTATAAGAGGATGAAGAGCAGTCAAACTGATTTATAAGAGGATGAAGAGCAGTCAAACCGCTTTATAAAATGATGAAGAGCAGCCTACTGTTTTATAAGAGGACGAAGAGCAGTCAAAATGATTTATAATCGGATGAAGAGCAGTCAAACAGATTTATAAGAGGATGAAGAGCAGTCAAACTGCTTTATAAAAGGATGAAGAGCAGTCAAACTGTTTTATAAGAGGACGAAGAGCAGTCAAACTGATTTATAATCGGACGAAGAGCAGTCAAACTGTTCTATACGAGGATGAAGCGCAGTCAAACTGGTTTATAGGAGGATGAAGAGCAGTCAAACTGTTTTACAAGAGGTTGAAGAGCAGTCAACCTGTTTTACAAGAGGATGAAGAGCAGTCAAACCGCTTTATAAAAGGATGAAGAGCAGTCAAACTGATTTATAATTGGACGAAGAGCAGTCAAACTGTTCTATACGGGGATGAAGCACAGTCAAACTGGTTTATAGGAGGATGAAGAGCAGTCAAACTATTTTATAAGAGGATGAAGAGCAGTCAAACTGATTTAAAATCCGACGAAGAGCAGTCAAACTGTTCTATAGGAGGATGAAGCGCAGTCAAACTGGTTTATAGGAGGATGAAGAGCAGTCAAACAGCTTTATAGGAGGATGAAGAGCAGTCAAACTGCTTTATAAAACGATGAAGAGCAGTCAAACTGATTTATAAGAGGATGAAGAGCAGTCAAACTGCTTTATAAAAGGCTGAAGAGCAGTCAAACTGATTTATAATCGGACGAAGAGCAGTCAATGATCGGACGAAGAGCAGTCAAACTCTTCTATAGGAGGATGAAGCGCAGTCAAACTGTTTTACACGAGGATTTAGAGCAGTCAGACTGGTTTACAAGAGGATGAAGAGCAGTCAAACTGTTTTATAAGAGAATGAAGAGCAGTCAAACTGCTTTATAAAAGGATGAAGAGCAGTCAAACTGTTTTATGAGAGGACGAAGAGCAGCCAAACTGTTTTATAAGAGGACGAACAGCAGTCAAACTGATTTATAATCGGACGAAGAGCAGTCAAACTGATTTATAATCGGACGAAGAGCAGTCAAACGGTTTTATAAGAGGATGAAGAGCAGTCAAATTGATTTATAAGAGGATGAAGAGCAGTCAAACTGCTTTATAAAAGGATGAAGAGCAGTCAAACTGTTTTATACGAGGATGTAGAGCAGTCAGACTGTTTTACAAGAGGTTGAAGAGCAGTCAACCTGTTTTACAAGAGGATGTAGAGCAGTCAAACTGTTTTATAAGAGGATGAAGAGCAGTCAAACTGATTTATAAGAGGATGAAGAGCAGTCAAACCGCTTTATAAAAGGATGAAGAGCAGTCTACTGTTTTATAAGAGGACGAAGAGCAGTCAAAATGATTTATAATCGGATGAAGAGCAGTCATACAGATTTATAAGAGGATGAAGAGCAGTCAAACTGCTTTATAAAAGGATGAAGAGCAGTCAAACTGTTTTATAAGAGGACGAAGAGCAGTCAAACTGAATTATAATGGACGAAGAGCAGTCAAACTGTTCTATACGAGGATGAAGCGCAGTCAAACTGGTTTATAGGAGGATGAAGAGCAGTCAAACTGTTCTATAGGAGGATGAAGCGCAGTCAAACTGGTTTATGTGAGGATGAAGAGCAGTCAAACTGCTTTATAAGAGGATGAAGAACAGTCAAACTGCTTTATAAAACGATGAAGAGCAGTCAAACTGTTTTATAAGAGGACGAAGAGCAGTCAAACTGATTTATAAGAGGATGAAGAGCAGTCAAACTGATTTAAAAGAGGATGAAGAGCAGTCAAACTGCTTTATAAGCGGACGAACAGCAGTCAAACTGATTTATAATCCGACGAAGAGCAGTCAAACTGATTTATAATCGGACGAAGAGCAGTCAAACGGTTTTATAAGAGGATGAAGAGCAGTCAAATTGATTTATAAGAGGATGAAGAGCAGTCAAACTGATTTATAATCCGACGAAGAGCAGTCAAACTGTTCTATAGGAGGATGAAGCGCAGTCAAACTGGTTTATAGGAGGATGAAGAGCAGTCAAACTGCTTTATAGGAGGATGAAGAGCAGTCAAACTGCTTTATAAAAGGCTGAAGAGCAGTCAAACTGATTTATAATCGGACGAAGAGCAGTTAATGATCGGACGAAGAGCAGTCAAACTCTTCTATAGGAGGATGAAGCGCAGTCAAACTGTTTTACACGAGGATGTAGAGCAGTCAGACTGGTTTACAAGAGGATGAAGAGCAGTCAACCTGTTTTACAAGAGGATGAAGAGCAGTCAAACTGTTTTATAAGAGAATGAAGAGCAGTCTAACTGCTTTATAAAAGGATGAAGAGCAGTCAAACTGTTTTATAAGAGGACGAAGAGCAGTCAAACTGAATTATAATCGGATGAAGAGCAGTCAAACTGATTTATAAGAGGATGAAGAGCAGTCAAACTGCTTTATAAAAGGATGAAGAACAGTCAAACTGTTTTATAAGAGGACGAAGAGCAGTCAAACTGTTTTATAAGCGGACGAGCAGCAGTCAAACTGATTTATAATCGGACGAAGAGCAGTCAAACGGTTTTATAAGAGGATGAAGAGCAGTCAAACTGATTTATAATCGGACGAAGAGCAGTCAAACTGATTTATAATCGGACGAAGAGCAGTCAAACGGTTTTATAAGAGGATGAAGAGCAGTCAAATTGATTTATAAGAGGATGAAGAGCAGTCAAACTGCTTTATAAAAGGATGAAGAGAAGTCAAACTGTTTTATAAGAGGACGAAGAGCAGTCAAACTGATTTATAAGAGGATGAAGAGCAGTCAAACTGATTTATAAGAGGATGAAGAGCAGTGAAACTGCTTTATAAAATGATGAAGAGCAGTCAAACTGTTTTATAAGAGGACGAAGAGCAGTCAACCTGTTTTACAAGAGGATGTAGAGCAGTCAAACTGTTTTATAAGAGGATGAAGAGCAGTCAAACTGATTTATAAGAGGATGAAGAGCAGTCAAACCGCTTTATAAAAGGATGAAGAGCAGCCTACTGTTTTATAAGAGGACGAAGAGCAGTCAAAATGATTTATAATCGGATGAAGAGCAGTCAAACAGATTTATAAGAGGATGAAGAGCAGTCAAACTGCTTTATAAAAGGATGAAGAGCAGTCAAACTGTTTTATAAGAGGACGAAGAGCAGTCAAACTGATTTATAATCGGACGAAGAGCAGTCAAACTGTTCTATACGAGGATGAAGCGCAGTCAAACTGGTTTATAGGAGGATGAAGAGCAGTCAAACTGTTTTACAAGAGGTTGAAGAGCAGTCAACCTGTTTTACAAGAGGATGAAGAGCAGTCAAACCGCTTTATAAAAGGATGAAGAGCAGTCAAACTGATTTATAATTGGACGAAGAGCAGTCAAACTGTTCTATACGGGGATGAAGCACAGTCAAACTGGTTTATAGGAGGATGAAGAGCAGTCAAACTATTTTATAAGAGGATGAAGAGCAGTCAAACTGATTTAAAATTCGACGAAGAGCAGTCAAACTGTTCTATAGGAGGATGAAGCGCAGTCAAACTGGTTTATAGGAGGATGAAGAGCAGTCAAACAGCTTTATAGGAGGATGAAGAGCAGTCAAACTGCTTTATAAAACGATGAAGAGCAGTCAAACTGATTTATAAGAGGATGAAGAGCAGTCAAACTGCTTTATAAAAGGCTGAAGAGCAGTCAAACTGATTTATAATCGGACGAAGAGCAGTCAATGATCGGACGAAGAGCAGTCAAACTCTTCTATAGGAGGATGAAGCGCAGTCAAACTGTTTTACACGAGGATTTAGAGCAGTCAGACTGGTTTACAAGAGGATGAAGAGCAGTCAAACTGTTTTATAAGAGAATGAAGAGCAGTCAAACTGCTTTATAAAAGGATGAAGAGCAGTCAAACTGTTTTATGAGAGGACGAAGAGCAGCCAAACTGTTTTATAAGAGGACGAACAGCAGTCAAACTGATTTATAATCGGACGAAGAGCAGTCAAACTGATTTATAATCGGACGAAGAGCAGTCAAACGGTTTTATAAGAGGATGAAGAGCAGTCAAATTGATTTATAAGAGGATGAAGAGCAGTCAAACTGCTTTATAAAAGGATGAAGAGCAGTCAAACTGTTTTATACGAGGATGTAGAGCAGTCAGACTGTTTTACAAGAGGTTGAAGAGCAGTCAACCTGTTTTACAAGAGGATGTAGAGCAGTCAAACTGTTTTATAAGAGGATGAAGAGCAGTCAAACTGATTTATAAGAGGATGAAGAGCAGTCAAACCGCTTTATAAAAGGATGAAGAGCAGTCTACTGTTTTATAAGAGGACGAAGAGCAGTCAAAATGATTTATAATCGGATGAAGAGCAGTCATACAGATTTATAAGAGGATGAAGAGCAGTCAAACTGCTTTATAAAAGGATGAAGAGCAGTCAAACTGTTTTATAAGAGGACGAAGAGCAGTCAAACTGAATTATAATGGACGAAGAGCAGTCAAACTGTTCTATACGAGGATGAAGCGCAGTCAAACTGGTTTATAGGAGGATGAAGAGCAGTCAAACTGTTCTATAGGAGGATGAAGCGCAGTCAAACTGGTTTATGTGAGGATGAAGAGCAGTCAAACTGCTTTATAAGAGGATGAAGAACAGTCAAACTGCTTTATAAAACGATGAAGAGCAGTCAAACTGTTTTATAAGAGGACGAAGAGCAGTCAAACTGATTTATAAGAGGATGAAGAGCAGTCAAACTGATTTAAAAGAGGATGAAGAGCAGTCAAACTGCTTTATAAAAGGATGAAGAGCAGTAAAACTGATGTATAATCGGATGAACAGCAGTCAATAATGGGACGAAGAGCAGTCAAACTGTTATATAGGAAGACGAAGAGCAGTCAAACTGAATTATAATCGGATGAAGAGCAGTCAAACTGATTTATAAGAGGATGAAGAGCAGTCAAACTGTTTTATAAGAGGATGAAGAGCAGTCAAACTGATTTATAAGAGGATGAAGAGCAGTCAAACCGCTTTATAAAAGGATGAAGAGCAGCCTACTGTTTTATAAGAGGACGAAGAGCAGTCAAAATGATTTATAATCGGACGAAGAGCAGTCAAACTGATTTATAATCGGACGAAGAGCAGTCAAACTGTTCTATACGAGGATGAAGCGCAGTCAAACTGGTTTATAGGAGGATGAAGAGCAGTCAAACTGTTTTACAAGAGGTTGAAGAGCAGTCAACCTGTTTTACAAGAGGATGAAGAGCAGTCAAACCGCTTTATAAAAGGATGAAGAGCAGTCAAACTGATTTATAATTGGACGAAGAGCAGTCAAACTGTTCTATACGGGGATGAAGCACAGTCAAACTGGTTTATAGGAGGATGAAGAGCAGTCAAACTATTTTATAAGAGGATGAAGAGCAGTCAAACTGATTTAAAATCCGACGAAGAGCAGTCAAACTGTTCTATAGGAGGATGAAGCGCAGTCAAACTGGTTTATAGGAGGATGAAGAGCAGTCAAACAGCTTTATAGGAGGATGAAGAGCAGTCAAACTGCTTTATAAAACGATGAAGAGCAGTCAAACTGATTTATAAGAGGATGAAGAGCAGTCAAACTGCTTTATAAAAGGCTGAAGAGCAGTCAAACTGATTTATAATCGGACGAAGAGCAGTCAATGATCGGACGAAGAGCAGTCAAACTCTTCTATAGGAGGATGAAGCGCAGTCAAACTGTTTTACACGAGGATTTAGAGCAGTCAGACTGGTTTACAAGAGGATGAAGAGCAGTCAAACTGTTTTATAAGAGAATGAAGAGCAGTCAAACTGCTTTATAAAAGGATGAAGAGCAGTCAAACTGTTTTATGAGAGGACGAAGAGCAGCCAAACTGTTTTATAAGAGGACGAACAGCAGTCAAACTGATTTATAATCGGACGAAGAGCAGTCAAACTGATTTATAATCGGACGAAGAGCAGTCAAACGGTTTTATAAGAGGATGAAGAGCAGTCAAATTGATTTATAAGAGGATGAAGAGCAGTCAAACTGCTTTATAAAAGGATGAAGAGCAGTCAAACTGTTTTATACGAGGATGTAGAGCAGTCAGACTGTTTTACAAGAGGTTGAAGAGCAGTCAACCTGTTTTACAAGAGGATGTAGAGCAGTCAAACTGTTTTATAAGAGGATGAAGAGCAGTCAAACTGATTTATAAGAGGATGAAGAGCAGTCAAACCGCTTTATAAAAGGATGAAGAGCAGTCTACTGTTTTATAAGAGGACGAAGAGCAGTCAAAATGATTTATAATCGGATGAAGAGCAGTCAAACAGATTTATAAGAGGATGAAGAGCAGTCAAACTGCTTTATAAAAGGATGAAGAGCAGTCAAACTGTTTTATAAGAGGACGAAGAGCAGTCAAACTGAATTATAATGGACGAAGAGCAGTCAAACTGTTCTATACGAGGATGAAGCGCAGTCAAACTGGTTTATAGGAGGATGAAGAGCAGTCAAACTGTTCTATAGGAGGATGAAGCGCAGTCAAACTGGTTTATGTGAGGATGAAGAGCAGTCAAACTGCTTTATAAGAGGATGAAGAACAGTCAAACTGCTTTATAAAACGATGAAGAGCAGTCAAACTGTTTTATAAGAGGACGAAGAGCAGTCAAACTGATTTATAAGAGGATGAAGAGCAGTCAAACTGATTTAAAAGAGGATGAAGAGCAGTCAAACTGCTTTATAAAAGGATGAAGAGCAGTAAAACTGATTTATAATCGGATGAACAGCAGTCAATAATGGGACGAAGAGCAGTCAAACTGTTATATAGGAAGACGAAGAGCAGTCAAACTGAATTATAATCGGATGAAGAGCAGTCAAACTGATTTATAAGAGGATGAAGAGCAGTCAAACTGCTTTATAAAAGCATGAAGAGCAGTCAAACTGTTTAATAAGAGGACGAAGAGCAATCAAACTGTTTTATAAGCGGACGAACAGCAGTCAAACTGATTTATAATCGGACGAAGAGCAGTCAAACTGTTCTATACGAGGATGAAGCGCAGTCAAACTGGTTTATAGGAGGATGAAGAGCAGTCAAACTGTTCTATAGGAGGATGAAGCGCAGTCAAACTGGTTTATATGAGGATGAAGAGCAGTCAAACTGCTCTATAAGAGGATGAAGAGCAGTCAAACTGCTTAATAAAACGATGAAGAGCAGTCAAACTGTTTTATAAGAGGACGAAGAGCAGTCAAACTGATTTATAAGAGGATGAAGAGCAGTCAAACTGATTTAAAAGAGGATGAAGAGCAGTCAAACTGTTTAAAAAGAGGACGAAGAGCAGTCAAACTGTTTTATAAGCGGACGAACAGCAGTCAAACTGTTTTATAAGAGGACGAAGAGCAGTCAAACTGATTTATAATCGGACGAAGAGCAGTCAAACGGTTTTATAAGAGGATGAAGAGCAGTCAAATTGATTTATAAGAGGATGAAGAGCAGTCAAACGGTTTTATAAGAGGATGAAGAGCAGTCAAATTGATTTATAAGAGGATGAAGAGCAGTCAAACTGATTTATAATCGGACGAAGAGCAGTCAAACGGTTTTATAATCGGACGAAGAGCAGTCAAACGGTTTTATAAGAGGATGAAGAGCAGTCAAATTGATTTATAAGAAGATGAAGAGCAGTCAAACTGCTTTATAAAAGGATGAAGAGCAGTCAAACTGTTTTATAAGAGGACGAAGAGCAGTCAAAATGATTTATAAGAGGATGAAGAGCAGTCAAACTGATTTATAAGAGGATGAAGAGCAGTGAAACTGCTTTATAAAACGATGAAGAGCAGTCAAACTGTTTTATAAGAGGACGAAGTGCAGTCAAACTGATTTGTAAGAGGAAGAAGAGCAGTCAAACTGATTTATAAGAGGATGAAGAGCAGTCAAACTGATTTATAAACGGACGAAGAGCAGTCAATAATCGGACGAAGAGCAGCCAAACTGTTCTATAGGAGGATGAAGCGCAGTCAAACTGTTTTACACGAGGATGTAGAGCAGTCAGACTGGTTTACAAGAGTATGAAGAGCAGTCAACCTGTTTTACAAGAGGTTGAAGAGCAGTCAAACTGTTTTATAAGAGGATGAAGAGCAGTCAAACTGATTTATAAGAGGATGAAGAGCAGTCAAACTGTTTTATAAGCGGATGAACCGCAGTCAAACTGATTTATAATCGGACGAAGACCAGTCAAACTGATTTATAAGAGGATGAAGAGCAGTCAAACTGCTTTATAAGAGGATGAAGAGCAGTCAAACTGTTCTATAGGAGGATGAAGCGCAGTCAAACTGGTTTATATGAGGATGAAGAGCAGTCAAACTGCTTTATAAAACGATGAAGAGCAGTCAAACTGTTTTATAAGAGGACGAAGAGCAGTCAAACTGATTTATAAGAGGATGAAGAGCAGTCAAACTGATTTAAAAGAGGATGAAGAGCAGTCAAACTGCTTTATAAAAGGATGAAGAGCAGTCAAACTGATTTATAATCGGATGAACAGCAGTCAATAATCGGACGAAGAGCAGTCAAACTGTTATATAGGAGGACGAAGAGCAGTCAAACTGAATTATAATCGGATGAAGAGCAGTCAAACTGATTTATAAGAGGATGAAGAGCAGTCAAACTGCTTTATAAAAGGATGAAGAGCAGTCAAACTGTTTAATAAGAGGACGAAGAGCAGTCAAACTGTTTTATAAGCGGACGAACAGCAGTCAAACTGATTTATAATCGGACGAAGAGCAGTCAAACTGATTTATAATCGGACGAAGAGCAGTCAAACGGTTTTATAAGAGGATGAAGAGCAGTCAAATTGATTTATAAGAGGA
Source organism: Lampris incognitus (assembly GCF_029633865.1). Classification (NCBI taxonomy): domain Eukaryota; kingdom Metazoa; phylum Chordata; class Actinopteri; order Lampriformes; family Lampridae; genus Lampris; species Lampris incognitus. Next base: position 38,179,258 of record NC_079222.1, read on the forward strand.
TGAAGAGCAGTCAAACTGATTTATAATCCGACGGAGAGCAGTCAAACTGTTCTATAGGAGGCTGAAGCGCAGTCAAACTGGTTTATAGGAGGATGAAGAGCACTCAAACTGATGTATAAGAGGATGAAGAGCAGTCAAACTGCTTTATAAAAGGCTGAAGAGCAGTCAAACTGATTTATAATCGGACGAAGAGCAGTCAATGATCGGACGAAGAGCAGTCAAACTCTTCTATAGGAGGATGAAGCGCAGTCAAACTGTTTTACACGAGGATGTAGAGCAGTCAGACTGGTTTACAAGAGGATGAAGAGCAGTCAAACTGTTTTACAAGAGGATGAAGAGCAGTCAAACTGTTTTATAAGAGAATGAAGAGCAGTCTAATTGCTTTATAAAAGGATGAAGAGCAGTCAAACTGTTTTATAAGAGGACGAAGAGCAGTCAAACTGAATTATAATCAGATGAAGAGCAGTCAAACTGATTTATAAGAGGATGAAGAGCAGTCAAACTGCTTTATAAAAGGATGAAGAGCAGTCAAACTGTTTTATAAGAGGACGAAGAGCAGTCAAACTGTTTTATAAGCGGACGAACAGCAGTCAAACTGATTTATAATCGGACGAAGAGCAGTCAAACTGTTTTATAATCGGACGAAGAGCAGTCAAACTGTTCTATAGGAGGATGAAGAGCAGTGAAACTGCTTTATAAAACGATGAAGAGCAGTCAAACTGTTTTATAAGAGGACGAAGAGCAGTCAAACTGATTTATAAGAGGATGAAGAGCAATCAAACTGTTTTATAGGCGGACGAACAGCAGTCAAACTGATTTATAATCGGACGAAGAGCAGTCAAACTGTTCTATACGAGGATGAAGCGCAGTCAAACTGGTTTATAGGAGGATGAAGAGAAGTCAAACTGCTTTATAGGAGGATGAAGAGCAGTCAAACTGCTTTATAAAACGATGAAGAGCAGTCCAACTGTTTTATAAGAGGACGAAGAGCAGTCACACTGATTTATAAGAGGATGAAGAGCACTCAAACTGATTTATAAGAGGATGAAGAGCAGTCAAACTGCTTTATAAAAGGCTGAAGAGCAGTCAAACTGATTTATAATCGGACGAAGAGCAGTCAATGACCGGACGAAGAGCAGTAAAACTCTTCTATAGGAGGATGAAGCGCAGTCAAACTGTTTTACACGAGGATGTAGAGCAGTCAGACTGGTTTACAAGAGGATGAAGAGCAGTCAACCTGTTTTACAAGAGGATGAAGAGCAGTCAAACTGTTTTATAAGAGAATGAAGAGCAGTCTAACTGCTTTATAAAAGGATGAAGAGCAGTCAAACTGTTTTATAAGAGGACGAAGAGCAGTCAAACTGAATTATAATCGGATGAAGAGCAGTCAAACTGATTTATAAGAGGGTGAAGAGCAGTCAAACTGCTTTATAAAAGGATGAAGAGCAGTCAAACTGTTTTATAAGAGCACGAAGAGCAGTCAAACTGATTTATAAGAGGATGAAGAGCAGTCAAACTGATTTAAAAGAGGATGAAGAGCAGTCAAACTGCTTTATAAAAGGATGAAGAGCAGTCAAACTGATTTATAAGAGGATGAAGAGCAGTCAAACTGCTTTATAAAAGGATGAAGAGCAGTCAAACTGTTTAAAGAGAGGACGAAGAGCAGTCAAACTGTTTTATAAGCTGACGAACAGCAGTCAAACTGATTTATAATCGGACGAAGAGCAGTCAAACTGATTTATAATCGGACGAAGAGCAGTCAAACGGTTTTATAAGAGGATGAAGAGCAGTCAAATTGATTTATAAGAGGATGAAGAGCAGTCAAACGGTTTTATAAGAGGATGAAGAGCAGTCAAATTGATTTATAAGAGGATGAAGAGCAGTCAAACTGATTTATAATCGGACGAAGAGCAGTCAAACTGATTTATAATCGGACGAAGAGCAGTCAAACGGTTTTATAAGAGGATGAAGAGCAGTCAAATTGATTTATAAGAAGATGAAGAGCAGTCAAACTGCTTTATAAAAGGATGAAGAGCAGTCAAACTGTTTTATAAGAGGACGAAGAGCAGTCAAACTGATTTATAAGAGGATGAAGAGCAGTCAAATTGATTTATAAGAGGATGAAGAGCAGTGAAACTGCTTTATAAAACGATGAAGAGCAGTCAAACTGTTTTATAAGAGGACGAAGTGCAGTCAAACTGATTTGTAAGAGGATGAAGAGCAGTCAAACTGATTTATAAGAGGATGAAGAGCAGGCAAACTGATTTATAAACGGACGAAGAGCAGTCAATAATCGGACGAAGAGCAGCCAAACTGTTCTATAGGAGGATGAAGCGCAGTCAAACTGTTTTACACGAGGATGTAGAGCAGTCAGACTGGTTTACAAGAGTATGAAGAGCAGTCAACCTGTTTTACAAGAGGTTGAAGAGCAGTCAAACTGTTTTATAAGAGGATGAAGAGCAGTCAAACTGATTTATAAGAGGATGAAGAGCAGTCAAACTGTTTTATAAGCAGACGAAGAGCAGTCAAACTGATTTATAATCGGACGAAGAGCAGTCAAACTGATTTATAAAAGGATGAAGAGGAGTCAAACTGTTTTATAAGCGGATGAACCGCAGTCAAACTGATTTATAATCGGACGAAGACCAGTCAAACTGATTTATAAGAGGATGAAGAGCAGTCAAACTGCTTTATAAGAGGATGAAGAGCAGTCAAACTGTTCTATAGGAGGATGAAGCGCAGTCAAACTGGTTTATATGAGGATGAAGAGCAGTCAAACTGCTTTATAAGAGGATGAAGAGCAGTCAAACTGCTTTATAAAACGATGAAGAGCAGTCAAACTGTTTTATAAGAGGACGAAGAGCAGTCAAACTGATTTATAAGAGGATGAAGAGCAGTCAAACTGATTTAAAAGAGGATGAAGAGCAGTCAAACTGCTTTATAAAAGGATGAAGAGCAGTCAAACTGATTTATAATCGGATGAACAGCAGTCAATAATCCGACGAAGAGCAGTCAAACTGTTATATAGGAGGACGAAGAGCAGTCAAACTGAATTATAATCGGATGAAGAGCAGTCAAACTGATTTATAAGAGGATGAAGAGCAGTCAAACTGCTTTATAAAAGGATGAAGAGTAGTCAAACTGTTTAATAAGAGGACGAAGAGCAGTCAAACTGTTTTATAAGCGGACGAACAGCAGTCAAACTGATTTATAATCGGACGAAGAGCAGTCAAACTGATTTATAATCGGACGAAGAGCAGTCAAACGGTTTTATAAGAGGATGAAGAGCAGTCAAATTGATTTATAAGAGGATGAAGAGCAGTCAAACTGATTTATAATCCGACGAAGAGCAGTCAAACTGTTCTATAGGAGGATGAAGCGCAGTCAAACTGGTTTATAGGAGGATGAAGAGCACTCAAACTGTTTTATAAGAGGACGAAGAGCAGTCAAACTGATTTATAAGAGGATGAAGAGCACTCAAACTGATTTATAAGAGGATGAAGAGCAGTCAAACTGCTTTATAAAATGATGAAGAGCAGTCAAACTGATTTATAAACGGACGAAGAGCAGTCAATAATCGGACGAAGAGCAGCCAAACTGTTCTATAGGAGGATGAAGCGCAGTCAAACTGTTTTACACGAGGATGTAGAGCAGTCAGACTGGTTTACAAGAGTATGAAGAGCAGTCAACCTATTTTACAAGAGGTTGAAGAGCAGTAAAACTGTTTTATAAGAGGATGAAGAGCAGTCAAACTGATTTATAAGAGGATGAAGAGCAGTCAAACTGCTTTATAAAAGGATGAAGAGCAGTCAAACTGTTTTATAAGCAGACGAAGAGCAGTCAAACTGATTTATAATCGGACGAAGAGCAGTCAAACTGATTTATAAAAGGATGAAGAGCAGTCAAACTGTTTTATAAGCGGATGAACCGTAGTCAAACTGATTTATAATCGGACGAAGAGCAGTCAAACTGATTTATAAGAGGATGAAGAGCAGTCAAACTGCTTTATAAGAGGATTAAGAGCAGTCAAACTGGTTTATATGAGGACGAAGAGCAGTCAAACTGATTTATAAGAGGATGAAGAGCAGTCAAACTGATTTATAAGAGGATGAAGAGCAGTCAAACTGCTTTATAAAAGGATGAAGAGCAGTCAAACTGATTTATAAACGGACGAAGAGTAGTCAATAATCGGACGAAGAGCAGCCAAACTGTTCTATAGGAGGATTAAGCGCAGTCAAACTGTTTTACACGAGGATGTAGAGCAGTCAGACTGGTTTACAAGAGTATGAAGAGCAGTCAACCTGTTTTACAAGAGGTTGAAGAGCAGTCAAACTGTTTTATAAGAGGATGAAGAGCAGTCAAACTGATTTATAAGAGGATGAAGAGCAGTCAAACTGCTTTATAAAAGGATGAAGAGCAGTCAAACTGTTTTATAAGCAGACGAAGAGCAGTCAACTGATTTATAATCGGACGAAGAGCAGTCAAACTGATTTATAAAAGGATGAAGAGCAGTCAAACTGTTTTATAAGCGGATGAACCGCAGTCAAACTGATTTATAATCGGACGAAGAGCAGTCAAACTGATTTATAAGAGGATGAAGAGCAGTCAAACTGCTTTATAAGAGGATGAAGAGCAGTCAAACTGTTCTATAGGAGGATGAAGCGCAGTCAAACTGGTTTATATGAGGATGAAGAGCAGTCACACTGATTTATAATCGGATGAACAGCAGTCAATAATCGGACGAAGAGCAGTCAAACTGTTATATAGGAGGACGAAGAGCAGTCAAACTGAATTATAATCGGATGAAGAGCAGTCAAACTGATTTATAAGAGAATGAAGAGCAGTCAAACTGCTTTATAAAAGGATGAAGAGCAGTCAAACTGTTTAATAAGAGGACGAAGAGCAGTCAAACTGATTTATAAAAGGATGAAGAGCAGTCAAACTGTTTTATAAGCGGATGAACCGCAGTCAAACTGATTTATAATCGGACGAAGAGCAGTCAAACTGCTTTATAAAAGGATGAAGAGCAGTCAAACTGTTTTATAAGAGGACGAAGAGCAGTCAAACTGTTTTATAAGCGGACGAACAGCAGTCAAACTGATTTATAATCGGACGAAGAGCAGTCAAACTGATTTATAATCGGACGAAGAGCAGTCAAAAGGTTTTATAAGAGGATGAAGAGCAGTCAAATTGATTTATAAGAGGATGAAGAGCAGTCAAACTGCTTTATAAAAGGATGAAGAGCAGTCAAACTGTTTTATACGAGGATGTAGAGCAGTCAGACTGTTTTACAAGAGGTTGAAGAGCAGTCAACCTGTTTTACAAGAGGATGAAGAGCAGTCAAACTGTTTTATAAGAGGATGAAGAGCAGTCAAACTGATTTATAAGAGGATAAAGAGCAGTCAAACTGCTTTATAAGAGGACGAAGAGCAATCAAACTGTTTTATAAGCGGACGAACAGCAGTCAAACTGATTTATAATCGGACGAAGAGCAGTCAAACTGTTCTATACGAGGATGAAGCGCAGTCAAACTGGTTTACAGGAGGATGAAGAGCAGTCAAACTGTTCTATAGGAGGATGAAGCGCAGTCAAACTGGTTTATATGAGGATGAAGAGCAGTCAAACTGCTCTATAAGAGGATGAACAGCAGTCAAACTGCTTAACAAAACGATGAAGAGCAGTCAAACTGTTTTATAAGAGGACGAAGAGCAGTCAAACTGATTTATAAGAGGATGAAGAGCAGTCAAACTGATTTAAAAGAGGATGAAGAGCAGTCAAACTGCTTTATAAAAGGATGAAGAGCAGTCAAACTGATTTATAATCGGATGAACAGCAGTCAATAATCGGACGAAGAGCAGTCAAACTGTTATATAGGAGGACGAAGAGCAGTCAAACTGAATTATAGTCGGATGAAGAGCAGTCAAACTGATTTATAAGAGGATGAAGAGCAGTCAAACTGCTTTATAAAAGGATGAAGATCAGTCAAACTGTTTAAAAAGAGGACGAAGAGCAGTCAAACTGTTTTATAAGCGGACGAACAGCAGTCAAACTGATTTATAATCGGACGAAGAGCAGTCAAACTGATTTATAATCGGACGAAGAGCAGTCAAACGGTTTTATAAGAGGATGAAGAGCAGTCAAATTGATTTATAAGAGGATGAAGAGCAGTCAAACAGATTTATAAGAGGATGAAGAGCAGTCAAAATGCTTTATATAAGGATGAAGAGCAGTCAAACTGATTTATAAACGGACGAAGAGCAGTCAATAATCGGACGAAGAGCAGCCAAACTGTTCTATAGGAGGATGAAGCGCAGTCAAACTGTTTTACACGAGGATGTAGAGCAGACAGACTGGTTTACAAGAGTATGAAGAGCAGTCAACCTGTTTTACAAGAGGTTGAAGAGCAGTCAAACTGTTTTATAAGAGGATGAAGAGCAGTCAAACTGATTTATAAGAGGATGAAGAGCAGTCAAACTGCTTTATAAAAGGATGAAGAGCAGTCAAACTGTTTTATAAGCAGACGAAGAGCAGTCAAACTGATTTATAATCGGACGAAGAGCAGTCAAACTGATTTATAAAAGGATGAAGAGCAGTCAAACTGTTTTATAAGCGGATGAACCGCAGTCAAACTGATTTATAATCCGACGAAGAGCAGTCAAACTGTTCTATAGGAGGATGAAGCGCAGTCAAACTGGTTTATAGGAGGATGAAGAGCAGTCAAACTGCTTTATAAAACGATGAAGAGCAGTCCAACTGTTTTATAAGAGGACGAAGAGCAGTCAAACTGATTTATAAGAGGATGAAGAGCAGTCAAACTGATTTATAAGAGGATGAAGAGCAGTCAAACTGCTTTATAAAAGGCTGAAGAGCAGTCAAACTGATTTATAATCGGACGAAGAGCAGTCAATGATCGGACGAAGAGCAGTCAAACTCTTCTATAGGAGGATGAAGCGCAATCAAACTGTTTTACACGAGGATTTAGAGCAGTCAGACTGGTTTACAAGAGGATGAAGAGCAGTCAACCTGTTTTAAAAAAGGATGAAGAGCAGTCAAACTCTTTTATAAGAGAATGAAGAGCAGTCAAACTGCTTTATAAAAGGATGAAGAGCAGTCAAACTGTTTTATAAGAGGACGAAGAGCAGTCAAACTGTTTTATAAGCGGACGAACAGCAGTCAAACTGATTTATAATCGGACGAAGAGCAGTCAAACTGATTAATAATCGGACGAAGAGCAGTCAAAAGGTTTTATAAGAGGATGAAGAGCAGTCAAATTGATTTATAAGAGGATGAAGAGCAGTCAAACTGCTTTATAAAAGGATGAAGAGCAGTCAAACTGTTTTATACGAGGATGTAGAGCAGTCAGACTGTTTTACAAGAGGTTGAAGAGCAGTCAACCTGTTTTACAAGAGGATGAAGAGCAGTCAAACTGTTTTATAAGAGGATGAAGAGCAGTCAAACTGATTTATAAGAGGATAAAGAGCAGTCAAACTGCTTTATAAGAGGACGAAGAGCAATCAAACTGTTTTATAAGCGGACGAACAGCAGTCAAACTGATTTATAATCGGACGAAGAGCAGTCAAACTGTTCTATACGAGGATGAAGCGCAGTCAAACTGGTTTATAGGAGGATGAAGAGCAGTCAAACTGTTCTATAGGAGGATGAAGCGCAGTCAAACTGGTTTATATGAGGATGAAGAGCAGTCAAACTGCTCTATAAGAGGATGAACAGCAGTCAAACTGCTTAACAAAACGATGAAGAGCAGTCAAACTGTTTTATAAGAGGACGAAGAGCAGTCAAACTGATTTATAAGAGGATGAAGAGCAGTCAAACTGATTTAAAAGAGGATGAAGAGCAGTCAAACTGCTTTATAAAAGGATGAAGAGCAGTCAAACTGATTTATAATCGGATGAACAGCAGTCAATAATCGGACGAAGAGCAGTCAAACTGTTATATAGGAGGACGAAGAGCAGTCAAACTGAATTATAATCGGATGAAGAGCAGTCAAACTGATTTATAAGAGGATGAAGAGCAGTCAAACTGCTTTATAAAAGGATGAAGATCAGTCAAACTGTTTAAAAAGAGGACGAAGAGCAGTCAAACTGTTTTATAAGCGGACGAACAGCAGTCAAACTGATTTATAATCGGACGAAGAGCAGTCAAACTGATTTATAATCGGACGAAGAGCAGTCAAACGGTTTTATAAGAGGATGAAGAGCAGTCAAATTGATTTATAAGAGGATGAAGAGCAGTCAAACAGATTTATAAGAGGATGAAGAGCAGTCAAAATGCTTTATATAAGGATGAAGAGCAGTCAAACTGATTTATAAACGGACGAAGAGCAGTCAATAATCGGACGAAGAGCAGCCAAACTGTTCTATAGGAGGATGAAGCGCAGTCAAACTGTTTTACACGAGGATGTAGAGCAGACAGACTGGTTTACAAGAGTATGAAGAGCAGTCAACCTGTTTTACAAGAGGTTGAAGAGCAGTCAAACTGTTTTATAAGAGGATGAAGAGCAGTCAAACTGATTTATAAGAGGATGAAGAGCAGTCAAACTGCTTTATAAAAGGATGAAGAGCAGTCAAACTGTTTTATAAGCAGACGAAGAGCAGTCAAACTGATTTATAATCGGACGAAGAGCAGTCAAACTGATTTATAAAAGGATGAAGAGCAGTCAAACTGTTTTATAAGCGGATGAACCGCAGTCAAACTGATTTATAATCCGACGAAGAGCAGTCAAACTGTTCTATAGGAGGATGAAGCGCAGTCAAACTGGTTTATAGGAGGATGAAGAGCAGTCAAACTGCTTTATAAAACGATGAAGAGCAGTCCAACTGTTTTATAAGAGGACGAAGAGCAGTCAAACTGATTTATAAGAGGATGAAGAGCAGTCAAACTGATTTATAAGAGGATGAAGAGCAGTCAAACTGCTTTATAAAAGGCTGAAGAGCAGTCAAACTGATTTATAATCGGACGAAGAGCAGTCAATGATCGGACGAAGAGCAGTCAAACTCTTCTATAGGAGGATGAAGCGCAATCAAACTGTTTTACACGAGGATTTAGAGCAGTCAGACTGGTTTACAAGAGGATGAAGAGCAGTCAACCTGTTTTAGAAAAGGATGAAGAGCAGTCAAACTCTTTTATAAGAGAATGAAGAGCAGTCAAACTGCTTTATAAAAGGATGAAGAGCAGTCAAACTGTTTTATAAGAGGACGAAGAGCAGTCAAACTGTTTTATAAGCGGACGAACAGCAGTCAAACTGATTTATAATCGGACGAAGAGCAGTCAAACTGATTTATAATCGGACGAAGAGCAGTCAAACGGTTTTATAAGAGGATGAAGAGCAGTCAAATTGATTTATAAGAGGATGAAGAGCAGTCAAACTGCTTTATAAAAGGATGAAGAGCAGTCAAACTGTTTTATATGAGGATGTAGAGCAGTCAGACTGTTTTACAAGAGGTTGAAGAGCAGTCAGCCTGTTTTACAAGAGGATGAAGAGCAGTCAAACTGTTTTATAAGAGGATGAAGAGCAGTCAAACTGATTTATAAGAGGATGAAGAGCAGTCAAACTGCTTTATAAAAGGATGAAGAGCAGTCAAACTGATTTATAAGAGGATGAAGAGCAGTCAAACCGCTTTATAAAAGGATGAAGAGCAGTCTACTGTTTTATAAGAGGATGAAGAGCAGTCAAACTGCTTTATAAAAGGATGAAGAGCAGTCAAACTGTTTTATAAGAGGACGAAGAGCAGTCAAACTGATTTATAATCGGACGAAGAGCAGTCAAACTGTTCTATACGAGGATGAAGCGCAGTCAAACTGGTTTATAGGAGGATGAAAAGCAGTCAAACTGTTCTATAGGAGGATGAAGCGCAGTCAAACTGGTTTATGTGAGGATGAAGAAACTGCTTTATAAGAGGATGAGGAACAGTCAAACTGCTTTATAAAACGATGAAGAGCAGTCAAACTGTTTTATAAGAGGACGAAGAGCAGTCAAACTGATTTATAAGAGGATGAAGAGCAGTCAAACTGATTTAAAAGAGGATGAAGAGCAGTCAAACTGCTTTATAAAAGGATGAAGAGCAGTCAAACTGATTTATAATCGGATGAACAGCAGTCAATAATCGGACGAAGAGTAGTCAAACTGTTATAAAGGAGGACGAAGAGCAGTCAAACTGAATTATAATCGGATGAAGAGCAGTCAAACTGATTTATAAGAGGATGAAGAGCAGTCAAACTGCTTTATAAAAGGATGAAGAGCAGTCAAACTGTTTAATAAGAGGACGAAGAGCAGTCAAACTGTTTTATAAGCGGACGAACAGCAGTCAAACTGATTTATAATCGGACGAAGAACAGTCAAACTGATTTATAATCGGACGAAGAGCAGTCAAACGGTTTTATAAGAGGATGAAGAGCAGTCAAACTGCTTTATAAAAAGATGAAGCGCAGTCAAACTGTTTTGTACGAGGATGTAGAGCAGTCAGACTGTTTTACAAGAGGTTGAAGAGCAGTCAACCTGTTTTACAAGAGGATGAAGAGCAGTCAAACCGCTTTATAAAAGGATGAAGAGCAGTCAAACTGATTTATAATCGGACGAAGAGCAGTCAAACTATTCTATACGGGGATGAAGCGCAGTCAAACTGGTTTATAGGAGGATGAAGAGCAGTCAAACTATTTTTTAAGAGGATGAAGAGCAGTCAAACTGATTTATAATCCGACGAAGAGCAGTCAAACTGTTCTATAGGAGGATGAAGCGCAGTCAAACTGGTTTATAGGAGGATGAAGAGCAGTCAAACTGCTTTATAAAACGATGAAGAGCAGTCCAACTGTTTTATAAGAGGACGAAGAGCAGTCAAACTGATTTATAAGAGGATGAAGAGCAGTCAAACTGATTTATAAGAGGATGAAGAGCAGTCAAACTGCTTTATAAAAGGCTGAAGAGCAGTCAAACTGATTTATAATCGGACGAAGAGCAGTCAATGATCGGACGAAGAGCAGTCAAACTCTTCTATAGGAGGATGAAGTACAGTCAAACTGTTTTACACGAGGATTTAGAGCAGTCAGACTGGTTTACAAGAGGATGAAGAGCAGTCAGCCTGTTTTAGAAGAGGATGAAGAGCAGTCAAACTGTTTTATAAGAGAATGAAGAGCAGTCAAACTGCTTTATAAAAGGATGAAGAGCAGTCAAACTGTTTTATAAGAGGACGAAGAGCAGTCAAACTGTTTTATAAGCGGACGAACAGCAGTCAAACTGATTTATAATCGGACGAAGAGCAGTCAAACTGATTTATAATCGGACGAAGAGCAGTCAAAAGGATTTATAAGAGGATGAAGAGCAGTCAAATTGATTTATAAGAGGATGAAGAGCAGTCAAACTGCTTTATAAAAGGATGAAGAGCAGTCAAACTGTTTTATACGAGGATGTAGAGCAGTCAGACTGTTTTACAAGAGGTTGAAGAGCAGTCAACCTGTTTTACAAGAGGATGAAGAGCAGTCAAACTGTTTTATAAGAGGATGAAGAGCAGTCAAACTGATTTATAAGAGGATGAAGAGCGGTCAAACTGCTTTATAAGAGGACGAAGAGCAATCAAACTGTTTTATAAGCGGACGAACAGCAGTCAAACTGATTTATAATCGGACGAAGAGCAGTCAAACTGTTCTATACGAGGATGAAGCGCAGTCAAACTGGTTTATAGGAGGATGAAGAGCAGTCAAACTGTTCTATAGGAGGATGAAGCGCAGTCAAACTGGTTTATATGAGGATGAAGAGCAGTCAAACTGCTCTATAAGAGGATGAAGAGCAGTCAAACTGCTTAACAAAACGATGAAGAGCAGTCAAACTGTTTTATAAGAGGACGAAGAGCAGTCAAACTGATTTATAAGAGGATGAAGAGCAGTCAAACTGATTTAAAAGAGGATGAAGAGCAGTCAAACTGCTTTATAAAAGGATGAAGAGCAGTCAAACTGATTTATAATCGGATGAACAGCAGTCAATAATCGGACGAAGAGCAGTCAAACTGTTATATAGGAGCACGAAGAGCAGTCAAACTGAATTATAATCGGATGAAGAGCAGTCAAACTGATTTATAAGAGGATGAAGAGCGGTCAAACTGCTTTATAAAAGGATGAAGATCAGTCAAACTGTTTAAAAAGAGGATGAAGAGCAGTCAAACTGTTTTATAAGCGGACGAACAGCAGTCAAACTGATTTATAATCGGACGAAGAGCAGTCAAACTGATTTATAATCGGACGAAGAGCAGTCAAACGGTTTTATAAGAGGATGAAGAGCAGTCAAATTGATTTATAAGAGGATGAAGAGCAGTCAAACGGTTTTATAAGAGGATGAAGAGCAGTCAAATTGATTTATAAGAGGATGAAGAGCAGTCAAACTGATTTATAAGCGGACGAACAGCAGTCAAACTGATTTATAATCGGACGAAGAGCAGTCAAACGGTTTTATAAGAGGACGAAGAGCAGTCAAACTGATTTATAAGAGGATGAAGAGCAGTCAAACTGATTTATAAGAGGATGAAGAGCAGTGAAACTGCTTTATAAAACGATGAAAAGCAGTCAAACTGTTTTATAAGAGGACGAAGTGCAGTCAAACTGATTTGTAAGAGGATGAAGAGCAGTCAAACTGATTTATAAGAGGATGAAGAGCAGTCAAACTGCTTTATATAAGGATGAAGAATAGTCAAACTGATTTATAAACGGACGAAGAGCAGTCAATAATCGGACGAAGAGCAGCCAAACTGTTCTATAGGAGGATGAAGCGCAGTCAAACTGTTTTACACGAGGATGTAGAGCAGTCAGACTGGTTTACAAGAGTATGAAGAGCAGTCAACCTGTTTTACAAGAGGTTGAAGAGCAGTCAAACTGTTTTATAAGAGGATGAAGAGCAGTCAAACTGATTTATAATCGGACGAAGAGCAGTCAAACTGATTTATAAAAGGATGAAGAGCAGTCAAACTGTTTTATAAGCGGATGAAGAGCAGTCAAACTGCTTTATAAAAGGATGAAGAGCAGTCAAACTGTTTTATAAGCAGACGAAGAGCAGTCAAACTGATTTATAATCGGACGAAGAGCAGTCAAACTGATTTATAAAAGGATGAAGAGCAGTCAAACTGTTTTATAAGCGGATGAACCGCAGTCAAACTGATTTATAATCGGACGAAGAGCAGTCAAACTGATTTATAAGAGGATGAAGAGCAGTCAAACTGCTTTATAAGAGGATGAAGAGCAGTCAAACTGTTTTATAGGAGGATGAAGTGCAGTCAAACTGGTTTATATGAGGATGCAGAGCAGTCAAACTGCTTTATAAGAGGATGAAGAGCAGTCAAACTGCTTTATAAAACGATGAAGAGCAGTCAAACTGTTTTATAAGAGTACGAAGAGCAGTCAAACTGATTTATAAGAGGATGAAGAGCAGTCAAACTGATTTAAAAGAGGATGAAGAGCAGTCAAACTGCTTTATAAAAGGATGAAGAGCAGTCAAACTCTTTAATAAGAGGACGAAGAGCAGTCAAACTGTTTTATAAGCGGACGAACAGCAGTCAAACTGATTTATAATCGGACGAAGAGCAGTCAAACGGTTTTATAAGAGGATGAAGAGCAGTCAAATTGATTTATAAGAGGATGAAGAGCAGTCAAACGGTTTTATAAGAGGATGAAGAGCAGTCAAATTGATTTATAAGAGGATGAAGAGCAGTCAAACTGATTTATAAGCGGACGAACAGCAGTCAAACTGATTTATAATCGGACGAAGAGCAGTCAAACGGTTTTATAAGAGGACGAAGAACAGTCAAACTGATTTATAAGAGGATGAAGAGCAGTCAAACTGATTTAAAAGAGGATGAAGAGCAGTCAAACTGCTTTATAAAAGGATGAAGAGCAGTCAAACTGATTTATAATCGGATGAACAGCAGTCAATAATCGGACGAAGAGCAGTCAAACTGTTATAAAGGAGGACGAAGAGCAGTCAAACTGAATTATAATCGGATGAAGAGCAGTCAAACTGCTTTATAAAAGGATGAAGAGCAGTCAAACTGTTTAATAAGAGGACGAAGAGCAGTCAAACTGTTTTATAAGCGGACGAACAGCAGTCAAACTGATTTATAATCGGACGAAGAACAGTCAAACTGATTTATAATCGGACGAAGAGCAGTCAAACGGTTTTATAAGAGGATGAAGAGCAGTCAAACTGCTTTATAAAAAGATGAAGCGCAGTCAAACTGTTTTGTACGAGGATGTAGAGCAGTCAGACTGTTTTACAAGAGGTTGAAGAGCAGTCAACCTGTTTTACAAGAGGATGAAGAGCAGTCAAACCGCTTTATAAAAGGATGAAGAGCAGTCAAACTGATTTATAATCGGACGAAGAGCAGTCAAACTATTCTATACGGGGATGAAGCGCAGTCAAACTGGTTTATAGGAGGATGAAGAGCAGTCAAACTATTTTTTAAGAGGATGAAGAGCAGTCAAACTGATTTATAATCCGACGAAGAGCAGTCAAACTGTTCTATAGGAGGATGAAGCGCAGTCAAACTGGTTTATAGGAGGATGAAGAGCAGTCAAACTGCTTTATAAAACGATGAAGAGCAGTCCAAATGTTTTATAAGAGGACGAAGAGCAGTCAAACTGATTTATAAGAGGATGAAGAGCAGTCAAACTGATTTATAAGAGGATGAAGAGCAGTCAAACTGCTTTATAAAAGGCTGAAGAGCAGTCAAACTGATTTATAATCGGACGAAGAGCAGTCAATGATCGGACGAAGAGCAGTCAAACTCTTCTATAGGAGGATGAAGTACAGTCAAACTGTTTTACACGAGGATTTAGAGCAGTCAGACTGGTTTACAAGAGGATGAAGAGCAGTCAGCCTGTTTTAGAAGAGGATGAAGAGCAGTCAAACTGTTTTATAAGAGAATGAAGAGCAGTCAAACTGCTTTATAAAAGGATGAAGAGCAGTCAAACTGTTTTATAAGAGGACGAAGAGCAGTCAAACTGTTTTATAAGCGGACGAACAGCAGTCAAACTGATTTATAATCGGATGAAGAGCAGTCAAACTGATTTATAATCGGACGAAGAGCAGTCAAAAGGTTTTATAAGAGGATGAAGAGCAGTCAAATTGATTTATAAGAGGATGAAGAGCAGTCAAACTGCTTTATAAAAGGATGAAGAGCAGTCAAACTGTTTTATACGAGGATGTAGAGCAGTCAGACTGTTTTACAAGAGGTTGAAGAGCAGTCAACCTGTTTTACAAGAGGATGAAGAGCAGTCAAACTGTTTTATAAGAGGATGAAGAGCAGTCAAACTGATTTATAAGAGGATGAAGAGCAGTCAAACTGCTTTATAAGAGGACGAAGAGCAATCAAACTGTTTTATAAGCGGACGAACAGCAGTCAAACTGATTTATAATCGGACGAAGAGCAGTCAAACTGTTCTATACGAGGATGAAGCGCAGTCAAACTGGTTTATAGGAGGATGAAGAGCAGTCAAACTGTTCTATAGGAGGATGAAGCGCAGTCAAACTGGTTTATATGAGGATGAAGAGCAGTCAAACTGCTCTATAAGAGGATGAAGAGCAGTCAAACTGCTTAACAAAACGATGAAGAGCAGTCAAACTGTTTTATAAGAGGACGAAGAGCAGTCAAACTGATTTATAAGAGGATGAAGAGCAGTCAAACTGATTTAAAAGAGGATGAAGAGCAGTCAAACTGCTTTATAAAAGGATGAAGAGCAGTCAAACTGATTTATAATCGGATGAACAGCAGTCAATAATCGGACGAAGAGCAGTCAAACTGTTATATAGGAGCACGAAGAGCAGTCAAACTGAATTATAATCGGATGAAGAGCAGTCAAACTGATTTATAAGAGGATGAAGAGCGATCAAACTGCTTTATAAAAGGGTGAAGATCAGTCAAACTGTTTAAAAAGAGGATGAAGAGCAGTCAAACTGTTTTATAAGCGGACGAACAGCAGTCAAACTGATTTATAATCGGACGAAGAGCAGTCAAACTGATTTATAATCGGACGAAGAGCAGTCAAACGGTTTTATAAGAGGATGAAGAGCAGTCAAATTGATTTATAAGAGGATGAAGAGCAGTCAAACGGTTTTATAAGAGGATGAAGAGCAGTCAAATTGATTTATAAGAGGATGAAGAGCAGTCAAACTGATTTATAAGCGGACGAACAGCAGTCAAACTGATTTATAATCGGACGAAGAGCAGTCAAACGGTTTTATAAGAGGACGAAGAGCAGTCAAACTGATTTATAAGAGGATGAAGAGCAGTCAAACTGATTTATAAGAGGATGAAGAGCAGTGAAACTGCTTTATAAAACGATGAAAAGCAGTCAAACTGTTTTATAAGAGGACGAAGTGCAGTCAAACTGATTTGTAAGAGGATGAAGAGCAGTCAAACTGATTTATAAGAGGATGAAGAGCAGTCAAACTGCTTTATATAAGGATGAAGAGCAGTCAAACTGATTTATAAACGGACGAAGAGCAGTCAATAATCGGACGAAGAGCAGCCAAACTGTTCTATAGGAGGATGAAGCGCAG
This sequence comes from Lampris incognitus, assembly GCF_029633865.1. Classification (NCBI taxonomy): domain Eukaryota; kingdom Metazoa; phylum Chordata; class Actinopteri; order Lampriformes; family Lampridae; genus Lampris; species Lampris incognitus. The sequence goes on from NC_079222.1 coordinate 38,195,810, forward strand.
TCAAACTGTTTTACACGAGGATGTAGAGCAGTCAGACTGGTTTACAAGAGTATGAAGAGCAGTCAACCTGTTTTACAAGAGGTTGAAGAGCAGTCAAACTGTTTTATAAGAGGATGAAGAGCAGTCAAACTGATTTATAATCGGACGAAGAGCAGTCAAACTGATTTATAAAAGGATGAAGAGCAGTCAAACTGTTTTATAAGCGGATGAAGAGCAGTCAAACTGCTTTATAAAAGGATGAAGAGCAGTCAAACTGTTTTATAAGCAGACGAAGAGCAGTCAAACTGATTTATAATCGGACGAAGAGCAGTCAAACTGATTTATAAAAGGATGAATAGCAGTCAAACTGTTTTATAAGCGGATGAACCGCAGTCAAACTGATTTATAATCGGACGAAGAGCAGTCAAACTGATTTATAAGAGGATGAAGAGCAGTCAAACTGCTTTATAAGAGGATGAAGAGCAGTCAAACTGTTTTATAGGAGGATGAAGTGCAGTCAAACTGGTTTATATGAGGATGAAGAGCAGTCAAACTGCTTTATAAGAGGATGAAGAGCAGTCAAACTGTTTTATAAGAGTACGAAGAGCAGTCAAACTGATTTATAAGAGGATGAAGAGCAGTCAAACTGATTTAAAAGAGGATGAAGAGCAGTCAAACTGCTTTATAAAAGGATGAAGAGCAGTCAAACTGATTTATAATCGGATGAAAAGCAGTCAATAATCGGACGAAGAGCAGTCAAACTGTTATATAGGAGGACGAAGAGCAGTCAAACTGAATTATAATCGGATGAAGAGCAGTCAAACTGATTTATAAGAGGATGAAGAGCAGTCAAACTGCTTTATAAAAGGATGAAGAGTAGTCAAACTGTTTAATAAGAGGACGAAGAGCAGTCAAACTGTTTTATAAGCGGACGAACAGCAGTCAAACTGATTTATAATCGGACGAAAAGCAGTCAAACTGATTTATAATCGGACGAAGAGCAGTCAAACGGTTTTATAAGAGGATGAAGAGCAGTCAAATTGATTTATAAGAGGATGAAGAGCAGTCAAACGGTTTTATAAGAGGATGAAGAGCAGTCAAATTGATTTATAAGAGGATGAAGAGCAGTCAAACTGATTTATAAGCGGACGAACAGCAGTCAAACTGATTTATAATCGGACGAAGAGCAGTCAAACGGTTTTATAAGAGGACGAAGAGCAGTCAAACTGATTTATAAGAGGATGAAGAGCACTCAAACTGATTTATAAGAGGATGAAGAGCAGTCAAACTGCTTTATAAAAGGATGAAGAGCAGTCAAACTGATTTATAATCGGATGAACAGCAGTCAATAATCGGACGAAGAGCAGTCAAACTGTTATAAAGGAGGACGAAGAGCAGTCAAACTGAATTATAATCGGATGAAGAGCAGTCAAACTGATTTATAAGAGGATGAAGAGCAGTCAAACTGCTTTATAAAAGGATGAAGAGCAGTCAAACTGTTTAATAAGAGGACGAAGAGCAGTCAAACTGTTTTATAAGCGGACGAACAGCAGTCAAACTGATTTATAATCGGACGAAGAGCAGTCAAACTGATTTATAATCGGACGAAGAGCAGTCAAACGGTTTTATAAGTGGATGAAGAGCAGTCAAACTGCTTTATAAAAAGATGAAGCGCAGTCAAACTGTTTTGTACGAGGATGTAGAGCAGTCAGACTGTTTTACAAGAGGTTGAAGAGCAGTCAACCTGTTTTACAAGAGGATGAAGAGCAGTCAAACCGCTTTATAAAAGGATGAAGAGCAGTCAAACTGATTTATAATCGGACGAAGAGCAGTCAAACTGTTCTATACGGGGATGAAGCGCAGTCAAACTGGTTTATAGGAGGATGAAGAGCAGTCAAACTATTTTATAAGAGGATGAAGAGCAGTCAAACTGATTTATAATCCGACGAAGAGCAGTCAAACTGTTCTATAGGAGGATGAAGCGCAGTCAAACTGGTTTATAGGAGGATGAAGAGCAGTCAAACTGCTTTATAAAACGATGAAGAGCAGTCCAAATGTTTTATAAGAGGACGAAGAGCAGTCAAACTGATTTATAAGAGGATGAAGAGCAGTCAAACTGATTTAAAAGAGGATGAAGAGCAGTCAAACTGCTTTATAAAAGGCTGAAGAGCAGTCAAACTGATTTATAATCGGACGAAGAGCAGTCAATGATCGGACGAAGAGCAGTCAAACTCTTCTATAGGAGGATGAAGTACAGTCAAACTGTTTTACACGAGGATTTAGAGCAGTCAGAATGGTTTACAAGAGGATGAAGAGCAGTCAGCCTGTTTTAGAAGAGGATGAAGAGCAGTCAAACTGTTTTATAAGAGAATGAAGAGCAGTCAAACTGCTTTATAAAAGGATGAAGAGCAGTCAAACTGTTTTATAAGAGGCCGAAGAGCAGTCAAACTGTTTTATAAGCGGACGAACAGCAGTCAAACTGATTTATAATCGGACGAAGAGCAGTCAAACTGTTCTATACGAGGATGAAGCGCAGTCAAACTGGTTTATAGGAGGATGAAGAGCAGTCAAACTGTTCTATAGGAGGATGAAGCACAGTCAAACTGGTTTATATGAGGATGAAGAGCAGTCAAACTGCTCTATAAGAGGATGAAGAGCAGTCAAACTGCTTAACAAAACGATGAAGAGCAGTCAAACTGTTTTATAAGAGGACGAAGAGCAGTCAAACTGATTTATAAGAGGATGAAGAGCAGTCAAACTGATTTAAAAGAGGATGAAGAGCAGTCAAACTGCTTTATAAAAGGATGAAGAGCAGTCAAACCGATTTATAATCGGATGAACAGCAGTCAATAATCGGACGAAGAGCAGTCAAACTGTTATATAGGAGGACGAAGAGCAGTCAAACTGAATTATAATCGGATGAAGAGCAGTCAAACTGATTTATAAGAGGATGAAGAGCAGTCAAACTGCTTTATAAAAGGATGAAGATCAGTCAAACTGTTTAAAAAGAGGACGAAGAGCAGTCAAACTGTTTTATAAGCGGACGAACAGCAGTCAAACTGATTTATAATCGGACGAAGAGCAGTCAAACTGATTTATAATCGGACGAAGAGCAGTCAAACGGTTTTATAAGAGGATGAAGAGCAGTCAAATTGATTTATAAGAGGATGAAGAGCAGTCAAACGGTTTTATAAGAGGATGAAGAGCAGTCAAATTGATTTATAAGAGGATGAAGAGCAGTCAAACTGATTTATAAGCGGACGAACAGCAGTCAAACTGATTTATAATGGGACGAAGAGCAGTCAAACGGTTTTATAAGAGGACGAAGAGCAGTCAAACTGATTTATAAGAGGATGAAGAGCACTCAAACTGATTTATAAGAGGATGAAGAGCAGTCAAGCTGCTTTATAAAAGGATGAAGAGCAGTCAAACTGATTTATAATCGGATGAACAGCAGTCAATAATCGGAAGGAAGAGCAGTCAAACTGTTATAAAGGAGGACGAAGAGCAGTCAAACTGAATTATAATCGGATGAAGAGCAGTCAAACTGATTTATAAGAGGATGAAGAGCAGTCAAACTGCTTTATAAAAGGATGAAGAGCAGTCAAACTGTTTAATAAGAGGACGAAGAGCAGTCAAACTGTTTTATAAGCGGACGAACAGCAGTCAAACTGATTTATAATCGGACGAAGAGCAGTCAAACTGATTTATAATCGGACGAAGAGCAGTCAAACGGTTTTATAAGAGGATGAAGAGCAGTCAAACTGCTTTATAAAAAGATGAAGCGCAGTCAAACTGTTTTGTACGAGGATGTAGAGCAGTCAGACTGTTTTACAAGAGGTTGAAGAGCAGTCAATCTGTTTTACAAGAGGATGAAGAGCAGTCAAACCGCTTTATAAAAGGATGAAGAGCAGTCAAACTGATTTATAATCGGACGAAGAGCAGTCAAACTGTTCTATACGGGGATGAAGCGCAGTCAAACTGGTTTATAGGAGGATGAAGAGCAGTCAAACTATTTTATAAGAGGATGAAGAGCAGTCAAACTGATTTATAATCCGACGAAGAGCAGTCAAACTGTTCTATAGGAGGATGAAGCGCAGTCAAACTGGTTTAAAGGAGGATGAAGAGCAGTCAAACTGCTTTATAAAACGATGAAGAGCAGTCCAAATGTTTTATAAGAGGACGAAGAGCAGTCAAACTGATTTATAAGAGGATGAAGAGCAGTCAAACTGATTTATAAGAGGATGAAGAGCAGTCAAACTGCTTTATAAAAGGCTGAAGAGCAGTCAAACTGATTTATAATCGGACGAAGAGCAGTCAATGATCGGACGAAGAGCAGTCAAACTCTTCTATAGGAGGATGAAGTACAGTCAAACTGTTTTACACGAGGATTTAGAGCAGTCAGACTGGTTTACAAGAGGATGAAGAGCAGTCAGCCTGTTTTAGAAGAGGATGAGGAGCAGTCAAACTGTTTTATAAGAGAATGAAGAGCAGTCAAACTGCTTTATAAAAGGATGAAGAGCAGTCAAACTGTTTTATAAGAGGCCGAAGAGCAGTCAAACTGTTTTATAAGCGGACGAACAGCAGTCAAACTGATTTATAATCGGACGAAGAGCAGTCAAACTGTTCTATACGAGGATGAAGCGCAGTCAAACTGGTTTATAGGAGGATGAAGAGCAGTCAAACTGTTCTATAGGAGGATGAAGCGCAGTCAAACTCGTTTATATGAGGATGAAGAGCAGTCAAACTGCTCTATAAGAGGATGAAGAGCAGTCAAACTGCTTAACAAAACGATGAAGAGCAGTCAAACTGTTTTATAAGAGGACGAAGAGCAGTCAAACTGATTTATAAGAGGATGAAGAGCAGTCAAACTGATTTAAAAGAGGATGAAGAGCAGTCAAACTGCTTTATAAAAGGATGAAGATTAGTCAAACCGATTTATAATCGGATGAACAGCAGTCAATAATCGGACGAAGAGCAGTCAAACTGTTATATAGGAGGACGAAGAGCAGTCAAACTGAATTATAATCGGATGAAGAGCAGTCAAACTGATTTATAAGAGGATGAAGAGCAGTCAAACTGATTTATAAAAGGATGAAGATCAGTCAAACTGTTTAAAAAGAGGACGAAGAGCAGTCAAACTGTTTTATAAGCGGACGAACAGCAGTCAAACTGATTTATAATCGGACGAAGAGCAGTCAAACTGATTTATAATCGGACGAAGAGCAGTCAAACGGTTTTATAAGAGGATGAAGAGCAGTCAAATTGATTTATAAGAGGATGAAGAGCAGTCAAACGGTTTTATAAGAGGATGAAGAGCAGTCAAATTGATTTATAAGAGGATGAAGAGCAGTCAAACTGTTCTATAGGAGGATGAAGCGCAGTCAAACTGGTTTATAAGAGGATGAAGAGCAGTCAAACTGATTTATAATCGGACGAAGAGCAGTCAAACGGTTTTATAAGAGGATGAAGAGCAGTCAAATTGATTTATAAGAGGATGAAGAGCAGTCAAACGGTTTTATAAGAGGATGAAGAGCAGTCAAATTGATTTATAAGAGGATGAAGAGCAGTCAAACTGATTTATAAGCGGACGAAGAGCAGTCAAACGGTTTTATAAGAGGACGAAGAGCAGTCAAACTGATTTATAAGAGGATGAAGAGCAGTCAAACTGATTTATAATCGGATGAACAGCAGTCAATAATCGGACGAAGAGCAGTCAAACTGTTATAAAGGAGGACGAAGAGCAGTCAAACTGAATTATAATCGGATGAAGAGCAGTCAAACTGATTTATAAGAGGATGAAGAGCAGTCAAACTGCTTTATAAACGGATGAAGAGCAGTCAAACTGTTTAATAAGAGGACGAAGAGCAGTCAAACTGTTTTATAAGCGGACGAACAGCAGTCAAACTGATTTATAATTGGACGAAGAGCAGTCAAACTGATTTATAATCGGACGAAGAGCAGTCAAACGGTTTTATAAGAGGATGAAGAGCAGTCAAACTGCTTTATAAAAAGATGAAGCGCAGTCAAACTGTTTTGTACGAGGATGTAGAGCAGTCAGACTGTTTTACAAGAGGTTGAAGAGCAGTCAACCTGTTTTACAAGAGGATGAAGAGCAGTCAAACCGCTTTATAAAAGGATGAAGAGCAGTCAAACTGATTTATAATCGGACGAAGAGCAGTCAAACTGTTCTATACGGGGATGAAGCGCAGTCAAACTGGTTTATAGGAGGATGAAGAGCAGTCAAACTATTTTATAAGAGGATGAAGAGCAGTCAAACTGATTTATAATCCGACGAAGAGCAGTCAAACTGTTCTATAGGAGGATGAAGCGCAGACAAACTGGTTTATAGGAGGATGAAGAGCAGTCAAACTGCTTTATAAAACGATGAAGAGCAGTCCAACTGTTTTATAAGAGGACGAAGAGCAGTCAAACTGATTTATAAGAGGATGAAGAGCAGTCAAACTGATTTATAAGAGGATGAAGAGCAGTCAAACTGATTTATAATCGGACAAAGAGCAGTCAATGATCGGACGAAGAGCAGTCAAACTCTTCTATAGGAGGATGAAGTACAGTCAAACTGTTTTACACGAGGATTTAGAGCAGTCAGACCTGTTTACAAGAGGATGAAGAGCAGTCAGCCTGTTTTAGAAGAGGATGAAGAGCAGTCAAACTGTTTTATAAGAGAATGAAGAGCAGTCAAACTGCTTTATAAAAGGATGAAGAGCAGTCAAACTGTTTTATAAGAGGACGAAGAGCAGTCAAACTGTTTTATAAGCGGACGAACAGCAGTCAAACTGATTTATAATCGGACGAAGAGCAGTCAAACTGATTTATAATCGGACGAAGAGCAGTCAAAAGGTTTTATAAGAGGATGAAGAGCAGTCAAATTGATTTTAAAGGGGATGAAGAGCAGTCAAACTGCTTTATAAAAGGATGAAGAGCAGTCAAACTGCTTTATAAGAGGCCGAAGAGCAGTCAAACTGTTTTATAAGCGGACGAACAGCAGTCAAACTGATTTATAATCGGACGAAGAGCAGTCAAACTGTTCTATACGAGGATGAAGCGCAGTCAAACTGGTTTATAGGAGGATGAAGAGCAGTCAAACTGTTCTATAGGAGGATGAAGCGCAGTCAAACTGGTTTATATGAGGATGAAGAGCAGTCAAACTGCTCTATAAGAGGATGAAGAGCAGTCAAACTGCATAACAAAACGATGAAGAGCAGTCAAACTGTTTTATAAGAGGACGAAGAGCAGTCAAACTGATTTATAAGAGGATGAAGAGCAGTCAAACTGATTTAAAAGAGGATGAAGAGCAGTCAAACTGCTTTATAAAAGGATGAAGAGCAGTCAAACCGATTTATAATCGGATGAACAGCAGTCAATAATCGGACGAAGAGCAGTCAAACTGTTATATAGGAGGACGAAGAGCAGTCAAACTGAATTATAATCGGATGAAGAGCAGTCAAACTGATTTATAAGAGGATGAAGAGCAGTCAAACTGCTTTATAAAAGGATGAAGATCAGTCAAACTGTTTAAAAAGAGGACGAAGAGCAGTCAAACTGTTTTATAAGCGGACGAACAGCAGTCAAACTGATTTATAATCGGACGAAGAGCAGTCAAACTGATTTATAATCGGACGAAGAGCAGTCAAACGGTTTTATAAGAGGATGAAGAGCAGTCAAATTGATTTATAAGAGGATGAAGAGCAGTCAAACGGTTTTATAAGAGGATGAAGAGCAGTCAAATTGATTTATAAGAGGATGAAGAGCAGTCAAACTGATTTATAAGCGGACGAACAGCAGTCAAACTGATTTATAATGGGACGAAGAGCAGTCAAACGGTTTTATAAGAGGACGAAGAGCAGTCAAACTGATTTATAAGAGGATGAAGAGCAGTCAAACTGATTTATAAGAGGATGAAGAGCAGTGAAACTGCTTTATAAAACGATGAAGAGCAGACAAACTGTTTTATAAGAGGACGAAGTGCAGTCAAACTGATTTGTAAGAGGATGAAGAGCAGTCAAACTGATTTATAAGAGGATGAAGAGCAGTCAAACTGCTTTATATAAGGATGAAGAGCAGTCAAACTGATTTATAAACGGACGAAGAGCAGTCAATAATCGGACGAAGAGCAGCCAAACTGTTCTATAGGAGGATGAAGCGCAGTCAAACTGTTTTACACGAGGATGTAGAGAGGTCAGACTGGTTTACAAGAGTATGAAGAGCAGTCAACCTGTTTTACAAGAGGTTGAAGAGCAGTCAAACTGTTTTATAAGAGGATGAAGAGCAGTCAAACTGATTTATAAGAGGATGAAGAGCAGTCAAACTGCTTTATAAAAGGATGAAGAGCAGTCAAACTGTTTTATAAGCAGACGAAGAGCAGTCAAACTGATTTATAATCGGACGAAGAGCAGTCAAACTGATTTATAAAAGGATGAAGAGCAGTCAAACTGTTTTATAAGCGGATGAACCGCAGTCAAACTGATTTATAATCGGACGAAGAGCAGTCAAACTGATTTATAAGAGGATGAAGAGCAGTCAAACTGCTTTATAAGAGGATGAAGAGCAGTCAAACTGTTTTATAGGAGGATGAAGCGCAGTCAAACTGGTTTATATGAGGATGAAGAGCAGTCAAACTGCTTTATAAGAGGATGAAGAGCAGTCAAACTGCTTTATAAAACGATGAAGAGCAGTCAAACTGTTTTATAAGAGTACGAAGAGCAGTCAAACTGATTTATAAGAGGATGAAGAGCAGTCAAACTGATTTAAAAGAGGATGAAGAGCAGTCAAACTGCTTTATAAAAGGATGAAGAGCAGTCAAACTGATTTATAATCGGATGAAAAGCAGTCAATAATCGGACGAAGAGCAGTCAAACTGTTATATAGGAGGACGAAGAGCAGTCAAACTGAATTATAATCGGATGAAGAGCAGTCAAACTGATTTATAAGAGGATGAAGAGCAGTCAAACTGCTTTATAAAAGGATGAAGAGCAGTCAAACCGATTTATAATCGGATGAACAGCAGTCAATAATCGGACGAAGAGCAGTCAAACTGTTATATAGGAGGACGAAGAGCAGTCAAACTGAATTATAATCGGATGAAGAGCAGTCAAACTGATTTATAAGAGGATGAAGAGCAGTCAAACTGCTTTATAAAAGGATGAAGATCAGTCAAACTGTTTAAAAAGAGGACGAAGAGCAGTCAAACTGTTTTATAAGCGGACGAACAGCAGTCAAACTGATTTATAATCGGACGAAGAGCAGTCAAACTGATTTATAATCGGACGAAGAGCAGTCAAACGGTTTTATAAGAGGATGAAGAGCAGTCAAACTGCTTTATAAAAGGATGAAGAGCAGTCAAACTGTTTTACAAGAGGTTGAAGAGCAGTCAAACTGTTTTATAAGAGGATGAAGAGCAGTCAAACTGATTTATAAGAGGATGAAGAGCAGTCAAACTGCTTTATAAAAGGATGAAGAGCAGTCAAACTGTTTTATAAGCAGACGAAGAGCAGTCAAACTGATTTATAATCGGACGAAGAGCAGTCAAACTGATTTATAAAAGGATGAAGAGCAGTCAAACTGTTTTATAAGCGGATGAACCGCAGTCAAACTGATTTATAATCGGACGAAGAGCAGTCAAACTGATTTATAAGAGGATGAAGAGCAGTCAAACTGCTTTATAAGAGGATGAAGAGCAGTCAAACTGTTTTATAGGAGGATGAAGCGCAGTCAAACTGGTTTATATGAGGATGAAGAGCAGTCAAACTGCTTTATAAGAGGATGAAGAGCAGTCAAACTGCTTTATAAAACGATGAAGAGCAGTCAAACTGTTTTATAAGAGTACGAAGAGCAGTCAAACTGATTTATAAGAGGATGAAGAGCAGTCAAACTGATTTAAAAGAGGATGAAGAGCAGTCAAACTGCTTTATAAAAGGATGAAGAGCAGTCAAACTGATTTATAATCGGATGAAAAGCAGTCAATAATCGGACGAAGAGCAGTCAAACTGTTATATAGGAGGACGAAGAGCAGTCAAACTGAATTATAAGAGGATGAAGAGCAGTCAAACTGCTTTATAAAAGGATGAAGAGTAGTCAAACTGTTTAATAAGAGGACGAAGAGCAGTCAAACTGTTTTATAAGCGGACGAACAGCAGTCAAACTGATTTATAATCGGACGAAGAGCAGTCAAACTGATTTATAATCGGACGAAGAGCAGTCAAACGGTTTTATAAGAGGATGAAGAGCAGTCAAATTGATTTATAAGAGGATGAAGAGCAGTCAAACTGATTTATAATCCGACGAAGAGCAGTCAAACTGTTCTATAGGAGGATGAAGCGCAGTCAAACTGGTTTATAAGAGGATGAAGAGCAGTCAAACTGATTTATAATCGGACGAAGAGCAGTCAAACGGTTTTATAAGAGGATGAAGAGCAGTCAAATTGATTTATAAGAGGATGAAGAGCAGTCAAACGGTTTTATAAGAGGATGAAGAGCAGTCAAATTGATTTATAAGAGGATGAAGAGCAGTCAAACTGATTTTTAAGCGGACGAACAGCAGTCAAACTGATTTATAATCGGACGAAGAGCAGTCAAACGGTTTTATAAGAGGACGAAGAGCATTCAAACTGATTTATAAGAGGATGAAGAGCAGTCAAACTGATTTATAAGAGGATGAAGAGCAGTCAAACTGCTTTATAAAAGGATGAAGAGCAGTCAAACTGATTTATAATCGGATGAACAGCAGTCAATAATCGGACGAAGAGCAGTCAAACTGTTATAAAGGAGGACGAAGAGCAGTCAAACTGAATTATAATCGGATGAAGAGCAGTCAAACTGATTTATAAGAGGATGAAGAGCAGTCAAACTGCTTTATAAACGGATGAAGAGCAGTCAAACTGTTTAATAAGAGGACGAAGAGTAGTCAAACTGTTTTATAAGCGGACGAACAGCAGTCAAACTGATTTATAATCGGACGAAGAGCAGTCAAACTGATTTATAAGAGGACGAAGAGCAGTCAAACGGTTTTATAAGAGGATGAAGAGCAGTCAAACTGCTTTATAAAAAGATGAAGCGCAGTCAAACTGTTTTGTACGAGGATGTAGAGCAGTCAGACTGTTTTACACGAGGTTGAAGAGCAGTCAACCTGTTTTACAAGAGGATGAAGAGCAGTCAAACCGCTTTATAAAAGGATGAAGAGCAGTCAAACTGATTTATAAAAGGATGAAGAGCAGTCAAACTGTTTTTATAAGCAGACGAAGAGCAGTCAAACTGATTTATAATCGGACGAAGAGCAGTCAAACTGATTTATAAAAGGATGAAGAGCAGTCAAACTGTTTTGTAAGCGGATGAACCGCAGTCAAACTGATTTATAATCGGACGAAGAGCAGTCAAACTGATTTATAAGAGGATGAAGAGCAGTCAAACTGTTTTATAAGAGGATGAAGAGCAGTCAAACTGTTTTATAGGAGGTTGAAGCGCAGTCAAACTGGTTTATATGAGGATGAAGAGCAGTCAAACTGCTTTATAAGAGGATAAAGAGCAGTCAAACTGCTTTATAAAACGATGAAGAGCAGTCAAACTGTTTTATAAGAGGTTGAAGAGCAGTCAACCTGTTTTACACGAGGATGTAGAGCAGTCAGACTGGTTTACAAGAGTATGAAGAGCAGTCAACCTGTTTTACAAGAGGTTGAAGAGCAGTCAACCTGTTTTACAAGAGGATGAAGAGCAGTCAAACCGCTTTATAAGAGGATGAAGAGCAGTCAAACTGCTTTATAAAAGGATGAAGAGCAGTCAAACTGTTTTATAAGCAGACGAAGAGCAGTCAAACTGATTTATAATCGGACGAAGAGCAGTCAAACTGATTTATAAAAGGATGAAGAGCAGTCAAACTGTTTTATAAGCGGATGAACCGCAGTCAAACTGATTTATAATCGGACGAAGAGCAGTCAAACTGATTTATAAGAGGATGAAGAGCAGTCAAACTGCTTTATAAGAGGATGAAGTGCAGTCAAACTGTTTTATAGGAGGATGAAGCGCAGTCAAACTGGTTTATATGAGGATGAAGAGCAGTCAAACTGCTTTATAAGAGGATGAAGAGCAGTCAAACTGCTTTATAAGAGGATGAAGAGCAGTCAAACTGCTTTATAAAACGATGAAGAGCAGTCAAACTGTTTTATAAGAGTACGAAGAGCAGTCAAACTGATTTATAAGAGGATGAAGAGCAGTCAAACTGATTTAAAAGAGGATGAAGAGCAGTCAAACTGCTTTATAAAAGGATGAAGAGCAGTCAAACTGATTTATAATCGGATGAAAAGCAGTCAATAATCGGACGAAGAGCAGTCAAACTGTTATATAGGAGGACGAAGAGCAGTCAAACTGAATTATAATCGGATGAAGAGCAGTCAAACTGATTTATAAGAGGATGAAGAGCAGTCAAACTGCTTTATAAAAGGATGAAGAGTAGTCAAACTGTTTAATAAGAGGACGAAGAGCAGTCAAACTGTTTTATAAGCGGACGAACAGCAGTCAAACTGATTTATAATCGGACGAAGAGCAGTCAAACTGATTTATAATCGGACGAAGAGCAGTCAAACGGTTTTATAAGAGGATGAAGAGCAGTCAAATTGATTTATAAGAGGATGAATAGCAGTCAAACTGATTTATAATCCGACGAAGAGCAGTCAAACTGTTCTATAGGAGGATGAAGCGCAGTCAAACTGGTTTATAAGAGGATGAAGAGCAGTCAAACTGATTTATAATCGGACGAAGAGCAGTCAAACGGTTTTATAAGAGGATGAAGAGCAGTCAAATTGATTTATAAGAGGATGAAGAGCAGTCAAACGGTTTTATAAGAGGATGAAGAGCAGTCAAATTGATTTATAAGAGGATGAAGAGCAGTCAAACTGATTTATAAGCGGACGAACAGCAGTCAAACTGATTTATAATCGGACGAAGAGCAGTCAAACGGTTTTATAAGAGGACGAAGAGCAGTCAAACTGATTTATAAGAGGATGAAGAGCAGTCAAACTGATTTATAAGAGGATGAAGAGCAGTCAAACTGCTTTATAAAAGGATGAAGAGCAGTCAAACTGATTTATAATCGGATGAACAGCAGTCAATAATCGGACGAAGAGCAGTCAAACTGTTATAAAGGAGGACGAAGAGCAGTCAAACTGAATTATAATCGGATGAAGAGCAGTCAAACTGATTTATAAGAGGATGAAGAGCAGTCAAACTGCTTTATAAACGGATGAAGAGCAGTCAAACTGTTTAATAAGGGGACGAAGAGCAGTCAAACTGATTTATAATCGGACGAAGAGCAGTCAAACGATTTTATAAGAGGATGAAGAGCAGTCAAACTGCTTTATAAAAAGATGAAGCGCAGTCAAACTGTTTTGTACGAGGATGTAGAGCAGTCAGACTGTTTTACAAGAGGTTGAAGAGCAGTCAACCTGTTTTACAAGAGGATGAAGAGCAGTCAAACCGCTTTATAAAAGGATGAAGAGCAGTCAAACTGATTTATAATCGGACGAAGAGCAGTCAAACTGTTCTATACGGGGATGAAGCGCAGTCAAACTGGTTTATAGGAGGATGAAGAGCAGTCAAACTGCTTTATAAGAGGATGAAGAGCAGTCAAACTGCTTTATAAAACGATGAAGAGCAGTCAAACTGTTTTATAAGAGGTTGAAGAGCAGTCAACCTGTTTTACACGAGGATGTAGAGCAGTCAGACTGGTTTACAAGAGTATGAAGAGCAGTCAACCTGTTTTACAAGAGGTTGAAGAGCAGTCAACCTGTTTTACAAGAGGATGAAGAGCAGTCAAACCGCTTTATAAGAGGATGAAGAGCAGTCAAACTGCTTTATAAAAGGATGAAGAGCAGTCAAACTGTTTTATAAGCAGACGAAGAGCAGTCAAACTGATTTATAATCGGACGAAGAGCAGTCAAACTGATTTATAAAAGGATGAACCGCAGTCAAACTGATTTATAATCGGACGAAGAGCAGTCAAACTGATTTATAAGAGGATGAAGAGCAGTCAAACTGCTTTATAAGAGGATGAAGTGCAGTCAAACTGTTTTATAGGAGGATGAAGCGCAGTCAAACTGGTTTATATGAGGATGAAGAGCAGTCAAACTGCTTTATAAGAGGATGAAGAGCAGTCAAACTGCATAACAAAACGATGAAGAGCAGTCAAACTGTTTTATAAGAGTACGAAGAGCAGTCAAACTGATTTAAGAGAGGATGAAGAGCAGTCAAACTGATTTAAAAGAGGATGAAGAGCAGTCAAACTGCTTGATAAAAGGATGAAGAACAGTCAAACTGATTTATAATCGGATGAAAAGCAGTCAATAATCGGACGAAGAGCAGTCAAACTGTTATATAGGAGGACGAAGAGCAGTCAAACTGAATTATAATCGGATGAAGAGCAGTCAAACTGATTTATAAGAGGATGAAGAGAAGTCAAACTGCTTTATAAAAGGATGAAGAGTAGTCAAACTGTTTAATAAGAGGACGAAGAGCAGTCAAACTGTTTTATAAGCGGACGAACAGCAGTCAAACTGATTTATAATCGGACGAAGAGCAGTCAAACTGATTTATAATCGGACGAAGAGCAGTCAAACGGTTTTATAAGAGGATGAAGAGCAGTCAAATTGATTTATAAGAGGATGAATAGCAGTCAAACTGATTTATAATCCGACGAAGAGCAGTCAAACTGTTCTATAGGAGGATGAAGCGCAGTCAAACTGGTTTATAAGAGGATGAAGAGCAGTCAAACTGATTTATAATCGGACGAAGAGCAGTCAAACGGTTTTATAAGAGGACGAAGAGCATTCAAACTGATTTATAAGAGGATGAAGAGCAGTCAAACTGATTTATAAGAGGATGAAGAGCAGTCAAACTGCTTTATAAAAGGATGAAGAGCAGTCAAACTGATTTATAATCGGATGAACAGCAGTCAATAATCGGACGAAGAGCAGTCAAACTGTTATAAAGGAGGACGAAGAGCAGTCAAACTGAATTATAATCGGATGAAGAGCAGTCAAACTGATTTATAAGAGGATGAAGAGCAGTCAAACTGCTTTATAAACGGATGAAGAGCAGTCAAACTGTTTAATAAGAGGACGAAGAGTAGTCAAACTGTTTTATAAGCGGACGAACAGCAGTCAAACTGATTTATAATCGGACGAACAGCAGTCAAACTGATTTATAAGAGGACGAAGAGCAGTCAAACGGTTTTATAAGAGGATGAAGAGCAGTCAAACTGCTTTATAAAAAGATGAAGCGCAGTCAAACTGTTTTGTACGAGGATGTAGAGCAGTCAGACTGTTTTACACGAGGTTGAAGAGCAGTCAACCTGTTTTACAAGAGGATGAAGAGCAGTCAAACCGCTTTATAAAAGGATGAAGAGCAGTCAAACTGATTTATAAAAGGATGAAGAGCAGTCAAACTGTTTTTATAAGTAGACGAAGAGCAGTCAAACTGATTTATAATCGGACGAAGAGCAGTCAAACTGATTTATAAAAGGATGAAGAGCAGTCAAACTGTTTTGTAAGCGGATGAACCGCAGTCAAACTGATTTATAATCGGACGAAGAGCAGTCAAACTGATTTATAAGAGGATGAAGAGCAGTCAAACTGTTTTATAAGAGGATGAAGAGCAGTCAAACTGTTTTATAGGAGGTTGAAGCGCAGTCAAACTGGTTTATATGAGGATGAAGAGCAGTCAAACTGCTTTAGAAGAGGATGAAGAGCAGTCAAACTGCTTTATAAAACGATGAAGAGCAGTCAAACTGTTTTATAAGAGGTTGAAGAGCAGTCAACCTGTTTTACACGAGGATGTAGAGCAGTCAGACTGGTTTACAAGAGTATGAAGAGCAGTCAACCTGTTTTACAAGAGGTTGAAGAGCAGTCAACCTGTTTTACAAGAGGATGAAGAGCAGTCAAACCGCTTTATAAGAGGATGAAGAGCAGTCAAACTGCTTTATAAAAGGATGAAGAGCAGTCAAACTGTTTTATAAGCAGACGAAGAGCAGTCAAACTGATTTATAATCGGACGAAGAGCAGTCAAACTGATTTATAAAAGGATGAAGAGCAGTCAAACTGTTTTATAAGCGGATGAACCGCAGTCAAACTGATTTATAATCGGACGAAGAGCAGTCAAACTGATTTATAAGAGGATGAAGAGCAGTCAAACTGCTTTATAAGAGGATGAAGTGCAGTCAAACTGTTTTATAGGAGGATGAAGCGCAGTCAAACTGGTTTATATGAGGATGAAGAGCAGTCAAACTGCTTTATAAGAGGATGAAGAGCAGTCAAACTGCTTTATAAAACGATGAAGAGCAGTCAAACTGTTTTATAAGAGTACGAAGAGCAGTCAAACTGATTTATAAGAGGATGAAGAGCAGTCAAACTGATTTAAAAGAGGATGAAGAGCAGTCAAACTGCTTTATAAAAGGATGAAGAGCAGTCAAACTGATTTATAATCGGATGAAAAGCAGTCAATAATCGGACGAAGAGCAGTCAAACTGTTATATAGGAGGACGAAGAGCAGTCAAACTGAATTATAATCGGATGAAGAGCAGTCAAACTGATTTATAAGAGGATGAAGAGCAGTCAAACTGCTTTATAAAAGGATGAAGAGTAGTCAAACTGTTTAATAAGAGGACGAAGAGCAGTCAAACTGTTTTATAAGCGGACGAACAGCAGTCAAACTGATTTATATTCGGACGAAGAGCAGTCACACTGATTTATAATCGGACGAAGAGCAGTCAAATTGATTTATAAGAGGATGAATAGCAGTCAAACTGATTTATAATCCGACGAAGAGCAGTCAAACTGTTCTATAGGAGGATGAAGCGCAGTCAAACTGGTTTATAAGAGGATGAAGAGCAGTCAAACTGATTTATAATCGGACGAAGAGCAGTCAAACGGTTTTATAAGAGGATGAAGAGCAGTCAAATTGATTTATAAGAGGATGAAGAGCAGTCAAACGGTTTTATAAGAGGATGAAGAGCAGTCAAATTGATTTATAAGAGGATGAAGAGCAGTCAAACTGATTTATAAGCGGACGAACAGCAGTCAAACTGATTTATAATCGGACGAAGAGCAGTCAAACGGTTTTATAAGAGGACGAAGAGCAGTCAAACTGATTTATAAGAGGATGAAGAGCAGTCAAACTGATTTTTAAGAGGATGAAGAGCAGTCAAACTGCTTTATAAAAGGATGAAGAGCAGTCAAACTGCTTTATAAAAAGATGAAGCGCAGTCAAACTGTTTTGTACGAGGATGTAGAGCAGTCAGACTGTTTTACAAGAGGTTGAAGAGCAGTCAACCTGTTTTACAAGAGGATGAAGAGCAGTCAAACCGCTTTATAAAAGGATGAAGAGCAGTCAAACTGATTTATAATCGGACGAAGAGCAGTCAAACTGTTCTATACGGGGATGAAGCGCAGTCAAACTGGTTTATAGGAGGATGAAGAGCAGTCAAACTGCTTTATAAGAGGATGAAGAGCAGTCAAACTGCTTTATAAAACGATGAAGAGCAGTCAAACTGTTTTATAAGAGGTTGAAGAGCAGTCAACCTGTTTTACACGAGGATGTAGAGCAGTCAGACTGGTTTACAAGAGTATGAAGAGCAGTCAACCTGTTTTACAAGAGGTTGAAGAGCAGTCAACCTGTTTTACAAGAGGATGAAGAGCAGTCAAACCGCTTTATAAGAGGATGAAGAGCAGTCAAACTGCTTTATAAAAGGATGAAGAGCAGTCAAACTGTTTTATAAGCAGACGAAGAGCAGTCAAACTGATTTATAATCGGACGAAGAGCAGTCAAACTGTTTTATAAGCGGATGAACCGCAGTCAAACTGATTTATAATCGGACGAAGAGCAGTCAAACTGATTTATAAGAGGATGAAGAGCAGTCAAACTGCTTTATAAGAGGATGAAGTGCAGTCAAACTGTTTTATAGGAGGATGAAGCGCAGTCAAACTGGTTTATATGAGGATGAAGAGCAGTCAAACTGCTTTATAAGAGGATGAAGAGCAGTCAAACTGCTTTATAAAACGATGAAGAGCAGTCAAACTGTTTTATAAGAGTACGAAGAGCAGTCAAACTGATTTATAAGAGGATGAAGAGCAGTCAAACTGATTTAAAAGAGGATGAAGAGCAGTCAAACTGCTTTATAAAAGGATGAAGAACAGTCAAACTGATTTATAATCGGATGAAAAGCAGTCAATAATCGGACGAAGAGCAGTCAAACTGTTATATAGGAGGACGAAGAGCAGTCAAACTGAATTATAATCGGATGAAGAGCAGTCAAACTGATTTATAAGAGGATGAAGAGCAGTCAAACTGCTTTATAAAAGGATGAAGAGTAGTCAAACTGTTTAATAAGAGGACGAAGAGCAGTCAAACTGTTTTATAAGCGGACGAACAGCAGTCAAACTGATTTATAATCGGACGAAGAGCAGTCAAACTGATTTATAATCGGACGAAGAGCAGTCAAACGGTTTTATAAGAGGATGAAGAGCAGTCAAATTGATTTATAAGAGGATGAATAGCAGTCAAACTGATTTATAATCCGACGAAGAGCAGTCAAACTGTTCTATAGGAGGATGAAGCGCAGTCAAACTGGTTTATAAGAGGATGAAGAGCAGTCAAACTGCTTTATAATCGGACGAAGAGCAGTCAAACCGTTTTATAAGAGGATGAAGAGCAGTCAAATTGATTTATAAGAGGATGAAGAGCGGTCAAACGGTTTTATAAGAGGATGAAGAGGAGTCAAATTGATTTATAAGAGGATGAAGAGCAGTCAAACTGATTTATAAGCGGACGAACAGCAGTCAAACTGATTTATAATCGGACGAAGAGCAGTCAAACGGTTTTATAAGAGGACGAAGAGCAGTCAAAATAATTTATAAGAGGATGAAGAGCAGTCAAACTGATTTATAAGAGGATGAAGAGCAGTCAAACTGCTTTATAAAAGGATGAAGAGCAGTCAAACTGATTTATAATCGGATGAACAGCAGTCAATAATCGGACGAAGAGCAGTCAAACTGTTTTATAAGCGGATGAACCGCAGTCAAACTGATTTATAATCGGACGAAGAGCAGTCAAACTGATTTATAAGAGGATGAAGAGCAGTCAAACTGCTTTATAAGAGGATGAAGTGCAGTCAAACTGTTTTATAGGAGGATGAAGCGCAGTCAAACTGGTTTATATGAGGATGAAGAGCAGTCAAACTGCTTTATAAGAGGATGAAGAGCAGTCAAACTGCTTTATAAAACGATGAAGAGCAGTCAAACTGTTTTATAAGAGTACGAAGAGCAGTCAAACTGATTTATAAGAGGATGAAGAGCAGTCAAACTGATTTAAAAGAGGATGAAGAGCAGTCAAACTGCTTTATAAAAGGATGAAGAACAGTCAAACTGATTTATAATCGGATGAAAAGCAGTCAATAATCGGACGAAGAGCAGTCAAACTGTTATATAGGAGGACGAAGAGCAGTCAAACTGAATTATAATCGGATGAAGAGCAGTCAAACTGATTTATAAGAGGATGAAGAGCAGTCAAACTGCTTTATAAAAGGATGAAGAGTAGTCAAACTGTTTAATAAGAGGACGAAGAGCAGTCAAACTGTTTTATAAGCGGACGAACAGCAGTCAAACTGATTTATAATCGGACGAAGAGCAGTCAAACTGATTTATAATCGGACGAAGAGCAGTCAAACGGTTTTATAAGAGGATGAAGAGCAGTCAAATTGATTTATAAGAGGATGAATAGCAGTCAAACTGATTTATAATCCGACGAAGAGCAGTCAAACTGTTCTATAGGAGGATGAAGCGCAGTCAAACTGGTTTATAAGAGGATGAAGAGCAGTCAAACTGATTTATAATCGGACGAAGAGCAGTCAAACGGTTTTATAAGAGGATGAAGAGCAGTCAAATTGATTTATAAGAGGATGAAGAGCGGTCAAACGGTTTTATAAGAGGATGAAGAGGAGTCAAATTGATTTATAAGAGGATGAAGAGCAGTCAAACTGATTTATAAGCGGACGAACAGCAGTCAAACTGATTTATAATCGGACGAAGAGCAGTCAAACGGTTTTATAAGAGGACGAAGAGCAGTCAAAATGATTTATAAGAGGATGAAGAGCAGTCAAACTGATTTATAAGAGGATGAAGAGCAGTCAAACTGCTTTATAAAAGGATGAAGAGCAGTCAAACTGATTTATAATCGGATGAACAGCAGTCAATAATCGGACGAAGAGCAGTCAAACTGTTATAAAGGAGGACGAAGAGCAGTCAAACTGAATTATAATCGGATGAAGAGCAGTCAAACTGATTTATAAGAGGATGAAGAGCAGTCAAACTGCTTTATAAACGGATGAAGAGCAGTCAAACTGTTTAATAAGAGGATAAAGAGCAGTCAAATTGATTTATAAGAGGATGAAGAGCAGTCAAACTGATTTATAAGCGGACGAACAGCAGTCAAACTGATTTATAATCGGACGAAGAGCAGTCAAACGGTTTTATAAGAGGACGAAGAGCAGTCAAACTGATTTATAAGAGGATAAAGAGCAGTCAAACTGATTTATAAGAGGATGAAGAGCAGTCAAACTGCTTTATAAAAGGATGAAGAGCAGTCAAACTGATTTATAATCGGATGAACAGCAGTCAATAATCGGACGAAGAGCAGTCAAACTGTTATAAAGGAGGACGAAGAGCAGTCAAACTGAATTATAATCGGATGAAGAGCAGTCAAACTGATTTATAAGAGGATGAAGAGCAGTCAAACTGCTTTATAAACGGATGAAGAGCAGTCAAACTGTTTAATAAGAGGACGAAGAGCAGTCAAACTGTTTTATAAGCGGACTAACAGCAGTCAAACTGATTTATAATCGGACGAAGAGCATTCAAACTGATTTATAATCGGACGAAGAGCAGTCAAACGGTTTTATAAGAGGATGAAGAGCAGTCAAACTGCTTTATAAAAAGAAGAAGCGCAGTCAAACTGTTTTGTACGAGGATGTAGAGCAGTCAGACTGTTTTACAAGAGGTTGAAGAGCAGTCAACCTGTTTTACAAGAGGATGAAGAGCAGTCAAACCGCTTTATAAAAGGATGAAGAGCAGTCAAACTGATTTATAATCGGACGAAGAGCAGTCAAACTGTTCTATACGGGGATGAAGCGCAGTCAAACTGGTTTATAGGAGGATGAAGAGCAGTCAAACTGATTTATAATCCGACGAAGAGCAGTCAAACTGTTCTATAGGAGGATGAAGCGCAGTCAAACTGGTTTATAGGAGGATGAAGAGCAGTCAAACTGCTTTATAAAACGATGAAGAGCAGTCCAACTGTTTTATAAGAGGACGAAGAGCAGTCAAACTGATTTATAAGAGGATGAAGAGCAGTCAAACTGATTTATAAGAGGATGAAGAGCAGTCAAACTGCTTTATAAAAGGCTGAAGAGCAGTCAAACTGATTTATAATCGGACGAAGAGCAGTCAATGATCGGACGAAGAGCAGTCAAACTCTTCTATAGGAGGATGAAGCACAGTCAAACTGTTTTACACGAGGATTTAGAGCAGTCAGACTGGTTTACAAGAGGATGAAGAGCAGTCAGCCTGTTTTAGAAGAGGATGAAGAGCAGTCAAACTGTTTTATAAGAGAATGAAGAGCAGTCAAACTGCTTTATAAAAGGATGAAGAGCAGTCAAACTGTTTTATAAGAGGACGAAGAGCAGTCAAACTGTTTTATAAGCGGAGGAACAGCAGTCAAACTGATTTATAATCGGACGAAGAGCAGTCAAACTGATTTATAATCGGACGAAGAGCAGTCAAAAGGTTTTATAAGAGGATGAAGAGCAGTCAAATTGATTTATAAGAGGATGAAGAGCAGTCAAACTGCTTTATAAAAGGATGAAGAGCAGTGAAACTGCTTTATACGAGGATGTAGAGCAGTCAGACTGTTTTACAAGAGGTTGAAGAGCAGTCAACCTGTTTTACAAGAGGATGAAGAGCAGTCAAACTGTTTTATAAGAGGATGAAGAGCAGTCAAACTGATTTATAATCGGACGAAGAGCAGTCAAACTGTTCTATACGAGGATGAAGCGCAGTCAAACTGGTTTATAGGAGGATGAAGAGCAGTCAAACTGTTCTATAGGAGGATGAAGCGCAGTCAAACTGGTTTATATGAGGATGAAGAGCAGTCAAATTGCTCTATAAGAGGATGAAGAGCAGTCAAACTGCTTAACAAAACGATGAAGAGCAGTCAAACTGTTTTATAAGAGGACGAAGAGCAGTCAAACTGATTTATAAGAGGATGAAGAGCAGTCAAACTGATTTAAAAGAGGATGAAGAGCAGTCAAACTGCTTTATAAAAGGATGAAGAGCAGTCAAACTGATTTATAATCGGATGAACAGCAGTCAATAATCGGACGAAGAGCAGTCAAACTGTTATATAGGAGGACGAAGAGCAGTCAAACTGAATTATAATCGGATGAAGAGCAGTCAAACTGATTTATAAGAGGATGAAGAGCAGTCAAACTGCTTTATAAAAGGATGAAGATCAGTCAAACTGTTTAAAAAGAGGACGAAGAGCAGTCAAACTGTTTTATAAGCGGACGAACAGCAGTCAAACTGATTTATAATCGGACGAAGAGCAGTCAAACTGATTTATAATCGGACGAAGAGCAGTCAAACGGTTTTATAAGAGGATGAAGAGCAGTCAAATTGATTTATAAGAGGATGAAGAGCAGTCAAACGGTTTTATAAGAGGATGAAGAGCAGTCAAATTGATTTATAAGAGGACGAAGAGCAGTCAAACTGATTTATAAGAGGATGAAGAGCAGTCAAACTGATTTATAAGAGGATGAAGAGCAGTGAAACTGCTTTATAAAACGATGAAGAGCAGTCAAACTGTTTTATAAGAGGACGAAGTGCAGTCAAACTGATTTGTAAGAGGATGAAGAGCAGTCAAACTGATTTATAAGAGGATGAAGAGCAGTCAAACTGCTTTATATAAGGATGAAGAGCAGTCAAACTGATTTATAAACGGACGAAGAGCAGTCAATAATCGGACGAAGAGCAGCCAAACTGTTCTATAGGAGGATGAAGCGCAGTCAAACTGTTTTACACGAGGATGTAGAGCAGTCAGACTGGTTTACAAGAGTATGAAGAGCAGTCAACCTGTTTTACAAGAGGTTGAAGAGCAGTCAAACTGTTTTATAAGAGGATGAAGAGCAGTCAAACTGCTTTATAAAAGGATGAAGAGCAGTCAAACTGTTTTATAAGCAGACGAAGAGCAGTCAAACTGATTTATAATCGGACGAAGAGCAGTCAAACTGATTTATAAGAGGATGAAGAGCAGTCAAACTGTTTTATAGGAGGATGAAGCGCAGTCAAACTGGTTTATATGAGGATGAAGAGCAGTCAAACTGCTTTATAAGAGGATGAAGAGCAGTCAAACTGCTTTATAAAACGATGAAGAGCAGTCAAACTGTTTTATAAGAGTACGAAGAGCAGTCAAACTGATTTATAAGAGGATGAAGAGCAGTCAAACTGATTTAAAAGAGGATGAAGAGCAGTCAAACTGCTTTATAAAAGGATGAAGAGCAGTCAAACTGATTTATAATCGGATGTAAAGCAGTCAATAATCGGACGAAGAGCAGTCAAACTGTTATATAGGAGGACGAAGAGCAGTCAAACTGAATTATAATCGGATGAAGAGCAGTCAAACTGATTTATAAGAGAATGAAGAGCAGTCAAACTGCTTTATAAAAGGATGAAGAGTAGTCAAACTGTTTAATAAGAGGACGAAGAGCAGTCAAACTGTTTTATAAGCGGACGAACAGCAGTCAAACTGATTTATAATCGGACGAAGAGCAGTCAAACTGATTTATAATCGGACGAAGAGCAGTCAAACGGTTTTATAAGAGGATGAAGAGCAGTCAAATTGATTTATAAGAGGATGAAGAGCAGTCAAACTGATTTATAATCGGACGAAGAGCAGTCAAACGGTTTTATAAGAGGATGAAGAGCAGTCAAACTGCTTTATAAGAGGACGAAGAGCAATCAAACTGTTTTATAAGCGGACGAACAGCAGTCAAACTGATTTATAATCGGACGAAGAGCAGTCAAACTGTTCTATACGAGGATGAAGCGCAGTCAAACTGGTTTATAGGAGGATGAAGAGCAGTCAAACTGTTCTATAGGAGGATGAAGCGCAGTCAAACTGGTTTATATGAGGATGAAGAGCAGTCAAACTGCTCTATAAGAGGATGAAGAGCAGTCAAACTGCTTAACAAAACGATGAAGAGCAGTCAAACTGTTTTATAAGAGGACGAAGAGCAGTCAAACTGATTTATAAGAGGATGAAGAGCAGTCAAACTGATTTAAAAGAGGATGAAGAACAGTCAAACTGCTTTATAAAAGGATGAAGAGCAGTCAAACTGATTTATAAGAGGATGAAGAGCAGTCAAACCGCTTTATAAAAGGATGAAGAGCAGTCTACTGTTTTATAAGAGGACGAAGACCAGTCAAACTGATTTATAAGAGGATGAAGAGCAGTCAAACTGATTTAAAAGAGGATGAAGAGCAGTCAAACTGCTTTATAAAAGGATGAAGAGCAGTCAAACTGATTTATAATCGGATGAACAGCAGTCAATAATGGGACGAAGAGCAGTCAAACTGTTATATAGGAGGACGAAGAGCAGTCAAACTGAATTATAATCGGATGAAGAGCAGTCAAACTGATTTATAAGAGGATGAAGAGCAGTCAAACTGCTTTATAAAAGCATGAAGAGCAGTCAAACTGTTTAATAAGAGGACGAAGAGCAATCAAACTGTTTTATAAGCGGACGAACAGCAGTCAAACTGATTTATAATCGGACGAAGAGCAGTCAAACTGTTCTATACGAGGATGAAGCGCAGTCAAACTGGTTTATAGGAGGATGAAGAGCAGTCAAACTGCTTTATAAAAGGATGAAGAGCAGTCAAACTGATTTATAATCGGATGAACAGCAGTCAATAATCGGACGAAGAGCAGTCAAACTGTTATATAGGAGGACGAAGAGCAGTCAAACTGAATTATAATCGGATGAAGAGCAGTCAAACTGATTTATAAGAGGATGAAGAGCAGTCAAACTGCTTTATAAAAGGATGAAGATCAGTCAAACTGTTTAAAAAGAGGACGAAGAGCAGTCAAACTGTTTTATAAGCGGACGAACAGCAGTCAAACTGATTTATAATCGGACGAAGAGCAGTCAAACTGATTTATAATCGGACGAAGAGCAGTCAAACGGTTTTATAAGAGGATGAAGAGCAGTCAAATTGATTTATAAGAGGATGAAGAGCAGTCAAACGGTTTTATAAGAGGATGAAGAGCAGTCAAATTGATTTATAAGAGGATGAAGAGCAGTCAAACTGATTTATAAGCGGACGAACAGCAGTCAAACTGATTTATAATCGGACGAAGAGCAGTCAAACGGTTTTATAAGAGGACGAAGAGCAGTCAAACTGATTTATAAGAGGATGAAGAGCAGTCAAACTGATTTATAAGAGGATGAAGAGCAGTGAAACTGCTTTATAAAACGATGAAGAGCAGTCAAACTGTTTTATAAGAGGACGAAGTGCAGTCAAACTGATTTGTAAGAGGATGAAGAGCAGTCAAACTGATTTATAAGAGGATGAAGAGCAGTCAAACTGCTTTATATAAGGATGAAGAGCAGTCAAACTGATTTATAAACGGACGAAGAGCAGTCAATAATCGGACGAAGAGCAGCCAAACTGTTCTATAGGAGGATGAAGCGCAGTCAAACTGTTTTACACGAGGATGTAGAGCAGTCAGACTGGTTTACAAGAGTATGAAGAGCAGTCAACCTGTTTTACAAGAGGTTGAAGAGCAGTCAAACTGTTTTATAAGAGGATGAAGAGCAGTCAAACTGCTTTATAAAAGGATGAAGAGCAGTCAAACTGTTTTATAAGCAGACGAAGAGCAGTCAAACTGATTTATAATCGGACGAAGAGCAGTCAAACTGATTTATAAGAGGATGAAGAGCAGTCAAACTGTTTTATAGGAGGATGAAGCGCAGTCAAACTGGTTTATATGAGGATGAAGAGCAGTCAAACTGCTTTATAAGAGGATGAAGAGCAGTCAAACTGCTTTATAAAACGATGAAGAGCAGTCAAACTGTTTTATAAGAGTACGAAGAGCAGTCAAACTGATTTATAAGAGGATGAAGAGCAGTCAAACTGATTTAAAAGAGGATGAAGAGCAGTCAAACTGCTTTATAAAAGGATGAAGAGCAGTCAAACTGATTTATAATCGGATGTAAAGCAGTCAATAATCGGACGAAGAGCAGTCAAACTGTTATATAGGAGGACGAAGAGCAGTCAAACTGAATTATAATCGGATGAAGAGCAGTCAAACTGATTTATAAGAGAATGAAGAGCAGTCAAACTGCTTTATAAAAGGATGAAGAGTAGTCAAACTGTTTAATAAGAGGACGAAGAGCAGTCAAACTGTTTTATAAGCGGACGAACAGCAGTCAAACTGATTTATAATCGGACGAAGAGCAGTCAAACTGATTTATAATCGGACGAAGAGCAGTCAAACGGTTTTATAAGAGGATGAAGAGCAGTCAAATTGATTTATAAGAGGATGAAGAGCAGTCAAACTGATTTATAATCGGACGAAGAGCAGTCAAACGGTTTTATAAGAGGATGAAGAGCAGTCAAATTGATTTATAAGAGGATGAAGAGCAGTCAAACGGTTTTATAAGAGGATGAAGAGCAGTCAAATTGATTTATAAGAGGATGAAGAGCAGTCAAACTGATTTATAAGCGGACGAACAGCAGTCAAACTGATTTATAATCGGACGAAGAGCAGTCAAACGGTTTTATAAGAGGATGAAGAGCAGTCAAACTGCTTTATAAACGGATGAAGAGCAGTCAAACTGTTTAATAAGAGGACGAAGAGCAGTCAAACTGTTTTATAAGCGGACGAACAGCAGTCAAACTGATTTATAATCGGACGAAGAGCAGTCAAACTGATTTATAATCGGACGAAGAGCAGTCAAACGGTTTTATAAGAGGATGAAGAGCAGTCAAACTGCTTTATAAAAAGATGAAGCGCAGTCAAACTGTTTTGTACGAGGATGTAGAGCAGTCAGACTGTTTTACAAGAGGTTGAAGAGCAGTCAACCTGTTTTACAAGAGGATGAAGAGCAGTCAAACCGCTTTATAAAAGGATGAAGAGCAGTCAAACTGATTTATAATCGGACGAAGAGCAGTCAAACTGTTCTATACGGGGATGAAGCGCAGTCAAACTGTTTTATAAGAGGATGAAGAGCAGTCAAATTGATTTATAAGAGGATGAAGAGCAGTCAAACTGCTTTATAAAAGGATGAAGAGCAGTCAAACTGCTTTATACGAGGATGTAGAGCAGTCAGACTGTTTTACAAGAGGTTGAAGAGCAGTCAACCTGTTTTACAAGAGGATGAAGAGCAGTCAAACTGTTTTATAAGAGGATGAAGAGCAGTCAAACTGATTTATAAGAGGATGAAGAGCAGTCAAACTGCTTTATAAGAGGACGAAGAGCAATCAAACTGTTTTATAAGCGGACGAACAGCAGTCAAACTGATTTATAATCGGACGAAGAGCAGTCAAACTGTTCTATACGAGGATGAAGCGCAGTCAAACTGGTTTATAGGAGGATGAAGAGCAGTCAAACTGTTCTATAGGAGGATGAAGCGCAGTCAAACTGGTTTATATGAGGATGAAGAGCAGTCAAACTGCTCTATAAGAGGATGAAGAGCAGTCAAACTGCTTAACAAAACGATGAAGAGCAGTCAAACTGTTTTATAAGAGGACGAAGAGCAGTCAAACTGATTTATAAGAGGATGAAGAGCAGTCAAACTGATTTAAAAGAGGATGAAGAACAGTCAAACTGCTTTATAAAAGGATGAAGAGCAGTCAAACTGATTTATAAGAGGATGAAAAGCAGTCAAACCGCTTTATAAAAGGATGAAGAGCAGTCTACTGTTTTATAAGAGGACGAAGACCAGTCAAACTGATTTATAAGAGGATGAAGAGCAGTCAAACTGATTTAAAAGAGGATGAAGAGCAGTCAAACTGCTTTATAAAAGGATGAAGAGCAGTCAAACTGATTTATAATCGGATGAACAGCAGTCAATAATGGGACGAAGAGCAGTCAAACTGTTATATAGGAGGACGAAGAGCAGTCAAACTGAATTATAATCGGATGAAGAGCAGTCAAACTGATTTATAAGAGGATGAAGAGCAGTCAAACTGCTTTATAAAAGCATGAAGAGCAGTCAAACTGTTTAATAAGAGGACGAAGAGCAATCAAACTGTTTTATAAGCGGACGAACAGCAGTCAAACTGATTTATAATCGGACGAAGAGCAGTCAAACTGTTCTATACGAGGATGAAGCGCAGTCAAACTGGTTTATAGGAGGATGAAGAGCAGTCAAACTGTTCTATAGGAGGATGAAGCGCAGTCAAACTGGTTTATATGAGGATGAAGAGCAGTCAAACTGCTCTATAAGAGGATGAAGAGCAGTCAAACTGCTTAATAAAACGATGAAGAGCAGTCAAACTGTTTTATAAGAGGACGAAGAGCAGTCAAACTGATTTATAAGAGGATGAAGAGCAGTCAAACTGATTTAAAAGAGGATGAAGAGCAGTCAAACTGCTTTATAAAAGGATGAAGAGCAGTCAAACTGATTTATAATCGGATGAACAGCAGTCAATAATCTGACGAAGAGCAGTCAAACTGTTATATAGGAGGACGAAGAGCAGTCAAACTGAATTATAATCGGATGAAGAGCAGTCAAACTGATTTATAAGAGGATGAAGAGCAGTCAAACTGTTTTATAAGCGGATGAACCGCAGTCAAACTGTTTTATAAGCGGATGAACCGCAGTCAAACTGATTTATAATCGGACGAAGAGCAGTCAAACTGATTTATAAGAGGATGAAGAGCAGTCAAACTGTTTTATAAGAGGATGAAGAGCAGTCAAACTGTTCTATAGGAGGATGAAGCGCAGTCAAACTGGTTTATATGAGGATGAAGAGCAGTCAAACTGCTTTATAAGAGGATGAAGAGCAGTCAAACTGCTTTATAAAACGATGAAGAGCAGTCAAACTGTTTTATAAGAGGACGAAGAGCAGTCAAACTGATTTATAAGAGGATGAAGAGCAGTCAAAATGATTTAAAAGAGGATGAAGAGCAGTCAAACTGCTTTATAAAAGGATGAAGAGCAGTCAAACTGATTTATAATCGGATGAACAGCAGTCAATAATCGGACGAAGAGCAGTCAAACTGTTATATAGGAGGACGAAGAGCAGTCAAACTGAATTATAATCGGATGAAGAGCAGTCAAACTGATTTATAAGAGGATGAAGAGCAGTCAAACTGCTTTATAAAAGGATGAAGAGTAGTCAAACTGTTTAATAAAAGGACGAAGAGCAGTCAAACTGTTTTATAAGCGGACGAACAGCAGTCAAACTGATTTATAAGAGAATGAAGAGCAGTCAAACTGTTCTATAGGAGGATAAAGCGCAGTCAAACTGGTTTATATGAGGATGAAGAGCAGTCAAACTGCTTTATAAGAGGATGAAGAGCAGTCAAACTGCTTTATAAAACGATGAAGAGCAGTTAAACTGTTATATAAGAGGACGAAGAGCAGTCAAACTGATTTATAAGAGGATGAAGAGCAGTCAAACTGATTTAAAAGAGGATGAAGAGCAGTCAAACTGCTTTATAAAAGGATGAAGAGCAGTCAAACTGATTTATAATCGGATGAACAGCAGTCAATAATCGGACGAAGAGCAGTCAAACTGTTATATAGGAGGACGAAGAGCAGTCAAACTGAATTATAATCGGATGAGGAGCAGTCAAACTGATTTATAAGAGGATGAAGAGCAGTCAAACTGCTTTATAAAAGGATGAAGAGCAGTCAAACTGTTTAATAAGAGCACGAAGAGCAGTCAAACTGTTTTATAAGCGGACGAACAGCAGTCAAACTGATTTATAATCGGACGAAGAGCAGTCAAACTGATTTATAATCGGACGAAGAGCAGTCAAACGGTTTTATAAGACGATGAAGAGCAGTCAAATTGATTTATAAGAGGATGAAGAGCAGTCAAACTGCTTTATAAAAAGATGAAGCGCAGTCAAACTGTTTTATACGAGGATGTAGAGCAGTCAGACTGTTTTACAAGAGGTTGAAGAGCAGTCAACCTGTTTTACAAGAGGATGAAGAGCAGTCAAACCGCTTTATAAAAGGATGAAGAGCAGTCAAACTGATTTATAATCGGACGAAGAGCAGTCAAACTGTTCTATACGGGGATGAAGCGCAGTCAAACTGGTTTATAGGAGGATGAAGAGCAGTCAAACTATTTTATAAGAGGATGAAGAGCAGTCAAACTGATTTAAAATCCGACGAAGAGCAGTCAAACTGTTCTATAGGAGGATGAAGCGCAGTCAAACTGGTTTATAGGAGGATGAAGAGCAGTCAAACAGCTTTATAGGAGGATGAAGAGCAGTCAAACTGCTTTATAAAACGATGAAGAGCAGTCCAACTGTTTTATAAGAGGACGAAGAGCAGTCAAACTGATTTATAAGAGGATGAAGAGCAGTCAAACTGATTTATAAGAGGATGAAGAGCAGTCAAACTGCTTTATAAAAGGCTGAAGAGCAGTCAAACTGATTTATAATCGGACGAAGAGCAGTCAATGATCGGACGAAGAGCAGTCAAACTCTTCTATAGGAGGATGAAGCGCAGTCAAACTGTTTTACACGAGGATTTAGAGCAGTCAGACTGGTTTACAAGAGGATGAAGAGCAGTCAGCCTGTTTTAGAAGAGGATGAAGAGCAGTCAAACTGTTTTATAAGAGAATGAAGAGCAGTCAAACTGCTTTATAAAAGGATGAAGAGCAGTCAAACTGTTTTATGAGAGGACGAAGAGCAGTCAAACTGTTTTATAAGAGGACGAAGAGCAGTCAAACTGTTCTATACGAGGACGAAGAGCAGTCAAACTGAATTATAATCGGATGAAGAGCAGTCAAACTGATTTATAAGAGGATGAAGAGCAGTCAAACTGCTTTATAAAAGCATGAAGAGCAGTCAAACTGTTTAATAAGAGGACGAAGAGCAATCAAACTGTTTTATAAGCGGACGAACAGCAGTAAAACTGATTTATAATCGGACGAAGAGCAGTCAAACTGTTCTATACGAGGATGAAGCGCAGTCAAACTGGTTTATAGGAGGATGAAGAGCAGTCAAACTGGTTTATATGAGGATGAAGAGCAGTCAAACTGCTCTATAAGAGGATGAAGAGCAGTCAAACTGCTTAATAAAACGATGAAGAGCAGTCAAACTGTTTTATAAGAGGACGAAGAGCAGTCAAACTGATTTATAAGAGGATGAAGAGCAGTCAAACTGATTTAAAAGAGGATGAAGAGCAGTCAAACTGCTTTATAAAAGGATGAAGAGCAGTCAAACTGATTTATAAGAGGATGAAGAGCAGTCAAACTGCTTTATAAAAGGATGAAGAGCAGTCAAACTGTTTAAAAAGAGGACGAAGAGCAGTCAAACTGTTTTATAAGCGGACGAACAGCAGTCAAACTGATTTATAATCGGACGAAGAGCAGTCAAACTGATTTATAATCGGACGAAGAGCAGTCAAACAGTTTTATAAGAGGATGAAGAGCAGTCAAATTGATTTATAAGAGGATGAAGAGCAGTCAAACGGTTTTATAAGAGGATGAAGAGCAGTCAAATTGATTTATAAGAGGATGAAGAGCAGTCAAACTGATTTATAATCGGACGAAGAGCAGTCAAACTGATTTATAATCGGACGAAGAGCAGTCAAACGGTTTTATAAGAGGATGAAGAGCAGTCAAATTGATTTATAAGAAGATGAAGAGCTGTCAAACTGCTTTATAAAAGGATGAAGAGCAGTCAAACTGTTTTATAAGAGGACGAAGAGCAGTCAAACTGATTTATAAGAGGATGAAGAGCAGTCAAACTGATTTATAAGAGGATGAAGAGCAGTGAAACTGCTTTATAAAACGATGAAGAGCAGTCAAACTGTTTTATAAGAGGACGAAGTGCAGTCAAACTGATTTGTAAGAGGATGAAGAGCAGTCAAACTGATTTATAAGAGGATGAAGAGCAGTCAAACTGATTTATAAACGGACGAAGAGCAGTCAATAATCGGACGAAGAGCAGCCAAACTGTTCTATAGGAGGATGAAGCGCAGTCAAACTGTTTTACACGAGGATGTAGAGCAGTCAGACTGGTTTACAAGAGTATGAAGAGCAGTCAACCTGTTTTACAAGAGGTTGAAGAGCAGTCAAACTGTTTTATAAGAGGATGAAGAGCAGTCAAACTGATTTATAAGAGGATGAAGAGCAGTCAAACTGTTTTATAAGCAGACGAAGAGCAGTCAAACTGATTTATAATCGGACGAAGAGAAGTCAAACTGATTTATAAAAGGATGAAGAGGAGTCAAACTGTTTTATAAGCGGATGAACCGCAGTCAAACTGATTTATAATCGGACGAAGACCAGTCAAACTGATTTATAAGAGGATGAAGAGCAGTCAAACTGCTTTATAAGAGGATGAAGAGCAGTCAAACTGTTCTATAGGAGGATGAAGCGCAGTCAAACTGGTTTATATGAGGATGAAGAGCAGTCAAACCGCTTTATAAGAGGATGAAGAGCAGTCAAACTGCTTTATAAAACGATGAAGAGCAGTCAAACTGCTTTATAAAAGGATGAAGAGCAGTCAAACTGATTTATAATCGGATGAACAGCAGTCAATAATCGGACGAAGAGCAGTCAAACTGTTATATAGGAGGACGAAGAGCAGTCAAACTGAATTATAATCGGATGAAGAGCAGTCAAACTGATTTATAAGAGGATGAAGAGCAGTCAAACTGCTTTATAAAAGGATGAAGAGTAGTCAAACTGTTTAATAAGAGGACGAAGAGCAGTCAAACTGTTTTATAAGCGGACGAACAGCAGTCAAACTGATTTATAATCGGACGAAGAGCAGTCAAACTGATTTATAATCGGACGAAGAGCAGTCAAACGGTTTTATAAGAGGATGAAGAGCAGTCAAATTGATTTATAAGAGGATGAAGAGCAGTCAAACTGATTTATAATCCGACGAAGAGCAGTCAAACTGTTCTATAGGAGGATGAAGCGCAGTCAAACTGGTTTATAGGAGGATGAAGAGCACTCAAACTGATTTATAAGAGGATGAAGAGCAGTCAAACTGCTTTATAAAAGGCTGAAGAGCAGTCAAACTGATTTATAATCGGACGAAGAGCAGTCAATGATCGGACGAAGAGCAGTCAAACTCTTCTATAGGAGGATGAAGCGCAGTCAAACTGTTTTACACGAGGATGTAGAGCAGTCAGACTGGTTTACAAGAGTATGAAGAGCAGTCAACCTGTTTTACAAGAGGTTGAAGAGCAGTCAAACTGTTTTATAAGAGGATGAAGAGCAGTCAAACTGATTTATAAGAGGATGAAGAGCAGTCAAACTGTTTTATAAGCAGACGAAGAGCAGTCAAACTGATTCATAATCGGACGAAGAGCAGTCAAACTGATTTATAAAAGGATGAAGAGGAGTCAAACTGTTTTATAAGCGGATGAACCGCAGTCAAACTGATTTATAATCGGACGAAGACCAGTCAAACTGATTTATAATAGGATGAAGAGCAGTCAAACTGCTTTATAAGAGGATGAAGAGCAGTCAAACTGTTCTATAGGAGGATGAAGCGCAGTCAAACTGGTTTATATGAGGATGAAGAGCAGTCAAACTGCTTTATAAGAGGATGAAGAGCAGTCAAACTGCTTTATAAAACGATGAAGAGCAGTCAAACTGCTTTATAAAAGGATGAAGAGCAGTCAAACTGATTTATAAGAGGATGAAGAGCAGTCAATAATCGGACGAAGAGCAGTCAAACTGTTATATAGGAGGACGAAGAGCAGTCAAACTGAATTATAATCGGATGAAGAGCAGTCAAACTGATTTATAAGAGGATGAAGAGCAGTCAAACTGCTTTATAAAAGGATGAAGAGTAGTCAAACTGTTTGATAAGAGGACGAAGAGCAGTCAAACTGTTTTTTAAGCGGACGAACAGCAGTCAAACTGATTTATAATCGGACGAAGAGCAGTCAAACTGATTTATAATCGGACGAAGAGCAGTCAAACGGTTTTATAAGAGGATGAAGAGCAGTCAAATTGATTTATAAGAGGATGAAGAGCAGTCAAACTGATTTATTATCCGACGAAGAGCAGTCAAACTGTTCTATAGGAGAATGAAGCGCAGTCAAACTGGTTTATAGGAGGATGAAGAGCACTCAAACTGATTTATAAGAGGATGAAGAGCAGTCAAACTGCTTTATAAAAGGCTGAAGAGCAGTCAAACTGATTTATAATCGGACGAAGAGCAGTCAATGATCGGACGAAGAGCAGTCAAACTCTTCTATAGGAGGATGAAGCGCAGTCAAACTGTTTTACACGAGGATGTAGAGCAGTCAGACTGGTTTACAAGAGTATGAAGAGCAGTCAACCTGTTTTACAAGAGGTTGAAGAGCAGTCAAACTGTTTTATAAGAGGATGAAGAGCAGTCAAACTGATTTATAAGAGGATGAAGAGCAGTCAAACTGTTTTATAAGCAGACGAAGAGCAGTCAAACTGATTCATAATCGGACGAAGAGCAGTCAAACTGATTTATAAAAGGATGAAGAGGAGTCAAACTGTTTTATAAACGGATGAACCGCAGTCAAACTGATTTATAATCGGACGAAGACCAGTCAAACTGATTTATAAGAGGATGAAGAGCAGTCAAACTGCTTTATAAGAGGATGAAGAGCAGTCAAACTGTTCTATAGGAGGATGAAGCGCAGTCAAACTGGTTTATATGAGGATGAAGAGCAGTCAAACTGCTTTATAAGAGGATGAAGAGCAGTCAAACTGCTTTATAAAACGATGAAGAGCAGTCAAACTGCTTTATAAAAGGATGAAGAGCAGTCAAACTGATTTATAATCGGATGAACAGCAGTCAATAATCGGACGAAGAGCAGTCAAACTGTTATATAGGAGGACGAAGAGCAGTCAAACTGAATTATAATCGGATGAAGAGCAGTCAAACTGATTTATAAGAGGATGAAGAGCAGTCAAACTGCTTTATAAAAGGATGAAGAGTAGTCAAACTGTTTGATAAGAGGACGAAGAGCAGTCAAACTGTTTTATAAGCGGACGAACAGCAGTCAAACTGATTTATAATCGGACGAAGAGCAGTCAAACTGATTTATAATCGGACGAAGAGCAGTCAAACGGTTTTATAAGAGGATGAAGAGCAGTCAAATTGATTTATAAGAGGATGAAGAGCAGTCAAACTGATTTATAATCCGACGAAGAGCAGTCAAACTGTTCTATAGGAGGATGAAGCGCAGTCAAACTGGTTTATAGGAGGATGAAGAGTACTCAAACTGATTTATAAGAGGATGAAGAGCAGTCAAACTGCTTTATAAAAGGCTGAAGAGCAGTCAAACTGATTTATAATCGGACGAAGAGCAGTCAATGATCGGACGAAGAGCAGTCAAACTCTTCTATAGGAGGATGAAGCGCAGTCAAACTGTTTTACACGAGGATGTAGAGCAGTCAGACTGGTTTACAAGAGGATGAAGAGCAGTCAACCTGTTTTACAAGAGGATGAAGAGCAGTCAAACTGTTTTATAAGAGAATGAAGAGCAGTCTAATTGCTTTATAAAAGGATGAAGAGCAGTCAAACTGTTTTATAAGAGGACGAAGAGCAGTCAAACTGAATTATAATCGGATGAAGAGCAGTCAAACTGATTTATAAGAGGATGAAGAGCAGTCAAACTGCTTTATAAAAGGATGAAGAGCAGTCAAACTGTTTTATAAGAGGACGAAGAGCAGTCAAACTGTTTTATAAGCGGACGAACAGCAGTCAAACTGATTTATAATCGGACGAAGAGCAGTCAAACTGTTTTATAATCGGACGAAGAGCAGTCAAACGGTTTTATAAGAGGATGAAGAGCAGTCAAACTGATTTATAATCGGACGAAGAGCAGTCAAACTGATTTATAATCGGACGAAGAGCAGTCAAACGGTTTTATAAGAGGATGAAGAGCAGTCAAATTGATTTATAAGAGGATGAAGAGCAGTCAAACTGCTTTATAAAAGGATGAAGAGAAGTCAAACTGTTTTATAAGAGGACGAAGAGCAGTCAAACTGATTTATAAGAGGATGAAGAGCAGTCAAACTGATTTATAAGAGGATGAAGAGCAGTGAAACTGCTTTATAAAACGATGAAGAGCAGTCAAACTGTTTTATAAGAGGACGAAGAGCAGTCAAACTGATTTATAAGAGGATGAAGAGCAATCAAACTGTTTTATAAGCGGACGAACAGCAGTCAAACTGATTTATAATCGGACGAAGAGCAGTCAAACTGTTCTATACGAGGATGAATCGCAGTCAAACTGGTTTATAGGAGGATGAAGAGCAGTCAAACTGCTTTATAGGAGGATGAAGAGAAGTCAAACTGCTTTATAAAACGATGAAGAGCAGTCCAACTGTTTTATAAGCGGACGAAGAGCAGTCAGACTGTTTTACAAGAGGTTGAAGAGCAGTCAACCTGTTTTACAAGAGGATGAAGAGCAGTCAAACTGCTTTATAAAAGGCTGAAGAGCAGTCAAACTGATTTATAATCGGACGAAGAGCAGTCAATGATCGGACGAAGAGCAGTCAAACTCTTCTATAGGAGGATGAAGCGCAGTCAAACTGTTTTACACGAGGATGTAGAGCAGTCAAACTGATTTATAAGAGGATGAAGAGCAGTCAAACTGCTTTATAAAAGGATGAAGAGCAGTCAAACTGATTTATAAGAGGATGAAGAGCAGTCAAACCGCTTTATAAAAGGATGAAGAGCAGTCTACTGTTTTATAAGAGGACGAAGACCAGTCAAACTGATTTATAAGAGGATGAAGAGCAGTCAAACTGATTTAAAAGAGGATGAAGAGCAGTCAAACTGCTTTATAAAAGGATGAAGAGCAGTCAAACTGATTTATAATCGGATGAACAGCAGTCAATAATGGGACGAAGAGCAGTCAAACTGTTATATAGGAGGACGAAGAGCAGTCAAACTGAATTATAATCGGATGAAGAGCAGTCAAACTGATTTATAAGAGGATGAAGAGCAGTCAAACTGCTTTATAAAAGCATGAAGAGCAGTCAAACTGTTTAATAAGAGGACGAAGAGCAATCAAACTGTTTTATAAGCGGACGAACAGCAGTCAAACTGATTTATAATCGGACGAAGAGCAGTCAAACTGTTCTATACGAGGATGAAGCGCAGTCAAACTGGTTTATAGGAGGATGAAGAGCAGTCAAACTGTTCTATAGGAGGATGAAGCGCAGTCAAACTGGTTTAAATGAGGATGAAGAGCAGTCAAACTGCTCTATAAGAGGATGAAGAGCAGTCAAACTGCTTAATAAAACGATGAAGAGCAGTCAAACTGTTTTATAAGAGGACGAAGAGCAGTCAAACTGATTTATAAGAGGATGAAGAGCAGTCAAACTGATTTAAAAGAGGATGAAGAGCAGTCAAACTGCTTTATAAAAGGATGAAGAGCAGTCAAACTGATTTATAATCGGATGAACAGCAGTCAATAATCGGACGAAGAGCAGTCAAACTGTTATATAGGAGGACGAAGAGCAGTCAAACTGAATTATAATCGGATGAAGAGCAGTCAAACTGATTTATAAGAGGATGAAGAGCAGTCAAACTGCTTTATAAAAGGATGAAGAGCAGTCAAACTGTTTAAAAAGAGGACGAAGAGCAGTCAAACTGTTTTATAAGCGGACGAACAGCAGTCAAACTGATTTATAATCGGACGAAGAGCAGTCAAACTGATTTATAATCTGACGAAGAGCAGTCAAACGGTTTTATAAGAGGATGAAGAGCAGTCAAATTGATTTATAAGAGGATGAAGAGCAGTCAAACGGTTTTATAAGAGGATGAAGAGCAGTCAAATTGATTTATAAGAGGATGAAGAGCAGTCAAACGGTTTTATAAGAGGATGAAGAGCAGTCAAATTGATTTATAAGAGGATGAAGAGCAGTCAAACTGCTTTATAAAAGGATGAAGAGCAGTCAAACTGTTTTATAAGAGGACGAAGAGCAGTCAAACTGATTTATAAGAGGATGAAGAGCAGTCAAACTGATTTATAAGAGGATGAAGAGCAGTGAAACTGCTTTATAAAACGATGAAGAGCAGTCAAACTGTTTTATAAGAGGACGAAGTGCAGTCAAACTGATTTGTAAGAGGATGAAGAGCAGTCAAATTGATTTATAAGAGGATGAAGAGCAGTCAAACTGCTTTATAAAAGGATGAAGAGCAGTCAAACTGATTTATAAACGGACGAAGAGCAGTCAATAATCGGACGAAGAGCAGCCAAACTGTTCTATAGGAGGATGAAGCGCAGTCAAACTGTTTTACACGAGGATGTAGAGCAGTCAGACTGGTTTACAAGAGTATGAAGAGCAGTCAACATGTTTTACAAGAGGTTGAAGAGCAGTCAAACTGTTTTATAAGAGGATGAAGAGCAGTCAAACTGATTTATAAGAGGATGAAGAGCAGTCAAACTGCTTTATAAAAGGATGAAGAGCAGTCAAACTGTTTTATAAGCAGACGAAGAGCAGTCAAACTGATTTATAATCGGACGAAGAGCAGTCAAACTGATTTATAAAAGGATGAAGAGCAGTCAAACTGTTTTATAAGCGGATGAACCGCAGTCAAACTGATTTATAATCGGACGAAGAAAAGTCAAACTGATTTATAAGAGGATGAAGAGCAGTCAAACTGCTTTATAAGAGGATGAAGAGCAGTCAAACTGTTCTATAGGAGGATGAAGCGCAGTCAAACTGGTTTATATGAGGATGAAGAGCAGTCAAACTGATTTATAAGAGGATGAAGAGCAGTCAAACTGCTTTATAAAAGGATGAAGAGCAGTCAAACTGTTTAATAAGAGGACGAAGAGCAGTCAAACTGTTTTATAAGCGGACGAACAGCAGTCAAACTGATTTATAATCGGACGAAGAGCAGTCAAACTGATTTATAATCGGACGAAGAGCAGTCAAACGGTTTTATAAGAGGATGAAGAGCAGTCAAATTGATTTATAAGAGGATGAAGAGCAGTCAAACTGCTTTATAAAAAGATGAAGCGCAGTCAAACTGTTTTATACGAGGATGTAGAGCAGTCAGACTGTTTTACAAGAGGTTGAAGAGCAGTCAACCTGTTTTACAAGAGGATGAAGAGCAGTCAAACCGCTTTATAAAAGGATGAAGAGCAGTCAAACTGATTTATAATCGGACGAAGAGCAGTCAAACTGTTCTATACGGGGATGAAGCGCAGTCAAACTGGTTTATAGGAGGATGAAGAGCAGTCAAACTATTTTATAAGAGGATGAAGAGCAGTCAAACTGATTTAATATCCGACGAAGAGCAGTCAAACTGTTCTATAGGAGGATGAAGCGCAGTCAAACTGGTTTATAGGAGGATGAAGAGCAGTCAAACAGCTTTATAGGAGGATGAAGAGCAGTCAAACTGCTTTATAAAACGATGAAGAGCAGTCAAACTGATTTATAAGAGGATGAAGAGCAGTCAAACTGCTTTATAAAAGGCTGAAGAGCAGTCAAACTGATTTATAATCGGACGAAGAGCAGTCAATGATCGGACGAAGAGCAGTCAAACTCTTCTATAGGAGGATGAAGCGCAGTTAAACTGTTTTACACGAGGATTTAGAGCAGTCAGACTGGTTTACAAGAGGATGAAGAGCAGTCAGCCTGTTTTAGAAGAAGATGAAGAGCAGTCAAACTGTTTTATAAGAGAATGAAGAGCAGTCAAACTGCTTTATAAAAGGATGAAGAGCAGTCAAACTGTTTTATGAGAGGACGAAGAGCAGTCAAACTGTTTTATAAGAGGACGAACAGCAGTCAAACTGATTTATAATCGGACGAAGAGCAGTCAAACTGATTTATAATCGGACGAAGAGCAGTCAAACGGTTTTATAAGAGGATGAAGAGCAGTCAAACTATTTTATAAGAGGATGAAGAGCAGTCAAACTGATTTAAAATCCGACGAAGAGCAGTCAAACTGTTCTATAGGAGGATGAAGCGCAGTCAAACTGGTTTATAGGAGGATGAAGAGCAGTCAAACAGCTTTATAGGAGGATGAAGAGCAGTCAAACTGCTTTATAAAACGATGAAGAGCAGTCAAACTGATTTATAAGAGGATGAAGAGCAGTCAAACTGCTTTATAAAAGGCTGAAGAGCAGTCAAACTGATTTATAATCGGACGAAGAGCAGTCAATGATCGGACGAAGAGCAGTCAAACTCTTCTATAGGAGGATGAAGCGCAGTCAAACTGTTTTACACGAGGATTTAGAGCAGTCAGACTGGTTTACAAGAGGATGAAGAGCAGTCAGCCTGTTTTAGAAGAAGATGAAGAGCAGTCAAACTGTTTTATAAGAGAATGAAGAGCAGTCAAACTGCTTTATAAAAGGATGAAGAGCAGTCAAACTGTTTTATGAGAGGACGAAGAGCAGTCAAACTGTTTTATAAGAGGACGAACAGCAGTCAAACTGATTTATAATCGGACGAAGAGCAGTCAAACGGTTTTATAAGAGGATGAAGAGCAGTCAAATTGATTTATAAGAGGATGAAGAGCAGTCAAACTGCTTTATAAAAGGATGAAGAGCAGTCAAACTGTTTTATACGAGGATGTAGAGCAGTCAGACTGTTTTACAAGAGGTTGAAGAGCAGTCAACCTGTTTTACAAGAGGATGTGGAGCAGTCAAACTGTTTTATAAGAGGATGAAGAGCAGTCAAACTGATTTATAAAAGGATGAAGAGCAGTCAAACTGCTTTATAAAACGATGAAGAGCAGTCAAACTGATTTATAAGAGGATGAAGAGCAGTCAAACCGCTTTATAAAAGGATGAAGAGCAGTCTACTGTTTTATAAGAGGACGAAGAGCAGTCAAAATGATTTATAATCGGATGAAGAGCAGTCAAACAGATTTATAAGAGGATGAAGAGCAGTCAAACTGCTTTATAAAAGGATGAAGAGCAGTCAAACTGTTTTATAAGAGGACGAAGAGCAGTCAAACTGATTTATAATCGGACGAAGAGCAGTCAAACTGTTCTATACGAGGATGAAGCGCAGTCAAACTGGTTTATAGGAGGATGAAGAGCAGTCAAACTGTTCTATAGGAGGATGAAGCGCAGTCAAACTGGTTTATGTGAGGATGAAGAGCAGTCAAACTGCTTTATAAGAGGATGAAGAACAGTCAAACTGCTTTATAAAACGATGAAGAGCAGTCAAACTGTTTTATAAGAGGACGAAGAGCAGTCAAACTGATTTATAAGAGGATGAAGAGCAGTCAAACTGATTTAAAAGAGGATGAAGAGCAGTCAAACTGCTTTATAAAAGGATGAAGAGCAGTCAAACTGATTTATAATCGGATGAACAGCAGTCAATAATGGGACGAAGAGCAGTCAAACTGTTATATAGGAGGACGAAGAGCAGTCAAACTGAATTATAATCGGATGAAGAGCAGTCAAACTGATTTATAAGAGGATGAAGAGCAGTCAAACTGCTTTATTAAAGCATGAAGAGCAGTCAAACTGTTTAATAAGAGGACGAAGAGCAATCAAACTGTTTTATAAGCGGACGAACAGCAGTCAAACTGATTTATAATCGGACGAAGAGCAGTCAAACTGTTCTATACGAGGATGAAGCGCAGTCAAACTGGTTTATAGGAGGATGAAGAGCAGTCAAACTGTTCTATAGGAGGATGAAGCGCAGTCAAACTGGTTTATATGAGGATGAAGAGCAGTCAAACTGCTCTATAAGAGGATGAAGAGCAGTCAAACTGCTTAATAAAACGATGAAGAGCAGTCAAACTGTTTTATAAGAGGACGAAGAGCAGTCAAACTGATTTATAAGAGGATGAAGAGCAGTCAAACTGATTTAAAATAGGATGAAGAGCAGTCAAACTGCTTTATAAAAGGATGAAGAGCAGTCAAACTGATTTATAAGAGGATGAAGAGCAGTCAAACTGCTTTATAAAAGGATGAAGAGCAGTCAGACTGTTTAAAAAGAGGACGAAGAGCAGTCAAACTGTTTTATAAGCGGACGAACAGCAGTCAAACTGTTTTATAAGAGGACGAAGAGCAGTCAAACTGATTTATAATCGGACGAAGAGCAGTCAAACGGTTTTATAAGAGGATGAAGAGCAGTCAAATTGATTTATAAGAGGATGAAGAGCAGTCAAACGGTTTTATAAGAGGATGAAGAGCAGTCAAATTGATTTATAAGAGGATGAACAGCAGTCAAACTGATTTATAATCGGACGAAGAGCAGTCAAACTGATTTATAATCGGACGAAGAGCAGTCAAACGGTTTTATAAGAGGATGAAGAGCAGTCAAATTGATTTATAAGAAGATGAAGAGCAGTCAAACTGCTTTATAAAAGGATGAAGAGCAGTCAAACTGTTTTATAAGAGGACGAAGAGCAGTCAAACTGATTTATAAGAGGATGAAGAGCAGTCAAACTGATTTATAAGAGGATGAAGAGCAGTGAAACTGCTTTATAAAACGATGAAGAGCAGTCAAACTGTTTTATAAGAGGACGAAGTGCAGTCAAACTGATTTGTAAGAGGAAGAAGAGCAGTCAAACTGATTTATAAGAGGATGAAGAGCAGTCAAACTGATTTATAAACGGACGAAGAGCAGTCAATAATCGGACGAAGAGCAGCCAAACTGTTCTATAGGAGGATGAAGCGCAGTCAAACTGTTTTACACGAGGATGTAGAGCAGTCAGACTGGTTTATATGAGGATGAAGAGCAGTCAAACTGCTCTATAAAAGGATGAAGAGCAGTCAAACTGTTTTATACGAGGATGTAGAGCAGTCAGACTGTTTTACAAGAGGTTGAAGAGCAGTCAACCTGTTTTACAAGAGGATGTAGAGCAGTCAAACTGTTTTATAAGAGGATGAAGAGCAGTCAAACTGATTTATAAAAGGATGAAGAGCAGTCAAACTGCTTTATAAAACGATGAAGAGCAGTCAAACTGATTTATAAGAGGATGAAGAGCAGTCAAACCGCTTTATAAAAGGATGAAGAGCAGTCTACTGTTTTATAAGAGGACGAAGAGCAGTCAAAATGATTTATAATCGGATGAAGAGCAGTCAAACAGATTTATAAGAGGATGAAGAGCAGTCAAACTGCTTTATAAAAGGATGAAGAGCAGTCAAACTGTTTTATAAGAGGACGAAGAGCAGTCAAACTGATTTATAATCGGACGAAGAGCAGTCAAACTGTTCTATACGAGGATGAAGCGCAGTCAAACTGGTTTATAGGAGGATGAAGAGCAGTCAAACTGTTCTAAAGGAGGATGAAGCGCAGTCAAACTGGTTTATGTGAGGATGAAGAGCAGTCAAACTGCTTTATAAGAGGATGAAGAACAGTCAAACTGCTTTATAAAACGATGAAGAGCAGTCAAACTGTTTTATAAGAGGACGAAGAGCAGTCAAACTGATTTATAAGAGGATGAAGAGCAGTCAAACTGATTTAAAAGAGGATGAAGAGCAGTCAAACTGCTTTATAAAAGGATGAAGAGCAGTCAAACTGATTTATAATCGGATGAACAGCAGTCAATAATGGGACGAAGAGCAGTCAAACTGTTATATAGGAGGACGAAGAGCAGTCAAACTGAATTATAATCGGATGAAGAGCAGTCAAACTGATTTATAAGAGGATGAAGAGCAGTCAAACTGCTTTATAAAAGCATGAAGAGCAGTCATACTGTTTAATAAGAGGACGAAGAGCAATCAAACTGTTTTATAAGCGGACGAACAGCAGTCAAACTGATTTATAATCGGACGAAGAGCAGTCAAACTGTTCTATACGAGGATGAAGCGCAGTCAAACTGGTT
This sequence comes from Lampris incognitus, assembly GCF_029633865.1. NCBI lineage: Eukaryota > Metazoa > Chordata > Actinopteri > Lampriformes > Lampridae > Lampris > Lampris incognitus. Next base: position 38,239,849 of record NC_079222.1, read on the forward strand.
TATAGGAGGATGAAGAGCAGTCAAACTGTTCTATAGGAGGATGAAGCGCAGTCAAACTGGTTTATATGAGGATGAAGAGCAGTCAAACTGCTCTATAAGAGGATGAAGAGCAGTCAAACTGCTTTATAAAACGATGAAGAGCAGTCAAACTGCTTTATAAAAGGATGAAGAGCAGTCAAACTGATTTATAATCGGATGAACAGCAGTCATTAATCGGACGAAGAGCAGTCAAACTGTTATATAGGAGGACGAAGAGCAGTCAAACTGAATTATAATCGGATGAAGAGCAGTCAAACTGATTTATAAGAGGATGAAGAGCAGTCAAACTGCTTTATAAAAGGATGAAGAGTAGTCAAACTGTTTAATAAGAGGACGAAGAGCAGTCAAACTGTTTTATAAGCGGACGAACAGCAGTCAAACTGATTTATAATCGGACGAAGAGCAGTCAAACTGATTTATAATCGGACAAAGAGCAGTCAAACGGTTTTATAAGAGGATGAAGAGCAGTCAAATTGATTTATAAGAGGATGAAGAGCAGTCAAACTGATTTATAATCCGACGAAGAGCAGTCAAACTGTTCTATAGGAGGATGAAGCGCAGTCAAACTGGTTTATAGGAGGATGAAGAGCACTCAAACTGATTTATAAGAGGATGAAGAGCAGTCAAACTGCTTTATAAAAGGCTGAAGAGCAGTCAAACTGATTTATAATCGGACGAAGAGCAGTCAATGATCGGACGAAGAGCAGTCAAACTCTTCTATAGGAGGATGAAGCGCAGTCAAACTGTTTTACACGAGGATGTAGAGCAGTCAGACTGGTTTACAAGAGGATGAAGAGCAGTCAACCTGTTTTACAAGAGGATGAAGAGCAGTCAAACTGTTTTATAAGAGAATGAAGAGCAGTCTAATTGCTTTATAAAATGATGAAGAGCAGTCAAACTGTTTTATAAGAGGACGAAGAGCAGTCAAACTGAATTATAATTGGATGAAGAGCAGTCAAACTGATTTATAAGAGGATGAAGAGCAGTCAAACTGCTTTATAAAAGGATGAAGAGCAGTCAAACTGTTTTATAAGAGGACGAAGAGCAGTCAAACTGTTTTATAAGCGGACGAACAGCAGTCAAACTGATTTATAATCGGACGAAGAGCAGTCAAACTGTTTTATAATCGGACGAAGAGCAGTCAAACTGCTTTATAAAAGGATGAAGAGCAGTCAAACTGTTTTATACGAGGATGTAGAGCAGTCAGACTGTTTTACAAGAGGATGAAGAGCAGTCAACCTGTTTTACAAGAGGATGAAGATTAGTCAATCTGTTTTATAAGAGGATGAAGAGCAGTCAAACTGCTTTATAAAAGGATGAAGAGCAGTCAAACTGTTTTATAAGAGGACGAAGAGCAGTCAAACTGATTTATAAGAGGATGAAGAGCAGTCAAACTGATTTATAAGAGGATGAAGAGCAGTGAAACTGCTTTATAAAACGATGAAGAGCAGTCAAACTGTTTTATAAGAGGACGAAGAGCAGTCAAACTGATTTATAAGAGGATGAAGACTAATCAAACTGTTTTATAAGCGGACGAACAGCAGTCAAACTGATTTATAATCGGACGAAGAGCAGTCAAACTGTTCTATACGAGGATGAATCGCAGTCAAACTGGTTTATAGGAGGATGAAGAGCAGTCAAACTGCTTTATAGGAGGATGAAGAGCAGTCAAACTGCTTTATAAAACGATGAAGAGCAGTCTACTGTTTTATAAGAGGACGAAGAGCAGTCAAACTGATTTATAAGAGGATGAAGAGCAGTCAAACTGATTTAAAAGAGGATGAAGAGCAGTCAAACTGCTTTATAAAAGGATGAAGAGCAGTCAAACTGATTTATAATCGGATGAACAGCAGTCAATAATGGGACGAAGAGCAGTCAAACTGTTATATAGGAGGACGAAGAGCAGTCAAACTGAATTATAATCGGATGAAGAGCAGTCAAACTGATTTATAAGAGGATGAAGAGCAGTCAAACTGCTTTATAAAAGCATGAAGAGCAGTCAAACTGTTTAATAAGAGGACGAAGAGCAATCAAACTGTTTTATAAGCGGACGAACAGCAGTCAAACTGATTTATAATCGGACGAAGAGCAGTCATACTGTTCTATAGGAGGATGAAGCGCAGTCAAACTGGTTTATAAGAGGATGAAGAGCAGTCAAACTGCTCTATAAGAGGATGAAGAGCAGTCAAACTGCTTAATAAAACGATGAAGAGCAGTCAAACTGTTTTATAAGAGGACGAAGAGCAGTCAAACTGAATTATAATCGGATGAAGAGCAGTCAAACTGATTTATAAGAGGATGAAGAGCAGTCAAACTGCTTTATAAAAGGATGAAGAGCAGTCAAACTGTTTAAAAAGAGGACGAAGAGCAGTCAAACTGTTTTATAAGCGGACGAACAGCAGTCAAACTGATTTATAATCGGTCGAAGAGCAGTCAAACTGATTTATAATCGGACGAAGAGCAGTCAAACGGTTTTATAAGAGGATGAAGAGCAGTCAAATTGATTTATAAGAGGATGAAGAGCAGTCAAACGGTTTTATAAGAGGATGAAGAGCAGTCAAATTGATTTATAAGAGGATGAAGAGCAGTCAAACTGATTTATAATCGGACGAAGAGCAGTCAAACTGATTTATAATCGGACGAAGAGCAGTCAAACGGTTTTATAAGAGGATGAAGAGCAGTCAAATTGATTTATAAGAGGATGAAGAGCAGTCAAACTGCTTTATAAAAGGATGAGGAGCAGTCAAACTGTTTTATAAGAGGACGAAGAGCAGTCAAACTGATTTATAAGAGGATGAAGAGCAGTCAAACTGATTTATAAGAGGATGAAGAGCAGTGAAACTGCTTTATAAAACGATGAAGAGCAGTCAAACTGTTTTATAAGAGGACGAAGTGCAGTCAAACTGATTTGTAAGAGGATGAAGAGCAGTCAAACTGATTTATAAGAGGATGAAGAGCAGTCAAACTGCTTTATAAAAGGATGAAGAGCAGTCAAACTGATTTAAAATCCGACGAAGAGCAGCCAAACTGTTCTATAGGAGGATGAAGCGCAGTCAAACTGGTTTATAGGAGGATGAAGAGCAGTCAAACAGCTTTATAGGAGGATGAAGAGCAGTCAAACTGCTTTATAAAACGATGAAGAGCAGTCAAACTGATTTATAAGAGGATGAAGAGCAGTGAAACTGCTTTATAAAACGATGAAGAGCAGTCAAACTGTTTTATAAGAGGACGAAGAGCAGTCAAACTGATTTATAAGAGGATGAAGAGCAATCAAACTGTTTTATAAGCGGACGAACAGCAGTCAAACTGATTTATAATCGGACGAAGAGCAGTCAAACTGTTCTATACGAGGATGAATCGCAGTCAAACTGGTTTATAGGAGGATGAAGAGCAGTAAAACTGCTTTATAGGAGGATGAAGAGCAGTCAAACTGCTTTATAAAACGATGAAGAGCAGTCTACTGTTTTATAAGAGGACGAAGAGCAGTCAAACTGATTTATAAGAGGATGAAGAGCAGTCAAACTGATTTAAAAGAGGATGAAGAGCAGTCAAACTGCTTTATAAAAGGATGAAGAGCAGTCAAACTGATTTATAATCGGATGAACAGCAGTCAATAATGGGACGAAGAGCAGTCAAACTGATTTAAAAGAGGATGAAGAGCAGTCAAACTGATTTATAAGAGGATGAAGAGCAGTCAAACTGCTTTATAAAAGCATGAAGAGCAGTCAAACTGTTTAATAAGAGGACGAAGAGCAATCAAACTGTTTTATAAGCGGACGAACAGCAGTCAAACTGATTTATAATCGGACGAAGAGCAGTCAAACTGTTCTATACGAGGATGAAGCGCAGTCAAACTGGTTTATAGGAGGATGAAGAGCAGTCAAACTGTTCTATAGGAGGATGAAGCGCAGTCAAACTGGTTTATAAGAGGATGAAGAGCAGTCAAACTGCTCTATAAGAGGATGAAGAGCAGTCAAACTGCTTAATAAAACGATGAAGAGCAGTCAAACTGTTTTATAAGAGGACGAAGAGCAGTCAAACTGATTTATAAGAGGATGAAGAGCAGTCAAACTGATTTAAAAGAGGATGAAGAGCAGTCAAACTGCTTTATAAAAGGATGAAGAGCAGTCAAACTGATTTATAATCGGATGAACAGCAGTCAATAATCGGACGAAGAGCAGTCAAACTGTTATATAGGAGGACGAAGAGCAGTCAAACTGAATTATAATCGGATGAAGAGCAGTCAAACTGATTTATAAGAGGATGAAGAGCAGTCAAACTGCTTTATAAAAGGATGAAGAGCAGTCAAACTGTTTAAAAAGAGGACGAAGAGCAGTCAAACTGTTTTATAAGAGGACGAAGAGCAGTCAAACTGAATTATAATCGGATGAAGAGCAGTCAAACTGATTTAAAAGAGGATGAAGAGCAGTCAAACTGATTTATAAGAGGATGAAGAGCAGTCAAACTGATTTATAAAAGGATGAAGAGCAGTCAAACTGTTTTATAAGCGGATGAACCGCAGTCAAACTGATTTATAATCGGACGAAGAAAAGTCAAACTGATTTATAAGAGGATGAAGAGCAGTCAAACTGCTTTATAAGAGGATGAAGAGCAGTCAAACTGTTCTATAGGAGGATGAAGCGCAGTCAAACTGGTTTATATGAGGATGAAGAGCAGTCAAACTGATTTATAAGAGGATGAAGAGCAGTCAAACTGCTTTATAAAAGGATGAAGAGCAGTCAAACTGTTTAATAAGAGGACGAAGAGCAGTCAAACTGTTTTATAAGCGGACGAACAGCAGTCAAACTGATTTATAATCGGACGAAGAGCTGTCAAACTGATTTATAATCGGACGAAGAGCAGTCAAACGGTTTTATAAGAGGATGAAGAGCAGTCAAATTGATTTATAAGAGGATGAAGAGCAGTCAAACTGCTTTATAAAAAGATGAAGCGCAGTCAAACTGTTTTATACGAGGATGTAGAGCAGTCAGACTGTTTTACAAGAGGTTGAAGAGCAGTCAACCTGTTTTACAAGAGGATGAAGAGCAGTCAAACCGCTTTATAAAAGGATGAAGAGCAGTCAAACTGATTTATAATCGGACGAAGAGCAGTCAAACTGTTCTATACGGGGATGAAGCGCAGTCAAACTGGTTTATAGGAGGATGAAGAGCAGTCAAACTATTTTATAAGAGGATGAAGAGCAGTCAAACTGATTTAATATCCGACGAAGAGCAGTCAAACTGTTCTATAGGAGGATGAAGCGCAGTCAAACTGGTTTATAGGAGGATGAAGAGCAGTCAAACAGCTTTATAGGAGGATGAAGAGCAGTCAAACTGCTTTATAAAACGATGAAGAGCAGTCAAACTGATTTATAAGAGGATGAAGAGCAGTCAAACTGCTTTATAAAAGGCTGAAGAGCAGTCAAACTGATTTATAATCGGACGAAGAGCAGTCAATGATCGGACGAAGAGCAGTCAAACTCTTCTATAGGAGGATGAAGCGCAGTTAAACTGTTTTACACGAGGATTTAGAGCAGTCAGACTGGTTTACAAGAGGATGAAGAGCAGTCAGCCTGTTTTAGAAGAAGATGAAGAGCAGTCAAACTGTTTTATAAGAGAATGAAGAGCAGTCAAACTGCTTTATAAAAGGATGAAGAGCAGTCAAACTGTTTTATGAGAGGACGAAGAGCAGTCAAACTGTTTTATAAGAGGACGAACAGCAGTCAAACTGATTTATAATCGGACGAAGAGCAGTCAAACTGATTTATAATCGGACGAAGAGCAGTCAAACGGTTTTATAAGAGGATGAAGAGCAGTCAAACTATTTTATAAGAGGATGAAGAGCAGTCAAACTGATTTAAAATCCGACGAAGAGCAGTCAAACTGTTCTATAGGAGGATGAAGCGCAGTCAAACTGGTTTATAGGAGGATGAAGAGCAGTCAAACAGCTTTATAGGAGGATGAAGAGCAGTCAAACTGCTTTATAAAACGATGAAGAGCAGTCAAACTGATTTATAAGAGGATGAAGAGCAGTCAAACTGCTTTATAAAAGGCTGAAGAGCAGTCAAACTGATTTATAATCGGACGAAGAGCAGTCAATGATCGGACGAAGAGCAGTCAAACTCTTCTATAGGAGGATGAAGCGCAGTCAAACTGTTTTACACGAGGATTTAGAGCAGTCAGACTGGTTTACAAGAGGATGAAGAGCAGTCAGCCTGTTTTAGAAGAAGATGAAGAGCAGTCAAACTGTTTTATAAGAGAATGAAGAGCAGTCAAACTGCTTTATAAAAGGATGAAGAGCAGTCAAACTGTTTTATGAGAGGACGAAGAGCAGTCAAACTGTTTTATAAGAGGACGAACAGCAGTCAAACTGATTTATAATCGGACGAAGAGCAGTCAAACTGATTTATAATCGGACGAAGAGCAGTCAAACGGTTTTATAAGAGGATGAAGAGCAGTCAAATTGATTTATAAGAGGATGAAGAGCAGTCAAACTGCTTTATAAAAGGATGAAGAGCAGTCAAACTGTTTTATACGAGGATGTAGAGCAGTCAGACTGTTTTACAAGAGGTTGAAGAGCAGTCAACCTGTTTTACAAGAGGATGTGGAGCAGTCAAACTGTTTTATAAGAGGATGAAGAGCAGTCAAACTGATTTATAAAAGGATGAAGAGCAGTCAAACTGCTTTATAAAACGATGAAGAGCAGTCAAACTGATTTATAAGAGGATGAAGAGCAGTCAAACCGCTTTATAAAAGGATGAAGAGCAGTCTACTGTTTTATAAGAGGACGAAGAGCAGTCAAAATGATTTATAATCGGATGAAGAGCAGTCAAACAGATTTATAAGAGGATGAAGAGCAGTCAAACTGCTTTATAAAAGGATGAAGAGCAGTCAAACTGTTTTATAAGAGGACGAAGAGCAGTCAAACTGATTTATAATCGGACGAAGAGCAGTCAAACTGTTCTATACGAGGATGAAGCGCAGTCAAACTGGTTTATAGGAGGATGAAGAGCAGTCAAACTGTTCTATAGGAGGATGAAGCGCAGTCAAACTGGTTTATGTGAGGATGAAGAGCAGTCAAACTGCTTTATAAGAGGATGAAGAACAGTCAAACTGCTTTATAAAACGATGAAGAGCAGTCAAACTGTTTTATAAGAGGACGAAGAGCAGTCAAACTGATTTATAAGAGGATGAAGAGCAGTCAAACTGATTTAAAAGAGGATGAAGAGCAGTCAAACTGCTTTATAAAAGGATGAAGAGCAGTCAAACTGATTTATAATCGGATGAACAGCAGTCAATAATGGGACGAAGAGCAGTCAAACTGTTATATAGGAGGACGAAGAGCAGTCAAACTGAATTATAATCGGATGAAGAGCAGTCAAACTGATTTATAAGAGGATGAAGAGCAGTCAAACTGCTTTATTAAAGCATGAAGAGCAGTCAAACTGTTTAATAAGAGGACGAAGAGCAATCAAACTGTTTTATAAGCGGACGAACAGCAGTCAAACTGATTTATATTCGGACGAAGAGCAGTCAAACTGTTCTATACGAGGATGAAGCGCAGTCAAACTGGTTTATAGGAGGATGAAGAGCAGTCAAACTGTTCTATAGGAGGATGAAGCGCAGTCAAACTGGTTTATATGAGGATGAAGAGCAGTCAAACTGCTCTATAAGAGGATGAAGAGCAGTCAAACTGCTTAATAAAACGATGAAGAGCAGTCAAACTGTTTTATAAGAGGACGAAGAGCAGTCAAACTGATTTATAAGAGGATGAAGAGCAGTCAAACTGATTTAAAATAGGATGAAGAGCAGTCAAACTGCTTTATAAAAGGATGAAGAGCAGTCAAACTGATTTATAAGAGGATGAAGAGCAGTCAAACTGCTTTATAAAAGGATGAAGAGCAGTCAGACTGTTTAAAAAGAGGACGAAGAGCAGTCAAACTGTTTTATAAGCGGACGAACAGCAGTCAAACTGTTTTATAAGAGGACGAAGAGCAGTCAAACTGATTTATAATCGGACGAAGAGCAGTCAAACGGTTTTATAAGAGGATGAAGAGCAGTCAAATTGATTTATAAGAGGATGAAGAGCAGTCAAACGGTTTTATAAGAGGATGAAGAGCAGTCAAACTGATTTATAATCGGACGAAGAGCAGTCAAACTGATTTATAATCGGACGAAGAGCAGTCAAACTGATTTATAATCGGACGAAGAGCAGTCAAACGGTTTTATAAGAGGATGAAGAGCAGTCAAATTGATTTATAAGAGGATGAAGAGCAGTCAAACTGCTTTATAAAAAGATGAAGCGCAGTCAAACTGTTTTATACGAGGATGTAGAGCAGTCAGACTGTTTTACAAGAGGTTGAAGAGCAGTCAACCTGTTTTACAAGAGGATGAAGAGCAGTCAAACCGCTTTATAAAAGGATGAAGAGCAGTCAAACTGATTTATAATCGGACGAAGAGCAGTCAAACTGTTCTATACGGGGATGAAGCGCAGTCAAACTGGTTTATAGGAGGATGAAGAGCAGTCAAACTATTTTATAAGAGGATGAAGAGCAGTCAAACTGATTTAATATCCGACGAAGAGCAGTCAAACTGTTCTATAGGAGGATGAAGCGCAGTCAAACTGGTTTATAGGAGGATGAAGAGCAGTCAAACAGCTTTATAGGAGGATGAAGAGCAGTCAAACTGCTTTATAAAACGATGAAGAGCAGTCAAACTGATTTATAAGAGGATGAAGAGCAGTCAAACTGCTTTATAAAAGGCTGAAGAGCAGTCAAACTGATTTATAATCGGACGAAGAGCAGTCAATGATCGGACGAAGAGCAGTCAAACTCTTCTATAGGAGGATGAAGCGCAGTTAAACTGTTTTACACGAGGATTTAGAGCAGTCAGACTGGTTTACAAGAGGATGAAGAGCAGTCAGCCTGTTTTAGAAGAAGATGAAGAGCAGTCAAACTGTTTTATAAGAGAATGAAGAGCAGTCAAACTGCTTTATAAAAGGATGAAGAGCAGTCAAACTGTTTTATGAGAGGACGAAGAGCAGTCAAACTGTTTTATAAGAGGACGAACAGCAGTCAAACTGATTTATAATCGGACGAAGAGCAGTCAAACTGATTTATAATCGGACGAAGAGCAGTCAAACGGTTTTATAAGAGGATGAAGAGCAGTCAAACTATTTTATAAGAGGATGAAGAGCAGTCAAACTGATTTAAAATCCGACGAAGAGCAGTCAAACTGTTCTATAGGAGGATGAAGCGCAGTCAAACTGGTTTATAGGAGGATGAAGAGCAGTCAAACAGCTTTATAGGAGGATGAAGAGCAGTCAAACTGCTTTATAAAACGATGAAGAGCAGTCAAACTGATTTATAAGAGGATGAAGAGCAGTCAAACTGCTTTATAAAAGGCTGAAGAGCAGTCAAACTGATTTATAATCGGACGAAGAGCAGTCAATGATCGGACGAAGAGCAGTCAAACTCTTCTATAGGAGGATGAAGCGCAGTCAAACTGTTTTACACGAGGATTTAGAGCAGTCAGACTGGTTTACAAGAGGATGAAGAGCAGTCAGCCTGTTTTAGAAGAAGATGAAGAGCAGTCAAACTGTTTTATAAGAGAATGAAGAGCAGTCAAACTGCTTTATAAAAGGATGAAGAGCAGTCAAACTGTTTTATGAGAGGACGAAGAGCAGTCAAACTGTTTTATAAGAGGACGAACAGCAGTCAAACTGATTTATAATCGGACGAAGAGCAGTCAAACTGATTTATAATCGGACGAAGAGCAGTCAAACGGTTTTATAAGAGGATGAAGAGCAGTCAAATTGATTTATAAGAGGATGAAGAGCAGTCAAACTGCTTTATAAAAGGATGAAGAGCAGTCAAACTGTTTTATACGAGGATGTAGAGCAGTCAGACTGTTTTACAAGAGGTTGAAGAGCAGTCAACCTGTTTTACAAGAGGATGTGGAGCAGTCAAACTGTTTTATAAGAGGATGAAGAGCAGTCAAACTGATTTATAAAAGGATGAAGAGCAGTCAAACTGCTTTATAAAACGATGAAGAGCAGTCAAACTGATTTATAAGAGGATGAAGAGCAGTCAAACCGCTTTATAAAAGGATGAAGAGCAGTCTACTGTTTTATAAGAGGACGAAGAGCAGTCAAAATGATTTATAATCGGATGAAGAGCAGTCAAACAGATTTATAAGAGGATGAAGAGCAGTCAAACTGCTTTATAAAAGGATGAAGAGCAGTCAAACTGTTTTATAAGAGGACGAAGAGCAGTCAAACTGATTTATAATCGGACGAAGAGCAGTCAAACTGTTCTATACGAGGATGAAGCGCAGTCAAACTGGTTTATAGGAGGATGAAGAGCAGTCAAACTGTTCTATAGGAGGATGAAGCGCAGTCAAACTGGTTTATGTGAGGATGAAGAGCAGTCAAACTGCTTTATAAGAGGATGAAGAACAGTCAAACTGCTTTATAAAACGATGAAGAGCAGTCAAACTGTTTTATAAGAGGACGAAGAGCAGTCAAACTGATTTATAAGAGGATGAAGAGCAGTCAAACTGATTTAAAAGAGGATGAAGAGCAGTCAAACTGCTTTATAAAAGGATGAAGAGCAGTCAAACTGATTTATAATCGGATGAACAGCAGTCAATAATGGGACGAAGAGCAGTCAAACTGTTATATAGGAGGACGAAGAGCAGTCAAACTGAATTATAATCGGATGAAGAGCAGTCAAACTGATTTATAAGAGGATGAAGAGCAGTCAAACTGCTTTATTAAAGCATGAAGAGCAGTCAAACTGTTTAATAAGAGGACGAAGAGCAATCAAACTGTTTTATAAGCGGACGAACAGCAGTCAAACTGATTTATAATCGGACGAAGAGCAGTCAAACTGTTCTATACGAGGATGAAGCGCAGTCAAACTGGTTTATAGGAGGATGAAGAGCAGTCAAACTGTTCTATAGGAGGATGAAGCGCAGTCAAACTGGTTTATATGAGGATGAAGAGCAGTCAAACTGCTCTATAAGAGGATGAAGAGCAGTCAAACTGCTTAATAAAACGATGAAGAGCAGTCAAACTGTTTTATAAGAGGACGAAGAGCAGTCAAACTGATTTATAAGAGGATGAAGAGCAGTCAAACTGATTTAAAATAGGATGAAGAGCAGTCAAACTGCTTTATAAAAGGATGAAGAGCAGTCAAACTGATTTATAAGAGGATGAAGAGCAGTCAAACTGCTTTATAAAAGGATGAAGAGCAGTCAGACTGTTTAAAAAGAGGACGAAGAGCAGTCAAACTGTTTTATAAGCGGACGAACAGCAGTCAAACTGTTTTATAAGAGGACGAAGAGCAGTCAAACTGATTTATAATCGGACGAAGAGCAGTCAAACGGTTTTATAAGAGGATGAAGAGCAGTCAAATTGATTTATAAGAGGATGAAGAGCAGTCAAACGGTTTTATAAGAGGATGAAGAGCAGTCAAATTGATTTATAAGAGGATGAACAGCAGTCAAACTGATTTATAATCGGACGAAGAGCAGTCAAACTGATTTATAATCGGACGAAGAGCAGTCAAACGGTTTTATAAGAGGATGAAGAGCAGTCAAATTGATTTATAAGAAGATGAAGAGCAGTCAAACTGCTTTATAAAAGGATGAAGAGCAGTCAAACTGTTTTATAAGAGGACGAAGAGCAGTCAAACTGATTTATAAGAGGATGAAGAGCAGTCAAACTGATTTATAAGAGGATGAAGAGCAGTGAAACTGCTTTATAAAACGATGAAGAGCAGTCAAACTGTTTTATAAGAGGACGAAGTGCAGTCAAACTGATTTGTAAGAGGAAGAAGAGCAGTCAAACTGATTTATAAGAGGATGAAGAGCAGTCAAACTGATTTATAAACGGACGAAGAGCAGTCAATAATCGGACGAAGAGCAGCCAAACTGTTCTATAGGAGGATGAAGCGCAGTCAAACTGTTTTACACGAGGATGTAGAGCAGTCAGACTGGTTTATATGAGGATGAAGAGCAGTCAAACTGCTCTATAAAAGGATGAAGAGCAGTCAAACTGTTTTATACGAGGATGTAGAGCAGTCAGACTGTTTTACAAGAGGTTGAAGAGCAGTCAACCTGTTTTACAAGAGGATGTAGAGCAGTCAAACTGTTTTATAAGAGGATGAAGAGCAGTCAAACTGATTTATAAAAGGATGAAGAGCAGTCAAACTGCTTTATAAAACGATGAAGAGCAGTCAAACTGATTTATAAGAGGATGAAGAGCAGTCAAACCGCTTTATAAAAGGATGAAGAGCAGTCTACTGTTTTATAAGAGGACGAAGAGCAGTCAAAATGATTTATAATCGGATGAAGAGCAGTCAAACAGATTTATAAGAGGATGAAGAGCAGTCAAACTGCTTTATAAAAGGATGAAGAGCAGTCAAACTGTTTTATAAGAGGACGAAGAGCAGTCAAACTGATTTATAATCGGACGAAGAGCAGTCAAACTGTTCTATACGAGGATGAAGCGCAGTCAAACTGGTTTATAGGAGGATGAAGAGCAGTCAAACTGTTCTAAAGGAGGATGAAGCGCAGTCAAACTGGTTTATGTGAGGATGAAGAGCAGTCAAACTGCTTTATAAGAGGATGAAGAACAGTCAAACTGCTTTATAAAACGATGAAGAGCAGTCAAACTGTTTTATAAGAGGACGAAGAGCAGTCAAACTGATTTATAAGAGGATGAAGAGCAGTCAAACTGATTTAAAAGAGGATGAAGAGCAGTCAAACTGCTTTATAAAAGGATGAAGAGCAGTCAAACTGATTTATAATCGGATGAACAGCAGTCAATAATGGGACGAAGAGCAGTCAAACTGTTATATAGGAGGACGAAGAGCAGTCAAACTGAATTATAATCGGATGAAGAGCAGTCAAACTGATTTATAAGAGGATGAAGAGCAGTCAAACTGCTTTATAAAAGCATGAAGAGCAGTCATACTGTTTAATAAGAGGACGAAGAGCAATCAAACTGTTTTATAAGCGGACGAACAGCAGTCAAACTGATTTATAATCGGACGAAGAGCAGTCAAACTGTTCTATACGAGGATGAAGCGCAGTCAAACTGGTTTATAGGAGGATGAAGAGCAGTCAAACTGTTCTATAGGAGGATGAAGCGCAGTCAAACTGGTTTATATGAGGATGAAGAGCAGTCAAACTGCTCTATAAGAGGATGAAGAGCAGTCAAACTGCTTTATAAAACGATGAAGAGCAGTCAAACTGCTTTATAAAAGGATGAAGAGCAGTCAAACTGATTTATAATCGGATGAACAGCAGTCATTAATCGGACGAAGAGCAGTCAAACTGTTATATAGGAGGACGAAGAGCAGTCAAACTGAATTATAATCGGATGAAGAGCAGTCAAACTGATTTATAAGAGGATGAAGAGCAGTCAAACTGCTTTATAAAAGGATGAAGAGTAGTCAAACTGTTTAATAAGAGGACGAAGAGCAGTCAAACTGTTTTATAAGCGGACGAACAGCAGTCAAACTGATTTATAATCGGACGAAGAGCAGTCAAACTGATTTATAATCGGACAAAGAGCAGTCAAACGGTTTTATAAGAGGATGAAGAGCAGTCAAATTGATTTATAAGAGGATGAAGAGCAGTCAAACTGATTTATAATCCGACGAAGAGCAGTCAAACTGTTCTATAGGAGGATGAAGCGCAGTCAAACTGGTTTATAGGAGGATGAAGAGCACTCAAACTGATTTATAAGAGGATGAAGAGCAGTCAAACTGCTTTATAAAAGGCTGAAGAGCAGTCAAACTGATTTATAATCGGACGAAGAGCAGTCAATGATCGGACGAAGAGCAGTCAAACTCTTCTATAGGAGGATGAAGCGCAGTCAAACTGTTTTACACGAGGATGTAGAGCAGTCAGACTGGTTTACAAGAGGATGAAGAGCAGTCAACCTGTTTTACAAGAGGATGAAGAGCAGTCAAACTGTTTTATAAGAGAATGAAGAGCAGTCTAATTGCTTTATAAAAGGATGAAGAGCAGTCAAACTGTTTTATAAGAGGACGAAGAGCAGTCAAACTGAATTATAATTGGATGAAGAGCAGTCAAACTGATTTATAAGAGGATGAAGAGCAGTCAAACTGCTTTATAAAAGGATGAAGAGCAGTCAAACTGTTTTATAAGAGGACGAAGAGCAGTCAAACTGTTTTATAAGCGGACGAACAGCAGTCAAACTGATTTATAATCGGACGAAGAGCAGTCAAACTGTTTTATAATCGGACGAAGAGCAGTCAAACTGCTTTATAAAAGGATGAAGAGCAGTCAAACTGTTTTATACGAGGATGTAGAGCAGTCAGACTGTTTTACAAGAGGATGAAGAGCAGTCAACCTGTTTTACAAGAGGATGAAGATTAGTCAATCTGTTTTATAAGAGGATGAAGAGCAGTCAAACTGCTTTATAAAAGGATGAAGAGCAGTCAAACTGTTTTATAAGAGGACGAAGAGCAGTCAAACTGATTTATAAGAGGATGAAGAGCAGTCAAACTGATTTATAAGAGGATGAAGAGCAGTGAAACTGCTTTATAAAACGATGAAGAGCAGTCAAACTGTTTTATAAGAGGACGAAGAGCAGTCAAACTGATTTATAAGAGGATGAAGAGCAATCAAACTGTTTTATAAGCGGACGAACAGCAGTCAAACTGATTTATAATCGGACGAAGAGCAGTCAAACTGTTCTATACGAGGATGAATCGCAGTCAAACTGGTTTATAGGAGGATGAAGAGCAGTCAAACTGCTTTATAGGAGGATGAAGAGCAGTCAAACTGCTTTATAAAACGATGAAGAGCAGTCTACTGTTTTATAAGAGGACGAAGAGCAGTCAAACTGATTTATAAGAGGATGAAGAGCAGTCAAACTGATTTAAAAGAGGATGAAGAGCAGTCAAACTGCTTTATAAAAGGATGAAGAGCAGTCAAACTGATTTATAATCGGATGAACAGCAGTCAATAATGGGACGAAGAGCAGTCAAACTGTTATATAGGAGGACGAAGAGCAGTCAAACTGAATTATAATCGGATGAAGAGCAGTCAAACTGATTTATAAGAGGATGAAGAGCAGTCAAACTGCTTTATAAAAGCATGAAGAGCAGTCAAACTGTTTAATAAGAGGACGAAGAGCAATCAAACTGTTTTATAAGCGGACGAACAGCAGTCAAACTGATTTATAATCGGACGAAGAGCAGTCATACTGTTCTATAGGAGGATGAAGCGCAGTCAAACTGGTTTATAAGAGGATGAAGAGCAGTCAAACTGCTCTATAAGAGGATGAAGAGCAGTCAAACTGCTTAATAAAACGATGAAGAGCAGTCAAACTGTTTTATAAGAGGACGAAGAGCAGTCAAACTGATTTATAAGAGGATGAAGAGCAGTCAAACTGATTTAAAAGAGGATGAAGAGCAGTCAAACTGCTTTATAAAAGGATGAAGAGCAGTCAAACTGATTTATAATCGGATGAACAGCAGTCAATAATCGGACGAAGAGCAGTCAAACTGTTATATAGGAGGACGAAGAGCAGTCAAACTGAATTATAATCGGATGAAGAGCAGTCAAACTGATTTATAAGAGGATGAAGAGCAGTCAAACTGCTTTATAAAAGGATGAAGAGCAGTCAAACTGTTTAAAAAGAGGACGAAGAGCAGTCAAACTGTTTTATAAGCGGACGAACAGCAGTCAAACTGATTTATAATCGGTCGAAGAGCAGTCAAACTGATTTATAATCGGACGAAGAGCAGTCAAACGGTTTTATAAGAGGATGAAGAGCAGTCAAATTGATTTATAAGAGGATGAAGAGCAGTCAAACGGTTTTATAAGAGGATGAAGAGCAGTCAAATTGATTTATAAGAGGATGAAGAGCAGTCAAACTGATTTATAATCGGACGAAGAGCAGTCAAACTGATTTATAATCGGACGAAGAGCAGTCAAACGGTTTTATAAGAGGATGAAGAGCAGTCAAATTGATTTATAAGAGGATGAAGAGCAGTCAAACTGCTTTATAAAAGGATGAGGAGCAGTCAAACTGTTTTATAAGAGGACGAAGAGCAGTCAAACTGATTTATAAGAGGATGAAGAGCAGTCAAACTGATTTATAAGAGGATGAAGAGCAGTGAAACTGCTTTATAAAACGATGAAGAGCAGTCAAACTGTTTTATAAGAGGACGAAGTGCAGTCAAACTGATTTGTAAGAGGATGAAGAGCAGTCAAACTGATTTATAAGAGGATGAAGAGCAGTCAAACTGCTTTATAAAAGGATGAAGAGCAGTCAAACTGATTTAAAATCCGACGAAGAGCAGCCAAACTGTTCTATAGGAGGATGAAGCGCAGTCAAACTGGTTTATAGGAGGATGAAGAGCAGTCAAACAGCTTTATAGGAGGATGAAGAGCAGTCAAACTGCTTTATAAAACGATGAAGAGCAGTCAAACTGATTTATAAGAGGATGAAGAGCAGTGAAACTGCTTTATAAAACGATGAAGAGCAGTCAAACTGTTTTATAAGAGGACGAAGAGCAGTCAAACTGATTTATAAGAGGATGAAGAGCAATCAAACTGTTTTATAAGCGGACGAACAGCAGTCAAACTGATTTATAATCGGACGAAGAGCAGTCAAACTGTTCTATACGAGGATGAATCGCAGTCAAACTGGTTTATAGGAGGATGAAGAGCAGTAAAACTGCTTTATAGGAGGATGAAGAGCAGTCAAACTGCTTTATAAAACGATGAAGAGCAGTCTACTGTTTTATAAGAGGACGAAGAGCAGTCAAACTGATTTATAAGAGGATGAAGAGCAGTCAAACTGATTTAAAAGAGGATGAAGAGCAGTCAAACTGCTTTATAAAAGGATGAAGAGCAGTCAAACTGATTTATAATCGGATGAACAGCAGTCAATAATGGGACGAAGAGCAGTCAAACTGATTTAAAAGAGGATGAAGAGCAGTCAAACTGATTTATAAGAGGATGAAGAGCAGTCAAACTGCTTTATAAAAGCATGAAGAGCAGTCAAACTGTTTAATAAGAGGACGAAGAGCAATCAAACTGTTTTATAAGCGGACGAACAGCAGTCAAACTGATTTATAATCGGACGAAGAGCAGTCAAACTGTTCTATACGAGGATGAAGCGCAGTCAAACTGGTTTATAGGAGGATGAAGAGCAGTCAAACTGTTCTATAGGAGGATGAAGCGCAGTCAAACTGGTTTATAAGAGGATGAAGAGCAGTCAAACTGCTCTATAAGAGGATGAAGAGCAGTCAAACTGCTTAATAAAACGATGAAGAGCAGTCAAACTGTTTTATAAGAGGACGAAGAGCAGTCAAACTGATTTATAAGAGGATGAAGAGCAGTCAAACTGATTTAAAAGAGGATGAAGAGCAGTCAAACTGCTTTATAAAAGGATGAAGAGCAGTCAAACTGATTTATAATCGGATGAACAGCAGTCAATAATCGGACGAAGAGCAGTCAAACTGTTATATAGGAGGACGAAGAGCAGTCAAACTGAATTATAATCGGATGAAGAGCAGTCAAACTGATTTATAAGAGGATGAAGAGCAGTCAAACTGCTTTATAAAAGGATGAAGAGCAGTCAAACTGTTTAAAAAGAGGACGAAGAGCAGTCAAACTGTTTTATAAGCGGACGAACAGCGGTCAAACTGATTTATAATCGGACGAAGAGCAGTCAAACTGATTTATAATCGGACGAAGAGCAGTCAAACGGTTTTATAAGAGGATGAAGAGCAGTCAAATTGATTTATAAGAGGATGAAGAGCAGTCAAACGGTTTTATAAGAGGATGAAGAGCAGTCAAATTGATTTATAAGAGGATGAAGAGCAGTCAAACTGATTTATAATCGGACGAAGAGCAGTCAAACTGATTTATAATCGGACGAAGAGCAGTCAAACGGTTTTATAAGAGGATGAAGAGCAGTCAAATTGATTTATAAGAGGATGAAGAGCAGTCAAACTGCTTTATAAAAGGATGAAGAGCAGTCAAACTGTTTTATAAGAGGACGAAGAGCAGTCAAACTGATTTATAAGAGGATGAAGAGCTGTCAAACTGATTTATAAGAGGATGAAGAGCAGTGAAACTGCTTTATAAAACGATGAAGAGCAGTCAAACTGTTTTATAAGAGAACGAAGTGCAGTCAAACTGATTTGTAAGAGGATGAAGAGCAGTCAAACTGATTTATAAGAGGATGAAGAGCAGTCAAACTGCTTTATAAAAGGATGAAGAGCAGTCAAACTGATTTATAAACGGACGAAGAGCAGTCAATAATCGGACGAAGAGCAGCCAAACTGTTCTATAGGAGGATGAAGCGCAGTCAAACTGTTTTACACGAGGATGTAGAGCAGTCAGACTGGTTTACAAGAGTATGAAGAGCAGTCAACATGTTTTACAAGAGGTTGAAGAGCAGTCAAACTGTTTTATAAGAGGATGAAGAGCAGTCAAACTGAATTATAAGAGGATGAACCGCAGTCAAACTGATTTATAATCGGACGAAGAGCAGTCAAACTGATTTATAAGAGGATGAAGAGCGGTCAAACTGCTTTATAAGAGGATGAAGAGCAGTCAAACTGTTCTATAGGAGGATGAAGCGCAGTCAAACTGGTTTATATGAGGATGAAGAGCAGTCAAACTGCTTTATAAGAGGATGAAGAGCAGTCAAAGTGCTTTATAAAACGATGAAGAGCAGTTAAACTGTTATATAAGAGGACGAAGAGCAGTCAAACTGATTTATAAGAGGATGAAGAGCAGTCAAACTGATTTAAAAGAGGATGAAGAGCAGTCAAACTGCTTTATAAAAGGTTGAAGAGCAGTCAAACTGCTTTATAAGAGGATGAAGAGCAGTCAAACTGTTCTATAGGAGGATGAAGCGCAGTCAAACTGGTTTATATGAGGATGAAGAGCAGTCAAACTGCTTTATAAAACGATGAAGAGCAGTCAAACTGTTTTATAAGAGGACGAAGAGCAGTCAAACTGATTTATAAGAGGATGAAGAGCAGTCAAACTGATTTAAAAGAGGATGAAGAGCAGTCAAACTGCTTTATAAAAGGATGAAGAGCAGTCAAACTGATTTATAATCGGATGAACAGCAGTCAATAATCGGACGAAGAGCAGTCAAACTGATTTATAATCGGACGAAGAGCAGTCAAACGGTTTTATAAGAGGATGAAGAGCAGTCAAATTGATTTATAAGAGGATGAAGAGCAGTCAAACTGCTTTATAAAAGGATGAAGAGCAGTCAAACTGTTTTATAAGAGGACGAAGAGCAGTCAAACTGATTTATAAGAGGATGAAGAGCAGTCAAACTGATTTATAAGAGGATGAAGAGCAGTGAAACTGCTTTATAAAACGATGAAGAGCAGTCAAACTGTTTTATAAGAGGACGAAGTGCAGTCAAACTGATTTGTAAGAGGATGAAGAGCAGTCAAACTGATTTATAAGAGGATGAAGAGCAGTCAAACTGCTTTATAAAAGGATGAAGAGCAGTCAAACTGATTTAAAATCCGACGAAGAGCAGTCAAACTGATTTATAAGAGGATGAAGCGCAGTCAAACTGGTTTATAGGAGGATGAAGAGCAGTCAAACAGCTTTATAGGAGGATGAAGAGCAGTCAAACTGCTTTATAAAACGATGAAGAGCAGTCAAACTGATTTATAAGAGGATGAAGAGCAGTGAAACTGCTTTATAAAACGATGAAGAGCAGTCAAACTGTTTTATAAGAGGACGAAGAGCAGTCAAACTGATTTATAAGAGGATGAAGAGCAATCAAACTGTTTTATAAGCGGACGAACAGCAGTCAAACTGATTTATAATCGGACGAAGAGCAGTCAAACTGTTCTATACGAGGATGAATCGCAGTCAAACTGGTTTATAGGAGGATGAAGAGCAGTAAAACTGCTTTATAGGAGGATGAAGAGCAGTCAAACTGCTTTATAAAACGATGAAGAGCAGTCTACTGTTTTATAAGAGGACGAAGAGCAGTCAAACTGATTTATAAGAGTATGAAGAGCAGTCAAACTGATTTAAAAGAGGATGAAGAGCAGTCAAACTGCTTTATAAAAGGATGAAGAGCAGTCAAACTGATTTATTATCGGATGAACAGCAGTCAATAATGGGACGAAGAGCAGTCAAACTGTTATATAGGAGGACGAAGAGCAGTCAAACTGAATTATAATCGGATGAAGAGCAGTCAAACTGATTTATAATCGGACGAAGAGCAGTCAAACTGATTTATAATCGGACGAAGAGCAGTCAAACGGTTTTATAAGAGGATGAAGAGCAGTCAAATTGATTTATAAGAGGATGAAGAGCAGTCAAACTGCTTTATAAAAGCATGAAGAGCAGTCAAACTGTTTAATAAGAGGACGAAGAGCAATCAAACTGTTTTATAAGCGGACGAACAGCAGTCAAACTGATTTATAATCGGACGAAGAGCAGTCAAACTGTTCTATACGAGGATGAAGCGCAGTCAAACTGGTTTATAGGAGGATGAAGAGCAGTCAAACTGTTCTATAGGAGGATGAAGCGCAGTCAAACTGGTTTATAAGAGGATGAAGAGCAGTCAAACTGCTCTATAAGAGGATGAAGAGCAGTCAAACTGCTTAATAAAACGATGAAGAGCAGTCAAACTGTTTTATAAGAGGACGAAGAGCAGTCAAACTGATTTATAAGAGGATGAAGAGCAGTCAAACTGATTTAAAAGAGGATGAAGAGCAGTCAAACTGCTTTATAAAAGGATGAAGAGCAGTCAAACTGATTTATAATCGGATGAACAGCAGTCAATAATCGGACGAAGAGCAGTCAAACTGTTATATAATCGGACGAAGAGCAGTCAAACTGAATTATAATCGGATGAAGAGCAGTCAAACTGATTTATAAGAGGATGAAGAGCAGTCAAACTGCTTTATAAAAGGATGAAGAGCAGTCAAACTGTTTAAAAAGAGGACGAAGAGCAGTCAAACTGTTTTATAAGCGGACGAACAGCGGTCAAACTGATTTATAATCGGACGAAGAGCAGTCAAACTGATTTATAATCGGACGAAGAGCAGTCAAACGGTTTTATAAGAGGATGAAGAGCAGTCAAATTGATTTATAAGAGGATGAAGAGCAGTCAAACGGTTTTATAAGAGGATGGAGAGCAGTCAAATTGATTTATAAGAGGATGAAGAGCAGTCAAACTGATTTATAATCGGACGAAGAGCAGTCAAACTGATTTATAATCGGACGAAGAGCAGTCAAACGGTTTTATAAGAGGATGAAGAGCAGTCAAATTGATTTATAAGAGGATGAAGAGCAGTCAAACTGATTTATAAAAGGATGAAGAGCTGTCAAACTGTTTTATAAGAGGACGAAGAGCAGTCAAACTGATTTATAAGAGGATGAAGAGCAGTCAAACTGATTTATAAGAGGATGAAGAGCAGTGAAACTGCTTTATAAAACGATGAAGAGCAGTCAAACTGTTTTATAAGAGAACGAAGTGCAGTCAAACTGATTTGTAAGAGGATGAAGAGCAGTCAAACTGATTTATAAGAGGATGAAGAGCAGTCAAACTGCTTTATAAAAGGATGAAGAGCAGTCAAACTGATTTATAAACGGACGAAGAGCAGTCAATAATCGGACGAAGAGCAGCCAAACTGTTCTATAGGAGGATGAAGCGCAGTCAAACTGTTTTACACGAGGATGTAGAGCAGTCAGACTGGTTTACAAGAGTATGAAGAGCAGTCAACATGTTTTACAAGAGGTTGAAGAGCAGTCAAACTGTTTTATAAGAGGATGAAGAGCAGTCAAACTGATTTATAAGAGGATGAAGAGCAGTCAAACTGCTTTATAAAAGGATGAAGATCAGTCAAACTGTTTTATAAGCAGACGAAGAGCAGTCAAACTGATTTATAATCGGACGAAGAGCAGTCAAACTGATTTATAAAAGGATGAAGAGCAGTCAAACTGTTTTATAAGCGGATGAACCGCAGTCAAACTGATTTATAATCGGACGAAGAGCAGTCAAACTGATTTATAAGAGGATGAAGAGCGGTCAAACTGCTTTATAAGAGGATGAAGAGCAGTCAAACTGTTCTATAGGAGGATGAAGCGCAGTCAAACTGGTTTATATGAGGATGAAGAGCAGTCAAACTGCTTTATAAGAGGATGAAGAGCAGTCAAACTGCTTTATAAAACGATGAAGAGCAGTTAAACTGTTATATAAGAGGACGAAGAGCAGTCAAACTGATTTATAGGAGGATGAAGAGCAGTAAAACTGCTTTATAGGAGGATGAAGAGCAGTCAAACTGCTTTATAAAACGATGAAGAGCAGTCTACTGTTTTATAAGAGGACGAAGAGCAGTCAAACTGATTTATAAGAGTATGAAGAGCAGTCAAACTGATTTAAAAGAGGATGAAGAGCAGTCAAACTGCTTTATAAAAGGATGAAGAGCAGTCAAACTGATTTATAATCGGATGAACAGCAGTCAATAATGGGACGAAGAGCAGTCAAACTGTTATATAGGAGGACGAAGAGCAGTCAAACTGAATTATAATCGGATGAAGAGCAGTCAAACTGATTTATAATCGGACGAAGAGCAGTCAAACTGATTTATAATCGGACGAAGAGCAGTCAAACGGTTTTATAAGAGGATGAAGAGCAGTCAAATTGATTTATAAGAGGATGAAGAGCAGTCAAACTGCTTTATAAAAGCATGAAGAGCAGTCAAACTGTTTAATAAGAGGACGAAGAGCAATCAAACTGTTTTATAAGCGGACGAACAGCAGTCAAACTGATTTATAATCGGACGAAGAGCAGTCAAACTGTTCTATACGAGGATGAAGCGCAGTCAAACTGGTTTATAGGAGGATGAAGAGCAGTCAAACTGTTCTATAGGAGGATGAAGCGCAGTCAAACTGGTTTATAAGAGGATGAAGAGCAGTCAAACTGCTCTATAAGAGGATGAAGAGCAGTCAAACTGCTTAATAAAACGATGAAGAGCAGTCAAACTGTTTTATAAGAGGACGAAGAGCAGTCAAACTGATTTATAAGAGGATGAAGAGCAGTCAAACTGATTTAAAAGAGGATGAAGAGCAGTCAAACTGCTTTATAAAAGGATGAAGAGCAGTCAAACTGATTTATAATCGGATGAACAGCAGTCAATAATCGGACGAAGAGCAGTCAAACTGTTATATAGGAGGACGAAGAGCAGTCAAACTGAATTATAATCGGATGAAGAGCAGTCAAACTGATTTATAAGAGGATGAAGAGCAGTCAAACTGCTTTATAAAAGGATGAAGAGCAGTCAAACTGTTTAAAAAGAGGACGAAGAGCAGTCAAACTGTTTTATAAGCGGACGAACAGTGGTCAAACTGATTTATAATCGGACGAAGAGCAGTCAAACTGATTTATAATCGGACGAAGAGCAGTCAAACGGTTTTATAAGAGGATGAAGAGCAGTCAAATTGATTTATAAGAGGATGAAGAGCAGTCAAACGGTTTTATAAGAGGATGAAGAGCAGTCAAATTGATTTATAAGAGGATGAAGAGCAGTCAAACTGATTTATGATCGGACGAAGAGCAGTCAAACTGATTTATAATGGGACGAAGAGCAGTCAAACGGTTTTATAAGAGGATGAAGAGCAGTCAAATTGATTTATAAGAGGATGAAGAGCAGTCAAACTGCTTTATAAAAGGATGAAGAGCAGTCAAACTGTTTTATAAGAGGACGAAGAGCAGTCAAACTGATTTATAAGAGGATGAAGAGCAGTCAAACTGATTTATAAGAGGATGAAGAGCAGTGAAACTGCTTTATAAAACGATGAAGAGCAGTCAAACTGTTTTATAAGAGAACGAAGTGCAGTCAAACTGATTTGTAAGAGGATGAAGAGCAGTCAAACTGATTTATAAGAGGATGAAGAGCAGTCAAACTGCTTTATAAAAGGATGAAGAGCAGTCAAACTGATTTATAAACGGACGAAGAGCAGTCAATAATCGGACGAAGAGCAGCCAAACTGTTCTATAGGAGGATGAAGCGCAGTCAAACTGTTTTACACGAGGATGTAGAGCAGTCAGACTGGTTTACAAGAGTATGAAGAGCAGTCAACATGTTTTACAAGAGGTTGAAGAGCAGTCAAACTGTTTTATAAGAGGATGAAGAGCAGTCAAACTGATTTATAAGAGGATGAAGAGCAGTCAAACTGCTTTATAAAAGGATGAAGATCAGTCAAACTGTTTTATAAGCAGACGAAGAGCAGTCAAACTGATTTATAATCGGACGAAGAGCAGTCAAACTGATTTATAAAAGGATGAAGAGCAGTCAAACTGTTTTATAAGCGGATGAACCGCAGTCAAACTGATTTATAATCGGACGAAGAGCAGTCAAACTGATTTATAAGAGGATGAAGAGCGGTCAAACTGCTTTATAAGAGGATGAAGAGCAGTCAAACTGTTCTATAGGAGGATGAAGCGCAGTCAAACTGGTTTATATGAGGATGAAGAGCAGTCAAACTGCTTTATAAGAGGATGAAGAGCAGTCAAAGTGCTTTATAAAACGATGAAGAGCAGTTAAACTGTTTTATAAGAGGACGAAGAGCAGTCAAACTGATTTATAAGAGGATGAAGAGCAGTCAAACTGATTTAAAAGAGGATGAAGAGCAGTCAAACTGCTTTATAAAAGGTTGAAGAGCAGTCAAACTGCTTTATAAGAGGATGAAGAGCAGTCAAACTGTTCTATAGGAGGATGAAGCGCAGTCAAACTGGTTTATATGAGGATGAAGAGCAGTCAAACTGCTTTATAAAACGATGAAGAGCAGTCAAACTGTTTTATAAGAGGACGAAGAGCAGTCAAACTGATTTATAAGAGGATGAAGAGCAGTCAAACTGATTTATAAGAGGATGAAGAGCAGTCAAACTGCTTTATAAAAGGATGAAGAGCAGTCAAACTGTTTAAAAAGAGGACGAAGAGCAGTCAAACTGTTTTATAAGCGGACGAACAGCGGTCAAACTGATTTATAATCGGACGAAGAGCAGTCAAACTGATTTATAATCGGACGAAGAGCAGTCAAACGGTTTTATAAGAGGATGAAGAGCAGTCAAATTGATTTATAAGAGGATGAAGAGCAGTCAAACTGCTTTATAAAAGGATGAAGAGCAGTCAAACTGTTTTATAAGAGGACGAAGAGCAGTCAAACTGATTTATAAGAGGATGAAGAGCAGTCAAACTGATTTATAAGAGGATGAAGAGCAGTGAAACTGCTTTATAAAACGATGAAGAGCAGTCAAACTGTTTTATAAGAGAACGAAGTGCAGTCAAACTGATTTGTAAGAGGATGAAGAGCAGTCAAACTGATTTATAAGAGGATGAAGAGCAGTCAAACTGCTTTATAAAAGGATGAAGAGCAGTCAAACTGATTTATAAACGGACGAAGAGCAGTCAATAATCGGACGAAGAGCAGCCAAACTGTTCTATAGGAGGATGAAGCGCAGTCAAACTGTTTTACACGAGGATGTAGAGCAGTCAGACTGGTTTACAAGAGTATGAAGAGCAGTCAACATGTTTTACAAGAGGTTGAAGAGCAGTCAAACTGTTTTATAAGAGGATGAAGAGCAGTCAAACTGATTTATAAGAGGATGAAGAGCAGTCAAACTGCTTTATAAAAGGATGAAGATCAGTCAAACTGTTTTATAAGCAGACGAAGAGCAGTCAAACTGATTTATAATCGGACGAAGAGCAGTCAAACTGATTTATAAAAGGATGAAGAGCAGTCAAACTGTTTTATAAGCGGATGAACCGCAGTCAAACTGATTTATAATCGGACGAAGAGCAGTCAAACTGATTTATAAGAGGATGAAGAGCGGTCAAACTGCTTTATAAGAGGATGAAGAGCAGTCAAACTGTTCTATAGGAGGATGAAGCGCAGTCAAACTGGTTTATATGAGGATGAAGAGCAGTCAAACTGCTTTATAAGAGGATGAAGAGCAGTCAAAGTGCTTTATAAAACGATGAAGAGCAGTTAAACTGTTTTATAAGAGGACGAAGAGCAGTCAAACTGATTTATAAGAGGATGAAGAGCAGTCAAACTGATTTAAAAGAGGATGAAGAGCAGTCAAACTGCTTTATAAAAGGTTGAAGAGCAGTCAAACTGCTTTATAAGAGGATGAAGAGCAGTCAAACTGTTCTATAGGAGGATGAAGCGCAGTCAAACTGGTTTATATGAGGATGAAGAGCAGTCAAACTGCTTTATAAAACGATGAAGAGCAGTCAAACTGTTTTATAAGAGGACGAAGAGCAGTCAAACTGATTTATAAGAGGATGAAGAGCAGTCAAACTGATTTATAAGAGGATGAAGAGCAGTCAAACTGCTTTATAAAAGGATGAAGAGCAGTCAAACTGTTTAAAAAGAGGACGAAGAGCAGTCAAACTGTTTTATAAGCGGACGAACAGCGGTCAAACTGATTTATAATCGGACGAAGAGCAGTCAAACTGATTTATAATCGGACGAAGAGCAGTCAAACGGTTTTATAAGAGGATGAAGAGCAGTCAAATTGATTTATAAGAGGATGAAGAGCAGTCAAACGGTTTTATAAGAGGATGAAGAGCAGTCAAATTGATTTATAAGAGGATGAAGAGCAGTCAAACTGATTTATAATCGGACGAAGAGCAGTCAAACTGATTTATAATCGGACGAAGAGCAGTCAAACGGTTTTATAAGAGGATGAAGAGCAGTCAAATTGATTTATAAGAGGATGAAGAGCAGTCAAACTGCTTTATAAAAGGATGAAGAGCAGTCAAACTGTTTTATAAGAGGACGAAGAGCAGTCAAACTGATTTATAAGAGGATGAAGAGCAGTCAAACTGATTTATAAGAGGATGAAGAGCAGTGAAACTGCTTTATAAAACGATGAAGAGCAGTCAAACTGTTTTATAAGAGAACGAAGTGCAGTCAAACTGATTTGTAAGAGGATGAAGAGCAGTCAAACTGATTTATAAGAGGATGAAGAGCAGTCAAACTGCTTTATAAAAGGATGAAGAGCAGTCAAACTGATTTATAAACGGACGAAGAGCAGTCAATAATCGGACGAAGAGCAGCCAAACTGTTCTATAGGAGGATGAAGCGCAGTCAAACTGTTTTACACGAGGATGTAGAGCAGTCAGACTGGTTTACAAGAGTATGAAGAGCAGTCAACATGTTTTACAAGAGGTTGAAGAGCAGTCAAACTGTTTTATAAGAGGATGAAGAGCAGTCAAACTGATTTATAAGAGGATGAAGAGCAGTCAAACTGCTTTATAAAAGGATGAAGATCAGTCAAACTGTTTTATAAGCAGACGAAGAGCAGTCAAACTGATTTATAATCGGACGAAGAGCAGTCAAACTGATTTATAAAAGGATGAAGAGCAGTCAAACTGTTTTATAAGCGGATGAACCGCAGTCAAACTGATTTATAATCGGACGAAGAGCAGTCAAACAGATTTATAAGAGGATGAAGAGCGGTCAAACTGCTTTATAAGAGGATGAAGAGCAGTCAAACTGTTCTATAGGAGGATGAAGCGCAGTCAAACTGGTTTATATGAGGATGAAGAGCAGTCAAACTGCTTTATAAGAGGATGAAGAGCAGTCAAAGTGCTTTATAAAACGATGAAGAGCAGTTAAACTGTTATATAAGAGGACGAAGAGCAGTCAAACTGATTTATAAGAGGATGAAGAGCAGTCAAACTGATTTAAAAGAGGATGAAGAGCAGTCAAACTGCTTTATAAAAGGTTGAAGAGCAGTCAAACTGCTTTATAAGAGGATGAAGAGCAGTCAAACTGTTCTATAGGAGGATGAAGCGCAGTCAAACTGGTTTATATGAGGATGAAGAGCAGTCAAACTGCTTTATAAAACGATGAAGAGCAGTCAAACTGTTTTATAAGAGGACGAAGAGCAGTCAAACTGATTTATAAGAGGATGAAGAGCAGTCAAACTGATTTAAAAGAGGATGAAGAGCAGTCAAACTGCTTTATAAAAGGATGAAGAGCAGTCAAACTGATTTATAATCGGATGAACAGCAGTCAATAATCGGACGAAGAGCAGTCAAACTGTTATATAGGAGGACGAAGAGCAGTCAAACTGAATTATAATCGGATGAAGAGCAGTCAAACTGATTTATAAGAGGATGAAGAGCAGTCAAACTGCTTTATAAAAGGATGAAGAGCAGTCAAACTGTTTAATAAGAGGACGAAGAGCAGTCAAACTGTTTTATAAGCGGACGAACAGCAGTCAAACTGATTTATAATCGGACGAAGAGCAGTCAAACTGATTTATAATTGGACGAAGAGCAGTCAAACGGTTTTATAAGAGGATGAAGAGCAGTCAAATTGATTTATAAGAGGATGAAGAGCAGTCAAACTGCTTTATAAAAAGATGAAGCGCAGTCAAACTGTTTTATACGAGGATGTAGAGCAGTCAGACTGTTTTACAAGAGGTTGAAGAGCAGTCAACCTGTTTTACAAGAGGATGAAGAGCAGTCAAACCGCTTTATAAAAGGATGAAGAGCAGTCAAACTGATTTATAATTGGACGAAGAGCAGTCAATAATCGGACGAAGAGCAGCCAAACTGTTCTATAGGAGGATGAAGCGCAGTCAAACTGTTTTACACGAGGATGTAGAGCAGTCAGACTGGTTTACAAGAGTATGAAGAGCAGTCAACATGTTTTACAAGAGGTTGAAGAGCAGTCAAACTGTTTTATAAGCAGACGAAGAGCAGTCAAACTGATTTATAAGAGGATGAAGAGCGGTCAAACTGCTTTATAAGAGGATGAAGAGCAGTCAAACTGTTCTATAGGAGGATGAAGCGCAGTCAAACTGGTTTATATGAGGATGAAGTGCAGTCAAACTGCTTTATAAGAGGATGAAGAGCAGTCAAAGTGCTTTATAAAACGATGAAGAGCAGTTAAACTGTTATATAAGAGGACGAAGAGCAGTCAAACTGATTTATAAGAGGATGAAGAGCAGTCAAACTGATTTAAAAGAGGATGAAGAGCAGTCAAACTGCTTTATAAAAGGTTGAAGAGCAGTCAAACTGATTTATAATCGGATGAACAGCAGTCAATAATCGGACGAAGAGCAGTCAAACTGTTATATAGGAGGACGAAGAGCAGTCAAACTGAATTATAATCGGATGAAGAGCAGTCAAACTGATTTATAAGAGGATGAAGAGCAGTCAAACTGCTTTATAAAAGGATGAAGAGCAGTCAAACTGTTTAATAAGAGGACGAAGAGCAGTCAAACTGTTTTATAAGCGGACGAACAGCAGTCAAACTGATTTATAATCGGACGAAGAGCAGTCAAACTGATTTATAATCGGACGAAGAGCAGTCAAACGGTTTTATAAGAGGATGAAGAGGAGTCAAATTGATTTATAAGAGGATGAAGAGCAGTCAAACTGCTTTATAAAAAGATGAAGCACAGTCAAACTGTTTTATACGAGGATGTAGAGCAGTCAGACTGTTTTACAAGAGGTTGAAGAGCAGTCAACCTGTTTTACAAGAGGATGAAGAGCAGTCAAACCGCTTTATAAAAGGATGAAGAGCAGTCAAACTGATTTATAATTGGACGAAGAGCAGTCAAACTCTTCTATACGGGGATGAAGCGCAGTCAAACTGGTTTATAGGAGGATGAAGAGCAGTCAAACTATTTTATAAGAGGTTGAAGAGCAGTCAAACTGATTTAAAATCCGACGAAGAGCAGTCAAACTGTTCTATAGGAGGATGAAGCGCAGTCAAACTGGTTTATAGGAGGATGAAGAGCAGTCAAACAGCTTTATAGGAGGATGAAGAGCAGTCAAACTGCTTTATAAAACGATGAAGAGCAGTCAAACTGATTTATAAGAGGATGAAGAGCAGTCAAACTGCTTTATAAAAGGCTGAAGAGCAGTCAAACTGATTTATAATCGGACGAAGAGCAGTCAATGATCGGACGAAGAGCAGTCAAACTCTTCTATAGGAGGATGAAGCGCAGTCAAACTGTTTTAGACGAGGATTTAGAGCAGTCAGACTGGTTTACAAGAGGATGAAGAGCAGTCAGCCTGTTTTAGAAGAGGATGAAGAGCAGTCAAACTGTTTTATAAGAGAATGAAGAGCAGTCAAACTGCTTTATAAAAGGATGAAGAGCAGTCAAACTGTTTTATGAGAGGACGAAGAGCAGTCAAACTGTTTTATAAGAGGACGAACAGCAGTCAAACTGATTTATAATCGGACGAAGAGCAGTCAAACTGATTTATAATCGGACGAAGAGCAGTCAAACGGTTTTATAAGAGGATGAAGAGCAGTCAAATTGATTTATAAGAGGATGAAGAGCAGTCAAACTGCTTTATAAAAGGATGAAGAGCAGTCAAACTGTTTTATACGAGGATGTAGAGCAGTCAGACTGTTTTACAAGAGGTTAAAGAGCAGTCAACCTGTTTTACAAGAGGATGTAGAGCAGTCAAACTGTTTTATAAGAGGATGAAGAGCAGTCAAACTGATTTATAAGAGGATGAAGAGCAGTCAAACCGCTTTATAAAAGGATGAAGAGCAGTCTACTGTTTTATAAGAGGACGAAGAGCAGTCAAAATGATTTATAATCGGATGAAGAGCAGTCAAACAGATTTATAAGAGGATGAAGAGCAGTCAAACTGCTTTATAAAAGGATGAAGAGCAGTCAAACTGTTTTATAAGAGGACGAAGAGCAGTCAAACTGATTTATAATCGGACGAAGAGCAGTCAAACTGTTCTATACGAGGATGAAGCGCAGTCAAACTGGTTTATAGGAGGATGAAGAGCAGTCAAACTGTTTTACAAGAGGTTGAAGAGCAGTCAACCTGTTTTACAAGAGGATGAAGAGCAGTCAAACCGCTTTATAAAAGGATGAAGAGCAGTCAAACTGATTTATAATTGGACGAAGAGCAGTCAAACTGTTCTATACGGGGATGAAGCGCAGTCAAACTGGTTTATAGGAGGATGAAGAGCAGTCAAACTATTTTATAAGAGGATGAAGAGCAGTCAAACTGATTTAAAATCCGACGAAGAGCAGTCAAACTGTTCTATAGGAGGATGAAGCGCAGTCAAACTGGTTTATAGGAGGATGAAGAGCAGTCAAACAGCTTTATAGGAGGATGAAGAGCAGTCAAACTGCTTTATAAAACGATGAAGAGCAGTCAAACTGATTTATAAGAGGATGAAGAGCAGTCAAACTGCTTTATAAAAGGCTGAAGAGCAGTCAAACTGATTTATAATCGGACGAAGAGCAGTCAATGATCGGACGAAGAGCAGTCAAACTCTTCTATAGGAGGATGAAGCGCAGTCAAACTGTTTTACACGAGGATTTAGAGCAGTCAGACTGGTTTACAAGAGGATAAAGAGCAGTCAAACTGTTTTATAAGAGAATGAAGAGCAGTCAAACTGCTTTATAAAAGGATGAAGAGCAGTCAAACTGTTTTATGAGAGGACGAAGAGCAGTCAAACTGTTTTATAAGAGGACGAACAGCAGTCAAACTGATTTATAATCGGACGAAGAGCAGTCAAAATGATTTATAATCGGACGAAGAGCAGTCAAACGGTTTTATAAGAGGATGAAGAGCAGTCAAATTGATTTATAAGAGGATGAAGAGCAGTCAAACTGCTTTATAAAAGGATGAAGAGCATTCAAACTGTTTTATACGAATGTAGAGCAGTCAGACTGTTTTTCAAGAGGTTGAAGAGCAGTCAACCTGTTTTACAAGAGGATGTAGAGCAGTCAAACTGTTTTATAAGAGGATGAAGAGCAGTCAAACTGATTTATAAGAGGATGAAGAGCAGTCAAACCGCTTTATAAAAGGATGAAGAGCAGTCTACTGTTTTATAAGAGGACGAAGAGCAGTCAAAATGATTTATAATCGGATGAAGAGCAGTCAAACAGATTTATAAGAGGATGAAGAGCAGTCAAACTGCTTTATAAAAGGATGAAGAGCAGTCAAACTCTTTTATAAGAGGACGAAGAGCAGTCAAACTGATTTATAATGGACGAAGAGCAGTCAAACTGTTCTATACGAGGATGAAGCGCAGTCAAACTGGTTTATAGGAGGATGAAGAGCAGTCAAACTGTTCTATAGGAGGATGAAGCGCAGTCAAACTGGTTTATGTGAGGATGAAGAGCAGTCAAACTGCTTTATAAGAGGATGAAGAACAGTCAAACTGCTTTATAAAACGATGAAGAGCAGTCAAACTGTTATATAAGAGGACGAAGAGCAGTCAAACTGATTTATAAGAGGATGAAGAGCAGTCAAACTGATTTAAAAGAGGATGAAGAGCAGTCAAACTGCTTTATAAAAGGATGAAGAGCAGTCAAACTGATTTATAATCGGATGAACAGCAGTCAATAATGGGACGAAGAGCAGTCAAACTGTTATATAGGAGGACGAAGAGCAGTCAAACTGAATTATAATCGGATGAAGAGCAGTCAAACTGATTTATAAGAGGATGAAGAGCAGTCAAACTGCTTTATAAAAGCATGAAGAGCAGTCAAACTGTTTAATAAGAGGACGAAGAGCAATCAAACTGTTTTATAAGCGGACGAACAGCAGTCAAACTGATTTATAATCGGACGAAGAGCAGTCAAACTGTTCTATACGAGGATGAAGCGCAGTCAAACTGGTTTATAGGAGGATGAAGAGCAGTCAAACTGTTCTATAGGAGGATGAAGCGCAGTCAAACTGGTTTATATGAGGATGAAGAGCAGTCAAACTGCTCTATAAGAGGATGAAGAGCAGTCAAACTGCTTAATAAAACGATGAAGAGCAGTCAAACTGTTTTATAAGAGGACGAAGAGCAGTCAAACTGATTTATAAGAGGATGAAGAGCAGTCAAACTGATTTAAAAGAGGATGAAGAGCAGTCAAACTGCTTTATAAAAGGATGAAGAGCAGTCAAACTGATTTATAAGAGGATGAAGAGCAGTCAAACTGATTTATAAGAGGATGAAGAGCAGTCAAACTGATTTAAAAGAGGATGAAGAGCAGTCAAACTGCTTTATAAAAGGATGAAGAGCAGTCAAACTGATTTATAAGAGGATGAAGAGCAGTCAAACTGCTTTATAAAAGGATGAAGAGCAGTCAAACTGTTTAAAAAGAGGACGAAGAGCAGTCAAACTGTTTTATAAGCGGACGAACAGCAGTCAAACTGTTTTATAAGAGGACGAAGAGCAGTCAAACTGATTTATAATCGGACGAAGAGCAGTCAAACGGTTTTATAAGAGGATGAAGAGCAGTCAAATTGATTTATAAGAGGATGAAGAGCAGTCAAACGGTTTTATAAGAGGATGAAGAGCAGTCAAATTGATTTATAAGAGGATGAAGAGCAGTCAAACTGATTTATAATCGGACGAAGAGCAGTCAAACTGATTTATAATCGGACGAAGAGCAGTCAAACGGTTTTATAAGAGGATGAAGAGCAGTCAAATTGATTTATAAGAAGATGAAGAGCAGTCAAACTGCTTTATAAAAGGATGAAGAGCAGTCAAACTGTTTTATAAGAGGACGAAGAGCAGTCAAACTGATTTATAAGAGGATGAAGAGCAATCAAACTGATTTATAAGAGGATGAAGAGCAGTGAAACTGCTTTATAAAACGATGAAGAGCAGTCAAACTGTTTTATAAGAGGACGAAGTGCAGTCAAACTGATTTGTAAGAGGAAGAAGAGCAGTCAAACTGATTTATAAGAGGATGAAGAGCAGTCAAACTGATTTATAAACAGACGAAGAGCAGTCAATAATCGGACGAAGAGCAGCCAAACTGTTCTATAGGAGGATGAAGCGCAGTCAAACTGTTTTACACGAGGATGTAGAGCAGTCAGACTGGTTTACAAGAGTATGAAGAACAGTCAACCTGTTTTACAAGAGGTTGAAGAGCAGTCAAACTGTTTTATAAGAGGATGAAGAGCAGTCAAACTGATTTATAAGAGGATGAAGAGCAGTCAAACTGATTTATAAGCGGATGAACCGCAGTCAAACTGATTTATAATCGGACGAAGACCAGTCAAACTGATTTATAAGAGGATGAAGAGCAGTCAAACTGCTTTATAAGAGGATGAAGAGCAGTCAAACTGTTCTATAGGAGGATGAAGCGCAGTCAAACTGGTTTATATGAGGATGAAGAGCAGTCAAACTGCTTTATAAAACGATGAAGAGCAGTCAAACTGTTTTATAAGAGGACGAAGAGCAGTCAAACTGATTTATAAGAGGATGAAGAGCAGTCAAACTGATTTAAAAGAGGATGAAGAGCAGTCAAACTGCTTTATAAAAGGATGAAGAGCAGTCAAACTGATTTATAATCGGATGAACAGCAGTCAATAATCGGACGAAGAGCAGTCAAACTGTTATATAGGAGGACGAAGAGCAGTCAAACTGAATTATAATCGGATGAAGAGCAGTCAAACTGATTTATAAGAGGATGAAGAGCAGTCAAACTGCTTTATAAAAGGATGAAGAGCAGTCAAACTGTTTAATAAGAGAACGAAGAGCAGTCAAACTGTTTTATAAGCGGACGAACAGCAGTCAAACTGATTTATAATCGGACGAAGAGCAGTCAAACTGATTTATAATCGGACGAAGAGCAGTCAAACGGTTTTATAAGAGGATGAAGAGCAGTCAAATTGATTTATAAGAGGGTGAAGAGCAGTCAAACTGATTTATAATCCGACGAAGAGCAGTCAAACTGTTCTATAGGAGGATGAAGCGCAGTCAAACTGGTTTATAGGAGGATGAAGAGCACTCAAACTGATTTATAAGAGGATGAAGAGCAGTCAAACTGCTTTATAAAAAGCTGAAGAGCAGTCAAACTGATTTATAATCGGACGAAGAGCAGTCAATGATCGGACGAAGAGCAGTCAAACTCTTCTATAGGAGGATGAAGCGCAGTCAAACTGTTTTACACGAGGATGTAGAGCAGTCAGACTGGTTTACAAGAGGATGAAGAGCAGTCAACCTGTTTTACAAGAGGATGAATAGCAGTCAAACTGTTTTATAAGAGAATGAAGAGCAGTCTAATTGCTTTATAAAAGGATGAAGAGCAGTCAAACTGTTTTATAAGAGGACGAACAGCAGTCAAACTGAATTATAATCGGATGAAGAGCAGTCAAACTGATTTATAAGAGGATGAAGAGCAGTCAAACTGCTTTATAAAAGGATGAAGAGCAGTCAAACTGTTTTATAAGAGGACGAAGAGCAGTCAAACTGTTTTATAAGCGGACGAACAGCAGTCAAACTGATTTATAATCGGACGAAGAGCAGTCAAACTGTTTTATAATCGGACGAAGAGCAGTCAAACGGTTTTATAAGAGGATGAAGAGCAGTCAAACTGATTTATAATCGGACGAAGAGCAGTCAAACTGATTTATAATCGGACGAAGAGCAGTCAAACGGTTTTATAAGAGGATGAAGAGCAGTCAAATTGATTTATAAGAGGATGAAGAGCAGTCAAACTGCTTTATAAAAGGATGAAGAGAAGTCAAACTGTTTTATAAGAGGACGAAGAGCAGTCAAACGGTTTTATAAGAGGATGAAGAGCAGTCAAATTGATTTATAAGAGGATGAAGAGCAGTCAAACTGATTTATAATCGGACGAAGAGCAGTCAAACTGTTTTATAATCGGACGAACAGCAGTCAAACTGAATTATAATCGGATGAAGAGCAGTCAAACTGATTTATAAGAGGATGAAGAGCAGTCAAACTGCTTTATAAAAGGATGAAGAGCAGTCAAACTGTTTTATAAGAGGACGAAGAGCAGTCAAACTGTTTTATAAGCGGACGAACAGCAGTCAAACTGATTTATAATCGGACGAAGAGCAGTCAAACTGTTTTATAATCGGACGAAGAGCAGTCAAACGGTTTTATAAGAGGATGAAGAGCAGTCAAACTGATTTATAATCGGACGAAGAGCAGTCAAACTGATTTATAATCGGACGAAGAGCAGTCAAACGGTTTTATAAGAGGATGAAGAGCAGTCAAATTGATTTATAAGAGGATGAAGAGCAGTCAAGCTGCTTTATAAAAGGATGAAGAGAAGTCAAACTGTTTTATAAGAGGACGAAGAGCAGTCAAACGGTTTTATAAGAGGATGAAGAGCAGTCAAATTGATTTATAAGAGGATGAAGAGCAGTCAAACTGATTTATAATCCGACGAAGAGCAGTCAAACTGTTCTATAGGAGGATGAAGCGCAGTCAAACTGGTTTATAGGAGGATGAAGAGCACTCAAACTGATTTATAAGAGGATGAAGAACAGTCAAACTGCTTTATAAAACGATGAAGAGCAGTCAAACTGTTTTATAAGAGGACGAAGAGCAGTCAAACTGATTTATAAGAGGATGAAGAGCAGTCAAACTGATTTAAAAGAGGATGAAGAGCAGTCAAACTGCTTTATAAAAGGATGAAGAGCAGTCAAACTGATTTATAATCGGATGAACAGCAGTCAATAATGGGACGAAGAGCAGTCAAACTGTTATATAGGAGGACGAAGAGCAGTCAAACTGAATTATAATCGGATGAAGAGCAGTCAAACTGATTTATAAGAGGATGAAGAGCAGTCAAACTGCTTTATAAAAGCATGAAGAGCAGTCAAACTGTTTAATAAGAGGACGAAGAGCAATCAAACTGTTTTATAAGCGGACGAACAGCAGTCAAACTGTTCTATACGAGGATGAAGCGCAGTCAAACTGGTTTATAGGAGGATGAAGAGCAGTCAAACTGTTCTATAGGAGGATGAAGCGCAGTCAAACTGGTTTATATGAGGATGAAGAGCAGTCAAACTGCTCTATAAGAGGATGAAGAGCAGTCAAACTGCTTAATAAAACGATGAAGAGCAGTCAAACTGTTTTATAAGAGGACGAAGAGCAGTCAAACTTATTTATAAGAGGATGAAGAGCAGTCAAACTGATTTAAAAGAGGATGAAGAGCAGTCAAACTGCTTTATAAAAGGATGAAGAGCAGTCAAACTGATTTATAAGAGGATGAAGAGCAGTCAAACTGATTTATAAGAGGATGAAGAGCAGTCAAACTGATTTAAAAGAGGATGAAGAGCAGTCAAACTGCTTTATAAAAGGATGAAGAGCAGTCAAACTGATTTATAAGAGGATGAAGAGCAGTCAAACTGCTTTATAAAAGGATGAAGAGCAGTCAAACTGTTTAAAAAGAGGACGAAGAGCAGTCAAACTGTTTTATAAGCGGACGAACAGCAGTCAAACTGTTTTATAAGAGGACGAAGAGCAGTCAAACTGATTTATAATCGGACGAAGAGCAGTCAAACGGTTTTATAAGAGGATGAAGAGCAGTCAAATTGATTTATAAGAGGATGAAGAGCAGTCAAACGGTTTTATAAGAGGATGAAGAGCAGTCAAATTGATTTATAAGAGGATGAAGAGCAGTCAAACTGATTTATAATCGGACGAAGAGCAGTCAAACTGATTTATAATCGGACGAAGAGCAGTCAAACGGTTTTATAAGAGGATGAAGAGCAGTCAAATTGATTTATAAGAAGATGAAGAGCAGTCAAACTGCTTTATAAAAGGATGAAGAGCAGTCAAACTGTTTTATAAGAGGACGAAGAGCAGTCAAACTGATTTATAAGAGGATGAAGAGCAATCAAACTGATTTATAAGAGGATGAAGAGCAGTGAAACTGCTTTATAAAACGATGAAGAGCAGTCAAACTGTTTTATAAGAGGACGAAGTGCAGTCAAACTGATTTGTAAGAGGAAGAAGAGCAGTCAAACTGATTTATAAGAGGATGAAGAGCAGTCAAACTGATTTATAAACGGACGAAGAGCAGTCAATAATCTGACGAAGAGCAGCCAAACTGTTCTATAGGAGGATGAAGCGCAGTCAAACTGTTTTACACGAGGATGTAGAGCAGTCAGACTGGTTTACAAGAGTATGAAGAGCAGTCAACCTGTTTTACAAGAGGTTGAAGAGCAGTCAAACTGTTTTATAAGAGGATGAAGAGCAGTCAAACTGATTTATAAGAGGATGAAGAGCAGTCAAACTGATTTATAAGCGGATGAACCGCAGTCAAACTGATTTATAATCGGACGAAGACCAGTCAAACTGATTTATAAGAGGATGAAGAGCAGTCAAACTGCTTTATAAGAGGATGAAGAGCAGTCAAACTGTTCTATAGGAGGATGAAGCGCAGTCAAACTGATTTATAAGAGGATGAAGAGCAGTCAAACTGATTTAAAAGAGGATGAAGAGCAGTCAAACTGCTTTATAAAAGGATGAAGAGCAGTCAAACTGATTTATAATCGGATGAACAGCAGTCAATAATCGGACGAAGAGCAGTCAAACTGTTATATAGGAGGACGAAGAGCAGTCAAACTGAATTATAATCGGATGAAGAGCAGTCAAACTGATTTATAAGAGGATGAAGAGCAGTCAAACTGCTTTATAAAAGGATGAAGAGCAGTCAAACTGTTTAATAAGAGAACGAAGAGCAGTCAAACTGTTTTATAAGCGGACGAACAGCAGTCAAACTGATTTATAATCGGACGAAGAGCAGTCAAACTGATTTATAATCGGACGAAGAGCAGTCAAACGGTTTTATAAGAGGATGAAGAGCAGTCAAATTGATTTATAAGAGGATGAAGAGCAGTCAAACTGATTTATAATCCGACGAAGAGCAGTCAAACTGTTCTATAGGAGGATGAAGCGCAGTCAAACTGGTTTATAGGAGGATGAAGAGCACTCAAACTGATTTATAAGAGGATGAAGAGCAGTCAAACTGCTTTATAAAAAGCTGAAGAGCAGTCAAACTGATTTATAATCGGACGAAGAGCAGTCAATGATCGGACGAAGAGCAGTCAAACTCTTCTATAGGAGGATGAAGCGCAGTCAAACTGTTTTACACGAGGATGTAGAGCAGTCAGACTGGTTTACAAGAGGATGAAGAGCAGTCAACCTGTTTTACAAGAGGATGAAGAGCAGTCAAACTGTTTTATAAGAGAATGAAGAGCAGTCTAATTGCTTTATAAAAGGATGAAGAGCAGTCAAACTGTTTTATAAGAGGACGAACAGCAGTCAAACTGAATTATAATCGGATGAAGAGCAGTCAAACTGATTTATAAGAGGATGAAGAGCAGTCAAACTGCTTTATAAAAGGATGAAGAGCAGTCAAACTGTTTTATAAGAGGACGAAGAGCAGTCAAACTGTTTTATAAGCGGACGAACAGCAGTCAAACTGATTTATAATCGGACGAAGAGCAGTCAAACTGTTTTATAATCGGACGAAGAGCAGTCAAACGGTTTTATAAGAGGATGAAGAGCAGTCAAACTGATTTATAATCGGACGAAGAGCAGTCAAACTGATTTATAATCGGACGAAGAGCAGTCAAACGGTTTTATAAGAGGATGAAGAGCAGTCAAATTGATTTATAAGAGGATGAAGAGCAGTCAAACTGCTTTATAAAAGGATGAAGAGAAGTCAAACTGTTTTATAAGAGGACGAAGAGCAGTCAAACGGTTTTATAAGAGGATGAAGAGCAGTCAAATTGATTTATAAGAGGATGAAGAGCAGTCAAACTGATTTATAATCGGACGAAGAGCAGTCAAACTGTTTTATAATTGGACGAACAGCAGTCAAACTGAATTATAATCGGATGAAGAGCAGTCAAACTGATTTATAAGAGGATGAAGAGCAGTCAAACTGCTTTATAAAAGGATGAAGAGCAGTCAAACTGTTTTATAAGAGGACGAAGAGCAGTCAAACTGTTTTATAAGCGGACGAACAGCAGTCAAACTGATTTATAATCGGACGAAGAGCAGTCAAACTGTTTTATAATCGGACGAAGAGCAGTCAAACGGTTTTATAAGAGGATGAAGAGCAGTCAAACTGATTTATAATCGGACGAAGAGCAGTCAAACTGATTTATAATCGGACGAAGAGCAGTCAAACGGTTTTATAAGAGGATGAAGAGCAGTCAAATTGATTTATAAGAGGATGAAGAGCAGTCAAACTGCTTTATAAAAGGATGAAGAGAAGTCAAACTGTTTTATAAGAGGACGAAGAGCAGTCAAACGGTTTTATAAGAGGATGAAGAGCAGTCAAATTGATTTATAAGAGGATGAAGAGCAGTCAAACTGATTTATAATCCGACGAAGAGCAGTCAAACTGTTCTATAGGAGGATGAAGCGCAGTCAAACTGGTTTATAGGAGGATGAAGAGCACTCAAACTGATTTATAAGAGGATGAAGAGCAGTCAAACTGCTTTATAAAAAGCTGAAGAGCAGTCAAACTGATTTATAATCGGACGAAGAGCAGTCAATGATCGGACGAAGAGCAGTCAAACTCTTCTATAGGAGGATGAAGCGCAGTCAAACTGTTTTACACGAGGATGTAGAGCAGTCAGACTGGTTTACAAGAGGATGAAGAGCAGTCAACCTGTTTTACAAGAGGATGAAGAGCAGTCAAACTGTTTTATAAGAGAATGAAGAGCAGTCTAATTGCTTTATAAAAGGATGAAGAGCAGTCAAACTGTTTTATAAGAGGACGAACAGCAGTCAAACTGAATTATAATCGGATGAAGAGCAGTCAAACTGATTTATAAGAGGATGAAGAGCAGTCAAACTGCTTTATAAAAGGATGAAGAGCAGTCAAACTGTTTTATAAGAGGACGAAGAGCAGTCAAACTGTTTTATAAGCGGACGAACAGCAGTCAAACTGATTTATAATCGGACGAAGAGCAGTCAAACTGTTTTATAATCGGACGAAGAGCAGTCAAACGGTTTTATAAGAGGATGAAGAGCAGTCAAACTGATTTATAATCGGACGAAGAGCAGTCAAACTGATTTATAATCGGACGAAGAGCAGTCAAACGGTTTTATAAGAGGATGAAGAGCAGTCAAATTGATTTATAAGAGGATGAAGAGCAGTCAAACTGCTTTATAAAAGGATGAAGAGAAGTCAAACTGTTTTATAAGAGGACGAAGAGCAGTCAAACTGATTTATAAGAGGATGAAGAGCAGTCAAACTGATTTATAAGAGGATGAAGAGCAGTGAAACTGCTTTATAAAACGATGAAGAGCAGTCAAACTGTTTTATAAGAGGACGAAGAGCAGTCAAACTGATTTATAAGAGGATGAAGAGCAATCAAACTGTTTTATAAGCGGACGAACAGCAGTCAAACTGATTTATAATCGGACGAAGAGCAGTCAAACTGTTCTATACGAGGATGAAGCGCAGTCAAACTGGTTTATAGGAGGATGAAGAGCAGTCAAACTGCTTTATAGGAGGATGAAGAGCAGTCAAACTGCTTTATAAAACGATGAAGAGCAGTCCAACTGTTTTATAAGAGGACGAAGAGCAGTCAAACTGATTTATAAGAGGATGAAGAGCACTCAAACTGATTTATAAGAGGATGAAGAGCAGTCAAACTGCTTTATAAAAGGCTGAAGAGCAGTCAAACTGATTTATAATCGGACGAAGAGCAGTCAATGACCGGACGAAGAGCAGTCAAACTCTTCTATAGGAGGATGAAGCGCAGTCAAACTGTTTTACACGAGGATGTAGAGCAGTCAGACTGGTTTACAAGAGGATGAAGAGCAGTCAACCTGTTTTACAAGAGGATGAAGAGCAGTCAAACTGTTTTATAAGAGAATGAAGAGCAGTCTAACTGCTTTATAAAAGGATGAAGAGCAGTCAAACTGTTTTATAAGAGGACGAAGAGCAGTCAAACTGAATTATAATCGGATGAAGAGCAGTCAAACTGATTTATAAGAGGGTGAAGAGCAGTCAAACTGCTTTATAAAAGGATGAAGAGCAGTCAAACTGTTTTATAAGAGCACAAAGAGCAGTCAAACTGATTTATAAGAGGATGAAGAGCAGTCAAACTGATTTAAAAGAGGATGAAGAGCAGTCAAACTGCTTTATAAAAGGATGAAGAGCAGTCAAACTGATTTATAAGAGGATGAAGAGCAGTCAAACTGCTTTATAAAAGGATGAAGAGCAGTCAAACTGTTTAAAAAGAGGACGAAGAGCAGTCAAACTGTTTTATAAGCGGACGAACAGCAGTCAAACTGATTTATAATCGGACGAAGAGCAGTCAAACTGATTTATAATCGGACGAAGAGCAGTCAAACGGTTTTATAAGAGGATGAAGAGCAGTCAAATTGATTTATAAGAGGATGAAGAGCAGTCAAACGGTTTTATAAGAGGATGAAGAGCAGTCAAATTGATTTATAAGAGGATGAAGAGCAGTCAAACTGATTTATAATCGGACGAAGAGCAGTCAAACTGATTTATAATCGGACGAAGAGCAGTCAAACGGTTTTATAAGAGGATGAAGAGCAGTCAAATTGATTTATAAGAAGATGAAGAGCAGTCAAACTGCTTTATAAAAGGATGAAGAGCAGTCAAACTGTTTTATAAGAGGACGAAGAGCAGTCAAACTGATTTATAAGAGGATGAAGAGCAGTCAAATTGATTTATAAGAGGATGAAGAGCAGTGAAACTGCTTTATAAAACGATGAAGAGCAGTCAAACTGTTTTATAAGAGGACGAAGTGCAGTCAAACTGATTTGTAAGAGGATGAAGAGCAGTCAAACTGATTTATAAGAGGATGAAGAGCAGGCAAACTGATTTATAAACGGACGAAGAGCAGTCAATAATCGGACGAAGAGCAGCCAAACTGTTCTATAGGAGGATGAAGCGCAGTCAAACTGTTTTACACGAGGATGTAGAGCAGTCAGACTGGTTTACAAGAGTATGAAGAGCAGTCAACCTGTTTTACAAGAGGTTGAAGAGCAGTCAAACTGTTTTATAAGAGGATGAAGAGCAGTCAAACTGATTTATAAGAGGATGAAGAGCAGTCAAACTGTTTTATAAGCAGACGAAGAGCAGTCAAACTGATTTATAATCGGACGAAGAGCAGTCAAACTGATTTATAAAAGGATGAAGAGGAGTCAAACTGTTTTATAAGCGGATGAACCGCAGTCAAACTGATTTATAATCGGACGAAGACCAGTCAAACTGATTTATAAGAGGATGAAGAGCAGTCAAACTGCTTTATAAGAGGATGAAGAGCAGTCAAACTGTTCTATAGGAGGATGAAGCGCAGTCAAACTGGTTTATATGAGGATGAAGAGCAGTCAAACTGCTTTATAAGAGGATGAAGAGCAGTCAAACTGCTTTATAAAACGATGAAGAGCAGTCAAACTGTTTTATAAGAGGACGAAGAGCAGTCAAACTGATTTATAAGAGGATGAAGAGCAGTCAAACTGATTTAAAAGAGGATGAAGAGCAGTCAAACTGCTTTATAAAAGGATGAAGAGCAGTCAAACTGATTTATAATCGGATGAACAGCAGTCAATAATCCGACGAAGAGCAGTCAAACTGTTATATAGGAGGACGAAGAGCAGTCAAACTGAATTATAATCGGATGAAGAGCAGTCAAACTGATTTATAAGAGGATGAAGAGCAGTCAAACTGCTTTATAAAAGGATGAAGAGTAGTCAAACTGTTTAATAAGAGGACGAAGAGCAGTCAAACTGTTTTATAAGCGGACGAACAGCAGTCAAACTGATTTATAATCGGACGAAGAGCAGTCAAACTGATTTATAATCGGACGAAGAGCAGTCAAACGGTTTTATAAGAGGATGAAGAGCAGTCAAATTGATTTATAAGAGGATGAAGAGCAGTCAAACTGATTTATAATCCGACGAAGAGCAGTCAAACTGTTCTATAGGAGGATGAAGCGCAGTCAAACTGGTTTATAGGAGGATGAAGAGCACTCAAACTGATTTATAAGAGGATGAAGAGCAGTCAAACTGCTTTATAAAAGGCTGAAGAGCAGTCAAACTGATTTATAATCGGACGAAGAGCAGTCAATGATCGGACGAAGAGCAGTCAAACTCTTCTATAGGAGGATGAAGCGCAGTCAAACTGTTTTACACGAGGATGTAGAGCAGTCAGACTGGTTTACAAGAGGATGAAGAGCAGTCAACCTGTTTTACAAGAGGATGAAGAGCAGTCAAACTGTTTTATAAGAGAATGAAGAGCAGTCTAATTGCTTTATAAAAGGATGAAGAGCAGTCAAACTGTTTTATAAGAGGACGAAGAGCAGTCAAACTGAATTATAATCGGATGAAGAGCAGTCAAACTGATTTATAAGAGGATGAAGAGCAGTCAAACTGCTTTATAAAAGGATGAAGAGCAGTCAAACTGTTTTATAAGAGGACGAAGAACAGTCAAACTGTTTTATAAGCGGACGAACAGCAGTCAAACTGATTTATAATCGGACGAAGAGCAGTCAAACTGTTTTATAATCGGACG
The DNA here is from genome assembly GCF_029633865.1 of Lampris incognitus. Taxonomy (NCBI): domain Eukaryota; kingdom Metazoa; phylum Chordata; class Actinopteri; order Lampriformes; family Lampridae; genus Lampris; species Lampris incognitus. The sequence goes on from NC_079222.1 coordinate 38,284,219, forward strand.
AAGAGCAGTCAAATTGATTTATAAGAGGATGAATAGCAGTCATACTGCTTTATAAAAGGATGAAGAGAAGTCAAACTGTTTTATAAGAGGACGAAGAGCAGTCAAACTGATTTATAAGAGGATGAAGAGCAGTCAAACTGGTTTATATGAGGATGAAGAGCAGTCAAACTGCTCTATAAGAGGACGAAGAGCAGTCAAACTGCTTAATAAAACGATGAAGAGCAGTCAAACTGTTTTATAAGAGGACGAAGAGCAGTCAAACAGCTTTATAGGAGGATGAAGAGCAGTCAAACTGCTTTATAAAACGATGAAGAGCAGTCAAACTGATTTATAAGAGGATGAAGAGCAGTCAAACTGCTTTATAAAAGGCTGAAGAGCAATCAAACTGATTTATAATCGGACGAAGAGCAGTCAATGATCGGACGAAGAGCAGTCAAACTCTTCTATAGGAGGATGAAGCGCAGTCAAACTGTTTTACACGAGGATTTAGAGCAGTCAGACTGGTTTACAAGAGGATGAAGAGCAGTCAGCCTGTTTTAAAAGAGGATGAAGAGCAGTCAAACTGTTTTATAAGAGAATGAAGAGCAGTCAAACTGCTTTATAAAAGGATGAAGAGCAGTCAAACTGTTTTATGAGAGGACGAAGAGCAGTCAAACTGTTTTATAAGAGGACGAAGAGCAGTCAAACTGATTTATAATCGGACGAAGAGCAGTCAAACGGTTTTATAAGAGGATGAAGAGCAGTCAAATTGATTTATAAGAGGATGAAGAGCAGTCAAACTGCTTTATAAAAGGATGAAGAGCAGTCAAACTGTTTTATACGAGGATGTAGAGCAGTCAGACTGTTTTACAAGAGGTTGAAGAGCAGTCAACCTGTTTTACAAGAGGATGTAGAGCAGTCAAACTGTTTTATAAGAGGATGAAGAGCAGTCAAACTGATTTATAAGAGGATGAAGAGCAGTCAAACCGCTTTATAAAAGGATGAAGAGCAGTCTACTGTTTTATAAGAGGACGAAGAGCAGTCAAAATGATTTATAATCGGATGAAGAGCAGTCAAACAGATTTATAAGAGGATGAAGAGCAGTCAAACTGCTTTATAAAAGGATGAAGAGCAGTCAAACTGTTTTATAAGAGGACGAAGAGCAGTCAAACTGATTTATAATCGGACGAAGAGCAGTCAAACTTTTCTATACGAGGATGAAGCGCAGTCAAACTGGTTTATAGGAGGATGAAGAGCAGTCAAACTGTTTTACAAGAGGTTGAAGAGCAGTCAACCTGTTTTACAAGAGGATGAAGAGCAGTCAAACCGCTTTATAAAAGGATGAAGAGCAGTCAAACTGATTTATAATTGGACGAAGAGCAGTCAAACTGTTCTATACGGGGATGAAGCGCAGTCAAACTGGTTTATAGGAGGATGAAGAGCAGTCAAACTATTTTATAAGAGGATGAAGAGCAGTCAAACTGATTTAAAATCCGACGAAGAGCAGTCAAACTGTTCTATAGGAGGATGAAGCGCAGTCAAACTGGTTTATAGGAGGATTAAGAGCAGTCAAACAGCTTTATAGGAGGATGAAGAGCAGTCAAACTGCTTTATAAAACGATGAAGAGCAGTCAAACTGATTTATAAGAGGATGAAGAGCAGTCAAACTGCTTTATAAAAGGCTGAAGAGCAGTCAAACTGATTTATAATCGGACGAAGAGCAGTCAATGATCGGACGAAGAGCAGTCAAACTCTTCTATAGGAGGATGAAGCGCAGTCAAACTGTTTTACACGAGGATTTAGAGCAGTCAGACTGGTTTACAAGAGGATGAAGAGCAGTCAAACTGTTTTATAAGAGAATGAAGAGCAGTCAAACTGCTTTATAAAAGGATGAAGAGCAGTCAAACTGTTTTATAAGAGGACGAACAGCAGTCAAACTGATTTATAATCGGACGAAGAGCAGTCAAACTGATTTATAATCGGACGAAGAGCAGTCAAACGGTTTTATAAGAGGATGAAGAGCAGTCAAATTGATTTATAAGAGGATGAAGAGCAGTCAAACTGCTTTATAAAAGGATGAAGAGCAGTCAAACTGTTTTATACGAGGATGTAGAGCAGTCAGCCTGTTTTACAAGAGGTTGAAGAGCAGTCAACCTGTTTTATAAGAGGATGTAGAGCAGTCAAACTGTTTTATAAGAGGATGAAGAGCAGTCAAACTGATTTATAAGAGGATGAAGAGCAGTCAAACCGCTTTATAAAAGGATGAAGAGCAGTCTACTGTTTTATAAGAGGACGAAGAGCAGTCAAAATGATTTATAATCGGATGAAGAGCAGTCAAACAGATTTATAAGAGGATGAAGAGCAGTCAAACTGCTTTATAAAAGGATGAAGAGCAGTCAAACTGTTTTATAAGAGGACGAAGAGCAGTCAAACTGATTTATAATGGACGAAGAGCAGTCAAACTGTTCTATACGAGGATGAAGCGCAGTCAAACTGGTTTATAGGAGGATGAAGAGCAGTCAAACTGTTCTATAGGAGGATGAAGCGCAGTCAAACTGGTTTATGTGAGGATGAAGAGCAGTCAAACTGCTTTATAAGAGGATGAAGAACAGTCAAACTGCTTTATAAAACGATGAAGAGCAGTCAAACTGTTTTATAAGAGGACGAAGAGCAGTCAAACTGATTTATAAGAGGATGAAGAGCAGTCAAACTGATTTAAAAGAGGATGAAGAGCAGTCAAACTGCTTTATAAAAGGATGAAGAGCAGTCAAACTGATTTATAATCGGATGAACAGCAGTCAATAATGGGACGAAGAGCAGTCAAACTGTTATATAGGAGGACGAAGAGCAGTCAAACTGAATTATAATCGGATGAAGAGCAGTCAAACTGATTTATAAGAGGATGAAGAGCAGTCAAACTGCTTTATAAAAGCATGAAGAGCAGTCAAACTGTTTAATAAGAGGACGAAGAGCAATCAAACTGTTTTATAAGCGGACGAACAGCAGTCAAACTGATTTATAATCGGACGAAGAGCAGTCAAACTGTTCTATACGAGGATGAAGCGCAGTCAAACTGGTTTATAGGAGGATGAAGAGCAGTCAAACTGTTCTATAGGAGGATGAAGCGCAGTCAAACTGGTTTATATGAGGATGAAGAGCAGTCAAACTGCTCTATAAGAGGATGAAGAGCAGTCAAACTGCTTAATAAAACGATGAAGAGCAGTCAAACTGTTTTATAAGAGGACGAAGAGCAGTCAAACTGATTTATAAGAGGATGAAGAGCAGTCAAACTGATTTAAAAGAGGATGAAGAGCAGTCAAACTGCTTTATAAAAGGATGAAGAGCAGTCAAACTGTTTAAAAAGAGGACGAAGAGCAGTCAAACTGTTTTATAAGCGGACGAACAGCAGTCAAACTGTTTTATAAGAGGACGAAGAGCAATCAAACTGTTTTATAAGCGGACGAACAGCAGTCAAACTGATTTATAATCGGACGAAGAGCAGTCAAACTGTTCTATACGAGGATGAAGCGCAGTCAAACTGGTTTATAGGAGGATGAAGAGCAGTCAAACTGTTCTATAGGAGGATGAAGCGCAGTCAAACTGGTTTATATGAGGATGAAGAGCAGTCAAACTGCTCTATAAGAGGATGAAGAGCAGTCAAACTGCTTAATAAAAGGATGAAGAGCAGTCAAACTGTTTAAAAAGAGGACGAAGAGCAGTCAAACTGTTTTATAAGCGGACGAACAGCAGTCAAACTGTTTAATAAGAGGACGAAGAGCAATCAAACTGTTTTATAAGCGGACGAACAGCAGTCAAACTGATTTATAATCGGACGAAGAGCAGTCAAACTGTTCTATACGAGGATGAAGCGCAGTCAAACTGGTTTATAGGAGGATGAAGAGCAGTCAAACTGTTCTATAGGAGGATGAAGCGCAGTCAAACTGGTTTATATGAGGATGAAGAGCAGTCAAACTGCTCTATAAGAGGATGAAGAGCAGTCAAACTGCTTAATAAAACGATGAAGAGCAGTCAAACTGTTTTATAAGAGGACGAAGAGCAGTCAAACTGATTTATAAGAGGATGAAGAGCAGTCAAACTGATTTAAAAGAGGATGAAGAGCAGTCAAACTGCTTTATAAAAGGATGAAGAGCAGTCAAACTGTTTAAAAAGAGGACGAAGAGCAGTCAAACTGTTTTATAAGCGGACGAACAGCAGTCAAACTGTTTTATAAGAGGACGAAGAGCAGTCAAACTGATTTATAATCGGACGAAGAGCAGTCAAACGGTTTTATAAGAGGATGAAGAGCAGTCAAATTGATTTATAAGAGGATGAAGAGCAGTCAAACGGTTTTATAAGAGGATGAAGAGCAGTCAAATTGATTTATAAGAGGATGAAGAGCAGTCAAACTGATTTATAATCGGACGAAGAGCAGTCAAACTGATTTATAATCGGACGAAGAGCAGTCAAACGGTTTTATAAGAGGATGAAGAGCAGTCAAATTGATTTATAAGAAGATGAAGAGCAGTCAAACTGCTTTATAAAAGGATGAAGAGCAGTCAAACTGTTTTATAAGAGGAAGAAGAGCAGTCAAACTGATTTATAAGAGGATGAAGAGCAGTCAAACTGATTTATAAGAGGATGAAGAGCAGTGAAACTGCTTTATAAAACGATGAAGAGCAGTCAAACTGTTTTATAAGAGGACGAAGTGCAGTCAAACTGATTTGTAAGAGGAAGAAGATCAGTCAAACTGATTTATAAGAGGATGAAGAGCAGTCAAACTGATTTATAAACGGACGAAGAGCAGTCAATAATCGGACGAAGAGCAGCCAAACTGTTCTATAGGAGGATGAAGCGCAGTCAAACTGTTTTACACGAGGATGTAGAGCAGTCAGACTGGTTTACAAGAGTATGAAGAGCAGTCAACCTGTTTTACAAGAGGTTGAAGAGCAGTCAAACTGTTTTATAAGAGGATGAAGAGCAGTCAAACTGATTTATAAGAGGATGAAGAGCAGTCAAACTGTTTTATAAGCGGATGAACCGCAGTCAAACTGATTTATAATCGGACGAAGACCAGTCAAACTGATTTATAAGAGGATGAAGAGCAGTCAAACTGCTTTATAAAAGGATGAAGAGCAGTCAAACTGTTCTATAGGAGGATGAAGCGCAGTCAAACTGGTTTATATGAGGATGAAGAGCAGTCAAACTGCTTTATAAAACGATGAAGAGCAGTCAAACTGTTTTATAAGAGGACGAAGAGCAGTCAAACTGATTTATAAGAGGATGAAGAGCAGTCAAACTGATTTAAAAGAGGATGAAGAGCAGTCAAACTGCTTTATAAAAGGATGAAGAGCAGTCAAACTGATTTATAATCGGATGAACAGCAGTCAATAATCGGACGAAGAGCAGTCAAACTGTTATATAGGAGGACGAAGAGCAGTCAAACTGAATTATAATCGGATGAAGAGCAGTCAAACTGATTTATAAGAGGATGAAGAGCAGTCAAACTGCTTTATAAAAGGATGAAGAGCAGTCAAACTGTTTAATAAGAGGACGAAGAGCAGTCAAACTGTTTTATAAGCGGACGAACAGCAGTCAAACTGATTTATAATCGGACGAAGAGCAGTCAAACTGATTTATAATCGGACGAAGAGCAGTCAAACGGTTTTATAAGAGGATGAAGAGCAGTCAAATTGATTTATAAGAGGATGAAGAGCAGTCAAACTGATTTATAATCCGACGAAGAGCAGTCAAACTGTTCTATAGGAGGATGAAGCGCAGTCAAACTGGTTTATAGGAGGATGAAGAGCACTCAAACTGATTTATAAGAGGATGAAGAGCAGTCAAACTGCTTTATAAAAGGCTGAAGAGCAGTCAAACTGATTCATAATCGGACGAAGAGCAGTCAATGATCGGACGAAGAGCAGTCAAACTCTTCTATAAGAGGATGAAGCGCAGTCAAACTGTTTTACACGAGGATGTAGAGCAGTCAGACTGGTTTACAAGAGGATGAAGAGCAGTCAACCTGTTTTACAAGAGGATGAAGAGCAGTCAAACTGTTTTATAAGAGAATGAAGAGCAGTCTAATTGCTTTATAAAAGGATGAAGAGCAGTCAAACTGTTTTATAAGAGGACGAAGAGCAGTCAAACTGAATTATAATCGGATGAAGAGCAGTCAAACTGATTTAGAAGAGGATGAAGAGCAGTCAAACTGCTTTATAAAAGGATGAAGAGCAGTCAAACTGTTTTATAAGAGGACGAAGAGCAGTCTAACTGTTTTATAAGCGGACGAACAGCAGTCAAACTGATTTATAATCGGACGAAGAGCAGTCAAACTGTTTTATAATCGGACGAAGAGCAGTCAAACGGTTTTATAAGAGGATGAAGAGCAGTCAAACTGATTTATAATCGGACGAAGAGCAGTCAAACTGATTTATAATCGGACGAAGAGCAGTCAAACGGTTTTATAAGAGGATGAAGAGCAGTCAAATTGATTTATAAGAGGATGAAGAGCAGTCAAACTGCTTTATAAAAGGATGAAGAGAAGTCAAACTGTTTTACAAGAGGACGAAGAGCAGTCAAACTGATTTATAAGAGGATGAAGAGCAGTCAAACTGATTTATAAGAGGATGAAGAGCAGTGAAACTGCTTTATAAAACGATGAAGAGCAGTCAAACTGTTTTATAAGAGGACGAAGAGCAGTCAAACTGATTTATAAGAGGATGAAGAGCAATCAAACTGTTTTATAAGCGGACGAACAGCAGTCAAACTGATTTATAATCGGACGAAGAGCAGTCAAACTGTTCTATACGAGGATGAAGCGCAGTCAAACTGGTTTATAGGAGGATGAAGAGCAGTCAAACTGCTTTATAGGAGGATGAAGAGCAGTCAAACTGCTTTATTAAACGATGAAGAGCAGTCCAACTGTTTTATAAGAGGACGAAGAGCAGTCAAACTGATTTATAAGAGGATGAAGAGCACTCAAACTGATTTATAAGAGGATGAAGAGCAGTCAAACTGCTTTATAAAAGGCTGAAGAGCAGTCAAACTGATTTATAATCGGACGAAGAGCAGTCAATGACCGGACGAAGAGCAGTCAAACTCTTCTATAGGAGGATGAAGCGCAGTCAAACTGTTTTACACGAGGATGTAGAGCAGTCAGACTGGTTTACAAGAGGATGAAGAGCAGTCAACCTGTTTTACAAGAGGATGAAGAGCAGTCAAACTGTTTTATAAGAGAATGAAGAGCAGTCTAACTGCTTTATAAAAGGATGAAGAGCAGTCAAACTGTTTTATAAGAGGACGAAGAGCAGTCAAACTGAATTATAATCGGATGAAGAGCAGTCAAACTGATTTATAAGAGGGTGAAGAGCAGTCAAACTGCTTTATAAAAGGATGAAGAGCAGTCAAACTGTTTTATAAGAGCACGAAGAGCAGTCAAACTGATTTATAAGAGGATGAAGAGCAGTCAAACTGATTTAAAAGAGGATGACGAGCAGTCAAACTGCTTTATAAAAGGATGAAGAGCAGTCAAACTGATTTATAAGAGGATGAAGAGCAGTCAAACTGCTTTATAAAAGGATGAAGAGCAGTCAAACTGTTTAAAAAGAGGACGAAGAGCAGTCAAACTGTTTTATAAGCGGACGAACAGCAGTCAAACTGATTTATAATCGGACGAAGAGCAGTCAAACTGATTTATAATCGGACGAAGAGCAGTCAAACGGTTTTATAAGAGGATGAAGAGCAGTCAAATTGATTTATAAGAGGATGAAGAGCAGTGAAACGGTTTTATAAGAGAATGAAGAGCAGTCAAATTGATTTATAAGAGGATGAAGAGCAGTCAAACTGATTTATAATCGGACGAAGAGCAGTCAAACTGATTTATAATCGGACGAAGAGCAGTCAAACGGTTTTATAAGAGGATGAAGAGCAGTCAAATTGATTTATAAGAAGATGAAGAGCAGTCAAACTGCTTTATAAAAGGATGAAGAGCAGTCAAACTGTTTTATAAGAGGACGAAGAGCAGTCAAACTGATTTATAAGAGGATGAAGAGCAGTCAAATTGATTTATAAGAGGATGAAGAGCATGTGAAACTGCTTTATAAAACGATGAAGAGCAGTCAAACTGTTTTATAAGAGGACGAAGTGCAGTCAAACTGATTTGTAAGAGTATGAAGAGCAGTCAAACTGATTTATAAGAGGATGAAGAGCAGGCAAACTGATTTATAAACGGACGAAGAGCAGTCAAACTGATTTATAATCGGACGAAGAGCAGTCAAACGGTTTTATAAGAGGATGAAGAGCAGTCAAATTGATTTATAAGAGGATGAAGAGCAGTCAAACTGCTTTATAAAAGGATGAAGAGCAGACAAACTGTTTTATACGAGGATGTAGAGCAGTCAGACTGTTTTACAAGAGGTTGAAGAGCAGTCAACCTGTTTTACAAGAGGATGTAGAGCAGTCAAACTGTTTTATAAGAGGATGAAGAGCAGTCAAACTGATTTATAAGATGATGAAGAGCAGTCAAACCGCTTTATAAAAGGATGAAGAGCAGTCTACTGTTTTATAAGAGGACGAAGAGCAGTCAAAATGATTTATAATCGGATGAAGAGCAGTCAAACAGATTTATAAGAGGATGAAGAGCAGTCAAACTGCTTTATAAAAGGATGAAGAGCAGTCAAACTGTTTTATAAGAGGACGAAGAGCAGTCAAACTGATTTATAATCGGACGAAGAGCAGTCAAACTTTTCTATACGAAGATGAAGCGCAGTCAAACTGGTTTATAGGAGGATGAAGAGCAGTCAAACTGTTTTACAAGAGGTTGAAGAGCAGTCAACCTGTTTTACAAGAGGATGAAGAGCAGTCAAACCGCTTTATAAAAGGATGAAGAGCAGTCAAACTGATTTATAATTGGACGAAGAGCAGTCAAACTGTTCTATACGGGGATGAAGCGCAGTCAAACTGGTTTATAGGAGGATGAAGAGCAGTCAAACTATTTTATAAGAGGATGAAGAGCAGTCAAACTGATTTAAAATCCGACGAAGAGCAGTCAAACTGTTCTATAGGAGGATGAAGCGCAGTCAAACTGGTTTATAGGAGGATGAAGAGCAGTCAAACAGCTTTATAGGAGGATGAAGAGCAGTCAAACTGCTTTATAAAACGATGAAGAGCAGTCAAACTGATTTATAAGAGGATGAAGAGCAGTCAAACTGCTTTATAAAAGGCTGAAGAGCAGTCAAACTGATTTATAATCGGACGAAGAGCAGTCAATGATCGGACGAAGAGCAGTCAAACTCTTCTATAGGAGGATGAAGCGCAGTCAAACTGTTTTACACGAGGATTTAGAGCAGTCAGACTGGTTTACAAGAGGATGAAGAGCAGTCAAACTGTTTTATAAGAGAATGAAGAGCAGTCAAACTGCTTTATAAAAGGATGAAGAGCAGTCAAACTGTTTTATGAGAGGACGAAGAGCAGTCAAACTGTTTTATAAGAGGACGAACAGCAGTCAAACTGATTTATAATCGGACGAAGAGCAGTCAAACTGATTTATAATCGGACGAAGAGCAGTCAAACGGTTTTATAAGAGGATGAAGAGCAGTCAAATTGATTTATAAGAGGATGAAGAGCAGTCAAACTGCTTTATAAAGGATGAAGAGCAGTCAAACTGTTTTATACGAGGATGTAGAGCAGTCAGACTGTTTTACAAGAGGTTGAAGAGCAGTCAACCTGTTTTACAAGAGGATGTAGAGCAGTCAAACTGTTTTATAAGAGGATGAAGAGCAGTCAAACTGATTTATAAGAGGATGAAGAGCAGTCAAACCGCTTTATAAAAGGATGAAGAGCAGTCCACTGTTTTATAAGAGGACGAAGAGCAGTCAAAATGATTTATAATCGGATGAAGAGCAGTCAAACAGATTTATAAGAGGATGAAGAGCAGTCAAACTGCTTTATAAAAGGATGAAGAGCAGTCAAACTGTTTTATAAGAGGACGAAGAGCAGTCAAACTGATTTATAATGGACGAAGAGCAGTCAAACTGTTCTATAGGAGGATGAAGCGCAGTCAAACTGGTTTATAGGAGGATGAAGAGCACTCAAACTGATTTATAAGAGGATGAAGAGCAGTCAAACTGCTTTATAAAAGGCTGAAGAGCAGTCAAACTGATTTATAAGATGATGAAGAGCAGTCAAACCGCTTTATAAAAGGATGAAGAGCAGTCTACTGTTTTATAAGAGGACGAAGAGCAGTCAAAATGATTTATAATCGGATGAAGAGCAGTCAAACAGATTTATAAGAGGATGAAGAGCAGTCAAACTGCTTTATAAAAGGATGAAGAGCAGTCAAACTGTTTTATAAGAGGACGAAGAGCAGTCAAACTGATTTATAATCGGACGAAGAGCAGTCAAACTTTTCTATACGAAGATGAAGCGCAGTCAAACTGGTTTATAGGAGGATGAAGAGCAGTCAAACTGTTTTACAAGAGGTTGAAGAGCAGTCAACCTGTTTTACAAGAGGATGAAGAGCAGTCAAACCGCTTTATAAAAGGATGAAGAGCAGTCAAAATGATTTATAATCGGATGAAGAGCAGTCAAACAGATTTATAAGAGGATGAAGAGCAGTCAAACTGCTTTATAAAAGGATGAAGAGCAGTCAAACTGTTTTATAAGAGGACGAAGAGCAGTCAAACTGATTTATAATGGACGAAGAGCAGTCAAACTGTTCTATAGGAGGATGAAGCGCAGTCAAACTGGTTTATAGGAGGATGAAGAGCACTCAAACTGATTTATAAGAGGATGAAGAGCAGTCAAACTGCTTTATAAAAGGCTGAAGAGCAGTCAAACTGATTTATAAGATGATGAAGAGCAGTCAAACCGCTTTATAAAAGGATGAAGAGCAGTCTACTGTTTTATAAGAGGACGAAGAGCAGTCAAAATGATTTATAATCGGATGAAGAGCAGTCAAACAGATTTATAAGAGGATGAAGAGCAGTCAAACTGCTTTATAAAAGGATGAAGAGCAGTCAAACTGTTTTATAAGAGGACGAAGAGCAGTCAAACTGATTTATAATCGGACGAAGAGCAGTCAAACTTTTCTATACGAAGATGAAGCGCAGTCAAACTGGTTTATAGGAGGATGAAGAGCAGTCAAACTGTTTTACAAGAGGTTGAAGAGCAGTCAACCTGTTTTACAAGAGGATGAAGAGCAGTCAAACCGCTTTATAAAAGGATGAAGAGCAGTCAAACTGATTTATAATTGGACGAAGAGCAGTCAAACTGTTCTATACGGGGATGAAGCGCAGTCAAACTGGTTTATAGGAGGATGAAGAGCAGTCACACTATTTTATAAGAGGATGAAGAGCAGTCAAACTGATTTAAAATCCGACGAAGAGCAGTCAAACTGTTCTATAGGAGGATGAAGCGCAGTCAAACTGGTTTATAGGAGGATGAAGAGCAGTCAAACAGCTTTATAGGAGGATGAAGAGCAGTCAAACTGCTTTATAAAACGATGAAGAGCAGTCAAACTGATTTATAAGAGGATGAAGAGCAGTCAAACTGCTTTATAAAAGGCTGAAGAGCAGTCAAACTGATTTATAATCGGACGAAGAGCAGTCAATGATCGGACGAAGAGCAGTCAAACTCTTCTATAGGAGGATGAAGCGCAGTCAAACTGTTTTACACGAGGATTTAGAGCAGTCAGACTGGTTTACAAGAGGATGAAGAGCAGTCAAACTGTTTTATAAGAGAATGAAGAGCAGTCAAACTGCTTTATAAAAGGATGAAGAGCAGTCAAACTGTTTTATGAGAGGACGAAGAGCAGTCAAACTGTTTTATAAGAGGACGAACAGCAGTCAAACTGATTTATAATCGGACGAAGAGCAGTCAAACTGATTTATAATCGGACGAAGAGCAGTCAAACGGTTTTATAAGAGGATGAAGAGCAGTCAAATTGATTTATAAGAGGATGAAGAGCAGTCAAACTGCTTTATAAAGGATGAAGAGCAGTCAAACTGTTTTATACGAGGATGTAGAGCAGTCAGACTGTTTTACAAGAGGTTGAAGAGCAGTCAACTTGTTTTACAAGAGGATGTAGAGCAGTCAAACTGTTTTATAAGAGGATGAAGAGCAGTCAAACTGATTTATAAGAGGATGAAGAGCAGTCAAACCGCTTTATAAAAGGATGAAGAGCAGTCCACTGTTTTATAAGAGGACGAAGAGCAGTCAAAATGATTTATAATCGGATGAAGAGCAGTCAAACAGATTTATAAGAGGATGAAGAGCAGTCAAACTGCTTTATAAAAGGATGAAGAGCAGTCAAACTGTTTTATAAGAGGACGAAGAGCAGTCAAACTGATTTATAATGGACGAAGAGCAGTCAAACTGTTCTATAGGAGGATGAAGCGCAGTCAAACTGGTTTATAGGAGGATGAAGAGCACTCAAACTGATTTATAAGAGGATGAAGAGCAGTCAAACTGCTTTATAAAAGGCTGAAGAGCAGTCAAACTGATTTATAATCGGACGAAGAGCAGTCAATGATCGGACGAAGAGCAGTCAAACTCTTCTATAGGAGGATGAAGCGCAGTCAAACTGTTTTACACGAGGATGTAGAGCAGTCAGACTGGTTTACAAGAGGATGAAGAGCAGTCAACCTGTTTTACAAGAGGATGAAGAGCAGTCAAACTGTTTTATAAGAGAATGAAGAGCAGTCTAATTGCTTTATAAAAGGATGAAGAGCAGTCAAACTGTTTTATAAGAGGACGAAGAGCAGTCAAACTGAATTATAATCGGATGAAGAGCAGTCAAACTGATTTATAAGAGGATGAAGAGCAGTCAAACTGCTTTATAAAAGGATGAAGAGCAGTCAAACTGTTTTATAAGAGGACGAAGAACAGTCAAACTGTTTTATAAGCGGACGAACAGCAGTCAAACTGATTTATAATCGGACGAAGAGCAGTCAAACTGTTTTATAATCGGACGAAGAGCAGTCAAACAGTTTTATAAGAGGACGAAGAGCAGTCAAACTGATTTATAAGAGGATGAAGAGCAGTCAAACTGGTTTATATGAGGATGAAGAGCAGTCAAACTGCTCTATAAGAGGACGAAGAGCAGTCAAACTGCTTAATAAAACGATGAAGAGCAGTCAAACTGTTTTATAAGAGGACGAAGAGCAGTCAAACAGCTTTATAGGAGGATGAAGAGCAGTCAAACTGCTTTATAAAACGATGAAGAGCAGTCAAACTGATTTATAAGAGGATGAAGAGCAGTCAAACTGCTTTATAAAAGGCTGAAGAGCAGTCAAACTGATTTATAATCGGACGAAGAGCAGTCAATGATCGGACGAAGAGCAGTCAAACTCTTCTATAGGAGGATGAAGCGCAGTCAAACTGTTTTACACGAGGATTTAGAGCAGTCAGACTGGTTTACAAGAGGATGAAGAGCAGTCAGCCTGTTTTAGAAGAGGATGAAGAGCAGTCAAACTGTTTTATAAGAGAATGAAGAGCAGTCAAACTGCTTTATAAAAGGATGAAGAGCAGTCAAACTGTTTTATGAGAGGACGAAGAGCAGTCAAACTGTTTTATAAGAGGACGAACAGCAGTCAAACTGATTTATAATCGGACGAAGAGCAGTCAAACTGATTTATAATCGGACGAAGAGCAGTCAAACGGTTTTATAAGAGGATGAAGAGCAGTCAAATTGATTTATAAGAGGATGAAGAGCAGTCAAACTGCTTTATAAAAGGATGAAGAGCAGTCAAACTGTTTTATACGAGGATGTAGAGCAGTCAGACTGTTTTACAAGAGGTTGAAGAGCAGTCAACCTGTTTTACAAGAGGATGTAGAGCAGTCAAACTGTTTTATAAGAGGATGAAGAGCAGTCAAACTGATTTATAAGAGGATGAAGAGCAGTCAAACCGCTTTATAAAAGGATGAAGAGCAGTCTACTGTTTTATAAGAGGACGAAGAGCAGTCAAAATGATTTATAATCGGATGAAGAGCAGTCAAACAGATTTATAAGAGGATGAAGAGCAGTCAAACTGCTTTATAAAAGCATGAAGAGCAGTCAAACTGTTTTATAAGAGGACGAAGAGCGGTCAAACTGATTTATAATCGGACGAAGAGCAGTCAAACTTTTCTATACGAGGATGAAGCGCAGTCAAACTGGTTTATAGGAGGATGAAGAGCAGTCAAACTGCTTTATAAAACGATGAAGAGCAGTCAAACTGATTTATAAGAGGATGAAGAGCAGTCAAACTGCTTTATAAAAGGCTGAAGAGCAGTCAAACTGATTTATAATCGGACGAAGAGCAGTCAATGATCGGACGAAGAGCAGTCAAACTCTTCTATAGGAGGATGAAGCGCAGTCAAACTGTTTTACACGAGGATTTAGAGCAGTCAGACTGGTTTACAAGAGGATGAAGAGCAGTCAGCCTGTTTTAGAAGAGGATGAAGAGCAGTCAAACTGTTTTATAAGAGAATGAAGAGCAGTCAAACTGCTTTATAAAAGGATGAAGAGCAGTCAAACTGTTTTATGAGAGGACGAAGAGCAGTCAAACTGTTTTATAAGAGGACGAACAGCAGTCAAACTGATTTATAATCGGACGAAGAGCAGTCAAACTGATTTATAATCGGACGAAGAGCAGTCAAACGGTTTTATAAGAGGATGAAGAGCAGTCAAATTGATTTATAAGAGGATGAAGAGCAGTCAAACTGCTTTATAAAAGGATGAAGAGCAGTCAAACTGTTTCATACGAGGATGTAGAGCAGTCAGACTGTTTTACAAGAGGTTGAAGAGCAGTCAACCTGTTTTACAAGAGGATGTAGAGCAGTCAAACTGTTTTATAAGAGGATGAAGAGCAGTCAATCTGATTTATAAGAGGATGAAGAGCAGTCAAACCGCTTTATAAAAGGATGAAGAGCAGTCTACTGTTTTATAAGAGGACGAAGAGCAGTCAAAATGATTTATAATCGGATGAAGAGCAGTCAAACAGATTTATAAGAGGATGAAGAGCAGTCAAACTGCTTTATAAAAGCATGAAGAGCAGTCAAACTGTTTTATAAGAGGACGAAGAGCGGTCAAACTGATTTATAATCGGACGAAGAGCAGTCAAACTTTTCTATACGAGGATGAAGCGCAGTCAAACTGGTTTATAGGAGGATGAAGAGCAGTCAAACTGTTTTACAAGAGGTTGAAGAGCAGTCAACCTGTTTTACAAGAGGATGAAGAGCAGTCAAACCGCTTTATAAAAGGATGAAGAGCAGTCAAACTGATTTATAATTGGACGAAGAGCAGTCAAACTGTTCTATACGGGGATGAAGCGCAGTCAAACTGGTTTATAGGAGGATGAAGAGCAGTCAAACTATTTTATAAGAGGATGAAGAGCAGTCAAACTGATTTAAAATCCGACGAAGAGCAGTCAAACTGTTCTATAGGAGGATGAAGCGCAGTCAAACTGGTTTATAGGAGGATGAAGAGCAGTCAAACAGCTTTATAGGAGGATGAAGAGCAGTCAAACTGCTTTATAAAACGATGAAGAGCAGTCAAACTGATTTATAAGAGGATGAAGAGCAGTCAAACTGCTTTATAAAAGGCTGAAGAGCAGTCAAACTGATTTATAATCGGACGAAGAGCAGTCAATGATCGGACGAAGAGCAGTCAAACTCTTCTATAGGAGGATGAAGCGCAGTCAAACTGTTTTACACGAGGATTTAGAGCAGTCAGACTGGTTTACAAGAGGATGAAGAGCAGTCAAACTGTTTTATAAGAGAATGAAGAGCAGTCAAACTGCTTTATAAAAGGATGAAGAGCAGTCAAACTGTTTTATGAGAGGACGAAGAGCAGTCAAACTGTTTTATAAGAGGACGAACAGCAGTCAAACTGATTTATAATCGGACGAAGAGCAGTCAAACTGATTTATAATCGGACGAAGAGCAGTCAAACGGTTTTATAAGAGGATGAAGAGCAGTCAAATTGATTTATAAGAGGATGAAGAGCAGTCAAACTGCTTTATAAAGGATGAAGAGCAGTCAAACTGTTTTATACGAGGATGTAGAGCAGTCAGACTGTTTTACAAGAGGTTGAAGAGCAGTCAACCTGTTTTACAAGAGGATGTAGAGCAGTCAAACTGTTTTATAAGAGGATGAAGAGCAGTCAAACTGATTTATAAGAGGATGAAGAGCAGTCAAACCGCTTTATAAAAGGATGAAGAGCAGTCCACTGTTTTATAAGAGGACGAAGAGCAGTCAAAATGATTTATAATCGGATGAAGAGCAGTCAAACAGATTTATAAGAGGATGAAGAGCAGTCAAACTGCTTTATAAAAGGATGAAGAGCAGTCAAACTGTTTTATAAGAGGACGAAGAGCAGTCAAACTGATTTATAATGGACGAAGAGCAGTCAAACTGTTCTATAGGAGGATGAAGCGCAGTCAAACTGGTTTATAGGAGGATGAAGAGCACTCAAACTGATTTATAAGAGGATGAAGAGCAGTCAAACTGCTTTATAAAAGGCTGAAGAGCAGTCAAACTGATTTATAATCGGACGAAGAGCAGTCAATGATCGGACGAAGAGCAGTCAAACTCTTCTATAGGAGGATGAAGCGCAGTCAAACTGTTTTACACGAGGATGTAGAGCAGTCAGACTGGTTTACAAGAGGATGAAGAGCAGTCAACCTGTTTTACAAGAGGATGAAGAGCAGTCAAACTGTTTTATAAGAGAATGAAGAGCAGTCTAATTGCTTTATAAAAGGATGAAGAGCAGTCAAACTGTTTTATAAGAGGACGAAGAGCAGTCAAACTGAATTATAATCGGATGAAGAGCAGTCAAACTGATTTATAAGAGGATGAAGAGCAGTCAAACTGCTTTATAAAAGGATGAAGAGCAGTCAAACTGTTTTATAAGAGGACGAAGAACAGTCAAACTGTTTTATAAGCGGACGAACAGCAGTCAAACTGATTTATAATCGGACGAAGAGCAGTCAAACTGTTTTATAATCGGACGAAGAGCAGTCAAACAGTTTTATAAGAGGACGAAGAGCAGTCAAACTGATTTATAAGAGGATGAAGAGCAGTCAAACTGGTTTATATGAGGATGAAGAGCAGTCAAACTGCTCTATAAGAGGACGAAGAGCAGTCAAACTGCTTAATAAAACGATGAAGAGCAGTCAAACTGTTTTATAAGAGGACGAAGAGCAGTCAAACAGCTTTATAGGAGGATGAAGAGCAGTCAAACTGCTTTATAAAACGATGAAGAGCAGTCAAACTGATTTATAAGAGGATGAAGAGCAGTCAAACTGCTTTATAAAAGGCTGAAGAGCAGTCAAACTGATTTATAATCGGACGAAGAGCAGTCAATGATCGGACGAAGAGCAGTCAAACTCTTCTATAGGAGGATGAAGCGCAGTCAAACTGTTTTACACGAGGATTTAGAGCAGTCAGACTGGTTTACAAGAGGATGAAGAGCAGTCAGCCTGTTTTAGAAGAGGATGAAGAGCAGTCAAACTGTTTTATAAGAGAATGAAGAGCAGTCAAACTGCTTTATAAAAGGATGAAGAGCAGTCAAACTGTTTTATGAGAGGACGAAGAGCAGTCAAACTGTTTTATAAGAGGACGAACAGCAGTCAAACTGATTTATAATCGGACGAAGAGCAGTCAAACTGATTTATAATCGGACGAAGAGCAGTCAAACGGTTTTATAAGAGGATGAAGAGCAGTCAAATTGATTTATAAGAGGATGAAGAGCAGTCAAACTGCTTTATAAAAGGATGAAGAGCAGTCAAACTGTTTTATACGAGGATGTAGAGCAGTCAGACTGTTTTACAAGAGGTTGAAGAGCAGTCAACCTGTTTTACAAGAGGATGTAGAGCAGTCAAACTGTTTTATAAGAGGATGAAGAGCAGTCAAACTGATTTATAAGAGGATGAAGAGCAGTCAAACCGCTTTATAAAAGGATGAAGAGCAGTCTACTGTTTTATAAGAGGACGAAGAGCAGTCAAAATGATTTATAATCGGATGAAGAGCAGTCAAACAGATTTATAAGAGGATGAAGAGCAGTCAAACTGCTTTATAAAAGCATGAAGAGCAGTCAAACTGTTTTATAAGAGGACGAAGAGCGGTCAAACTGATTTATAATCGGACGAAGAGCAGTCAAACTTTTCTATACGAGGATGAAGCGCAGTCAAACTGGTTTATAGGAGGATGAAGAGCAGTCAAACTGCTTTATAAAACGATGAAGAGCAGTCAAACTGATTTATAAGAGGATGAAGAGCAGTCAAACTGCTTTATAAAAGGCTGAAGAGCAGTCAAACTGATTTATAATCGGACGAAGAGCAGTCAATGATCGGACGAAGAGCAGTCAAACTCTTCTATAGGAGGATGAAGCGCAGTCAAACTGTTTTACACGAGGATTTAGAGCAGTCAGACTGGTTTACAAGAGGATGAAGAGCAGTCAGCCTGTTTTAGAAGAGGATGAAGAGCAGTCAAACTGTTTTATAAGAGAATGAAGAGCAGTCAAACTGCTTTATAAAAGGATGAAGAGCAGTCAAACTGTTTTATGAGAGGACGAAGAGCAGTCAAACTGTTTTATAAGAGGACGAACAGCAGTCAAACTGATTTATAATCGGACGAAGAGCAGTCAAACTGATTTATAATCGGACGAAGAGCAGTCAAACGGTTTTATAAGAGGATGAAGAGCAGTCAAATTGATTTATAAGAGGATGAAGAGCAGTCAAACTGCTTTATAAAAGGATGAAGAGCAGTCAAACTGTTTCATACGAGGATGTAGAGCAGTCAGACTGTTTTACAAGAGGTTGAAGAGCAGTCAACCTGTTTTACAAGAGGATGTAGAGCAGTCAAACTGTTTTATAAGAGGATGAAGAGCAGTCAAACTGATTTATAAGAGGATGAAGAGCAGTCAAACCGCTTTATAAAAGGATGAAGAGCAGTCTACTGTTTTATAAGAGGACGAAGAGCAGTCAAAATGATTTATAATCGGATGAAGAGCAGTCAAACAGATTTATAAGAGGATGAAGAGCAGTCAAACTGCTTTATAAAAGCATGAAGAGCAGTCAAACTGTTTTATAAGAGGACGAAGAGCGGTCAAACTGATTTATAATCGGACGAAGAGCAGTCAAACTTTTCTATACGAGGATGAAGCGCAGTCAAACTGGTTTATAGGAGGATGAAGAGCAGTCAAACTGTTTTACAAGAGGTTGAAGAGCAGTCAACCTGTTTTACAAGAGGATGAAGAGCAGTCAAACCGCTTTATAAAAGGATGAAGAGCAGTCAAACTGATTTATAATTGGACGAAGAGCAGTCAAACTGTTCTATACGGGGATGAAGCGCAGTCAAACTGGTTTATAGGAGGATGAAGAGCAGTCAAACTATTTTATAAGAGGATGAAGAGCAGTCAAACTGATTTAAAATCCGACGAAGAGCAGTCAAACTGTTCTATAGGAGGATGAAGCGCAGTCAAACTGGTTTATAGGAGGATGAAGAGCAGTCAAACAGCTTTATAGGAGGATGAAGAGCAGTCAAACTGCTTTATAAAACGATGAAGAGCAGTCAAACTGATTTATAAGAGGATGAAGAGCAGTCAAACTGCTTTATAAAAGGCTGAAGAGCAGTCAAACTGATTTATAATCGGACGAAGAGCAGTCAATGATCGGACGAAGAGCAGTCAAACTCTTCTATAGGAGGATGAAGCGCAGTCAAACTGTTTTACACGAGGATTTAGAGCAGTCAGACTGGTTTACAAGAGGATGAAGAGCAGTCAAACTGTTTTATAAGAGAATGAAGAGCAGTCAAACTGCTTTATAAAAGGATGAAGAGCAGTCAAACTGTTTTATGAGAGGACGAAGAGCAGTCAAACTGTTTTATAAGAGGACGAACAGCAGTCAAACTGATTTATAATCGGACGAAGAGCAGTCAAACTGATTTATAATCGGACGAAGAGCAGTCAAACGGTTTTATAAGAGGATGAAGAGCAGTCAAATTGATTTATAAGAGGATGAAGAGCAGTCAAACTGCTTTATAAAGGATGAAGAGCAGTCAAACTGTTTTATACGAGGATGTAGAGCAGTCAGACTGTTTTACAAGAGGTTGAAGAGCAGTCAACCTGTTTTACAAGAGGATGTAGAGCAGTCAAACTGTTTTATAAGAGGATGAAGAGCAGTCAAACTGATTTATAAGAGGATGAAGAGCAGTCAAACCGCTTTATAAAAGGATGAAGAGCAGTCTACTGTTTTATAAGAGGACGAAGAGCAGTCAAAATGATTTATAATCGGATGAAGAGCAGTCAAACAGATTTATAAGAGGATGAAGAGCAGTCAAACTGCTTTATAAAAGGATGAAGAGCAGTCAAACTGTTTTATAAGAGGACGAAGAGCAGTCAAACTGATTTATAATGGACGAAGAGCAGTCAAACTGTTCTATACGAGGATGAAGCGCAGTCAAACTGGTTTATAGGAGGATGAAGAGCAGTCAAACTGTTCTATAGGAGGATGAAGCGCAGTCAAACTGGTTTATGTGAGGATGAAGAGCAGTCAAACTGCTTTATAAGAGGATGAAGAACAGTCAAACTGCTTTATAAAACGATGAAGAGCAGTCAAACTGTTTTATAAGAGGACGAAGAGCAGTCAAACTGATTTATAAGAGGATGAAGAGCAGTCAAACTGATTTAAAAGAGGATGAAGAGCAGTCAAACTGCTTTATAAAAGGATGAAGAGCAGTCAAACTGATTTATAATCGGATGAACAGCAGTCAATAATGGGACGAAGAGCAGTCAAACTGTTATATAGGAGGACGAAGAGCAGTCAAACTGAATTATAATCGGATGAAGAGCAGTCAAACTGATTTATAAGAGTATGAAGAGCAGTCAAACTGCTTTATAAAAGCATGAAGAGCAGTCAAACTGTTTAATAAGAGGACGAAGAGCAATCAAACTGTTTTATAAGCGGACGAACAGCAGTCAAACTTATTTATAATCGGACGAAGAGCAGTCAAACTGTTCTATACGAGGATGAAGCGCAGTCAAACTGGTTTATAGGAGGATGAAGAGCAGTCAAACTGTTCTATAGGAGGATGAAGCGCAGTCAAACTGGTTTATATGAGGATGAAGAGCAGTCAAACTGCTCTATAAGAGGATGAAGAGCAGTCAAACTGCTTAATAAAACGATGAAGAGCAGTCAAACTGTTTTATAAGAGGACGAAGAGCAGTCAAACTGATTTATAAGAGGATGAAGAGCAGTCAAACTGATTTAAAAGAGGATGAAGAGCAGTCAAACTGCTTTATAAAAGGATGAAGAGCAGTCAAACTGATTTATAAGAGGATGAAGAGCAGTCAAACTGCTTTATAAAAGGATGAAGAGCAGTCAAACTGTTTAAAAAGAGGACGAAGAGCAGTCAAACTGTTTTATAATCGGACGAAGAGCAGTCAAACGGTTTTATAAGAGGATGAAGAGCAGTCAAATTGATTTATAAGAGGATGAAGAGCAGTCAAACGGTTTTATAAGAGGATGAAGAGCAGTCAAATTGATTTATAAGAGGATGAAGAGCAGTCAAACTGATTTATAATCGGACGAAGAGCAGTCAAACTGATTTATAATCGGACGAAGAGCAGTCAAACGGTTTTATAAGAGGATGAAGAGCAGTCAAATTGATTTATAAGAAGATGAAGAGCAGTCAAACTGCTTTATAAAAGGATGAAGAGCAGTCAAACTGTTTTATAAGAGGAAGAAGAGCAGTCAAACTGATTTATAAGAGGATGAAGAGCAGTCAAACTGATTTATAAGAGGATGAAGAGCAGTGAAACTGCTTTATAAAACGATGAAGAGCAGTCAAACTGTTTTATAAGAGGACGAAGTGCAGTCAAACTGATTTGTAAGAGGAAGAAGAGCAGTCAAACTGATTTATAAGAGGATGAAGAGCAGTCAAACTGATTTATAAACGGACGAAGAGCAGTCAATAATCGGACGAAGAGAAGCCAAACTGTTCTATAGGAGGATGAAGTGCAGTCAAACTGTTTTACACGAGGATGTAGAGCAGTCAGACTGGTTTACAAGAGTATGAAGAGCAGTCAACCTGTTTTACAAGAGGTTGAAGAGCAGTCAAACTGTTTTATAAGAGGATGAAGAGCAGTCAAACTGATTTATAAGAGGATGAAGAGCAGTCAAACTGTTTTATAAGCGGATGAACCGCAGTCAAACTGATTTATAATCGGACGAAGACCAGTCAAACCGATGTATAAGAGGATGTAGAGCAGTCAAACTGCTTTATAAGAGGATGAAGAGCAGTCAAACTGTTCTATAGGAGGATGAAGCGCAGTCAAACTGGTTTATATGAGGATGAAGAGCAGTCAAACTGCTTTATAAAACGATGAAGAGCAGTCAAACTGTTTTATAAGAGGACGAAGAGCAGTCAAACTGATTTATAAGAGGATGAAGAGCAGTCAAACTGATTTAAAAGAGGATGAAGAGCAGTCAAACTGCTTTATAAAAGGATGAAGAGCAGTCAAACTGATTTATAATCGGATGAACAGCAGTCAATAATCGGACGAAGAGCAGTCAAACTGTTATATAGGAGGACGAAGAGCAGTCAAACTGAATTATAATCGGATGAAGAGCAGTCAAACTGATTTATAAGAGGATGAAGAGCAGTCAAACTGCTTTATAAAAGGATGAAGAGCAGTCAAACTGTTTAATAAGAGGACGAAGAGCAGTCAAACTGTTTTATAAGCGGACGAACAGCAGTCAAACTGATTTATAATCGGACGAAGAGCAGTCAAACTGATTTATAATCGGACGAAGAGCAGTCAAACGGTTTTATAAGAGGATGAAGAGCAGTCAAATTGATTTATAAGAGGATGAAGAGCAGTCAAACTGATTTATAATCCGACGAAGAGCAGTCAAACTGTTCTATAGGAGGATGAAGCGCAGTCAAACTGGTTTATAGGAGGATGAAGAGCACTCAAACTGATTTATAAGAGGATGAAGAGCAGTCAAACTGCTTTATAAAAGGCTGAAGAGCAGTCAAACTGATTCATAATTGGACGAAGAGCAGTCAATGATCGGACGAAGAGCAGTCAAACTCTTCTATAGGAGGATGAAGCGCAGTCAAACTGTTTTACACGAGGATGTAGAGCAGTCAGACTGGTTTACAAGAGGATGAAGAGCAGTCAACCTGTTTTACAAGAGGATGAAGAGCAGTCAAACTGTTTTATAAGAGAATGAAGAGCAGTCTAATTGCTTTATAAAAGGATGAAGAGCAGTCAAACTGTTTTATAAGAGGACGAAGAGCAGTCAAACTGAATTATAATCGGATGAAGAGCAGTCAAACTGATTTATAAGAGGATGAAGAGCAGTCAAACTGCTTTATAAAAGGATGAAGAGCAGTCAAACTGTTTTATAAGAGGACGAAGAGCAGTCAAACTGATTTATAATCGGACGAAGAGCAGTCAAACTGTTTTATAATCGGACGAAGAGCAGTCAAACGGTTTTATAAGAGGATGAAGAGCAGTCAAACTGATTTATAATCGGACGAAGAGCAGTCAAACTGATTTATAATCGGACGAAGAGCAGTCAAACGGTTTTATAAGAGGATGAAGAGCAGTCAAATTGATTTATAAGAGGATGAAGAGCAGTCAAACTGCTTTATAAAAGGATGAAGAGAAGTTAAACTGTTTTATAAGAGGACGAAGAGCAGTCAAACTGATTTATAAGAGGATGAAGAGCAGTCAAACTGATTTATAAGAGGATGAAGAGCAGTGAAACTGCTTTATAAAACGATGAAGAGCAGTCAAACTGTTTTATAAGAGGACGAAGAGCAGTCAAACTGATTTATAAGAGGATGAAGAGCAATCAAACTGTTTTATAAGCGGACGAACAGCAGTCAAACTGATTTATAATCGGACGAAGAGCAGTCAAACTGTTCTATACGAGGATGAAGCGCAGTCAAACTGGTTTATAGGAGGATGAAGAGCAGTCAAACTGCTTTATAGGAGGATGAAGAGCAGTCAAACTGCTTTATAAAACGATGAAGAGCAGTCCAACTGTTTTATAAGAGGACGAAGAGCAGTCAAACTGATTTATAAGAGGATGAAGAGCACTCAAACTGATTTATAAGAGGATGAAGAGCAGTCAAACTGCTTTATAAGAGGATGAAGAGCAGTCAAACTGATTTATAATCGGACGAAGAGCAGTCAATGACCGGACGAA
Source organism: Lampris incognitus (assembly GCF_029633865.1). Taxonomy (NCBI): domain Eukaryota; kingdom Metazoa; phylum Chordata; class Actinopteri; order Lampriformes; family Lampridae; genus Lampris; species Lampris incognitus. The sequence continues at coordinate 38,308,398 of NC_079222.1, forward strand.
GAGCAGTCAAACTCTTCTATAGGAGGATGAAGCGCAGTCAAACTGTTTTACACGAGGATGTAGAGCAGTCAGACTGGTTTACAAGAGGATGAAGAGCAGTCAACCTGTTTTACAAGAGGATGAAGAGCAGTCAAACTGTTTTATAAGAGAATGAAGAGCAGTCTAACTGCTTTATAAAAGGATGAAGAGCAGTCAAACTGTTTTATAAGAGGACGAAGAGCAGTCAAACTGAATTATAATCGGATGAAGAGCAGTCAAACTGATTTATAAGAGGGTGAAGAGCAGTCAAACTGCTTTATAAAAGGATGAAGAGCAGTCAAACTGTTTTATAAGAGCACGAAGAGCAGTCAAACTGTTTTATAAGAGCACGAAGAGCAGTCAAACTGATTTATAAGAGCACGAAGAGCAGTCAAACTGATTTAAAAGAGGATGACGAGCAGTCAAACTGCTTTATAAAAGGATGAAGAGCAGTCAAACTGATTTATAAGAGGATGAAGAGCAGTCAAACTGCTTTATAAAAGGATGAAGAGCAGTCAAACTGTTTAAAAAGAGGACGAAGAGCAGTCAAACTGTTTTATAAGCGGACGAACAGCAGTCAAACTGATTTATAATCGGACGAAGAGCAGTCAAACTGATTTATAATCGGACGAAGAGCAGTCAAACGGTTTTATAAGAGGATGAAGAGCAGTCAAATTGATTTATAAGAGGATGAAGAGCAGTCAAACGGTTTTATAAGAGGATGAAGGGCAGTCAAATTGATTTATAAGAGGATGAAGAGCAGTCAAACTGATTTATAATCGGACGAAGAGCAGTCAAACTGATTTATAATCGGACGAAGAGCAGTCAAACGGTTTTATAAGAGGATGAAGAGCAGTCAAATTGATTTATAAGAAGATGAAGAGCAGTCAAACTGCTTTATAAAAGGATGAAGAGCAGTCAAACTGTTTTATAAGAGGACGAAGAGCAGTCAAACTGATTTATAAGAGGATGAAGAGCAGTCAAATTGATTTATAAGAGGATGAAGAGCAGTGAAACTGCTTTATAAAACGATGAAGAGCAGTCAAACTGTTTTATAAGAGGACGAAGTGCAGTCAAACTGATTTGTAAGAGGATGAAGAGCAGTCAAACTGATTTATAAGAGGATGAAGAGCAGGCAAACTGATTTATAAACGGACGAAGAGCAGTCAATAATCGGACGAAGAGCAGCCAAACTGTTCTATAGGAGGATGAAGCGCAGTCAAACTGTTTTACACGAGGATATAGAGCAGTCAGACTGGTTTACAAGAGTATGAAGAGCAGTCAACCTGTTTTACAAGAGGTTGAAGAGCAGTCAAACTGTTTTATAAGAGGATGAAGAGCAGTCAAACTGTTTTATAAGCAGACGAAGAGCAGTCAAACTGATTTATAATCGGACGAAGAGCAGTCAAACTGATTTATAAAAGGATGAAGAGGAGTCAAACTGTTTTATAAGCGGATGAACCGCAGTCAAACTGATTTATAATCGGACGAAGACCAGTCAAACTGATTTATAAGAGGATGAAGAGCAGTCAAACTGCTTTATAAGAGGATGAAGAGCAGTCAAACTGTTCTATAGGAGGATGAAGCGCAGTCAAACTGGTTTATATGAGGATGAAGAGCAGTCAAACTGCTTTATAAGAGGATGAAGAGCAGTCAAACTGCTTTAAAAAACGATGAAGAGCAGTCAAACTGTTTTATAAGAGGACGAAGAGCAGTCAAACTGCTTTATAAAAGGATGAAGAGCAGTCAAACTGATTTATAATCGGATGAACAGCAGTCAATAATCCGACGAAGAGCAGTCAAACTGTTATATAGGAGGACGAAGAGCAGTCAAACTGAATTATAATCGGATGAAGAGCAGTCAAACTGATTTATAAGAGGATGAAGAGCAGTCAAACTGCTTTATAAAAGGATGAAGAGTAGTCAAACTGTTTAATAAGAGGACGAAGAGCAGTCAAATTGTTTTATAAGCGGACGAACAGCAGTCAAACTGATTTATAATCGGACGAAGAGCAGTCAAACTGATTTATAATCGGACGAAGAGCAGTCAAACGGTTTTATAAGAGGATGAAGAGCAGTCAAATTGATTTATAAGAGGATGAAGAGCAGTCAAACTGATTTATAATCCGACGAAGAGCAGTCAAACTGTTCTATAGGAGGATGAAGCGCAGTCAAACTGGTTTATAGGAGGATGAAGAGCACTCAAACTGATTTATAAGAGGATGAAGAGCAGTCAAACTGCTTTATAAAAGGCTGAAGAGCAGTCAAACTGATTTATAATCGGACGAAGAGCAGTCAATGATCGGACGAAGAGCAGTCAAACTCTTCTATAGGAGGATGAAGCGCAGTCAAACTGTTTTACACGAGGATGTAGAGCAGTCAGACTGGTTTACAAGAGGATGAAGAGCAGTCAACCTGTTTTACAAGAGGATGAAGAGCAGTCAAACTGTTTTATAAGAGAATGAAGAGCAGTCTAATTGCTTTATAAAAGGATGAAGAACAGTCAAACTGTTTTATAAGAGGACGAAGAGCAGTCAAACTGAATTATAATCGGATGAAGAGCAGTCAAACTGATTTATAAGAGGATGAAGAGCAGTCAAACTGCTTTATAAAAGGATGAAGAGCAGTCAAACTGTTTTATAAGAGGACGAAGAACAGTCAAACTGTTTTATAAGCGGACGAACAGCAGTCAAACTGATTTATAATCGGACGAAGAGCAGTCAAACTGTTTTATAATCGGACGAAGAGCAGTCAAACGGTTTTATAAGAGAATGAAGAGCAGTCAAACTGATTTATAATCGGACGAAGAGCAGTCAAACTGATTTATAATCGGACGAAGAGCAGTCAAACGGTTTTATAAGAGGATGAAGAGCAGTCAAATTGATTTATAAGAGGATGAAGAGCAGTCAAACTGTTTTATAAGCAGACGAAGAGTAGTCAAACTGATTTATAATCGGACGAAGAGCAGTCAAACTGATTTATAAGAGGATGAAGAGGAGTCAAACTGTTTTATAAGCGGATGAACCGCAGTCAAACTGATTTATAATCGGACGAAGACCAGTCAAACTGATTTATAAGAGGATGAAGAGCAGTCAAACTGCTTTATAAGAGGATGAAGAGCAGTCAAACTGTTCTATAGGAGGATGAAGCGCAGTCAAACTGGTTTATATGAGGATGAAGAGCAGTCAAACTGCTTTATAAGAGGATGAAGAGCAGTCAAACTGCTTTAAAAAACGATTAAGAGCAGTCAAACTGTTTTATAAGAGGACGAAGAGCAGTCAAACTGCTTTATAAAAGGATGAAGAGCAGTCAAACTGATTTATAATCGGATGAACAGCAGTCAATAATCCGACGAAGAGCAGTCAAACTGTTATATAGGAGGACGAAGAGCAGTCAAACTGAATTATAATCGGATGAAGAGCAGTCAAACTGATTTATAAGAGGATGAAGAGCAGTCAAACTGCTTTATAAAAGGATGAAGAGTAGTCAAACTGTTTAATAAGAGGACGAAGAGCAGTCAAATTGTTTTATAAGCGGACGAACAGCAGTCAAACTGATTTATAATCGGACGAAGAGCAGTCAAACTGATTTATAATCGGACGAAGAGCAGTCAAACGGTTTTATAAGAGGATGAAGAGCAGTCAAATTGATTTATAAGAGGATGAAGAGCAGTCAAACTGATTTATAATCCGACGAAGAGCAGTCAAACTGTTCTATAGGAGGATGAAGCGCAGTCAAACTGGTTTATAGGAGGATGAAGAGCACTCAAACTGATTTATAAGAGGATGAAGAGCAGTCAAACTGCTTTATAAAAGGCTGAAGAGCAGTCAAACTGATTTATAATCGGACGAAGAGCAGTCAATGATCGGACGAAGAGCAGTCAAACTCTTCTATAGGAGGATGAAGCGCAGTCAAACTGTTTTACACGAGGATGTAGAGCAGTCAGACTGGTTTACAAGAGGATGAAGAGCAGTCAACCTGTTTTACAAGAGGATGAAGAGCAGTCAAACTGTTTTATAAGAGAATGAAGAGCAGTCTAATTGCTTTATAAAAGGATGAAGAGCAGTCAAACTGTTTTATAAGAGGACGAAGAGCAGTCAAACTGAATTATAATCGGATGAAGAGCAGTCAAACTGATTTATAAGAGGATGAAGAGCAGTCAAACTGCTTTATAAAAGGATGAAGAGCAGTCAAACTGTTTTATAAGAGGACGAAGAACAGTCAAACTGTTTTATAAGCGGACGAACAGCAGTCAAACTGATTTATAATCGGACGAAGAGCAGTCAAACTGTTCTATACAAGGATGAAGCGCAGTCAAACTGGTTTATAGGAGGATGAAGAGCAGTCAAACTGCTTTATAGGAGGATGAAGAGCAGTCAAACTGCTTTATAAAACGATGAAGAGCAGTCCAACTGTTTTATAAGAGGACGAAGAGCAGTCAAACTGATTTATAAGAGGATGAAGAGCACTCAAACTGATTTATAAGAGGATGAAGAGCAGTCAAACTGCTTTATAAAAGGCTGAAGAGCAGTCAAACTGATTTATAATCGGACGAAGAGCAGTCAATGATCGGACAAAGAGCAGTCAAACTCTTCTATAAGAGGATGAAGCGCAGTCAAACTGTTTTACACGAGGATGTAGAGCAGTCAGACTGGTTTACAAGAGGATGAAGAGCAGTCAACCTGTTTTACAAGAGGATGAAGAGCAGTCAAACTGTTTTATAAGAGAATGAAGAGCAGTCTAACTGCTTTATAAAAGGATGAAGAGCAGTCAAACTGTTTTATAAGAGGACGAAGAGCAGTCAAACTGAATTATAATCGGATGAAGAGCAGTCAAACTGATTTATAAGAGGGTGAAGAGCAGTCAAACTGCTTTATAAAAGGATGAAGAGCAGTCAAACTGTTTTATAAGAGGACGAAGAGCAGTCAAACTGTTTTATAAGCGGACGAACAGCAGTCAAACTGATTTATAATCGGACGAAGAGCAGTCAAACTGTTTTATAATCGGACGAAGAGCAGTCAAACGGTTTTATAAGAGGATGAAGAGCAGTCAAATTGATTTATAAGAGGATGAAGAGCAGTCAAACGGTTTTATAAGAGGATGAAGAGCAGTCAAATTGATTTATAAGAGGATGAAGAGCAGTCAAACTGATTTATAATAGGACGAAGAGCAGTAAAACTGATTTATAATCGGACGAAGAGCAGTCAAAAGGTTTTATAAGAGGATGAAGAGCAGTCAAATTGATTTATAAGAGGATGAAGAGCAGTCAAACTGCTTTATAAAAGGATGAAGAGAAGTCAAACTGTTTTATAAGAGGACGAAGAGCAGTCAAACTGATTTATAAGAGGATGAAGAGCGGTCAAACTGATTTATAAGAGGATGAATAGCAGTGAAACTGCTTTATAAAACGATGAAGAGCAGTCAAACTGTTTTATAAGAGGACTAAGAGCAGTCAAACTGATTTATAAGAGGATGAAGAGCAGTCAAACTGATTTATAAGAGGATGAAGAGCAGTCAAACTGCTTTATAAAAGGATGAAGAGCAGTCAAACTGATTTATAAGAGGATGAAGAGCAGTCAAACTGCTTTATAAAAGGATGAAGAGCAGTCAAACTGATTTATAAACGGACGAAGAGCAGTCAATAATCGGACGAAGAGCAGCCAAACTGTTCTATAGGAGGATGAAGCGCAGTCAAACTGTTTTACAAGAGGTTGAAGAGCAGTCAAACTGTTTTATAAGAGGATGAAGAGCAGTCAAACTGATTTATAAGAGGATGAAGAGCAGTCATACTGCTTTATAAAAGGATGAAGAGCAGTCAAACTGTTTTATAATCGGACGAAGAGCAGTCAAACTGATTTATAAAAGGATGAAGAGCAGTCAAACTGTTTTATAAGCGGATGAACCGCAGTCAAACTGATTTATAATCGGACGAAGAGCAGTCAAACTGATTTATAAGAGGATGAAGAGCAGTCAAACTGCTTTATAAGAGGATGAAGAGCAGTCAAACTGTTCTATAGGAGGATGAAGCGCAGTCAAACTGGTTTATATGAGGATAAAGAGCAGTCAAACTGCTTTATAAGAGGATGAAGAGCAGTCAAACTGCTTTATAAAACGATGAAGAGCAGTCAAACTGTTTTATAAGAGCACGAAGAGCAGTCAAACTGATTTATAAGAGGATGAAGAGCAGTCAAACTGATTTAAAAGAGGATGAAGAGCAGTCAAACTGCTTTATAAAAGGATGAAGAGCAGTCAAACTGATTTATAATCGGATGAACAGCAGTCAATAATCGGACGAAGAGCAGTCAAACTGTTATATAGGAGGACGAAGAGCAGTCAAACTGAATTATAATCGGTTGAAGAGCAGTCAAGCTGATTTATAAGAGGATGAAGAGCAGTCAAACTGCTTTATAAAAGGATGAAGAGCAGTCAAACTGTTTAATAACAGGACGAAGAGCAGTCAAACTGTTTTATAAGCGGACGAACAGCAGTCAAACTGATTTATAATCGGACAAAGAGCAGTCAAACTGATTTATAATCGGACGAAGAGCAGTCAAACGGTTTTATAAGAGGATGAAGAGCAGTCAAATTGATTTATAAGAGGATGAAGAGCAGTCAAACTGCTTTATAAAAAGATGAAGCGCAGTCAAACTGTTTTATACGATGATGTAGAGCAGTCAGACTGTTTTACAAGAGGTTGAAGAGCAGTCAACCTGTTTTACAAGAGGATGAAGAGCAGTCAAACCGCTTTATAAAAGGATGAAGAGCAGTCAAACTGATTTATAATCGGACGAAGAGCAGTCAAACTGTTCTATACGGGGATGATGCGCAGTCAAACTGGTTTATAGGAGGATGAAGAGCAGTCAAACTATTTTATAAGAGGATGAAGAGCAGTCAAACTGTTCTATAGGAGGATGAAGCGCAGTCAAACTGGTTTATAGGAGGATGAAGAGCAGTCAAACAGCTTTATAGGTGGATGAAGAGCAGTCAAACTGCTTTATAAAACGATGAAGAGCAGTCCAACTGTTTTATAAGAGGACGAAGAGCAGTCAAACTGATTTATAAGAGGATGAAGAGCAGTCAAACTGATTTATAAGAGGATGAAGAGCAGTCAAACTGCTTTATAAAAGGCTGAAGAGCAGTCAAACTGATTTATAATCGGACGAAGAGCAGTCAATGATCGGACGAAGAGCAGTCAAACTCTTCTATAGGAGGATGAAGCGCAGTCAAACTGTTTTACACGAGGATTTAGAGCAGTCAGACTGGTTTACAAAAGGATGAAGAGCAGTCAGCCTGTTTTAGAAGAGGATGAAGAGCAGTCAAACTGTTTTATAAGAGAATGAAGAGCAGTCAAACTGCTTTATAAAAGGATGAAGAGCAGTCAAACTGTTTTATGAGAGGACGAAGAGCAGTCAAACGGTTTTATAAGAGGATGAACCGCAGTCAAACTGATTTATAATCGGACGAAGACCAGTCAAACTGATTTATAAGAGGATGAAGAGCAGTCAAACTGCTTTATAAGAGGATGAAGAGCAGTCAAACTGTTCTATAGGAGGATGAAGCGCAGTCAAACTGGTTTATATGAGGATGAAGAGCAGTCAAACTGCTTTATAAGAGGATGAAGAGCAGTCAAACTGCTTTAAAAAACGATTAAGAGCAGTCAAACTGTTTTATAAGAGGACGAAGAGCAGTCAAACTGCTTTATAAAAGGATGAAGAGCAGTCAAACTGATTTATAATCGGATGAACAGCAGTCAATAATCCGACGAAGAGCAGTCAAACTGTTATATAGGAGGACGAAGAGCAGTCAAACTGAATTATAATCGGATGAAGAGCAGTCAAACTGATTTATAAGAGGATGAAGAGCAGTCAAACTGCTTTATAAAAGGATGAAGAGTAGTCAAACTGTTTAATAAGAGGACGAAGAGCAGTCAAATTGTTTTATAAGCGGACGAACAGCAGTCAAACTGATTTATAATCGGACGAAGAGCAGTCAAACTGATTTATAATCGGACGAAGAGCAGTCAAACGGTTTTATAAGAGGATGAAGAGCAGTCAAATTGATTTATAAGAGGATGAAGAGCAGTCAAACTGATTTATAATCCGACGAAGAGCAGTCAAACTGTTCTATAGGAGGATGAAGCGCAGTCAAACTGGTTTATAGGAGGATGAAGAGCACTCAAACTGATTTATAAGAGGATGAAGAGCAGTCAAACTGCTTTATAAAAGGCTGAAGAGCAGTCAAACTGATTTATAATCGGACGAAGAGCAGTCAATGATCGGACGAAGAGCAGTCAAACTCTTCTATAGGAGGATGAAGCGCAGTCAAACTGTTTTACACGAGGATGTAGAGCAGTCAGACTGGTTTACAAGAGGATGAAGAGCAGTCAACCTGTTTTACAAGAGGATGAAGAGCAGTCAAACTGTTTTATAAGAGAATGAAGAGCAGTCTAATTGCTTTATAAAAGGATGAAGAGCAGTCAAACTGTTTTATAAGAGGACGAAGAGCAGTCAAACTGAATTATAATCGGATGAAGAGCAGTCAAACTGATTTATAAGAGGATGAAGAGCAGTCAAACTGCTTTATAAAAGGATGAAGAGCAGTCAAACTGTTTTATAAGAGGACGAAGAACAGTCAAACTGTTTTATAAGCGGACGAACAGCAGTCAAACTGATTTATAATCGGACGAAGAGCAGTCAAACTGTTCTATACAAGGATGAAGCGCAGTCAAACTGGTTTATAGGAGGATGAAGAGCAGTCAAACTGCTTTATAGGAGGATGAAGAGCAGTCAAACTGCTTTATAAAACGATGAAGAGCAGTCCAACTGTTTTATAAGAGGACGAAGAGCAGTCAAACTGATTTATAAGAGGATGAAGAGCACTCAAACTGATTTATAAGAGGATGAAGAGCAGTCAAACTGCTTTATAAAAGGCTGAAGAGCAGTCAAACTGATTTATAATCGGACGAAGAGCAGTCAATGATCGGACAAAGAGCAGTCAAACTCTTCTATAAGAGGATGAAGCGCAGTCAAACTGTTTTACACGAGGATGTAGAGCAGTCAGACTGGTTTACAAGAGGATGAAGAGCAGTCAACCTGTTTTACAAGAGGATGAAGAGCAGTCAAACTGTTTTATAAGAGAATGAAGAGCAGTCTAACTGCTTTATAAAAGGATGAAGAGCAGTCAAACTGTTTTATAAGAGGACGAAGAGCAGTCAAACTGAATTATAATCGGATGAAGAGCAGTCAAACTGATTTATAAGAGGGTGAAGAGCAGTCAAACTGCTTTATAAAAGGATGAAGAGCAGTCAAACTGTTTTATAAGAGGACGAAGAGCAGTCAAACTGTTTTATAAGCGGACGAACAGCAGTCAAACTGATTTATAATCGGACGAAGAGCAGTCAAACTGTTTTATAATCGGACGAAGAGCAGTCAAACGGTTTTATAAGAGGATGAAGAGCAGTCAAATTGATTTATAAGAGGATGAAGAGCAGTCAAACGGTTTTATAAGAGGATGAAGAGCAGTCAAATTGATTTATAAGAGGATGAAGAGCAGTCAAACTGATTTATAATAGGACGAAGAGCAGTAAAACTGATTTATAATCGGACGAAGAGCAGTCAAAAGGTTTTATAAGAGGATGAAGAGCAGTCAAATTGATTTATAAGAGGATGAAGAGCAGTCAAACTGCTTTATAAAAGGATGAAGAGAAGTCAAACTGTTTTATAAGAGGACGAAGAGCAGTCAAACTGATTTATAAGAGGATGAAGAGCGGTCAAACTGATTTATAAGAGGATGAATAGCAGTGAAACTGCTTTATAAAACGATGAAGAGCAGTCAAACTGTTTTATAAGAGGACTAAGAGCAGTCAAACTGATTTATAAGAGGATGAAGAGCAGTCAAACTGATTTATAAGAGGATGAAGAGCAGTCAAACTGCTTTATAAAAGGATGAAGAGCAGTCAAACTGATTTATAAGAGGATGAAGAGCAGTCAAACTGCTTTATAAAAGGATGAAGAGCAGTCAAACTGATTTATAAACGGACGAAGAGCAGTCAATAATCGGACGAAGAGCAGCCAAACTGTTCTATAGGAGGATGAAGCGCAGTCAAACTGTTTTACAAGAGGTTGAAGAGCAGTCAAACTGTTTTATAAGAGGATGAAGAGCAGTCAAACTGATTTATAAGAGGATGAAGAGCAGTCATACTGCTTTATAAAAGGATGAAGAGCAGTCAAACTGTTTTATAATCGGACGAAGAGCAGTCAAACTGATTTATAAAAGGATGAAGAGCAGTCAAACTGTTTTATAAGCGGATGAACCGCAGTCAAACTGATTTATAATCGGACGAAGAGCAGTCAAACTGATTTATAAGAGGATGAAGAGCAGTCAAACTGCTTTATAAGAGGATGAAGAGCAGTCAAACTGTTCTATAGGAGGATGAAGCGCAGTCAAACTGGTTTATATGAGGATAAAGAGCAGTCAAACTGCTTTATAAGAGGATGAAGAGCAGTCAAACTGCTTTATAAAACGATGAAGAGCAGTCAAACTGTTTTATAAGAGCACGAAGAGCAGTCAAACTGATTTATAAGAGGATGAAGAGCAGTCAAACTGATTTAAAAGAGGATGAAGAGCAGTCAAACTGCTTTATAAAAGGATGAAGAGCAGTCAAACTGATTTATAATCGGATGAACAGCAGTCAATAATCGGACGAAGAGCAGTCAAACTGTTATATAGGAGGACGAAGAGCAGTCAAACTGAATTATAATCGGTTGAAGAGCAGTCAAACTGATTTATAAGAGGATGAAGAGCAGTCAAACTGCTTTATAAAAGGATGAAGAGCAGTCAAACTGTTTAATAACAGGACGAAGAGCAGTCAAACTGTTTTATAAGCGGACGAACAGCAGTCAAACTGATTTATAATCGGACAAAGAGCAGTCAAACTGATTTATAATCGGACGAAGAGCAGTCAAACGGTTTTATAAGAGGATGAAGAGCAGTCAAATTGATTTATAAGAGGATGAAGAGCAGTCAAACTGCTTTATAAAAAGATGAAGCGCAGTCAAACTGTTTTATACGATGATGTAGAGCAGTCAGACTGTTTTACAAGAGGTTGAAGAGCAGTCAACCTGTTTTACAAGAGGATGAAGAGCAGTCAAACCGCTTTATAAAAGGATGAAGAGCAGTCAAACTGATTTATAATCGGACGAAGAGCAGTCAAACTGTTCTATACGGGGATGATGCGCAGTCAAACTGGTTTATAGGAGGATGAAGAGCAGTCAAACTATTTTATAAGAGGATGAAGAGCAGTCAAACTGTTCTATAGGAGGATGAAGCGCAGTCAAACTGGTTTATAGGAGGATGAAGAGCAGTCAAACAGCTTTATAGGTGGATGAAGAGCAGTCAAACTGCTTTATAAAACGATGAAGAGCAGTCCAACTGTTTTATAAGAGGACGAAGAGCAGTCAAACTGATTTATAAGAGGATGAAGAGCAGTCAAACTGATTTATAAGAGGATGAAGAGCAGTCAAACTGCTTTATAAAAGGCTGAAGAGCAGTCAAACTGATTTATAATCGGACGAAGAGCAGTCAATGATCGGACGAAGAGCAGTCAAACTCTTCTATAGGAGGATGAAGCGCAGTCAAACTGTTTTACACGAGGATTTAGAGCAGTCAGACTGGTTTACAAAAGGATGAAGAGCAGTCAGCCTGTTTTAGAAGAGGATGAAGAGCAGTCAAACTGTTTTATAAGAGAATGAAGAGCAGTCAAACTGCTTTATAAAAGGATGAAGAGCAGTCAAACTGTTTTATGAGAGGACGAAGAGCAGTCAAACGGTTTTATAAGAGGATGAAGAGCAGTCAAATTGATTTATAAGAGGATGAAGAGCAGTCAAACTGCTTTATAAAAGGATGAAGAGCAGTCAAACTGTTTTATACGAGGATGTAGAGCAGTCAGACTGTTTTACAAGAGGTTGAAGAGCAGTCAACCTGTTTTACAAGAGGATGAAGAGCAGTCAAACTGTTTTATAAGAGGATGAAGAGCAGTCAAACTGATTTATAAGAGGATGAAGAGCAGTCAAACCGCTTTATAAAAGGATGAAGAGCAGTCTACTGTTTTATAAGAGGACGAAGAGCAGTCAAAATGATTTATAATCGGATGAAGAGCAGTCAAACAGATTTATAAGAGGATGAAGAGCAGTCAAACTGCTTTATAAAAGGATGAAGAGCAGTCAAACTGTTTTATAAGAGGACGAAGAGCAGTCAAACTGATTCATAATCAGACGAAGAGCAGTCAAACTGTTCTATACGAGGATGAAGCGCAGTCAAACTGGTTTATAGGAGGATGAAGAGCAGTCAAACTGTTCTATAGGAGGATGAAGCGCAGTCAAACTGGTTTATGTGAGGATGAAGAGCAGTCAAACTGCTTTATAAGAGGATGAAGAACAGTCAAACTGCTTTATAAAACGATGAAGAGCAGTCAAACTGTTTTATAAGAGGACGAAGAGCAGTCAAACTGATTTATAAGAGGATGAAAGGCAGTCAAACTGATTTAAAAGAGGATGAAGAGCAGTCAAACTGTTCTATAGGAGGATGAAGCGCAGTCAAACTGGTTTATGTGAGGATGAAGAGCAGTCAAACTGCTTTATAAGAGGATGAAGAACAGTCAAACTGCTTTATAAAACGATGAAGAGCAGTCAAACTGTTTTATAAGAGGACGAAGAGCAGTCAAACTGATTTATAAGAAGATGAAGAGCAGTCAAACTGATTTAAAAGAGGATGAAGAGCAGTCAAACTGCTTTATAAAAACATGAAGAGCAGTCAAACTGTTTTATAAGAGGACGAAGAGCAGTCAAACTGATTTATAAGAGGATGAAGAGCAATCAAACTGTTTTATAAGCGGACGAACAGCAGTCAAACTGATTTATAATCGGACGAAGAGCAGTCAAACTGTTCTATACGAGGATGAAGCGCAGTCAAACTGGTTTATAGGAGGATGAAGAGCAGTCAAACTGCTTTATAGGAGGTTGAAGAGCAGTCAAACTGCTTAATAAAACGATGAAGAGCAGTCAAACTGTTTTATAAGAGGACGAAGAGCAGTCAAACTGATTTATAAGAGGATGAAGAGCAGTCAAACTGATTTAAAAGAGGATGAAGAGCAGTCAAACTGCTTTATAAAAGGATGAAGAGCAGTCAAACTGATTTATAAGAGGATGAAGAGCAGTCAAACTGCTTTATAAAAGGATGAAGAGCAGTCAAACTGTTTAAAAAGAGGACGAAGAGCAGTCAAACTGTTTTATAAGCGGACGAACAGCAGTCAAACTGATTTATAATCGGACGAAGAGCAGTCAAACTGATTTATAATCGGACGAAGAGCAGTCAAACGGTTTTATAAGAGGATGAAGAGCAGTCAAATTTATTTATAAGAGGATGAAGAGCAGTCAAACTGCTTTATAAAAGGATGAAGAGCAGTCAAACTGTTTTATAAGAGGACGAAGAGCAGTCAAACTGATTTATAAGAGGATGAAGAGCAGTCAAACTGCTTTATAAGAGGATGAAGAGCAGTCAAACTGCTTTATAAAACGATGAAGAGCAGTCAAACTGTTTTATAAGAGGACGAAGAGCAGTCAAACTGATTTATAAGAGGATGAAGAGCAGTCAAACTGCTTTATAAGAGGATGAAGAGCAGTCAAACTGCTTTATAAAAGGATGAAGAGCAGTCAAACTGATTTATAATCGGATGAACAGCAGTCAATAATCGGACGAAGAGCAGTCAAACTGTTATATAGGAGGACGAAGAGCAGTCAAACTGATTTATAAGAGGATGAAGAGCAGTCAAACTGCTTTATAAGAGGATGAAGAGCAGTCAAACTGCTTTATAAAACGATGAAGAGCAGTCAAACTGTTTTATAAGAGGACGAAGAGCAGTCAAACTGATTTATAAGAGGATGAAGAGCAGTCAAACTGATTTAAAAGAGGATGAAGAGCAGTCAAACTGCTTTATAAAAGGATGAAGAGCAGTCAAACTGATTTATAATCGGATGAACAGCAGTCAATAATCGGACGAAGAGCAGTCAAACTGTTATATAGGAGGACGAAGAGCAGTCAAACTGAATTATAATCGGATGAAGAGCAGTCAAACTGATTTATAAGAGGATGAAGAGCAGTCAAACTGCTTTATAAAAGGATGAAGAGTAGTCAAACTGTTTAATAAGAGGACGAAGAGCAGTCAAACTGTTTTATAAGCGGACGAACAGCAGTCAAACTGATTTATAATCCGACGAAGAGCAGTCAAACTGATTTATAATCGGACGAAGAGCAGTCAAACGGTTTTATAAGAGGATGAAGAGCAGTCAAATTGATTTATAAGAGGATGAAGAGCAGTCAAACTGATTTATAATCCGACGAAGAGCAGTCAAACTGTTCTATAGGAGGATGAAGCGCAGTCAAACTGGTTTATAGGAGGATGAAGAGCAGTCAAACTGCTTTATAGGAGGATGAAGAGCAGTCAAACTGCTTTATAAAAGGCTGAAGAGCAGTCAAACTGATTTATATACGGACGAAGAGCAGTCAATAATCGGACGAAGAGCAGCCAAACTGTTCTATAGGAGGATGAAGCGCAGTCAAACTGTTTTACACGAGGATGTAGAGCAGTCAGACTGGTTTACAAGAGTATGAAGAGCAGTCAACCTGTTTTACAAAAGGTTGAAGAGCAGTCAAACTGTTTTATAAGAGGATGAAGAGCAGTCAAACTGATTTATAAGAGGATGAAGAGCAGTCAAACTGTTTTATAAGCAGACGAAGAGCAGTCAAACTGATTTATAATCGGACTAAGAGCAGTCAAACTGATTTATAAAAGGATGAAGAGGAGTCAAACTGTTTTATAAGCGGACGAAGAGCAGTCAAACTGATTTATAAGAGGATGAAGAGCAGTCAAACTGCTTTATAAGAGAATGAAGAGCAGTCAAACTGTTCTATAGGAGGATGAAGCGCAGTCAAACTGGTTTATATGAGGATGAAGAGCAGTCAAACTGCTTTATAAGAGGATGAAGAGCAGTCAAACTGCTTTATAAAACGATGAAGAGCAGTCAAACTGTTTTATAAGAGGACGAAGAGCAGTCAAACTGATTTATAAGAGGATGAAGAGCAGTCAAACTGATTTAAAAGAGGATGAAGAGCAGTCAAACTGCTTTATAAAAGGATGAAGAGCAGTCAAACTGATTTATAATCGGATGAACAGCAGTCAATAATCGGACGAAGAGCAGTCAAACTGTTATATAGGAGGACGAAGAGCAGTCAAACTGAATTATAATCGGATGAAGAGCAGTCAAACTGATTTATAAGAGGATGAAGAGCAGTCAAACTGCTTTATAAAAGGATGAAGAGTAGTCAAACTGTTTAATAAGAGGACGAAGAGCAGTCAAACTGTTTTATAAGCGGACGAACAGCAGTCAAACTGATTTATAATCCGACGAAGAGCAGTCAAACTGATTTATAATCGGACGAAGAGCAGTCAAACGGTTTTATAAGAGGATGAAGAGCAGTCAAATTGATTTATAAGAGGATGAAGAGCAGTCAAACTGATTTATAATCCGACGAAGAGCAGTCAAACTGTTCTATAGGAGGATGAAGAGCAGTCAAACTGCTTTATAGGAGGATGAAGAGCAGTCAAACTGCTTTATAAAAGGCTGAAGAGCAGTCAAACTGATTTATAATCGGACGAAGAGCAGTTAATGATCGGACGAAGAGCAGTCAAACTCTTCTATAGGAGGATGAAGCGCAGTCAAACTGTTTTACACGAGGATGTAGAGCAGTCAGACTGGTTTACAAGAGGATGAAGAGCAGTCAACCTGTTTTACAAGAAGATGAAGAGCAGTCAAACTGTTTTATAAGAGAATGAAGAGCAGTCTAACTGCTTTATAAAAGGATGAAGAGCAGTCAAACTGTTTTATAAGAGGACGAAGAGCAGTCAAACTGAATTATAATCGGATGAAGAGCAGTCAAACTGATTTATAAGAGGATGAAGAGCAGTCAAACTGCTTTATAAAAGGATGAAGAACAGTCAAACTGTTTTATAAGAGGACGAAGAGCAGTCAAACTGTTTTATAAGCGGACGAACAGCAGTCAAACTGATTTATAATCGGACGAAGAGCAGTCAAACGGTTTTATAAGAGGATGAAGAGCAGTCAAACTGAATTATAATCGGACGAAGAGCAGTCAAACTGATTTATAATCGGACGAAGAGCAGTCAAACGGTTTTATAAGAGGATGAAGAGCAGTCAAATTGATTTATAAGAGGATGAAGAGCAGTCAAACTGCTTTATAAAAGGATGAAGAGAAGTCAAACTGTTTTATAAGAGGACGAAGAGCAGTCAAACTGATTTATAAGAGGATGAAGAGCAGTCAAACTGATTTATAAGAGGATGAAGAGCAGTGAAACTGCTTTATAAAATGATGAAGAGCAGTCAAACTGTTTTATAAGAGGACGAAGAGCAGTCAACCTGTTTTACAAGAGGATGTAGAGCAGTCAAACTGTTTTATAAGAGGATGAAGAGCAGTCAAACTGATTTATAAGAGGATGAAGAGCAGTCAAACCGCTTTATAAAAGGATGAAGAGCAGCCTACTGTTTTATAAGAGGACGAAGAGCAGTCAAAATGATTTATAATCGGATGAAGAGCAGTCAAACAGATTTATAAGAGGATGAAGAGCAGTCAAACTGTTTTATAAGAGGACGAAGAGCAGTCAAACTGATTTATAAGAGGATGAAGAGCAGTCAAACTGATTTAAAAGAGGATGAAGAGCAGTCAAACTGCTTTATAAAAGGATGAAGAGCAGTCAAACTGATTTATAAGAGGATGAAGAGCAGTCAAACTGCTTTATAAAAGGATGAAGAGCAGTCAAACTGTTTAAAAAGAGGACGAAGAGCAGTCAAACTGTTTTATAAGCGGACGAACAGCAGTCAAACTGATTTATAATCGGACGAAGAGCAGTCAAACTGATTTATAATCGGACGAAGAGCAGTCAAACGGTTTTATAAGAGGATGAAGAGCAGTCAAATTGATTTATAAGAGGATGAAGAGCAGTCAAACGGTTTTATAAGAGGATGAAGAGCAGTCAAATTGATTTATAAGAGGATGAAGAGCAGTCAAACTGATTTATAATCGGACGAAGAGCAGTCAAACGGTTTTATAAGAGGATGAAGAGCAGTCAAATTTATTTATAAGAGGATGAAGAGCAGTCAAACTGCTTTATAAAAGGATGAAGAGCAGTCAAACTGTTTTATAAGAGGACGAAGAGCAGTCAAACTGATTTATAAGAGGATGAAGAGCAGTCAAACTGATTTATATGAGGATGAAGAGCAGTGAAACTGCTTTATAAAACGATGAAGAGCAGTCAAACTGTTTTATAAGAGGACGAAGTGCAGTCAAACTGATTTGTAAGAGGATGAAGAGCAGTCAAACTGATTTATAAGAGGATGAAGAGCAGTCAAACTGCTTTATAAAAGGATGAAGAGCAGTCAAACTGATTTATATACGGACGAAGAGCAGTCAATAATCGGACGAAGAGCAGCCAAACTGTTCTATAGGAGGATGAAGCGCAGTCAAACTGTTTTACACGAGGATGTAGAGCAGTCAGACTGGTTTACAAGAGTATGAAGAGCAGTCAACCTGTTTTACAAAAGGTTGAAGAGCAGTCAAACTGTTTTATAAGAGGATGAAGAGCAGTCAAACTGATTTATAAGAGGATGAAGAGCAGTCAAACTGTTTTATAAGCAGACGAAGAGCAGTCAAACTGATTTATAATCGGACTAAGAGCAGTCAAACTGATTTATAATCGGACGAAGAGCAGTCAAACGGTTTTATAAGAGGATGAAGAGCAGTCAAATTGATTTATAAGAGGATGAAGAGCAGTCAAACGGTTTTATAAGAGGATGAAGAGCAGTCAAATTGATTTATAAGAGGATGAAGAGCAGTCAAACTGATTTATAATCGGACGAAGAGCAGTCAAACGGTTTTATAAGAGGATGAAGAGCAGTCAAATTTATTTATAAGAGGATGAAGAGCAGTCAAACTGCTTTATAAAAGGATGAAGAGCAGTCAAACTGTTTTATAAGAGGACGAAGAGCAGTCAAACTGATTTATAAGAGGATGAAGAGCAGTCAAACTGATTTATATGAGGATGAAGAGCAGTGAAACTGCTTTATAAAACGATGAAGAGCAGTCAAACTGTTTTATAAGAGGACGAAGTGCAGTCAAACTGATTTGTAAGAGGATGAAGAGCAGTCAAACTGATTTATAAGAGGATGAAGAGCAGTCAAACTGCTTTATAAAAGGATGAAGAGCAGTCAAACTGATTTATATACGGACGAAGAGCAGTCAATAATCGGACGAAGAGCAGCCAAACTGTTCTATAGGAGGATGAAGCGCAGTCAAACTGTTTTACACGAGGATGTAGAGCAGTCAGACTGGTTTACAAGAGTATGAAGAGCAGTCAACCTGTTTTACAAAAGGTTGAAGAGCAGTCAAACTGTTTTATAAGAGGATGAAGAGCAGTCAAACTGATTTATAAGAGGATGAAGAGCAGTCAAACTGTTTTATAAGCAGACGAAGAGCAGTCAAACTGATTTATAATCGGACTAAGAGCAGTCAAACTGATTTATAAAAGGATGAAGAGGAGTCAAACTGTTTTATAAGCGGATGAACCGCAGTCAAACTGATTTATAATCGGACGAAGAGCAGTCAAACTGATTTATAAGAGGATGAAGAGCAGTCAAACTGCTTTATAAGAGAATGAAGAGCGGTCAAACTGTTCTATAGGAGGATGAAGCGCAGTCAAACTGGTTTATATGAGGATGAAGAGCAGTCAAACTGCTTTATAAGAGGATGAAGAGCAGTCAAACTGCTTTATAAAACGATGAAGAGCAGTCAAACTGTTTTATAAGAGGACGAAGAGCAGTCAAACTGATTTATAAGAGGATGAAGAGCAGTCAAACTGATTTAAAAGAGGATGAAGAGCAGTCAAACTGCTTTATAAAAGGATGAAGAGCAGTCAAACTGATTTATAATCGGATGAACAGCAGTCAATAATCGGACGAAGAGCAGTCAAACTGTTATATAGGAGGACGAAGAGCAGTCAAACTGAATTATAATCGGATGAAGAGCAGTCAAACTGATTTATAAGAGGATGAAGAGCAGTCAAACTGCTTTATAAAAGGATGAAGAGTAGTCAAACTGTTTAATAAGAGGACGAAGAGCAGTCAAACTGTTTTATAAGCGGACGAACAGCAGTCAAACTGATTTATAATCGGACGAAGAGCAGTCAAACTGTTCTATACGAGGATGAAGCGCAGTCAAACTGGTTTATAGGAGGATGAAGAGCAGTCAAACTGCTTTATAGGAGGTTGAAGAGCAGTCAAACTGCTTAATAAAACGATGAAGAGCAGTCAAACTGTTTTATAAGAGGACGAAGAGCAGTCAAACTGATTTATAAGAGGATGAAGAGCAGTCAAACTGATTTAAAAGAGGATGAAGAGCAGTCAAACTGCTTTATAAAAGGATGAAGAGCAGTCAAACTGATTTATAAGAGGATGAAGAGCAGTCAAACTGCTTTATAAAAGGATGAAGAGCAGTCAAACTGTTTAAAAAGAGGACGAAGAGCAGTCAAACTGTTTTATAAGCGGACGAACAGCAGTCAAACTGATTTATAATCGGACGAAGAGCAGTCAAACTGATTTATAATCGGACGAAGAGCAGTCAAACGGTTTTATAAGAGGATGAAGAGCAGTCAAATTTATTTATAAGAGGATGAAGAGCAGTCAAACTGCTTTATAAAAGGATGAAGAGCAGTCAAACTGTTTTATAAGAGGACGAAGAGCAGTCAAACTGATTTATAAGAGGATGAAGAGCAGTCAAACTGCTTTATAAGAGGATGAAGAGCAGTCAAACTGCTTTATAAAACGATGAAGAGCAGTCAAACTGTTTTATAAGAGGACGAAGAGCAGTCAAACTGATTTATAAGAGGATGAAGAGCAGTCAAACTGCTTTATAAGAGGATGAAGAGCAGTCAAACTGCTTTATAAAAGGATGAAGAGCAGTCAAACTGATTTATAATCGGATGAACAGCAGTCAATAATCGGACGAAGAGCAGTCAAACTGTTATATAGGAGGACGAAGAGCAGTCAAACTGATTTATAAGAGGATGAAGAGCAGTCAAACTGCTTTATAAGAGGATGAAGAGCAGTCAAACTGCTTTATAAAACGATGAAGAGCAGTCAAACTGTTTTATAAGAGGACGAAGAGCAGTCAAACTGATTTATAAGAGGATGAAGAGCAGTCAAACTGATTTAAAAGAGGATGAAGAGCAGTCAAACTGCTTTATAAAAGGATGAAGAGCAGTCAAACTGATTTATAATCGGATGAACAGCAGTCAATAATCGGACGAAGAGCAGTCAAACTGTTATATAGGAGGACGAAGAGCAGTCAAACTGAATTATAATCGGATGAAGAGCAGTCAAACTGATTTATAAGAGGATGAAGAGCAGTCAAACTGCTTTATAAAAGGATGAAGAGTAGTCAAACTGTTTAATAAGAGGACGAAGAGCAGTCAAACTGTTTTATAAGCGGACGAACAGCAGTCAAACTGATTTATAATCCGACGAAGAGCAGTCAAACTGATTTATAATCGGACGAAGAGCAGTCAAACGGTTTTATAAGAGGATGAAGAGCAGTCAAATTGATTTATAAGAGGATGAAGAGCAGTCAAACTGATTTATAATCCGACGAAGAGCAGTCAAACTGTTCTATAGGAGGATGAAGCGCAGTCAAACTGGTTTATAGGAGGATGAAGAGCAGTCAAACTGCTTTATAGGAGGATGAAGAGCAGTCAAACTGCTTTATAAAAGGCTGAAGAGCAGTCAAACTGATTTATATACGGACGAAGAGCAGTCAATAATCGGACGAAGAGCAGCCAAACTGTTCTATAGGAGGATGAAGCGCAGTCAAACTGTTTTACACGAGGATGTAGAGCAGTCAGACTGGTTTACAAGAGTATGAAGAGCAGTCAACCTGTTTTACAAAAGGTTGAAGAGCAGTCAAACTGTTTTATAAGAGGATGAAGAGCAGTCAAACTGATTTATAAGAGGATGAAGAGCAGTCAAACTGTTTTATAAGCAGACGAAGAGCAGTCAAACTGATTTATAATCGGACTAAGAGCAGTCAAACTGATTTATAAAAGGATGAAGAGGAGTCAAACTGTTTTATAAGCGGACGAAGAGCAGTCAAACTGATTTATAAGAGGATGAAGAGCAGTCAAACTGCTTTATAAGAGAATGAAGAGCAGTCAAACTGTTCTATAGGAGGATGAAGCGCAGTCAAACTGGTTTATATGAGGATGAAGAGCAGTCAAACTGCTTTATAAGAGGATGAAGAGCAGTCAAACTGCTTTATAAAACGATGAAGAGCAGTCAAACTGTTTTATAAGAGGACGAAGAGCAGTCAAACTGATTTATAAGAGGATGAAGAGCAGTCAAACTGATTTAAAAGAGGATGAAGAGCAGTCAAACTGCTTTATAAAAGGATGAAGAGCAGTCAAACTGATTTATAATCGGATGAACAGCAGTCAATAATCGGACGAAGAGCAGTCAAACTGTTATATAGGAGGACGAAGAGCAGTCAAACTGAATTATAATCGGATGAAGAGCAGTCAAACTGATTTATAAGAGGATGAAGAGCAGTCAAACTGCTTTATAAAAGGATGAAGAGTAGTCAAACTGTTTAATAAGAGGACGAAGAGCAGTCAAACTGTTTTATAAGCGGACGAACAGCAGTCAAACTGATTTATAATCCGACGAAGAGCAGTCAAACTGATTTATAATCGGACGAAGAGCAGTCAAACGGTTTTATAAGAGGATGAAGAGCAGTCAAATTGATTTATAAGAGGATGAAGAGCAGTCAAACTGATTTATAATCCGACGAAGAGCAGTCAAACTGTTCTATAGGAGGATGAAGAGCAGTCAAACTGCTTTATAGGAGGATGAAGAGCAGTCAAACTGCTTTATAAAAGGCTGAAGAGCAGTCAAACTGATTTATAATCGGACGAAGAGCAGTTAATGATCGGACGAAGAGCAGTCAAACTCTTCTATAGGAGGATGAAGCGCAGTCAAACTGTTTTACACGAGGATGTAGAGCAGTCAGACTGGTTTACAAGAGGATGAAGAGCAGTCAACCTGTTTTACAAGAAGATGAAGAGCAGTCAAACTGTTTTATAAGAGAATGAAGAGCAGTCTAACTGCTTTATAAAAGGATGAAGAGCAGTCAAACTGTTTTATAAGAGGACGAAGAGCAGTCAAACTGAATTATAATCGGATGAAGAGCAGTCAAACTGATTTATAAGAGGATGAAGAGCAGTCAAACTGCTTTATAAAAGGATGAAGAACAGTCAAACTGTTTTATAAGAGGACGAAGAGCAGTCAAACTGTTTTATAAGCGGACGAACAGCAGTCAAACTGATTTATAATCGGACGAAGAGCAGTCAAACGGTTTTATAAGAGGATGAAGAGCAGTCAAACTGAATTATAATCGGACGAAGAGCAGTCAAACTGATTTATAATCGGACGAAGAGCAGTCAAACGGTTTTATAAGAGGATGAAGAGCAGTCAAATTGATTTATAAGAGGATGAAGAGCAGTCAAACTGCTTTATAAAAGGATGAAGAGAAGTCAAACTGTTTTATAAGAGGACGAAGAGCAGTCAAACTGATTTATAAGAGGATGAAGAGCAGTCAAACTGATTTATAAGAGGATGAAGAGCAGTGAAACTGCTTTATAAAATGATGAAGAGCAGTCAAACTGTTTTATAAGAGGACGAAGAGCAGTCAACCTGTTTTACAAGAGGATGTAGAGCAGTCAAACTGTTTTATAAGAGGATGAAGAGCAGTCAAACTGATTTATAAGAGGATGAAGAGCAGTCAAACCGCTTTATAAAAGGATGAAGAGCAGCCTACTGTTTTATAAGAGGACGAAGAGCAGTCAAAATGATTTATAATCGGATGAAGAGCAGTCAAACAGATTTATAAGAGGATGAAGAGCAGTCAAACTGTTTTATAAGAGGACGAAGAGCAGTCAAACTGATTTATAAGAGGATGAAGAGCAGTCAAACTGATTTAAAAGAGGATGAAGAGCAGTCAAACTGCTTTATAAAAGGATGAAGAGCAGTCAAACTGATTTATAAGAGGATGAAGAGCAGTCAAACTGCTTTATAAAAGGATGAAGAGCAGTCAAACTGTTTAAAAAGAGGACGAAGAGCAGTCAAACTGTTTTATAAGCGGACGAACAGCAGTCAAACTGATTTATAATCGGACGAAGAGCAGTCAAACTGATTTATAATCGGACGAAGAGCAGTCAAACGGTTTTATAAGAGGATGAAGAGCAGTCAAATTGATTTATAAGAGGATGAAGAGCAGTCAAACGGTTTTATAAGAGGATGAAGAGCAGTCAAATTGATTTATAAGAGGATGAAGAGCAGTCAAACTGATTTATAATCGGACGAAGAGCAGTCAAACGGTTTTATAAGAGGATGAAGAGCAGTCAAATTTATTTATAAGAGGATGAAGAGCAGTCAAACTGCTTTATAAAAGGATGAAGAGCAGTCAAACTGTTTTATAAGAGGACGAAGAGCAGTCAAACTGATTTATAAGAGGATGAAGAGCAGTCAAACTGATTTATATGAGGATGAAGAGCAGTGAAACTGCTTTATAAAACGATGAAGAGCAGTCAAACTGTTTTATAAGAGGACGAAGTGCAGTCAAACTGATTTGTAAGAGGATGAAGAGCAGTCAAACTGATTTATAAGAGGATGAAGAGCAGTCAAACTGCTTTATAAAAGGATGAAGAGCAGTCAAACTGATTTATATACGGACGAAGAGCAGTCAATAATCGGACGAAGAGCAGCCAAACTGTTCTATAGGAGGATGAAGCGCAGTCAAACTGTTTTACACGAGGATGTAGAGCAGTCAGACTGGTTTACAAGAGTATGAAGAGCAGTCAACCTGTTTTACAAAAGGTTGAAGAGCAGTCAAACTGTTTTATAAGAGGATGAAGAGCAGTCAAACTGATTTATAAGAGGATGAAGAGCAGTCAAACTGTTTTATAAGCAGACGAAGAGCAGTCAAACTGATTTATAATCGGACTAAGAGCAGTCAAACTGATTTATAATCGGACGAAGAGCAGTCAAACGGTTTTATAAGAGGATGAAGAGCAGTCAAATTGATTTATAAGAGGATGAAGAGCAGTCAAACGGTTTTATAAGAGGATGAAGAGCAGTCAAATTGATTTATAAGAGGATGAAGAGCA
Organism: Lampris incognitus; assembly: GCF_029633865.1. Taxonomy (NCBI): domain Eukaryota; kingdom Metazoa; phylum Chordata; class Actinopteri; order Lampriformes; family Lampridae; genus Lampris; species Lampris incognitus. The sequence goes on from NC_079222.1 coordinate 38,332,753, forward strand.
GTCAAACTGATTTATAATCGGACGAAGAGCAGTCAAACGGTTTTATAAGAGGATGAAGAGCAGTCAAATTTATTTATAAGAGGATGAAGAGCAGTCAAACTGCTTTATAAAAGGATGAAGAGCAGTCAAACTGTTTTATAAGAGGACGAAGAGCAGTCAAACTGATTTATAAGAGGATGAAGAGCAGTCAAACTGATTTATATGAGGATGAAGAGCAGTGAAACTGCTTTATAAAACGATGAAGAGCAGTCAAACTGTTTTATAAGAGGACGAAGTGCAGTCAAACTGATTTGTAAGAGGATGAAGAGCAGTCAAACTGATTTATAAGAGGATGAAGAGCAGTCAAACTGCTTTATAAAAGGATGAAGAGCAGTCAAACTGATTTATATACGGACGAAGAGCAGTCAATAATCGGACGAAGAGCAGCCAAACTGTTCTATAGGAGGATGAAGCGCAGTCAAACTGTTTTACACGAGGATGTAGAGCAGTCAGACTGGTTTACAAGAGTATGAAGAGCAGTCAACCTGTTTTACAAAAGGTTGAAGAGCAGTCAAACTGTTTTATAAGAGGATGAAGAGCAGTCAAACTGATTTATAAGAGGATGAAGAGCAGTCAAACTGTTTTATAAGCAGACGAAGAGCAGTCAAACTGATTTATAATCGGACTAAGAGCAGTCAAACTGATTTATAAAAGGATGAAGAGGAGTCAAACTGTTTTATAAGCGGATGAACCGCAGTCAAACTGATTTATAATCGGACGAAGAGCAGTCAAACTGATTTATAAGAGGATGAAGAGCAGTCAAACTGCTTTATAAGAGAATGAAGAGCGGTCAAACTGTTCTATAGGAGGATGAAGCGCAGTCAAACTGGTTTATATGAGGATGAAGAGCAGTCAAACTGCTTTATAAGAGGATGAAGAGCAGTCAAACTGCTTTATAAAACGATGAAGAGCAGTCAAACTGTTTTATAAGAGGACGAAGAGCAGTCAAACTGATTTATAAGAGGATGAAGAGCAGTCAAACTGATTTAAAAGAGGATGAAGAGCAGTCAAACTGCTTTATAAAAGGATGAAGAGCAGTCAAACTGATTTATAATCGGATGAACAGCAGTCAATAATCGGACGAAGAGCAGTCAAACTGTTATATAGGAGGACGAAGAGCAGTCAAACTGAATTATAATCGGATGAAGAGCAGTCAAACTGATTTATAAGAGGATGAAGAGCAGTCAAACTGCTTTATAAAAGGATGAAGAGTAGTCAAACTGTTTAATAAGAGGACGAAGAGCAGTCAAACTGTTTTATAAGCGGACGAACAGCAGTCAAACTGATTTATAATCCGACGAAGAGCAGTCAAACTGATTTATAATCGGACGAAGAGCAGTCAAACGGTTTTATAAGAGGATGAAGAGCAGTCAAATTGATTTATAAGAGGATGAAGAGCAGTCAAACTGATTTATAATCCGACGAAGAGCAGTCAAACTGTTCTATAGGAGGATGAAGCGCAGTCAAACTGGTTTATAGGAGGATGAAGAGCAGTCAAACTGCTTTATAGGAGGATGAAGAGCAGTCAAACTGCTTTATAAAAGGCTGAAGAGCAGTCAAACTGATTTATAATCGGACGAAGAGCAGTTAATGATCGGACGAAGAGCAGTCAAACTCTTCTATAGGAGGATGAAGCGCAGTCAAACTGTTTTACACGAGGATGTAGAGCAGTCAGACTGGTTTACAAGAGGATGAAGAGCAGTCAACCTGTTTTACAAGAAGATGAAGAGCAGTCAAACTGTTTTATAAGAGAATGAAGAGCAGTCTAACTGCTTTATAAAAGGATGAAGAGCAGTCAAACTGTTTTATAAGAGGACGAAGAGCAGTCAAACTGAATTATAATCGGATGAAGAGCAGTCAAACTGATTTATAAGAGGATGAAGAGCAGTCAAACTGCTTTATAAAAGGATGAAGAACAGTCAAACTGTTTTATAAGAGGACGAAGAGCAGTCAAACTGTTTTATAAGCGGACGAACAGCAGTCAAACTGATTTATAATCGGACGAAGAGCAGTCAAACGGTTTTATAAGAGGATGAAGAGCAGTCAAACTGATTTATAATCGGACGAAGAGCAGTCAAACTGATTTATAATCGGACGAAGAGCAGTCAAACGGTTTTATAAGAGGATGAAGAGCAGTCAAATTGATTTATAAGAGGATGAAGAGCAGTCAAACTGCTTTATAAAAGGATGAAGAGAAGTCAAACTGTTTTATAAGAGGACGAAGAGCAGTCAAACTGATTTATAAGAGGATGAAGAGCAGTCAAACTGATTTATAAGAGGATGAAGAGCAGTGAAACTGCTTTATAAAATGATGAAGAGCAGTCAAACTGTTTTATAAGAGGACGAAGAGCAGTCAACCTGTTTTACAAGAGGATGTAGAGCAGTCAAACTGGTTTATAAGAGGATGAAGAGCAGTCAAACTGATTTATAAGAGGATGAAGAGCAGTCAAACCGCTTTATAAAAGGATGAAGAGCAGCCTACTGTTTTATAAGAGGACGAAGAGCAGTCAAAATGATTTATAATCGGATGAAAAGCAGTCAAACAGATTTATAAGAGGATGAAGAGCAGTCAAACTGTTTTATAAGAGGACGAAGAGCAGTCAAACTGATTTATAAGAGGATGAAGAGCAGTCAAACTGATTTAAAAGAGGATGAAGAGCAGTCAAACTGCTTTATAAAAGGATGAAGAGCAGTCAAACTGATTTATAAGAGGATGAAGAGCAGTCAAACTGCTTTATAAAAGGATGAAGAGCAGTCAAACTGTTTAAAAAGAGGACGAAGAGCAGTCAAACTGTTTTATAAGCGGACGAACAGCAGTCAAACTGATTTATAATCGGACGAAGAGCAGTCAAACTGATTTATAATCGGACGAAGAGCAGTCAAACGGTTTTATAAGAGGATGAAGAGCAGTCAAATTGATTTATAAGAGGATGAAGAGCAGTCAAACGGTTTTATAAGAGGATGAAGAGCAGTCAAATTGATTTATAAGAGGATGAAGAGCAGTCAAACTGATTTATAATCGGACGAAGAGCAGTCAAACGGTTTTATAAGAGGATGAAGAGCAGTCAAATTTATTTATAAGAGGATGAAGAGCAGTCAAACTGCTTTATAAAAGGATGAAGAGCAGTCAAACTGTTTTATAAGAGGACGAAGAGCAGTCAAACTGATTTATAAGAGGATGAAGAGCAGTCAAACTGATTTATAAGAGGATGAAGAGCAGTGAAACTGCTTTATAAAACGATGAAGAGCAGTCAAACTGTTTTATAAGAGGACGAAGTGCAGTCAAACTGATTTGTAAGAGGATGAAGAGCAGTCAAACTGATTTATAAGAGGATGAAGAGCAGTCAAACTGCTTTATAAAAGGATGAAGAGCAGTCAAACTGATTTATATACGGACGAAGAGCAGTCAATAATCGGACGAAGAGCAGCCAAACTGTTCTATAGGAGGATGAAGCGCAGTCAAACTGTTTTACACGAGGATGTAGAGCAGTCAGACTGGTTTACAAGAGTATGAAGAGCAGTCAACCTGTTTTACAAAAGGTTGAAGAGCAGTCAAACTGTTTTATAAGAGGATGAAGAGCAGTCAAACTGATTTATAAGAGGATGAAGAGCAGTCAAACTGTTTTATAAGCAGACGAAGAGCAGTCAAACTGATTTATAATCGGACTAAGAGCAGTCAAACTGATTTATAAAAGGATGAAGAGGAGTCAAACTGTTTTATAAGCGGATGAACCGCAGTCAAACTGATTTATAATCGGACGAAGAGCAGTCAAACTGATTTATAAGAGGATGAAGAGCAGTCAAACTGCCTTATAAGAGAATGAAGAGCAGTCAAACTGTTCTATAGGAGGATGAAGCGCAGTCAAACTGGTTTATATGAGGATGAAGAGCAGTCAAACTGCTTTATAAGAGGATGAAGAGCAGTCAAACTGCTTTATAAAACGATGAAGAGCAGTCAAACTGTTTTATAAGAGGACGAAGAGCAGTCAAACTGATTTATAAGAGGATGAAGAGCAGTCAAACTGATTTAAAAGAGGATGAAGAGCAGTCAAACTGCTTTATAAAAGGATGAAGAGCAGTCAAACTGATTTATAATCGGATGAACAGCAGTCAATAATCGGACGAAGAGCAGTCAAACTGTTATATAGGAGGACGAAGAGCAGTCAAACTGAATTATAATCGGATGAAGAGCAGTCAAACTGATTTATAAGAGGATGAAGAGCAGTCAAACTGCTTTATAAAAGGATGAAGAGTAGTCAAACTGTTTAATAAGAGGACGAAGAGCAGTCAAACTGTTTTATAAGCGGACGAACAGCAGTCAAACTGATTTATAATCCGACGAAGAGCAGTCAAACTGATTTATAATCGGACGAAGAGCAGTCAAACGGTTTTATAAGAGGATGAAGAGCAGTCAAATTGATTTATAAGAGGATGAAGAGCAGTCAAACTGATTTATAATCCGACGAAGAGCAGTCAAACTGTTCTATAGGAGGATGAAGCGCAGTCAAACTGGTTTATAGGAGGATGAAGAGCAGTCAAACTGCTTTATAGGAGGATGAAGAGCAGTCAAACTGCTTTATAAAAGGCTGAAGAGCAGTCAAACTGATTTATAATCGGACGAAGAGCAGTTAATGATCGGACGAAGAGCAGTCAAACTCTTCTATAGGAGGATGAAGCGCAGTCAAACTGTTTTACACGAGGATGTAGAGCAGTCAGACTGGTTTACAAGAGGATGAAGAGCAGTCAACCTGTTTTACAAGAGGATGAAGAGCAGTCAAACTGTTTTATAAGAGAATGAAGAGCAGTCTAACTGCTTTATAAAAGGATGAAGAGCAGTCAAACTGTTTTATAAGAGGACGAAGAGCAGTCAAACTGAATTATAATCGGATGAAGAGCAGTCAAACTGATTTATAAGAGGATGAAGAGCAGTCAAACTGCTTTATAAAAGGATGAAGAACAGTCAAACTGTTTTATAAGAGGACGAAGAGCAGTCAAACTGTTTTATAAGCGGACGAACAGCAGTCAAACTGATTTATAATCGGACGAAGAGCAGTCAAACGGTTTTATAAGAGGATGAAGAGCAGTCAAACTGATTTATAATCGGACGAAGAGCAGTCAAACTGATTTATAATCGGACGAAGAGCAGTCAAACGGTTTTATAAGAGGATGAAGAGCAGTCAAATTGATTTATAAGAGGATGAAGAGCAGTCAAACTGCTTTATAAAAGGATGAAGAGAAGTCAAACTGTTTTATAAGAGGACGAAGAGCAGTCAAACTGATTTATAAGAGGATGAAGAGCAGTCAAACTGATTTATAAGAGGATGAAGAGCAGTGAAACTGCTTTATAAAATGATGAAGAGCAGCCAAACTGTTTTATAAGAGGACGAAGAGCAGTCAACCTGTTTTACAAGAGGATGTAGAGCAGTCAAACTGTTTTATAAGAGGATGAAGAGCAGTCAAACTGATTTATAAGAGGATGAAGAGCAGTCAAACCGCTTTATAAAAGGATGAAGAGCAGCCTACTGTTTTATAAGAGGACGAAGAGCAGTCAAAATGATTTATAATCGGATGAAGAGCAGTCAAACAGATTTATAAGAGGATGAAGAGCAGTCAAACTGCTTTATAAAAGGATGAAGAGCAGTCAAACTGTTTTATAAGAGGACGAAGAGCAGTCAAACTGATTTATAATCGGACGAAGAGCAGTCAAACTGTTCTATACGAGGATGAAGCGCAGTCAAACTGGTTTATAGGAGGATGAAGAGCAGTCAAACTGTTTTACAAGAGGTTGAAGAGCAGTCAACCTGTTTTACAAGAGGATGAAGAGCAGTCAAACCGCTTTATAAAAGGATGAAGAGCAGTCAAACTGATTTATAATTGGACGAAGAGCAGTCAAACTGTTCTATACGGGGATGAAGCACAGTCAAACTGGTTTATAGGAGGATGAAGAGCAGTCAAACTATTTTATAAGAGGATGAAGAGCAGTCAAACTGATTTAAAATCCGACGAAGAGCAGTCAAACTGTTCTATAGGAGGATGAAGCGCAGTCAAACTGGTTTATAGGAGGATGAAGAGCAGTCAAACAGCTTTATAGGAGGATGAAGAGCAGTCAAACTGCTTTATAAAACGATGAAGAGCAGTCAAACTGATTTATAAGAGGATGAAGAGCAGTCAAACTGCTTTATAAAAGGCTGAAGAGCAGTCAAACTGATTTATAATCGGACGAAGAGCAGTCAATGATCGGACGAAGAGCAGTCAAACTCTTCTATAGGAGGATGAAGCGCAGTCAAACTGTTTTACACGAGGATTTAGAGCAGTCAGACTGGTTTACAAGAGGATGAAGAGCAGTCAAACTGTTTTATAAGAGAATGAAGAGCAGTCAAACTGCTTTATAAAAGGATGAAGAGCAGTCAAACTGTTTTATGAGAGGACGAAGAGCAGTCAAACTGTTTTATAAGAGGACGAACAGCAGTCAAACTGATTTATAATCGGACGAAGAGCAGTCAAACTGATTTATAATCGGACGAAGAGCAGTCAAACGGTTTTATAAGAGGATGAAGAGCAGTCAAATTGATTTATAAGAGGATGAAGAGCAGTCAAACTGCTTTATAAAAGGATGAAGAGCAGTCAAACTGTTTTATACGAGGATGTAGAGCAGTCAGACTGTTTTACAAGAGGTTGAAGAGCAGTCAACCTGTTTTACAAGAGGATGTAGAGCAGTCAAACTGTTTTATAAGAGGATGAAGAGCAGTCAAACTGATTTATAAGAGGATGAAGAGCAGTCAAACCGCTTTATAAAAGGATGAAGAGCAGTCTACTGTTTTATAAGAGGACGAAGAGCAGTCAAAATGATTTATAATCGGATGAAGAGCAGTCAAACAGATTTATAAGAGGATGAAGAGCAGTCAAACTGCTTTATAAAAGGATGAAGAGCAGTCAAACTGTTTTATAAGAGGACGAAGAGCAGTCAAACTGAATTATAATGGACGAAGAGCAGTCAAACTGTTCTATACGAGGATGAAGCGCAGTCAAACTGGTTTATAGGAGGATGAAGAGCAGTCAAACTGTTCTATAGGAGGATGACGCGCAGTCAAACTGGTTTATGTGAGGATGAAGAGCAGTCAAACTGCTTTATAAGAGGATGAAGAACAGTCAAACTGCTTTATAAAACGATGAAGAGCAGTCAAACTGTTTTATAAGAGGACGAAGAGCAGTCAAACTGATTTATAAGAGGATGAAGAGCAGTCAAACTGATTTAAAAGAGGATGAAGAGCAGTCAAACTGCTTTATAAAAGGATGAAGAGCAGTAAAACTGATTTATAATCGGATGAACAGCAGTCAATAATGGGACGAAGAGCAGTCAAACTGTTATATAGGAGGACGAAGAGCAGTCAAACTGAATTATAATCGGATGAAGAGCAGTCAAACTGATTTATAAGAGGATGAAGAGCAGTCAAACTGCTTTATAAAAGCATGAAGAGCAGTCAAACTGTTTAATAAGAGGACGAAGAGCAATCAAACTGTTTTATAAGCGGACGAACAGCAGTCAAACTGATTTATAATCGGACGAAGAGCAGTCAAACTGTTCTATACGAGGATGAAGCGCAGTCAAACTGGTTTATAGGAGGATGAAGAGCAGTCAAACTGTTCTATAGGAGGATGAAGCGCAGTCAAACTGGTTTATATGAGGATGAAGAGCAGTCAAACTGCTCTATAAGAGGATGAAGAGCAGTCAAACTGCTTAATAAAACGATGAAGAGCAGTCAAACTGTTTTATAAGAGGACGAAGAGCAGTCAAACTGATTTATAAGAGGATGAAGAGCAGTCAAACTGATTTAAAAGAGGATGAAGAGCAGTCAAACTGTTTAAAAAGAGGACGAAGAGCAGTCAAACTGTTTTATAAGCGGACGAACAGCAGTCAAACTGTTTTATAAGAGGACGAAGAGCAGTCAAACTGATTTATAATCGGACGAAGAGCAGTCAAACGGTTTTATAAGAGGATGAAGAGCAGTCAAATTGATTTATAAGAGGATGAAGAGCAGTCAAACGGTTTTATAAGAGGATGAAGAGCAGTCAAATTGATTTATAAGACGATGAAGAGCAGTCAAACTGATTTATAATCGGACGAAGAGCAGTCAAACGGTTTTATAATCGGACGAAGAGCAGTCAAACGGTTTTATAAGAGGATGAAGAGCAGTCAAATTGATTTATAAGAAGATGAAGAGCAGTCAAACTGCTTTATAAAAGGATGAAGAGCAGTCAAACTGTTTTATAAGAGGACGAAGAGCAGTCAAACTGATTTATAAGAGGATGAAAAGCAGTCAAACTGATTTATAAGAGGATGAAGAGCAGTGAAACTGCTTTATAAAACGATGAAGAGCAGTCAAACTGTTTTATAAGAGGACGAAGTGCAGTCAAACTGATTTGTAAGAGGAAGAAGAGCAGTCAAACTGATTTATAAGAGGATGAAGAGCAGTCAAACTGATTTATAAACGGACGAAGAGCAGTCAATAATCGGACGAAGAGCAGCCAAACTGTTCTATAGGAGGATGAAGCGCAGTCAAACTGTTTTACACGAGGATGTAGAGCAGTCAGACTGGTTTACAAGAGTATGAAGAGCAGTCAACCTGTTTTACAAGAGGTTGAAGAGCAGTCAAACTGTTTTATAAGAGGATGAAGAGCAGTCAAACTGATTTATAAGAGGATGAAGAGCAGTCAAACTGTTTTATAAGCGGATGAACCGCAGTCAAACTGATTTATAATCGGACGAAGACCAGTCAAACTGATTTATAAGAGGATGAAGAGCAGTCAAACTGCTTTATAAGAGGATGAAGAGCAGTCAAACTGTTCTATAGGAGGATGAAGCGCAGTCAAACTGGTTTATATGAGGATGAAGAGCAGTCAAACTGCTTTATAAAACGATGAAGAGCAGTCAAACTGTTTTATAAGAGGACGAAGAGCAGTCAAACTGATTTATAAGAGGATGAAGAGCAGTCAAACTGATTTAAAAGAGGATGAAGAGCAGTCAAACTGCTTTATAAAAGGATGAAGAGCAGTCAAACTGATTTATAATCGGATGAACAGCAGTCAATAATCGGACGAAGAGCAGTCAAACTGTTATATAGGAGGACGAAGAGCAGTCAAACTGAATTATAATCGGATGAAGAGCAGTCAAACTGATTTATAAGAGGATGAAGAGCAGTCAAACTGCTTTATAAAAGGATGAAGAGCAGTCAAACTGTTTAATAAGAGGACGAAGAGCAGTCAAACTGTTTTATAAGCGGACGAACAGCAGTCAAACTGATTTATAATCGGACGAAGAGCAGTCAAACTGATTTATAATCGGACGAAGAGCAGTCAAACGGTTTTATAAGAGGATGAAGAGCAGTCAAATTGATTTATAAGAGGATGAAGAGCAGTCAAACTGATTTATAATCCGACGGAGAGCAGTCAAACTGTTCTATAGGAGGATGAAGCGCAGTCAAACTGGTTTATAGGAGGATGAAGAGCACTCAAACTGATGTATAAGAGGATGAAGAGCAGTCAAACTGCTTTATAAAAGGCTGAAGAGCAGTCAAACTGATTTATAATCGGACGAAGAGCAGTCAATGATCGGACGAAGAGCAGTCAAACTCTTCTATAGGAGGATGAAGCGCAGTCAAACTGTTTTACACGAGGATGTAGAGCAGTCAGACTGGTTTACAAGAGGATGAAGAGCAGTCAACCTGTTTTACAAGAGGATGAAGAGCAGTCAAACTGTTTTATAAGAGAATGAAGAGCAGTCTAATTGCTTTATAAAAGGATGAAGAGCAGTCAAACTGTTTTATAAGAGGACGAAGAGCAGTCAAACTGAATTATAATCGGATGAAGAGCAGTCAAACTGATTTATAAGAGGATGAAGAGCAGTCAAACTGCTTTATAAAAGGATGAAGAGCAGTCAAACTGTTTTATAAGAGGACGAAGAGCAGTCAAACTGTTTTATAAGCGGACGAACAGCAGTCAAACTGATTTATAATCGGACGAAGAGCAGTCAAACTGTTTTATAATTTGACGAAGAGCAGTCAAACGGTTTTATAAGAGGATGAAGAGCAGTGAAACTGCTTTATAAAACGATGAAGAGCAGTCAAACTGTTTTATAAGAGGACGAAGAGCAGTCAAACTGATTTATAAGAGGATGAAGAGCAATCAAACTGTTTTATAGGCGGACGAACAGCAGTCAAACTGATTTATAATCGGACGAAGAGCAGTCAAACTGTTCTATACGAGGATGAAGCGCAGTCAAACTGGTTTATAGGAGGATGAAGAGAAGTCAAACTGCTTTATAGGAGGATGAAGAGCAGTCAAACTGCTTTATAAAACGATGAAGAGCAGTCCAACTGTTTTATAAGAGGACGAAGAGCAGTCAAACTGATTTATAAGAGGATGAAGAGCACTCAAACTGATTTATAAGAGGATGAAGAGCAGTCAAACTGCTTTATAAAAGGCTGAAGAGCAGTCAAACTGATTTATAATCGGACGAAGAGCAGTCAAACTCTTCTATAGGAGGATGAAGCGCAGTCAAACTGTTTTACACGAGGATGTAGAGCAGTCAGACTGGTTTACAAGAGGATGAAGAGCAGTCAACCTGCTTTATAAAAGGATGAAGAGCAGTCAAACTGTTTTATAAGAGCACGAAGAGCAGTCAAACTGCTTTATAAAAGGATGAAGAGCAGTCAAACTGTTTTATAAGAGCACGAAGAGCAGTCAAACTGATTTATAAGAGGATGAAGAGCAGTCAAACTGCTTTATAAAAGGATGAAGAGCAGTCAAACTGTTTTATAAGAGCACGAAGAGCAGTCAAACTGATTTATAAGAGGATGAAGAGCAGTCAAACTGATTTAAAAGAGGATGAAGAGCAGTCAAACTGCTTTATAAAAGGATGAAGAGCAGTCAAACTGATTTATAAGAGGATGAAGAGCAGTCAAACTGCTTTATAAAAGGATGAAGAGCAGTCAAACTGTTTAAAAAGAGGACGAAGAGCAGTCAAACTGTTTTATAAGCGGACGAACAGCAGTCAAACTGATTTATAATCGGACGAAGAGCAGTCAAACTGATTTATAATCGGACGAAGAGCAGTCAAACGGTTTTATAAGAGGATGAAGAGCAGTCAAATTGATTTATAAGAGGATGAAGAGCAGTCAAACGGTTTTATAAGAGGATGAAGAGCAGTCAAATTGATTTATAAGAGGATGAAGAGCAGTCAAACTGATTTATAATCGGACGAAGAGCAGTCAAACTGATTTATAATCGGACGAAGAGCAGTCAAACGGTTTTATAAGAGGATGAAGAGCAGTCAAATTGATTTATAAGAAGATGAAGAGCAGTCAAACTGCTTTATAAAAGGATGAAGAGCAGTCAAACTGTTTTATAAGAGGACGAAGAGCAGTCAAACTGATTTATAAGAGGATGAAGAGCAGTCAAATTGATTTATAAGAGGATGAAGAGCAGTGAAACTGCTTTATAAAACGATGAAGAGCAGTCAAACTGTTTTATAAGAGGACGAAGTGCAGTCAAACTGATTTGTAAGAGGATGAAGAGCAGTCAAACTGATTTATAAGAGGATGAAGAGCAGGCAAACTGATTTATAAACGGACGAAGAGCAGTCAATAATCGGACGAAGAGCAGCCAAACTGTTCTATAGGAGGATGAAGCGCAGTCAAACTGTTTTACACGAGGATGTAGAGCAGTCAGACTGGTTTACAAGAGTATGAAGAGCAGTCAACCTGTTTTACAAGAGGTTGAAGAGCAGTCAAACTGTTTTATAAGAGGATGAAGAGCAGTCAAACTGATTTATAAGAGGATGAAGAGCAGTCAAACTGTTTTATAAGCAGACGAAGAGCAGTCAAACTGATTTATAATCGGACGAAGAGCAGTCAAACTGATTTATAAAAGGATGAAGAGGAGTCAAACTGTTTTATAAGCGGATGAACCGCAGTCAAACTGATTTATAATCGGACGAAGACCAGTCAAACTGATTTATAAGAGGATGAAGAGCAGTCAAACTGCTTTATAAGAGGATGAAGAGCAGTCAAACTGTTCTATAGGAGGATGAAGCGCAGTCAAACTGGTTTATATGAGGATGAAGAGCAGTCAAACTGCTTTATAAGAGGATGAAGAGCAGTCAAACTGCTTTATAAAACGATGAAGAGCAGTCAAACTGTTTTATAAGAGGACGAAGAGCAGTCAAACTGATTTATAAGAGGATGAAGAGCAGTCAAACTGATTTAAAAGAGGATGAAGAGCAGTCAAACTGCTTTATAAAAGGATGAAGAGCAGTCAAACTGATTTATAATCGGATGAACAGCAGTCAATAATCCGACGAAGAGCAGTCAAACTGTTATATAGGAGGACGAAGAGCAGTCAAACTGAATTATAATCGGATGAAGAGCAGTCAAACTGATTTATAAGAGGATGAAGAGCAGTCAAACTGCTTTATAAAAGGATGAAGAGTAGTCAAACTGTTTAATAAGAGGACGAAGAGCAGTCAAACTGTTTTATAAGCGGACGAACAGCAGTCAAACTGATTTATAATCGGACGAAGAGCAGTCAAACTGATTTATAATCGGACGAAGAGCAGTCAAACGGTTTTATAAGAGGATGAAGAGCAGTCAAATTGATTTATAAGAGGATGAAGAGCAGTCAAACTGATTTATAATCCGACGAAGAGCAGTCAAACTGTTCTATAGGAGGATGAAGCGCAGTCAAACTGGTTTATAGGAGGATGAAGAGCACTCAAACTGATTTATAAGAGGATGAAGAGCAGTCAAACTGCTTTATAAAAGGCTGAAGAGCAGTCAAACTGATTTATAATCGGACGAAGAGCAGTCAATGATCGGACGAAGAGCAGTCAAACTCTTCTATAGGAGGATGAAGCGCAGTCAAACTGTTTTACACGAGGATGTAGAGCAGTCAGACTGGTTTACAAGAGGATGAAGAGCAGTCAACCTGTTTTACAAGAGGATGAAGAGCAGTCAAACTGTTTTATAAGAGAATGAAGAGCAGTCTAATTGCTTTATAAAAGGATGAAGAGCAGTCAAACTGTTTTATAAGAGGACGAAGAGCAGTCAAACTGAATTATAATCGGATGAAGAGCAGTCAAACTGTTTTATAAGAGGACGAAGAGCAGTCAAACTGTTTTATAAGCGGACGAACAGCAGTCAAACTGATTTATAATCGGACGAAGAGCAGTCAAACTGTTTTATAATCGGACGAAGAGCAGTCAAACGGTTTTATAAGAGGATGAAGAGCAGTCAAACTGATTTATAATCGGACGAAGAGCAGTCAAACTGCTTTATAAAAGGATGAAGAGCAGTCAAACTGTTTTATACGAGGATGTAGAGCAGTCAGACTGTTTTACACGAGGTTGAAGAGCAGTCAACCTGTTTTACAAGAGGATGAAGAGCAGTCAAACTGTTTTATAAGAGGACGAAGAGCAGTCAAACTGATTTATAAGAGGATGAAGAGCACTCAAACTGATTTATAAGAGGATGAAGAGCAGTCAAACTGCTTTATAAAATGATGAAGAGCAGTCAAACTGATTTATAAACGGACGAAGAGCAGTCAATAATCGGACGAAGAGCAGCCAAACTGTTCTATAGGAGGATGAAGCGCAGTCAAACTGTTTTACACGAGGATGTAGAGCAGTCAGACTGGTTTACAAGAGTATGAAGAGCAGTCAACCTATTTTACAAGAGGTTGAAGAGCAGTAAAACTGTTTTATAAGAGGATGAAGAGCAGTCAAACTGATTTATAAGAGGATGAAGAGCAGTCAAACTGCTTTATAAAAGGATGAAGAGCAGTCAAACTGTTTTATAAGCAGACGAAGAGCAGTCAAACTGATTTATAATCGGACGAAGAGCAGTCAAACTGATTTATAAAAGGATGAAGAGCAGTCAAACTGTTTTATAAGCGGATGAACCGTAGTCAAACTGATTTATAATCGGACGAAGAGCAGTCAAACTGATTTATAAGAGGATGAAGAGCAGTCAAACTGCTTTATAAGAGGATTAAGAGCAGTCAAACTGTTCTATAGGAGGATGAAGCGCAGTCAAACTGGTTTATATGAGGATGAAGAGCAGTCAAACTGCTTTATAAGAGGATGAAGAGCAGTCAAACTGCTTTATAAAACGATGAAGAGCAGTCAAACTGTTTTATAAGAGGACGAAGAGCAGTCAAACTGATTTATAAGAGGATGAAGAGCAGTCAAACTGATTTATAAGAGGATGAAGAGCAGTCAAACTGCTTTATAAAAGGATGAAGAGCAGTCAAACTGATTTATAAACGGACGAAGAGTAGTCAATAATCGGACGAAGAGCAGCCAAACTGTTCTATAGGAGGATTAAGCGCAGTCAAACTGTTTTACACGAGGATGTAGAGCAGTCAGACTGGTTTACAAGAGTATGAAGAGCAGTCAACCTGTTTTACAAGAGGTTGAAGAGCAGTCAAACTGTTTTATAAGAGGATGAAGAGCAGTCAAACTGATTTATAAGAGGATGAAGAGCAGTCAAACTGTTTTATAAAAGGATGAAGAGCAGTCAAACTGTTTTATAAGCAGACGAAGAGCAGTCAACTGATTTATAATCGGACGAAGAGCAGTCAAACTGATTTATAAAAGGATGAAGAGCAGTCAAACTGTTTTATAAGCGGATGAACCGCAGTCAAACTGATTTATAATCGGACGAAGAGCAGTCAAACTGATTTATAAGAGGATGAAGAGCAGTCAAACTGCTTTATAAGAGGATGAAGAGCAGTCAAACTGTTCTATAGGAGGATGAAGCGCAGTCAAACTGGTTTATATGAGGATGAAGAGCAGTCACACTGATTTATAATCGGATGAACAGCAGTCAATAATCGGACGAAGAGCAGTCAAACTGTTATATAGGAGGACGAAGAGCAGTCAAACTGAATTATAATCGGATGAAGAGCAGTCAAACTGATTTATAAGAGAATGAAGAGCAGTCAAACTGCTTTATAAAAGGATGAAGAGCAGTCAAACTGTTTAATAAGAGGACGAAGAGCAGTCAAACTGATTTATAAAAGGATGAAGAGCAGTCAAACTGTTTTATAAGCGGATGAACCGCAGTCAAACTGATTTATAATCGGACGAAGAGCAGTCAAACTGCTTTATAAAAGGATGAAGAGCAGTCAAACTGTTTTATAAGAGGACGAAGAGCAGTCAAACTGTTTTATAAGCGGACGAACAGCAGTCAAACTGATTTATAATCGGACGAAGAGCAGTCAAACTGATTTATAATCGGACGAAGAGCAGTCAAAAGGTTTTATAAGAGGATGAAGAGCAGTCAAATTGATTTATAAGAGGATGAAGAGCAGTCAAACTGCTTTATAAAAGGATGAAGAGCAGTCAAACTGTTTTATACGAGGATGTAGAGCAGTCAGACTGTTTTACAAGAGGTTGAAGAGCAGTCAACCTGTTTTACAAGAGGATGAAGAGCAGTCAAACTGTTTTATAAGAGGATGAAGAGCAGTCAAACTGATTTATAAGAGGATAAAGAGCAGTCAAACTGCTTTATAAGAGGACGAAGAGCAATCAAACTGTTTTATAAGCGGACGAACAGCAGTCAAACTGATTTATAATCGGACGAAGAGCAGTCAAACTGTTCTATACGAGGATGAAGCGCAGTCAAACTGGTTTATAGGAGGATGAAGAGCAGTCAAACTGTTCTATAGGAGGATGAAGCGCAGTCAAACTGGTTTATATGAGGATGAAGAGTAGTCAAACTGCTCTATAAGAGGATGAAGAGCAGTCAAACTGCTTAACAAAACGATGAAGAACAGTCAAACTGTTTTATAAGAGGACGAAGAGCAGTCAAACTGATTTATAAGAGGATGAAGAGCAGTCAAACTGATTTAAAAGAGGATGAAGAGCAGTCAAACTGCTTTATAAAAGGATGAAGAGCAGTCAAACTGATTTATAATCGGATGAACAGCAGTCAATAATCGGACGAAGAGCAGTCAAACTGTTATATAGGAGGACAGCGAGCAGTCAAACTGAATTATAATCGGATGAAGAGCAGTCAAACTGATTTATAAGAGGATGAAGAGCAGTCAAACTGCTTTATAAAAGGATGAAGATCACTCAAACTGTTTAAAAAGAGGACGAAGAGCAGTCAAACTGTTTTATAAGCGGACGAACAGCAGTCAAACTGATTTATAATCGGACGAAGAGCAGTCAAACTGATTTATAATCGGACGAAGAGCAGTCAAACGGTTTTATAAGAGGATGAAGAGCAGTCAAATTGATTTATAAGAGGATGAAGAGCAGTCAAACAGATTTATAAGAGGATGAAGAGCAGTCAAAATGCTTTATATAAGGATGAAGAGCAGTCAAACTGATTTATAAACGGACGAAGAGCAGTCAATAATCGGACGAAGAGCAGCCAAACTGTTCTATAGGAGGATGAAGCGCAGTCAAACTGTTTTACACGAGGATGTAGAGCAGTCAGACTGGTTTACAAGAGTATGAAGAGCAGTCAACCTGTTTTACAAGAGGTTGAAGAGCAGTCAAAACTGTTTTATAAGAGGATGAAGAGCAGTCAAACTGATTTATAAGAGGATGAAGAGCAGTCAAACTGCTTTATAAAAGTATGAAGAGCAGTCAAACTGTTTTATAAGCAGACGAAGAGCAGTCAAACTGATTTATAATCGGACGAAGAGCAGTCAAACTGATTTATAAAAGGATGAAGAGCAGTCAAACTGTTTTATAAGCGGATGAACCGCAGTCAAACTGATTTATAATCCGACGAAGAGCAGTCAAACTGTTCTATAGGAGGATGAAGCGCAGTCAAACTGGTTTATAGGAGGATGAAGAGCAGTCAAACTGCTTTATAAAACGATGAAGAGCAGTCCAACTGTTTTATAAGAGGACGAAGAGCAGTCAAACTGATTTATAAGAGGATGAAGAGCAGTCAAACTGATTTATAAGAGGATGAAGAGCAGTCAAACTGCTTTATAAAAGGCTGAAGAGCAGTCAAACTGATTTATAATCGGACGAAGAGCAGTCAATGATCGGACGAAGAGCAGTCAAACTCTTCTATAGGAGGATGAAGCGCAATCAAACTGTTTTACACGAGGATTTAGAGCAGTCAGACTGGTTTACAAGAGGATGAAGAGCAGTCAACCTGTTTTAGAAGAGGATGAAGAGCAGTCAAACTCTTTTATAAGAGAATGAAGAGCAGTCAAACTGCTTTATAAAAGGATGAAGAGCAGTCAAACTGTTTTATAAGAGGACGAAGAGCAGTCAAACTGTTTTATAAGCGGACGAACAGCAGTCAAACTGATTTATAATCGGACGAAGAGCAGTCAAACTGATTTATAATCGGACGAAGAGCAGTCAAACGGTTTTATAAGAGGATGAAGAGCAGTCAAACTGTTTTATAAGAGGATGAAGAGCAGTCAAACTGATTTATAAGAGGATGAAGAGCAGTCAAACTGCTTTATAAAAGGATGAAGAGCAGTCAAACTGATTTATAAGAGGATGAAGAGCAGTCAAACCGCTTTATAAAAGGAGGAAGAGCAGTCTACTGTTTTATAAGAGGATGAAGAGCAGTCAAACTGCTTTATAAAAGGATGAAGAGCAGTCAAACTGTTTTATAAGAGGACGAAGAGCAGTCAAACTGATTTATAATCGGACGAAGAGCAGTCAAACTGTTCTATACGAGGATGAAGCGCAGTCAAACTGGTTTATAGGAGGATGAAAAGCAGTCAAACTGTTCTATAGGAGGATGAAGCGCAGTCAAACTGGTTTATGTGAGGATGAAGAAACTGCTTTATAAGAGGATGAAGAACAGTCAAACTGCTTTATAAAACGATGAAGAGCAGTCAAACTGTTTTATAAGAGGACGAAGAGCAGTCAAACTGATTTATAAGAGGATGAAGAGCAGTCAAACTGATTTAAAAGAGGATGAAGAGCAGTCAAACTGCTTTATAAAAGGATGAAGAGCAGTCAAACTGATTTATAATCGGATGAACAGCAGTCAATAATCGGACGAAGAGTAGTCAAACTGTTATAAAGGAGGACGAAGAGCAGTCAAACTGAATTATAATCGGATGAAGAGCAGTCAAACTGATTTATAAGAGGATGAAGAGCAGTCAAACTGCTTTATAAAAGGATGAAGAGCAGTCAAACTGTTTAATAAGAGGACGAAGAGCAGTCAAACTGTTTTATAAGCGGACGAACAGCAGTCAAACTGATTTATAATCGGACGAAGAACAGTCAAACTGATTTATAATCGGACGAAGAGCAGTCAAACGGTTTTATAAGAGGATGAAGAGCAGTCAAACTGCTTTATAAAAAGATGAAGCGCAGTCAAACTGTTTTGTACGAGGATGTAGAGCAGTCAGACTGTTTTACAAGAGGTTGAAGAGCAGTCAACCTGTTTTACAACAGGATGAAGAGCAGTCAAACCGCTTTATAAAAGGATGAAGAGCAGTCAAACTGATTTATAATCGGACGAAGAGCAGTCAAACTATTCTATACGGGGATGAAGCGCAGTCAAACTGGTTTATAGGAGGATGAAGAGCAGTCAAACTATTTTTTAAGAGGATGAAGAGCAGTCAAACTGATTTATAATCCGACGAAGAGCAGTCAAACTGTTCTATAGGAGGATGAAGCGCAGTCAAACTGGTTTATAGGAGGATGAAGAGCAGTCAAACTGCTTTATAAAACGATGAAGAGCAGTCCAAATGTTTTATAAGAGGACGAAGAGCAGTCAAACTGATTTATAAGAGGATGAAGAGCAGTCAAACTGATTTATAAGAGGATGAAGAGCAGTCAAACTGCTTTATAAAAGGCTGAAGAGCAGTCAAACTGATTTATAATCGGACGAAGAGCAGTCAATGATCGGACGAAGAGCAGTCAAACTCTTCTATAGGAGGATGAAGTACAGTCAAACTGTTTTACACGAGGATTTAGAGCAGTCAGACTGGTTTACAAGAGGATGAAGAGCAGTCAGCCTGTTTTAGAAGAGGATGAAGAGCAGTCAAACTGTTTTATAAGAGAATGAAGAGCAGTCAAACTGCTTTATAAAAGGATGAAGAGCAGTCAAACTGTTTTATAAGAGGACGAAGAGCAGTCAAACTGTTTTATAAGCGGACGAACAGCAGTCAAACTGATTTATAATCGGACGAAGAGCAGTCAAACTGATTTATAATCGGACGAAGAGCAGTCAAAAGGTTTTATAAGAGGATGAAGAGCAGTCAAATTGATTTATAAGAGGATGAAGAGCAGTCAAACTGCTTTATAAAAGGATGAAGAGCAGTCAAACTGTTTTATACGAGGATGTAGAGCAGTCAGACTGTTTTACAAGAGGTTGAAGAGCAGTCAACCTGTTTTACAAGAGGATGAAGAGCAGTCAAACTGTTTTATAAGAGGATGAAGAGCAGTCAAACTGATTTATAAGAGGATGAAGAGCGGTCAAACTGCTTTATAAGAGGACGAAGAGCAATCAAACTGTTTTATAAGCGGACGAACAGCAGTCAAACTGATTTATAATCGGACGAAGAGCAGTCAAACTGTTCTATACGAGGATGAAGCGCAGTCAAACTGGTTTATAGGAGGATGAAGAGCAGTCAAACTGTTCTATAGGAGGATGAAGCGCAGTCAAACTGGTTTATATGAGGATGAAGAGCAGTCAAACTGCTCTATAAGAGGATGAAGAGCAGTCAAACTGCTTAACAAAACGATGAAGAGCAGTCAAACTGTTTTATAAGAGGACGAAGAGCAGTCAAACTGATTTATAAGAGGATGAAGAGCAGTCAAACTGATTTAAAAGAGGATGAAGAGCAGTCAAACTGCTTTATAAAAGGATGAAGAGCAGTCAAACTGATTTATAATCGGATGAACAGCAGTCAATAATCGGACGAAGAGCAGTCAAACTGTTATATAGGAGCACGAAGAGCAGTCAAACTGAATTATAATCGGATGAAGAGCAGTCAAACTGATTTATAAGAGGATGAAGAGCGGTCAAACTGCTTTATAAAAGGATGAAGATCAGTCAAACTGTTTAAAAAGAGGATGAAGAGCAGTCAAACTGTTTTATAAGCGGACGAACAGCAGTCAAACTGATTTATAATCGGACGAAGAGCAGTCAAACTGATTTATAATCGGACGAAGAGCAGTCAAACGGTTTTATAAGAGGATGAAGAGCAGTCAAATTGATTTATAAGAGGATGAAGAGCAGTCAAACGGTTTTATAAGAGGATGAAGAGCAGTCAAATTGATTTATAAGAGGATGAAGAGCAGTCAAACTGATTTATAAGCGGACGAACAGCAGTCAAACTGATTTATAATCGGACGAAGAGCAGTCAAACGGTTTTATAAGAGGACGAAGAGCAGTCAAACTGATTTATAAGAGGATGAAGAGCAGTCAAACTGATTTATAAGAGGATGAAGAGCAGTGAAACTGCTTTATAAAACGATGAAAAGCAGTCAAACTGTTTTATAAGAGGACGAAGTGCAGTCAAACTGATTTGTAAGAGGATGAAGAGCAGTCAAACTGATTTATAAGAGGATGAAGAGCAGTCAAACTGCTTTATATAAGGATGAAGAGCAGTCAAACTGATTTATAAACGGACGAAGAGCAGTCAATAATCGGACGAAGAGCAGCCAAACTGTTCTATAGGAGGATGAAGCGCAGTCAAACTGTTTTACACGAGGATGTAGAGCAGTCAGACTGGTTTACAAGAGTATGAAGAGCAGTCAACCTGTTTTACAAGAGGTTGAAGAGCAGTCAAACTGTTTTATAAGAGGATGAAGAGCAGTCAAACTGATTTATAATCGGACGAAGAGCAGTCAAACTGATTTATAAAAGGATGAAGAGCAGTCAAACTGTTTTATAAGCGGATGAAGAGCAGTCAAACTGCTTTATAAAAGGATGAAGAGCAGTCAAACTGTTTTATAAGCAGACGAAGAGCAGTCAAACTGATTTATAATCGGACGAAGAGCAGTCAAACTGATTTATAAAAGGATGAAGAGCAGTCAAACTGTTTTATAAGCGGATGAACCGCAGTCAAACTGATTTATAATCGGACGAAGAGCAGTCAAACTGATTTATAAGAGGATGAAGAGCAGTCAAACTGCTTTATAAGAGGATGAAGAGCAGTCAAACTGTTTTATAGGAGGATGAAGTGCAGTCAAACTGGTTTATATGAGGATGAAGAGCAGTCAAACTGCTTTATAAGAGGATGAAGAGCAGTCAAACTGCTTTATAAAACGATGAAGAGCAGTCAAACTGTTTTATAAGAGTACGAAGAGCAGTCAAACTGATTTATAAGAGGATGAAGAGCAGTCAAACTGATTTAAAAGAGGATGAAGAGCAGTCAAACTGCTTTATAAAAGGATGAAGAGCAGTCAAACTGATTTATAATCGGATGAAAAGCAGTCAATAATCGGACGAAGAGCAGTCAAACTGTTATATAGGAGGACGAAGAGCAGTCAAACTGAATTATAATCGGATGAAGAGCAGTCAAACTGATTTATAAGAGGATGAAGAGCAGTCAAACTGCTTTATAAAAGGATGAAGAGTAGTCAAACTGTTTTATAAGCGGACGAACAGCAGTCAAACTGATTTATAAGAGGATGAAGAGCAGTCAAACTGATTTATAAGAGGATGAAGAGCAGTGAAACTGCTTTATAAAACGATGAAAAGCAGTCAAACTGTTTTATAAGAGGACGAAGTGCAGTCAAACTGATTTGTAAGAGGATGAAGAGCAGTCAAACTGATTTATAAGAGGATGAAGAGCAGTCAAACTGCTTTATATAAGGATGAAGAGCAGTCAAACTGATTTATAAACGGACGAAGAGCAGTCAATAATCGGACGAAGAGCAGCCAAACTGTTCTATAGGAGGATGAAGCGCAGTCAAACTGTTTTACACGAGGATGTAGAGCAGTCAGACTGGTTTACAAGAGTATGAAGAGCAGTCAACCTGTTTTACAAGAGGTTGAAGAGCAGTCAAACTGTTTTATAAGAGGATGAAGAGCAGTCAAACTGATTTATAATCGGACGAAGAGCAGTCAAACTGATTTATAAAAGGATGAAGAGCAGTCAAACTGTTTTATAAGCGGATGAAGAGCAGTCAAACTGCTTTATAAAAGGATGAAGAGCAGTCAAACTGTTTTATAAGCAGACGAAGAGCAGTCAAACTGATTTATAATCGGACGAAGAGCAGTCAAACTGATTTATAAAAGGATGAAGAGCAGTCAAACTGTTTTATAAGCGGATGAACCGCAGTCAAACTGATTTATAATCGGACGAAGAGCAGTCAAACTGATTTATAAGAGGATGAAGAGCAGTCAAACTGCTTTATAAGAGGATGAAGAGCAGTCAAACTGTTTTATAGGAGGATGAAGTGCAGTCAAACTGGTTTATATGAGGATGAAGAGCAGTCAAACTGCTTTATAAGAGGATGAAGAGCAGTCAAACTGCTTTATAAAACGATGAAGAGCAGTCAAACTGTTTTATAAGAGTACGAAGAGCAGTCAAACTGATTTATAAGAGGATGAAGAGCAGTCAAACTGATTTAAAAGAGGATGAAGAGCAGTCAAACTGCTTTATAAAAGGATGAAGAGCAGTCAAACTGATTTATAATCGGATGAAAAGCAGTCAATAATCGGACGAAGAGCAGTCAAACTGTTATATAGGAGGACGAAGAGCAGTCAAACTGAATTATAATCGGATGAAGAGCAGTCAAACTGATTTATAAGAGGATGAAGAGCAGTCAAACTGCTTTATAAAAGGATGAAGAGTAGTCAAACTGTTTTATAGGAGGATGAAGTGCAGTCAAACTGGTTTATAGGAGGATGAAGAGCAGTCAAACTGCTTTATAAGAGGATGAAGAGCAGTCAAACTGTTTTATAGGAGGATGAAGAGCAGTCAAACTGATTTATAAGAGGATGAAGAGCAGTCAAACTGCTTTATAAGAGGATGAAGAGCAGTCAAACTGTTTTATAGGAGGATGAAGTGCAGTCAAACTGGTTTATATGAGGATGAAGAGCAGTCAAACTGCTTTATAAGAGGATGAAGAGCAGTCAAACTGCTTTATAAAACGATGAAGAGCAGTCAAACTGTTTTATAAGAGTACGAAGAGCAGTCAAACTGATTTATAAGAGGATGAAGAGCAGTCAAACTGATTTAAAAGAGGATGAAGAGCAGTCAAACTGCTTTATAAAAGGATGAAGAGCAGTCAAACTGATTTATAATCGGATGAAAAGCAGTCAATAATCGGACGAAGAGCAGTCAAACTGTTATATAGGAGGACGAAGAGCAGTCAAACTGAATTATAATCGGATGAAGAGCAGTCAAACTGATTTATAAGAGGATGAAGAGCAGTCAAACTGCTTTATAAAAGGATGAAGAGTAGTCAAACTGTTTTATAAGCGGACGAACAGCAGTCAAACTGATTTATAAGAGGATGAAGAGCAGTCAAACTGATTTATAAGAGGATGAAGAGCAGTGAAACTGCTTTATAAAACGATGAAAAGCAGTCAAACTGTTTTATAAGAGGACGAAGTGCAGTCAAACTGATTTGTAAGAGGATGAAGAGCAGTCAAACTGATTTATAAGAGGATGAAGAGCAGTCAAACTGCTTTATATAAGGATGAAGAGCAGTCAAACTGATTTATAAACGGACGAAGAGCAGTCAATAATCGGACGAAGAGCAGCCAAACTGTTCTATAGGAGGATGAAGCGCAGTCAAACTGTTTTACACGAGGATGTAGAGCAGTCAGACTGGTTTACAAGAGTATGAAGAGCAGTCAACCTGTTTTACAAGAGGTTGAAGAGCAGTCAAACTGTTTTATAAGAGGATGAAGAGCAGTCAAACTGATTTATAATCGGACGAAGAGCAGTCAAACTGATTTATAAAAGGATGAAGAGCAGTCAAACTGTTTTATAAGCGGATGAAGAGCAGTCAAACTGCTTTATAAAAGGATGAAGAGCAGTCAAACTGTTTTATAAGCAGACGAAGAGCAGTCAAACTGATTTATAATCGGACGAAGAGCAGTCAAACTGATTTATAAAAGGATGAAGAGCAGTCAAACTGTTTTATAAGCGGATGAACCGCAGTCAAACTGATTTATAATCGGACGAAGAGCAGTCAAACTGATTTATAAGAGGATGAAGAGCAGTCAAACTGCTTTATAAGAGGATGAAGAGCAGTCAAACTGTTTTATAGGAGGATGAAGTGCAGTCAAACTGGTTTATATGAGGATGAAGAGCAGTCAAACTGCTTTATAAGAGGATGAAGAGCAGTCAAACTGCTTTATAAAACGATGAAGAGCAGTCAAACTGTTTTATAAGAGTACGAAGAGCAGTCAAACTGATTTATAAGAGGATGAAGAGCAGTCAAACTGATTTAAAAGAGGATGAAGAGCAGTCAAACTGCTTTATAAAAGGATGAAGAGCAGTCAAACTGATTTATAATCGGATGAAAAGCAGTCAATAATCGGACGAAGAGCAGTCAAACTGTTATATAGGAGGACGAAGAGCAGTCAAACTGAATTATAATCGGATGAAGAGCAGTCAAACTGATTTATAAGAGGATGAAGAGCAGTCAAACTGCTTTATAAAAGGATGAAGAGTAGTCAAACTGTTTTATAAGCGGACGAACAGCAGTCAAACTGATTTATAATCGGACGAAGAGCAGTCAAACTGATTTATAATCGGACGAAGAGCAGTCAAACGGTTTTATAAGAGGATGAAGAGCAGTCAAATTGATTTATAAGAGGATGAAGAGCAGTCAAACGGTTTTATAAGAGGATGAAGAGCAGTCAAATTGATTTATAAGAGGATGAAGAGCAGTCAAACTGATTTATAAGCGGACGAACAGCAGTCAAACTGATTTATAATCGGACGAAGAGCAGTCAAACGGTTTTATAAGAGGACGAAGAACAGTCAAACTGATTTATAAGAGGATGAAGAGCAGTCAAACTGATTTAAAAGAGGATGAAGAGCAGTCAAACTGCTTTATAAAAGGATGAAGAGCAGTCAAACTGATTTATAATCGGATGAACAGCAGTCAATAATCGGACGAAGAGCAGTCAAACTGTTATAAAGGAGGACGAAGAGCAGTCAAACTGAATTATAATCGGATGAAGAGCAGTCAAACTGCTTTATAAAAGGATGAAGAGCAGTCAAACTGTTTAATAAGAGGACGAAGAGCAGTCAAACTGTTTTATAAGCGGACGAACAGCAGTCAAACTGATTTATAATCGGACGAAGAACAGTCAAACTGATTTATAATCGGACGAAGAGCAGTCAAACGGTTTTATAAGAGGATGAAGAGCAGTCAAACTGCTTTATAAAAAGATGAAGCGCAGTCAAACTGTTTTGTACGAGGATGTAGAGCAGTCAGACTGTTTTACAAGAGGTTGAAGAGCAGTCAACCTGTTTTACAAGAGGATGAAGAGCAGTCAAACCGCTTTATAAAAGGATGAAGAGCAGTCAAACTGATTTATAATCGGACGAAGAGCAGTCAAACTATTCTATACGGGGATGAAGCGCAGTCAAACTGGTTTATAGGAGGATGAAGAGCAGTCAAACTATTTTTTAAGAGGATGAAGAGCAGTCAAACTGATTTATAATCCGACGAAGAGCAGTCAAACTGTTCTATAGGAGGATGAAGCGCAGTCAAACTGGTTTATAGGAGGATGAAGAGCAGTCAAACTGCTTTATAAAACGATGAAGAGCAGTCCAAATGTTTTATAAGAGGACGAAGAGCAGTCAAACTGATTTATAAGAGGATGAAGAGCAGTCAAACTGATTTATAAGAGGATGAAGAGCAGTCAAACTGCTTTATAAAAGGCTGAAGAGCAGTCAAACTGATTTATAATCGGACGAAGAGCAGTCAATGATCGGACGAAGAGCAGTCAAACTCTTCTATAGGAGGATGAAGTACAGTCAAACTGTTTTACACGAGGATTTAGAGCAGTCGGACTGGTTTACAAGAGGATGAAGAGCAGTCAGCCTGTTTTAGAAGAGGATGAAGAGCAGTCAAACTGTTTTATAAGAGAATGAAGAGCAGTCAAACTGCTTTATAAAAGGATGAAGAGCAGTCAAACTGTTTTATAAGAGGACGAAGAGCAGTCAAACTGTTTTATAAGCGGACGAACAGCAGTCAAACTGATTTATAATCGGACGAAGAGCAGTCAAACTGATTTATAATCGGACGAAGAGCAGTCAAAAGGTTTTATAAGAGGATGAAGAGCAGTCAAATTGATTTATAAGAGGATGAAGAGCAGTCAAACTGCTTTATAAAAGGATGAAGAGCAGTCAAACTGTTTTATACGAGGATGTAGAGCAGTCAGACTGTTTTACAAGAGGTTGAAGAGCAGTCAACCTGTTTTACAAGAGGATGAAGAGCAGTCAAACTGTTTTATAAGAGGATGAAGAGCAGTCAAACTGATTTATAAGAGGATGAAGAGCAGTCAAACTGCTTTATAAGAGGACGAAGAGCAATCAAACTGTTTTATAAGCGGACGAACAGCAGTCAAACTGATTTATAATCGGACGAAGAGCAGTCAAACTTTTCTATACGAGGATGAAGCGCAGTCAAACTGGTTTATAGGAGGATGAAGAGCAGTCAAACTGTTCTATAGGAGGATGAAGCGCAGTCAAACTGGTTTATATGAGGATGAAGAGCAGTCAAACTGCTCTATAAGAGGATGAAGAGCAGTCAAACTGCTTAACAAAACGATGAAGAGCAGTCAAACTGTTTTATAAGAGGACGAAGAGCAGTCAAACTGATTTATAAGAGGATGAAGAGCAGTCAAACTGATTTAAAAGAGGATGAAGAGCAGTCAAACTGCTTTATAAAAGGATGAAGAGCAGTCAAACTGATTTATAATCGGATGAACAGCAGTCAATAATCGGACGAAGAGCAGTCAAACTGTTATATAGGAGCACGAAGAGCAGTCAAACTGAATTATAATCGGATGAAGAGCAGTCAAACTGATTTATAAGAGGATGAAGAGCGATCAAACTGCTTTATAAAAGGGTGAAGATCAGTCAAACTGTTTAAAAAGAGGATGAAGAGCAGTCAAACTGTTTTATAAGCGGACGAACAGCAGTCAAACTGATTTATAATCGGACG
This sequence comes from Lampris incognitus, assembly GCF_029633865.1. Taxonomy (NCBI): domain Eukaryota; kingdom Metazoa; phylum Chordata; class Actinopteri; order Lampriformes; family Lampridae; genus Lampris; species Lampris incognitus. The sequence goes on from NC_079222.1 coordinate 38,359,934, forward strand.
AAGAGCAGTCAAACTGATTTATAATCGGACGAAGAGCAGTCAAACGGTTTTATAAGAGGATGAAGAGCAGTCAAATTGATTTATAAGAGGATGAAGAGCAGTCAAACGGTTTTATAAGAGGATGAAGAGCAGTCAAATTGATTTATAAGAGGATGAAGAGCAGTCAAACTGATTTATAAGCGGACGAACAGCAGTCAAACTGATTTATAATCGGACGAAGAGCAGTCAAACGGTTTTATAAGAGGACGAAGAGCAGTCAAACTGATTTATAAGAGGATGAAGAGCAGTCAAACTGATTTATAAGAGGATGAAGAGCAGTGAAACTGCTTTATAAAACGATGAAAAGCAGTCAAACTGTTTTATAAGAGGACGAAGTGCAGTCAAACTGATTTGTAAGAGGATGAAGAGCAGTCAAACTGATTTATAAGAGGATGAAGAGCAGTCAAACTGCTTTATATAAGGATGAAGAGCAGTCAAACTGATTTATAAACGGACGAAGAGCAGTCAATAATCGGACGAAGAGCAGCCAAACTGTTCTATAGGAGGATGAAGCGCAGTCAAACTGTTTTACACGAGGATGTAGAGCAGTCAGACTGGTTTACAAGAGTATGAAGAGCAGTCAACCTGTTTTACAAGAGGTTGAAGAGCAGTCAAACTGTTTTATAAGAGGATGAAGAGCAGTCAAACTGATTTATAATCGGACGAAGAGCAGTCAAACTGATTTATAAAAGGATGAAGAGCAGTCAAACTGTTTTATAAGCGGATGAAGAGCAGTCAAACTGCTTTATAAAAGGATGAAGAGCAGTCAAACTGTTTTATAAGCAGACGAAGAGCAGTCAAACTGATTTATAATCGGACGAAGAGCAGTCAAACTGATTTATAAAAGGATGAAGAGCAGTCAAACTGTTTTATAAGCGGATGAACCGCAGTCAAACTGATTTATAATCGGACGAAGAGCAGTCAAACTGATTTATAAGAGGATGAAGAGCAGTCAAACTGCTTTATAAGAGGATGAAGAGCAGTCAAACTGTTTTATAGGAGGATGAAGTGCAGTCAAACTGGTTTATATGAGGATGAAGAGCAGTCAAACTGCTTTATAAGAGGATGAAGAGCAGTCAAACTGCTTTATAAAACGATGAAGAGCAGTCAAACTGTTTTATAAGAGTACGAAGAGCAGTCAAACTGATTTATAAGAGGATGAAGAGCAGTCAAACTGATTTAAAAGAGGATGAAGAGCAGTCAAACTGCTTTATAAAAGGATGAAGAGCAGTCAAACTGATTTATAATCGGATGAAAAGCAGTCAATAATCGGACGAAGAGCAGTCAAACTGTTATATAGGAGGACGAAGAGCAGTCAAACTGAATTATAATCGGATGAAGAGCAGTCAAACTGATTTATAAGAGGATGGAGAGCAGTCAAACTGCTTTATAAAAGGATGAAGAGTAGTCAAACTGTTTAATAAGAGGACGAAGAGCAGTCAAACTGTTTTATAAGCGGACGAACAGCAGTCAAACTGATTTATAATCGGACGAAAAGCAGTCAAACTGATTTATAATCGGACGAAGAGCAGTCAAACGGTTTTATAAGAGGATGAAGAGCAGTCAAATTGATTTATAAGAGGATGAAGAGCAGTCAAACGGTTTTATAAGAGGATGAAGAGCAGTCAAATTGATTTATAAGAGGATGAAGAGCAGTCAAACTGATTTATAAGCGGACGAACAGCAGTCAAACTGATTTATAATCGGACGAAGAGCAGTCAAACGGTTTTATAAGAGGACGAAGAGCAGTCAAACTGATTTATAAGAGGATGAAGAGCACTCAAACTGATTTATAAGAGGATGAAGAGCAGTCAAACTGCTTTATAAAAGGATGAAGAGCAGTCAAACTGATTTATAATCGGATGAACAGCAGTCAATAATCGGACGAAGAGCAGTCAAACTGTTATAAAGGAGGACGAAGAGCAGTCAAACTGAATTATAATCGGATGAAGAGCAGTCAAACTGATTTATAAGAGGATGAAGAGCAGTCAAACTGCTTTATAAAAGGATGAAGAGCAGTCAAACTGTTTAATAAGAGGACGAAGAGCAGTCAAACTGTTTTATAAGCGGACGAACAGCAGTCAAACTGATTTATAATCGGACGAAGAGCAGTCAAACTGATTTATAATCGGACGAAGAGCAGTCAAACGGTTTTATAAGTGGATGAAGAGCAGTCAAACTGCTTTATAAAAAGATGAAGCGCAGTCAAACTGTTTTGTACGAGGATATAGAGCAGTCAGACTGTTTTACAAGAGGTTGAAGAGCAGTCAACCTGTTTTACAAGAGGATGAAGAGCAGTCAAACCGCTTTATAAAAGGATGAAGAGCAGTCAAACTGATTTATAATCGGACGAAGAGCAGTCAAACTGTTCTATACGGGGATGAAGCGCAGTCAAACTGGTTTATAGGAGGATGAAGAGCAGTCAAACTATTTTATAAGAGGATGAAGAGCAGTCAAACTGATTTATAATCCGACGAAGAGCAGTCAAACTGTTCTATAGGAGGATGAAGCGCAGTCAAACTGGTTTATAGGAGGATGAAGAGCAGTCAAACTGCTTTATAAAACGATGAAGAGCAGTCCAAATGTTTTATAAGAGGACGAAGAGCAGTCAAACTGATTTATAAGAGGATGAAGAGCAGTCAAACTGATTTAAAAGAGGATGAAGAGCAGTCAAACTGCTTTATAAAAGGCTGAAGAGCAGTCAAACTGATTTATAATCGGACGAAGAGCAGTCAATGATCGGACGAAGAGCAGTCAAACTCTTCTATAGGAGGATGAAGTACAGTCAAACTGTTTTACACGAGGATTTAGAGCAGTCAGAATGGTTTACAAGAGGATGAAGAGCAGTCAGCCTGTTTTAGAAGAGGATGAAGAGCAGTCAAACTGTTTTATAAGAGAATGAAGAGCAGTCAAACTGCTTTATAAAAGGATGAAGAGCAGTCAAACTGTTTTATAAGAGGCCGAAGAGCAGTCAAACTGTTTTATAAGCGGACGAACAGCAGTCAAACTGATTTATAATCGGACGAAGAGCAGTCAAACTGTTCTATACGAGGATGAAGCGCAGTCAAACTGGTTTATAGGAGGATGAAGAGCAGTCAAACTGTTCTATAGGAGGATGAAGCGCAGTCAAACTGGTTTATATGAGGATGAAGAGCAGTCAAACTGCTCTATAAGAGGATGAAGAGCAGTCAAACTGCTTAACAAAACGATGAAGAGCAGTCAAACTGTTTTATAAGAGGACGAAGAGCAGTCAAACTGATTTATAAGAGGATGAAGAGCAGTCAAACTGATTTAAAAGAGGATGAAGAGCAGTCAAACTGCTTTATAAAAGGATGAAGAGCAGTCAAACCGATTTATAATCGGATGAACAGCAGTCAATAATCGGACGAAGAGCAGTCAAACTGTTATATAGGAGGACGAAGAGCAGTCAAACTGAATTATAATCGGATGAAGAGCAGTCAAACTGATTTATAAGAGGATGAAGAGCAGTCAAACTGCTTTATAAAAGGATGAAGATCAGTCAAACTGTTTAAAAAGAGGACGAAGAGCAGTCAAACTGTTTTATAAGCGGACGAACAGCAGTCAAACTGATTTATAATCGGACGAAGAGCAGTCAAACTGATTTATAATCGGACGAAGAGCAGTCAAACGGTTTTATAAGAGGATGAAGAGCAGTCAAATTGATTTATAAGAGGATGAAGAGCAGTCAAACGGTTTTATAAGAGGATGAAGAGCAGTCAAATTGATTTATAAGAGGATGAAGAGCAGTCAAACTGATTTATAAGCGGACGAACAGCAGTCAAACTGATTTATAATGGGACGAAGAGCAGTCAAACGGTTTTATAAGAGGACGAAGAGCAGTCAAACTGATTTATAAGAGGATGAAGAGCACTCAAACTGATTTATAAGAGGATGAAGAGCAGTCAAACTGCTTTATAAAAGGATGAAGAGCAGTCAAACTGATTTATAATCGGATGAACAGCAGTCAATAATCGGAAGGAAGAGCAGTCAAACTGTTATAAAGGAGGACGAAGAGCAGTCAAACTGAATTATAATCGGATGAAGAGCAGTCAAACTGATTTATAAGAGGATGAAGAGCAGTCAAACTGCTTTATAAAAGGATGAAGAGCAGTCAAACTGTTTAATAAGAGGACGAAGAGCAGTCAAACTGTTTTATAAGCGGACGAACAGCAGTCAAACTGATTTATAATCGGACGAAGAGCAGTCAAACTGATTTATAATCGGACGAAGAGCAGTCAAACGGTTTTATAAGAGGATGAAGAGCAGTCAAACTGCTTTATAAAAAGATGAAGCGCAGTCAAACTGTTTTGTACGAGGATGTAGAGCAGTCAGACTGTTTTACAAGAGGTTGAAGAGCAGTCAACCTGTTTTACAAGAGGATGAAGAGCAGTCAAACCGCTTTATAAAAGGATGAAGAGCAGTCAAACTGATTTATAATCGGACGAAGAGCAGTCAAACTGTTCTATACGGGGATGAAGCGCAGTCAAACTGGTTTATAGGAGGATGAAGAGCAGTCAAACTATTTTATAAGAGGATGAAGAGCAGTCAAACTGATTTATAATCCGACGAAGAGCAGTCAAACTGTTCTATAGGAGGATGAAGCGCAGTCAAACTGGTTTATAGGAGGATGAAGAGCAGTCAAACTGCTTTATAAAACGATGAAGAGCAGTCCAAATGTTTTATAAGAGGACGAAGAGCAGTCAAACTGATTTATAAGAGGATGAAGAGCAGTCAAACTGATTTATAAGAGGATGAAGAGCAGTCAAACTGCTTTATAAAAGGCTGAAGAGCAGTCAAACTGATTTATAATCGGACGAAGAGCAGTCAATGATCGGACGAAGAGCAGTCAAACTCTTCTATAGGAGGATGAAGTACAGTCAAACTGTTTTACACGAGGATTTAGAGCAGTCAGACTGGTTTACAAGAGGATGAAGAGCAGTCAGCCTGTTTTAGAAGAGGATGAGGAGCAGTCAAACTGTTTTATAAGAGAATGAAGAGCAGTCAAACTGCTTTATAAAAGGATGAAGAGCAGTCAAACTGTTTTATAAGAGGCCGAAGAGCAGTCAAACTGTTTTATAAGCGGACGAACAGCAGTCAAACTGATTTATAATCGGACGAAGAGCAGTCAAACTGTTCTATACGAGGATGAAGCGCAGTCAAACTGGTTTATAGGAGGATGAAGAGCAGTCAAACTGTTCTATAGGAGGATGAAGCGCAGTCAAACTCGTTTATATGAGGATGAAGAGCAGTCAAACTGCTCTATAAGAGGATGAAGAGCAGTCAAACTGCTTAACAAAACGATGAAGAGCAGTCAAACTGTTTTATAAGAGGACGAAGAGCAGTCAAACTGATTTATAAGAGGATGAAGAGCAGTCAAACTGATTTAAAAGAGGATGAAGAGCAGTCAAACTGCTTTATAAAAGGATGAAGAGCAGTCAAACCGATTTATAATCGGATGAACAGCAGTCAATAATCGGACGAAGAGCAGTCAAACTGTTATATAGGAGGACGAAGAGCAGTCAAACTGAATTATAATCGGATGAAGAGCAGTCAAACTGATTTATAAGAGGATGAAGAGCAGTCAAACTGCTTTATAAAAGGATGAAGATCAGTCAAACTGTTTAAAAAGAGGACGAAGAGCAGTCAAACTGTTTTATAAGCGGACGAACAGCAGTCAAACTGATTTATAATCGGACGAAGAGCAGTCAAACTGATTTATAATCGGACGAAGAGCAGTCAAACGGTTTTATAAGAGGATGAAGAGCAGTCAAATTGATTTATAAGAGGATGAAGAGCAGTCAAACGGTTTTATAAGAGGATGAAGAGCAGTCAAATTGATTTATAAGAGGATGAAGAGCAGTCAAACTGTTCTATAGAAGGATGAAGCGCAGTCAAACTGGTTTATAAGAGGATGAAGAGCAGTCAAACTGATTTATAAACGGACGAAGAGCAGTCAAACGGTTTTATAAGAGGATGAAGAGCAGTCAAATTGATTTATAAGAGGATGAAGAGCAGTCAAACGGTTTTATAAGAGGATGAAGAGCAGTCAAATTGATTTATAAGAGGATGAAGAGCAGTCAAACTGATTTATAAGCGGACGAAGAGCAGTCAAACGGTTTTATAAGAGGACGAAGAGCAGTCAAACTGATTTATAAGAGGATGAAGAGCAGTCAAACTGATTTATAATCGGATGAACAGCAGTCAATAATCGGACGAAGAGCAGTCAAACTGTTATAAAGGAGGACGAAGAGCAGTCAAACTGAATTATAATCGGATGAAGAGCAGTCAAACTGATTTATAAGAGGATGAAGAGCAGTCAAACTGCTTTATAAACGGATGAAGAGCAGTCAAACTGTTTAATAAGAGGACGAAGAGCAGTCAAACTGTTTTATAAGCGGACGAACAGCAGTCAAACTGATTTATAATTGGACGAAGAGCAGTGAAACTGATTTATAATCGGACGAAGAGCAGTCAAACGGTTTTATAAGAGGATGAAGAGCAGTCAAACTGCTTTATAAAAAGATGAAGCGCAGTCAAACTGTTTTGTACGAGGATGTAGAGCAGTCAGACTGTTTTACAAGAGGTTGAAGAGCAGTCAACCTGTTTTACAAGAGGATGAAGAGCAGTCAAACCGCTTTATAAAAGGATGAAGAGCAGTCAAACTGATTTATAATCGGACGAAGAGCAGTCAAACTGTTCTATACGGGGATGAAGCGCAGTCAAACTGGTTTATAGGAGGATGAAGAGCAGTCAAACTATTTTATAAGAGGATGAAGAGCAGTCAAACTGATTTATAATCCGACGAAGAGCAGTCAAACTGTTCTATAGGAGGATGAAGCGCAGACAAACTGGTTTATAGGAGGATGAAGAGCAGTCAAACTGCTTTATAAAACGATGAAGAGCAGTCCAACTGTTTTATAAGAGGACGAAGAGCAGTCAAACTGATTTATAAGAGGATGAAGAGCAGTCAAACTGATTTATAAGAGGATGAAGAGCAGTCAAACTGATTTATAATCGGACAAAGAGCAGTCAATGATCGGACGAAGAGCAGTCAAACTCTTCTATAGGAGGATGAAGTACAGTCAAACTGTTTTACACGAGGATTTAGAGCAGTCAGACCTGTTTACAAGAGGATGAAGAGCAGTCAGCCTGTTTTAGAAGAGGATGAAGAGCAGTCAAACTGTTTTATAAGAGAATGAAGAGCAGTCAAACTGCTTTATAAAAGGATGAAGAGCAGTCAAACTGTTTTATAAGAGGACGAAGAGCAGTCAAACTGTTTTATAAGCGGACGAACAGCAGTCAAACTGATTTATAATCGGACGAAGAGCAGTCAAACTGATTTATAATCGGACGAAGAGCAGTCAAAAGGTTTTATAAGAGGATGAAGAGCAGTCAAATTGATTTTAAAGGGGATGAAGAGCAGTCAAACTGCTTTATAAAATGATGAAGAGCAGTCAAACTGCTTTATAAGAGGCCGAAGAGCAGTCAAACTGTTTTATAAGCGGACGAACAGCAGTCAAACTGATTTATAATCGGACGAAGAGCAGTCAAACTGTTCTATACGAGGATGAAGCGCAGTCAAACTGGTTTATAGGAGGATGAAGAGCAGTCAAACTGCTTTATAAGAGGATGAAGAGCAGTCAAACTGTTTTATAGGAGGATGAAGAGCAGTCAAACTGATTTATAAGAGGATGAAGAGCAGTCAAACTGCTTTATAAGAGGATGAAGAGCAGTCAAACTGTTTTATAGGAGGATGAAGTGCAGTCAAACTGGTTTATATGAGGATGAAGAGCAGTCAAACTGCTTTATAAGAGGATGAAGAGCAGTCAAACTGCTTTATAAAACGATGAAGAGCAGTCAAACTGTTTTATAAGAGTACGAAGAGCAGTCAAACTGATTTATAAGAGGATGAAGAGCAGTCAAACTGATTTAAAAGAGGATGAAGAGCAGTCAAACTGCTTTATAAAAGGATGAAGAGCAGTCAAACTGATTTATAATCGGATGAAAAGCAGTCAATAATCGGACGAAGAGCAGTCAAACTGTTATATAGGAGGACGAAGAGCAGTCAAACTGAATTATAATCGGATGAAGAGCAGTCAAACTGATTTATAAGAGGATGAAGAGCAGTCAAACTGCTTTATAAAAGGATGAAGAGTAGTCAAACTGTTTTATAGGAGGATGAAGTGCAGTCAAACTGGTTTATAGGAGGATGAAGAGCAGTCAAACTGCTTTATAAGAGGATGAAGAGCAGTCAAACTGTTTTATAGGAGGATGAAGAGCAGTCAAACTGATTTATAAGAGGATGAAGAGCAGTCAAACTGCTTTATAAGAGGATGAAGAGCAGTCAAACTGTTTTATAGGAGGATGAAGTGCAGTCAAACTGGTTTATATGAGGATGAAGAGCAGTCAAACTGCTTTATAAGAGGATGAAGAGCAGTCAAACTGCTTTATAAAACGATGAAGAGCAGTCAAACTGTTTTATAAGAGTACGAAGAGCAGTCAAACTGATTTATAAGAGGATGAAGAGCAGTCAAACTGATTTAAAAGAGGATGAAGAGCAGTCAAACTGCTTTATAAAAGGATGAAGAGCAGTCAAACTGATTTATAATCGGATGAAAAGCAGTCAATAATCGGACGAAGAGCAGTCAAACTGTTATATAGGAGGACGAAGAGCAGTCAAACTGAATTATAATCGGATGAAGAGCAGTCAAACTGATTTATAAGAGGATGAAGAGCAGTCAAACTGCTTTATAAAAGGATGAAGAGTAGTCAAACTGTTTTATAAGCGGACGAACAGCAGTCAAACTGATTTATAAGAGGATGAAGAGCAGTCAAACTGATTTATAAGAGGATGAAGAGCAGTGAAACTGCTTTATAAAACGATGAAAAGCAGTCAAACTGTTTTATAAGAGGACGAAGTGCAGTCAAACTGATTTGTAAGAGGATGAAGAGCAGTCAAACTGATTTATAAGAGGATGAAGAGCAGTCAAACTGCTTTATATAAGGATGAAGAGCAGTCAAACTGATTTATAAACGGACGAAGAGCAGTCAATAATCGGACGAAGAGCAGCCAAACTGTTCTATAGGAGGATGAAGCGCAGTCAAACTGTTTTACACGAGGATGTAGAGCAGTCAGACTGGTTTACAAGAGTATGAAGAGCAGTCAACCTGTTTTACAAGAGGTTGAAGAGCAGTCAAACTGTTTTATAAGAGGATGAAGAGCAGTCAAACTGATTTATAATCGGACGAAGAGCAGTCAAACTGATTTATAAAAGGATGAAGAGCAGTCAAACTGTTTTATAAGCGGATGAAGAGCAGTCAAACTGCTTTATAAAAGGATGAAGAGCAGTCAAACTGTTTTATAAGCAGACGAAGAGCAGTCAAACTGATTTATAATCGGACGAAGAGCAGTCAAACTGATTTATAAAAGGATGAAGAGCAGTCAAACTGTTTTATAAGCGGATGAACCGCAGTCAAACTGATTTATAATCGGACGAAGAGCAGTCAAACTGATTTATAAGAGGATGAAGAGCAGTCAAACTGCTTTATAAGAGGATGAAGAGCAGTCAAACTGTTTTATAGGAGGATGAAGTGCAGTCAAACTGGTTTATATGAGGATGAAGAGCAGTCAAACTGCTTTATAAGAGGATGAAGAGCAGTCAAACTGCTTTATAAAACGATGAAGAGCAGTCAAACTGTTTTATAAGAGTACGAAGAGCAGTCAAACTGATTTATAAGAGGATGAAGAGCAGTCAAACTGATTTAAAAGAGGATGAAGAGCAGTCAAACTGCTTTATAAAAGGATGAAGAGCAGTCAAACTGATTTATAATCGGATGAAAAGCAGTCAATAATCGGACGAAGAGCAGTCAAACTGTTATATAGGAGGACGAAGAGCAGTCAAACTGAATTATAATCGGATGAAGAGCAGTCAAACTGATTTATAAGAGGATGAAGAGCAGTCAAACTGCTTTATAAAAGGATGAAGAGTAGTCAAACTGTTTTATAAGCGGACGAACAGCAGTCAAACTGATTTATAATCGGACGAAGAGCAGTCAAACTGATTTATAATCGGACGAAGAGCAGTCAAACGGTTTTATAAGAGGATGAAGAGCAGTCAAATTGATTTATAAGAGGATGAAGAGCAGTCAAACGGTTTTATAAGAGGATGAAGAGCAGTCAAATTGATTTATAAGAGGATGAAGAGCAGTCAAACTGATTTATAAGCGGACGAACAGCAGTCAAACTGATTTATAATCGGACGAAGAGCAGTCAAACGGTTTTATAAGAGGACGAAGAACAGTCAAACTGATTTATAAGAGGATGAAGAGCAGTCAAACTGATTTAAAAGAGGATGAAGAGCAGTCAAACTGCTTTATAAAAGGATGAAGAGCAGTCAAACTGATTTATAATCGGATGAACAGCAGTCAATAATCGGACGAAGAGCAGTCAAACTGTTATAAAGGAGGACGAAGAGCAGTCAAACTGAATTATAATCGGATGAAGAGCAGTCAAACTGCTTTATAAAAGGATGAAGAGCAGTCAAACTGTTTAATAAGAGGACGAAGAGCAGTCAAACTGTTTTATAAGCGGACGAACAGCAGTCAAACTGATTTATAATCGGACGAAGAACAGTCAAACTGATTTATAATCGGACGAAGAGCAGTCAAACGGTTTTATAAGAGGATGAAGAGCAGTCAAACTGCTTTATAAAAAGATGAAGCGCAGTCAAACTGTTTTGTACGAGGATGTAGAGCAGTCAGACTGTTTTACAAGAGGTTGAAGAGCAGTCAACCTGTTTTACAAGAGGATGAAGAGCAGTCAAACCGCTTTATAAAAGGATGAAGAGCAGTCAAACTGATTTATAATCGGACGAAGAGCAGTCAAACTATTCTATACGGGGATGAAGCGCAGTCAAACTGGTTTATAGGAGGATGAAGAGCAGTCAAACTATTTTTTAAGAGGATGAAGAGCAGTCAAACTGATTTATAATCCGACGAAGAGCAGTCAAACTGTTCTATAGGAGGATGAAGCGCAGTCAAACTGGTTTATAGGAGGATGAAGAGCAGTCAAACTGCTTTATAAAACGATGAAGAGCAGTCCAAATGTTTTATAAGAGGACGAAGAGCAGTCAAACTGATTTATAAGAGGATGAAGAGCAGTCAAACTGATTTATAAGAGGATGAAGAGCAGTCAAACTGCTTTATAAAAGGCTGAAGAGCAGTCAAACTGATTTATAATCGGACGAAGAGCAGTCAATGATCGGACGAAGAGCAGTCAAACTCTTCTATAGGAGGATGAAGTACAGTCAAACTGTTTTACACGAGGATTTAGAGCAGTCAGACTGGTTTACAAGAGGATGAAGAGCAGTCAGCCTGTTTTAGAAGAGGATGAAGAGCAGTCAAACTGTTTTATAAGAGAATGAAGAGCAGTCAAACTGCTTTATAAAAGGATGAAGAGCAGTCAAACTGTTTTATAAGAGGACGAAGAGCAGTCAAACTGTTTTATAAGCGGACGAACAGCAGTCAAACTGATTTATAATCGGACGAAGAGCAGTCAAACTGATTTATAATCGGACGAAGAGCAGTCAAAAGGTTTTATAAGAGGATGAAGAGCAGTCAAATTGATTTATAAGAGGATGAAGAGCAGTCAAACTGCTTTATAAAAGGATGAAGAGCAGTCAAACTGTTTTATACGAGGATGTAGAGCAGTCAGACTGTTTTACAAGAGGTTGAAGAGCAGTCAACCTGTTTTACAAGAGGATGAAGAGCAGTCAAACTGTTTTATAAGAGGATGAAGAGCAGTCAAACTGATTTATAAGAGGATGAAGAGCAGTCAAACTGCTTTATAAGAGGACGAAGAGCAATCAAACTGTTTTATAAGCGGACGAACAGCAGTCAAACTGATTTATAATCGGACGAAGAGCAGTCAAACTGTTCTATACGAGGATGAAGCGCAGTCAAACTGGTTTATAGGAGGATGAAGAGCAGTCAAACTGTTCTATAGGAGGATGAAGCGCAGTCAAACTGGTTTATATGAGGATGAAGAGCAGTCAAACTGCTCTATAAGAGGATGAAGAGCAGTCAAACTGCTTAACAAAACGATGAAGAGCAGTCAAACTGTTTTATAAGAGGACGAAGAGCAGTCAAACTGATTTATAAGAGGATGAAGAGCAGTCAAACTGATTTAAAAGAGGATGAAGAGCAGTCAAACTGCTTTATAAAAGGATGAAGAGCAGTCAAACTGATTTATAATCGGATGAACAGCAGTCAATAATCGGACGAAGAGCAGTCAAACTGTTATATAGGAGCACGAAGAGCAGTCAAACTGAATTATAATCGGATGAAGAGCAGTCAAACTGATTTATAAGAGGATGAAGAGCGATCAAACTGCTTTATAAAAGGGTGAAGATCAGTCAAACTGTTTAAAAAGAGGATGAAGAGCAGTCAAACTGTTTTATAAGCGGACGAACAGCAGTCAAACTGATTTATAATCGGACGAAGAGCAGTCAAACTGATTTATAATCGGACGAAGAGCAGTCAAACGGTTTTATAAGAGGATGAAGAGCAGTCAAATTGATTTATAAGAGGATGAAGAGCAGTCAAACGGTTTTATAAGAGGATGAAGAGCAGTCAAATTGATTTATAAGAGGATGAAGAGCAGTCAAACTGATTTATAAGCGGACGAACAGCAGTCAAACTGATTTATAATCGGACGAAGAGCAGTCAAACGGTTTTATAAGAGGACGAAGAGCAGTCAAACTGATTTATAAGAGGATGAAGAGCAGTCAAACTGATTTATAAGAGGATGAAGAGCAGTGAAACTGCTTTATAAAACGATGAAAAGCAGTCAAACTGTTTTATAAGAGGACGAAGTGCAGTCAAACTGATTTGTAAGAGGATGAAGAGCAGTCAAACTGATTTATAAGAGGATGAAGAGCAGTCAAACTGCTTTATATAAGGATGAAGAGCAGTCAAACTGATTTATAAACGGACGAAGAGCAGTCAATAATCGGACGAAGAGCAGCCAAACTGTTCTATAGGAGGATGAAGCGCAGTCAAACTGTTTTACACGAGGATGTAGAGCAGTCAGACTGGTTTACAAGAGTATGAAGAGCAGTCAACCTGTTTTACAAGAGGTTGAAGAGCAGTCAAACTGTTTTATAAGAGGATGAAGAGCAGTCAAACTGATTTATAATCGGACGAAGAGCAGTCAAACTGATTTATAAAAGGATGAAGAGCAGTCAAACTGTTTTATAAGCGGATGAAGAGCAGTCAAACTGCTTTATAAAAGGATGAAGAGCAGTCAAACTGTTTTATAAGCAGACGAAGAGCAGTCAAACTGATTTATAATCGGACGAAGAGCAGTCAAACTGATTTATAAAAGGATGAAGAGCAGTCAAACTGTTTTATAAGCGGATGAACCGCAGTCAAACTGATTTATAATCGGACGAAGAGCAGTCAAACTGATTTATAAGAGGATGAAGAGCAGTCAAACTGCTTTATAAGAGGATGAAGAGCAGTCAAACTGTTTTATAGGAGGATGAAGTGCAGTCAAACTGGTTTATATGAGGATGAAGAGCAGTCAAACTGCTTTATAAGAGGATGAAGAGCAGTCAAACTGCTTTATAAAACGATGAAGAGCAGTCAAACTGTTTTATAAGAGTACGAAGAGCAGTCAAACTGATTTATAAGAGGATGAAGAGCAGTCAAACTGATTTAAAAGAGGATGAAGAGCAGTCAAACTGCTTTATAAAAGGATGAAGAGCAGTCAAACTGATTTATAATCGGATGAAAAGCAGTCAATAATCGGACGAAGAGCAGTCAAACTGTTATATAGGAGGACGAAGAGCAGTCAAACTGAATTATAATCGGATGAAGAGCAGTCAAACTGATTTATAAGAGGATGAAGAGCAGTCAAACTGCTTTATAAAAGGATGAAGAGTAGTCAAACTGTTTAATAAGAGGACGAAGAGCAGTCAAACTGTTTTATAAGCGGACGAACAGCAGTCAAACTGATTTATAATCGGACGAAAAGCAGTCAAACTGATTTATAATCGGACGAAGAGCAGTCAAACGGTTTTATAAGAGGATGAAGAGCAGTCAAATTGATTTATAAGAGGATGAAGAGCAGTCAAACGGTTTTATAAGAGGATGAAGAGCAGTCAAATTGATTTATAAGAGGATGAAGAGCAGTCAAACTGATTTATAAGCGGACGAACAGCAGTCAAACTGATTTATAATCGGACGAAGAGCAGTCAAACGGTTTTATAAGAGGACGAAGAGCAGTCAAACTGATTTATAAGAGGATGAAGAGCACTCAAACTGATTTATAAGAGGATGAAGAGCAGTCAAACTGCTTTATAAAAGGATGAAGAGCAGTCAAACTGATTTATAATCGGATGAACAGCAGTCAATAATCGGACGAAGAGCAGTCAAACTGTTATAAAGGAGGACGAAGAGCAGTCAAACTGAATTATAATCGGATGAAGAGCAGTCAAACTGATTTATAAGAGGATGAAGAGCAGTCAAACTGCTTTATAAAAGGATGAAGAGCAGTCAAACTGTTTAATAAGAGGACGAAGAGCAGTCAAACTGTTTTATAAGCGGACGAACAGCAGTCAAACTGATTTATAATCGGACGAAGAGCAGTCAAACTGATTTATAATCGGACGAAGAGCAGTCAAACGGTTTTATAAGTGGATGAAGAGCAGTCAAACTGCTTTATAAAAAGATGAAGCGCAGTCAAACTGTTTTGTACGAGGATATAGAGCAGTCAGACTGTTTTACAAGAGGTTGAAGAGCAGTCAACCTGTTTTACAAGAGGATGAAGAGCAGTCAAACCGCTTTATAAAAGGATGAAGAGCAGTCAAACTGATTTATAATCGGACGAAGAGCAGTCAAACTGTTCTATACGGGGATGAAGCGCAGTCAAACTGGTTTATAGGAGGATGAAGAGCAGTCAAACTATTTTATAAGAGGATGAAGAGCAGTCAAACTGATTTATAATCCGACGAAGAGCAGTCAAACTGTTCTATAGGAGGATGAAGCGCAGTCAAACTGGTTTATAGGAGGATGAAGAGCAGTCAAACTGCTTTATAAAACGATGAAGAGCAGTCCAAATGTTTTATAAGAGGACGAAGAGCAGTCAAACTGATTTATAAGAGGATGAAGAGCAGTCAAACTGATTTAAAAGAGGATGAAGAGCAGTCAAACTGCTTTATAAAAGGCTGAAGAGCAGTCAAACTGATTTATAATCGGACGAAGAGCAGTCAATGATCGGACGAAGAGCAGTCAAACTCTTCTATAGGAGGATGAAGTACAGTCAAACTGTTTTACACGAGGATTTAGAGCAGTCAGAATGGTTTACAAGAGGATGAAGAGCAGTCAGCCTGTTTTAGAAGAGGATGAAGAGCAGTCAAACTGTTTTATAAGAGAATGAAGAGCAGTCAAACTGCTTTATAAAAGGATGAAGAGCAGTCAAACTGTTTTATAAGAGGCCGAAGAGCAGTCAAACTGTTTTATAAGCGGACGAACAGCAGTCAAACTGATTTATAATCGGACGAAGAGCAGTCAAACTGTTCTATACGAGGATGAAGCGCAGTCAAACTGGTTTATAGGAGGATGAAGAGCAGTCAAACTGTTCTATAGGAGGATGAAGCGCAGTCAAACTGGTTTATATGAGGATGAAGAGCAGTCAAACTGCTCTATAAGAGGATGAAGAGCAGTCAAACTGCTTAACAAAACGATGAAGAGCAGTCAAACTGTTTTATAAGAGGACGAAGAGCAGTCAAACTGATTTATAAGAGGATGAAGAGCAGTCAAACTGATTTAAAAGAGGATGAAGAGCAGTCAAACTGCTTTATAAAAGGATGAAGAGCAGTCAAACCGATTTATAATCGGATGAACAGCAGTCAATAATCGGACGAAGAGCAGTCAAACTGTTATATAGGAGGACGAAGAGCAGTCAAACTGAATTATAATCGGATGAAGAGCAGTCAAACTGATTTATAAGAGGATGAAGAGCAGTCAAACTGCTTTATAAAAGGATGAAGATCAGTCAAACTGTTTAAAAAGAGGACGAAGAGCAGTCAAACTGTTTTATAAGCGGACGAACAGCAGTCAAACTGATTTATAATCGGACGAAGAGCAGTCAAACTGATTTATAATCGGACGAAGAGCAGTCAAACGGTTTTATAAGAGGATGAAGAGCAGTCAAATTGATTTATAAGAGGATGAAGAGCAGTCAAACGGTTTTATAAGAGGATGAAGAGCAGTCAAATTGATTTATAAGAGGATGAAGAGCAGTCAAACTGATTTATAAGCGGACGAACAGCAGTCAAACTGATTTATAATGGGACGAAGAGCAGTCAAACGGTTTTATAAGAGGACGAAGAGCAGTCAAACTGATTTATAAGAGGATGAAGAGCACTCAAACTGATTTATAAGAGGATGAAGAGCAGTCAAACTGCTTTATAAAAGGATGAAGAGCAGTCAAACTGATTTATAATCGGATGAACAGCAGTCAATAATCGGAAGGAAGAGCAGTCAAACTGTTATAAAGGAGGACGAAGAGCAGTCAAACTGAATTATAATCGGATGAAGAGCAGTCAAACTGATTTATAAGAGGATGAAGAGCAGTCAAACTGCTTTATAAAAGGATGAAGAGCAGTCAAACTGTTTAATAAGAGGACGAAGAGCAGTCAAACTGTTTTATAAGCGGACGAACAGCAGTCAAACTGATTTATAATCGGACGAAGAGCAGTCAAACTGATTTATAATCGGACGAAGAGCAGTCAAACGGTTTTATAAGAGGATGAAGAGCAGTCAAACTGCTTTATAAAAAGATGAAGCGCAGTCAAACTGTTTTGTACGAGGATGTAGAGCAGTCAGACTGTTTTACAAGAGGTTGAAGAGCAGTCAACCTGTTTTACAAGAGGATGAAGAGCAGTCAAACCGCTTTATAAAAGGATGAAGAGCAGTCAAACTGATTTATAATCGGACGAAGAGCAGTCAAACTGTTCTATACGGGGATGAAGCGCAGTCAAACTGGTTTATAGGAGGATGAAGAGCAGTCAAACTATTTTATAAGAGGATGAAGAGCAGTCAAACTGATTTATAATCCGACGAAGAGCAGTCAAACTGTTCTATAGGAGGATGAAGCGCAGTCAAACTGGTTTATAGGAGGATGAAGAGCAGTCAAACTGCTTTATAAAACGATGAAGAGCAGTCCAAATGTTTTATAAGAGGACGAAGAGCAGTCAAACTGAATTATAATCGGATGAAGAGCAGTCAAACTGATTTATAAGAGGATGAAGAGCAGTCAAACTGCTTTATAAAAGGCTGAAGAGCAGTCAAACTGATTTATAATCGGACGAAGAGCAGTCAATGATCGGACGAAGAGCAGTCAAACTCTTCTATAGGAGGATGAAGTACAGTCAAACTGTTTTACACGAGGATTTAGAGCAGTCAGACTGGTTTACAAGAGGATGAAGAGCAGTCAGCCTGTTTTAGAAGAGGATGAGGAGCAGTCAAACTGTTTTATAAGAGAATGAAGAGCAGTCAAACTGCTTTATAAAAGGATGAAGAGCAGTCAAACTGTTTTATAAGAGGCCGAAGAGCAGTCAAACTGTTTTATAAGCGGACGAACAGCAGTCAAACTGATTTATAATCGGACGAAGAGCAGTCAAACTGTTCTATACGAGGATGAAGCGCAGTCAAACTGGTTTATAGGAGGATGAAGAGCAGTCAAACTGTTCTATAGGAGGATGAAGCGCAGTCAAACTCGTTTATATGAGGATGAAGAGCAGTCAAACTGCTCTATAAGAGGATGAAGAGCAGTCAAACTGCTTAACAAAACGATGAAGAGCAGTCAAACTGTTTTATAAGAGGACGAAGAGCAGTCAAACTGATTTATAAGAGGATGAAGAGCAGTCAAACTGATTTAAAAGAGGATGAAGAGCAGTCAAACTGCTTTATAAAAGGATGAAGAGCAGTCAAACCGATTTATAATCGGATGAACAGCAGTCAATAATCGGACGAAGAGCAGTCAAACTGTTATATAGGAGGACGAAGAGCAGTCAAACTGAATTATAATCGGATGAAGAGCAGTCAAACTGATTTATAAGAGGATGAAGAGCAGTCAAACTGCTTTATAAAAGGATGAAGATCAGTCAAACTGTTTAAAAAGAGGACGAAGAGCAGTCAAACTGTTTTATAAGCGGACGAACAGCAGTCAAACTGATTTATAATCGGACGAAGAGCAGTCAAACTGATTTATAATCGGACGAAGAGCAGTCAAACGGTTTTATAAGAGGATGAAGAGCAGTCAAATTGATTTATAAGAGGATGAAGAGCAGTCAAACGGTTTTATAAGAGGATGAAGAGCAGTCAAATTGATTTATAAGAGGATGAAGAGCAGTCAAACTGTTCTATAGGAGGATGAAGCGCAGTCAAACTGGTTTATAAGAGGATGAAGAGCAGTCAAACTGATTTATAATCGGACGAAGAGCAGTCAAACGGTTTTATAAGAGGATGAAGAGCAGTCAAATTGATTTATAAGAGGATGAAGAGCAGTCAAACGGTTTTATAAGAGGATGAAGAGCAGTCAAATTGATTTATAAGAGGATGAAGAGCAGTCAAACTGATTTATAAGCGGACGAAGAGCAGTCAAACGGTTTTATAAGAGGACGAAGAGCAGTCAAACTGATTTATAAGAGGATGAAGAGCAGTCAAACTGATTTATAATCGGATGAACAGCAGTCAATAATCGGACGAAGAGCAGTCAAACTGTTATAAAGGAGGACGAAGAGCAGTCAAACTGAATTATAATCGGATGAAGAGCAGTCAAACTGATTTATAAGAGGATGAAGAGCAGTCAAACTGCTTTATAAACGGATGAAGAGCAGTCAAACTGTTTAATAAGAGGACGAAGAGCAGTCAAACTGTTTTATAAGCGGACGAACAGCAGTCAAACTGATTTATAATTGGACGAAGAGCAGTGAAACTGATTTATAATCGGACGAAGAGCAGTCAAACGGTTTTATAAGAGGATGAAGAGCAGTCAAACTGCTTTATAAAAAGATGAAGCGCAGTCAAACTGTTTTGTACGAGGATGTAGAGCAGTCAGACTGTTTTACAAGAGGTTGAAGAGCAGTCAACCTGTTTTACAAGAGGATGAAGAGCAGTCAAACCGCTTTATAAAAGGATGAAGAGCAGTCAAACTGATTTATAATCGGACGAAGAGCAGTCAAACTGTTCTATACGGGGATGAAGCGCAGTCAAACTGGTTTATAGGAGGATGAAGAGCAGTCAAACTATTTTATAAGAGGATGAAGAGCAGTCAAACTGATTTATAATCCGACGAAGAGCAGTCAAACTGTTCTATAGGAGGATGAAGCGCAGACAAACTGGTTTATAGGAGGATGAAGAGCAGTCAAACTGCTTTATAAAACGATGAAGAGCAGTCCAACTGTTTTATAAGAGGACGAAGAGCAGTCAAACTGATTTATAAGAGGATGAAGAGCAGTCAAACTGATTTATAAGAGGATGAAGAGCAGTCAAACTGATTTATAATCGGACAAAGAGCAGTCAATGATCGGACGAAGAGCAGTCAAACTCTTCTATAGGAGGATGAAGTACAGTCAAACTGTTTTACACGAGGATTTAGAGCAGTCAGACCTGTTTACAAGAGGATGAAGAGCAGTCAGCCTGTTTTAGAAGAGGATGAAGAGCAGTCAAACTGTTTTATAAGAGAATGAAGAGCAGTCAAACTGCTTTATAAAAGGATGAAGAGCAGTCAAACTGTTTTATAAGAGGACGAAGAGCAGTCAAACTGTTTTATAAGCGGACGAACAGCAGTCAAACTGATTTATAATCGGACGAAGAGCAGTCAAACTGATTTATAATCGGACGAAGAGCAGTCAAAAGGTTTTATAAGAGGATGAAGAGCAGTCAAATTGATTTTAAAGGGGATGAAGAGCAGTCAAACTGCTTTATAAAAGGATGAAGAGCAGTCAAACTGCTTTATAAGAGGCCGAAGAGCAGTCAAACTGTTTTATAAGCGGACGAACAGCAGTCAAACTGATTTATAATCGGACGAAGAGCAGTCAAACTGTTCTATACGAGGATGAAGCGCAGTCAAACTGGTTTATAGGAGGATGAAGAGCAGTCAAACTGTTCTATAGGAGGATGAAGCGCAGTCAAACTGGTTTATATGAGGATGAAGAGCAGTCAAACTGCTCTATAAGAGGATGAAGAGCAGTCAAACTGCATAACAAAACGATGAAGAGCAGTCAAACTGTTTTATAAGAGGACGAAGAGCAGTCAAACTGATTTATAAGAGGATGAAGAGCAGTCAAACTGATTTAAAAGAGGATGAAGAGCAGTCAAACTGCTTTATAAAAGGATGAAGAGCAGTCAAACCGATTTATAATCGGATGAACAGCAGTCAATAATCGGACGAAGAGCAGTCAAACTGTTATATAGGAGGACGAAGAGCAGTCAAACTGAATTATATTCGGATGAAGAGCAGTCAAACTGATTTATAAGAGGATGAAGAGCAGTCAAACTGCTTTATAAAAGGATGAAGATCAGTCAAACTGTTTAAAAAGAGGACGAAGAGCAGTCAAACTGTTTTATAAGCGGACGAACAGCAGTCAAACTGATTTATAATCGGACGAAGAGCAGTCAAACTGATTTATAATCGGACGAAGAGCAGTCAAACGGTTTTATAAGAGGATGAAGAGCAGTCAAATTGATTTATAAGAGGATGAAGAGCAGTCAAACGGTTTTATAAGAGGATGAAGAGCAGTCAAATTGATTTATAAGAGGATGAAGAGCAGTCAAACTGATTTATAAGCGGACGAACAGCAGTCAAACTGATTTATAATGGGACGAAGAGCAGTCAAACGGTTTTATAAGAGGACGAAGAGCAGTCAAACTGATTTATAAGAGGATGAAGAGCAGTCAAACTGATTTATAAGAGGATGAAGAGCAGTGAAACTGCTTTATAAAACGATGAAGAGCAGTCAAACTGTTTTATAAGAGGACGAAGTGCAGTCAAACTGATTTGTAAGAGGATGAAGAGCAGTCAAACTGATTTATAAGAGGATGAAGAGCAGTGAAACTGCTTTATATAAGGATGAAGAGCAGTCAAACTGATTTATAAACGGACGAAGAGCAGTCAATAATCGGACGAAGAGCAGCCAAACTGTTCTATAGGAGGATGAAGCGCAGTCAAACTGTTTTACACGAGGATGTAGAGCAGTCAGACTGGTTTACAAGAGTATGAAGAGCAGTCAACCTGTTTTACAAGAGGTTGAAGAGCAGTCAAACTGTTTTATAAGAGGATGAAGAGCAGTCAAACTGATTTATAAGAGGATGAAGAGCAGTCAAACTGCTTTATAAAAGGATGAAGAGCAGTCAAACTGTTTTATAAGCAGACGAAGAGCAGTCAAACTGATTTATAATCGGACGAAGAGCAGTCAAACTGATTTATAAAAGGATGAAGAGCAGTCAAACTGTTTTATAAGCGGATGAACCGCAGTCAAACTGATTTATAATCGGACGAAGAGCAGTCAAACTGATTTATAAGAGGATGAAGAGCAGTCAAACTGCTTTATAAGAGGATGAAGAGCAGTCAAACTGTTTTATAGGAGGATGAAGCGCAGTCAAACTGGTTTATATGAGGATGAAGAGCAGTCAAACTGCTTTATAAGAGGATGAAGAGCAGTCAAACTGCTTTATAAAACGATGAAGAGCAGTCAAACTGTTTTATAAGAGTACGAAGAGCAGTCAAACTGATTTATAAGAGGATGAAGAGCAGTCAAACTGATTTAAAAGAGGATGAAGAGCAGTCAAACTGCTTTATAAAAGGATGAAGAGCAGTCAAACTGATTTATAATCGGATGAAAAGCAGTCAATAATCGGACGAAGAGCAGTCAAACTGTTATATAGGAGGACGAAGAGCAGTCAAACTGAATTATAATCGGATGAAGAGCAGTCAAACTGATTTATAAGAGGATGAAGAGCAGTCAAACTGCTTTATAAAAGGATGAAGAGCAGTCAAACCGATTTATAATCGGATGAACAGCAGTCAATAATCGGACGAAGAGCAGTCAAACTGTTATATAGGAGGACGAAGAGCAGTCAAACTGAATTATAATCGGATGAAGAGCAGTCAAACTGATTTATAAGAGGATGAAGAGCAGTCAAACTGCTTTATAAAAGGATGAAGATCAGTCAAACTGTTTAAAAAGAGGACGAAGAGCAGTCAAACTGTTTTATAAGCGGACGAACAGCAGTCAAACTGATTTATAATCGGACGAAGAGCAGTCAAACTGATTTATAATCGGACGAAGAGCAGTCAAACGGTTTTATAAGAGGATGAAGAGCAGTCAAACTGCTTTATAAAAGGATGAAGAGCAGTCAAACTGTTTTACAAGAGGTTGAAGAGCAGTCAAACTGTTTTATAAGAGGATGAAGAGCAGTCAAACTGATTTATAAGAGGATGAAGAGCAGTCAAACTGCTTTATAAAAGGATGAAGAGCAGTCAAACTGTTTTATAAGCAGACGAAGAGCAGTCAAACTGATTTATAATCGGACGAAGAGCAGTCAAACTGATTTATAAAAGGATGAAGAGCAGTCAAACTGTTTTATAAGCGGATGAACCGCAGTCAAACTGATTTATAATCGGACGAAGAGCAGTCAAACTGATTTATAAGAGGATGAAGAGCAGTCAAACTGCTTTATAAGAGGATGAAGAGCAGTCAAACTGTTTTATAGGAGGATGAAGCGCAGTCAAACTGGTTTATATGAGGATGAAGAGCAGTCAAACTGCTTTATAAGAGGATGAAGAGCAGTCAAACTGCTTTATAAAACGATGAAGAGCAGTCAAACTGTTTTATAAGAGTACGAAGAGCAGTCAAACTGATTTATAAGAGGATGAAGAGCAGTCAAACTGATTTAAAAGAGGATGAAGAGCAGTCAAACTGCTTTATAAAAGGATGAAGAGCAGTCAAACTGATTTATAATCGGATGAAAAGCAGTCAATAATCGGACGAAGAGCAGTCAAACTGTTATATAGGAGGACGAAGAGCAGTCAAACTGAATTATAAGAGGATGAAGAGCAGTCAAACTGCTTTATAAAAGGATGAAGAGTAGTCAAACTGTTTAATAAGAGGACGAAGAGCAGTCAAACTGTTTTATAAGCGGACGAACAGCAGTCAAACTGATTTATAATTGGACGAAGAGCAGTCAAACTGATTTATAATCGGACGAAGAGCAGTCAAACGGTTTTATAAGAGGATGAAGAGCAGTCAAATTGATTTATAAGAGGATGAAGAGCAGTCAAACTGATTTATAATCCGACGAAGAGCAGTCAAACTGTTCTATAGGAGGATGAAGCGCAGTCAAACTGGTTTATAAGAGGATGAAGAGCAGTCAAACTGATTTATAATCGGACGAAGAGCAGTCAAACGGTTTTATAAGAGGATGAAGAGCAGTCAAATTGATTTATAAGAGGATGAAAAGCAGTCAAACGGTTTTATAAGAGGATGAAGAGCAGTCAAATTGATTTATAAGAGGATGAAGAGCAGTCAAACTGATTTTTAAGCGGACGAACAGCAGTCAAACTGATTTATAATCGGACGAAGAGCAGTCAAACGGTTTTATAAGAGGACGAAGAGCATTCAAACTGATTTATAAGAGGATGAAGAGCAGTCAAACTGATTTATAAGAGGATGAAGAGCAGTCAAACTGCTTTATAAAAGGATGAAGAGCAGTCAAACTGATTTATAATCGGATGAACAGCAGTCAATAATCGGACGAAGAGCAGTCAAACTGTTATAAAGGAGGACGAAGAGCAGTCAAACTGAATTATAATCGGATGAAGAGCAGTCAAACTGATTTATAAGAGGATGAAGAGCAGTCAAACTGCTTTATAAACGGATGAAGAGCAGTCAAACTGTTTAATAAGAGGACGAAGAGTAGTCAAACTGTTTTATAAGCGGACGAACAGCAGTCAAACTGATTTATAATCGGACGAAGAGCAGTCAAACTGATTTATAAGAGGACGAAGAGCAGTCAAACGGTTTTATAAGAGGATGAAGAGCAGTCAAACTGCTTTATAAAAAGATGAAGCGCAGTCAAACTGTTTTGTACGAGGATGTAGAGCAGTCAGACTGTTTTACACGAGGTTGAAGAGCAGTCAACCTGTTTTACAAGAGGATGAAGAGCAGTCAAACCGCTTTATAAAAGGATGAAGAGCAGTCAAACTGATTTATAAAAGGATGAAGAGCAGTCAAATTGTTTTTATAAGCAGACGAAGAGCAGTCAAACTGATTTATAATCGGACGAAGAGCAGTCAAACTGATTTATAAAAGGATGAAGAGCAGTCAAACTGTTTTGTAAGCGGATGAACCGCAGTCAAACTGATTTATAATCGGACGAAGAGCAGTCAAACTGATTTATAAGAGGATGAAGATCAGTCAAACTGTTTTATAAGAGGATGAAGAGCAGTCAAACTGTTTTATAGGAGGTTGAAGCGCAGTCAAACTGGTTTATATGAGGATGAAGAGCAGTCAAACTGCTTTATAAGAGGATAAAGAGCAGTCAAACTGCTTTATAAAACGATGAAGAGCAGTCAAACTGTTTTATAAGAGGTTGAAGAGCAGTCAACCTGTTTTACACGAGGATGTAGAGCAGTCAGACTGGTTTACAAGAGTATGAAGAGCAGTCAACCTGTTTTACAAGAGGTTGAAGAGCAGTCAACCTGTTTTACAAGAGGATGAAGAGCAGTCAAACCGCTTTATAAGAGGATGAAGAGCAGTCAAACTGCTTTATAAAAGGATGAAGAGCAGTCAAACTGTTTTATAAGCAGACGAAGAGCAGTCAAACTGATTTATAATCGGACGAAGAGCAGTCAAACTGATTTATAAAAGGATGAAGAGCAGTCAAACTGTTTTATAAGCGGATGAACCGCAGTCAAACTGATTTATAATCGGACGAAGAGCAGTCAAACTGATTTATAAGAGGATGAAGAGCAGTCAAACTGCTTTATAAGAGGATGAAGTGCAGTCAAACTGTTTTATAGGAGGATGAAGCGCAGTCAAACTGGTTTATATGAGGATGAAGAGCAGTCAAACTGCTTTATAAGAGGATGAAGAGCAGTCAAACTGCTTTATAAGAGGATGAAGAGCAGTCAAACTGCTTTATAAAACGATGAAGAGCAGTCAAACTGTTTTATAAGAGTACGAAGAGCAGTCAAACTGATTTATAAGAGGATGAAGAGCAGTCAAACTGATTTAAAAGAGGATGAAGAGCAGTCAAACTGCTTTATAAAAGGATGAAGAGCAGTCAAACTTATTTATAATCGGATGAAAAGCAGTCAATAATCGGACGAAGAGCAGTCAAACTGTTATATAGGAGGACGAAGAGCAGTCAAACTGAATTATAATCGGATGAAGAGCAGTCAAACTGATTTATAAGAGGATGAAGAGCAGTCAAACTGCTTTATAAAAGGATGAAGAGTAGTCAAACTGTTTAATAAGAGGACGAAGAGCAGTCAAACTGATTTATAATCGGACGAAGAGCAGTCAAACTGATTTATAATCGGACGAAGAGCAGTCAAACGGTTTTATAAGAGGATGAAGAGCAGTCAAATTGATTTATAAGAGGATGAATAGCAGTCAAACTGATTTATAATCCGACGAAGAGCAGTCAAACTGTTCTATAGGAGGATGAAGCGCAGTCAAACTGGTTTATAAGAGGATGAAGAGCAGTCAAACTGATTTATAATCGGACGAAGAGCAGTCAAACGGTTTTATAAGAGGATGAAGAGCAGTCAAATTGATTTATAAGAGGATGAAGAGCAGTCAAACGGTTTTATAAGAGGATGAAGAGCAGTCAAATTGATTTATAAGAGGATGAAGAGCAGTCAAACTGATTTATAAGCGGACGAACAGCAGTCAAACTGATTTATAATCGGACGAAGAGCAGTCAAACGGTTTTATAAGAGGACGAAGAGCAGTCAAACTGATTTATAAGAGGATGAAGAGCAGTCAAACTGATTTATAAGAGGATGAAGAGCAGTCAAACTGCTTTATAAAAGGATGAAGAGCAGTCAAACTGATTTATAATCGGATGAACAGCAGTCAATAATCGGACGAAGAGCAGTCAAACTGTTATAAAGGAGGACGAAGAGCAGTCAAACTGAATTATAATCGGATGAAGAGCAGTCAAACTGATTTATAAGAGGATGAAGAGCAGTCAAACTGCTTTATAAACGGATGAAGAGCAGTCAAACTGTTTAATAAGAGGACGAAGAGCAGTCAAACTGATTTATAATCGGACGAAGAGCAGTCAAACGGTTTTATAAGAGGATGAAGAGCAGTCAAACTGCTTTATAAAAAGATGAAGCGCAGTCAAACTGTTTTGTACGAGGATGTAGAGCAGTCAGACTGTTTTACAAGAGGTTGAAGAGCAGTCAACCTGTTTTACAAGAGGATGAAGAGCAGTCAAACCGCTTTATAAAAGGATGAAGAGCAGTCAAACTGATTTATAATCGGACGAAGAGCAGTCAAACTGTTCTATACGGGGATGAAGCGCAGTCAAACTGGTTTATAGGAGGATGAAGAGCAGTCAAACTGCTTTATAAGAGGATGAAGAGCAGTCAAACTGCTTTATAAAACGATGAAGAGCAGTCAAACTGTTTTATAAGAGGTTGAAGAGCAGTCAACCTGTTTTACACGAGGATGTAGAGCAGTCAGACTGGTTTACAAGAGTATGAAGAGCAGTCAACCTGTTTTACAAGAGGTTGAAGAGCAGTCAACCTGTTTTACAAGAGGATGAAGAGCAGTCAAACCGCTTTATAAGAGGATGAAGAGCAGTCAAACTGCTTTATAAAAGGATGAAGAGCAGTCAAACTGTTTTATAAGCAGACGAAGAGCAGTCAAACTGATTTATAATCGGACGAAGAGCAGTCAAACTGATTTATAAAAGGATGAACCGCAGTCAAACTGATTTATAATCGGACGAAGAGCAGTCAAACTGATTTATAAGAGGATGAAGAGCAGTCAAACTGCTTTATAAGAGGATGAAGTGCAGTCAAACTGTTTTATAGGAGGATGAAGCGCAGTCAAACTGGTTTATATGAGGATGAAGAGCAGTCAAACTGCTTTATAAGAGGATGAAGAGCAGTCAAACTGCATAACAAAACGATGAAGAGCAGTCAAACTGTTTTATAAGAGTACGAAGAGCAGTCAAACTGATTTATGAGAGGATGAAGAGCAGTCAAACTGATTTAAAAGAGGATGAAGAGCAGTCAAACTGCTTGATAAAAGGATGAAGAACAGTCAAACTGATTTATAATCGGATGAAAAGCAGTCAATAATCGGACGAAGAGCAGTCAAACTGTTATATAGGAGGACGAAGAGCAGTCAAACTGAATTATAATCGGATGAAGAGCAGTCAAACTGATTTATAAGAGGATGAAGAGCAGTCAAACTGCTTTATAAAAGGATGAAGAGTAGTCAAACTGTTTAATAAGAGGACGAAGAGCAGTCAAACTGTTTTATAAGCGGACGAACAGCAGTCAAACTGATTTATAATCGGACGAAGAGCAGTCAAACTGATTTATAATCGGACGAAGAGCAGTCAAACGGTTTTATAAGAGGATGAAGAGCAGTCAAATTGATTTATAAGAGGATGAATAGCAGTCAAACTGATTTATAATCCGACGAAGAGCAGTCAAACTGTTCTATAGGAGGATGAAGCGCAGTCAAACTGGTTTATAAGAGGATGAAGAGCAGTCAAACTGATTTATAATCGGACGAAGAGCAGTCAAACGGTTTTATAAGAGGACGAAGAGCATTCAAACTGATTTATAAGAGGATGAAGAGCAGTCAAACTGATTTATAAGAGGATGAAGAGCAGTCAAACTGCTTTATAAAAGGATGAAGAGCAGTCAAACTGATTTATAATCGGATGAACAGCAGTCAATAATCGGACGAAGAGCAGTCAAACTGTTATAAAGGAGGACGAAGAGCAGTCAAACTGAATTATAATCGGATGAAGAGCAGTCAAACTGATTTATAAGAGGATGAAGAGCAGTCAAACTGCTTTATAAACGGATGAAGAGCAGTCAAACTGTTTAATAAGAGGACGAAGAGTAGTCAAACTGTTTTATAAGCGGACGAACAGCAGTCAAACTGATTTATAATCGGACGAAGAGCAGTCAAACTGATTTATAAGAGGACGAAGAGCAGTCAAACGGTTTTATAAGAGGATGAAGAGCAGTCAAACTGCTTTATAAAAAGATGAAGCGCAGTCAAACTGTTTTGTACGAGGATGTAGAGCAGTCAGACTGTTTTACACGAGGTTGAAGAGCAGTCAACCTGTTTTACAAGAGGATGAAGAGCAGTCAAACCGCTTTATAAAAGGATGAAGAGCAGTCAAACTGATTTATAAAAGGATGAAGAGCAGTCAAACTGTTTTTATAAGTAGACGAAGAGCAGTCAAACTGATTTATAATCGGACGAAGAGCAGTCAAACTGATTTATAAAAGGATGAAGAGCAGTCAAACTGTTTTGTAAGCGGATGAACCGCAGTCAAACTGATTTATAATCGGACGAAGAGCAGTCAAACTGATTTATAAGAGGATGAAGAGCAGTCAAACTGTTTTATAAGAGGATGAAGAGCAGTCAAACTGTTTTATAGGAGGTTGAAGCGCAGTCAAACTGGTTTATATGAGGATGAAGAGCAGTCAAACTGCTTTATAAGAGGATGAAGAGCAGTCAAACTGCTTTATAAAACGATGAAGAGCAGTCAAACTGTTTTATAAGAGGTTGAAGAGCAGTCAACCTGTTTTACACGAGGATGTAGAGCAGTCAGACTGGTTTACAAGAGTATGAAGAGCAGTCAACCTGTTTTACAAGAGGTTGAAGAGCAGTCAACCTGTTTTACAAGAGGATGAAGAGCAGTCAAACCGCTTTATAAGAGGATGAAGAGCAGTCAAACTGCTTTATAAAAGGATGAAGAGCAGTCAAACTGTTTTATAAGCAGACGAAGAGCAGTCAAACTGATTTATAATCGGACGAAGAGCAGTCAAACTGATTTATAAAAGGATGAAGAGCAGTCAAACTGTTTTATAAGCGGATGAACCGCAGTCAAACTGATTTATAATCGGACGAAGAGCAGTCAAACTGATTTATAAGAGGATGAAGAGCAGTCAAACTGCTTTATAAGAGGATGAAGTGCAGTCAAACTGTTTTATAGGAGGATGAAGCGCAGTCAAACTGGTTTATATGAGGATGAAGAGCAGTCAAACTGCTTTATAAGAGGATGAAGAGCAGTCAAACTGCTTTATAAAACGATGAAGAGCAGTCAAACTGTTTTATAAGAGTACGACGAGCAGTCAAACTGATTTATAAGAGGATGAAGAGCAGTCAAACTGATTTAAAAGAGGATGAAGAGCAGTCAAACTGCTTTATAAAAGGATGAAGAGCAGTCAAACTGATTTATAATCGGATGAAAAGCAGTCAATAATCGGACGAAGAGCAGTCAAACTGTTATATAGGAGGACGAAGAGCAGTCAAACTGAATTATAATCGGATGAAGAGCAGTCAAACTGATTTATAAGAGGATGAAGAGCAGTCAAACTGCTTTATAAAAGGATGAAGAGTAGTCAAACTGTTTAATAAGAGGACGAAGAGCAGTCAAACTGTTTTATAAGCGGACGAACAGCAGTCAAACTGATTTATAATCGGACGAAGAGCAGTCAAACTGATTTATAATCGGACGAAGAGCAGTCAAATTGATTTATAAGAGGATGAATAGCAGTCAAACTGATTTATAATCCGACGAAGAGCAGTCAAACTGTTCTATAGGAGGATGAAGCGCAGTCAAACTGGTTTATAAGAGGATGAAGAGCAGTCAAACTGATTTATAATCGGACGAAGAGCAGTCAAACGGTTTTATAAGAGGATGAAGAGCAGTCAAATTGATTTATAAGAGGATGAAGAGCAGTCAAACGGTTTTATAAGAGGATGAAGAGCAGTCAAATTGATTTATAAGAGGATGAAGAGCAGTCAAACTGATTTATAAGCGGACGAACAGCAGTCAAACTGATTTATAATCGGACGAAGAGCAGTCAAACGGTTTTATAAGAGGACGAAGAGCAGTCAAACTGATTTATAAGAGGATGAAGAGCAGTCAAACTGATTTTTAAGAGGATGAAGAGCAGTCAAACTGCTTTATAAAAGGATGAAGAGCAGTCAAACTGATTTATAATCGGATGAACAGCAGTCAATAATCGGACGAAGAGCAGTCAAACTGTTATAAAGGAGGACGAAGAGCAGTCAAACTGAATTATAATCGGATGAAGAGCAGTCAAACTGATTTATAAGAGGATGAAGAGCAGTCAAACTGCTTTATAAACGGATGAAGAGCAGTCAAACTGTTTAATAAGATGACGAAGAGCAGTCAAACTGATTTATAATCGGACGAAGAGCAGTCAAACGGTTTTATAAGAGGATGAAGAGCAGTCAAACTGCTTTATAAAAAGATGAAGCGCAGTCAAACTGTTTTGTACGAGGATGTAGAGCAGTCAGACTGTTTTACAAGAGGTTGAAGAGCAGTCAACCTGTTTTACAAGAGGATGAAGAGCAGTCAAACCGCTTTATAAAAGGATGAAGAGCAGTCAAACTGATTTATAATCGGACGAAGAGCAGTCAAACTGTTCTATACGGGGATGAAGCGCAGTCAAACTGGTTTATAGGAGGATGAAGAGCAGTCAAACTGCTTTATAAGAGGATGAAGAGCAGTCAAACTGCTTTATAAAACGATGAAGAGCAGTCAAACTGTTTTATAAGAGGTTGAAGAGCAGTCAACCTGTTTTACACGAGGATGTAGAGCAGTCAGACTGGTTTACAAGAGTATGAAGAGCAGTCAACCTGTTTTACAAGAGGTTGAAGAGCAGTC
Source organism: Lampris incognitus (assembly GCF_029633865.1). Taxonomy (NCBI): domain Eukaryota; kingdom Metazoa; phylum Chordata; class Actinopteri; order Lampriformes; family Lampridae; genus Lampris; species Lampris incognitus. The sequence goes on from NC_079222.1 coordinate 38,390,969, forward strand.
AACCTGTTTTACAAGAGGATGAAGAGCAGTCAAACCGCTTTATAAGAGGATGAAGAGCAGTCAAACTGCTTTATAAAAGGATGAAGAGCAGTCAAACTGTTTTATAAGCAGACGAAGAGCAGTCAAACTGATTTATAATCGGACGAAGAGCAGTCAAACTGTTTTATAAGCGGATGAACCGCAGTCAAACTGATTTATAATCGGACGAAGAGCAGTCAAACTGATTTATAAGAGGATGAAGAGCAGTCAAACTGCTTTATAAGAGGATGAAGTGCAGTCAAACTGTTTTATAGGAGGATGAAGCGCAGTCAAACTGGTTTATATGAGGATGAAGAGCAGTCAAACTGCTTTATAAGAGGATGAAGAGCAGTCAAACTGCTTTATAAAACGATGAAGAGCAGTCAAACTGTTTTATAAGAGTACGAAGAGCAGTCAAACTGATTTATAAGAGGATGAAGAGCAGTCAAACTGATTTAAAAGAGGATGAAGAGCAGTCAAACTGCTTTATAAAAGGATGAAGAACAGTCAAACTGATTTATAATCGGATGAAAAGCAGTCAATAATCGGACGAAGAGCAGTCAAACTGTTATATAGGAGGACGAAGAGCAGTCAAACTGATTTATAATCGGATGAAGAGCAGTCAAACTGATTTATAAGAGGATGAAGAGCAGTCAAACTGCTTTATAAAAGGATGAAGAGTAGTCAAACTGTTTAATAAGAGGACGAAGAGCAGTCAAACTGTTTTATAAGCGGACGAACAGCAGTCAAACTGATTTATAATCGGACGAAGAGCAGTCAAACTGATTTATAATCGGACGAAGAGCAGTCAAACGGTTTTATAAGAGGATGAAGAGCAGTCAAATTGATTTATAAGAGGATGAATAGCAGTCAAACTGATTTATAATCCGACGAAGAGCAGTCAAACTGTTCTATAGGAGGATGAAGCGCAGTCAAACTGGTTTATAAGAGGATGAAGAGCAGTCAAACTGATTTATAATCGGACGAAGAGCAGTCAAACGGTTTTATAAGAGGATGAAGAGCAGTCAAATTGATTTATAAGAGGATGAAGAGCGGTCAAACGGTTTTATAAGAGGATGAAGAGCAGTCAAATTGATTTATAAGAGGATGAAGAGCAGTCAAACTGATTTATAAGCGGACGAACAGCAGTCAAACTGATTTATAATCGGACGAAGAGCAGTCAAACGGTTTTATAAGAGGACGAAGAGCAGTCAAACTGATTTATAAGAGGATGAAGAGCAGTCAAACTGATTTATAAGAGGATGAAGAGCAGTCAAACTGCTTTATAAAAGGATGAAGAGCAGTCAAACTGATTTATAATCGGATGAACAGCAGTCAATAATCGGACGAAGAGCAGTCAAACTGTTATAAAGGAGGACGAAGAGCAGTCAAACTGAATTATAATCGGATGAAGAGCAGTCAAACTGATTTATAAGAGGATGAAGAGCAGTCAAACTGCTTTATAAACGGATGAAGAGCAGTCAAACTGTTTAATAAGAGGATGAAGAGCAGTCAAATTGATTTATAAGAGGATGAAGAGCAGTCAAACTGATTTATAAGCGGACGAACAGCAGTCAAACTGATTTATAATCGGACGAAGAGCAGTCAAACGGTTTTATAAGAGGACGAAGAGCAGTCAAACTGATTTATAAGAGGATAAAGAACAGTCAAACTGATTTATAAGAGGATGAAGAGCAGTCAAACTGCTTTATAAAAGGATGAAGAGCAGTCAAACTGATTTATAATCGGATGAACAGCAGTCAATAATCGGACGAAGAGCAGTCAAACTGTTATAAAGGAGGACGAAGAGCAGTCAAACTGAATTATAATCGGATGAAGAGCAGTCAAACTGATTTATAAGAGGATGAAGAGCAGTCAAACTGCTTTATAAACGGATGAAGAGCAGTCAAACTGTTTAATAAGAGGACGAAGAGCAGTCAAACTGTTTTATAAGCGGACTAACAGCAGTCAAACTGATTTATAATCGGACGAAGAGCAGTCAAACTGATTTATAATCGGACGAAGAGCAGTCAAACGGTTTTATAAGAGGATGAAGAGCAGTCAAACTGCTTTATAAAAAGAAGAAGTGCAGTCAAACTGTTTTGTACGAGGATGTAGAGCAGTCAGACTGTTTTACAAGAGGTTGAAGAGCAGTCAACCTGTTTTACAAGAGGATGAAGAGCAGTCAAACCGCTTTATAAAAGGATGAAGAGCAGTCAAACTGATTTATAATCGGACGAACAGCAGTCAAACTGTTCTATACGGGGATGAAGCGCAGTCAAACTGGTTTATAGGAGGATGAAGAGCAGTCAAACTGATTTATAATCCGACGAAGAGCAGTCAAACTGTTCTATAGGAGGATGAAGCGCAGTCAAACTGGTTTATAGGAGGATGAAGAGCAGTCAAACTGCTTTATAAAACGATGAAGAGCAGTCCAACTGTTTTATAAGAGGACGAAGAGCAGTCAAACTGATTTATAAGAGGATGAAGAGCAGTCAAACTGATTTATAAGAGGATGAAGAGCAGTCAAACTGCTTTATAAAAGGCTGAAGAGCAGTCAAACTGATTTATAATCGGACGAAGAGCAGTCAATGATCGGACGAAGAGCAGTCAAACTCTTCTATAGGAGGATGAAGCACAGTCAAACTGTTTTACACGAGGATTTAGAGCAGTCAGACTGGTTTACAAGAGGATGAAGAGCAGTCAGCCTGTTTTAGAAGAGGATAAAGAGCAGTCAAACTGTTTTATAAGAGAATGAAGAGCAGTCAAACTGCTTTATAAAAGGATGAAGAGCAGTCAAACTGTTTTATAAGAGGACGAAGAGCAGTCAAACTGTTTTATAAGCGGAGGAACAGCAGTCAAACTGATTTATAATCGGACGAAGAGCAGTCAAACTGATTTATAATCGGACGAAGAGCAGTCAAAAGGTTTTATAAGAGGATGAAGAGCAGTCAAATTGATTTATAAGAGGATGAAGAGCAGTCAAACTGCTTTATAAAAGGATGAAGAGCAGTCAAACTGCTTTATACGAGGATGTAGAGCAGTCAGACTGTTTTACAAGAGGTTGAAGAGCAGTCAACCTGTTTTACAAGAGGATGAAGAGCAGTCAAACTGTTTTATAAGAGGATGAAGAGCAGTCAAACTGATTTATAATCGGACGAAGAGCAGTCAAACTGTTCTATACGAGGATGAAGCGCAGTCAAACTGGTTTATAGGAGGATGAAGAGCAGTCAAACTGTTCTATAGGAGGATGAAGCGCAGTCAAACTGGTTTATATGAGGATGAAGAGCAGTCAAATTGCTCTATAAGAGGATGAAGAGCAGTCAAACTGCTTAACAAAACGATGAAGAGCAGTCAAACTGTTTTATAAGAGGACGAAGAGCAGTCAAACTGATTTATAAGAGGATGAAGAGCAGTCAAACTGATTTAAAAGAGGATGAAGAGCAGTCAAACTGCTTTATAAAAGGATGAAGAGCAGTCAAACTGATTTATAATCGGATGAACAGCAGTCAATAATCGGACGAAGAGCAGTCAAACTGTTATATAGGAGGACGAAGAGCAGTCAAACTGAATTATAATCGGATGAAGAGCAGTCAAACTGATTTATAAGAGGATGAAGAGCAGTCAAACTGCTTTATAAAAGGATGAAGATCAGTCAAACTGTTTAAAAAGAGGACGAAGAGCAGTCAAACTGTTTTATAAGCGGACGAACAGCAGTCAAACTGATTTATAATCGGACGAAGAGCAGTCAAACTGATTTATAATCGGACGAAGAGCAGTCAAACGGTTTTATAAGAGGATGAAGAGCAGTCAAATTGATTTATAAGAGGATGAAGAGCAGTCAAACGGTTTTATAAGAGGATGAAGAGCAGTCAAATTGATTTATAAGAGGATGAAGAGCAGTCAAACTGATTTATAAGCGGACGAACAGCAGTGAAACTGATTTATAATCGGACGAAGAGCAGTCAAACGGTTTTATAAGAGGACGAAGAGCAGTCAAACTGATTTATAAGAGGATGAAGAGCAGTCAAACTGATTTATAAGAGGATGAAGAGCAGTGAAACTGCTTTATAAAACGATGAAGAGCAGTCAAACTGTTTTATAAGAGGACGAAGTGCAGTCAAACTGATTTGTAAGAGGATGAAGAGCAGTCAAACTGATTTATAAGAGGATGAAGAGCAGTCAAACTGCTTTATATAAGGATGAAGAGCAGTCAAACTGATTTATAAACGGACGAAGAGCAGTCAATAATCGGACGAAGAGCAGCCAAACTGTTCTATAGGAGGATGAAGCGCAGTCAAACTGTTTTACACGAGGATGTAGAGCAGTCAGACTGGTTTACAAGAGTATGAAGAGCAGTCAACCTGTTTTACAAGAGGTTGAAGAGCAGTCAAACTGTTTTATAAGAGGATGAAGAGCAGTCAAACTGCTTTATAAAAGGATGAAGAGCAGTCAAACTGTTTTATAAGCAGACGAAGAGCAGTCAAACTGATTTATAATCGGACGAAGAGCAGTCAAACTGATTTATAAGAGGATGAAGAGCAGTCAAACTGTTTTATAGGAGGATGAAGCGCAGTCAAACTGGTTTATATGAGGATGAAGAGCAGTCAAACTGCTTTATAAGAGGATGAAGAGCAGTCAAACTGCTTTATAAAACGATGAAGAGCAGTCAAACTGTTTTATAAGAGTACGAAGAGCAGTCAAACTGATTTATAAGAGGATGAAGAGCAGTCAAACTGATTTAAAAGAGGATGAAGAGCAGTCAAACTGCTTTATAAAAGGATGAAGAGCAGTCAAACTGATTTATAATCGGATGTAAAGCAGTCAATAATCGGACGAAGAGCAGTCAAACTGTTATATAGGAGGACGAAGAGCAGTCAAACTGAATTATAATCGGATGAAGAGCAGTCAAACTGATTTATAAGAGAATGAAGAGCAGTCAAACTGCTTTATAAAAGGATGAAGAGTAGTCAAACTGTTTAATAAGAGGACGAAGAGCAGTCAAACTGTTTTATAAGCGGACGAACAGCAGTCAAACTGATTTATAATCGGACGAAGAGCAGTCAAACTGATTTATAATCGGACGAAGAGCAGTCAAAAGGTTTTATAAGAGGATGAAGAGCAGTCAAATTGATTTATAAGAGGATGAAGAGCAGTCAAACTGCTTTATAAAAGGATGAAGAGCAGTCAAACTGCTTTATAAGAGGACGAAGAGCAATCAAACTGTTTTATAAGCGGACGAACAGCAGTCAAACTGATTTATAATCGGACGAAGAGCAGTCAAACTGTTCTATACGAGGATGAAGCGCAGTCAAACTGGTTTATAGGAGGATGAAGAGCAGTCAAACTGTTCTATAGGAGGATGAAGCGCAGTCAAACTGGTTTATATGAGGATGAACAGCAGTCAAACTGCTCTATAAGAGGATGAAGAGCAGTCAAACTGCTTAACAAAACGATGAAGAGCAGTCAAACTGTTTTATAAGAGGACGAAGAGCAGTCAAACTGATTTATAAGAGGATGAAGAGCAGTCAAACTGATTTAAAAGAGGATGAAGAGCAGTCAAACTGCTTTATAAAAGGATGAAGAGCAGTCAAACTGATTTATAATCGGATGAACAGCAGTCAATAATCGGACGAAGAGCAGTCAAACTGTTATATAGGAGGACGAAGAGCAGTCAAACTGAATTATAATCGGATGAAGAGCAGTCAAACTGTTTAAAAAGAGGACGAAGAGCAGTCAAACTGCTTTATAAAAGGATGAAGAGTAGTCAAACTGTTTAATAAGAGGACGAAGAGCAGTCAAACTGTTTTATAAGCGGACGAACAGCAGTCAAACTGATTTATAATCGGACGAAGAGCAGTCAAACTGATTTATAATCGGACGAAGAGCAGTCAAACGGTTTTATAAGAGGATGAAGAGCAGTCAAATTGATTTATAAGAGGATGAAGAGCAGTCAAACTGATTTATAATCCGACGAAGAGCAGTCAAACTGTTCTATAGGAGGATGAAGCGCAGTCAAACTGGTTTATAAGAGGATGAAGAGCAGTCAAACTGATTTATAATCGGACGAAGAGCAGTCAAACGGTTTTATAAGAGGATGAAGAGCAGTCAAATTGATTTATAAGAGGATGAAGAGCAGTCAAACGGTTTTATAAGAGGATGAAGAGCAGTCAAATTGATTTATAAGAGGATGAAGAGCAGTCAAACTGATTTATAATCGGACGAAGAGCAGTCAAACGGTTTTATAAGAGGATGAAGAGCAGTCAGACTGGTTTACAAGAGGATGAAGAGCAGTCAGCCTGTTTTAGAAGAAGATGAAGAGCAGTCAAACTGTTTTATAAGAGAATGAAGAGCAGTCAAACTGCTTTATAAAAGGATGAAGAGCAGTCAAACTGTTTTATAAGAGGACGAAGAGCAGTCAAACTGTTTTATAAGCGGAGGAACAGCAGTCAAACTGATTTATAATCGGACGAAGAGCAGTCAAACTGATTTATAATCGGACGAAGAGCAGTCAAAAGGTTTTATAAGAGGATGAAGAGCAGTCAAATTGATTTATAAGAGGATGAAGAGCAGTCAAACTGCTTTATAAAAGGATGAAGAGCAGTCAAACTGTTTTATAAGAGGATGAAGAGCAGTCAAACTGATTTATAATCGGACGAAGAGCAGTCAAACTGTTCTATACGAGGATGAAGCGCAGTCAAACTGGTTTATAGGAGGATGAAGAGCAGTCAAACTGTTCTATAGGAGGATGAAGCGCAGTCAAACTGGTTTATATGAGGATGAAGAGCAGTCAAACTGCTCTATAAGAGGATGAAGAGCAGTCAAACTGCTTAACAAAACGATGAAGAGCAGTCAAACTGTTTTATAAGAGGACGAAGAGCAGTCAAACTGATTTATAAGAGGATGAAGAGCAGTCAAACTGATTTAAAAGAGGATGAAGAGCAGTCAAACTGCTTTATAAAAGGATGAAGAGCAGTCAAACTGATTTATAATCGGATGAACAGCAGTCAATAATCGGACGAAGAGCAGTCAAACTGTTATATAGGAGGACGAAGAGCAGTCAAACTGAATTATAATCGGATGAAGAGCAGTCAAACTGATTTATAAGAGGATGAAGAGCAGTCAAACTGCTTTATAAAAGGATGAAGATCAGTCAAACTGTTTAAAAAGAGGACGAAGAGCAGTCAAACTGTTTTATAAGCGGACGAACAGCAGTCAAACTGATTTATAATCGGACGAAGAGCAGTCAAACTGATTTATAATCGGACGAAGAGCAGTCAAACGGTTTTATAAGAGGATGAAGAGCAGTCAAATTGATTTATAAGAGGATGAAGAGCAGTCAAACGGTTTTATAAGAGGATGAAGAGCAGTCAAACTGATTTATAAGCGGACGAACAGCAGTCAAACTGATTTATAAGAGGATGAAGAGCAGTCAAACTGATTTATAAGAGGATGAAGAGCAGTGAAACTGCTTTATAAAACGATGAAGAGCAGTCAAACTGTTTTATAAGAGGACGAAGTGCAGTCAAACTGATTTGTAAGAGGATGAAGAGCAGTCAAACTGATTTATAATCGGACGAAGAGCAGTCAAACGGTTTTAAAAGAGGATGAAGAGCAGTCAAATTGATTTATAAGAGGATGAAGAGCAGTCAAACGGTTTTATAAGAGGATGAAGAGCAGTCAAATTGATTTATAAGAGGATGAAGAGCAGTCAAACTGATTTATAAGCGGACGAACAGCAGTCAAACTGATTTATAATCGGACGAAGAGCAGTCAAACGGTTTTATAAGAGGATGAAGAGCAGTCAAACTGCTTTATAAACGGATGAAGAGCAGTCAAACTGTTTAATAAGAGGACGAAGAGCAGTCAAACTGTTTTATAAGCGGACGAACAGCAGTCAAACTGATTTATAATCGGACGAAGAGCAGTCAAACTGATTTATAATCGGACAAAGAGCAGTCAAACGGTTTTATAAGAGGATGAAGAGCAGTCAAACTGCTTTATAAAAAGATGAAGCGCAGTCAAACTGTTTTGTACGAGGATGTAGAGCAGTCAGACTGTTTTACAAGAGGTTGAAGAGCAGTCAACCTGTTTTACAAGAGGATGAAGAGCAGTCAAACCGCTTTATAAAAGGATGAAGAGCAGTCAAACTGATTTATAATCGGACGAAGAGCAGTCAAACTGTTCTATACGGGGATGAAGCGCAGTCAAACTGTTTTATAAGAGGATGAAGAGCAGTCAAATTGATTTATAAGAGGATGAAGAGCAGTCAAACTGCTTTATAAAAGGATGAAGAGCAGTCAAACTGCTTTATACGAGGATGTAGAGCAGTCAGACTGTTTTACAAGAGGTTGAAGAGCAGTCAACCTGTTTTACAAGAGGATGAAGAGCAGTCAAACTGTTTTATAAGAGGATGAAGAGCAGTCAAACTGATTTATAAGAGGATGAAGAGCAGTCAAACTGCTTTATAAGAGGACGAAGAGCAATCAAACTGTTTTATAAGCGGACGAACAGCAGTCAAACTGATTTATAATCGGACGAAGAGCAGTCAAAATGTTCTATACGAGGATGAAGCGCAGTCAAACTGGTTTATAGGAGGATGAAGAGCAGTCAAACTGTTCTATAGGAGGATGAAGCGCAGTCAAACTGGTTTATATGAGGATGAAGAGCAGTCAAACTGCTCTATAAGAGGATGAAGAGCAGTCAAACTGCTTAACAAAACGATGAAGAGCAGTCAAACTGTTTTATAAGAGGACGAAGAGCAGTCAAACTGATTTATAAGAGGATGAAGAGCAGTCAAACTGATTTAAAAGAGGATGAAGAGCAGTCAAACTGCTTTATAAAAGGATGAAGAGCAGTCAAACTGATTTATAATCGGATGAACAGCAGTCAATAATCGGACGAAGAGCAGTCAAACTGTTATATAGGAGGACGAAGAGCAGTCAAACTGAATTATAATCGGATGAAGAGCAGTCAAACTGATTTATAAGAGGATGAAGAGCAGTCAAACTGCTTTATAAAAGGATGAAGATCAGTCAAACTGTTTAAAAAGAGGACGAAGAGCAGTCAAACTGTTTTATAAGCGGACGAACAGCAGTCAAACTGATTTATAATCGGACGAAGAGCAGTCAAACTGATTTATAATCGGACGAAGAGCAGTCAAACGGTTTTATAAGAGGATGAAGAGCAGTCAAATTGATTTATAAGAGGATGAAGAGCAGTCAAACGGTTTTATAAGAGGATGAAGAGCAGTCAAATTGATTTATAAGAGGATGAAGAGCAGTCAAACTGATTTATAAGCGGACGAACAGCAGTCAAACTGATTTATAATCGGACGAAGAGCAGTCAAACGGTTTTATAAGAGGACGAAGAGCAGTCAAACTGATTTATAAGAGGATGAAGAGCAGTCAAACTGATTTATAAGAGGATGAAGAGCAGTGAAACTGCTTTATAAAACGATGAAGAGCAGTCAAACTGTTTTATAAGAGGACGAAGTGCAGTCAAACTGATTTGTAAGAGGATGAAGAGCAGTCAAACTGATTTATAACAGGATGAAGAGCAGTCAAACTGCTTTATATAAGGATGAAGAGCAGTCAAACTGATTTATAAACGGACGAAGAGCAGTCAATAATCGGACGAAGAGCAGCCAAACTGTTCTATAGGAGGATGAAGCGCAGTCAAACTGTTTTACACGAGGATGTAGAGCAGTCAGACTGGTTTACAAGAGTATGAAGAGCAGTCAACCTGTTTTACAAGAGGTTGAAGAGCAGTCAAACTGTTTTATAAGAGGATGAAGAGCAGTCAAACTGCTTTATAAAAGGATGAAGAGCAGTCAAACTGTTTTATGAGCAGACGAAGAGCAGTCAAACTGATTTATAATCGGACGAAGAGCAGTCAAACTGATTTATAAAAGGATGAAGAGCAGTCAAACTGTTTTATAAGCGGATGAACCGCAGTCAAACTGATTTATAATCGGACGAAGAGCAGTCAAACTGATTTATAAGAGGATGAAGAGCAGTCAAACTGCTTTATAAGAGGATGAAGAGCAGTCAAACTGTTTTATAGGAGGATGAAGGGCAGTCAAACTGGTTTATATGAGGATGAAGAGCAGTCAAACTGCTTTATAAGAGGATGAAGAGCAGTCAAACTGCTTTATAAAACGATGAAGAGCAGTCAAACTGTTTTATAAGAGTACGAAGAGCAGTCAAACTGATTTATAAGAGGATGAAGAGCAGTCAAACTGATTTAAAAGAGGATGAAGAGCAGTCAAACTGCTTTATAAAAGGATGAAGAGCAGTCAAACTGATTTATAATCGGATGAAAAGCAGTCAATAATCGGACGAAGAGCAGTCAAACTGTTATATAGGAGGACGAAGAGCAGTCAAACTGAATTATAATCGGATGAAGATCAGTCAAACTGATTTATAAGAGGATGAAGAGCAGTCAAACTGCTTTATAAAAGGATGAAGAGTAGTCAAACTGTTTAATAAGAGGACGAAGAGCAGTCAAACTGTTTTATAAGCGGACGAACAGCAGTCAAACTGATTTATAATCGGACGAAGAGCAGTCAAACTGATTTATAATCGGACGAAGAGCAGTCAAACGGTTTTATAAGAGGATGAAGAGCAGTCAAATTGATTTATAAGAGGATGAAGAGCAGTCAAACTGATTTATAATCGGACGAAGAGCAGTCAAACGGTTTTATAAGAGGATGAAGAGCAGTCAAATTGATTTATAAGAGGATGAAGAGCAGTCAAACGGTTTTATAAGAGGATGAAGAGCAGTCAAATTGATTTATAAGAGGATGAAGAGCAGTCAAACTGATTTATAAGCGGACGAACAGCAGTCAAACTGATTTATAATCGGACGAAGAGCAGTCAAACGGTTTTATAAGAGGACGAAGAGCAGTCAAACTGATTTATAAGAGGATGAAGAGCAGTCAAACTGATTTATAAGAGGATGAAGAGCAGTCAAACTGCTTTATAAAAGGATGAAGAGCAGTCAAACTGATTTATAATCGGATGAACAGCAGTCAAACTGATTTATAAGAGGATGAAGAGCAGTCAAACTGCTTTATAAACGGATGAAGAGCAGTCAAACTGTTTAATAATAGGACGAAGAGCAGTCAAACTGTTTTATAAGCGGACGAACAGCAGTCAAACTGATTTATAATCGGACGAAGAGCAGTCAAACTGATTTATAATCGGACGAAGAGCAGTCAAACGGTTTTATAAGAGGATGAAGAGCAGTCAAACTGCTTTATAAAAAGATGAAGCGCAGTCAAACTGTTTTGTACGAGGATGTAGAGCAGTCAGACTGTTTTACAAGAGGTTGAAGAGCAGTCAACCTGTTTTACAAGAGGATGAAGAGCAGTCAAACCGCTTTATAAAAGGATGAAGAGCAGTCAAACTGATTTATAATCGGACGAAGAGCAGTCAAACTGTTCTATACGGGGATGAAGCGCAGTCAAACTGGTTTATAGGAGGATGAAGAGCAGTCAAACTATTTTATAAGAGGATGAAGAGCAGTCAAACTGATTTATAATCCGACGAAGAGCAGTCAAACTGTTCTATAGGAGGATGAAGCGCAGTCAAACTGGTTTATAGGAGGATGAAGAGCAGTCAAACTGCTTTATAAAACGATGAAGAGCAGTCCAACTGTTTTATAAGAGGACGAAGAGCAGTCAAACTGATTTATAAGAGGATGAAGAGCAGTCAAACTGATTTATAAGAGGATGAAGAGCAGTCAAACTGCTTTATAAAAGCTGAAGAGCAGTCAAACTGATTTATAATCGGACGAAGAGCAGTCAATGATCGGACGAAGAGCAGTCAAACTCTTCTATAGGAGGATGAAGTACAGTCAAACTGTTTTACACGAGGATTTAGAGCAGTCAGACTGGTTTACAAGAGGATGAAGAGCAGTCAGCCTGTTTTAGAAGAGGATGAAGAGCAGTCAAACTGTTTTATAAGAGAATGAAGAGCAGTCAAACTGCTTTATAAAAGGATGAAGAGCAGTCAAACTGTTTTATAAGAGGACGAAGAGCAGTCAAACTGTTTTATAAGCGGACGAACAGCAGTCAAACTGATTTATAATCGGACGAAGAGCAGTCAAACTGATTTATAATCGGACGAAGAGCAGTCAAAAGGTTTTATAAGAGGATGAAGAGCAGTCAAATTGATTTATAAGAGGATGAAGAGCAGTCAAACTGCTTTATAAAAGGATGAAGAGCAGTCAAACTGCTTTATAAGAGGACGAAGAGCAATCAAACTGTTTTATAAGCGGACGAACAGCAGTCAAACTGATTTATAATCGGACGAAGAGCAGTCAAACTGTTCTATACGAGGATGAAGCGCAGTCAAACTGGTTTATAGGAGGATGAAGAGCAGTCAAACTGTTCTATAGGAGGATGAAGCGCAGTCAAACTGGTTTATATGAGGATGAACAGCAGTCAAACTGCTCTATAAGAGGATGAAGAGCAGTCAAACTGCTTAACAAAACGATGAAGAGCAGTCAAACTGTTTTATAAGAGGACGAAGAGCAGTCAAACTGATTTATAAGAGGATGAAGAGCAGTCAAACTGATTTAAAAGAGGATGAAGAGCAGTCAAACTGCTTTATAAAAGGATGAAGAGCAGTCAAACTGATTTATAATCGGATGAACAGCAGTCAATAATCGGACGAAGAGCAGTCAAACTGTTATATAGGAGGACGAAGAGCAGTCAAACTGAATTATAATCGGATGAAGAGCAGTCAAACTGATTTATAAGAGGATGAAGAGCAGTCAAACTGCTTTATAAAAGGATGAAGATCAGTCAAACTGTTTAAAAAGAGGACGAAGAGCAGTCAAACTGTTTTATAAGCGGACGAACAGCAGTCAAACTGATTTATAATCGGACGAAGAGCAGTCAAACTGATTTATAATCGGACGAAGAGCAGTCAAACGGTTTTATAAGAGGATGAAGAGCAGTCAAATTGATTTATAAGAGGATGAAGAGCAGTCAAACGGTTTTATAAGAGGATGAAGAGCAGTCAAACTGATTTATAAGCGGACGAACAGCAGTCAAACTGATTTATAAGAGGATGAAGAGCAGTCAAACTGATTTATAAGAGGATGAAGAGCAGTGAAACTGCTTTATAAAACGATGAAGAGCAGTCAAACTGTTTTATAAGAGGACGAAGTGCAGTCAAACTGATTTGTAAGAGGATGAAGAGCAGTCAAACTGATTTATAATCGGACGAAGAGCAGTCAAACGGTTTTAAAAGAGGATGAAGAGCAGTCAAATTGATTTATAAGAGGATGAAGAGCAGTCAAACGGTTTTATAAGAGGATGAAGAGCAGTCAAATTGATTTATAAGAGGATGAAGAGCAGTCAAACTGATTTATAAGCGGACGAACAGCAGTCAAACTGATTTATAATCGGACGAAGAGCAGTCAAACGGTTTTATAAGAGGATGAAGAGCAGTCAAACTGCTTTATAAACGGATGAAGAGCAGTCAAACTGTTTAATAAGAGGACGAAGAGCAGTCAAACTGTTTTATAAGCGGACGAACAGCAGTCAAACTGATTTATAATCGGACGAAGAGCAGTCAAACTGATTTATAATCGGACAAAGAGCAGTCAAACGGTTTTATAAGAGGATGAAGAGCAGTCAAACTGCTTTATAAAAAGATGAAGCGCAGTCAAACTGTTTTGTACGAGGATGTAGAGCAGTCAGACTGTTTTACAAGAGGTTGAAGAGCAGTCAACCTGTTTTACAAGAGGATGAAGAGCAGTCAAACCGCTTTATAAAAGGATGAAGAGCAGTCAAACTGATTTATAATCGGACGAAGAGCAGTCAAACTGTTCTATACGGGGATGAAGCGCAGTCAAACTGTTTTATAAGAGGATGAAGAGCAGTCAAATTGATTTATAAGAGGATGAAGAGCAGTCAAACTGCTTTATAAAAGGATGAAGAGCAGTCAAACTGCTTTATACGAGGATGTAGAGCAGTCAGACTGTTTTACAAGAGGTTGAAGAGCAGTCAACCTGTTTTACAAGAGGATGAAGAGCAGTCAAACTGTTTTATAAGAGGATGAAGAGCAGTCAAACTGATTTATAAGAGGATGAAGAGCAGTCAAACTGCTTTATAAGAGGACGAAGAGCAATCAAACTGTTTTATAAGCGGACGAACAGCAGTCAAACTGATTTATAATCGGACGAAGAGCAGTCAAAATGTTCTATACGAGGATGAAGCGCAGTCAAACTGGTTTATAGGAGGATGAAGAGCAGTCAAACTGTTCTATAGGAGGATGAAGCGCAGTCAAACTGGTTTATATGAGGATGAAGAGCAGTCAAACTGCTCTATAAGAGGATGAAGAGCAGTCAAACTGCTTAACAAAACGATGAAGAGCAGTCAAACTGTTTTATAAGAGGACGAAGAGCAGTCAAACTGATTTATAAGAGGATGAAGAGCAGTCAAACTGATTTAAAAGAGGATGAAGAGCAGTCAAACTGCTTTATAAAAGGATGAAGAGCAGTCAAACTGATTTATAATCGGATGAACAGCAGTCAATAATCGGACGAAGAGCAGTCAAACTGTTATATAGGAGGACGAAGAGCAGTCAAACTGAATTATAATCGGATGAAGAGCAGTCAAACTGATTTATAAGAGGATGAAGAGCAGTCAAACTGCTTTATAAAAGGATGAAGATCAGTCAAACTGTTTAAAAAGAGGACGAAGAGCAGTCAAACTGTTTTATAAGCGGACGAACAGCAGTCAAACTGATTTATAATCGGACGAAGAGCAGTCAAACTGATTTATAATCGGACGAAGAGCAGTCAAACGGTTTTATAAGAGGATGAAGAGCAGTCAAATTGATTTATAAGAGGATGAAGAGCAGTCAAACGGTTTTATAAGAGGATGAAGAGCAGTCAAATTGATTTATAAGAGGATGAAGAGCAGTCAAACTGATTTATAAGCGGACGAACAGCAGTCAAACTGATTTATAATCGGACGAAGAGCAGTCAAACGGTTTTATAAGAGGACGAAGAGCAGTCAAACTGATTTATAAGAGGATGAAGAGCAGTCAAACTGATTTATAAGAGGATGAAGAGCAGTGAAACTGCTTTATAAAACGATGAAGAGCAGTCAAACTGTTTTATAAGAGGACGAAGTGCAGTCAAACTGATTTGTAAGAGGATGAAGAGCAGTCAAACTGATTTATAACAGGATGAAGAGCAGTCAAACTGCTTTATATAAGGATGAAGAGCAGTCAAACTGATTTATAAACGGACGAAGAGCAGTCAATAATCGGACGAAGAGCAGCCAAACTGTTCTATAGGAGGATGAAGCGCAGTCAAACTGTTTTACACGAGGATGTAGAGCAGTCAGACTGGTTTACAAGAGTATGAAGAGCAGTCAACCTGTTTTACAAGAGGTTGAAGAGCAGTCAAACTGTTTTATAAGAGGATGAAGAGCAGTCAAACTGCTTTATAAAAGGATGAAGAGCAGTCAAACTGTTTTATGAGCAGACGAAGAGCAGTCAAACTGATTTATAATCGGACGAAGAGCAGTCAAACTGATTTATAAAAGGATGAAGAGCAGTCAAACTGTTTTATAAGCGGATGAACCGCAGTCAAACTGATTTATAATCGGACGAAGAGCAGTCAAACTGATTTATAAGAGGATGAAGAGCAGTCAAACTGCTTTATAAGAGGATGAAGAGCAGTCAAACTGTTTTATAGGAGGATGAAGCGCAGTCAGACTGGTTTATATGAGGATGAAGAGCAGTCAAACTGCTTTATAAGAGGATGAAGAGCAGTCAAACTGCTTTATAAAACGATGAAGAGCAGTCAAACTGTTTTATAAGAGTACGAAGAGCAGTCAAACTGATTTATAAGAGGATGAAGAGCAGTCAAACTGATTTAAAAGAGGATGAAGAGCAGTCAAACTGCTTTATAAAAGGATGAAGAGCAGTCAAACTGATTTATAATCGGATGAAAAGCAGTCAATAATCGGACGAAGAGCAGTCAAACTGTTATATAGGAGGACGAAGAGCAGTCAAACTGAATTATAATCGGATGAAGATCAGTCAAACTGATTTATAAGAGGATGAAGAGCAGTCAAACTGCTTTATAAAAGGATGAAGAGTAGTCAAACTGTTTAATAAGAGGACGAAGAGCAGTCAAACTGTTTTATAAGCGGACGAACAGCAGTCAAACTGATTTATAATCGGACGAAGAGCAGTCAAACTGATTTATAATCGGACGAAGAGCAGTCAAACGGTTTTATAAGAGGATGAAGAGCAGTCAAATTGATTTATAAGAGGATGAAGAGCAGTCAAACTGATTTATAATCGGACGAAGAGCAGTCAAACGGTTTTATAAGAGGATGAAGAGCAGTCAAATTGATTTATAAGAGGATGAAGAGCAGTCAAACGGTTTTATAAGAGGATGAAGAGCAGTCAAATTGATTTATAAGAGGATGAAGAGCAGTCAAACTGATTTATAAGCGGACGAACAGCAGTCAAACTGATTTATAATCGGACGAAGAGCAGTCAAACGGTTTTATAAGAGGACGAAGAGCAGTCAAACTGATTTATAAGAGGATGAAGAGCAGTCAAACTGATTTATAAGAGGATGAAGAGCAGTCAAACTGCTTTATAAAAGGATGAAGAGCAGTCAAACTGATTTATAATCGGATGAACAGCAGTCAAACTGATTTATAAGAGGATGAAGAGCAGTCAAACTGCTTTATAAACGGATGAAGAGCAGTCAAACTGTTTAATAAGAGGACGAAGAGCAGTCAAACTGTTTTATAAGCGGACGAACAGCAGTCAAACTGATTTATAATCGGACGAAGAGCAGTCAAACTGATTTATAATCGGACGAAGAGCAGTCAAACGGTTTTATAAGAGGATGAAGAGCAGTCAAACTGCTTTATAAAAAGATGAAGCGCAGTCAAACTGTTTTGTACGAGGATGTAGAGCAGTCAGACTGTTTTACAAGAGGTTGAAGAGCAGTCAACCTGTTTTACAAGAGGATGAAGAGCAGTCAAACCGCTTTATAAAAGGATGAAGAGCAGTCAAACTGATTTATAATCGGACGAAGAGCAGTCAAACTGTTCTATACGGGGATGAAGCGCAGTCAAACTGGTTTATAGGAGGATGAAGAGCAGTCAAACTATTTTATAAGAGGATGAAGAGCAGTCAAACTGATTTATAATCCGACGAAGAGCAGTCAAACTGTTCTATAGGAGGATGAAGCGCAGTCAAACTGGTTTATAGGAGGATGAAGAGCAGTCAAACTGCTTTATAAAACGATGAAGAGCAGTCCAACTGTTTTATAAGAGGACGAAGAGCAGTCAAACTGATTTATAAGAGGATGAAGAGCAGTCAAACTGATTTATAAGAGGATGAAGAGCAGTCAAACTGCTTTATAAAAGCTGAAGAGCAGTCAAACTGATTTATAATCGGACGAAGAGCAGTCAATGATCGGACGAAGAGCAGTCAAACTCTTCTATAGGAGGATGAAGTACAGTCAAACTGTTTTACACGAGGATTTAGAGCAGTCAGACTGGTTTACAAGAGGATGAAGAGCAGTCAGCCTGTTTTAGAAGAGGATGAAGAGCAGTCAAACTGTTTTATAAGAGAATGAAGAGCAGTCAAACTGCTTTATAAAAGGATGAAGAGCAGTCAAACTGTTTTATAAGAGGACGAAGAGCAGTCAAACTGTTTTATAAGCGGACGAACAGCAGTCAAACTGATTTATAATCGGACGAAGAGCAGTCAAACTGATTTATAATCGGACGAAGAGCAGTCAAAAGGTTTTATAAGAGGATGAAGAGCAGTCAAATTGATTTATAAGAGGATGAAGAGCAGTCAAACTGCTTTATAAAAGGATGAAGAGCAGTCAAACTGCTTTATAAGAGGACGAAGAGCAATCAAACTGTTTTATAAGCGGACGAACAGCAGTCAAACTGATTTATAATCGGACGAAGAGCAGTCAAACTGTTCTATACGAGGATGAAGCGCAGTCAAACTGGTTTATAGGAGGATGAAGAGCAGTCAAACTGTTCTATAGGAGGATGAAGCGCAGTCAAACTGGTTTATATGAGGATGAACAGCAGTCAAACTGCTCTATAAGAGGATGAAGAGCAGTCAAACTGCTTAACAAAACGATGAAGAGCAGTCAAACTGTTTTATAAGAGGACGAAGAGCAGTCAAACTGATTTATAAGAGGATGAAGAGCAGTCAAACTGATTTAAAAGAGGATGAAGAGCAGTCAAACTGCTTTATAAAAGGATGAAGAGCAGTCAAACTGATTTATAATCGGATGAACAGCAGTCAATAATCGGACGAAGAGCAGTCAAACTGTTATATAGGAGGACGAAGAGCAGTCAAACTGAATTATAATCGGATGAAGAGCAGTCAAACTGATTTATAAGAGGATGAAGAGCAGTCAAACTGCTTTATAAAAGGATGAAGATCAGTCAAACTGTTTAAAAAGAGGACGAAGAGCAGTCAAACTGCTTTATAAAAGGATGAAGAGTAGTCAAACTGTTTAATAAGAGGACGAAGAGCAGTCAAACTGTTTTATAAGCGGACGAACAGCAGTCAAACTGATTTATAATCGGACGAAGAGCAGTCAAACTGATTTATAATCGGACGAAGAGCAGTCAAACGGTTTTATAAGAGGATGAAGAGCAGTCAAATTGATTTATAAGAGGATGAAGAGCAGTCAAACTGATTTATAATCCGACGAAGAGCAGTCAAACTGTTCTATAGGAGGATGAAGCGCAGTCAAACTGGTTTATAAGAGGATGAAGAGCAGTCAAACTGATTTATAATCGGACGAAGAGCAGTCAAACGGTTTTATAAGAGGATGAAGAGCAGTCAAATTGATTTATAAGAGGATGAAGAGCAGTCAAACGGTTTTATAAGAGGATGAAGAGCAGTCAAATTGATTTATAAGAGGATGAAGAGCAGTCAAACTGATTTATAAGCGGACGAACAGCAGTCAAACTGATTTATAATCGGACGAAGAGCAGTCAAACGGTTTTATAAGAGGACGAAGAGCAGTCAAACTGATTTATAAGAGGATGAAGAGCAGTCAAACTGATTTATAAGAGGATGAAGAGCAGTCAAACTGCTTTATAAAAGGATGAAGAGCAGTCAAACTGATTTATAATCGGATGAACAGCAGTCAATAATCGGACGAAGAGCAGTCAAACTGTTATAAAGGAGGACGAAGAGCAGTCAAACTGAATTATAATCGGATGAAGAGCAGTCAAACTGATTTATAAGAGGATGAAGAGCAGTCAAACTGCTTTATAAACGGATGAAGAGCAGTCAAACTGTTTAATAAGAGGACGAAGAGCAGTCAAACTGTTTTATAAGCGGACGAACAGCAGTCAAACTGATTTATAATCGGACGAAGAGCAGTCAAACTGATTTATAATCGGACGAAGAGCAGTCAAACGGTTTTATAAGAGGATGAAGAGCAGTCAAACTGCTTTATAAAAAGATGAAGCGCAGTCAAACTGTTTTGTACGAGGATGTAGAGCAGTCAGACTGTTTTACAAGAGGTTGAAGAGCAGTCAACCTGTTTTACAAGAGGATGAAGAGCAGTCAAACCGCTTTATAAAAGGATGAAGAGCAGTCAAACTGATTTATAATCGGACGAAGAGCAGTCAAACTGTTCTATACGGGGATGAAGCGCAGTCAAACTGGTTTATAGGAGGATGAAGAGCAGTCAAACTATTTTATAAGAGGATGAAGAGCAGTCAAACTGCTTTATAAAACGATGAAGAGCAGTCCAACTGTTTTATAAGAGGACGAAGAGCAGTCAAACTGATTTATAAGAGGATGAAGAGCAGTCAAACTGATTTATAAGAGGATGAAGAGCAGTCAAACTGCTTTATAAAAGGCTGAAGAGCAGTCAAACTGATTTATAATCGGACGAAGAGCAGTCAAACTGATTTATAAGAGGATGAAGAGCAGTCAAACTGCTTTATAAGAGGATGAAGAGCAGTCAAACTGATTTATAAGAGGATGAAGAGCAGTGAAACTGCTTTATAAAACGATGAAGAGCAGTCAAACTGTTTTATAAGAGGACGAAGTGCAGTCAAACTGATTTGTAAGAGGATGAAGAGCAGTCAAACTGATTTATAAGAGGATGAAGAGCAGTCAAACTGCTTTATATAAGGATGAAGAGCAGTCAAACTGATTTATAAACGGACGAAGAGCAGACAATAATCGGACGAAGAGCAGCCAAACTGTTCTATAGGAGGATGAAGCGCAGTCAAACTGTTTTACACGAGGATGTAGAGCAGTCAGACTGGTTTACAAGAGTATGAAGAGCAGTCAACCTGTTGTACAAGAGGTTGAAGAGCAGTCAAACTGTTTTATAAGAGGATGAAGAGCAGTCAAACTGCTTTATAAAAGGATGAAGAGCAGTCAAACTGTTTTATAAGCAGACGAAGAGCAGTCAAACTGATTTATAATCGGACGAAGAGCAGTCAAACTGATTTATAAAAGGATGAAGAGCAGTCAAACTGTTTTATAAGCGGATGAACCGCAGTCAAACTGATTTATAATCGGACGAAGAGCAGTCAAACTGATTTATAAGAGGATGAAGAGCAGTCAAACTGCTTTATAAGAGGATGAAGAGCAGTCAAACTGTTTTATAGGAGGATGAAGCGCAGTCAAACTGGTTTATATGAGGATGAAGAGCAGTCAAACTGCTTTATAAGAGGATGAAGAGCAGTCAAACTGCTTTATAAAACGATGAAGAGCAGTCAAACTGTTTTATAAGAGTACGAAGAGCAGTCAAACTGATTTATAAGAGGATGAAGAGCAGTCAAACTGATTTAAAAGAGGATGAAGAGCAGTCAAACTGCTTTATAAAAGGATGAAGAGCAGTCAAACTGATTTATAATCGGATGAAAAGCAGTCAATAATCGGACGAAGAGCAGTCAAACTGTTATATAGGAGGACGAAGAGCAGTCAAACTGAATTATAATCGGATGAAGAGCAGTCAAACTGATTTATAAGAGGATGAAGAGCAGTCAAACTGCTTTATAAAAGGATGAAGAGTAGTCAAACTGTTTAATAAGAGGACGAAGAGCAGTCAAACTGTTTTATAAGCGGACGAACAGCAGTCAAACTGATTTATAATCGGACGAAGAGCAGTCAAACTGATTTATAATCGGACGAAGAGCAGTCAAACGGTTTTATAAGAGGATGAAGAGCAGTCAAATTGATTTATAAGAGGATGAAGAGCAGTCAAACTGATTTATAATCGGACGAAGAGCAGTCAAACGGTTTTATAAGAGGATGAAGAGCAGTCAAATTGATTTATAAGAGGATGAAGAGCAGTCAAACGGTTTTATAAAAGGATGAAGAGCAGTCAAATTGATTTATAAGAGGATGAAGAGCAGTCAAACTGATTTATAAGCGGACGAACAGCAGTCAAACTGATTTATAATCGGACGAAGAGCAGTCAAACGGTTTTATAAGAGGACGAAGAGCAGTCAAACTGATTTATAAGAGGATGAAGAGCAGTCAAACTGATTTATAAGAGGATGAAGAGCAGTCAAACTGCTTTATAAAAGGATGAAGAGCAGTCAAACTGATTTATAATCGGATGAACAGCAGTCAAACTGATTTATAAGAGGATGAAGAGCAGTCAAACTGCTTTATAAACGGATGAAGAGCAGTCAAACTGTTTAATAAGAGGACGAAGAGCAGTCAAACTGTTTTATAAGCGGACGAACAGCAGTCAAACTGATTTATAATCGGACGAAGAGCAGTCAAACTGATTTATAATCGGACGAAGAGCAGTCAAACGGTTTTATAAGAGGATGAAGAGCAGTCAAACTGCTTTATAAAAAGATGAAGCGCAGTCAAACTGTTTTGTACGAGGATGTAGAGCAGTCAGACTGTTTTACAAGAGGTTGAAGAGCAGTCAACCTGTTTTACAAGAGGATGAAGAGCAGTCAAACCGCTTTATAAAAGGATGAAGAGCAGTCAAACTGATTTATAATCGGACGAAGAGCAGTCAAACTGTTCTATACGGGGATGAAGCGCAGTCAAACTGGTTTATAGGAGGATGAAGAGCAGTCAAACTATTTTATAAGAGGATGAAGAGCAGTCAAACTGATTTATAATCCGACGAAGAGCAGTCAAACTGTTCTATAGGAGGATGAAGCGCAGTCAAACTGGTTTATAGGAGGATGAAGAGCAGTCAAACTGCTTTATAAAACGATGAAGAGCAGTCCAACTGTTTTATAAGAGGACGAAGAGCAGTCAAACTGATTTATAAGAGGATGAAGAGCAGTCAAACTGATTTATAAGAGGATGAAGAGCAGTCAAACTGCTTTATAAAAGGCTGAAGAGCAGTCAAACTGATTTATAATCGGACGAAGAGCAGTCAATGATCGGACGAAGAGCAGTCAAACTCTTCTATAGGAGGATGAAGTACAGTCAAACTGTTTTACACGAGGATTTAGAGCAGTCAGACTGGTTTACAAGAGGATGAAGAGCAGTCAGCCTGTTTTAGAAGAGGATGAAGAGCAGTCAAACTGTTTTATAAGAGAATGAAAACAGTCAAACTGCTTTATAAAAGGATGAAGAGCAGTCAAACTGTTTTATAAGAGGACGAAGAGCAGTCAAACTGTTTTATAAGCGGACGAACAGCAGTCAAACTGATTTATAATCGGACGAAGAGCAGTCAAACTGATTTATAATCGGACGAAGAGCAGTCAAAAGGTTTTATAAGAGGATGAAGAGCAGTCAAATTGATTTATAAGAGGATGAAGAGCAGTCAAACTGCTTTATAAAAGGATGAAGAGCAGTCAAACTGCTTTATAAGAGGACGAAGAGCAATCAAACTGTTTTATAAGCGGACGAACAGCAGTCAAACTGATTTATAATCGGACGAAGAGCAGTCAAACTGTTCTATACGAGGATGAAGCGCAGTCAAACTGGTTTATAGGAGGATGAAGAGCAGTCAAACTGTTCTATAGGAGGATGAAGCGCAGTCAAACTGGTTTATATGAGGATGAACAGCAGTCAAACTGCTCTATAAGAGGATGAAGAGCAGTCAAACTGCTTAACAAAACGATGAAGAGCAGTCAAACTGTTTTATAAGAGGACGAAGAGCAGTCAAACTGATTTATAAGAGGATGAAGAGCAGTCAAACTGATTTAAAAGAGGATGAAGAGCAGTCAAACTGCTTTATAAAAGGATGAAGAGCAGTCAAACTGATTTATAATCGGATGAACAGCAGTCAATAATCGGACGAAGAGCAGTCAAACTGTTATATAGGAGGACGAAGAGCAGTCAAACTGAATTATAATCGGATGAAGAGCAGTCAAACTGATTTATAAGAGGATGAAGAGCAGTCAAACTGCTTTATAAAAGGATGAAGATCAGTCAAACTGTTTAAAAAGAGGACGAAGAGCAGTCAAACTGCTTTATAAAAGGATGAAGAGTAGTCAAACTGTTTAATAAGAGGACGAAGAGCAGTCAAACTGTTTTATAAGCGGACGAACAGCAGTCAAACTGATTTATAATCGGACGAAGAGCAGTCAAACTGATTTATAATCGGACGAAGAGCAGTCAAACGGTTTTATAAGAGGATGAAGAGCAGTCAAATTGATTTATAAGAGGATGAAGAGCAGTCAAACTGATTTATAATCCGACGAAGAGCAGTCAAACTGTTCTATAGGAGGATGAAGCGCAGTCAAACTGGTTTATAAGAGGATGAAGAGCAGTCAAACTGATTTATAATCGGACGAAGAGCAGTCAAACGGTTTTATAAGAGGATGAAGAGCAGTCAAATTGATTTATAAGAGGATGAAGAGCAGTCAAACGGTTTTATAAGAGGATGAAGAGCAGTCAAATTGATTTATAAGAGGATGAAGAGCAGTCAAACTGATTTATAAGCGGACGAACAGCAGTCAAACTGATTTATAATCGGACGAAGAGCAGTCAAACGGTTTTATAAGAGGACGAAGAGCAGTCAAACTGATTTATAAGAGGATGAAGAGCAGTCAAACTGATTTATAAGAGGATGAAGAGCAGTCAAACTGCTTTATAAAAAGATGAAGCGCAGTCAAACTGTTTTGTACGAGGATGTAGAGCAGTCAGACTGTTTTACAAGAGGTTGAAGAGCAGTCAACCTGTTTTACAAGAGGATGAAGAGCAGTCAAACCGCTTTATAAAAGGATGAAGAGCAGTCAAACTGATTTATAATCGGACGAAGAGCAGTCAAACTGTTCTATACGGGGATGAAGCGCAGTCAAACTGGTTTATAGGAGGATGAAGAGCAGTCAAACTATTTTATAAGAGGATGAAGAGCAGTCAAACTGATTTATAATCCGACGAAGAGCAGTCAAACTGTTCTATAGGAGGATGAAGCGCAGTCAAACTGGTTTATAGGAGGATGATGAGCAGTCAAACTGCTTTATAAAACGATGAAGAGCAGTCCAACTGTTTTATAAGAGGACGAAGAGCAGTCAAACTGATTTATAAGAGGATGAAGAGCAGTCAAACTGATTTATAAGAGGATGAAGAGCAGTCAAACTGCTTTATAAAAGGCTGAAGAGCAGTCAAACTGATTTATAATCGGACGAAGAGCAGTCAATGATCGGACGAAGAGCAGTCAAACTCTTCTATAGGAGGATGAAGTACAGTCAAACTGTTTTACACGAGGATTTAGAGCAGTCAGACTGGTTTACAAGAGGATGAAGAGCAGTCAGCCTGTTTTAGAAGAGGATGAAGAGCAGTCAAACTGTTTTATAAGAGAATGAAGAGCAGTCAAACTGCTTTATAAAAGGATGAAGAGCAGTCAAACTGTTTTATAAGAGGACGAAGAGCAGTCAAACTGTTTTATAAGCGGACGAACAGCAGTCAAACTGATTTATAATCGGACGAAGAGCAGTCAAACTGATTTATAATCGGACGAAGAGCAGTCAAAAGGTTTTATAAGAGGATGAAGAGCAGTCAAATTGATTTATAAGAGGATGAAGAGCAGTCAAACTGCTTTATAAAATGATGAAGAGCAGTCAAACTGCTTTATAAGAGGACGAAGAGCAATCAAACTGTTTTATAAGCGGACGAACAGCAGTCAAACTGATTTATAATCGGACGAAGAGCAGTCAAACTGTTCTATACGAGGATGAAGCGCAGTCAAACTGGTTTATAGGAGGATGAAGAGCAGTCAAACTGTTCTATAGGAGGATGAAGCGCAGTCAAACTGGTTTATATGAGGATGAACAGCAGTCAAACCGCTCTATAAGAGGATGAAGAGCAGTCAAACTGCTTAACAAAACGATGAAGAGCAGTCAAACTGTTTTATAAGAGGACGAAGAGCAGTCAAACTGATTTATAAGAGGATGAAGAGCAGTCAAACTGATTTAAAAGAGGATGAAGAGCAGTCAAACTGCTTTATAAAAGGATGAAGAGCAGTCAAACTGATTTATAATCGGATGAACAGCAGTCAATAATCGGACGAAGAGCAGTCAAACTGTTATATAGGAGGACGAAGAGCAGTCAAACTGAATTATAATCGGATGAAGAGCAGTCAAACTGATTTATAAGAGGATGAAGAGCAGTCAAACTGCTTTATAAAAGGATGAAGATCAGTCAAACTGTTTAAAAAGAGGACGAAGAGCTGTCAAACTGCTTTATAAAAGGATGAAGAGTAGTCAAACTGTTTAATAAGAGGACGAAGAGCAGTCAAACTGTTTTATAAGCGGACGAACAGCAGTCAAACTGATTTATAATCGGACGAAGAGCAGTCAAACTGATTTATAATCAGACGAAGAGCAGTCAAACGGTTTTATAAGAGGATGAAGAGCAGTCAAATTGATTTATAAGAGGATGAAGAGCAGTCAAACTGATTTATAATCCGACGAAGAGCAGTCAAACTGTTCTATAGGAGGATGAAGCGCAGTCAAACTGGTTTATAAGAGGATGAAGAGCAGTCAAACTGATTTATAATCGGACGAAGAGCAGTCAAACGGTTTTATAAGAGGATGAAGAGCAGTCAAATTGATTTATAAGAGGATGAAGAGCAGTCAAACGGTTTTATAAGAGGATGAAGAGCAGTCAAATTGATTTATAAGAGGATGAAGAGCAGTCAAACTGATTTATAAGCGGACGAACAGCAGTCAAACTGATTTATAATCGGACGAAGAGCAGTCAAACGGTTTTATAAGAGGACGAAGAGCAGTCAAACTGATTTATAAGAGGATGAAGAGCAGTCAAACTGATTTATAAGAGGATGAAGAGCAGTCAAACTGCTTTATAAAAGGATGAAGAGCAGTCAAACTGATTTATAATCGGATGAACAGCAGTCAATAATCGGACGAAGAGCAGTCAAACTGTTATAAAGGAGGACGAAGAGCAGTCAAACTGAATTATAATCGGATGAAGAGCAGTCAAACTGATTTATAAGAGGATGAAGAGCAGTCAAACTGCTTTATAAACGGATGAAGAGCAGTCAAACTGTTTAATAAGAGGACGAAGAGCAGTCAAACTGTTTTATAAGCGGACGAACAGCAGTCAAACTGATTTATAATCGGACGAAGAGCAGTCAAACTGATTTATAATCGGACGAAGAGCAGTCAAACGGTTTTATAAGAGGATGAAGAGCAGTCAAACTGCTTTATAAAAAGATGAAGCGCAGTCAAACTGTTTTGTACGAGGATGTAGAGCAGTCAGACTGTTTTACAAGAGGTTGAAGAGCAGTCAACCTGTTTTACAAGAGGATGAAGAGCAGTCAAACCGCTTTATAAAAGGATGAAGAGCAGTCAAACTGATTTATAATCGGACGAAGAGCAGTCAAACTGTTCTATCCGGGGATGAAGCGCAGTCAAACTGGTTTATAGGAGGATGAAGAGCAGTCAAACTATTTTATAAGAGGATGAAGAGCAGTCAAACTGATTTATAATCCGACGAAGAGCAGTCAAACTGTTCTATAGGAGGATGAAGCGCAGTCAAACTGGTTTATAGGAGGATGAAGAGCAGTCAAACTGCTTTATAAAACGATGAAGAGCAGTCCAACTGTTTTATAAGAGGACGAAGAGCAGTCAAACTGATTTATAAGAGGATGAAGAGCAGTCAAACTGATTTATAAGAGGATGAAGAGCAGTCAAACTGCTTTATAAAAGGCTGAAGAGCAGTCAAACTGATTTATAATCGGACGAAGAGCAGTCAATGATCGGACGAAGAGCAGTCAAACTCTTCTATAGGAGGATGAAGTACAGTCAAACTGTTTTACACGAGGATTTAGAGCAGTCAGACTGGTTTACAAGAGGATGAAGAGCAGTCAGCCTGTTTTAGAAGAGGATGAAGAGCAGTCAAACTGTTTTATAAGAGAATGAAGAGCAGTCAAACTGCTTTATAAAAGGATGAAGAGCAGTCAAACTGTTTTATAAGAGGACGAAGAGCAGTCAAACTGTTTTATAAGCGGACGAACAGCAGTCAAACTGATTTATAATCGGACGAAGAGCAGTCAAACTGATTTATAATCGGACGAAGAGCAGTCAAAAGGTTTTATAAGAGGATGAAGAGCAGTCAAATTGATTTATAAGAGGATGAAGAGCAGTCACACTGCTTTATAAAAGGATGAAGAGCAGTCAAACTGCTTTATAAGAGGACGAAGAGCAATCAAACTGTTTTATAAGCGGACGAACAGCAGTCAAACTGATTTATAATCGGACGAAGAGCAGTCAAACTGTTCTATACGAGGATGAAGCGCAGTCAAACTGGGTTATAGGAGGATGAAGAGCAGTCAAACTGTTCTATAGGAGGATGAAGCGCAGTCAAACTGGTTTATATGAGGATGAACAGCAGTCAAACTGCTCTATAAGAGGATGAAGAGCAGTCAAACTGCTTAACAAAACGATGAAGAGCAGTCAAACTGTTTTATAATAGGACGAAGAGCAGTCAAACTGATTTATAAGAGGATGAAGAGCAGTCAAACTGATTTAAAAGAGGATGAAGAGCAGTCAAACTGCTTTATAAAAGGATGAAGAGCAGTCAAACTGATTTATAATCGGATGAACAGCAGTCAATAATCGGACGAAGAGCAGTCAAACTGTTATATAGGAGGACTAAGAGCAGTCAAACTGAATTATAATCGGATGAAGAGCAGTCAAACTGATTTATAAGAGGATGAAGAGCAGTCAAACTGCTTTATAAAAGGATGAAGATCAGTCAACTGTTTAAAAAGAGGACGAAGAGCAGTCAAACTGTTTTATAAGCGGACGAACAGCAGTCAAACTGATTTATAATCGGACGAAGAGCAGTCAAACTGATTTATAATCGGACGAAGAGCAGTCAAACGGTTTTATAAGAGGATGAAGAGCAGTCAAATTAATTTATAAGAGGATGAAGAGCAGTCAAACGGTTTTATAAGAGGATGAAGAGCAGTCAAATTGATTTATAAGAGGATGAAGAGCAGTCAAACTGATTTATAAGCGGACGAACAGCAGTCAAACTGATTTATAATCGGACGAAGAGCAGTCAAACGGTTTTATAAGAGGACGAAGAGCAGTCAAACTGATTTATAAGAGGATGAATAGCAGTCAAACTGATTTATAAGAGGATGAAGAGCAGTGAAACTGCTTTATAAAACGATGAAGAGCAGTCAAAATGTTTTATAAGAGGACGAAGTGCAGTCAAACTGATTTGTAAGAGGATGAAGAGCAGTCAAACTGATTTATAAGAGGATGAAGAGCAGTCAAACTGCTTTATATAAGGATGAAGAGCAGTCAAACTGATTTATAAACGGACGAAGAGCAGTCAATAATCGGACGAAGAGCAGCCAAACTGTTCTATAGGAGGATGAAGCGCAGTCAAACTGTTTTACACGAGGATGTAGAGCAGTCAGACTGGTTTACAAGAGTATGAAGAGCATTCAACCTGTTTTACAAAAGGTTGAAGAACAGTCAAACTGTTTTATAAGAGGATGAAGAGCAGTCAAACTGATTTATAAGAGGATGAAGAGCAGTCAAACTGCTTTATAAAAGGATGAAGAGCAGTCAAACTGTTTTATAAGCAGACGAAGAGCAGTCAAACTGATTTATAATCGGACGAAGAGCAGTCAAACTAATTTATAAAAGGATGAAGAGCAGTCAAACTCTTTTATAAGCGGATGAACCGCAGTCAAACTGATTTATAATCGGACGAAGAGCAGTCAAACTGATTTATAAGAGGATGAAGAGCAGTCAAACTGCTTTATAAGAGGATGAAGAGCAGTCAAACTGTTTTATAGGAGGATGAAGCGCAGTCAAACTGGTTTATATGAGGATGAAGAGCAGTCAAACTGCTTTATAAGAGGATGAAGAGCAGTCAAACTGCTTTATAAAACGATGAAGAGCAGTCAAACTGTTTTATAAGAGGACGAAGAGCAGTCAAACTGATTTATAAGAGGATGAAGAGCAGTCAATCTGATTTAAAAGAGGATGAAGAGCAGTCAAACTGCTTTATAAAAGGATGAAGAGCAGTCAAACTGATTTATAATCGGATGAAAAGCAGTCAATAATCGGACGAAGAGCAGTCAAACTGTTATATAGGAGGACGAAGAGCAGTCAAACTGAATTATAATCGGATGAAGAGCAGTCAAACTGATTTATAAGAGGATGAAGAGCAGTCAAACTGCTTTATAAAAGGATGAAGAGTAGTCAAACTGTTTAATAAGAGGACGAAGAGCAGTCAAACTGTTTTATAAGCGGACGAACAGCAGTCAAACTGATTTATAATCGGACGAAGAGCAGTCAAACTGATTTATAATCGGACGAAGAGCAGTCAAACGGTTTTATAAGAGGATGAAGAGCAGTCAAATTGATTTATAAGAGGATGAAGAGCAGTCAAACTGATTTATAATCCGACGAAGAGCAGTCAAACTGTTCTATAGGAGGATGAAGCGCAGTCAAACTGGTTTATAAGAGGATGAAGAGCAGTCAAACTGATTTATAATCGGACGAAGAGCAGTCAAACGGGTTTATAAGAGGATGAAGAGCAGTCAAATTGATTTATAAGAGGATGAAGAGCAGTCAAACGGTTTTATAAGAGGATGAAGAGCAGTCAAATTGATTTATAAGAGGATGAAGAGCAGTCAAACTGATTTATAAGCGGACGAACAGCAGTCAAACTGATTTATAATCGGACGAAGAGCAGTCAAACGGTTTTATAAGAGGACGAAGAGCAGTCAAACTGATTTAAAAGAGGATGAAGAGCAGTCAATCTGATTTATAAGAGGATGAAGAGCAGTGAAACTGCTTTATAAAACGATGAAGAGCAGTCAAACTGTTTTATAAGAGGACGAAGTGCAGTCAAACTGATTTGTAAGAGGATGAAGAGCACTCAAACTGATTTATAAGAGGATGAAGAGCAGTCAAACTGCTTTATATAAGGATGAAGAGCAGTCAAACTGATTTATAAACGGACGAAGAGCAGTCAAACTGATTTATAATCGGACGAAGAGCAGTAAAACGGTTTTATAAGAGGATGAAGAGCAGTCACATTGATTTATAAGAGGATGAAGAGCAGTCAAACTGATTTATAATCCGACGAAGAGCAGTCAAACTGTTCTATAGGAGGATGAAGCGCAGTCAAACTGGTTTATAAGAGGATGAAGAGCAGTCAAACTGATTTATAATCGGACGAAGAGCAGTCAAACGGTTTTATAAGAGGATGAAGAGCAGTCAAATTGATTTATAAGAGGATGAAGAGCAGTCAAACGGTTTTATAAGAGGATGAAGAGCAGTCAAATTGATTTATAAGAGGATGAAGAGCAGTCAAACTGATTTATAAGCGGACGAACAGCAGTCAAACTGATTTATAATCGGACGAAGAGCAGTCAAACGGTTTTATAAGAGGACGAAGAGCAGTCAAACTGATTTAAAAGAGGATGAAGAGCAGTCAATCTGATTTATAAGAGGATGAAGAGCAGTGAAACTGCTTTATAAAACGATGAAGAGAAGTCAAACTGTTTTATAAGAGGACGAAGTGCAGTCAAACTGATTTGTAAGAGGATGAAGAGCACTCAAACTGATTTATAAGAGGATGAAGAGCAGTCAAACTGCTTTATATAAGGATGAAGAGCAGTCAAACTGATTTATAAACGGACGAAGAGCAGTCAAACTGATTTATAATCGGACGAAGAGCAGTCAAACGGTTTTATAAGAGGATGAAGAGCAGTCAAATTGATTTATAAGAGGATGAAGAGCAGTCAAACTGATTTATAATCCGACGAAGAGCAGTCAAACTGTTCTATAGGAGGATGAAGCGCAGTCAAACTGGTTTATAAGAGGATGAAGAGCAGTCAAACTGATTTATAATCGGACGAAGAGCAGTCAAACGGTTTTATAAGAGGATGAAGAGCAGTCAAATTGATTTATAAGAGGATGAAGAGCAGTCAAACGGTTTTATAAGAGGATGAAGAGCAGTCAAATTGATTTATAAGAGGATGAAGAGCAGTCAAACTGATTTATAAGCGGACGAACAGCAGTCAAACTGATTTATAATCGGACGAAGAGCAGTCAAACGGTTTTATAAGAGGACGAAGAGCAGTCAAACTGATTTATAAGAGGATGAAGAGCAGTCAATCTGATTTATAAGAGGATGAAGAGCAGTGAAACTGCTTTATAAAACGATGAAGAGCAGTCAAACTGTTTTATAAGAGGACGAAGTGCAGTCAAACTGATTTGTAAGAGGATGAAGAGCACTCAAACTGATTTATAAGAGGATGAAGAGCAGTCAAACTGCTTTATATAAGGATGAAGAGCAGTCAAACTGATTTATAAACGGACGAAGAGCAGTCAATAATCGGACGAAGAGCAGCCAAACTGTTCTCTAGGAGGATGAAGCGCAGTCAAACTGTTTTACACGAGGTTGTAGAGCAGTCAGACTGGTTTACAAGAGTATGAAGAGCAGTCAACCTGTTTTACAAGAGGTTGAAGAGCAGTCAAACTGTTTTATAAGAGGATGAAGAGCAGTCAAACTGATTTATAAGAGGATGAAGAGCAGTCAAACTGCTTTATAAAAGGATGAAGAGCAGTCAAACTGTTTTATAAGCAGACGAAGAGCAGTCAAACTGATTTATAATCGGACGAAGAGCAGTCAAACTGATTTATAAAAGGATGAAGAGTAGTCAAACTGTTTTATAAGCGGATGAACCGCAGTCAAACTGATTTATAATCGGACGAAGAGCAGTCAAACTGATTTATAAGAGGATGAAGAGCAGTCAAACTGCTTTATAAGAGGATGAAGAGCAGTCAAACTGTTTTATAGGAGGATGAAGCGCAGTCAAACTGGTTTATATGAGGATGAAGAGCAGTCAAACTGATTTATAAGAGGATGAAGAGCTGCTTTATATAAGGATGAAGAGCAGTAAAACTGATTTATAAACGGACGAAGAGCAGTCAATAATCGGACGAAGAGCAGCCAAACTGTTCTATAGGAGGATGAAGCGCAGTCAAACTGTTTTACACGAGGATGTAGAGCAGTCAGACTGGTTTACAAGAGTATGAAGAACATTCAACCTGTTTTACAAGAGGTTGAAGAACAGTCAAACTGTTTTATAAGAGGATGAAGAGCAGTCAAACTGATTTACAAGAGGTTGAAGAACAGTCAAACTGTTTTATAAGAGGATGAAGAGCAGTCAAACTGATTTATAATCGGACGAAGAGCAGTCAAACGGTTTTATAAGAGGATGAAGAGCAGTCAAATTGATTTATAAGAGGATGAAGAGCAGTCAAACGGTTTTATAAGAGGATGAAGAGCAGTCAAATTGATTTATAAGAGGATGAAGAGCAGTCAGACTGCTCTATAAGAGGATGAAGAGCAGTCAAACTGCTTAACAAAACGATGAAGAGCAGTCAAACTGTTTTATAAGAGGACGAAGAGCAGTCAAACTGATTTATAAGAGGATGAAGAGCAATCAAACTGATTTAAAAGAGGATGAAGAGCAGTCAAACTGCTTTATAAAAGGATGAAGAGCAGTCAAACTGATTTATAATCGGATGAACAGCAGTCAATAATCGGACGAAGAGTAGTCAAACTGTTATATAGGAGGACGAAGAGCAGTCAAACTGAATTATAATCGGATGAAGAGCAGTCAAACTGATTTATAAGAGGATGAAGAGCAGTCAAACTGCTTTATAAAAGGATGAAGATCAGTCAAACTGTTTAAAAAGAGGACGAAGAGCAGTCAAACTGTTTTATAAGCGGACGAACAGCAGTCAAACTGATTTATAATCGGACGAAGAGCAGTCAAACTGATTTATAATCGGACGAAGAGCAGTCAAACGGTTTTATAAGAGGATGAAGAGCAGTCAAATTGATTTATAAGAGGATGAAGAGCAGTCAAACGGTTTTATAAGAGGATGAAGAGCAGTCAAATTGATTTATAAGAGGATGAAGAGCAGTCAAACTGATTTATAAGCGGACGAACAGCAGTCAAACTGATTTATAATCGGACGAAGAGCAGTCAAACGGTTTTATAAGAGGACGAAGAGCAGTCAAACTGATTTATAAGAGGATGAATAGCAGTCAAACTGATTTATAAGAGGATGAAGAGCAGTGAAACTGCTTTATAAAACGATGAAGAGCAGTCAAACTGTTTTATAAGAGGACGAAGTGCAGTCAAACTGATTTGTAAGACGATGAAGAGCAGTCAAACTGATTTATAAGAGGATGAAGAGCAGTCAAACTGCTTTATATAAGGATGAAGAGCAGTCAAACTGATTTATAATCGGACGAAGAGCAGTCAAACGGTTTTATAAGAGGATGAAGAGCAGTCAAATTGATTTATAAGAGGATGAAGAGCAGTCAAACGGTTTTATAAGAGGATGAAGAGCAGTCAAATTGATTTATAAGAGGATGAAGAGCAGTCAGACTGCTCTATAAGAGGATGAAGAGCAGTCAAACTGCTTAACAAAACGATGAAGAGCAGTCAAACTGTTTTATAAGAGGACGAAGAGCAGTCAAACTGATTTATAAGAGGATGAAGAGCAATCAAACTGATTTAAAAGAGGATGAAGAGCAGTCAAACTGCTTTATAAAAGGATGAAGAGCAGTCAAACTGATTTATAATCGGATGAACAGCAGTCAATAATCGGACGAAGAGCAGTCAAACTGTTATATAGGAGGACGAAGAGCAGTCAAACTGAATTATAATCGGATGAAGAGCAGTCAAACTGATTTATGAGAGGATGAAGAGCAGTCAAACTGCTTTATAAAAGGATGAAGATCAGTCAAACTGTTTAAAAAGAGGACGAAGAGCAGTCAAACTGTTTTATAAGCGGACGAACAGCAGTCAAACTGATTTATAATCGGACGAAGAGCAGTCAAACTGATTTATAATCGGACGAAGAGCAGTCAAACGGTTTTATAAGAGGATGAAGAGCAGTCAAATTGATTTATAAGAGGATGAAGAGCAGTCAAACGGTTTTATAAGAGGATGAAGAGCAGTCAAATTGATTTATAAGAGGATGAAGAGCAGTCAAACTGATTTATAAGCGGACGAACAGCAGTCAAACTGATTTATAATCGGACGAAGAGCAGTCAAACGGTTTTATAAGAGGACGAAGAGCAGTCAAACTGATTTATAAGAGGATGAATAGCAGTCAAACTGATTTATAAGAGGATGAAGAGCAGTGAAACTGCTTTATAAAACGATGAAGAGCAGTCAAACTGTTTTATAAGAGGACGAAGTGCAGTCAAACTGATTTGTAAGAGGATGAAGAGCAGTCAAACTGATTTATAAGAGGATGAAGAGCAGTCAAACTGCTTTATATAAGGATGAAGAGCAGTCAAACTGATTTATAAACGGACGAAGAGCAGTCAATAACCGACGAAGAGCAGCCAAACTGTTCTATAGGAGGATGAAGCGCAGTCAAACTGTTTTACACGAGGATGTAGAGCAGTCAGACTGGTTTACAAGAGTATGAAGAGCAGTCAACCTGTTTTACAAGAGGTTGAAGAACAGTCAAACTGTTTTATAAGAGGATGAAGAGCAGTCAAACTGATTTATAAGAGGATGAAGAGCAGTCAAACTGCTTTATAAAAGGATGAAGAGCAGTCAAACTGTTTTATAAGCAGACGAAGAGCAGTCAAACTGATTTATAATCGGACGAAGAGCAGTCAAACTGATTTATAAAAGGATGAAGAGCAGTCAAACTCTTTTATAAGCGGATGAACCGCAGTCAAACTGATTTATAATCGGACGAAGAGCAGTCAAACTGATTTATAAGAGGATGAAGAGCAGTCAAACTGCTTTATAAGAGGATGAAGAGCAGTCAAACTGTTTTATAGGAGGATGAAGCGCAGTCAAACTGGTTTATATGAGGATGAAGAGCAGTCAAACTGCTTTATAAGAGGATGAAGAGCAGTCAAACTGCTTTATAAAACGATGAAGAGCAGTCAAACTGTTTTATAAGAGGACGAAGAGCAGTCAAACTGATTTATAAGAGGATGAAGAGCAGTCAAACTGATTTAAAAGAGGATGAAGAGCAGTCAAACTGCTTTATAAAAGGATGAAGAGCAGTCAAACTGATTTATAATCGGATGAAAAGCAGTCAATAATCGGACGAAGAGCAGTCAAACTGTTATATAGGAGGACGAAGAGCAGTCAAACTGAATTATAATCGGATGAAGAGCAGTCAAACTGATTTATAAGAGGATGAAGAGCAGTCAAACTGCTTTATAAAAGGATGAAGAGTAGTCAAACTGTTTAATAAGAGGACGAAGAGCAGTCAAACTGTTTTATAAGCGGACGAACAGCAGTCAAACTGATTTATAATCGGACGAAGAGCAGTCAAACTGATTTATAATCGGACGAAGAGCAGTCAAACTGATTTATAAGAGGATGAAGAGCAGTCAAACTGCTTTATAAGAGGATGAAGAGCAGTCAAACTGATTTATAAGAGGATGAAGAGCAGTCAAACTGCTTTATATAAGGATGAAGAGCAGTCAAACTGATTTATAATCGGACGAAGAGCAGTCAAACGGTTTTATAAGAGGATGAAGAGCAGTCAAATTGATTTATAAGAGGATGAAGAGCAGTCAAACGGTTTTATAAGAGGATGAAGAGCAGTCAAATTGATTTATAAGAGGATGAAGAGCAGTCAGACTGCTCTATAAGAGGATGAAGAGCAGTCAAACTGCTTAACAAAACGATGAAGAGCAGTCAAACTGTTTTATAAGAGGACGAAGAGCAGTCAAACTGATTTATAAGAGGATGAAGAGCAATCAAACTGATTTAAAAGAGGATGAAGAGGAGTCAAACTGCTTTATAAAAGGATGAAGAGCAGTCAAACTGATTTATAATCGGATGAACAGCAGTCAATAATCGGACGAAGAGCAGTCAAACTGTTATATAGGAGGACGAAGAGCAGTCAAACTGAATTATAATCGGATGAAGAGCAGTCAAACTGATTTATGAGAGGATGAAGAGCAGTCAAACTGCTTTATAAAAGGATGAAGATCAGTCAAACTGTTTAAAAAGAGGACGAAGAGCAGTCAAACTGTTTTATAAGCGGACGAACAGCAGTCAAACTGATTTATAATCGGACGAAGAGCAGTCAAACTGATTTATAATCGGACGAAGAGCAGTCAAACGGTTTTATAAGAGGATGAAGAGCAGTCAAATTGATTTATAAGAGGATGAAGAGCAGTCAAACGGTTTTATAAGAGGATGAAGAGCAGTCAAATTGATTTATAAGAGGATGAAGAGCAGTCAAACTGATTTATAAGCGGACGAACAGCAGTCAAACTGATTTATAATCGGACGAAGAGCAGTCAAACGGTTTTATAAGAGGACGAAGAGCAGTCAAACTGATTTATAAGAGGATGAATAGCAGTCAAACTGATTTATAAGAGGATGAAGAGCAGTGAAACTGCTTTATAAAACGATGAAGAGCAGTCAAACTGTTTTATAAGAGGACGAAGTGCAGTCAAACTGATTTGTAAGAGGATGAAGAGCAGTCAAACTGATTTATAAGAGGATGAAGAGCAGTCAAACTGCTTTATATAAGGATGAAGAGCAGTCAAACTGATTTATAAACGGACGAAGAGCAGTCAATAACCGACGAAGAGCAGCCAAACTGTTCT
Source organism: Lampris incognitus (assembly GCF_029633865.1). Taxonomy (NCBI): domain Eukaryota; kingdom Metazoa; phylum Chordata; class Actinopteri; order Lampriformes; family Lampridae; genus Lampris; species Lampris incognitus. The sequence continues at coordinate 38,428,093 of NC_079222.1, forward strand.
ATAGGAGGATGAAGCGCAGTCAAACTGTTTTACACGAGGATGTAGAGCAGTCAGACTGGTTTACAAGAGTATGAAGAGCAGTCAACCTGTTTTACAAGAGGTTGAAGAACAGTCAAACTGTTTTATAAGAGGATGAAGAGCAGTCAAACTGATTTATAAGAGGATGAAGAGCAGTCAAACTGCTTTATAAAAGGATGAAGAGCAGTCAAACTGTTTTATAAGCAGACGAAGAGCAGTCAAACTGATTTATAATCGGACGAAGAGCAGTCAAACTGATTTATAAAAGGATGAAGAGCAGTCAAACTCTTTTATAAGCGGATGAACCGCAGTCAAACTGATTTATAATCGGACGAAGAGCAGTCAAACTGATTTATAAGAGGATGAAGAGCAGTCAAACTGCTTTATAAGAGGATGAAGAGCAGTCAAACTGTTTTATAGGAGGATGAAGCGCAGTCAAACTGGTTTATATGAGGATGAAGAGCAGTCAAACTGCTTTATAAGAGGATGAAGAGCAGTCAAACTGCTTTATAAAACGATGAAGAGCAGTCAAACTGTTTTATAAGAGGACGAAGAGCAGTCAAACTGATTTATAAGAGGATGAAGAGCAGTCAAACTGATTTAAAAGAGGATGAAGAGCAGTCAAACTGCTTTATAAAAGGATGAAGAGCAGTCAAACTGATTTATAATCGGATGAAAAGCAGTCAATAATCGGACGAAGAGCAGTCAAACTGTTATATAGGAGGACGAAGAGCAGTCAAACTGAATTATAATCGGATGAAGAGCAGTCAAACTGATTTATAAGAGGATGAAGAGCAGTCAAACTGCTTTATAAAAGGATGAAGAGTAGTCAAACTGTTTAATAAGAGGACGAAGAGCAGTCAAACTGTTTTATAAGCGGACGAACAGCAGTCAAACTGATTTATAATCGGACGAAGAGCAGTCAAACTGATTTATAATCGGACGAAGAGCAGTCAAACGGTTTTATAAGAGGATGAAGAGCAGTCAAATTGATTTATAAGAGGATGAAGAGCAGTCAAACTGTTCTATAGGAGGATGAAGCGCAGTCAAACTGGTTTATATGAGGATGAAGAGCAGTCAAACTGCTCTATAAGAGGATGAAGAGCAGTCAAACTGCTTAACAAAACGATGAAGAGCAGTCAAACTGTTTTATAAGAGGACGAAGAGCAGTCAAACTGATTTATAAGAGGATGAAGAGCAGTCAGACTGGTTTACAAGAGTATGAAGAGCAGTCAACCTGTTTTACAAGAGGTTGAAGAGCAGTCAAACTGTTTTATAAGAGGATGAAGAGCAGTCAAACTGCTTTATAAAAGGATGAAGAGCAGTCAAACTGTTTTATAAGCAGACGAAGAGCAGTCAAACTGATTTATAATCGGACGAAGAGCAGTCAAACTGATTTATAAAAGGATGAAGAGCAGTCAAACTGTTTTATAAGCGGATGAACCGCAGTCAAACTGATTTATAATCGGACGAAGAGCAGTCAAACTGATTTATAAGAGGATGAAGAGCAGTCAAACTGCTTTATAAGAGGATGAAGAGCAGTCAAACTGTTTTATAGGAGGATGAAGCGCAGTCAAACTGGTTTATATGAGGATGAAGAGCAGTCAAACTGCTTTATAAGAGGATGAAGAGCAGTCAAACTGCTTTATAAAACGATGAAGAGCAGTCAAACTGTTTTATAAGAGTACGAAGAGCAGTCAAACTGATTTATAAGAGGATGAAGAGCAGTCAAACTGATTTAAAAGAGGATGAAGAGCAGTCAAATTGATTTATAAGAGGATGAAGAGCAGTCAAACTGATTTATAATCCGACGAAGAGCAGTCAAACTGTTCTATAGGAGGATGAAGCGCAGTCAAACTGGTTTATAAGAGGATGAAGAGCAGTCAAACTGATTTATAATCGGACGAAGAGCAGTCAAACGGTTTTATAAGAGGATGAAGAGCAGTCAAATTGATTTATAAGAGGATGAAGAGCAGTCAAACGGTTTTATAAGAGGATGAAGAGCAGTCAAATTGATTTATAAGAGGATGAAGAGCAGTCAAACTGATTTATAAGCGGACGAACAGCAGTCAAACTGATTTATAATCGGACGAAGAGCAGTCAAACGGTTTTATAAGAGGACGAAGAGCAGTCAAACTGATTTATAAGAGGATGAAGAGCAGTCAAACTGATTTATAAGATGATGAAGAGCAGTCAAACTGCTTTATAAAAGGATGAAGAGCAGTCAAACTGATTTATAATCGGATGAACAGCAGTCAATAATCGGACGAAGAGCAGTCAAACTGTTATAAAGGAGGACGAAGAGCAGTCAAACTGAATTATAATCGGATGAAGAGCAGTCAAACTGATTTATAAGAGGATGAAGAGCAGTCAAACTGCTTTATAAACGGATGAAGAGCAGTCAAACTGTTTAATAAGAGGACGAAGAGCAGTCAAACTGTTTTATAAGCGGACGAACAGCAGTCAAACTGATTTATAATTGGACGAAGAGCAGTCAAACTGATTTATAATCGGACGAAGAGCAGTCAAACGGTTTTATAAGAGGATGAAGAGCAGTCAAACTGCTTTATAAAAAGATGAAGCGCAGTCAAACTGTTTTGTACGAGGATGTAGAGCAGTCAGACTGTTTTACAAGAGGTTGAAGAGCAGTCAACCTGTTTTACAAGAGGATGAAGAGCAGTCAAACCGCTTTATAAAAGGATGAAGAGCAGTCAAACTGATTTATAATCGGACGAAGAGCAGTCAAACTGTTCTATACGGGGATGAAGCGCAGTCAAACTGGTTTATAGGAGGATGAAGAGCAGTCAAACTATTTTATAAGAGGATGAAGAGCAGTCAAACTGATTTATAAGAGGACGAAGAGCAGTCAAACTGTTCTATAGGAGGATGAAGCGCAGTCAAACTGGTTTATAGGAGGATGAAGAGCAGTCAAACTGCTTTATAAAACGATGAAGAGCAGTCCAACTGTTTTATAAGAGGACGAAGAGCAGTCAAACTGATTTATAAGAGGATGAAGAGCAGTCAAACTGATTTATAAGAGGATGAAGAGCAGTCAAACTGATTTATAATCGGACGAAGAGCAGTCAATGATCGGACGAAGAGCAGTCAAACTCTTCTATAGGAGGATGAAGTACAGTCAAACTGTTTTACACGAGGATTTAGAGCAGTCAGACCTGTTTACAAGAGGATGAAGAGCAGTCAGCCTGTTTTAGAAGAGGATGAAGAGCAGTCAAACTGTTTTATAAGAGAATGAAGAGCAGTCAAACTGCTTTATAAAAGGATGAAGAGCAGTCAAACTGTTTTATAAGAGGACGAAGAGCAGTCAAACTGTTTTATAAGCGGACGAACAGCAGTCAAACTGATTTATAATCGGACGAAGAGCAGTCAAACTGATTTATAATCGGACGAAGAGCAGTCAAAAGGTTTTATAAGAGGATGAAGAGCAGTCAAATTGATTTATAAGGGGATGAAGAGCAGTCAAACTGCTTTATAAAAGGATGAAGAGCAGTCAAACTGCTTTATAAGAGGACGAAGAGCAATCAAACTGTTTTATAAGCGGACGAACAGCAGTCAAACTGATTTATAATCGGACGAAGAGCAGTCAAAATGTTCTATACGAGGATGAAGCGCAGTCAAACTGGTTTATAGGAGGATGAAGAGCAGTCAAACTGTTCTATAGGAGGATGAAGCGCAGTCAAACTGGTTTATATGAGGATGAACAGCAGTCAAACTGCTCTATAAGAGGATGAAGAGCAGTCAAACTGCTTAACAAAACGATGAAGAGCAGTCAAACTGTTTTATAAGAGGACGAAGAGCAGTCAAACTGATTTATAAGAGGATGAAGAGCAGTCAAACTGATTTAAAAGAGGATGAAGAGCAGTCAAACTGCTTTATAAAAGGATGAAGAGCAGTCAAACTGATTTATAATCGGATGAACAGCAGTCAATAATCGGACGAAGAGCAGTCAAACTGTTATATAGGAGGACGAAGAGCAGTCAAACTGAATTATAATCGGATGAAGAGCAGTCAAACTGATTTATAAGAGGATGAAGAGCAGTCAAACTGCTTTATAAAAGGATGAAGATCAGTCAAACTGTTTAAAAAGAGGACGAAGAGCAGTCAAACTGTTTTATAAGCGGACGAACAGCAGTCAAACTGATTTATAATCGGACGAAGAGCAGTCAAACTGATTTATAATCGGACGAAGAGCAGTCAAACGGTTTTATAAGAGGATGAAGAGCAGTCAAATTGATTTATAAGAGGATGAAGAGCAGTCAAACGGTTTTATAAGAGGATGAAGAGCAGTCAAATTGATTTATAAGAGGATGAAGAGCAGTCAAACTGATTTATAAGCGGACGAACAGCAGTCAAACTGATTTATAATCGGACGAAGAGCAGTCAAACGGTTTTATAAGAGGACGAAGAGCAGTCAAACTGATTTATAAGAGGATGAATAGCAGTCAAACTGATTTATAAGAGGATGAAGAGCAGTGAAACTGCTTTATAAAACGATGAAGAGCAGTCAAACTGTTTTATAAGAGGACGAAGTGCAGTCAAACTGATTTGTAAGAGGATGAAGAGCAGTCAAACTGATTTATAAGAGGATGAAGAGCAGTCAAACTGCTTTATATAAGGATGAAGAGCAGTCAAACTGATTTATAAACGGACGAAGAGCAGTCAATAATCGGACGAAGAGCAGCCAAACTGTTCTATAGGAGGATGAAGCGCAGTCAAACTGTTTTACACGAGGATGTAGAGCAGTCAGACTGGTTTACAAGAGTATGAAGAGCATTCAACCTGTTTTACAAGAGGTTGAAGAACAGTCAAACTGTTTTATAAGAGGATGAAGAGCAGTCAAACTGATTTATAAGAGGATGAAGAGCAGTCAAACTGCCTTATAAAAGGATGAAGAGCAGTCAAACTGTTTTATAAGCAGACGAAGAGCAGTCAAACTGATTTATAATCGGACGAAGAGCAGTCAAACTGATTTATAAAAGGATGAAGAGCAGTCAAACTCTTTTATAAGCGGATGAACCGCAGTCAAACTGATTTATAATCGGACGAAGAGCAGTCAAACTGATTTATAAGAGGATGAAGAGCAGTCAAACTGCTTTATAAGAGGATGAAGAGCAGTCAAACTGTTTTATAGGAGGATGAAGCGCAGTCAAACTGGTTTATATGAGGATGAAGAGCAGTCAAACTGCTTTATAAGAGGATGAAGAGCAGTCAAACTGCTTTATAAAACGATGAAGAGCAGTCAAACTGTTTTATAAGAGGACGAAGAGCAGTCAAACTGATTTATAAGAGGATGAAGAGCAGTCAAACTGATTTAAAAGAGGATGAAGAGCAGTCAAACTGCTTTATAAAAGGATGAAGAGCATTCAAACTGATTTATAATCGGATGAAAAGCAGTCAATAATCGGACGAAGAGCAGTCAAACTGTTATATAGGAGGACGAAGAGCAGTCAAACTGAATTATAATCGGATGAAGAGCAGTCAAACTGATTTATAAGAGGATGAAGAGCAGTCAAACTGCTTTATAAAAGGATGAAGAGTAGTCAAACTGTTTAATAAGAGGACGAAGAGCAGTCAAACTGTTTTATAAGCGGACGAACAGCAGTCAAACTGATTTATAATCGGACGAAGAGCAGTCAAACTGATTTATAATCGGACGAAGAGCAGTCAAACGGTTTTATAAGAGGATGAAGAGCAGTCAAATTGATTTATAAGAGGATGAAGAGCAGTCAAACTGATTTATAATCCGACGAAGAGCAGTCAAACTGTTCTATAGGAGGATGAAGCGCAGTCAAACTGGTTTATAAGAGGATGAAGAGCAGTCAAACTGATTTATAATCGGACGAAGAGCAGTCAAACGGTTTTATAAGAGGATGAAGAGCAGTCAAATTGATTTATAAGAGGATGAAGAGCAGTCAAACGGTTTTATAAGAGGATGAAGAGCAGTCAAATTGATTTATAAGAGGATGAAGAGCAGTCAAACTGATTTATAAGCGGACGAACAGCAGTCAAACTGATTTATAATCGGACGAAGAGCAGTCAAACGGTTTTATAAGAGGACGAAGAGCAGTCAAACTGATTTAAAAGAGGATGAAGAGCAGTCAATCTGATTTATAAGAGGATGAAGAGCAGTGAAACTGCTTTATAAAACGATGAAGAGCAGTCAAACTGTTTTATAAGAGGACGAAGTGCAGTCAAACTGATTTGTAAGAGGATAAAGAGCACTCAAACTGATTTATAAGAGGATGAAGAGCAGTCAAACTGCTTTATATAAGGATGAAGAGCAGTCAAACTGATTTATAAACGGACGAAGAGCAGTCAAACTGATTTATAATCGGACGAAGAGCAGTCAAACGGTTTTATAAGAGGATGAAGAGCAGTCAAATTGATTTATAAGAGGATGAAGAGCAGTCAAACTGATTTATAAGAGGATGAAGAGCAGTCAAACTGATTTATAAGCGGACGAACAGCAGTCAAACTGATTTATAATCGGACGAAGAGCAGTCAAACGGTTTTATAAGAGGACGAAGAGCAGTCAAACTGATTTATAAGAGGATGAAGAGCAGTCAATCTGATTTATAAGAGGATGAAGAGCAGTGAAACTGCTTTATAAAACGATGAAGAGCAGTCAAACTGTTTTATAAGAGGACGAAGTGCAGTCAAACTGATTTGTAAGAGGATGAAGAGCACTCAAACTGATTTATAAGAGGATGAAGAGCAGTCAAACTGCTTTATATAAGGATGAAGAGCAGTCAAACTGATTTATAAACGGACGAAGAGCAGTCAATAATCGGACGAAGAGCAGCCAAACTGTTCTCTAGGAGGATGAAGCGCAGTCAAACTGTTTTACACGAGGATGTAGAGCAGTCAGACTGGTTTACAAGAGTATGAAGAGCAGTCAACCTGTTTTACAAGAGGTTGAAGAGCAGTCAAACTGTTTTATAAGAGGATGAAGAGCAGTCAAACTGATTTATAAGAGGATGAAGAGCAGTCAAACTGCTTTATAAAAGGATGAAGAGCAGTCAAACTGTTTTATAAGCAGACGAAGAGCAGTCAAACTGATTTATAATCGGACGAAGAGCAGTCAAACTGATTTATAAAAGGATGAAGAGCAGTCAAACTGTTTTATAAGCGGATGAACCGCAGTCAAACTGATTTATAATCGGACGAAGAGCAGTCAAACTGATTTATAAGAGTATGAAGAGCAGTCAAACTGCTTTATAAGAGGATGAAGAGCAGTCAAACTGTTTTATAGGAGGATGAAGCGCAGTCAAACTGATTTATAATCGGACGAAGAGCAGTCAAACTGATTTATAAGAGGATGAAGAGCAGTCAAACTGCTTTATAAGAGGATGAAGAGCAGTCAAACTGTTTTATAGGAGGATGAAGCGCAGTCAAACTGGTTTATATGAGGATGAAGAGCAGTCAAACTGATTTATAAGAGGATGAAGAGCAGTCAAACTGCTTTATATAAGGATGAAGAGCAGTCAAACTGATTTATAAACGGACGAAGAGCAGTCAATAATCGGACGAAGAGCAGCCAAACTGTTCTATAGGAGGATGAAGCGCAGTCAAACTGTTTTACACGAGGATGTAGAGCAGTCAGACTGGTTTACAAGAGTATGAAGAGCATTAAACCTGTTTTACAAGAGGTTGAAGAACAGTCAAACTGTTTTATAAGAGGATGAAGAACAGTCAAACTGATTTACAAGAGGTTGAAGAACAGTCAAACTGTTTTATAAGAGGATGAAGAGCAGTCAAACTGATTTATAATCGGACGAAGAGCAGTCAAACGGTTTTATAAGAGGATGAAGAGCAGTCAAATTGATTTATAAGAGGATGAAGAGCAGTCAAACTGATTTATAAGAGGATGAAGAGCAGTCAAACTGCTTTATAAAAGGATGAAGAGCAGTCAAACTGTTTTATAAGCAGACGAAGAGCAGTCAAACTGATTTATAATCGGACGAAGAGCAGTCAAACTGATTTATAAAAGGATGAAGAGCAGTCAAACTGTTTTATAAGCGGATGAACCGCAGTCAAACTGATTTATAATCGGACGAAGAGCAGTCAAACTGATTTATAAGAGGATGAAGAGCAGTCAAACTGCTTTATAAGAGGATGAAGAGCAGTCAAACTGTTTTATAGGAGGATGAAGCGCAGTCAAACTGATTTATAATCGGACGAAGAGCAGTCAAACTGATTTATAAGAGGATGAAGAGCAGTCAAACTGCTTTATAAGAGGATGAAGAGCAGTCAAACTGTTTTATAGGAGGATGAAGCGCAGTCAAACTGGTTTATATGAGGATGAAGAGCAGTCAAACTGATTTATAAGAGGATGAAGAGCAGTCAAATTGATTTATAAGAGGATGAAGAGCAGTCAAACTGATTTATAAGCGGACGAACAGCAGTCAAACTGATTTATAATCGGACGAAGAGCAGTCAAACGGTTTTATAAGAGGACGAAGAGCAGTCAAACTGATTTAAAAGAGGATGAAGAGCAGTCAATCTGATTTATAAGAGGATGAAGAGCAGTGAAACTGCTTTATAAAACGATGAAGAGCAGTCAAACTGTTTTATAAGAGGGCGAAGTGCAGTCAAACTGATTTGTAAGAGGATAAAGAGCACTCAAACTGATTTATAAGAGGATGAAGAGCAGTCAAACTGCTTTATATAAGGATGAAGAGCAGTCAAACTGATTTATAAACGGACGAAGAGCAGTCAAACTGATTTATAATCGGACGAAGAGCAGTCAAACGGTTTTATAAGAGGATGAAGAGCAGTCAAATTGATTTATAAGAGGATGAAGAGCAGTCAAACTGATTTATAATCCGACGAAGAGCAGTCAAACTGTTCTATAGGAGGATGAAGCGCAGTCAAACTGGTTTATAAGAGGATGGAGAGCAGTCAAACTGATTTATAATCGGACGAAGAGCAGTCAAACGGTTTTATAAGAGGATGAAGAGCAGTCAAATTGATTTATAAGAGGATGAAGAGCAGTCAAACGGTTTTATAAGAGGATGAAGAGCAGTCAAATTGATTTATAAGAGGATGAAGAGCAGTCAAACTGATTTATAAGCGGACGAACAGCAGTCAAACTGATTTATAATCGGACGAAGAGCAGTCAAACGGTTTTATAAGAGGACGAAGAGCAGTCAAACTGATTTATAAGAGGATGAAGAGCAGTCAATCTGATTTATAAGAGGATGAAGAGCAGTGAAACTGCTTTATAAAACGATGAAGAGCAGTCAAACTGTTTTATAAGAGGACGAAGTTCAGTCAAACTGATTTGTAAGAGGATGAAGAGCACTCAAACTGATTTATAAGAGGATGAAGAGCAGTCAAACTGCTTTATATAAGGATGAAGAGCAGTCAAACTGATTTATAAACGGACGAAGAGCAGTCAATAATCGGACGAAGAGCAGCCAAACTGTTCTCTAGGAGGATGAAGCGCAGTCAAACTGTTTTACACGAGGATGTAGAGCAGTCAGACTGGTTTACAAGAGTATGAAGAGCAGTCAACCTGTTTTACAAGAGGTTGAAGAGCAGTCAAACTGTTTTATAAGAGGATGAAGAGCAGTCAAACTGATTTATAAGAGGATGAAGAGCAGTCAAACTGCTTTATAAAAGGATGAAGAGCAGTCAAACTGATTTATAATCGGACGAAGAGCAGTCAAACTGATTTATAATCGGACGAAGAGCAGTCAAACTGATTTATAAAAGGATGAAGAGCAGTCAAACTGTTTTATAAGCGGATGAACCGCAGTCAAACTGATTTATAATCGGACGAAGAGCAGTCAAACTGATTTATAAGAGGATGAAGAGCAGTCAAACTGCTTTATAAGAGGATGAAGAGCAGTCAAACTGTTTTATAGGAGGATGAAGCGCAGTCAAACTGATTTATAATCGGACGAAGAGCAGTCAAACTGATTTATAAGAGGATGAAGAGCAGTCAAACTGCTTTATAAGAGGATGAAGAGCAGTCAAACTGTTTTATAGGAGGATGAAGCGCAGTCAAACTGGTTTATATGAGGATGAAGAGCAGTCAAACTGATTTATAAGAGGATGAAGAGCAGTCAAACTGCTTTATATAAGGATGAAGAGCAGTCAAACTGATTTATAAACGGACGAAGAGCAGTCAATAATCGGACGAAGAGCAGCCAAACTGTTCTATAGGAGGATGAAGCGCAGTCAAACTGTTTTACACGAGGATGTAGAGCAGTCAGACTGGTTTACAAGAGTATGAAGAGCATTAAACCTGTTTTACAAGAGGTTGAAGAACAGTCAAACTGTTTTATAAGAGGATGAAGAGCAGTCAAACTGATTTACAAGAGGTTGAAGAACAGTCAAACTGTTTTATAAGAGGATGAAGAGCAGTCAAACTGATTTATAATCGGACGAAGAGCAGTCAAACGGTTTTATAAGAGGATGAAGAGCAGTCAAATTGATTTATAAGAGGATGAAGAGCAGTCAAACGGTTTTATAAGAGGATGAAGAGCAGTCAAATTGATTTATAAGAGGATGAAGAGCAGTCAGACTGCTCTATAAGAGGATGAAGAGCAGTCAAACTGCTTAACAAAACGATGAAGAGCAGTCAAACTGTTTTATAAGAGGACGAAGAGCAGTCAAACTGATTTATAAGAGGATGAAGAGCAGTCAAACTGATTTAAAAGAGGATGAAGAGCAGTCAAACTGCTTTATAAAAGGATGAAGAGCAGTCAAACTGATTTATAATCGGATGAACAGCAGTCAATAATCGGACGAAGAGCAGTCAAACTGTTATATAGGAGGACGAAGAGCAGTCAAACTGAATTATAATCGGATGAAGAGCAGTCAAACTGATTTATAAGAGGATGAAGAGCAGTCAAACTGCTTTATAAAAGGATGAAGATCAGTCAAACTGTTTAAAAAGAGGACGAAGAGCAGTCAAACTGTTTTATAAGCGGACGAACAGCAGTCAAACTGATTTATAATCGGACGAAGAGCAGTCAAACTGATTTATAATCGGACGAAGAGCAGTCAAACGGTTTTATAAGAGGATGAAGAGCAGTCAAATTGATTTATAAGAGGATGAAGAGCAGTCAAACGGTTTTATAAGAGGATGAAGAGCAGTCAAATTGATTTATAAGAGGATGAAGAGCAGTCAAACTGATTTATAAGCGGACGAACAGCAGTCAAACTGATTTATAATCGGACGAAGAGCAGTCAAACGGTTTTATAAGAGGAGGACGAAGAGCAGTCAAACTGATTTAAAAGAGGATGAAGAGCAGTCAATCTGATTTATAAGAGGATGAAGAGCAGTGAAACTGCTTTATAAAACGATGAAGAGCAGTCAAACTGTTTTATAAGAGGACGAAGTGCAGTCAAACTGATTTGTAAGAGGATAAAGAGCACTCAAACTGATTTATAAGAGGATGAAGAGCAGTCAAACTGCTTTATATAAGGATGAAGAGCAGTCAAACTGATTTATAAACGGACGAAGAGCAGTCAAACTGATTTATAATCGGACGAAGAGCAGTCAAACGGTTTTATAAGAGGATGAAGAGCAGTCAAATTGATTTATAAGAGGATGAAGAGCAGTCAAACTGATTTATAATCCGACGAAGAGCAGTCAAACTGTTCTATAGGAGGATGAAGCGCAGTCAAACTGGTTTATAAGAGGATGAAGAGCAGTCAAACTGATTTATAATCGGACGAAGAGCAGTCAAACGGTTTTATAAGAGGATGAAGAGCAGTCAAATTGATTTATAAGAGGATGAAGAGCAGTCAAACGGTTTTATAAGAGGATGAAGAGCAGTCAAATTGATTTATAAGAGGATGAAGAGCAGTCAAACTGATTTATAAGCGGACGAACAGCAGTCAAACTGATTTATAATCGGACGAAGAGCAGTCAAACGGTTTTATAAGAGGACGAAGAGCAGTCAAACTGATTTATAAGAGGATGAAGAGCAGTCAATCTGATTTATAAGAGGATGAAGAGCAGTGAAACTGCTTTATAAAACGATGAAGAGCAGTCAAACTGTTTTATAAGAGGACGAAGTGCAGTCAAACTGATTTGTAAGAGGATGAAGAGCACTCAAACTGATTTATAAGAGGATGAAGAGCAGTCAAACTGCTTTATATAAGGATGAAGAGCAGTCAAACTGATTTATAAACGGACGAAGAGCAGTCAATAATCGGACGAAGAGCAGCCAAACTGTTCTCTAGGAGGATGAAGCGCAGTCAAACTGTTTTACACGAGGATGTAGAGCAGTCAGACTGGTTTACAAGAGTATGAAGAGCAGTCAACCTGTTTTACAAGAGGTTGAAGAGCAGTCAAACTGTTTTATAAGAGGATGAAGAGCAGTCAAACTGATTTATAAGAGGATGAAGAGCAGTCAAACTGCTTTATAAAAGGATGAAGAGCAGTCAAACTGTTTTATAAGCAGACGAAGAGCAGTCAAACTGATTTATAATCGGACGAAGAGCAGTCAAACTGATTTATAAAAGGATGAAGAGCAGTCAAACTGTTTTATAAGCGGATGAACCGCAGTCAAACTGATTTATAATCGGACGAAGAGCAGTCAAACTGATTTATAAGAGGATTAAGAGCAGTCAAACTGCTTTATAAGAGGATGAACAGCAGTCAAACTGTTTTATAGGAGGATGAAGCGCAGTCAAACTGGTTTATATGAGGATGAAGAGCAGTCAAACTGATTTATAAGAGGATGAAGAGCAGTCAAACTGCTTTATATAAGGATGAAGAGCAGTCAAACTGATTTATAAACGGACGAAGAGCAGTCAATAATCGGACGAAGAGCAGCCAAACTATTATATAGGAGGATGAAGCGCAGTCAAACTGTTTTACACGAGGATGTAGAGCAGTCAGACTGGTTTACAAGAGTATGAAGGGCATTCAACCTGTTTTACAAGAGGTTGAAGAACAGTCAAACTGTTTTATAAGAGGATGAAGAGCAGTCAAACTGATTTACAAGAGGTTGAAGAACAGTCAAACTGTTTTATAAGAGGATGAAGAGCAGTCAAACTGCTTTATAATCGGACGAAGAGCAGTCAATAATCGGACGAAGAGCAGTCAAACTGTTATATAGGAGGACGAAGAGCAGTCAAACTGAATTATAATCGGATGAAGAGCAGTCAAACTGATTTATAAGAGGATGAAGAGCAGTCAAACTGCTTTATAAAAGGATGAAGAGCAGTCAAACTGATTTATAATCGGATGAACAGCAGTCAATAATCGGACGAAGAGCAGTCAAACTGTTATATAGGAGGACGAAGAGCAGTCAAACTGAATTATAATCGGATGAAGAGCAGTCAAACTGATTTATAAGAGGATGAAGAGCAGTCAAACTGCTTTATAAAAGGATGAAGATCAGTCAAACTGTTTAAAAAGAGGACGAAGAGCAGTCAAACTGTTTTATAAGCGGACGAACAGCAGTCAAACTGATTTATAATCGGACGAAGAGCAGTCAAACTGATTTATAATCGGACGAAGAGCAGTCAAACGGTTTTATAAGAGGATGAAGAGCAGTCAAATTGATTTATAAGAGGATGAAGAGCAGTCAAACGGTTTTATAAGAGGATGAAGAGCAGTCAAATTGATTTATAAGAGGATGAAGAGCAGTCAAACTGATTTATAAGCGGACGAACAGCAGTCAAACTGATTTATAATCGGACGAAGAGCAGTCAAACGGTTTTATAAGAGGACGAAGAGCAGTCAAACTGATTTATAAGAGGATGAATAGCAGTCAAACTGATTTATAATCGGACGAAGAGCAGTCAAACGGTTTTATAAGAGGATGAAGAGCAGTCAAATTGATTTATAAGAGGATGAAGAGCAGTCAAACTGATTTATAATCCGACGAAGAGCAGTCAAACTGTTCTATAAGAGGATGAAGCGCAGTCAAACTGGTTTATAAGAGGATGAAGAGCAGTCAAACTGATTTATAATCGGACGAAGAGCAGTCAAACGGTTTTATAAGAGGATGAAGAGCAGTCAAATTGATTTATAAGAGGATGAAGAGCAGTCAAACGGTTTTATAAGAGGATGAAGAGCAGTCAAATTGATTTATAAGAGGATGAAGAGCAGTCAAACTGATTTATAAGCGGATGAACAGCAGTCAAACTGATTTATAATCCGACGAAGAGCAGTCAAACGGTTTTATAAGAGGACGAAGAGAAGTCAAACTGATTTAAAAGAGGATGAAGAGCAGTCAATCTGATTTATAAGAGGATGAAGAGCAGTGAAACTGCTTTATAAAACGATGAAGAGCAGTCAAACTGTTTTATAAGAGGACGAAGTGCAGTCAAACTGATTTGTAAGAGGATGAAGAGCACTCAAACTGATTTATAAGAGGATGAAGAGCAGTCAAACTGCTTTATATAAGGATGAAGAGCAGTCAAACTGATTTATAAACGGACGAAGAGCAGTCAAACTGATTTATAATCGGACGAAGAGCAGTCAAACGGTTTTATAAGAGGATGAAGAGCAGTCAAATTGATTTATAAGAGGATGAAGAGCAGTCAAACTGATTTATAATCCGACGAAGAGCAGTCAAACTGTTCTATAGGAGGATGAAGCGCAGTCAAACTGGTTTATAAGAGGATGAAGAGCAGTCAAACTGATTTATAATCGGACGAAGAGCAGTCAAACGGTTTTATAAGAGGATGAAGAGCAGTCAAATTGATTTATAAGAGGATGAAGAGCAGTCAAACGGTTTTATAAGAGGATGAAGAGCAGTCAAATTGATTTATAAGAGGATGAAGAGCAGTCAAACTGATTTATAAGCGGACGAACAGCAGTCAAACTGATTTATAATCGGACGAAGAGCAGTCAAACGGTTTTATAAGAGGACGAAGAGCAGTCAAACTGATTTATAAGAGGATGAAGAGCAGTCAATCTGATTTATAAGAGGATGAAGAGCAGTGAAACTGCTTTATAAAACGATGAAGAGCAGTCAAACTGTTTTATAAGAGGACGAAGTGCAGTCAAACTGATTTGTAAGAGGATGAAGAGCACTCAAACTGATTTATAAGAGGATGAAGAGCAGTCAAACTGCTTTATATAAGGATGAAGAGCAGTCAAACTGATTTATAAACGGACGAAGAGCAGTCAATAATCGGACGAAGAGCAGCCAAACTGTTCTCTAGGAGGATGAAGCGCAGTCAAACTGTTTTACACGAGGATGTAGAGCAGTCAGACTGGTTTACAAGAGTATGAAGAGCAGTCAACCTGTTTTACAAGAGGTTGAAGAGCAGTCAAACTGTTTTATAAGAGGATGAAGAGCAGTCAAACTGATTTATAAGAGGATGAAGAGCAGTCAAACTGCTTTATAAAAGGATGAAGAGCAGTCAAACTGTTTTATAAGCAGACGAAGAGCAGTCAAACTGATTTATAATCGGACGAAGAGCAGTCAAACTGATTTATAAAAGGATGAAGAGCAGTCAAACTGTTTTATAAGCGGATGAACCGCAGTCAAACTGATTTATAATCGGACGAAGAGCAGTCAAACTGATTTATAAAAGGATGAAGAGCAGTCAAACTGCTTTATAAGAGGATGAAGAGCAGTCAAACTGTTTTATAGGAGGATGAAGCGCAGTCAAACTGGTTTATATGAGATGAAGAGCAGTCAAACTGATTTATAAGAGGATGAAGAGCAGTAAAACTGCTTTATATAAGGATGAAGAGCAGTCAAACTGATTTATAAACGGACGAAGAGCAGTCAATAATCGGACGAAGAGCAGCCAAACTGTTCTATAGGAGGATGAAGCGCAGTCAAACTGTTTTACACGAGGATGTAGAGCAGTCAGACTGGTTTACAAGAGTATGAAGAGCATTCAACCTGTTTTACAAGAGGTTGAAGAACAGTCAAACTGTTTTATAAGAGGATGAAGAGCAGTCAAACTGATTTACAAGAGGTTGAAGAACAGTCAAACTGTTTTATAAGAGGATGAAGAGCAGTCAAACTGATTTATAATCGGACGAAGAGCAGTCAAACGGTTTTATAAGAGGATGAAGAGCAGTCAAATTGATTTATAAGAGGATGAAGAGCAGTCAAACGGTTTTATAAGAGGATGAAGAGCAGTCAAATTGATTTATAAGAGGATGAAGAGCAGTCAGACTGCTCTATAAGAGGATGAAGAGCAGTCAAACTGCTTAACAAAACGATGAAGAGCAGTCAAACTGTTTTATAAGAGGACGAAGAGCAGTCAAACTGATTTATAAGAGGATGAAGAGCAGTCAAACTGATTTAAAAGAGGATGAAGAGCAGTCAAACTGTTTTATAAGAGGACGAAGTGCAGTCAAACTGATTTGTAAGAGGATGAAGAGCACTCAAACTGATTTATAAGAGGATGAAGAGCAGTCAAACTGCTTTATATAAGGATGAAGAGCAGTCAAACTGATTTATAAACGGACGAAGAGCAGTCAAACTGATTTATAATCGGACGAAGAGCAGTCAAACGGTTTTATAAGAGGATGAAGAGCAGTCAAATTGATTTATAAGAGGATGAAGAGCAGTCAAACTGATTTATAATCCGACGAAGAGCAGTCAAACTGTTCTATAGGAGGATGAAGCGCAGTCAAACTGGTTTATAAGAGGATGAAGAGCAGTCAAACTGATTTATAATCGGACGAAGAGCAGTCAAACGGTTTTATAAGAGGATGAAGAGCAGTCAAATTGATTTATAAGAGGATGAAGAGCAGTCAAACGGTTTTATAAGAGGATGAAGAGCAGTCAAATTGATTTATAAGAGGATGAAGAGCAGTCAAACTGATTTATAAGCGGACGAACAGCAGTCAAACTGATTTATAATCGGACGAAGAGCAGTCAAACGGTTTTATAAGAGGACGAAGAGCAGTCAAACTGATTTATAAGAGGATGAAGAGCAGTCAATCTGATTTATAAGAGGATGAAGAGCAGTGAAACTGCTTTATAAAACGATGAAGAGCAGTCAAACTGTTTTATAAGAGGACGAAGTGCAGTCAAACTGATTTGTAAGAGGATGAAGAGCACTCAAACTGATTTATAAGAGGATGAAGAGCAGTCAAACTGCTTTATATAAGGATGAAGAGCAGTCAAACTGATTTATAAACGGACGAAGAGCAGTCAATAATCGGACGAAGAGCAGCCAAACTGTTCTCTAGGAGGATGAAGCGCAGTCAAACTGTTTTACACGAGGATGTAGAGCAGTCAGACTGGTTTACAAGAGTATGAAGAGCAGTCAACCTGTTTTACAAGAGGTTGAAGAGCAGTCAAACTGTTTTATAAGAGGATGAAGAGCAGTCAAACTGATTTATAAGAGGATGAAGAGCAGTCAAACTGCTTTATAAAAGGATGAAGAGCAGTCAAACTGTTTTATAAGCAGACGAAGAGCAGTCAAACTGATTTATAATCGGACGAAGAGCAGTCAAACTGATTTATAAAAGGATGAAGAGCAGTCAAACTGTTTTATAAGCGGATGAACCGCAGTCAAACTGATTTATAATCGGACGAAGAGCAGTCAAACTGATTTATAAAAGGATGAAGAGCAGTCAAACTGCTTTATAAGAGGATGAAGAGCAGTCAAACTGTTTTATAGGAGGATGAAGCGCAGTCAAACTGGTTTATATGAGATGAAGAGCAGTCAAACTGATTTATAAGAGGATGAAGAGCAGTAAAACTGCTTTATATAAGGATGAAGAGCAGTCAAACTGATTTATAAACGGACGAAGAGCAGTCAATAATCGGACGAAGAGCAGCCAAACTGTTCTATAGGAGGATGAAGCGCAGTCAAACTGTTTTACACGAGGATGTAGAGCAGTCAGACTGGTTTACAAGAGTATGAAGAGCATTCAACCTGTTTTACAAGAGGTTGAAGAACAGTCAAACTGTTTTATAAGAGGATGAAGAGCAGTCAAACTGATTTACAAGAGGTTGAAGAACAGTCAAACTGTTTTATAAGAGGATGAAGAGCAGTCAAACTGATTTATAATCGGACGAAGAGCAGTCAAACGGTTTTATAAGAGGATGAAGAGCAGTCAAATTGATTTATAAGAGGATGAAGAGCAGTCAAACGGTTTTATAAGAGGATGAAGAGCAGTCAAATTGATTTATAAGAGGATGAAGAGCAGTCAGACTGCTTTATATAAGGATGAAGAGCAGTCAAACTGATTTATAAACGGACGAAGAGCAGTCAAACTGATTTATAATCGGACGAAGAGCAGTCAAACGGTTTTATAAGAGGATGAAGAGCAGTCAAATTGATTTATAAGAGGATGAAGAGCAGTCAAACTGATTTATAATCCGACGAAGAGCAGTCAAACTGTTCTATAGGAGGATGAAGCGCAGTCAAACTGGTTTATAAGAGGATGAAGAGCAGTCAAACTGATTTATAATCGGACGAAGAGCAGTCAAACGGTTTTATAAGAGGATGAAGAGCAGTCAAATTGATTTATAAGAGGATGAAGAGCAGTCAAACGGTTTTATAAGAGGATGAAGAGCAGTCAAATTGATTTATAAGAGGATGAAGAGCAGTCAAACTGATTTATAAGCGGACGAACAGCAGTCAAACTGATTTATAATCGGACGAAGAGCAGTCAAACGGTTTTATAAGAGGACGAAGAGCAGTCAAACTGATTTATAAGAGGATGAAGAGCAGTCAATCTGATTTATAAGAGGATGAAGAGCAGTGAAACTGCTTTATAAAACGATGAAGAGCAGTCAAACTGTTTTATAAGAGGACGAAGTGCAGTCAAACTGATTTGTAAGAGGATGAAGAGCACTCAAACTGATTTATAAGAGGATGAAGAGCAGTCAAACTGCTTTATATAAGGATGAAGAGCAGTCAAACTGATTTATAAACGGACGAAGAGCAGTCAATAATCGGACGAAGAGCAGCCAAACTGTTCTCTAGGAGGATGAAGCGCAGTCAAACTGTTTTACACGAGGATGTAGAGCAGTCAGACTGGTTTACAAGAGTATGAAGAGCAGTCAACCTGTTTTACAAGAGGTTGAAGAGCAGTCAAACTGTTTTATAAGAGGATGAAGAGCAGTCAAACTGATTTATAAGAGGATGAAGAGCAGTCAAACTGCTTTATAAAAGGATGAAGAGCAGTCAAACTGTTTTATAAGCAGACGAAGAGCAGTCAAACTGATTTATAATCGGACGAAGAGCAGTCAAACTGATTTATAAAAGGATGAAGAGCAGTCAAACTGTTTTATAAGCGGATGAACCGCAGTCAAACTGATTTATAATCGGACGAAGAGCAGTCAAACTGATTTATAAAAGGATGAAGAGCAGTCAAACTGCTTTATAAGAGGATGAAGAGCAGTCAAACTGTTTTATAGGAGGATGAAGCGCAGTCAAACTGGTTTATATGAGATGAAGAGCAGTCAAACTGATTTATAAGAGGATGAAGAGCAGTAAAACTGCTTTATATAAGGATGAAGAGCAGTCAAACTGATTTATAAACGGACGAAGAGCAGTCAATAATCGGACGAAGAGCAGCCAAACTGTTCTATAGGAGGATGAAGCGCAGTCAAACTGTTTTACACGAGGATGTAGAGCAGTCAGACTGGTTTACAAGAGTATGAAGAGCATTCAACCTGTTTTACAAGAGGTTGAAGAACAGTCAAACTGTTTTATAAGAGGATGAAGAGCAGTCAAACTGATTTACAAGAGGTTGAAGAACAGTCAAACTGTTTTATAAGAGGATGAAGAGCAGTCAAACTGATTTATAATCGGACGAAGAGCAGTCAAACGGTTTTATAAGAGGATGAAGAGCAGTCAAATTGATTTATAAGAGGATGAAGAGCAGTCAAACGGTTTTATAAGAGGATGAAGAGCAGTCAAATTGATTTATAAGAGGATGAAGAGCAGTCAGACTGCTCTATAAGAGGATGAAGAGCAGTCAAACTGCTTAACAAAACGATGAAGAGCAGTCAAACTGTTTTATAAGAGGACGAAGAGCAGTCAAACTGATTTATAAGAGGATGAAGAGCAGTCAAACTGATTTAAAAGAGGATGAAGAGCAGTCAAACTGCTTTATAAAAGGATGAAGAGCAGTCAAACTGATTTATAATCGGATGAACAGCAGTCAATAATCGGACGAAGAGCAGTCAAACTGTTATATAGGAGGACGAAGAGCAGTCAAACTGAATTATAATCGGATGAAGAGCAGTCAAACTGATTTATAAGAGGATGAAGAGCAGTCAAACTGCTTTATAAAAGGATGAAGATCAGTCAAACTCTTTAAAAAGAGGACGAAGAGCAGTCAAACTGTTTTATAAGCGGACGAACAGCAGTCAAACTGATTTATAATCGGACGAAGAGCAGTCAAACTGATTTATAATCGGACGAAGAGCAGTCAAACGGTTTTATAAGAGGATGAAGAGCAGTCAAATTGATTTATAAGAGGATGAAGAGCAGTCAAACGGTTTTATAAGAGGATGAAGAGCAGTCAAATTGATTTATAAGAGGATGAAGAGCAGTCAAACTGATTTATAAGCGGACGAACAGCAGTCAAACTGATTTATAATCGGACGAAGAGCAGTCAAACGGTTTTATAAGAGGACGAAGAGCAGTCAAACTGATTTATAAGAGGATGAATAGCAGTCAAACTGATTTATAAGAGGATGAAGAGCAGTGAAACTGCTTTATAAAACGATGAAGAGCAGTCAAACTGTTTTATAAGAGGACGAAGTGCAGTCAAACTGATTTGTAAGAGGATGAAGAGCAGTCAAACTGATTTATAAGAGGATGAAGAGCAGTCAAACTGCTTTATATAAGGATGAAGAGCAGTCAAACTGATTTATAAACGGACGAAGAGCAGTCAATAATCGGACGAAGAGCAGCCAAACTGTTCTATAGGAGGATGAAGCGCAGTCAAACTGTTTTACACGAGGATGTAGAGCAGTCAGACTGGTTTACAAGAGTATGAAGAGCAGTCAAACTGATTTACAAGAGGTTGAAGAACAGTCAAACTGTTTTATAAGAGGATGAAGAGCAGTCAAACTGATTTATAAGAGGATGAAGAGCAGTCAAACTGCTTTATAAAAGGATGAAGAGCAGTCAAACTGTTTTATAAGCAGATGAAGAGCAGTCAAACTGATTTATAATCGGACGAAGAGCAGTCAAACTGATTTATAAGAGGATGAAGAGCAGTCAAACTCTTTTATAAGCGGATGAACCGCAGTCAAACTGATTTATAATCGGACGAAGAGCAGTCAAACTGATTTATAAGAGGATGAAGAGCAGTCAAACTGCTTTATAAGAGGATGAAGAGCAGTCAAACTGTTTTATAGGAGGATGAAGCGCAGTCAAACTGGTTTATATGAGGATGAAGAGCAGTCAAACTGCTTTATAAGAGGATGAAGAGCAGTCAAACTGCTTTATAAAACGATGAAGAGCAGTCAAACTGTTTTATAAGAGGACGAAGAGCAGTCAAACTGATTTATAAGAGGATGAAGAGCAGTCAAACTGATTTAAAAGAGGATGAAGAGCAGTCAAACTGCTTTATAAAAGGATGAAGAGCAGTCAAACTGATTTATAATCGGATGAAAAGCAGTCAATAATCGGACGAAGAGCAGTCAAACTGTTATATAGGAGGACGAAGAGCAGTCAAACTGAATTATAATCGGATGAAGAGCAGTCAAACTGATTTATAAGAGGATGAAGAGCAGTCAAACTGCTTTATAAAAGGATGAAGAGTAGTCAAACTGTTTAATAAGAGGACGAAGAGCAGTCAAACTGTTTTATAAGCGGACGAACAGCAGTCAAACTGATTTATAATCGGACGAAGAGCAGTCAAACTGATTTATAATCGCACGAAGAGCAGTCAAACGGTTTTATAAGAGGATGAAGAGCAGTCAAATTGATTTATAAGAGGATGAAGAGCAGTCAAACTGATTTATAATCCGACGAAGAGCAGTCAAACTGTTCTATAGGAGGATGAAGCGCAGTCAAACTGGTTTATAAGAGGATGAAGAGCAGTCAAACTGATTTATAATCGGACGAAGAGCAGTCAAACGGTTTTATAAGAGGATGAAGAGCAGTCAAATTGATTTATAAGAGGATGAAGAGCAGTCAAACGGTTTTATAAGAGGATGAAGAGCAGTCAAATTGATTTATAAGAGGATGAAGAGCAGTCAAACTGATTTATAAGCGGACGAACAGCAGTCAAACTGATTTATAATCGGACGAAGAGCAGTCAAACGGTTTTATAAGAGGACGAAGAGCAGTCAAACTGATTTATAAGAGGATGAAGAGCAGTCAAACTGATTTATAAGAGGATGAAGAGCAGTGAAACTGCTTTATAAAACGATGAAGAGCAGTCAAACTGTTTTATAAGAGGACGAAGTGCAGTCAAACTGATTTGTAAGAGGATGAAGAGCACTCAAACTGATTTATAAGAGGATGAAGAGCAGTCAAACTGCTTTATATAAGGATGAAGAGCAGTCAAACTGATTTATAAACGGACGAAGAGCAGTCAATAATCGGACGAAGAGCAGCCAAACTGTTCTCTAGGAGGATGAAGCGCAGTCAAACTGTTTTACACGAGGATGTAGAGCAGTCAGACTGGTTTACAAGAGTATGAAGAGCAGTCAAACTGCTTTATAAGAGGATGAAGAGCAGTCAAACTGTTTTATAGGAGGATGAAGCGCAGTCAAACTGGTTTATATGAGGATGAAGAGCAGTCAAACTGATTTATAAGAGGATGAAGAGCAGTCAAACTGCTTTATATAAGGATGAAGAGCAGTCAAACTGATTTATAAACGGACGAAGAGCAGTCAATAATCGGACGAAGAGCAGCCAAACTGTTCTCTAGGAGGATGAAGCGCAGTCAAACTGTTTTACACGAGGATGTAGAGCAGTCAGACTGGTTTACAAGAGTATGAAGAGCATTCAACCTGTTTTACAAGAGGTTGAAGAACAGTCAAACTGTTTTATAAGAGGATGAAGAGCAGTCAAACTGATTTATAAGAGGATGAAGAGCAGTCAAACTGCTTTATAAAAGGATGAAGAGCAGTCAAACTGTTTTATAAGCAGACGAAGAGCAGTCAAACTGATTTATAATCGGACGAAGAGCAGTCAAACTGATTTATAAAAGGATGAAGAGCAGTCAAACTCTTTTATAAGCAGATGAACCGCAGTCAAACTGATTTATAATCGGACGAAGAGCAGTCAAACTGATTTATAAGAGGATGAAGAGCAGTCAAACTGCTTTATAAGAGGATGAAGAGCAGTCAAACTGTTTTATAGGACGATGAAGCGCAGTCAAACTGGTTTATATGAGGATGAAGAGCAGTCAAACTGCTTTATAAGAAGATGAAGAGCACTCAAACTGCTTTATAAAACGACGAAGAGCAGTCAAACTGTTTTATAAGAGGACGAAGAGCAGTCAAACTGATTTATAAGAGGATGAAGAGCAGTCAAACTGATTTAAAAGAGGATGAAGAGCAGTCAAACTGCTTTATAAAAGGATGAAGAGCAGTCAAACTGATTTATAATCGGATGAAAAGCAGTCAATAATCGGACGAAGAGCAGTCAAACTGTTATATAGGAGGACGAAGAGCAGTCAAACTGAATTATAATCGGATGAAGAGCAGTCAAACTGATTTATAAGAGGATGAAGAGCAGTCAAACTGCTTTATAAAAGGATGAAGAGTAGTCAAACTGTTTAATAAGAGGACGAAGAGCAGTCAAACTGTTTTATAAGCGGACGAACAGCAGTCAAACTGATTTATAATCGGACGAAGAGCAGTCAAACGGTTTTATAAGAGGATGAAGAGCAGTCAAATTGATTTATAAGAGGATAAAGAGCAGTCAAACTGATTTATAATCCGACGAAGAGCAGTCAAACTGTTCTATAGGAGGATGAAGCGCAGTCAAACTGGTTTATAAGAGGATGAAGAGCAGTCAAACTGATTTATAATAGGACGAAGAGCAGTCAAACGGTTTTATAAGAGGATGAAGAGCAGTCAAATTGATTTATAAGAGGATGAAGAGCAGTCAAACGGTTTTATAAGAGGATGAAGAGCAGTCAAATTGATTTATAAGAGGATGAAGAGCAGTCAATCTGATTTATAAGAGGATGAAGAGCAGTGAAACTGCTTTATAAAACGATGAAGAGCAGTCAAACTGTTTTATAAGAGGACGAAGTGCAGTCAAACTGATTTGTAAGAGGATGAAGAGCACTCAAACTGATTTATAAGAGGATGAAGAGCAGTCAAACTGCTTTATATAAGGATGAAGAGCAGTCAAACTGATTTATAAACGGACGAAGAGCAGTCAATAATCGGACGAAGAGCAGCCAAACTGTTCTCTAGGAGGATGAAGCGCAGTCAAACTGTTTTACACGAGGATGTAGAGCAGTCAGACTGGTTTACAAGAGTATGAAGAGCAGTCAACCTGTTTTACAAGAGGTTGAAGAGCAGTCAAACTGTTTTATAAGAGGATGAAGAGCAGTCAAACTGATTTATAAGAGGATGAAGAGCAGTCAAACTGCTTTATAAAAGGATGAAGAGCAGTCAAACTGTTTTATAAGCAGACGAAGAGCAGTCAAACTGATTTATAATCGGACGAAGAGCAGTCAAACTGATTTATAAAAGGATGAAGAGCAGTCAAACTGTTTTATAAGCGGATGAACCGCAGTCAAACTGATTTATAATCGGACGAAGAGCAGTCAAACTGATTTATAAGAGGATGAAGAGCAGTCAAACTGCTTTATAAGAGGATGAAGAGCAGTCAAACTGTTTTATAGGAGGATGAAGCGCAGTCAAACTGGTTTATATGAGGATGAAGAGCAGTCAAACTGCTTTATAAGAGGATGAAGAGCAGTCAAACTGCTTTATAAAACGATGAAGAGCAGTCAAACTGTTTTATAAGAGGACGAAGAGCAGTCAAACTGATTTATAAGAGGATGAAGAGCAGTCAAACTGCTTTATAAAAGGATGAAGAGCAGTCAAACAGATTTATAATCGGATGAAAAGCAGTCAATAATCGGACGAAGAGCAGTCAAACTGTTATATAGGAGGACGAAGAGCAGTCAAACTGAATTATAATCGGATGAAGAGCAGTCAAACTGATTTATAAGAGGATGAAGAGCAGTCAAACTGCTTTATAAAAGGATGAAGAGTAGTCAAACTGTTTAATAAGAGGACGAAGAGCAGTCAAACTGTTTTATAAGCGGACGAACAGCAGTCAAACTGATTTATAATCGGACTAAGAGCAGTCAAACTGATTTATAATCGGACGAAGAGCAGTCAAACGGTTTTATAAGAGGATGAAGAGCAGTCAAATTGATTTATAAGAGGATGAAGAGCAGTCAAACTGATTTATAATCCGACGAAGAGCAGTCAAACTGTTCTATAGGAGGATGAAGCGCAGTCAAACTGGTTTATAGGAGGATGAAGAGCAGTCAAACTGCTTTATAAGAGGATGAAGAGCAGTCAAACTGCTTTATAAAACGATGAAGAGCAGTCAAACTGTTTTATAAGAGGACGAAGAGCAGTCAAACTTATTTATAAGAGGATGAAGAGCAGTCAAACTGATTTAAAAGAGGATGAAGAGCAGTCAAACTGCTTTATAAAAGGATGAAGAGCAGTCAAACTAATTTATAAAACGATGAAGAGCAGTCAAACTGTTTTATAAGAGGACGAAGAGCAGTCAAACTGATTTATAAGAGGATGAAGAGCAGTCAAACTGATTTAAAAGAGGATGAAGAGCAGTCAAACTGCTTTATAAGAGGATGAAGAGCAGTCAAACTGCTTTATAAAACGATGAAGAGCAGTCAAACTGTTTTATAAGAGGACGAAGAGCAGTCAAACTGATTTATAAGAGGATGAAGAGCAGTCAAACTGATTTAAAAGAGGATGAAGAGCAGTCAAACTGCTTTATAAAAGGATGAAGAGCAGTCAAACTGATTTATAATCGGATGAAAAGCAGTCAATAATCGGACGAAGAGCAGTCAAACTGTTATATAGGAGGACGAAGAGCAGTCAAACTGAATTATAATCGGATGAAGAGCAGGCAAACTGATTTATAAGAGGATGAAGAGCAGTCAAACTGCTTTATAAAAGGATGAAGAGTAGTCAAACTGTTTAATAAGAGGACGAAGAGCAGTCAAACTGTTTTATAAGCGGACGAACAGCAGTCAAACTGATTTATAATCGGACGAAGTGCAGTCAAACTGATTTATAATCGGACGAAGAGCAGTCAAACGGTTTTATAAGAGGATGAAGAGCAGTCAAATTGATTTATAAGAAGATGAAGAGCAGTCAAACTGATTTATAATCCGACGAAGAGCAGTCAAACTGTTCTATAGGAGGATGAAGCGCAGTCAAACTGGTTTATAGGAGGATGAAGAGCAGTCAAACTGCTTTATAAGAGGATGAAGAGCAGTCAAACTGCTTTATAAAACGATGAAGAGCAGTCAAACTGTTTTATAAGAGGACGAAGAGCAGTCAAACTGATTTATAAGAGGATGAAGAGCAGTCAAACTGATTTAAAAGAGGATGAAGAGCAGTCAAACTGCTTTATAAAAGGATGAAGAGCAGTCAAACTGCTTTATAAAACGATGAAGAGCAGTCAAACTGTTTTATAAGAGGACGAAGAGCAGTCAAACTGATTTATAAGAGGATGAAGAGCTGTCAAACTGATTTAAAAGAGGATGAAGAGCAGTCAAACTGCTTTATAAGAGGATGAAGAGCAGTCAAACTGCTTTATAAAACGATGAAGAGCAGTCAAACTGTTTTATAAGAGGACGAAGAGAAGTCAAACTGATTTATAAGAGGATGAAGAGCAGTCAAACTGATTTAAAAGATGATGAAGAGCAGTCAAACTGCTTTATAAAAGGATGAAGAGCAGTCAAACTGATTTATAATCGGATGAAAAGCAGTCAATAATCGGACGAAGAGCAGTCAAACTGTTATATAGGAGGACGAAGAGCAGTCAAACTGAATTATAATCGGATGAAGAGCAGGCAAACTGATTTATAAGAGGATGAAGAGCAGTCAAACTGCTTTATAAAAGGATGAAGAGTAGTCAAACTGTTTAATAAGAGGACGAAGAGCAGTCAAACTGTTTTATAAGCGGACGAACAGCAGTCAAACTGATTTATAATCGGACGAAGAGCAGTCAAACTGATTTATAATCGGACGAAGAGCAGTCAAACGGTTTTATAAGAGGATGAAGAGCAGTCAAATTGATTTATAAGAGGATGAAGAGCAGTCAAACTGATTTATAATCCGACGAAGAGCAGTCAAACTGTTCTATAGGAGGATGAAGCGCAGTCAAACTGGTTTATAAGAGGATGAAGAGCAGTCAAATTGATTTATAAGAGGATGAAGAGCAGTCAAACGGTTTTATAAGAGGATGAAGAGCAGTCAAATTGATTTATAAGAGGATGAAGAGCAGTCAAACTGATTTATAAGCGGACGAACAGCAGTCAAACTGATTTATAATCGGACGAAGAGCAGTCAAACGGTTTTATAAGAGGACGAAGAGCAGTCAAACTGATTTATAAGAGGATGAAGAGCAGTCAAACTGATTTATAAGAGGATGAAGAGCAGTGAAACTGCTTTTTAAAACGATGAAGAGCAGTCAAACTGTTTTATAAGAGGACGAAGTGCAGTCAAACTGATTTGTAAGAGGATGAAGAGCACTCAAACTGATTTATAAGAGGATGAAGAGCAGTCAAACTGCTTTATATAAGGATGAAGAGCAGTCAAACTGATTTATAAACGGACGAAGAGCAGTCAATAATCGGACGAAGAGCAGCCAAACTGTTCTCTAGGAGGATGAAGCGCAGTCAAACTGTTTTACACGAGGATGTAGAGCAGTCAGACTGGTTTACAAGAGTATGAAGAGCAGTCAACCTGTTTTACAAGAGGTTGAAGAGCAGTCAAACTGTTTTATAAGAGGATGAAGAGCAGTCAAACTGATTTATAAGAGGATGAAGAGCAGTCAAACTGCTTTATAAAAGGATGAAGAGCAGTCAAACTGTTTTATAAGCAGACGAAGAGCAGTCAAACTGATTTATAATCGGACGAAGAGCAGTCAAACTGATTTATAAAAGTATGAAGAGAAGTCAAACTGTTTTATAAACGAATGAACCGCAGTCAAACCGATTTATAATCTGACGAAGAGCAGTCAAACTGATTTATAAGAGGATGAAGAGCAGTCAAACTGCTTTATAAGAGGATGAAGAGCAGTCAAACTGTTTTATAGGAGGATGAAGCGCAGTCAAACTGGTTTATATGAGGATGAAGAGCAGTCAAACTGATTTATAAGAGGATGAAGAGCAGTCAAACTGCTTTATATAAGGATGAAGAGCAGTCAAACTGATTTATAAACGGACGAAGAGCAGTCAATAATCGGACGAAGAGCAGCCAAACTGTTCTATAGGAGGATGAAGCGCAGTCAAACTGGTTTATATGAGGAGGAAGAGCAGTCAGACTGGTTTATAAGAGGATGAAGAGCAGTCAAACTGCTTTATAAAAGGATGAAGAGCAGTCAAACTCTTTTATAAGCGGATGAACCGCAGTCAAACTGATTTATAATCGGACGAAGAGCAGTCAAACTGATTTATAAGAGGATGAAGAGCAGTCAAACTGCTTTATAAGAGGATGAAGAGCAGTCAAACTGTTTTATAGGAGGATGAAGCGCAGTCAAACTGGTTTATATGAGGATGAAGAGCAGTCAAACTGCTTTATAAGAGGATGAAGAGCAGTCAAACTGCTTTATAAAACGACGAAGAGCAGTCAAACTGTTTTATAAGAGGACGAAGAGCAGTCAAACTGATTTATAAGAGGATGAAGAGCAGTCAAACTGATTTAAAAGAGGATGAAGAGCAGTCAAACTGCTTTATAAAAGGATGAAGAGCAGTCAAACTGATTTATAATCGGATGAAAAGCTGTCAATAATCGGACGAAGAGCAGTCAAACTGTTATATAGGAGGACGAAGAGCAGTCAAACTGAATTATAATCGGATGAAGAGCAGTCAAACTGATTTATAAGAGGATGAAGAGCAGTCAAACTGCTTTATAAAAGGATGAAGAGTAGTCAAACTGTTTAATAAGAGGACAAAGAGCAGTCAAACTGTTTTATAAGCGGACGAACAGCAGTCAAACTGATTTATAATCGGACGAAGAGCAGTCAAACTGATTTATAATCGGACGAAGAGCAGTCAAACGGTTTTATAAGAGGATGAAGAGCAGTCAAATTGATTTATAAGAGGATGAAGAGCAGTCAAACTGATTTATAATCCGACGAAGAGCAGTCAAACTGTTCTATAGGAGGATGAAGCGCAGTCAAACTGGTTTATAGGAGGATGAAGAGCAGTCAAACTGCTTTATAGGAGGATGAAGAGCAGTCAAACTGCTTTATAAAACGATGAAGAGCAGTCCAACTGTTTTATAAGAGGACGAAGAGCAGTCAAACTGATTTATAAGAGGATGAAGAGCAGTCAAACTGATTTATAAGAGGATGAAGAGCAGTCAAACTGCTTTATAAAAGGCTGAAGAGCAGTCAAACTGATTTATAATCGGACGAAGAGCAGTCAATGATCGGACGAAGAGCAGTCAAACTCTTCTATAGGAGGATGAAGCGCAGTCAAACTGTTTTACACGAGGATGTAGAGCAGTCAGACTGGTTTACAAGAGGATGAAGAGCAGTCAACCTGTTTTACAAGAGGATGAAGAGCAGTCAAACTGTTTTATAAGAGAATGAAGAGCAGTCTAACTGCTTTATAAAAGGATGAAGAGCAGTCAAACTGTTTTATAAGAGGACGAAGAGCAGTCAAACTGAATTATAATCGGATGAAGAGCAGTCAAACTGATTTATAAGAGGATGAAGAGCAGTCAAACTGCTTTATAAAAGGATGAAGAGCAGTCAAACTGTTTTATAAGAGGACGAAGAGCAGTCAAACTGTTTTATAAGCGGACAAACAGCAGTCAAACTGATTTATAATCGGACGAAGAGCAGTCAAACTGTTTTATAATCGGACGAAGAGCAGTGAAACGGTTTTATAAGAGGATGAAGAGCAGTCAAATTGATTTATAAGAGGATGAAGAGCAGTCAAACGGTTTTATAAGAGGATGAAAAGCAGTCAAATTGATTTATAAGAGGATGAAGAGCAGTCAAACTGATTTATAATCGGACGAAGAGCAGTCAAACTGATTTATAATCGGACGAAGAGCAGTCAAACGGTTTTATAAGAGGATGAAGAGCAATCAAATTGATTTATAAGACGATGAAGAGCAGTCAAACTGCTTTATAAAAGGATGAAGAGAAGTCAAACTGCTTTATAAAACGATGAAGAGCAGTCCAACTGTTTTATAAGAGGACGAAGAGCAGTCAAACTGATTTATAAGAGGATGAAGAGCACTCAAACTGATTTATAAGAGGATGAAGAGCAGTCAAACTGCTTTATAAAAGGCTGAAGAGCAGTCAAACTGATTTATAATCGGACGAAGAGCAGTCAATGATCGGACGAAGAGCAGTCAAACTCTTCTATAGGAGGATGAAGCGCAGTCAAACTGTTTTACACGAGGATGTAGAGCAGTCAGACTGGTTTACAAGAGGATGAAGAGCAGTCAACCTGTTTTACAAGAGGATGAAGAGCAGTCAAACTGTTTTATAAGAGAATGAAGAGCAGTCTAACTGCTTTATAAAAGGATGAAGAGCAGTCAAACTGTTTTATAAGAGGACGAAGAGCAGTCAAACTGAATTATAATCGGATGAAGAGCAGTCAAACTGATTTATAAGAGGATGAAGAGCAGTCAAACTGCTTTATAAAAGGATGAAGAGCAGTCAAACTGTTTTATAAGAGGACGAAGAGCAGTCAAACTGTTTTATAAGCGGACAAACAGCAGTCAAACTGATTTATAATCGGACGAAGAGCAGTCAAACTGTTTTATAATCGGACGAAGAGCAGTGAAACGGTTTTATAAGAGGATGAAGAGCAGTCAAATTGATTTATAAGAGGATGAAGAGCAGTCAAACGGTTTTATAAGAGGATGAAAAGCAGTCAAATTGATTTATAAGAGGATGAAGAGCAGTCAAACTGATTTATAATCGGACGAAGAGCAGTCAAACTGATTTATAATCGGACGAAGAGCAGTCAAACGGTTTTATAAGAGGATGAAGAGCAATCAAATTGATTTATAAGACGATGAAGAGCAGTCAAACTGCTTTATAAAAGGATGAAGAGAAGTCAAACTGTTTTATAAGAGGACGAAGAGCAGTCAAACTGATTTATAAGAGGATGAAGAGCAGTCAAACTGATTTATAAGAGGATGAAGAGCAGTCAAACTGCTTTATAAAAGGATGAAGAGCAGTCAAACTGATTTATAAACGGACGAAGAGCAGTCAATAATCGGACGAAGAGCAGCCAAACTGTTCTATAGGAGGATGAAGCGCAATCAAACTGTTTTACACGAGGATGTAGAGCAGTCAGACTGGTTTACAAGAGTATGAAGAGCAGTCAACCTGTTTTACAAGAGGTTGAAGAGCAGTAAAACTGTTTTATAAGAGGATGAAGAGCAGTCAAACTGATTTATAAAAGGATGAAGAGCAGTCAAACTGCTTTATAAAAGGATGAAGAGCAGTCAAACTGTTTTATAAGCAGACGAAGAGCAGTCAAACTGATTTATAATCGGACGAAGAGCAGTCAAACTGATTTATAAAAGGATGAAGAGCAGTCAAACTGTTTTATAAGCGGATGAACCGCAGTCAAACTGATTTATAAAAGGATGAAGAGCAGTCAAACTGTTTTATAAGCAGACGAAGAGCAGTCAAACTGATTTATAATCGGACGAACACCAGTCAAATGATTTATAATCGGACGAAGAGCAGTCAAACTGATTTATAATCGGACGAAGAGCAGTCAAACGGTTTTATAAGAGGATGAAGAGCAGTCAAATTCATTTATAAGAGGATGAAGAGCAGTCAAACTGCTTTATAAAAAGATGAAGCGCAGTCAAACTGTTTTATAAGAGGATGAAGAGCAGTCAAACTGTTTTACAAGAGGTTGAAGAGCAGTCAACCTGTTTTACAAGAGGATGAAGAGCAGTCAAACCGCTTTATAAAAGGATGAAGAGCAGTCAAACTGATTTATAATCGGACGAAGAGCAGTCAAACTGTTCTTTACGGGGATGAAGCGCAGTCAAACTGGTTTATAGGAGGATGAAGAGCAGTCAAACTATTTTATAAGAGGATGAAGAGCAGTCAAACTGTTCTATAGGAGGATGAAGCGCAGTCAAACTGGTTTATAGGAGGATGAAGAGCAGTCAAACTGCTTTATAGGAGGATGAAGAGCAGTCAAACTGCTTTATAAAACGATGAAGAGCAGTCCAACTGTTTTATAAGAGGACGAAGAGCAGTCAAACTGATTTATAAGAGGATGAAGAGCAGTCAAACTGATTTATAAGAGGATGAAGAGCAGTCAAACTGCTTTATAAAAGGCTGAAGAGCAGTCAAACTGATTTATAATCGGACGAAGAGCAGTCAATGATCGGACGAAGAGCAGTCAAACTCTTCTATAGGAGGATGAAGCGCAGTCAAACTGTTTTACACGAGGATGTAGAGCAGTCAGACTGGTTTACAAGAGGATGAAGAGCAGTCAACCTGTTTTACAAGAGGATGAAGAGCAGTCAAACTGTTTTATAAGAGAATGAAGAGCATCAAACTTCTTTATAAAAGGATGAAGAGCAGTCAAACTGTTTTATAAGAGGACGAAGAGCAGTCAAACTGTTTTATAAGCGGACGAACAGCAGTCAAACTGATTTATAATCGGACGAAGAGCAGTCAAACTGATTTATAATCGGACGAAGAGCAGTCAAACGGTTTTATAAGAGGATGAAGAGCAGTCAAACGGTTTTATAAGAGGATGAAGAGCAGTCAAATTGATTTATAAGAGGATGAAGAGCAGTCAAACTGCTTTATAAAAGGATGAAGAGCAGTCAAACTGTTTTATACGAGTATGTAGTGCAGTCAGACTGTTTTACAAGAGGTTGAAGAGCAGTCTACTGTTTTATAAGAGGACGAAGAGCAGTCAAAATGATTTATAATCGGATGAAGAGCAGTCAAACAGATTTATAAGAGGATGAAGAGCAGTCAAACTGCTTTATAAAAGGATGAAGAGCAGTCAAATTGTTTTATAAGAGGACGAAGAGCAGTCAAACTGATTTATAATCGGACGAAGAGCAGTCAAACGGTTTTATAAGAGGATGAAGAGCAGTCAAATTGATTTATAAGAGGATGAAGCGCAGTCAAACGGTTTTATAAGAGGATGAAAAGCAGTCAAATTGATTTATAAGAGGATGAAGAGCAGTCAAACTGATTTATAATCGGACGAAGAGCAGTCAAACTGATTTATAATCGGACGAAGAGCAGTCAAACGGTTTTATAAGAGGATGAAGAGCAATCAAATTGATTTATAAGACGATGAAGAGCAGTCAAACTGCTTTATAAAAGGATGAAGAGAAGTCAAACTGTTTTATAAGAGGACGAAGAGCAGTCAAACTGATTTATAAGAGGATGAAGAGCAGTCAAACTGATTTATAAGAGGATGAAGAGCAGTCAAACTGCTTTATAAAAGGTAGAAGAGCAGTCAAACTGATTTATAAACGGACGAAGAGCAGTCAATAATCGGACGAAGAGCATCCAAACTGTTCTATAGGAGGATGAAGCGCAATCAAACTGTTTTACACGAGGATGTAGAGCAGTCAGACTGGTTTACAAGAGTATGAAGAGCAGTCAACCTGTTTTACAAGAGGTTGAAGAGCAGTAAAACTGTTTTATAAGAGGATGAAGAGCAGTCAAACTGATTTATAAGGGATGAAGAGCAGTCAAACTGCTTTATAAAAGGATGAAGAGCAGTCAAACTGTTTTATAAGCAGACGAAGAGCAGTCAAACTGATTTATAATCGGACGAAAAGCAGTCAAATTGATTTATAAAAGGATGAAGAGCAGTCAAACTGTTTTATAAGCGGATGAACCGCAGTCAAACTGATTTATAATCGGACGAAGAGCAGTCAAACCGATTTATAAGAGGATGAAGAGCAGTCAAACTGCTTTATAAGAGGATGAAGAGCAGTCAAACTGTTCTATAGGAGGATGAAGCGCAGTCAAACTGGTTTATATGAGGATGAAGAGCAGTCAAACTGCTTTATAAGAGGACGAAGAGCAGTCAAACTGATTTATAAGAGGATGAAGAGCAGTCAAACTGATTTAAAAGAGGATGAAGAGCAGTCAAACTGCTTTATAAAAGGATGAAGAGCAGTCAAACTGATTTATAATCGGATGAACAGCAGTCAATAATTGGAGGAAGAGCAGTCAAACTGTTATATAGGAGGACGAAGAGCAGTCAAACTGAATTATAATCGGATGAAGAGCAGTCAAACTGATTTATAAGAGGATGAAGAGCAGTCAAACTGCTTTATAAAAGGATGAAGAGCAGTCAAACTGTTTAATAAGAGGACGAAGAGCAGTCAAACTGTTTTATAAGCGGACGAACACCAGTCAAATGATTTATAATCGGACGAAGAGCAGTCAAACTGAATTATAATCAGATGAAGAGCAGTCAAACTGATTTATAAGAGGATGAAGAGCAGTCAAATTGATTTATAAGAGGATGAAGAGCAGTCAAACTGCTTTATAAAAAGATGAAGCGCAGTCAAACTGTTTTATAAGAGGATGAAGAGCAGTCTAACTGTTTTACAAGAGGTTGAAGAGCAGTCAACCTGTATTTCACGAGGATGAAGAGCAGTCAAACCGCTTTATAAAAGGATGAAGAGCAGTCAAACTGATTTATAATCGGACGAAGAGCAGTCAAACTGTTCTATACGGGGATGAAGCGCAGTCAAACTGGTTTATAGGAGGATGAAGAGCAGTCAAACTATTTTATAAGAGGATGAAGAGCAGTCAAACTGATTTATAATCCGACGAAGAGCAGTCAAACTGTTCTATAGGAGGATGAAGCGCAGTCAAACTGGTTTATAGGAGGATGAAGAGCAGTCAAACTGCTTTATAGGAGGATGAAGAGCAGTCAAACTGCTTTATAAAACGATGAAGAGCAGTCCAACTGTTTTATAAGAGGACGAAGAGCAGTCAAACTGATTTATAAGAGGATGAAGAGCACTCAAACTGATTTATAAGAGGATGAAGAGCAGTCAAACTGCTTTATAAAAGGCTGAAGAGCAGTCAAACTGATTTATAATCGGACGAAGAGCAGTCAATGATCGGACGAAGAGCAGTCAAACTCTTCTATAGGAGGATGAAGCGCAGTCAAACTGTTTTACACGAGGATGTAGAGCAGTCAGACTGGTTTACAAGAGGATGAAGAGCAGTCAACCTGTTTTACAAGAGGATGAAGAGCAGTCAAACTGTTTTATAAGAGAATGAAGAGCAGTCTAACTGCTTTATAAAAGGATGAAGAGCAGTCAAACTGTTTTATAAGAGGACGAAGAGCAGTCAAACTGAATTATAATCGGATGAAGAGCAGTCAAACTGATTTATAAGAGGATGAAGAGCAGTCAAACTGCTTTATAAAAGGATGAAGAGTAGTCAAACTGTTTAATAAGAGGACGAGGGGCAGTCAAACTGTTTTATAAGCGGACGAACAGCAGTCAAACTGATTTATAATCGGACGAAGAGCAGTCAAACTGTTTTATAATCGGACGAAGAGCAGTCAAACGGTTTTATAAGAGGATGAAGAGCAGTCAAATTGATTTATAAGAGGATGAAGAGCAGTCAAACGGTTTTATAAGAGGATGAAAAGCAGTCAAATTGATTTATAAGAGGATGAAGAGCAGTCAAACTGATTTATAATCGGACGAAGAGCAGTCAAACTGATTTATAATCGGACGAAGAGCAGTCAAACGGTTTTATAAGAGGATGAAGAGCAATCAAATTGATTTATAAGACGATGAAGAGCAGTCAAACTGCTTTATAAAAGGATGAAGAGAAGTCAAACTGTTTTATAAGAGGACGAAGAGCAGTCAAACTGATTTATAAGAGGATGAAGAGCAGTCAAACTGATTTATAAGAGGATGAAGAGCAGTCAAACTGCTTTATAAAAGGATGAAGAGCAGTCAAACTGATTTATAAACGGACGAAGAGCAGTCAATAATCGGACGAAGAGCAGCCAAACTGTTCTATAGGAGGATGAAGCGCAATCAAACTGTTTTACACGAGGATGTAGAGCAGTCAGACTGGTTCACAAGAGTATGAAGAGCAGTCAACCTGTTTTACAAGAGGTTGAAGAGCAGTAAAACTGTTTTATAAGAGGATGAAGAGCAGTCAAACTGATTTATAAGAGGATGAAGAGCAGTCAAACTGCTTTATAAAAGGATGAAGAGCAGTCAAACTGTTTTATAAGCAGACGAAGAGCAGTCAAACTGATTTATAATCGGACGAAGAGCAGTCAAACTGATTTATAAAAGGATGAAGAGCAGTCAAACTGTTTTATAAGCGGATGAACCGCAGTCAAACTGATTTATAATCGGACGAAGAGCAGTCAAACTGATTTATAAGAGGATGAAGAGCAGTCAAACTGCTTTATAAGAGGATGAAGAGCAGTCAAACTGTTCTATAGGAGGATGAAGCGCAGTCAAACTGGTTTATATGAGGATGAAGAGCAGTCAAACTGCTTTATAAGAGGATGAAGAGCAGTCAAACTGCTTTATAAAACGATGAAGAGCAGTCAAACTGTTTTATAAGAGGACGAAGAGCAGTCAAACTGATTTATAAGAGGATGAAGAGCAGTCAAACTGATTTAAAAGAGGATGAAGAGCAGTCAAACTGCTTTATAAAAGGATGAAGAGCAGTCAAACTGATTTATAATCGGATGAACAGCAGTCAATAATTGGAGGAAGAGCAGTCAAACTGTTATATAGGAGGACGAAGAGCAGTCAAACTGAATTATAATCGGATGAAGAGCAGTCAAACTGTTTAATAAGAGGACGAAGAGCAGTCAAACTGTTTTATAAGCGGACGAACACCAGTCAAATGATTTATAATCGGACGAAGAGCAGTCAAACTGATTTATAATCGGACGAAGAGCAGTCAAACGGTTTTATAAGAGGATGAAGAGCAGTCAAATTCATTTATAAGAGGATGAAGAGCAGTCAAACTGCTTTATAAAAAGATGAAGCGCAGTCAAACTGTTTTATAAGAGGATGAAGAGCAGTCAAACTGTTTTACAAGAGGTTGAAGAGCAGTCAACCTGTTTTACAAGAGGATGAAGAGCAGTCAAACCGCTTTATAAAAGGATGAAGAGCAGTCAAACTGATTTATAATCGGACGAAGAGCAGTCAAACTGTTCTATACGGGGATGAAGCGCAGTCAAACTGGTTTATAGGAGGATGAAGAGCAGTCAAACTATTTTATAAGAGGATGAAGAGCAGTCAAACTGATTTATAATCCGACGAAGAGCAGTCAAACTGTTCTATAGGAGGATGAAGCGCAGTCAAACTGGTTTATAGGAGGATGAAGAGCAGTCAAACTGCTTTATAGGAGGATGAAGAGCAGTCAAACTGCTTTATAAAACGATGAAGAGCAGTCCAACTGTTTTATAAGAGGACGAAGAGCAGTCAAACTGATTTATAAGAGGATGAAGAGCAGTCAAACTGATTTATAAGAGGATGAAGAGCAGTCAAACTGCTTTATAAAAGGCTGAAGAGCAGTCAAACTGATTTATAATCGGACGAAGAGCAGTCAATGATCGGACGAAGAGCAGTCAAACTCTTCTATAGGAGGATGAAGCGCAGTCAAACTGTTTTACACGAGGATGTAGAGCAGTCAGACTGGTTTACAAGAGGATGAAGAGCAGTCAACCTGTTTTACAAGAGGATGAAGAGCAGTCAAACTGTTTTATAAGAGAATGAAGAGCATCAAACTTCTTTATAAAAGGATGAAGAGCAGTCAAACTGTTTTATAAGAGGACGAAGAGCAGTCAAACTGTTTTATAAGCGGACGAACAGCAGTCAAACTGATTTATAATCGGACGAAGAGCAGTCAAACTGATTTATAATCGGACGAAGAGCAGTCAAACGGTTTTATAAGAGGATGAAGAGCAGTCAAACGGTTTTATAAGAGGATGAAGAGCAGTCAAATTGATTTATAAGAGGATGAAGAGCAGTCAAACTGCTTTATAAAAGGATGAAGAGCAGTCAAACTGTTTTACACGAGGATGTAGAGCAGTCAGACTGTTTTACAAGAGGTTGAAGAGCAGTCTACTGTTTTATAAGAGGACGAAGAGCAGTCAAAATGATTTATAATCGGATGAAGAGCAGTCAAACAGATTTATAAGAGGACGAAGAGCAGTCAAACTGCTTTATAAAAGGATGAAGAGCAGTCAAACTGTTTTATAAGAGGACGAAGAGCAGTCAAACTGATTTATAATCGGACGAAGAGCAGTCAAACGGTTTTATAAGAGGATTAAGAGCAGTCAAATTGATTGATAAGAGGATGAAGAGCAGTCAAACGGTTTTATAAGAGGATGAAAAGCAGTCAAATTGATTTATAAGAGGATGAAGAGCAGTCAAACTGATTTATAATCGGACGAAGAGCAGTCAAACTGATTTATAATCGGACGAAGAGCAGTCAAACGGTTTTATAAGAGGATGAAGAGCAATCAAATTGATTTATAAGACGATGAAGAGCAGTCAAACTGCTTTATAAAAGGATGAAAAGAAGTCAAACTGTTTTATAAGAGGACGAAGAGCAGTCAAACTGATTTATAAGAGGATGAAGAGCAGTCAAACTGATTTATAAGAGGATGAAGAGCAGTCAAACTGCTTTATAAAAGGTAGAAGAGCAGTCAAACTGATTTATAAACGGACGAAGAGCAGTCAATAATCGGACGAAGAGCATCCAAACTGTTCTATAGGAGGATGAAGCGCAATCAAACTGTTTTACACGAGGATGTAGAGCAGTCAGACTGGTTTACAAGAGTATGAAGAGCAGTCAACCTGTTTTACAAGAGGTTGAAGAGCAGTAAAACTGTTTTATAAGAGGATGAAGAGCAGTCAAACTGATTTATAAGGGATGAAGAGCAGTCAAACTGCTTTATAAAAGGATGAAGAGCAGTCAAACTGTTTTATAAGCAGACGAAGAGCAGTCAAACTGATTTATAATCGGACGAAGAGCAGTCAAACTGATTTATAAAAGGATGAAGAGCAGTCAAACTGTTTTATAAGCGGATGAACCGCAGTCAAACTGATTTATAATCGGACGAAGAGCAGTCAAACTGATTTATAAGAGGATGAAGAGCAGTCAAACTGCTTTATAAGAGGATGAAGAGCAGTCAAACTGTTCTATAGGAGGATGAAGCGCAGTCAAACTGGTTTATATGAGGATGAAGAGCAGTCAAACTGCTTTATAAGAGGACGAAGAGCAGTCAAACTGATTTATAAGAGGATGAAGAGCAGTCAAACTGATTTAAAAGAGGATGAAGAGCAGTCAAACTGCTTTATAAAAGGATGAATAGCAGTCAAACTGATTTATAATCGGATGAACAGCAGTCAATAATTGGAGGAAGAGCAGTCAAACTGTTATATAGGAGGACGAAGAGCAGTCAAACTGAATTATAATCGGATGAAGAGCAGTCAAACTGATTTATAAGAGGATGAAGAGCAGTCAAACTGCTTTATAAAAGGATGAAGAGCAGTCAAACTGTTTAATAAGAGGACGAAGAGCAGTCAAACTGTTTTATAAGCGGACGAACACCAGTCAAATGATTTATAATCGGACGAAGAGCAGTCAAACTGATTTATAATCGGACGAAGAGCAGTCAAACGGTTTTATAAGAGGATGAAGAGCAGTCAAATTGATTTATAAGAGGATGAAAAGCAGTCAAACTGCTTTATAAAAAGATGAAGCGCAGTCAAACTGTTTTATAAGAGGATGAAGAGCAGTCAAACTGTTTTACAAGAGGTTGAAGAGCAGTCAACCTGTATTTCACGAGGATGAAGAGCAGTCAAACCGCTTTATAAAAGGATGAAGAGCAGTCAAACTGATTTATAATCCGACGAAGAGCAGTCAAACTGTTCTATACGGGGATGAAGCGCAGTCAAACTGGTTTATAGGAGGATGAAGAGCAGTCAAACTATTTTATAAGAGGATGAAGAGCAGTCAAACTGATTTATAATCCGACGAAGAGCAGTCAAACTGTTCTATAGGAGGATGAAGCGCAGTCAAACTGGTTTATAGGAGGATGAAGAGCAGTCAAACTGCTTTATAGGAGGATGAAGAGCAGTCAAACTGCTTTATAAAACGATGAAGAGCAGTCCAACTGTTTTATAAGAGGACGAAGAGCAGTCAAACTGATTTATAAGAGGATGAAGAGCAGTCAAACTGATTTATAAGAGGATGAAGAGCAGTCAAACTGCTTTATAAAAGGCTGAAGAGCAGTCAAACTGATTTATAATCGGACGAAGAGCAGTCAATGATCGGACGAAGAGCAGTCAAACTCTTCTATAGGAGGATGAAGCGCAGTCAAACTGTTTTACACGAGGATCTAGAGCAGTCAGACTGGTTTACAAGAGGATGAAGAGCAGTCAACCTGTTTTACAAGAGGATGAAGAGCAGTCAAACTGTTTTATAAGAGAATGAAGAGCAGTCAAACTTCTTTATAAAAGGATGAAGAGCAGTCAAACTGTTTTATAAGAGGACGAAGAGCAGTCAAACTGTTTTATAAGCGGACGAACAGCAGTCAAACTGATTTATAATCCGACGAAGAGCAGTCAAACTGATTTATAATCGGACGAAGAGCAGTCAAACGGTTTTATAAGAGGGTGAAGAGCAGTCAAACGGTTTTATAAGAGGATGAAGAGCAGTCAAATTGATTTATAAGAGGATGAAGAGCAGTCAAACTGCTTTATAAAAGGATGAAGAGCAGTCAAACTGTTTTATACGAGGATGTAGAGCAGTCAGACTGTTTTACAAGAGGTTGAAGAGCAGTCTACTGTTTTATAAGAGGACGAAGAGCAGTCAAAATGATTTATAATCGGATGAAGAGCAGTCAAACAGATTTATAAGAGGATGAAGAGCAGTCAAACTGCTTTATCAAAGGATGAGGAGCAGTCAAACTGTTTTATAAGAGGACGAAGAGCAGTCAAACTGATTTATAATCGGACGAAGAGCAGTCAAACTGTTCTATACGAGGATGAAGCGCAGTCAAACTGGTTTATAGGAGGATGAAGAGCAGTCAAACTGTTCTATAGGAGGATGAATCGCAGTCAAACTGGTTTATATGAGGATGAAGAGCAATCAAATTGATTTATAAGACGATGAAGAGCAGTCAAACTGCTTTATAAAAGGATGAAGAGAAGTCACACTGTTTTATAAGAGGACGAAGAGCAGTCAAACTGATTTATAAGAGGATGAAGAGCAGTCAAACTGATTTATAAGAGGATGAAGAGCAGTCAAACTGCTTTATAAAAGGATGAAGAGCAGTCAAACTTATTTATAAACGGACGAAGAGCAGTTAATAATCGGACGAAGAGCAGCCAAACTGTTCTATAGGAGGATGAAGCGCCATCAAACTGTTTTACACGAGGATGTAGAGCAGTCAGACTGGTTTACAAGAGTATGAAGAGCAGTCAACCTGTTTTACAAGAGGACGAAGAGCAGTCAAACTGATTTATAAGAGGATGAAGAGCAGTCAAACTGATTTATAAGAGGATGAAGAGCAGTCAAACTGCTTTATAAAAGGCTGAAGAGCAGTCAAACTGATTTATAATCGGACGAAGAGCAGTCAATGATCGGACGAAGAGCAGTCAAACTCTTCTATAGGAGGATGAAGCGCAGTCAAACTGTTTTACACGAGGATCTAGAGCAGTCAGACTGGTTTACAAGAGGATGAAGAGCAGTCAACCTGTTTTACAAGAGGATGAAGAGCAGTCAAACTGTTTTATAAGAGAATGAAGAGCAGTCAAACTTCTTTATAAAAGGATGAAGAGCAGTCAAACTGTTTTATAAGAGGACGAAGAGCAGTCAAACTGTTTTATAAGCGGACGAACAGCAGTCAAACTGATTTATAATCCGACGAAGAGCAGTCAAACTGATTTATAATCGGACGAAGAGCAGTCAAACGGTTTTATAAGAGGGTGAAGAGCAGTCAAACGGTTTTATAAGAGGATGAAGAGCAGTCAAATTGATTTATAAGAGGATGAAGAGCAGTCAAACTGCTTTATAAAAGGATGAAGAGCAGTCAAACTGTTTTATACGAGGATGTAGAGCAGTCAGACTGTTTTACAAGAGGTTGAAGAGCAGTCTACTGTTTTATAAGAGGACGAAGAGCAGTCAAAATGATTTATAATCGGATGAAGAGCAGTCAAACAGATTTATAAGAGGATGAAGAGCAGTCAAACTGCTTTATCAAAGGATGAGGAGCAGTCAAACTGTTTTATAAGAGGACGAAGAGCAGTCAAACTGATTTATAATCGGACGAAGAGCAGTCAAACTGTTCTATACGAGGATGAAGCGCAGTCAAACTGGTTTATAGGAGGATGAAGAGCAGTCAAACTGTTCTATAGGAGGATGAATCGCAGTCAAACTGGTTTATATGAGGATGAAGAGCAATCAAATTGATTTATAAGACGATGAAGAGCAGTCAAACTGCTTTATAAAAGGATGAAGAGAAGTCACACTGTTTTATAAGAGGACGAAGAGCAGTCAAACTGATTTATAAGAGGATGAAGAGCAGTCAAACTGATTTATAAGAGGATGAAGAGCAGTCAAACTGCTTTATAAAAGGATGAAGAGCAGTCAAACTTATTTATAAACGGACGAAGAGCAGTTAATAATCGGACGAAGAGCAGCCAAACTGTTCTATAGGAGGATGAAGCGCCATCAAACTGTTTTACACGAGGATGTAGAGCAGTCAGACTGGTTTACAAGAGTATGAAGAGCAGTCAACCTGTTTTACAAGAGGTTGAAGAGCAGTAAAACTGTTTTATAAGAGGATGAAGAGCAGTCAAACTGATTTATAAGAGGATGAAGAGCAGTCAAACTGCTTTATAAAAGGATGAAGAGCAGTCAAACTGTTTTATAAGCAGACGAAGAGCAGTCAAACTGATTTATAATCGGACGAAGAGCAGTCAAACTGATTTATAAAAGGATGAAGAGCAGTCAAACTGTTTTATAAGCGGATGAACCGCAGTCAAACTGATTTATTATCGGACGAAGAGCAGTCAAACTGATTTATAAGAGGATGAAGAGCAGTCAAACTGCTTTATAAGAGGATGAAGAGCAGTCAAACTGTTCTATAGGAGGATGAAGCGCAGTCAAACTGGTTTATATGAGGATGAGAGCAGTCAAACTGCTTTATAAGAGGATGAAGAGCAGTCAAACTGCTTCATAAAACGATGAAGAGCAGTCAAACTGTTTTATAAGAGGACGAAGAGCAGTCAAACTGATTTATAAGAGGATGAAGAGCAGTCAAACTGATTTAAAAGAGGATGAAGAGCAGTCAAACTGCTTTATAAAAGGATGAAGAGCAGTCAAACTGATTTATAATCGGATGAACAGCAGTCAATAATTGGAGGAAGAGCAGTCAAACTGCTATATAGGAGGACGAAGAGCAGTCAAACTGAATTATAATCGCATGAAGAGCAGTCAAACTG
Organism: Lampris incognitus; assembly: GCF_029633865.1. NCBI lineage: Eukaryota > Metazoa > Chordata > Actinopteri > Lampriformes > Lampridae > Lampris > Lampris incognitus. The sequence continues at coordinate 38,471,730 of NC_079222.1, forward strand.
ATTTATAAGAGGATGAAGAGCAGTCAAACTGCTTTATAAAAGGATGAAGAGCAGTCAAACTGTTTAATAAGAGGACGAAGAGCAGTCAAACTGTTTTATAAGCGGACGAACACCAGTCAAATGATTTATAATCGGTCGAAGAGTAGTCAAACTGATTTATAATCGGACGAAGAGCAGTCAAACGGTTTTATAAGAGGATGAAGAGCAGTCAAATTGATTTATAAGAGGATGAAGAGCAGTCAAACTGCTTTATAAAAAGATGAAGCGCAGTCAAACTGTTTTATAAGAGGATGAAGAGCAGTCAAACTGTTTTACAAGAGGTTGAAGAGCAGTCAACCTGTTTTACAAAAGGATGAAGAGCAGTCAAACCGCTTTATAAAAGGATGAAGAGCAGTCAAACTGATTTATAATCGGACGAAGAGCAGTCAAACTGTTCTATACGGGGATGAAGCGCAGTCAAACTGGTTTATAGGAGGATGAAGAGCAGTCAAACTATTTTATAAGAGGATGAAGAGCAGTCAAACTGATTTATAAGAGGACGAAGAGCAGTCAAACTGTTCTATAGGAGGATGAAGCGCAGTCAAACTGGTTTATAGGAGGATGAAGAGCAGTCAAACTGCTTTATAGGAGGATGAAGAGCAGTCAAACTGCTTTATAAAACGATGAAGAGCAGTCCAACTGTTTTATAAGAGGACGAAGAGCAGTCAAACTGATTTATAAGAGGATGAAGAGCAGTCAAACTGATTTATAAGAGGATGAAGAGCAGTCAAACTGCTTTATAAAAGGCTGAAGAGCAGTCAAACTGATTTATAATCGGACGAAGAGCAGTCAATGATCAGACGAAGAGCAGTCAAACTCTTCTATAGGAGGATGAAGCGCAGTCAAACTGTTTTACACGAGGATGTAGAGCAGTCAGACTGGTTTACAAGAGGATGAAGAGCAGTCAACCTGTTTTACAAGAGGATGAAGAGCAGTCAAACTGTTTTATAAGAGAATGAAGAGCAGTCAAACTTCTTTATAAAAGGATGAAGAGCAGTCAAACTGTTTTATAAGAGGACGAAGAGCAGTCAAACTGTTTTATAAGCGGACGAACAGCAGTCAAACTGATTTATAATCGGACGAAGAGCAGTCAAACTGATTTATAATCGGACGAAGAGCAGTCAAACGGTTTTATAAGAGGATGAAGAGCAGTCAAACGGTTTTATAAGAGGATGAAGAGCAGTCAAATTGATTTATAAGAGGATGAATAGCAGTCAAACTGCTTTATAAAAGGATGAAGAGCAGTCAAACTGTTTTATACGAGGATGTAGAGCAGTCAGACTGTTTTACAAGAGGTTGAAGAGCAGTCTACTGTTTTATAAGAGGACGAAGAGCAGTCAAAATGATTTATAATCGGATGAAGAGCAGTCAAACAGATTTATAAGAGGATGAAGAGCAGTCAAACTGCTTTATAAAAGGATGAAGAGCAGTCAAACTGTTTTATAAGAGGACGAAGAGCAGTCAAACTGATTTATAATCGGACGAAGAGCAGTCAAACTGTTCTATACGAGGATGAAGCGCAGTCAAACTGGTTTATAGGAGGATGAAGAGCAGTCAAACTGTTCTATAGGAGGATGAAGCGCAGTCAAACTGGTTTATATGAGGATGAAGAGCAGTCAAACTGCTTTATAAGAGGATGAAAGCAGTCAAACTGCTTTATAAAACGATGAAGAGCAGTCAAACTGTTTTATAAGAGGACGAAGAGCAGTCAAACTGATTTATAAGAGGATGAAGGGCAGTCAAACTGATTTAAAAGAGGATGAAGAGCAGTCAAACTGCTTTATAAAAGGATGAAGAGCAGTCAAACTGTTTTATAATCAGATGAACAGCAGTCAATAATGGGACGAAGAGCAGTCAAACTGTTATATAGGAGGACGAAGAGCAGTCAAACTGAATTATAATCGGATGAAGAGCAGTCAAACTGATTTATAAGAGGATGAAGAGCAGTCAAACTGCTTTATAAAAGGATGAAGAGCAGTCAAACTGTTTTATAAGAGGACGAAGAGCAGTCAAACTGATTTATAATCGGACGAAGAGCAGTCAAACTGTTCTATACGAGGATGAAGCGCAGTCAAACTGGTTTATAGGAGGATGAAGAGCAGTCAAACTGTTCTATAGGAGGATGAAGCGCAGTCAAACTGGTTTATATGAGGATGAAGAGCAGTCAAACTGCTTTATAAGAGGATGAAAGCAGTCAAACTGCTTTATAAAACGATGAAGAGCAGTCAAACTGTTTTATAAGAGGACGAAGAGCAGTCAAACTGATTTATAAGAGGATGAAGGGCAGTCAAACTGATTTAAAAGAGGATGAAGAGCAGTCAAACTGCTTTATAAAAGGATGAAGAGCAGTCAAACTGTTTTATAATCGGATGAACAGCAGTCAATAATGGGACGAAGAGCAGTCAAACTGTTATATAGGAGGACGAAGAGCAGTCAAACTGAATTATAATCGGATGAAGAGCAGTCAAACTGATTTATAATCGGACGAAGAGCAGTCAAACGGTTTTATAAGCGGACGAAGAGCAGTCAAAATGATTTATAATCGGACGAAGAGCAGTCAAACTGTTCTATACGAGGATGAAGCGCAGTCAAACTGGTTTATAGGAGGATGAAGAGCAGTCAAACTGTTCTATATGAGGATGAAGCGCAGTCAAACTGGTTTATATGAGGATGAAGAGCAGTCAAACTGCTCTATAAGAGGATGAAGAGCAGTCAAACTGCTTTATAAAACGATGAAGAGCAGTCAAACTGTTTTATAAGCGGACGAACAGCAGTCAAACTGATTTATAATTGGACGAAGAGCAGTCAAACTGTTCTATACGAGGATGAAGCGCAGTCAAACTGGTTTATAGGAGGATGAAGAGCAGTCAAACTGTTCTATAGGAGGATGAAGCGCAGTCAAACTGGTTTATATGAGGATGAAGAGCAGTCAAACTGCTCTATAAGAGGATGAAGAGCAGTCAAACTGCTTTATAAAACGATGAAGAGCAGTCAAACTGTTTTATAAGAGGACGAAGAGCAGTCAAACTGATTTATAAGAGGATGAAGAGCAGTCAAACGGATTTAAAAGAGGATGAAGAGCAGTCAAACTGCTTTATAAAAGGATGAAGAGCAGTCAAACTGATTTATAATCGGATGAACAGCAGTCAATAATCGGACGAAGAGCAGTCAAACTGTTATATAGGAGGACGAAGAGCAGTCAAACTGAATTATAATCGGATGAAGAGCAGTCAAACTGATTTATAAGAGGATGAAGAGCAGTCAAACTGCTTTATAAAAGGATGAAGAGCAGTCAGACTGTTTTACAAGAGGATGAAGAGCAGTCAAACTGTTTTATAAGAGAATGAAGAGCAGTCAAACTTCTTTATAAAAGGATGAAGAGCAGTCAAACTGTTTTATAAGAGGACGAAGAGCAGTCAAACTGTTTTATAAGCGGACGAACAGCAGTCAAACTGATTTATAATCGGACGAAGAGCAGTCAAACTGATTTATAATCGGACGAAGAGCAGTCAAACGGTTTTATAAGAGGGTGAAGAGCAGTCAAACGGTTTTATAAGAGGATGAAGAGCAGTCAAATTGATTTATAAGAGGATGAAGAGCAGTCAAACTGCTTTATAAAAGGATGAAGAGCAGTCAAACTGTTTTATACGAGGATGTAGAGCAGTCAGACTGTTTTACAAGAGGTTGAAGAGCAGTCTACTGTTTTATAAGAGGACGAAGAGCAGTCAAAATGATTTATAATCGGATGAAGAGCAGTCAAACAGATTTATAAGAGGATGAAGAGCAGTCAAACTGCTTTATAAAAGGATGAAGAGCAGTCAAACTGTTTTATAAGAGGACGAAGAGCAGTCAAACTGATTTATAATCGGACGAAGAGCAGTCAAACTGTTCTATACGAGGATGAAGCGCAGTCAAACTGGTTTATAGGAGGATGAAGAGCAGTCAAACTGTTCTATAGGAGGATGAAGCGCAGAGCAATCAAATTGATTTATAAGACGATGAAGAGCAGTCAAACTGCTTTATAAAAGGATGAAGAGAAGTCAAACTGTTTTATAAGAGGACGAAGAGCAGTCAAACTGATTTATAAGAGGATGAAGAGCAGTCAAACTGATTTATAAGAGGATGAAGAGCAGTCAAACTGCTTTATAAAAGGATGAAGAGCAGTCAAACTGATTTATAAACGGACGAAGAGCAGTCAATAATCGGACGAAGAACAGCCAAACTGTTCTATAGGAGGATGAAGCGCAATCAAACTGTTTTACACGAGGATGTAGAGCAGTCAGACTGGTTTACAAGAGTATGAAGAGCAGTCAACCTGTTTTACAAGAGGTTGAAGAGCAGTAAAACTGTTTTATAAGAGGATGAAGAGCAGTCAAACTGATTTATAAGAGGATGAAGAGCAGTCAAACTGATTTATAAAACGATGAAGAGCAGTCCAACTGTTTTATAAGAGGACGAAGAGCAGTCAAACTGATTTATAAGAGGATGAAGAGCAGTCAAACTGATTTATAAGAGGATGAAGAGCAGTCAAACTGCTTTATAAAAGGCTGAAGAGCAGTCAAACTGATTTATAATCGGACGAAGAGCAGTCAATGATAGGACGAAGAGCAGTCAAACTCTTCTATAGGAGGATGAAGCGCAGTCAAACTGTTTTACACGAGGATGTAGAGCACTCAGACTGGTTTACAAGAGGATGAAGAGCAGTCAACCTGTTTTACAAGAGGATGAAGAGCAGTCAAACTGTTTTATAAGAGAATGAAGAGCATCAAACTTCTTTATAAAAGGATGAAGAGCAGTCAAACTGTTTTATAAGAGGACGAAGAGCAGTCAAACTGTTTTATAAGCGGACGAACAGCAGTCAAACTGATTTATAATCGGACGAAGAGCAGTCAAACTGATTTATAATCGGACGAAGAGCAGTCAAACGGTTTTATAAGAGGATGAAGAGCAGTCAAACGGTTTTATAAGAGGATGAAGAGCAGTCAAATTGATTTATAAGAGGATGAAGAGCAGTCAAACTGCTTTATAAAAGGATGAAGAGCAGTCAAACTGTTTTATACGAGGATGTAGAGCAGTCAGACTGTTTTACAAGAGGTTGAAGAGCAGTCTACTGTTTTATAAGAGGACGAAGAGCAGTCAAAATGATTTATAATCGGATGAAGAGCAGTCAAACAGATTTATAAGAGGATGAAGAGCAGTCAAACTGATTTATAAGAGGATGAAGAGCAGTCAAACTGATTTATAAGAGGATGAAGAGCAGTCAAACTGCTTTATAAAAGGCTGAAGAGCAGTCAAACTGATTTATAATCGGACGAAGAGCAGTCAATGATCGGACGAAGAGCAGTCAAACTCTTCTATAGGAGGATGAAGCGCAGTCAAACTGTTTTACACGAGGATGTAGAGCAGTCAGACTGGTTTACAAGAGGATGAAGAGCAGTCAACCTGTTTTACAAGAGGATGAAGAGCAGTCAAACTGTTTTATAAGAGAATGAAGAGCATCAAACTTCTTTATAAAAGGATGAAGAGCAGTCAAACTGTTTTATAAGAGGACGAAGAGCAGCCAAACTGTTTTATAAGCGGACGAACAGCAGTCAAACTGATTTATAATCGGACGAAGAGCAGTCAAACTGATTTATAATCGGACGAAGAGCAGTCAAACGGTTTTATAAGAGGATGAAGAGCAGTCAAACGGTTTTATAAGAGGATGAAGAGCAGTCAAATTGATTTATAAGAGGATGAAGAGCAGTCAAACTGTTTTATACGAGGATGTAGAGCAGTCAAACGGTTTTATAAGAGGATGAAGAGCAGTCAAATTGATTTATAAAAGGATGAAGAGCAGTCAAACTGTTTTATACGAGGATGTAGAGCAGTCAGACTGTTTTACAAGAGGTTGAAGAGCAGTCTACTGTTTTATAAGAGGACGAAGAGCAGTCAGAATGATTTATAATCGGATGAAGAGCAGTCAAACAGATTTATAAGAGGATGAAGAGCAGTCAAACTGCTTTATAAAAGGATGAAGAGCAGTCAAACTGTTTTATAAGAGGACGAAGAGCAGTCAAACTGATTTATAATCGGACGAAGAGCAGTCAAACGGTTTTATAAGAGGATGAAGAGCAGTCAAATTGATTTATAAGAGGATGAAGAGCAGTCAAACGGTTTTATAAGAGGATGAAAAGCAGTCAAATTGATTTATAAGAGGATGAAGAGCAGTCAAACTGATTTATAATCGGACGAAGAGCAGTCAAACTGATTTATAATCGGACGAAGAGCAGTCAAACGGTTTTATAAGAGGATGAAGAGCAATCAAATTGATTTATAAGACGATGAAGAGCAGTCAAACTGCTTTATAAAAGGATGAAGAGAAGTCAAACTGTTTTATAAGAGGACGAAGAGCAGTCAAACTGATTTATAAGAGGATGAAGAGCAGTCAAACTGATTTATAAGAGGATGAAGAGCAGTCAAACTGCTTTATAAAAGGTAGGTGAGCAGTCAAACTGATTTATAAACGGACGAAGAGCAGTCAATAATCGGACGAAGAGCATCCAAACTGTTCTATAGGAGGATGAAGCGCAATCAAACTGTTTTACACGAGGATGTAGAGCAGTCAGACTGGTTTACAAGAGTATGAAGAGCAGTCAACCTGTTTTACAAGAGGTTGAAGAGCAGTAAAACTGTTTTATAAGAGGATGAAGAGCAGTCAAACTGATTTATAAGGGATGAAGAGCAGTCAAACTGCTTTATAAAAGGATGAAGAGCAGTCAAACTGTTTTATAAGCAGACGAAGAGCAGTCAAACTGATTTATAATCGGACGAAGAGCAGTCAAACTGATTTATAAGAGGATGAAGAGCAGTCAAACTGCTTTATAAGAGGATGAAGAGCAGTCAAACTGTTCTATAGGAGGATGAAGCGCAGTCAAACTGGTTTTTATGAGGATGAAGAGCAGTCAAACTGCTTTATAAGAGGACGAAGAGCAGTCAAACTGATTTATAAGAGGATGAAGAGCAGTCAAATTGATTTAAAAGAGGATGAAGAGCAGTCAAACTGCTTTATAAAAGGATGAAGAGCAGTCAAACTGATTTATAATCGGATGAACAGCAGTCAATAATTGGAGGAAGAGCAGTCAAACTGTTATATAGGAGGACGAAGAGCAGTCAAACTGAATTATAATCGGATGAAGAGCAGTCAAACTGATTTATAAGAGGATGAAGAGCAGTCAAACTGCTTTATAAAAGGATGAAGAGCAGTCAAACTGTTTAATAAGAGGACGAAGAGCAGTCAAACTGTTTTATAAGCAGACGAACACCAGTCAAATGATTTATAATCGGACGAAGAGCAGTCAAACTGATTTATAATCGGACGAAGAGCAGTCAAACGGTTTTATAAGAGGATGAAGAGCAGTCAAATTGATTTATAAGATGATGAAGAGCAGTCAAACTGCTTTATAAAAAGATGAAGCGCAGTCAAACTGTTTTATAAGAGGATGAAGAGCAGTCAAACTGTTTTACAAGAGGTTGAAGAGCAGTCAACCTGTATTTCACGAGGATGAAGAGCAGTCAAACCGCTTTATAAAAGGATGAAGAGCAGTCAAACTGATTTATAATCGGACGAAGAGCAGTCAAACTGTTCTATACGGGGATGAAGCGCAGTCAAACTGGTTTATAGGAGGATGAAGAGCAGTCAAACTATTTTATAAGAGGATGAAGAGCAGTCAAACTGATTTATAATCGGACGAAGAGCAGTCAATGATCGGACGAAGAGCAGTCAAATTCTTCTATAGGAGGATGTAGCGCAGTCAAACTGTTTTACACGAGGATGTAGAGCAGTCAGACTGGTTTACAAGAGGATGAAGAGCAGTCAACCTGTTTTACAAGAGGATGAAGAGCAGTCAAACTGTTTTATAAGAGAATGAAGAGCAGTCAAACTTCTTTATAAAAGGATGAAGAGCAGTCAAACTGTTTTATAAGAGGACGAAGAGCAGTCAAACTGTTTTATAAGCGGACGAACAGCAGTCAAACTGATTTATAATCGGACGAAGAGCAGTCAAACTGATTTATAATCGGACGAAGAGCAATCAAACGGTTTTATAAGAGGGTGAAGAGCAGTCAAACGGTTTTATAAGAGGATGAAGAGCAGTCAAATTGATTTATAAGAGGATGAAGAGCAGTCAAACTGCTTTATAAAAGGATGAAGAGCAGTCAAACTGTTTTATACGAGGATGTAGAGCAGTCAGACTGTTTTACAAGAGGTTGAAGAGCAGTCTACTGTTTTATAAGAGGACGAAGAGCAGTCAAAATGATTTATAATCGGATGAAGAGCAGTCAAACAGATTTATAAGAGGATGGAGAGCAGTCAAACTGCTTTATAAAAGGATGAAGAGCAGTCAAACTGTTCTATAGGAGGATGAAGCGCAGTCAAACTGGTTTATATGAGGATGAAGAGCAATCAAATTGATTTATAAGAGGATGAAGAGCAGTCAAACTGATTTATAATCGGACGAAGAGCAGTCAAACTGATTTATAATCGGACGAAGAGCAGTCAAACGGTTTTATAAGAGGATGAAGAGCAATCAAATTGATTTATAAGACGATGAAGAGCAGTCAAACTGCTTTATAAAAGGATGAAGAGAAGTCAAACTGTTTTATAAGAGGACGAAGAGCAGTCAAACTGATTTATAAGAGGATGAAGAGCAGTCAAACTGATTTATAAGAGGATGAAGAGCAGTCAAACTGCTTTATAAAAGGATGAAGAGCAGTCAAACTGATTTATGAACGGACGAAGAGCAGTCAATAATCGGACGGAGAGCAGCCAAACTGTTCTATAGGAGGATGAAGCGCCATCAAACTGTTTTACACGAGGATGTAGAGCAGTCAGACTGGTTTACAAGAGTATGAAGAGCAGTCAACCTGTTTTACAAGAGGTTGAAGAGCAGTAAAACTGTTTTATAAGAGGATGAAGAGCAGTCAAACTGATTTATAAGAGGATGAAGAGCAGTCAAACTGCTTTATAAAAGGATGAAGAGCAGTCAAACTGTTTTATAAGCAGACGAAGAGCAGTCAAACTGAATTATAATCGGACGAAGAGCAGTCAAACTGATTTATAAAAGGATGAAGACCAGTCAAACTGTTTTATAAGCGGATGAACCGCAGTCAAACTGATTTATAATCGGACGAAGAGCAGTCAAACTGATTTATAAGAGGATGAAGAGCAGTCAAACTGCTTTATAAGAGGATGAAGAGCAGTCAAACTGTTCTATAGGAGGATGAAGCGCAGTCAAACTGGTTTATATGAGGATGAGAGCAGTCAAACTGCTTTATAAGAGGATGAAGAGCAGTCAAACTGCTTTATAAAACGATGAAGAGCAGTCAAACTGTTTTATAATAGGACGAAGAGCAGTCAAACTGATTTATAAGAGGATGAAGAGCAGTCAAACTGATTTAAAAGAGGATGAAGAGCAGTCAAACTGCTTTATAAAAGGATGAAGAGCAGTCAAACTGATTTATAATCGGATGAACAGCAGTCAATAATTGGAGGAAGAGCAGTCAAACTGTTATATAGGAGGACGAAGAGCAGTCAAACTGAATTATAATCGGATGAAGAGCAGTCAAACTGATTTATAAGAGGATGAAGAGCAGTCAAACTGCTTTATAAAAGGCTGAAGAGCAGTCAAACTGATTTATAATCGGACGAAGAGCAGTCAATGATCGGACGAAGAGCAGTCAAACTCTTCTATAGGAGGATGAAGCGCAGTCAAACTGTTTTACACGAGGATGTAGAGCAGTCAGACTGGTTTACAAGAGGATGAAGAGCAGTCAACCTGTTTTACAAGAGGATGAAGAGCAGTCAAACTGTTTTATAAGAGAATGAAGAGCATCAAACTTCTTTATAAAAGGATGAAGAGCAGTCAAACTGTTTTATAAGAGGACGAAGAGCAGTCAAACTGTTTTATAAGCGGACGAACAGCAGTCAAACTGATTTATAATCGGACGAAGAGCAGTCAAACTGATTTATAATCGGACGAAGAGCAGTCAAACGGTTTTATAAGAGGATGAAGAGCAGTCAAACGGTTTTATAAGAGGATGAAGAGCAGTCAAATTGATTTATAAGAGGATGAAGAGCAGTCAAACTGCTTTATAAAAGGATGAAGAGCAGTCAAACTGTTTTATACGAGGATGTAGAGCAGTCAGACTGTTTTACAAGAGGTTGAAGAGCAGTCTACTGTTTTATAAGAGGACGAAGAGCAGTCAGAATGATTTATAATCGGATGAAGAGCAGTCAAACAGATTTATAAGAGGATGAAGAGCAGTCAAACTGCTTTATAAAAGGATGAAGAGCAGTCAAACTGTTTTATAAGAGGACGAAGAGCAGTCAAACTGATTTATAATCGGACGAAGAGCAGTCAAACGGTTTTATAAGAGGATGAAGAGCAGTCAAATTGATTTATAAGAGGATGAAGAGCAGTCAAACGGTTTTATAAGAGGATGAAAAGCAGTCAAATTGATTTATAAGAGGATGAAGAGCAGTCAAACTGATTTATAATCGGACGAAGAGCAGTCAAACTGATTTATAATCGGACGAAGAGCAGTCAAACGGTTTTATAAGAGGATGAAGAGCAATCAAATTGATTTATAAGACGATGAAGAGCAGTCAAACTGCTTTATAAAAGGATGAAGAGAAGTCAAACTGTTTTATAAGAGGACGAAGAGCAGTCAAACTGATTTATAAGAGGATGAAGAGCAGTCAAACTGATTTATAAGAGGATGAAGAGCAGTCAAACTGCTTTATAAAAGGTAGGTGAGCAGTCAAACTGATTTATAAACGGACGAAGAGCAGTCAATAATCGGACGAAGAGCATCCAAACTGTTCTATAGGAGGATGAAGCGCAATCAAACTGTTTTACACGAGGATGTAGAGCAGTCAGACTGGTTTACAAGAGTATGAAGAGCAGTCAACCTGTTTTACAAGAGGTTGAAGAGCAGTAAAACTGTTTTATAAGAGGATGAAGAGCAGTCAAACTGATTTATAAGGGATGAAGAGCAGTCAAACTGCTTTATAAAAGGATGAAGAGCAGTCAAACTGTTTTATAAGCAGACGAAGAGCAGTCAAACTGATTTATAATCGGACGAAGAGCAGTCAAACTGATTTATAAAAGGATGAAGAGCAGTCAAACTGTTTTATAAGCGGATGAACCGCAGTCAAACTGATTTATAATCGGACGAAGAGCAGTCAAACTGATTTATAAGAGGATGAAGAGCAGTCAAACTGCTTTATAAGAGGATGAAGAGCAGTCAAACTGTTCTATAGGAGGATGAAGCGCAGTCAAACTGGTTTTTATGAGGATGAAGAGCAGTCAAACTGCTTTATAAGAGGAAGAAGAGCAGTCAAACTGATTTTTAAGAGGATGAAGAGCAGTCAAACTGATTTAAAAGAGGATGAAGAGCAGTCAAACTGCTTTATAAAAGGATGAAGAGCAGTCAAACTGATTTATAATCGGATGAACAGCAGTCAATAATTGGAGGAAGAGCAGTCAAACTGTTATATAGGAGGACGAAGAGCAGTCAAACTGAATTATAATCGGATGAAGAGCAGTCAAACTGATTTATAAGAGGATGAAGAGCAGTCAAACTGCTTTATAAAAGGATGAAGAGCAGTCAAACTGTTTAATAAGAGGACGAAGAGCAGTCAAACTGTTTTATAAGCGGACGAACACCAGTCAAATGATTTATAATCGGACGAAGAGCAGTCAAACTGATTTATAATCGGACGAAGAGCAGTCAAACGGTTTTATAAGAGGATGAAGAGCAGTCAAATTGATTTATAAGATGATGAAGAGCAGTCAAACTGCTTTATAAAAAGATGAAGCGCAGTCAAACTGTTTTATAAGAGGATGAAGAGCAGTCAAACTGTTTTACAAGAGGTTGAAGAGCAGTCAACCTGTATTTCACGAGGATGAAGAGCAGTCAAACCGCTTTATAAAAGGATGAAGAGCAGTCAAACTGATTTATAATCGGACGAAGAGCAGTCAAACTGTTCTATACGGGGATGAAGCGCAGTCAAACTGGTTTATAGGAGGATGAAGAGCAGTCAAACTATTTTATAAGAGGATGAAGAGCAGTCAAACTGATTTATAATCCGACGAAGAGCAGTCAAACTGTTCTATAGGAGGATGAAGCGCAGTCAAACTGGTTTATAGGAGGATGAAGAGCAGTCAAACTGCTTTATAGGAGGATGAAGAGCAGTCAAACTGCTTTATAAAACGATGAAGAGCAGTCCAACTGTTTTATAAGAGGACGAAGAGCAGTCAAACTGATTTATAAGAGGATGAAGAGCAGTCAAACTGATTTATAAGAGGATGAAGAGCAGTCAAACTGCTTTATAAAAGGCTGAAGAGCAGTCAAACTGATTTATAATCGGACGAAGAGCAGTCAATGATCGGACGAAGAGCAGTCAAATTCTTCTATAGGAGGATGAAGCGCAGTCAAACTGTTTTACACGAGGATGTAGAGCAGTCAGACTGGTTTACAAGAGGATGAAGAGCAGTCAACCTGTTTTACAAGAGGATGAAGAGCAGTCAAACTGTTTTATAAGAGAATGAAGAGCAGTCAAACTTCTTTATAAAAGGATGAAGAGCAGTCAAACTGTTTTATAAGAGGACGAAGAGCAGTCAAACTGTTTTATAAGCGGACGAACAGCAGTCAAACTGATTTATAATCGGACGAAGAGCAGTCAAACTGATTTATAATCGGACGAAGAGCAGTCAAACGGTTTTATAAGAGGGTGAAGAGCAGTCAAATTGATTTATAAGAGGATGAAGAGCAGTCAAACTGCTTTATAAAAGGATGAAGAGCAGTCAAACTGTTTTATACGAGGATGTAGAGCAGTCAGACTGTTTTACAAGAGGTTGAAGAGCAGTCTACTGTTTTATAAGAGGACGAAGAGCAGTCAAAATGATTTATAATCGGATGAAGAGCAGTCAAACAGATTTATAAGAGGATGAAGAGCAGTCAAACTGCTTTATAAAAGGATGAAGAGCAGTCAAACTGTTTTATAAGAGGACGAAGAGCAGTCAAACTGATTTATAATCGGACGAAGAGCAGTCAAACTGTTCTATACGAGGATGAAGCGCAGTCAAACTGGTTTATAGGAGGATGAAGAGCAGTCAAACTGTTCTATAGGAGGATGAAGCGCAGTCAAACTGGTTTATATGAGGATGAAGAGCAATCAAATTGATTTATAAGACGATGAAGAGCAGTCAAACTGCTTTATAAAAGGATGAAGAGAAGTCAAACTGTTTTATAAGAGGACGAAGAGCAGTCAAACTGATTTATAAGAGGATGAAGAGCAGTCAAACTGATTTATAAGAGGATGAAGAGCAGTCAAACTGCTTTATAAAAGGATGAAGAGCAGTCAAACTGATTTATGAACGGACGAAGAGCAGTCAATAATCGGACGGAGAGCAGCCAAACTGTTCTATAGGAGGATGAAGCGCCATCAAACTGTTTTACACGAGGATGTAGAGCAGTCAGACTGGTTTACAAGAGTATGAAGAGCAGTCAACCTGTTTTACAAGAGGTTGAAGAGCAGTAAAACTGTTTTATAAGAGGATGAAGAGCAGTCAAACTGATTTATAAGAGGATGAAGAGCAGTCAAACTGCTTTATAAAAGGATGAAGAGCAGTCAAACTGTTTTATAAGCAGACGAAGAGCAGTCAAACTGATTTATAATCGGACGAAGAGCAGTCAAACTGATTTATAAAAGGATGAAGAGCAGTCAAACTGTTTTATAAGCGGATGAACCGCAGTCAAACTGATTTATAATCGGACGAAGAGCAGTCAAACTGATTTATAAGAGGATGAAGAGCAGTCAAACTGCTTTATAAGAGGATGAAGAGCAGTCAAACTGTTCTATAGGAGGATGAAGCGCAGTCAAACTGGTTTATATGAGGATGAGAGCAGTCAAACTGCTTTATAAGAGGATGAAGAGCAGTCAAACTGCTTTATAAAACGATGAAGAGCAGTCAAACTGTTTTATAATAGGACGAAGAGCAGTCAAACTGATTTATAAGAGGATGAAGAGCAGTCAAACTGATTTAAAAGAGGATGAAGAGCAGTCAAACTGCTTTATAAAAGGATGAAGAGCAGTCAAACTGATTTATAATCGGATGAACAGCAGTCAATAATTGGAGGAAGAGCAGTCAAACTGTTATATAGGAGGACGAAGAGCAGTCAAACTGAATTATAATCGGATGAAGAGCAGTCAAACTGATTTATAAGAGGATGAAGAGCAGTCAAACTGCTTTATAAAAGGATGAAGAGCAGTCAAACTGTTTAATAAGAGGACGAAGAGCAGTCAAACTGTTTTATAAGCGGACGAACACCAGTCAAATGATTTATAATCGGTCGAAGAGCAGTCAAAATTGATTTATAATCGGACGAAGAGCAGTCAAACGGTTTTATAAGAGGATGAAGAGCAGTCAAATTGATTTATAAGAGGATGAAGAGCAGTCAAACTGCTTTATAAAAAGATGAAGCGCAGTCAAACTGTTTTATAAGAGGATGAAGAGCAGTCAAACTGTTTTACAAGAGGTTGAAGAGCAGTCAACCTGTTTTACAAGAGGATGAAGAGCAGTCAAACCGCTTTATAAAAGGATGAAGAGCAGTCAAACTGATTTATAATCGGACGAAGAGCAGTCAAACTGTTCTATACGGGGATGAAGCGCAGTCAAACTGGTTTATAGGAGGATGAAGAGCAGTCAAACTATTTTATAAGAGGATGAAGAGCAGTCAAACGGTTTTATAATCCGACGAAGAGCAGTCAAACTGTTCTATAGGAGGATGAAGCGCAGTCAAACTGGTTTATAGGAGGATGAAGAGCAGTCAAACTGCTTTATAGGAGGATGAAGAGCAGTCAAACTGCTTTATAAAACGATGAAGAGCAGTCCAACTGTTTTATAAGAGGACGAAGAGCAGTCAAACTGATTTATAAGAGGATGAAGAGCAGTCAAACTGATTTATAAGAGGATGAAGAGCAGTCAAACTGCTTTATAAAAGGCTGAAGAGCAGTCAAACTGTTTTATACGAGGATGTAGAGCAGTCAGACTGTTTTAAAAGAGGTTGAAGAGCAGTCTACTGTTTTATAAGAGGACGAAGAGCAGTCAAAATGATTTATAATCGGATGAAGAGCAGTCAAACAGATTTATAAGAGGATGAAGAGCAGTCAAATTGATTTATAAGATGATGAAGAGCAGTCAAACTGCTTTATAAAAAGATGAAGCGCAGTCAAACTGTTTTATAAGAGGATGAAGAGCAGTCAAACTGTTTTACAAGAGGTTGAAGAGCAGTCAACCTGTATTTCACGAGGATGAAGAGCAGTCAAACCGCTTTATAAAAGGATGAAGAGCAGTCAAACTGATTTATAATCGGACGAAGAGCAGTCAAACTGTTCTATACGGGGATGAAGCGCAGTCAAACTGGTTTATAGGAGGATGAAGAGCAGTCAAACTATTTTATAAGAGGATGAAGAGCAGTCAAACTGATTTATAATCCGACGAAGAGCAGTCAAACTGTTCTATAGGAGGATGAAGCGCAGTCAAACTGGTTTATAGGAGGATGAAGAGCAGTCAAACTGCTTTATAAAAGGCTGAAGAGCAGTCAAACTGATTTATAATCGGACGAAGAGCAGTCAATGATCGGACGAAGAGCAGTCAAATTCTTCTATAGGAGGATGAAGCGCAGTCAAACTGTTTTACACGAGGATGTAGAGCAGTCAGACTGGTTTACAAGAGGATGAAGAGCAGTCAACCTGTTTTACAAGAGGATGAAGAGCAGTCAAACTGTTTTATAAGAGAATGAAGAGCAGTCAAACTTCTTTATAAAAGGATGAAGAGCAGTCAAACTGTTTTATAAGAGGACGAAGAGCAGTCAAACTGTTTTATAAGCGGACGAACAGCAGTCAAACTGATTTATAATCGGACGAAGAGCAGTCAAACTGATTTATAATCGGACGAAGAGCAGTCAAACGGTTTTATAAGAGGGTGAAGAGCAGTCAAATTGATTTATAAGAGGATGAAGAGCAGTCAAACTGCTTTATAAAAGGATGAAGAGCAGTCAAACTGTTTTATACGAGGATGTAGAGCAGTCAGACTGTTTTACAAGAGGTTGAAGAGCAGTCTACTGTTTTATAAGAGGACGAAGAGCAGTCAAAATGATTTATAATCGGATGAAGAGCAGTCAAACAGATTTATAAGAGGATGAAGAGCAGTCAAACTGCTTTATAAAAGGATGAAGAGCAGTCAAACTGTTTTATAAGAGGACGAAGAGCAGTCAAACTGATTTATAATCGGACGAAGAGCAGTCAAACTGTTCTATACGAGGATGAAGCGCAGTCAAACTGGTTTATAGGAGGATGAAGAGCAGTCAAACTGTTCTATAGGAGGATGAAGCGCAGTCAAACTGGTTTATATGAGGATGAAGAGCAATCAAATTGATTTATAAGACGATGAAGAGCAGTCAAACTGCTTTATAAAAGGATGAAGAGAAGTCAAACTGTTTTATAAGAGGATGAAGAGCAGTCAAACTGATTTATAAGAGGATGAAGAGCAGTCAAACTGATTTATAAGAGGATGAAGAGCAGTCAAACTGCTTTATAAAAGGATGAAGAGCAGTCAAACTGATTTATGAACGGACGAAGAGCAGTCAATAATCGGACGGAGAGCAGCCAAACTGTTCTATAGGAGGATGAAGCGCCATCAAACTGTTTTACACGAGGATGTAGAGCAGTCAGACTGGTTTACAAGAGTATGAAGAGCAGTCAACCTGTTTTACAAGAGGTTGAAGAGCAGTAAAACTGTTTTATAAGAGGATGAAGAGCAGTCAAACTGATTTATAAGAGGATGAAGAGCAGTCAAACTGCTTTATAAAAGGATGAAGAGCAGTCAAACTGTTTTATAAGCAGACGAAGAGCAGTCAAACTGATTTATAATCGGACGAAGAGCAGTCAAACTGATTTATAAAAGGATGAAGAGCAGTCAAACTGTTTTATAAGCGGATGAACCGCAGTCAAACTGATTTATAATCGGACGAAGAGCAGTCAAACTGATTTATAAGAGGATGAAGAGCAGTCAAACTGCTTTATAAGAGGATGAAGAGCAGTCAAACTGTTCTATAGGAGGATGAAGCGCAGTCAAACTGGTTTATATGAGGATGAGAGCAGTCAAACTGCTTTATAAGAGGATGAAGAGCAGTCAAACTGCTTTATAAAACGATGAAGAGCAGTCAAACTGTTTTATAATAGGACGAAGAGCAGTCAAACTGATTTATAAGAGGATGAAGAGCAGTCAAACTGATTTAAAAGAGGATGAAGAGCAGTCAAACTGCTTTATAAAAGGATGAAGAGCAGTCAAACTGATTTATAATCGGATGAACAGCAGTCAATAATTGGAGGAAGAGCAGTCAAACTGTTATATAGGAGGACGAAGAGCAGTCAAACTGAATTATAATCGGATGAAGAGCAGTCAAACTGATTTATAAGAGGATGAAGAGCAGTCAAACTGCTTTATAAAAGGATGAAGAGCAGTCAAACTGTTTAATAAGAGGACGAAGAGCAGTCAAACTGTTTTATAAGCGGACGAACACCAGTCAAATGATTTATAATCGGTCGAAGAGCAGTCAAAATTGATTTATAATCGGACGAAGAGCAGTCAAACGGTTTTATAAGAGGATGAAGAGCAGTCAAATTGATTTATAAGAGGATGAAGAGCAGTCAAACTGCTTTATAAAAAGATGAAGCGCAGTCAAACTGTTTTATAAGAGGATGAAGAGCAGTCAAACTGTTTTACAAGAGGTTGAAGAGCAGTCAACCTGTTTTACAAGAGGATGAAGAGCAGTCAAACCGCTTTATAAAAGGATGAAGAGCAGTCAAACTGATTTATAATCGGACGAAGAGCAGTCAAACTGTTCTATACGGGGATGAAGCGCAGTCAAACTGGTTTATAGGAGGATGAAGAGCAGTCAAACTATTTTATAAGAGGATGAAGAGCAGTCAAACGGTTTTATAATCCGACGAAGAGCAGTCAAACTGTTCTATAGGAGGATGAAGCGCAGTCAAACTGGTTTATAGGAGGATGAAGAGCAGTCAAACTGCTTTATAGGAGGATGAAGAGCAGTCAAACTGCTTTATAAAACGATGAAGAGCAGTCCAACTGTTTTATAAGAGGACGAAGAGCAGTCAAACTGATTTATAAGAGGATGAAGAGCAGTCAAACTGATTTATAAGAGGATGAAGAGCAGTCAAACTGCTTTATAAAAGGCTGAAGAGCAGTCAAACTGTTTTATACGAGGATGTAGAGCAGTCAGACTGTTTTACAAGAGGTTGAAGAGCAGTCTACTGTTTTATAAGAGGACGAAGAGCAGTCAAAATGATTTATAATCGGATGAAGAGCAGTCAAACAGATTTATAAGAGGATGAAGAGCAGTCAAATTGATTTATAAGATGATGAAGAGCAGTCAAACTGCTTTATAAAAAGATGAAGCGCAGTCAAACTGTTTTATAAGAGGATGAAGAGCAGTCAAACTGTTTTACAAGAGGTTGAAGAGCAGTCAACCTGTATTTCACGAGGATGAAGAGCAGTCAAACCGCTTTATAAAAGGATGAAGAGCAGTCAAACTGATTTATAATCGGACGAAGAGCAGTCAAACTGTTCTATACGGGGATGAAGCGCAGTCAAACTGGTTTATAGGAGGATGAAGAGCAGTCAAACTATTTTATAAGAGGATGAAGAGCAGTCAAACTGATTTATAATCCGACGAAGAGCAGTCAAACTGTTCTATAGGAGGATGAAGCGCAGTCAAACTGGTTTATAGGAGGATGAAGAGCAGTCAAACTGCTTTATAGGAGGATGAAGAGCAGTCAAACTGCTTTATAAAACGATGAAGAGCAGTCCAACTGTTTTATAAGAGGACGAAGAGCAGTCAAACTGATTTATAAGAGGATGAAGAGCAGTCAAACTGATTTATAAGAGGATGAAGAGCAGTCAAACTGCTTTATAAAAGGCTGAAGAGCAGTCAAACTGATTTATAATCGGACGAAGAGCAGTCAATGATCGGACGAAGAGCAGTCAAATTCTTCTATAGGAGGATGAAGCGCAGTCAAACTGTTTTACACGAGGATGTAGAGCAGTCAGACTGGTTTACAAGAGGATGAAGAGCAGTCAACCTGTTTTACAAGAGGATGAAGAGCAGTCAAACTGTTTTATAAGAGAATGAAGAGCAGTCAAACTTCTTTATAAAAGGATGAAGAGCAGTCAAACTGTTTTATAAGAGGACGAAGAGCAGTCAAACTGTTTTATAAGCGGACGAACAGCAGTCAAACTGATTTATAATCGGACGAAGAGCAGTCAAACTGATTTATAATCGGACGAAGAGCAGTCAAACGGTTTTATAAGAGGGTGAAGAGCAGTCAAATTGATTTATAAGAGGATGAAGAGCAGTCAAACTGCTTTATAAAAGGATGAAGAGCAGTCAAACTGTTTTACACGAGGATGTAGAGCAGTCAGACTGTTTTACAAGAGGTTGAAGAGCAGTCTACTGTTTTATAAGAGGACGAAGAGCAGTCAAAATGATTTATAATCGGATGAAGAGCAGTCAAACAGATTTATAAGAGGATGAAGAGCAGTCAAACTGCTTTATAAAAGGATGAAGAGCAGTCAAACTGTTTTATAAGAGGACGAAGAGCAGTCAAACTGATTTATAATCGGACGAAGAGCAGTCAAACTGTTCTATACGAGGATGAAGCGCAGTCAAACTGGTTTATAGGAGGATGAAGAGCAGTCAAACTGTTCTATAGGAGGATGAAGCGCAGTCAAACTGGTTTATATGAGGATGAAGAGCAATCAAATTGATTTATAAGACGATGAAGAGCAGTCAAACTGCTTTATAAAAGGATGAAGAGAAGTCAAACTGTTTTATAAGAGGACGAAGAGCAGTCAAACTGATTTATAAGAGGATGAAGAGCAGTCAAACTGATTTATAAGAGGATGAAGAGCAGTCAAACTGCTTTATAAAAGGATGAAGAGCAGTCAAACTGATTTATGAACGGACGAAGAGCAGTCAATAATCGGACGGAGAGCAGCCAAACTGTTCTATAGGAGGATGAAGCGCCATCAAACTGTTTTACACGAGGATGTAGAGCAGTCAGACTGGTTTACAAGAGTATGAAGAGCAGTCAACCTGTTTTACAAGAGGTTGAAGAGCAGTAAAACTGTTTTATAAGAGGATGAAGAGCAGTCAAACTGATTTATAAGAGGATGAAGAGCAGTCAAACTGCTTTATAAAAGGATGAAGAGCAGTCAAACTGTTTTATAAGCAGACGAAGAGCAGTCAAACTGATTTATAATCGGACGAAGAGCAGTCAAACTGATTTATAAAAGGATGAAGAGCAGTCAAACTGTTTTATAAGCGGATGAACCGCAGTCAAACTGATTTATAATCGGACGAAGAGCAGTCAAACTGATTTATAAGAGGATGAAGAGCAGTCAAACTGCTTTATAAGAGGATGAAGAGCAGTCAAACTGTTCTATAGGAGGATGAAGCGCAGTCAAACTGGTTTATATGAGGATGAGAGCAGTCAAACTGCTTTATAAGAGGATGAAGAGCAGTCAAACTGATTTATAAAACGATGAAGAGCAGTCAAACTGTTTTATAATAGGACGAAGAGCAGTCAAACTGATTTATAAGAGGATGAAGAGCAGTCAAACTGATTTAAAAGAGGATGAAGAGCAGTCAAACTGCTTTATAAAAGGATGAAGAGCAGTCAAACTGATTTATAATCGGATGAACAGCAGTCAATAATTGGAGGAAGAGCAGTCAAACTGTTATATAGGAGGACGAAGAGCAGTCAAACTGAATTATAATCGGATGAAGAGCAGTCAAACTGATTTATAAGAGGATGAAGAGCAGTCAAACTGCTTTATAAAAGGATGAAGAGCAGTCAAACTGTTTAATAAGAGGACGAAGAGCAGTCAAACTGTTTTATAAGCGGACGAACACCAGTCAAATGATTTATAATCGGTCGAAGAGCAGTCAAAATTGATTTATAATCGGACGAAGAGCAGTCAAACGGTTTTATAAGAGGATGAAGAGCAGTCAAATTGATTTATAAGAGGATGAAGAGCAGTCAAACTGCTTTATAAAAAGATGAAGCGCAGTCAAACTGTTTTATAAGAGGATGAAGAGCAGTCAAACTGTTTTACAAGAGGTTGAAGAGCAGTCAACCTGTTTTACAAGAGGATGAAGAGCAGTCAAACCGCTTTATAAAAGGATGAAGAGCAGTCAAACTGATTTATAATCGGACGAAGAGCAGTCAAACTGTTCTATACGGGGATGAAGCGCAGTCAAACTGGTTTATAGGAGGATGAAGAGCAGTCAAACTATTTTATAAGAGGATGAAGAGCAGTCAAACGGTTTTATAATCCGACGAAGAGCAGTCAAACTGTTCTATAGGAGGATGAAGCGCAGTCAAACTGGTTTATAGGAGGATGAAGAGCAGTCAAACTGCTTTATAGGAGGATGAAGAGCAGTCAAACTGCTTTATAAAACGATGAAGAGCAGTCCAACTGTTTTATAAGAGGACGAAGAGCAGTCAAACTGATTTATAAGAGGATGAAGAGCAGTCAAACTGATTTATAAGAGGATGAAGAGCAGTCAAACTGCTTTATAAAAGGCTGAAGAGCAGTCAAACTGTTTTATACGAGGATGTAGAGCAGTCAGACTGTTTTACAAGAGGTTGAAGAGCAGTCTACTGTTTTATAAGAGGACGAAGAGCAGTCAAAATGATTTATAATCGGATGAAGAGCAGTCAAACAGATTTATAAGAGGATGAAGAGCAGTCAAACTGCTTTATAAAAGGATGAAGAGCAGTCAAACTGTTTTATAAGAGGACGAAGAGCAGTCAAACTGATTTATAATCGGACGAAGAGCAGTCAAACTGTTCTATACGAGGATGAAGCGCAGTCAAACTGGTTTATAGGAGGATGAAGAGCAGTCAAACTGTTCTATAGGAGGATGAAGCGCAGTCAAACTGGTTTATATGAGGATGAAGAGCAGTCAAACTGCTTTATAAGAGGATGAAAGCAGTCAAACTGCTTTATAAAACGATGAAGAGCAGTCAAACTGTTTTATAAGAGGACGAAGAGCAGTCAAACTGATTTATAAGAGGATGAAGGGCAGTCAAACTGATTTAAAAGAGGATGAAGAGCAGTCAAACTGCTTTATAAAAGGATGAAGAGCAGTCAAACTGTTTTATAATCGGATGAACAGCAGTCAATAATGGGACGAAGAGCAGTCAAACTGTTATATAGGAGGACGAAGAGCAGTCAAACTGAATTATAATCGGATGAAGAGCAGTCAAACTGATTTATAAGAGGATGAAGAGCAGTCAAACTGCTTTATAAAAGGATGAAGAGCAGTCAAACTGTTTTATAAGAGGACGAAGAGCAGTCAAACTGATTTATAATCGGACGAAGAGCAGTCAAACTGTTCTATACGAGGATGAAGCGCAGTCAAACTGGTTTATAGGAGGATGAAGAGCAGTCAAACTGTTCTATAGGAGGATGAAGCGCAGTCAAACTGGTTTATATGAGGATGAAGAGCAGTCAAACTGCTTTATAAGAGGATGAAAGCAGTCAAACTGCTTTATAAAACGATGAAGAGCAGTCAAACTGTTTTATAAGAGGACGAAGAGCAGTCAAACTGATTTATAAGAGGATGAAGGGCAGTCAAACTGATTTAAAAGAGGATGAAGAGCAGTCAAACTGCTTTATAAAAGGATGAAGAGCAGTCAAACTGTTTTATAATCGGATGAACAGCAGTCAATAATGGGACGAAGAGCAGTCAAACTGTTATATAGGAGGACGAAGAGCAGTCAAACTGAATTATAATCGGATGAAGAGCAGTCAAACTGATTTATAAGAGGATGAAGAGCAGTCAAACTGCTTTATAAAAGCATGAAGAGCAGTCAAACTGTTTTATAAGCGGACGAACAGCAGTCAAACTGATTTATAATCGGACGAAGAGCAGTCAAACTGTTCTATACGAGGATGAAGCGCAGTCAAACTGGTTTATAGGAGGATGAAGAGCAGTCAAACTGTTCTATATGAGGATGAAGCGCAGTCAAACTGGTTTATATGAGGATGAAGAGCAGTCAAACTGCTCTATAAGAGGATGAAGAGCAGTCAAACTGCTTTATAAAACGATGAAGAGCAGTCAAACTGTTTTATAAGCGGACGAACAGCAGTCAAACTGATTTATAATCGGACGAAGAGCAGTCAAACTGTTCTATACGAGGATGAAGCGCAGTCAAACTGGTTTATAGGAGGATGAAGAGCAGTCAAACTGTTCTATAGGAGGATGAAGCGCAGTCAAACTGGTTTATATGAGGATGAAGAGCAGTCAAACTGCTCTATAAGAGGATGAAGAGCAGTCAAACTGCTTTATAAAACGATGAACAGCAGTCAAACTGTTTTATAAGAGGACGAAGAGCAGTCTAACTGATTTATAAGAGGATGAAGAGCAGTCAAACGGATTTAAAAGAGGATGAAGAGCAGTCAAACTGCTTTATAAAAGGATGAAGAGCAGTCAAACTGATTTACAATCGGATGAACAGCAGTCAATAATCGGACGAAGAGCAGTCAAACTGTTATATAGGAGGACGAAGAGCAGTCAAACTGAATTATAATCGGATGAAGAGCAGTCAAACTGATTTATAAGAGGATGAAGAGCAGTCAAACTGCTTTATAAAAGGATGAAGAGCAGTCAGACTGTTTTACAAGAGGATGAAGAGCAGTCAAACTGTTTTATAAGCGGACGAACAGCAGTCAAACTGATTTATAATCGGACGAAGAGCAGTCAAACTGATTTATAATCGGACGAAGAGCAGTCAAACGGTTTTATAAGAGGGTGAAGAGCAGTCAAACGGTTTTATAAGAGGATGAAGAGCAGTCAAATTGATTTATAAGAGGATGAAGAGCAGTCAAACTGCTTTATAAAAGGATGAAGAGCAGTCAAACTGTTTTATACGAGGATGTAGAGCAGTCAGACTGTTTTACAAGAGGTTGAAGAGCAGTCTACTGTTTTATAAGAGGACGAAGAGCAGTCAAAATGATTTATAATCGGATGAAGAGCAGTCAAACAGATTTATAAGAGGATGAAGAGCAGTCAAACTGCTTTATAAAAGGATGAAGAGCAGTCAAACTGTTTTATAAGAGGACGAAGAGCAGTCAAACTGATTTATAATCGGACGAAGAGCAGTCAAACTGTTCTATACGAGGATGAAGCGCAGTCAAACTGGTTTATAGGAGGATGAAGAGCAGTCAAACTGTTCTATAGGAGGATGAAGCGCAGTCAAACTGGTTTGTATGAGGATGAAGAGCAATCAAATTGATTTATAAGACGATGAAGAGCAGTCAAACTGCTTTATAAAAGGATGAAGAGAAGTCAAACTGTTTTATAAGAGGACGAAGAGCAGTCAAACTGATTCATAAGAGGATGAAGAGCAGTCAAACTGATTTATAAGAGGATGAAGAGCAGTCAAACTGCTTTATAAAAGGATGAAGAGCAGTCAAACTGATTTATAAACGGACGAAGAGCAGTCAATAATCGGACGAAGAGCAGCCAAACTGTTCTATAGGAGGATGAAGCGCAATCAAACTGTTTTACACGAGGATGTAGAGCAGTCAGACTGGTTTACAAGAGTATGAAGAGCAGTCAACCTGTTTTACAAGAGGTTGAAGAGCAGTAAAACTGTTTTATAAGAGGATGAAGAGCAGTCAAACTGATTTATAAGAGGATGAAGAGCAGTCAAACTGCTTTATAAAACGATGAAGAGCAGTCCAACTGTTTTATAAGAGGACGAAGAGCAGTCAAACTGATTTATAAGAGGATGAAGAGCAGTCAAACTGATTTATAAGAGGATGAAGAGCAGTCAAACTGCTTTATAAAAGGCTGAAGAGCAGTCAAACTGATTTATAATCGGACGAAGAGCAGTCAATGATCGGACGAAGAGCAGTCAAACTCTTCTATAGGAGGATGAAGCGCAGTCAAACTGTTTTACACGAGGATGTAGAGCAGTCAGACTGGTTTACAAGAGGATGAAGAGCAGTCAACCTGTTTTACAAGAGGATGAAGAGCAGTCAAACTGTTTTATAAGAGAATGAAGAGCATCAAACTTCTTTATAAAAGGATGAAGAGCAGTCAAACTGTTTTATAAGAGGACGAAGAGCAGTCAAACTGTTTTATAAGCGGACGAACAGCAGTCAAACTGATTTTTAATCGGACGAAGAGCAGTCAAACTGATTTATAATCGGACGAAGAGCAGTCAAACGGTTTTATAAGAGGATGAAGAGCAGTCAAACGGTTTTATAAGAGGATGAAGAGCAGTCAAATTGATTTATAAGAGGATGAAGAGCAGTCAAACTGCTTTATAAAAGGATGAAGAGCAGTCAAACTGTTTTATACGAGGATGTAGAGCAGTCAGACTGTTTTACAAGAGGTTGAAGAGCAGTCTACTGTTTTATAAGAGGACGAAGAGCAGTCAAAATGATTTATAATCGGATGAAGAGCAGTCAAACAGATTTATAAGAGGATGAAGAGCAGTCAAACTGATTTATAAGAGGATGAAGAGCAGTCAAACTGATTTATAAGAGGATGAAGAGCAGTCAAAGTGCTTTATAAAAGGCTGAAGAGCAGTCAAACTGATTTATAATCGGACGAAGAGCAGTCAATGATCGGACGAAGAGCAGTCAAACTCTTCTATAGGAGGATGAAGCGCAGTCAAACTGTTTTACACGAGGATGTAGAGCAGTCAGACTGGTTTACAAGAGGATGAAGAGCAGTCAACCTGTTTTACAAGAGGATGAAGAGCAGTCAAACTGTTTTATAAGAGAATGAAGAGCATCAAACTTCTTTATAAAAGGATGAAGAGCAGTCAAACTGTTTTATAAGAGGACGAAGAGCAGTCAAACTGTTTTATAAGCGGACGAACAGCAGTCAAACTGATTTATAATCGGACGAAGAGCAGTCAAACTGATTTATAATCGGACGAAGAGCAGTCAAACGGTTTTATAAGAGGATAAAGAGCAGTCAAACGGTTTTATAAGAGGATGAAGAGCAGTCAAATTGATTTATAAGAGGATGAAGAGCAGTCAAACTGCTTTATAAAAGGATGAAGAGCAGTCAAACTGTTTTATACGAGGATGTAGAGCAGTCAGACTGTTTTACAAGAGGTTGAAGAGCAGTCTACTGTTTTATAAGAGGACGAAGAGCAGTCAAAATGATTTATAATCGGATGAAGAGCAGTCAAACAGATTTATAAGAGGATGAAGAGCAGTCAAACTGCTTTATAAAAGGATGAAGAGCAGTCAAACTGTTTTATAAGAGGACGAAGAGCAGTCAAACTGATTTATAATCGGACGAAGAGCAGTCAAACGGTTTTATAAGAGGATGAAGAGCAGTCAAATTGATTTATAAGAGGATGAAGAGTAGTCAAACGGTTTTATAAGAGGATGAAAAGCAGTCAAATTGATTTATAAGAGGATGAAGAGCAGTCAAACTGATTTATAATCGGACGAAGAGCAGTCAAACTGATTTATAATCGGACGAAGAGCAGTCAAACGGTTTTATAAGAGGATGAAGAGCAATCAAATTGATTTATAAGACGATGAAGAGCAGTCAAACTGCTTTATAAAAGGATGAAGAGAAGTCAAACTGTTTTATAAGAGGACGAAGAGCAGTCAAACTGATTTATAAGAGGATGAAGAGCAGTCAAACTGATTTATAAGAGGATGAAGAGCAGTCAAACTGCTTTATAAAAGGTAGGTGAGCAGTCAAACTGATTTATAAACGGACGAAGAGCAGTCAATAATCGGACGAAGAGCATCCAAACTGTTCTATAGGAGGATGAAGCGCAATCAAACTGTTTTACACGAGGATGTAGAGCAGTCAGACTGGTTTACAAGAGTATGAAGAGCAGTCAACCTGTTTTACAAGAGGTTGAAGAGCAGTAAAACTGTTTTATAAGAGGATGAAGAGCAGTCAAACTGATTTATAAGGGATGAAGAGCAGTCAAACTGCTTTATAAAAGGATGAAGAGCAGTCAAACTGTTTTATAAGCAGACGAAGAGCAGTCAAACTGATTTATAATCGGACGAAGAGCAGTCAAACTGATTTATAAAAGGATGAAGAGCAGTCAAACTGTTTTATAAGCGGATGAACCGCAGTCAAACTGATTTATAATCGGACGAAGAGCAGTCAAACTGATTTATAAGAGGATGAAGAGCAGTCAAACTGCTTTATAAGAGGATGAAGAGCAGTCAAACTGTTCTATAGGAGGATGAAGCGCAGTCAAACTGGTTTATATGAGGATGAAGAGCAGTCAAACTGCTTTATAAGAGGACGAAGAGCAGTCAAACTGATTTATAAGAGGATGAAGAGCAGTCAAACTGATTTAAAAGAGGATGAAGAGCAGTCAAACTGCTTTATAAAAGGATGAAGAGCAGTCAAACTGATTTATAATCGGATGAACAGCAGTCAATAATTGGAGGAAGAGCAGTCAAACTGTTATATAGGAGGACGAAGAGCAGTCAAACTGAATTATGATCGGATGAAGAGCAGTCAAACTGATTTATAAGAGGATGAAGAGCAGTCAAACTGCTTTATAAAAGGATGAAGAGCAGTCAAACTGTTTAATAAGAGGACGAAGAGCAGTCAAACTGTTTTATAAGCGGACGAACACCAGTCAAATGATTTATAATCGGACGAAGAGCAGTCAAACTGATTTATAATCGGACGAAGAGCAGTCAAACGGTTTTATAAGAGGATGAAGAGCAGTCAAATTGATTTATAAGAGGATGAAGAGCAGTCAAACTGCTTTATAAAAAGATGAAGCGCAGTCAAACTGTTTTATAAGAGGATGAAGAGCAGTCAAACTGTTTTACAAGAGGTTGAAGAGCAGTCAACCTGTATTTCACGAGGATGAAGAGCAGTCAAACCGCTTTATAAAAGGATGAAGAGCAGTCAAACTGATTTATAATCGGACGAAGAGCAGTCAAACTGTTCTATACGGGGATGAAGCGCAGTCAAACTGGTTTATAGGAGGATGAAGAGCAGTCAAACTATTTTATAAGAGGATGAAGAGCAGTCAAACTGATTTATAATCCGACGAAGAGCAGTCAAACTGTTCTATAGGAGGATGAAGCGCAGTCAAACTGGTTTATAGGAGGATGAAGAGCAGTCAAACTGCTTTATAGGAGGATGAAGAGCAGTCAAACTGCTTTATAAAACGATGAAGAGCAGTCCAACTGTTTTATAAGAGGACGAAGAGCAGTCAAACTGATTTATAAGAGGATGAAGAGCAGTCAAACTGATTTATAAGAGGATGAAGAGCAGTCAAACTGCTTTATAAAAGGCTGAAGAGCAGTCAAACTGATTTATAATCGGACGAAGAGCAGTCAATGATCGGACGAAGAGCAGTCAAACTCTTCTATAGGAGGATGAAGCGCAGTCAAACTGTTTTACACGAGGATGTAGAGCAGTCAGACTGGTTTAAAAGAGGATGAAGAGCAGTCAACCTGTTTTACAAGAGGATGAAGAGCAGTCAAACTGTTTTATAAGAGAATGAAGAGCAGTCAAACTTCTTTATAAAAGGATGAAGAGCAGTCAAACTGTTTTATAAGAGGACGAAGAGCAGTCAAACTCTTTTATAAGCGGACGAACAGCAGTCAAACTGATTTATAATCGGACGAAGAGCAGTCAAACTGATTTATAATCGGACGAAGAGCAGTCAAACGGTTTTATAAGAGGGTGAAGAGCAGTCAAACGGTTTTATAAGAGGATGAAGAGCAGTCGAATTGATTTATAAGAGGATGAAGAGCAGTCAAACTGCTTTATAAAAGGATGAAGAGCAGTCAAACTGTTTTATACGAGGATGTAGAGCAGTCAGACTGTTTTACAAGAGGTTGAAGAGCAGTCTACTGTTTTATAAGAGGACGAAGAGCAGTCAAAATGATTTATAATCGGATGAAGAGCAGTCAAACAGATTTATAAGAGGATGAAGAGCAGTCAAACTGCTTTATAAAAGGATGAAGAGCAGTCAAACTGTTTTATAAGAGGACGAAGAGCAGTCAAACTGATTTATAATCGGACGAAGAGCAGTCAAACTGTTCTATACGAGGATGAAGCGCAGTCAAACTGGTTTATAGGAGGATGAAGAGCAGTTAAACTGTTCTATAGGAGGATGAAGCGCAGTCAAACTGGTTTATATGAGGATGAAGAGCAATCAAATTGATTTATAAGACGATGAAGAGCAGTCAAACTGCTTTATAAGAGGATGAAGAGCAGTCAAACTGATTTATAAGAGGATGAAGAGCAGTCAAACTGCTTTATAAAAGGATGAAGAGCAGTCAAACTGATTTATAAACGGACGAAGAGCAGTCAATAATCGGACGAAGAGCAGCCAAACTGTTCTATAGGAGGATGAAGCGCCATCAAACTGTTTTACACGAGGATGTAGAGCAGTCAGACTGGTTTACAAGAGTATGAAGAGCTGTCAACCTGTTTTACAAGAGGTTGAAGAGCAGTAAAACTGTTTTATAAGAGGATGAAGAGCAGTCAAACTGATTTATAAGAGGATGAAGAGCAGTCAAACTGCTTTATAAAAGGATGAAGAGCAGTCAAACTGTTTTATAAGCAGACGAAGAGCAGTCAAACTGATTTATAATCGGACGAAGAGCAGTCAAACTGATTTATAAAAGGATGAAGAGCAGTCAAACTGTTTTATAAGCGGATGAACCGCAGTCAAACTGATTTATAATCGGACAAAGAGCAGTCAAACTGATTTATAAGAGGATGAAGAGCAGTCAAACTGCTTTATAAGAGGATGAAGAGCAGTCAAACTGTTCTATAGGAGGATGAAGCGCAGTCAAACTGGTTTATATGAGGATGAGAGCAGTCAAACTGCTTTATAAGAGGATGAAGAGCAGTCAAACTGCTTTATAAAACGATGAAGAGCGGTCAAACTGTTTTATAAGAGGACGAAGAGCAGTCAAACTGATTTATAAGAGGATGAAGAGCCGTCAAACTGATTTAAAAGAGGATGAAGAGCAGTCAAACTGCTTTATAAAAGGATGAAGAGCAGTCAAACTGATTTATAATCGGATGAACAGCAGTCAATAATTGGAGGAAGAGCAGTCAAACTGTTATATAGGAGGACGAAGAGCAGTCAAACTGAATTATAATCGGATGAAGAGCAGTCAAACTGATTTATAAGAGGATGAAGAGCAGTCAAACTGCTTTATAAAAGGATGAAGAGCAGTCAAACTGTTTAATAAGAGGACGAAGAGCAGTCAAACTGTTTTATAAGCGGACGAACACCAGTCAAATGATTTATAATCGGTCGAAGAGCAGTCAAACTGATTTATAATCGGACGAAGAGCAGTCAAACGGTTTTATAAGAGGATGAAGAGCAGTCAAATTGATTTATAAGAGGATGAAGAGCAGTCAAACTGCTTTATAAAAAGATGAAGCGCAGTCAAACTGTTTTATAAGAGGATGAAGAGCAGTCAAACTGTTTTACAAGAGGTTGAAGAGCAGTCAACCTGTTTTACAAGAGGATGAAGAGCAGTCAAACCGCTTTATAAAAGGATGAAGAGCAGTCAAACTGATTTATAATCGGACGAAGAGCAGTCAAACTGTTCTATACGGGGATGAAGCGCAGTCAAACTGGTTTATAGGAGGATGAAGAGCAGTCAAACTATTTTATAAGAGGATGAAGAGCAGTCAAACTGATTTATAATCGGACGAAGAGCAGTCAATGATCGGACGAAGAGCAGTCAAACTCTTCTATAGGAGGATGAAGCGCAGTCAAACTGTTTTACACGAGGATGTAGAGCAGTCAGACTGGTTTACAAGAGGATGAAGAGCAGTCAACCTGTTTTACAAGAGGATGAAGAGCAGTCAAACTGTTTTATAAGAGAATGAAGAGCAGTCAAACTTCTTTATAAAAGGATGAAGAGCAGTCAAACTGTTTTATAAGAGGACGAAGAGCAATCAAACTCTTTTATAAGCGGACGAACAGCAGTCAAACTGATTTATAATCGGACGAAGAGCAGTCAAACTGATTTATAATCGGACGAAGAGCAGTCAAACGGTTTTATAAGAGGATGAAGAGCAGTCAAACGGTTTTATAAGAGGATGAAGAGCAGTCAAATTGATTTATAAGAGGATGAAGAGCAGTCAAACTGCTTTATAAAAGGATGAAGAGCAGTCAAACTGTTTTATACGAGGATGTAGAGCAGTCAGACTGTTTTACAAGAGGTTGAAGAGCAGTCTACTGTTTTATAAGAGGACGAAGAGCAGTCAAATTGATTTATAATCGGATGAAGAGCAGTCAAACAGATTTATAAGAGGATGAAGAGCAGTCAAACTGCTTTATAAAAGGATGAAGAGCAGTCAAACTGTTTTATAAGAGGACGAAGAGCAGTCAAACTGATTTATAATCGGACGAAGAGCAGTCAAACTGTTCTATACGAGGATGAAGCGCAGTCAAACTGGTTTATAGGAGGATGAAGAGCAGTCAAACTGTTCTATAGGAGGATGAAGCGCAGTCAAACTGGTTTATATGAGGATGAAGAGCAGTCAAACAGCTTTATAAGAGGATGAAAGCAGTCAAACTGCTTTATAAAACGATGAAGAACAGTCAAACTGTTTTATAAGAGGACGAAGAGCAGTCAAACTGATTTATAAGAGGATGAAGGGCAGTCAAACTGATTTAAAAGAGGATGAAGAGCAGTCAAACTGCTTTATAAAAGGATGAAGAGCAGTCAAACTGTTTTATAATCGGATGAACAGCAGTCAATAATGGGACGAAGAGCAGTCAAACTGTTATATAGGAGGACGAAGAGCAGTCAAACTGAATTATAATCGGATGAAGAGCAGTCAAACTGATTTATAAGAGGATGAAGAGCAGTCAAACTGCTTTATAAAAGGATGAAGAGCAGTCAAACTATTTTATAAGAGGACGAAGAGCAGTCAAACTGATTTATAATCGGACGAAGAGCAGTCAAACTGTTCTATACGAGGATGAAGCGCAGTCAAACTGGTTTATAGGAGGATGAAGAGCAGTCAAACTGTTCTATAGGAGGATGAAGAGCAGTCAAACTGATTTATAAGAGGATGAAGAGCAGTCAAACTGCTTTATAAAAGGATGAAGAGCAGTCAAACTGATTTATAAACGGACGAAGAGCAGTCAATAATCGGACGAAGAGCAGCCAAACTGTTCTATAGGAGGATGAAGCGCCATCAAACTGTTTTACACGAGGATGTAGAGCAGTCAGACTGGTTTACAAGAGTATGAAGAGCAGTCAACCTGTTTTACAAGAGGTTGAAGAGCAGTAAAACTGTTTTATAAGAGGATGAAGAGCAGTCAATCTGATTTATAAGAGGATGAAGAGCAGTCAAACTGCTTTATAAAAGGATGAAGAGCAGTCAAACTGTTTTATAAGCAGACGAAGAGCAGTCAAACTGATTTATAATCGGACGAAGAGCAGTCAAACTGATTTATAAAAGGATGAAGAGCAGTCAAACTGTTTTATAAGCGGATGAACCGCAGTCAAACTGATTTATAATCGGACGAAGAGCAGTCAAACTGATTTATAAGAGGATGAAGAGCAGTCAAACTGCTTTATAAGAGGATGAAGAGCAGTCAAACTGTTCTATAGGAGGATGAAGCGCAGTCAAACTGGTTTATATGAGGATGAGAGCAGTCAAACTGCATTATAAGAGGATGAAGAGCAGTCAAACTGCTTTATAAAACGATGAAGAGCAGTCAAACTGTTTTATAAGAGGACGAAGAGCAGTCAAACTGATTTATAAGAGGATGAAGAGCCGTCAAACTGATTTAAAAGAGGATGAAGAGCAGTCAAACTGCTTTATAAAAGGATGAAGAGCAGTCAAACTGATTTATAATCGGATGAACAGCAGTCAATAATTGGAGGAAGAGCAGTCAAACTGTTATATAGGAGGACGAAGAGCAGTCAAACTGAATTATAATCGGATGAAGAGCAGTCAAACTGATTTATAAGAGGA
Organism: Lampris incognitus; assembly: GCF_029633865.1. Lineage (NCBI taxonomy): Eukaryota > Metazoa > Chordata > Actinopteri > Lampriformes > Lampridae > Lampris > Lampris incognitus. The sequence goes on from NC_079222.1 coordinate 38,504,898, forward strand.
TGAAGAGCAGTCAAACTGCTTTATAAAAGGATGAAGAGCAGTCAAACTGTTTAATAAGAGGACGATGAGCAGTCAAACTGTTTTATAAGCGGACGAACACCAGTCAAATGATTTATAATCGGTCGAAGAGCAGTCAAACTGATTTATAATCGGACGAAGAGCAGTCAAACGGTTTTATAAGAGGATGAAGAGCAGTCAAATTGATTTATAAGAGGATGAAGAGCAGTCAAACTGCTTTATAAAAAGATGAAGCGCAGTCAAACTGTTTTATAAGAGGATGAAGAGCAGTCAAACTGTTTTACAAGAGGTTGAAGAGCAGTCAACCTGTTTTACAAGAGGATGAAGAGCAGTCAAACCGCTTTATAAAAGGATGAAGAGCAGTCAAACTGATTTATAATCGGACGAAGAGCAGTCAAACTGTTCTATACGGGGATGAAGCGCAGTCAAACTGGTTTATAGGAGGATGAAGAGCAGTCAAACTATTTTATAAGAGGATGAAGAGCAGTCAAACTGATTTATAATCCGACGAAGAGCAGTCAAACTGTTCTATAGGAGGATGAAGCGCAGTCAAACTGGTTTATAGGAGGATGAAGAGCAGTCAAACTGCTTTATAGGAGGATGAAGAGCAGTCAAACTGCTTTATAAAACGATGAAGAGCAGTCCAACTGTTTTATAAGAGGACGAAGAGCAGTCAAACTGATTTATAAGAGGATGAAGAGCAGTCAAACTGATTTATAAGAGGATGAAGAGCAGTCAAACTGCTTTATAAAAGGCTGAAGAGCAGTCAAACTGATTTATAATCGGACGAAGAGCAGTCAATGATCGGACGAAGAGCAGTCAAACTCTTCTATAGGAGGATGAAGCGCAGTCAAACTGTTTTACACGAGGATGTAGAGCAGTCAGACTGGTTTACAAGAGGATGAAGAGCAGTCAACCTGTTTTACAAGAGGATGAAGAGCAGTCAAACTGTTTTATAAGAGAATGAAGAGCAGTCAAACTTCTTTATAAAAGGATGAAGAGCAGTCAAACTGTTTTATAAGAGGACGAAGAGCAGTCAAACTCTTTTATAAGCGGACGAACAGCAGTCAAACTGATTTATAATCGGACGAAGAGCAGTCAAACTGATTTATAATCGGACGAAGAGCAGTCAAACGGTTTTATAAGAGGATGAAGAGCAGTCAAACGGTTTTATAAGAGGATGAAGAGCAGTCAAATTGATTTATAAGAGGATGAAGAGCAGTCAAACTGCTTTATAAAAGGATGAAGAGCAGTCAAACTGTTTTATACGAGGATGTAGAGCAGTCAGACTGTTTTACAAGAGGTTGAAGAGCAGTCTACTGTTTTATAAGAGGACGAAGAGCAGTCAAATTGATTTATAATCGGATGAAGAGCAGTCAAACAGATTTATAAGAGGATGAAGAGCAGTCAAACTGCTTTATAAAAGGATGAAGAGCAGTCAAACTGTTTTATAAGAGGACGAAGAGCAGTCAAACTGATTTATAATCGGACGAAGAGCAGTCAAACTGTTCTATACGAGGATGAAGCGCAGTCAAACTGGTTTATAGGAGGATGAAGAGCAGTCAAACTGTTCTATAGGAGGATGAAGCGCAGTCAAACTGGTTTATATGAGGATGAAGAGCAGTCAAACAGCTTTATAAGAGGATGAAAGCAGTCAAACTGCTTTATAAAACGATGAAGAGCAGTCAAACTGTTTTATAAGAGGACGAAGAGCAGTCAAACTGATTTATAAGAGGATGAAGGGCAGTCAAACTGATTTAAAAGAGGATGAAGAGCAGTCAAACTGCTTTATAAAAGGATGAAGAGCAGTCAAACTGTTTTATAATCGGATGAACAGCAGTCAATAATGGGACGAAGAGCAGTCAAACTGTTATATAGGAGGACGAAGAGCAGTCAAACTGAATTATAATCGGATGAAGAGCAGTCAAACTGATTTATAAGAGGATGAAGAGCAGTCAAACTGCTTTATAAAAGCATGAATAGCAGTCAAACTGTTTTATAAGCGGACGAACAGCAGTCAAACTGATTTATAATCGGACGAAGAGCAGTCAAACTGTTCTATACGAGGATGAAGCGCAGTCAAACTGGTTTATAGGAGGATGAAGAGCAGTCAAACTGTTCTATATGAGGATGAAGCGCAGTCAAACTGGTTTATATGAGGATGAAGAGCAGTCAAACTGCTCTATAAGAGGATGAAGAGCAGTCAAACTGCTTTATAAAACGATGAAGAGCAGTCAAACTGTTTTATAAGCGGACGAACAGCAGTCAAACTGATTTATAATCGGACGAAGAGCAGTCAAACTGTTCTATACGAGGATGAAGCGCAGTCAAACTGGTTTATAGGAGGATGAAGAGCAGTCAAACTGTTCTATAGGAGGATGAAGCGCAGTCAAACTGGTTTATATGAGGATGAAGAGCAGTCAAACTGCTCTATAAAAGGATGAAGAGCAGTCAAACTGCTTTATAAAACGATGAAGAGCAGTCAAACTGTTTTATAAGAGGACGAAGAGCAGTCAAACTGATTTATAAGAGGATGAAGAGCAGTCAAACGGATTTAAAAGAGGATGAACAGCAGTCAATAATCGGGCGAAGAGCAGTCAAACTGTTATATAGGAGGACGAAGAGCAGTCAAACTGAATTATAAACGGATGAAGAGCAGTCAAACTGATTTATAAGAGGATGAAGAGCAGTCAAACTGGTTTATAAAAGGATGAAGAGCAGTCAGACTGTTTTACAAGAGGATGAAGAGCAGTCAAACTGTTTTATAAGAGAATGAAGAGCAGTCAAACTTCTTTATAAAAGGATGAAGAGCAGTCAAACTGTTTTATAAGAGGACGAAGAGCAGTCAAACTGTTTTATAAGCGGACGAACAGCAGTCAAACTGATTTATAATCGGACGAAGAGCAGTCAAACTGATTTATAATCGGACGAAGAGCAGTCAAACGGTTTTATAAGAGGGTGAAGAGCAGTCAAACGGTTTTATAAGAGGATGAAGAGCAGTCAAATTGATTTATAAGAGGATGAAGAGCAGTCAAACTGCTTTATAAAAGGATGAAGAGCAGTCAAACTGTTTTATACGAGGATGTAGAGCAGTCAGACTGTTTTACAAGAGGTTGAAGAGCAGTCTACTGTTTTATAAGAGGACGAAGAGCAGTCAAAATGATTTATAATCGGATGAAGAGCAGTCAAACAGATTTATAAGAGGATGAAGAGCAGTCAAACTGCTTTATAAAAGGATGAAGAGCAGTCAAACTGTTTTATAAGAGGACGAAGAGCAGTCAAACTGATTTATAATCGGACGAAGAGCAGTCAAACTGTTCTATACGAGGATGAAGCGCAGTCAAACTGGTTTATAGGAGGATGAAGAGCAGTCAAACTGTTCTATAGGAGGATGAAGCGCAGTCAAACTGGTTTATATGAGGATGAAGAGCAATCAAATTGATTTATAAGACGATGAAGAGCAGTCAAACTGCTTTATAAAAGGATGAAGAGAAGTCAAACTGTTTTATAAGAGGACGAAGAGCAGTCAAACTGATTTATAAGAGGATGAAAAGCAGTCAAACTGATTTATAACAGGATGAAGAGCAGTCAAACTGCTTTATAAAAGGATGAAGAGCAGTCAAACTGATTTATAAACGGACGAAGAGCAGTCAATAATCGGACGAAGAGCAGCCAAACTGTTCTATAGGAGGATGAAGCGCAATCAAACTGTTTTACACGAGGATGTAGAGCAGTCAGACTGGTTTACAAGAGTATGAAGAGCAGTCAACCTGTTTTACAAGAGGTTGAAGAGCAGTAAAACTGTTTTATAAGAGGATGAAGAGCAGTCAAACTGATTTATAAGAGGATGAAGAGCAGTCAAACTGCTTTATAAAAGGATGAAGAGCAGTCAAACTGTTTTATAAGCAGACGAAGAGCAGTCAAACTGATTTATAATCGGACGAAGAGCAGTCAAACTGATTTATAAAAGGATGAAGAGCAGTCAAACTGTTTTATAAGCGGATGAACCGCAGTCAAACTGATTTATAATCCGACGAAGAGCAGTCAAACTGATTTATAAGAGGATGAAGAGCAGTAAAACTGCTTTATAAGAGGATGAAGAGCAGTCAAAATGTTCTATAGGAGGATGAAGCGCAGTCAAACTGGTTTATATGAGGATGAAGAGCAATCAAATTGATTTATAAGACGATGAAGAGCAGTCAAACTGCTTTATAAAACGATGAAGAGCAGTCAAACTGTTTTATAAGAGGACGAAGAGCAGTCAAACTGATTTATAAGATGAAGAGCAGTCAAACTGATTTAAAAGAGGATGAAGAGCAGTCAAACTGCTTTATAAAAGGATGAAGAGCAGTCAAACTGATTTATAATCGGATGAACAGCAGTCAATAATTGGAGGAAGAGCAGTCAAACTGTTATATAGGAGGACGAAGAGCAGTCAAACTGAATTATAATCGGATGAGGAGCAGTCAAACTGATTTATAAGAGGATGAAGAGCAGTCAAACTGCTTTATAAAAGGATGAAGAGCAGTCAAACTGTTTAATAAGAGGACGAAGAGCAGTCAAACTGTTTTATAAGCGGACGAACACCAGTCAAATGATTTATAATCGGTCGAAGAGCAGTCAAACTGATTTATAATCGGACGAAGAGCAGTCAAACGGTTTTATAAGAGGATAAAGAGCAGTCAAATTGATTTATAAGATGATGAAGAGCAGTCAAACTGCTTTATAAAAAGATGAAGCGCAGTCAAACTGTTTTATAAGAGGATGAAGAGCAGTCAAACTGTTTTACAAGAGGTTGAAGAGCAGTCAACCTGTTTTACAAGAGGATGAAGAGCAGTCAAACCGCTTTATAAAAGGATGAAGAGCAGTCAAACTGATTTATAATCGGACGAAGAGCAGTCAAACTGTTCTATACGGGGATGAAGCGCAGTCAAACTGGTTTATAGGAGGATGAAGAGCAGTCAAACTATTTTATAAGAGGATGAAGAGCAGTCAAACTGATTTATAATCCGACGAAGAGCAGTCAAACTGTTCTATAGGAGGATGAAGCGCAGTCAAACTGGTTTATAGGAGGATGAAGAGCAGTCAAACTGCTTTATAGGAGGATGAAGAGCAGTCAAACTGCTTTATAAAACGATGAAGAGCAGTCCAACTGTTTTATAAGAGGACGAAGAGCAGTCAAACTGATTTATAAGAGGATGAAGAGCAGTCAAACTGATTTATAAGAGGATGAAGAGCAGTCAAACTGCTTTATAAAAGGCTGAAGAGCAGTCAAACTGATTTATAATCGGACGAAGAGCAGTCAATGATCGGACGAAGAGCAGTCAAACTCTTCTATAGGAGGATGAAGCGCAGTCAAACTGTTTTACACGAGGATGTAGAGCAGTCAGACTGGTTTACAAGAGGATGAAGAGCAGTCAACCTGTTTTACAAGAGGATGAAGAGCAGTCAAACTGTTTTATAAGAGGACGAAGAGCAGTCAAACTCTTTTATAAGCGGACGAACAGCAGTCAAACTGATTTATAATCGGACGAAGAGCAGTCAAACTGATTTATAATCGGACGAAGAGCAGTCAAACGGTTTTATAAGAGGATGAAGAGCAGTCAAACGGTTTTATAAGAGGATGAAGAGCAGTCAAATTGATTTATAAGAGGATGAAGAGCAGTCAAACTGCTTTATAAAAGGATGAAGAGCAGTCAAATTGATTTATAAGAGGACGAAGAGCAGTCAAATTGATTTATAATCGGATGAAGAGCAGTCAAACAGATTTATAAGAGGATGAAGAGCAGTCAAACTGCTTTATAAAAGGATGAAGAGCAGTCAAACTGTTTTATAAGAGGACGAAGAGCAGTCAAACTGATTTATAATCGGACGAAGAGCAGTCAAACTGTTCTATACGAGGATGAAGCGCAGTCAAACTGGTTTATAGGAGGATGAAGAGCAGTCAAACTGTTCTATAGGAGGATGAAGCGCAGTCAAACTGGTTTATATGAGGATGAAGAGCAGTCAAACAGCTTTATAAGAGGATGAAAGCAGTCAAACTGCTTTATAAAACGATGAAGAGCAGTCAAACTGTTTTATAAGAGGACGAAGAGCAGTCAAACTGATTTATAAGAGGATGAAGGGCAGTCAAACTGATTTAAAAGAGGATGAAGAGCAGTCAAACTGCTTTATAAAAGGATGAAGAGCAGTCAAACTGTTTTATAATCGGATGAACAGCAGTCAATAATGGGACGAAGAGCAGTCAAACTGTTATATAGGAGGACGAAGAGCAGTCAAACTGAATTATAATCGGATGAAGAGCAGTCAAACTGATTTATAAGAGGATGAAGAGCAGTCAAACTGCTTTATAAAAGGATGAAGAGCAGTCAAACTGTTTTATAAGAGGACGAAGAGCAGTCAAACTGATTTATAATCGGACGAAGAGCAGTCAAACTGTTCTATACGAGGATGAAGCGCAGTCAAACTGGTTTATAGGAGGATGAAGATCAGTCAAACTGTTCTATAGGAGGATGAAGCGCAGTCAAACTGGTTTATATGAGGATGAAGAGCAGTCAAACTGCTTTATAAGAGGATGAAAGCAGTCAAACTGCTTTATAAAACGATGAAGAGCAGTCAAACTGTTTTATAAGAGGACGAAGAGCAGTCAAACTGATTTATAAGAGGATGAAGGGCAGTCAAACTGATTTAAAAGAGGATGAAGAGCAGTCAAACTGCTTTATAAAAGGATGAAGAGCAGTCAAACTGTTTTATAATCGGATGAACAGCAGTCAATAATGGGACGAAGAGCAGTCAAACTGTTATATAGGAGGACGAAGAGCAGTCAAACTGAATTATAATCGGATGAAGAGCAGTCAAACTGATTTATAAGAGGATGAAGAGCAGTCAAACTGCTTTATAAAAGCATGAAGAGCAGTCAAACTGTTTTATAAGCGGACGAACAGCAGTCAAACTGATTTATAATCGGACGAAGAGCAGTCAAACTGTTCTATACGAGGATGAAGCGCAGTCAAACTGGTTTATAGGAGGATGAAGAGCAGTCAAACTGTTCTATATGAGGATGAAGCGCAGTCAAACTGGTTTATATGAGGATGAAGAGCAGTCAAACTGCTCTATAAGAGGATGAAGAGCAGTCAAACTGCTTTATAAAACGATGAAGAGCAGTCAAACTGTTTTATAAGCGGACGAACAGCAGTCAAACTGATTTATAATCGGACGAAGAGCAGTCAAACTGTTCTATACGAGGATGAAGCGCAGTCAAACTGGTTTATAGGAGGATGAAGAGCAGTCAAACTGTTCTATAGGAGGATGAAGCGCAGTCAAACTGGTTTATATGAGGATGAAGAGCAGTCAAACTGCTCTATAAGAGGATGAAGAGCAGTCAAACTGCTTTATAAAACGATGAAGAGCAGTCAAACTGTTTTATAAGAGGACGAAGAGCAGTCAAACTGATTTATAAGAGGATGAAGAGCAGTCAAACGGATTTAAAAGAGGATGAAGAGCAGTCAAACTGCTTTATAAAAGGATGAAGAGCAGTCAAACTGATTTATAATCGGATGAACAGCAGTCAATAATCGGACGCAGAGCAGTCAAACTGTTATATAGGAGGACGAAGAGCAGTCAAACTGAATTATAATCGGATGAAGAGCAGTCAAACTGATTTATAAGAGGATGAAGAGCAGTCAAACTGCTTTATAAAAGGATGAAGAGCAGTCAGACTGTTTTACAAGAGGATGAAGAGCAGTCAAACTGTTTTATAAGAGAATGAAGAGCAGTCAAACTTCTTTATAAAAGGATGAAGAGCAGTCAAACTGTTTTATAAGAGGACGAAGAGCAGTCAAACTGTTTTATAAGCGGACGAACAGCAGTCAAACTGATTTATAATCGGACGAAGAGCAGTCAAACTGATTTATAATCGGACGAAGAGCAGTCAAACGGTTTTATAAGAGGGTGAAGAGCAGTCAAACGGTTTTATAAGAGGATGAAGAGCAGTCAAATTGATTTATAAGAGGATGAAGAGCAGTCAAACTGCTTTATAAAAGGATGAAGAGCAGTCAAACTGTTTTATACGAGGATGTAGAGCAGTCAGACTGTTTTACAAGAGGTTGAAGAGCAGTCTACTGTTTTATAAGAGGACGAAGAGCAGTCAAAATGATTTATAATCGGATGAAGAGCAGTCAAACAGATTTATAAGAGGATGAAGAGCAGTCAAACTGCTTTATAAAAGAATGAAGAGCAGTCAAACTGTTTTATAAGAGGACGAAGAGCAGTCAAACTGATTTATAATCGGACGAAGAGCAGTCAAACTGTTCTATACGAGGATGAAGCGCAGTCAAACTGGTTTATAGGAGGATGAAGAGCAGTCAAACTGTTCTATAGGAGGATGAAGCGCAGTCAAACTGGTTTATATGAGGATGAAGAGCAATCAAATTGATTTATAAGACGATGAAGAGCAGTCAAACTGCTTTATAAAAGGATGAAGAGAAGTCAAACTGTTTTATAAGAGGACGAAGAGCAGTCAAACTGATTTATAAGAGGATGAAGAGCAGTCAAACTGATTTATAAGAGGATGAAGAGCAGTCAAACTGCTTTATAAAAGGATGAAGAGCAGTCAAACTGATTTATAAACGGACGAAGAGCAGTCAATAATCGGACGAAGAGCAGCCAAACTGTTCTATAGGAGGATGAAGCGCAATCAAACTGTTTTACACGAGGATGTAGAGCAGTCAGACTGGTTTACAAGAGTATGAAGAGCAGTCAACCTGTTTTATAAGAGGTTGAAGAGCAGTAAAACTGTTTTATAAGAGGATGAAGAGCAGTCAAACTGATTTATAAGAGGATGAAGAGCAGTCAAACTGCTTTATAAAAGGATGAAGAGCAGTCAAACTGTTTTATAAGCAGACGAAGAGCAGTCAAACTGATTTATAATCGGACGAAGAGCAGTCAAACTGATTTATAAAAGGATGAAGAGCAGTCAAACTGTTTTATAAGCGGATGAACCGCAGTCAAACTGATTTATAATCCGACGAAGAGCAGTCAAACTGATTTATAAGAGGATGAAGAGCAGTAAAACTGCTTTATAAGAGGATGAAGAGCAGTCAAACTGTTCTATAGGAGGATGAAGCGCAGTCAAACTGGTTTATATGAGGATGAAGAGCAGTCAAACTGCTTTATAAGAGGATGAAGAGCAGTCAAACTGCTTTATAAAACGATGAAGAGCAGTCAAACTGTTTTATAAGAGGACGAAGAGCAGTCAAACTGATTTATAAGAGGATGAAGAGCAGTCAAACTGATTTAAAAGAGGATGAAGAGCAGTCAAACTGCTTTATAAAAGGATGAAGAGCAGTCAAACTGATTTATAATCGGATGAACAGCAGTCAATAATTGGAGGAAGAGCAGTCAAACTGTTATATAGGAGGACGAAGAGCAGTCAAACTGAATTATAATCGGATGAAGAGCAGTCAAACTGATTTATAAGAGGATGAAGAGCAGTCAAACTGCTTTATAAAAGGATGAAGAGCAGTCAAACTGTTTAATAAGAGGACGAAGAGCAGTCAAACTGTTTTATAAGCGGACGAACACCAGTCAAATGATTTATAATCGGTCGAAGAGCAGTCAAACTGATTTATAATCGGACGAAGAGCAGTCAAACGGTTTTATAAGAGGATGAAGAGCAGTCAAATTGATTTATAAGAGGATGAAGAGCAGTCAAACTGCTTTATAAAAAGATGAAGCGCAGTCAAACTGTTTTATAAGAGGATGAAGAGCAGTCAAACTGTTTTACAAGAGGTTGAAGAGCAGTCAACCTGTTTTACAAGAGGATGAAGAGCAGTCAAACCGCTTTATAAAAGGATGAAGAGCAGTCAAACTGATTTATAATCGGACGAAGAGCAGTCAAACTGTTCTATACGGGGATGAAGCGCAGTCAAACTGGTTTATAGGAGGATGAAGAGCAGTCAAACTATTTTATAAGAGGATGAAGAGCAGTCAAACTGATTTATAATCCGACGAAGAGCAGTCAAACTGTTCTATAGGAGGATGAAGCGCAGTCAAACTGGTTTATAGGAGGATGAAGAGCAGTCAAACTGCTTTATAGGAGGATGGAGAGCAGTCAAACTGCTTTATAAAACGATGAAGAGCAGTCCAACTGTTTTATAAGAGGACGAAGAGCAGTCAAACTGATTTATAAGAGGATGAAGAGCAGTCAAACTGATTTATAAGAGGATGAAGAGCAGTCAAACTGCTTTATAAAAGGCTGAAGAGCAGTCAAACTGATTTATAATCGGACGAAGAGCAGTCAATGATCGGACGAAGAGCAGTCAAACTCTTCTATAGGAGGATGAAGCGCAGTCAAACTGTTTTACACGAGGATGTAGAGCAGTCAGACTGGTTTACAAGAGGATGAAGAGCAGTCAACCTGTTTTACAAGAGGATGAAGAGCAGTCAAACTGTTTTATAAGAGAATGAAGAGCAGTCAAACTTCTTTATAAAAGGATAAAGAGCAGTCAAACTGTTTTATAAGAGGACGAAGAGCAGTCAAACTGATTTATAATCGGACGAAGAGCAGTCAAACTGTTCTATACGAGGATGAAGCGCAGTCAAACTGGTTTATAGGAGGATGAAGAGCAGTCAAACTGTTCTATAGGAGGATGAAGCGCAGTCAAACTGGTTTATATGAGGATGAAGAGCAATCAAATTGATTTATAAGACGATGAAGAGCAGTCAAACTGCTTTATAAAAGGATGAAGAGAAGTCAAACTGTTTTATAAGAGGACGAAGAGCAGTCAAACTGATTTATAAGAGGATGAAGAGCAGTCAAACTGATTTATAAGAGGATGAAGAGCAGTCAAACTGCTTTATAAAAGGATGAAGAGCAGTCAAACTGATTTATAAACGGACGAAGAGCAGTCAATAATCGGACGAAGAGCAGCCAAACTGTTCTATAGGAGGATGAAGCGCAATCAAACTGTTTTACACGAGGATGTAGAGCAGTCAGACTGGTTTACAAGAGTATGAAGAGCAGTCAACCTGTTTTATAAGAGGTTGAAGAGCAGTAAAACTGTTTTATAAGAGGATGAAGAGCAGTCAAACTGATTTATAAGAGGATGAAGAGCAGTCAAACTGCTTTATAAAAGGATGAAGAGCAGTCAAACTGTTTTATAAGCAGACGAAGAGCAGTCAAACTGATTTATAATCGGACGAAGAGCAGTCAAACTGATTTATAAAAGGATGAAGAGCAGTCAAACTGTTTTATAAGCGGATGAACCGCAGTCAAACTGATTTATAATCCGACGAAGAGCAGTCAAACTGATTTATAAGAGGATGAAGAGCAGTAAAACTGCTTTATAAGAGGATGAAGAGCAGTCAAACTGTTCTATAGGAGGATGAAGCGCAGTCAAACTGGTTTATATGAGGATGAAGAGCAGTCAAACTGCTTTATAAGAGGATGAAGAGCAGTCAAACTGCTTTATAAAACGATGAAGAGCAGTCAAACTGTTTTATAAGAGGACGAAGAGCAGTCAAACTGATTTATAAGAGGATGAAGAGCAGTCAAACTGATTTAAAAGAGGATGAAGAGCAGTCAAACTGCTTTATAAAAGGATGAAGAGCAGTCAAACTGATTTATAATCGGATGAACAGCAGTCAATAATTGGAGGAAGAGCAGTCAAACTGTTATATAGGAGGACGAAGAGCAGTCAAACTGAATTATAATCGGATGAAGAGCAGTCAAACTGATTTATAAGAGGATGAAGAGCAGTCAAACTGCTTTATAAAAGGATGAAGAGCAGTCAAACTGTTTAATAAGAGGACGAAGAGCAGTCAAACTGTTTTATAAGGGGACGAACACCAGTCAAATGATTTATAATCGGTCGAAGAGCAGTCAAACTGATTTATAATCGGACGAAGAGCAGTCAAACGGTTTTATAAGAGGATGAAGAGCAGTCAAATTGATTTATAAGAGGATGAAGAGCAGTCAAACTGCTTTATAAAAAGATGAAGCGCAGTCAAACTGTTTTATAAGAGGATGAAGAGCAGTCAAACTGTTTTACAAGAGGTTGAAGAGCAGTCAACCTGTTTTACAAGAGGATGAAGAGCAGTCAAACCGCTTTATAAAAGGATGAAGAGCAGTCAAACTGATTTATAATCGGACGAAGAGCAGTCAAACTGTTCTATACGGGGATGAAGCGCAGTCAAACTGGTTTATAGGAGGATGAAGAGCAGTCAAACTATTTTATAAGAGGATGAAGAGCAGTCAAACTGATTTATAATCCGACGAAGAGCAGTCAAACTGTTCTATAGGAGGATGAAGCGCAGTCAAACTGGTTTATAGGAGGATGAAGAGCAGTCAAACTGCTTTATAGGAGGATGGAGAGCAGTCAAACTGCTTTATAAAACGATGAAGAGCAGTCCAACTGTTTTATAAGAGGACGAAGAGCAGTCAAACTGATTTATAAGAGGATGAAGAGCAGTCAAACTGATTTATAAGAGGATGAAGAGCAGTCAAACTGCTTTATAAAAGGCTGAAGAGCAGTCAAACTGATTTATAATCGGACGAAGAGCAGTCAATGATCGGACGAAGAGCAGTCAAACTCTTCTATAGGAGGATGAAGCGCAGTCAAACTGTTTTACACGAGGATGTAGAGCAGTCAGACTGGTTTACAAGAGGATGAAGAGCAGTCAACCTGTTTTACAAGAGGATGAAGAGCAGTCAAACTGTTTTATAAGAGAATGAAGAGCAGTCAAACTTCTTTATAAAAGGATAAAGAGCAGTCAAACTGTTTTATAAGAGGACGAAGAGCAGTCAAACTGTTTTATAAGCGGACGAACAGCAGTCAAACTGATTTATAATCGGACGAAGAGCAGTCAAACTGATTTATAATCGGACGAAGAGCAGTCAAACGGTTTTATAAGAGGATGAAGAGCAGTCAAACGGTTTTATAAGAGGATGAAGAGCAGTCAAATTGATTTATAAGAGGATGAAGAGCAGTCAAACTGCTTTATAAAAGGATGAAGAGCAGTCAAACTGTTTTATACGAGGATGTAGAGCAGTCAGACTGTTTTACAAGAGGTTGAAGAGCAGTCTACTGTTTTATAAGAGGACGAAGAGCAGTCAAAATGATTTATAATCGGATGAAGAGCAGTCAAACAGATTTATAAGAGGATGAAGAGCAGTCAAACTGCTTTATAAAAGGATGAAGAGCAGTCAAACTGTTTTATAAGAGGACGAAGAGCAGTCAAACTGATTTATAATCGGACGAAGAGCAGTCAAACTGTTCTATACGAGGATGAAGCGCAGTCAAACTGGTTTATAGGAGGATGAAGAGCAGTCAAACTGTTCTATAGGAGGATGAAGCGCAGTCAAACTGGTTTATATGAGGATGAAGAGCAGTCAAACTGCTTTATAAGAGGATGAAAGCAGTCAAACTGCTTTATAAAACGATGAAGAGCAGTCAAACTGTTTTATAAGAGGACGAAGAGCAGTCAAACTGATTTATAAGAGGATGAAGGGCAGTCAAACTGATTTAAAAGAGGATGAAGAGCAGTCAAACTGCTTTATAAAAGGATGAAGAGCAGTCAAACTGTTTTATAATCGGATGAACAGCAGTCAATAATGGGACGAAGAGCAGTCAAACTGTTATATAGGAGGACGAGGAGCAGTCAAACTGAATTATAATCGGATGAAGAGCAGTCAAACTGATTTATAAGAGGATGAAGAGCAGTCAAACTGCTTTATAAAAGGATGAAGAGCAGTCAAACTGTTTAATAAGAGGACGAAGAGCAGTCAAACTGTTTTATAAGCGGACGAACACCAGTCAAATGATTTATAATCGGTCGAAGAGCAGTCAAACTGATTTATAATCGGACGAAGAGCAGTCAAACGGTTTTATAAGAGGATGAAGAGCAGTCAAATTGATTTATAAGAGGATGAAGAGCAGTCAAACTGCTTTATAAAAAGATGAAGCGCAGTCAAACTGTTTTATAAGAGGATGAAGAGCAGTCAAACTGTTTTACAAGAGGTTGAAGAGTAGTCAACCTGTTTTACAAGAGGATGAAGAGCAGTCAAACCGCTTTATAAAAGGATGAAGAGCAGTCAAACTGATTTATAATCGGACGAAGAGCAGTCAAACTGTTCTATACGGGGATGAAGCGCAGTCAAACTGGTTTATAGGAGGATGAAGAGCAGTCAAACTATTTTATAAGAGGATGAAGAGCAGTCAAACTGATTTATAATCCGACGAAGAGCAGTCAAACTGTTCTATAGGAGGATGAAGCGCAGTCAAACTGGTTTATAGGAGGATGAAGAGCAGTCAAACTGCTTTATAGGAGGATGAAGAGCAGTCAAACTGCTTTATAAAACGATGAAGAGCAGTCCAACTGTTTTATAAGAGGACGAAGAGCAGTCAAACTGATTTATAAGAGGATGAAGAGCAGTCAAACTGATTTATAAGAGGATGAAGAGCAGTCAAACTGCTTTATAAAAGGCTGAAGAGCAGTCAAACTGATTTATAATCGGACGAAGAGCAGTCAATGATCGGACGAAGAGCAGTCAAACTCTTCTATAGGAGGATGAAGCGCAGTCAAACTGTTTTACACGAGGATGTAGAGCAGTCAGACTGGTTTACAAGAGGATGAAGAGCAGTCAACCTGTTTTACAAGAGGATGAAGAGCAGTCAAACTGTTTTATAAGAGAATGAAGAGCAGTCAAACTTCTTTATAAAAGGATGAAGAGCAGTCAAACTGTTTTATAAGAGGACGAAGAGCAGTCAAACTCTTTTATAAGCGGACGAACAGCAGTCAAACTGATTTATAATCGGACGAAGAGCAGTCAAACTGATTTATAATCGGACGAAGAGCAGTCAAACGGTTTTATAAGAGGATGAAGAGCAGTCAAACGGTTTTATAAGAGGATGAAGAGCAGTCAAATTGATTTATAAGAGGATGAAGAGCAGTCAAACTGCTTTATAAAAGGATGAAGAGCAGTTAAACTGTTTTATACGAGGATGTAGAGCAGTCAGACTGTTTTACAAGAGGTTGAAGAGCAGTCTACTGTTTTATAAGAGGACGAAGAGCAGTCAAATTGATTTATAATCGGATGAAGAGCAGTCAAACAGATTTATAAGAGGATGAAGAGCAGTCAAACTGCTTTATAAAAGGATGAAGAGCAGTCAAACTGTTTTATGAGAGGACGAAGAGCAGTCAAACTGATTTATAATCGGACGAAGAGCAGTCAAACTGTTCTATACGAGGATGAAGCGCAGTCAAACTGGTTTATAGGAGGATGAAGAGCAGTCAAACTGTTCTATAGGAGGATGAAGCGCAGTCAAACTGGTTTATATGAGGATGAAGAGCAGTCAAACAGCTTTATAAGAGGATGAAAGCAGTCAAACTGCTTTATAAAACGATGAAGAGCAGTCAAACTGTTTTATAAGAGGACGAAGAGCAGTCAAACTGATTTATAAGAGGATGAAGGGCAGTCAAACTGATTTAAAAGAGGATGAAGAGCAGTCAAACTGCTTTATAAAAGGATGAAGAGCAGTCAAACTGTTTTATAATCGGATGAACAGCAGTCAATAATGGGACGAAGAGCAGTCAAACTGTTATATAGGAGGACGAAGAGCAGTCAAACTGAATTATAATCGGATGAAGAGCAGTCAAACTGATTTATAAGAGGATGAAGAGCAGTCAAACTGCTTTATAAAAGGATGAAGAGCAGTCAAACTGTTTTATAAGAGGACGAAGAGCAGTCAAACTGATTTATAATCGGACGAAGAGCAGTCAAACTGTTCTATACGAGGATGAAGCGCAGTCAAACTGGTTTATAGGAGGATGAAGAGCAGTCAAACTGTTCTATAGGAGGATGAAGCGCAGTCAAACTGGTTTATATGAGGATGAAGAGCAGTCAAACTGCTTTATAAGAGGATGAAAGCAGTCAAACTGCTTTATAAAACGATGAAGAGCAGTCAAACTGTTTTATAAGAGGACGAAGAGCAGTCAAACTGATTTATAAGAGGATGAAGGGCAGTCAAACTGATTTAAAAGAGGATGAAGAGCAGTCAAACTGCTTTATAAAAGGATGAAGAGCAGTCAAACTGTTTTATAATCGGATGAACAGCAGTCAATAATGGGACGAAGAGCAGTCAAACTGTTATATAGGAGGACGAAGAGCAGTCAAACTGAATTATAATCGGATGAAGAGCAGTCAAACTGATTTATAAGAGGATGAAGAGCAGTCAAACTGCTTTATAAAAGCATGAAGAGCAGTCAAACTGTTTTATAAGCGGACGAACAGCAGTCAAACTGATTTATAATCGGACGAAGAGCAGTCAAACTGTTCTATACGAGGATGAAGCGCAGTCAAACTGGTTTATAGGAGGATGAAGAGCAGTCAAACTGTTCTATATGAGGATGAAGCGCAGTCAAACTGGTTTATATGAGGATGAAGAGCAGTCAAACTGCTCTATAAGAGGATGAAGAGCAGTCAAACTGCTTTATAAAACGATGAAGAGCAGTCAAACTGTTTTATAAGTGGACGAACAGCAGTCAAACTGATTTATAATCGGACGAAGAGCAGTCAAACTGTTCTATACGAGGATGAAGCGCAGTCAAACTGGTTTATAGGAGGATGAAGAGCAGTCAAACTGTTCTATAGGAGGATGAAGCGCAGTCAAACTGGTTTATATGAGGATGAAGAGCAGTCAAACTGCTCTATAAGAGGATGAAGAGCAGTCAAACTGCTTTATAAAACGATGAAGAGCAGTCAAACTGTTTTATAAGAGGACGAAGAGCAGTCAAACTGATTTATAAGAGGATGAAGAGCAGTCAAACGGATTTAAAAGAGGATGAAGAGCAGTCAAACTGCTTTATAAAAGGATGAAGAGCAGTCAAACTGATTTATAATCGGATGAACAGCAGTCAATAATCGGACGAAGAGCAGTCAAACTGTTATATAGGAGGACGAAGAGCAGTCAAACTGAATTATAATCGGATGAAGAGCAGTCAAACTGATTTATAAGAGGATGAAGAGCAGTCAAACTGCTTTATAAAAGGATGAAGAGCAGTCAGACTGTTTTACAAGAGGATGAAGAGCAGTCAAACTGTTTTATAAGAGAATGAAGAGCAGTCAAACTTCTTTATAAAAGGATGAAGAGCAGTCAAACTGTTTTATAAGAGGACGAAGAGCAGTCAAACTGTTTTATAAGCGGACGAACAGCAGTCAAACTGATTTATAATCGGACGAAGAGCAGTCAAACTGATTTATAATCGGACGAAGAGCAGTCAAACGGTTTTATAAGAGGGTGAAGAGCAGTCAAACGGTTTTATAAGAGGATGAAGAGCAGTCAAATTGATTTATAAGAGGATGAAGAGCAGTCAAACTGCTTTATAAAAGGATGAAGAGCAGTCAAACTGTTTTATACGAGGATGTAGAGCAGTCAGACTGTTTTACAAGAGGTTGAAGAGCAGTCTACTGTTTTATAAGAGGACGAAGAGCAGTCAAAATGATTTATAATCGGATGAAGAGCAGTCAAACAGATTTATAAGAGGATGAAGAGCAGTCAAACTGCTTTATAAAAGGATGAAGAGCAGTCAAACTGTTTTATAAGAGGACGAAGAGCAGTCAAACTGATTTATAATCGGACGAAGAGCAGTCAAACTGTTCTATACGAGGATGAAGCGCAGTCAAACTGGTTTATAGGAGGATGAAGAGCAGTCAAACTGTTCTATAGGAGGATGAAGCGCAGTCAAACTGGTTTATATGAGGATGAAGAGCAATCAAATTGATTTATAAGACGATGAAGAGCAGTCAAACTGCTTTATAAAAGGATGAAGAGAAGTCAAACTGTTTTATAAGAGGACGAAGAGCAGTCAAACTGATTTATAAGAGGATGAAGAGCAGTCAAACTGATTTATAAGAGGATGAAGAGCAGTCAAACTGCTTTATAAAAGGATGAAGAGCAGTCAAACTGATTTATAAACGGACGAAGAGCAGTCAATAATCGGACGAAGAGCAGCCAAACTGTTCTATAGGAGGATGAAGCGCAATCAAACTGTTTTACACGAGGATGTAGAGCAGTCAGACTGGTTTACAAGAGTATGAAGAGCAGTCAACCTGTTTTACAAGAGGTTGAAGAGCAGTAAAACTGTTTTATAAGAGGATGAAGAGCAGTCAAACTGATTTATAAGAGGATGAAGAGCAGTCAAACTGCTTTATAAAAGGATGAAGAGCAGTCAAACTGTTTTATAAGCAGACGAAGAGCAGTCAAACTGATTTATAATCGGACGAAGAGCAGTCAAACTGATTTATAAAAGGATGAAGAGCAGTCAAACTGTTTTATAAGCGGATGAACCGCAGTCAAACTGATTTATAATCGGACGAAGAGCAGTCAAACTGATTTATAAGAGGATGAAGAGCAGTAAAACTGCTTTATAAGAGGATGAAGAGCAGTCAAACTGTTCTATAGGAGGATGAAGCGCAGTCAAACTGGTTTATATGAGGATGAAGAGCAGTCAAACTGCTTTATAAGAGGATGAAGAGCAGTCAAACTGCTTTATAAAACGATGAAGAGCAGTCAAACTGTTTTATAAGAGGACGAAGAGCAGTCAAACTGATTTATAAGAGGATGAAGAGCAGTCAAACTGATTTAAAAGAGGATGAAGAGCAGTCAAACTGCTTTATAAAAGGATGAAGAGCAGTCAAACTGATTTATAATCGGATGAACAGCAGTCAATAATTGGAGGAAGAGCAGTCAAACTGTTATATAGGAGGACGAAGAGCAGTCAAACTGAATTATAATCGGATGAAGAGCAGTCAAACTGATTTATAAGAGGATGAAGAGCAGTCAAACTGCTTTATAAAAGGATGAAGAGCAGTCAAACTGTTTAATAAGAGGACGATTAGCAGTCAAACTGTTTTATAAGCGGACGAACACCAGTCAAATGATTTATAATCGGTCGAAGAGCAGTCAAACTGATTTATAATCGGACGAAGAGCAGTCAAACGGTTTTATAAGAGGATGAAGAGCAGTCAAATTGATTTATAAGAGGATGAAGAGCAGTCAAACTGCTTTATAAAAAGATGAAGCGCAGTCAAACTGTTTTATAAGAGGATGAAGAGCAGTCAAACTGTTTTACAAGAGGTTGAAGAGCAGTCAACCTGTTTTACAAGAGGATGAAGAGCAGTCAAACCGCTTTATAAAAGGATGAAGAGCAGTCAAACTGATTTATAATCGGACGAAGAGCAGTCAAACTGTTCTATACGGGGATGAAGCGCAGTCAAACTGGTTTATAGGAGGATGAAGAGCAGTCAAACTATTTTATAAGAGGATGAAGAGCAGTCAAACTGATTTATAATCCGACGAAGAGCAGTCAAACTGTTCTATAGGAGGATGAAGCGCAGTCAAACTGGTTTATAGGAGGATGAAGAGCAGTCAAACTGTTTTATAGGAGGATGAAGAGCAGTCAAACTGCTTTATAAAACGATGAAGAGCAGTCCAACTGTTTTATAAGAGGACGAAGAGCAGTCAAACTGATTTATAAGAGGATGAAGAGCAGTCAAACTGATTTATAAGAGGATGAAGAGCAGTCAAACTGCTTTATAAAAGGCTGAAGAGCAGTCAAACTGATTTATAATCGGACGAAGAGCAGTCAATGATCGGACGAAGAGCAGTCAAACTCTTCTATAGGAGGATGAAGCGCAGTCAAACTGTTTTACACGAGGATGTAGAGCAGTCAGACTGGTTTACAAGAAGATGAAGAGCAGTCAAACTGTTTTATAAGAGAATGAAGAGCAGTCAAACTTCTTTATAAAAGGATGAAGAGCAGTCAAACTGTTTTATAAGAGGACGAAGAGCAGTCAAACTGTTTTATAAGCGGACGAACAGCAGTCAAACTGATTTATAATCGGACGAAGAGCAGTCAAACTGATTTATAATCGGACGAAGAGCAGTCAAACGGTTTTATAAGAGGATGAAGAGCAGTCAAACTGATTTATAAGAGGATGAAGAGCAGTCAAACTGTTCTATAGGAGGATGAAGCGCAGTCAAACTGGTTTATATGAGGATGTAGAGCAGTCAGACTGGTTTACAAGAGTATGAAGAGCAGTCAACCTGTTTTACAAGAGGTTGAAGAGCAGTAAAACTGTTTTATAAGAGGATGAAGAGCAGTCAAACTGATTTATAAGAGGATGAAGAGCAGTCAAACTGCTTTATAAAAGGATGAAGAGCAGTCAAACTGTTTTATAAGCAGACGAAGAGCAGTCAAACTGATTTATAATCGGACGAAGAGCAGTCAAACTGATTTATAAAAGGATGAAGAGCAGTCAAACTGTTTTATAAGCGGATGAACCGCAGTCAAACTGATTTATAATCGGACGAAGAGCAGTCAAACTGATTTATAAGAGGATGAAGAGCAGTAAAACTGCTTTATAAGAGGATGAAGAGCAGTCAAACTGTTCTATAGGAGGATGAAGCGCAGTCAAACTGGTTTATATGAGGATGAAGAGCAGTCAAACTGCTTTATAAGAGGATGAAGAGCAGTCAAACTGCTTTATAAAACGATGAAGAGCAGTCAAACTGTTTTATAAGAGGACGAAGAGCAGTCAAACTGATTTATAAGAGGATGAAGAGCAGTCAAACTGATTTAAAAGAGGATGAAGAGCAGTCAAACTGCTTTATAAAAGGATGAAGAGCAGTCAAACTGATTTATAAGAGGATGAACAGCAGTCAATAATTGGAGGAAGAGCAGTCAAACTGTTATATAGGAGGACGAAGAGCAGTCAAACTGAATTATAATCGGATGAAGAGCAGTCAAACTGATTTATAAGAGGATGAAGAGCAGTCAAACTGCTTTATAAAAGGATGAAGAGCAGTCAAACTGTTTAATAAGAGGACGATTAGCAGTCAAACTGTTTTATAAGCGGACGAACACCAGTCAAATGATTTATAATCGGTCGAAGAGCAGTCAAACTGATTTATAATCGGACGAAGAGCAGTCAAACGGTTTTATAAGAGGATGAAGAGCAGTCAAATTGATTTATAAGAGGATGAAGAGCAGTCAAACTGCTTTATAAAAAGATGAAGCGCAGTCAAACTGTTTTATAAGAGGATGAAGAGCAGTCAAACTGTTTTACAAGAGGTTGAAGAGCAGTCAACCTGTTTTACAAGAGGATGAAGAGCAGTCAAACCGCTTTATAAAAGGATGAAGAGCAGTCAAACTGATTTATAATCGGACGAAGAGCAGTCAAACTGTTCTATACGGGGATGAAGCGCAGTCAAACTGGTTTATAGGAGGATGAAGAGCAGTCAAACTATTTTATAAGAGGATGAAGAGCAGTCAAACTGATTTATAATCCGACGAAGAGCAGTCAAACTGTTCTATAGGAGGATGAAGCGCAGTCAAACTGGTTTATAGGAGGATGAAGAGCAGTCAAACTGTTTTATAGGAGGATGAAGAGCAGTCAAACTGCTTTATAAAACGATGAAGAGCAGTCCAACTGTTTTATAAGAGGACGAAGAGCAGTCAAACTGATTTATAAGAGGATGAAGAGCAGTCAAACTGATTTATAAGAGGATGAAGAGCAGTCAAACTGCTTTATAAAAGGCTGAAGAGCAGTCAAACTGATTTATAATCGGACGAAGAGCAGTCAATGATCGGACGAAGAGCAGTCAAACTCTTCTATAGGAGGATGAAGCGCAGTCAAACTGTTTTACACGAGGATGTAGAGCAGTCAGACTGGTTTACAAGAAGATGAAGAGCAGTCAAACTGTTTTATAAGAGAATGAAGAGCAGTCAAACTTCTTTATAAAAGGATGAAGAGCAGTCAAACTGTTTTATAAGAGGACGAAGAGCAGTCAAACTGTTTTATAAGCGGACGAACAGCAGTCAAACTGATTTATAATCGGACGAAGAGCAGTCAAACTGATTTATAATCGGACGAAGAGCAGTCAAACGGTTTTATAAGAGGATGAAGAGCAGTCAAACGGTTTTATAAGAGGATGAAGAGCAGTCAAATTGATTTATAAGAGGATGAAGAGCAGTCAAACTGCTTTATAAAAGGATGAAGAGCAGTCAAACTGTTTTATACGAGGATGTAGAGCAGTCAGACTGTTTTACAAGAGGTTGAAGAGCAGTCTACTGTTTTATAAGAGGACGAAGAGCAGTCAAAATGATTTATAATCGGATGAAGAGCAGTCAAACAGATTTATAAGAGGATGAAGAGCAGTCAAACTGCTTTATAAAAGGATGAAGAGCAGTCAAACTGTTTTATAAGAGGACGAAGAGCAGTCAAACTGATTTATAATCGGACGAAGAGCAGTCAAACTGTTCTATACGAGGATGAAGCGCAGTCAAACTGGTTTATAGGAGGATGAAGAGCAGTCAAACTGTTCTATAGGAGGATGAAGCGCAGTCAAACTGGTTTATATGAGGATGAAGAGCAGTCAAACTGCTTTATAAGAGGATGAAAGCAGTCAAACTGCTTTATAAAACGATGAAGAGCAGTCAAACTGTTTTATAAGAGGACGAAGAGCAGTCAAACTGATTTATAAGAGGATGAAGGGCAGTCAAACTGATTTAAAAGAGGATGAAGAGCAGTCAAACTGCTTTATAAAAGGATGAAGAGCAGTCAAACTGTTTTATAATCGGATGAACAGCAGTCAATAATGGGACGAAGAGCAGTCAAACTGTTATATAGGAGGACGAAGAGCAGTCAAACTGAATTATAATCGGATGAAGAGCAGTCAAACTGATTTATAAGAGGATGAAGAGCAGTCAAACTGCTTTATAAAAGGATGAAGAGCAGTCAAACTGTTTTATAAGAGGACGAAGAGCAGTCAAACTGATTTATAATCGGACGAAGAGCAGTCAAACTGTTCTATACGAGGATGAGGCGCAGTCAAACTGGTTTATAGGAGGATGAAGAGCAGTCAAACTGTTCTATAGGAGGATGAAGCGCAGTCAAACTGGTTTATATGAGGATGAAGAGCAGTCAAACAGCTTTATAAGAGGATGAAAGCAGTCAAACTGCTTTATAAAACGATGAAGAGCAGTCAAACTGTTTTATAAGAGGACGAAGAGCAGTCAAACTGATTTATAAGAGGATGAAGGGCAATCAAACTGATTTAAAAGAGGATGAAGAGCAGTCAAACTGCTTTATAAAAGGATGAAGAGCAGTCAAACTGTTTTATAATCGGATGAACAGCAGTCAATAATGGGACGAAGAGCAGTCAAACTGTTATATAGGAGGACGAAGAGCAGTCAAACTGAATTATAATCGGATGAAGAGCAGTCAAACTGATTTATAAGAGGATGAAGAGCAGTCAAACTGCTTTATAAAAGCATGAAGAGCAGTCAAACTGTTTTATAAGCGGACGAACAGCAGTCAAACTGATTTATAATCGGACGAAGAGCAGTCAAACAGTTCTATACGAGGATGAAGCGCAGTCAAACTGGTTTATAGGAGGATATAGAGCAGTCAAACTTTTCTATAGGAGGATGAAGCGCAGTCAAACTGGTTTATATGAGGATGAAGAGCAGTCAAACTGCTCTATAAGAGGATGAAGAGCAGTCAAACTGCTTTATAAAACGATGAAGAGCAGTCAAACTGTTTTATAAGAGGACGAAGAGCAGTCAAACTGATTTATAAGAGGATGAAGAGCAGTCAAACGGATTTAAAAGAGGATGAAGAGCAGTCAAACTGCTTTATAAAAGGATGAAGAGCAGTCAAACTGATTTATAATCGGATGAACAGCAGTCAATAATTTGACGAAGAGCAGTCAAACTGTTATATAGGAGGACGAAGAGCAGTCAAACTGAATTATAATCGGATGAAGAGCAGTCAAACTGATTTATAAGAGGATGAAGAGCAGTCAAACTGCTTTATAAAAGGATGAAGAGCAGTCAAACTGTTTAATAAGAGGACGAAGAGCAGTCAAACTGTTTTATAAGCGGACGAACAGCAGTCAAACTGATTTATAATCGGACGAAGAGCAGTCAAACTGATTTATAATCGGACGAAGAGCAGTCAAACGGTTTTATAAGAGGATGAAGAGCAGTCAAATTGATTTATAAGAGGATGAAGAGCAGTCAAACGGTTTTATAAGAGGATGAAGAGCAGTCAAATTGATTTATAAGAGGATGAAGAGCAGTCAAACGGTTTTATAAGAGGATGAAGAGCAGTCAAATTGATTTATAAGAGGATGAAGAGCAGTCAAACTGTTTTATAAGCGGACGAACAGCAGTCAAACTGATTTATAATCGGACGAAGAGCAGTCAAACTGATTTATAATCGGACGAAGAGCAGTCAAACGGTTTTATAAGAGGATGAAGAGCAGTCAAACGGTTTTATAAGAGGATGAAGAGCAGTCAAATTGATTTATAAGAGGATGAAGAGCAGTCAAACTGCTTTATAAAAGGATGAAGAGCAGTCAAACTGTTTTATACGAGGATGTAGAGCAGTCAGACTGTTTTACAAGAGGTTGAAGAGCAGTCTACTGTTTTATAAGAGGACGAAGAGCAGTCAAAATGATTTATAATCGGATGAAGAGCAGTCAAACAGATTTATAAGAGGATGAAGAGCAGTCAAACTGCTTTATAAAAGGATGAAGAGCAGTCAAACTGTTTTATAAGAGGACGAAGAGCAGTCAAACAGATTTATAATCGGACGAAGAGCAGTCAAACTGTTCTATACGAGGATGAAGCGCAGTCAAACTGGTTTATAGGAGGATGAAGAGCAGTCAAACTGTTCTATAGGAGGATGAAGCGCAGTCAAACTGGTTTATATGAGGATGAAGAGCAGTCAAACTGCTTTATAAGAGGATGAAAGCAGTCAAACTGCTTTATAAAACGATGAAGAGCAGTCAAACTGTTTTATAAGAGGACGAAGAGCAGTCAAACTGATTTATAAGAGGATGAAGGGCAGTCAAACTGATTTAAAAGAGGATGAAGAGCAGTCAAACTGCTTTATAAAAGGATGAAGAGCAGTCAAACTGTTTTATAATCGGATGAACAGCAGTCAATAATGGGACGAAGAGCAGTCAAACTGTTATATAGGAGGACGAAGAGCAGTCAAACTGAATTATAATCGGATGAAGAGCAGTCAAACTGATTTATAAGAGGATGAAGAGCAGTCAAACTGCTTTATAAAAGGATGAAGAGCAGTCAAACTGTTTTATAAGAGGACGAAGAGCAGTCAAACTGATTTATAATCGGACGAAGAGCAGTCAAACTGTTCTATACGAGGATGAGGCGCAGTCAAACTGGTTTATAGGAGGATGAAGAGCAGTCAAACTGTTCTATAGGAGGATGAAGCGCAGTCAAACTGGTTTATATGAGGATGAAGAGCAGTCAAACAGCTTTATAAGAGGATGAAAGCAGTCAAACTGCTTTATAAAACGATGAAGAGCAGTCAAACTGTTTTATAAGAGGACGAAGAGCAGTCAAACTGATTTATAAGAGGATGAAGGGCAGTCAAACTGATTTAAAAGAGGATGAAGAGCAGTCAAACTGCTTTATAAAAGGATGAAGAGCAGTCAAACTGTTTTATAATCGGATGAACAGCAGTCAATAATGGGACGAAGAGCAGTCAAACTGTTATATAGGAGGACGAAGAGCAGTCAAACTGAATTATAATCGGATGAAGAGCAGTCAAACTGATTTATAAGAGGATGAAGAGCAGTCAAACTGCTTTATAAAAGCATGAAGAGCAGTCAAACTGTTTTATAAGCGGACGAACAGCAGTCAAACTGATTTATAATCGGACGAAGAGCAGTCAAACTGTTCTATACGAGGATGAAGCGCAGTCAAACTGGTTTATAGGAGGATGAAGAGCAGTCAAACTGTTCTATAGGAGGATGAAGCGCAGTCAAACTGGTTTATATGAGGATGAAGAGCAGTCAAACTGCTCTATAAGAGGATGAAGAGCAGTCAAACTGCTTTATAAAACGATGAAGAGCAGTCAAACTGTTTTATAAGCGGACGAACAGCAGTCAAACTGATTTATAATCGGACGAAGAGCAGTCAAACTGTTCTATACGAGGATGAAGCGCAGTCAAACTGGTTTATAGGAGGATATAGAGCAGTCAAACTGTTCTATAGGAGGATGAAGCGCAGTCAAACTGGTTTATATGAGGATGAAGAGCAGTCAAACTGCTCTATAAGAGGATGAAGAGCAGTCAAACTGCTTTATAAAACGATGAAGAGCAGTCAAACTGTTTTATAAGAGGACGAAGAGCAGTCAAACTGATTTATAAGAGGATGAAGAGCAGTCAAACGGATTTAAAAGAGGATGAAGAGCAGTCAAACTGCTTTATAAAAGGATGAAGAGCAGTCAAACTGATTTATAATCGGATGAACAGCAGTCAATAATTTGACGAAGAGCAGTCAAACTGTTATATAGGAGGACGAAGAGCAGTCAAACTGAATTATAATCGGATGAAGAGCAGTCAAACTGATTTATAAGAGGATGAAGAGCAGTCAAACTGCTTTATAAAAGGATGAAGAGCAGTCAAACTGTTTAATAAGAGGACGAAGAGCAGTCAAACTGTTTTATAAGCGGACGAACAGCAGTCAAACTGATTTATAATCGGACGAAGAGCAGTCAAACTGATTTATAATCGGACGAAGAGCAGTCAAACGGTTTTATAAGAGGATGAAGAGCAGTCAAATTGATTTATAAGAGGATGAAGAGCAGTCAAACGGTTTTATAAGAGGATGAAGAGCAGTCAAATTGATTTATAAGAGGATGAAGAGCAGTCAAACTGATTTATAATTGGACGAAGAGCAGTCAAACTGATTTATAATCGGACGAAGAGCAGTCAAACGGTTTTATAAGAGGATAAAGAGCAGTCAAATTGATTTATAAGAGGATGAAGAGCAGTCAAACTGCTTTATAAAAGGATGAAGGGCAGTCAAACTGTTTTATAAGAGGACGAAGAGCAGTCAAACTGATTTATAAGAGGATGAAGAGCAGTCAAACAGATTTATAAGATGATGAAGAGCAGTGAAACTGCTTTATGAAACGATGAAGAGCAGTCAAACTGTTTTATAAGAGGACGAAGAGCAGTCAAACTGATTTGTAAGAGGATGAAGAGCAGTCAAACTGATTTATAAGAGGATGAAGAGCAGTCAAACTGCTTTATAAAAGGATGAAGAGCAGTCAAACTGTTTTATAAGCAGACGAAGAGCAGTCTACTGATTTATAATCGGACGAAGAGCAGTCAAACTGATTTATAAAAGGATGAAGAGCAGTCAAACTGTTTTATAAGCGGATGAACCGCAGTCAAACTGATTTATAATCGGACGAAGAGCAGTCAAACTGATTTATAAGAGGATGAAGAGCAGTCAAACTGCTTTATAAGAGGATGAAGAGCAGTCAAACTGTTCTATAGGAGGATGAAGCGCAGTCAAACTGGTTTATATGAGGATGAAGAGCAGTCAAACTGATTTATAATCGGATGAACAGCAGTCAATAATCGGACGAAGAGCAGTCAAACGGATTTATAAGAGGATGAAGAGCAGTCAAATTGATTTATAAGAGGATGAAGAGCAGTCAAACGGTTTTATAAGAGGATGAAGAGCAGTCAAATTGATTTATAAGAGGATGAAGAGCAGTCAAACTGATTTATAATCGGACGAAGAGCAGTCAAACTGATTTATAATCGGACGAAGAGCAGTCAAACGGTTTTATAAGAGGATGAAGAGCAGTCAAATTGATTTATAAGAGGATGAAGAGCAGTCAATCTGCTTTATAAAAGGATGAAGAGCAGTCAAACTGATTTATAAGACGACGAAGAGCAGTCAAACTGATTTATAAGAGGATGAAGAGCAGTCAAACAGATTTATAAGAGGATGAAGAGCAGTGAAACTGCTTTATGAAACGATGAAGAGCAGTCAAACTGTTTTATAAGAGGACGAAGAGCAGTCAAACTGATTTGTAAGAGGATGAAGAGCAGTCAAACTGATTTATAAGAGGATGAAGAGCAGTCAAACTGCTTTATAAAAGGATGAAGAGCAGTCAAACTGATTTATAAACGGACGAAGAGCAGTCAATAATCGGACGAAGAGCAGCCAAACTGTTCTATAGGAGGATTAAGCGCAGTCAAACTGTTTTACACGAGGATGTAGAGCAGTCAGACTGGTTTACAAGAGTATGAAGAGCAGTCAACCTGTTTTACAAGAGGTTGAAGAGCAGTCAAACTGTTTTATAAGAGGATGAAGAGCAGTCAAACTGCTTTATAAAAGGATGAAGAGCAGTCAAACTGTTTTATAAGCAGAAGAAGAGCAGTCAACTGATTTATAATCGGACGAAGAGCAGTCAAACTGATTTATAAAAGGATGAAGAGCAGTCAAACTGTTTTATAATCGGATGAACCGCAGTCAAACTGATTTATAATCGGACGAAGAGCAGTCAAACTGATTTATAAGAGGATGAAGAGCAGTCAAACTGCTTTATAAGAGGATGAAGAGCAGTCAAACTGTTCTATAGGAGGATGAAGCGCAGTCAAACTGGTTTATATGAGGATGAAGAGCAGTCAAACTGATTTATAATCGGATGAACAGCAGTCAATAATCGGACGAAGAGCAGTCAAACGGATTTATAAGAGGATGAAGAGCAGTCAAACTTCTTTATAAGAGGATGAAGAGCAGTCAAACTGTTCTATAGGAGGACGAAGAGCAGTCAAACTGATTTATAAGAGGATGAAGAGCAGTCAAACTGATTTAAAAGAGGATGAAGAGCAGTCAAACTGCTTTATAAAAGGATGAAGAGCAGTCAAACTGATTTATAATCGGATGAACAGCAGTCAATAATCGGACGAAGAGCAGTCAAACTGTTATATAGGAGGACGAAGAGCACTCAAACTGAATTATAATCGGATGAAGAGCAGTCAAACTGATTTATAAGAGGATGAAGAGCAGTTAAACTGCTTTATAAAAGGATGAAGAGCAGTCAAACTGTTTCATAAGAGGACGAAGAGCAGTCAAACTGTTTTATAAGCGGACGAACAGCAGTCAAACTGATTTATAATCGGACGAAGAGCAGTCAAACTGATTTATAATCGTACGAAGAGCAGTCAAACGGTTTTATAAGAGGATTAAGAGCAGTCAAATTGATTTATAAGAGAATGAAGAGCAGTCAAACTGCTTTATAAAAGGATGAAGCGCAGTCAAACTGTTTTATACGAGGATGTAGAGCAGTCAGACTGTTTTACAAGAGGTTGAAGAGCAGTCAACCTGTTTTACAAGAGGATGAAGAGCAGTCAAACCGCTTTATAAAAGGATGAAGAGCAGTCAAACTGATTTATAATCGGACGAAGAGCAGTCAAACTGTTCTATACGGGGATGAAGCGCAGTCAAACTGGTTTATAGGAGGATGAAGAGCAGTCAAACTATTTTATAAGAGGATGAAGAGCAGTCAAACTGATTTATAATCCTACGAAGAGCAGTCAAACTGTTCTATAGGAGGATGAAGCGCAGTCAAACTGGTTTATAGGAGGACGAAGTGCAGTCAAACTGCTTTATAGGAGGATGAAGAGCAGTCAAACTGCTTTATAAAAGGATGAAGAGCAGTCCAACTGTTTTATAAGAGGACGAAGAGCAGTCAAACTGATTTATAAGAGGATGAAGAGCAGTTAAACTGATTTATAAGAGGATGAAGAGCAGTCAAACTGCTTTATAAAAGGCTGAAGAGCAGTCAAACTGATTTATAATCGGACGAAGAGCAGTCAATGATCGGACGAAGAGCAGTCAAACTCTTCTATAGGAGGATGAAGCGCAGTCAAACTGTTTTACACGAGGATGTAGAGCAGTCAGACTGGTTTACAAGAGGATGAAGAGCAGTCAACCTGTTTTACAAGAGGATGAAGAGCAGTCAAACTGTTTTATAAGAGAATGAAGAGCAGTCAAACTGCTTTATAAAAGGATGAAGAGCAGTCAAACTGTTTTATAAGAGGACGAAGAGCAGTCAAACTGTTTTGTAAGCGGACGAACAGCAGTCAAACTGATTTATAATCGGACGAAGAGCAGTCAAACTGATTTATAATCGGACGAAGAGCAGTCAAACGGTTTTATAAGAGGATGAAGAGCAGTCAAACGGTTTTATAAGAGGATGAAGAGCAGTCAAATTGATTTATAAGATGATGAAGAGCAGTCAAACTGCTTTATAAAAGGATGAAGAGCAGTCAAACTGTTTTATACGAGGATGTAGAGCAGTCAGACTGTTTTACAAGAGGTTGAAGAGCAGTCAAACTGATTTATAAGAGGATGAAGAGCAGTCAAACTGCTTTATAAAAGGATGAAGAGCAGTCAAACTGATTTATAAGAGGATGAAGAGCAGTAAAACCGCTTTATAAAAGGATAGAGAGCAGTCTACTGTTTTATAAGAGGACGAAGAGCAGTCAAAATGATTTATAATCGGATGAAGAGCAGTCAAACAGATTTATAAGAGGATGAAGAGCAGTCAAACTGCTTTATAAAAGGATGAAGAGCAGTCAAACTGTTTTATAAGAGGACGAAGAGCAGTCAAACTGATTTATAATCGTACGAAGAGCAGTCAAACGGTTTTATAAGAGGATTAAGAGCAGTCAAATTGATTTATAAGAGAATGAAGAGCAGTCAAACTGCTTTATAAAAGGATGAAGCGCAGTCAAACTGTTTTATACGAGGATGTAGAGCAGTCAGACTGTTTTACAAGAGGTTGAAGAGCAGTCAACCTGTTTTACAAGAGGATGAAGAGCAGTCAAACCGCTTTATAAAAGGATGAAGAGCAGTCAAACTGATTTATAATCGGACGAAGAGCAGTCAAACTGTTCTATACGGGGATGAAGCGCAGTCAAACTGGTTTATAGGAGGATGAAGAGCAGTCAAACTATTTTATAAGAGGATGAAGAGCAGTCAAACTGATTTATAATCCTACGAAGAGCAGTCAAACTGTTCTATAGGAGGATGAAGCGCAGTCAAACTGGTTTATAGGAGGACGAAGTGCAGTCAAACTGCTTTATAGGAGGATGAAGAGCAGTCAAACTGCTTTATAAAACGATGAAGAGCAGTCCAACTGTTTTATAAGAGGACGAAGAGCAGTCAAACTGATTTATAAGAGGATGAAGAGCAGTCAAACTGATTTATAAGAGGATGAAGAGCAGTCAAACTGCTTTATAAAAGGCTGAAGAGCAGTCAAACTGATTTATAATCGGACGAAGAGCAGTCAATGATCGGACGAAGAGCAGTCAAACTCTTCTATAGGAGGATGAAGCGCAGTCAAACTGTTTTACACGAGGATGTAGAGCAGTCAGACTGGTTTACAAGAGGATGAAGAGCAGTCAACCTGTTTTACAAGAGGATGAAGAGCAGTCAAACTGTTTTATAAGAGAATGAAGAGCAGTCAAACTGCTTTATAAAAGGATGAAGAGCAGTCAAACTGTTTTATAAGAGGACGAAGAGCAGTCAAACTGTTTTGTAAGCGGACGAACAGCAGTCAAACTGATTTATAATCGGACGAAGAGCAGTCAAACTGATTTATAATCGGACGAAGAGCAGTCAAACGGTTTTATAAGAGGATGAAGAGCAGTCAAACGGTTTTATAAGAGGATGAAGAGCAGTCAAATTGATTTATAAGAGGATGAAGAGCAGTCAAACTGCTTTATAAAAGGATGAAGAGCAGTCAAACTGTTTTATACGAGGATGTAGAGCAGTCAGACTGTTTTACAAGAGGTTGAAGAGCAGTCAAACTGATTTATAAGAGGATGAAGAGCAGTCAAACTGCTTTATAAAAGGATGAAGAGCAGTCAAACTGATTTATAAGAGGATGAAGAGCAGTCAAACCGCTTTATAAAAGGATAGAGAGCAGTCTACTGTTTTATAAGAGGACGAAGAGCAGTCAAAATGATTTATAATCGGATGAAGAGCAGTCAAACAGATTTATAAGAGGATGAAGAGCAGTCAAACTGCTTTATAAAAGGATGAAGAGCAGTCAAACTGTTTTATAAGAGAACGAAGAGCAGTCAAACTGATTTATAATCGGACGAAGAGCAGTCAAACTGTTCTATAGGAGGATGAAGCGCAGTCAAACTGGTTTATAGGAGGATGAAGAGCAGTCAAACTGTTCTATAGGAGGATGAAGCGCAGTCAAACTGGTTTATATGAGGATGAAGAGCAGTCAAACTGCTTTATAAGAGGATGAAAGCAGTCAAACTGCTTTATAAAACGATGAAGAGTAGTCAAACTGTTTTATAAGAGGACGAAAAGCAGTCAAACTGATTTATAAGAGGATGAAGGGCAGTCAAACTGATTTAAAAGAGGATGAAGAGCAGTCAAACTGCTTTATAAAAGTATGAAGAGCAGTCGAACTGATTTATAATCGGATGAACAGCAGTCAATAATGGGACGAAGAGCAGTCAAACTGTTATATAGGAGGACGAAGAGCAGTCAAACTGTTCTATAGGAGAATGAAGCGCAGTCAAACTGGTTTATATGAGGATGAAGAGCAGTCAAACTGCTCTATAAGAGGATGAAGAGCAGTCAAACTGCTTTATAAAACGATGAAGAGCAGTCAAACTGTTTTATAAGCGGACGAACAGCAGTCAAACTGATTTATAATCGGACGAAGAGCAGTCAAACTGTTCTATACGAGGATGAAGCGCAGTCAAACTGGTTTATAGGAGGATGAAGAGCAGTCAAACTGTTCTATAGGAGGATGAAGCGCAGTCAAACTGGTTTATATGAGGATGAAGAGCAGTCAAACTGCTCTATAAGAGGATGAAGAGCAGTCAAACTGCTTTATAAAACGATGAAGAGCAGTCAAACTGTTTTATAAGAGGACGAAGAGCAGTCAAACTGATTTATAAGAGGATGAAGAGCAGTCAAACGGTTTTATAAGAGGATGAAGAGCAGTCAAATTGATTTATAAGATGATGAAGAGCAGTCAAACTGCTTTATAAAAGGATGAAGAGCAGTCAAACTGTTTTATACGAGGATGTAGAGCAGTCAGACTGTTTTACAAGAGGTTGAAGAGCAGTCAAACTGATTTATAAGAGGATGAAGAGCAGTCAAACTGCTTTATAAAAGGATGAAGAGCAGTCAAACTGATTTATAAGAGGATGAAGAGCAGTAAAACCGCTTTATAAAAGGATAGAGAGCAGTCTACTGTTTTATAAGAGGACGAAGAGCAGTCAAAATGATTTATAATCGGATGAAGAGCAGTCAAACAGATTTATAAGAGGATGAAGAGCAGTCAAACTGCTTTATAAAAGGATGAAGAGCAGTCAAACTGTTTTATAAGAGGATGAAGAGCAGTCAAACTGCTTTATAAAAGGATGAAGAGCAGTCAAACTGATTTATAAGAGGATGAAGAGCAGTAAAACCGCTTTATAAAAGGATAGAGAGCAGTCTACTGTTTTATAAGAGGACGAAGAGCAGTCAAAATGATTTATAATCGGATGAAGAGCAGTCAAACAGATTTATAAGAGGATTAAGAGCAGTCAAACTGCTTTATAAGAGAATGAAGAGCAGTCAAACTGCTTTATAAAAGGATGAAGCGCAGTCAAACTGTTTTATACGAGGATGTAGAGCAGTCAGACTGTTTTACAAGAGGTTGAAGAGCAGTCAACCTGTTTTACAAGAGGATGAAGAGCAGTCAAACCGCTTTATAAAAGGATGAAGAGCAGTCAAACTGATTTATAATCGGACGAAGAGCAGTCAAACTGTTCTATACGGGGATGAAGCGCAGTCAAACTGGTTTATAGGAGGATGAAGAGCAGTCAAACTATTTTATAAGAGGATGAAGAGCAGTCAAACTGATTTATAATCCTACGAAGAGCAGTCAAACTGTTCTATAGGAGGATGAAGCGCAGTCAAACTGGTTTATAGGAGGACGAAGTGCAGTCAAACTGCTTTATAGGAGGATGAAGAGCAGTCAAACTGCTTTATAAAACGATGAAGAGCAGTCCAACTGTTTTATAAGAGGACGAAGAGCAGTCAAACTGATTTATAAGAGGATGAAGAGCAGTCAAACTGATTTATAAGAGGATGAAGAGCAGTCAAACTGCTTTATAAAAGGCTGAAGAGCAGTCAAACTGATTTATAATCGGACGAAGAGCAGTCAATGATCGGACGAAGAGCAGTCAAACTCTTCTATAGGAGGATGAAGCGCAGTCAAACTGTTTTACACGAGGATGTAGAGCAGTCAGACTGGTTTACAAGAGGATGAAGAGCAGTCAACCTGTTTTACAAGAGGATGAAGAGCAGTCAAACTGTTTTATAAGAGAATGAAGAGCAGTCAAACTGCTTTATAAAAGGATGAAGAGCAGTCAAACTGTTTTATAAGAGGACGAAGAGCAGTCAAACTGTTTTGTAAGCGGACGAACAGCAGTCAAACTGATTTATAATCGGACGAAGAGCAGTCAAACTGATTTATAATCGGACGAAGAGCAGTCAAACGGTTTTATAAGAGGATGAAGAGCAGTCAAACGGTTTTATAAGAGGATGAAGAGCAGTCAAATTGATTTATAAGAGGATGAAGAGCAGTCAAACTGCTTTATAAAAGGATGAAGAGCAGTCAAACTGTTTTATACGAGGATGTAGAGCAGTCAGACTGTTTTACAAGAGGTTGAAGAGCAGTCAAACTGATTTATAAGAGGATGAAGAGCAGTCAAACTGCTTTATAAAAGGATGAAGAGCAGTCAAACTGATTTATAAGAGGATGAAGAGCAGTCAAACCGCTTTATAAAAGGATAGAGAGCAGTCTACTGTTTTATAAGAGGACGAAGAGCAGTCAAAATGATTTATAATCGGATGAAGAGCAGTCAAACAGATTTATAAGAGGATGAAGAGCAGTCAAACTGCTTTATAAAAGGATGAAGAGCAGTCAAACTGTTTTATAAGAGAACGAAGAGCAGTCAAACTGATTTATAATCGGACGAAGAGCAGTCAAACTGTTCTATAGGAGGATGAAGCGCAGTCAAACTGGTTTATAGGAGGATGAAGAGCAGTCAAACTGTTCTATAGGAGGATGAAGCGCAGTCAAACTGGTTTATATGAGGATGAAGAGCAGTCAAACTGCTTTATAAGAGGATGAAAGCAGTCAAACTGCTTTATAAAACGATGAAGAGTAGTCAAACTGTTTTATAAGAGGACGAAAAGCAGTCAAACTGATTTATAAGAGGATGAAGGGCAGTCAAACTGATTTAAAAGAGGATGAAGAGCAGTCAAACTGCTTTATAAAAGTATGAAGAGCAGTCGAACTGATTTATAATCGGATGAACAGCAGTCAATAATGGGACGAAGAGCAGTCAAACTGTTATATAGGAGGACGAAGAGCAGTCAAACTGTTCTATAGGAGAATGAAGCGCAGTCAAACTGGTTTATATGAGGATGAAGAGCAGTCAAACTGCTCTATAAGAGGATGAAGAGCAGTCAAACTGCTTTATAAAACGATGAAGAGCAGTCAAACTGTTTTATAAGCGGACGAACAGCAGTCAAACTGATTTATAATCGGACGAAGAGCAGTCAAACTGTTCTATACGAGGATGAAGCGCAGTCAAACTGGTTTATAGGAGGATGAAGAGCAGTCAAACTGTTCTATAGGAGGATGAAGCGCAGTCAAACTGGTTTATATGAGGATGAAGAGCAGTCAAACTGCTCTATAAGAGGATGAAGAGCAGTCAAACTGCTTTATAAAACGATGAAGAGCAGTCAAACTGTTTTATAAGAGGACGAAGAGCAGTCAAACTGATTTATAAGAGGATGAAGAGCAGTCAAACTGATTTAAAAGAGGTTGAAGAGCAGTTAAACTGCTTTATAAAAGGATGAAGAGCAGTCAAACTGATTTATAATCGGATGAACAGCAGTCAATAATCGGACGAAGAGCAGTCAAACTGTTATATAGGAGGACGAAGAGCAGTCAAACTGAATTATAATCGGATGAAGAGCAGTCAAACTGATTTATAAGAGGATGAAGAGCAGTCAAACTGCTTTATAAAAGGATGAAGAGCAGTCAAACTGTTTAATAAGAGGACGAAGAGCAGTCAAACTGTTTTATAAGCGGACGAACAGCAGTCAAACTGATTTATAATCGGACGAAGAGCAGTCAAACTGATTTATAATCGGACGAAGAGCAGTCAAACGGTTTTATAAGAGGATGAAGAGCAGTCAAATTGATTTATAAGAGGATGAAGAGCAGTCAAACGGTTTTATAAGAGGATGAAGAGCAGTCAAATTGATTTATAAGAGGATGAAGAGCAGTCAAACTGATTTCTAATCGGACTAAGAGCAGTCAAACTGATTTATAATCGGACGAAGAGCAGTCAAACGGTTTTATAAGAGGATGAAGAGCAGTCAAATTGATTTATAAGAGGATGAAGAGCAGTCAAACTGCTTTATAAAAGGATGAAGAGCAGTCAAACTGTTTTATAAGAGGACGAAGAGCAGTCAAACTGATTTATAAGAGGATGAAGAGCAGTCAAACAGATTTATAAGAGGATGAAGAGCAGTGAAACTGCTTTATGAAACGATGAAGAGCAGTCAAACTGTTTTATAAGAGGACGAAGAGCAGTCAAACTGATTTGTAAGAGGATGAAGAGCAGTCAAACTGATTTATAAGAGGATGAAGAGCAGTCAAACTGCTTTATAAAAGGATGAAGAGCAGTCAAACTGATTTATAAACGGACGAAGAGCAGTCAATAATCGGACGAAGAGCAGCCAAACTGTTCTATAGGAGGATTAAGCGCAGTCAAACTGTTTTACACGAGGATGTAGAGCAGTCAGACTGGTTTACAAGATTATGAAGAGCAGTCAACGTGTTTTACAAGAGGTTGAAGAGCAGTCAAACTGTTTTATAATCCGACGAAGAGCAGTCAAACTGATTTATAAAAGGTTGAAGAGCAGTCAAACTGTTCTATAGGAGGATGAAGCGCAGTCAAACTGTTTTATAGGAGGATGAAGAGCAGTCAAACTGCTTTATAAGAGGATGAGGAGCAGTCAAATTGATTTATAAGAGGATGAAGAGCAGTCAAACTGCTTTATAAAAGGATGAAAAGCAGTCAAACTGTTTTATAAGAGAACGAAGAGCAGTCAAACTGATTTATAGGAGGATGAAGAGCAGTCAAACTGCTTTATAAGAGGATGAAGAGCAGTCAAACTGTTTTATAAGAGGAGGAAGAGCAGTCAAACTGTTTTATAAGAGGACGAAGAGCAGTCAAACTGTTCTATAGGAGGATGAAGCGCAGTCAAACTGTTTTATAGGAGGATGAAGAGCAGTCAAACTGCTTTATAAGAGGATGAGGAGCAGTCAAATTGATTTATAAGAGGATGAAGAGCAGTCAAACTGCTTTATAAAAGGATGAAGAGCAGTCAAACTGTTTTATAAGAGAACGAAGAGCAGTCAAACTGATTTATAGGAGGATGAAGAGCAGTCAAACTGCTTTATAAGAGGATGAAGAGCAGTCAAACTGTTTTATAAGAGGAGGAAGAGCAGTCAAACTGTTTTATAAGAGGACGAAGAGCAGTCAAACTGTTCTATAGGAGGATGAAGCGCAGTCAAACTGTTTTATAGGAGGATGAAGAGCAGTCAAACTGCTTTATAAGAGGATGAGGAGCAGTCAAATTGATTTATAAGAGGATGAAGAGCAGTCAAACTGCTTTATAAAAGGATGAAGAGCAGTCAAACTGTTTTATAAGAGAACGAAGAGCAGTCAAACTGATTTATAATCGGACGAAGAGCAGTCAAACTGTTCTATAGGAGGATGAAGCGCAGTCAAACTGTTTTATAAGAGGACGAAGAGCAGTCAAACTGTTTTATAAGAGGATGAAGAGCAGTCAATCTGCTTTATAAGAGGATGAAGAGCAGTCAAACTGCTTTATAAGACAATGAAGAGCAGTCAAACTGTTTTATAAGAGGACGAAGAGCAGTCAAACTGATTTATAAGAGGATGAAGAGCAGTCAAACTGATTTAAAAGAGGATGAAGAAAAGTCAAACTGCTTTATAAAAGGATGAAGAGCAGTCAAACTGATTTATAATCGGATGAACAGCAGTCAATAATCGGACGAAGAGCAGTCAAACTGTTATACAGGAGGACGAAGAGCAGTCAAACTGATTTATAATCGGATGAACAGCAGTCAATAATCGGACGAAGAGCAGTCAAACTGATTTATAAGCGGACGAAGAGCAGTCAAACTGCTTTATAAAAGGATAAAGAGCAGTCAAACTGTTTTATAAGCGGACGAAGAGCAGTCAAACTGATTTATAATCGGACGAAGAGCAGTCAAACTGATTTATAATCGGACGAAGAGCAGTCAAACTGTTCTATAGGAGGATGAAGCGCAATCAAACTGGTTTATATGAGGATGAAGAGCAGTCAATCTGCTTTATAAGAGGATGAAGAGCAGTCAAACTGCTTTATAAAACGATGAAGAGCAGTCAAACTGTTTTATAAGAGGACGAAGAGCAGTCAAACTGATTTACAAGAGTATGAAGAGCAGTCAACGTGTTTTACAAGAGGTTGAAGAGCAGTCAAACTGTTTTATAATCCGACGAAGAGCAGTCAAACTGATTTATAAAAGGTTGAAGAGCAGTCGAACTGTTCTATAGGAGGATGAAGCGCAGTCAAACTGTTTTATAGGAGGATGAAGAGCAGTCAAACTGCTTTATAAGAGGATGAAGAGCAGTCAAACTGATTTATAAGAGGATGAAGGGCAGTCAAACTGTTTTATAAGAGGACGAAGAGCAGTCAAGCTGTTTTATAAGAGGACGAAGAGCAGTCAAACTCTTCTATAGGAGGATGAAGCGCAGTCAAACTGTTTTATAGGAGGATGAAGAGCAGTCAAACTGCTTTATAAGAGGATGAGGAGCAGTCAAATTGATTTATAAGAGGATGAAGAGCAGTCAAACTGCTTTATAAAAGGATGAAAAGCAGTCAAACTGTTTTATAAGAGAACGAAGAGCAGTCAAACTGATTTATAGGAGGATGAAGAGCAGTCAAACTGCTTTATAAGAGGATGAAGAGCAGTCAAACTGTTTTATAAGAGGAGGAAGAGCAGTCAAACTGTTTTATAAGAGGACGAAGAGCAGTCAAACTGTTCTATAGGAGGATGAAGCGCAGTCAAACTGTTTTATAGGAGGATGAAGAGCAGTCAAACTGCTTTATAAGAGGATGAGGAGCAGTCAAATTGATTTATAAGAGGATGAAGAGCAGTCAAACTGCTTTATAAAAGGATGAAGAGCAGTCAAACTGTTTTATAAGAGAACGAAGAGCAGTCAAACTGATTTATAGGAGGATGAAGAGCAGTCAAACTGCTTTATAAGAGGATGAAGAGCAGTCAAACTGTTTTATAAGAGGATGAAGAGCAGTCAAACTGTTTTATAAGAGAACGAAGAGCAGTCAAACTGATTTATAATCGGACGAAGAGCAGTCAAACTGTTCTATAGGAGGATGAAGCGCAGTCAAACTGTTTTATAAGAGGACGAAGAGCAGTCAAACTGTTTTATAAGAGGATGAAGAGCAGTCAATCTGCTTTATAAGAGGATGAAGAGCAGTCAAACTGCTTTATAAGACAATGAAGAGCAGTCAAACTGTTTTATAAGAGGACGAAGAGCAGTCAAACTGATTTATAAGAGGATGAAGAGCAGTCAAACTGATTTAAAAGAGGAT
Source organism: Lampris incognitus (assembly GCF_029633865.1). Lineage (NCBI taxonomy): Eukaryota > Metazoa > Chordata > Actinopteri > Lampriformes > Lampridae > Lampris > Lampris incognitus. The sequence goes on from NC_079222.1 coordinate 38,544,549, forward strand.
GAAGAAAAGTCAAACTGCTTTATAAAAGGATGAAGAGCAGTCAAACTGATTTATAATCGGATGAACAGCAGTCAATAATCGGACGAAGAGCAGTCAAACTGTTATACAGGAGGACGAAGAGCAGTCAAACTGATTTATAATCGGATGAACAGCAGTCAATAATCGGACGAAGAGCAGTCAAACTGATTTATAAGCGGACGAAGAGCAGTCAAACTGATTTATAATCGGACGAAGAGCAGTCAAACTGATTTATAATCGGACGAAGAGCAGTCAAAAGGTTTTATAAGAGGATGAAGAGCAGTCAAATTGATTTATAGGAGGATGAAGAGCAGTCAAACTGCTTTATAAAAGGATAAAGAGCAGTCAAACTGTTTTATAAGCGGACGAAGAGCAGTCAAACTGATTTATAATCGGACGAAGAGCAGTCAAACTGATTTATAATCGGACGAAGAGCAGTCAAACTGTTCTATAGGAGGATGAAGCGCAATCAAACTGGTTTATATGAGGATGAAGAGCAGTCAATCTGCTTTATAAGAGGATGAAGAGCAGTCAAACTGCTTTATAAAACGATGAAGAGCAGTCAAACTGTTTTATAAGAGGACGAAGAGCAGTCAAACTGATTTATAAGAGGATGAAGAGCAGTCAAACTGATTTAAAAGAGGATGAAGAAAAGTCAAACTGCTTTATAAAAGGATGAAGAGCAGTCAAACTGATTTATAATCGGATGAACAGCAGTCAATAATCGGACGAAGAGCAGTCAAACTGTTATATAGGAGGATGAAGCGCAGTCAAACTGTTTTACACGAGGATGTAGAGCAGTCAGACTGGTTTACAAGAGGATGAAGAGCAGTCAACCTGTTTTACAAGAGGTTGAAGAGCAGTCACACTGTTTTATAAGAGGATGAAGAGCAGTCAAACTGTTTTATAAGAGGAGGAAGAGCAGTCAAACTGTTTTATAAGAGGACGAAGAGCAGTCAAACTGTTCTATAGGAGGATGAAGCGCAGTCAAACTGTTTTATAGGAGGATGAAGAGCAGTCAAACTGCTTTATAAGAGGATGAGGAGCAGTCAAATTGATTTATAAGAGGATGAAGAGCAGTCAAACTGCTTTATAAAAGGATGAAGAGCAGTCAAACTGTTTTATAAGAGAACGAAGAGCAGTCAAACTGATTTATAGGAGGATGAAGAGCAGTCAAACTGCTTTATAAGAGGATGAAGAGCAGTCAAACTGTTTTATAAGAGGAGGAAGAGCAGTCAAACTGTTTTATAAGAGAACGAAGAGCAGTCAAACTGATTTATAATCGGACGAAGAGCAGTCAAACTGTTCTATAGGAGGATGAAGCGCAGTCAAACTGTTTTATAAGAGGACGAAGAGCAGTCAAACTGTTTTATAAGAGGATGAAGAGCAGTCAATCTGCTTTATAAGAGGATGAAGAGCAGTCAAACTGCTTTATAAGACAATGAAGAGCAGTCAAACTGTTTTATAAGAGGACGAAGAGCAGTCAAACTGATTTATAAGAGGATGAAGAGCAGTCAAACTGATTTAAAAGAGGATGAAGAAAAGTCAAACTGCTTTATAAAAGGATGAAGAGCAGTCAAACTGATTTATAATCGGATGAACAGCAGTCAATAATCGGACGAAGAGCAGTCAAACTGTTATACAGGAGGACGAAGAGCAGTCAAACTGATTTATAATCGGATGAACAGCAGTCAATAATCGGACGAAGAGCAGTCAAACTGATTTATAAGCGGACGAAGAGCAGTCAAACTGATTTATAATCGGACGAAGAGCAGTCAAACTGATTTATAATCGGACGAAGAGCAGTCAAAAGGTTTTATAAGAGGATGAAGAGCAGTCAAATTGATTTATAGGAGGATGAAGAGCAGTCAAACTGCTTTATAAAAGGATAAAGAGCAGTCAAACTGTTTTATAAGCGGACGAAGAGCAGTCAAACTGATTTATAATCGGACGAAGAGCAGTCAAACTGATTTATAATCGGACGAAGAGCAGTCAAACTGTTCTATAGGAGGATGAAGCGCAATCAAACTGGTTTATATGAGGATGAAGAGCAGTCAATCTGCTTTATAAGAGGATGAAGAGCAGTCAAACTGCTTTATAAAACGATGAAGAGCAGTCAAACTGTTTTATAAGAGGACGAAGAGCAGTCAAACTGATTTATAAGAGGATGAAGAGCAGTCAAACTGATTTAAAAGAGGATGAAGAAAAGTCAAACTGCTTTATAAAAGGATGAAGAGCAGTCAAACTGATTTATAATCGGATGAACAGCAGTCAATAATCGGACGAAGAGCAGTCAAATTGTTATATAGGAGGATGAAGCGCAGTCAAACTGTTTTACACGAGGATGTAGAGCAGTCAGACTGGTTTACAAGAGGATGAAGAGCAGTCAACCTGTTTTACAAGAGGTTGAAGAGCAGTCACACTGTTTTATAAGAGGATGAAGAGCAGTCAAACTGATTTATAAGAGGAGGAAGAGCAGTCAAACTGCTTTATAAAAGGATGAAGAGCAGTCAAACTGTTTTATAAGCGGATGAACCGCAGTCAAACTGATTTATAATCGGACGAAGAGCAGTCAAACTGATTTATAAGAGGATGAAGAGCAGTCAAACTGCTTTATAAGAGGATGAAGAGCAGTCAAACTGTTTTATAGGAGGATGAAGCGCAGTCAAACTGGTTTATATGAGGATGAAGAGCAGTCAAACTGCTTTATAAGAGGATGAAGGGCAGTCAAACTGATTTAAAAGAGGATGAAGAGCAGTCAAACTGCTTTATAAAAGGATGAAGAGCAGTCAAACTGTTTTATAATCGGATGAACAGCAGTCAATAATGGGACGAAGAGCAGTCAAACTGTTATATAGGAGGACGAAGAGCAGTCAAACTGAATTATAATCGGATGAAGAGCAGTCAAACTGATTTATAAGAGGATGAAGAGCAGTCAAACTGCTTTATAAAAGGATGAAGAGCAGTCAAACTGTTTTATAAGAGGACGAAGAGCAGTCAAACTGATTTATAATCGGACGAAGAGCAGTCAAACTGTTCTATACGAGGATGAAGCGCAGTCAAACTGGTTTATAGGAGGATGAAGATCAGTCAAACTGTTCTATAGGAGGATGAAGCGCAGTCAAACTGGTTTATATGAGGATGAAGAGCAGTCAAACTGCTTTATAAGAGGATGAAAGCAGTCAAACTGCTTTATAAAACGATGAAGAGCAGTCAAACTGTTTTATAAGAGGACGAAGAGCAGTCAAACTGATTTATAAGAGGATGAAGGGCAGTCAAACTGATTTAAAAGAGGATGAAGAGCAGTCAAACTGCTTTATAAAAGGATGAAGAGCAGTCAAACTGTTTTATAATCGGATGAACAGCAGTCAATAATGGGACGAAGAGCAGTCAAACTGTTATATAGGAGGACGAAGAGCAGTCAAACTGAATTATAATCGGATGAAGAGCAGTCAAACTGATTTATAAGAGGATGAAGAGCAGTCAAACTGCTTTATAAAAGCATGAAGAGCAGTCAAACTGTTTTATAAGCGGACGAACAGCAGTCAAACTGATTTATAATCGGACGAAGAGCAGTCAAACTGTTCTATACGAGGATGAAGCGCAGTCAAACTGGTTTATAGGAGGATGAAGAGCAGTCAAACTGTTCTATATGAGGATGAAGCGCAGTCAAACTGGTTTATATGAGGATGAAGAGCAGTCAAACTGCTCTATAAGAGGATGAAGAGCAGTCAAACTGCTTTATAAAACGATGAAGAGCAGTCAAACTGTTTTATAAGCGGACGAACAGCAGTCAAACTGATTTATAATCGGACGAAGAGCAGTCAAACTGTTCTATACGAGGATGAAGCGCAGTCAAACTGGTTTATAGGAGGATGAAGAGCAGTCAAACTGTTCTATAGGAGGATGAAGCGCAGTCAAACTGGTTTATATGAGGATGAAGAGCAGTCAAACTGCTCTATAAGAGGATGAAGAGCAGTCAAACTGCTTTATAAAACGATGAAGAGCAGTCAAACTGTTTTATAAGAGGACGAAGAGCAGTCAAACTGATTTATAAGAGGATGAAGAGCAGTCAAACGGATTTAAAAGAGGATGAAGAGCAGTCAAACTGCTTTATAAAAGGATGAAGAGCAGTCAAACTGATTTATAATCGGATGAACAGCAGTCAATAATCGGACGCAGAGCAGTCAAACTGTTATATAGGAGGACGAAGAGCAGTCAAACTGAATTATAATCGGATGAAGAGCAGTCAAACTGATTTATAAGAGGATGAAGAGCAGTCAAACTGCTTTATAAAAGGATGAAGAGCAGTCAGACTGTTTTACAAGAGGATGAAGAGCAGTCAAACTGTTTTATAAGAGAATGAAGAGCAGTCAAACTTCTTTATAAAAGGATGAAGAGCAGTCAAACTGTTTTATAAGAGGACGAAGAGCAGTCAAACTGTTTTATAAGCGGACGAACAGCAGTCAAACTGATTTATAATCGGACGAAGAGCAGTCAAACTGATTTATAATCGGACGAAGAGCAGTCAAACGGTTTTATAAGAGGGTGAAGAGCAGTCAAACGGTTTTATAAGAGGATGAAGAGCAGTCAAATTGATTTATAAGAGGATGAAGAGCAGTCAAACTGCTTTATAAAAGGATGAAGAGCAGTCAAACTGTTTTATACGAGGATGTAGAGCAGTCAGACTGTTTTACAAGAGGTTGAAGAGCAGTCTACTGTTTTATAAGAGGACGAAGAGCAGTCAAAATGATTTATAATCGGATGAAGAGCAGTCAAACAGATTTATAAGAGGATGAAGAGCAGTCAAACTGCTTTATAAAAGAATGAAGAGCAGTCAAACTGTTTTATAAGAGGACGAAGAGCAGTCAAACTGATTTATAATCGGACGAAGAGCAGTCAAACTGTTCTATACGAGGATGAAGCGCAGTCAAACTGGTTTATAGGAGGATGAAGAGCAGTCAAACTGTTCTATAGGAGGATGAAGCGCAGTCAAACTGGTTTATATGAGGATGAAGAGCAATCAAATTGATTTATAAGACGATGAAGAGCAGTCAAACTGCTTTATAAAAGGATGAAGAGAAGTCAAACTGTTTTATAAGAGGACGAAGAGCAGTCAAACTGATTTATAAGAGGATGAAGAGCAGTCAAACTGATTTATAAGAGGATGAAGAGCAGTCAAACTGCTTTATAAAAGGATGAAGAGCAGTCAAACTGATTTATAAACGGACGAAGAGCAGTCAATAATCGGACGAAGAGCAGCCAAACTGTTCTATAGGAGGATGAAGCGCAATCAAACTGTTTTACACGAGGATGTAGAGCAGTCAGACTGGTTTACAAGAGTATGAAGAGCAGTCAACCTGTTTTATAAGAGGTTGAAGAGCAGTAAAACTGTTTTATAAGAGGATGAAGAGCAGTCAAACTGATTTATAAGAGGATGAAGAGCAGTCAAACTGCTTTATAAAAGGATGAAGAGCAGTCAAACTGTTTTATAAGCAGACGAAGAGCAGTCAAACTGATTTATAATCGGACGAAGAGCAGTCAAACTGATTTATAAAAGGATGAAGAGCAGTCAAACTGTTTTATAAGCGGATGAACCGCAGTCAAACTGATTTATAATCCGACGAAGAGCAGTCAAACTGATTTATAAGAGGATGAAGAGCAGTAAAACTGCTTTATAAGAGGATGAAGAGCAGTCAAACTGTTCTATAGGAGGATGAAGCGCAGTCAAACTGGTTTATATGAGGATGAAGAGCAGTCAAACTGCTTTATAAGAGGATGAAGAGCAGTCAAACTGCTTTATAAAACGATGAAGAGCAGTCAAACTGTTTTATAAGAGGACGAAGAGCAGTCAAACTGATTTATAAGAGGATGAAGAGCAGTCAAACTGATTTAAAAGAGGATGAAGAGCAGTCAAACTGCTTTATAAAAGGATGAAGAGCAGTCAAACTGATTTATAATCGGATGAACAGCAGTCAATAATTGGAGGAAGAGCAGTCAAACTGTTATATAGGAGGACGAAGAGCAGTCAAACTGAATTATAATCGGATGAAGAGCAGTCAAACTGATTTATAAGAGGATGAAGAGCAGTCAAACTGCTTTATAAAAGGATGAAGAGCAGTCAAACTGTTTAATAAGAGGACGAAGAGCAGTCAAACTGTTTTATAAGCGGACGAACACCAGTCAAATGATTTATAATCGGTCGAAGAGCAGTCAAACTGATTTATAATCGGACGAAGAGCAGTCAAACGGTTTTATAAGAGGATGAAGAGCAGTCAAATTGATTTATAAGAGGATGAAGAGCAGTCAAACTGCTTTATAAAAAGATGAAGCGCAGTCAAACTGTTTTATAAGAGGATGAAGAGCAGTCAAACTGTTTTACAAGAGGTTGAAGAGCAGTCAACCTGTTTTACAAGAGGATGAAGAGCAGTCAAACCGCTTTATAAAAGGATGAAGAGCAGTCAAACTGATTTATAATCGGACGAAGAGCAGTCAAACTGTTCTATACGGGGATGAAGCGCAGTCAAACTGGTTTATAGGAGGATGAAGAGCAGTCAAACTATTTTATAAGAGGATGAAGAGCAGTCAAACTGATTTATAATCCGACGAAGAGCAGTCAAACTGTTCTATAGGAGGATGAAGCGCAGTCAAACTGGTTTATAGGAGGATGAAGAGCAGTCAAACTGCTTTATAGGAGGATGGAGAGCAGTCAAACTGCTTTATAAAACGATGAAGAGCAGTCCAACTGTTTTATAAGAGGACGAAGAGCAGTCAAACTGATTTATAAGAGGATGAAGAGCAGTCAAACTGATTTATAAGAGGATGAAGAGCAGTCAAACTGCTTTATAAAAGGCTGAAGAGCAGTCAAACTGATTTATAATCGGACGAAGAGCAGTCAATGATCGGACGAAGAGCAGTCAAACTCTTCTATAGGAGGATGAAGCGCAGTCAAACTGTTTTACACGAGGATGTAGAGCAGTCAGACTGGTTTACAAGAGGATGAAGAGCAGTCAACCTGTTTTACAAGAGGATGAAGAGCAGTCAAACTGTTTTATAAGAGAATGAAGAGCAGTCAAACTTCTTTATAAAAGGATAAAGAGCAGTCAAACTGTTTTATAAGAGGACGAAGAGCAGTCAAACTGATTTATAATCGGACGAAGAGCAGTCAAACTGTTCTATACGAGGATGAAGCGCAGTCAAACTGGTTTATAGGAGGATGAAGAGCAGTCAAACTGTTCTATAGGAGGATGAAGCGCAGTCAAACTGGTTTATATGAGGATGAAGAGCAATCAAATTGATTTATAAGACGATGAAGAGCAGTCAAACTGCTTTATAAAAGGATGAAGAGAAGTCAAACTGTTTTATAAGAGGACGAAGAGCAGTCAAACTGATTTATAAGAGGATGAAGAGCAGTCAAACTGATTTATAAGAGGATGAAGAGCAGTCAAACTGCTTTATAAAAGGATGAAGAGCAGTCAAACTGATTTATAAACGGACGAAGAGCAGTCAATAATCGGACGAAGAGCAGCCAAACTGTTCTATAGGAGGATGAAGCGCAATCAAACTGTTTTACACGAGGATGTAGAGCAGTCAGACTGGTTTACAAGAGTATGAAGAGCAGTCAACCTGTTTTATAAGAGGTTGAAGAGCAGTAAAACTGTTTTATAAGAGGATGAAGAGCAGTCAAACTGATTTATAAGAGGATGAAGAGCAGTCAAACTGCTTTATAAAAGGATGAAGAGCAGTCAAACTGTTTTATAAGCAGACGAAGAGCAGTCAAACTGATTTATAATCGGACGAAGAGCAGTCAAACTGATTTATAAAAGGATGAAGAGCAGTCAAACTGTTTTATAAGCGGATGAACCGCAGTCAAACTGATTTATAATCCGACGAAGAGCAGTCAAACTGATTTATAAGAGGATGAAGAGCAGTAAAACTGCTTTATAAGAGGATGAAGAGCAGTCAAACTGTTCTATAGGAGGATGAAGCGCAGTCAAACTGGTTTATATGAGGATGAAGAGCAGTCAAACTGCTTTATAAGAGGATGAAGAGCAGTCAAACTGCTTTATAAAACGATGAAGAGCAGTCAAACTGTTTTATAAGAGGACGAAGAGCAGTCAAACTGATTTATAAGAGGATGAAGAGCAGTCAAACTGATTTAAAAGAGGATGAAGAGCAGTCAAACTGCTTTATAAAAGGATGAAGAGCAGTCAAACTGATTTATAATCGGATGAACAGCAGTCAATAATTGGAGGAAGAGCAGTCAAACTGTTATATAGGAGGACGAAGAGCAGTCAAACTGAATTATAATCGGATGAAGAGCAGTCAAACTGATTTATAAGAGGATGAAGAGCAGTCAAACTGCTTTATAAAAGGATGAAGAGCAGTCAAACTGTTTAATAAGAGGACGAAGAGCAGTCAAACTGTTTTATAAGCGGACGAACACCAGTCAAATGATTTATAATCGGTCGAAGAGCAGTCAAACTGATTTATAATCGGACGAAGAGCAGTCAAACGGTTTTATAAGAGGATGAAGAGCAGTCAAATTGATTTATAAGAGGATGAAGAGCAGTCAAACTGCTTTATAAAAAGATGAAGCGCAGTCAAACTGTTTTATAAGAGGATGAAGAGCAGTCAAACTGTTTTACAAGAGGTTGAAGAGCAGTCAACCTGTTTTACAAGAGGATGAAGAGCAGTCAAACCGCTTTATAAAAGGATGAAGAGCAGTCAAACTGATTTATAATCGGACGAAGAGCAGTCAAACTGTTCTATACGGGGATGAAGCGCAGTCAAACTGGTTTATAGGAGGATGAAGAGCAGTCAAACTATTTTATAAGAGGATGAAGAGCAGTCAAACTGATTTATAATCCGACGAAGAGCAGTCAAACTGTTCTATAGGAGGATGAAGCGCAGTCAAACTGGTTTATAGGAGGATGAAGAGCAGTCAAACTGCTTTATAGGAGGATGGAGAGCAGTCAAACTGCTTTATAAAACGATGAAGAGCAGTCCAACTGTTTTATAAGAGGACGAAGAGCAGTCAAACTGATTTATAAGAGGATGAAGAGCAGTCAAACTGATTTATAAGAGGATGAAGAGCAGTCAAACTGCTTTATAAAAGGCTGAAGAGCAGTCAAACTGATTTATAATCGGACGAAGAGCAGTCAATGATCGGACGAAGAGCAGTCAAACTCTTCTATAGGAGGATGAAGCGCAGTCAAACTGTTTTACACGAGGATGTAGAGCAGTCAGACTGGTTTACAAGAGGATGAAGAGCAGTCAACCTGTTTTACAAGAGGATGAAGAGCAGTCAAACTGTTTTATAAGAGAATGAAGAGCAGTCAAACTTCTTTATAAAAGGATAAAGAGCAGTCAAACTGTTTTATAAGAGGACGAAGAGCAGTCAAACTGTTTTATAAGCGGACGAACAGCAGTCAAACTGATTTATAATCGGACGAAGAGCAGTCAAACTGATTTATAATCGGACGAAGAGCAGTCAAACGGTTTTATAAGAGGATGAAGAGCAGTCAAACGGTTTTATAAGAGGATGAAGAGCAGTCAAATTGATTTATAAGAGGATGAAGAGCAGTCAAACTGCTTTATAAAAGGATGAAGAGCAGTCAAACTGTTTTATACGAGGATGTAGAGCAGTCAGACTGTTTTACAAGAGGTTGAAGAGCAGTCTACTGTTTTATAAGAGGACGAAGAGCAGTCAAAATGATTTATAATCGGATGAAGAGCAGTCAAACAGATTTATAAGAGGATGAAGAGCAGTCAAACTGCTTTATAAAAGGATGAAGAGCAGTCAAACTGTTTTATAAGAGGACGAAGAGCAGTCAAACTGATTTATAATCGGACGAAGAGCAGTCAAACTGTTCTATACGAGGATGAAGCGCAGTCAAACTGGTTTATAGGAGGATGAAGAGCAGTCAAACTGTTCTATAGGAGGATGAAGCGCAGTCAAACTGGTTTATATGAGGATGAAGAGCAGTCAAACTGCTTTATAAGAGGATGAAAGCAGTCAAACTGCTTTATAAAACGATGAAGAGCAGTCAAACTGTTTTATAAGAGGACGAAGAGCAGTCAAACTGATTTATAAGAGGATGAAGGGCAGTCAAACTGATTTAAAAGAGGATGAAGAGCAGTCAAACTGCTTTATAAAAGGATGAAGAGCAGTCAAACTGTTTTATAATCGGATGAACAGCAGTCAATAATGGGACGAAGAGCAGTCAAACTGTTATATAGGAGGACGAGGAGCAGTCAAACTGAATTATAATCGGATGAAGAGCAGTCAAACTGATTTATAAGAGGATGAAGAGCAGTCAAACTGCTTTATAAAAGGATGAAGAGCAGTCAAACTGTTTAATAAGAGGACGAAGAGCAGTCAAACTGTTTTATAAGCGGACGAACACCAGTCAAATGATTTATAATCGGTCGAAGAGCAGTCAAACTGATTTATAATCGGACGAAGAGCAGTCAAACGGTTTTATAAGAGGATGAAGAGCAGTCAAATTGATTTATAAGAGGATGAAGAGCAGTCAAACTGCTTTATAAAAAGATGAAGCGCAGTCAAACTGTTTTATAAGAGGATGAAGAGCAGTCAAACTGTTTTACAAGAGGTTGAAGAGTAGTCAACCTGTTTTACAAGAGGATGAAGAGCAGTCAAACCGCTTTATAAAAGGATGAAGAGCAGTCAAACTGATTTATAATCGGACGAAGAGCAGTCAAACTGTTCTATACGGGGATGAAGCGCAGTCAAACTGGTTTATAGGAGGATGAAGAGCAGTCAAACTATTTTATAAGAGGATGAAGAGCAGTCAAACTGATTTATAATCCGACGAAGAGCAGTCAAACTGTTCTATAGGAGGATGAAGCGCAGTCAAACTGGTTTATAGGAGGATGAAGAGCAGTCAAACTGCTTTATAGGAGGATGAAGAGCAGTCAAACTGCTTTATAAAACGATGAAGAGCAGTCCAACTGTTTTATAAGAGGACGAAGAGCAGTCAAACTGATTTATAAGAGGATGAAGAGCAGTCAAACTGATTTATAAGAGGATGAAGAGCAGTCAAACTGCTTTATAAAAGGCTGAAGAGCAGTCAAACTGATTTATAATCGGACGAAGAGCAGTCAATGATCGGACGAAGAGCAGTCAAACTCTTCTATAGGAGGATGAAGCGCAGTCAAACTGTTTTACACGAGGATGTAGAGCAGTCAGACTGGTTTACAAGAGGATGAAGAGCAGTCAACCTGTTTTACAAGAGGATGAAGAGCAGTCAAACTGTTTTATAAGAGAATGAAGAGCAGTCAAACTTCTTTATAAAAGGATGAAGAGCAGTCAAACTGTTTTATAAGAGGACGAAGAGCAGTCAAACTCTTTTATAAGCGGACGAACAGCAGTCAAACTGATTTATAATCGGACGAAGAGCAGTCAAACTGATTTATAATCGGACGAAGAGCAGTCAAACGGTTTTATAAGAGGATGAAGAGCAGTCAAACGGTTTTATAAGAGGATGAAGAGCAGTCAAATTGATTTATAAGAGGATGAAGAGCAGTCAAACTGCTTTATAAAAGGATGAAGAGCAGTTAAACTGTTTTATACGAGGATGTAGAGCAGTCAGACTGTTTTACAAGAGGTTGAAGAGCAGTCTACTGTTTTATAAGAGGACGAAGAGCAGTCAAATTGATTTATAATCGGATGAAGAGCAGTCAAACAGATTTATAAGAGGATGAAGAGCAGTCAAACTGCTTTATAAAAGGATGAAGAGCAGTCAAACTGTTTTATGAGAGGACGAAGAGCAGTCAAACTGATTTATAATCGGACGAAGAGCAGTCAAACTGTTCTATACGAGGATGAAGCGCAGTCAAACTGGTTTATAGGAGGATGAAGAGCAGTCAAACTGTTCTATAGGAGGATGAAGCGCAGTCAAACTGGTTTATATGAGGATGAAGAGCAGTCAAACAGCTTTATAAGAGGATGAAAGCAGTCAAACTGCTTTATAAAACGATGAAGAGCAGTCAAACTGTTTTATAAGAGGACGAAGAGCAGTCAAACTGATTTATAAGAGGATGAAGGGCAGTCAAACTGATTTAAAAGAGGATGAAGAGCAGTCAAACTGCTTTATAAAAGGATGAAGAGCAGTCAAACTGTTTTATAATCGGATGAACAGCAGTCAATAATGGGACGAAGAGCAGTCAAACTGTTATATAGGAGGACGAAGAGCAGTCAAACTGAATTATAATCGGATGAAGAGCAGTCAAACTGATTTATAAGAGGATGAAGAGCAGTCAAACTGCTTTATAAAAGGATGAAGAGCAGTCAAACTGTTTTATAAGAGGACGAAGAGCAGTCAAACTGATTTATAATCGGACGAAGAGCAGTCAAACTGTTCTATACGAGGATGAAGCGCAGTCAAACTGGTTTATAGGAGGATGAAGAGCAGTCAAACTGTTCTATAGGAGGATGAAGCGCAGTCAAACTGGTTTATATGAGGATGAAGAGCAGTCAAACTGCTTTATAAGAGGATGAAAGCAGTCAAACTGCTTTATAAAACGATGAAGAGCAGTCAAACTGTTTTATAAGAGGACGAAGAGCAGTCAAACTGATTTATAAGAGGATGAAGGGCAGTCAAACTGATTTAAAAGAGGATGAAGAGCAGTCAAACTGCTTTATAAAAGGATGAAGAGCAGTCAAACTGTTTTATAATCGGATGAACAGCAGTCAATAATGGGACGAAGAGCAGTCAAACTGTTATATAGGAGGACGAAGAGCAGTCAAACTGAATTATAATCGGATGAAGAGCAGTCAAACTGATTTATAAGAGGATGAAGAGCAGTCAAACTGCTTTATAAAAGCATGAAGAGCAGTCAAACTGTTTTATAAGCGGACGAACAGCAGTCAAACTGATTTATAATCGGACGAAGAGCAGTCAAACTGTTCTATACGAGGATGAAGCGCAGTCAAACTGGTTTATAGGAGGATGAAGAGCAGTCAAACTGTTCTATATGAGGATGAAGCGCAGTCAAACTGGTTTATATGAGGATGAAGAGCAGTCAAACTGCTCTATAAGAGGATGAAGAGCAGTCAAACTGCTTTATAAAACGATGAAGAGCAGTCAAACTGTTTTATAAGTGGACGAACAGCAGTCAAACTGATTTATAATCGGACGAAGAGCAGTCAAACTGTTCTATACGAGGATGAAGCGCAGTCAAACTGGTTTATAGGAGGATGAAGAGCAGTCAAACTGTTCTATAGGAGGATGAAGCGCAGTCAAACTGGTTTATATGAGGATGAAGAGCAGTCAAACTGCTCTATAAGAGGATGAAGAGCAGTCAAACTGCTTTATAAAACGATGAAGAGCAGTCAAACTGTTTTATAAGAGGACGAAGAGCAGTCAAACTGATTTATAAGAGGATGAAGAGCAGTCAAACGGATTTAAAAGAGGATGAAGAGCAGTCAAACTGCTTTATAAAAGGATGAAGAGCAGTCAAACTGATTTATAATCGGATGAACAGCAGTCAATAATCGGACGAAGAGCAGTCAAACTGTTATATAGGAGGACGAAGAGCAGTCAAACTGAATTATAATCGGATGAAGAGCAGTCAAACTGATTTATAAGAGGATGAAGAGCAGTCAAACTGCTTTATAAAAGGATGAAGAGCAGTCAGACTGTTTTACAAGAGGATGAAGAGCAGTCAAACTGTTTTATAAGAGAATGAAGAGCAGTCAAACTTCTTTATAAAAGGATGAAGAGCAGTCAAACTGTTTTATAAGAGGACGAAGAGCAGTCAAACTGTTTTATAAGCGGACGAACAGCAGTCAAACTGATTTATAATCGGACGAAGAGCAGTCAAACTGATTTATAATCGGACGAAGAGCAGTCAAACGGTTTTATAAGAGGGTGAAGAGCAGTCAAACGGTTTTATAAGAGGATGAAGAGCAGTCAAATTGATTTATAAGAGGATGAAGAGCAGTCAAACTGCTTTATAAAAGGATGAAGAGCAGTCAAACTGTTTTATACGAGGATGTAGAGCAGTCAGACTGTTTTACAAGAGGTTGAAGAGCAGTCTACTGTTTTATAAGAGGACGAAGAGCAGTCAAAATGATTTATAATCGGATGAAGAGCAGTCAAACAGATTTATAAGAGGATGAAGAGCAGTCAAACTGCTTTATAAAAGGATGAAGAGCAGTCAAACTGTTTTATAAGAGGACGAAGAGCAGTCAAACTGATTTATAATCGGACGAAGAGCAGTCAAACTGTTCTATACGAGGATGAAGCGCAGTCAAACTGGTTTATAGGAGGATGAAGAGCAGTCAAACTGTTCTATAGGAGGATGAAGCGCAGTCAAACTGGTTTATATGAGGATGAAGAGCAATCAAATTGATTTATAAGACGATGAAGAGCAGTCAAACTGCTTTATAAAAGGATGAAGAGAAGTCAAACTGTTTTATAAGAGGACGAAGAGCAGTCAAACTGATTTATAAGAGGATGAAGAGCAGTCAAACTGATTTATAAGAGGATGAAGAGCAGTCAAACTGCTTTATAAAAGGATGAAGAGCAGTCAAACTGATTTATAAACGGACGAAGAGCAGTCAATAATCGGACGAAGAGCAGCCAAACTGTTCTATAGGAGGATGAAGCGCAATCAAACTGTTTTACACGAGGATGTAGAGCAGTCAGACTGGTTTACAAGAGTATGAAGAGCAGTCAACCTGTTTTACAAGAGGTTGAAGAGCAGTAAAACTGTTTTATAAGAGGATGAAGAGCAGTCAAACTGATTTATAAGAGGATGAAGAGCAGTCAAACTGCTTTATAAAAGGATGAAGAGCAGTCAAACTGTTTTATAAGCAGACGAAGAGCAGTCAAACTGATTTATAATCGGACGAAGAGCAGTCAAACTGATTTATAAAAGGATGAAGAGCAGTCAAACTGTTTTATAAGCGGATGAACCGCAGTCAAACTGATTTATAATCGGACGAAGAGCAGTCAAACTGATTTATAAGAGGATGAAGAGCAGTAAAACTGCTTTATAAGAGGATGAAGAGCAGTCAAACTGTTCTATAGGAGGATGAAGCGCAGTCAAACTGGTTTATATGAGGATGAAGAGCAGTCAAACTGCTTTATAAGAGGATGAAGAGCAGTCAAACTGCTTTATAAAACGATGAAGAGCAGTCAAACTGTTTTATAAGAGGACGAAGAGCAGTCAAACTGATTTATAAGAGGATGAAGAGCAGTCAAACTGATTTAAAAGAGGATGAAGAGCAGTCAAACTGCTTTATAAAAGGATGAAGAGCAGTCAAACTGATTTATAATCGGATGAACAGCAGTCAATAATTGGAGGAAGAGCAGTCAAACTGTTATATAGGAGGACGAAGAGCAGTCAAACTGAATTATAATCGGATGAAGAGCAGTCAAACTGATTTATAAGAGGATGAAGAGCAGTCAAACTGCTTTATAAAAGGATGAAGAGCAGTCAAACTGTTTAATAAGAGGACGATTAGCAGTCAAACTGTTTTATAAGCGGACGAACACCAGTCAAATGATTTATAATCGGTCGAAGAGCAGTCAAACTGATTTATAATCGGACGAAGAGCAGTCAAACGGTTTTATAAGAGGATGAAGAGCAGTCAAATTGATTTATAAGAGGATGAAGAGCAGTCAAACTGCTTTATAAAAAGATGAAGCGCAGTCAAACTGTTTTATAAGAGGATGAAGAGCAGTCAAACTGTTTTACAAGAGGTTGAAGAGCAGTCAACCTGTTTTACAAGAGGATGAAGAGCAGTCAAACCGCTTTATAAAAGGATGAAGAGCAGTCAAACTGATTTATAATCGGACGAAGAGCAGTCAAACTGTTCTATACGGGGATGAAGCGCAGTCAAACTGGTTTATAGGAGGATGAAGAGCAGTCAAACTATTTTATAAGAGGATGAAGAGCAGTCAAACTGATTTATAATCCGACGAAGAGCAGTCAAACTGTTCTATAGGAGGATGAAGCGCAGTCAAACTGGTTTATAGGAGGATGAAGAGCAGTCAAACTGTTTTATAGGAGGATGAAGAGCAGTCAAACTGCTTTATAAAACGATGAAGAGCAGTCCAACTGTTTTATAAGAGGACGAAGAGCAGTCAAACTGATTTATAAGAGGATGAAGAGCAGTCAAACTGATTTATAAGAGGATGAAGAGCAGTCAAACTGCTTTATAAAAGGCTGAAGAGCAGTCAAACTGATTTATAATCGGACGAAGAGCAGTCAATGATCGGACGAAGAGCAGTCAAACTCTTCTATAGGAGGATGAAGCGCAGTCAAACTGTTTTACACGAGGATGTAGAGCAGTCAGACTGGTTTACAAGAAGATGAAGAGCAGTCAAACTGTTTTATAAGAGAATGAAGAGCAGTCAAACTTCTTTATAAAAGGATGAAGAGCAGTCAAACTGTTTTATAAGAGGACGAAGAGCAGTCAAACTGTTTTATAAGCGGACGAACAGCAGTCAAACTGATTTATAATCGGACGAAGAGCAGTCAAACTGATTTATAATCGGACGAAGAGCAGTCAAACGGTTTTATAAGAGGATGAAGAGCAGTCAAACTGATTTATAAGAGGATGAAGAGCAGTCAAACTGTTCTATAGGAGGATGAAGCGCAGTCAAACTGGTTTATATGAGGATGTAGAGCAGTCAGACTGGTTTACAAGAGTATGAAGAGCAGTCAACCTGTTTTACAAGAGGTTGAAGAGCAGTAAAACTGTTTTATAAGAGGATGAAGAGCAGTCAAACTGATTTATAAGAGGATGAAGAGCAGTCAAACTGCTTTATAAAAGGATGAAGAGCAGTCAAACTGTTTTATAAGCAGACGAAGAGCAGTCAAACTGATTTATAATCGGACGAAGAGCAGTCAAACTGATTTATAAAAGGATGAAGAGCAGTCAAACTGTTTTATAAGCGGATGAACCGCAGTCAAACTGATTTATAATCGGACGAAGAGCAGTCAAACTGATTTATAAGAGGATGAAGAGCAGTAAAACTGCTTTATAAGAGGATGAAGAGCAGTCAAACTGTTCTATAGGAGGATGAAGCGCAGTCAAACTGGTTTATATGAGGATGAAGAGCAGTCAAACTGCTTTATAAGAGGATGAAGAGCAGTCAAACTGCTTTATAAAACGATGAAGAGCAGTCAAACTGTTTTATAAGAGGACGAAGAGCAGTCAAACTGATTTATAAGAGGATGAAGAGCAGTCAAACTGATTTAAAAGAGGATGAAGAGCAGTCAAACTGCTTTATAAAAGGATGAAGAGCAGTCAAACTGATTTATAAGAGGATGAACAGCAGTCAATAATTGGAGGAAGAGCAGTCAAACTGTTATATAGGAGGACGAAGAGCAGTCAAACTGAATTATAATCGGATGAAGAGCAGTCAAACTGATTTATAAGAGGATGAAGAGCAGTCAAACTGCTTTATAAAAGGATGAAGAGCAGTCAAACTGTTTAATAAGAGGACGATTAGCAGTCAAACTGTTTTATAAGCGGACGAACACCAGTCAAATGATTTATAATCGGTCGAAGAGCAGTCAAACTGATTTATAATCGGACGAAGAGCAGTCAAACGGTTTTATAAGAGGATGAAGAGCAGTCAAATTGATTTATAAGAGGATGAAGAGCAGTCAAACTGCTTTATAAAAAGATGAAGCGCAGTCAAACTGTTTTATAAGAGGATGAAGAGCAGTCAAACTGTTTTACAAGAGGTTGAAGAGCAGTCAACCTGTTTTACAAGAGGATGAAGAGCAGTCAAACCGCTTTATAAAAGGATGAAGAGCAGTCAAACTGATTTATAATCGGACGAAGAGCAGTCAAACTGTTCTATACGGGGATGAAGCGCAGTCAAACTGGTTTATAGGAGGATGAAGAGCAGTCAAACTATTTTATAAGAGGATGAAGAGCAGTCAAACTGATTTATAATCCGACGAAGAGCAGTCAAACTGTTCTATAGGAGGATGAAGCGCAGTCAAACTGGTTTATAGGAGGATGAAGAGCAGTCAAACTGTTTTATAGGAGGATGAAGAGCAGTCAAACTGCTTTATAAAACGATGAAGAGCAGTCCAACTGTTTTATAAGAGGACGAAGAGCAGTCAAACTGATTTATAAGAGGATGAAGAGCAGTCAAACTGATTTATAAGAGGATGAAGAGCAGTCAAACTGCTTTATAAAAGGCTGAAGAGCAGTCAAACTGATTTATAATCGGACGAAGAGCAGTCAATGATCGGACGAAGAGCAGTCAAACTCTTCTATAGGAGGATGAAGCGCAGTCAAACTGTTTTACACGAGGATGTAGAGCAGTCAGACTGGTTTACAAGAAGATGAAGAGCAGTCAAACTGTTTTATAAGAGAATGAAGAGCAGTCAAACTTCTTTATAAAAGGATGAAGAGCAGTCAAACTGTTTTATAAGAGGACGAAGAGCAGTCAAACTGTTTTATAAGCGGACGAACAGCAGTCAAACTGATTTATAATCGGACGAAGAGCAGTCAAACTGATTTATAATCGGACGAAGAGCAGTCAAACGGTTTTATAAGAGGATGAAGAGCAGTCAAACGGTTTTATAAGAGGATGAAGAGCAGTCAAATTGATTTATAAGAGGATGAAGAGCAGTCAAACTGCTTTATAAAAGGATGAAGAGCAGTCAAACTGTTTTATACGAGGATGTAGAGCAGTCAGACTGTTTTACAAGAGGTTGAAGAGCAGTCTACTGTTTTATAAGAGGACGAAGAGCAGTCAAAATGATTTATAATCGGATGAAGAGCAGTCAAACAGATTTATAAGAGGATGAAGAGCAGTCAAACTGCTTTATAAAAGGATGAAGAGCAGTCAAACTGTTTTATAAGAGGACGAAGAGCAGTCAAACTGATTTATAATCGGACGAAGAGCAGTCAAACTGTTCTATACGAGGATGAAGCGCAGTCAAACTGGTTTATAGGAGGATGAAGAGCAGTCAAACTGTTCTATAGGAGGATGAAGCGCAGTCAAACTGGTTTATATGAGGATGAAGAGCAGTCAAACTGCTTTATAAGAGGATGAAAGCAGTCAAACTGCTTTATAAAACGATGAAGAGCAGTCAAACTGTTTTATAAGAGGACGAAGAGCAGTCAAACTGATTTATAAGAGGATGAAGGGCAGTCAAACTGATTTAAAAGAGGATGAAGAGCAGTCAAACTGCTTTATAAAAGGATGAAGAGCAGTCAAACTGTTTTATAATCGGATGAACAGCAGTCAATAATGGGACGAAGAGCAGTCAAACTGTTATATAGGAGGACGAAGAGCAGTCAAACTGAATTATAATCGGATGAAGAGCAGTCAAACTGATTTATAAGAGGATGAAGAGCAGTCAAACTGCTTTATAAAAGGATGAAGAGCAGTCAAACTGTTTTATAAGAGGACGAAGAGCAGTCAAACTGATTTATAATCGGACGAAGAGCAGTCAAACTGTTCTATACGAGGATGAGGCGCAGTCAAACTGGTTTATAGGAGGATGAAGAGCAGTCAAACTGTTCTATAGGAGGATGAAGCGCAGTCAAACTGGTTTATATGAGGATGAAGAGCAGTCAAACAGCTTTATAAGAGGATGAAAGCAGTCAAACTGCTTTATAAAACGATGAAGAGCAGTCAAACTGTTTTATAAGAGGACGAAGAGCAGTCAAACTGATTTATAAGAGGATGAAGGGCAATCAAACTGATTTAAAAGAGGATGAAGAGCAGTCAAACTGCTTTATAAAAGGATGAAGAGCAGTCAAACTGTTTTATAATCGGATGAACAGCAGTCAATAATGGGACGAAGAGCAGTCAAACTGTTATATAGGAGGACGAAGAGCAGTCAAACTGAATTATAATCGGATGAAGAGCAGTCAAACTGATTTATAAGAGGATGAAGAGCAGTCAAACTGCTTTATAAAAGCATGAAGAGCAGTCAAACTGTTTTATAAGCGGACGAACAGCAGTCAAACTGATTTATAATCGGACGAAGAGCAGTCAAACAGTTCTATACGAGGATGAAGCGCAGTCAAACTGGTTTATAGGAGGATATAGAGCAGTCAAACTTTTCTATAGGAGGATGAAGCGCAGTCAAACTGGTTTATATGAGGATGAAGAGCAGTCAAACTGCTCTATAAGAGGATGAAGAGCAGTCAAACTGCTTTATAAAACGATGAAGAGCAGTCAAACTGTTTTATAAGAGGACGAAGAGCAGTCAAACTGATTTATAAGAGGATGAAGAGCAGTCAAACGGATTTAAAAGAGGATGAAGAGCAGTCAAACTGCTTTATAAAAGGATGAAGAGCAGTCAAACTGATTTATAATCGGATGAACAGCAGTCAATAATTTGACGAAGAGCAGTCAAACTGTTATATAGGAGGACGAAGAGCAGTCAAACTGAATTATAATCGGATGAAGAGCAGTCAAACTGATTTATAAGAGGATGAAGAGCAGTCAAACTGCTTTATAAAAGGATGAAGAGCAGTCAAACTGTTTAATAAGAGGACGAAGAGCAGTCAAACTGTTTTATAAGCGGACGAACAGCAGTCAAACTGATTTATAATCGGACGAAGAGCAGTCAAACTGATTTATAATCGGACGAAGAGCAGTCAAACGGTTTTATAAGAGGATGAAGAGCAGTCAAATTGATTTATAAGAGGATGAAGAGCAGTCAAACGGTTTTATAAGAGGATGAAGAGCAGTCAAATTGATTTATAAGAGGATGAAGAGCAGTCAAACGGTTTTATAAGAGGATGAAGAGCAGTCAAATTGATTTATAAGAGGATGAAGAGCAGTCAAACTGTTTTATAAGCGGACGAACAGCAGTCAAACTGATTTATAATCGGACGAAGAGCAGTCAAACTGATTTATAATCGGACGAAGAGCAGTCAAACGGTTTTATAAGAGGATGAAGAGCAGTCAAACGGTTTTATAAGAGGATGAAGAGCAGTCAAATTGATTTATAAGAGGATGAAGAGCAGTCAAACTGCTTTATAAAAGGATGAAGAGCAGTCAAACTGTTTTATACGAGGATGTAGAGCAGTCAGACTGTTTTACAAGAGGTTGAAGAGCAGTCTACTGTTTTATAAGAGGACGAAGAGCAGTCAAAATGATTTATAATCGGATGAAGAGCAGTCAAACAGATTTATAAGAGGATGAAGAGCAGTCAAACTGCTTTATAAAAGGATGAAGAGCAGTCAAACTGTTTTATAAGAGGACGAAGAGCAGTCAAACAGATTTATAATCGGACGAAGAGCAGTCAAACTGTTCTATACGAGGATGAAGCGCAGTCAAACTGGTTTATAGGAGGATGAAGAGCAGTCAAACTGTTCTATAGGAGGATGAAGCGCAGTCAAACTGGTTTATATGAGGATGAAGAGCAGTCAAACTGCTTTATAAGAGGATGAAAGCAGTCAAACTGCTTTATAAAACGATGAAGAGCAGTCAAACTGTTTTATAAGAGGACGAAGAGCAGTCAAACTGATTTATAAGAGGATGAAGGGCAGTCAAACTGATTTAAAAGAGGATGAAGAGCAGTCAAACTGCTTTATAAAAGGATGAAGAGCAGTCAAACTGTTTTATAATCGGATGAACAGCAGTCAATAATGGGACGAAGAGCAGTCAAACTGTTATATAGGAGGACGAAGAGCAGTCAAACTGAATTATAATCGGATGAAGAGCAGTCAAACTGATTTATAAGAGGATGAAGAGCAGTCAAACTGCTTTATAAAAGGATGAAGAGCAGTCAAACTGTTTTATAAGAGGACGAAGAGCAGTCAAACTGATTTATAATCGGACGAAGAGCAGTCAAACTGTTCTATACGAGGATGAGGCGCAGTCAAACTGGTTTATAGGAGGATGAAGAGCAGTCAAACTGTTCTATAGGAGGATGAAGCGCAGTCAAACTGGTTTATATGAGGATGAAGAGCAGTCAAACAGCTTTATAAGAGGATGAAAGCAGTCAAACTGCTTTATAAAACGATGAAGAGCAGTCAAACTGTTTTATAAGAGGACGAAGAGCAGTCAAACTGATTTATAAGAGGATGAAGGGCAGTCAAACTGATTTAAAAGAGGATGAAGAGCAGTCAAACTGCTTTATAAAAGGATGAAGAGCAGTCAAACTGTTTTATAATCGGATGAACAGCAGTCAATAATGGGACGAAGAGCAGTCAAACTGTTATATAGGAGGACGAAGAGCAGTCAAACTGAATTATAATCGGATGAAGAGCAGTCAAACTGATTTATAAGAGGATGAAGAGCAGTCAAACTGCTTTATAAAAGCATGAAGAGCAGTCAAACTGTTTTATAAGCGGACGAACAGCAGTCAAACTGATTTATAATCGGACGAAGAGCAGTCAAACTGTTCTATACGAGGATGAAGCGCAGTCAAACTGGTTTATAGGAGGATGAAGAGCAGTCAAACTGTTCTATAGGAGGATGAAGCGCAGTCAAACTGGTTTATATGAGGATGAAGAGCAGTCAAACTGCTCTATAAGAGGATGAAGAGCAGTCAAACTGCTTTATAAAACGATGAAGAGCAGTCAAACTGTTTTATAAGCGGACGAACAGCAGTCAAACTGATTTATAATCGGACGAAGAGCAGTCAAACTGTTCTATACGAGGATGAAGCGCAGTCAAACTGGTTTATAGGAGGATATAGAGCAGTCAAACTGTTCTATAGGAGGATGAAGCGCAGTCAAACTGGTTTATATGAGGATGAAGAGCAGTCAAACTGCTCTATAAGAGGATGAAGAGCAGTCAAACTGCTTTATAAAACGATGAAGAGCAGTCAAACTGTTTTATAAGAGGACGAAGAGCAGTCAAACTGATTTATAAGAGGATGAAGAGCAGTCAAACGGATTTAAAAGAGGATGAAGAGCAGTCAAACTGCTTTATAAAAGGATGAAGAGCAGTCAAACTGATTTATAATCGGATGAACAGCAGTCAATAATTTGACGAAGAGCAGTCAAACTGTTATATAGGAGGACGAAGAGCAGTCAAACTGAATTATAATCGGATGAAGAGCAGTCAAACTGATTTATAAGAGGATGAAGAGCAGTCAAACTGCTTTATAAAAGGATGAAGAGCAGTCAAACTGTTTAATAAGAGGACGAAGAGCAGTCAAACTGTTTTATAAGCGGACGAACAGCAGTCAAACTGATTTATAATCGGACGAAGAGCAGTCAAACTGATTTATAATCGGACGAAGAGCAGTCAAACGGTTTTATAAGAGGATGAAGAGCAGTCAAATTGATTTATAAGAGGATGAAGAGCAGTCAAACGGTTTTATAAGAGGATGAAGAGCAGTCAAATTGATTTATAAGAGGATGAAGAGCAGTCAAACTGATTTATAATTGGACGAAGAGCAGTCAAACTGATTTATAATCGGACGAAGAGCAGTCAAACGGTTTTATAAGAGGATAAAGAGCAGTCAAATTGATTTATAAGAGGATGAAGAGCAGTCAAACTGCTTTATAAAAGGATGAAGGGCAGTCAAACTGTTTTATAAGAGGACGAAGAGCAGTCAAACTGATTTATAAGAGGATGAAGAGCAGTCAAACAGATTTATAAGATGATGAAGAGCAGTGAAACTGCTTTATGAAACGATGAAGAGCAGTCAAACTGTTTTATAAGAGGACGAAGAGCAGTCAAACTGATTTGTAAGAGGATGAAGAGCAGTCAAACTGATTTATAAGAGGATGAAGAGCAGTCAAACTGCTTTATAAAAGGATGAAGAGCAGTCAAACTGTTTTATAAGCAGACGAAGAGCAGTCTACTGATTTATAATCGGACGAAGAGCAGTCAAACTGATTTATAAAAGGATGAAGAGCAGTCAAACTGTTTTATAAGCGGATGAACCGCAGTCAAACTGATTTATAATCGGACGAAGAGCAGTCAAACTGATTTATAAGAGGATGAAGAGCAGTCAAACTGCTTTATAAGAGGATGAAGAGCAGTCAAACTGTTCTATAGGAGGATGAAGCGCAGTCAAACTGGTTTATATGAGGATGAAGAGCAGTCAAACTGATTTATAATCGGATGAACAGCAGTCAATAATCGGACGAAGAGCAGTCAAACGGATTTATAAGAGGATGAAGAGCAGTCAAATTGATTTATAAGAGGATGAAGAGCAGTCAAACGGTTTTATAAGAGGATGAAGAGCAGTCAAATTGATTTATAAGAGGATGAAGAGCAGTCAAACTGATTTATAATCGGACGAAGAGCAGTCAAACTGATTTATAATCGGACGAAGAGCAGTCAAACGGTTTTATAAGAGGATGAAGAGCAGTCAAATTGATTTATAAGAGGATGAAGAGCAGTCAATCTGCTTTATAAAAGGATGAAGAGCAGTCAAACTGATTTATAAGACGACGAAGAGCAGTCAAACTGATTTATAAGAGGATGAAGAGCAGTCAAACAGATTTATAAGAGGATGAAGAGCAGTGAAACTGCTTTATGAAACGATGAAGAGCAGTCAAACTGTTTTATAAGAGGACGAAGAGCAGTCAAACTGATTTGTAAGAGGATGAAGAGCAGTCAAACTGATTTATAAGAGGATGAAGAGCAGTCAAACTGCTTTATAAAAGGATGAAGAGCAGTCAAACTGATTTATAAACGGACGAAGAGCAGTCAATAATCGGACGAAGAGCAGCCAAACTGTTCTATAGGAGGATTAAGCGCAGTCAAACTGTTTTACACGAGGATGTAGAGCAGTCAGACTGGTTTACAAGAGTATGAAGAGCAGTCAACCTGTTTTACAAGAGGTTGAAGAGCAGTCAAACTGTTTTATAAGAGGATGAAGAGCAGTCAAACTGCTTTATAAAAGGATGAAGAGCAGTCAAACTGTTTTATAAGCAGAAGAAGAGCAGTCAACTGATTTATAATCGGACGAAGAGCAGTCAAACTGATTTATAAAAGGATGAAGAGCAGTCAAACTGTTTTATAATCGGATGAACCGCAGTCAAACTGATTTATAATCGGACGAAGAGCAGTCAAACTGATTTATAAGAGGATGAAGAGCAGTCAAACTGCTTTATAAGAGGATGAAGAGCAGTCAAACTGTTCTATAGGAGGATGAAGCGCAGTCAAACTGGTTTATATGAGGATGAAGAGCAGTCAAACTGATTTATAATCGGATGAACAGCAGTCAATAATCGGACGAAGAGCAGTCAAACGGATTTATAAGAGGATGAAGAGCAGTCAAACTTCTTTATAAGAGGATGAAGAGCAGTCAAACTGTTCTATAGGAGGACGAAGAGCAGTCAAACTGATTTATAAGAGGATGAAGAGCAGTCAAACTGATTTAAAAGAGGATGAAGAGCAGTCAAACTGCTTTATAAAAGGATGAAGAGCAGTCAAACTGATTTATAATCGGATGAACAGCAGTCAATAATCGGACGAAGAGCAGTCAAACTGTTATATAGGAGGACGAAGAGCACTCAAACTGAATTATAATCGGATGAAGAGCAGTCAAACTGATTTATAAGAGGATGAAGAGCAGTTAAACTGCTTTATAAAAGGATGAAGAGCAGTCAAACTGTTTCATAAGAGGACGAAGAGCAGTCAAACTGTTTTATAAGCGGACGAACAGCAGTCAAACTGATTTATAATCGGACGAAGAGCAGTCAAACTGATTTATAATCGTACGAAGAGCAGTCAAACGGTTTTATAAGAGGATTAAGAGCAGTCAAATTGATTTATAAGAGAATGAAGAGCAGTCAAACTGCTTTATAAAAGGATGAAGCGCAGTCAAACTGTTTTATACGAGGATGTAGAGCAGTCAGACTGTTTTACAAGAGGTTGAAGAGCAGTCAACCTGTTTTACAAGAGGATGAAGAGCAGTCAAACCGCTTTATAAAAGGATGAAGAGCAGTCAAACTGATTTATAATCGGACGAAGAGCAGTCAAACTGTTCTATACGGGGATGAAGCGCAGTCAAACTGGTTTATAGGAGGATGAAGAGCAGTCAAACTATTTTATAAGAGGATGAAGAGCAGTCAAACTGATTTATAATCCTACGAAGAGCAGTCAAACTGTTCTATAGGAGGATGAAGCGCAGTCAAACTGGTTTATAGGAGGACGAAGTGCAGTCAAACTGCTTTATAGGAGGATGAAGAGCAGTCAAACTGCTTTATAAAAGGATGAAGAGCAGTCCAACTGTTTTATAAGAGGACGAAGAGCAGTCAAACTGATTTATAAGAGGATGAAGAGCAGTTAAACTGATTTATAAGAGGATGAAGAGCAGTCAAACTGCTTTATAAAAGGCTGAAGAGCAGTCAAACTGATTTATAATCGGACGAAGAGCAGTCAATGATCGGACGAAGAGCAGTCAAACTCTTCTATAGGAGGATGAAGCGCAGTCAAACTGTTTTACACGAGGATGTAGAGCAGTCAGACTGGTTTACAAGAGGATGAAGAGCAGTCAACCTGTTTTACAAGAGGATGAAGAGCAGTCAAACTGTTTTATAAGAGAATGAAGAGCAGTCAAACTGCTTTATAAAAGGATGAAGAGCAGTCAAACTGTTTTATAAGAGGACGAAGAGCAGTCAAACTGTTTTGTAAGCGGACGAACAGCAGTCAAACTGATTTATAATCGGACGAAGAGCAGTCAAACTGATTTATAATCGGACGAAGAGCAGTCAAACGGTTTTATAAGAGGATGAAGAGCAGTCAAACGGTTTTATAAGAGGATGAAGAGCAGTCAAATTGATTTATAAGATGATGAAGAGCAGTCAAACTGCTTTATAAAAGGATGAAGAGCAGTCAAACTGTTTTATACGAGGATGTAGAGCAGTCAGACTGTTTTACAAGAGGTTGAAGAGCAGTCAAACTGATTTATAAGAGGATGAAGAGCAGTCAAACTGCTTTATAAAAGGATGAAGAGCAGTCAAACTGATTTATAAGAGGATGAAGAGCAGTAAAACCGCTTTATAAAAGGATAGAGAGCAGTCTACTGTTTTATAAGAGGACGAAGAGCAGTCAAAATGATTTATAATCGGATGAAGAGCAGTCAAACAGATTTATAAGAGGATGAAGAGCAGTCAAACTGCTTTATAAAAGGATGAAGAGCAGTCAAACTGTTTTATAAGAGGACGAAGAGCAGTCAAACTGATTTATAATCGTACGAAGAGCAGTCAAACGGTTTTATAAGAGGATTAAGAGCAGTCAAATTGATTTATAAGAGAATGAAGAGCAGTCAAACTGCTTTATAAAAGGATGAAGCGCAGTCAAACTGTTTTATACGAGGATGTAGAGCAGTCAGACTGTTTTACAAGAGGTTGAAGAGCAGTCAACCTGTTTTACAAGAGGATGAAGAGCAGTCAAACCGCTTTATAAAAGGATGAAGAGCAGTCAAACTGATTTATAATCGGACGAAGAGCAGTCAAACTGTTCTATACGGGGATGAAGCGCAGTCAAACTGGTTTATAGGAGGATGAAGAGCAGTCAAACTATTTTATAAGAGGATGAAGAGCAGTCAAACTGATTTATAATCCTACGAAGAGCAGTCAAACTGTTCTATAGGAGGATGAAGCGCAGTCAAACTGGTTTATAGGAGGACGAAGTGCAGTCAAACTGCTTTATAGGAGGATGAAGAGCAGTCAAACTGCTTTATAAAACGATGAAGAGCAGTCCAACTGTTTTATAAGAGGACGAAGAGCAGTCAAACTGATTTATAAGAGGATGAAGAGCAGTCAAACTGATTTATAAGAGGATGAAGAGCAGTCAAACTGCTTTATAAAAGGCTGAAGAGCAGTCAAACTGATTTATAATCGGACGAAGAGCAGTCAATGATCGGACGAAGAGCAGTCAAACTCTTCTATAGGAGGATGAAGCGCAGTCAAACTGTTTTACACGAGGATGTAGAGCAGTCAGACTGGTTTACAAGAGGATGAAGAGCAGTCAACCTGTTTTACAAGAGGATGAAGAGCAGTCAAACTGTTTTATAAGAGAATGAAGAGCAGTCAAACTGCTTTATAAAAGGATGAAGAGCAGTCAAACTGTTTTATAAGAGGACGAAGAGCAGTCAAACTGTTTTGTAAGCGGACGAACAGCAGTCAAACTGATTTATAATCGGACGAAGAGCAGTCAAACTGATTTATAATCGGACGAAGAGCAGTCAAACGGTTTTATAAGAGGATGAAGAGCAGTCAAACGGTTTTATAAGAGGATGAAGAGCAGTCAAATTGATTTATAAGAGGATGAAGAGCAGTCAAACTGCTTTATAAAAGGATGAAGAGCAGTCAAACTGTTTTATACGAGGATGTAGAGCAGTCAGACTGTTTTACAAGAGGTTGAAGAGCAGTCAAACTGATTTATAAGAGGATGAAGAGCAGTCAAACTGCTTTATAAAAGGATGAAGAGCAGTCAAACTGATTTATAAGAGGATGAAGAGCAGTCAAACCGCTTTATAAAAGGATAGAGAGCAGTCTACTGTTTTATAAGAGGACGAAGAGCAGTCAAAATGATTTATAATCGGATGAAGAGCAGTCAAACAGATTTATAAGAGGATGAAGAGCAGTCAAACTGCTTTATAAAAGGATGAAGAGCAGTCAAACTGTTTTATAAGAGAACGAAGAGCAGTCAAACTGATTTATAATCGGACGAAGAGCAGTCAAACTGTTCTATAGGAGGATGAAGCGCAGTCAAACTGGTTTATAGGAGGATGAAGAGCAGTCAAACTGTTCTATAGGAGGATGAAGCGCAGTCAAACTGGTTTATATGAGGATGAAGAGCAGTCAAACTGCTTTATAAGAGGATGAAAGCAGTCAAACTGCTTTATAAAACGATGAAGAGTAGTCAAACTGTTTTATAAGAGGACGAAAAGCAGTCAAACTGATTTATAAGAGGATGAAGGGCAGTCAAACTGATTTAAAAGAGGATGAAGAGCAGTCAAACTGCTTTATAAAAGTATGAAGAGCAGTCGAACTGATTTATAATCGGATGAACAGCAGTCAATAATGGGACGAAGAGCAGTCAAACTGTTATATAGGAGGACGAAGAGCAGTCAAACTGTTCTATAGGAGAATGAAGCGCAGTCAAACTGGTTTATATGAGGATGAAGAGCAGTCAAACTGCTCTATAAGAGGATGAAGAGCAGTCAAACTGCTTTATAAAACGATGAAGAGCAGTCAAACTGTTTTATAAGCGGACGAACAGCAGTCAAACTGATTTATAATCGGACGAAGAGCAGTCAAACTGTTCTATACGAGGATGAAGCGCAGTCAAACTGGTTTATAGGAGGATGAAGAGCAGTCAAACTGTTCTATAGGAGGATGAAGCGCAGTCAAACTGGTTTATATGAGGATGAAGAGCAGTCAAACTGCTCTATAAGAGGATGAAGAGCAGTCAAACTGCTTTATAAAACGATGAAGAGCAGTCAAACTGTTTTATAAGAGGACGAAGAGCAGTCAAACTGATTTATAAGAGGATGAAGAGCAGTCAAACGGTTTTATAAGAGGATGAAGAGCAGTCAAATTGATTTATAAGATGATGAAGAGCAGTCAAACTGCTTTATAAAAGGATGAAGAGCAGTCAAACTGTTTTATACGAGGATGTAGAGCAGTCAGACTGTTTTACAAGAGGTTGAAGAGCAGTCAAACTGATTTATAAGAGGATGAAGAGCAGTCAAACTGCTTTATAAAAGGATGAAGAGCAGTCAAACTGATTTATAAGAGGATGAAGAGCAGTAAAACCGCTTTATAAAAGGATAGAGAGCAGTCTACTGTTTTATAAGAGGACGAAGAGCAGTCAAAATGATTTATAATCGGATGAAGAGCAGTCAAACAGATTTATAAGAGGATGAAGAGCAGTCAAACTGCTTTATAAAAGGATGAAGAGCAGTCAAACTGTTTTATAAGAGGACGAAGAGCAGTCAAACTGATTTATAATCGTACGAAGAGCAGTCAAACGGTTTTATAAGAGGATTAAGAGCAGTCAAATTGATTTATAAGAGAATGAAGAGCAGTCAAACTGCTTTATAAAAGGATGAAGCGCAGTCAAACTGTTTTATACGAGGATGTAGAGCAGTCAGACTGTTTTACAAGAGGTTGAAGAGCAGTCAACCTGTTTTACAAGAGGATGAAGAGCAGTCAAACCGCTTTATAAAAGGATGAAGAGCAGTCAAACTGATTTATAATCGGACGAAGAGCAGTCAAACTGTTCTATACGGGGATGAAGCGCAGTCAAACTGGTTTATAGGAGGATGAAGAGCAGTCAAACTATTTTATAAGAGGATGAAGAGCAGTCAAACTGATTTATAATCCTACGAAGAGCAGTCAAACTGTTCTATAGGAGGATGAAGCGCAGTCAAACTGGTTTATAGGAGGACGAAGTGCAGTCAAACTGCTTTATAGGAGGATGAAGAGCAGTCAAACTGCTTTATAAAACGATGAAGAGCAGTCCAACTGTTTTATAAGAGGACGAAGAGCAGTCAAACTGATTTATAAGAGGATGAAGAGCAGTCAAACTGATTTATAAGAGGATGAAGAGCAGTCAAACTGCTTTATAAAAGGCTGAAGAGCAGTCAAACTGATTTATAATCGGACGAAGAGCAGTCAATGATCGGACGAAGAGCAGTCAAACTCTTCTATAGGAGGATGAAGCGCAGTCAAACTGTTTTACACGAGGATGTAGAGCAGTCAGACTGGTTTACAAGAGGATGAAGAGCAGTCAACCTGTTTTACAAGAGGATGAAGAGCAGTCAAACTGTTTTATAAGAGAATGAAGAGCAGTCAAACTGCTTTATAAAAGGATGAAGAGCAGTCAAACTGTTTTATAAGAGGACGAAGAGCAGTCAAACTGTTTTGTAAGCGGACGAACAGCAGTCAAACTGATTTATAATCGGACGAAGAGCAGTCAAACTGATTTATAATCGGACGAAGAGCAGTCAAACGGTTTTATAAGAGGATGAAGAGCAGTCAAACGGTTTTATAAGAGGATGAAGAGCAGTCAAATTGATTTATAAGAGGATGAAGAGCAGTCAAACTGCTTTATAAAAGGATGAAGAGCAGTCAAACTGTTTTATACGAGGATGTAGAGCAGTCAGACTGTTTTACAAGAGGTTGAAGAGCAGTCAAACTGATTTATAAGAGGATGAAGAGCAGTCAAACTGCTTTATAAAAGGATGAAGAGCAGTCAAACTGATTTATAAGAGGATGAAGAGCAGTCAAACCGCTTTATAAAAGGATAGAGAGCAGTCTACTGTTTTATAAGAGGACGAAGAGCAGTCAAAATGATTTATAATCGGATGAAGAGCAGTCAAACAGATTTATAAGAGGATGAAGAGCAGTCAAACTGCTTTATAAAAGGATGAAGAGCAGTCAAACTGTTTTATAAGAGAACGAAGAGCAGTCAAACTGATTTATAATCGGACGAAGAGCAGTCAAACTGTTCTATAGGAGGATGAAGCGCAGTCAAACTGGTTTATAGGAGGATGAAGAGCAGTCAAACTGTTCTATAGGAGGATGAAGCGCAGTCAAACTGGTTTATATGAGGATGAAGAGCAGTCAAACTGCTTTATAAGAGGATGAAAGCAGTCAAACTGCTTTATAAAACGATGAAGAGTAGTCAAACTGTTTTATAAGAGGACGAAAAGCAGTCAAACTGATTTATAAGAGGATGAAGGGCAGTCAAACTGATTTAAAAGAGGATGAAGAGCAGTCAAACTGCTTTATAAAAGTATGAAGAGCAGTCGAACTGATTTATAATCGGATGAACAGCAGTCAATAATGGGACGAAGAGCAGTCAAACTGTTATATAGGAGGACGAAGAGCAGTCAAACTGTTCTATAGGAGAATGAAGCGCAGTCAAACTGGTTTATATGAGGATGAAGAGCAGTCAAACTGCTCTATAAGAGGATGAAGAGCAGTCAAACTGCTTTATAAAACGATGAAGAGCAGTCAAACTGTTTTATAAGCGGACGAACAGCAGTCAAACTGATTTATAATCGGACGAAGAGCAGTCAAACTGTTCTATACGAGGATGAAGCGCAGTCAAACTGGTTTATAGGAGGATGAAGAGCAGTCAAACTGTTCTATAGGAGGATGAAGCGCAGTCAAACTGGTTTATATGAGGATGAAGAGCAGTCAAACTGCTCTATAAGAGGATGAAGAGCAGTCAAACTGCTTTATAAAACGATGAAGAGCAGTCAAACTGTTTTATAAGAGGACGAAGAGCAGTCAAACTGATTTATAAGAGGATGAAGAGCAGTCAAACTGATTTAAAAGAGGTTGAAGAGCAGTTAAACTGCTTTATAAAAGGATGAAGAGCAGTCAAACTGATTTATAATCGGATGAACAGCAGTCAATAATCGGACGAAGAGCAGTCAAACTGTTATATAGGAGGACGAAGAGCAGTCAAACTGAATTATAATCGGATGAAGAGCAGTCAAACTGATTTATAAGAGGATGAAGAGCAGTCAAACTGCTTTATAAAAGGATGAAGAGCAGTCAAACTGTTTAATAAGAGGACGAAGAGCAGTCAAACTGTTTTATAAGCGGACGAACAGCAGTCAAACTGATTTATAATCGGACGAAGAGCAGTCAAACTGATTTATAATCGGACGAAGAGCAGTCAAACGGTTTTATAAGAGGATGAAGAGCAGTCAAATTGATTTATAAGAGGATGAAGAGCAGTCAAACGGTTTTATAAGAGGATGAAGAGCAGTCAAATTGATTTATAAGAGGATGAAGAGCAGTCAAACTGATTTCTAATCGGACTAAGAGCAGTCAAACTGATTTATAATCGGACGAAGAGCAGTCAAACGGTTTTATAAGAGGATGAAGAGCAGTCAAATTGATTTATAAGAGGATGAAGAGCAGTCAAACTGCTTTATAAAAGGATGAAGAGCAGTCAAACTGTTTTATAAGAGGACGAAGAGCAGTCAAACTGATTTATAAGAGGATGAAGAGCAGTCAAACAGATTTATAAGAGGATGAAGAGCAGTGAAACTGCTTTATGAAACGATGAAGAGCAGTCAAACTGTTTTATAAGAGGACGAAGAGCAGTCAAACTGATTTGTAAGAGGATGAAGAGCAGTCAAACTGATTTATAAGAGGATGAAGAGCAGTCAAACTGCTTTATAAAAGGATGAAGAGCAGTCAAACTGATTTATAAACGGACGAAGAGCAGTCAATAATCGGACGAAGAGCAGCCAAACTGTTCTATAGGAGGATTAAGCGCAGTCAAACTGTTTTACACGAGGATGTAGAGCAGTCAGACTGGTTTACAAGATTATGAAGAGCAGTCAACGTGTTTTACAAGAGGTTGAAGAGCAGTCAAACTGTTTTATAATCCGACGAAGAGCAGTCAAACTGATTTATAAAAGGTTGAAGAGCAGTCAAACTGTTCTATAGGAGGATGAAGCGCAGTCAAACTGTTTTATAGGAGGATGAAGAGCAGTCAAACTGCTTTATAAGAGGATGAGGAGCAGTCAAATTGATTTATAAGAGGATGAAGAGCAGTCAAACTGCTTTATAAAAGGATGAAAAGCAGTCAAACTGTTTTATAAGAGAACGAAGAGCAGTCAAACTGATTTATAGGAGGATGAAGAGCAGTCAAACTGCTTTATAAGAGGATGAAGAGCAGTCAAACTGTTTTATAAGAGGAGGAAGAGCAGTCAAACTGTTTTATAAGAGGACGAAGAGCAGTCAAACTGTTCTATAGGAGGATGAAGCGCAGTCAAACTGTTTTATAGGAGGATGAAGAGCAGTCAAACTGCTTTATAAGAGGATGAGGAGCAGTCAAATTGATTTATAAGAGGATGAAGAGCAGTCAAACTGCTTTATAAAAGGATGAAGAGCAGTCAAACTGTTTTATAAGAGAACGAAGAGCAGTCAAACTGATTTATAGGAGGATGAAGAGCAGTCAAACTGCTTTATAAGAGGATGAAGAGCAGTCAAACTGTTTTATAAGAGGAGGAAGAGCAGTCAAACTGTTTTATAAGAGGACGAAGAGCAGTCAAACTGTTCTATAGGAGGATGAAGCGCAGTCAAACTGTTTTATAGGAGGATGAAGAGCAGTCAAACTGCTTTATAAGAGGATGAGGAGCAGTCAAATTGATTTATAAGAGGATGAAGAGCAGTCAAACTGCTTTATAAAAGGATGAAGAGCAGTCAAACTGTTTTATAAGAGAACGAAGAGCAGTCAAACTGATTTATAATCGGACGAAGAGCAGTCAAACTGTTCTATAGGAGGATGAAGCGCAGTCAAACTGTTTTATAAGAGGACGAAGAGCAGTCAAACTGTTTTATAAGAGGATGAAGAGCAGTCAATCTGCTTTATAAGAGGATGAAGAGCAGTCAAACTGCTTTATAAGACAATGAAGAGCAGTCAAACTGTTTTATAAGAGGACGAAGAGCAGTCAAACTGATTTATAAGAGGATGAAGAGCAGTCAAACTGATTTAAAAGAGGATGAAGAAAAGTCAAACTGCTTTATAAAAGGATGAAGAGCAGTCAAACTGATTTATAATCGGATGAACAGCAGTCAATAATCGGACGAAGAGCAGTCAAACTGTTATACAGGAGGACGAAGAGCAGTCAAACTGATTTATAATCGGATGAACAGCAGTCAATAATCGGACGAAGAGCAGTCAAACTGATTTATAAGCGGACGAAGAGCAGTCAAACTGCTTTATAAAAGGATAAAGAGCAGTCAAACTGTTTTATAAGCGGACGAAGAGCAGTCAAACTGATTTATAATCGGACGAAGAGCAGTCAAACTGATTTATAATCGGACGAAGAGCAGTCAAACTGTTCTATAGGAGGATGAAGCGCAATCAAACTGGTTTATATGAGGATGAAGAGCAGTCAATCTGCTTTATAAGAGGATGAAGAGCAGTCAAACTGCTTTATAAAACGATGAAGAGCAGTCAAACTGTTTTATAAGAGGACGAAGAGCAGTCAAACTGATTTACAAGAGTATGAAGAGCAGTCAACGTGTTTTACAAGAGGTTGAAGAGCAGTCAAACTGTTTTATAATCCGACGAAGAGCAGTCAAACTGATTTATAAAAGGTTGAAGAGCAGTCGAACTGTTCTATAGGAGGATGAAGCGCAGTCAAACTGTTTTATAGGAGGATGAAGAGCAGTCAAACTGCTTTATAAGAGGATGAAGAGCAGTCAAACTGATTTATAAGAGGATGAAGGGCAGTCAAACTGTTTTATAAGAGGACGAAGAGCAGTCAAGCTGTTTTATAAGAGGACGAAGAGCAGTCAAACTCTTCTATAGGAGGATGAAGCGCAGTCAAACTGTTTTATAGGAGGATGAAGAGCAGTCAAACTGCTTTATAAGAGGATGAGGAGCAGTCAAATTGATTTATAAGAGGATGAAGAGCAGTCAAACTGCTTTATAAAAGGATGAAAAGCAGTCAAACTGTTTTATAAGAGAACGAAGAGCAGTCAAACTGATTTATAGGAGGATGAAGAGCAGTCAAACTGCTTTATAAGAGGATGAAGAGCAGTCAAACTGTTTTATAAGAGGAGGAAGAGCAGTCAAACTGTTTTATAAGAGGACGAAGAGCAGTCAAACTGTTCTATAGGAGGATGAAGCGCAGTCAAACTGTTTTATAGGAGGATGAAGAGCAGTCAAACTGCTTTATAAGAGGATGAGGAGCAGTCAAATTGATTTATAAGAGGATGAAGAGCAGTCAAACTGCTTTATAAAAGGATGAAGAGCAGTCAAACTGTTTTATAAGAGAACGAAGAGCAGTCAAACTGATTTATAGGAGGATGAAGAGCAGTCAAACTGCTTTATAAGAGGATGAAGAGCAGTCAAACTGTTTTATAAGAGGATGAAGAGCAGTCAAACTGTTTTATAAGAGAACGAAGAGCAGTCAAACTGATTTATAATCGGACGAAGAGCAGTCAAACTGTTCTATAGGAGGATGAAGCGCAGTCAAACTGTTTTATAAGAGGACGAAGAGCAGTCAAACTGTTTTATAAGAGGATGAAGAGCAGTCAATCTGCTTTATAAGAGGATGAAGAGCAGTCAAACTGCTTTATAAGACAATGAAGAGCAGTCAAACTGTTTTATAAGAGGACGAAGAGCAGTCAAACTGATTTATAAGAGGATGAAGAGCAGTCAAACTGATTTAAAAGAGGATGAAGAAAAGTCAAACTGCTTTATAAAAGGATGAAGAGCAGTCAAACTGATTTATAATCGGATGAACAGCAGTCAATAATCGGACGAAGAGCAGTCAAACTGTTATACAGGAGGACGAAGAGCAGTCAAACTGATTTATAATCGGATGAACAGCAGTCAATAATCGGACGAAGAGCAGTCAAACTGATTTATAAGCGGACGAAGAGCAGTCAAACTGATTTATAATCGGACGAAGAGCAGTCAAACTGATTTATAATCGGACGAAGAGCAGTCAAAAGGTTTTATAAGAGGATGAAGAGCAGTCAAATTGATTTATAGGAGGATGAAGAGCAGTCAAACTGCTTTATAAAAGGATAAAGAGCAGTCAAACTGTTTTATAAGCGGACGAAGAGCAGTCAAACTGATTTATAATCGGACGAAGAGCAGTCAAACTGATTTATAATCGGACGAAGAGCAGTCAAACTGTTCTATAGGAGGATGAAGCGCAATCAAACTGGTTTATATGAGGATGAAGAGCAGTCAATCTGCTTTATAAGAGGATGAAGAGCAGTCAAACTGCTTTATAAAACGATGAAGAGCAGTCAAACTGTTTTATAAGAGGACGAAGAGCAGTCAAACTGATTTATAAGAGGATGAAGAGCAGTCAAACTGATTTAAAAGAGGATGAAGAAAAGTCAAACTGCTTTATAAAAGGATGAAGAGCAGTCAAACTGATTTATAATCGGATGAACAGCAGTCAATAATCGGACGAAGAGCAGTCAAACTGTTATATAGGAGGATGAAGCGCAGTCAAACTGTTTTACACGAGGATGTAGAGCAGTCAGACTGGTTTACAAGAGGATGAAGAGCAGTCAACCTGTTTTACAAGAGGTTGAAGAGCAGTCACACTGTTTTATAAGAGGATGAAGAGCAGTCAAACTGTTTTATAAGAGGAGGAAGAGCAGTCAAACTGTTTTATAAGAGGACGAAGAGCAGTCAAACTGTTCTATAGGAGGATGAAGCGCAGTCAAACTGTTTTATAGGAGGATGAAGAGCAGTCAAACTGCTTTATAAGAGGATGAGGAGCAGTCAAATTGATTTATAAGAGGATGAAGAGCAGTCAAACTGCTTTATAAAAGGATGAAGAGCAGTCAAACTGTTTTATAAGAGAACGAAGAGCAGTCAAACTGATTTATAGGAGGATGAAGAGCAGTCAAACTGCTTTATAAGAGGATGAAGAGCAGTCAAACTGTTTTATAAGAGGAGGAAGAGCAGTCAAACTGTTTTATAAGAGAACGAAGAGCAGTCAAACTGATTTATAATCGGACGAAGAGCAGTCAAACTGTTCTATAGGAGGATGAAGCGCAGTCAAACTGTTTTATAAGAGGACGAAGAGCAGTCAAACTGTTTTATAAGAGGATGAAGAGCAGTCAATCTGCTTTATAAGAGGATGAAGAGCAGTCAAACTGCTTTATAAGACAATGAAGAGCAGTCAAACTGTTTTATAAGAGGACGAAGAGCAGTCAAACTGATTTATAAGAGGATGAAGAGCAGTCAAACTGATTTAAAAGAGGATGAAGAAAAGTCAAACTGCTTTATAAAAGGATGAAGAGCAGTCAAACTGATTTATAATCGGATGAACAGCAGTCAATAATCGGACGAAGAGCAGTCAAACTGTTATACAGGAGGACGAAGAGCAGTCAAACTGATTTATAATCGGATGAACAGCAGTCAATAATCGGACGAAGAGCAGTCAAACTGATTTATAAGCGGACGAAGAGCAGTCAAACTGATTTATAATCGGACGAAGAGCAGTCAAACTGATTTATAATCGGACGAAGAGCAGTCAAAAGGTTTTATAAGAGGATGAAGAGCAGTCAAATTGATTTATAGGAGGATGAAGAGCAGTCAAACTGCTTTATAAAAGGATAAAGAGCAGTCAAACTGTTTTATAAGCGGACGAAGAGCAGTCAAACTGATTTATAATCGGACGAAGAGCAGTCAAACTGATTTATAATCGGACGAAGAGCAGTCAAACTGTTCTATAGGAGGATGAAGCGCAATCAAACTGGTTTATATGAGGATGAAGAGCAGTCAATCTGCTTTATAAGAGGATGAAGAGCAGTCAAACTGCTTTATAAAACGATGAAGAGCAGTCAAACTGTTTTATAAGAGGACGAAGAGCAGTCAAACTGATTTATAAGAGGATGAAGAGCAGTCAAACTGATTTAAAAGAGGATGAAGAAAAGTCAAACTGCTTTATAAAAGGATGAAGAGCAGTCAAACTGATTTATAATCGGATGAACAGCAGTCAATAATCGGACGAAGAGCAGTCAAATTGTTATATAGGAGGATGAAGCGCAGTCAAACTGTTTTACACGAGGATGTAGAGCAGTCAGACTGGTTTACAAGAGGATGAAGAGCAGTCAACCTGTTTTACAAGAGGTTGAAGAGCAGTCACACTGTTTTATAAGAGGATGAAGAGCAGTCAAACTGATTTATAAGAGGAGGAAGAGCAGTCAAACTGCTTTATAAAAGGATGAAGAGCAGTCAAACTGTTTTATAAGCGGATGAACCGCAGTCAAACTGATTTATAATCGGACGAAGAGCAGTCAAACTGATTTATAAGAGGATGAAGAGCAGTCAAACTGCTTTATAAGAGGATGAAGAGCAGTCAAACTGTTTTATAGGAGGATGAAGCGCAGTCAAACTGGTTTATATGAGGATGAAGAGCAGTCAAACTGCTTTATAAGAGGATGAAGAGCAGTCAAACTGATTTAAAAGAGGATGAAGAGCTGTCAAACTGCTTTATAAAAGGATGAAGAGCAGTCAAATTGATTTATAATCGGATGAACAGCAGTCAATAATCAGACGAAGAGCAGTCAAACTGTTATATAGGAGGACGAAGAGCAGTCAAACTGAATTATAATCGGATGAAGAGCAGTCAAACTGATTTATAAGAGGATGAAGAGCAGTCAAACTGCTTTATAAAAGGATGAAGAGCAGTCAAACTGTTTTATAAGCGGATGAACCGCAGTCAAACTGATTTATAATCGGACGAAGAGCAGTCAAACTGATTTATAAGAGGATGAAGAGCAGTCAAACTGCTTTATAAGAGGATGAAGAGCAGTCAAACTGTTTTATAGGAGGATGAAGCGCAGTCAAACTGGTTTATATGAGGATGAAGAGCAGTCAAACTGCTTTATAAGAGGATGAAGAGCAGTCAAACTGATTCAAAAGAGGATGAAGAGCTGTCAAACTGCTTTATAAAAGGATGAAGAGCAGTCAAACTGATTTATAATCGGATGAACAGCAGTCAATAATCGGACGAAGAGCAGTCAAACTGTTATATAGGAGGACGAAGAGCAGTCAAACTGAATTATAATCGGATGAAGAGCAGTCAAACTGATTTATAAGAGGATGAAGAGCAGTCAAACTGCTTTATAAAACGATGAAGAGCAGTCAAACTGGTTTATATGAGGACGAAGAGCAGTCAAACTGATTTATAAAAGGATGAAGAGCAGTCAAACTGATTTAAAAGAGGATGAAGAGCAGTCAAACTGCTTTATAAAAGGATGAAGAGCAGTCAAACTGATTTATAATCGGAAGAACAGCAGTCAATAATCGGACGAAGAGCAGTCAAACTGTTATATAGGAGGACGAAGAGCAGTCAAACTGTTCTATAGGAGGATGAAGCGCAGTCAAACTGGTTTATAGGAGGATGAAGAGCAGTCAAACTGATTTATAAGAGGATGAAGGGCAGTCAAACTGTTTTATAAGAGGACGAAGAGCAGTCAAACTGTTTTATAAGAGGACGAAGAGCAGTCAAACATTTTTATAAGAGGATGAAGAGCAGTCAAAATGATTTATAAGAGGATGAAGAGCAGTCAAACTGATTTAAAAGAGGATGAAGAGCTGTCAAACTGCTTTATAAAAGGATGAAGAGCAGTCAAACTGATTTATAATCGGATGAACAGCAGTCAATAATCGGACGAAGAGCAGTCAAACTGTTATATAGGAGGACGAAGAGCAGTCAAACTGAATTATTATCGGATGAAGAGCAGTCAAACTGATTTATAAGAGGATGAAGCGCAGTCAAATTGGTTTATAAGAGGACGAAGAGCAGTCAAACTGTTTTATAAGAGGACGAAGAGCAGTCAAACGGTTTTATAAGAGGATGAAGAGCAGTCAAAATGATTTATAAGAGGATGAAGAGCAGTCAAACTGATTTATAAGAGGATGAAGAGCAGTGAAACTGCTTTATAAAACGATGAAGAGCAGTCAAACTGTTTTATAAGAGGATGAAGAGCAGTCAAACTGATTTGTAAGAGGATGAAGAGCAGTCAAACTGATTTATAAGAGGATGAAGAGCAGTCAAACTGCTTTATAAAAGGATGAAGAGCAGTCAAACTGATTTATAAACGGACGAAGAGCAGTCAATAATCGGACGAAGAGCAGCCAAACTGTTCTATAGGAGGATGAAGCGCAGTCAAACTGTTTTACACGAGGATGTAGAGCGTCAGACTGGTTTACAAGAGTATGAAGAGCAGTCAACCTGTTTTACAAGAGGTTGAAGAGCAGTCAAACTGTTTTATAAGAGGATGAAGAGCAGTCAAACTGATTTTAAAGAGGATGAAGAGCAGTCAAACTGCTTTATAAAAGGATGAAGAGCAGTCAAACTGTTTTATATTCAGACGAAGAGCAGTCAAACTGATTTATAATCGGACGAAGAGCAGTCAAACTGATTTATAATCGGACGAAGAGCAGTCAAAAGGTTTTATAAGAGGATGAAGAGCAGTCAAATTGATTTATAGGAGGATGAAGAGCAGTCAAACTGCTTTATAAAAGGATAAAGAGCAGTCAAACTGTTTTATAAGCGGACGAAGAGCAGTCAAACTGATTTATAATCGGACGAAGAGCAGTCAAACTGATTTATAATCGGACGAAGATCAGTCAAACTGTTCTATAGGAGGATGAAGCGCAATCAAACTGGTTTATATGAGGATGAAGAGCAGTCAATCTGCTTTATAAGAGGATGAAGAGCAGTCAAACTGCTTTATAAAACGATGAAGAGCAGTCAAACTGTTTTATAAGAGGACGAAGAGCAGTCAAACTGATTTATAAGAGGATGAAGAGCAGTCAAACTGATTTAAAAGAGGATGAAGAAAAGTCAAACTGCTTTATAAAAGGATGAAGAGCAGTCAAACTGATTTATAATCGGATGAACAGCAGTCAATAATCGGACGAAGAGCAGTCAAACTGTTATATAGGAGGATGAAGCGCAGTCAAACTGTTTTACACGAGGATGTAGAGCAGTCAGACTGGTTTACAAGAGGATGAAGAGCAGTCAACCTGTTTTACAAGAGGTTGAAGAGCAGTCACACTGTTTTATAAGAGGATGAAGAGCAGTCAAACTGATTTATAAGAGGAGGAAGAGCAGTCAAACTGCTTTATAAAAGGATGAAGAGCAGTCAAACTGTTTTATAAGCGGATGAACCGCAGTCAAACTGATTTATAATCGGACGAAGAGCAGTCAAACTGATTTATAAGAGGATGAAGAGCAGTCAAACTGCTTTATAAGAGGATGAAGAGCAGTCAAACTGTTTTATAGGAGGATGAAGCGCAGTCAAACTGGTTTATATGAGGATGAAGAGCAGTCAAACTGCTTTATAAGAGGATGAAGAGCAGTCAAACTGATTTAAAAGAGGATGAAGAGCTGTCAAACTGCTTTATAAAAGGATGAAGAGCAGTCAAATTGATTTATAATCGGATGAACAGCAGTCAATAATCGGACGAAGAGCAGTCAAACTGTTATATAGGAGGACGAAGAGCAGTCAAACTGAATTATAATCGGATGAAGAGCAGTCAAACTG
The DNA here is from genome assembly GCF_029633865.1 of Lampris incognitus. Classification (NCBI taxonomy): domain Eukaryota; kingdom Metazoa; phylum Chordata; class Actinopteri; order Lampriformes; family Lampridae; genus Lampris; species Lampris incognitus. Next base: position 38,586,526 of record NC_079222.1, read on the forward strand.
ATTTATAAGAGGATGAAGAGCAGTCAAACTGCTTTATAAAAGGATGAAGAGCAGTCAAACTGTTTTATAAGCGGATGAACCGCAGTCAAACTGATTTATAATCGGACGAAGAGCAGTCAAACTGATTTATAAGAGGATGAAGAGCAGTCAAACTGCTTTATAAGAGGATGAAGAGCAGTCAAACTGTTTTATAGGAGGATGAAGCGCAGTCAAACTGGTTTATATGAGGATGAAGAGCAGTCAAACTGCTTTATAAGAGGATGAAGAGCAGTCAAACTGATTCAAAAGAGGATGAAGAGCTGTCAAACTGCTTTATAAAAGGATGAAGAGCAGTCAAACTGATTTATAATCGGATGAACAGCAGTCAATAATCGGACGAAGAGCAGTCAAACTGTTATATAGGAGGACGAAGAGCAGTCAAACTGAATTATAATCGGATGAAGAGCAGTCAAACTGATTTATAAGAGGATGAAGAGCAGTCAAACTGCTTTATAAAAGGATGAGGTGCAGTCAAACTGTTTAATAAGACGACGAAGAGCAGTCAAACTGTTTTATAAGCGGACGAACAGCAGTCAAACTGATTTATAATCGGACGAAGAGCAGTCAAACTGATTTATAATCGGACGAAGAGCAGTCAAACGGTTTTATAAGAGGATGAAGAGCAGTCAAATTGATTTATAAGAGGATGAAGAGCAGTCAAACGGTTTTATAAGAGGATGAAGAGCAGTCAAATTGATTTATAAGAGGATGAAGAGCAGTCAAACTGATTTATAATCGGACGAAGAGCAGTCAAACTGATTTATAATCGGACGAAGAGCAGTCAAACGGTTTTATAAGAGGATGAAGAGCAGTCAAATTGATTTATAAGAGGATGAAGAGCAGTCAAACTGATTTATAAGAGAATGAAGAGCAGTCAAACTGCTTTATAAAAGGATGAAGAGCAGTCAAACTGTTTGATAAGCAGACGAAGAGCAGTCAAACTGATTTATAATCGGACGAAGAGCAGTCAAACTGATTTATAAAATGATGAAGAGCAGTCAAACTGCTTTATAAAAGGATGAAGAGCAGTCAAACTGATTTATAATCGGATGAACAGCAGTCAATAATCGGACGAAGAGCAGTCAAACTGTTATATAGGAGGACGAAGAGCAGTCAAACTGTTCTATAGGAGGATGAAGCGCAGTCAAACTGGTTTATAGGAGGATGAAGAGCAGTCAAACTGATTTATAAGAGGATGAAGGGCAGTCAAACTGTTTTATAAGAGGACGAAGAGCAGTCAAACTGTTTTATAAGAGGACGAAGAGCAGTCAAACATTTTTATAAGAGGATGAAGAGCAGTCAAAATGATTTATAAGAGGATGAAGAGCAGTCAAACTGATTTAAAAGAGGATGAAGAGCTGTCAAACTGCTTTATAAAAGGATGAAGAGCAGTCAAACTGATTTATAATCGGATGAACAGCAGTCAATAATCGGACGAAGAGCAGTCAAACTGTTATATAGGAGGACGAAGAGCAGTCAAACTGAATTATAATCGGATGAAGAGCAGTCAAACTGATTTATAAGAGGATGAAGCGCAGTCAAATTGGTTTATAAGAGGACGAAGAGCAGTCAAACTGTTTTATAAGAGGACGAAGAGCAGTCAAACGGTTTTATAAGAGGATGAAGAGCAGTCAAAATGATTTATAAGAGGATGAAGAGCAGTCAAACTGATTTATAAGAGGATGAAGAGCAGTGAAACTGCTTTATAAAACGATGAAGAGCAGTCAAACTGTTTTATAAGAGGATGAAGAGCAGTCAAACTGATTTGTAAGAGGATGAAGAGCAGTCAAACTGATTTATAAGAGGATGAAGAGCAGTCAAACTGCTTTATAAAAGGATGAAGAGCAGTCAAACTGATTTATAAACGGACGAAGAGCAGTCAATAATCGGACGAAGAGCAGCCAAACTGTTCTATAGGAGGATGAAGCGCAGTCAAACTGTTTTACACGAGGATGTAGAGCGTCAGACTGGTTTACAAGAGTATGAAGAGCAGTCAACCTGTTTTACAAGAGGTTGAAGAGCAGTCAAACTGTTTTATAAGAGGATGAAGAGCAGTCAAACTGATTTTAAAGAGGATGAAGAGCAGTCAAACTGCTTTATAAAAGGATGAAGAGCAGTCAAACTGTTTTATATTCAGACGAAGAGCAGTCAAACTGATTTATAATCGGACGAAGAGCAGTCAAACTGATTTATAATCGGACGAAGAGCAGTCAAAAGGTTTTATAAGAGGATGAAGAGCAGTCAAATTGATTTATAGGAGGATGAAGAGCAGTCAAACTGCTTTATAAAAGGATAAAGAGCAGTCAAACTGTTTTATAAGCGGACGAAGAGCAGTCAAACTGATTTATAATCGGACGAAGAGCAGTCAAACTGATTTATAATCGGACGAAGATCAGTCAAACTGTTCTATAGGAGGATGAAGCGCAATCAAACTGGTTTATATGAGGATGAAGAGCAGTCAATCTGCTTTATAAGAGGATGAAGAGCAGTCAAACTGCTTTATAAAACGATGAAGAGCAGTCAAACTGTTTTATAAGAGGACGAAGAGCAGTCAAACTGATTTATAAGAGGATGAAGAGCAGTCAAACTGATTTAAAAGAGGATGAAGAAAAGTCAAACTGCTTTATAAAAGGATGAAGAGCAGTCAAACTGATTTATAATCGGATGAACAGCAGTCAATAATCGGACGAAGAGCAGTCAAACTGTTATATAGGAGGATGAAGCGCAGTCAAACTGTTTTACACGAGGATGTAGAGCAGTCAGACTGGTTTACAAGAGGATGAAGAGCAGTCAACCTGTTTTACAAGAGGTTGAAGAGCAGTCACACTGTTTTATAAGAGGATGAAGAGCAGTCAAACTGATTTATAAGAGGAGGAAGAGCAGTCAAACTGCTTTATAAAAGGATGAAGAGCAGTCAAACTGTTTTATAAGCGGATGAACCGCAGTCAAACTGATTTATAATCGGACGAAGAGCAGTCAAACTGATTTATAAGAGGATGAAGAGCAGTCAAACTGCTTTATAAGAGGATGAAGAGCAGTCAAACTGTTTTATAGGAGGATGAAGCGCAGTCAAACTGGTTTATATGAGGATGAAGAGCAGTCAAACTGCTTTATAAGAGGATGAAGAGCAGTCAAACTGATTTAAAAGAGGATGAAGAGCTGTCAAACTGCTTTATAAAAGGATGAAGAGCAGTCAAATTGATTTATAATCGGATGAACAGCAGTCAATAATCGGACGAAGAGCAGTCAAACTGTTATATAGGAGGACGAAGAGCAGTCAAACTGAATTATAATCGGATGAAGAGCAGTCAAACTGATTTATAAGAGGATGAAGAGCAGTCAAACTGCTTTATAAAAGGATGAAGAGCAGTCAAACTGTTTTATAAGCGGATGAACCGCAGTCAAACTGATTTATAATCGGACGAAGAGCAGTCAAACTGATTTATAAGAGGATGAAGAGCAGTCAAACTGCTTTATAAGAGGATGAAGAGCAGTCAAACTGTTTTATAGGAGGATGAAGCGCAGTCAAACTGGTTTATATGAGGATGAAGAGCAGTCAAACTGCTTTATAAGAGGATGAAGAGCAGTCAAACTGATTCAAAAGAGGATGAAGAGCTGTCAAACTGCTTTATAAAAGGATGAAGAGCAGTCAAACTGATTTATAATCGGATGAACAGCAGTCAATAATCGGATGAAGAGCAGTCAAACTGATTTATAAGAGGATGAAGAGCAGTCAAACTGCTTTATAAAAGGATGAGGTGCAGTCAAACTGTTTAATAAGACGACGAAGAGCAGTCAAACTGTTTTATAAGCGGACGAACAGCAGTCAAACTGATTTATAATCGGACGAAGAGCAGTCAAACTGATTTATAATCGGACGAAGAGCAGTCAAACGGTTTTATAAGAGGATGAAGAGCAGTCAAATTGATTTATAAGAGGATGAAGAGCAGTCAAACGGTTTTATAAGAGGATGAAGAGCAGTCAAATTGATTTATAAGAGGATGAAGAGCAGTCAAACTGATTTATAATCGGACGAAGAGCAGTCAAACTGATTTATAATCGGACGAAGAGCAGTCAAACGGTTTTATAAGAGGATGAAGAGCAGTCAAATTGATTTATAAGAGGATGAAGAGCAGTCAAACTGATTTATAAGAGGATGAAGAGCAGTCAAACTGCTTTATAAAAGGATGAAGAGCAGTCAAACTGTTTGATAAGCAGACGAAGAGCAGTCAAACTGATTTATAATCGGACGAAGAGCAGTCAAACTGATTTATAAAATGATGAAGAGCAGTCAAACTGTTTTATAAGCGGATGAACCGCAGTCAAACTGATTTATAATCGGACGAAGAGCAGTCAAACTGATTTATAAGAGGATGAAGAGCAGTCAAACTGCTTTATAAGAGGATGAAGAGCAGTCAAACTGTTCTATAGGAGGATGAAGCGCAGTCAAACTGGTTTATATGAGGATGAAGAGCAGTCAAACTGCTTTATAAGATGATGAAGAGCAGTCAAACTGCTTTATAAAACGTTGAAGAGCAGTCAAACTGGTTTATATGAGGACGAAGAGCAGTCAAACTGATTTATAAGAGGATGAAGAGCAGTCAAACTGATTTATAAAATGATGAAGAGCAGTCAAACTGTTTTATAAGCGGATGAACCGCAGTCAAACTGATTTATAATCGGACGAAGAGCAGTCAAACTGATTTATAAGAGGATGAAGAGCAGTCAAACTGCTTTATAAGAGGATGAAGAGCAGTCAAACTGTTCTATAGGAGGATGAAGCGCAGTCAAACTGGTTTATATGAGGATGAAGAGCAGTCAAACTGCTTTATAAGAGGATGAAGAGCAGTCAAACTGCTTTATAAAACGATGAAGAGCAGTCAAACTGGTTTATATGAGGACGAAGAGCAGTCAAACTGATTTATAAGAGGATGAAGAGCAGTCAAACTGATTTAAAAGAGGATGAAGAGCAGTCAAACTGCTTTATAAAAGGATGAAGAGCAGTCAAACTGATTTATAATCGGATGAAAAGCAGTCAATAATCGGACGAAGAGCAGTCAAACTGTTATATAGGAGGACGAAGAGCAGTCAAACTGTTCTATAGGAGGATGAAGCGCAGTCAAACTGGTTTATAGGAGGATGAAGAGCAGTCAAACTGCTTTATAAGAGGATGAAGAGCAGTCAAACTGATTTATAAGAGGATGAAGGGCAGTCAAACTGTTTTATAAGAGGACGAAGAGAAGTCAAACTGTTTTAGAAGAGGACGAAGAGCAGTCAAACGGTTTTATAAGAGGATGAAGAGCAGTCAAAATGATTTATAAGAGGTTGAAGAGCAGTCAAACTGATTTAAAAGAGGATGAAGAGCTGTCAAACTGCTTTATAAAAGGATGAAGAGCAGTCAAACTGATTTATAATCGGATGAACAGCAGTCAATAATCGGACGAAGAGCAGTCAAACTGTTATATAGGAGGACGAAGAGCAGTCAAACTGAATTATAATCGGATGAAGAGCAGTCAAACTGATTTATAAGAGGATGAAGCGCAGTCAAACTGGTTTATAAGAGGACGAAGAGCAGTCAAACTGTTTTATAAGAGGACGAAGAGCAGTCAAACGGTTTTATAAGAGGATGAAGAGCAGTCAAAATGATTTATAAGAGGATGAAGAGCAGTCAAACTGATTTATAAGAGGATGAAGAGCAGTCAAACTGCTTTATAAAACGATGAAGAGCAGTCAAACTGGTTTATATGAGGACGAAGAGCAGTCAAACTGATTTATAAAAGGATGAAGAGCAGTCAAACTGATTTAAAAGAGGATGAAGAGCAGTCAAACTGCTTTATAAAAGGATGAAGAGCAGTCAAACTGATTTATAATCGGATGAACAGCAGTCAATAATCGGACGAAGAGCAGTCAAACTGTTATATAGGAGGACGAAGAGCAGTCAAACTGTTCTATAGGAGGATGAAGCGCAGTCAAACTGGTTTATAGGAGGATGAAGAGCAGTCAAACTGATTTATAAGAGGATGAAGGGCAGTCAAACTGTTTTATAAGAGGACGAAGAGCAGTCAAACTGTTTTATAAGAGGACGAAGAGCAGTCAAACATTTTTATAAGAGGATGAAGAGCAGTCAAAATGATTTATAAGAGGATGAAGAGCAGTCAAACTGATTTAAAAGAGGATGAAGAGCTGTCAAACTGCTTTATAAAAGGATGAAGAGCAGTCAAACTGATTTATAATCGCATGAACAGCAGTCAATAATCGGACGAAGAGCAGTCAAACTGTTATATAGGAGGACGAAGAGCAGTCAAACTGAATTATAATCGGATGAAGAGCAGTCAAACTGATTTATAAGAGGATGAAGCGCAGTCAAATTGGTTTATAAGAGGACGAAGAGCAGTCAAACTGTTTTATAAGAGGACGAAGAGCAGTCAAACGGTTTTATAAGAGGATGAAGAGCAGTCAAAATGATTTATAAGAGGATGAAGAGCAGTCAAACTGATTTATAAGAGGATGAAGAGCAGTGAAACTGCTTTATAAAACGATGAAGAGCAGTCAAACTGATTTATAAGAGGATGAAGCGCAGTCAAACTGGTTTATAAGAGGACGAAGAGCAGTCAAACTGTTTTATAAGAGGACGAAGAGCAGTCAAACGGTTTTATAAGAGGATGAAGAGCAGTCAAAATGATTTATAAGAGGATGAAGAGCAGTCAAACTGATTTATAAGAGGATGAAGAGCAGTCAAACTGCTTTATAAAACGATGAAGAGCAGTCAAACTGGTTTATATGAGGACGAAGAGCAGTCAAACTGATTTATAAAAGGATGAAGAGCAGTCAAACTGATTTAAAAGAGGATGAAGAGCAGTCAAACTGCTTTATAAAAGGATGAAGAGCAGTCAAACTGATTTATAATCGGATGAACAGCAGTCAATAATCGGACGAAGAGCAGTCAAACTGTTATATAGGAGGACGAAGAGCAGTCAAACTGTTCTATAGGAGGATGAAGCGCAGTCAAACTGGTTTATAGGAGGATGAAGAGCAGTCAAACTGATTTATAAGAGGATGAAGGGCAGTCAAACTGTTTTATAAGAGGACGAAGAGCAGTCAAACTGTTTTATAAGAGGACGAAGAGCAGTCAAACATTTTTATAAGAGGATGAAGAGCAGTCAAAATGATTTATAAGAGGATGAAGAGCAGTCAAACTGATTTAAAAGAGGATGAAGAGCTGTCAAACTGCTTTATAAAAGGATGAAGAGCAGTCAAACTGATTTATAATCGGATGAACAGCAGTCAATAATCGGACGAAGAGCAGTCAAACTGTTATATAGGAGGACGAAGAGCAGTCAAACTGAATTATAATCGGATGAAGAGCAGTCAAACTGATTTATAAGAGGATGAAGCGCAGTCAAATTGGTTTATAAGAGGACGAAGAGCAGTCAAACTGTTTTATAAGAGGAAGAAGAGCAGTCAAACGGTTTTATAAGAGGATGAAGAGCAGTCAAAATGATTTATAAGAGGATGAAGAGCAGTCAAACTGATTTATAAGAGGATGAAGAGCAGTGAAACTGCTTTATAAAACGATGAAGAGCAGTCAAACTGTTTTATAAGAGGATGAAGAGCAGTCAAACTGATTTGTAAGAGGATGAAGAGCAGTCAAACTGATTTATAAGAGGATGAAGAGCAGTCAAACTGCTTTATAAAAGGATGAAGAGCAGTCAAACTGATTTATAAACGGACGAAGAGCAGTCAATAATCGGACGAAGAGCAGCCAAACTGTTCTATAGGAGGATGAAGCGCAGTCAAACTGTTTTACACGAGGATGTAGAGCGTCAGACTGGTTTACAAGAGTATGAAGAGCAGTCAACCTGTTTTACAAGAGGTTGAAGAGCAGTCAAACTGTTTTATAAGAGGATGAAGAGCAGTCAAACTGATTTTAAAGAGGATGAAGAGCAGTCAAACTGCTTTATAAAAGGATGAAGAGCAGTCAAACTGTTTTATATTCAGACGAAGAGCAGTCAAACTGATTTATAATCGGACGAAGAGCAGTCAAACTGATTTATAATCGGACGAAGAGCAGTCAAAAGGTTTTATAAGAGGATGAAGAGCAGTCAAATTGATTTATAGGAGGATGAAGAGCAGTCAAACTGCTTTATAAAAGGATAAAGAGCAGTCAAACTGTTTTATAAGCGGACGAAGAGCAGTCAAACTGATTTATAATCGGACGAAGAGCAGTCAAACTGATTTATAATCGGACGAAGAGCAGTCAAACTGTTCTATAGGAGGATGAAGCGCAATCAAACTGGTTTATATGAGGATGAAGAGCAGTCAATCTGCTTTATAAGAGGATGAAGAGCAGTCAAACTGCTTTATAAAACGATGAAGAGCAGTCAAACTGTTTTATAAGAGGACGAAGAGCAGTCAAACTGATTTATAAGAGGATGAAGAGCAGTCAAACTGATTTAAAAGAGGATGAAGAAAAGTCAAACTGCTTTATAAAAGGATGAAGAGCAGTCAAACTGATTTATAATCGGATGAACAGCAGTCAATAATCGGACGAAGAGCAGTCAAACTGTTATATAGGAGGATGAAGCGCAGTCAAACTGTTTTACACGAGGATGTAGAGCAGTCAGACTGGTTTACAAGAGGATGAAGAGCAGTCAACCTGTTTTACAAGAGGTTGAAGAGCAGTCACACTGTTTTATAAGAGGATGAAGAGCAGTCAAACTGATTTATAAGAGGAGGAAGAGCAGTCAAACTGCTTTATAAAAGGATGAAGAGCAGTCAAACTGTTTTATAAGCGGATGAACCGCAGTCAAACTGATTTATAATCGGACGAAGAGCAGTCAAACTGATTTATAAGAGGATGAAGAGCAGTCAAACTGCTTTATAAGAGGATGAAGAGCAGTCAAACTGTTTTATAGGAGGATGAAGCGCAGTCAAACTGGTTTATATGAGGATGAAGAGCAGTCAAACTGCTTTATAAGAGGATGAAGAGCAGTCAAACTGATTTAAAAGAGGATGAAGAGCTGTCAAACTGCTTTATAAAAGGATGAAGAGCAGTCAAATTGATTTATAATCGGATGAACAGCAGTCAATAATCGGACGAAGAGCAGTCAAACTGTTATATAGGAGGACGAAGAGCAGTCAAACTGAATTATAATCGGATGAAGAGCAGTCAAACTGATTTATAAGAGGATGAAGAGCAGTCAAACTGCTTTATAAAAGGATGAAGAGCAGTCAAACTGTTTTATAAGCGGATGAACCGCAGTCAAACTGATTTATAATCGGACGAAGAGCAGTCAAACTGATTTATAAGAGGATGAAGAGCAGTCAAACTGCTTTATAAGAGGATGAAGAGCAGTCAAACTGTTTTATAGGAGGATGAAGCGCAGTCAAACTGGTTTATATGAGGATGAAGAGCAGTCAAACTGCTTTATAAGAGGATGAAGAGCAGTCAAACTGATTCAAAAGAGGATGAAGAGCTGTCAAACTGCTTTATAAAAGGATGAAGAGCAGTCAAACTGATTTATAATCGGATGAACAGCAGTCAATAATCGGACGAAGAGCAGTCAAACTGTTATATAGGAGGACGAAGAGCAGTCAAACTGAATTATAATCGGATGAAGAGCAGTCAAACTGATTTATAAGAGGATGAAGAGCAGTCAAACTGCTTTATAAAAGGATGAGGTGCAGTCAAACTGTTTAATAAGACGACGAAGAGCAGTCAAACTGTTTTATAAGCGGACGAACAGCAGTCAAACTGATTTATAATCGGACGAAGAGCAGTCAAACGGTTTTATAAGAGGATGAAGAGCAGTCAAATTGATTTATAAGAGGATGAAGAGCAGTCAAACGGTTTTATAAGAGGATGAAGAGCAGTCAAATTGATTTATAAGAGGATGAAGAGCAGTCAAACTGATTTATAATCGGACGAAGAGCAGTCAAACTGATTTATAATCGGACGAAGAGCAGTCAAACGGTTTTATAAGAGGATGAAGAGCAGTCAAATTGATTTATAAGAGGATGAAGAGCAGTCAAACTGATTTATAAGAGGATGAAGAGCAGTCAAACTGCTTTATAAAAGGATGAAGAGCAGTCAAACTGTTTGATAAGCAGACGAAGAGCAGTCAAACTGATTTATAATCGGACGAAGAGCAGTCAAACTGATTTATAAAATGATGAAGAGCAGTCAAACTGCTTTATAAAAGGATGAAGAGCAGTCAAACTGATTTATAATCGGATGAACAGCAGTCAATAATCGGACGAAGAGCAGTCAAACTGTTATATAGGAGGACGAAGAGCAGTCAAACTGTTCTATAGGAGGATGAAGCGCAGTCAAACTGGTTTATAGGAGGATGAAGAGCAGTCAAACTGATTTATAAGAGGATGAAGGGCAGTCAAACTGTTTTATAAGAGGACGAAGAGCAGTCAAACTGTTTTATAAGAGGACGAAGAGCAGTCAAACATTTTTATAAGAGGATGAAGAGCAGTCAAAATGATTTATAAGAGGATGAAGAGCAGTCAAACTGATTTAAAAGAGGATGAAGAGCTGTCAAACTGCTTTATAAAAGGATGAAGAGCAGTCAAACTGATTTATAATCGGATGAACAGCAGTCAATAATCGGACGAAGAGCAGTCAAACTGTTATATAGGAGGACGAAGAGCAGTCAAACTGAATTATAATCGGATGAAGAGCAGTCAAACTGATTTATAAGAGGATGAAGCGCAGTCAAATTGGTTTATAAGAGGACGAAGAGCAGTCAAACTGTTTTATAAGAGGACGAAGAGCAGTCAAACGGTTTTATAAGAGGATGAAGAGCAGTCAAAATGATTTATAAGAGGATGAAGAGCAGTCAAACTGATTTATAAGAGGATGAAGAGCAGTGAAACTGCTTTATAAAACGATGAAGAGCAGTCAAACTGTTTTATAAGAGGATGAAGAGCAGTCAAACTGATTTGTAAGAGGATGAAGAGCAGTCAAACTGATTTATAAGAGGATGAAGAGCAGTCAAACTGCTTTATAAAAGGATGAAGAGCAGTCAAACTGATTTATAAACGGACGAAGAGCAGTCAATAATCGGACGAAGAGCAGCCAAACTGTTCTATAGGAGGATGAAGCGCAGTCAAACTGTTTTACACGAGGATGTAGAGCGTCAGACTGGTTTACAAGAGTATGAAGAGCAGTCAACCTGTTTTACAAGAGGTTGAAGAGCAGTCAAACTGTTTTATAAGAGGATGAAGAGCAGTCAAACTGATTTTAAAGAGGATGAAGAGCAGTCAAACTGCTTTATAAAAGGATGAAGAGCAGTCAAACTGTTTTATATTCAGACGAAGAGCAGTCAAACTGATTTATAATCGGACGAAGAGCAGTCAAACTGATTTATAATCGGACGAAGAGCAGTCAAAAGGTTTTATAAGAGGATGAAGAGCAGTCAAATTGATTTATAGGAGGATGAAGAGCAGTCAAACTGCTTTATAAAAGGATAAAGAGCAGTCAAACTGTTTTATAAGCGGACGAAGAGCAGTCAAACTGATTTATAATCGGACGAAGAGCAGTCAAACTGATTTATAATCGGACGAAGATCAGTCAAACTGTTCTATAGGAGGATGAAGCGCAATCAAACTGGTTTATATGAGGATGAAGAGCAGTCAATCTGCTTTATAAGAGGATGAAGAGCAGTCAAACTGCTTTATAAAACGATGAAGAGCAGTCAAACTGTTTTATAAGAGGACGAAGAGCAGTCAAACTGATTTATAAGAGGATGAAGAGCAGTCAAACTGATTTAAAAGAGGATGAAGAAAAGTCAAACTGCTTTATAAAAGGATGAAGAGCAGTCAAACTGATTTATAATCGGATGAACAGCAGTCAATAATCGGACGAAGAGCAGTCAAACTGTTATATAGGAGGATGAAGCGCAGTCAAACTGTTTTACACGAGGATGTAGAGCAGTCAGACTGGTTTACAAGAGGATGAAGAGCAGTCAACCTGTTTTACAAGAGGTTGAAGAGCAGTCACACTGTTTTATAAGAGGATGAAGAGCAGTCAAACTGATTTATAAGAGGAGGAAGAGCAGTCAAACTGCTTTATAAAAGGATGAAGAGCAGTCAAACTGTTTTATAAGCGGATGAACCGCAGTCAAACTGATTTATAATCGGACGAAGAGCAGTCAAACTGATTTATAAGAGGATGAAGAGCAGTCAAACTGCTTTATAAGAGGATGAAGAGCAGTCAAACTGTTTTATAGGAGGATGAAGCGCAGTCAAACTGGTTTATATGAGGATGAAGAGCAGTCAAACTGCTTTATAAGAGGATGAAGAGCAGTCAAACTGATTTAAAAGAGGATGAAGAGCTGTCAAACTGCTTTATAAAAGGATGAAGAGCAGTCAAATTGATTTATAATCGGATGAACAGCAGTCAATAATCGGACGAAGAGCAGTCAAACTGTTATATAGGAGGACGAAGAGCAGTCAAACTGAATTATAATCGGATGAAGAGCAGTCAAACTGATTTATAAGAGGATGAAGAGCAGTCAAACTGCTTTATAAAAGGATGAAGAGCAGTCAAACTGTTTTATAAGCGGATGAACCGCAGTCAAACTGATTTATAATCGGACGAAGAGCAGTCAAACTGATTTATAAGAGGATGAAGAGCAGTCAAACTGCTTTATAAGAGGATGAAGAGCAGTCAAACTGTTTTATAGGAGGATGAAGCGCAGTCAAACTGGTTTATATGAGGATGAAGAGCAGTCAAACTGCTTTATAAGAGGATGAAGAGCAGTCAAACTGATTCAAAAGAGGATGAAGAGCTGTCAAACTGCTTTATAAAAGGATGAAGAGCAGTCAAACAGATTTATAATCGGATGAACAGCAGTCAATAATCGGACGAAGAGCAGTCAAACTGTTATATAGGAGGACGAAGAGCAGTCAAACTGAATTATAATCGGATGAAGAGCAGTCAAACTGATTTATAAGAGGATGAAGAGCAGTCAAACTGCTTTATAAAAGGATGAGGTGCAGTCAAACTGTTTAATAAGACGACGAAGAGCAGTCAAACTGTTTTATAAGCGGACGAACAGCAGTCAAACTGATTTATAATCGGACGAAGAGCAGTCAAACTGATTTATAATCGGACGAAGAGCAGTCAAACGGTTTTATAAAAGGATGAAGAGCAGTCAAATTGATTTATAAGAGGATGAAGAGCAGTCAAACGGTTTTATAAGAGGATGAAGAGCAGTCAAATTGATTTATAAGAGGATGAAGAGCAGTCAAACTGATTTATAATCGGACGAAGAGCAGTCAAACTGATTTATAATCGGACGAAGAGCAGTCAAACGGTTTTATAAGAGGATGAAGAGCAGTCAAATTGATTTATAAGAGGATGAAGAGCAGTCAAACTGATTTATAAGAGGATGAAGAGCAGTCAAACTGCTTTATAAAAGGATGAAGAGCAGTCAAACTGTTTGATAAGCAGACGAAGAGCAGTCAAACTGATTTATAATCGGACGAAGAGCAGTCAAACTGATTTATAAAATGATGAAGAGCAGTCAAACTGTTTTATAAGCGGATGAACCGCAGTCAAACTGATTTATAATCGGACGAAGAGCAGTCAAACTGATTTATAAGAGGATGAAGAGCAGTCAAACTGCTTTATAAGAGGATGAAGAGCAGTCAAACTGTTCTATAGGAGGATGAAGCGCAGTCAAACTGGTTTATATGAGGATGAAGAGCAGTCAAACTGCTTTATAAGATGATGAAGAGCAGTCAAACTGCTTTATAAAACGTTGAAGAGCAGTCAAACTGGTTTATATGAGGACGAAGAGCAGTCAAACTGATTTATAAGAGGATGAAGAGCAGTCAAACTGATTTATAAAATGATGAAGAGCAGTCAAACTGTTTTATAAGCGGATGAACCGCAGTCAAACTGATTTATAATCGGACGAAGAGCAGTCAAACTGATTTATAAGAGGATGAAGAGCAGTCAAACTGCTTTATAAGAGGATGAAGAGCAGTCAAACTGTTCTATAGGAGGATGAAGCGCAGTCAAACTGGTTTATATGAGGATGAAGAGCAGTCAAACTGCTTTATAAGAGGATGAAGAGCAGTCAAACTGCTTTATAAAACGATGAAGAGCAGTCAAACTGGTTTATATGAGGACGAAGAGCAGTCAAACTGATTTATAAGAGGATGAAGAGCAGTCAAACTGCTTTATAAAAGGATGAAGAGCAGTCAAACTGATTTATAATCGGATGAACAGCAGTCAATAATCGGACGAAGAGCAGTCAAACTGTTATATAGGAGGACGAAGAGCAGTCAAACTGTTCTATAGGAGGATGAAGCGCAGTCAAACTGGTTTATAGGAGGATGAAGAGCAGTCAAACTGCTTTATAAGAGGATGAAGAGCAGTCAAACTGATTTATAAGAGGATGAAGGGCAGTCAAACTGTTTTATAAGAGGACGAAGAGAAGTCAAACTGTTTTAGAAGAGGACGAAGAGCAGTCAAACGGTTTTATAAGAGGATGAAGAGCAGTCAAAATGATTTATAAGAGGTTGAAGAGCAGTCAAACTGATTTAAAAGAGGATGAAGAGCTGTCAAACTGCTTTATAAAAGGATGAAGAGCAGTCAAACTGATTTATAATCGGATGAACAGCAGTCAATAATCGGACGAAGAGCAGTCAAACTGTTATATAGGAGGACGAAGAGCAGTCAAACTGAATTATAATCGGATGAAGAGCAGTCAAACTGATTTATAAGAGGATGAAGCGCAGTCAAACTGGTTTATAAGAGGACGAAGAGCAGTCAAACTGTTTTATAAGAGGACGAAGAGCAGTCAAACGGTTTTATAAGAGGATGAAGAGCAGTCAAAATGATTTATAAGAGGATGAAGAGCAGTCAAACTGATTTATAAGAGGATGAAGAGCAGTCAAACTGCTTTATAAAACGATGAAGAGCAGTCAAACTGGTTTATATGAGGACGAAGAGCAGTCAAACTGATTTATAAAAGGATGAAGAGCAGTCAAACTGATTTAAAAGAGGATGAAGAGCAGTCAAACTGCTTTATAAAAGGATGAAGAGCAGTCAAACTGATTTATAATCGGATGAACAGCAGTCAATAATCGGACGAAGAGCAGTCAAACTGTTATATAGGAGGACGAAGAGCAGTCAAACTGTTCTATAGGAGGATGAAGCGCAGTCAAACTGGTTTATAGGAGGATGAAGAGCAGTCAAACTGATTTATAAGAGGATGAAGGGCAGTCAAACTGTTTTATAAGAGGACGAAGAGCAGTCAAACTGTTTTATAAGAGGACGAAGAGCAGTCAAACATTTTTATAAGAGGATGAAGAGCAGTCAAAATGATTTATAAGAGGATGAAGAGCAGTCAAACTGATTTAAAAGAGGATGAAGAGCTGTCAAACTGCTTTATAAAAGGATGAAGAGCAGTCAAACTGATTTATAATCGCATGAACAGCAGTCAATAATCGGACGAAGAGCAGTCAAACTGTTATATAGGAGGACGAAGAGCAGTCAAACTGAATTATAATCGGATGAAGAGCAGTCAAACTGATTTATAAGAGGATGAAGCGCAGTCAAATTGGTTTATAAGAGGACGAAGAGCAGTCAAACTGTTTTATAAGAGGACGAAGAGCAGTCAAACGGTTTTATAAGAGGATGAAGAGCAGTCAAAATGATTTATAAGAGGATGAAGAGCAGTCAAACTGATTTATAAGAGGATGAAGAGCAGTGAAACTGCTTTATAAAACGATGAAGAGCAGTCAAACTGATTTATAAGAGGATGAAGCGCAGTCAAACTGGTTTATAAGAGGACGAAGAGCAGTCAAACTGTTTTATAAGAGGACGAAGAGCAGTCAAACGGTTTTATAAGAGGATGAAGAGCAGTCAAAATGATTTATAAGAGGATGAAGAGCAGTCAAACTGATTTATAAGAGGATGAAGAGCAGTCAAACTGCTTTATAAAACGATGAAGAGCAGTCAAACTGGTTTATATGAGGACGAAGAGCAGTCAAACTGATTTATAAAAGGATGAAGAGCAGTCAAACTGATTTAAAAGAGGATGAAGAGCAGTCAAACTGCTTTATAAAAGGATGAAGAGCAGTCAAACTGATTTATAATCGGATGAACAGCAGTCAATAATCGGACGAAGAGCAGTCAAACTGTTATATAGGAGGACGAAGAGCAGTCAAACTGTTCTATAGGAGGATGAAGCGCAGTCAAACTGGTTTATAGGAGGATGAAGAGCAGTCAAACTGATTTATAAGAGGATGAAGGGCAGTCAAACTGTTTTATAAGAGGACGAAGAGCAGTCAAACTGTTTTATAAGAGGACGAAGAGCAGTCAAACATTTTTATAAGAGGATGAAGAGCAGTCAAAATGATTTATAAGAGGATGAAGAGCAGTCAAACTGATTTAAAAGAGGATGAAGAGCTGTCAAACTGCTTTATAAAAGGATGAAGAGCAGTCAAACTGATTTATAATCGGATGAACAGCAGTCAATAATTGGACGAAGAGCAGTCAAACTGTTATATAGGAGGACGAAGAGCAGTCAAACTGAATTATAATCGGATGAAGAGCAGTCAAACTGATTTATAAGAGGATGAAGCGCAGTCAAATTGGTTTATAAGAGGACGAAGAGCAGTCAAACTGTTTTATAAGAGGACGAAGAGCAGTCAAACGGTTTTATAAGAGGATGAAGAGCAGTCAAAATGATTTATAAGAGGATGAAGAGCAGTCAAACTGATTTATAAGAGGATGAAGAGCAGTGAAACTGCTTTATAAAACGATGAAGAGCAGTCAAACTGTTTTATAAGAGGATGAAGAGCAGTCAAACTGATTTGTAAGAGGATGAAGAGCAGTCAAACTGATTTATAAGAGGATGAAGAGCAGTCAAACTGCTTTATAAAAGGATGAAGAGCAGTCAAACTGATTTATAAACGGACGAAGAGCAGTCAATAATCGGACGAAGAGCAGCCAAACTGTTCTATAGGAGGATGAAGCGCAGTCGAACTGTTTTACACGAGGATGTAGAGCGTCAGACTGGTTTACAAGAGTATGAAGAGCAGTCAACCTGTTTTACAAGAGGTTGAAGAGCAGTCAAACTGTTTTATAAGAGGATGAAGAGCAGTCAAACTGATTTTAAAGAGGATGAAGAGCAGTCAAACTGCTTTATAAAAGGATGAAGAGCAGTCAAACTGTTTTATATTCAGACGAAGAGCAGTCAAACTGATTTATAATCGGACGAAGAGCAGTCAAACTGATTTATAATCGGACGAAGAGCAGTCAAAAGGTTTTATAAGAGGATGAAGAGCAGTCAAATTGATTTATAGGAGGATGAAGAGCAGTCAAACTGCTTTATAAAAGGATAAAGAGCAGTCAAACTGTTTTATAAGCGGACGAAGAGCAGTCAAACTGATTTATAATCGGACGAAGAGCAGTCAAACTGATTTATAATCGGACGAAGAGCAGTCAAACTGTTCTATAGGAGGATGAAGCGCAATCAAACTGGTTTATATGAGGATGAAGAGCAGTCAATCTGCTTTATAAGAGGATGAAGAGCAGTCAAACTGCTTTATAAAACGATGAAGAGCAGTCAAACTGTTTTATAAGAGGACGAAGAGCAGTCAAACTGATTTATAAGAGGATGAAGAGCAGTCAAACTGATTTAAAAGAGGATGAAGAAAAGTCAAACTGCTTTATAAAAGGATGAAGAGCAGTCAAACTGATTTATAATCGGATGAACAGCAGTCAATAATCGGACGAAGAGCAGTCAAACTGTTATATAGGAGGATGAAGCGCAGTCAAACTGTTTTACACGAGGATGTAGAGCAGTCAGACTGGTTTACAAGAGGATGAAGAGCAGTCAACCTGTTTTACAAGAGGTTGAAGAGCAGTCACACTGTTTTATAAGAGGATGAAGAGCAGTCAAACTGATTTATAAGAGGAGGAAGAGCAGTCAAACTGCTTTATAAAAGGATGAAGAGCAGTCAAACTGTTTTATAAGCGGATGAACCGCAGTCAAACTGATTTATAATCGGACGAAGAGCAGTCAAACTGATTTATAAGAGGATGAAGAGCAGTCAAACTGCTTTATAAGAGGATGAAGAGCAGTCAAACTGTTTTATAGGAGGATGAAGCGCAGTCAAACTGGTTTATATGAGGATGAAGAGCAGTCAAACTGCTTTATAAGAGGATGAAGAGCAGTCAAACTGATTTAAAAGAGGATGAAGAGCTGTCAAACTGCTTTATAAAAGGATGAAGAGCAGTCAAATTGATTTATAATCGGATGAACAGCAGTCAATAATCGGACGAAGAGCAGTCAAACTGTTATATAGGAGGACGAAGAGCAGTCAAACTGAATTATAATCGGATGAAGAGCAGTCAAACTGATTTATAAGAGGATGAAGAGCAGTCAAACTGCTTTATAAAAGGATGAAGAGCAGTCAAACTGTTTTATAAGCGGATGAACCGCAGTCAAACTGATTTATAATCGGACGAAGAGCAGTCAAACTGATTTATAAGAGGATGAAGAGCAGTCAAACTGCTTTATAAGAGGATGAAGAGCAGTCAAACTGTTTTATAGGAGGATGAAGCGCAGTCAAACTGGTTTATATGAGGATGAAGAGCAGTCAAACTGCTTTATAAGAGGATGAAGAGCAGTCAAACTGATTCAAAAGAGGATGAAGAGCTGTCAAACTGCTTTATAAAAGGATGAAGAGCAGTCAAACTGATTTATAATCGGATGAACAGCAGTCAATAATCGGACGAAGAGCAGTCAAACTGTTATATAGGAGGACGAAGAGCAGTCAAACTGAATTATAATCGGATGAAGAGCAGTCAAACTGATTTATAAGAGGATGAAGAGCAGTCAAACTGCTTTATAAAAGGATGAGGTGCAGTCAAACTGTTTAATAAGACGACGAAGAGCAGTCAAACTGTTTTATAAGCGGACGAACAGCAGTCAAACTGATTTATAATCGGACGAAGAGCAGTCAAACTGATTTATAATCGGACGAAGAGCAGTCAAACGGTTTTATAAGAGGATGAAGAGCAGTCAAATTGATTTATAAGAGGATGAAGAGCAGTCAAACGGTTTTATAAGAGGATGAAGAGCATTCAAATTGATTTATAAGAGGATGAAGAGCAGTCAAACTGATTTATAATCGGACGAAGAGCAGTCAAACTGATTTATAATCGGACGAAGAGCAGTCAAACGGTTTTATAAGAGGATGAAGAGCAGTCAAATTGATTTATAAGAGGATGAAGAGCAGTCAAACTGATTTATAAGAGGATGAAGAGCAGTCAAACTGCTTTATAAAAGGATGAAGAGCAGTCAAACTGTTTGATAAGCAGACGAAGAGCAGTCAAACTGATTTATAATCGGACGAAGAGCAGTCAAACTGATTTATAAAATGATGAAGAGCAGTCAAACTGTTTTATAAGCGGATGAACCGCAGTCAAACTGATTTATAATCGGACGAAGAGCAGTCAAACTGATTTATAAGAGGATGAAGAGCAGTCAAACTGCTTTATAAGAGGATGAAGAGCAGTCAAACTGTTCTATAGGAGGATGAAGCGCAGTCAAACTGGTTTATATGAGGATGAAGAGCAGTCAAACTGCTTTATAAGAGGATGAAGAGCAGTCAAACTGCTTTATAAAACGATGAAGAGCAGTCAAACTGGTTTATATGAGGACGAAGAGCAGTCAAACTGATTTATAAGAGGATGAAGAGCAGTCAAACTGATTTATAAAATGATGAAGAGCAGTCAAACTGTTTTATAAGCGGATGAACCGCAGTCAAACTGATTTATAATCGGACGAAGAGCAGTCAAACTGATTTATAAGAGGATGAAGAGCAGTCAAACTGCTTTATAAGAGGATGAAGAGCAGTCAAACTGTTCTATAGGAGGATGAAGCGCAGTCAAACTGGTTTATATGAGGATGAAGAGCAGTCAAACTGCTTTATAAGAGGATGAAGAGCAGTCAAACTGCTTTATAAAACGATGAAGAGCAGTCAAACTGGTTTATATGAGGACGAAGAGCAGTCAAACTGATTCATAAGAGGATGAAGAGCAGTCAAACTGATTTAAAAGAGGATGAAGAGCAGTCAAACTGCTTTATAAAAGGATGAAGAGCAGTCAAACTGATTTATAATCGGATGAACAGCAGTCAATAATCGGACGAAGAGCAGTCAAACTGTTATATAGGAGGACGAAGAGCAGTCAAACTGTTCTATAGGAGGATGAAGCGCAGTCAAACTGGTTTATAGGAGGATGAAGAGCAGTCAAACTGCTTTATAAGAGGATGAAGAGCAGTCAAACTGATTTATAAGAGGATGAAGGGCAGTCAAAC
This sequence comes from Lampris incognitus, assembly GCF_029633865.1. NCBI lineage: Eukaryota > Metazoa > Chordata > Actinopteri > Lampriformes > Lampridae > Lampris > Lampris incognitus. Next base: position 38,606,922 of record NC_079222.1, read on the forward strand.
TGTTTTATAAGAGGACGAAGAGCAGTCAAACTGTTTTATAAGAGGACGAAGAGCAGTCAAAATGATTTATAAGAGGATGAAGAGCAGTCAAAATGATTTATAAGAGGTTGAAGAGCAGTCAAACTGATTTAAAAGAGGATGAAGAGCTGTCAAACTGCTTTATAAAAGGATGAAGAGCAGTCAAACTGATTTATAATCGGATGAACAGCAGTCAATAATCGGACGAAGAGCAGTCAAACTGTTATATAGGAGGACGAAGAGCAGTCAAACTGAATTATAATCGGATGAAGAGCAGTCAAACTGATTTATAAGAGGATGAAGCGCAGTCAAACTGGTTTATAAGAGGACGAAGAGCAGTCAAACTGTTTTATAAGAGGACGAAGAGCAGTCAAACGGTTTTATAAGAGGATGAAGAGCAGTCAAAATGATTTATAAGAGGATGAAGAGCAGTCAAACTGATTTATAAGAGGATGAAGAGCAGTCAAACTGCTTTATAAAACGATGAAGAGCAGTCAAACTGGTTTATATGAGGACGAAGAGCAGTCAAACTGATTTATAAAAGGATGAAGAGCAGTCAAACTGATTTAAAAGAGGATGAAGAGCAGTCAAACTGCTTTATAAAAGGATGAAGAGCAGTCAAACTGATTTATAATCGGATGAACAGCAGTCAATAATCGGACGAAGAGCAGTCAAACTGTTATATAGGAGGACGAAGAGCAGTCAAACTGTTCTATAGGAGGATGAAGCGCAGTCAAACTGGTTTATAGGAGGATGAAGAGCAGTCAAACTGATTTATAAGAGGATGAAGGGCAGTCAAACTGTTTTATAAGAGGACGAAGAGCAGTCAAACTGTTTTATAAGAGGACGAAGAGCAGTCAAACATTTTTATAAGAGGATGAAGAGCAGTCAAAATGATTTATAAGAGGATGAAGAGCAGTCAAACTGATTTAAAAGAGGATGAAGAGCTGTCAAACTGCTTTATAAAAGGATGAAGAGCAGTCAAACTGATTTATAATCGGATGAACAGCAGTCAATAATCGGACGAAGAGCAGTCAAACTGTTATATAGGAGGACGAAGAGCAGTCAAACTGAATTATAATCGGATGAAGAGCAGTCAAACTGATTTATAAGAGGATGAAGCGCAGTCAAATTGGTTTATAAGAGGACGAAGAGCAGTCAAACTGTTTTATAAGAGGACGAAGAGCAGTCAAACGGTTTTATAAGAGGATGAAGAGCAGTCAAAATGATTTATAAGAGGATGAAGAGCAGTCAAACTGATTTATAAGAGGATGAAGAGCAGTGAAACTGCTTTATAAAACGATGAAGAGCAGTCAAACTGTTTTATAAGAGGATGAAGAGCAGTCAAACTGATTTGTAAGAGGATGAAGAGCAGTCAAACTGATTTATAAGAGGATGAAGAGCAGTCAAACTGCTTTATAAAAGGATGAAGAGCAGTCAAACTGATTTATAAACGGACGAAGAGCAGTCAATAATCGGACGAAGAGCAGCCAAACTGTTCTATAGGAGGATGAAGCGCAGTCAAACTGTTTTACACGAGGATGTAGAGCAGTCAGACTGGTTTACAAGAGTATGAAGAGCAGTCAACCTGTTTTACAAGAGGTTGAAGAGCAGTCAAACTGTTTTATAAGAGGATGAAGAGCAGTCAAACTGATTTTAAAGAGGATGAAGAGCAGTCAAACTGCTTTATAAAAGGATGAAGAGCAGTCAAACTGTTTTATATTCAGACGAAGAGCAGTCAAACTGATTTATAATCGGACGAAGAGCAGTCAAACTGATTTATAAAAGGATGAAGAGCAGTCAAACTGTTTTATAAGCGGATGAACCGCAGTCAAACTGATTTATAATCGGACGAAGAGCAGTCAAACTGATTTATAAGAGGATGAAGAGCAGTCAAACTGCTTTATAAGAGGATGAAGAGCAGTCAAACTGTTCTATAGGAGGATGAAGCGCAGTCAAACTGGTTTATATGAGGATGAAGAGCAGTCAAACTGTTATATAGGAGGACGAAGAGCAGTCAAACTGAATTATAATCGGATGAAGCGCAGTCAAACTGGTTTATATGAGGATGAAGAGCAGTCAAACTGCTTTATAAGAGGATGAAGAGCAGTCAAACTGCTTTATAAAACGATGAAGAGCAGTCAAACTGTTTTATAAGAGGACAAAGAGCAGTCAAACTGATTTATAAGAGGATGAAGAGCAGTCAAACTGATTTATAATCGGATGAAGAGCAGTCAAACTGATTTATAATCGGATGAAGAACAGTCAAACTGCTTTATAAAAGGATGAAGAGCAGTCAAACTGTTTTATAAGAGGACGAAGAGCAGTCAAACTGATTTATAATCGGACGAAGAGCAGTCAAACTGTTCTATAGGAGGATGAAGCGCAGTCAAACTGGTTTATAAGAGGATGAAGAGCAGTCAAACTGCTTTATAAAAGGATGAAGAGCAGTCAAACTGTTTTATAAGAGGACGAAGAGCAGTCAAACTGATTTATAATCGGACGAAGAGCAGTCAAACTGCTTTATAAGAGGATGAAGAGCAGTCAAACTGCTTTATAAAAGGGTGAAGAACAGTCAAACTGTTTTATAAGCGTATGAAGAGCAGTCAAACTGATTTATAATCGGATGAAGAGCAGTCAAACTGATTTATAATCGAACGAAGAGCAGTCAAACGGTTTTATAAGAGGATGAAGAGCAGTCAAATTGATTTATAAGAGAATGAAGAGCAGTCAAACTGCTTTATAAAAGGATGAAGAGCAGTCAACCTGTTTTACAATAGGATGAAGAGCAGTCAAACTGATTTATAATCGGACGGAGAGCAGTCAAACTGATTTATAATCGGACGAAGAGCAGACAAACGGTTTTAGAAGAGGATGAAGAGCAGTCAAATTGATTTATAAGAGGATGAAGAGCAGTCAAACTGCTTTATAAAAGGATGAAGAGCAGTCAAACTGTTTTATAAGATGACGAAGAGCAGTCAAACTGATTTATAAGAGGATGACGAGCAGTCAAACTGATTTATAAGAGGATGAAGAGCAGTGAAACTGCTTTATAAAACGATGAAGAGCAGTCAAACTGATTTATAATCGGACGAAGAGCAGTCAAACTGATTTATAAGAGGATGAAGAGCAGTCAAATTGATTTATAAGAGGATGAAGAGCAGTCAAACGGTTTTATAAGAGGATGAAGAGCAGTCAACTTGATTTCTAAGAGGATGAAGAGCAGTCAAACTGATTTATAATCAGACGAAGAGCAGTCAAACTGATTTATAATCGGACGAAGAGCAGTCAAACGGTTTTATAAGAGGATGAAGAGCAGTCAAATTGATTTATAAGAGGATGAAGAGCAGTCAAACTGATTTATAAGAGGATGAAGAGCAGTCAAACTGCTTTATAAAAGGATGAAGAGCAGTCAAACTGTTTGATAAGCAGACGAAGAGCAGTCAAACTGATTTATAATCGGAAGAAGAGCAGTCAAACTGATTTATAAAAGGATGAAGAGCAGTCAAACTGTTTTATAAGCGGATGAACCGCAGTCAAACTGATTTATAATCGGACGAAGAGCAGTCAAACTGATTTATAAGAGGATGAAGAGCAGTCAAACTGCTTTATAAGAGGATGAAGAGCAGTCAAACTGTTCTATAGGAGGATGAAGCGCAGTCAAACTGGTTTATATGAGGATGAAGAGCAGTCAAACTGCTTTATAAGAGGATGAAGAGCAGTCAAACTGCTTTATAAAACGATGAAGAGCAGTCAAACTGTTTTATAAGAGGACGAAGAGAAGTCAAACTGATTTAAAAGAGGATGATGAGCAGTCAAACTGATTTATAAAAGGATGAAGAGCAGTCAAACTGATTTATAATCGGATGAACAGCAGTCAATAATCGGACGAAGAGCAGTCAAACTGTTATATAGGAGGACGAAGAGCAGTCAAACTGTTCTATAGGAGGATGAAGCGCAGTCAAACTGGTTTATAGGAGGATGAAGAGCAGTCAAACTGCTTTATAAGAGGATGAAGAGCAGTCAAACTGATTTATAAGAGGATGAAGGGCAGTCAAACTGTTTTATAAGAGGACGAAGAGCAGTCAAACTGTTTTATAAGAGGACGAAGAGCAGTCAAACTGTTCTATAGGAGGATGAGGAGCAGTCAAATTGATTTATAAGAGGATGAAGAGCAGTCAAACTGCTTTATAAAAGGATGAAGAGCAGTCAAACTGTTTTATAAGAGGACGAAGAGCAGTCAAACTGATTTATAATCGGATGAAGAGCAGTCAAACTGATTTATAAGAGGATGAAGAGCAGTCAAACTGCTTTATAAAAGGATGAAGAGCAGTCAAACTGTTTTATAAGAGGACGAAGAGCAGTCAAACTGATTTATAATCGGACGAAGAGCAGTCAAACTGTTCTATAGGAGGATGAAGAGCAGTCAAACTGGTTTATAGGAGGATGAAGAGCAGTCAAACTGTTTTATAAGAGACTGAAGAGCAGTGAAACTGATTTATAATCGGACGAAGAGCAGTCAAACTGTTCTATAGGAGGATGACGCGCAGTCAAACTGGTTTATAGGAGGATGAAGAGCAGTCAAACTGCTTTATAGGAGGATGAAGAGCAGTCAAACTGCTTTATAAAACGATGAAGAGCAGTCAAACTGTTTTATAAGAGGACAAAGAGCAGTCAAACTGATTTATAAGAGGATGAAGAGCAGTCAAGCTGCTTTATAAAAGGATGAAGAGCAGTCAAACTGATTTATAATCGGACGAAGAGCAGTCAATAATCCGACGAAGAGCAGCCAAACTGTTCTATAAGGAGGATAAAGCGCAGTCAAACTGTTTTACACGAGGATGTAGAGCAGTCAGACTGGTTTACAAGAGGATGAAGAGCAGTCAACCTGTTTTACAAGTGGTTGAAGAGCAGTCAAACTGTTTTATAAGAGGATGAAGAGCAGTCAAACTGATTTATAATCCGACGAAGAGCAGTCAAACTGATTTATAAAAGGATGAAGAGCAGTCAAACAGTTTTATAAGAGGACGAAGAGCAGTCAAACTGATTTATAATCGGACGAAGAGCAGTCAAACTGATTTATAAAAGGATGAAGAGCAGTCAAACTGTTATATAAGCGGACGAAGAGCAGTCAACCTGATTTATAATCGGACGAAGAGCAGTCAAACTGATTTATAAGAGGATGAAGAGCAGTCAAACTGCTTTATAAGAGGATGAAGAGCAGTCAAACTGTTCTATAGGAGGATGAAGCGCAGTCAAACTGGTTTATATGAGGATGAAGAGCAGTCAAACTGCTTTATAAGAGGATGAAGAGCAGTCAAACTGCTTTATAAAACGATGAAGAGCAGTCAAACTGTTTTATAAGAGGACGAAGAGCAGTCAAACTGTTTTATAAGAGGATGAAGAGCAGTCAAACTGATTTTAAAGAGGATGAAGAGCAGTCAAACTGCTTTATAAAAGGATGAAGAGCAGTCAGGCTGTTTTACAAGAGGATGAAGAGCAGTCAACCTGTTTTACAAGAGGATGAGGAGCAGTCAAACTATTTTATTAAGAGGATGAAGAGCAGTCAAACTGCTTTATAAAAGGATGAAGAGCAGTCAAACTGCTTTATAAAAGGATGAAGAGCAGTCAAACTGTTTTATAAGAGGACAAAGATCAGGCAAACTGATTTATAATCGGATGAAGAGCACTCAAACTGATTTATAAGAGGAGGAAGAGCAGTCAAACCGCTTTATAAAAGGATGAAGAGCAGTCAAACTGTTTTATAAGAGGACGAAGAGCAGTCAAACTGATTTATAATCGGACGAAGAGCAGTCAAACTGTTCTATAGGAGGATGAAGCGCAGTGAAACTGGTTTATAGGAGGATGAAGAGCAGTCACACTGCTTTATAAGAGGATGAAGAGCAGTCAAACTGATTTATAAGAGGATGAAGAGCAGTCAAACTGCTTTATAAAAGGATGAAGAGCAGTCAAACTGTTTTATAAGTGGACTAAGAGCAGTCAAACTGATTTATAATTGGACGAAGAGCAGTCAAACTGATTTATAATTGGACGAAGAGCAGTCAAACGGTTTTATAAGACGATGAGGAGCAGTCAAATTGATTTATAAGAGGATGAAGAGCAGTCAAACTGCTTTATAAAAGGATGAAGAGCAGTCAAACTGTTTTATAAGAGAACGAAGAGCAGTCAAACTGATTTATAATCTGACGAAGAGCAGTCAAACTGATTTATAAGAGGATGGTGAGCAGTCAAACTGCTTTATAAAAGGATGAAGAGCAGTCAAACGGTTTTATAAGCGGACGAAGAGCAGTCAAACTGATTTATAATCGGATGAAGAGCAGTCAAACTGATTTATAAGAGGAGTAAGAGCAGTCAAACCGCTTTATAAAAGGATGAAGAGCAGTCAAACTGTTTTATAAGAGGACGAAGAGCAGTCAAACTGATTTATAATCGGACGAAGAGCAGTCAAACTGTTCTATAGGAGGATGAAGCGCAGTCAAACTGGTTTATAGGAGGATGAAGAGCAGTCAAATTGTTTTATAAGTGGACTAAGAGCAGTCAAACTGATTTATAATTGGACGAAGAGCAGTCAAACTGATTTATAATCGGACGAAGAGCAGTCAAACGGTTTTATAAGACGATGAGGAGCAGTCAAATTGATTTATAAGAGGATGAAGAGCAGTCAAACTGCTTTATAAAAGGATGAAGAGCAGTCAAACTGTTTTATAAGAGAACGAAGAGCAGTCAAACTGATTTATAATCAGACGAAGAGCAGTCAAACTGATTTATAAGAGGATGGTGAGCAGTCAAACTGCTTTATAAAAGGATGAAGAGCAGTCAAACTGTTTTATAAGAGGACGAAGAGCAGTCAAACTGTTTTATAAGTGGACGAAGAGCAGTCAAACTGATTTATAATCGGACGAAGAGCAGTCAAACTGATTTATAATCGGACGAAGAGCAGTCAAACGGTTTTATAAGAGGATGAAGAGCAGTCAAAATGATTTATAAGAGGATGAAGAGCAGTCAAACTGCTTTATAAAAGGACGAAGAGCAGTCAAATTGATTTATAATCGGATGAAGAGCAGTCAAACTGATTTATAAGAGGATGAAGAGCAGTAAAACTGCTTTATAAAAGGATTAAGAGCAGTCAAACTGTTTTATAAGAGGACGAAGAGCAGTCAAACTGATTTATAATCGGACAAAGAGCAGTCAAACTGTTCTATAGGAGGATGAAGCGCAGTCAAACTGGTTTATAGGAGGATGAAGAGCAGTCAAACTGTTTTATAAGAGGATGAAGAGCAGTCAAACTGATTTATAATCGGACAAAGCGCAGTCAAACTGTTCTATAGGAGGATGAAGCGCAGTCAAACTGGTTTATAGGAGGATGAAGAGCAGTCAAACCGCTTTATAGGAGGATGAAGAGCAGTCAAACTGCTTTATAAAACGATGAAGAGCAGTCAAACTGCTTTATAAAAGGATGAAGAGCAGTCAAACTGTTTTATAAGAGAACGAAGAGCAGTCAAACTGATTTATAATCTGACGAAGAGCAGTCAAACTGATTTATAAGAGGATGGTGAGCAGTCAAACTGCTTTATAAAAGGATGAAGAGCAGTCAAACGGTTTTATAAGCGGACGAAGAGCAGTCAAACTGATTTATAATCGGATGAAGAGCACTCAAACTGATTTATAAGAGGAGTAAGAGCAGTCAAACCGCTTTATAAAAGGATGAAGAGCAGTCAAACTGTTTTATAAGAGGACGAAGAGCAGTCAAACTGATTTATAATCGGACGAAGAGCAGTCAAACTGTTCTATAGGAGGATGAAGCGCAGTCAAACTGGTTTATAGGAGGATGAAGAGCAGTCAAATTGTTTTATAAGTGGACTAAGAGCAGTCAAACTGATTTATAATTGGACGAAGAGCAGTCAAACTGATTTATAATCGGACGAAGAGCAGTCAAACGGTTTTATAAGACGATGAGGAGCAGTCAAATTGATTTATAAGAGGATGAAGAGCAGTCAAACTGCTTTATAAAAGGATGAAGAGCAGTCAAACTGTTTTATAAGAGAACGAAGAGCAGTCAAACTGATTTATAATCAGACGAAGAGCAGTCAAACTGATTTATAAGAGGATGGTGAGCAGTCAAACTGCTTTATAAAAGGATGAAGAGCAGTCAAACTGTTTTATAAGAGGACGAAGAGCAGTCAAACTGTTTTATAAGTGGACGAAGAGCAGTCAAACTGATTTATAATCGGACGAAGAGCAGTCAAACTGATTTATAATCGGACGAAGAGCAGTCAAACGGTTTTATAAGAGGATGAAGAGCAGTCAAAATGATTTATAAGAGGATGAAGAGCAGTCAAACTGCTTTATAAAAGGACGAAGAGCAGTCAAATTGATTTATAATCGGATGAAGAGCAGTCAAACTGATTTATAAGAGGATGAAGAGCAGTCAAACTGCTTTATAAAAGGATTAAGAGCAGTCAAACTGTTTTATAAGAGGACGAAGAGCAGTCAAACTGATTTATAATCGGACAAAGAGCAGTCAAACTGTTCTATAGGAGGATGAAGCGCAGTCAAACTGGTTTATAGGAGGATGAAGAGCAGTCAAACTGTTTTATAAGAGGATGAAGAGCAGTCAAACTGATTTATAATCGGACAAAGCGCAGTCAAACTGTTCTATAGGAGGATGAAGCGCAGTCAAACTGGTTTATAGGAGGATGAAGAGCAGTCAAACCGCTTTATAGGAGGATGAAGAGCAGTCAAACTGCTTTATAAAACGATGAAGAGCAGTCAAACTGTTTTATAAGAGGACAAAGAGCAGTCAAACTGATTTATAAGAGGATGAAGAGCAGTCAAGCTGCTTTATAAAAGGATGAAGAGCAGTCAAACTGATTTGTAATCGGACGAAGAGCAGTCAATAATCCGACGAAGAGCAGCCAAACTGTTCTATAAGGAGGATGAAGCGCAGTCAAACTGTTTTACACGAGGATGTAGAGCAGTCAGACTGGTTTACAAGAGGATGAAGAGCAGTCAACCTGTTTTACAAGAGGTTGAAGAGCAGTCAAACTGTTTTATAAGAGGATGAAGAGCAGTCAAACTGATTTATAAGAGGATGAAGTGCAGTCAAACTGCTTTATAAAAGGATGAAGAGCAGTCAAACTGTTCTATAGGAGGATGAAGCGCAGTCAAACTGGTTTATAAGAGGATGAAGAGCAGTCAAACTGTTCTATAGGAGGATGAAGAGCAGTCAAACTACTTTATAAGAGGATGAAGAGCAGTCAAACTGCTTTATAAAACGATGAAGAGAAGTCAAACTGTTTTATAAGAGGACGAAGAGCAGTCAAACTGTTTTATAAGAGGATGAAGAGCAGTCAAACTGTTCTATAGGAGGATGAAGCGCAGTCAAACTGGTTTATAAGAGGATGAAGAGCAGTCAAACTGTTCTATAGGAGGATGAAGAGCAGTCAAACTACTTTATAAGAGGATGAAGAGCAGTCAAACTGCTTTATAAAACGATGAAGAGAAGTCAAACTGTTTTATAAGAGGACGAAGAGCAGTCAAACTGATTTATAAGAGGATGAAGAGCAGTCAAACTGCTTTATAAGAGGATGAAGAGCAGTCAAACTGTTCTATAGGAGGATGAAGCGCAGTCAAACTGGTTTATAAGAGGATGAAGAGCAGTCAAACTGTTCTATAGGAGGATGAAGAGCAGTCAAACTACTTTATAAGAGGATGAAGAGCAGTCAAACTGCTTTATAAAACGATGAAGAGAAGTCAAACTGTTTTATAAGAGGACGAAGAGCAGTCAAACTGTTTTATAAGAGGATGAAGAGCAGTCAAACTGATTTAAAAGAGGATGAAGAGCAGTCAAACTGCTTTATAAAAGGATGAAGAGCAGTCAGGCTGTTTTACAAGAGGATGAAGAGCAGTCAACCTGTTTTACAAGAGGATAAGGAGCAGTCACACTATTTTATTAAGAGGATGAAGAGCAGTCAAACTGCTTTATAAAAGGATGAAGAGCAGTCAAACTGTTTTATAAGAGGACAAAGATCAGGCAAACTGATTTATAATCAGACGAAGAGCAGTCAAACTGATTTATAAGAGGATGGTGAGCAGTCAAACTGCTTTATAAAAGGATGAAGAGCAGTCAAACTGTTTTATAAGCGGACGAAGAGCAGTCAAACTGTTTTATAAGCGGACGAAGAGCAGTCAAACTGATTTATAATCGGACGGAGAGCAGTCAAACTGATTTATAATCGGACGAAGAGCAGTCAAACGGTTTTATAAGAGGATGAAGAGCAGTCAAAATGATTTATAAGAGGATGAAGAGCAGTCAAACTGCTTTATAAAAGGACGAAGAGCAGTCAAAATGATTTATAATCGGATGAAGAGCAGTCAAACTGATTTATAAGAGGATGAAGAGCAGTCAAACTGATTTATAAGAGGACAAAGAGCAGTCAAACTGTTCTATAGGAGGATGAAGCGCAGTCAAACTGGTTTTTTAGGAGGATGAAGAGCAGTCAAACTGTTTTACAAGAGGATGAAGAGCAGTCAAACTGATTTATAATCGGACGAAGCGCAGTCAAACTGTTCTATAGGAGGATGAAGCGCAGTCAAACTGGTTTATAGGAGGATGAAGAGCAGTCAAACTGCTTTATAGGAGGATGAAGAGCAGTCAAACTGCTTTATAAAACGATGAAGAGCAGTCAAACTGTTTTATAAGAGGACAAAGAGCAGTCAAACTGATTTATAAGAGGATGAAGAGCAGTCAAGCTGCTTTATGAAAGGATGAAGAGCAGTCAAACTGATTTGTAATCGGACGAAGAGCAGTCAATAATACGACGAAGAGCAGCCAAACTGTTCTATAAGGAGGATGAAGCGCAGTCAAACTGTTTTACACGAGGATGTAGAGCAGTCAGACTGGTTTACAAGAGGATGAAGAGCAGTCAACCTGTTTTACAAGAGGTTGAAGAGCAGTCAAACTGTTTTATAAGAGGATGAAGAGCAGTCAAACTGATTTATAAGAGGATGAAGTGCAGTCAAACTGCTTTATAAAAGGATGAAGAGCAGTCAAACTGTTTTATAAGCAGACGAAGAGCAGTCAAACTGATTTATAATCGGACGAAGAGCAGTCAAACTGATTTATAAAAGGATGAAGAGCAGTCAAACTGTTTTATAAGCGGACGAAGAGCAGTCAAACTGATTTATAAAAGGATGAAGAGCAGTCAAACTGCTTTATAAGAGGGTGAAGAGCAGTCAAACTGCTTTATAAAACGATGAAGAGCAGTCAAACTGTTTTATAAGAGGACGAAGAGCAGTCAAACTTATTTATAAGAGGATGAAGAGCAGTCAAACTGATTTAAAAGAGGATGAAGAGCAGTCAAACTGCTTTATAAAAGGATGAAGAGCAGTCAAACTGATTTATAATCGGATGAACAGCAGTCAATAATCGGATGAAGAGCAGTCAAACTGTTATATAGGAGGACGAAGAGCAGTCAAACTGTTCTATAGGAGGATGAAGCGCAGTCAAACTGGTTTATAGTAGGATGAAGAGCAGTCAAACTGCTTTATAAGAGGATGAAGAGCAGTCAAACTGATTTATAAGAGGATGAAGAGCAGTCAAACTGATTTAAAAGAGGATGAAGAAAAGTCAAACTGCTTTATAAAAGGATGAAGAGCAGTCAAACTGATTTATAATCGGATGAACAGCAGTCAATAATCGGACGAAGAGCAGTCAAACTGTTATATAGGAGGATGAAGCGCAGTCAAACTGTTTTACACGAGGAGGTAGAGCAGTCAGACTGGTTTACAAGAGGATGAAGAGCAGTCAACCTGTTTTACAAGAGGTTGAAGAGCAGTCACACTGTTTTATAAGAGGATGAAGAGCAGTCAAACTGATTTATAAGAGGAGGAAGAGCAGTCAAAATGCTTTATAAAAGGATGAAGAGCAGTCAAACTGTTTTATAAGCAGACGAAGAGCAGTCAAACTGATTTATAATCGGACGAAGAGCAGTCAAACTGATTTATAAAAGGATGAAGAGCAGTCAAACTGTTTTATAAGCGGATGAACCGCAGTCAAACTGATTTATAATCGGACGAAGAGCAGTCAAACTGATTTATAATCGGACGAAGAGCAGTTAAACGGTTTTATAAGAGGATGAAGAGCAGTCAAATTGATTTATAAGAGGATGAAGAGCAGTCAAACGGTTTTATAAGAGGATGAAGAGCAGTCAAATTGATTTATAAGAGGATGAAGAGCAGTCAAACTGATTTATAATCGGACGAAGAGCAGTCAAACTGATTTATAATCGGACGAAGAGCAGTCAAACGGTTTTATAAGCGGACGAAGAGCAGTCAAACTGATTTATAATCGGACGAAGAGCAGTCAAACTGATTTATAATCGGACGAAGAGCAGTCAAACGGTTTTATAAGAGGATGAAGAGCAGTCAAAATGATTTATAAGAGGATGAAGAGCAGTCAAACTGCTTTATAAAAGGACGAAGAGCAGTCAAAATGATTTATAATCGGATGAAGAGCAGTCAAACTGATTTATAAGAGGATGAAGAGCAGTCAAACTGATTTATAAGAGGACAAAGAGCAGTCAAACTGTTCTATAGGAGGATGAAGCGCAGTCAAACTGGTTTTTTAGGAGGATGAAGAGCAGTCAAACTCTTTTACAAGAGGATGAAGAGCAGTCAAACTGATTTATAATCGGACGAAGCGCAGTCAAACTGTTCTATAGGAGGATGAAGCGCAGTCAAACTGGTTTATAGGAGGATGAAGAGCAGTCAAACTGCTTTATAGGAGGATGAAGAGCAGTCAAACTGCTTTATAAAACGATGAAGAGCAGTCAAACTGTTTTATAAGAGGACAAAGAGCAGTCAAACTGATTTATAAGAGGATGAAGAGCAGTCAAGCTGCTTTATGAAAGGATGAAGAGCAGTCAAACTGATTTGTAATCGGACGAAGAGCAGTCAATAATACGACGAAGAGCAGCCAAACTGTTCTATAAGGAGGATGAAGCGCAGTCAAACTGTTTTACACGAGGATGTAGAGCAGTCAGACTGGTTTACAAGAGGATGAAGAGCAGTCAACCTGTTTTACAAGAGGTTGAAGAGCAGTCAAACTGTTTTATAAGAGGATGAAGAGCAGTCAAACTGATTTATAAGAGGATGAAGTGCAGTCAAACTGCTTTATAAAAGGATGAAGAGCAGTCAAACTGTTTTATAAGCAGACGAAGAGCAGTCAAACTGATTTATAATCGGACGAAGAGCAGTCAAACTGATTTATAAAAGGATGAAGAGCAGTCAAACTGTTTTATAAGCGGACGAAGAGCAGTCAAACTGATTTATAAAAGGATGAAGAGCAGTCAAACTGCTTTATAAGAGGACGAAGAGCAGTCAAACTTATTTATAAGAGGATGAAGAGCAGTCAAACTGATTTAAAAGAGGATGAAGAGCAGTCAAACTGCTTTATAAAAGGATGAAGAGCAGTCAAACTGATTTATAATCGGATGAACAGCAGTCAATAATCGGACGAAGAGCAGTCAAACTGATTTATAAGAGGATGAAGAGCAGTCAAACTGCTTTATAAGAGGATGAAGAGCAGTCAAACTGTTCTATAGGAGGATGAAGCGCAGTCAAACTGGTTTATAAGAGGATGAAGAGCAGTCAAACTGTTCTATAGGAGGATGAAGAGCAGTCAAACTACTTTATAAGAGGATGAAGAGCAGTCAAACTGCTTTATAAAACGATGAAGAGAAGTCAAACTGTTTTATAAGAGGACGAAGAGCAGTCAAACTGTTTTATAAGAGGATGAAGAGCAGTCAAACTGATTTAAAAGAGGATGAAGAGCAGTCAAACTGCTTTATAAAAGGATGAAGAGCAGTCAGGCTGTTTTACAAGAGGATGAAGAGCAGTCAACCTGTTTTACAAGAGGATAAGGAGCAGTCACACTATTTTATTAAGAGGATGAAGAGCAGTCAAACTGCTTTATAAAAGGATGAAGAGCAGTCAAACTGTTTTATAAGAGGACAAAGATCAGGCAAACTGATTTATAATCAGACGAAGAGCAGTCAAACTGATTTATAAGAGGATGGTGAGCAGTCAAACTGCTTTATAAAAGGATGAAGAGCAGTCAAACTGTTTTATAAGCGGACGAAGAGCAGTCAAACTGTTTTATAAGCGGACGAAGAGCAGTCAAACTGATTTATAATCGGACGGAGAGCAGTCAAACTGATTTATAATCGGACGAAGAGCAGTCAAACGGTTTTATAAGAGGATGAAGAGCAGTCAAAATGATTTATAAGAGGATGAAGAGCAGTCAAACTGCTTTATAAAAGGACGAAGAGCAGTCAAAATGATTTATAATCGGATGAAGAGCAGTCAAACTGATTTATAAGAGGATGAAGAGCAGTCAAACTGATTTATAAGAGGACAAAGAGCAGTCAAACTGTTCTATAGGAGGATGAAGCGCAGTCAAACTGGTTTTTTAGGAGGATGAAGAGCAGTCAAACTGTTTTACAAGAGGATGAAGAGCAGTCAAACTGATTTATAATCGGACGAAGCGCAGTCAAACTGTTCTATAGGAGGATGAAGCGCAGTCAAACTGGTTTATAGGAGGATGAAGAGCAGTCAAACTGCTTTATAGGAGGATGAAGAGCAGTCAAACTGCTTTATAAAACGATGAAGAGCAGTCAAACTGTTTTATAAGAGGACAAAGAGCAGTCAAACTGATTTATAAGAGGATGAAGAGCAGTCAAGCTGCTTTATGAAAGGATGAAGAGCAGTCAAACTGATTTGTAATCGGACGAAGAGCAGTCAATAATACGACGAAGAGCAGCCAAACTGTTCTATAAGGAGGATGAAGCGCAGTCAAACTGTTTTACACGAGGATGTAGAGCAGTCAGACTGGTTTACAAGAGGATGAAGAGCAGTCAACCTGTTTTACAAGAGGTTGAAGAGCAGTCAAACTGTTTTATAAGAGGATGAAGAGCAGTCAAACTGATTTATAAGAGGATGAAGTGCAGTCAAACTGCTTTATAAAAGGATGAAGAGCAGTCAAACTGTTTTATAAGCAGACGAAGAGCAGTCAAACTGATTTATAATCGGACGAAGAGCAGTCAAACTGATTTATAAAAGGATGAAGAGCAGTCAAACTGTTTTATAAGCGGACGAGGAGCAGTCAAACTGATTTATAAAAGGATGAAGAGCAGTCAAACTGCTTTATAAGAGGGTGAAGAGCAGTCAAACTGCTTTATAAAACGATGAAGAGCAGTCAAACTGTTTTATAAGAGGACGAAGAGCAGTCAAACTTATTTATAAGAGGATGAAGAGCAGTCAAACTGATTTAAAAGAGGATGAAGAGCAGTCAAACTGCTTTATAAAAGGATGAAGAGCAGTCAAACTGATTTATAATCGGATGAACAGCAGTCAATAATCGGATGAAGAGCAGTCAAACTGTTATATAGGAGGACGAAGAGCAGTCAAACTGTTCTATAGGAGGATGAAGCGCAGTCAAACTGGTTTATAGTAGGATGAAGAGCAGTCAAACTGCTTTATAAGAGGATGAAGAGCAGTCAAACTGATTTATAAGAGGATGAAGAGCAGTCAAACTGATTTAAAAGAGGATGAAGAAAAGTCAAACTGCTTTATAAAAGGATGAAGAGCAGTCAAACTGATTTATAATCGGATGAACAGCAGTCAATAATCGGACGAAGAGCAGTCAAACTGTTATATAGGAGGATGAAGCGCAGTCAAACTGTTTTACACGAGGAGGTAGAGCAGTCAGACTGGTTTACAAGAGGATGAAGAGCAGTCAACCTGTTTTACAAGAGGTTGAAGAGCAGTCACACTGTTTTATAAGAGGATGAAGAGCAGTCAAACTGATTTATAAGAGGAGGAAGAGCAGTCAAAATGCTTTATAAAAGGATGAAGAGCAGTCAAACTGTTTTATAAGCAGACGAAGAGCAGTCAAACTGATTTATAATCGGACGAAGAGCAGTCAAACTGATTTATAAAAGGATGAAGAGCAGTCAAACTGTTTTATAAGCGGATGAACCGCAGTCAAACTGATTTATAATCGGACGAAGAGCAGTCAAACTGATTTATAATCGGACGAAGAGCAGTTAAACGGTTTTATAAGAGGATGAAGAGCAGTCAAATTGATTTATAAGAGGATGAAGAGCAGTCAAACGGTTTTATAAGAGGATGAAGAGCAGTCAAATTGATTTATAAGAGGATGAAGAGCAGTCAAACTGATTTATAATCGGACGAAGAGCAGTCAAACTGATTTATAATCGGACGAAGAGCAGTCAAACGGTTTTATAAGCGGACGAAGAGCAGTCAAACTGATTTATAATCGGACGAAGAGCAGTCAAACTGATTTATAATCGGACGAAGAGCAGTCAAACGGTTTTATAAGAGGATGAAGAGCAGTCAAAATGATTTATAAGAGGATGAAGAGCAGTCAAACTGCTTTATAAAAGGACGAAGAGCAGTCAAAATGATTTATAATCGGATGAAGAGCAGTCAAACTGATTTATAAGAGGATGAAGAGCAGTCAAACTGATTTATAAGAGGACAAAGAGCAGTCAAACTGTTCTATAGGAGGATGAAGCGCAGTCAAACTGGTTTTTTAGGAGGATGAAGAGCAGTCAAACTCTTTTACAAGAGGATGAAGAGCAGTCAAACTGATTTATAATCGGACGAAGCGCAGTCAAACTGTTCTATAGGAGGATGAAGCGCAGTCAAACTGGTTTATAGGAGGATGAAGAGCAGTCAAACTGCTTTATAGGAGGATGAAGAGCAGTCAAACTGCTTTATAAAACGATGAAGAGCAGTCAAACTGTTTTATAAGAGGACAAAGAGCAGTCAAACTGATTTATAAGAGGATGAAGAGCAGTCAAGCTGCTTTATGAAAGGATGAAGAGCAGTCAAACTGATTTGTAATCGGACGAAGAGCAGTCAATAATACGACGAAGAGCAGCCAAACTGTTCTATAAGGAGGATGAAGCGCAGTCAAACTGTTTTACACGAGGATGTAGAGCAGTCAGACTGGTTTACAAGAGGATGAAGAGCAGTCAACCTGTTTTACAAGAGGTTGAAGAGCAGTCAAACTGTTTTATAAGAGGATGAAGAGCAGTCAAACTGATTTATAAGAGGATGAAGTGCAGTCAAACTGCTTTATAAAAGGATGAAGAGCAGTCAAACTGTTTTATAAGCAGACGAAGAGCAGTCAAACTGATTTATAATCGGACGAAGAGCAGTCAAACTGATTTATAAAAGGATGAAGAGCAGTCAAACTGTTTTATAAGCGGACGAAGAGCAGTCAAACTGATTTATAAAAGGATGAAGAGCAGTCAAACTGCTTTATAAGAGGACGAAGAGCAGTCAAACTTATTTATAAGAGGATGAAGAGCAGTCAAACTGATTTAAAAGAGGATGAAGAGCAGTCAAACTGCTTTATAAAAGGATGAAGAGCAGTCAAACTGATTTATAATCGGATGAACAGCAGTCAATAATCGGATGAAGAGCAGTCAAACTGTTATATAGGAGGACGAAGAGCAGTCAAACTGTTCTATAGGAGGATGAAGCGCAGTCAAACTGGTTTATAGTAGGATGAAGAGCAGTCAAACTGCTTTATAAGAGGATGAAGAGCAGTCAAACTGATTTATAAGAGGATGAAGAGCAGTCAAACTGATTTAAAAGAGGATGAAGAAAAGTCAAACTGCTTTATAAAAGGATGAAGAGCAGTCAAACTGATTTATAATCGGATGAACAGCAGTCAATAATCGGACGAAGAGCAGTCAAACTGTTATATAGGAGGATGAAGCGCAGTCAAACTGTTTTACACGAGGAGGTAGAGCAGTCAGACTGGTTTACAAGAGGATGAAGAGCAGTCAACCTGTTTTACAAGAGGTTGAAGAGCAGTCACACTGTTTTATAAGAGGATGAAGAGCAGTCAAACTGATTTATAAGAGGAGGAAGAGCAGTCAAAATGCTTTATAAAAGGATGAAGAGCAGTCAAACTGTTTTATAAGCAGACGAAGAGCAGTCAAATTGATTTATAATCGGACGAAGAGCAGTCAAACTGATTTATAAAAGGATGAAGAGCAGTCAAACTGTTTTATAAGCGGATGAACCGCAGTCAAACTGATTTATAATCGGACGAAGAGCAGTCAAACTGATTTATAATCGGACGAAGAGCAGTTAAACGGTTTTATAAGAGGATGAAGAGCAGTCAAATTGATTTATAAGAGGATGAAGAGCAGTCAAACGGTTTTATAAGAGGATGAAGAGCAGTCAAATTGATTTATAAGAGGATGAAGAGCAGTCAAACTGATTTATAATCGGACGAAGAGCAGTCAAACTGATTTATAATCGGACGAAGAGCAGTCAAACGGTTTTATAAGAGGATGAAGAGCAGTCAAAGTGATTTATAAGAGGATGAAGAGCAGTCAAACTGATTTATAAGAGGATGAAGAGCAGTCAAACTGCTTTATAAAAGGATGAAGAGCAGTCAAACTGTTTGATAAGCAGACGAAGAGCAGTCAAACTGATTTATAATCGGACGAAGAGCAGTCAAACTGATTTATAAAATGATGAAGAGCAGTCAAACTGTTTTATAAGCGGATGAACCGCAGTCAAACTGATTTATAATCGGACGAAGAGCAGTCAAACTGATTTATAAGAGGATGAAGAGCAGTCAAACTGCTTTATAAGAGGATGAAGAGCAGTCAAACTGTTCTATAGGAGGATGAAGTGCAGTCAAACTGGTTTATATGAGGATGAAGAGCAGTCAAACTGCTTTATAAGAGGATGAAGAGCAGTCAAACTGCTTTATAAAACGATGAAGAGCAGTCAAACTGGTTTATATGAGGACGAAGAGCAGTCAAACTGATTTATAAGAGGATGAAGAGCAGTCAAACTGATTTAAAAGAGGATGAAGAGCAGTCAAACTGCTTTATAAAAGGATGAAGAGCAGTCAAACTGATTTATAATCGGATGAACAGCAGTCAATAATCGGACGAAGAGCAGTCAAACTGTTATATAGGAGGACGAAGAGCAGTCAAACTGTTCTATAGGAGGATGAAGCGCAGTCAAACTGGTTTATAGGAGGATGAAGAGCAGTCAAACTGCTTTATAAGAGGATGAAGAGCAGTCAAACTGATTTATAAGAGGATGAAGGGCAGTCAAACTGTTTTATAAGAGGACGAAGAGCAGTCAAACTGTTTTATAAGAGGATGAAGAGCAGTCAAAATGATTTATAAGAGAATGAAGAGCAGTCAAACTGCTTTATAAAAGGACGAAGAGCAGTCAAAATGATTTATAATCGGATGAAGAGCAGTCAAACTGATTTATAAGAGGATGAAGAGCAGTCAAACTGCTTTATAAAAGGATTAAAAGCAGTCAAACTGTTTTATAAGAGGACGAAGAGCAGTCAAACTGATTTATAATCGGACAAAGAGCAGTCAAACTGTTCTATAGGAGGATGAAGCGCAGTCAAACTGGTTTATAGGAGGATGAAGAGCAGTCAAACTGTTTTATAAGAGGATGAAGAGCAGTCAAACTGATTTATAATCGGACGAAGCGCAGTCAAACTGTCTATAGGAGGATGAAGCGCAGTCAAACTGGTTTATAGGAGGATGAAGAGCAGTCAAACTGCTTTATAGGAGGATGAAGAGCAGTCAAACTGCTTTATAAAACGATGAAGAGCAGTCAAACTGTTTTATAAGAGGACAAAGAGCAGTCAAACTGATTTATAAGCGGATGAACCGCAGTCAAACTGATTTATAATCGGACGAAGAGCAGTCAAACTGATTTATAAGAGGATGAAGAGCAGTCAAACTGCTTTATAAGAGGATGAAGAGCAGTCAAACTGTTCTATAGGAGGATGAAGTGCAGTCAAACTGGTTTATATGAGGATGAAGAGCAGTCAAACTGCTTTATAAGAGGATGAAGAGCAGTCAAACTGCTTTATAAAACGATGAAGAGCAGTCAAACTGGTTTATATGAGGACGAAGAGCAGTCAAACTGATTTATAAGAGGATGAAGAGCAGTCAAACTGATTTAAAAGAGGATGAAGAGCAGTCAAACTGCTTTATAAAAGGATGAAGAGCAGTCAAACTGATTTATAATCGGATGAACAGCAGTCAATAATCGGACGAAGAGCAGTCAAACTGTTATATAGGAGGACGAAGAGCAGTCAAACTGTTCTATAGGAGGATGAAGCGCAGTCAAACTGGTTTATAGGAGGATGAAGAGCAGTCAAACTGCTTTATAAGAGGATGAAGAGCAGTCAAACTGATTTATAAGAGGATGAAGGGCAGTCAAACTGTTTTATAAGAGGACGAAGAGCAGTCAAACTGTTTTATAAGAGGATGAAGAGCAGTCAAAATGATTTATAAGAGAATGAAGAGCAGTCAAACTGCTTTATAAAAGGACGAAGAGCAGTCAAAATGATTTATAATCGGATGAAGAGCAGTCAAACTGATTTATAAGAGGATGAAGAGCAGTCAAACTGCTTTATAAAAGGATTAAAAGCAGTCAAACTGTTTTATAAGAGGACGAAGAGCAGTCAAACTGATTTATAATCGGACAAAGAGCAGTCAAACTGTTCTATAGGAGGATGAAGCGCAGTCAAACTGGTTTATAGGAGGATGAAGAGCAGTCAAACTGTTTTATAAGAGGATGAAGAGCAGTCAAACTGATTTATAATCGGACGAAGCGCAGTCAAACTGTCTATAGGAGGATGAAGCGCAGTCAAACTGGTTTATAGGAGGATGAAGAGCAGTCAAACTGCTTTATAGGAGGATGAAGAGCAGTCAAACTGCTTTATAAAACGATGAAGAGCAGTCAAACTGTTTTATAAGAGGACAAAGAGCAGTCAAACTGATTTATAAGAGGATGAAGAGCAGTCAAGCTGCTTTATAAAAGGATGAAGAGCAGTCAAACTGATTTGTAATCGGACGAAGAGCAGTCAATAATCGGACGAAGAGCAGCAAAACTGTTCTATAGGAGGATGAAGCGCAGTCAAACTGGTTTATATGAGGATGAAGAGCAGTCAAACTGCTTTATAAGAGGGTGAAGAGCAGTCAAACTGCTTTATAAAACGATGAAGAGCAGTCAAACTGTTTTATAAGAGGATGAAGAGCAGTCAAACTGATTTATAAGAGGATGAAGAGCAGTCAAACTGATTTAAAAGAGGATGAAGAGCAGTCAAACTGCTTTATAAAAGGATGAAGAGCAGTCAAACTGATTTATAATCGGATGAACAGCAGTCAATAATCGGATGAAGAGCAGTCAAACTGTTATATAGGAGGACGAAGAGCAGTCAAACTGTTCTATAGGAGGATGAAGCGCAGTCAAACTGGTTTATAGTAGGATGAAGAGCAGTCAAACTGCTTTATAAGAGGATGAAGAGCAGTCAAACTGATTTATAAGAGGATGAAGAGCAGTCAAACTGATTTAAAAGAGGATGAAGAAAAGTCAAACTGCTTTATAAAAGGATGAAGAGCAGTCAAACTGATTTATAATCGGATGAACAGCAGTCAATAATCGGACGAAGAGCAGTCAAACTGTTATATAGGAGGATGAAGCGCAGTCAAACTGTTTTACACGAGGATGTAGAGCAGTCAAACTGGTTTACAAGAGGATGAAGAGCAGTCAACCTGTTTTACAAGAGGTTGAAGAGCAGTCACACTGTTTTATAAGAGGATGAAGAGCAGTCAAACTGATTTATAAGAGGAGGAAGAGCAGTCAAACTGCTTTATAAAAGGATGAAGAGCAGTCAAACTGTTTTATAAGCAGACGAAGAGCAGTCAAACTGATTTATAATCGGACGAAGAGCAGTCAAACTGATTTTTAAAAGGATGAAGAGCAGTCAAACTGTTTTATAAGCGGATGAACCGCAGTCAAACTGATTTATAATCGGACGAAGAGCAGTCAAACTGATTTATAATCGGACGAAGAGCAGTCAAACGGTTTTATAAGAGGATGAAGAGCAGTCAAATTGATTTATAAGAGGATGAAGAGCAGTCAAACGGTTTTATAAGAGGATGAAGAGCAGTCAAATTGATTTATAAGAGGATGAAGAGCAGTCAAACTGATTTATAATCGGACGAAGAGCAGTCAAACTGATTTATAATCGGACGAAGAGCAGTCAAACGGTTTTATAAGAGGATGAAGAGCAGTCAAATTGATTTATAAGAGGATGAAGAGCAGTAAAACTGATTTATAAGAGGATGAAGAGCAGTCAAACTGCTTTATAAAAGGATGAAGAGCAGTCAAACTGTTTGATAAGCAGACGAAGAGCAGTCAAACTGATTTATAATCGGACGAAGAGCAGTCAAACTGATTTATAAAATGATGAAGAGCAGTCAAACTGTTTTATAAGCGGATGAACCGCAGTCAAACTGATTTATAATCGGACAAAGAGCAGTCAAACTGATTTACAAGAGGATGAAGAGCAGTCAAACTGCTTTATAAGAGAATGAAGAGCAGTCAAACTGTTCTATAGGAGGATGAAGCGCAGTCAAACTGGTTTATATGAGGATGAAGAGCAGTCAAACTGCTTTATAAGAGGATGAAGAGCAGTCAAAATGCTTTATAAAACGATGAAGAGCAGTAAAACTGTTTTATATGAGGACGAAGAGCAGTCAAACTGATTTATAAGAGGATGAAGAGCAGTCAAACTGATTTAAAAGAGGATGAAGAGCAGTCAGACTGCTTTATAAAAGGATGAAGAGCAGTCAAACTGATTTATAATCGGATGAACAGCAGTCAATAATCGGATGAAGAGCAGTCAAACTGTTATATAGGAGGACGAAGAGCAGTCAAACTGTTCTATAGGAGGATGAAGCGCAGTCAAACTGGTTTATAGTAGGATGAAGAGCAGTCAAACTGCTTTATAAGAGGATGAAGAGCAGTCAAACTGATTTATAAGAGGATGAAGAGCAGTCAAACTGATTTAAAAGAGGATGAAGAAAAGTCAAACTGCTTTATAAAAGGATGAAGAGCAGTCAAACTGATTTATAATCGGATGAACAGCAGTCAATAATCGGACGAAGAGCAGTCAAACTGTTATATAGGAGGATGAAGCGCAGTCAAACTGTTTTACACGAGGATGTAGAGCAGTCAAACTGGTTTACAAGAGGATGAAGAGCAGTCAACCTGTTTTACAAGAGGTTGAAGAGCAGTCACACTGTTTTATAAGAGGATGAAGAGCAGTCAAACTGATTTATAAGAGGAGGAAGAGCAGTCAAACTGCTTTATAAAAGGATGAAGAGCAGTCAAACTGTTTTATAAGCAGACGAAGAGCAGTCAAACTGATTTATAATCGGACGAAGAGCAGTCAAACTGATTTTTAAAAGGATGAAGAGCAGTCAAACTGTTTTATAAGCGGATGAACCGCAGTCAAACTGATTTATAATCGGACGAAGAGCAGTCAAACTGATTTATAATCGGACGAAGAGCAGTCAAACGGTTTTATAAGAGGATGAAGAGCAGTCAAATTGATTTATAAGAGGATGAAGAGCAGTCAAACGGTTTTATAAGAGGATGAAGAGCAGTCAAATTGATTTATAAGAGGATGAAGAGCAGTCAAACTGATTTATAATCGGACGAAGAGCAGTCAAACTGATTTATAATCGGACGAAGAGCAGTCAAACGGTTTTATAAGAGGATGAAGAGCAGTCAAATTGATTTATAAGAGGATGAAGAGCAGTAAAACTGATTTATAAGAGGATGAAGAGCAGTCAAACTGCTTTATAAAAGGATGAAGAGCAGTCAAACTGTTTGATAAGCAGACGAAGAGCAGTCAAACTGATTTATAATCGGACGAAGAGCAGTCAAACTGATTTATAAAATGATGAAGAGCAGTCAAACTGTTTTATAAGCGGATGAACCGCAGTCAAACTGATTTATAATCGGACAAAGAGCAGTCAAACTGATTTACAAGAGGATGAAGAGCAGTCAAACTGCTTTATAAGAGAATGAAGAGCAGTCAAACTGTTCTATAGGAGGATGAAGCGCAGTCAAACTGGTTTATATGAGGATGAAGAGCAGTCAAACTGCTTTATAAGAGGATGAAGAGCAGTCAAAATGCTTTATAAAACGATGAAGAGCAGTAAAACTGGTTTATATGAGGACGAAGAGCAGTCAAACTGATTTATAAGAGGATGAAGAGCAGTCAAACTGATTTAAAAGAGGATGAAGAGCAGTCAGACTGCTTTATAAAAGGATGAAGAGCAGTCAAACTGATTTATAATCGGATGAACAGCAGTCAATAATCGGACGAAGAGCAGTCAAACTGTTATATAGGAGGACGAAGAGCAGTCAAACTGTTCTATAGGAGGATGAAGCGCAGTCAAACTGGTTTATAGGAGGATGAAGAGCAGTCAAACTGCTTTATAAGAGGATGAAGAGCAGTCAAACTGATTTATAAGAGGATGAAGGGCAGTCAAACTGTTTTATAAGAGGACGAAGAGCAGTCAAACTGTTTTATAAGAGGACGAAGAGCAGTCAAACGGTTTTATAAGAGGATGAAGAGCAGTCAAAATGATTTATAAGAGGATGAAGAGCAGTCAAACTGCTTTATAAAAGGACGAAGAGCAGTCAAAATGATTTATAATCGGATGAAGAGCAGTCAAACTGATTTATAAGAGGATGAAGAGCAGTCAAACTGCTTTATAAAAGGATTAAGAGCAGTCAAACTGTTTTATAAGAGGACGAAGAGCAGTCAAACTGATTTATAATCGGACAAAGAGCAGTCAAACTGTTCTATAGGAGGATGAAGCGCAGTCAAACTGGTTTATAGGAGGATGAAGAGCAGTCAAACTGTTTTATAAGAGGATGAAGAGCAGTCAAACTGATTTATAATCGGACGAAGCGCAGTCAAACTGTTCTATAGGAGGATGAAGCGCAGTCAAACTGGTTTATAGGAGGATGAAGAGCAGTCAAACTGCTTTATAGGAGGATGAAGAGCAGTCAAACTGCTTTATAAAACGATGAAGAGCAGTCAAACTGTTTTATAAGAGGACAAAGAGCAGTCAAACTGATTTATAAGAAGATGAAGAGCAGTCAAACTGATTTATAAGAGGATGAAGAGCAGTCAAACTGATTTAAAAGAGGATGAAGAAAAGTCAAACTGCTTTATAAAAGGATGAAGAGCAGTCAAACTGATTTATAATCGGATGAACAGCAGTCAATAATCGGACAAAGAGCAGTCAAACTGTTATACAGGAGGACGAAGAGCAGTCAAACTGATTTATAATCGGATGAACAGCAGTCAATAATCGGACGAAGAGCAGTCAAACTGATTTATAAGCGGACGAAGAGCAGTCAAACTGATTTATAATCGGACGAAGAGCAGTCAAACTGATTTATAATCGGACGAAGAGCAGTCAAAAGGTTTTATAAGAGGATGAAGAGCAGTCAAATTGATTTATAGGAGGATGAAGAGCAGTCAAACTGCTTTATAAAAGGATAAAGAGCAGTCAAACTGTTTTATAAGCGGACGAAGAGCAGTCAAACTGATTTATAATCGGACGAAGAGCAGTCAAACTGATTTATAATCGGACAAAGAGCAGTCAAACTGTTCTATAGGAGGATGAAGCGCAATCAAACTGGTTTATATGAGGATGAAGAGCAGTCAATCTGCTTTATAAGAGGATGAAGAGCAGTCAAACTGCTTTATAAAACGATGAAGAGCAGTCAAACTGTTTTATAAGAGGACGAAGAGCAGTCAAACTGATTTATAAGAAGATGAAGAGCAGTCAAACTGATTTAAAAGAGGATGAAGAAAAGTCAAACTGCTTTATAAAAGGATGAAGAGCAGTCAAACTGATTTATAATCGGATGAACAGCAGTCAATAATCGGACGAAGAGCAGTCAAACTGTTATATAGGAGGATGAAGCGCAGTCAAACTGTTTTACACGAGGATGTAGAGCAGTCAGACTGGTTTACAAGAGGATGAAGAGCAGTCAACCTGTTTTACAAGAGGTTGAAGAGCAGTCACACTGTTTTATAAGAGGATGAAGAGCAGTCAAACTGATTTATAAGAGGAGGAAGAGCAGTCAAACTGCTTTATAAAAGGATGAAGAGCAGTCAAACTGTTTTATAAGCAGACGAAGAGCAGTCAAACTGATTTATAATCGGACGAAGAGCAGTCAAACTGATTTATAAAAGGATGAAGAGCAGTCAAACTGTTTTATAAGCGGATGAACCGCAGTCAAACTGATTTATAATCGGACGAAGAGCAGTCAAACTGATTTATAAGAGGATGAAGAGCAGTCAAACTGCTTTATAAGAGGATGAAGAGCAGTCAAACTGTTTTATAGGAGGATGAAGCGCAGTCAAACTGTTTTATAGGAGGATGAAGAGCAGTCAAACTGCTTTATAAGAGGATGAAGAGCAGTCAAACTGCTTTATAAAACGATGAAGAGCAGTCAAACTGTTTTATAAGAGGACGAAGAGCAGTCAAACTGATTTATAAGAGGATGAAGAGCAGTCAAACTGATTTAAAAGAGGATGAAGAGCTGTATAACTGCTTTATAAAAGGATGAAGAGCAGTCAAACTGATTTATAATCGGATGAACAGCAGTCAATAATCGGACGAAGAGCAGTCAAACTGTTATATAGGAGGACGAAGAGCAGTCAAACTGAATTATAATCGGATGAAGAGCAGTCAAACTGATTTATAAGAGGATGAAGAGCAGTCAAACTGCTTTATAAAAGGATGAAGAGCAGTCAAACTGTTTAATAATAGGACGAAGAGCAGTCAAACTGTTTTATAAGCGGACGAACAGCAGTCAAACTGATTTATAATCGGACGAAGAGCAGTCAAACTGATTTATAATCGGACGAAGAGCAGTCAAACGGTTTTATAAGAGGATGAAGAGCAGTCAAATTGATTTATAAGAGGATGAAGAGCAGTCAAACGGTTTTATAAGAGGATGAAGAGCAGTCAAATTGATTTATAAGAGGATGAAGAGCAGTCAAACTGATTTATAATCGGACGAAGAGCAGTCAAACTGATTTATAATCGGACGAAGAGCAGTCAAACGGTTTTATAAGAGGATGAAGAGCAGTCAAATTGATTTATAAGAGGATGAAGAGCAGTCAAACTGATTTATAAGAGGATGAAGAGCAGTCAAACTGATTTATAATCGGACGAAGAGCAGTCAAACGGTTTTATAAGAGGATGAAGAGCAGTCAAAGTGATTTATAAGAGGATGAAGAGCAGTCAAACTGATTTATAAGAGGATGAAGAGCAGTCAAACTGCTTTATAAAAGGATGAAGAGCAGTCAAACTGTTTGATAAGCAGACGAAGAGCAGTCAAACTGATTTATAATCGGACGAAGAGCAGTCAAACTGATTTATAAAATGATGAAGAGCAGTCA
This sequence comes from Lampris incognitus, assembly GCF_029633865.1. Lineage (NCBI taxonomy): Eukaryota > Metazoa > Chordata > Actinopteri > Lampriformes > Lampridae > Lampris > Lampris incognitus. The sequence continues at coordinate 38,634,343 of NC_079222.1, forward strand.
AACTGTTTTATAAGCGGATGAACCGCAGTCAAACTGATTTATAATCGGACGAAGAGCAGTCAAACTGATTTATAAGAGGATGAAGAGCAGTCAAACTGCTTTATAAGAGGATGAAGAGCAGTCAAACTGTTCTATAGGAGGATGAAGTGCTGTCAAACTGGTTTATATGAGGATGAAGAGCAGTCAAACTGCTTTATAAGAGGATGAAGAGCAGTCAAACTGCTTTATAAGAGGATGAAGAGCAGTCAAACTGTTCTATAGGAGGATGAAGTGCAGTCAAACTGGTTTATATGAGGATGAAGAGCAGTCAAACTGCTTTATAAGAGGATGAAGTGCAGTCAAACTGGTTTATATGAGGACGAAGAGCAGTCAAACTGATTTATAAGAGGATGAAGAGCAGTCAAACTGATTTAAAAGAGGATGAAGAGCAGTCAAACTGCTTTATAAAAGGATGAAGAGCAGTCAAACTGATTTATAATCGGATGAACAGCAGTCAATAATCGGACGAAGAGCAGTCAAACTGTTATATAGGAGGACGAAGAGCAGTCAAACTGTTCTATAGGAGGATGAAGCGCAGTCAAACTGGTTTATAGGAGGATGAAGAGCAGTCAAACTGCTTTATAAGAGGATGAAGAGCAGTCAAACTGATTTATAAGAGGATGAAGGGCAGTCAAACTGTTTTTTAAGAGGACGAAGAGCAGTCAAACTGTTTTATAAGAGGATGAAGAGCAGTCAAAATGATTTATAAGAGGATGAAGAGCAGTCAAACTGCTTTATAAAAGGACGAAGAGCAGTCAAAATGATTTATAATCGGATGAAGAGCAGTCAAACTGATTTATAAGAGGATGAAGAGCAGTCAAACTGCTTTATAAAAGGATTAAAAGCAGTCAAACTGTTTTATAAGAGGACGAAGAGCAGTCAAACTGATTTATAATCGGACAAAGAGCAGTCAAACTGTTCTATAGGAGGATGAAGCGCAGTCAAACTGGTTTATAGGAGGATGAAGAGCAGTCAAACTGTTTTATAAGAGGATGAAGAGCAGTCAAACTGATTTATAATCGGACGAAGCGCAGTCAAACTGTCTATAGGAGGATGAAGCGCAGTCAAACTGGTTTATAGGAGGATGAAGAGCAGTCAAACTGCTTTATAGGAGGATGAAGAGCAGTCAAACTGCTTTATAAAACGATGAAGAGCAGTCAAACTGTTTTATAAGAGGACAAAGAGCAGTCAAACTGATTTATAAGAGGATGAAGAGCAGTCAAGCTGCTTTATAAAAGGATGAAGAGCAGTCAAACTGATTTGTAATCGGACGAAGAGCAGTCAATAATCGGACGAAGAGCAGCAAAACTGTTCTATAGGAGGATGAAGCGCAGTCAAACTGGTTTATATGAGGATGAAGAGCAGTCAAACTGCTTTATAAGAGGGTGAAGAGCAGTCAAACTGCTTTATAAAACGATGAAGAGCAGTCAAACTGTTTTATAAGCGGATGAACCGCAGTCAAACTGATTTATAATCGGACGAAGAGCAGTCAAACTGATTTATAAGAGGATGAAGAGCAGTCAAACTGCTTTATAAGAGGATGAAGAGCAGTCAAACTGTTCTATAGGAGGATGAAGTGCAGTCAAACTGGTTTATATGAGGATGAAGAGCAGTCAAACTGCTTTATAAGAGGATGAAGAGCAGTCAAACTGCTTTATAAGCAGACGAAGAGCAGTCAAACTGATTTATAATCGGACGAAGAGCAGTCAAACTGATTTTTAAAAGGATGAAGAGCAGTCAAACTGTTTTATAAGCGGATGAACCGCAGTCAAACTGATTTATAATCGGACGAAGAGCAGTCAAACTGATTTATAATCGGACGAAGAGCAGTCAAACGGTTTTATAAGAGGATGAAGAGCAGTCAAATTGATTTATAAGAGGATGAAGAGCAGTCAAACGGTTTTATAAGAGGATGAAGAGCAGTCAAATTGATTTATAAGAGGATGAAGAGCAGTCAAACTGATTTATAATCGGACGAAGAGCAGTCAAACTGATTTATAATCGGACGAAGAGCAGTCAAACGGTTTTATAAGAGGATGAAGAGCAGTCAAATTGATTTATAAGAGGATGAAGAGCAGTAAAACTGATTTATAAGAGGATGAAGAGCAGTCAAACTGCTTTATAAAAGGATGAAGAGCAGTCAAACTGTTTGATAAGCAGACGAAGAGCAGTCAAACTGATTTATAATCGGACGAAGAGCAGTCAAACTGATTTATAAAATGATGAAGAGCAGTCAAACTGTTTTATAAGCGGATGAACCGCAGTCCAACTGATTTATAATCGGACAAAGAGCAGTCAAACTGATTTATAAGAGGATGAAGAGCAGTCAAACTGCTTTATAAGAGGATGAAGAGCAGTCAAACTGTTCTATAGGAGGATGAAGCGCAGTCAAACTGGTTTATATGAGGATGAAGAGCAGTAAAACTGCTTTATAAGAGGATGAAGAGCAGTCAAAATGCTTTATAAAACGATGAAGAGCAGTCAAACTGGTTTATATGAGGACGAAGAGCAGTCAAACTGATTTATAAGAGGATGAAGAGCAGTCAAACTGATTTAAAAGAGGATGAAGAGCAGTCAAACTGCTTTATAAAAGGATGAAGAGCAGTCAAACTGATTTATAATCGGATGAACAGCAGTCAATAATCGGACGAAGAGCAGTCAAACTGTTATATAGGAGGACGAAGAGCAGTCAAACTGTTCTATAGGAGGATGAAGCGCAGTCAAACTGGTTTATAGGAGGATGAAGAGCAGTCAAACTGCTTTATAAGAGGATGAAGAGCAGTCAAACTGATTTATAAGAGGATGAAGGGCAGTCAAACTGTTTTATAAGAGGACGAAGAGCAGTCAAACTGTTTTATAAGAGGACGAAGAGCAGTCAAACGGTTTTATAAGAGGATGAAGAGCAGTCAAAATGATTTATAAGAGGATGAAGAGCAGTCAAACTGCTTTATAAAAGGACGAAGAGCAGTCAAAATGATTTATAATCGGATGAAGAGCAGTCAAACTGATTTATAAGAGGATGAAGAGCAGTCAAACTGCTTTATAAAAGGATTAAGAGCAGTCAAACTGTTTTATAAGAGGACGAAGAGCAGTCAAACTGATTTATAATCGGACAAAGAGCAGTCAAACTGTTCTATAGGAGGATGAAGCGCAGTCAAACTGGTTTATAGGAGGATGAAGAGCAGTCAAACTGTTTTATAAGAGGATGAAGAGCAGTCAAACTGATTTATAATCGGACGAAGCGCAGTCAAACTGTTCTATAGGAGGATGAAGCGCAGTCAAACTGGCTTATAGGAGGATGAAGAGCAGTCAAACTGCTTTATAGGAGGATGAAGAGCAGTCAAACTGCTTTATAAAACGATGAAGAGCAGTCAAACTGTTTTATAAGAGGACAAAGAGCAGTCAAACTGATTTATAAGAGGATGAAGAGCAGTCAAGCTGCTTTATAAAAGGATGAAGAGCAGTCAAACTGATTTGTAATCGGACGAAGAGCAGTCAATAATCCGACGAAGAGCAGCCAAACTGTTCTATAAGGAGGATGAAGCGCAGTCAAACTGTTTTACACGAGGATGTAGAGCAGTCAAACTGTTTTTTAAGAGGATGAAGAGCAGTCAATCTGCTTTATAAGAGGATGAAGAGCAGTCAAACTGCTTTATAAAACAATGAAGAGCAGTCAAACTGTTTTATAAGAGGACGAAGAGCAGTCAAACTGATTTATAAGAGGATGAAGAGCAGTCAAACTGATTTAAAAGAGGATGAAGAAAAGTCAAACTGCTTTATAAAAGGATGAAGAGCAGTCAAACTGATTTATAATCGGATGAACAGCAGTCAATAATCGGACAAAGAGCAGTCAAACTGTTATACAGGAGGACAAAGAGCAGTCAAACTGATTTACAATCGGATGAACAGCAGTCAATAATCGGACGAAGAGCAGTCAAACTGATTTATAAGCGGACGAAGAGCAGTCAAACTGATTTATAATCGGACAAAGAGCAGTCAAACTGTTCTATAGGAGGATGAAGCGCAATCAAACTGGTTTATATGAGGATGAAGAGCAGTCAATCTGCTTTATAAGAGGATGAAGAGCAGTCAAACTGCATTATAAAACGATGAAGAGCAGTCAAACTGTTTTATAAGAGGACGAAGAGCAGTCAAACTGATTTATAAGAGGATGAAGAGCAGTCAAACTGATTTAAAAGAGGATGAAGAAAAGTCAAACTGCTTTATAAAAGGATGAAGAGCAGTCAAACTGATTTATAATCGGATGAACAGCAGTCAATAATCGGACGAAGAGCAGTCAAACTGTTATATAGGAGGATGAAGCGCAGTCAAACTGTTTTACACGAGGATGTAGAGCAGTCAGACTGGTTTACAAGAGGATGAAGAGCAGTCAACCTGTTTTACAAGAGGTTGAAGAGCAGTCACACTGTTTTATAAGAGGATGAAGAGCAGTCAAACTGATTTATAAGAGGAGGAAGAGCAGTCAAACTGCTTTATAAAAGGATGAAGAGCAGTCAAACTGTTTTATAAGCAGACGAAGAGCAGTCAAACTGATTTATAATCGGACGAAGAGCAGTCAAACTGATTTATAAAAGGATGAAGAGCAGTCAAACTGTTTTATAAGCGGATGAACCGCAGTCAAACTGATTTATAATCGGACGAAGAGCAGTCAAACTGATTTATAAGAGGATGAAGAGCAGTCAAACTGCTTTATAAGAGGATGAAGAGCAGTCAAACTGTTTTAAAGGAGGATGAAGCGCAGTCAAACTGTTTTATAGGAGGATGAAGAGCAGTCAAACTGCTTTATAAGAGGATGAAGAGCAGTCAAACTGCTTTATAAAACGATGAAGAGCAGTCAAACTGTTTTATAAGAGGACGAAGAGCAGTCAAACTGATTTATAAGAGGATGAAGAGCAGTCAAACTGATTTAAAAGAGGATGAAGAGCTGTATAACTGCTTTATAAAAGGATGAAGAGCAGTCAAACTGATTTATAATCGGATGAACAGCAGTCAATAATCGGACGAAGAGCAGTCAAACTGTTATATAGGAGGACGAAGAGCAGTCAAACTGAATTATAATCGGATGAAGAGCAGTCAAACTGATTTATAAGAGGATGAAGAGCAGTCAAACTGCTTTATAAAATGATGAAGAGCAGTCAAACTGTTTAATAATAGGACGAAGAGCAGTCAAACTGTTTTATAAGCGGACGAACAGCAGTCAAACTGATTTATAATCGGACGAAGAGCAGTCAAACTGATTTATAATCGGACGAAGAGCAGTCAAACGGTTTTATAAGAGGATGAAGAGCAGTCAAATTGATTTATAA